>NC_060130.1:749101806-751601806 GCF_021461395.2 Schistocerca americana | reverse complement strand
CAGAGGTGTCTGCACTATAATGCACACCCAACAGCTGAGTGCCGCGAGGCCCCCACCTGCCCGCATTGTAGGCAAGCGCACTTCCTCCGGCAGTGCCCTAACCTTCAATCCCCTCCCTCCTGCAATACCTGCAATCTCCCCCATCCCACCTACTCCCAAAAGTGTAAAGCCCGACCCCCTCCGACCACTCCTGAACTCACCGTCCCTGTCTGTCCCCTGGACGCCATTACCCCTCCTGGCAATTCCCTTCGTCCCCCTCCCACCACTGAGGACATCATCAGGTTCCTCACCATCATCCTTCAAAATGTTCATCCCCTTCAGCGCCCCCACGCCCTCCAGCAGATCTCCCTCGCTGCCCGTTCCATATTCCACCTCAAGATGTATGCCACCTACTCCAACAACCAGGCCCATTTCACCTTCTCACATCTTGACACCCTCGTGTAAATCGCTGTCATGGCGCGACAGCAACGTATCCTTTTCAACAATATCCACTCCCTTCCCGCCAACAAGAACCTTCTCCTGTACACCCTTGCCACCCACTGCGTGGATGCCTTCCTCCTCAATGAAACCTTCCTCCAACCTCACCACTCCATCCACACCTCGCCCTATCTCCTCCACAGCTCCGATAATCCCCTCCCAACTGCGCGTGGCGGAGTTGCCATTGGTCACCACTGCCAGATCCCCGTTCAGCTTAAACCTCTCCTTCCCGACCCCACCGAAGACCTGATCCTTAGTCTCTTCTTCCCCGGCCTTACCGTTACCTGCGCCACCATCTATGTCAGCCCTAACGCCCCTATTCCCTTCGACTCCCTCTCCCACATCGACCATACCTTCTCCTCCTACGTGATCGCTGCTGACCTCAACATCCATAGTCGTTCCGCCGCCCAGTTACGGCGGTGGCATCTGTTCCTCTCCTCCCTTCAAGGTGACTTCATCCCCATCCCCCAGCATACCCGTCCCGAATCCAACTCCACTCCTGATGTTATCCTCTCCTCCCCCAACCTCCTTGGCCGCATAACAGTGGATGTCCTGGAGCCTATTGGTAGCGACCATCTCCCTGTCCTCCTCACCATTTCAGACGGTCGTCGCCCCCACCCCGACCCTGGTAATGACCCTCCCCCTAAGTACGTCCATGACTATTCCCGTGCTGACTGGAATGCCTACCGGGCTACCCTTTCCACCCAGGTCGATAGCCACCCCTTCACCTACCACCAGCCTGACGATGTCACCCATGCCGCCTCCTTTCTCCAGCAGACCTTGTCTGAGGCCGTGGAGGCCCAGGTTCCTACTGTCGCCGTCCACCCCCACCGTCCTACCTTACCCCCACAGGCCGTCCTCCTCCTCCGTGAATCCCTTTGTCTCTACCGTGCCTTCCTCCGCATGCATGACCCGGACACACTACGACACCACCGGCAACTCCAACGACACATTCGTAATTTGCTCGCGGCTAGGAAACGCCGGGACTGGCGACAGACATGCGCCCGTTTAACTGCTACCCCACCTATCAACTCGTCCAAGTTCTGGTCAGCCTTCTGTCGCCTTACCGGAACTAAACCCTCCCCCTACTATCCTCTTCTCCATTATGATCACCCTTTCCCTGACACCCTTAGTAAGGCCAATCACTTTGCCTCCTATCTCTCCGATGTATTTTCCATTCCCGATGATCCCCAGTTCGATTACTCCCTCTTCCCTTATATCTGCGATCGAACTGACCCCTCTGTCCCTCCCCTCGCTCCTGGTTTTCAGTACTTGGACAACATTGTACACACGGAACTCAATGCCCCTATCACTACTCAGGATCTCATTGCTACACTCCAAACAAAACGCAACACCGCTCCTGGTCACGATCGTGTCACCTACCGTCACCTTCGTGAAGCTCCTGTCTCTTTCCTCTCCACCCTGGCCAGGCTCTACAATGTAGTCCTGTCCACCGGTTACTACCCCGACCTGTGGAAAACCTCCCGTATCCTCATGTTCCTTAAGCCTGGCAAGCCGCCGTCCACCGTCTCCTCCTACCGTCCCATCAGCCTTACCTCGGTCTTCAGCAAGGTCCTGGAATCTATCCTCACCCGACGCATCCACCAGCATCTCCGCCAGCACCGCCTCCTTCCCGTTACCCAGTGTGGCTTTCGGCCGTCCTTCTCTTCCGATGACCTTCTCCTTCACCTCACTCATCTCCTTTCCGAACAGCTTAATTCCCGTCGCTTCGCAATCTTCCTCTCCCTGGACCTCGAACGTGCATATGACCGCGTATGGCATTCCGGTCTCCTCTTTAAGCTCCAAACCTTCGCCCTTCCCATTACCTACGTCCGTCTGATCGGCTCCTTTCTCTCCCGCCGTCCTTCCTATGTCACCATCCATAACACAGATTCCTGCACCTTTTTCCCCTCTGCCGGTGTACCCCAAGGCTCCGTCCTCTCCCCCCTTCTGTACCTTTTGTACACGGCGGACATGCCGCCGCCGTCATCCCCCGTCCACCTTCTCCAGTTCGCCAAGACACCGCCTTCCTTGCCCTTGCCCCCACCCTACAGCGCTCCCAACACCTTCTCCAATCCCATCTTGACCGGTTCACCGCTTGGTGCAACCAGTGGTCGCTCAAGGTCAATCCCTCCAAAACCCAGGCGATCATTGTAGGCAAAACCACCCCTTCCTTCCGCCTCCTTGATTTCTACATCACCATCTATGGCCATCCTATCGCCCTCACTCCCACCCTCAAGTACCTTGGCGTCACCCTCGACCGTCGCCTCTCCTGGACTTCCCACCTCTGGACAATCCAAGCCAAGGCACGCTCCCGACTCAGTCTCCTCAAGCTCCTCTCTGGCCGTACGTGGGGTCTGGACCCCTCCACCATCCTCCACACCTATAAATCCCTCATCCGCCCTATCCTTTGTTATGCCCATCCGGCTTGGATCTCCGCCCCCCCCCCACCTTTTACAAATCCCTCCAAATCCTTGAACGCCATGCTCTCCGCCTCGCCTATCGCATCCGTCTCCCCTCCCCTACGCGGATCCTGTATGATCTCATCCCCTTCCCCCACCTCCTCCTCTTCCTTGAAAGGATACGGATCCTGTACACCTCCCGTAAACTCGATCCTCCTCACCCGCTCATCTCCCCGATCCTCTCTCACCCCCGCCCGCTGCCGCGCCTGTATTCCCACGTCCCACCCAGTCTCCATCTCTCCACCCTCCTTACCCTCTCCCAAGGTGGCTTCTGCCAGCTCCCCCTCCCTGATGATGTCCTCCTCCCCTCCATCTACCCCTCCTATCAACTTTGACCCTGCCCCACCCCCCACTTCCGGTGTCCTTTCCTTTAGGCACCCTCCCTCCCTTCTCTTCCCTTCCCTTCTCTTTCCTTTTCCCCCATCCCCTCCCTCCACCCCTCTTCCCCCAGGCTTCACCTCCCCCTTCCTCCCTCCCCCCCTATCTCCCCTGCCCGTGGCATCTCTGCTCTCCCCTCTCGCTCTCCCACTCCCCTTCCTCCTCCTCCTCTCTTGGCAGGTCCCCGGACTCGCACACACATAGTGAACATTCGCGCGCCGGAGGTCATCGCCATTTGTGTCTCGTGTGTGTGCCACCGTTCGTGTTTAGTGTTTGTTCGCCGAAACGCCGCCACTGTTCACGTGTACCATCGCCATCATCCCTGTTTTGTGCGCCGTGTCGACTAGTGTCAGTGTTGTTTTCTCGTCAGGCGTGAACGACTCCGTGTTTTTTGTTTTTTGGTGTCTCCATTGTTTTGCCCGCCATTTTTTATTGTATTCTCTGTGTCCCCACTATTTATTACTTATTGTAAATCTCAAGGCTGAAGAGCGGCGTACTCAGCTGCTGACAGCCCGCCTTGTGTAAGGTGATAAAAATTACAATAAAGAAAAAAAAAAAGACCGCCCCGTCCACACCTGCAACGAATTAAACTACAGACAAGGCGGACTCCTCTGGAGAAAGTTCAAGACATTAACAGGACAAACACAAATACTCTAGTGGCCATTACAAATATTACACCATGAAAATGACATGCTACAGACGCGAAATTTAACCGACAGGAAGAAGATGCTGTGATATGCAAATGATTAGCTTTTCAGAGCATTCACACAAGGTGGGCTATACCAGATCGTGCAGCCACGTCTCGATCCCTGAGTCAACAGATGGGGACGTTCGCAAGACAACAACCATCGTCACGAACAGTTCGACGACGATTGCAGCAGCATGGACTATCAGCTCGGAGACCATGGCTGCGGTTACCCTTGACGCTGCATCACAGACAGGAGCGCCTGCGATGGTGTACTCAACGACGAACCTGGGTGCACGAATGGCGAAAGGTGATTTCATTTCGGATGAATCCAGGTTCTGTTTACATCATCATGATGTCGCATCCGTGTTTGGCGACATCGCGGTGAACGCACACTGGAAGCGTGTATTCGTCGTCGCAATACTGTCGTATCGCCCGGCGTGATGGTATGGGGTGCCATTGGTCACCTTTTGTTCGCATTGATGGCACTTTGAACAGTGGACGTTACATTTCAGATGTGTTACGACCCGTGGCTCTACCCTTCATTCGATTCGTACGAAACCCTACATTTCAGCAGGATAATGCACGACCGCATGTTGCAGGTCCTGTACTGGCCTTTCTGGATACAGACAATTTTCGAGTGCTGCCCCGGTCAGCACATTCTCCAGATCTCTCACCAACTGAAAATGTCTGGTCAATGGTGGCCGAGCAACTGGCTCGTCCCAATATGCCAGTCACTACTCTTGATGAACTGTGGTATCGTGTTGAAGCTGCATGGACAGCTGTACCTGTACACGCCATCCAATCTCTGTTTGACTCAATGCTCAGGCGTATCAAGGCCGTTATTACAGCCAGACGTGGTTGTTCTGGATACTGATTTCTCAGGATCTATGCACCCAAATTGCGTGAAAATGTAATCTCATGTCAGTTCTAGTATAATATATTTGTCCAACGAATACCCGTTTATCATCTGCATTTCTTCTTGGTGTAGCAATTTTAATGGCAAGTAGTGTACGTACGTCATCCTAATAGACAATAACGAACCAAGGACCGACAGAAAAGAACAAGCATCTTCAAACGGGAACTACAGGACATATACACATTCCCCCCAAGAACCGAAATTCCATAATGACTATAGACGATTCGTAGACCAAAAATTACACTAAATACTCACAGAACCAACAACCGAAGCTAAGGGGTACGAAGAACTAACAGGACCTAAAACAAACGGGGGAATAGCAAATGAGATACTTTCATGGAGAAACTTCGCAACAGGCGAAAGCGAAATCCGACGTATACACTTACAGAATTCACCACTACACATACTGACACCGATACTAGCAATAATATTCAACTACTGCCTGACAAACGAGACTATGCCTACCTCCGAAAATTAGAGACATGGATGACAAGATAGCGGACAAAACAAAACTCTACTAAAACACAAACAATCCATTTCAGACATGGAAACATGACAGAAAAACACTATGGGAAGCACCACTAAGACTAGGTGGAACAGCGAAATACCCAAAGGTGCAGCACGGTTTGAGGCGCCATGTCACGGACTGCGCGGTCCCTCCCGCCGGAGGTTCGAGTCCTCCCTCGGTCATGTGTGTGTGTGTGTGTGTGTGTGTGTGTGTGTGTGTGTGTGTGTGTGTGTGTGTGTGTTTGTCCTAGCATCAGTTAGTTTAAGTTACTTTGAGTAGTGTGTAAGTCTAGGGACCACAGAGGTTTGGTCCCTTAAGAATTCACGCATTTTGAACTAAATGTACACCTGGACGATTACATGAACTCGAGTACCCATTTGACTCAAGTACTAGATAAAATAAGAAACAGATAAAACGTAATAAGACTAATCGAAACTTCTAAGACTAATCCACTTCCACGGATGCGACATCAACACGGCGATACATACACGCATATGAAACTTTCATCAGACCTCTAATAGAATACGCCACAGCACCCCTAGGAGGTATCTCAAGACCAGTTGTAAACCGACTCTACAGTACTGAAAGGCGACTGCATCGCAGTATACAAAGACTACCCCCAATAACCTCTTGCAAGACAGTTTTCCGAATTACAAAAATAGAGACCCTAAATACAAGACTTATCTGATTCAGAGCAAATTACCGTACATCCTACAAAGACGCCCCGACATGGAAGCCCTAATAATAATTAGACCACCGCCCAAAAGAATACCCCGACACAAATACACAATACTAACGTGTGCAGTAGCACATAACACGTCAAATATTTTCAGACACCGCTCCCACCATGGAACCTATAACACTAAACGTGGCACAATATCCAATCTTAGACGAAAGACCGGAGCCATGAAACAACACACCAAAATGCACACACGCACACACTCACACACATGCACACCCCCCACCCACACACATATCACAAATAAGTCAACTGCCTGCACCTCTGCATATACATACACCCATGTTTAACTCAACCAAAGTCAAAATAACAAATGTAAATGAATATACATCGCGAAAGTAAGTTCAAACTAAATCCCCATATTTTATACCACAACAAAAATCTGTGAAAAATACTACACTGAAGCGTCAAAGGAACGTATAGGCGTGCGTATTCAAATACAGATATATGTAAACAGGCAGAATACAGCGCCACGGTCGGCAACGCCTATATAAAACAAGTGTCTGGCGCAGTTGTTAGATCGGTTACAGCTGCTGCAATGGCAGGTTATCAAGATTCAAGTGAGACTGAACGTGGTATTATAGTCGGCGCACGAACGATGGGATAAAGCATCTCCGAGGTAGCGATGAAGTGAGGATTTTTCCGTACGATCATTTCACGAGTACACAGTGAATATTCGGACTACGGTAAAACGTCAAGTCTTCGACATCGCTGCGGCCGGAAAAAGATCCTGCAAGAACGGGCCCAACAACGACTGAAGAGAATCGTTCAGCGTGACAGAAGTGCAACCCTTCCACAAAGTGCTACAGATTTCAATGCTGGGTCATCAACAAGTGTCAGCATGCGGAACCATTCAACGAAACATCGTCGGAGCTGAAAGCCCATTCCTGTGCCCTTTATGACTGCGTGACACAAAGCTTTACGCCTCGCCTGGGCCCGTCATCACCGACATGGGACTATTGATGACTGGAATCATGTTGGTTGGTCGAACTAGTCTCGTTTCAAATTGTATCGAGCGGATGGACGTGTACGGGTATAGAGACAACCTCATGAATCCATGGACCCTGCATGTCAGCAGGAGGTGGAGGCTCTGTAATGGTGTGAGGCGTGTGCAATTGGAGTGATATGGGACCCCTGATACGTCTAGCTACGAGTCTGACAGGTGAAACGTACGTAAGCATCTTGTCAGATCACCTCCATCCATTCATATCCACTGTGCATTCCGCCAGGCTTGGGAAATTCCAGCAGGACAATGCGACACCCAACACGTCCAAAATTGCTGCGGACTGGGTCCAGGAACACTCTTTTGAGCTTAGATCCTTTCTCTAGCCACCAGACTCGCCAGTCATGAACATTATTGAGCATATCTGGTATACCTTGCAACGTGCTGTTCAGAATAGATCTCCATCCCCTCTTACTCCTACGGATTTATGGACAGCCCTGCAGGATTCGTGGTGTCAGTTCCCTCCAGCACTACTTCAGTCATTAGTCGACTCCATGCAACGTCGTGTAGCGGCACTTTCGCGTGCTCGCCCGGTCCCTACACGATATTAGGCAGGTGTACCAGTTTCTTTGGCTCTTCAGTGTAGCTGATCACACCAGTTGTTTAAATAACGGAATTGGTAGTTTTTTACCTTATAATTGTGGCGGAGTATATGAGATGAACTGGACATTGTGCATGTTGTTGTTCCGTAGGTCTTAAAAAAGGGCGCCATAAACTGTTACTGTTGCCACAAATATTGTTATCCTGCAGGTCTTAAGAAAATGAGGCAATAAATTAAATAGAATTGAGCCAGTCCCTATTACAGAAATTATTTCTAGATTCCTACTACAGTCGTCTGGGTGTCAAGTACGACTCTGTGAAACACGACGTTACTATAGAAATGCCATTTCTCCTACATGAGAAGGTTCGTGTGACAGCAGCAGGAGTACTAAGAAGTTTTTCGAGGTGGTACGTCCTGTTACAGCCGAAAAACAGAAATCTGTATGCCTCTGCTCATGGTAGCACTAGTTGTAACATCTGAGCTTCTGTGTCAGATGCTGTGTTTAAACACTGCGTACGTGTCCTGTAAATACTCAGGCTCGACGTCGTACACAGCGTCGGGCACGATCGGTCTGCCACCAGAGACGAACGATATTTTAGTATACACAGGGTGACCCATTATTATATCCTCAATTTAATGTAATGCTATTCTATTACAAACGATGTACGATCAATCGTTCTAGGATTACATTAAGCTCTTTCTGCACCATTCTGTAATTGTTACGTATATGTTGTTTGTTGCAGCTCTAACCAAAAACTAAATGAAGATGGCGCAGACACTACATATTTCTGACCGTGCGCGGACTGCACTTATGACGGAAGTATGGCAGTCGCCTCTAATATTGCGACGATGGCGAAGACGGGAGAGGGAAAGAAACGCAACTCTGGACATGGAAGCAATAGAGTACATGCGTATTTGTTGCGTACAGGTTCGGTTACTCACCAAAGGGGTAGATGGCGCAGTGGTTAGCACACTGGACTCGCATTCGGGAGGACGACGGATCAATCCCGTCTCCAGCCATCCTGATTTAGGTTTTCCGTGATTTCCCTAAATCGTTTCAGGCAAATGCCGGGATGTTTCCTTTGAAAGGGCACGGCCGATTTCCTTCCCAATCCCTCCCTAACCCGAGCTTGCGCTCCGTCTCTAATGACCTCGTTGTCGATGGGACGTTAAACACTAACCACCACCACCACCATCACCAAAGGGGTGCTCGGCCCTCAAAGAGAGCTGTTACTGAAGGCGCTAAAGCCTGCGTAGTTGTGACCTTTGCGCAAAGTCTCAAGAAGTCCCTTCGACAATATTAGAGGGAAACTGGTTTGTCATATGGTCCGGTCCAACGGATAACGAAGGAGATAGACTGAAGACTGTGAAAACCACACCTTGTCTAAGCATTATCACCGGAAAACTGTGACGTTAGGATGGAGTTTTGTGAATGAAAATTACAATGGATGGAAGAAGAACCAGATACCACAACTAACATATCGTGATCAGAGGAAGCCATGTTCCACGTGGGTGGGTTCATAAATCGCCATAACTACCATTATTGGGGCCCCAGTAACGACAATCCTGGAGGTACTATTGAAAAATTGCAGTCATGTCCTTCGCTGGTTGAAATGGCTCTGAGCACTATGGGACTTAACATCTGAGGTCATCAGTCCCCTAGAACTTAGATGAACTTAAACCTAACTAACCTAAGGACATCACACACATCCATGCCCGAGGCAGGGTTCGAACCTGCGACCGTAGCGGTCCCGCGGTTCCAGACTGAAGCGCCTAGAACCGCTCGGTCACATCGGCCAGCTCCTTCGATGACTGTGTGGTGTGATATTCATGATGAAACTCATATCAATCATTACATTCTTTATGAAACAGTGAACGCATATGCTACAAACTTTTCTTCGTCCATTGTTTTAACCTGGGATGGTGTTGGCAGCGTGCAATTTTTGCACCACGGGGCACCTTCTCATTTGGCTTCGATTTCGTGAGAATGGCTTGACAGTGCTTTTCTAGGTCGTGTTATTGGACATTGCGTAAATGTTGAGTGACCACCGTCTAGATTTGACCGCACTGGATTATTTTCTCTTGGGATATTTGAAAGAGAAAGTGTATGCCAGAAAATCGCTTGACTTGGACATGTTAGTAGCAGTCACTACGGAAGAGTGTTCGGTGATACCAAACGGTATGTTGCAACGGTCTGTCAGGAATGTTGCACTCCGATTACAATGGTGTGTAGCTGATAGTTGTGCCTATGTGGAAATATGAAATGGCAAGAACCATAGTATATAACAGAATTGACAACAACATTGTAACATTGTTAATGAGTGAATAATAGTTAAACAAAAATAGGGATATAATAGTGGATCACCCTGTATTACTGTTGCTACCGAAATGGTTGATTTACAAGTCTTGCTACAGAAAAAAGTGTCGAGATGATGAATAGTTAGTTATGTCTCGTTTATGGAAACGTATGATTAAGAGGCAGAGTTACAAAATTAGAGCATGTTTGAGACTGCATGTACTGTATGTGATATCCACTGCATACTTCATCTCTCTGTAGCGACTTTAATTCTGTTGCTGCTGGTGACCATTGGCCGGCGGCATCTCAGATACGAAGCAGCAGACGTCGTGATGGTGGCGGGATACATCACTGCACTGGCGACCTTGCAGTCGCTACCAGGAGACGCACTTGCATCACCATGGAACTCCTGCTCGCCTTTTCTGCTCGTTTTAGTGGTGTTAGCAGTCTAAGTGTGGGATATTAGTTTAATTTAGTGAGTTTTGTGTGTGTACTTACATGTCACTAGAAACGCTCTTACAAGTGTATTTTTTTTATTTCTCCCATGCTCTTAGACATCCATGTTAATGTCATGATAGTGATGTCATTCATAATAGTTACACATTTAATGTCCCCTGTTTATGTGTAGCTTTGGATTAGAATGTCTAAAAGTGCCTATTAAAATACTTGGAGAAAATCGGGAATAATGCAATAACTTTCCACAAAGCTGGAAGTGATTGTCCCCAAACTGTAAATATGTAAATGGAATGTGGTCATACACTGTAGAAGAACTGCTGTTGGGCAGTCATGACGTCGTTTTTGCGTTCTAAATTAAAACAATTAATATAAGAGTGATGTAAATATAGAAGTAGCCATATCTTTATAGTTACCATAAAGTATATTAATTAATTATTTGTATTTTTCTGCTACTTGTAACATTAATTTATTTTGCGTTTAATTTAACACATTGCACAGCGTTACATTTAGGAGATGGGAGCAGGCATTGAACGACCAGAAACCGATGTCCATTCTTGTCTTCTTTTGGCGTGGAGCTGTGTCTCATTCTTGTGAATAACACCGTAATCTGTCCGGCATGCTGATAGTTTTGCATCAGTTGTTATGGCGTCACAATCATGTGATATACTTCTATATATGTTAGTTTTTCACTTGCGATTTCGACGTTTCAAAGCTGCATCTGCATCGTTATTAGGGAAAGATTATATTCATCTAGTTTCTATTCAAAACTCTCGACGTTTTTCCTAGAACCCAATGAAAGAATAATAGGGGTAGGTCGTCAGCTTACCATGTTTAATTCAAAGTGCTGAGATATTCTCCCACAAATTTCACTCTATATATCATGTCTGTAAGTGTTTCACAAGCTATGTTTGCTAATTCAGACTCTAAACAAAATTCTCGAATCATTTTATCCATAGTTTCTCTGTCAACAGAATCATAAGCCTTTTTAAAATATTCTGTAGCGAATTACTGACTATAGATTAAATATTTGTTCAGGGCATGATGTGCCATTTCTAAAATCATCTCCATATGCAACTGAATGACTGTCCTGCTTTGCGTCTCTTATTTTTAGTGGAATCTTGGAAAATAATTTATATGCAACTGGTAGCAAAGAAATTTCTCTGTAGTTGTTAACGTCTTGTTTATTGCCTTCGTTATCAAGGCTACCTTCCGCTTTCCAGGGATTTTTCCTTGTTCAAGATTTCTTCAAAGATTAATCTTAGCTCCCTTTTTTTGGTAGATACCATTTCAAAATTTCCGCTGTAATAGTCATCTCCATTAGCTTTATTGTTTTTTTAAGATTACTTGCTTTTTCTTCAATTTCTTTGATAGTAGGAGGTAAATCTTTTCTAGATTTTCGTGAGTATTTGAAATACAGCTTATGGATTGGTTCTGGACAATTTAATAAGCCGACCGAAATACGTTGCAAGTTTTTCAAAATTCTCAATGTGCGTCTTGCCAAGTCCGCCATTTTCATTGATGAAATAGATAATCGGAATTTGATACCCCTTCAGTCTGTCCTTTGATGAAAACTGCGGGTGTAAGTTTGAAAAGTTTTCAAGTTCCCTCTTTTCAGAATCTCTTTAGGTTCTTCTAATTATACTCGCTGTTTCCTCTTTTTGCTGTTTAAATTGATCATAGTCTCCCTTAAGTATTACTACTTTCTCCATTTTTTGACCCTCCCCGTGAACGCATCTTCACGTGTTTCATCGTACCATATATATATTTTTTTGACTGACCCAGATTTTTTTTATGTAGTGTTACCAATTTCATTACATACTTCTTGCCAGTTGCCGCGGTTACATCTTTTACTTTCGTCTTCATATTTCTGAATTACTTTTTTTGTTGTAGTAAGTCTATCTGTATTATATTTTGTTATTATTATTATTATTGTTATTATATACTGATCATTTACTGAGGATATTCTAGTGAGTACGATATCTTTCCTCATTATTGTTATTACTATTATTATTATTATTATTATTATTATTGTTATTGTTATTGTTAGTATTACTATCATCATCATCATGTATTTTGTCAGGTGAAACATATGCCTGAATAAATAAATACTGTAGCCCTAAAATTATATCTCATGCCATATGGTTTCCTGTGGGCAGCACAAAATAGTAGTGAAAGCATTAAACATCCTGAGAAGCAACACCAAATGCATAAAATGTGTTAATTCTTAATGCCGTGGCACTTGTAACAATCAAAAATCCAGTCGAGCATCCATTGCGTACCGGGTTAGAATTCTACTTCTCTACATGCGTGCAAAAACCATGTCAATGCACACATAGTAGAAAATATTAAAAGTCTCTCATCACTACAACGCTCCTCAGATGATCTATTGGGGGAATCTGATTCCGTCTCTAGACAAGGTGTGACACAGACTGGGATAATTGTCCAGAAGCTTCATAGCCTCACTGAATCTTGGCACTACTGCGAAGGGTAATTTAGTAGAAAACCAAGTTCCATTTCGCACTCGCTGGTCTATCAGCTTGAGACTGCGCTCTTTCACCACGCCAGGAGTAAACAAAAGGCTCCTATAATTTATAAGGTAGAGGGCCCAAGTTTCTGCATCTTCGTACGCTAAAACCTGTATAAGTCCTGAGATGTTACGGAAAAGGCTACAAATTGTTCCATATGTTCCTGAATGTATGCTCCACTTGAAGGAAAGTTACAACTATATTTTTGTAACATATTAAAGCCAATATTTGACATAAACGGTAACATTGCTAAAACAGAACTACAAGAAAGTGTTCGTAATTTCATCCTCCATAAAAAATCTCTGAAGTACAATTGATTTTAATGCATTTTACTCTTTTTTTTTACATTTCCACGCAGTTTCACTACTATGAATCACTTGAATGTCATCAATCAATAATCCTTTCAAGTTGTTTCAGCCTTCCAAAGATGTGTACCATATGAAATGTATGTCTGTGTAGATAAACAGCATCTTTCGGGATAACAAACTAAGCACTTCGTGCAACGAAACCATTTTTCTCCCCCTTGCGGTTACCCATAAAAAAGGAAAGTAATCTTTATAAAAATCAAATAAAATCACTGTTTAATAACAGTTACAACTTTCGGCCCCAGAACAAAAATAGGAATTCCTTGGGGGACGAGATTGCGAATATCTCAGATTTGTTACATAGGCCGCTATAACAACATACTCTTGACTATAAAAATTAAACACCATAAACTATAACATACGACTGAAACACAGCCCAATATCTGAACACAAATAAGTGCTCACGCTAAGAATTTCAGGCTGTTAATTTGACTGCTGCACTAACTCACTTCAGCATTAACGAAAAAGAAAAGAATTCCTTCGTACACTCAAGCTTCACTTGCTCCACACAGCAAGTGCTCTCAACAATACACTGGAAGAGATCAAGCACACACGTGCAGCTAAACATTTGTTACCAACTGAGGATACTGAAAATTCCGAGTGGGAAGAAATAAAGAGCGGGGACGATATTAGGGCCCCTTACGTTATAATGTCACATTTTGCAACTCTATTAGATCGTTTGCTGAAATGTAGTAATGTCTCCTGACTAAATTATCCCATACCCAGAGGAGATGGAGATGTATCATCCTTTACACGAAACTATACCTACAACAATTTCCAAAGGTGTTTTCTTACGTCATTCATGCTCTGAGAATATTCATAACTTGCTGTCTGTGTACAGAGTATTTACCAGACTCCAACTAGGCACGGAAGAGTTGCACTGCTTGCTCTATCTCGTACTGAAAAATTTTACAGCACCTTAAATATTTCCGGGACTTAATTTACGACACTGACTTGAAGAAACTTGAAAAGTTACGAACGTGTAACAAGTCCCGAGGTGACAACTACAGCCAAATTGCTTCTGAGGGAGGAGGTTTTACTGAATCAGCA
The DNA here is from genome assembly GCF_021461395.2 of Schistocerca americana. Taxonomy (NCBI): domain Eukaryota; kingdom Metazoa; phylum Arthropoda; class Insecta; order Orthoptera; family Acrididae; genus Schistocerca; species Schistocerca americana. The sequence continues at coordinate 751,587,402 of NC_060130.1, read as the reverse complement.
ACCAACCGCAAAATTTCGTATCTCTAACTGTTAATCTTACTGCCCCTGAAAAGATCGTGATGCTATTAACTTTGATCAAACAGCTCGACCAAATGTTATTAAACTTGAAAAGAAACGTAAGCTGTGTTATACTTGAATTAAATAAGGTGACTGCATAACCTTGTAGCAGGCGTGCGCTGGTAGTGAGTGGTATGTAGATGTGGACGCATACATTCTGAATTCAGAGAAGCCGTACTTTTAACTCATCAGCCCTACTTAATTTAACGAGCAATAGGTAGATAAATAAAACAGTGAAAAAGTAGAAGGATTGTACAATGTTTTCAGTAATTTCAAATGAAATAGCCAATATTAAAATGTTACCTATATTTTAGTATCTGTCTTTATCCTTAGTCTAAAAATGACGCAACGTCCAGTAAGTGTTACTATTGTTTCAAAATAAACGAACATAGGAATTAAATTTTCATGAAACCATAGCTTTCCACAAGAGAATTTCTTTTTGAATTGTTGTTATCTCTATTATTTCTCCATAGTGAATGTATATGCGTATGCCTATGTAATTAACACAGTTCTTTATATGGTGACCACCATTACGCATGACGCAATCATGGTCAGTTTTGCAGGACGACCACGACTATCCTTCGGACAATGATGGTCAGTTTACAGGGTGAACACGTCATATGTGTTTCTGAGAATTATAACTCTTACATAGCAGTTAATCAAAGATCTCAGAGGAACTGATTTGCAGTTAAATGTCAACAAAACAAAATATTGTGTAAATTGTAGCAGTTTAAAAAAACGTCTTTTGGCATGCTGCACATGAATTTTTTATTTTATTAATGTATACAGGTGCGTTTCACATTTTAACAAGACTTACTCAGTGAGTGTCCTAGAATATCGCATTATTTTTCCTTTTTAGATTTTACATCAGTTCACGTAAGTATTTAATAATGAGAAGAAGACGTACTTGAAGAAAAACGTATAATTCATCATTTGAAAAACAAGGAGTTTTCCTTCATGTAGAAAACCACTTTTAAGTCTTCATTTTTTCGTGTATTTACTGTAATTTCTCTACATCTAATAAACTCAACAATATTTCAGGGACATTTTATACTTTGGTGTAAGGCTGGCTCTGAGCACTATGGGACTCAACTTCTGAGGTCATTAGTCCCCTAGAACTTAGAACTAGTTAAACCTAACTAACCTAAGGACATCACACACATCCATGCCCGAGGCAGGATTCGAACCTGCGACCGTAGCGGTCTCGCGGTTCCAGACTGCAGTGCCTAGAACCGTACGGCCATTTCGGCCGGCTTGGTGTAAGGGACCGTGACTTTTGGTAGCTCGTTGGATTTCGTATGAGTGCTTACACAGAAAATATCTGCAAATGAGGAAGGTATGCTTTGTGTGTGCCTTGGTGGTGGCAACAGTAAACCGTAATTCAAGCTTGCGTTCAGTACTGCTCAGGTTTTTTTTTTCCTGCCAATGTTAATTGTACATTAACAGTGATATGCAGCAACACGTATAGGTTTACTAAATAAGAGTTGATTGATATGCATCTCATGTATGGGTTCACTCAGTGCAGAGGAAGAGCGGCCACAACGACACTATGTTGTGCTTTTTCTGCAGCGATAGGATGAGTTGACGTTATGCTATAGTCAACTTTCATTTACATATTCATTCTTTTTAAATAAGACGAACGTAATCTGTGGCATGTATTCAGCGATCATGTAAGTTACAAGCAAAGAGGATGAGAGAAGACTGAAGCTGTAGTCTGGCGGCGTTATTTAAAACATCTTTTGCGCCCCGGAATAGTATCACAGACAAACATTAAAAATTTGTTAAAATTCTTCACTGGCGACGTCAGAAGCCATGCCGCCTGAGTCAACGAGCGGCAGGCTGCCAGCTGGGGGAAAATGCTGAGCAGGTCGAGACGACCACGAGAGCGATTGTGACACGCGTGATCTGCCTCGCGTCCAAGTCCGGGAACGAAGCACAGTGACATCATGACAATAAAAAGACGCCTTCATACTAGTGGCAGAGCAGAGTGCCGCAAGAAGGCCAAGACACTACCCAACCGTAACTACTGACGCAGCAGAAAATAGCGTCCGAAAGACGAAGTTACGAAAGTCTGAAGCCACCAGGAGAATTGACCAAATAGGAAAACCAATGCACATGATTTCATTGCTACACCCACTTCAACAGAGCGCATGGGTAGCTCCATCATAAATACTGCACCTTCCTTTGTCAATGATCTCCGTTACAGCTGTCTTGTGGACAGGGGAGGCTATGTCAGACAATCCTCTGTGCACCTAGACAGTTACGATCACCTATGGAGTTGTAAGTCTTGCTAGATATACTCTGCCAGTGCCAACTTCTGGGTTATCACTTATGGTGTGTACAGACCGTCATCAACCGGTGTCCTACAGGAGGTTGGTTGGTTCAAATGGCTCTGAGCACTATGGGACTCAACTGCTGTGGCCATCAGTCCCCTAGAACTTAGAACTACTTAAACCTAACTAACCTAAGGACATCACACACATCCATGCCCGAGGCAGGACTCGAACCTGCGACCGCAGCAGTCGCACGGCTCCGGACTGCGCGCCCAGAACCGCGAGACCACCGCGGCCGGCCCTACAGGAGGCTTGACCAGTAGGGCTGAGAAGCTGTTCGCCAGCCACCGTCATGAGAGGGAGTCACTGTTGACTCTGCCTCCTAGAAACAATCAATGCCTTCTCTGCACGATACCAATGGAGATACTATCGAAGACAGTGCTGCCAAAGCAGAGTTACTATACACAGTCTTCCGAAATGCCTTCACAAAAGAAGAACAGCTGCCAACATGAGTAACGTAGAAGTAAATATCCTCGGAGTAGTGAAGCAACTTAAATCACTTAATAAAAGCAAGTCTTCTGGTCCAGACTGTATACCAATTAGGTTCCTTTCGAAGTATGCTGATGCATTACCTCCATATTTATCAGTAATATACAACCGTTCGCTCGACGAAAGATCCGTACCCAAAGACTGGAAAGTTGGACAGGTCACACCAATATTCAAGAAAGGTAGTATGAGTAATCCACTAAATTACAGGCCCATATCGTTAACATCGATATGTAGCAGGATTTTGGAACATATACTGTGTTCGAACATTATGAATTACCTCGAAGAAAACTGTGTATTGACACACAGTCAACATGGGTTTAGAAAACATCATTCCTGTGAAACACAACTAGCTCTTTATTCACATGAAGTGCTGAGTGCTATTGACAAGGGATTTCAAATCGATTCCGTATTTCTGGATTTCCGGAAGGCTTTTGACACTGTACCACACAAGCGGCTCGTATTGAAATTGCGTGCTTATGGAATATTGTCTCAGTTATGTGACTGGATTTGTGATTTCCTGTCAGAGAGGTCACAGTTCGTAGTAACTGACAGAAAGTCATCGTGTGAAACAGAAGTGATTTCTGGCGTTCCCCAAGGTAGTGTTATAGGCTCTTTGCTGTTGCTTACTACATAAACGATTTGGGAGACAATCTGAGCAGCCGTCTTCGGTTGTTTGCAGATGACGCTGTCGTTTATCGACTAATAAAGTCATCATAAGATCAAAACAATCTGCAAAACGATTTAGAAAAAATACCTGAATGGTGCGGAAAGTGGCAGTTGACCCCAAATAACGAAAAGTGTGAGGTCATCCACATGAGTGCTAAAAGGAACTCATTAAACTTCGGTTACACGATAAATCAGTCTAATCTAAAAGCCGTAAATTCAACTAAATACCTGGGTATTACAATTACGAACAACTTAAATTGGAAGGAACATATAGAAAATGTTGAGGAGAAGGCTAACCAAAGACTGCGTTTTATCGTCAGGACACTTAGAAAATGTAACAGACCTACTAAGGAGACTGCCTACACTACGCTTGTCCGTCCTCTTTTAGAATACTGCTGCGCGGTGTGGGATCCTTACCAGATAGGACTGACGGAGTATATCGAAAAAGTTCAAAGAAAGGCAGCACATTTTGTATTATCGCTAAATATGGGAGAGAGTGTCACAGAAATGATACAGGATTTGAGCTGTAAATCGTTAAAACAAAGGTGTTTTTCGTTGCGGCAGAATCTTCTCACGAAACTCCAATCACCAACTTTCTCCTCCGAATGCGAAAACATTTTGTTGACACCGACCCACATAGGGAGGAACGATCACCACGATAAAATAAGGGAAATCAGAGCTCGTACGGAAAGATATAGGTGTTCATTCTTTCCGCGAGCTGTACGAGACTGGAATAAGAGAGAATTGTGAAGGTGGTGCCTGCCAGGCACTTAAATGTGATTTTCAAAGTATCCATGTAGATGTAGATGTAGCTGGAGGTCGGAGATCGAGCTCTGCACAGCAACGAACACTTCAGGTCGGGCTCGAGGATAAACCTCCTGGGGCACACGTCTTCGACGTCAATGAGAGCGCTTCAGAGATCAGCTCACATAGTTGCTCTATATCGCCGTCTATCATGGGCCGCGCCGGCTTTGGCACTGGGGCCAACGATCAGTTGTGACGTAACAGCTGTCACACGAGCTGTCCACTATGCAGTAGGACTGCAAGGCAGATGTGAGCCAGCTACTGCTGATCGGGCCCACATACCACCGGCCCAGCTGAGCTGCCACTGCTATGGGAAGACAATTCTGTAGTTGCAAACAATAAATATGTCACTCTGAATGTTGTTCTTTGGCGCTTTCAAGTGTCAACAGATCCTCATCACTGCACCCTGCTCGGCACAATCCTGAAAACTGTTGGGCTCTTGGACCCGACCCCTACACACCCAACACCAATATTCGATGTATATCAAAATTATTTAAATTCTCGACTTGATGCAATGCAAAGAAGAAGTTCATTAGCACTAAAATTACACAACATGACATTATGTATATGCAGATAGTGTATAATTAAACCCTCATACCAAATTTGTCGTTTGTAACTTTAATTGTATATCTGATCTCGGTTTCAGTTTAAACAATGATGGACTTCTAGTCTGTAGGGCTCTTGGACCCGACCCCTACACACCCAACACCAATATTCGATGTATATCAAAATTATTTAAATTCTCGACTTGATGCAATGCAAAGAAGAAGTTCATTAGCACTAAAATTACACAACATGACATTATGTATATGCAGATAGTGTATAATTAAACCCTCATACCAAATTTGTCATTTGTAACTTTAATTGTATATCTGATCTCGGTTTCAGTTTAAACAATGATGGACTTCTAGTAACTTACGAACTACTGCTTGCGAGAGTATGAAATTTTGGATTGGATGTTTTTTAACATAGAGGACATGAATCTGTAATGAAAATCGTGGATCGTCATAGAACGCAATTTTCTATCTCTCTCATTGCCTCTGCGGGTCCTTCAATCTCTCTGGCAACAGAGGACCTCATCATGTGCCGACAGCAACTGGGATATGAGATCACACACCCCACCGCTGACTTGATTAGGTTTCTCACAACAGCTATGGTCCTGCACACAAGTTCTCTCTCTCTCTCTCTCTCTCTCTCTCTCTCTCTCTCCAGCTTTCCTCACAGGAGTCCTTTTTGAATAACCAACTGCAGCAAGTGGTGCACAATGACTGCTACAGAGAGGTGGATGTGTCGTTCTTTTCGTTATCTGGGTGGCGTTTGTCTCTCCCTCATGGGCGTTGTGGATTCTATGGTTCGCAAGCTATTAAGTCGATGGAGGAACAAGGTGACTGTAGTAAGGTAGACGGGGTGCTTGTAAACTCTTTATTATTTAAAATCGTTAGGAACGCTACAGACGCACGCCCTCATCCGGTGGCGCAGCCTGGTATCGATCCACGGAGTTCATGTTCTGTGGTGTGGTCAGGCATCGATCTCGCGGCCCTCAGTCGAGAAGCGTTGTGTGAAGAGGGCTGTAGACACTACAGATAGCGTGCTGCATCCTTGCGTAGTAAATATTCCCCAGTGGCGCTGCATCAGATGCTGATGTGGCCAATTGGTGTTGTTGCACTGTTAACGAGGCGGCTGAGAGCAGCTGTGACGAGCTATGGGAGCTTAGACGACTAGGGTGCGAATCCCGGTCTGGCATGGCGGCTGGCTGGCGGCTACTGGCACTGTCGAGCGCCACGGTGTCTCGCTGTCAGGGAGGACCTCTGTTTGACAGCCCTTCAGGCGCCTGCTGGACTCCCTTGGCAAGCGGTTCAGTCAGGATGACAGCAGAATGGTGGTGACCTCGTGAAGGAGACCGACACGAAGACGGTTGACGACTGAACGACTCACTGTTTCGACACATAGACGCTTCCCCGTGACCAGCCTGGCTGGACGACCAATGTTTATGCGCGCCATAACCGGTTTTTTGGTGGTGTTGGCGGCTGATGAAGTCTTGTACTGGCCGGCCGGAAGAGGGCGGCGCCCGCTGAACGCCCCGGAAAAACGCCGAGTCAACGTATTGGTGGAATTGGCCCACTTTATGGCGTCCACCCCATGTGTCTAGGCTCATGTTTTTACATAATGCACCAAAGTAAGATAACGTTCGCTATAACATGATCTTGCACAGCAAGTACATTGTTGCCCCACAGTTTGTCACACGACGATGGAGTTTACAGAATACATCAGATAAAAGGAATGTCCAACATGCCACACACATCAAAAAAAGTTTTGCAACACTCCAGTTCCCAAAACTTCTGAAGACAGACGTTGACTGCAGATATTTTATCACAGACACAGTCCCTTTGACTGTTCAGAGATGTCACAAAACCTGCCCAAAGATGTAAACAACGGTGCATGAGCAGCGCCTATTAGGCGGAGGGGGTCCGACAGCCCATCAGTTCCAGTCATTCCACCGGGAAGGAGGTACACGGCTCGTGTTGTCTGTAGTTCATCCATGCCCTGAAGGTCAATAGCGCGGTTCGATTTCTTCCGCATTGTTACTCTGTGCCAGGAATGGCTCTCAACAAGGAAAATGTCTAGGAGTCTTGGAGTGAACCAAAGCGATGTTATTCGGACATGGAGGAGATACAGAGAGACAGGAACAGTCGATCACATGCTTCGCTCAGGCCCCCCAAAGGCTACTACTGCAGTGGATGACCGCTACCTGCGGATTATGGCTCGGAGGAACCCTGACAGGAACGACATCATGTTGAATAATGCTTTCGTGCAGCCACAGGACGTTGTGTTACGACTCAAACTGTGCGCAATAGGCTTCATGATGTGCAACTTCACTACCGACGTCCATGGCGAGGTCCATGTTTGCAACCACGATTCCATGCAGCGCGGTACAGATGGGCCCAACAACATGCCTAATGGACCGCTCAGGGCAGGCGTCACGTTCTCTTCACCGCTGAGTGTCACATATGCCTTCAACCAGACAATCGTTGGAGACGTGTCTGGAGGCAACCCGGTCAGGCTGAACGCCTTAGAGACTCCGTCCAGCTAGTGCAGCAAGGTGGAGGGTTCCTGTTGTTTTGGGGTGGCATCATGTGGGGCCGATATAAGCCGCTCGTGGTCCTGAAAGACGCCGTAACGGTTGTACGATACGTGAATGCCATCCTTCGACCGTTAGTGCAACGATATCGGCAGCAAATTGGCGAGGATTCATCTTCATGGACGACAATTCGCGCCCCCATCGTGCACATCTTGTGAATGACTTCCTTCAGGATAACGACGTCCCTCGACTAGACTGGCCAGCATGTTCTCCAGACGTGAAACCCTATCGTACATGCCTGGGATAGACTGAAAAGGGCTGTTAATGGGCGACGTGACCCACCAACCACTACAAGGAATCTACGACGAATCGCCGTTGAGCTGTGGGACAATCTGGACTAACAGTGCCTTGATGAACTTGTGGACAGTATGCCGCTACGAATACAGCCATGCATCAATGGAAGAGGACGTACTACTGGGTATTAGAGGTACCGGTGTGCACAGCAATCTGGACCAACATCTCTGAAGGTTTCGCTGTATGGTGGTACAACATGCAATGTGTAGTTTTCACGAGCAATATAAAGAGCGGAAATGATATTTATGTTGATCTCTATTCCAATTTTCTGTACAGGTTCCGGAACTCTTAGAACCGAGGTGATGCAAAACTTTTTTTGATGTGTGTATTTATAATTTCGTACTACAGTGACTGACGGCGCGCTTAGTTAGGATACATTATAAAATATCTAGAGGCTGATTTTAAAGCTTAAGTGTCTCTTACTGTATTAAATGGTGGGTTTAACGGTGCAGTGTGTACCACAAATGAGATGCAGCAGTAATGTAATGTCGTTCTCAGTTCTATCACTAAAAATGTCATAGATCTGATCCATAAAAATGTGAGAAATTTTAGCATACTGGAGAATTTACCCCAAACATTCGCTACTGATAGTGGTTTAAGGCCAGGAAGTTTCCACAGCAACATCGCTGTTTGTGTTGTAAGAAGTTAAGCAGTGCGGCTACTGAGATACAGAAGATGATTTAAGCACGTAGTCCACTAATATAAGACGAATTTCAAACAAACGTGTTTCTTCAGTTGTTTAAGTATACCTGTGTAAACATTCGCAGCAATTTCTGGTTCAAATGGCTCGGAGCACTATGGGACTTAACATCTATGGTCATCAGTCCCCTAGAACTTAAAACTACTTGAACCTAACTAACCTAAGGACATCACACAACATCCAGTCATCACGAGGCAGAGAAAATCCCTGACCCGGCAGGGAATCGAACCCGGGAACCCGGGCGTGGGAAGCGAGAACGCTACCGCAAGACCACGACCGAATCTTGTGAGGTGATATCTAATTCTATAACATGTTAGTCGCCGAAGTTGTTAATTCCATTGTTGCCGAGAGTATGTTTACTTTTATATATTAACAAATTTAGTGAAAGTAACTGCTTAGAAGTGCATGCTATGTAGAATTTATGTTACTATTTTTTAAATTTCATTTCTGTTGCCCTTCTGTATTTAAAAAGTGAATCAAGATCCCAATCCTTTTTGTATCTACTTTTGTGTTCAATTACTTTTGCCAGTATCACATTCCATTTACGTAGCAATTGGTAGGTGTAAAATTGTTTCTGTATGCTATGAAGGCTGTTCGATCATGCAACCTTATAGACAGAAAACAATGAAGGAAGAGAGATCGTTGACAGAGTACATGGTGAGCGAAGACTTCGCTGTAGGGCGCGAATAGCAGTGTTAATTTAAGCGAGCAGGAAATGAACTGCAATAACTGTTCCACGGTAGCGTATAGGTTTACTGGAAACGCTTATCTTATGAAAGAAAAATGTTTGTAGATATTTTATTGAGTATAATTTAAGTGTTTCCAATCCTAGGAGTGATCACCAAATGACGTCAGAGAAATGGAAGGACACCAGACTTTCGTTTAGAAGATAATAATATTAGTTAAATGTTTGATGAGAACAAATTGTTTAATATTTACGGGGAAGATTGAGGGCAGAAAAAGAAAGCTTAACTTTCACCTACGATAAAGAATCAATTTTATTTTGGGCTTTGTACTTCTCTTATAACGTATAAGAATATGCCGTGGTCCTTTTTTAAATCAAAATTCATAAATTTAATTTTAAAGAACAGTAAAAATAACTTGAAAATCTACAGATAAGTAGACGTAATGAATACCGGAGGACATGAATAATAAGAGTTGAAGGAACTCGCCAGCACAAAAAATTCGTTGAACACTAAACTACAAGCGACTTATGACTTTCACAAAAGCGTTCCTCGACAATGGTTAAAGCAGCTTAACCGTCTGAATACTCGAGCAGAGCTGAAGTGTCCTTTTCCTGAAGCGTACGGCGAGTGTGCGACTCTGAAGATCAAAGCGCGCTGAACCTGGAACAATGGCCAAGTGGTAACTACGCAGCCGCTACGAGTGTCAGCTGGTCTATTTGCCACATACTATTAACTCATTTTGTATTTCTATTACATAGCAGGGTAATAACAAGTATAGTATTTATTCAGCCGAGTAAGAAGCACTATAGAGGTATGAGCGTGGAATTCATTCTCTTTTGGTGGGTATTGCATTACACCGTGCGTGTCTGCGCATGGTATAAATGCAATTCTTCGCCTTGCTCTTGAGGATATATGTTGATTATTGTACTTCTCAATCGAATGAAAACCGAAAATGTAAGAAAAAAAAAACGAGAACGGCAACAGCAATCTATATGTTCAAAACACACAGAAGCAAAACGGAATGACGAGTATTACACAATGAAGCACCAGTCCGATATTTCGTCGAAGTTTGTGGAATTTTCATCACATATCAAATGGTTGAACTTTCACTCCATTTGAATCTGATCTCCACTAACAACGTCAGTAACATGTGTGAACCTCGTGGGCCTGAATACACTGTTGTAGTCGTTGTAGTATGAAACCAAACAGCCTCCGAATAACATCTTGAGAAATTTGTTTCCTTTCCTGAAACACTGTGTTGTTCATGGAGATTGGTGGCTCGAAATTGATATAAGGGTATATGTATTTCCATCGCATGCCCATCTAATAGGGCTAGAAGTTAATCCGTTTCCATACTTGAAGATTATGGTACACGCGTGATGTGTCAACGACCTTTTGCTAATATAACACAACATCTAACGCCCCAAGACGGTTATGTCTAGGAGAATTAGTATCTTGGCCTCCAAAATCTTCTTACCTCCATCCTCTGAATTTTTCTGTCTGGGGTCATCTCAAAAGCTAAATGTACAGCACTCGCTTTGATAGGACTGAAGGCTGGGAAGCGAACTGTACATTTACGAGATGATCCGGTGTTGTTCGAAAGAGTTCGTAACTGGTGGGAAGCATGCAGTATTGCATCCAAATACTAAGACGATACGTGTTAACTCCTCCTTTAACTGATACAACTGAACAGTTCATTGTAACACCCAACATGATGAAGTAGTTACGTACAGGGGCGGACAAAAATATGGAAACACCAAACACACGACACATTATTATACCTGATACTGTGTAGGAAAACCATTGACATTCAAAGCAGCTTCAAGACGTCTCGGAAAAGATGAATACAAATCCCTTACGGTTTTTAGGGGAATCTTACATCATTTTTCCTGCAAAATAGTGGCATCTTCAGGTGGGCAGCGATCATGCTCCAAAGTAGACCAAAAAGTTTTAATAGTATTAAGATTTGCTAAATGTGGAGGCCATACGAGATGTGACAATTCATCCTCGTGATCACAAAATCAGGCCAATAAGGACTGTAAGGACTGTAAGCTGTGTGAAAAGGGGGCCTGTGATCTTGGAATGCAACATCACCACTGGGTAATAAACATTGTACTATGGGATGGACTTGATCATCCGAAATAGTTACATAATCATTGGCAGTAATGCGACCTTGCAGAGCAACCATGGGACCCATGGAACACCACGATGTGTCTGCCCAACGACCCCCGCCATATTTCACTCCTGGGACGTAAACTTGGCCATAGTTAGAAACAGGATTCATCCGACAAAATGACATTGTCGCATTGCTCCGTAGTCTAGGTTTTATGGCTTCGGCATTACGTTTACCTGTTACGGGCAATTGCATGACGGATGAGTAGTATTGGAATTCCAACTTGCCCTGATTCCCTGCTTTTGGAGCTGCTTTCATGTTTTTTTTGGTGCTGACAGGATTCACGAGTGCGAGGTTCAGTTCTACGGTGATTTTCTCAGCTGCCATCCTTCTATTTTCCCCTCACAATTCTCTTCAATGACCGTCTGTCACGATCACTGGACACACATTTTCCTGTGCGTTGTGATTTAGCGGAAGACGTTTTCCGGCTTTCCTTGTATGTGGTATAAATCTTCGAAGCAGTGCCCCTTGAAACATCAAACACCTCCCTGTCTTGGTTCCACCATACGCGCACCAACAATTAGCCCACGTTCAAATTCACTTAGCTCCAACATAATGCACTCACAACTACACAGAACAATTTTTTGACCACGAACGACACTTGCAACGTATTGAGGACATTGTACAGGTGCCGTTCTTGGTAAAATACAAAAGCGCAGCCTGCAGGCCTCTCTGGGGGTGTATCCATATTTTTCCCCATCCCCTGTATTTATTGTTAAGGTAGGTCATGGGTGATGCTTGGGTCCAGTTACATGGGGACTTAATCGGAAATTTTACATTTCAAATGCATTATACTGAAGTCAGTGGTACATAGTGACCACACAGTAGTAATTAACTCACAAATGGCTGGTTTTCAGACCCATATTTAATGGAATGTTTTCGCTTTTATAGTCGTATATTTTCAGTTGTGTTAGTTTTCGTTATTAATTATGATACCCACTGTAAATTTACGCCTACCTCACGCTTTACCTGAATTGTGTATCATGAAGTCCATATAATTACAAATTATTTTTCTTCATTTCTAGCGCCCGCTTTGACAGTACACAGTTGGACACCTTCAGGTGGGGACGACTGGCCTTACGCAGCCCAATCACATATTATGCGTAACCAGTACTCAGTTCAGTCTCTGGTACATGTTACAGAGCGCTCCAACGTAAAGAGAAAAGACGCAAATCGCATGAGAATATTTGGCTTACGAATTCTTAAATATATACAATGAACACAGTGTACCACAATATATATGTTGTTGTTGTGTTCTTCAGTCCTGAGACTGATTTGATGCAGCTCTCCATGCTACTCTATCCTGTGCAAGCTTCTTCATCCCCCAGTACTTACTGCAACCCACCTCCTTCTGAATCTGCTTAGTGTATTCATCTCTTGGTCTCCCTCTACGATTTTTACCCTCCACGCTACCCTCCAATGCTAAATTTGTGATCCCTTGATGCCTCAGAACATGTCCTACTAACCGGTCCCTTCTCTTTGTCAAGTTGTGCCACATACTCCTCTTCTCAAAGCAGCTTCAAGACGTCTCGGAAAAGATAAATACAAACCTCTTACGGTTTTTAGGGGAATCTTGCATCATTGTTCCTGCAAAATAGTGGCATCTTCAGGTGGGCAGCAATCATGCTCCAAAGTAGACCAAAAAGTTTTAATAATATTAAGATTTGCTAAATGTGGAGGCCATAAGAGATTCATCCTCGAGATCACAAAATCAGTCCTTATTAATTATGATACCCACTGTAAATTTACGCCTACCTCACGCTTTACCTGAATTGTGTATCATGAAGTCCATATAATTACAAATTATTTTTCTTCATTTGTAGCACCCGCTTTGACAGTACACAGTTGGACACCTTCAGGTGGGGACGACTGGCCTTCCACAGCCCAATCATGTATTATGCGTAACCAGTACTCAGTTCAGTCTCTGGTACATGTTACAGAGCGCTCCAACGTAAAGATACACATATATATATATATATATATATATATATATATATATATATATATATATATATACAGGGTGAGTCACCTAATGTTACCGCTGGATATATTTCGTAAACCACATCAAATACTGACGAACCGATTCCACCGACCGAACTTGAGGAGAAGGGCTAGTGTAATTGTTTAATACAAACCATACAAAAATGCACGGAAGTATGTTTTTAACACAAACCTACGTTTTTTTAAATGGAACCACGTTAGTTTTGTTAGCACATCTGAACATATAAACAAATACGTAATCAGTGCCGTTTGTTGCATTGTAAAATGTTAATTACATCCTGAGATATTGTAACCTAAAGTTGACGCTTGAAACCCCCGACGTTCAGTTGGGTGTTGTAACAAACACGGGCTACGGTCGGCGAGCAGTATCATGCGCATACTGCATCGTCACCGCTTTCACCCGTTTCATGTGTCGCTACATCAGCAATTACATGGTGATGACTTTAATCATCGAGTGCAATTCTGTCAATGGGCATTAACAGAGAACGCGTTGCAGTTCTACCTGTTTACCGATGGAGCGGGTTTCACAAACCACAGGGCAGAGAATGTACGGAACATGCATTATTGGTCCGTGGACAATCCTCGCTGGTCAGACAGGTAGAGCGACAGCGACCGTGGACTGTAAATGTATGGTGCGGAATCATTGGCGACCACCTCATTGGTCCTCACTTCATTGCAGGGGCCCAAACAGCTGCAACATACATCGCGTTTTTTCAGAATGATCTGCCAACGTTGCTCGAAAATTTCCCACTGGAAACGCGTCGACGTATGTGGTATCAGCATGATGGTGCACCTGCACATTCCGCAATTAACACTAGGCTGACCCTTGACAGGATGTTCGACGGGCGTTTCATAGGACGTGGAGGACGCATAAATTGGCCAGCCCGTTCTCCTGATCTTACACCTCTGGGCTTCTTTCTGTGGGGTACGTTAAAGGAGAATGTGTACCGTGATGTCCCTACAACCCCAGAGGATATGAAACAACGTATTGTGGCAGCCTGCGGCGACATTACACCAGATGTACTGCGGCGTGTACGACATTCATTACGCCAGAGATTGCAATTGTGTGCAGCAAATGATTGCCTGACATGTCGGGACACACTCTATTCCACTCCATAATTGAAGACGGAAACCACGTGTGTACGTGTACCTCACCCCTCATGGTAATGTACATGTGCGTCAGTGAAGAAGACGAATAAATAGGTGTTAGCACGTGGACTTAATGTGCTGTTCCAGTCTCATCTGTACCTAAGGTCCATCACCGTTCCCTTTGGATCCCTACGTAATTCGGTGCTCTCCGATACACACGATCGAACAGCGGAGGAGTGGTACTCAAGCTCAACTTTAGGTTACAATATCTCCGGATGTAATTAACATTTTACAATGCAACAAACGGCACTGATTACGAATTTGTTTATATGTTCAGATGTGCTAACAAAATTAACGGGTTTCCATTTAAAAAAACGTAGGTTTGTGTTAAGAAACATACTTCCGTGCATTTTTTTATGGTTTGTATTAACCAATTACACTACCCCCTCTCCTCACGCTCGGTCTGTGGAATCGATTCGTCAGTATTTGATGTGGCTTACGAAATACATCCAGCGGTAATGTTAGGTGACTCACCCTGTATATATGGAGATGAGCGTCCGGTGAAGGTCGGTCGCCAAGTGCATGTCTTATTCCAGTCGACGCCACATTGGGCGTCCTTCGCGCCAGTGATGAGGATGAAATAATGATGAGGACAGCACAACATCCAGTCCACGAGCGGAAAACATCTCCTAGCCAGCCGGGAGCCGAACCTGTGCCTGCTGCATGGGAGGCAAGCACGTTACCACCCAGCTAAGCAGGCGGACGGCGTTATGAAGTTCTTGATACAGAGACACATCCTATGGACAATACTTACGATGATGGAGTATTGTGACAATACTACCCACGGACACACCGGAATCGCGGTGTAATTGTCTGGAACTTATCTCTGGGGTGTCGTACACCGTCGTTAGTGCAGCTATTTCATTAGCTTCCCCTGTAACACGTTTGCTTCGTTTCCTTTAGTCAGTCTGTACGCATCCACCAGACATAAAAGCGTTAAAACTTACAGAAGAGCGAACGAGAGCGATCTTTCTCTGTGAAACACTTGGATACAAGGAAACAGAAACCTCAACATTTTTCCAACATTCTCCGTAAATCAGGATCATTTCAGTTTCGCAACATGCATCTCCCACTTGCACGTTTCTTCTCCAAGTGATAGGTAAATGTGTAGGCAATAAACACTGCGGAGATATTGCAATGTTTAGAGTTGCTATCTGTTCTTTGTCTGTACGCTACCTGATATTAATCTGCCCCCGGTAGCTGAGTGGTCAGCGCAACAGAATGTCAATCCTAAGGGCCCGGGTTCGATTCCCGGCTAGGTCGGAGATTTTCTCCGCTCAGGGACTGAGTATTGTGTTGTCGTCATCATCATTATTTCATCCCCATCGACGCGCAAGTCGCCGAAGTGGCGTCAAATAGAAAGACCAGTACCTAGCGAACGGTCTACCCGACGGGAGGCCCTAGTCACACAACATTTATCTGAGCTCCGGTCGCAGAGTTCTGCCTGTTATGATACGTCGTAGTTCGGTACACGACAGCGTTGGTGCAATGAGGAAACGTTGCGACAGGGGTTTCCAATTAGAAGTTATGAAATCCGGCATATCTTAACTTCGTAGTAAAAAGGTGGAGTCCCAAGTGCCAATGGATATTCAAGGGCCATCGAATAGTATGTCATAAATTACGATTGTATACCCATTTCTATTCCTCCAATGACAGCGCCATCTGTGGCGAAACGAAGAAAATGCTTCAGACAAAACGTATGTGGATTTTGCGGTAGAATCGTAATCTGCTATAAAAACGGAGGTTTTCTTTGAAGGTTTCAAAGTTGGCCCCCGCCACCTACGCACAGGGTGGGGGTTCGAGTGTGATATTATTGGATGTCCCCCTCCGAGACAAACAAATTCGAATTGTAACTTTTTTTGATCCGTTGTGTAGCTTTCGAGATATTTCAGTGTCATTAGTGTTAACAGAGACAACACTTAATATTAAAGTAGAAATAAAACCGGTTATTGAAAACTCAATGAAATAAAAAGAACATTAAGATAAAATTAATTCAAGTTATAGTGAATTATTTCCAGCTTATAAAGGGTTATTTCGCGACGATGTTACAAACATTCAGGGATGATGGAGAAGGGTAAAATGTTTGAATTTGAGGTGGAGCATCCAGGTCCAGAAACAAGGAAGCTGTATGCTATAAGCGAAAATCCTCCTGAGAACTGTGACCGTGGTATACATGTAGGTACCAATACTGTTGTTATTAAGACTCTAGGGTAGGCAACTTTCAGAGGTGATAGTACGGACGAAAACCAGAAAAAAGTACATAAACAACGGCACTAAAGTGCTTACGTAACGCGCTATCAGCATTTATTCATATTCGCTGCCGTGAAACACATCTCTTCTACTGAACAAGTGCACATAGCTCTTAAGGAATGAATTTTAGAACCTGTTTTTCCAGGACTTTTGTTCTTGTTTTTTTCCATACTACCTCCGCCAAAGAAACCAAAGAGCTTACAGTAGAAGAGTTGTGTTTCACAGTATCGAAGATGAATAAGTGCTCACTAGACATTTTTGCTAGACATATCTTTCTTGTTTTGGTCCATGGTTCAAATGGCTCTGAGCACCATGGGACTTAACTGCTGTGGTCATCAGTCCCCTAGATCTTAGAACTACTTAAACCTAACTAACCTAAGGACATCACACACATACATGCCCGATGCAGGATTCGAACCTGCGACCGTAGCGGTCACAAGGTTCCAGACTGTAGCGCCTAGAACCGCACGGCCACTACGGCCGGCTTTTGGTCCATACTACCACCCTTAACAATTGCCTACCCTGCAGTCTTAGTAACAACAAACCGGTACATGCATTCCCGCGTCAAAGTTATCAGAACATTTTCCGCTTGTAACTTTCGACCCAGTCGTTTCCGGACCAGGGTCCTTCACCTCAAACTGATGCGTTTACCCTTCTCCATCATCCCTGAAAATTGGTAACATCATCACAAAATCACCCTCTGTTACTGGAATGTTACTGGCAGCGTCGTAAGAACTCGAGGTTTGGCGACTAACCCGTAACTATACCTACTACTAGACCTGTTGTTGTTACACGGTTCTACATTGCCCACACTGGTATGTGCATGCCTCAGCAGTCCTCGAGTCTAGACACATCCGTGTGAGTAGCCATTGCATATTTCACTTAATTATATTTATATATGCCTATCATTCTGTATAAGGGAGGAAACACGTCTTGAGATCTATTGATGTTGCTTTGGTATTCTAAGCGTCCAGTTAATCTTATAGACTAAAAGTTAAGCAGTCGCCTTTTAACATTCTATTTTTAATCATATTAACTGAAGTCCGTAGGTTTTGGTCTCCCACAACTGTCCACAGATCGCATTCTAAATGTCTGCTTTCTGTCCCTACCTGGAAATGGGACAATTGAAATCGACGTGATCAGTGGAACCCTACTATTCACATTTACTGATTGGTGTGGTACCACATCCCATCCGATTTAAATGTACGCCATATGGACCATGGCCTCTTAATGGGTGCACCATGCGTCGATTGCCCGCATCTCGTGGTCGTGCGGTAGCGTTCTCGCTTCCCACGCCCGGGTTCCCGGGTTCGATTCCCGGCGGGGTCAGAGATTTTCTCTGCCTCGTGATGGCTGGGTGTTGTGTGCTGTCCTTAGGTTAGTTAGGTTTAAGTAGTTCTAAGTTCTAGGGGACTTATGACCACAGCAGTTGAGTCCCATAGTGCTCAGAGCCATGCGTCGATTAGGGTCAATGTCATGCAGTTTGAGCCTATTTCTAATGCTTTCTAATGCGTGATATGATCGCACCACATGTTACGGTAATTTGTAGTCAGCTGTGCCAGCACCGGCAACCTTGCGTACAGTTTTAGCGCGTTCTGAGTAACAGATTTTACCTGTTCGATAAAGTTCCTATTCTGTCTAGAAGAGTGCCTAGATACATGTAAACAGTACTGAGTTTTATAGGGATTCCTTCAAGTATCTGCATAGAACTGATTTTAATTGCATTTCATTCTTTAAGTCTTCTTATGCTTTGCTAAGAATTCTCAACTGAAAAGAAACGGTGAATTTCTAGTACAGCCAAATTTTGAGAATGTACACCTTTTTAACGATATCACCCTAGGTAGACTGTTTTAGCGTTTCCTCCTGCTGCCCAGGTTCTCCATGCAGAAGAAAATGCAACGGAATAGCCTCGCCGCCAAATTTCTCAATGAATGAAAAGATTTTGACGAGACTTCTGTAATGAAGAGTGTCATTTATGCACAATTGGGCGCCATTTCCCTCACCAGGGACGTTAAAGTTTATCGACAGGTCGACGATAGTTCCATTACAGACGGGTCACAAGCTCAGATTTGTCAATGATTGGGAAAAAATGGCCTTGTGCTTTCCAAAGAAACTATCCCAACAATCGCTGTAATCGATGTAGGGAAACCATGGGAAAAGTAAATCTGGAGTGCTGGAAGGCGAACTGCAGCTCTATCCCGTCGAATGGAAGCCCAGTACTTTAATCAGTGCACCACTGCACTCGAAAGAACTTCACTAGATTGGCCTCCTCACTTTTATTTTCCCTGCGCCAACAGCAACTTTTACTTAACGCACTGTACTC
Organism: Schistocerca americana; assembly: GCF_021461395.2. NCBI lineage: Eukaryota > Metazoa > Arthropoda > Insecta > Orthoptera > Acrididae > Schistocerca > Schistocerca americana. Next base: position 751,568,338 of record NC_060130.1, on the reverse strand, counting down.
AACTAACGGGATGCATTCACCCTCTCGAAAACAACTAAGGAGCTCAATGAATGAGAAGTAGCGGCTCAAGATATACACTACTGGCCATTAAAATTGCTACACCAAGAAGAAATGCAGATGATAAACGGGTATTCATTGGACAAATATATTATACTAGAACTGACAAGTGATTACATTTTCACGCAGTTTGGGTGCATAGATCCTGAGAAATCAGTACCCAGAACAACCACCTCTGGCCGTAATAACGGCCTTGATACGCCTGGCCATTGAGTCAAACAGAGCTTGGATGCCGTGTACAGATACAGCTGCCCATGCAGCTTCAACACGATACCACAGTTCACCAAGAGTAGGGACTGGCGTATTGTGACGAGCCAGCTGCTCGGGCATCATTGACCAGAAGTTTTCAGTTGGTGAGAGATCTGGAAAATGTGCTAGCCAGGGCAGCATTCGAACATTTTCTGCATCCTGAAAGGCCCGTACAGGACCCGCAACGTGCGGTCTTGCATTATCCTGTTGAAATGTAGGGTTTCGCAGGGATCGAATGAAGGGTAGATTCAAATTCAAATGGCTCTGAGCACTATGGGACTTAACTTCTGAGGTCATCAGTCCCCTAGAACTTAGAACTACTTAAACCTAACTAACCTAAGGACATCACACACATCCATATCCGAGGCAGGATTCGAACCTGCGACCGTAGCGGTCTCGCGGTTCCAGACTGTAGCGCCTAGAACCGGTCGGCCAAACCGGCCGGCTGAAGGGTAGAGCCACGGGTCGTAACACATCTGAAATGTAACGTCCACTGTTCAAAGTGCCGTCAATGAGAACAAGAGGTGACCGAGACGTGTAACCAATGGAACCCCGTACCATCACGCCGGGTGATACGCCAGTATGGCGATGACGAATACACTCTTACAATGTGCGTCCACCATGATGTCGCCAAACACGGGTGCGACCATCATGATGCTGTAAACAGAACCTGGATTCATCCGAAGAAATGACGTTTTGCCATTCATGCACCCAGGTTCATCGTTGAGTACACCATCTCAGGCGCTCCTGTCTGTGATGCAGCGTCAAGGGTAACCGCAGCCATGGTCTCTGAGCTGATAGTCCATGCTGCTGAAAACGTCGTTGAACTGTTCGTGCAGATGGTTGTTGTCTTGCAAACGTCCCCATCTGTTGACTCAGGGATCGAGGCGTGGCTGCACGATCCGTTACAGCCATGCGGATAAGATGCCTGTCATCTCGGCTGCTAGTGATACGAGGCCGTTTGGATCCAGCACGGCGTTCCGTATTACCCTCCTGAACCCACAAATTCCGTTTTCTGCTAACAGTCATTGGATCTCTACCAACGCGAGCAGCAACGTCGAGATACGATAAACCACAATCGCGATAGGCTACAATCCGACCTTTATCAAAGTCTGAAACGTGATGGTACGCATTTCTCTTCCTTACACGAGACATCACAACAACGTTTCACCAGGAAACGCAGGTCAACTGCTGTTTGTGTGTTAGAAACCGGTTGGAAACTTTCCTCAAGTTAGCACGTTGTGGGTGTCGCCACCGGAGCCAACCTTGTGTGAATGCTCTGAAAAGCTAATCATTTGCATATCACAGCATCTTCTTCCTGTCGGTTAAATTTCGCGTCTGTAGCACGTCATCTTCGTGGTGTAGCAATTTTAATGGCCAGTAGTGTAGTAATACGGCATTGAGACGGACTTTGTTCCAGGCTTTCCTTCCATAGAAATTTTTGTTCGATGTCCGAAATCTATTCGGATAATTACGGTTTTAATTCGTTACAAATCCCGTCTCGCATCATTTTGCCACAAAGTTATGGATTGCGGACTTTGTTGGATGTTTGATCAAAACTCTTCGAGTCATAAAACTCTTGCGCGTAGCAGCTCTGCACACGTTTCCCACGAATTTTGCTCCGCGTAACACTCACGCTGTTTTGTCGTGAGCATCATTTTGTGTTGCGTTCAACTGATCACTAAACATGTCTGGTTCTCTGTCTCACTCAGACTTAATGACACAGAGAAGTACTCGAAACAGAGCATGCGAGAGATCTGCATGCGTATACGTGTGATAGCAACCGATTGATGCATTGAGATAACCGGTTCCATCATTTTCTGTGATGGGAAGTTGTCCTGTTCGTTAGCAAGGGTCAAATCAGCGTCAGTCGAATAAATATTTCCCGGCACCAGATTTCATTGGTCCGACCTGTATATTTTTTAGACATGAGATTGATTAGAAAAGATTCAGATTAAACACTCCATCAACTACAACCGTGTGGGTGCTAATGACCCGATTCGTATTTCTACCGTAAAACTAATCAGTATCACCGGAGTGAGTCTTTTATACAGTGTTGCGCAGTGTCTAATTTAAAACGGAACACTCTAGACAACCTGTTCAGTCGAAGATGAGTGTGCATTGATGCTTTATCTCATATTCCACCTGACTCCTAAGTCCATTTAACATAAATCATTGATGAAAACACGCAGACTCGTAATAGGAATGTTGCGTTGATCAGTTTAAATAGGGCTTTACATTGTTCAAAAGGGTTCTCAGTTCATCAAAGGAAATTCCATTAAGCCATTTGTTTTTCTGCGAAGTATCACATGAACTTCATTTTAACGAATCGTGGCATTTGTAAATAAATATGGCGCAAAATACTTCGTCTATTGAGCAAAAATAAAAGTATGCTTAGTATACTTTGAGTTTAATATCGGAGTGATGTAATGCAGTTAGTATGCAATAAGTGTTTAAATATTAGCAAATAATTCTTAGCAAGCTGAAAAATTAATACTGAAGTCCATATACCGAGCGAGGTGGCGCAGTGGTTAGCACACTGGACTCGCATTCGGGAGGACGACGATTAAATCCCGTTTCCGGCCATCCTGATTTAGGTTTTCCGTGATTTCCCTAAATCGTTTCAGGCAAATGCCTGGATGGTTCCTTTGAAAGGGCACGGCCGATTTCCTTCCTTATCCTTCCCTAACCCGAGCTTACGCTCTATCTCTAACGACCTCGCTGTCGACGGGACGTTAAACACTGATCTCCTCCTCCTCCTGAAGTCCATAAAATTAACAAAAAATTTTGACAGTATTTTTTCATTTTCATTTATTAATCTAATTATAATTGCTGCAATTGCATATAATATTCAGCTTAGAGATTTAAAGTTGGTGATCTGACGGTGTCTAAAACTGGAAGAAGAAAGGGAAAAGTGAGGTTAGCATCTCACAAAGAAGAATCAAAGAAGAATAGGGCTCAGCCTTTCATCGACATCTGAGTAGAGTTTTGCTCAACTGTTTGGTAGTGTCGGTAGAGTACATAAATGACGTAGTAAAGGTTAAGATTACCAGTAGTATTTATAGGATTGGTAGAAAAATAAGCATAAATGAATGCATGACAGAGAAACTGGGAGCCGATGACATCTCTTTGTGTTTTCTTTGTTTGTTTTACACATAATTGGCTTTTTTTTATTTTTGCTACGAAATCCCCCTATTTCACTTTACAGATCAAAAATTTTCGAATGAAACCTGAATTAAACATTAGTAATTTCAATTTTGCTATAAATAATGTTTATTTTCAAGTAATACAGGCAACGGCCTTGCCGCAGTGGATACACCGGTTCCCGTGAGATCACCGAAGTTAAGCGCTGTCGGGCGTGGCCGGCACTTGGATGGGTGACCATCCAGCCGCCACGCACTGTTGACATTTTTCGGGGGGCACTCAGCCTCGTGATGCCAATTGAGGAGCTACTCGACCGAATAGTAGCGGCTCCGGTCAAAGAAAACCATCATAACGACCGGGAGAGCGGTGTGCTGACCACACGCCCCTCCTATCCGCATCCTCAACTAAGGATGACACGGCGGTCGGATGGTCCCGATGGGCCACTTGTGGCCTGAAGACGGAGTGCTTTTCAAGTAATGGAGAAGAGGAAAACTATGTAGCGCAAAAATGTTTCGTAGTTTACGCGACCATTTATATATCTCCCCTCAGTTTCTAGATGGTTCACCACTTCCATTTTTTATGGGAATCTAGTAAAGACTCTCAACGCACATGCAAACGAAGCGACCGAGATGAGGTAACGCCCGATTGGTATGCAACACACCCATCGTACAGGTAATGCTGTTACGATCGTAACAGACAAGGGCTATTTAACAAGTCGGAAAGAAGGCATTTGATGACGATCACTTGTCGTAGTTGCGAAATTATCTATGGCAGCAATTTGGGGAATGAATTTACCTTAGATGAATCCTCACACCTGATACTAGTAGATGTTTGTGTTAGAGACTTACGTGAAATGCTCTTTCAATGCTCGGCGTAGCCGGCGTCTCTTACAGATGTGACCACTGGGCGATGTGGGAGACAATGAATGGGGGAAGACACGTAATACAGAGGGGAATTGTCTGGAAAACCCGAACAGGCTAAGCGCATTACGGACGAGGGGATTTCTGACAGTCACTGAATGAGCTTTAGAAATGACGGTCTGACGTCCAGAGAGAAAGACTATGCACAGTGAATTGTTACACGCCCAACAACTCCTCTCATACAAATCTTCCATGACAAAGGATTATGCTTATGCCGGCTCTTATAGTCACTCCATTCCAGCAAAGACACAAAGACGCTGTCCTTCTTTGAGTCATAAATGTTCGTAGATTTTTATAGGCTGCAATGTATATAGCTTCTGCCTTTGTATGTCCAGCAATGCAATGGTTGCTATAATGTTTCTAGGGGTACGTGAATTCTGTTCCATAGATGTCACTTTCATCGCGGTGTAGGTTAATTCATTTTGTCATTTAGTGTCTGTTTCTGTCACATACGAACCAACTATATAATAAATTTAGTTTCTTTTAACACTACAAAAATTGTGAAGTTCTAAAGATTTATTTCATTTTATGGAATCAGTTTTCGTAAATCTGCATTATTCTAATCAGCATACAAATACTTAGAATGTGTATCAATGTTTTATATCACTCAGTATATATCTTTACATTTTATTTATCGTTGATTTATTACGCCATCGTTGGTGGACATCCGTATATCACTGCAGTGAAGATCTGGAATTAGTCGCAGCAGGTGTGTACTGTAAAAGAATGTGACGAAAAAATTAGGATCTTGTAACTAAAGAAAATAATTAATGTATCTGAAGAAAACTGAGCACTGATGAATTTATCTAGAAGATAACCAAAAATCACCAGATCCTCTCGGAGAATCCACGAATTACCAACTTGAGTCATTATAGAGACTACAATGAATTTTCGTGGAGTTGAACAAAATACAAATTAATATATTTTCTTCACTTCTGGATATTAAATGTTAAATATCCGTTGTACCTCTGCATACAGCATAAAACATATTTACTGAGCCATTTATATGCAACAAGGGTAACTCACATTGTGCAAAAGGTATGTATACATGGTCCATAACATCACTGTCGTTAGATTTACCTACAAAATCCAGCTAAAATCCTGTAAGATGAATACCTGACAAAGGATAATGAATGACAGTGGACACATTTTTTCCAAACATTAGAGCGAGCAAGCGAGAGAGAGAGGGAGGGAGAGAGAGAGAGAGAGAGAGAAAGAGAGAGAGAGAGAGAGAGAGAGAGAGAGAGCGGGAGTGGGAGACTGAAATTGAATCCTATCGTGCACCGTCAGGAGATGATTCTTACCTCATAGATTAATTCCTTTTCCCAGTCACTTATTGAGGACGTAAGTATGATGTCAAAGCTCCTAAGTGTGGTTGATGACGGTACAACTGACTCTGTTGCCCTCATATATCCGATCAACCAACATCTTAGGCACTACAACTTAGCAAATCTACCAATACTATGTCGCCCAAGAGACACTGATCGTTTGAAACACTTTACTGTAAAAGTGAAAAATATGTCGAAGTAGAACAGAAAGAGTCCACTCTAAGGAGTTTGAATAGACCGGGTCCTGTACTGAGTGATGTGTGAATCGAGTCGTCGTATTTAATGATGCTCCTATTGAGAGACTGCAGACATTAGGATGGCGCTTACCTCACCGCAAGTAACCGAAGAATAACATCGTGCTGTAACACTCCAGGCATTGACTATGGACGACTAAATCTTCTTAAGCACTGTTAGCTCTCGAAACAGCAGCGAGGAGTATTTGATCACAGATCATTGTTGACACTATGGAGACGCTTGAAAGAACGATTTGTACGCTCTGGAGCATTTATATTGCCCGGCAATACAGAGCGCTCCATTTATCTTGAGCATCCCAAATACCTTTTTGTTGGATTTTGGTCGATTTGGGAGAAGGGACCAGACAGAGAGGTCTAGAACCTGTAGATATTTACTGTACCTATCTTCATCAACATATCACTTCTCCTAGATATTCGTCATACTTTCCACGTTATAGGAGAAACGCGTTTGAAGCTCGCTTTTGTATGTCATTCTCGAATAATTCAAAAACTACGGCCTCTAGTGAAATCTCAGCTAAGTATAAAATGTAACTATATTAAATTTCGTACAAAGAGTTCCTGTTAATTTTTCCTGTAAGAATAATAGTTTGCGCATAGTGAGCGAGAGAATATGAAAATCTTGTGCACATCATTTGAAGGCGTTGCGGGTTGCATAAAGATCAGCTGTCGGGGTGGCAGAATTACCCTGTATCTCATCATATAAACCGTTTCGATCTTATCATTGCGTTGTGAAATCTGCTACTTACATTCCGTATCGTTTCGAGAATACTTTTCCACAGAAGCGACTTTTCATTTGGTGCCTGCTGTTGTGTCCGACGTCTTGGACACTGAGGTGATTAGTAATTACAACACTGTCAATAAGTAATACTTCATTAACGTATGCTCTCTCGCCAGGCTCCGATGAAACTATGAAGCTGCACACGTGGACTTACGGTTCACAACACACTAAATTAGCCGCGATTACTGAGTGACGAACTGGTACTAGTTCAGAATGGCCGTACTGTACACAAGTTCGTAGACACTTGACACAGTTTGTAATGTTATTGTAAATATAATATTGCCATTAATCTGAATATTTTAAAACTTTTGAAAAATTATGAAAATACTACAACGAGAGTAAGCTATTGTTAAGGGTAGTTTATCTGTTTGAAATAACCTCTTTGACGTAGGTGGAATAAATGTTTATAACATATTTTGTAAATAATTATGTAATATTTCAAGTACAGCTGTAATTAATTATGTCAATTTTGTATGTATATGCTGTCATGCAATTGTAGATGGTTCATACTTAGGGTTTTTGTAACCAGAAGTGTAAATTGAAAAGGTGTAGGGATCATAGGTAGACCGGAACTCCGTTCTGTGGTGGAATGGAAAAGGTGGTGGGGCGCGAGTGAGATTTGGCGCGCAAGTGGCTAATATAGTCGGTAGCTGCCCTGCAAGTGGTGAGCACGCATTACGTTGGTCAAGCACTAGAGGCCCCGAATTTACCTGCAAGACTGGTTTTTTGGCCTCGGACGTGTTCTACATGATTGTCGCTGTACGGCAATAAATTAACAGCTCTGAAATTAGTAATTTTATCGTCGCCACCAAGAGGAAGATAGAGCTATGTACATCAAGAGCCGTACCTGCGCAATGTTACTACGCAGCACCGCCTCACGCCACCTTCGACATCAGTAACAGGCAAAGTACTTTACTTAGAAGTGTATCACAGTGTGAACCATCCACCTTCAATCAGTGGAATATAAGTGTTAAATGTACCTTTGTGTTTAACCGTGATTTTCCTATGTCATTTACCACAGTAGAGTCCTTACCTAAACGAATTTATTCCGAATATCCTGATGTTTATTGAAGCTTCAATAATAGTAAATTACTGGCAAGAGTACCGTTTTGGTAGTAAAATCTGAATATCATTATTAAATACTGAAGTTTGCACGTATCAGTTTCAGGGCCACCGCTTTGCGTGACCATGAGGATAAGTTTTCAATAGCATTTCTGAAAGTAACGTAACATAATTGTTTATCTGCAATCTTAACAGTAATTGTTCGTGTTGCTTCTCCATGTCAAAGAAAGCCAGACAAATATTGGTTAACAAATAACAGTCCTAAAGAAATGAAATTTAGACGTGTTAAATAATAGTGTTGGTCATATGAATGATAGCTATAAGTTTAATGTTTTTTTGTATTCTTGTTGAAACATATATGTGCCTTCTTTAAATAATTACTGAAGTATAGTGATAAATTCCATAAGTAACAGAAAGTGGGATTAATAGTGCTTACTGCCAAGTGGCCGTAGTAAGTGAAAGTAGTTATTTATTCAGTGTCGAAAATAGACATCATCTTTTTGTGTAGACACTGTGCCCGATTTGGGCTGGCGGCCGTTTTGTTAAGCGAAACAGTTTATTGTTATAACAGGCTTTGCCTGATAAAAGGTTTCCAAAAGTAATTGTTCTCACTGCTTTTCCCACAAACTGTATGTTTCGAAGAAAAATAGTTCGACACTTTACCATTGGGTTGAACGCGGTTGAACTCTCTCTCCCAGAGTCGATGGTTGGAGTGTTAGTGCTGCGTAATTTTGTGGTGGTGTTACTGCCGCTACTTACTACGCGGTTCTGACATTCCGAATCGCGGATCTTCCGTCTTTACAGTGGTAGAACTTAAACGTTCTGGTACCGTATTGACGAGAACGCAAAAGTACCGTTGCAAGTTGTGATAGCCTTGGTGCGCAAGCATGGTTCACAGGAGACGAAAGTCTCTTCTCTCCCCGACGGCTGACACGGGCTGTGTCATGGCGAGTAGGCAGCACAACGACGTTATTCCGACAGGAACTTCCTGGAAATGGGCAGGATCTGACCTCGAACAGAACTGCCCTCCTGGCCTCTGGCGACGCTGTTTGTGGGCCGAGGCATGATGGTGGCGCCTCGGAACCACGGGAAGCACCGCTTCTTCCTAGCATCTGATTGATGCCTCTAGTACCGCTTTGTTGTGCAGTGTCTCTGCAGTGATCGATACATCTTGCGTCGCTCTCGATACTCGACGACACCGCACCCCACCCCCCACCCACCCCCTCTTCACCATTTTCGTAGTACACTTTTACTCATGTCAGCTTTCGCTATCAATTGTGGTACACACTGTGCACTAATCTCGCACTTGGGTGTCAGCTTGGCTCTCCAAGTGCGACTAGTGTCGTTTTGGCCTTACACTGGCTCTGCTTACAGTACATGGGCAAGAATTCGTCCAAAAGAGTTTGAGCATAAACTGTTTGCAAGAAGAATCCGTGATAGAGTCGAAATTTTTGCATTACCGATTATAACGCTCGGGTAACTGTCGCCCTAATCATGCAACTTCACCGCTCTACCCAGAGACAACCGTTCAGGATATCGTGCTGCATAAACTCTGCGACATTACTGACTTATATGCGTACCTACAGGCGCTCTACCAGCTTCAACCTGTATTACCCAATGTCGACATCCACTTCGCAACCACCCAACAAGTCCTCTTCCAGCTCCAACAGCTTATACCTTGTTTCAACTCCTATTACGCACCTGGCACTCCGTCATGATCAAATTTTTACATTAAAACTTGCTAAGCTCTCCCACAATGATACCCTTCATTTTACACCCATAACCCACTATGCTGATTCCAACACTTACCTCAGGCAGATTCTTTGCTACCATGGTGGTAGAGCTTCGAAAAACCAGAAGTATAGAGACCACATCAAGGCTAATTATCCATTTCGCATCCCCGAGTCAGACACAGCATGATGAGAAGACAAAAGAATTATTACCATACAACACTTCAACTTCGTTTGACTGTATACTGAGTGATCTGGCACACAACAAAGAAATACAAACCTGCGTGAGTGATATGTTTGACATATAGATGGTTCGCAAATTTTTAGTCGAGTTTTGAATGTATTTAAGGAGTCAAGTGAACAGTTCTACTGTCACCTGAACTGTTACGAACAATCCGCTCAGTATTATGCATGGAGATTATCGCTTGTTAATTCGACTTTCGAATCTGATACTTTTCTAATACATTCCTGGATCTTCATATCCGTTAGCTTAGACTCCCAGAGCTTTCTCAATGTAAGCATTAAATCGAAAGTTCGTAGACATGCACAGCAGTATCGTTTACAAGATGGACCTCCATCAAATTCAATACAAGTTATTGTGTCTAATTTAACTCAGTTTTGTCACAAACTACAATACAAAAATCAGTCCATGTTACCTGACTATACTACTGGCCATTAGAATTGCTACACCAAGAAGAAATGCAGATCATAAACGGGTATTCATTCGCCAAATATATTATACTAGAACTGACATGTGATTACATTTCCACGCAATTTGGGTGCATAGATCCTGAGAAATCAGTACCCAGAACAAACACCTCTGGCCGTAATAACGGCCTTGATACGCCTGGGCATTGAGTCAAACAGAGCTTGGATGGCTTGTAAAGGTACAGCTGCCCATGCAGCTTCAACACTATACCACAGTTCATCAGGAGTAGTGATTGGCGTATTGTGACGAGCCAGTTGCTCGGCCACCATTGATCAGACGTTTTCAATTGGTGAGAGATCTGGAGAATGTGCGGGCAGCAGTCGAACATTTTCTGTATCCAGAAAGGCCCGTACAGGACCTGAAACATGCGGTCGTGCATTATCCTGCTGAAATGTAGGGTTCCGCAGGGATCGAATGAAGGGTGGAGGCACGGATCGTAACACATCTGGAATGTAACGTCCACTGTTCAAAGCGCCGTCAATGCGAAAAAGAGGTGACCGAGACGTGTAACCAATGACATCCCATACCATCACGCCGGGTGATACGCCAGTATGGCGATGAGGGATACACGATTCCAATGTGCGTTCACCGCGATGTCGCCAAACACGGATGCGACCATCATGATGCTGTAAACAGAACCTGGATGACGTTTTGCCATTCGTGCACCCAGGTTCGTCATTGAATATACCATCGCAGGCGCTCCTGTCTGTGATGCAGTGTCAAGGGTAACCGCAGCCACCGTCCGGGGTGGCCGAGCGGTTCTAGGCGCTACAGTCTAGAACCGCGCGACCGCTACGGTCGCAGGTTCGAATCCTGCATCGAGCATGGATGTGTGTGATGTCTTTAGGTTAGTTAGGTTTACGTAATTCTTAGTTCTAGGGGACTGATGACCTCAGAAATTAAGTCCCGTAGTGCTCAGAGCCATTTGAACCATAACCGCAGCCATGGTCTCCGAGCTGATAGTCCAAGCTGCTGCTAACGTCGTCGAACTGTTCGTGCAGATGGTTGTCTTGCAAACGTCCCCTACTGTTGACTCATGGATCGAGACGTGGCTGCACGATCCGTTACAGCCATGCGGATAAGATGCCTGTCATCTCGACTGCTAGTGATACGAGGCCGTTGGGATCCAGCACGGCGTTCCGTATTACACTCCTGAACCCACCGATTCCATATTCTGCTAACAGTCATTGGATCTCGACCAACGCGAGCAGCAATGTCGCGTTACGATAAACCACAATCGCAGGCTATAATCCGACCTTTATCAAAGTCGGAAATGTAATGGTACGCATTTCTCCTCCTTACACGAGGCATCACAACAACGTTTCACCAGGCAACGGCGATAAACTGCTATTTGTGTACGAGAAATCGGTAGGAAACTTTCCTCATGTCAGCACGTTGTGTGAATGCTCTGAAAAGCTAATCATTTTCATATCACAGCATCTTCTTCCTATCGGTTAAATTTCGCGTCTGTAGCACGTCATCTTCGTGGTGTAGCAATTTTAATAGCCAGTAGTGTAGAACCGCACAAGAACGTCAAGTGCGAGTGTGAACCAAACATTAAAGTACAGTTAGCATGTTGTGATATATAAGGAGTAATCGATAACTTTCCGTTCGAAGGTCGTGCAGTCCAGAATCGGTATGGCAATCAGGCAAAATCGCCGTGAGCATTGAGGCAATCATCCCAAAGACGCACCAGGTTGAAGATACCCGTTTACTAAAACACCGTGTCCGCCCCCGGTGGCTGAGTGGTCAGCACGATAGTATGTCAATCCTAAGGGCCCAGGTTCGATTCCCCGCTGGGTCGGAGATTTTCTCTGCTAAGAGGCTGGGTGTTGTGTTGTCCTAATCATCATCATTTCATCCCCATCGACGCGCAAGTCGCCGAAGTGGCGTCAGATCGAAAGACTTGCACCTGGCGAACAGTCTACCCGACGGGAGGCCCTAGTCACCCCCCCCCCCCCCCCAAAAAAAATGTAGAACACTGTGCCCTGCTGCGTGAACAAGACCATAAGAGCAATCTGCGCATCCTAGTTCGACAGCAATCGTCGACCTTTCAGGGCCATTTTCAAGAGACCGAAGTCTTTATAATCGCATGAGTAGTGATCAGGACTGTTGGGCGAGCAATTGAGTGTCTCCCACTTGATCTGGCGTAATCTCTGCGTTGTGACGTTTGCGATGTGGGGACGCGTGTTATCATGGTACAGTAACATCCCCCAGCTCACCATTCCACTACGCTGGTTTTCGACAGACATACTGCCCTATACACATTCTTCATTCTCGTCTACCAGTGTTTGTCCCTCGGCAGCTAGGAAAAAAATTAACACCGCATTGGTCCTGTTTTGACACATTTGATAATAAAGTCGTCATAGCTTCTTTTCCACATTTAGCAGACGCACGTCGAAAAGACGCGAATGCCATACTAATCCCTTTCCTACATTTCAGCGATTGGATAACCTCATGGGAGTCGCGTTACGTTGCGCATACGCTGTAGCAACACTCTAAAACGGACAATTTTTTATCTTCCTTTATAATACGCTTCCAAACGTGATACTGATGTGCCTTCAGAGAACGTACTGCTTACATTCACTGCGATATAGAATTTACAACAATTTTCGCACACACAGATACCGCTTCCACTGTTTTCACTCTCTCCGTGCGTAAAATTTTTGCCTCCATTTATTTACAAATATTTAATTTTCCTTCATTTTGTCGTTGCTAGGGACATAGCGCGGGTTTGTGCGAATGACATTTTGTATCTTGACTGATTGTGATTCAAGCGAAAGGGGCGGACAGCTTGTCCCATTGTCCGAGGCGTGGGCGTTCCGGAGCGCCAGATTAATTACAAAGCCCCGGCTCTCCCTCGTGCACAGCCGCTTTTCATACAATTTAACTGAGTGCTCCCACTTGCTAGCAATGCCGACCGCGGCCGCCATGACCCGTCGACCGTATCACGCCCACATGGCTCCAAACGTGCGCTCTGCCTCTCTGCCTGCTCTAGATACACGCGAGAGGAAACGCTGGCAGCTCGGAAAGATGTTACGAGAAAAATGGGGTCGCGAAAATACGAGAAATGAGAGAAAGCATCGAGCTCTGGCGTTCTAAAGATAGTAGTTAATTCCAGAGTTGCGGTAATTACTGAACAAAAATCTTCAGATATTTGTTAAAGGACATCTTCTATACACTATGAGCTGCAGTATAATTGTTTTATTTTTCAAAACCTCTTTTCGGCTTCATAACCCACCATCAGAGGCATATTATGAACCTCTATAGCAATGACATGCGTGTCAGTTATAATTTCTTAACTAGTTTTGAGTCACAGCTATTTTGAGACGCTACCTTCTCCAGTGTATTTAACTCAGGTTAATCAAATACCCTTTAAAAGAGGGGAATATTAATGATGAATTACATGCACTGTAGAAGGTAGCATCTCACAATAGCTATGACACAAAACCAATTATGAAATTATAATTGACGTACATGTCATTGCTATAGAAGTACATAAGACGCCATTGATTATGAGCTATAAACTTAAAAACCCGCTTTAGCAAATAAAACATTTCTAGTGCATCTCATCGAGTATAGAAGATGTCCTTTAGTAAATTACTGAACAACTTTGGTACTGACGGAAAATATATCAATACATTAAGGAAAACAGTACTCACACAAGGCTGACGTACAAAATCTGTCATCTCATAGCAAGACACTGGCCCCGGTAGAGTCACAGCATCGTATTTAGTAAACCCTCTGATTTCCAGGAAGGAGTCTACAGAGTCTACGAAAGTCTGTAGGAGCGAGGTTTGTTGAATATTTAGTATAGGTAAGAATCTCGCAGTTTGAAGGCAACGATGGTTTGTATGCTTCAAACACATGTATTTCCATGTGTCCCATTGCTGAAGAGTTTGAGAGACAGGTGATTAAGTGAATGATAGCTGTAATTTGTGTTCTATCTTTATTGGTTACTCTTGTAGTATATTTTCTTTTCGACTGGACGTATTTCCCATTTGCGACTTTCAGCACAGTCGCTTTTGTGTCATGCAACATAGCCTTCCTTAGGTGACGGCGATCAGCGTTCTACATTACATAAAAAGAGGAAGCTGAGTCGACTAGTGCTAGAACAAGTTGGCCGTCGATGATGATGTCAATGAGATTTCCTGACATTTTGATAACTCTCGTCCATGGAGGATTTTAATCTATGGGAGCCACACCTCCCTAGGTGATCGCCTCGCTTAGTTTTACTGCAGTTGGTGGCTAGGTGAGTGCCTGGTACCTCTGTACGACATCGAGCAACGACTGTAGCGTGCAGTGGAGCGACCTCGTCCACGGTTAGGCGAAGGTACCTACACGTCCACTATAATCATCTGAGGTCGACTGGCGCGAACACGATTGTTATGATGGTTGAAGTCTTGTCACGTAATAGTTGTCGAACCCTGCAGTAGCGTTCAACAACCCAGGGCGTTCACTGTTGAAACACACCGGCACATTGTCTTCCGTCCTCCAAATGTCTCTTCTTTCGTGGGACATTATCTTTGGCGGAAGAGTTGGTTGTACCTGCTATGGTTGGATGCTGGGTTGTCGTTTGATAGCTCCGACGTAAGTCCGTGTTGGGCAAATCCATTTTTCACGGCACGTTCGCCTAGTGGCGGAGACTGATGGTAAAGATCGATACACCTCTTCTCCAACATTCCTGTTACCTCCTGTAGTAAGTGGTTGACACTCATGGCTGCTATTTCTTGTAGACTCGGTCGGACAGTTCTGGCTCCCATACACTTCTGTTATCCATTCTTTTACTACCTGGTGTACGAAGATGCGACGTCAAGGTGGCAGTCGCCATAGGGACCACATTCGGGTGTTGGTCAAAGTTCTTCCACCCGACTCTTTTCTGTTGCATTTCAGCGATACGCTGGCATCGGAATTTTCTAGAAGGTCTAGTTCTTCCGCTATCCAAATCCTGTGGAGGCATGCGAATTGACAACTATTGGCCGATCACTTTACGCAACTCAGATTTTAAGATTTTTTCGCGCTTCATCCCGATGTGTCTCAGGGGATTCCTGTACCAGGTCCTATCATCTCCACAGACGTACTTGGGCAGAGATGCTAATGTACAATCAACGCTATGTGATTATAGATATCTCATGGCCACTGCAACAGTCTGTCGACTGCACGAAGCCACGATTTCCGTTGACTTCAATCAGATATTCGATCGCGTAAACCACATCTTCCTCATGAAGATAATGAAATGGATGGCGTTCTCACCCGTCGTCTTTCTCATAATCATATGCCTACTTCGTGACGCTATGTCGAGGGTCATGGTCAATAGATGGATGACGAAACCAATATCGATCGCGTGGTCACTCCTATAAGGTTGGCCCTTTGCAATGATCATGTACGCCATCGCACTAGAACCACTTCTCTACTGCCTTCAATGTCGTTTACCAGGGTTCATCCTCTGTGAACTCGTATTCAAATACCGCTGTTACCCAGACGACCTCGCCGGCCTCTGGTGGCCGAGCGGTTCTAGGCGCTTCAGTCTGGTCGTAGGTTCGAATCCTGCCTCGGGCATGGATGTGTGTGATGTTCTTAGGTTAGTTAGGTTTAAGTAGTTCTAAGTTCTAGGGGACTGATGGCCTCAGAAGTTAAGTCCCATAGTGCTCAGAGCCATTTGAACCATTTGAACCAACCCAGACGACCTCGTCTTCATAGTAGTCACCAATGAGGATGTTCAGGCGGCAACACGCTGGACTGAGCAATACGAGAACAAAGTGGACAGACTTGTGAACGTTGCTCAATTCTGTGCGATGACCATTGGAAGCGGACTCCCGGATGAATGTGTCGGTCCACTCAGAACGAAGCAGACTCTACGCTGTTTAGGAATAGTTTTCATTCGAGACTTAGATCGCACGATAGCGATCAACTTTCGGTGACTTCTTCAGAACGTCTGGACGGGCGTTCAAATTCAGTTGTGAGAAATGAACATATTACATAAGGTGGAGTTTATTGTCATTTACATGGCATCCCACATATCACACGTCACACAAATTTTACTTCTCTCTAACAGTGATGGTGTATCGGATCCAAGTGGCCTTCGTTTATCACCTCTTAATGCAGAATCACCCTTGGAACGCTGTCGAAGGACCTCATCCACAGCTTAGAGGGCCTGCAAGATGGTTTATCAACCATACTTCACTACTGAAACGAGCGCCATCTGGTACATCGTCGATACTGGTAAATATCAGACGCAACACAAACTCCATGCCATTGCCCTGGAACACGCCTCTCTCTGCCTGAGGTGTAGTGTGAACGACGCGGGTGAAACCGTTAGATCTGCGACATGGCGGCGGACGGATGATTCCTTCTCTAGCATATGCTGACCGTTTATTTCCGGGTGCCAGTGCACACGATTGCACCCAATATGCTCCTTTATCTGGGCGGGTCGTATTTTCCACCATCAAAGAGACATACCTTTGCCTGATAAAGGGTATGGACGTCCTTTATCTTTTCAGAGATGGACTCAGGAATTTGATCGATTTATGGACGGTTCTGCTAACACCACACTGCATAATGAGACGAGACATCAAATCCCGGTTCACTCTTAATAACTACTTAGGGAGCATTTTTTCTAACCCATCCTGCAACAGGAACTCTCCCGGAGTACTTCTATTTTCATGACCATCGTAAGCTTGGCCTTGCATCCCTATGGTATATCCACAACCGGCGTCTGGCGTCTTCAAAACGAGCGGTCAGCGATTTATTTTCACGCGCAAGGAGTATCTTGGAGTTACTTTCTCCTGTTTCCTATGTTAATTGAGTTTTATGTTATTCATTACACTGTATCAAAAAGCGGAGTATTTCTTTTCATTAAGACTGATTTTGTTTTTATATCTACATCCACATCTACATGGATACTCTGCAAATCACATTCAAGTGCCTGGCAGAGGGTTCATCGAACCACCATCACAATTCTCTATTATTCCAATCTCGTATAACACGCGGAAAGAATGAATACCTATATCTTTCCTTACGAGCTCTGATTACCCTTATTTTTATCGTGGTGATCGTTCCTCCCTATGTAGGTCGGTGTCAACAAAATATTTTCGCATTCGGAGGAGAGAGCTGTTGATTGGAATTAGGTGAGAAGATTCCGTCGCAACGAAAAACGCCTTTCTTTTATTGATTTCCAGCCCAAATCCTGTACCATTTCTGTGACACTCTGTCCCATATTTCGCCATAATACAAAATGTGCTGCCTTTCTCTGAACTTTTCGATGTATTCCATGGTAAGGACCCCACACCGCGCAGCAGTATTCTAAAAGAGGACGGACAAGTGTAGTGTAGGCAGTCTCCTTAGTAGGTCAGTTCCATTTTCTAAGTGTCCTGCCAATAAAACGCAGTCTTTGGTTAGCCTTCCCCACAACATGTTCTATGTGTTCCTTCCGATTTAAATTGTTCGTGATTGTAATACCTAGGTATTTAGTTGAATTTATGGCTTTTAGATTTGATTGATTTATCGCGTAACCGAAGTTTAACGAATTCCTTTTAGCACTCATATGGATGACCTCACACTTTTCGTTATTTAGGGTAAACTGCCACTTTTCCCACCAGTCAGATATCTTTTCTAAATCGTTGTGCAGTTTGTTTTGATCTTCTGATGACTTTATTAGTCGATAAACGACAGCGTCATCTACAAACAACCGAAGACGGCTGCTTAGATTCTCTCCAAAATCGTTTATATAGATAAGGAACAGCAAAGGGCCTTTAACACTACCTAGGGGAACGCTATAAATCACTTGCGTTTTACTCGATGACTTTTCGTCAGTTACCACGAACTGTGACCTGTCTGACAGGAAATCACAAAACCAGTCACATAACTGAGACGATATTCCATAAGCACGCAATTTCACTACGAGCCGCTTGTGTGGTACAGTGTCAAAAGCCTTCCGGAAATCCAGGAATAAGGGATCGATCTGAAATCCGTTGTCAATAGCACTCAACACTTCATGTGAATAAAGAGCTAGTTGTGTTTCACAGGAATGATGTTTTCTAAACCCATGTATTAACAGCTGTAAATAGAATCTGTACATCATAAAAACGCGGTTAAGGCGACAGTTCGCGTAAAGCAGGAAACGATAGTTCGAATCCCAGCCCGGCACAAATTTTCACGGTCGTCATTCCGCTATACAGATGGAGGTGGTTCATATTCTATCTGCGAAAACATTTCAAGTCAGTAATAGCATCTGGTGGTCCGCTTGAATTTGTGCGCGCAATGGCCCGGTAACTCAGAAACGGAGCAACGTGTTAAACTATTTTCTTAACAATTTTTTCTCTGCACAACATACCCTGCAACACCCTTACAAGCTTTTCAGACTGATTCTGACCACCCTGTACATCGGAAATCTGAACGTATTAGTATATTAATGTCCTACACCGTGTTTTTCTACCTGTATATGAAGGCCACTATCAAGAACTACTGTAGGGGTTTTTATATTGTTTCCACTAATAGACAGACTAGTCTACGAGGGAGATTTATGTACATAATTTGTAAATATTTCGCGCAAATTGGCTGAACTATGATGAACTGAAGCCCTATGCCGAGTTTTTCTTTTTTTATCTGTATTTAAAGGCTGATTTCTGGAACTACTGTAGTGATTTTCATACGGCTTTCATTAATAGCGAGACTGATTCACGAGGAAGGTTTGTGTATGTAATGTATTACTTCTACGCCAGAGCAGTTGTCCGGCGGTAGATACAGGTTGACATAAAAGCACCTTAACATCTGAAAGTGGACTAATTCACGGAATAACGTAGGTACCAGGAACTGGAGTTTTATTGAAATCTGAAAAGAGTGCGCCAGCCGCTATGGCTGAGTGATTCTAGGTGCTTCAGTCTGGAACCGCGCTGCTGTTACGGTCGCAGATTCGAATCCTGCCTCGGGCATGGATGTGTGTGTTGTCCTTAGGTTAGTTAGATTTAATTAGTTCTAAGTCTAGGGGACTGATGACCTCAGATGTTAAGTCCCATAGTGCTTAGAGCCATTTGAATCATTTTTTGCAAAGCGTTTAAAAACCAGCCACAGATGGCGCTGGACAGCAACACATCAGTGACGCTGTATGTGAGTCGTGTATAAAAAGAGTTATAGTGAGTGAGAGAGTCAGATGCATCAGCAATCGCGGGTTGTTGAGTTTACCAGAAAGGACAGTGTTAGTGAAACCTCACTATCAGAATGGAGAATCCGCAACTGTAGCTGTACGATGCTATCACCATAAGAACAGGTAAAGGTCCTGTGACAAGTTTCACTGCGAAGAAAATGATCATGAAGTTCGAAACCACGGTCAGATTAGACAATCGCCCTCCTAGTGGGTGAGCAGACACAAGCGCTACTGCTGCTCGGACAGATACGGAGAAATGGAAACTTCAGCGGGTTCATCTCCGGCAGGTCGAACCGGCATTCCATGCACTACTGTTTAGAGAGCACTCAGGACTACTCTCCAATCCTACCCGTATAAAATCCAGCGTCGTCATGAACTGCTAGCCACCGATTTTGTGGCATGGAGAACTTTGGGCACTTCAAAAATTCGGGGAAGATAACAATTTATTGTCTAACGAGTTGTGGACCGATGAAGCCTATTACACATTACATGTCTCCGTATGACTAAAACATTGATTATTATACAGTCTGTTCTGTGACGAGTCTCACTATGCTACACTCCTGGAAATTGAAATAAGAACACCGTGAATTCATTGTCCCAGGAAGGGGAAACTTTATTGACACATTCCTGGGGTCAGATACATCACATGATCACAGTGACAGAACCACAGGCACATAGACACAGGCAACAGAGCACGCACAATGTCGACACTAGTACAGTGTATATCCACCTTTCGCAGCAATGCAGGCTGCTATTCTCCCATGGAGACGATCGTAGAGATGCTGGATGTAGTCCTGTGGAACGGCTTGCCATGCCATTTCCACCTGGCGCCTCAGTTGGACCAGCGTTCGTGCTGGACGTGCAGACCGCGTGAGACGACGCTTCATCCAGTCCCAAACATACTCAATGGGGGACAGATCCGGAGATCTTGCTGGCCAGGGTAGTTGACTTACACCTTCTAGAGCACGTTGGGTGGCACGGGATACATGCGGACGTGCATTGTCCTGTTGGAACAGCAAGTTCCCTTGCCGGTCTAGGAATGGTAGAACGATGGGTTCGATGACGGTTTGGATGTACCGTGCACTATTCAGTGTCCCCTCGACGATCACCAGTGGTGTACGGCCAGTGTAGGAGATCGCTCCCCACACCATGATGCCGGGTGTTGGCCCTGTGTGCCTCGGTCGTATGCAGTCCTGATTGTGGCGCTCACCTGCACGGCGCCAAACACTCATATGACCATCATTGGCACCAAGGCAGAAGCGACTCTCATCGCTGAAGACGACACGTCTCCATTCGTCCCTCCATTCACGCCTGTCGCGACACCACTGGAGGCGGGCTGCACGATGTTGGGGCGTGAGCGGAAGACGGCCTAACGGTGTGCGGGACCGTAGCCCAGCTTCATGGAGACGGTTGCGAATGGTCCTCGCCGATACCCCAGGAGCAACAGTGTCCCTAATTTGCTGGGAAGTGGCGGTGCGGTCCCCTACGGCACTGCGTAGGATCCTACGGTCTTGGGGTGCATCCGTGCGTCGCTGCGGTCCGGTCCCAGGTCGACGGGCACGTGCACCTTCCGCCGACCACTGGCGACAACATCGATGTACTGTGGAGACCTCACGCCCCACGTGTTGAGCAATTCGGCGGTACGTCCACCCGGCCTCCCGCATGCCCACTATACGCCCTCGCTCAAAGTCCGTCAACTGCACATAAGGTTCACGTCCACGCTGTCGCGGCATGCTACCAGTGTTAAAGACTGCGATGGAGCTCCGTATGCCACGGCAAAGTGGCTGACACTGACGGCGGCGGTGCACAAATGCTGCGCAGCTAGCGCCATTTGACGGCCAACACCGTGGTTCCTGGTGTGTCCGCTGTGCCGTGCGTGTGATCATTGCTTGTACAGCCCTCTCGCAGTGTCCGGAGCAAGTATGGTGGGTCTGACACACCGGTGTCAATGTGTTCTTTTTTCCATTTCCAGGAGTGTATTTTGTAGGTAATTCTATTGATGATAAAATATGGGTATATAGGAACTAAGATGAATGGTTGTTTACCTAAGGTGCCGGTCGTTGTGGCCGAGCGGTTCTAGGCGCTTCAGTCCGGAACCGCACTGCTGCTACGGTCGCAGGTTTGAATCCTGCCTCGGACATGGATGTGTGTGATGTCCTTAGGTTAGTTAGTTTTAACTAGTTCTAAGTTATAGGGGACTGATGACCTCAGATGTTAAGTCCCATAGTTCTCAGAGCCATTTATTTACCTAAGGGAATAGTGAGTGGCTATCATTAACAGAATGATTACCCTGAATACTACCAAACTGATTTGACATATTCTACACATACTTATTACATATACATCTTCATATCCATGCATAGTCCAAAAGTCAGCATATGGTGCGTGGTGAAGGGTTCCTTGTACCACCACTAGTGATTTCCTTTCCTGTTCAACCCGGAAATAGAGCGAGGGGAAAAGGGCTATCTATATGTCTCCGTATGAGCCTAATTTCTCTTATCTTTGTGGTCCTTGCCAGAAATTTATATTGGCAGCAGTAGAATCTTACTGCAGTCGGCTTCAAATGCCGGTTCTCGAAATTTCTTCAGTGTGTTCCTCGAAAAGAACGTCGCCTTCCCTCCAGGGATTCCGCTTTGAGTTCCCTAAGCACCTCCATAATACTAGCACGGCATACCTACTGGCAACAAATCGAGAAGCCCGCCTCTGAACTGCTTTTACGTCTTCCTTTGTTGTATTCTCCTACAGCCACTCAACGACGATACCGTTCCGTACATCATCAGCAAACAGTCGCAGATTGCTGCTGACCTCGTCGGCCAGATCATTTATGTATACTGGGAATAGTAGAAATCGCTGTCATACTTCAATGGGGCACTTCTGACGACACCCTTGTCTCTAATGAATACACGGCGTCAAAGACAATGTACTGAGTTCTGTTATCTTCTAGCCACTCTCATATCGGGGAACCTACTCGGTATGCTACAGTAGGATAGTAGAGGGCATTCAAGAACACATAAACACGCTGCCTCAATGTCACTGGGAAGGATTTCCGGTGTCAGGTTACTCACTTGAGCTCCTTGGTGCCCCCGCTCCCTCTCTTCTGGGGAACCACTAACAGTTGATCAAGTTCACCAAGGGGAACTCGCCTTCAGCCAATCGTGTAAGCTATTGTCATGATATAAATTTATAATGGTCATGTGACATAAAATTAGCAGGAAACACTTCTCAACCACTGGGAGCACAATTAAACGCAATGTACGAGGGCAGTTCAATAAGTAATGCAACACACTTCTTTTCTCGGCAAATTTTGGTTGAAAAAACCGGAAATTTCTTGTGGAATATTTTCAAACATTCCCGCTTCGTCTCGTATAGTTTCATTGACTTCCGACAGGTGGCAGCGCTGTACGGAGCTGTTAAAATGGCGTCTGTAACGGATGTGCGTTGCAAACAACGGGCAGTGATCGAGTTTCTTTCGGCGGAAAACCAGGGCATCTCAGATATTCATAGGCGCTTGCAGAATGTCTACGGTGATCTGGCAGTGGACAAAAGCACGGTGAGTCGTTGGGCAAAGCGTGTGTCATCATCGCCGCAAGGTCAAGCAAGACTGTCTGATCTCTCTCGTGCGGGCCGGCCGTGCACAGCTGTGACTCCTGCAATGGTGGAGCGTGCGAACACACTCGTTCGAGATGATCGACGGATCACCATCAAACAACTCAGTGCTCAACTTAACACCTCTGTTGGTAGTGCTGTCACAATTGTTCACCAGTTGGGGTATTCAAAGGTTTGTTCCCGCTGGGTCCCTCGTTGTCTAACCGAACACCATAAAGAGCAAAGGAGAATCATCTGTGCGGAATTGCTTGCTCGTCATGTGGCTGAGGGTGACAATTTCTTGTCAAAGATTGTAACGGGCGATGAAACATGGGTTCATCACTTCGAACCTGAAACAAAACGGCAATCAATGGAGTGGCGCCACACCCAATCCCCTACCAAGAAAAAGTTTATAGCCATACCCTCAGCCGGTAAAGTCATGGTTACAGTCTTCTGGGACGCTGAAGGGGTTATTCTGTTCGATGTCCTTCCCCATGGTCAAACGATCAACTCTGAAGTGTATTGTGCTATTCTTCAGAAATTGAAGAAACGACTTCAGCGTGTTCGTAGGCACAAAAATCTGAACGAACTTCTCCTTCTTCATGACAACGCAAGACCTCACACAAGTCTTCGCACCCGAGAGGAGCTCACAAAACTTCAGTGGACTGTTCTTCCTCATGCACCCTACATCCCCGACCTCGCACCGTCGGATTTCCATATGTTTGGCCCAATGAAGGACGCAATCCGTGGGAGGCACTACGCGGATGATGAAGAAGTTATTGACGCAGTACGACGTTGGCTCCGACATCGACCAGTGGAATGGTACCGTGCAGGCATACAGGCCCTCATTTCAAGGTGGCGTAAGGCCGTAGCATTGAATGGAGATTACGTTGAAAAATAGTGTTGTGTAGCTAAAAGATTGGGGAATAACCTGGTGTATTTCAATGCTGAATAAAACAACCTCTCTTTCAGAAAAAAATGTGTTGCATTACTTATTGAACTGCCCTCGTATCAATGAGGATCAAGCACCCCTACCTGTTTCTCCCCTCACGTCTTCATTGCTTATAACTGAGACACTTAGGTGGGCGGAGTTCACACAGTAGCTGGGCAACAATTGGAGAGGATCAGGTTGTGTCTATTTGTTAATAATAAATTCCGTTAGGTCACATTATTTGAGTTCTAGCCTATGGTTATTTGTTTATAACAAGTTAATATTACATCAGTCGAGGCACCAGCGGAAGCCACACCCAGGAAGATATGTCAGTACTCTAATTTTACGTATTTTTCCTATTTTCTACGTTCTCCTATTTTCCCAAATTGTGTGTATTTTTCACTCATTTTCACGTCTAACACATAGGCAATGACGTCCCACACACACACAAGTAGTGGCGTGGTTGCTTAAAAATGATAAATAACTCGAGCCAGCGGAAAATTGTGCGTGGTTGACAGCGCATATTTCGCAATTTCACGCATTTTTCCACATGTCTCGTATTTTTTCCAATTGCGCAAGATCCATTCCACTGCTCCCGGCGTCGTGTCGACGTTGTGAAGCTCTAAGGCAGTCACAATGCAGTATGTGCCCGAATCAGTTATCACTGCTATTGAAGCACATCTTGAAAGTCGCGAGCTCTATCTTCTTATCTCTTGTTTTCTACTGAAAATCTCGTGCATGTACACTTGTTAACTTTATTATTACAGAGATCGCCTAAGCTTTATCTTTTTATTATTGGTCTAGTGCGCAACAAATAACGTACTTGGTCTTTCTGCTGCCACTGCTTGATCTGCTACATTCCATTATTTAACAAAAACATAAAAAAACCTATTATCCATGCTGATTGCAATGCATGTTCTGTATGGCGGCTCCTGTTGTTGCTGCGGCTGCTGCTGCTTACTACAACTACATATAATTCAAGAGAAAGGGTTTGGTCAAATCTAAACTCGATAAATTATAACCCAAACAAGTAATTCCTTTTTTCAAAAACTATATTCTGAAAGCGATTCTTTCTCATTCAATTAACAAAACGCTAGAAGCTCTTTGAACAATCGCTTCATATGTAAATCTGCCTCCAGTGGCAGTAAGGCAATATTACAAATTAATCAAACTCTTGAGACAGACTGATATACTTCTCAATTAAATACATAGTGAAATAATTCCCTGACAATTACAAAGAAATCAATGACAAAAATCAATAACTAATGTATTCGCCTAACAATGGTTTCCCTTAAGAATTCAACTCCCATCATTATCAAAATTACTGTCTGCTGCTACGCACATACACAAACCCTTTTCTTTAAATTAATAAGCGCGCTGGAAATTATTAAAAAATCATCTCAATACCAAATCCTGTGTCGCCAAATCTCACAACCTGCTACCTCATTTTTGAAAATTTTGCGGGGTGATTCTTACCTAACATATTGGCAAGGAACAAACAGTAAATTTTTTTACAAAACGACGAAAAAATTAGGCAAAGAGAAAAAGTGTTACAATTTATGTCCAATGACAAAGTATTTCTTGCTTAGCATCTAAATAATTTTTTTTTACAAAACGACGAAAATTTTCTTGCATGGTATATAGACAAGAGAAAAATGTTAAAAGTTTATACAAAATGGCAGAAATGTTGCTTGCCTAATTGATTGGAAAGAAAGAAACATGGCTCCTTTTACAAAAATAATATGAAAATGTTGCTAGCCTAGTATGTATGTAATAAGAAAACATCAAAGGAAATATAACAAGTTTTTTACATAAGTAGATAAGTTTTAACAGACATGTAACAATAGCTACTTAAACATTGAATAGTCTTCAATAAGCTCACATAACGTAATAGCCTGTAAAAAATAATATTTTATTTTGTGCATTTGGGCACTTACGTTTCCATGACAATAATCAGTAGTGGTCTCACTACATGATATTTTATGTTTTAGTGCTCGCAGTTCCCTCCGGTCAAAAGAAACCAGGTCTACATGTTTTAAGTGCAGCAAACTCAGGGACTTCATATCCACTGACAACCACACTATTATTCCAACATCAGTTAATTTACGGTGTAAGCAGACTCAGGGAATTCGTAACCACTGACAACCACACCTGTTTTCCATCATCAGTTAATTTAAGGCGTAGGCAGACTCAGGGACTTCATATCCACTGACAACCGCTCCTGAAGTCAAATTTTCCTCTGGTGAGACAGTTTGACAACGTACATTTACATCTACATCTACATCTAAATTTTTACTCCGCAAGCCACCCAACGGTGTGTGGCGGAGGGCACTTTACGTGCCACTGTCATTACCTTCCTTTCCTGTTCCAGTCGCGTATGGTTCGCGGGAAGAACGACTGTCTGAAAGCCTCCGTGCGCGCTCTAATCTCTCTAATTTTGCATTCGTGATCTCCTCGGGAGGTATAAGTAGGGGGAAGCAATATATTCGATACCTCATCCAGAAACGCACCCTCTCGAAACCTGGCGAGCAAGCTACACCGCGATACAGAGCGCCTCTCTTGCAGAGTCTGCCACTTGAGTTTGTTAAACATCTCCGTAACGCTATCATGGTTACCAAATAACCCTGTGACGAAACGCGGCGCTCTTCTTTGGATCTTCTCTATCTCCTCTGTCAACCCGATCTGGTACGGATCCCACACTGATGAGCAATACTCAAGTATAGGTCGAACGAGTGTTTTGTAAGCCACTTCCTTTGTTGATGGACTACATTTTCTAAGGACTCTCCCAATGAATCTCAACCTGGTACCCGCCTTACCAACAATTAATTTTATATGACCATTCCACTTCAAATCGTTCCGCACGCATACTCCCAGATATTTTACAGAAGTAACTGCTACCAGTGTTTGTTCCGCTATCATATAATCATACAATAAAGGATCCTTCTTTCTATGTATTCGCAATACATTACATTTGTCTATGTTAAGGGTCAGTTGCCACTCCCTGCACCAAGTGCCTATCCGCTGCAGATCTTCCTGCATTTCGCTACAATTTTCTAATGCTGCAACTTCTCTGTATACTACAGCATCATCCGCGAAAAGCCGCATGGGACTTCCGACACTATCTACTAGGTCATTTATATATATTGTGAAAAGCAATGGTCCCATAACACTCCCCTGTGGCACGCCAGAGGTTACTTTAACGTCTGTAGACGTCTCTCCATTGATAACAACATGCTGTGTTCTGTTTGCTAAAAACTCTTCAATCCAGCCACACAGCTGGTCTGATATTCCGTAGGCTCTTACTTTGTTTATCAGGCGACACTGCGGAACTGTATCGAACGCCTTCCGGAAGTCAAGAAAAATAGCATCTACCTGGGAGCCTGTATCTAATATTTTCTGGGTCTCATGATCAAATAAAGCGAGTTGGGTCTCACACGATCGCTGTTTCCGTAATCCATGTTGATTCCTACATAGTAGATTCTGGGTTTCCAAAAACGACATGATACTCGAGCAAAAACATGTTCTAAAATTCTACAACAGATCGACGTCAGAGATATAGGTCTATAGTTTTGCGCTTCTGCTTGACGACCCTTCTTGAAGACTGGGATTACCTGTGCTCTTTTCCAATCATTTGGAACCTTCCGTTCCTCTAGATACTTGCGGTACACGGCTGTTAGAAGCGGGGCAAGTTCTTTCGCGTACTCTGTGTAGAATCGAACTGGTATCCCGTCAGGTCCAGTGGACTTTCCTCTGTTGAGTGATTCCAGTTGCTTTTCTATTCCTTGGACATCTTATTTCGATGTCAGCCATTTTTTCGTTTGTGCGAGGATTTAGAGAAGGAACTGCTGTTCGGTCTTCCTCTGTGAAACAGCTTTGGAAAAAGGTGTTTAGTATTTCAGCTTTACGCGTCTCATCCTCTGTTTCAATGCCATCATCATCCCGCAGTGTCTGGATATGCTGTTGCGAGCCACTTACTGATTTAACGTAAGACCAGAACTTCCTAGGATTTTCTGTCAAGTCGGTACATAGAATTTTACTTTCGAATTCACTGAACGCTTCACGCATAGCGCTCCTTACGCTAACTTTGACATCGTTTAGCTTCTGTTTGTCTGAGAGGTTTTGGCTGCGTTTAAACTTAGAGTGAAGCTCTCTTTGCTTCCGCAGTAGTTTCCTAACTTTGTTGTTGTACCACGGTGGGTTTTTCCCGTCCCTCACAGTTTTACTCGGCACGTACCTGTCTAGAACGCATTTTACGATTGCCTTGAACTTTTTCCATAAACACTTAACATTGTCAGTGTCGGAACAGAAATTTTCGTTTTGATCTGTTAGGTAGTCTGAAATCTGCCTTCTATTACTCTTGCTAAACAGATAAACCTTCCTCCCTTTTTTTATATTCCTACTAACTTCCATATCCAGGGATGCTGCAACGGCCTTATGATCACTGATTCCCTGTTCTGTACATACAGAGTCGAAAAGTTCGGGTCTGTTTGTTATCTGTAGGTCCAAGATGTTATCTCCACGAGTCGGTTCTCTGTTCAATTGCTCGAGGTAATTTTCGGATAGTGCACTCAGTATAATGTCACTCGATGCTCTGTCCCTACCACCCGTCCTAAACATCTGAGTGTCCCAGTCTATATCTGGTAAATTGAAATCTCCACCTAAGACCATAACATGCTGAGAAAATTTATGTGAAATGTATTCCAAATTTTCTCTCAGTTGTTCTGCCACTAATGCTGCTGAGTCGGGAGATCGGTAAAAGGAGCCAATTATTAACCTAGCTCGGTTGTTGAGTGTAACCTCCACCCATAATAATTCACAGGAACTATCCACTTCTATTTCACTACAGGATAAACTACTACTAACAGCGACGAACACTCCACCACCGGTTGCATGCAATCTATCCTTTCTAAACACCGTCTGTACCTTTGTAAAAATTTCGGCAGAATTTATCTCTGGCTTCAACCAGCTTTCTGTACCTATAACGATTTCGGCTTCGGTGCTTTCTATCAGCGCTTGAAGTTCCGGTACTTTACCAACACAGCTTCGACAGTTTACAATTACAATACCGATTGCTGCTTGTTCCCCGCATGTCCTGACTTTGCCCTGCACCCTTTGAGGCTGTTGCCCTTTCTGTACTTGCCCGAGGCCATCTAACCTAAAAAACCGCCCAGCCCACGCCACACAACCCCTGCTACCCGTGTAGCCGCTTGTTGCGTGTAGTGGACTCCTGACCTATCCGGCGGAACCCGAAACCCCACCACCCTATGGCGCAAGTCGAGGAATCTGCAGCCCACACGGTCGCAGAACCGTCTCAGCCTCTGATTCAGACCCTCCACTCGGCTCTGTACCAAAGGCCCGCAGTCGACGATGCTGCAGATGGTGAGCTCTGCTTTCATCCCGCTAGCGAGACTGGCAGCCTTCACCAAATCAGGTAGCCGCCGGAAGCCAGAGAGGATTTCCTCGGATCCATAGCGACACACATCATTGGTGCCGACATGAGCGACCACCTGCAGATGGGTGCACCCTGTACCCTTCATGGCATCCGGAAGGACCCTTTCCACATCTGGAATGACTCCCCCCGATATGCACACGGAGTGTACATTGGTTTTCTTCCCCTCTCTTGCTGCCATATCCCTAAGGGGCCCCATTACGCGCCTGACGTTGGAGCTCCCAACTACCAGTAAGCCCACCCTCTGCGACCGCCTGGATCTTGCACACTGAGGGGCAACCTCTGGAACAGAACAAGCAGCCATGTCAGGCCGAAGATCAGTATCAGCCTGAGACAGAGCCTGAAACCGGTTCGTCAGACAAACTGGAGAGGCCTTCCGTTCAGCCCTCTGGAATGTCTTTCGCCCCCTGCCACACCTTGAGACGACCTCCCACTCTACCACAGGTGAGGGATCAGCCTCAATGCGGGCAGTATCCCGGGCAACCACAGTCGTAGTCCGATCGGGGGATGCGTGGGACGAGCTGGCCGTCCCTGACAAACCCCCATCCGGAACCCCACAGTGATGCCCATTGGCAACAGCCTCAAGCTGTGTGACCGAAGCCAACACTGCCTGAAGCTGGGAGCGAAGGGATGCCAACTCAGCCTGCATCCGAACACAGCAGTTGCAGTCCCTATCCATGCTAAAAACTGTTGTGCAAAGAACGTCTGAACTAATCTACAGAGAGCGCAAACAAATCGACACAAAATTTAAACGGTTATTAAAATACAAGATTGCCTAGTAAATGCAGTAATGCTGCTACTTGCGCACTGCTGACACACTGCTCGGCGGCGGAAGGAGACTACGCGATTTTACACTATTCAGGTACTAAAATGCGATTCTACGACTCTCAAATACTACAATACGCCCTAAATTTATGAATTAAATAATGCAAGTACCCAAAAACACGCAAAGAAATTAAGAATTAAACTATGTAGCAAATGAGTGAGCTAGGAGTATATGACTTGCTGCTGCAGCTGCTTATCCAACGACGGCAGGGAGCACACTGACTGTGACCAACCGACACTGGCCGTTCAAAACAAAAACAGAAGACGAACGACTACGTGAATTTACACTATTCAGGTACTAAAACGCGATGCTACAACTCTCAAATACTATAATACGCCAGAAAGTTATGAATTAGACAATGCAAGTACCAAAAACACGCAAAGAAATTAAGAATTAAACTATGTAGCAAATGAGTGAGCTAGGAGTATACGACTTGCTGCTGCAGCTGCTTATCCTACGTAGGCAGACTCAGGGGCCTTGTGTCCACTGACAACCATACGTAACGTCCATTCTCCCAGGATGACAAAGTTTGACAGTGTTGGCAAACTCAGGGACCTCGTGTCCACTGACAACCACATGTCACTGCGTTATTGCATTAGTACCTTCTCAAACTTACGTAGTACAGGTCTCAGTCGAGTATTTCTGTATACTGGAAACGTCATATTTTATAGAAAATAGATTCGCCCTTTAAAATACGATATCTCTAACCTAATTACAGAAATTAAACAAGGAATAGTATTATATCACATAAACAGGCATGTGAGCTGTGAGCTCATTTAAATGTTTTCTTTAACTCTATTGCCACAGTAATTACAGATTTGTGGCATATATCTCAAGTCATGAATAATGTGAGGCTCACCACATGGTGGCAAAGTCAATTTTCTTTAAATTTCTCGCCACAGCAATCACAGACTTGTGGCATGTATTTTCCAATTCAGTTATAATATGAGGCTCACCACATGGTGGCAAGCTAATTTTTTTACGATTAGTTTGGCTAATAACAGTGGCAAAGTTTTGATTGTGACCACGAATCATTACAAATGTGGCACCACACAAAAAATATTATTTTAATTTCAAGGCATAAATCCTGTGCCGTCGAACTCTAATTACCTACTATTTTTACATTACTAGTGATCCTGAAAAGAATATTACAATATTTGTTACAATAATTGTTATGTACATTTTGGTTATAAATTATTTAAATAATCCTACAAATAGAAAAGTAATTCCATAGTGATGCTATTGTATATAATTAAAGTTACAGAATCATTTAGAAAAACTGTAGCCAACGGCTTGCCAAATCAATTCATGAATATGTACAAAATTTAATGAATAATTACATGACTTTGCGTCAGAATTTTTACACTCTATTTACTAAGTTATACCAAAGTGATAATGATCAGTCTGTAATTACTGTCAATATTTCTGATGTCAAACGTCAATGTCTGTGGTATAGCGTCTCAATCGTTTTTTATGGGGTCCTCATTGTCTCTGTTTGGAGGCCTCCCTAGTCTTTGTACGAATCTGTGTGGCCATACCTTGGATGGTCACAAAGAACAAGAAAAAGAAACAACCCACAATGCAAATAATAAAAAAAATAGATTATTCACAAAATACAACACACAAAACCCCTCCATCTGTCCAGTAGAAACTGAAAGACAACTTTAAATTAACCTCGTGCTGGAATCGCCACTGCATCACTAAATGACAATCATGAAATAGAAAAACACAAGATAAATATTAAATTGACTTATTTTACACTCCTATTTACACATTCATAAAATATGGCAGATACTCTCGCCTCTTGGCGTGAGAGTCATTTCACTCTGGAAAGAGGAAAGAAATTGTTTAATGCACGACATAATTATCCAGGTGATAGCGCAGCGTTTTTTTTTTCTTTTTCACGGATGACTGTTTCTGGAACGTCTTTCTTCTCGCGACCCTTTACGGTAAGCGTGCTACGCTCCGATCTGAAAATATCCTCTACTACGCAAAATTACGTCACGTTAAGTGCTTTCGTTTCTGTAATGGAGAAAACTTCCGGTGCGATCATGTTTCCTGTAAGAAATGCAATAAAGTCAACCTTAACAACAATAAGAAGAGAAACAACAATATCATTCTTACCATTCTACAATTTCACAGAGCACTCATTCATCACATAATTCAACACTTTGCTGTGTATCTGTATCAGAACTCCTTTCGTGACTCATAGCATTGTCTTAACTTTACTGTGACTTAGATTTTATGTAAGTGTGTACTCTACCTTAACATTACTGTGACTTAAATTTTAGGCAAATGTGTATAAGCTATATCTCCCTTTATAGAATACCGTTGTGGGTTTCTTCGTTTAGAAGTGTATATTTCTTACCTTCTCTTGTTCTACAAATGTCTGCAAAGTGCTTCCTCGATGTATCACACTATTCATGAGTGGTCCATAAATCCTAATACGTCTTACCTGGCAAACTAATAAACACGAAAGATCCACATAAATCATCACTCTTCAAACTACCTCATCAATCAGAACAAGTGTCAGTTCGAAGGTTTCCTAATTATACTATTGCCTATAAAATATACCTTCCCAATTCAGAGCCACTTATGCACTATATTTTACCTGGAGATAATGTCAACAGTTTCTGTTATTTCATGTTATTTCTCCCTAAAAAACGTACATAGTTATTTCTTGCATTTTCCTTCAAATATGTCACGAAAATTTCATTGTCTGAGTGAACAATCGTAAGATGTCAACAGCTGGTATAATCCTCTCGTCAGAAATGTCCATTTGCAAAGTTATCAATCACTCAAACAATACAAATCATCCATAATCATTCGTTCTTGGTCTTTCATACAGGATAGATTGATAGTAAAAGATTAATAGATAAACAGGTTAGTCAAAGATAATGAAACAGTACTGAAAATTAAAATCAGAAGAATATACTGTACCGGCTGGGGCACCTATGCTCGCAAACATATATTTGCTAAAGATCAGTAAACCCCCTAGGGTCTTATTCCTTGAAAATTTTAATGTGTGGTAAGTGATGAAACCTCGCGATTTATGTGTTCGTATTGTCTCAAGTTCCACAGCGTTTGTGTGTGCAATGCGTCGTATACGGAAGGGTTCTTCATACACCAAGAAAAACTTCCTACTCATTTATTTTCCCTTATGAGATAGTCGATGTGGTCTAAGCAATGGTTTTTGACCCATCTGTAAATTCTTGACGTTGGCTCATGGATTATGCAGCTTCTTTCTTCTGTCTGCAGCTTTCTTGATGTTCTGTGATGCTATACTTCATGGTGTCTTAAACGTCGCTGTGCAGGGAAGGCTACTAATTGTTTTACCCTATCTGGTGGTTGTTCATTTTTCCACACAAGCAGTGGAGGCAGGGTAGTGGAATCATTAGGTAGTTCATTAATAATGTTTTGGAAATCGGATAAATGTACATCCCAGTTTCTATGTTGGCGATGGCAGTACAATCTGCAAAGTTTACGTAACTCCTTCATGATACGTTCTGATGGGTTACATGATGGCATAAAACGTGATACAATTACTAGTTTAACTTTCTTGCATCGCAAGGTTTTCAGCCAACTTTTTGGAACGGAATTGTGGACCATTGTCAGAAATCACCTTGCCAACGTGCCCAACTTCCTTCAAGAAATTCTTGACGAATTCTGTAGAAACTGATTTTGCTCTAGCTTTTCGTGAAGGTGTGAATGAGACAAATTTCGAAGAAAGCTCAACAGCTACGAAAACATATGAATGGCCTTGTCTAGTTATTATTACTGGCCCGAAGATGTCCATGGCAGCCATCTCTTTTAATTTGACTGGGATGATTGAAAATAGTTGTGTTCTGTGTGTCACTGTTGGTGGTTTTGCTTTCTGACATAACATGCATATTGCCAGGACTTTACGGATTCTCTTTTCCATATTGTAAAAATAACATGTCTCTCATAATTTTTGAAAAAATTTCTTCGCACCAAAGTGGGCATAACTGAGATGTGTGTACCAAATGAGTTTATTTACAAGTTCGTCTGGTATGCTAAAAACCCAAGAAGGACTGTCAGGACGTCTGCGTCTGAATAAGCTGTTATCACGTATGATATAAACCTGTCTTATAGCAGGATGTGACTTATTCTCCCACTTCCTTTTTATATCCTTCCAAATCGAATCCTTTTCTTGTTCGGGAGCAATGTCACTTAATGAGGATGAAATGAAGTTTTCAAAAGCAACCTTCTGCATGTAGAGTAAGCTGTAATTATTTTCTAGGCAATCGTCCTCGTTACTTTGAGCTAACCAACAGGTGCTCGTGAAAGCGCATCAGCAATGATGTTTTTTGAAC
Organism: Schistocerca americana; assembly: GCF_021461395.2. Classification (NCBI taxonomy): domain Eukaryota; kingdom Metazoa; phylum Arthropoda; class Insecta; order Orthoptera; family Acrididae; genus Schistocerca; species Schistocerca americana. The sequence continues at coordinate 751,533,840 of NC_060130.1, read as the reverse complement.
CTGGAATATATATAACTGTGAAGTTAAATTCTTGAAGAAACAAAGCCCAACGTTTTAAACGGTCGTGATTTAATTTGGCTGACATGAGAAATTGTAACGGCCGATGGTCGGCGTATACTTTTGTGTGCTTGCCTTGCAGATAGTAACGAAATTTATCATACACCCATACTATGACTAATGCTTTCAGCTCCGTGACTGAATATTTGCGCTCTGATTTTGTTAATACTCGACTGGCAAAAGCTATACTTTTCTGAGTAAGAATTCCATTTTCAACAACTTCTTGGAATAAATGGACACCAAGCCCAGATCTTGAGCTATCTGTCGAAAGGCAAAAATCAAGGGATAAATCAGGATGTGACAATATAGGTGCATTCAGTTGTGCAGTTTTCAAATCGTGGTACTCTGTTCGAGCAACATGACATCAGTCCCAAACTGTGTTCTTACCTGTTGGTTGACATAAACTAGGTGTTGACAAACTTTGTAGGCTAATAAAAGGACGATAAAAATTTATTAGTCCCAAAAATCCTCTTAATTGTCGCTTGTTTGTTGGTAGGGGCATTTCTTTGGTTGCATTTAATTTTTCTGGATCGGGTAGAATGTCTTTTGTTGTAACAATGTGGCCAAGAAATTTGATTTGTGTTCTACCAAAGCCCGATTTTTCTAAATTCACTGTAATGCCATGTTCCTGAAATGTTTGTAATAATTCACTTTATACTTGGTTGTGTTTTGTTCATGAATTTTCTGCGATCAAAATGTCGTCAACATAAGCTGTGATCCTGTCTTTTAAGAGTGTCAGTAATATTGTATTCAAACCACGGATAAAAGCAGCTGACGAAACGTTGAGGCCAAATGGCAGTTTCCCAAATTGGTAACAGTTTCCAAAACAGAGGAAAACTGTGTGTTTCCTACACCTCGGATTTAATTATATTTGCCAAAAACTACTTCATAAGTTCAAAGATGACATCACCTCCACTGCATGGAATTTTTGCAATAGATAATCTAGCGTCTGTGGTCTATCGGTTTCAGGTTGGATTACTGTGTTAATTTGTCTGGAATCAACAACCAGTCTAATGGAATTATCCCTTTCCTTAACCACGTGTAATGGGCTGTTATATGAACTCACAGCTGGGCCGATGATTCCCTGCTCTAATATGGATTGTATTTCCTGTTTGACTTTGTCTCTGTATGTCAGTGGGATGACGTATGGTGGTACAAAAAATTTATTGTGTTCCTTGACCTTGAATTCATAAAGAAAGTTACATATTGTTCCTGTACTGTGAGAAAAGACTTCACAATTTGTTTGTAATATTTCAAATAACTCATCAGTGCCTGCATTAGGATCTACTTCGTCTCGGTAAACTTTCCTTTTAATTAATTTTTCTGTACTAATCGGTTGTTCTGTTTCACAGTAAAGCATAGTGATGTTATCTGTGCAACTATAAGACAAATTCAGTGATTGTTGTGCCTCAAGCGGAAAGAGAAAACGCAGATAATTCACTTCCTTATCCTCCTTTATTAACCATCATTGAAATTTAAGAGTGACTAGCATTTGAGTTACTCGAAACATGACTTCAGCGTTACAAAAGTTTAACATTGCTTTATATTCACGTAGGAATTCCACACCCAAAGTCATTTCTGTTGATAAAAGAGGGACTACTAAGAAATTTGCAGAAAACTCGTGTCCTTGACACCTGAAAAGTAAAGAAGTCTGATTGCGTGCGTCTACACTCTTTTCTTGAATGATTCCCTTTAATTGGTCTTTAATAATGGCAAGGTTGGACAAACAGATGCCTATTCACACTTCTTAAATATTGTCTCGCTAATTACATTCACAGGGCTGCCAGAATCAAGTACAGCTGAAAGTAAAATATTTCCTACCGAGATTTTTATAATTGGATGAGTATACATAATTTCGCTGTTGACATTTTCTTGTAATAATGTGTCTCTAATGTCCTCCAGTCCAACAAAGTTAACATAATTTGTGTGTCGGCTTTCCACCACTACAAACGGTTCGTTTGTAGTCCTTGTTGCTAGTCATTGTTGTGCCGGCTCGTGTTGCCGCGAATTATTGCTTGGGTTGGGTGATCTGATTTCTACATTGTCGCCACGCTCTTAATTGGAATTTCTGTGATCCTGCCAGTTTTGATTTGTCCCCTCATCATAACTGTTTCGGTTCTCATAATTGTTGTGACCATAATTATCACGTGGGCTCGATGCTCTATATTCTGCATGAGCACCGCGTTCCAAATTGTAATTTGCGTGTCCGCACCAATTTAGGTTGTCTCTACCGTGACCAATCCTTCCAAAATAATTTTCATTTCCATAATGTGTTTGCTCTCGCGGTCTGTGATCTCTATTACTGTACTGAGAGTTCCTATGATCATAAAAATCATTTCTCTGGCGTCTATGATCTGTGTTATACGGCTGATGCCGCATATCGCGCCTATCTTCTTCCGCCCTGTACAGGTGATATCCTTTCTTTCAGGAGTGCTAGTTCTGCAAGGTTCGCAGGAGAGCTTCTGTAAAGTTTGGAAGGTAGGAGACGAGGTACTGGCAGAAGTAAAGCTGTGAGTACCGGGCGTGAGTCGTGCTTCGGTAGATCAGTTGGTAGAGCACTTGCACGCGAGAGGAAGAGGTCCCGAGTTCGAGTCTCGGTCGGGCACACAGTTTTAATCTGCCAGGAAGCTTCATATCAGCGCACACTCCGCTGCAGAGTGAAAATCTCATTCTAGATACGAATTAATTCCGACTGACTGTACGGATTCGTTAAATATCTGTTCATGCGCATCATGTTTTCAAAATATTGCACTGGAGTTGAAAATTTCGACTGTTCATAACTTTGCATCATAATGATGTAATGTTTTACACGATCTTGTGTAGTTTCTGACCAGTAAACAGATAAGAATGCGTGATAAAAATGTGGTGACATTCACGTAGTATTGAGCACATTCTTGTTGCAGGCTCTCCTTCAAGATAACTGCAAATGAACTCCAGTTTGTGGCCAGTTGGCCATGTTGGTGGTAAAGAATAGTCAAATCATTTTAACCACTCTCGAGGTTGGATTTCGTGATTAGCATTCCGAAAAATTTTAAATTTCCTAACTGTGAGAAAATGCTTGTAGTCAAACTCGTCATTTTTCTTAGCGGATGAGTTTTCTTTTACCACGTGACTCACGTTTCCTTCATTACGTCCCGCCAACGTGTCATATTCACGAGAAAAGTGGTCAGCATTTCCATAATTAACGCGCTCATTGTCGTTACCAATTTGGTAATTATCGGATCTACCAGTGTCATTGCTGCGATCGATCTTTTCTTCGATGCTGGCAAGCTGTTCCTGCATATTTTTTACGTCACGTTTGTTTTGCTGATTAATTGCCATCTGCCCTTGTTTAAAACGTTGCAGAGACTGAAATTCTTCGGTATCCACGATCGGTACCGGCTGAGTGTCATCTGACCTCGTATCTAACTCGCTACTCAGTTCCGTCACTTTCATGGGTAATTCATCTACCTGTTTAGCTACTGTCGTAAATTTAGTTTCCATCTTTGAAACTTTATTGGTGTTCTGTAATTGCAATGACTCGACATTTTTTGCTAATTCCTCTACTTGCAGTTCTTGTTGTGACGTCAGCCGTTTCACTTCAACAATATCAATATTATTATCGAGATCATTAATATCTGATTTGAATTCTTCACGTACCTGACTTTTCAACTGACTGGTCATTTCTTCAAATTTACGATATAAATTGTCATTCACCTCACCCCGAAACAATGTGAGATTCTCGTTAATTTCGTTCTGAAGCGATTTGAAATTCTTTGCATTATTGTTGTTAAATCCAGTGAGTTTACTCAGTAATAATTGTAAAACATCATTACTGGGGGCAGGGAGTACAACGTTAGTCTTCTCTGTTAAGGAAGAAGCAGTACCTGCATTTCCACTAATAGATGGAAAGGCAAAATTACTCTGCTCTATTGGAGTGGCAACAAGAACTGAATTTCCACTGAAAGTGGGGAAAACAAAATTACTCTGCACTTTTTAGGCGGAAGCAACGCTGGAATTCCTCATAATGAGTTCGGTTTTCATCACTGTATTGTCATGTCCTAAGTAGCATGTAGCACACAGTTGTTCATCACGCATTGTTCGGAAATGATCGCCTACATTCCGATTCTCCACAGTATTGTTCGAAAATTCCCAGATCTCAATATTCTCAGAATAATTTTCTACTCTCCGTTCCGAATTTCCGGAAACTGCGTTTGAAACTGCTTCTACATTCATGTTTGGAACCGTATCTATGTTCGCGTTTGCAGTAGCATCTGCATTCTTTTCCATTTTCTTTTGTGCTCGAGTCATCATTGTCATAATACGAACAAAAACATGCCACTAAAATGCACTGCTATCATAAAAATATCACTGTTCAATTAATTGTAACACAATGCACCAACAAATTCAAAAACAAAACTGCTGAAATAAAATTTTGTGTTAATACAAAGCAGTGCGCAAGCGATCAAAATGCTGTGCTGCCACTAATGATTACTGTTGCATAAGCTTGCACTTGCAGTTGGCAGTAGAAAGACGATTCATCAAAAAAAAAAAAAAAAAAAAAAAAAGTATCCTGGCAGGGTCGTCAGGTGAAAGTCGCGAGCTCTAGCTTCTTATCTCGTGTTTTCTACTGAAAATCTCGTGCTTGTACTCTTGTTAACTTTACTATTACAGAGATCGCCTGAACTTTATTATTCTTTAATTGGTCCTGTGCCTAACAAATACCTTTCTTGGTCTTTCTGCTGCCACTGCTTAATCTGCTGCATTCCATTATTTAACAAAAACATAAAAAAACCTATTATTTTTGCTGAGTGCAATGCATGTTCTGTATGGCGGCTCCTGCTGTTGCTGCGGCTGCTGCTGCTTACTACAACTACATATAATTCAAGAGAAAGGGTTTGGTCAAATCTAAACTCGATAAATGATAACCCAAACAAGTAATTCCTTTTCTCAAAAACTATATTCTGAAAGCGATTCTTTCTCATTCAATTAACAAAACGCTAGAAGCTCTTTGAACAATCGCTTCATACGTAAATCTGCCTCCAGTGGCATTAAAGCAATATTACAAATTAATCAAACTCTTGAGACAGACTGATATACTTCTCAATTAAATACATAGTGAAACAATTCCCTGACAATTACAAAGAAATCAATGACAAAAATCAATACTTAATCTATTCGCCTAACAATGGTTTCCCTTAAGAATTCAACTCCTATCATTATCAAAATTACCGTCTGCAGCTACGCACATACACAAACCCTTTTTTTTAAATTAATAAGCGTGCTGCAAATTATAAAAAAAATCAACTCAATACCAAATCCTGTGTCGCTGCTGGCGGACACAGCAGTATGGCAGCTCGGCGATGACCCCTCGCCCAACACACGTGCCCACCACAGCAGGCGGGCTCCTACACTGGCTTCCAAATTGCCACTAATTAATCCGTGCGCTGAAAAGTGCGAAAACAATATCTTAGATTCCAGAGCTTGTGTATGCGCGCTGTAGCCAACCTTTAAATCCTAAGAGAGTATTGTCAACTCTCAATCTTACCAACTACATCTTTTACAACTGGGACACTCTGGGGCTGGGTAGCCTAGGGAGAGGTTGTAGGCTGTCTCTATCTCTTAATAACAAATAACTTTACACGAGGTAACTCGAGGTATATTTGTTACCAGTAATTTAATATTTCATCATTCGACGCACCGGCAAAGGCCTCACCCTGAAAGGTATGTAAGAACTCACATTCTTTTAAAATTTCAAGTATTTTCAACAATTTTCCACAATTCTACACATTTTAGCGCATTATGTGAGTTCCAACCCACTGGTCCACACGGCACCTCAACATCACGATGCAGTATCGGGTCGCATCGCGTCTCGTCATGTCGCATGAATGTCAAGACGTTCTCAGCCAAGCACAATTTTGCGTTGCTCTAAGTTATTTATCATTGCTAAGCAAACACTGCATTACTTTCCAAGATGCTACTCCAGGCGAGTGTGAAATGAATGTGCGCAATGGATAGTACTGAATGCGAAAATGACGATTTGGCCCTGTCTGACTACCCCCTGAAGCAGATCTTAGGATCTCTTTATGGTGATATTATCTCCTCCTTCTTGCTCTTTAACATATACATTACAACATAAACAGAAATGAATGAATAAGGAAACTAGTAACTACAAAATGATAAATGCTGTTTCTGCTTATACATTTATTGTAGATTGAAACCCCTTTCTATATATTACAAATCTTTATGTATCATTGTCCAATGGACATAAAGAGATACAAACAAATTTCCTAACTAATATGATTGATCAATTGTCCAGATCTGTTTCTTTTTATGGCTACGCGATCTAATATAAATCATGCGAGATGACTGACATCATCTACGTACTAAACACTAGAAGACACTACTTTCAAAGACGATCTACAGTGGTGTGCAACCTCAGTAGAAATAAAATTTACATGATCACAGCTGTTTAGCTTTATAGCCCTAATAAGATGAAGCAATTAGCAATATCACCGTATGTACTGGGTCTGGTGCATCGGAGTGATGGTTCTTCCATATGTCTGCGACGACGGAAGAACTCCTGCCATAAAATTTAACAGAAATCTCATTCAAACTCTTGGACGGCAGAAGACGGTCCTCTGACTAGTATAATCTAATACTGTCTTCTCTTCTCTGTGCTCTACAGACGAGAAACGCGAACTCTCAGCCACAGAGACAGAGTTCAAATAACGTCTCAACGTGAGTATAGGCACAAGAAGTGCTCTCAATCACTGAACGCTGCGTACTTAACGATGACTCCCTACCTGGAAGCGAAGTCCAGAATCGTATAAGCTGGCAACAGTACAGTGCCTAACCGCTCTAACTATAAAATCTCCTGAGAGCAAAGACAGCAAGTCTGTCTGTAGCAACAAAGCTAACACGGAGCGATCGTCAGACACGGGTACTCAAAACAGAAGACCTCTTTCTCTCCACCGCTGTCTTCCCAGCAAAGCTCGGCTCTCCTCCCTCGTAACTGCAGAAGGCGAATCATATTCTCGAAACCACGGAATATTTCTCCTCTCTACAGCTTCCTCCGAACGCCGACCAACCATATTTTAGACTTCAGTCGTCCAGCGCAGAAAGTTTGCAAGGAAATACCTACACCAGTTAATTAGGAATTTATACAATGGTACGCTTCTTAGAGTAAAAATCCTCATATGTAACCAAGCCTACGTGATTTCGGAGGTAACGCTTCCTCGTTCCTCTCTGTGGCATCCAAGATTTTCAGAGTTCCTGAAGTATTATCTGGTTATCCTTCCGGTCCCACTACAATACCAGTTGGCTGCTGCTGTAGTGTGCTTCAGCGCTCAGGTGCCCCGACCATCCATCTTGGGTTACTTCCCATGTTAAGCAGGACCAACACACCTGTGCGGGCTTTTCCACCCAGGGCCTGAGTTACGCCTTCCGTTTCATTTCCACTGGCATTCCAACCTCTACTAGTATAGACAATCATTCATTGTGCCATTTTGATAATAAAAACACTGTCACCTTTCATGCAATAAGCGTTAACAACTATTTACAAGATGTACATGACAATATCAGTCTTCTTTAAATATTCACATATACGATGTACAAGCTATCAAATGATACCTAATTCCGGTTGCAAATCACCACAAAGTATGTAGATGAGTGCTTGTAAGGTGCGAAATTATAGTCACCTAACAATACCCCCACCTAATGAACTATTTTGTACTAGGATGGGGTAATTCTTATAGTTTTATCTCATCTAGTACAAAATAATATAATCACCAATTGTCTGTACAACCTAACTAATAAGAATACGAAGTTAGAGGAACAATTTAATCATGATATGTTCTTACAGTCATTCTGTGTTTGTTCATGGGCTTATTGCCATAAATTTATTTACTACATATTTATTATTTAATCTGTCTGCTCCTTATGTTTGGAACATTTTTTCGAGATAAGACAATTGAAATATACAATAAAATGTAAAATAGCCCATGTTATTAAAGGAAAATTAACTAACACTACAAATTTTTACGCTCTTTCAAAAATGGCAGTTCCAATCTTTCTTTGGACTTAAGGGCCATGCTCTCTGCCACTCATCCATCCCTAAGACATTGATTGAGGGATGAAATATTGAAGTATCCTAATCTTTTCAAGGTGGTCGTCCAATAAATTACATGTGCTTCATGTATCCATTAATATGCAAACAAGTATTTACATCAGTTATTCTAGAGGTCATCTATTGGTCATTATACAATTACATACAATTCTGTGAAACATCCTGCGTAACTTTTACATGGTCATATATATGCTCTTGGCTTGCATTAAAAAACTCATTTCACTAACTGATGGTCCAAGTCTAGTGTTTCGGTAATGTTATACTCTTTAAACATTTCACGAATCTTATGTTCTAAAGCGTTCTTTGACAGACTGTATTTACATTTACTATGACAGTTAATTTTGGTAATAAGAATTTGGATCGACCACCAATTTTAACTAATGTTCTTTTTCACAGCGTATAAAAATGTAATACTCTAAAATGGTACAAAGAAAGGCAGGATTGGGTTACGACTGTGGATGGGGCTTCAATCAATTGCTGTTGCTTAGTTTATTTTTCTAATAACGTACACTTTATTTAGAAACAACAACAATAAGAGGTGACAATAAATTAAGAAGTGTTCCACGGCTGAAGGCCTTAATGACAACAAATTCAAAACTATTTCTCGGCTGAAGGCCCCAATAGCGATAATTTAAAACTGTTTCACGGCTGAAGGCCTGAATGGCAACCTTAAGAACCAGTTAAACTACTTCAACCTGCAATTCCAGTTATTAAAATATTTTTAAAAGAATAATCATCAAAGTCACACTGCTAGAATAGAATTGTCTAATTAAAATTTTAAGACAAGTGACACTCAAAGTTGAAGGCCTTAATGGCAACAAATTCAATTTTTTCTCGGCTGAAGTCCCCGATAGTAATAATTTAAAAACTGTTTCACGGCTAAAGGCCTAAATAGCAATCCTTTAAGAACCAGTTAAACATATCCAAACTTGAAATTACAGTTATTAATTTGAAAAAAGTCATCAGATCTGACCAAACCAAGGAGAGGGGAGGGGGGCCGCAGACGTTGCTACAAGGATCGACCTGGGAAAGTCCCTCAATACTTCGCAAGCGATGAGACAGGCAGCCAAGAGTTGCAATCACTTCACGAGATGGTAACTCAGACTAGTGGCAGTTTAAAAGCATGATCAATAATCATTTGCCGAATCTACGTAACGTCTGATGACCAATGCAACGATGGAATAACGCACCCAAGCCGGAACCGGCGGTCAGCACTACGTCTTCAGACTCCGGTGTTTAGAGCATCCGGAAGCATAAAGGAACCACTACTACCAGAGTAGGAAAAAAAAGAAAAAGAAAACACACCACCTGGATCACAAATCAAGGAAGCAGTCGAACTACACGCCTTACCGTCAGCCACTAAGTTAGAAAAATACCATTGGTTGAACTTCAGAAATAATAACATATAGAATGCAACAATTAATAATAACAAGTGGAGGAAGGCTAATTAGTTTCGCCTTCCCCAAACACTCCACTCGCTGCTCTTCGTCTCGGCGACACTGCGAGCAGCAACACACAAGCAAATGGCGAGATCTCACAATGCTGGAGGTTTCACTACTTTAATTAACGTCCACTCAACTTAAAGTTTCTGGGTCCAGTTGACAACGAGGTTGTCCCCTTGCGAATACAGCCCTTCCATCCGGAAGTGCATGCGTGCCGCCAGTGGTCCCGGCGTGTTCTCACACTGCACGGACCTGGCTGCTCGTCCGTCCCCAACCGAACTGCCGACTCACACCACACGGAAACACCACAACGTCGCTCCAAAGATAGTACCACCGTTACTAGGTATCGATAACCGCTGCTGCTGCCACTAGCGGACAGGCAACGCTTGCAAACGGACTGGCGCCAATGAACACAAGAAGAAGACGACAACCGTAACTATACCAACTAAACGATGCTAACCTAGCAATGGCACTAACGCGAGCCGCAGCACTGCTCAACCTCCTCCCCCCTCAGATATAAACCCGGGGGCAACCCAACTAGCGGTCTAACCAAACTCAATTTGATTAGGATAGACCCGGTATTGCTTACCGGTACAGTTGTCCTTAACCACAAGATTGACTGGGCCTAAAATGCGCATAATTGTACACTGACCCACAAAATGGGGAGTAAACTTAACAAGGTTGCCAACATGCACCTCCCTCCCGGGAAAATTACGGACATACACCTGATCTCCCAGCTTACTTCTGAAGGCTCGTCGATTACTGTTATAACGATCAGCTTGTCTGTTGTCGGTCCTGAGAATATTGCGCCTCGCGCGATTCCAGTTTTCTTGACGACCTGAGGGGTAATATCCGCAGGAATTAGATCATGAATCCCCCAGAAGTTCGAAAGAGTGAAATTAACAGGATAAGCAAAGATCAGGAAAAGCGGGGAAGCCTTCAAAGTCTCGTGGCTGACGGTATTAAAGGCAAAGCTAAGTCAAGGGAGACTAGAATCCCACTTACTGGGAGACTTCTGATGAAAGATAATCAGTGCGGATTTAAGGTTACGATTGACCCTTTTCGTGAAGGAGCCCTGCGGATAATACGGAGTGGTAGTCACGTGCTTCACACCACTCTGAAAACAGAAGGCTTTGAAGGGGGCCGAAAGAAAGACCGGCACATTATTACTAACGATTTGCTTATCAGGTCCAAAAACACTATACAGGGTGTTACAAAATGGAACGGCCAAACTTTCAGGAAACATTCCTCACACACAAAGAAAGAAAATATGTTATGTGGACATGTGTCCGGAAACGCTTACTTTCCATGTTAGAGCTCATTTGTCCTCCGTTAGCGAGGATACATGCATCCACCCTCCGTCGCATGGAATCCCTGTTGCGCTGATGCAGCCCTGGAGAGTGGCGTATTGTATCACAGCCGCCCACAATACGAGCACGAAGAGTCTCTACATTTGGTACCGGGGTTGCGTAGACAAGAGCTTTCAAATGCCCCCATAAATGAAAGTCAAGAGGGTTGAGGTCAGGAGAGCGTGGAGGCCATGGAATTAGTCCGCCTCTACCAATCCATCGGTCATCGAATCTGTTGTTGAGAAGCGTACGAACACTTCGACTGAAATGTGCAGGAGCTCCATCGTGCGTGAACCACATGTTGTGTCGTACTTGTAAATGCACATGTTCTAGCAGCACAGGTAAAGTATCCCGTATGAAATCATGATAATGTGCTCCATTGAGCGTAGGTGGAAGAACATACTGACGAAACTAAAATGAGCTCTAACATGGAAATTAAGCGTTTCCGGACTCATGTCCACATAACATATTTTCTTTATTTATGTGTGAGGAATGTTTCCTGAAAGTTTGGCAGTACCTTTTTGTAACACCTTGTATACGTTAGTTAAATGCGCGGTGGTGGTAGCAGCAGTCACATTACGACTCGGAAGAAGCCAGGTAAACCTCGAAAACGCATCAATAATAACTGATACGTACCGATGGGCTCCTTTGCTGCGAGGTAAAAGCCCCACGTAATCAAACAGAGCTTGTCCATAGGGCAGGATTCGCGCTCAGAATTCAGGAATCCCTGTTGAATAACGTTCTTCGGTTTAGCCACATGACACATCTGACACCGAGAAACCATCTCTCTAACGCCTCGGTCCATAGACGGCCATGTCTTAATTTACTGCAAGGTCTTATAGGTTCCTGAATGCCCGCCAGTCAAAGAGTTGTGAAAGTGTTGGAAAACCGGGTGGCTGGAAGACAGATCTTAATCTCCCTGGCACGTCCCACCGTTTTACACAAAATGCCTTTGCTGATAACATATTCATCCAAACTTTCTCCCGCCGAAAGCTGTTTCTCAACCGGTCTCCAAGTGGGATCCTGATGTTGATGGTCGGAAATGTCACTAAATAAATGAGGAATGCCGCCTAACACGACACAACTAAGATTGCGCTTCGCAGTTTCTTGGGCACCCTTACTAGATGGATGTTCAGTAAACATACGGTTGAGGATGTCGGCGAGCACATTCTCAGTGCCCCTAATGTGTTTAACCTCGAACTGAAGCGCCGAAATGCGTATTGCCCACCTCGCGATACAGCCGGTTTTACGCGCTCTGGCTAGCACCCAGCTTAAGGCTTGATTGTCAGTCTCTAGCTGAAATACTCTACGTTCGAGATAAAAACGGTACTTCTCCTGCACGAACAAGACGGCCAATGCCTCACATTCGTAAACAGAATATTTGAGCTTGGCGCTGGTTAACCGACGAGACGCGTATGCTAATGGCTGCCTTTGACCCTCGAACTCCTGGAGGAGGACTGCCGAAATTCCCGCATTAGATGCGTCGGTTTGCACAATAAATTTATTGTTTAAATCAGGCACTTCGAGAACCGGAGGATTGGCTGTAGCTGCCTTAACGTGCTCAAAAGCGGCCTCTTGGGCAAAACGCACCCTCTTTCGGAGCAGTTCGTTTAAAGGAACCGCCAGCTGGGCAAAATTAGGGATAAAACGTTTAAAATGATTCGCCATGCCTATAAACCTGGCAATCCCACGTTTATCAGTAGGCGGCGGCAGAGCCCTCAGTGCCTTAGTCCGCTCCTGGACATTGTGAATGCTCTCACCTGATACTAGATGACCTAAGAAGGATACCTGCTGCCTGGCTAATGCCACCTTACTGGGTTCAACAGTCAAACCCCCTGCAACTTAGCAAAAACTTGCTGGATATGTTCCAAATGCTCTTGAAACGAACGGATATAAATTACCAAATCGTCAAGGTAATTATGAACACAGACTAATTTCAAGTGTCCAAGAATATTATCCAGCAAACGAGTAAAGATGGCTGTGCCAGTAGCCAAACCAAAGAGGACCCTGTTAAACTCAAACAGATTCCAATCAGTACAAAATGCCGTAACGTGTTTACATTCTTCGGCTAAGGGAATCTGATAATAGGCCTGATTCAGATCGAGCACAGTGAACCAATTAGTCCCAGAAAACCAAGTAAAAGAGTTATGAAGATCAGGTAAAGGAACTGATTCTAGGACAACCTTCGTATTTAGGTGACGGTAGTCAACAACAGGCCGAAAATCCCGCCCCTGATCCTTAGGGACGAGGAACATAGGGGAGTCATAATCAGATGTAGAAGGCCTAATAATTCCTTGCTCAAGCATTTTGGAGATCTTTCCCCTTAGTATGTTCTTCTTAGGCGTTGAGAGACGATATGGGCCCCGCCTCAAAGGAATACGGTAGTCAAGAACATTAGTAACACCCAGCCTGTCACAGAGAAGCTCTGGGAACCTCCCCAACAAACCCCCTAGTTCAGAGGCCTGCTGGGAAGAAAGACAGGGTGAGATCAAATTCACTAACCTTAGTATCAACAGCCTACATCCCAACATCTCGATGCACCTTACGTTTAGCGCATTCACAGAACCCAATTTTCTGAGCAGAAGCGAACTTAAAGAAAAAAGTGTACCCGGAATAATCCAAGACAAGACCAGTTTTACCAACAAAATCACACCCCAAAATCAAATCAACCGGCAGCTTCTTAACCAAGGCCAAAGACAAGGGCCACGAGAAATCGCCAACGGAGGTACTCACTCGGACCCAACCATGCAGAGGCAACACCTGCCCGTTGGCAATCCGTCATCTCTGCACCAGAGAAGGAACCGACCTAAGCCTAGCAAGATGACCAAATTCAAAGAACCATTCAAAATTCAACAATGAAAGGGAACTACCCGAATCCAAAAGAGCACAAATAGGTTCGCCACCTGCTCGAGAACAAGTGTACCCGGAATAATCCAAGACAAGACCAGTTTTACCGACAAAATCACACCCCAAAATCAAATCAACCGGCAGCTTCTTAACCAAGGCCAAAGACAAGGGCCACGAGAAATCGCCAACGGAGATACTCACTCGGACCCAACCATGCAGAGGCAACACTTGCCGTTGGCAATCCGTCATCTCTGCACCAGAGAAGGGACCGACCTAAGCCTAGCAAGATGACCAAATTCAAAGAACCATTCAAAACTCAACAATGAAAAGGAACTACCCGAATCCAAAAGAGCACAAATAGGTTCGCCACCTACTCGAGAACAAATATAAGGCAGAGAAGGTGATGATCGAGCAGCGACACGGGCACACCAGGGTTTAAAGACTCGACCTTGGTGTCGCTGCCCAGCCAGGCGTCATTTATTGACTCTGGGTGTCCGCGGCTGAACGCAAGTACGAACTAAACGCCCTGTTCGACCGCACCTGAAAGAACGCCGCAATTGCTTTTTAGCAGACTCATCTGATGTAGATAATTCAGAATTCTTCTCGACAACGCCCGCGGACTGAACCTTAACTTCACGGCATCTATCACCTGAGATCGGCAACGCGGATATCGCTACAACGGCGGCACGAAGTTCCTCCCAAGTGGAGGGATGACCACGAAAAACAAATTGTGACTTATCCGCAGCTCGCATCCCCCTTAGGACAATAGAAACTAACTCCTTTTCTGGCATGTCAACTAACAAGGCCAAACAGGCCGTCTTGACTCTTTCAACATATTGATGTAACTCCTCTTTATCTTACTACATCTGCAAAAGATACCGACACTCGAGCTACATGCGCACTCCCATGTCGACCTCTCGCTAATTATCTAACATTCTGCGTGGTGTCTGTTTTTCTATATCGTGTCTCCCTACCACTTTCGCGCAACGACGCTCTGAGCGTGCTTTTTAGGGAATTGACTAGTTTGAACCTGGGACCTGTTGCTGGTAAGGAGACGTCAGACCACACATGACATGTAGAGTTTAGAAGAGTTCAGTGAGACTAGCGATGATATAACCAAATACTTAATGATTTCAGTGTCAGCTCCAATGCACTCCCTGTAAAAGAATTTTAATACTAACTAAATTTAGTGGAAGGGGTTCAAGGCTTTCCTATTTTTAGTTAGCTGGTAAAATAACGTCGAAAAAGCAGTTAAGTTTACCATTGGAAATTTTATTCTACTCACAAAGCATTGTTTATAAATTGCACTATTGATAAAAGGAAATGTTTTAATACAGGATGATAAAAACCAACTGCGTTCAACAAAAATGTGAACGAATATTCCCTGAGTGGGTTTCCAAGTTCTACAATGGATCGGAGGATGACCTATGCCATATCACATCTATAATCTAGGTTTAAATTAAGTTTCACAAGAGAGAAAACTATCAAAATGGTCTACAGCGACCCTCAATTATCTTTAATTACTTATCTAACTTGTCGTAAATTACAGTGGCTGATGTGGCTTCTCAATAACTATATAACAGAAAAATCATCGCGTTTCAGATTTGTACTTCAAGTGGCAAATGTGAACACCATGAGCTTTAATTGACGATCGATACTAGTATTACGCAAAAAGGGGGTATAACAGATGAGACTTCTCCAGTTCTGATTGATGCTTGATGCGCTGTTATGCGGCATCGCGTGCGTTCATTACGTTGTCGGTGTTCGTCAGGGGGCGGTGGGCAGCACAGCTCCGCTCACCTCGCCGTCTTGGAAGTAACTCTCTCCTCACTTCTCCTTACTACAATTTACCGAAGTTGGTTTAAAAAAACTATGTGGCTGTGTTTTCATCTGACCAATCAGGGTCTCAATGTTAACCTTAAGCTCCACCTACAAAAATTCTGTTTATCCAATGGGAAACGTTATACTTCTCGTGGTGGGGCAAATGTTTTTAAAGTTTGCAACGTAACAGGCACGCGAAAAAGTCTCACGCTAAAACTTGCAGCTGGTGTGGTCCTTTTAGTGTTATCGTAAGATCTATACTGTTCTTCTGGAGGGCTCTATCTTTTAACATGGGCTGGGGGGGTGGTCCTGACATAACAGTGACGCGAAAAAGTCTCACGCTAATCTTGAGTGGTACTTAAGTAAATAAATTAGTGAAATCAAAGTGAAGTAGAAATTAGAATATAAATGAAAAACTTGGTTTAGTTTAGAGAGTTACATACTGGCAAACAGCGGGCAGAACAGCAGAACAGAAGAGACAATGACCGTGAAGTCAGCAAGTTCCACATAAGTGGGCGCTGTCGATTCAGCCGTCAGGACATTGCCCGGCCGGCTCACGTGTTTCTCAGTTGTCGCATGTGAGCAAAGGCCCTCGCCTACATTCCAAGAGCCAATGACCGACGTTAAGAAGATTCTTCGAGAAGCTTTTCAACGTGACAGAAGAGGCAATGACCGGCTCACGTGTTTCTCAGTCGTCACATGTGATCAAAGGCCCTCGCCTACATTCCAAGAGCCAATGACCGACGTTAAGAAGATTCTTCGAGAAGCTTTTCAACGTGACAGAAGAGGCAATGACCGTGACGTCGTTCACCTCCAGTAAACTGAAGTGAATAAATACGCGGGACACAGCGAGCCTGACAGACGGAGACGAGAGAGGAAGAAGAAGGAAGAAGAGAAGAGTAGCAGTAGCTTTCAGTCAGTTTCGGTGCTGAAGACCGTCATGCAAGAAGAGACTGCATCATGCACAGACGCACCAAGTCCGCCGCTGTATGGAATAGCAAGCAGCAGCTTCGGCGCCAGAAGACAGAAGTTAAAAGGTATTTGAAGTCTGATTTTTACGTACCCGGGTGACTCGTGAGGACGGGAAGGAGACGGCCTCACATCAGCAGTTACCTGTGAGATGGGATGAAGATCTGACACCTAAGGACTGGCAAGCGGGAGTCCGTTGTTCGAGTCTGGGACACTGGCCTTCCCCCGCCGCGCCGCTCCGCTGACCGACGCACAACACACGCGGCCGCTTAGAGAAGAGAAACACTGGGACGCCACATCCAAGGTATCACCATCCGATGCACGACTTTGCTCGCAAGAATTAAACGGGCCACCTCGCACTGCGCGTCTCCAGTCAGCTGGGCGAGACGGGGACACGAGATACACACCGCTACGCGTAATCAGACGCCGCCGCCACCGCCGCTGCCGCAGCAGAAGGCTTCGCAAACGACACAGCTGCCGCTCTCCGAACCAGAACATCCAGTAAGATACAGTTGTACGAAACTTTCAATAAAAGTTATCTTATGTAAAAAAAGCTGTTTCATTCTACCTCATACCCGAGCCAAGGAAGAACCCACCCTGCCCACATGTTGTTAAGAGGGAAAAATTAATTTATCTAGTATTTTCACCCTGACATAATGCTTTAGAATGCTCATCCTGACAATTGACTAGCATGAAAAGAGAAAACTCAGTTACATTTAGTAGCAGAAGTGTTACATTTAGTATCAGAACTGTTACACATGGGCTGGGGGGTGGTCCTGACATAACAGAGACGCGAAATAGTCTCACGCTAAAACTTGCGGCTGGGGTGGCCCTTTTAGTGTTATCGTAAGATCTATACTGTTCTTCCAGAGGGCTCTAGCTTTTAACATGGGCTGGGGGGTGGTCCTAGCGGTTAGCTGGCGACGTGGGTGTCCGTCCCTTATCGTAGGGCCTTCTAGCTTAACACGGTTCTGCTCTCGGCTTCTGTTCTCATTTCTCCCCTCGGAACTGCGTCTGTCTCACGGTGGGAAGGTATGACATGCATTTAGGCATTCTTGTGTTAGTCTGTGGTATTCCATTTGCTCACTCGTTACTCGTATTACTTTGGTTAATTTAATGTCACGATTTATTCGGAGCTATGTGACATACTGCTGGATTTGCTTATCATGTCAGGGTTTTCATGGAAGGTGTTGGATTTGCCTGACACCTTACAATTACAAGCTTCAACTGCGGCCAGGGAACCCCTTCTGCCATGGCCCTGGATAGCTGGGTCCTCAATTCGCCTCTTGTTACAGAATACAATAGAGACAAAAGCCCTTGATACGAATCACCAAACGCATCAGCATGTTGCTCGAAGCGAACCAACAAACATAACAACCTTTCAATTTGCTCGAGTCGGTCGACAACTAATTCCGTGATGTCTCGAAACAAATGCACGAGGGGATTAGGCAATTTAGCAATCGCCCTGTCTAACCTCTCGGCAGACATAAGGGCGTTATTGCCGGGCTCGCTAGCACCCCACCCGGACGATAACAAATCATGCTCCCCGATCCTCTTCCCATCAAGTTCTAAGCATGTGACCTTAAACTGCAATTTACTAACCAAGAACCCTAATTCAGCTGGGGATTCCTTATCACGATTCTCTTACTTTAATCGTCTTAAATCAGATATCCGGTTGGTCAAATGTATCAACTGCGCCAGCACCCTGTCTAACTGACTGCCACTAGGTTGAGTGCCCTCTAAGAAACCGATGTTATCCTCAAGACTACTAACGGCTTTAAACAAGAACTCAATGGCTGCCTTTCTCTCACCCACAACCTC
The DNA here is from genome assembly GCF_021461395.2 of Schistocerca americana. Taxonomy (NCBI): domain Eukaryota; kingdom Metazoa; phylum Arthropoda; class Insecta; order Orthoptera; family Acrididae; genus Schistocerca; species Schistocerca americana. The sequence continues at coordinate 751,515,427 of NC_060130.1, read as the reverse complement.
CGGCGTGACATCAACCGGCTGAAGCACGGTAGCACGTAATAGGGCTACTAAGTCCAGAACACTGTCCTCAATAGCATGGCGTCTTATCGCCAGCTCATAAATAAGGTGGTCTTTCCTCAAAAGGCCGATCCCGGAGTACTGCCTGACCGCACTTAGAATTGGTCACCTAAAACAGAACACAATACCAAAGACAAATATCGTGTAACACTGGCAGAGTTACAGTTCAAGCCAACAGCAACTGAAATGGCAATATTACAATCGTAACCACGCTCTGCTACCAGTTGAGACCCGGTACCAAGGAATGCAGGATTGGGTTACGATTGTGGACGAGGCCGTAATCAATTGCTGTTGGTTAGTTTATTTTTCTAATCATGTACACTTTATTTAGAAACAACAACAATAGAAGTTGACAAGAAATTAAGAAGTGTTCCACGGCTGAAGGCCGTAATGACAACAAATTCAAAATTATTTCTCTGCGGGTGATTGGGATAGCAGGAGCTGTCATGCATGATACACACAATCGTACTTTGGTTTACACCTTGTTGCGGGCTACTTGCCGGGAGTTTGTACTAGGGTTCGTCTCAATATCCTGTAGAACCTGATCCTTCAAATCCGGTGTACACACAGTCCACCGCCTCCCTACACGTTGGTCTACCTGAAAGGACCCACTACCACACAAAAGCCCAAAAAGGGCTTGAAATGCTGTGTGCTGTGGTTGGTGTATTTGAGGGTACTTGTTTTGGTACAGCCGTGCTGCCTCTCGACCGTTCCCATCGGCTTAGTCGTATCAAACACCATTACGTTGCGTCAGTAACACAGCCTGCAGCACACAAGGAACATACGCTACCGTGCCAAAAATGCATTTCCGGACACATGTTCACCGGATCCTTTTTGCTCCATTTCCAGTCAGGAATCCGTTCCTGCAGTTCACGGGTTTTATTAATATTCACCCTGTTTGCGGCAAATTCAAAAAATGGCTCTGAGCACTATGGGACTTAACATCTGTGGTCATCAGTCCCCTAGAACTTAGAACTACTTAAACCTAACTAACCTAAGGACATTACACACATCCATGCCCGAGGCAGGATTCGAACCTGCGACCGTAGCAGTCGCGCGGTTCCGGACTGCGCGCCTAGAACCGCTAGACCACCGCGGCCGGCAGGCAAATTCACTTTCAATACATACCGTGCAGATTTTTCTGCCGTGAAGCCAAATGGTCGTCCCGATACAAAAAGGTGAAATGATCGTTAATAAACTATTTAATTATACAACGGATAACATGGATGTTGATTTGCATGAATAACTTATTATAACACTCTCAATGACTTTACAATCGTTCTGCAGTGGTAGGAGACAGATCAACGACCACATGGTCGGTTTAAGGCCACAATACCAAATATGCGGATTACAGTGAAACTAATTAAGAATGAGATTTTCACTCTGCAGCGGAGTGTGCGCTGATATGAAACTTCCTGGCAGGTTAAAACTGTGTGCCAGACCGATACTCGAACTCGGAACCTTTGCCTTTCGCGGGCAAGTGCTCTACCAACTGTGCTACCGAAAAACGACTCACGCCCCGTCCTCACATCTTTACTTCCGCCAGTACTTCGTCTCCTACTTTCCAAACTTCACAGAAGCTCTCCTGCGAACCTTCGCAGGAGAGCTTCTGTGAAGTTTGGGAAGTAGGAGACGAAGTACTGGCGGAAGTTAGGCTGTGAGGACGGGTGTGAGTCGTGCTTGGGTTGCTCAGTTGGTAGAGCACTTGCCCGCGAAAGGCAAAGGTCTCGAGTTCGAGTCTCGGTCCGACAAAGAGTTGTAATCTGCCAGGAAGTTTCAAAACTAATTAAAATTACGAAAATTCACACGAAAATTGTATATCATCATGAAAGCACTTTGTAATCGTTTTACAGTGGAAGAGGTAGAGTAAAGACCATATGATTTTCTGAAGGCCACAATACGAAAGTAGCGTTTACAAACGAAACTATTTAAAATTACAATATTTCACGTGGAATGGTATATCGTTACGCTTTTTATGACATACATATCTGTTTTGCAGTCATTTTATAGTGGTTGGAGATAGAGTAAGGACCACGTGGTTGGCTGAAGGCCACAATGCCAAAATTGTGGATCACAAAGAAAATTAGTTAAAATTACGATGTTTGAAACGCATCTCTACACGAAACATATTGTAACTTAACTGGTGAAAAGCTAGCATGATCGCTTGCAAAGTCTACAAATTGGAGGTTTAAACTGAAAAACGCTATATAATGCCCACGGACTTATTCCGAAAAATTAAAAGAGGGCTAACCAGAGACCTGCATACCTTACTTGTCCGGCGGCCAGAAATTGAATACCCCGCACGCCTCCCCTATGTCCCGATAGTCTAGCCCTGGCGTTGGATGTGGGTGGGACGGGGTGGGGGGAGGGGGGGGGGCAGGTACCAACTGACCACAATTGTTACGAAAGCAGTGGTTAGACCACGCCATCAGGTAACCCTCTTTGGTCCCAGTATTATCTACCCAGAAATGTGAGTTAGCAATATTCTATGAAACAATAGTACCATATTACCAAACACTCTGTGCTGGAGGAAGTTCTGAGCTGCTCTCTTTTGCTTGTTTTTTCTTTCATAAAGGATTGATGAAAGGAAGTCGGACTGTGCAAGGACAGAACACCAATAATTAAATAGAGATAGGCACTCACTCCACCTGCAGCGGCTCTGTGTCAGACTAGAAGAATACTGAATCGGGATACACGTAAAGCCAGCCTGCTAAGGCGAAAGTCACATTCAGGATTAATGAAAGAGTTCCAACACAACTCTTTCAGTATGACATTGTGATGCTTCAATGTTCGTAGAGAGTTTCTTCTGATTCTGTTCCACACAGGTGCGTACGTGCGTCAGGTCGACTAAAAGCCTACCTGATGGTTCATTATGGTGACAAGGGGTTTTATGACCTTCGTAGCGACGAGCTAGCGGGACAGGAGGGTGTGGCGGCTGCCATAAACGAGTTAACGCCTCACTCATTCAGTGGAGCAGCGTGTCGCCCCGAGTGGAGTGGGTCGCTCCTCCGGGCCAGCAGGACCTGGGTTCGCAGGGCGTTGGGCTACCCGCGGCGGAGCAGGCGCGTGGGCAGAGGAATGTGCCTCTCCGTCTGATGGTCTGGGGCGGTGGCACGCGGACAGGGACCCGTACAGTGGGTTCGCAGCGGGATGTCTCTGTGGCCCGCGCCCCTGGCTCGAGCTTGTATTGCGTCCGTGCAGGTCAGCTATGGCTAGCCCCAGCTCTTGTCTCTAGTCCCCTTGTGCGCGCATATTCCGCACTGGACATAACTACCTTAGAATAGCTGAACATTAGATATACAGCACAGAATTGTTACATGAAACCACTGCAAATGACAACCAAGAGGGCAGAGCAGAAGAGACTCGTAACGTATAAATTGAGCAGCGGTGGTGCTGATTATGGCTCTGTGACCTACGATGAATTTTAAGTAAACAAGAAAAGATAACTGTATTCGAAACTGCGACACAACTGTACTAATTGTGGTTCAGTAACCTCAGAACCTTAAGACGGAAAGTGAAGAAGTACTGTGGCATTAAAACTCTGAAGTAACTTTGGCTATTTTGCCTATGAACAGTCTACCAATTTACAAAACATCTAGAGCATGATTCTAGGCTTCATAGCCTTGTAAAAACTTCTAACCCTAAGTATTTTTGGAAATAAAGTTCAATCGATAACTCAGTGACCTCAAAAATTTACACTTTTGGCCATTAAAATTGCTACACCAAGCAGAAATGCAGATGATAAACGGGTATTCATTGGACAAATATATTATACTAGAACTGACATGTGATTACATTTTCACGCAATATGGGTGCATACATCCTGAGAAATTAGTACCCAGAACAAACATCTATGGCCGTAATAACGGCCTTGATAGGCCTGGGCCGGCCGCGGTGGCCATGCGGTTCTAGGCGCTCAGTCCGGAGCCGCGCGACTGCTACGGTCGCAGGTTCGAATCCTGCCTCGGGCATGGATGTGTGTGATGTCCGTAGGTTAGTTAGGTTTAAGTAGTTCTAAGTTCTAGGGGACTGATGACCACAGATGTTAAGTACCATAGTGCTCCGAGCCATTTGAACCATTTGATACGCCTGGGCATTGAGTCAAACAGAGCTTGGATGGCGTGTACAGGTACAGCTGCAAATGCAGCTTCAACACGATACCACAGTTCATCGAGAGTAGTAACTGGCGTTTTGTGACGAGCCAGTTGCTCGGCCACCATTGACCAGACGTTTTCAATTGGTGAGAGATCTGGAGAATGTGCAGGCCAGGGCAGTAGTCGAACATTTTCAATATCCAGAAAGGCCCATACAGGACCTGCGACATGCGTTCGTGCATTATCCTGCTGAAATGTAGGGTTTCGCAGGGATCGAATTAAGGGTAGAGCCACGGGTCGTAACACATCTGAAATGTAACGTCCACTGTTCAAAGTTCCGTCAATGCGAACAAGAGGTGATCGAGACGTGTAACCAATGGCACCCCATACCATCAAGACGGGTGATACGCCAGTATGGCGATGACGAATACACGCTTCCAATGTGCGTTCACCGCAATGTCGCCAAACACGGATGCAACCATCATGGTGCAGTAAACAGAACCCGGATTAATCCGAAAAAATGACGTTTTGCCATTCGTGCACCGAGTTTCGTCGTTGAGTAGACCATCGCAGGCGCTCCTGTCTGTGATGCAGCGTCACGGGTAACCGCAGCCGTGGTCTCCGAGCTGATAGGCCATGCTGCTGCAAACGTCGTCGAACTGTTCGTGAAGATGGTTGTTGTCTTGCAAACGTCCCCGTCTGTTGACTCAGGGATCTAGACGTGGCTGCACGATCCGTTACAGCCATGCAGATAAGATGCCTATCATTTCGATTGCTAGTGATACGAGGCCGTTGGGATCCAGCACCGCGTTCCGTATTACCATCCTGAACCCACCGATTCTATATTCTGGTAACAGTCATTGGATCTCGACCGTCGCGACCAGCAATGTCGCGATACGATAAACTGCAATCGCGATAGGCTACAATCCGACCTTTATCAAAGTCTGAAACGTGATAGTAAGCATTTCTCCTCCTTACACGATGCATCGCAACAACGTTTCACTAGGCAATGCCGGTCAACTGCTGTTTGTGTATGAGAACTCGGTTGGAAACTTTCCTCATGTCAGCATGTTGTAGGTGTCGCTACCGGCGCCAACCTTGTGTGAATGCTCTGAAAAGTTAATCATTTGCGTATCACAGCATATTCTTCCTGTCGGTTAAATTTCGCGTCTGTAGCGCGTCATCTTCGTGGTGTAACAATTTTATTGGCCACTAACGTACAATACATAAAGAACTGAGGCTCTTAGGCCTTTAAATATGACTTTATTTATATTACATAAGAACACCACTTGAGATCGATTACTCAAATAATCTTACTATAAAAAGGCAAGATTCATTAATATAATAAAGTTCAATGAGAAGGAAATCATGTATTAGTAAAGGTGTTCACCGTTAGTAGCCATAGAAGTAGTGGTAAATAGCATGCAGTTGCATTCCACTGTTGGTGACATTCCCTACTATCAATTAATTGATAATAATTTAACTGATTATACTCCCTGATTTACGTGGTGGATCATTATCTCACATTTTCTCTGTCTTTTCCCTTTCATTTCTCACTTTAAAATACCCCTCACAATAAAAAAAAACTGCTTTTGTAGAACAGTTCTGAAACTTACAATGATCACGAACGTAATTAATATTTAATTACATCGCAAAGCATACATTTTTCTAACTGCACTCATTAAAATTCAGTAGCTTAACACATACTTCCTGGCCATAATCGTATTGGACTCCACATTACCTCTGTCCGTATCTCCACCAACTCTTGAGTTTCATGGGCGGTATCACTGTTGTGAAATAGTTTAATAAACTGACTTCCACCGGACGATCGTAGCATCTCCTGCGAACAGCACATACAGCAATACACAGCTAATTTATACATTTCCTTAAGCAGTCGCATAATGCCTCTCACTGCTGCCGTACAAACGCTCGGCGCTTTTCCGCGCCCAGCAACAAAACTTCGATGCTCACTGCATCCAGCTACTGGCTATAATCATCAATAGTAACAGGCAAAGCCTCTTTATCGGGCTAAGCTTCTCGTCCAGTGCACTCATTAGTGTGGTCCTTTCAGTACTGCCTCAACGACTTAAACCTCGCCGAACACTCGACCACGCCAGTATTCCTCTCTTTTTCTTACTTTCACCAGTGGCTATAACCATGGTTATTTACTGAACAAATCTCTTGGGATGGGGAATGTGTAGTCTACCGCGTTATGGGAAACAGAAACTAGTAGTCTCGTCTTCCAGTGCGATAAATGTCTTAATGCATGTCGTGATTAAGTTTGAGTGGAACCATTCCACAGGCCCGTTGCGTTGGATGTACAGTAGTTTTCATTTGCCAGTTTCGTGTGGTTGTGTGTGTGTGTGTGTGTGTGTGTGTGTGTGTGTGTGCGCGCGTGTGTGTGCGTGTGTGTGTGTGTGGGTGGGTGAGTGTGTGTGTGTGTGTGTGTGTGTGTGTGTGTGTGTGTGTGTGTGTGTGTGTGCAGGGTCACGAAAATAAGCCACACTTGGAAGAAAGGGGGAGGGAGGTTAGTGTTGAATGTCTCATCGACAGCGAGGTCATTAGAGACAGAGCACCAGCTCTGATTCGGGAACGATGGGGAAGGAAATCGGACGTGTCCTTTCAAAGAAACCATCTCAGCATTTACCTTAAGCGATTTAGGGAAGCCACAGAAAACGAAAATCACGATGACCAGACGCGAATTTGAACCGTCGTCCTCCCAAATGCGAGTCGGGTTTGCTAACCACTACGTGACCTGGCTCGGTGCCTCACTTGGAGGTCAGCATGCAATTCCTCATCGACATTCAAGACAAGAGTTTATCTTGCAAAATCAGATCATGTTCATTTTGAAAACACATGTATGAAAACGACAAGCTGGCAACACTGTTACATCGTGCAGCACATCAGAATGTAAAGAATAAAGTGTTTCACCCCACACTACTGTACTATCTGTCGTAGCTCACTGACTGTTGGGACATCATGACCACATCCATCATGAAGCTATGGTTCAAAAATGGCTCTGAGCACTATGAGACTTAACACCTGAGGTCATCAGTCATCTAGAACTTAGAACTACTTAAACCTAACTAACCTAAGGACATCACACACATCCATGCTCGAGGCAGGATTCGAACCTGCGACCGTAGCAGTCGCGCGGTTCCGGACTGAAGCAGCTAGAACCGCCCGGCCACCGCGGCCGGTCATGAGACCGTGGTTCGAATCCTTGTTAGGTTCCTTTTATTACTTTTGAGACGTTCGTTCCTTAGTTATCGTCGTTTATAAGCAGGAAACCACTTTCTCACATGACTATAGCCTATCATATGACAATGGGATCCATCGAACTGCATGCATGTGTCTACTAAACGCGCAACGCACATCCACAGCTTACAAAAAGGTACGGCCAAACTTTCAGGAAACATTCCTCACACACAAGGAAAGAAAATATGTTATGTGGACATGTGTCCGGAAACGCTTACTTTCCATGTTAGAGCTCATTTTATTACTTCTCTTCAAATCACATTAATCATGGAATGGAAACACACAGAAACAGAACGTACCAGCGTGACTTCAAACACTTTGTTACAGGAAATGTTCAAAATGTCCTCCGTTAGCGTGGATACATGCTTCCACCCTCCGTCGCATGGAATCCCTGATGCGTTGATGCAGCCCTGGAGAATGGCGTATTGTATCACAGCCGTCCACAATACGAGCACGAAGATTCTCTACATTTGGTGCTGGGGATACGTAGACAAGAGCTTTCAAATGCCCCCATAAATGAAAGTCACGAGGGTTGAGGTCAGGAGAGCGTGGAGGCCATGGAATTGGTCCGCGTCTACCAATCCATCGGTCACCGAATCTGTTGTTGAGAAGCGTACGAACAAAATGGTTCAAATGGCTCTGAGCACTATGGGACTCAACTTCTGAGGTCATTAGTCCCCTAGAACTTAGAACTAGTTAAACCTAACTAACCTAAGGACACCACAAACATCCATGCCCGAGGCAGGATTCGAACCTGCGACCGTGGCGGTCTTGCGGTTCCAGACTGCAGCGCCTTTAACCGCACGGCCACTTCGGCCGGCTGCGTACGAACACTTCGACTGAAATGTGCAGGAGCTCCATCGTGCATGAACCACATGTTGTGTCGTACTTGTAAAGGCACATGTTCTAGCAGCACAGGTAGAGTATCCAGTACGAAATCATGATAACGTGCTCCATTGAGTGTAGGTGGACGAAATTAAAATGAGCTGTAACATGGAAATTAAGCGTTTCCGGACACATGTCCACATAACATCTTTTCTTTATTTGTGTGTGAGGAATGTTTCCGGAAAGATTGGCCGTACCTTTTTGTAACACCCTGTATAAGACAGCAAGTTTCTGGCAGAGTTGTTAGATCGGTTACTGCTGCTACAGTACCAGGTTATCGAGATTTAAGTGAATTTGAACGTGGTGTTATAGTTGGCGCATAGGCGATGGGTCACAACATCTCCGAGGTAGCGATGAAGTGGGGATTTTCCCGTACGACTATACCGCGAGTGTACCGTGAATGTAAGGAATCCGGTAAAACATCAAATCTCCGATCGCTGCGCCCGGAGAAAGATCCTGCAGGAAGGGACCAACGACGACTGAAGGGAATCGTTCAGCGTGACAGAAGTGCAATCCTTCCGCATATTGCTGCAGATTTCAATGCTGGGCCATCAAAAAGTGTCAGCGTGAGAACTATTCAACGAAACATCATCGATATTTGTTTTCGGAGCCGAAGGCCCACTCGTGTACCCTTGATGACTGCATGACTAAAGCTTTACGCTTCGCCTGTGCCCGTCAACACCGACATGGGACTGTTGATAACTGGAAACATGTTGTCTGGTCGGACGAGTCTCGTTTCAAATTGTATCGAGCAGGTGGACGTGTACGGGTATGGAGAGAACTTCATGTATCCATGGACCCTGCATGTCAGCAGGGAACTTTTCAAGCTGGTGGAGGTTCTGTATAGGTGTGGGGCGTGTGCAGTTGGAGTGATACGGGACACCTGAACGTCTACATACGACTCTGACAGGTGACACGCCGGGCAAAAGGAGGTCCAACATGTTATTGGGAGGTATCCCATGACTTCCAGAATGAGTTTTTCATTCTGCAGCGGAGTGTGCGCTGATATGAGACTTCCTAGCAGATTAAAACTGCGTGCCGGCTCGAGACTCGAACTCGGGACCTTTGCCTTTCGCGGGCAAGTGCTCTACCGTCTGAGCTACCCAAGTACTGCTCACGATCCGTACTCACAGCTTCAGTTCTGCCAGTACCTCGTCTTCTACCTTCCAAACTTCACAGAAGCTCTTCTGTGAACCTTGCAGAACTAGCACTCCTGAAAGAAAGGATATTGCAGAGACATGGCTTAGCCACAGTCTGGGGGATGTTTCCAGAATGAGATTTTCACTCTGCAGCGGAACGTGCGTTGACATGCCACTTCCTGGCAGATTAAAACTGTGTGCCGGACCGAGACTCGAACTCTGGACCTCTGCCTTTCGCGGGCAAGTGCTCTATGGTAGAGCACTTGCGAAAGGCAAAGGTCCCTAGTTCGAGTCTCGGTCCGGCACACAGTTTTAATCTGCTAGGAGCTTTCATCCCATAACTTGTTTTACCTCACTATAGTGGTACCTTAAGTGCGAAGTAGGGGTCTCTGAAGTACCAGAAATAAATAATCATTGTGTACGTTTATTATTATCCACAAAAATGTGAACTGTACTGCCTATTTTAGGTTATCAGTTAATAGGCTGTATTTGTGGAGAATAAGTAAATAAATGAACAAATAATCTTAACATGTTATAAATACTTACGAACTTGTATCCAGTGGTGTACATGTTCCGCTTTTAACCCGCCCATGCTTGCCTGGTGGCCAGGCGGGCAGGCCGCCGCGCGTTGTCAACAGAACGGACAGGCTGCTTCACTCCCAGCCAAGCCAAGCAGAACCCAACCCGGGCAGGCTCCGGGAAACTTGCTTGTCTGTCGATATTACTGCTGAGCTGCGCTACGCAGCCGTTCAGTCTGAGCTCGCCATTGTCGTATTATGAACGTTAATTAAAAGTTTTTATTTTACCTGAGCACCAAAAGACAAACCCCAACGTTATATAATTATATATATATTAATTTCAGGTCAAAAAATATTGGGTTTTATTTGTACATTCTTCCTTTACGAATATATTTCGGGCTTATTGGTTCAAATGGCTCTGAGCACTATGCGACTTAACTTCTGAGGTCATCAGTCGCCTAGAACTTAGAACTAATTAAACCTAACTAACCTAAGGACATCACACACATCCATGCCCGAGGCAGGATTCGAACCTGCGACCGTAGCGAACGCTCGGTTCCGGACTGTAGCGCCTAGAACCCCACGGCCACTCCGGCCGGCTCTCTGTTTCGTTACCAACATGTCTTCGCCAGTTGTCAATTTTTTTCAATCTCACTAAAGTTCGACCTATTCATTGTGCTGCCCCCACCGTTGCGATAAATGAACTGCGGGATAACTACCTGGGTACTCTAGTCACGGTAGCTTGACAGCGCAACCTGTTGTCAGACGCAGCAAGCTGAACGGGTCCCGAGAAGCTTGGCAGGCCTGCGGGAACCCAGGTAGCCCGGGCTTGCGGGAGCCCAAGTCGGCCGCATTACCCACTATGCCTCAGTACACGCGCACTCTTGTGTTTACGTTGCGGCAGGCTGACCTGCATGAATGGTTGCAGAGGAGCTAGGGGCAAGCAGGCTGCAAGGGGAATTTGTACACCTCTACTTGTATCAGGAGCCAAATGAAATAAGAGTGGGTCAATAACCATGAATATAGCAAGCGGAATAATACATAACCAAGAACAACTAAACTAAATGCCAAAATTAGTTTAATAGGGATTGAATGTAGAAACAATACAACGGAAAAGCATCGCAGTAAAATACAAAAATATTCTTGTAAGCGTACAGGCATGGTTACAGGAACGTACGACAGCTTGATAAACAAAACGCGAACTTTGTAAATGTATACGTACTCTCCAAAATTCCTTGTATCGCCCTACATGTCAGTACCCTTATACGTGTGTAACATACACGAACAATAGAGAAATCGCCAAACAGTTTGGCAGCTCGTTATTTAACTGAAATAATTCTGTCCAGGCCACACTCTGTCATTAATGTGCTATGAATTCCAAATATTCCTTTCCATTCAACGCTCTTTTCATTTGAATATAGTAAGGGAGTAGGATCTTTAATGAAGAAAAATGTCCAAATCCAGAGTGGACTGTTATTTTGAAGAATATCTACAGTAGCAATTTGTCGTCTAAGGCAATAGTGACGTAGTATCATCCAGTTAATACGAATATACTAAGAAACTATGCAAATTCCATGCCGTACATTTGGCCGACCCATCCACGTGCACAACATACTACTTAATAAACAAAAGAAGAACATCGATTTTTATGCCGAAACGTCAAACGTGTATGGAATTTGCCGATACAGAAACTCACGATCATTGATTGGATGTTCTCAGATGAAGGGTTCTTGCATCCCAATACAATAATGCCTCCCTAAGAGAAATGACATTCAGTCAGTTGGCTTGAAGGATATTCAGTATATAGTGTTTTAACACACAGAAGAAAGTATAAGAAAGTAATATTGTAGAAAATGTGTCTCAACACAGCACCACATTTTAGCTCAGACAAAAAATTAAAATAAAAACTACTAACACTTTCAAGACATAACTGCTGGACACAAAGGAAAATAGATTGATAAATTGGAGAGGACTGAAAGCGCAGAATAAATTTTCCTTAATCATTTTATAAAAAGCATGTTTGTACATTTTCTATGTGGTCCAGATTTGCTACTCGTGTACGACGGAAGATTGCAAGTCTTATGAAACCTACATTATTTGTGTAATTTAGACTGCGGAGATTAGTAAACCTTAAAAAAAGATAACATAGACTCAGTCTGTTTCGAGACGCACAGAACAAACATCAAATGTGAAGCACCAACAAGGACGTTTGTCTATGTATATTAATGGCTTTTTTTTTAAATGTACGGCATTACTTATTGAACGACCCTCGTAATTTTAGGGAGGCCAAAGGCCTGAATGGAAATAGTCACTTCTTCGAAGAACGGAAAACATTAATATTGTTGGAAGGCTGAAATTCTCTGGGAGGAAAACAAACACTTCTAGAATATATACAAGTTTCGAACAGTTCTGGCAGATGGCAGAGTAGTGGTACAGCTTCAAAATGGCGTCTACATGCGACTCACGCTACGAGCAGCGTGCTGTTATTGAATTCTTGTGTGGAGAAAAAGAAACCGCGGTGAACATCCATAAACGTTTGTGTGCAGTGTATGACGATGCTGCAGTTGATAGGAGTACAGTTGGGCGATGGGTAAAGAAAGGTACAGCCTGAGCAAATGCAGAAACAGTGCTCCATGACCAGCCACGCTGGGGATGTCCAGTCACAACCACTGTTCCAGACATGCTGAATCGCGCGTATTCCATTATTCGTGCCGACCGGCGCATCAATACTTGATAATTGGCTCTATAGTTGTCGGTCAGCACTAGAAGTGCGTCTGCAATGATTGAGACTCTCGGATAATCAAAGAGGTGCTCACGATGGGTTCCACGAATGCTCACAGCGGACCACTGAATTCAAAGAAGGACCATTTCATATGAATTGTTGAAGCGTTACGGGGACGATAGCTGGGTGCATCACTTTGCACCGGAACCAAAAAGCAGGGCAAGAGCTTTTACCAGCAGGGAATACATGCTCTTCCACAACGTTGACGTACGGTCATACTACGTGACGGAGACTACGTAGAAAAATAGGACATGGACAAGACATGTTGATGTACGTTATTGTCAGCAAACTCTGACTCTTAACAATGAACATGCTCTGAGAAAAGAATGTGGGGCATTACTTTTTGAACGACCCCCATATTACTGTTATTTCACAACTTGAGAAAATACTTTCTTTTCAAGGTTGTTTATTCCTTATTTAATAAGTAATCGTCTTTGCCATGTGATTAGTTCTTTTGTTGTACGAAAACACAGGGCAGAGGACGTTAAATAAACCTTGTTCTACCAGACATATAAATTCAAATAATAGTATCGAAGATCATTAAATCGCTGGATCCCTTGGGCTACTTAAATTATATGATATGAAGGGTGGCTAAGAGAACGCATTTCTGTGATTGTGTTCGTTGTGAACCAAGTGCCTTAGGGCAAGTATTGCTGGTCTCAGCGTAGGTGACTGTATACGCGCGACATGAGCTGGCGGAGCGTAGAACTCTGTCTGCCCCTTTGTGTCGCATCTCACGGCTACTGACTTACCTCAGTATGCAGTGCACAGTACAGAGACGACCAATGCCTTTTAAAAGTGTTGCAGTACGGACCGACAACCGTGACGCCAAGGAAATTCGGGACACCGTATTCCAATTACTGTTCTGAACGCATGAGGCTCGTGACACAGCCGACCTGCTCACTACACAGCCGACCTGCAAAGCGTTCCATACGTTACGTCAGCGTGTTACAAGACATTCGGAACGACCCGTCGATGCGACATTGTGCCAACGGGCGCTGCATGCTTTCGCTACCAGGTAGACAAACAAACAGTCGCCGGAGCGTTATTTATATGCTCCGGTCGATTCACCAGGCAGGTTCGATTCGGCGACCCTAACCAGACTGCCGCTATGCTGCTGGAGCGCCCTGCGTCCGCTGGACGGATGTCGTCGTCATCCTCCCACCACTCGTACGGCGAGGTCCAGAGCTCAGAGTGGCCGTTCCACCCCGCCTCCACACCGCAGTCTTCGCCCGTAGCACTAGCACCAGCTATCCGCTACAGCTGTTGTAACTTAATACATCGTCAGCTCTCTGGCTCCTAGCAGCGTGCGTAACCTTCAGGAGCGCCCTCCGCCGCTAGAGCGATGCGAAGAAACGTGGTTCGACGCAGGTTGCCCCAATGGACGATCGCGATCACCTGTATTTGCTCTAGCTTGTTGGAACAATAAAGAGTTTTCCTGAACATCGCCTGTCTTCCTGCAGCCACCATCACCTCCGATAGATTCCTGCAGTGGTCATCTAATCCCGTTACTAACACAGAAGACTTTGGGATGGCGCCCACATTGCTACAGATTACCATCTGTGAGAACTAACTTTACCCTACATGTTTTGTGAGCCATGTCAGTCGCAGGTGTGCGAATACATTGTGGGTGCAAAACGGTGCAAATTCTCCCACAGCATTCCACAGCCTTCCCCCCCCCCCCCCCCCCCCGGTTCTTCTCTACCCCCAAAGCCAATCAAATGATAACACAGAACGCTGCTGCGCTGGATTAGCCGAGCGGTCTTAGGCGCTGCAGTCATTGACTGTGCGGCTGATCCCGGCGGAGGTTCGAGTCCTCCCTCGGGCATGGGTGTGTGTGTTTGTCCTTCGGATAATTTATGTTACGTAGTGTGTAAGCTTAGGGACTGACGACCTTAGCAGTTAAGTCCCATAAGATTTCACACACATTTTTGAACACAGAATGCTCTCGGACAACTGTGCACATCGACGCCAGGCAACTTCAAACTAGTACATAAGTTCAGTCAGAAAATAACATCAATATGAGTCAATAAGCCAAATAATACATTGTTCTTCTTGGCCAGGGGTTTTCAAGATTCTGTTTTTCTCTCCTACACACTTTCTAAAATCATTGTTCATGATTTGTCACTATCTGTTGGGTGTAATTTGTGTTTTCGTAACTGGACGAATCTGCTACAGAATATCTCTGTGTCTTCTTCGACATCTCGGTGATTCTGATCCAGACGTTATCATCATTTCCCTAGGCATATGCAATCTCCCAGAGCTCATTTGGCAGCTTACTCAACTTAACAGAAGGTGGAGCAAGGTAATCTACCCTCTTCCTTACATGCTCTCTAGTCTTTGGGTAAATAGAGCGGCTGACTAAACCCTCTACAGAATAATGGTCACTTTGACGGTATGTCTTCAAAAATTACCGCAGCATGATAACAGCTTGGTGAGCTTGCACTTTGAAGAGCACACACGTCGGTGAACAGAAGGATGACTTCTCAGAACAGTTACAGCGTTTCTGTAACGTCCATCCGCCACAGCAGGAGCCTCATTGAAGCATTAATATTTTGTGGATGGTCGACTCTGCAGGTGTACTGTCGACTTTAAGTAATCTTTACACTTTGTATCTGCATGTACATGGTAAGCAAAATGAAACAGGCCATGAATATATTTGTAAGACTGACACGGAATTGCCCCGTGCTAATGAACAATAGACCGAGCGATCACATAATATGCTGGAAACCGTGATTTCGAAGCAGTGGTTGGCTGCTGCCCCACGTCGGTGCATGCGCACCTGCCACAAGTTCTGTTCCGAGTGTTCAAAAATGGCTCTGAGCACTATGGTATTTGACATCTGAGATCATCAGTCCCCTAGAACTTAGAACTACTTAAACCTAACTAACCTAAGGACATCACACACATTCATGCCCGAGGCAGGATTTGAACCTGCGACCGTAGCGGTCGCTACGCTGAAGCGCCTAGAACCGCTCGGCCACAGAGTCCGGCTGTTCCGAGGGTATCATTGTGTCTTTACAGATGAGTGAGTAAGAGACGCAGATATGTTTAATGACCAGGCGACTGCAACAATAAATGGTGCTTACGACAACACAGCGCGAGTTCATTGCCGAGTGATAGGCGAAGGAAAATTCGTGGGAAACGCGTGCGGCACTGGTTGCGCAAGAATTTAAGACTGGAAATCTTTTGGGAAAAGGCTCCAGGAAAGTCTGCAATGCAAAAAGTAGTGGCAAAATGACGCAGCATCGGTGACCATCTTCTATGATGACAAAACTGAAGCTATATCATCAACAATATGGATAAATATGCAGACGTCTAGTTACTTACTGTGTGATTCACTATATTATACAAATAGTCCTGTCTGAGAAGAAATTCTAAAACAGTTCCGTATCTCTCTTACCTCAGTAGTGTTAGGAAAAATCTTTAGTGCGCAAGACTACATAATTTCGTCTTTATTTTTTACAACCGCTTTCGGCAGATATATCGGTCGTCTCCTGGTCTTCAAATAGAAACATATTTTAGCCGTGTTCATTGTGAGATAGAACCTCATGCCATGTTGTCATGAACACAGTTTGCAAGAAAAAATCTTTGAAGAACAGAAACCGGTTAACAAAAACGAAGACGAATTTATGTGCTCATGGCTACCGAAAGTGTTTTACCAAGTTAAATATTTTTATTTAATTTCCGTATGAGGAGTTATCGGGTTTACATAATTGAGTGAAATTAAATGTGTTTAGCTTTGTCGCTGTACTTCGTGGTTACCGTAGCACATGGCTACCTGATCAAAAAGACTAACTCTTTTCTTGTTTCCTAGCATTTTGTAATTTATTCTGTGGCACTAGGAAGGCTCTGTTGGGTGAAGACTTTACGTGGAGAATAAACAGATGATATCTAAGGCGAGACGTTTGTCACTAATTTTTCCTTCTCTTGCTTACACCTATAACATTGTTCTCTGGGAGTGGCATTCGTTTTCACGTCACGTTCCTAGACAAATCTCTACTGATAGAACTTCTCCTTACTCTGTTTTCAATTGATCAACATATTTTAACACTTTTCTCCCTTCCGATCATGATCTTACTACTATTCGAATAATAAGTTTTCTTTAACTGCAGTTTCTTCACCGCACTTGTCTTTGTGGAAAAATTCCGCTCTTAAATTAGATGCACAGCTTGATGAAAATCCATTAGATGCACAGCTTGATGAGAATTCCGCTTATGGTTTAAGGCAAAAGGGATTCACAAGACTGGGTGGTTGCGGTGAGTGTGACCACCTTCTGCGGTGCTGGAAGGCACTACGTAACCTTGTGTACATATGGCAGTTACCAACATCACAAAGGCGTCCTGCATATCCCGAAAGAAATCTTTAACTTACGAAAGAATGAATCTTACTGACATACGCAAACAGTATTATGGGATTACGTTCTACCAACATCGTTGTAATATACTAATAGTAATAAAGACCGCGTAGCGATCATAGTCCAGTAAATAATTTTAAGCTTTTTGTGTTAGTTCAATTGCCAGTTTTACTGTCAGAACCACATAAAACATTTGTAACATTTGAATGTTTTTTTCGTAACTTTTAACTCTCTAAAGCTGAAAGGGAATGAGAGGAAACAGAAACATACTCGGAAGCACATTGCAAGTGATTACCACGATAGTGCATTCTTTTCTTCCTGAGCATCAGCTGGTAAGTGTCCCTACAGTTTTAAGCCCCTGAAATCTACAGCAACCGGACAATACTCAAAGTTGTTTCAGATTCTCCTTCTAAAGCCTTAAACACGTGGACACAAACGTACAATGAAATGCACGATCGAAGGTATTTTTTCCGGCGATCACATGAACATGAAGATATGATCTGTAGCTGTCAACTTCTTCTGAGGTATTCGCTCAAGCTTTTGGGAGTGGAATAAACAAAAAATTTTAATTAAAAATGTAGTCGTTGAAGTTGTCGTACTTTTAGGTTTTTAGGTTATGCTTCTTAAATAGCATTTCCCACAAACATGCTAGAATCAAATGAAAAGTTGAATTTACAGTACTAGATGTAAGTGTGAGAGAAGGTTGTTGATGATACAAGAGTGCTAATAGGCATATTTTGCAGTAATGAATTGCAAATATGTCTAGCAGTGGCTATAGTACATTACACTTATTTAAGAGGTTCATTGGTCACATCTTCTCCCAAATCCCGTTGCGGTATTCAGACGAACATTTGGGTAATTTCTCGGAGAGAATCCCCTATTGTCGTTCAGTTCAGCTGGTGCTTCGTTTCTATTTGCATCGGTGTTCATGCAACGTTAAACTAACTCCACTAGTGGAGAAATGGCTCTTATATCTTCCCCTCTCTAATATAATTGACGAAGGAATTGAAACTATGAATTAAGGTGCACATCCGTGTGCACGACCTTGAATACACAGTTATAGAAAAAACGCAGAAGCATAAGACGAACTGAAAAATAAGAAACGAGGGAAAGAATGTTCGCCCATTATCTGATGGAAAGACAGACGCAACAACTTTGAAGCTCAAATGTAATAACTTCCGATTTTCACAAATCGCTACTGCAGAACGGCGGGATACGATCGAATTATTGCCACATGATTCTACAATTGAGCTCTGTTGCGACTGTAATGCTATAGATGTCGATGAGAAGCTAAACTGTAACTCTGTTACCTAACGTGGAATAGCAAATGCTTCCACGCCACAGTCGCGCGCTCTTTGTTCAGGAGCAGAGGCAGTTTCGTGTAGCTTCAGTTTTCGAAGAAAGTCTGTCATTTACACGAAACCTATCAATAAAGATATCAGTTATATTTACGGCTCAGTTTCCATACAATCTTGTGACAATACAAATGCTGTTCAAGGGAAGATTTCTGTGATAAATTCACAGTATTCGTGGAAGCACTGAGCCAAATATTTTCCGCCGATTCCCTTTAAGAGAACAGCAGCATTCTTTTCACGTATTAAAAGCAATTTCACGGAGCACAGACTTTATTGTACCTCCACTTACAATTTTTCTTCAGAAAACATTCCTATTAATGACAACGCGCTTGGTATTTCTGAAGAATTAATATTTATACTGATCTGCTGAACACACAAGGTTGTAAATAGCGATAAAAATCTGAGCTATCTGAAGTCTTGAGAATTTTCGTCTCGTACGACGGGAACAAAGACTTTTTCCGTCAGTACAATATTAAAGCTATAAAATATGAAACTATGAGAAGGGCGCATAATGTAGAAGCCATGCAGAATGAGCCAATAAGCAGTGTCCTGTGTACGGCTGCAATATAGTCATGATACGCCATCCTAGCGCACAGCAAAAAGAACGAGGCGGATATCGCAGAATTCCACATGCGGCGAACGAAGAACATGAGAAATGGATCGTTTGTATGGAACAGTTTCCTGGGTGTAGAGTGTAACCGTTCTAAAGGAACGCCGAAGGCGAGACAGAGATGTGGAGGAAGAGTATTGCTTCATTCACTCGTAAATTCGTCATCTGTAGTGCCCACGATGTATTCTCCTTCCCTCTAACCACACGTTCACGTGGCGTGGAATAACCCACCCTCCCCGCCTTTCGCCCCCGCCCCCATCCAAAGAGGGAAAATGTAAGCATTTATATTTTTATAGAATTGAAACTGAGTGTCACGGGTGCTTTCTAGTTGATTGTGTGTTACCATCTTTCTTCTACTTCTTCTTCTTCTTGTGCCTTTGTCTCGCATCGGCGCAGTGTCGACATGGTTAACATATTCAGCATGGTTAATTTGAAGGGTGGGCGGATGCCCTTCTCGTCGCCATCCCGTTCCCCTTGGGATGGAATGTGTGACCCCAACAGACTGCGTGTAGTGCCATTCATGTGAAGAGTGAGCGGAAGTTTTCTAAATGTTTGCGAATCGTGTGAGATGGGAATTGGGTACCAGCTCAGTATTCACCTAGTGGGATGTGGGAAACCTCCTAAAAACCTAATCGAGTCAGCAAGTTAAAAAAGTTCGGAGTTAAGAAGTTTGCTTTAATAGATTTGATAGAGTAATGTTGGGACTATTGAGTCTCGGGCTTAGACACGGCCAGCTGTTCCTTCCGAAGATTGAATTTCATTCGGATGAAATATTTTTGTTCCGTGAAATAAAAGCGAATTTTTTCTTAAAGGAGGTTGTTCCGGAAGGTGTATACTTAATTATGAAGACTTATTTCATTATTTAGTCACTGATTAACAACTGGTTTTTGATAATTACCTTCCTACCGCAATTCAAGCAACCAAAAAAAAATTGTAAAACACGAGCGAAAAATACAGAAGTGTTAGATTCCACGACATTCCGCCTTTGTCTTCATTCCGTCCTAAAGGTTGTTCTAGGTTGTTCTCTTATCTTCGCTAATCAGCCTTAATATCCAGTACTAGCCGCAACTCCGACTTTTAGCCATTTTAGAACGCCAGTTGCAAAATTCCGTTATTTACACTATGACAATAGAATTGAAAACACAATCAAAATACTTATAAAACACATATGCACACATAATCATACAACTGTTATTTCTATAAAACTGCTAATAAGCTATTACACAATAAAATTTAATTACTAGATATAAAATATATTTTAAATGTATTAAAAATATAAAAAGTACTCTTTACAAAATAATTATATTATTTCATATCCATAAGCTTTTACTTGATAAATTTAATTCTGTTAAATTATATTTCAGTATTTTATATTTCTTCTTTGCAGAAACCATCTCTAAGGAAAATGGAAACTTTGTCGTCAGAAGCTGTTGGCTTCTTCGTACCGGCTACAGAGGATTGCGAGGAATCAGATGCTGAGAACGATGAAGAGGACACAAATGTCGGAGAGGAAGAAGATGAAGAAGGAAATTAAGATGAAGAACAAGAAACACAAGAGGAAGAAAATTAAAAAGTCTTACAAAACTTCCAATTTTTGCTACTAGTGTATATTTTCTGCAATAAAGACAATAACAGAGCGAGTTTTGTAATAAATTTCACCATTAAAGTTATAAATGTTCACCAAAACACTTTGTCCATTTAATTATTTTTTTCCATATTCATTTCGACATATTGGATCCGGCATTTTGAATTTTTTAATTTTGATATAACAATCGTTATCAGAAAGAGCGTAAATCCCATATATCCTGTTTTGCCCAGATTGGAGCACATCTTGCATTCCTGGACAGGTTTTCAGGAATCTGGCTCACTGTGCGCCGGGCGGATTTGATCCGAGGCTGGCGCACCTCCCCGTCGCAGAGGCGCCGCTTATCACGCACAGCCAACAGGGTGGGTGTATCATAATAAAGCCATTTTATATATTTTTGTTGTTCTTGTAAAAATCCTTGTAAACCGTGTCACATTAAAAGTGTGAGTGACAGTAAGTTAAAACTGTATTTGTCATTGGGAGGAGGGAAGAGAAAGACAATAAGAAACTATGACCCCCCTCCCGGAACTGGGACCTAGGTCCACTCACGCTGAATTCGGTAAGATCTGAAGTTTTTCTGCGATGTAAGTCTCCTCTGTCAACGGCCTTGCCGCAGTGGATACACCAGTTCCCGTCAGATCACCGAAGTTAAGCGCTGACAGGCGTGGCCAGCATTTGGACAGGTGACCATCTGGGCCGCCATGCTCTGTTGCCATTTTTGGAGGTGCACTCAACCTCGTGATGCCAATTGAGGAGCTACTCGACCGAATAGTGGCGGCTCCGGTCAAAGAAAACCATCATAACGACAGGGAGAGCGGTGTGCTGACCACACGATCCTCCTGTCCGCATCCTCAGCTGAGGATGATAGGGCGGTCGGATGGTCCGATGGGCCACTTGTGGCCTGAAGATGGAGTGCCTGCTATAATTCTCCTCTGACGACCCTCAAGCCAACTCAGACAGACATCCAAGGAATCAAAAAATTTTACATTAAATAACTTCCCAATCGGCTGTACAATGGAATGACGACAATAAAAATCTGTGCCGGACTGTTACTCGAACTCGGATTACCCGCTTATCGCGAGCGGTGACCTTACCATTTGGCTATTCGTGCACGACTCACGGCCAGATCTGTACTTCCATATGACGTCAACCATGCGTCTACGACCTGTACTCGTACATCCGTTATGTATATTCCTGTACAGGTCAGATGTTGTACTTGAAAGCTTCTTTCCTGGGCAGTCCAAAGGAGCGTTGCATCGTAATCAGAATAACATAGGCGATGTAATATAGTATCAAAGAATTTTGGTCACGTCCCACGGGATCAAAAACGAACTGAGCTACTAAAACATGAGCTCCTGTAGCATGAGAACCGCTTAGTATAAAAAATCAAATGTGTGTGTAATCTTATGGGACTTAACTGCTAAGGTCATCAGTCCCTAAGCTTAAACATTACTTAACCTAAATTATCCTAAGGACAAACACACACACACACCCCTGCCCGAGGGAGGATTCGAACCTCCGCCGGGACCAGCAGCACAGTTCATGACTGCTGCGCCTTAGACCGCTCGGCCGCTTAGTATATCTAATATTAATAATTACTTTTCATCAAACGACATTTTGCTTCATAAAGAGACTGCATATTTATCGCACTTGTGAGCATAAATGTCAGACACACGGTGTCCAACTCTCATTCGAGTTGTCTTCATTGACTATCATTGGCTGAGATGCCTGTAACGAGATTCACATGGTATCAGAGTTCAAACGAGAAGTTATGTGCTTAAATAACCTACAGAATATAGATTCAACTACTGTTTATTTTAAACCTTCTGGCTAGAAACAAAGAAAATCATTCTGATAAAGACACGTATCAGCGGCCACGATACTGCTACAGTAACGATTGTAAGGTGGCACAATTTGCACCTTACAATGCTCTCGAATCACGTTATGACTTGGAATTAGATGGGAATTGGATATCATTTGATAGGAGTAGGGCCATTTGATTATGAATATAGAATATGACTGACATCGACAAGTACACCTTGGCACCAATAACTGAAACTAATTTGCATGTTGGGTGATCGGCTTTAAATGAAGTGTTACTGTGAAAAGCTCGATGGCGGAATGGCCAAGAGCACTTCGACCGGAGTGCAGACAGAAATGGCCGAACAGGAAAGACAGTGGGGAGTCAGCCGTCGGCTGAGCACACAGGGGCCGTTTCTATGGCAGCACACCATACCAGGGGGTGTTTGGAAATGCAACAGCGGCACAGCTATTGTAAGCGAGTGGTCGCCGATGGGTGGACGCCGATGGCACCAGCCTTCACGAGGGCAATCGGCGTACAGTGACGGCCGGCAAAATTTGTAGACAATGCATAAGCCACTTGGAATGTGTCGGGCACTGGGCTGGCGCCAGCAGCTGTTAGCATGAAGTCATGTCCTCCATTGTATGATGGGAGGCGAGAGGAAATTTGTTCTAGAAAGTTCTATGGGGAAAACCAAACTTGAGTCTGTGGTTGACCGGAACTTTTTTAGAGTGAGAAAGGTGGGAGCACAAACAGAGCGTACTAAGATTTGCCCTCTCCTACTTATATACACTCCGTCGTCAGGCCACAAGTGGCCCATCGGGACCATCCGACCGCCGTGTCATCCTCAGTTGAGGATGCGGATAGGAGGGGCTCTCCCAGTCGGTATGATGGTTTTCTGTGACCAGAGCCGCTACTATTCGGTCAAGTAGCTCCTCAGTTGACGTCACGAGGCTGAGAGCACCCCCAAAAATGGCAACAGCGCATGGCGGCCTGGATGGTCACCCATCCAAGTGCCGGCCAGCGCTTAACTTCGGTGATCTCACGGGAACCGGTGTTCCACTGCGGGAAGGCCGTTGTCCCCTCTCATACTTAGGGGAGAGGTAAATTGAGGAGAGCTGGAGAGCCTGCAGGTTTTAGAAAGCAGCGGTGTGAGCCACCGAGGCAGGTAGGCTTCCGTCAGAACTCTTGAGCCAGACAGAACTTCTATCACAGGCGGTAGCTCGTGTAGAGAACTTTGCTGTTCGTTTAAGACGATTCTAAACTTCGCGTCTTGGCTGGGAGTTCTCATCTTGTTGCTGGCATGCAGTGTTCTGGAGAGATCTTTTTCTGTTATACACTTACGATTAAAACGTTTCTGAATTTCGCCTCCTTGACTGGGAGTTCACGTCTTACTTTGGCTGTTGGCAGTGAAGCTATTTTGACAGAGCTTGGACTTAGCAGTTTCTGGACAGTAGTTTTCTGTCTGAGGATTTAGGTTTCAGCACTGAAAACATTGCGGGGACGCAGCCTTGTTCACAGCGCACGATACTTAGAGAGTCGTCACTGCACGCCATCAGCATGCTGTCTGAGATGGTGAAATCGCCATCTGCTCCAACATTCAAGGCAGCTAGTTTAAATTGCTAGGCTCACCTGAAAATGTATCTCCACTGAGGTTTCACGTCGACTGATTGGAATAGATTCTCCTCGTTTTTCAGTACGGAAGCGAAGCCAGTCGTTCCGTGTAGCGACTTTCAGACCGCGTTATTCACAACTGGGCAGAATTGGGCAGAAGATAGCCAACATTAGTTTACTGCAGTCACTTTTTATTTTTACGTAATCCGCTGGATATTGTGTAACTTGCTTACTATTCACGTCCATCTTATGCGTTTGGCTCCAAATAAAAACTTTTGTCAAGACCAGAATTTGTCCTATCAGTTGAAGCATAGCTCACAATCCATCATTTAATTTCTCGTTTGTTGTAGTGTTAGTAAATATCCATCAGGGGAAGTATTTGATCTGTGTCAGCAGGGCACGAGACTGAATATTTGATTAGCCTCACACTGATTGAACCAATCCATTGCATAAGTCCATGTCTTATTATGCTCTAAAATCTCTTCCAGGTGGGCTTTTATGAGTGACAGGACCGCCTATTAAGACAGCGTTTTAAAAATTCCATTGCATAATTAATACACTGACAGATAGACCTACCCTTAAATCGCATATCACGAAACTGAACAGGAGAGACGTGTAAAATCGATACACACCTATAGCTAAATAGACTAACAGCTGGGGCAGTTTTAGATGATCTCACAAAATCCAAAAAGTTTATGGAAAACTGAGGTTATCACTAACATCCCACTTAAAAGTATAATTCAACAGGTATATTTTAAATCAAAAAGAAAGAAAAAAGGTTGGAAGGAATGTTAGAGTTTAACGTCTCCTCGACTACGAGGTGGAGAAACGCAGCACAAACTCGGATTTCAAAAGGATGAGGAACGAAATCAGGGGTGCCCTTTTCAAAAGAGGCATCACGGCATTTGCCGGGAGTGATTCAGGGAAACCACGGGAAACCTAAATCTGGATGAATGGACGTGGATTTTAACTGTCGTCCTCCTGAATGCTTAAAGACTTTTTATGTAATAGAAACCAGTACATTGTCCTCGACACAGAGTGATCATCAGAGATGAGGGTATCGTCAGGAGTGCCCCAGGGAAGTGTGATAGGACCGTTGTTATTCTTTATGTACACAACTCATCTGACGGGCAGAGTGAGCAGTAATTTATAGCTGTTTGCTGATGCCGCTGTGGTGTACGGAAAGATGTCATCGTTGAGTAACTGTAAGAATATGAAAACTTAAACTAAAATCTAAAAAAACCTAGACATAAAAAAATTTCTAAAAATATATGTATTGCCCCTTTAAGTTTAATATAAGTAGCAAAATTTTCCTCCAGACGTCGTCGCGTGTAGGAACGACGAAAAAAAGTGTAGAACAGCATACTTACATTATCGCTGGGTATAAGCCTCTTCTGTTTAGTTTCATGTCTTCCAGTCCTTCGTATCCCGAATCAACTCCTCAAAATAGCTAGTAGATTTGCAATTACTTATTATGTAAAATATGCGTAGTAAATCAATAAAGACTTAGACCCAAGGATTAGATATTGTTGTTTTGATATTTACTTACATTGCCTAGGTAGCTTACTTGTACTTAAATCTCATACTTTATCATTTTTAGATGTGTTCTGTTTTTATTTTATTCGGTTAGTGGTCCACCGACGCGACGAGGCTTAGATCGTGGATGCAGATTTTCTGCGAAGGGTCCGGAGCTGTACGATCCGGCGGGTTGCGCACCGTTTGGACGTACAGGGAGGTCGCTTTGAGCATCTGTTGTTCCGAGGGCTAAGTATTATGTTGTGAATGTCATGCGGTCATTAATTTGGACATTATTACTGTCACTGGTTGCTATGTGCGACATCTGAGCGCTCATATTACATGTAGTATAAATGACAAGTAGATGTTGTGTCATTGTACTGTTCTATCATCTTCAGCATCTCGAAACTGATATTGCATTGTTTTTGTAGTTATTATGTCCTATAACAGGTCATTTGTTTCAACTGTCTATTTCTTATTTGTCTAACCACATATTTGTTTTGTTCGACGTTACAAAATGTAGTAAATTTAGGATTCTCTTGATCTAAGAAACGGTGTATGTTACAGTATGAAATGTCAGAATGACAGAGAATGTTACCATACATGTGGTTACAGTGTTGCCAGATTGCCACTGTTTAACGTCCGTTTTCTGCCGGATGCACTCGCTGGACGAAATTTTGTAAGAGACATTTTTTTTATTGCTGGCATGTAAGAAGCCGCGCTGCGAAGCCCATTGGTGTGCGGTTTTCACTCAATGGATTGGTAGCCAGGTGGGTCGTATTGTGAGCCAATCAGCAGTTGTAATAACACTTAGAAAGTGTACACTCCTGGAAATTGAAATAAGAACACCGTGAATTCATTGTCCCAGGAAGGGGAAACTTTATTGACACATTCCTGGGGTCAGATACATCACATGATCACACTGACAGAACCACAGGCACATAGACACAGGCAACAGAGCATGCACAATGTCGGCACTAGTACAGTGTATATCCACCTTTCGCAGCAATGCAGGCTGCTATTCTCCCATGGAGACGATCGTAGAGATGCTGGATGTAGTCCTGTGGAACGGCTTGCCATGCCATTTCCACCTGGCGCCTCAGTTGGACCAGCGTTCGTGCTGGACGTGCAGACCGCGTGAGACGACGCTTCATCCAGTCCCAAACATGCTCAATGGGGGACAGATCCGGAGATCTTGCTGGCCAGGGTAGTTGACTTACACCTTCTAGAGCACGTTGGGTGGCACGGGATACATGCGGACGTGCATTGTCCTGTTGGAACAGCAAGTTCCCTTGCCGGTCTAGGAATGGTAGAACGATGGGTTCGATGACGGTTTGGATGTACCGTGCACTATTCAGTGTCCCCTCGACGATCACCAGTGGTGTACGGCCAGTGTAGGAGATCGCTCCCCACACCATGATGCCGGTTGTGTTGGCCCTGTGTGCCTCGGTCGTATGCAGTCCTGATTGTGGCGCTCACCTGCACGGCGCCAAACACGCATACGACCATCATTGGCACCAAGGCAGAAGCGACTCTCATCGCTGAAAACGACACGTCTCCATTCGTCCCTCCATTCACGCCTGTCGCGACACCACTGGAGGCGGGCTGCACGATGTTGGGGCGTGAGCGGAAGACGGCCTAACGGTGTGCGGGACCGTAGCCCAGCTTCATGGAGACGGTTGCGAATGGTCCTCGCCGATACCCCAGGAGCAACAGTGTCCCTAATTTGCTGGGAAGTGGCGGTGCGGTCCCCTACGGCACTGCGTAGGATCCTACGGTCTTGGCGTGCATCCGTGCGTCGCTGCGGTCCGGTCCCAGGTCGACGGGGACGTGCACCTTCCGCCGACCACTGGCGACAACATCGATGTACTGTGGAGACCTCACGCCCCACGTGTTGAGCAATTCGGCGGTACGTCCATCCGGCCTCCCGGATGCCCACTATACGCCCTCGCTCAAAGTCCGTCAACTGCACATACGGTTCACGTCCACGCTGTCGCGGCATGCTACCAGTGTTAAAGACTGCGATGGAGCTCCGTATGCCACGGCAAACTGGCTGACACTGACGGCGGCGGTGCACAAATGCTGCGCAGCTAGCGCCATTCGACGGCCAACACCGCGGTTCCTGGTGTGTCCGCTGTGCCGTGCGTGTGATCATTGCTTGTACAGCCCTCTCGCAGTGTCCGGAGCAAGTATGGTGGGTCTGACACACCGGTGTCAATGTGTTCTTTTTTCCATTTCCAGGAGTGTATTTCTTGGACAGAGATACACGTTTTAAATGGAACAACGCCTATTGACATTAATAAACTAAAAGTAGGGTAAATTAGAATGCGGATGGTGTTTGTTGCAGGATTCTAGTGCGAGTCGTTTACGAGGTATCGTATTTTGAAGAGTTTCCACACCGACACTTGTACAATAGCTGCGGTAAAACACATTAAAGAGCAACACAAGTACATCGTATAGTTATGTGGATTCTGACCAGTAACGAGACAATTGACCATCATATGTTGCGTTCAGAATGACCACCAGCAGTGGGAATACACGCTTTCAGTTTGGTATGGAACTACCGTTGCACCCGTGCTAGCATTTCAGCGGAGATGTCGGAGCAGGTTGCATATCATCGGGTGTAGCTGGTATGTACTTTAAGACAGCGTCTTTCAGGATTCCCCACAGAAAAAGGTCTACAGGCGTCAAATTCTGCGGACGGGCCGGTCGGATTCAGGTCCCCTGCTTCGAATCTAGCTCTGAGATATTTTGCGATCGCGGAACGTTTATCGGAAAGACAGATTAGAAGTCATATGACGGGGAGTGTTCATTTCACTTCACAAAAATATTGTCCCTAGTGAGGTCGAAGTTGTCTGTGACACTGGAGTTATCTGGTCGCGTATAACAGGTGTAGGTGAAACCAAATTAATTGTTGCAATATTGTCAGAAGGTAAGTTGCTACTCACCACATAGGGAAGATGCTGAGTCGCAGATAGGTACAACAAAAAGACTGTCACAAATACAGCTTTCGGTCAGTAAGGCCTTCGTCAAAATCAGACGACAAACACACACATACACACTCACTCAAACGCAATTCACACACCCATGACTGCAGTCTCAGGGAAATGTGACCACACTATGTCGTTACTACTTTCTAATGCATCACTAACTCAGTGTCTGTCCTTTCTTTTCTTTCCTATGTTTCTCTTGTCGACTTACAATCCTCAGCGTGGCCTCAGTTGCCTGAGACTGAAGCAAACATATGTGTGTGAGTTGCGTTTGCGTGAGTGTGTATGTGTATGTCATCTAATTTTGACGAAGACCTGACTGCCGAAAGCTACATTTTTGAGAGTCTTTTTGTTGTGCCTATCTACGACTCAGCATCTCCGCTATATGGTCTGGAGTCTCCAAGTTAATTGTTGGATTTTTTACCGATCACCCGATTCTGCTGTGACAGTTGTAGAGTCATTCAGAGAAAGCCTAGGGTCAATAGGGCATAAATACCCAGATCATCGTAGTTGGAGGCGACTTTAACCTAGCGAGTATAGACTGGGATGTCTATGGATTCACTGTGGAGGGTGGGGGGGGGGGAGGGGGGGACAGACAGACAGACCTGTCCCGAGCAGCTAGCTCGATAGCCCACACGCAATGGAAATATCATACTTTGTAGCTGCAAATAGGCCGAACCTCATGTACAATGTTGGTATAGAAACGGGGATTAGGGATCATGATATCATTGTAGCGATTATGATCACCAAAGCTAATAAATAAGCCAAGAAGGGTAGAGGAGTAAGTCTGCTAGACAGAGCAGATAAGCAGTTATTAGCATCTCACTTAGGTAGTTGACTGGCATCACTTAGTTCCAGTAAGATGAATGTAGAGCAGTATTGCCCAAAGTTTAGGCAGATTTTAAATCGTGGTCTAGAGACCTATGTGCCTAGTAAGTGGATAAGGGATGGAAAAGACCCACCATGGTTTAATAACGAAATTAGGAAGTTGCTGAGGAAGCAGAGGCTGTTGCGCTCTCGGTTCGAAAGGGAACGCACAAGTGACAAAAAGCGAAGGTTAGTAGAGATACGGGTGTCTGCGAAAAGATGTATGCGCGAAGCATACAACTACCACCGTAACAACTTAGCAAAAGAACTGGCAGAGAACCCGAGGAAATTCTGGTCTTACGTAAAATCGCTAAGCTGGTCTAAGGCATCCATTCAGTCCCTTGTTGACCAGGCTGGTGTGGCAGTTAAAGATAGCAAAACGAAAGCCGAAGTTTTAATTTTCACGTTCAAGAAATCGTTCACACAGGAGCATCGTACAAAGATACCATCATTTGACCATCTGACAGACTCCCGTATGGACGACATAGTAATGAGCATCCCTGGCGTAGAGAAACAACTGAAAGATTTGAAAGTAAATAAATCACCAGATCCGGAAGGGACCACAGTTTCATTTTCCAAAGAGTTCTCTATGGCACTGGCTCCTTACCCAGCTTGCACTTATTGTGAGTCTCTCGCCCAGCACCATGTCTCAAGAGACTGGAAAAAGACTCAGGTGACTCCAGTACATAAAAAGGGTAAAAGAACGGACTCGCTAAATTACAGACCAATATCTCTAACTTCTGTTTGCTGCAGCATCCTCTAGCATATTCTCAGTTCGAATATAATAAATTTTCTTGAAATTGAGGAGCTTTTGTCCACGAATCTAAAGAAAACATCGCTCGTGCGAAACTCAGCTTGCCCTTTCCCGCATGATATACTGCGAATTATGAAAGAAGGGTAACTGGCAGATTGTATATTTCTAGATTTCAGGAAAGCATTTGACGCTGTGCTCCATTGCAGGTTGTTAACCAAGATACGAGCATATGGAATAAGTTCACAGATATGTGAGGGGTTCGAAGACTTGTAAATAAATGAACACAGTATGTTTTCCTCGTCTGCGAGTGTTCATCAGGGACAAGGGTGTCATCAGGGGTGCATTCAAATGATACCCGGTCACTAGTGTAAAGTAACGGTATCGATTCTATTAACTCGAAAATGTAGTTATACGCAGTACACATACTCAAAAATAGTTGCCAAAACTGTTGGCACATGTATCCCATTGCGACACTAGCCGGTCGATACCATCCTTGAAGAAGCTAATAGGCTGCTGTCGGATCCAGGCCTGGTCCCAGTCATACACTTCGTCGTCCGTTGCGAATCGGTGTCCGCGAATTGCTTGTTTTAGAGGTCCAAACACATGACAGTCACACGGGGAAAGGTCGGGACTGTACGGTGGATGTTCCAGCGTTTCCCACCGAAACTGCTGCAGTGTCGTCTTCACCGCATTGACTGTGTGTGGGCGGCCATTATCATACAGGAGGATAACGATATTGGACAACATGCCTCGACCTTTCGACTTGATGGCTCGTCTAAGGTTCTGAAAATTGGCTTGATAACGCTGGGCACTGATGGTGGTTCCCCGTTCCAGGAACTCGACAAGCAGTGGGCCCGTGTAGTAAAAAAATAAGGACGTCATGACCTTACCAGAACTGGTTTGATTTCTTTGGAGATGGTGAAGTCGCATGTTTCTACTGCTTGCTCTGACGCTTGCCTTCCGGTTGAAAATGGTGACACCATGTGTCATCAGCTGTGACAATACGCGACAGAAAGCAGTACTCCTCCTCATGATAACATTGCAGATGACACAAAGATAGCGCCATTCGAGTATTGCGCTGTTCGGTGGTCAGTTGGAGGGGAAAGTTCAATTGTTGATTCATTATGGTGTGGGCAGTGCCCACGCCAATACCCAATAATCGATGGATCTCTTACAGTGATTCGCGCCCCTCAAGGAATCGTTTGCGTCATTCCACAACACTTCAACGACTCGGACTGTACTCACCGTACTCAGTCTTCATCCGTCCATACATTTCACGGCCTCCAACTCCCTCCACCGCCAAAACTGGAATCACTCCTCGTTGTTCCTGCTTACCCGCCTGCATGTTCAGTAGTGGACGATAACTTGTCCGACCACCTTCTCTTTGGCGTGAAACCACACTGGCGCTATGCAACATCAAAAGGTGCGCACGGGTCAGTCTCTCTACCAATAGATGGTGCCACCATACCCGGAGTTACGTGGTGCCACCTTACATGTAAGGGAAATGTAGATGCACTGATGGGGTTTCATTTGAATGAACCTCTTGCATAAATGATTTGGTGGACAGGGTGGGCAGCAATCTGCGGTTGTTTGCTGATGATGCGTGTTTGCTGATGATACCGTGGTGTACGGTAAGCAGTCGAAGTTGAGTGACTGTAGGGAGATACAAGACAACTTAGATAAAATTTCCAGTTGGTGTGATGAATGGCAGCTAGCCCTAAATGTGGAAAATATAAGTTAATGCGGATGAGCAGGAAGATCGAAACTACCTATAATGTATTGCTAGTGTTTCTACTTGACACAGTCAAGTCTTTTAAATATCTGAGCGTGACGTTGCAAAGCGATATGAGATGGAACGAGCATGTGCTAACATTTATAGGGAAGGTGAATAGTCGTCTTCGCTTTATCGGGAGAATTTAAAACAGTGGTTCTCCTGTAAAGGAGGTCACATACAGGACGCTGGCGCGACCTATTCTTGAGTGCTGCTCGAGTGTTTGGGATCCACACTAAGTCGGATTGAAGGAAGACATCGAAGCAATTCAGAGGCAGTCTGCTAGATTCGTTACCGGTAGGTTCGAACAACACGTAAGTCTTACGGAGATGCTTCGGGAACTAAAATGGGAATCCCTGGAGGGAAGACGACATTCTTTTCGAGAAACTCTACGGAGAAAGTTTAAAGAACCGGCATATGAAGGTGACTGCCGAACGATTTTATTGCCGCCAACATACACTGCGAGCAAGGACCACGAAGATAAGATAAGAGAAATTAGGGCTCATACGGAGGCATATTGACAGTCGTTTTTCCCTTGCTCTATTTGTGAGCGGAACAGGAAACTAAATGACTAGTAGTGGTACATGGTACCCTCCGCCACCCACAGTACGGTGGCTTGCAGGGTATCTACGTAGATTTAGATGTAGATGTAGATTTGGAAACAATTCATGAAGACATGCTGTGGGACTTCGTGCACTATGAGCTGAACAGTTGTCATGTTGGTGCCACAGGTTCCTCCTAGTCTGAAGAGGAACGTCTTCTAGTATCCATGGAAGATGATGTGTTAGGAGGCTGCGATACTTGTGCGCGTTCAGTGTTCCGTCTATAAAAAACGGGCCTATGAGCTGATAGTTAGTATCCCATACCAGACGTTCACACTCCATAGACGCTAACGATCCACCTGACGAAGCCAACGGGGACTGTCAACAGGCCAAAAGTGCTTCTTACGGTCGTTTACATGGTCATGATTGGTAAATGTGGCTTCATCACTAAACAAGATACATGATACACCTAGAGTATCATGTCTTAATGCCGATATTGAGAAGTTAACATGATTCACATAATTGTTTTCGTGCAGCACTTGATGGAGAGAGACGTGAAAGGGATGGTAGCTATGTCGATGGAGAAAGCGTAAGACATCTGTCTGACTCCCACCACTTCCTCGTGAGCCTGCGGGTAGCTAACGTGAGGATAAACTGCAATAGCAGCAAGAACGCCGGCCGCGGTGGTCAAGCTGTTCTAGGCGCTTCAGTCCGGAACTGCGCGACTGCTACGGTCGCAGGTTCGAATCCTGCCTCGGGTATGGATGTGTGTGACGTCCTTAGGTTAGTTAGGTTTAAGTAGTTCTAAGTTCTAGGGGACTGATGACCTTAGAAGTTAAGTCCCATACTGCTCAGAGCCATTTGAACCATTTGAAGCAGCAAGAACCTTAATTTCCACTTCTTCTGTCATCACTTGTTTCCTTCTGTTACGGTGTCTGAATGTTACACTACCACTTTCACGTAACTGGTCGAAGAGGTTGATAAATAATTGCAGGGATAGTTGACGTCTAATTTGATATCTTGCAGCTTACGCCGTACAAGGACAAACTGCATTCGTCCTAAGCACTTCATACACCATGAGCAAGTCGACTTTTTCTGCCTTGGTGGATCCCACTGTCCACTCACGACCTATTGCTGGGACTGTCACACACTAACTGAGTAGCAAGTCACTATGCACTCTTGGAACACACAATCACACTGCAAGCCAACATAACGATTTCGTACCTGGCAAATACGCAGGTTGCATGGCAAATACAAGTGTCGGTGTGGTAATTTTTCAGAATATGGTATATCCTAAAAGACTCGCACTAGAATCTTGCAACAAACATCACTGACATTCTGATTTACCCTACTTTTATTTTGTTAATGGCAATAGTCATTGTTTCATTTAAAAAACTGCATGTCTGCACAAAAAATACAGTTTCTAAGTATTGTTGCAGACCTATTTATAGGTTAACAGCATGAATCCCTGACTACCAATCCATTCCGTGAAAACCGTACATCAATAGCATTTTCCATTTCCGCAATATTTGCGGTGCAAGTTTTAGGCGATTCACCCTGTATATTACTAAATGTCTGCTGAAGCATTCTGATTTCCTTTTGTTAAGGTCAAGATAAATGTATGTGCCTCAATTCGTATAATAATAAGTTCAAAAGTTACGTACGTCAGTAAAATATTGTTTGAGGTAGTAATTATCTAATTTTGTTTCGTTGTTTTAGGTGTTAGTTCCAATCACTCCACAGCATTATAAAAATCTGACTGGGGCGAGAAACTAGAAAAAGCTCAAAATGAATCTAAAAGGTGCGAATTAACACAACTTCAGGAGAACACTTCTGAAAGATACTAGTTTCTGA
The DNA here is from genome assembly GCF_021461395.2 of Schistocerca americana. Classification (NCBI taxonomy): domain Eukaryota; kingdom Metazoa; phylum Arthropoda; class Insecta; order Orthoptera; family Acrididae; genus Schistocerca; species Schistocerca americana. The sequence goes on along the minus strand of NC_060130.1, from coordinate 751,481,079 downwards.
CATCACAAGCTATTGGAAAGGCTGAATTGCGCAATCAAGGAAGCTTGCAAGATAGGCAATTACAGAGATCGGAAGAAACTAGTGCTGAAATTAGTTTAAGTCAAACAAAAAATACCAGATCCACCAGTGTTTCACGACTTAATCAAACTCCATACTAACGTTTGTCCAGGCTTAGCATAAATGCGGAAGCTGCGGTTCGATTTCTATTACGTGATACTCCAGAGCAAAGTATGTAAAAAGTGCCAGACATGCGCAGATTTCTGCTGTGTCTAGTTTAAACAAGACTCCATAGTAACGTTCATCTAGGCATGCCAGCGATGCGGAGGCTAATGCTCGGAATGTGGTGAATGAGACTCCTGAAGAACGTTCACAAGGCGTGCCAGAAATGCTGAGTCTACGGTTCAGTCTAGAGCCAAATTCAAAGTAGGCTTTGATACAAATTCGCTGATATCGTTTGTGTGGTAGTAGAAAAGCATCGCTATCCCAAAAAAGTACAGTCAGTTACCAGAAGATATACTACGAAAGGAGTTAATGACTCAATATGATATCTGTATCTGTTACCGATGTACCAAAACACTTCATACAGGAAGAACACCTACGCAAGCTTACTGGAATGGCATGTCATTAGATGAAACTTCTCCAGAAATAAAGACATTACTCGATGTGGAAACACCTTTATTGAGTAGGGTGATATCATTTCTAAAAACGGCTGAATTCAGCGGTCGCTTTGAACAGATTGATTTCCGTGGTCAAGCAGTACTTTTTGGCATGAATGTTGAAGACATAGCTGAGCAGCTTCCGCTAGAAATGAGTCGTGCTAGTCTAGTGATTGTTTATGAACAATTCGAGTCATTTCAAAAACTACGTCGTTCTTCTCTAAATATTCAACAGCTTCGAGCAGCACTAGAGTGTTCATTTAACTTGCGGGGATGCAACCGGGTGACGACGTCAACAACCACGATATTTCGACAGGAGCACACCCTCCAATTTTCAAGGCATAACTGCAGCAAATAAGCACTGCGCAAGTGAATTAAAAACCCCGGTTCTCAGAGAAACTCCGGAAAGATAACACTCACATACACTGTGAGCACTAGCACCATCACAAATCAAGGATAATCGACGTCAGAAGTATCGATAGTGAAATTGATAATCAACGGCTGCGGTAGCATTAACTCTGTTCCTCCGTTTTTTGGCAAGGGAGGGAGCAGGATTCTACGCAGAATTCAAACAAAAACCACCATCTCTACTTATAAGGTTACTTGCTAATTTAATTTCAACAGCTTCCGTAATAACACTACCCTAAGCTGGAAGTACATGCCAGAATCTCCGTGTTGTTATATTCCATAGGAGGGCCGGTGCCAAGACAGTTTCATGCAATGGCGGATTTTCTCGGCTGTTGGAAGCGTGTGTGCCGCTTACGCGACCAGTATATGACATGCCACAGTTGCAAGGAATACTGCAGATACTTACGCAAATCAAGATCATCCCTTACGGAACCTAAAAGGCCCTGACTTTAGATGATGGTCGAATAACACACTTCACATCAAATTTTCGCAAAATGCTACCAATCATGTTCGAAATGCTCCCTGCGTAAGCCAAACTGGCCGGAGACTTTAGTGCCACCTCGAAATAATCATCACTCATCTGGCGCACAATTGATCGATAGCGCAACGCACGTATGATCTGTCTTTCACTATTACCATATTGACGAAAGGTGACTTCGAGATGTGCCACCTCAGCTGAAAAACTCTCAGTGTCCGAGATGACATGGGTCCTGTGAACCAAAGAACGAAGTACTCCTTCACTTTGAGCCGGATGGTAACAATAATTAGCCGGCAGATACAAGTTTGTGTGAGTAGGGTTCCTATAAACGACATGTCCCAACATACCATCGACCTTACTTCTGACCAACAGATCAAGTAAAGGAAGACAATCGTCCTTTTCCACCTTCACCGTGAAACAAATATTCGGTTAGATTGATTTCAGGTGTTCTAAAAAGTCCTTCAAATTCTCACTGCCATGAGGAAAAAAAATAAAAAGTATCGTCTAAGCATCTGAAAAAACACTCTGGTTTCAAAGCTGACGACTCCAAAGCACTTTCCTCGGAGTCTTCCATAAACAGATTGGTAATAACAGGTGACAAGGGGCTTCCCATTGCAACCCCATATGTCTGTTCATAGTATTGGTCGGTGAATAAAAAGTAAGTGGAAATACACACATTTCTACAGCTACATCTACATCTACATGGATACTCTGTAAATCACATTTAAGTGCCTGGCAGAGGGCTCAATGAACCACCTTCACAATTCTCTATTATTCCAATCTCGCGTAGTGCACGGAAGGAATGAACACCTATATCTTTCCGTACGAGCTCTGATTTCCCTTATTTTATCTTGGTGATCGTTCCTCCCTATGTAAGTCGACATCAACAAAATATTTTCGCATTCGGACGAGAAAGTTGGTGATTGGAATTTCGTGAGAAGATTTCGTCGCAACGAAAAACGCCTTTCTTTTAATGATGTTCATCCCAAATCCTGTATCATTTCTGTGACACTCTCTCACATATTTCGCGATAATACAAAATGTGCTGCCTTTCTTTGAACTTTTTCGATGTAGTCCGTCAGTCCTATCTGGTAAGGATCCCACACTGCGCAGCAGTATTCTAAAAGAGGACGGACAAGCGTAGTGTAGGCAGTTTCCTTAGTCGGTCTGTCACATTTTCTAAGTGTCCTGCCGATAAAACGCAGTCTTTGGTTAGCCTTCCCCACAACATTTTGTATGTGTTCCTTCCAATTTAAGTTGTTCGTAATTGTAATACCTAAGTATTTAGTTGAATTTACGGCTTTTAGATTAGAATGATTTATCGTGTAACCGAAGTTTAACGAGTGTCTTTAACTTTTCGTTATTTAAGGTCAACCGCAACTTTTCGCACCATTCCGATATATCTTCTAAATCGTTTTGCAGTTTGTTTTGATCTTCTGATGACTTTATTAGTCGATAAACGACAGTGTCATCTGCAAATAACCGAAGCCGACTGCTAAGATTGTCTCCCAAATCGTTTATATAGATAAGAAACAGCAAAGGGCCTATAACACTACCTTGGGGAACGCCAGAAATTACTTCTGTTTTACTCGATGACTTTCCGTCAATTACTACGAACTGTGACCTGTCTGACGAAATCACAAATCCAGTCAGATAACTGAGACGATATTCCATAAGCATGCAATTTCACTACGAGCCGCTTGTGTGGTACAGTGTCAAAAGCCTTCCGGAAATCCATAAATACGGAATCAATCCGAAATCCCTTGTCAATAGCACTCAGCACTTCATGTGAATAAAGAGCTAGTTGTGTTTCACAAGAACGATGTTTTCTAAACCCATGTTGACTGTGTGTAAATAGACCGTTTTCTTCGAGGTAATTCATTATGTTCGAACACAATATATGTTCTAAAATCCTGGTGCATATCGACGTTAACGATATGGCCCTGTAATTTGGTGGATTACTCCTATTACCTTTCATGAATGTTGGTGTGACCTGTGCAACTTTCCAGTCTTTGGGTACGGATCTTTCGTCGAGCGAACGGTTGTACATGATTGTTAAGTATGGAGCTAATGCATCAGCATACTCGGAAAGGAACCTAATTGGTATACAGTCTGGACCAGAAGATTTGCTTTTATTAAGTGATTTAAGTTGTTTCACTACTTCGAGGATATTTACTTCTACGTTACTCATATTGGCAGCTGTTCTCGATTCGAATTCTGGAATATTTACATCGTCGTCTTTTGTGAAGGCGCTTCGGAAGGCTGTGTTTAGTAACTCTGCTTTGGAAGCACTGTCTTCGATAGTATCTCCATTGCTATCGTGCAGAGAAGGCATTGATTGTTTCTTGCCGCTAACATACTTCACATACGACCTGAATCTCTTTGGATTTTCTGCCAGGTTTCGAGACAAAGATTCGTTGTGGGAACTGGTATAGGCGTCTCGCATTGAAGTCCGCGCTAAATTTCGAGCTTCTGTAAAAGATCGCCAATCTTGGGGATTTTGCGTCTGTTTAAATTTGGCATGTTTGTTTCGTTGTTTCTGCAACAGTGTTCTAACCCGTTTTGTGTACCAAGGAGGATCAGCTCCGTCGTTTGTTAATTTATTTGGTATAAATCTCTCAATTGCTGCCGATACTATTTCTTTGAATTTAAGCCACATCTGGTCTACACTTATATTATTGAATTGGAATGAGTGGAGATTGTCTCTGAGGAAGGCGTCAAGTGAATTTTTATCTGCATTTTTGAATACGTATATTTTTCGCTTATTTTTCGAGGATGTGGGGATTACAATATTCAGTCTTGTTAATCCCTGAATCAATTTTGATGCCCGTTATTAACTCAGGATTATTCATTGCTAAGAGGTCAAGTGTGTTTTCATAACCGTTTACTATTCGCGTGCGCTCATGAACTAACTGCTCGAAATAATTTTCAGAGAATGCGTTTAGCACAATTTCGGATGATATTTTATTCGTACCTCCGGAATTAAACATGTATTTTCGCGAACATATCGAGGGTAAATTAAAGTCACCAACAACTGTTATCGTATGGGTCGGGTGAGCGTTTGAAATCAAACTCAAGTTTTCTTTGAACCTTTCAGAGACTGTATCGTCTGAAATGGGAAGTCGGTAAAAGGATCCAATTATTATTTTATTCTGGTTGCTTTGCTAACAATGACCTCTACCCATGCTAACTCACAGGAAGTACCTACTGCAATTTCGCGACAAGTTAAACTACTTCTGACAGCAACAAACACGCCACCGCCAACCGTGTCTAGCCTATCCTTTCAGAACACCGTTAGGTTCTTCGCAAAAATTTCGGCTGAGCTTATATCCGGCTTTAGCCAGCTTTCAGTGCTTTCTATTAGCGCTTGGAGCTCTGATACTTTCCCAACACAGCTACGACAGTTTACAACTGTTATACCAATGGCTCCTGTATCTACGTTTTCCTGTGTTCAGCCTGCACCCTTTGTGACTGAAGCCCTTCTTGTATTTTCCTGAGACCCTCTAACCTAAAAAACCGCCCAATCCACACCACACAGCCCCTGCTACCCGTGCAGCCGCCTCCTGCGTATAGTGGACACCTGACCTATTCAGCGGAGCCCGAAACCCAACCACCCTTTGGCGCAAGTCGAGGAATCTTAAGTAATAGAACCCAGTACGTTGTCCTCGATGGTGAGTGTTCATCGGAGGTGAGGGTATCATCTGGAGTGCCCCAGGGAAGTGCGGTAGGTCCGCTGTTGTTTTCTATCTACATAAATGATCTTTTGGATAGGGTGGATAGCAATGTGCGGCTGTTTGCTGATGATGCTGTGGTGTACGGGAAGGTGTCGTCGTTGAGTGACTGTAGGAGGATGCAAGATGACTTGGACAGGAATTGTGATTGGTGTAAAGAATGGCAGCTAACTCCAAATATAGATAAATGTAAATTAATGCGGTTAAAGGCGCTGCAGTCTGGAACCGCAAGACCGCTACGGTCGCAGGTTCGAATCCTGCCTCGGGCATGGATGTTTGTGATGTCCTTAAGTTAGTTAGGTTTAACTTGTTCTAAGTTCTAGGGGACTAATGAGCTCAGCAGTTGAGTCCCATAGTGCTCAGAGCCATTTTTTGTAAATTAATGCAGATGAATAGGAAAACGAATCCCGTAATGCTTGAATACTCCATTAGTAGTGTAGCGCTTGACACAGTCATGTCGATTAAATATTTGGGCGTAACACTGCAGAGCGATATGAAGTGGGACAAGCATGTAATGGCAGTTGTGGGGAAGGCGGATAGTCGTCTTCGGTTCGTTGGTAGAATTTTGGGAAGATGTGGTTCATATGTACAGGAGACCGCTTATAAAACACTAATACGACCTATTCTTGAGTACTACTCGAGCGTTTGGGATCCCTATCTGGTCGGATTGAGGGAGGACATAGAAGCAATTCAGAGGCGGGCTGCTAGATTTGTTACTGTTAGGTTTGATCATCACGCGAGTGTTACGGAAATGCTTCAGGAACTCGGGTAGGAGTCTCTGGAGGAAAGGAGGCGTTCTTTTCGTGAATCGCTACTGAGGAAATTTAGAGAACCAGCATTTGAGGCTGACTGCAGTACAATTTTACTGCCGCCAACTTATATTTCGCAGAAAGAGCACAAAGATAAGATAAGAGAGATTAGGGCTCGTACAGAGGCATATAGGCAGTCATTTTTCCTTCGTTCTGTTTGGGAGTGGAACACGGAGAGAAGATGCTAGTTGTGGTACGAGGTACCCTCCGCCACGAACCTTATGGTGGATTGCGGAGTATATATGTAAATGTAGATGTAGAATCTAGGTTCGTTAATTCAGCACCAAATGTAGCCTCAGTCAACCGTAACAAATCAGACAGTGGACCATGAGTGAGGAGAGGAACCGTATCAAAACTTGCTAAGTATCAGAGTCATTCAGACGCATCCCCTCTAATCGACCTAAGAAATCCACCGATTCCATAAGTAGTGCTCACACTGTCCTACTATAGGGCTCAATAGAGTAGTAAGGTGTTTTGCTACACGGTATGTCGAAGCACCAGTGTTCCTCACAATCGGACGAAAAGGGATTCTTCCTTGTGGACCTTAGGGAGGCCATATAAATTAGAGAGAACAACATAATAAGAATTAAGACTCTTGATAGTCTCCTGGGACAAGGAACTATTCTTCAATAGGTTGCTAGTCTTTCTCTCAACACTTTTTGTGGAGTCAGCACCGATCCTGCGATACGCTGAATCAGATAGTAAACATAGAATCTTTTGAACGTAATACTGCTTGTCCAAAACAACGGTAGCACTGCTCTCGTCCACAGGCAAAATAACAATATCCGTATCAGCTCTAAGTTAACGTAAAAGAGCTCTCTCAGCTGCTTTGATATTACTCTTGGTTGGGACGTGTCGTAGTCAACACACGACATGCTTCCCTCCTTCTGTCCTGTGAAACATCAGGAGGTAGTTTAGAAACACCCTGCTCAACAGAACTAATGAAATCAACCACTGGCACACGCTTGGGAGATGGTGAAAAATTTAAACCTTTACCTAGCTCGGATAGAGCTGTGTCGCCAAAAGCTTTCTCCGTGAGGTGTATCTCAAAACATCGAGAAATAGCACTCGTTTCCGTACGACGGAGACATTCAAACTCCGTCAAATGTCCTTATAAACAGAAATGGTAGTTTTTGTATAAGTTCTGCATGGAATCCTACTGTCTCCCTTGTCAAAAAACAGAGAGGGAGAGTTGATGCTACCTCATCAGTTGATTATTCATTTCACTATTGACACTTCTGGCGTCGGTCGTCCTTGGTTTGTGATGACGCTAATGTTTACAGTGTGTGTGAGCGTTATTTTTCCGTAGTTTCACTGAGAACCGAGGTTTTAAATTCCCTTGCACGGTGGTTACTTCTTCCAGTTATACTTTGAAAACGGCAGGGTGTGCTCCTATCGAAATATTGGTAGTTGTCGACGAGGTCACCCGGCTGCGTTTCTATACATTATAGAATATTGTATTGCATTAGATTAACTTATCGCAAATAATCTGTTGTACTGAAATGTTAAAATAAACTTTAATAATGAAAATTACAATGTTAACGATATATACCGTTTTTTTAAAAAAACGACATAATACAACAGGAAGGCACAAACGATACTTTGAATTGCTTCCAAGATACGGGCAATAATCGACGTATACTGAGACACTCATTTCATTAAAACCACAGTATATTTCGTGTTCTTTCTGGAGGTAAGAGGTGTACGTCAAACGCCACCGTAGCTATTGCATTAAGAAAATTAAACAAACTGGGACATGGTCTTAAAATATAATAGATTCAATTTTAATTTCCGGCGATCGTTTGCACTCACATATATACGGTCTCGAACGGCTCCGCATTTGGGGTTGGATTGGGTTGTTTTGGGGGAAGAGACCAAACTGCGAGGCCATCGGTCTCATCGGTTTAGGGAAGGACGGGGAAGGAATTCGGCAGTGCCCTTTCAAAGGAACCATCCCGGAATTTGCTTGGAGCGATTTAGGGAAATCACGGAAAACCTAAATCAGGATGGCCGGACGCGGGATTGAATCGACGTCCTCCCGAATGCGAGTCCAGTGTGATAGCCACTGAGCCACCTCGCTTGGTCCCGCATTTGGCCAAGGCAACTGTAGAATACGTAGGTGTTCAAGAGTTACAAGTTAACTTTGAGCTGTTAAATCATTCTTGATTAATACAAGTCCACCATGAATCTTCTTAAACTTGCGGCTATCTGAAAATTAATAACCGCCGGCTGGATTTCCAGATATATATACTAGCTTGTTGGTGTTATGAAGAAGCTGTTGTTACGTATAATGACGTATCACTGGCAACCTGGGAAACGGCTGATTTATGCTATTTGTTCGATTCTCACTCAAGAGGAACAAAAGTCGTGTAATTCAGGATGGTACAGCTTGCTTCATACTTTCCCCCGATATAACGTTATTGTGGACAGTTTCAAAGTTAAATATGCCCAAATCACAGCAAAGTAGACTGGACGATGATTCATACAGTATTACGAAAATTATCTCTGTTGTACATCCATTAAATCAAAATACAAATGAACCAGAAACCGGCAGTGAAATTGTAAGAAATAACAACCAGTCATCAGAATCATCTAGTGACTTAGAAAACGACAATACTGTTATTACCTCGTTCGTTTTCGTTTTATAGACAAACCTATTCCTGGACTAACTACTGTTATCGACAGCGATAACTATAGTCAGCTGCTATTTCATCGTCTCTGTAGAAAACTGAACCACCTTAGAAATTACGAGCACAAGAACTGTCTTGGTTCCGCTTGTTCCCTCAGGGTAGAAATGGAATACAGCTAGAATAATGGGACCTGATACTTGTTTTTAAAGACATAACTATCATTTTTATGCAGCGTTGGTTATGGAGTCCTGTAGAGCTAAGAAAAATGTAGGGGCGGTGTTAAGAATAAGCTAGGGAGAATATCGACATGAAAAATTGATTGAAAATATTCACCTTAATATGAAGAATATATGAGGATCAAACGCATACTGGACAAGTACATGTTCAAACCTTATTGCCGTGGTTAAGGATAGGTGTCATACTAAGTCGTTTGTTACTGTAAGCTGCAATGATCTGAGCTGGGACGGTTTCTGATAGCACTTGTAATTGCTGCAGGAAGGCCCGATGAAAATCCAAGCGATCTGAGTTTTAATATCAAACAAAAATTGATAGACGAACATCCTGTGATCCTGAGTCATCAATTTATGATACGTGTTAATGTGTTCATGAGAGTTTTGAAGAGCAACCACCAAGTTTTAGGAGGAAGGCTTACAAATTACTGATGGAGAACTGAGTTTTAGAGTCAACACTTACATATGTTATGCTGGATTGAACATGCACCAAATTTTGACACTGCTGAAGGCAGATCTCTTATCAGTGAGATAGTTTCTTGTCGTTTATATAATGAAGATGACGAGTTAAACGAAATATTTAACTGGGTTAAAATACACTTTCGTCCAACAAGATGATATAAGAACAGTAATGGTCGTCACTGTAGATTTAATTTTCCACGACCCTTAAGCGAACATACAGTTATGTTAGGGTCTGACGAAACTTTGCGTAAGAATGGAATATTTGGTGTTTTGAGAAGAAATCCCAAAGAACAGTACGTAAAAACTTACCATCCGCAGATATTGAAAGTTTGGAAGACGAATATGGACCACCAGACCCATGAAAATATGACAGATGTAGGGCCTATCTTATTATATCGCCAAATGTACTTCCAAACTCGAACTCCAATATGTAAGTCAGTGATGAAAGATGCCGTTAGTAGATGCGAGCCTGTCATGGGGATATCTATAGTCAATTGTTTGTCGTTTCTATGGCAATTTTAAACCACTATATAGAGTATTAGCGTATGAATGTGCATACATATTATGACACCTGAAAGTAAGAGACAGTTCACGAAAAAGAGTTTTCGTCAACACATGCCGGCCTCATGAATGATACAGAATTCTGAGATATGAGAGTGAGCTAGGTCAAACGTATCAAAATACATTTGACAGGTAGATTCATAGGTTCAATAATCTAGAACACCTCAGTTCGACAGAATTTGCCATAAATTATGACCAGTCAAACCGAATGTTAGCGACGAAGAAGACAGTGGTGACATGGAAGCTTACGAAGAACGAGGAGATGGCACTGAAACCGGACAAACGACCATCAGACGTCTAATAATGGAAACATCTTAAAAAGCGAAAAAAGCCATCTGTTCTGAGGCCACGATATTACACGCAACTGGGAGACAGATAAGACTATTTTTATAGCTATCTTGTTGTACATGTGCCGCTTAGAGATGAAAACGATTTGCTAACGGGCCATGAAACGGGCGCACAGTGTGCATATGCACTGAGGAGGCGACAGAGTAAACACAGCGTATGGTAGACTCATCACACTACCACACTAATTGGCCGTGTGAAGCAGTGACATACTTATATAGGCGGATGCTGTAGATGTAACGCACACAAGCACTAACAGTCTAGAGTTCTCACTACACATGCCACATTTGATAACATTGCAGTAGTGGAGGTTTGGAAGCACGAGTGGTTGCTCAAATTTATATTTTCGCATAATGTGGAAATATGTTCTGGAACATTTTAATCCGATAGACACAAACGAAAATCTTTCAACATTTGGCGACAGTATTTTCTGCCCGTATGAGATGTTCATCCAAAGTTACGTCCAAGTTCTCTACCGTTTTTGGTGAGCTATTAGAATACCAACAAGAATACCAGATGCCAATTGTAAGCGGAATTCAGAGCTTATTAATTTCTGATGAGATATTAAAATCACTTGTGATTTTTCCACAGAGGACAGATCATCATTCACGTGAACGATTGCAATGTTGATGCCTTCACGCCTAGCACTTACGTAAAGCTAGAGATCGTCGGCACAGAAATGATATTTGCAGGACGACAGAACCAGTAAGATATACGCTATTGGCCATTAAAACTGCTGCACCACGAAGATGACGTGCTACAGACGTGAAATTTAACCAACAGGAAGAAGATGCTCTGATATGCAAATGATTAGCTTTTCAGAGCATTCACACAAGGTGGGCGCCGGTGGCGACACCTACAACGTGCTGACATGAGGAAAGTTTCCAACCGATTTCTCATACACAAACAGCAGTTGACCGGCGTTGCCTGGTGAAACGTTGTTATGATGCCTCGTGTAAGGAGGAGAAATGCGTACCATCACGTTTCAGACTTTGATAAAGGTCGGATTGTAGCCTATCGCGATTGCGGTTTATCGTATCGTGACATTGCTGCTCGCGTTGGTCGAGATCCAATGACTGTTAGCAGAATATGGAATCGGTGGGTTCAAGAGGCTAATACGGAACGCCGTGCTGGATCCCAACGGCCTCGTATCACTAGCAGTCGAGATGACAGGCATCTTATCCGCATGGCTGTAACGGATTGTGCAGCCACGTCTCGATCCCTGAGTCAACAGGTGGGGACGTTTGTAAGACAACACAACACGAACAGTTCGACGACGTTTGCAGCAGCATGGACTATCAGCTCGGAGACCATGGCTGCGGTTACCCTTGACGCTGCATCACAAACAGGAGCGCCTGTGATGGTGTACTCAACGACGAAACTGGGCGCACGAATGGCAAAACGTCATTTTTTCGGATGAATCCGGGTTCTGTTTACATCATCATGGTGGTCGCATCCGTGTTTGGCGACATCGCGGTGAACGCACTTTGGAAGCGTGTATTCGTCATCGCCATACTGGCGTATCACCCGGCGTGATCGTATGGGGTGCCATTGGTTACACGTCTCGGTCACCTCTTGTTAGCATTGACGGCACTCTGAACAGTGGACGTTACATTTCAGATGTGTTACGACCCGTGGCTCTACCCTTCATTCGATCCCTGCGAAACCCTACATTTCCCCAGGATAATGCACGACCGCATGTTGCAGGTCCTGTACGGGCCTTTCTGGATACAGAAAATGTTCGACTACTGCCCTGGCCAGCACATTCTCCAGATCTCTCACCAACTGAAGACGTCTGATCAATGGTGGCCGAGCAACTGGCTCGTCACAATACGCCAGTCACTACTCTTGATCAACTGTGGTATTGTGTTGAAGCTGCATGGGCAGCTGTACCTGTACGCGCCATCCAAGCTCTGTTTGACTCAATGCCTAGGCGTATCAAGGCCGTTCTTACGGCCAGAGGTGGTTGTTCTGGGTACTGATTTCTCAGGACCTATGCACCCAAATTGCGTGAAAATGTAATCACGTGTCAGTTCTAGTATAATATATTTGCCCAATGAATACCCGTTTATCATCTGCATTTCTTCTTGATGTAGCAATTTTAATGGCCGGTAGTGTAATTGACATATAAGAAAAACAATAGTGGGTCCTAGACTGATCCCTATGGCACTTCTGAGAGAGTGTGCTCTCAGGACAACACGCTGCCGTCAGTGCTTCAAACCATTTCTGCGTATTATCTGAAAACTTTATTCTCAGCATTATGTAGAAGTTTCTGCAATTAATTGCTTTATTTAAGTCTATTACTGTCAATATTCTGACCTCACAGTTGTGCATGGCATATTTCAGGTCATCAGTTATCTTATTTCAATGAACATGGGGTGGACAAAAATATAGAAACACCAGAAAACAACACACTGCCATACCTAATACGGTGTAGCAAAACCGTTGGCATTCAAAACAACTGCCAGTCGTCTTGGAACGGGTAATGACAAGTCCTCTAAGGTTTTCTTATACCATTCCTCCTGCAAAATAGTGCCACGTTCTGGCAACGATGATGGAGGTGGATAGCGATCACGCACCCTCCTCTGAAAAGTAAACCACAAAGGCTCAACAATATTGTGCTCTGTGACAGTGATCGCTAGGAGAGATGCGACAGTTCATACTTATGCTCAAGTCCTGAACAGGGCCCCTGTCGTTTTAGAACATGGTATCACCATTTGGGAACGAACACTATACCACTGGATGGACCTGTCCAACCAAAATGGTCACATAATACTTTGCAACAATAAGACCATGCAGAGCAACCTTGGGTCCCATGGAATACATCGGTATGGCTTCCCAAGTCGTCACCGAACCCCCGCCATGTTTCATCCCATCTTTTAAAGTAAACTTGGCTAGAAGTTGGAAACAATGCAAAACATGTTCCTTCCGACCAAATTATTTTCTTCCTTTGCTCCATAGTTCAGTTTTTTATGGCTTCGGCAACACATTTTCCTGTTACTTGCATTTGCATGACTTACTAGGGTATTTTAGAATTCCATCTTGCCCTGCATTTCCATGCTTATGGAGCTTCCTTAGTGTCGTTTTGGTGCTCACGGTGTTCGCGAGTGCGACATTCAGTTCTGCAGAAAAGTTTGCAGCCATCGTTTTCTTATTTTTCCGCCACTATCCTCTCGCCAGCGTTGTGACTTAGCGGATGACGTTTTCCCGCTTTTCCTCTATGCGATATAAATCTTCAATATGGTGTCTCTTGAAAGACCATACACTTTGGCACCTTGGTTATGGAAGAACCCACCATACGAACATCAACAATTTGGCCACATACGAATGCACTGTGGTCTGACATAATCCTCTCAAAACTACACAGTTCTAATCACGACTGACACCTGAAACGTGTTGAGGACACTGCACACATGCCGCTCGTATTTATACAGGGTGGTCCATTGATCGTGATCGAGCCAATATCTCAAGAAATAAGCGTCAAACGAAAAAACTACCAAGAACGAAACTTGTTTAGCTTGAAGGGGGAAACCAGATGACACTATGGTTGGACCGCTCGATGGCGCTGCCATAGGTCAAACGGATATCAAAAGCGTTTTTTCTTTAGATAGGAACCCCCATTTTTAATTACATATTCGTGTACTACGTAAAGAAATATGAATGTTTTAGTTGTAGCACTTTTCTCGCTTTATGATAGATGGTGCTGTAATAGTCACAAACATATGGCTCACAATTTTAGACGAACAGTTGGTAACAGGGAGGTTTTTTAAATTAAAATACAGAATGTAGGTAGGTTTGAACATTTTATTTCGGTTGTTCCAATGTGATACATGTACCTTTGTGAACTTATCATTTCTGAGAACGCATGCTGTTACAGCGTGATTACCTGTAAATACCACATTAATGCAATAAATGCTCAAAATGATGTCCGTCAACCTAAATGCATTTGGCAGTACGTGTAACGACATTCCTCTCAACAGCAAGTAGTTCGCCTTTCGTAATGTTCGCACATACATTGACAATGCGCTGATGCATGTTGTCAGGCGTTGTCGGTGGATCACAGTAGCAAATATCCTTCAACTTTCCCCACAGAAAGAAATCCGGGGACGTCAGATCTGGTGAACGTGCGGGCCATGGTATGGTGCTTCAACGACCAATCCACCTGTCATGAAATATGCTATTCATTACCGCTTCAACCGCACGCGAGCTATGTGCCGGACATCCATCATGTTGGAAGTACATCGCCATTCTGTCATGCAGTGAAACATCTTGTAGTAACATCGGTAGAACATTACGTAGGAAATCAGTATACATTGCACCATTTAGATTACCATCGATAAAATGGGGGCCAATTATCCTTCTCCCGAAAATGCCGCACCATACATTAACCCGCCAAGGTCGCTGATGTTCCACTTGTCGCAGCCATCTTGAATTTTTCGTTCCCCCATAGTGCATATTATGCCGGTTTACGTTACCGCTGTTGGTGAATGACGTTTCGTCGCTAAATAGAACGCGTGCAAAAAATCTATCATCCTCCCGTAATTTCTCTTGTGCCCAGTGGCAGAACTGTACACGACGTTCAAAGTCGGCGCCATGCAATTCCTGGTGCATAGTAATATGGTACGGGTGCAATGGATGTTGATTTAGCATTCTCAACACCGACGTTTTTGAGATTCCCGCGCAATTTGTCTGCTACTGATGTGCGGATTAGCCACGACAGCAGCTACAACACCGACTTGGGCATCATCATTTGTTGCAGGTTGTGGTTGACGTTTCACATGTGGCTGAACACTTCCTGTTTCCTCAAATGACGTAACTATCCGGCGAACGGTCCGGAAACTTGGATGATGTTGTCCAGGATACCGAGCAGCATACATAGCACACGCCCGATGGGCATTTTGATCACAATAGCCATACATCAACACGATATTTACCTTTCCCGCAATTGGTAAAAGGTCCATTTTAACACGGGTAATGTATCACGAAGCAAATACCGTCCGCACTGGCGGAATGTTACGTGATACCACGTTCTTATACGTTTGTGACTATTACAGTGCCATCTGTCACAAAGCGGAAAAAGTGGTCCAACTAAAACATTCATATTTCTTTACGTACTACACGAATATGTAATAATAAATGGGGGCCAACTATAGCTCCATCTGGTTTCCCCCTTCAAGCTAGACGAGTTTTGCTCTTTGTAGCTTTTTCGTTCATGCTTATTTCGTGAGATATTTGGCCCGGTCACTATCAATGTACCACCCTGTATACAGCAGTGGAACCCGTAGGGTTGGCTGGCACCTGCGTTTATGTTCAAGCATACTTTTCTCGCGGTGTTTCCAGATTTTTGTCGAACCCCTGTACGTCGTCGGAGAAACTCCTTTCGCTCACTGGATGACCCCAGCACGGCTGCCATGGATGAGTGGGACAAAATGGTTCAAATGGCTCTCAGCACTATGGGACTTAACATCTGTGGTCACTAGTCCCCTAGAACTTAGAACTACTTAAACCTAACTAACCTAAGGACATCACACACATCCATGCCCGAGGCCGGATTCGAACCTGCGACCGGAGCGGTCACGCGGTTCCAGACTGAAGCGCCTAGACCGCACGGCCACACCGGCCGGCATGAGTGGGACAGGCTCGAGCAGCGATGTCCTGACTACCTCTCGTCAACACGCCAAGGAGGATCCAAGCATGCTATACTGCGCGTGGTAGTTCAACACGGAAATGAATCTTAATCAGCAACAAACTTTTATTTCACAGATCTGCAAAGGTTTACAACTTATAATAGACTGCTGTTATTGCGGTTGTTACACTGATGTGACGAAAGTCATAAAATACTTCCCAATATGGTTTCGGATCTCCTTTTGCCCAGCGTAAGTCTATAATTTGACGTGGCATGGACTCAAAAAATCGTTGGAAGTCCCCTGCAGACATATTGAGTCATGCTACCTGTATACCCGTCCGTAATTGGAAAAGTGTTGCCGGCGCAGGATTTTGTAAACGAAGTGTCCTCTCGATTATGTCCCGTAAATGTTCGATAGGATTCATGCCGGAGTGTCAGGGCCACCAAATCATTCACACAAATTGTCCAGAATTTTCATCAAACAACTAGCGAACAATAGTGGCCCAGTGACGTATTTGGAAACATGAAGTATGTCAATGGCTGAAAATGGTCTCAGAGTAGCCGAACGTAACGATTTGCAGTCAATGATCGGTTCAGTTGGACCAGAGGACCCAGTGCATTCCACGTCAACACACCACTATGGAGCCACCACCAGCTTACCCAGTGCCTTGTTGATAACTTTGGTCACAGACTTCGTCGAGACTGCGCCACACTCGAATCCTACCATCAGCTACTACCAACTGAAATCGGGACTCCTCAGAGCAGACCACGGTGTTCCAACCGACGTGGCCATCAGCCCAGGAGAGGCGCTGCTGCTGAGTTCGTGCTGTTAGTAAAGGCATACACGTCGATTTCGCGTTGTCTGTGCTGAGATGTAATGCCTGAACTTTGGTATTCTTAGTACCATCTTGACACACTGGGTCTCGATATCTGAGTTCCCTAACGATTTCCTGAATGAAATGTGCCATGCGTCTAGCTCCAGCTACCATTCTATGTTCAAAGTCTGTTAATTTTCGTCATGCGGCCATAATCACGTCGGACACCTTTTCACATGACTCACTTGAGTACAAATGGCTGCTCCACCAATGCACTGCTCTCTTATACCTTGTGTACGCGATACTGCCACCATCTGTACATGTTCATATCGCTATCAAAATGATTCAAATGGCTCTGAGCACTATGGGACTTAACTTCTGAGGTCATCAGTCCCCTAGAGCGTAGAACTACTTAAAGCTAACTAACCTAAGGACATCACACACATCCATGGCCGAGGCAGGATTCGAACCTGCGACCGTAGCGGTCACGCGTTTCCAGACTGAAGCGCCTAGAACCGCTCGGCCACTCCGCCCGGCATATCGCTATCCCATGACTTTTGCCACCACAGCGTATTTCGCTTTTATTCCACAGTACAGCTATTTTCCTAGTTTCTAAAGGCTTCTTCACTCTCATCTTATTTTAATTTCGCTTTCTGCTTACAATTCTTCCATAAAAATGACCCTGTGAGTACCAACTAATGCCATGCTCCTGTATGAGAGACACTCATCATAATTATTTATGCGACAGTCCCTTGTGTGCCTTGACCTTCCGTAGATGATCATTCCATTCGTCGCTGTACTCAGTTCTGACATCCATATTTCCTTGTGTCCTCTCGGACACCTTCTCTCACCTTTGCTTTGATCTTCCGAGTTTCCTTGTTACTTCAGGCGGTGAATATCTTGTTAACCATTCTCTCGTTAGCTCTCAGTACATATCCTGCACATTTCCACCTTTTCGTCTCAGTGTAGTTGAGAATGTCTGTTTTTTCACTGCGTAAGACAATTATGTGTTCAGAATGACATATTAATTTGTTTACGGTCTCGTGGTTTGGAAATTTGTGGTAAGATTTTATGGGAATAAACTGCTGAGGTCATCAGTCCCTAAGCTTACACACTACTTAATCTAACATAAACTAACTTACGCTAAGGACAACACACACACACACACACACACACACACACACACACACACAGGCCCGAGGGAGGACTCCAACCTCCGACGGCGGAAGCGTGAACCGTTACAGGACGCCCTTAGACCACGCGGTTGATCTCTTGGTCACCGCTGATTTACTGTAGAGTACAGTAGGCTAAATCGTGGAGAGAGAGCGCACATTTTCAAAATCGTATATGTAAAGTCCTATGGTGCACTTTAGTAAAATTTCTTTTTGTACAATTAAACACACCAGTTGTCTACGAGATATAACTTTCTTTTAATTTTTTCAGTATTACATTTAAACATAATATTTGACTATGAGTACATATTAACATTGCCGCGTAAATTCCTTATGCTAGGAGTGATATGCTGCATGCTAAGGAACCGCAAGATTTTTGAAGAAAAAACGATAAAGTATTAACAATAGCTTTTTTTGACATCTTACTTATATGTCTAAATTCTTCATTAAATTCTTCATTGATTTAGGTAACCAATTTACTTATTGATTAAGTTAAAAATATAATTTTATTTAGATATTGGATACACATATTTTATCAGTGTCCGGTGAATAAATTTTAAGTAATTGGCCCATATATTGATACAGTCGAAAATACCGAATAATATTGTGCATGGATCTTCATGAGACTATGTGACACGTGTGGGCTCGAAAATATCATCCGTATTTTGGATGTGACGTGACATGTTCCGCATTAGTCATACATTTTTCCGGTATTTCCCGAATTTTGCGGTCCCATGTGTGAAATATTAAAATACTTGTCTCAGCGTCATCTACATCGCTACGGGTTATTTTGAACGTTAATAAGAATCACCCTGTGCCGATTATACAAGGTGTTTGTGAATTCATTTATTATTTTCCCCGTGAACATTTTATTATGGACAATTAACAAATTGAACAAACATTGAGACCTTTCTCGAGACAAATTTAGTTCATTTCAGTGCGATGACCCGGCCACTGCAAGCAAAAGTCCCATAGTTCCAGTGTAATCCGAAATACCCTTGCCAACATAGCTGACATTATTTGGTCCACACTTGCACGTTAGTTTTTCTGAACAGCAGATTAGATTTCATATGTTTTATCAGGCCATAGTACCAACTGTTGGCGAAAAATATTCGTTTCTAGGGTTCAGTACTTCAACCGCTGAAAACAGAACCCTTATAAGAACACTTTATTGTGCGTCTGTCAGTCTGTCTGTCGTCTGTCTATTTGTCTGTAAGACTGTTATAAACCCTTTTCTTCTCAGGAACAGGAAAACGTATCAGTTTCAAATTTATGCCACATATTAAGGTCTACGGTTCCTTGGCGGTGTAGACAATTTAAGCGTGTAAGTCAATTCAATAAAAGTATACGGCTCTTTGCGTCTCATATTTTACACTGACAAATTCACTCATCAAAACCTATAGGATGCTTCCTTTTGATCTAGAATCATGAAATTGTCACCAACAGAATTTTTCACATATGGTGGAAGCCTACTGAAGAGGATGTTAGCGAATGCTGGATGTAATAGGCAAATTTCGCTGTAGTTAGACCACAACAAGACATCGCCTTTCTTGTGCATCGCGCATAAGATTACCTATGTTCCATTTATCAGGGATATCTTCTTCTACTCAGATCTTAATTACAAGCTTGAGGAAATATTTAACAAAATCCTTTCCTACATTTTTGTCAGTTATGCTTATATTACATTGATTCCTGTGGCCTTATTATTCTTCAGCTTTTTCGTGGCTTCCTCAGCAGTTGATACTGGTTTCCTTGTTTCTGAATTCCTTGTGTTTACAGTAGGTATCTCATCTAAACCGTCACTCAGCACTTCATAAGTGTTGAGCCCATCTTTCCCACATACCTTCATCACTACTCAAAACTGAGGCATCTGTATTTCTGCATAAAGTAGTCCTAGGCTATTCTCCCGTCACTTATTGCTTGCAGCTGCTTTATTTCTTCCAGTTCTATCCTTTAATGCTCTCTCTTTTAGTTTCTGTTCAGCCTCGTTTTTTTCTCTTCTTGTTGTTCTATAATCTCATTTTAATTGACGTTACTTGTGAATGTTCCTTATCAAACCAGTCATTGTGTATGGCCCGACCTACGCTTCCTAGACCTTCACCAGCAGCTTTTGTAAGGGCGCCTTTTAGTTTCCTCCACATTCGATTCTCTTACTGTCAGTCAAGGGTGCCAGATTTTCAGAAAATATTTGAGCAGTCTCGGATTCCTTGAGCTTATCAATATCGAATTTTCTTGAGAGAGATTCACGTAAAATTCCTGCATTAGAATTTCGACTACTGATTGTGCTATTACAAGGTAATAATAATGAGCGATGGCATTGGTGGCCGGGAGACCCCTCGCGGGGCGGTTCGGCAGCCGCTCCACAAGTTGTTTAACGCCACTACGGCGACTTGCGAGTGAATGAGGATGAAAGACACACAACACCCAGTTATCTCGAGGCAGAGAAATCCCTGACCCCGCCGGGAATCGAACCAG
The DNA here is from genome assembly GCF_021461395.2 of Schistocerca americana. Lineage (NCBI taxonomy): Eukaryota > Metazoa > Arthropoda > Insecta > Orthoptera > Acrididae > Schistocerca > Schistocerca americana. The sequence goes on along the minus strand of NC_060130.1, from coordinate 751,460,681 downwards.
GGAACCCGTGAGCGGGAAGCGAGAACGCTACCGCAAGACCACGAGCCGCGGACGCTATTACAAGGTAATTGCCGAAGTCAACATTAGCATTCCTTTAGTTTCTCACATCCAATAGGCTGGACGGGCGTCTTGCATCTATTAGGAAATGGTCGATTTGGTTAAAAGCCTCCAACTGTATACTTCCACGTCGTTTTGCTTGAATCTTTTGGTTAAAAGTTGTACTACTAACTACTATATTTCTCGAGGAAGCAAAGTGTACAAGTCTGATTCCATTGTTCAAATGTCTCTGAGCACTATGGGACTTAACATCTATGGTCATCAGTCCCCTAGAACTTAGAACTACTTAAATCTAACTAACCTAAGGACATCACACAACACCCAGTTATCACGAGGCAGAGAAAATCCTTGACCCCGCCGGGAATCGAACCCGGGAACCCGGGTGTGGGAAGCGAGAACGCTACCGCACGACCACGAGCTGCGGACGATTCCATTGTTATTTGGGTTATCATAAAGACTGCATTTTCCAATACAAAACTCACATTCATTTTCTTTTGCTAATTTAACACTGATATCTCCAAAAATTATCTTATAGCATCCTCTGGAATATTCATCCTATATTTCACACTTTTTTCTGTCGTGTTCCCGTTACTCATACTGCCGGTCCATTGCATCATGATCAACTCATTTCTCTCAGAATGATGAATCACATTTTACCTGGAATAAAATCTTCAGCCCGGTCACATGAAATACCGGATATTGCGCGACGACGTGTTTCACAGCTAGATGTGCCGTTGAGTGTTTTCTGTAAATGGGAAAACTGAGAGCATACTAATATTTTTCGTCTCTAGATGATTTATGTTTCGTTCGCCTCCTGTGTTCATGCAGTCACTACCGCGGAAACCGGTGTCATGAAGGAAAAAAACTGATACTTTCTCAATTAACCGAGGACACAGCGCATAAGGTTCTATGCTCTATTCCTATTTTCCATAGTGACTATGGAAATGAGGATTCTGTATTTTCATTGCTCCTCGTTGAAAAATTTAGAAAACATGCAAAAAAATGGCTCTGAGCACTATGGGACTTAACATCTCAGGTCATCAGTCCCCTAGAATTTAGAACTACTTAAACCTAACTAACCTAAGGACATCACACACATCCATGCCCGAGGCAGGATTCGAACCTGCAACCGTAGCGGTCAAGCGGTTCCAGACTGAAGCGCCTAGAACCGCACGGCCACACCGGCCGGCAGAAAACATGCAAATAAATTAATTTGAATCTCTCAAAGAAACGTAAGAGTGATGAAAACTTGTAGAAATTATATCGATATTTGCGTCCGTCATACGTTTTTTCGTGTTATCTAATATGCATTTCGACAGTTACACAGTCATCTTCAGGTGTAAGACCTATTTCACAACACCATACTCATGAGGGAACCTCCTCATCGCACCCCCCTCAGATTTAGTTATAAGTTGGCACAGTGGATAGTCCTTGAAACACTGAACACAGATCACTCGAGAAAACAGGAAGAATTGTATGGAACTATGAAAAAAAAAGCAAAATATACAAACTGACTAGTCCATCCGCAAGATAAGCAACATCATGGATAAGTGAGCTCAGGAGCGCCGTGGTCCCGTGGTTAGCGTGAGCAACTGCGGAACAAAAAGTTCTTGTTTCAAGTCTTCCCTCGATTCTTTATTTTCGCAAAGTTATTATTTGTCCGTTCGTTCATTGACGTCTCTGTTCACTATAATAAGTTTAGTGTCTGTGTTTTGCGACCGCACCGCCAAACCACGCGATTAGTAGACGAAAGGACGTGCCTCTCCAATGGGAACCGAAAACATTTGTTCGCAGGGTCACAGGTCAACCGATTCCTCCACAGGAAACCACGTCTGATATAATCTATACGACACTGGTGACGGCATGTGCGTCACATGACAGGAATATGTTGTCGACCCACCTAACTTGTACACTTGGCGAATGGGTAAAAAGATTCTTCTACCTTGCCCGATTTAGGTTTTCTTGTGGATGTGATAATGACTCCCAAAAAGTGATGAAAACATAAGAGTTTGTCACATAAACTGCAACAAATGAATGCAACAGTTTCACAGTCGCTCAGTTTACCCTGTGCTCTGTCAAAACATATGTTTTTAACGTTTTCAAATTTTTCCGTGTGTAGACCGTCAAATCCTGGATATGTCCAAGCAAATCTGAACATGTCCTGGAATTTTGGAGAGTGAAGTTGATTTTGTGTGAGTGCCTGAACTTTGATAACTGTCTGAAAATAAAAAATTAAAATTTTCACTCTAGGCAAGACTTAAACCAAGGACCTCTCATTCCGCAGCTGCTCACGCTAACCACGGGACCACGGCGCTCCTAAGCTCCCACTATCCTTGATGCTGCATATCTTGCGCATGGACTACTCAATTTGTATATTATGCTTATTTTTTTCCTAGTTCCACACAACTTCTTCCTGTTTTCTCCATTGATCTGTGTTCATTTTTTCAAGGCCTATCCACTGTGCCAACTTATAACTAAATCTGAGGGGGGTGCGATGGGGAGGTTCCCTTGTCAGAGAGCGCACTATGATACCTTGCACCAGCAAACGAGGTGGCTAGGATGTTACTTTGTGTCCTTCAACAGTAACAGGTGACTAAGCTAGACACAGTGTTTGTATAGGTGACGAACTGAAGAAGATACAGCCCTTAATGGATGGAGTAGCTATTTTTATCATGAGCTTTTATGTAAAACCTGGAATTTATATCAAAATCGATACTTCATCGAGGTGATTCCGTCTTCGTCGTTGCAACTGATGAAGACAAAAGAGATTTCTTTTATTTTGTTACCACTATGCTATTTTTCAACCAGATCATTCACATTAGTCAATATTTTTATAGCCCGCATCTCGTGGTCGTGCGGTAGCGTTCTCGCTTCCCACGTCCGGGTTCCCGGGTTCGATTCCCGGCGGGGTCAGGGATTTTCTCTGCCTCGTGATGGCTGGGTGTTACATTCCCGGCGGGGTCAGGGAATTTCTCTGCCTCGTGATGGCTGGGTGTTGTGTACTGTCCTTAGGTTAGTTAGGTTTAAGTAGTTCTAAGTTCTAGGGGACTGATGACCATAGATGTTAAGTCCCATAGTGCTCAGAGCCATTTGAACCATTTTCATAGCATAACGCAAGTTTTTAAGTTACTGATAATAGAAACGGGCGTTGTGCCCTATAACTTCTTCTAAGAAGTCGACTTCACAAACGTCGAATAACTTTTGATTTTATGCTGCATTCATGTCGATACCACGCCCCATGAAGTGAACAACAAGTGCTTTTATTATTTCCCAAACAGCTTTTCCATTGCCTTACATGCCACAGCGCATTCAATTACAATTTTTTCCCTTTCCTTGCTTTCTATATTAGACTTTGAACAACAGCGTTAATTTATTTTTTTAGTTTTAGTGGTGACATGCTTTTGCCTTCCCATAACTACTCATTCATTATTTTCACCAATCTGTAATGGCCACAATACTCAGATTCCAGTGAGTGGTGTACCTGGCCACTGTCCACAAACAGGTCTTCAAATAGCAGATGAATGGCAAGCTGTATTCATTTGTTACTGAACAACAAGACGGCAAAATTTATTTCTGAATTCATTGAAAAGTTTTCATTTTCTTGCTTAGTTCTGATTTCACCGTGGGTAAATACCTCCTTCACTTGGGTTAATATGACCATGCACATTGGTACTGACTGCCCGTTGACTTTAACGAAATGTCCAAAAAGAAGAGAGTGACATGAACACATGGTAGTCAAAATTTACGTTTAATGCTTAGAGAGGAACACGAATCGTTGACTTGAAATACATGAAGCACATTCAGTGGTTGTTGCTGTGGTCTTCAGCCCTGAGACTGGTTTTATGCAGCTCTCCATGCTACTCTATCCTGTGCAAGCTTCTTCATCTCCCAGAACCTACTGCAGCCTAAATCCTTCTGAATCTGCTTAGTGTATTCATCTCTTGGTCTCCCTCTACGATTTTTACCCTCCACGCTGCCCTCCAGTACTAAATTGGTGATCCCTTGATGCCTCAGAACATGTCTTACCAACCGATTCCTTCTACTAGTCAAGTTGTGCCACAAACTCCTCCCCAATTCTATTCAATACCTCATCATTAGTTATGTGATCTAACCACCTAATCTTCAGCATTCTCTTGTAGCACCACATTTCGAAAGCTTCTATTCTCTTCTTCTGTAAACTATTTATCGTCCATGTTTCACTTCCATACATGGCTACACTCCATACAAATACTTTCAGAAACGACTTCCTGACAGTTAAATCAATACTCGATGTTAACAAATTTCTCTTCTTCAGAAACGCTCTCCTTGCCATTGCCAGTCTACATTTTATATCCTCTCTACTTCGACCATCATCAGTTACCTTGCTCCCCAAATAGCAAAACTCCTTTACTACTTTAAGTGTCTCATTTCCTAATCTAATTCCCTCTGCATCACCCGACTTAATTCGACTACATTCCATTATCCACGTTTTGCTTTTGTTGATGTTCATCTATTACCCTCCTTTCAAGACACTGTCCATCCCGTTCAACTGCTCTCCCAAGTCCTTTGCTGTCTCTGACAGAATTACAATGTCATCGGCGAACCTCAAAGTTTTTATTTCTTCTTCATGGATTTTAATGCCTACTCCGAACTTTTCTTTTGTTTCCTATACTGCTTGCTCAATATACAGATTGAATAGCATCGGGGAGAGGCTACAACCCTGTCTCACTCCATTCCCAACCACTGCTTCCCTTTCATGTCCCTCGACTCTTATAACTGCCATCTGGATCTGTACAAACTGTAAATAGCCTTTCGCTCCCTGTATTTTACCCCTGCCACCTTCAGAATTTGAAAGAGAGTATTCCAGTCAACATTGTCAAAAGCTTTCTCTAAGTCTACAAATGCTAGAAATGTAGGTTTGCCTTTCCTTAATCTTTCTTCTAAGATAAGTTGTAGGGTCAGTATTAACTCACATGTTCCAACATTTCTACGGAATCCAAACTGATCTTCCCCGAGGTCAGCTTCTACCAGTTTTTCCATTCGTCTGTAAAGAATTCGCGTTAGTATTTTGCAGCTGTGACTTATTAAACTGATAGTTCGGTAATTTTCACATCTGTCAACACCTGCATTCTTTGGGATTGGAATTATTATATTCTTCTTGAAGTCTGAGGGAATTTCGCCTGTCTCATACATCTTGCTCACCAGATGGTAGAGTTTTGTCAGGACTGGCTCTTCCAAGGCTGTCAGTAGTTCTAATGTAATGTTGTCTACTCCCGGGGCATTGTTTCGACTTAGGTCTTTCAGTGCTCTGTCAAACTCTTCACGCAGTATCGTATCTCCCATTTCATCTTCATCTACCTCCTCTGTCATTTCCATAATATTATCCTCAAGAACAATTTGAGCTCTTGATATTCATACAAGAGGTTCTCTTTTCTGCAAAGGTCTCTTTAATTTTCCTGTAGGCAGTATCTATCTTACCCCTATTGATATGTGGCTCTACATCCTTACATTTGTCCTCTAGCCATCCCTGCTTGGCCATTTTGCACTTCCTGTCGATCTCATTTTTGAGACGTTTGTATTCCTTTTTGCCTGCTTCATTTACTGCATTTTTATATTTTCTCCTTTCATCAATTAAACTAAATATCTCTTCTGTTACCCAAGGATTTCTATTAGCCCTCGTCTTTTTACCTACTTGATCATCTGCTACCTTAACTGTTTCATTCCTCAAAGCTACCCATTCTTCTACTACTGCATTTCTTTCCCCCATTCTTGTCAACCGTTCCCTAATGCTGTCCCTGAAGCTCTCTACAACCTCTGGTTCTTTCAGTTTATCCAGGTCACATCTCCTGAAATTCCCATTTTTTTTGCAGTTTCTTCAGTTTTAATCTACAGTTCATAACCAATATATTGTGGTCAGAGTCTACATCTGCCCCTGGAAATGTCTTACAATTTAAAACCTGGCTCCTGAATCTCTGTCTTACCTTTATTTAGTCTATCTGACACCTTCTAGTACCTCCAGGCTTCTTCCATGTATACAACCTTCTTTCATGATTCTTGAACCAAGTGTTAGCTATGATTAAGTTATGCCCCGTGCAAAATTCTACCAGGCGGCTTCCTCTTTCATTTCTTCCCCCTAATCCATATTCACCTACTACGTTTCCTTCTCTCCCTTTTCCTACTGTCGAATTCCAGTCACCCATGACTATTAAATTTTCGCCTGCCTTCACTATGTGAATAATTTCTTTTATCTCATCATACATTTCATCAATCTCTCCGTCATCTACAGAGCTAGTTGGCATATAAACTTGTACTGCTGTGGTAGGCGTGGGCTTCGTATCTATCTTGGCCACGATAATGAGTTCACTATGCTGTTTGTAGTAGCTTACCCGCATTGCTATTTTCCTATTCATTATTAAACCTGGTTCTGCATTACCCCTATTTGATTTTGTATTTATAACCCTGTATTCACCTGACCAGAAGTCTTGTTCCTCCTGCCACCGAACTTCACTAATTCCCACTATATTTAACTTTGCCGCGCGGGATTAGCCGAGCGGTCTGGGGTGCTGCAGTCACGGACTGTGCGGCTGATCCGGGCGGGGGTTCGAGTCCTTCCTCGGGCATGGGTGTGTGTGTTTGTCCTTAGGATAATTTAGGTTAAGTAGTGTGTAAGCTTAGGGACTGATGATCTCAGCAGCTGGGTCCCATAAGATTTCACACACATTTGAACATTTTTATCTAACTTTAACCTATCCATTTCCCTTTTTAAATTTTCTAACCTACCTGCCCGATTAAGGGATCTGACATTCCACGCTCTGATCAGTAGAACTCCAGTTTTCTTTCTCCTGATAACAACATCCTCCTGAGTAATCCCCGCCCGTAGATCCGAACGGGGGACTATTTTACCTCCGGAATATTTTACCCAAGAGGACGCCATCGTCATTTAACCATACAGTAAAGCTGCATGCTCTCGGGAAAAGTTACCACTGTAGTTTCCCCTTGCTTTCAGCCGTTCGCAGTACCAGCACGGCAAGGCCGTTTTGGTTGGTGTTACTTATGTTTTTTACTGATTTCCTAGGAAATGCATATGTTTATAAAACATAAAACGAAAAGTTTAACACTTCCATAAAGTTCTTACTTCTTGATGAGCTTCACTAAATGTATGATAATGGTGATAATTTTATTTACTTGATTAACCCACAAGATAACCCTTTCTTGGGCACTCCATCATCTTTTGTTATGGAATATATACATGGAAAATTCTTTTATTTTGTAAATGTAAGGTTCAAATGAAATTATTTCATTTTTGTTTTTTAAAAGTGAACTTTAATGTTTTATTTATTTACTATAAATAATTTAACTTAATATATTAATATGTCAGTTCACATTTTTGGGAGAAATCTATGATAGTTAAAAAATATCTTTGGTGTGAGTTTATTTTGGTAATGTGGGATACCAGTCCTTATTTCTAACAGTTAGATAGTACTGTATGTGACAGAACCACTGCACAGCTACACCAGTATAAAATATGTGCAATGAAGAACTGTCTCTACAATATTTTAGTCCCTATAGCGAAACTGAAGCGGACCTAATGTTTCAAATATCACCCAAGTAAAATATTTACAAAGGCTTATAGCATTTGGTATCTAATGCAATTATAGATGTTCTTTGTGATTACACAGATTTATTGTCGAAATATGAACGGGTGAAATTCGATGACTTAAATCACTCTTAACTATAATGAATATTCAAAGTGCTGTGGTGCAGTTGACAAAGTCAGCATTACGTCTTGTCCCTTAGAATGTGGATATCGCTATTTGACTATAATTCACTGGACTGGCAGAGATGAGGGAACGGCAAACTGCATGCTAATGTGCCATATGTATGCAGAGCTACGACTGCTGCTGTTTGCAGGGGCGAAAGTATGTGCAGTGAGAAATTCACCTCAAATATTCCTCTCAAGCCAGAGCGGCGCAGTTCTTACCATGCACCATTGGCAGCTTGCAAAGCGGTGAAATGCATGCCACAGCAGTGACTCAACTTAAGTACCACAGCCTCCACTGCACGATACAGGATTTGGAACTTTGTCTCCAAACGAGACACGAAGTTGTGATGCCATGAACTAGGGATCCTGGTCAGAAAATTCATTCAGATTGGCCTCACGGCAACAAACCAAAAATCAAACACCTAACAGTGAATATACAGTGTGCCTTGTGGCTAGCACATGACGTTTGTACTTCTGTTGCTTGCAAGTGTCTCTCTGGCAGTCTGATCACCACTGCCCTCTATCTCCACTTCTCCCATATTCTTTGCCTTCACTCGTACTCAGTATACTCCAAAACTATGTGCTCCATGTGGAGCGGAGCACCATAAAAAAGCTCAATACACGAATTCTGCGACGTGATCGGTGTTTTTCGCCAACAGCATATCTTTCAGTACCTATTACTGCCTCCCTCCAACTGATGAGGAGATCATTTTCCATCAGTCCTCTATCTATAACAATATCAAACAGGTACCACATGATAACATCACACTTAGATCGCCAATCAAGACATAGATTCATCATTTGCACAGGAACACTACCATGGAACGCAACATGTCCCTAAAAGAACTGCAGATACTGGAACGCCTGTGCAGCGGATATCAAACTGTGCCAACCCATCATGGCGACAGAAGCGAAATTTTTTTTTTTGTGAAAGCTGAGACGGGCTGTCTCCTCTACAGGCATCAATTACTACCGCCCCATGTCAATGCGATCTGGGAAAGGATCCAGATAAACTTAGATGCTGTCATCTGTACAGAAGTGCCCCATGTCCTATTAAACATGAATCCCTACAGGACACAAAACGGTTCAAATGGCTCTGAGCACTATGGGACTCAACTGCTGAGGTCATTAGTCCCCTATAACTTAGAACTAGTTAAACCTAACTAACCTAAGGACATCACAAACATCCATGCCCGAGGCAGGATTCGAACCTGCGATCGTAGCGGTCTTGCGGTTCCAGACTGCAGCGCCTTTAACCGCACGGCCACTTCGGCCGGCGTTACAGGACACAGGCAAACCCCCTGCTGCTAAGGTCTGTCCGCCACCATTCCTCCTGCAGGGGAAGCTGTGACAAAGACTCCTTGCCCATCACTCCAGTATACCTCAGTTCAGTCCTTCACATTCTCTAAACCGTCAGCAGTAAAGTTTCTGTTTTGCTATCTACGTTGGGCCCTGCTGTCGTGCTCAGCAACAGCCTTGGCAGTCCATGATGAAGACACGCTTCCAACACGAGCACAGTTTTATCACTTCAAAATACTGCATGTAAGAATGTTACCTTACAACCAACACTCTGCCTAATCAAAGTCAGCACTCCACACTTTTCACTGAATTGGTTACTGCACCACTTTAATGCGGCGCTAATCTTCATAAGGTCCATAACTGATGAATAAGATGAGACAGAGACAATCCCAAAGGACTAGACACCTTTCATAGTATCGCTTATCTATAAAGAAGACTGCTTACGGAACACTTGGGCAACCCAGTCTTGAGTACTGTTTAAATGTTTTGGATCCCTACAAGGTCAGTTTAAAGCATGACCTCAATGTAATTAAAAGGCTGGTGGTTAGGCTTTTTACTGGTGGGTTTCATCAACATGGAATATTGCAGAAATGCTCTGTGAACCTCAAATTGCATTTGTCGCAGATTACAGAACAATTCTACTGCCACCGACGTACATCACACATCTTCGCTGACCATCAGGGCTCAGTTCAGTTCTAAGCGGGGATCATCACTGAAGACAATTCTACTCCAGTCACTGGGATTCCGGGACGAAGGCGTGTGTGGAGACGCCCCGGAAAGCAATGGGATACAAAAATTGCTGTCGCTCGTCATGCGTCCTGACAACTAGGAGTGGCATTTCTTTTCATAGCAGGACCCCTTTCGTTACCATCCTCGGCACCCTTATAGCAGAGCGGTATGTCGACGGTATTGTATGCCCCGTTTCGTTCCCCTTGATGGCAAGCCAACCTGGGCTTACATTTCAGGAAGATAATGTCCACCTGCGCATGGGGTGAGCTTTTGCTGTTTGTCTTCGTGCTTGTTAAATCCTATTTTGACCTGCAAGATCCCCAAATCACTCCTAAACTGAGAATGTTTCGAGCACTATTGGTGGGACCCTCCTAGTAGCTCGGGATTTTGACGATCTAACCCACAAGTTGGATATAATTTGGCACGAATCCCACAGGAGGCCAGCCAACAACACTATCAATCAATGCCAAGCCAAATAAATGCTTAGATAAGGGCCAGAAGTAGACCAACAGGTTATTGAGTTACTCAATTTGTGGATCTCTTTCTCTTGAATAAATCATCCAACTTTTTCTGAAATTGTAATCATTTGTTTGTCTGCACATGTGCATCATATCTACCGATTTCCATCCCGTCCGCATAATTCCTTCGTGGAATAAATAAAATTATTGTGTTTGCTATACAGAAACAATCTTTGAACGTTATGAGGACTTGTCATGCGGCCATATTTTATTCGATTATCGGCTTCGCAATTAGTACACTATATGATGAAAAGTATCTGTACAGCTATTAGTGGTCACTAATACGGACTGTGTCCACCGTTAGCGTTTTTGATAGCTTTAACTCTGCTGGTAACACTCTCAGTGAGAGTCTGAATGTCTGTGTGGAAATGACAGTCCATTCTGACTCGAGAGCCGAAACCACAGAAGATACCAATGTTGGACGCTGGGGTCTGGAGCAAAGTCTCCGTTCTGACTTCTGACACATCGCGAAGGTGTTCGACTGGAGTACGCTCGAGACTCTTGGCAGACCAGTGAATTAAAATAATTTTCTTATTATTATTATTTTGATTCAGGCTTTTTCCCGCTTCGGTTCAGAGTCAGCATTATTATCTACGGATTTGCCAAGGTTATTACAAGAGGTGGCGGAAGTGTCCTTCCCGTGTGCTTCGCAATACATTTGGGATGGAATGTGTGTACTCCAACTGTCTGTCTGTATTGTCATTCATGTGAAAGTGAGCGAAAGTTGTTGAAGTGTTGGCGAATAGTGGAACTGAAACGGGTCTTTGGTACGAGCGTGGTACCCACCTACAGGAAGGTGGGAACTAAACTTCTAGGGAAATTTCAAGCAGCAATGCCATTCGACATTTATCTTCACCTTAGTGATCCGCACAATTTTTAAAACTTGTTACCCTCCCGCCGGAGGTTCGAGTCCTCCCTCGGGCATGGGTGTGTATGTTGTTCTTAGCACAGGTTAGTTTAAGTTAGTTTAAGTAGTGTGTAAGTCTAGGGACCGATGACCCAAACAGTTTGGTCCCTTAGGAATTCACACACATGTGAACATTTTGAAAACTTGTTATACAAGGAATGGGACGAGGATAAAATTGGTAACTTTCTTTTCTTAACAGGCCGTGCTATAAAAGACATACCAGTCGTTTCATGCAAAAGACATGAGTTGAAATTTCGGTAATAAAGGACGATCTGGAAAGGCACTTCCGGACCGAAGTGCCGCATTAGTTTTTCTGATGTTTCACCAGATTATTTCGGGTGAGTCTTGAGATGTTTTACGTGATACTGCCACAGCCAATCGCACAGAAATAAGCTGGTCCTCAATACAAGTTAAAAATAAATGGATCAAATGGTTCTGAGCACTATGGGACTTAACAAAACAAATGGCTCTGAGCACCATGTGACTTAACTCCTGAAGACATCAGTCGCCTAGAACTTAGAACTACTTAAACCGAAATAACCTAAGGACATCACACAGATCCATGCCTGAGGCAGGATTCGAGCCTGCGACCGTAGCAGTCGCGCGGTTCCGGACCGAAGTGCCTAGAACCGCTCGACCACCACTGCCGACGGTTAAAAAATAGTGAAAGACGAAGAAACGTTGATGTTATTCTGCTGAAGGCGGATCATAATACATTAACCAATGAAAATCAATCATTGCAGATGAAACATCTTGGTGTAGACGCCTCCAGTCAACCAGTGACTGAAACGTGGCATCGTTCAACAAGGAGGAGGAAGATATGTGAAACAGCGCTATATTTAAAATAATAAACAGTATGTGAGATATATTGCGCGCGTGTAAATACAGTTTATACTATTCCGTAGAATGAATATCTAAGTGAAAATAAAACTAAAAGCCATTCGAATAGGACATGGAGGTACACGTGGTCAGCACACAGCTCTCTCGGCTGTTGTCAGTTTTCGTGCCCTGTGTCGCTACATCTAAGTCAAGTAGCTCCTCGATTGGCGTCTCAAGGGCTGAGTGAGCCCTGCTTGACAGCAGCACTCAGCAGAGGTGGACGGTCACCCGTCCAAGTGCACCAAGCGAGATGGCGCAGTGGTTAGCACACTGGAATCGCTATTCGGGAGAACAACGGTTCAAACCCGAGTCCGGCCGTCCTGAATTAGGTTTTCCGTGATTTTCCTAAATCGCTTCGTTCAAATGCCGGGATTGTTCCTTTGAAAGAGCACGGCCGACCTCCTTCCGCAACCTTTACTAATCAGATGGGACCGATGATCTCGCTGTTTGGTCTCCTCCTCCTCCCCCCCCCCTCCCCCGCCCACAATAACTAACCAACCAACTAGCTGCAACTTCGGTGATGTGACAGGTACAGATGTTGCCACTGCGGCAAGGCCATTGGAATTTAAGTGCAACACCAACAAAAATTATGTGATAGACAACGTAGAAGGTAATAATTCGATTCGTGTTTAACGTCTACTCGTCACAGACGTGCCTAGAGACATAAAACCATTTTAACTTGAAAACGAACTGTTGGAGACAGGGAGGATGGGGAGGAGTTTGTGTGTGTGTTTGTGTGTGTGTGTGTGTGTGTGTGTGTGTGTGTGTGTGCGTGTGCGTATGAATGTGTGTATATGAAGTGGTCGTGGCCATATGAAAGGAGAAAAGAACCATTCCAGCATTGGTGTGAAGCTATTTAGGGAAAGCACGGGACAAGTGGAATACTGATGAGCAGACGGCTATTTGTTAAACATCTCTCCTTTTGTTTACGAGTGCGTAGAGACAAAAGACTAGCGTAGCTGTTACAGAGTTGGCGAAGGAATGAGAGCGCGTTAGGAAAACACCATTAATTAAATTAGCAGAAATGATTCGTACTGCTAGCCCTTTCAGGTAGTAAAATACGTAAATAAAATTGGGTATAATAGAAGTAAATAAAAAATTAGTATATAAAGGAAATGATCGACTGTAAATGGTTCCCCACTAGAATTAAGCTTCCAGACGAAGCAGACAGTAATACCTATAAAATTTTCACGCGAATTAACGACCTTTGAATTTAATCAATAAAACAGTGAGGAAGGCACAAATACTCTTACACGTGCTAGCTACTTCTTTTTGCAAGGTTTATCATTTCGTTGGATGTATTTGTAACGTATTTCATACACATGTAGTACTACTGTCGCAGGGAATGCTCTTCATTAAACAAAATATTCTGAACTTGATTTCTCTCTGCTACGGTCGTTAAATGTCTGCTTCCTCGCTTGATAGATTTCAGAAACCAATACAGACATAATACCTCGGCAAGATGTAAATGGAAATAATTTTCATGGTTTTCGCTTGTATGAGTATAAACGACGGCATTTGACTCTTGGTAAGAGTCCATAATAACTGTTGTCTACCGGATTTCTATTTTAACTGACTACCACAGCTCCACAAGGAGAATCGGATTGCATGTCGCTGTAAGCAATAAATTTATCAGTCACCACAATGAGCCACCACCTGTGGCTATTAAAGGGCATTTTATAAAATCTATAAAACTGTCATCGGTTGAATACTACAAAGCGTATGTATGGGTTTAGAAAGCTATCGATATGGGTCACTTTGTACCTTTTGTTAGCTTACACAGGCGACGAGCCAGCGGCCTGATATTAAGTCATTCGGAAGAACGCGATAAATTGTGCTATTTTTATAGAATATTAAATATTACATTGTTACAATCGCTGATTTAATTACTTCGAGAAGAAATATACTGGTTAATGTGTATCGTACGAACATCAATAAGCGGTTCATCAACTGAGATGTCCACTTTAACATTCACCAAAAATTACATAAAATTTTTAAAACTTCAAATATCACATTTAAAATTACAATTGTTACCATTGACATACTAAAAGGTTTCAGATAGATTATATAATGGTAAGACAGAGATTTAGGAACCAGATTTTAAATTGTAAGACTTTTCCTGGGGGCAGATGTGGACTCTGACCACAATCTATCGGTTATGAATTGTAGATTAAAACTGAAGAAATTGCAAAAAGGTGGGAATTTAAGGAGATGGGACCTGGATAAAGTGAAAGAACCAGAGGTTGTACAGAGTTTCAGGGAGAGCATAAGGGAACAATTGACAAGAATGGGGGAAAGAAATACAGTAGAAGAAGAATGGGTAGCTTTGAGGAATGAAATAGTGAAGGTAGCAGAGGATCAAGTAGGTAAAAAGAGGAGGACTAGTAGAAATCCTTGGGTAACAGAAGCGATACTGAATTTCATTGATGAAAGGAGAAAGTACAAAAATGCAGTAAGTGAAGCAGGCAAAAAGGAATACAAACGTCTCAAAAATGAGATCGACAGGAAGTGCAAAATGGCTAAGCAGGGATGGCTAGAGGACAAATGTAAGGATGTAGAGGTACATATCACTAGGGGTGAGATACATACTGCCTACAGGAAAATTAGAGAGACCTTTGGAGAAAAGAGAGCCACTTGTATGAATATAAAGAGCTCAGATGGAAACCCAGTTCTAAGAAAAGAAGGGAAAGCATACATGGCAGACTGTTTGTCCCCCCTCATAATGGAGTGCATGTTTGTGTGTGTGTGTGTGTGTGTGTGTGTGTGTGTGTGACTGAGTGTCAGACGACCAGAGCCCCCATGTCATAAAATCATGCCTTTCTGTATCCATTGCCACCAACAGCCGTATGGAGTCTATAGGTGCATGGTTAGAGACGTATTGAAATTTGGGTCTGGCTGAGAGTCATTCTCAGATACCGTAATGATAAGGTGACTGATCGTGTTAAGTGGGAAACCCGGGTTCAAGTCCCCGACTAGCACAAATTTCCATTGTCGTCATTCCATTGTACAGCTGACGGTTGTCCATATTCGCAAATGCAAATACATTTCATGTATTTCACAATGGCTGCAGTTGCCACAGTGCCTGTTTGAATTTTGTATCACACTTCTGAACAAAACATGCACTGCAGTATCGTATTTATATGCAATCACTGGCCATGCAGCTTACAAATAAAATATCTCCCCTGTACGGGAATATACAGAATGAATGTACGAGTACAGGCTGTGGACATATGGCTGACAATATGTGGAAGTCTGGGTCTGGCTGTGAGTCATGCTCGGATAGCCTAGTAGTAAGGCGTTCACTCACGATAAACAGGTAAGCCAGGATCGAGTCCCAGCCCGGCACAAATTTTCAATGTCGTCAGTTCATTACACAACTGATGACTGTCCATATTTGCAAATGCCAGTACAGTTCATACAATGGCTTTTTGTTACTCATAAAACAAATAAGCTGAATGATGGGTGACACAGACAAAAGATCCGAAAGTTTTTTTTTTTTTTTTTTTTTTTTTTTTTTTTTTTTTTTTTTTAAAGGATTATGGGTTCTAATCTTCATTGTGAAACTAACCGTACAGGCTGTCCCAGGAGGAATGGTCAGTATTCAGCGATACGACAGAAACTATCATTCGAAGCAAAAATGTCTAGGAAACATGAGCTGTAAAATGCATGCCTTAAGAGCTCTGAGCACTTGTTCATATTCGCTACTGCCAAGCATGTCTCTTCTACTGACCAAGTGCTCATTGTTCTTGTGGAATGCACTTCAGAGCCCATGCCTACTGCACAGTGTTTCTTGTTTTGGTCCGTTCTACCTCCATTAGAAATGTGGAAAGAAAAGACCTTACAGTAGAAGAGAGCTGTTCCACAATATCGAAAACAGACTGCTCATAGCCTTTAGGGTATGCATTTTGGAGTCAATTTTACTAGAGTTTTTTGCTTCGAATGATCGATCGTGTCATATCCATAAATACTTATCGTTCCTCCTGGGATCCCTTGTATATACACTCCTGGAAATTGAAATAAAAACACCGTGAATTCATTGTCCCAGGAAGGGGAAACTTTATTGACACATTCCTGGGGTCAGATACATCACATGATCACACTGACAGAACCACAGGCACACAGACACAGGCAACAGAGCATGCACAATGTCGACACTAGTACAGTGTATATCCACCTTTCGCAGCAATGCAGGCTGCTATTCTCCCATGGAGACGATCGTAGAGATGCTGGATGTAGTCCTGTGGAACGGCTTGCCATGCCATTTCCACCTGGCGCCTCAGTTGGACCAGAGTTCGTGCTGGACGTGCAGACCGCGTGAGACGACGCTTCATCCAGTCCCAAACATGCTCAATGGGGGACAGATCCGGAGATTTTGCTGGCCAGGGTAGTTGACTTACACCTTCTAGAGCACGTTGGGTGGCACGGGATACATGCGGACGTGCATTGTCCTGTTGGAACAGCAAGTTCCCTTGCCGGTCTAGGAATGGTAGAACGATGGGTTCGATGACGGTTTGGATGTACCGTGCACTATTCAGTGTCCCCTCAACGATCACCAGTGGTGTACGGCCAGTGTAGGACATCGCTCCCCACACCATGATGCCGGGTGTTGGCCTTGTGTGCCTCGGTCGTATGCAGTCCTGATTGTGGCGCTCACCTGCACGGCGCCAAACACGCATACGACCATCATTGGCACCAAGGCAGAAGCGACTCTCATCGCTGAAGACGACACGTCTCCATTCGTCCCTCCATTCACGCCTGTCGCGACACCACTGGAGGCGGGCTGCACGATGTTGGGGCGTGAGCGGAAGACGGCCTAACGGTGTGCGGGACCGTAGCCCAGCTTCATGGAGACGGTTGCGAATGGTCCTCGCCGATTCCCCAGGAGCAACAGTGTCCCTAATTTACTGGGAAGTGGCGGTGCGGTCCCCTACGGCACTGCGTAGGATCCTACGGTCTTGGCGTGCATCCGTGCGTCGCTGCGGTCCGGTCCCAGGTCGACAGACACGTGCACCTTCCGCCGACCACTGGCGACAACATCGATGTACTGTGGAGACCTCACGCCCCACGTGTTGAGCAATTCGGCGGTACGTCCACCCGGCCTCCCGCATGCCCACTATACGCCCTCGCTCAAAGTCCGTCAACTGCACATACGGTGCACGTCCACGCTGTCGCGGCATGCTACCAGTGTTAAAGACTGCGATGGAGCTCCGTATGCCACGGCAAACTGGCTGACACTGACGGCGGCGGTGCACAAATGCTGCGCAGCTAGCGCCATTCGACGGCCAACACCGCGGTTCCTGGTGTGTCCGCTGTGCCGTGCGTGTGATCATTGCTTGTACAGCCCTCTCGCAGTGTCCGGAGCAAGTATGGTGGGTCTGACACACCGGTGTCAATGTGTTCTTTTTTCCATTTCCAGGAGTGTATATATGGTCAATATGGGAAAACTGTATATTTTGGGTACACAAATAAGATTAATCACACACATGATACAGATTGGTGGTAGGGAATTTGAAAGAACGAGCATTTTACTGAATCAAATATTTTAAAGAGCAATTTATTTACAGTAAGATATAGAAAATTATGGTGAAATATAACATATGACTAGTGCACATAATAAAGTCAGTAGAATAGAAATAAAAATCGCAACTAGCACGAAATACAGAAAATTATGAAGCCACAGTTAGCTGTTAGACATAACATTAGCGAAGGCATCAACAGTCAACATAAAATAATGAAAAATTGATTTTGGCAATATATATATATTAGATGAATCCCAATGAATTAGTAGATAATTTAAGATTGCTAACTGCATTGGCTACTCCAAGAAATACAGTTAACATGAATAATATCATATCAATCATTTCAGTACTCAGATAAAGATGTATCACTAAATAATTATGAAGGCAGCAGTTTAAGAACTCCAAAAACGAGTGCGCAAAACATCCCTCTTAGACATGTTGTAATAAAAGATGCTTAGATGACTTATGGCAAGTGGCTCTTGTAGATACAAAGAAACACTCATGAGGGAATAGAAACGGAGCCAACTGAAGTTTGTGGTAACGAACTCTTAAATACTGTAGACAATCGCATTTAAGTGAAGAATCTATGCAAATAAAAATTTAAGATAGGTGGTTTCGTACGTATTTCCAACTACAAGACGGCATTCGAGAAATAATGCCCACTGATTTGATCAACAGATAGATTTATAGCTTCCAAAAGTGCAACAAACAATCCTTGAACTTACAACTTCAAGGAGAGTGGAAGAGATGAAAGAGCTGGTAGTTTTTACACAGAATAATTACAGAGAAGCTCTGAACTGGATATGCTTCTCATAGTACCCATTGTAAGGTGATGGGGAAACAAGGCATTAGTTAAATGGTTAGGCTGCTCTTCATCAAAGAGCAGCTGGATGGACGTTAGAGACACGGTATATAGTAAAGTGTGCAAGCACTAGAACTATGCAACAGCACAGCATGAGTGGTGGGAAGTGCATCGTACATTATAGTGACAAAATTTTTGACAATGTGCCTGTAAAATTACACGTTGCAACATATAACTACTGCGTGCCTGGAACAATGCTGGAAAAGTGGCAAGCATGTGGTGATAATGGAATCAATCAGTTAGATGAAACTTGAATAGTGCGTGATATAGCATACACTGCAAATAAAGTTTTGGTTGAATGTCACAGTCCAGATCGAATATTAGCTTATAACGTTAATCAAATATATGCAGGAAGGGACATTCGTATAGGAAAACGCATTGCTGCAGTTGCAGTTGATAAAACAATGCTTGCCACATTGCGTTTGGGGGTAAATTTCCAACAAGTTGTGAATGCTGCTAGTCGCACTCTAAACAAGAAGAAAAACTATGGAATGTTTAAAAAATTGTATCCAATCAATACTTGCTAAAAGGTGGAGGAGCTAAGATGAAGCCTTAAGGAAAACATTATTCAATTGCATGTGCTTGCTCTATGAATACCCAATAATTACTCGTAATGTTCTAATGCTAATCACATTTTGTTGCAGTCTTGCAATCACATAAATACTAGAACGCCATTCACAAGTCACAAGCTGTGACATAATCTCAAAAAAAGTTTGTGATCCAGGAAGTGTTCAGTTTGATTCTGTTATTCAAGTCTATGATCAAAAAGTCTTTGTCATCAAACTAATGATTTTGGTTCACCGCACACCAGTCATTATGATTCCTTCCACTGCACCCCTTCAGCATCATGTCCGACTCGCCTGGGGTCGGCAATGACAGGCATAAGGCCCTGCACCCTTGCAGTAGGTCATCTTTGAGACGAACCCCCTTCTGTCTTGGAGGCGACGGCCACTGCATCCATGTCTGGAGGCACAGTGCTACAAAGAGTACTTTATAGTCTCCCATCACACGTCCAGCCAGCCTGGTGTGCTGATGTGAGAAGCAATTTCCTATTGTGGTACAGCGATAGTACAACCACTGCGACCTCATGAGCATGCCTTGCAGCTGTGGATACTCTGCCGTTACCAGGTGCATCGTCCGATCTCTCCCTGATCGAGAATGTGTCAGGTGCCAGCGAACATATCGTTAGGGCTCCACAGCCATACAGCAGTCTGCGAAAACTGTGTACTCAGGTGCAAGTGGCATGAGAAGGAGTACCACAGGACTACATCCGAGACCTGTACATGCTGCGATGTCTAGACGCTTGTATTGACAACCATGGGGGCCCAATACGATACTAACACATACGTTTTGTTGCCATGTGATGCAATAACTGTTGGTCCTTCAAAGGTAAAAGTGTAATCATTTCGTATGTGTGCTACCATCTATCTGTCTGCCAGTAATGAACGCAATCGACCTTGCCTTTCTGGGTGCAACTCCTTTTATGAAGATGGTGCATTTCCACGTACTGAGGCACAGCATGCGTCATACAGTTGAGCGACGATTTCGTCCAATGGTGGCTGTGACAGCTTTGCCTCACCTGAAGGAAAAAGTACTCATAGTTAGATATATACTTAGGACTATATTCTACTACTGCTATCGTCGTCACTAATACTTAGATGATATCATTTAGGAGGAGACCCATGATGCACAATTCAGCATGCCAAACCTTTCAGAATTCTTACGCAACTGGGAAAAAAATTTTCCAGCACGTTTTAATACATAACATTTGCAGCAATATATCAACACGAAAAATGTATTTGTATCATCTCTGCTTTCAGGTACAAAAGAAGAATACACTAGGCTCTACAGCCACTTCATCGCTATCGCTTATGCCGCTACCATAGATAGTTTAAAAAAAAGAGTAAAGTTATGATAATTTATGTTAAATCTCATAAATGCAGAACAATAGTAGTACTTGTTAATTTAAGTGACGGCAACAAATGTATATTGCAAGTGTTGAACACTGAGGCATCTTTCATTACTTTGAACTCAAGCCACTGCTAAAAGTGATTGACGACTGCAAAATGCTGGTGTTTTCTAGAAATCTACTAAGCACTGCCATCCGGAGTATTTCGGAACAAATTATTCCTGAATATGTCACGATGCCGGCCGCGGTGGCCGAGCGGTTTTAGGAGTATCAGTCCGGAACCGCGGGACTGCTACGGTCGCAGGTTCGAATCCTGCCTCGGGCATGGATGTGTGTGATGTCCTTAGGTTAGTTAGGTTTAAGTAGTTCTAAGTTAAAGGGGACTGATGACCTCAGATGTTAAGTCCCATAGTGCTCAGAGCCATTTGAACCATTTGAACCATTATGTCACGATGCTGCAACTGGAAGACTATGGATTCAGCGGGAAGGAGAAAAGTCTTAATGCTCATTACATGTTCAATACGATTAAATCTTAAAATGTGTAATGATATGTGGTGTCTTTTCTGTCAGACATGTCCGACAGAACAAACACTACTGGTGATACAGTGACCGTAAAGCAACTATACTGTGAGAAATCGGTGTTTCAGCAGCTTACAGGCATTGAAATAAATCAATGGTGAAGGTTTAAAATTTGTGCTAGTTTTGAGTCCTAGTCCGGCACAAATTTTCAACCTTCACCATTGATTTATTTCAAAACCTATGGGCAGTTGAAGGTCTGTTTCTTGCAATATGCTTCAGATGTGTAAAAGGTACTTCTTGAAATTTATAAAAATAAAAAATTTCAGAAGAGAGCGACAAATTGAATGTGGCTGGCTATTATTCTAAACAACCGATGCCCTTTTCATGTAACATTTCTATAGTGCCTTAATTTTGCGTCTGTAGAAATGCACTTCTTGTTGTAATGCGTCCATGTTAGCTTGTAGGCCTTCTGGAGCTTGATGATTCTTTGTTCATTAATGATTTGGTTTAATCCTGAGGACTGTATAGTTTCTCCGAGGTATTTAAAATGACAGACTTGTGCAATTTTACCATGTTTTGTGATTAAAGAGGATCTATTTTCTGGCTGTCTTTCCATATATTTGTTTTTTTTCATAAGATATCTGTCGTCCGGTTTTCTGTGAAACTTCAGGTAGTTTTTCCACTGCGTGAATTTCTTCTGTTCTGATATTGGTGATAATTACAATATGGTCAGCGAAAGCAAGGCAGTTGACTTTAATTCGGTTCTCTTTTTTGATACCAATTTGGATGCTCTTTATATGAGATTCCCATTCCCTGATGATCTTTTCTAGAAAAATATTGAAAAGCATTGGGGACAGTCCTTTGCCCTGTGGGACAAAGTTTTGATTCCGAAGGGTTCTTATATTTCGCCCAAAAATTTCCCTTTGGATATTGGCCTGTAAGTGTCTGTTCTGTGATTTTTCGTGTCTTTCAGTCGATCCCAAATTCTTCCTTGATTTTAAACAGGGTTTCACGGTCCAGTGAATCGTATGCTTTCCTGAAGTCGATGAATATAATACCTGTGTTTCCGCTTTTCCTCATCTGTAATATCATCTTTAAGCACCAGATCCGTTCCGCACATGATCGTCCTTTTCTGAATCCGGCCTGGTATTCGCCCATTAGTGGATCTGCTTGGGATTCTATCCTGTTTAAAAGTGCTTTGGAAAGAATTTTGTAAGCGACTGGAAGCAGGAAAATTCCTCTGTAATTGTTGATGTCTGTCGTGTCACCCTTTCTGTGTAGCGGGTGAATTAGAGCGCATTTCCAGTCCTCTGGTATTTGCTCCATTTTTTGTTGTTTTTTTGGTTCGCCCTGGGTATTCCATTTCCCCAGTACCACCTATATCTAGGAAGCGTTCCCCTATCCGCCACCGGGGGAGGCGCCCGATGGGGGTACCAACAAACCCACACGGGATTTTGTAAGAAATATTACTATTTTATAATATTTATTATACAATTATCTCTACAAGGACATCAACCGTAGTATAGGTTTTTATATGCCTTATATTCACCCTGTATTGCATTCAAACCGATAGGAGCAACAATATACATAGGTATTCCATCTGCAAATTGTGGTGATTGGATATAGAACCCATGGGGTTAATAGCAGCACACTTCAGCACTGCACGAATACATGAACTTATACATTCATCTAAGTCGTCCTCATGTACACTATGCTCACAGTCATACACTATGTGATCAAAAGTATCCGGACACCCCTAAAAACATACGTTTTTCATATGAGGTGCATTGTGCTGCCACCTACTGCCAGGTACTCCACATCAGCGATCTCAGTAGTCATTAGACATCGTGAGAGAGCAGAATGGGGCGCTCCGCGGAACTCACGGAGTTCGAACGTCGTGAGGTGATAGGGTGTCACTTGCGTCATACCTCTGTACGCAAAATTTCCACACTCCTAGACGTCACTAGGTCCACTGTTTCCGATGTGATAGTGAAGTGGAAACGTGAAGGGACACGTGCAGCACAAAAGCGTACAGGCCGACCTCGTCTGTTGACTGACAGAGACCGCCGACAATTGAAGACGATCGTAATGTGTAATGGGGAGACGTCTATCCAGACCATCACACATGAATTCCAAACTGCATCAGGATCCACTGCAAGTACTATGACAGTTAGGCGGGAGATGAGAAAACTTGGATTTCATGGTCGAGCGGGTGCTCATAAGCCACACATCACGCTGGTAAATGCCAAACGACGCCTCGCTTGGTGCAATGGGCGTAAAAACTGGACGATTGAACAGTGGAAAAACGTTATGTGGAGTGACGAATCACGGTACACAATGTGGCGATCCGATGGCAGAGTGTGGGTATGGCGAATGTCCCATGAACGTCATCTGCCACTGTGTGTAGTCCCAATCGTAAAATTCGGAGGTGGTTGTGTTATGGTGTCATCGTGTTTTCCATGGAGGGGGGGGGGGGGGGCTTGCACTGGCCTAAATTGATGTTTTAAGCACCTTCTTGCTTCCCACTGTAGAAGAGAATTTCGAGGATGGCGATTACATCTTTCAACACGATTAAGCACCTGTTCATAGTGCACAGCCTGTGTCGGAATGGTTACACGACAAAAACATCCCTGTAATGAACTGGCCTGCACAGAGTCCTGACCTAAATCCGATAGAACACCTTTGGGATGTTTTGGAACGCCGACTTGGTGCCAGGCCTCACCGTTCGACATCGATACCTCTCCTCGGTGCAGCACTCCGTGAGGAATTGGCTGACATTCCCCAAGAAACCTTCCAGCATCTGATTGAACGTATGCCTACGAGAGTGGAAGCTGTCATCAAGGGTAAGGGTGGGCCAACACCACACTGAATTCCAGCATTACCGACGGAGGGTGCCACGAACTTGTAAGTCATTTTCAGTCCGGTGTCCGGATACTTTTCATCACATAGTGTAACTCACAAAGTGATCGAATAGTGCTTTGACACAGGGCTACCCTATGTCAGCATTTAAAAATCCATAGCATAGTACAGATTCAACCATTAGCCTGTCAACTTTTTTCTTATTGTTGTTAGAAACGTTTTTGTCCCCTCAAGAGGAATTCATACAATTCTGTGTTTTACTTCTGTAGTACCCAATCCATTTTTGTCAATATATGACCCTAGACATTTAAATTTTTTATCACATAACTTCTTCGACGTTGAAGTGAACGTCAGATCTAGTTTTACTATTAACTACCAGATATTCGGTTTTTGTTAGTCTCATCTGTAGTCACCGTTTGTCATATTCCTGCTACAAATGTCGTATCATGAACTCAAGATCGTATTTATCTTACGGTAGAAGGGCTTGATCATTAGCAAAACTGAACGAAAACAGCTGTACATCGTTAGCAATTATTTGGCTTTCTCCATAGCCACTTCCTCTTATAAATGGAACAAGATGAGTGACACTGCAGTCTTGTCTCAGCTTTTCTGTGAGACTAATAGTTTCTGATAATTTTGATCCTACTTTTATCTCTGCACCTTTCAGTAATAACCTGTAGAAGATAGTCATTCATATTTATGCCTTGAAAAGCTTACTACAGTTGTGCTCTAGGAACGGCGTCATTAGCTTTTGATAAATCTACAAAGGCACTGTGTAATGTCTTCCAACCTGCCATAATTTTTTCTATTAACTGTTGCAAAATAAAGAGGCTATCTGTACAGGATATATTCTATTTGAACCCACTCTGGTCTTCCCCAGTATGGAGGCCAATATTCTGCCTTACTTTCTCATACATAATTTTACCAGATGAGCGGCTCATTGATCAGATAACGTTAATACCTCTGTCTTTTCTATTCTCTTTTTGAAAATGGAATCCATATATGATCTTTCCCACATATATAAAATTTCGATCCGTTGACGACAGTTGTTCATAAGGCGTATTATTCTTTTCTTCAGATACTGTCCTCCGGTCTTCAATAATTCCACAGGAATATTTTTAGGACCAAGTGACTCGCCATTCTTCATTTTAGCTAATGCGTTGTTCACTTGAGCTATCGTAATGGTCACGTTTCTAACAGTTTCTTCAGTCTCCAGAATGAGATTTTCACTCTGCAGCGGAGTGTGCGCTGAATGAAACTTCCAAGGGCACTTGCCCGCGAAAGGCAAAGGTCCCGAGTTCGAGTCTCGGTCGGGCACACAGTTTTAATCTGCCAGGAAGTTTCAGTTTCTTCAGACTTTCCTTCTTTTTGTTTAGTGCAGTGCGTCTGTCTTCAATCAGATCTTTTAATGCTTTTTTCCATTTCCTTAAGGGAATTAAGTTGTCTTCTGCCTTCTCTACTGGTGTTTTTTTCGTACCAGTAATTGTCCTTCGCACTTCTGTCGTTTTTGATCCACCTATTATCTGAATGTATTTTATTCCCACATCTTGTTCTTCTCTGATTTAATTCTATTTTTCATATCTCCTGATTATTTGTCTGTTAATTACGTCTATCTTGAGGTGATTAGTAGTAACCGCTTTTGTATAAATTCTTGTTTTCCCAAATTATCTTGTTAACGTCATTCTAAATCCATGGGAGATCCTGCTGATCTACACTCTTACTCTAAGTGGCTGACCCCGACCTGATCCCGAAAGAGTGGCCGTATTTTTCCGACGGCAGACGTATTGATTCCTATTGGCTGCCGTCTTACTTCCTCATAGCGTATGTGTTGGTTCCCATAAGCTATCAACAGTGCCATAACATTTCCCTTCCCATTTTACACAGACTTAGGACTGAATACATTCAGTAGGTATGGTTAAAAGTGTTTGGCTTTTCGATATTTTCACAATGTAAGTAAAGTATAAGCAATTGCTTGTTGAATTTCCGTCTCAAAGTATATAATATCCCACTGGTGTTATTTGCAATTAAAGTTGAAGCTTCCTTACATGTTTCAATATTTTTGTTTGGGAGCAAAAAAAAAATAGCAATGGGAAATGTTTTTTTCATTTACCTCATTAATTATAAATATTTTTGTGTAACAGCTTGGGGCAACTCTTGGAGGACTCATGTACACATGTAAAGTTCTCGACACTTTCAGAAAACTCAGACTGCTTTGGCGTGAGATATCCACAATATTCTTTTCAGACTCGTTCACAAACAAAAAAGTTTCTGACCTGGTTGTCTGGAAAACATTTCTCGCCATTGTTTCATGCAATTCTGGTAAATTATTGGGTAACTTCTGAAGTTTTCGTAATCGAGTGGCATTAATATTTTTCCTTATTCGTTTCAAATCCTGAGTCGTGAGAGTGTCAGTATCACCATTAGTTAACTCGAGGCGTATAAGTTTGGAGGGGCGCTCACACAAATTTTCTTCAGCGGGTCTCTTCACAGTGTTACTGCCTCTCTGCCAGAGTCATCCTTTTCGTGATTACGGCCTAATTGCGATCCGACAATACAATTTAAAGAATTTAATTTCCCAAAACACTTACATATTCTTCTCTTGCACTTGTATCTATCAATGCCACCGACGAGACACTTATGGAAACAGAATGCCATGATTAACCAAATAACAGAACTTTTTAAAATAACTAGACCCTCCAGGGGCGCTGCAGTCATGGAATATTTTAAACCTTCGGCTTGGCGCCATTGTGGTGATAAAAGTCTGATAAGTAGAAGTGTCTTTTAAGGCCACAGACCGAACTTTATGTGTTTGTCGGGGGATATAAACTAAAGGAAAGGAAGTCGCGAAACTAAAAAATAATTAATGTAGAGTAAGAAATTTCGGGAATACATTTGTCTAGATAACATTTTTAAGTTGTCAACGTTTCAAAATCACACGTGAACGTAAGCGCAAGATAACCCATTGAAAACGTGTAATGCTAGTGCATTAACAACTGGTGTAACTAACCGAATGTTCGGTAATATCAGAGATTGAGCCCACCTGCATGCAAAACACCTTGTTATTCATTTATTTCTTTATTATCCCATCGTTTATTTCTTTGGATAATAAAGAAATAAACGAATAACAAGGTGTTTTGCATCAAGGGGGACTCAGTTTCTGATATTACTTGTTTTTCTATGCAAAGACGGACCAAATAGAAGGCCGGCCTGAGTGACCGAGCGATTCTAGGCGCTACAGTCTGGAACCGCGCGACCGCTACGGTCTAAGTTTCAAATCCTGCCTCGGGCATGGATGTGTGTGATGTCCTTAGGTTAGTTAGGTTTAAGTAGTGCTAAGTTCTAGGGAACTGATGACCTCAGAAGTTAAGTCCCATAGTGCTCAGAGCCATTTGAACCATTTGAACCAAATGGAAGAGTTCCAAGGTAATATTATTGCAACCGAATGTTGAATGAAAGCATGCAAACGTTCGTGCATTGTGTTTTACAGGTGCCGAATGACAATTTGTGAGACTGAGTTCCTTCGTCGGTCAATAAATGGAGGGTTAATGCTGTTTAGGGGTGACGAAGGAGTTGTCGTCCGATGATATCCCGTATGTGCTCTATTGGAGGCAGATATGGTGATGGAGCAGGCCAAGGGAACGTGTCGAACTCTGTAGAGCATGTTAGATTAGAACAGCAGTACGTGGCGGGGGGGGGGGGGGGGGCGTTATCCTGTTGGAGAACATTCTCTGGACGGTTCTAGGCGCTTCAGTCTGAAACTGCGCGACCACTGCGGTCGCAGGTCCGAATCCTGCCTCGGGCATGGATGTGTGTGATGTCCTTAGGTTAGTTAGGTTTAAGTAGTTCTAAGTTCTAGGGGACTGATGTTAAGTCCCATAATACTCAGAGCCATTTGAACCATTTTGAACCATTCTCTGGAATGCTGGTCATGAGTGGCAGCACAAGAGGTCGACCCACCAGGTTCACGTACAAATTTGCAGTCATGGTGCGTGGGATAACCACGCGACTCCTCCTGTTGTCGTAGCGTATCGCACCCCAGACCATAACTCCAGACGTACGTCCAGTGTGTCCAGCAGACAGACAGATAGCTTGCAGGCCCTCAACTGGCCTCCTAACTCACACTGGCACCGAAGCAGAACTTGCTTTCATCAGCAAATACAACAGACCTCCACCCTGCTCTCACTTGACACCACTGAACTCACAAATAGTGTTTCAAATGGTTCAAATGGCTCTAAGCACAATGGGGCTTAACATCTGAGGTCATCAGTCCCCTAAACTTAGAACTACTTAAACCTAATTAACCCAAGGACATCAAACACATCCATAGCAGGGGTAGGATTCGAACCTGCGACTGTAGCAGCAGCGCGGTTCCGGACTGAAGCGCCTAGAACCGCTCTGCCACAGCGGTCGGCCAAATAGCGTTTGTTTGGAGTCACTAGAATGCACGCTATAGATCGTGGGGCTTGGAGTTGTCCTCGAAGTAGTCGATTTTAAACTGTTTTTTGGATCAATGTGGTGTCAACTGCTAGTCAGGTTACTGCTGCAGATGTAGTACAGAGCCATGTGCTGTACATGATGGTATTTCGGCAGTGGCACGTAGCCGTCCACAGCCCGGTTTTCTTGTGACCATACATTCTCGTGACCACTGCTACCAGCGGTCATGTACAGTAGCTACGTTTCTGTTAAGTCTTTCTGCCATATCACCGAAGCAACATCCAGCTTTTCGTAGCCCTATGATACGACCTAGTTCGAACAGTGAGGTGGTGACAATGGCGTCTTCGTCGCCTTAAAGGCATTCTTGATTGACTATCACCAACGCACCATGTCCAATCTCAAAGGTAACTAAGGCTCACGACTGTTGCAGGGTGTACTGCAGGCAAGCAAGATTTGTATTCTCATTGTGGTGCTACTAGTGCCACTCTTACGCCACTAGTACGAAATCAGAACGTACATTATCTTTCAGATGTAAAGACTCACATACCAACTTTCAATTTTGTCGCGTAACTCCTTCTTGGGGTTACAATTTTTTTCCGTCAAGGTATACTGTATTTGTTAGTCGTAATTGTATTGTCTACACATTCCAGTTTATGTCAAATAATGGTGAACAGTTGCAGAGCTTTTAACTGAACAAACAAATTCGATAAAGGGACCAATATTACATGTCATAGGTTCGTGGATGCTTTTAGATGTTGTTTACGTTAATGCGCTTGCCTGATTAATATGTCTACAACGAGATAAAACGAGGGGCGTTCTATAGGTAATGCAACATGTTTTTTTTCTCGGTCAGTTTCGGTTGAAAGAATGCAGAAATTTTAGTGGGGCAGTATTCCCACTTCAGCTTGTATAGTTTCATGAAGTTCCGGTGGGTGATGGAGCTGTACCTAGCCTTCAAAATGGCGTATGCAATGGAGTTGCGTTCCGAGCAGAAAGCTGTCACTGAGTTTCTTTTGACGGAAAACCAGAGCATCGCAGATACTCATAGGCTCTTACAGAATGTCTACGGAAACCTGACAGTGAACGAAAGCACGGTGAGTCGTTGGGCACAGCGTCTGTCATCTTCGCAAAAAGGCCGCACAAATCTGTCTCTCCCGCAATGTTGGAACGTAAGGACATTCTCATTCGAGGTGATCGACGAACTACAATTACGTCGCTGCTCAATGGGAGCGTTTCCGTCGGTAGTGCTGACACACTCGTCCTCCAATGGGGTACTCATTGGCGTGCGCCCGTTGGGTTCCTCGCCATCTATCAGAGGCCATAAAGATTAACGAAGGACTATCTGTGCGGATTTGATTGCGCGTTACGGGGCTGATCGTGACAATGATGGGGAGGTTTGCAGCAAGACGTTGGCTCCGACGTCGACCAGCAGAGTGGATACCATGCAGGCATACAGGCCTTCCCAGGAAGGTGGCGTAAGGCCGTCGCATTGAACGGAGATTACGTTGAAAAATAGGGTTCAGTAGCCGAAAGAGTGGAGAATGATATGTTGTATTGGGATGCTGAATAAAATCAACCACCTTTCAGAAA
The DNA here is from genome assembly GCF_021461395.2 of Schistocerca americana. Classification (NCBI taxonomy): domain Eukaryota; kingdom Metazoa; phylum Arthropoda; class Insecta; order Orthoptera; family Acrididae; genus Schistocerca; species Schistocerca americana. The sequence continues at coordinate 751,430,859 of NC_060130.1, read as the reverse complement.
ACAAATGTATTGAGTTACGTATTGAACGCCCCTAGAACAATAAACGTGAATTTACTTGCAGCTTTACTGTTTCAAAACCACACCTTTTACAAAAATCCAAAAGGTAGTGTCACAGGCCCTCTGCTGTTCCTCATTTACATAAATAATCTAGGTGACAATCTGAGCAGCCCCCTTAGATTGTTTACAGATGACGCTGTAATTTACTGTCAAGTAAAATCATCAGACGATCAATTCCAATTAAAAAATAATCTAGAGAGAATTTCTGTAGGGTGCGAAAAGTGGCAATTGGCACTAAACAAAGAAAAGTGCGAGGTCATTCACATGCGTACTAAAAGAAATCCGATAAATTTAGGGTATACTATATATCGCATAAATCTAAGGGCTGTCAATTCGACTAAATACCTAAGAATTACAATTACGAGCAACTTAAACTGGAAATACCACATATATAATATTGTGGGGAAGGCGAAACAAAGACTGCGCTTTGTTGGCAGAACACTCAGAAGATGCGACAAACCCACTAAAGAGACAGCCTACATTGCACTTTTCCGTCCTCTGCTGGAATATTGTTGCGCTGTGTGGGATCCTTACCAGGTAGGATTGACGGAGGACATCGAAAAAGTGCATAGAAGGGCAGCTCGTTTCGTGTTATCCCGCAATAGGGGTGAGAGTGTCACTGATATGATACGTGAGTTGGGGTGGTCTCTTCCGAACGCGAAAATATTTTGTTGGCACCCACCTACGTAGGGAGAAATGATCATCATAATAAAATAAAACAAATCAGAGCTCGAACGGAAAGATTTAGGTGTTCCTTTTTCCCAAGCGCCATTCGAGAGTGGAATGGTAGAGAAGTAGTATTAAAATGGTTCGATGAACCCTCTGGCAGGAACTTAAGTGTGAATTGCAGAGTAACCATGTAGATGTAGATGTAGATGTAGGAAATGGCTGAGTGCTGTCAGGAGACAAGGTTTTCGGACGACAGAAAACTCTTTTCTATGTTCGCAACATTTCGAAGGAAGTTGTTTCCTTGCGAACTATGTAAACTGAAAGACTGTGCTGTTTCCGCACCACACACAGCAGAATTTTAAATTCAATGAAATTTAAGTAAGAAGAGGTTTCTCATGTAAGCTTACCACCATAATGGCCGCTGTTGAATTTGTCCGGTGTGCACTACACACCACTTACGGGATTGTAGGGCCTTGGATCTGTCTCCGCTGCGGAAGAATGGAATAGCGAAACGCCGCCAGCCGAAAGCTATCGGAATCAACACGGATCTTACTGTTCCGCGTAGTTACCGAAAGTGGGAATCAAGTCCTTCACTATTCGACTGCATGGGGGATGCAAGACCGTAGCAGCGCTGTAGGTCTCCAATACCTACACAGCAATTTTCCTAATTGCTTATTTAATCATACAGAAAATGTCTGAGACTATTCTGGACAGCAATCAACCGACATCCCCATAATTTGATAGCTCTTCGGAATTTAATCGTCAGTGAAGGGATTCGGCGGTATATGCCATACCTGAAGAAACTAGTGGCCTCTTTTCCTCGCCGAACTGAGGCTATTGTTAACGCTAGAGTCGGTATTGCACAATAATAGTACCGGGCGGTTATAATTAAAGTGCAGCTACTCACGGGTGGTCTGTAATCATCGAATGAAGAGAAACTTCATAGATATATTAATGCGTTTATTAGGAACCGATTTACACTGGAAAATATTAGTTTCAATTTTGGCCACCAGGCGTAAATCTGGCGCTTTACTTAGTCTTGTCGGTATCTCTGGAGCTCATTGTGTAAGCGGCAGTTAATAATACTATCAACATTATGCCTTTCTCACTTGTTATCGTTTTCTGCCAATACATATGGAAACATCTCCATGCGCCTTTCTTGCCTTCAAGGAGCCCGGTTTGCACCTGGTGGCCAAAACTGGAACTATTTTTTTTCCATCGTAAATCAGTTCCGGATTAACTCATTAGAATATCTACCAAGTTTCGCTGCCACATGATAATTACAGCCCACACTGGACCTCCATGAGTAGCTGAACTTTAATTGTAATCACTAGGTATTAGTCTCCTTGAGTGACTAAGTTTTGGTTGAGAATAATACACTGTTCCTTGCAAACCCTTTGGACAATCTATATTGAAATACCAAAACAACGGGTAACGCTTTGGTCATGGGCATGTCCTAATATGATTGCCCCTTTCTGTCACTCTGTGAGGTCTCTACGTAGACCCATCGTGCTGCGCTAATTCCGTCCATCTGACTAGTATATACACATCACTTCACTTCCATGACTTACTTTAACAGCGGAGAATCACACGAGTGCTTGGTACCAGTTTTATGTTACCTAAGCGGTTCCAAAGCGGCAAGTTGGCTGTTTTAAGTGGAAGAAGAATATTTTGTCGGGTGAGCTTACTTCCATGATCTCTAGCCACGTTTCGGCAGACCACGTCCAAATAGACCAGTTCAGTAAACAATGAAGGAATGATTAAACAAGATGATTCAGTTGCCCCTACCACTGTCGTTTTATGCAACCGACAGTGTTATGTCCGGCCTTCAAAAACGACGTGCCAGATTTTCACAATCTCTCCCTCGCTACGATCAAACTGTTGGCCCTACAAGGAAACTCAACAGGACCTTTCTTGTAGGAAATTTAATGTAGTTAAATTTTGTTTTCGCTAGTGGCTATAGTTTGGAGTTATTCAAGAAAAACGTACAAGGCGACCCCCAAACGCAACCCCTCTCCTACACTCATCTCTCACCGATCAGGATTTCTAGTATGTTGTTCATGGCACTCCCTACTACCACTGTGAAAAATATGCGAATGCAAGAGTTATATCCCACATCCGAGTTTTTTTGTCTTCATTGACAGTTCTTTGTCTGGCCTTACTACACCACTGGCTTATTCGAGCACTCACAGACAGTAAAATTGAAACTTTTGTAAATTTTCCCTAACAATTTTGTGAATTTTAACACCATGAAATAAATAATTGTATCGTTGTGTTCGTCAGGCCTTCTGACTACGAAACGGCTTTGGACCGAATTGTCAAAGCAATTAGTCTTAGCGTATTGTTTACAAAAGTCGTTTTTCTTTCGTTACACTCATGGGAAAGTTTAAATTAATAATGTTAACGAAATAGCAGAATACGCTGGTGGCGTAATAGCCCAGTCAATAGAGACGAAAAGGTCGAATATTAGGAATAATATGTGTAGTCGGAAATTTTTGTGCCACGAACATCATACTAGAAATTCTGACTGGTGAGGGATGAGTGTGGGGGTAGAGGTGTATCTGAAGGTCACTTTTGTGCAGTTTCCTTGACTAACTCGAAAACCGTGACCTCCAGTCAAAATGTGTTCCAGTACGAAATCCAACTACATTAAATTTCCTACAAAAAAGGTCCTGTTCTTTTTTTTTTTTTTTAAGGACTAATAGTTTGTGCGCAGCGAGCGAGAAAATATGAAAATCTCGCACGTGGTTTTTAAAGGCCAGATATCACATTTCCGGCTGCATAAAACGACATTGGTAGGGGCGGCTGAATCATCATGTATATGTACATGTTTTTGTGACTTTTCATCGTTGGCGATACATAAACAGATGTACAACGTTTTTCTCTACTTTGGTTCAGCTCCGAATAGTGGCTCAAGAATGTCGGTGCTTAGTAGTCGGATTGCTACAATGCTTAATCAGCTAGCCTACTCATATTATTAAGGAACTGTTGGTCGCAGCGTTTTAGTGTGCCATCTTTACCCAATCTTGAATTGTGTCCTTGTGCTGTGGCAAGTTTCACCCAAATCGGTCAACTCAGTACTAGTGATCTGGCAGTTTACTATACACATATTCTTGCGTTTTGCGGGAAACTATCGTGTAAGAAGTCAAACGCAACGTAAATGAGAGTGATGCAAAAATTTATATAATTACCAAATCCAGGATGTTTCAGTAAACATTTTTCGAGGTAGCAGAGTAGACTAATTCGAATAAAAAAGTTCATGTAGCAAGTGTACAGTTTTCATTTGTTACAGAAATACAGCTGTTACAACGTACCACCAAGAACTATTCACAGACGATGTTAGGCAAATACAAACGATTAAATTCCACGTACAACTTCAACGCACTTTCCAATTTTCTTGAATACGTCATCCATAACTATTCTGTGGTCGATAAATACGTATCTTGTGTCTACTTTTTATTTATAGACTTATCCCTTCAACAGTCTCCACAGGAAATAATCTAAAGTTGTAAGATACGGAGATGTCGATGGTCACGATAAGTGATAATTTCTGCTGCTCCATCTTCCGGAAAGTGGTTGATTTTGATAAGTTGTCACCTAACGGCTATAATGTGCTGAGGTCTTGTCATGTTGGAAGAACAAACTCAATTTTATTTGGAAATGAACCTCTTCCAATAATGCTGGAAACTCCTTTTAAACAAAATCTACATAATGGGGCGTGGCAAGACAATACCGTAACACAACAGACCCACTCGACTGACTGTCTATCACACTACAGATGGGCCAACCGGAGACACCTCCGCAAGAATTCAGGATCGCTGTTGGGAAACTACAGAGCGTCTTCCACGTTAGTAAAAATTTAGAAGAGTTCAATCATTTATTCAGTGTCTATGACTCGTCGTTTTGCTGCACCAGTCTCAGCTATGTGTTGGATTCTGGCTAACATCTGTCGAGTCATCTCAGCAACTGCATGCCCAAGTGAGGCGTTGACAATCTAAGCACTGTGACGGGTTGCTGGCGAGAAGGCACAGCTGTTGCCAAGCACAAAATTGTCTCTTGCTGGCTGCTGAAGTGTCCGCGTACCCATTCTAAATTCTATGATGACCTATCAGCAGTGTACCTGGTGTTGAAAGTCGTGTGGTTGGTTGATATCTTCCCTACTGGCCTGGTAGGTTTCAGTACCTAGAGGCGTCTGGAAGATCAACAGGAATGTGGAATCCAAGAAGACCTGTTGCTGGCTTCTGCATTGAAGATCAGTGTGCCGGCCACAGTGGCCGAGCGGTTCTAGGCGCTTCAGTCTGGGACCGCGCGACCGCTACGGTCGCAGGTTCGAATGCTGCCTCGGGCATGGATGTGTATGATGTCCTTAGGTTAGTTAGGTTTAAGTAGTTCTAAGTTCCAGGGGACTGATGACCTCAAATGTTGAGTCCCATAGTGCTCAGAGCCATTTTTGAAGATCAGTTCTGGCAGCACCCTGAAATGTGGTGCTGTCGAAAGGCAGTTAGTTTCTCCATCAATATGCGGTTGTTCATCAGGTGAAGACCATAATGTTGAGTACATTTTCGACTAGTTCATAGAATGTGCTGGAGAACCTCGGACATAGACCCACTACCGTATCATAGTCATGGAATCAAGTTCTATTATTGTGAATGCTATCGTTGCTAATGATCAACGCTGGCTCTGCTTGTAATGACCTTGCGTGTCCTCCTTATTCTGCTATATTCATTTAACAGGCTGTTCACTGCTGAGTCAGTTGCTTGCTATGTGTTCTTGTGTAAGATATAGAGTTTCTTGCACCATGTTTTAGGATCTAATAATTATACTTGCATATGAAGATAGTATGGCTACCCGCCCATTGACCTTCGTCCGTGCGAGTGCGCACAGGTTGCCCGAACTCTTACGGAAATCGGCAACTTAAGTGGGTGCGAGTAACGAGTGGATGGGCAAGAGTATCTATTAGGAACATTTCGTATGTAGATTTTGGACAGTTGGGAATGTGGGTCTCAAGGGAAGTGTGCAAGGGATAAGTCCCTGCAGTCGCGTTATTCATCTGTGTCCTCGGTGGCTCAGATGAGTGTTAAGAGAAGACAACTGCTGACGTAGGAGATAACATGCAAATGGGGAAAAAGAAACGAGACCAAGGTATATGCTTGGGGTATACCATAATAGGTAACCCTCGAGAAGACGAGCGTTGAGTGCCGTCAATAAGTCGAGATATCTCACGCAAAGAATAGTGGAAACGAACAACATAAAAAAATAAAAAAATTAAAAATTAAAAAATTTTTTGTATATTAGAAAAGTTAAAAAACCAAAAAACAAAAAACAAGATTAAAGTAAAAGTTTTGCAGCAAAGAATCAGCGACAGGAATGAAACGTTTCCTTTGCTGCAGAAGCAACGCACCTTGAAATTTCCACTGCAGTGACAACACTGTTTCTTTTCTTGATGTAGAAGAAGCATCCTTTGTATTAAACGTTCTTTTAACGGCATAGAAGCCAGGCCGAGAAGGCAGAAATTGGCAAGCGTAAGGATGGGTTGAAGGGGAGGAAGGAGACCCTAATATAAAAAAATATAAAAAAGTTGGTAGCGCACTTGCCAAAAAAAAAAAAGGATGGAAAGAGCGTCTGCCACGTAAGCAGGAGATCCCGGGTTCAAGTCCCGGTCGGGACACACATTTTCAGATGTCCTCATCAAGGTATGTCAACAACACCTGTCAGCAGCTGAGGGTTTCAATTAATTATCATAAATATGCTTGTCTTCCTTCGTTTGGTTTTCTGTTGCCGCCTTCTTTCTTCTGAGTGCGTACTCTTACTCAGCAGACAGTGTTGTAATGAACTGATGGCCTGGCCACTTGTGGCCTACGAGTTCACTTCCTATTTCTGCCTCTGTCTCTGGCGTAACTTGAGTTTGCCTGTGACAGTGTTAAAGAGTTTCAGTAAAAGTTTCTAATCTCCTATTCCTTACTGTTCTGTGTCAACAATACTACACCATACATTTACAGAGAAGCGTTCTTGGAAACATCCCTCTACAGAGACGTATGAGTTTTCATCGGACAACCGATGAGAGTTATGAGTGTTATTGATACCATGACGAGTGAAAGTGACTTCATCAGTGAACAGTAATAGTGGGACTTCTTCGTGATCTGAAACTAGCCAGTGACAAAATTACAATCACCTCTCATCATCACCTTCTCAAAGGTGTTGATTCCATCGTAAAGAATACAAATAAAGACCGTGTATATGTAATGTCCACCATATATTTGTCTGTGAAAAAGACTGATACTTACAAAAATTCTGAGTGTGCTTGTTGAAGGACTATGTTCTGCCAACTGAATTGTCTTCTACTTCATCCACCTGATGTTCATTTGCATGTTCAGTTGAGATATGAATGATAAGCACGGCACCAATCTCGTACAGTTCATTGAAAACAAGAGTAAAATTCTAGAATCTAGTACTCTGCGTTTAGAAAATCGTCTACTGTATTCTCTACAAGCAGTTGCAGCGTCTCTATCACAAAACATGTATGCAAATACCATATTGTCGTACTCAATATTTGTAAATACACGCGACACGCTTCAACAATCCAGTACAGTTGTTCAACAAAACACAATAACAGTTGAGTCTCATTCGAAAATATAGTTTGCGAAGGTCACTTGGTCATCAGTATAATTATGTAAGACGCTTAATTAATTTCAGCCCATCCATATTCGCTCCAACGTTAAGATTTTCCGCCTGGCGTTCACAAAGTAAGAGGTTAAATACAAGGGCTACATTTTTTGTCAAGATCCGACTGGTTGTGAAGTTAAAAACCAAGGAGAAAATCCAATGAAGCTTTGCACAGATGTGATGCACAGTGACTGTAGTACGCCCGTCAATTGCTTCACGTCACACTTTTCAGTTCTGAGCCCACAGTGAGCACGTGAAGAGACCTAGAACAATAGAGTCCCCTGCCAGGTGTAAAGTACGTACTGTCATTCGGTGTCTTCATGTTGAGGAGTTCGACCTAATTTTATGCAGCCCACATAACTAGAGTTGTTAAACGACCATAGACTACCGTGGATTGTCGTAAGTCAGCCTAGACTACAGTAATTTTCCTAGTAGCCTCGATTAGATAATATCGTATCTGTGCTACTTTTACTTTAGGATTTGTTGCGTAACTATTGGGTTTTACCTCATTTCGATCGCATTGTTTGCGTATACGATCAGTGGCTTATCAAATTCCTTTTGAGACCAGAAACGGTGAACCATCTAGGAACTGAGTAGGGTATAGAAGGGCCGCATAACCTAAGGAACATTTTTGTTCTGCATGGTTATCCTGTTGTCTGTTACCTAAAAATAAACGGTATTTGTAACACAATCGAAATTTTTTATGTTTAAATCAGGTTTTCTTCGAAAAATTTTGATATGTAACGTAAAACAGAGGGATGCAGTAGCAAAAGTTTAAAAAAATTACAATACGGATTTATTATATAGCACTAGAAAACGCACTTTACTCAAAAAAGTTAAAATTTAAAGGAACGCAAGACACAAACATTCAAACATCGCTTTTATACTTAGTCGGGCTTATATAAAACATGTTTCTGTTAACGCTAAACAACTTTCGCACTTTCAGTTGTAACAGGAAATTCTTGCCTATGGTAGTGATGAAGAACGTTCTATTGAGTACAAAATAACAACAATAATTACATAGATTCTTTTATGTTTGTTCATTTAATCTGTACTTGCATCAAAATTAACTACTTTGGTTCCATAAAAGCGCAGAAGCTACGCAATCAATTAATTTTTATTACTTATAAAATGGTACATACATTTGATCTTGTTCAGCGAGTAGATTAGGCTGTTCATCACCCACCATCCAGCACGAATTGACTCCTTCTGATTTTCATCTCTTTGCTCCCATGAACCGCTGCCTATGATGTCAGTATTTTCTTTCAGACAAGAAGCTGCATACTCGCTTTCTGTGACTGGGGTAATGGAAAGTTGGTACAACGCTACGACAGATGTCTAAGTCGGAGCGGCGACTATGTAGAGAAGTAGATGGAAGGTGTAGCTAAATATGGCAAATAAAACGTTTTTGATTTTCACTGTGGTTTCTGTTTCGCGACATTTCGGATCTTGAAAAAAAAAAAAAAGAAAGAAAGAAAGAAAGAAATGGCCCTCGTAGGATCGGCTAAGTACAGCAGTCCTGTGATACACCCACTTTTATATGGTGGAAAAGACCTCCCCTGTCTTTATCTTGAAAGAATGTCAAGAGGTATTACACATATTTCAGATTAATTGTATCGAATGATACAGGATACTCTGTAGTTGCGCAATTCTCCAAAGTTTATTTCGTCTTAAATTACCGAAATGTTTTACATATTTAGTATGAAGACATTACCAGTAAACAGTGTTAAAATTTTCAAATAGTATTGGTATGTTTCATTAAGGAGGCTGAGTCTTCTGTAACTCACGCGTTTCGTTCTGTCTCATTTTTTTAAATACAGATTTAACTACGGAAGTGTTTCAACGGGCAGGGGTATTTTTATACAGCCATAAATGATTTGATTAATCTAAAAACCTGCTTTTTCCATCACTGGTGCAGCTTTTAATTAATTCTATATTGATATATTTCCGGAGAATTTTGTATTTTCTCTTTTATGTACAATATTCTCGAATAGTGTGCGTATTCTGGAAACTCGTTCTCTTACCTCTATGTTTTGCAGCCTCTTCATCTGTCCATTGCCATTTAAATTAATGAATCCATTCCGGAGATATTACCTCTATATTAGCTTGGTCTCTTTGATGTTCATTTAGATGTCTTAGAACTGAAGAGAATAAATTGTCTGTTGATAATGCGCTTAAGCCACTATGACTGTCCTGTATCTTATGCGGGTTTCCTTCTCTGTGTTGTTGACTAATCTCTTAATTTCTGCGACAAGAAGCTGTTGTTTACAACAATGTCAAAATCATCAGCAAGTAAACAGCGCTACGTCACGACTGCCACCCGTTTCTCATTCGTCTATTTCTACCAGTGGCAAGTAATTAAGTGCCGGCCAAAGTGGCCGCGCGGTTCTGGCTCTGCAGTCTGGAACCGCGAGACCGCTACGGTCGCAGGTTCGAATCCTGCCTCGGGCATGGATGTGTGTGATGTCCTTAGGTTAGTTAGGTTTAACTAGTTCTAAGTTCTAGGGGACTAATGACCTCAGCAGTTGAGTCCCATAGTGCTCAGAGCCATTTGAAGTAATTAAGTAAACAACAATCAAGAACGTTTATTTCCGCCAAAGAGAAGAAACAATGCAAACTCCAATAAAGGACGTCTAACACCACCGCTTCTCAGCCTCAGTACCCTATCATATTACGATAGCGGCCTCTTCCACCAACATACCAGTCCTAAAACTTTTCTCATTCCCCAGCTAATATAAACACCCTGGGGAAGACCATTTTCAACAGTGACGGAAACGTCGGAGAATTTTACGCAAAACAATGCATTCACATACCAGGAAGAGTTTTATTGACTGCGATTTCAAACTAGCTTCTTTCTTCCTTTTTGACAGCTAATTGAGTCTCATCGACCCACCCTCGCTTGTCTCCTGTCTTCTTTCTCGTGCCTAAACATTCAGTTGCAGTGCTTCCATAATTTTAGTGTATTATTATTTTTCGCTGTTGTTATATATGCACTGTTGCAGAAACTGAAAAATGTACTGTGATAATTTTAATTAAGCTTCCAATTTTAAATTGAGCAGAATTTAATCACGAAATTCGAGTATTTAATTACATTTACGGAATAATCAGGAGAAAACTGTAACCTATATTCGGGAAAGAAACAGAAATAAAATTTTCCGAAACCATGCTAATACTAGCGAACTTCTAAGGAAGCGAGACATGAACTCTGACGTCGAAACAGAGTTGAAGCAGAGGAAAGCGAGTGTTAAAAGCCCTACGGCTATGCCACACAAGAAAATAACGAAAGCGAAAGAGACTCTCACAGTGTAAATAGAATTCTGGAGACAGTTGTCAAGTATCGAAGTAAATGGATTAATCACATAGAATGCATGGATGACGACGTGCCCCTCCCCCGAAAGTAGTTTTAAACTATAAATATTCAGGGAAATGAAGCATCGAACGATCGACTAAGAGATGGGTACAAAAAAGAGCCACATCAAGCTTTAGTGTGTAACGCTAGAGGAGCGAAGAAGAAGAAGAAGAAGAAGAAATCATTACGTGATAGTTTCATTATATAAGTAAAAGCCGTCTGAAAAATAATAATGAAACTATTAAATATCACAAATAGGAGCATACCATTAAATGTAAACGGTGCATAGTGACCGTAAATCACTTAAGGCAAATGCTGGGATGGTTCCTTTAAAAAGGGATATGCCCGACGTTCTTTCCTGTCCTTCCGTAATCCGAGCGTGTATTCTGCCACTAATGGCACCGTCGTCGACGGAACGTTATATACTAATCTGTCTTGTCTCAAATCATTCAAAGGTACCCATCATTCATACTTTCTCTCAATCAATTGTTGTTCGTATATAAAGTGAAACTACTTTTTTTGGAAATCATACATAGATAAAAAAGCACACATTCTTTCGTATACAATGACACAACCGCAGCACTGCTTCAGGCGTATGACGCCTATGGCTTAGTGTATCTACAACCAAAATTGCGTCAGACTTGCATGGCCTTCTTTTAATGAGACATTAGTGAATTTCTGGAGGACATCCGCCACTTGAAAAAAAGAGTCATCTCCAGTTTTGCAATAATGTAAATAAAGGCCACCTGTAACATGTCTTCTTCTTGCGTATTCAGGACATGAAAATTAGGATTCAACTCCATGAAGACGATGTGTCAAGGTGATAGGGTGGTCAAGATACTGGATTCATATTCGTGAGGAGGAGGGTTCATATCCCCTTTCAGCCATTCCTAAACCGCATCACGTGACTACCGCAGCGTGGCCTTCACTTAATGAGACGTTAATGAATTTCTGGAGGACATCCACCACTTAAAAAAAAAATACTCTCCAGCTTTGCAACAGTGTAAATAAAGGCCAACTCTAACATGACTTCTTCTTGCGTATTCAAGATATGAAAAACAAGGATTCAGCTACATGAAAACTATGTATCAATGTGACGAGGTGGTTAAGACATTGGATTCGTATTCGGGTGGAGGAGGTTTCATATCATCGTTCAGCCATTTATAAACCACATCACGTGAATACCATAACGTAAACTATCGCCTTCTTGCATTACAGTCAACCCCAATTTTTTCCTTGCGTTTCATGACGAATATCGCGGAGACCAAGTCCGGTACATCCGAAGTGTGCCTCAAACCCTTAGGGCCCAAATCATACGGCTGGTAGAGGATCTTAAACCGTGTATGTTTAGATTAAGAATCAGTGGTGTTATAGCAGTTATAGGTGGCTGGAGCAACGGAGCGTACAAAGCTATTCGAAGAAGGTGCAGGTCTTTTCCGTTTTCAGAAGTTTTTGTCGAACAGATCCGCATAATTTAAGGGTTATACTGCTGGCGTCCATCTGTTGTATAATCGTGTAACATGTTTATTCTTCACGTAATATATTTTTCAAGAAACTAAATATCCTCTTCAAAATCAGCATAGATTCCGTAAGTGGAAATCTTGCACACACCGCTCGCTATGTCCATCCATGAAATCCAGAACACAATAGACAAGAGTAGCTAGATTCAAGCCGTGTTCTTTGACTTCCAGCAGGCATTCGATACAATTCTGCTCTTTTCCTTAGTGAGCCACATACGAGCTTATAGATTATCGCACTAGGCTTTTGTCTGAGTTCATGACCTCCTTGCAGATACACTCAACGCGTTCTTCTTAACGTGACGGAAGCGACGGATGTAATTGTAACTTCGAGAGTACCAGAAAGGAATGAGATAGAGCAGTTACTGCTCTCAACATACACTGCCTGAAAGGGAAAGTCAAGCGCCTAAAGAGAACGAGCAAACGAAATGAAACTTCAAGGATTAGAGTGTATTGGATGTTATTTTAGTGGTAATATCGACTTAAATTTACAAAGAACTTTCAATATCAGCTCACCCTCTGACCGGGATATTTATTCGGTTGTGAATGGTGTCGCAAGGTCGTTGTATCCTCTCTTGAAGCAAGCAAGCCAGCTTTCTGGCCGAGCGGTTCTAGGTGCTTCAGTCCGGAACCGCGCTGCTGCTACGGTCGCAGATTCGAATCCTGCTTCGGGCATGAATGTGTGTGATGTCCTTAGATTAGTTAGGTTTAAGTAGTTCTAAGTCTAGAGAACTGTTGACCTCAGATGATAAGTCTCATAGTGCTTAGAGCCATTTGAACCATTTTTGAGGCAAGCAGATACACAACTGCTGTAACTGATATTCTGGATACTGGCAAAGTGACGGACTTGATATATCGATCTAGTCCACCACGTTCTCTATCGGGAACGTATATGGGGATCTTGCTGGCCAGGGTACTATCTCAAAGAGTTACGCAGACAGTTCAAAAAGACACATGCAATGTGTGGACGAGCATTGTCCTACTGAAAACTGGTACCCTGATACTATCACATGAAAGGCAACACATAAGGACACCGGAAGTTCCTGATGTGTCGTTGTACCCTTAGAGGTCCCTCGGCCGCTACAGCCGTGACCTCAAGTCATACCTGACGGCTCCCAACACCATGGTGTCAGGAGTAACACTGATATGCTCTCCAAAATATTGGAAGAATAGGACCTCCGCCAAGGTCGCCATCATACTCACCGACCACGTTCATCAAGCGTAATGGAGAACCGCGATTCATAACACTACCGGACGCCATTCAGAGGCAGTCCACGCTTCCCGGTCACTGCTGCACTTCAAAGATATATGTCTGTGTTCTGGCTTTAGCGACAGCCTACGTATCGGACGTCAATTTCCTAGTCCGGCAGCTGCTAGTCTCTGATCAGCGATACGGGATGACACAGAATTTTGCAGAGAGTCCATTACTTGTTCTCGGATGGCAGGTGCAGATGTGAATGATTTATGATATGCTTGGTGCAGAATACGGTGACCCTCCTTTGTGGTTGTCAGACGTGGTCGACCATAACCTCGACGACCAGTATGCCTGCCTTCATGTTTCCATGCAGTCCAACATCGGGCCACTGTCACAAAGAATGCCCCACAAATCTGGATACTGCACGACTCTACCAGCCGACCAAATGGAGACCCACACTGATGCCCGTTTTCAACTCTGTCAGTTGCTGATAACGATATCTCACACGAGTCGGCCGCATCTCCGTGTCCTTTACAATGACCACTCAACATCTGACGCTGTTCACTGCCCATATATGCTCTACTAGACCTGGTAAGAACACTAAACATGAACAGTACTAATGGACTATAGTGGCCGTTCTACTTGTCACAGAGAACTGCAACGCTGAAGTTTCAAACCTGTCTATGGTGTGAACGTGTACAAAGTTACAGTGGCATCCGACCGTGTCTTCTGGGCGCTTCGTTATTCTGTCAGGTAGTGTACTTTGAGGAATAGAGTGTGAAGAGTACTAACACAGTAGCAGTTACACTCCCATAACAATTTACGTCTGCAAGTAATGGGGCCTAACGGTTTTGAACCCTGGGTCCAGCTCAGTCAGTGGACTTCCAAGCACAGTACTGCAATGCAAACGCCCCTACAGTTTGTACTGCTTCGGCGATGTGGCCCTTTCCAGCCGTGATAACATTCTCAGCTGCCACTGTAACCATGTCTGGAGTGATGGAAATCTATACACCACACCCGCCTCATACTGTCAGTAGCTTTCCTCTGTCAGCTTACGGGTTGGTATTGCACAAGATCATCTGTCAGGACCTTACATGCTGCCGCTTCTGCCCAGTTATAAGCGTTAGTTAGTGTTCATCCGAGACGTGCTGTAATAGTAATTGGACGTAGGCTACCATATACTGTCACAAGTAGACGTAGACCACGCTAATTACCTAACAGCTTTGGTCAGTTAAGATCATAACCGCTTTACCTATAACTTGTTGCGTTGCATACCTGCCGGCCGGTGTGGCCGTGCGGTTCTAGGCGCGTCAGTCTGGAACCGCGTGACCGCTACGGTCGCAGGTTCGAATCCTGCCTCGGGCATGGATGTGTGTGATGTCCTTAGGTTAGTTAGGTTTAAGTAGTTCTAAGTTCTAGGGGACTGATGACCACAGATGTTGAGTCCCATAGAGCTCAGAGCCATTTTTTTTTTTTTTTTTTTTTTTTTTGCATACCTATCGGGCTTTGACTGATATCGATCGTTTTGTTTGCGTATGAAATAAGTGTCTTACTAGATTCCTCTAGAAATCAGAAGCAGTGAATCGCATGGAAACTGTATATGGATACACAGTGAAGCGCCAAAGAAACTGTTATAGGCGTGCGTATTCAAATAGAGAGATATGTAAACAGGCCGAAAACGGCGCTGCGGTCGGCAACGCCTATATAAGACAACAAGTGTCTGGAGCAGTTGTTAGATCGGTTACTGCTGCTACAATGGCAGGTTATCAAGATTTCAAAAATGGTTCAAATGGCTCTGAGCATTATGGGACTTAACTTCTGAGGTCATCAGTCCCCTAGAACTTAGAACTACTTAAACCTAACTAACCTAAGGACGACACACACATCCATGCCCGAGGCAGGATTCGAACCTGCGACCGTAGCGGTCGCGCGGCTCCAGACTGTAGCGCCTAGAACCGCTCGGCCACCCCGGCCGGCTATCAAGATTTAAGCGACTTTTACAGTCGGCGCACGAGCGATGGGACACGGCATCGCCGAGGTAGCGATGAAGTGGGGATTTTCCCGTACGACCATTTCACGAGTGTATCGTGAATATCAGGAATCCGGTAAAACATCAAATCTGTGACGTTGCTGAGGCCGTAAGAAAATCCTGCAAGAACGGGACCAACGACAATTGAAGATAATCGTGCAATGGGACAGATGCGCAAACTGCTGCAGATTTCCAAATGTTGAAATGTGTGTGAATTCCTAAGGGACCAAACTGCTGAGGGCATCGGTCCCTAGACTTGCACACTACTTAAACTAATGTAAACTAAATTATGTTAAGAACAACACCCACACCCATGCCCGAGGGAGGACTCAAACCTCCGGCGCACCGGCGGGAGGGGCTGCAGATTTCAATGCTGGGCCATCAACAAGTGTCAGAGTGCTAACCGTTCAACGAAACATTATCGATGTGGGCTTTCTGAGACGAAGGTCCACGCGTGTACCCTTGATGACTGCACGACACAAAGCTTTACGCCTCGCCTGGGCCCACTAACACCGACATTGGACTGTTGATGACTGAAAACATCTTGCCTGGTCGGACGAGTCTCGTTTCAAATTGCATCGAGCGGATGGACGCGTACGGGTATGGAGACTACCTCGAAAAATCCATATACCCTGCATGTCAGCAGGGGAATGTTCAAGCTGGTGGAGGCTCGATAATGGTGATGTGGGCCCCTGATACGTCTAGACACGACCCTGACAGGTGACACGTACGTAAGCATTCTGTCTGATCACCCGGGTCCATTCGAGTTCATTGCGCATTCCGGCGGCCTTGGGCAATTCCAGCAGACTCCCCAATCGCCCAGAAATGCAACAGAGTGGCTCCAGGAACACTCCTCTGAGTTTAAACACTTCCGCTGCCCACCAAACTCCCAGGACATGAATATTATTGAGCATATCTGGGAAGCCTTGCAACGTACTGTTCGGTACTACTTCGGACATTAGTCGAGTCCATGTCACGTCGTGTTGCGGCGCTTCTGCGTGTTCGCGGGGGCTCTACACGATATTAGGCAAATGTGCCAGTTTCTTTGGCTCTTCAGTGCATAAAGGGCCACCTAACCTACTTAACATTTTTGTTCTACATGGTTATCATCCAGCTTTTTAATTAAAAATAAACTGCACTTATAACAATATTGATATTGACACTTTTTAGCCGGCCGCGGTGGTCTCTCGGTTCTAGGCGCTCAGTCCGGAACCGTGCGACTGCTACGGTCGCAGGTTCGAATCCTGCCTCGGGCATGGATGTGCGTGATGTCCTTAGGTTAGTTAGGTTTAAGTAGTTCTAAGTTCTAGGGGACTGATGACCACAGATGTTAAGTCCCATAGTGCTCAGAGCCATTTTGAACACTTTTTACTTCAGGTTCTATCCAAAAATTTTGAATTTTAACATGAAACAGAGGGATGCTCGAGTAAAAATTAAAAAAATTACGGATTTATAATATAACTCTGGAAAACATCCGGCCGGAGTGGCCGAACGGTTCTAGGCGCTACAGTCTGGAACCGCGCGTTCGCTACGGTCGGAGGTTCGAATCCTGCCTCGGGTATGGATGTGTGTGATGTCCTTAGGTTAGTTAGGTTTAAGTAGTCCTAAGTTATAGGGGACTGATGACCTCAGAAGTTAAGTCCCATAGTGCTCAGAGCCATTTCAACCATTTGAAAACACAATTTCCTCAAAAAAAACGTAAAATTAAAAAAAAATGCAAAGCAAAAACGTATGAAGCGTCGCTTGAATACTTCGTTGAGTTTATGTGAATCATATTTCTGTTAATACTAAACAACTTTCGCATTTGTCAATTGTAATAGGAAACTAAAGCCTTTGATCGTAATGAAGAAAGTTCTATCAAGTACAAAATAACAACAATAATTGTATAGACTTTTCTGTGTTTGTGGATGTATACTGCACTTGTATCAAAAGCAATTGTTTTGGTTATATAAATGCTCTGAAGTTATGGGAGCATGTTCTTTTTTTACTTATAAAATGCAGTTTATATTTTATAAGGATATAAAATATACAATGAACTAACACTGAATGATATGTGGTTCTAATTACGTGCAAAGTAAACAAACAAGAAACAGCTCCTCTCTCGCACATTCATTTATGTCCCTTTCCCCACCGGAGCTACCACCATTACCGTTAATCCTACCATTTACTGTATCATTTATGTACTCTGCCAAAACTACCGAACCGTCGTTTTAGTAGGGTCCAACTCTAATAAGTACTTTTCTCAAAGTACTCAACATTTTATAATATCACAGAATTGATATAATAAAATTTTAAGAAATGTGTGTGAATTCTTAAGGGACCAAACTTCTGAGGTCATCGGTCCCTAGACTTATACACAATTTAAACTAACTTAACGCTAAGGACAACACTCACACCCATGCCCGAGGGTGGACTCGAACCTCCGGCGGGAAGGCCCGCCCTAAAATAAAATTATTTCTATGTAAACAGTAGTTATTAGTCTGTCATTACAGTTATTCTCAATCATGGTATTCACTTCAGTATCCTTACTATGTGCTTGAGTTTTGACGTAGGGTTTGGGACGTACGGTATAAGCTTTAAAACTGTGTACGTTAGGGTTTCAGAAAGAAGGCTACACGTGTCATCCCAGGCTAAGATCATCGTGCAACAAAAGTTTCTCACTGTCAGAATATTATATTACGTTCCCGATTTCCTGCAGACACAGTCCGGCTGCGATACGGGTAACAGGAGCATCATAATCTGCGATTGAAATGGCGCAACAACTGGAAACGTACTCTAATGTTGAAGCAAGCGAGAGTACAATTCTTGTGGGAAAAACGTCTAAATCGCACGCAAATTCATTTTGAAATTGTGGCGGTATGTGGGCCTAATGCAGTGTCACGTCCAGCCGTAGCAAAATGTTGCCAGTACTTTGATCAAGGCCGCAGAGATGTGGGTGATGTTGATCGAGAAGTCCAGGTCTGGCACCATGTGAGCAAAATATGTCGTATTGTTCATCAAAATCTTTGGCCATTTGCAACAGTCATTTGTAATAGAGAATTCCATCATAAGGTTGTCACACATAAAAGCCAATGAACATCCCCAATTGATTCGTTTATTGATAGCTCACACCTGCATAATTTAAGGCCAGTTTTGTTGTTTTAAACCAGAATCTGCTTACTGTATTGTAGTCTGTAACATGAGAAAACATTTTTGTGTTTTATACGAAACCGAAATTTTTGCGACTTATTGCACTCTTATCTGAAAGGACGTTTCGGGTGGAGGAGTGGTGGTGAGGGGGTGCGCAATTAACAAATCTTGACAGTACAGAAAATGGAAAGTGTGTGGTAACTGAAATATGCGCCAATAGCTACGTGGAATGGACATAATGCGAAGTAAATAACATGAAAATCTTAGAATTGAGTAAAAGATGGAAAATATAAAGTGTTGTAATGGGTGAAATTTCAGCATGTATCTTAATAAATTTTCTGCACAGTCGTGGTATAGAATGCTTCATTTCTTTATTTTTACTCTGTCCAGTCACATAATGTGATCACCTGTCAAATGGATGGCTAACCACCACTTGCAGCGCGGACTGCGTAGAGACCTGCAGGGAGGGAGTCAATGAGGTTCTGAAGGCGCTGACGAGGTTGTGGAGCCATACCGACTCCTGTGCCGTTGCCAGTGGCGCTTGGTTTCTCGGTTGATGATTCATGGCATCAACAGCTCGATCGAGATGATCCCACAGATTCTTGACTGGATTCCAATCCCGGGGTTTTGTGACCGAGGAGAATGGTAAACTCATCGTGGTGCTCTTTGAACCACCCTCTTACACTGCGAGCTGTGTGACACGTTACGTTGTCCTGCTAATAAATGCAATCGTATCGAGGAAGAATACAGTGCATGTAGGGGTGCTCATGGTCCCTAAGGGTAGATCCATACTTTTGTTGATCCATTGTACATTCCAGAATGACGATATCACCCAGGCAGTGCCACAAAAACATTACCCCGGCCATAACGCTCTCTCCTGCGGGCTGGACACTTCCGACATCTGAAACGTCCACCTCTCGCCACTCAGTGGACGTCCGATTGCGGTACTGGAGAGCAAATTCCAGCTTTCGTCACCGATGAATAGTAATCAGCAGAGGTGCAAAAACAAGGCGCCTGCTGCGACGACCTGTAGGCACCAACGTTCGCTAATCGGTCGTTGAGGAGACGCTGTTGGTAGCCTCTTTGTTTATCTCGGCGGTCAGTTGCTCAACATTTACATGTCTACTCGCCCGTGCTCATCTCTGCAGCCGTCGTTCAACCCTGTCATCTATGGCCCGTGGTGCTCCACATTTGCCTCGGCGCCAGTTTTGTATAGCACCATTCTGCCGTTCAGGTCATGCGTTAACCACAGTGGCATGCGAACGGTATACGAACATAGACGTTTCGGAAATGCTTCCACGCTTGGCCCAAAAGCCAATAATCGTGCCCTTTTGGAAGTCAGATGAATAGCTGTCCCTGTGTTATGACAACAACTGCACTGCTTTCCGCGTTCCCCACACCTAACCCCAACAAGCTTTGTATACCCTGCCACCTGCCGTCTGTAAGTAGTTATTGCACGGTGACGTGGTGACATTAATGTGGCTGGACTATGTACAACAACAGTGGCATCCTCAGACATCAAAATATTGTATGTTTATCATAATAATGGGAAACGACAATCCAACGAAGGGCAGCTTATTGTCTTCACCATTTGGTTAACAGGCAAAAAAATATTAATGTGTAAGATGCCATAAAACTTTTTCAGGTGTGTCATGTTAACCATTTAACTTGATGTTTTTACAATGGTCTGTGACTCTACAGATGATACTAAAGTGCTAAAATAAATTTTACGAGGGACAAATGGGTTAGAGTGTGATGGCGCACTCCATGAAATCTTGGACGTTGTGGCAGACCAAGCTGTAGCGTCGCCAGAAGTGTATGTAGATTGGAAGATGGTAATCTGGTTGGAGGTGGCGAAGGCAACGAATGTGACTGCGAAATAAATGCTGTGGTACATAAAACATTCATCTACAGTGTAGCCTGATATCTACGTTTGCCACGTATGAAATGTACTTTTTGTTATAAAAATTAAAACTGCAAGATGAATTCATAAAACTTCTATTATACAACGGAAAAGTATCCGACGAATATATTGGAGCACATTATGTAAAAGAAATAATGGAGAAGAGCGTGATATAATCGCTAATGTTCTGAAAATTTGGTGTGTTTTCTTTTTGGGATGCTTTCAAAGGCAATGGGTTACGATCAAGTCGTTTTGTAATGCCAGCAAAGTAGAAATTTACTAGTGCAGACATGGCAATGGGATAAAAATGTCACATCAAACTGGAAAATAGGGGCGGTTGTCACAGAAATCAAAAAATAGGCACATCTGAGCTGTGACATTTGTCGCAACTCTCTTCAAAGCTGAGAACCTGGTTTTTCTCAGTTATCATACGCAAATTGTTATGATGTATACAAAATGCCTATACCAAATAAACGGCACATACGAAGGGAATTTGTCTGTAGTGCCGACGTAATAATATTCTAAATGTATGATGACTACACAAAATATTTTCTACACATTAAATGCTCACTGCAGAGATATTTATACCCTATGGTGCACGATGAGGACATTCACATAGCGGTCCTCGAGTAGATTTATGGAAAAGGTGTGGATTTCTATCATAGGGAAACTGAACGATTAGTAGAGCTTTCTGACCGTTGCTAACAGAGACTTGGCGACTATACTGACAAATAGTGTCACATAGCTGCGTCACTTTGAAGCGAAGTGTAACATTTTATAAAGATTTCTTGAGTGCTATAATCATGTGCAACTTACATTCTGAAGTCCCCTCGTATAAAACGGATACTTCCTGCAGTCTGTAATTATGATAATGTATAATTTTAATCTAGATACAATGAACAGCGTTGGATGCAGGTTCTGCAGTTAATGTCATTTTGTGTGAGTATGTTACGTGTTTTACGGAAGGGGGACCTCTCTGTCTAGCTACGGTCTTTTTGATTTCATACAGGTATCTGGGAATGTTATGTCGTTTAACCGAAACTGGTAAGCTTAATAAACTGTCATCCAGCTGTTGTACCAAATAATGATTTTTCAAAAAAAAAAATTCGAAAATGTCCATATTACAAAAAAAAGGTACTGCATTTCTTTGGATATGATATACCATTATGGAGGAAGATTAGAGCTTAATGTTCAGTCGACAACGAGGTCATTAGAGATGTAACACAAGCCAAATCTATGTGGCCGGACGGGGATTTGATGCGTCGTCCTACGAAAAGTGAGTTCAATATCCTAACCACTGTGCCACCTCGCTCGGCGTAATAATGGCATTGTTCACGAATGCTGTTTATTATGAATCATGGACATCACTGAATAAATACTGCCTGTGATAGTTATAACCCTTTCCTCACCATACGAAAATGGAGATACCTGTAAGTACTGCCGCTAATGGACTAGAAAGTGAGACTAAAACAGTCCCAAATTGTACCTCTGAACAATCCATGACAAAAAGAAGTCCAAATAGGAATCCATTTCTTAGATCCTATTAGCTGAGTGCAACCTGCGAAAGGCAAGTCACTAGCATCTTTGGAGACATTGTAACTTGTGGCATTGTAACTTGTTGTTATACTATTTAGTCCCAAAACTGTTTGCAGTAGCTCTCCCTACCAATACTGAAATGATTGCTCTTGGTCTCCCGTGGCGCCGGCCGGTGTGGCCGTGCGGTTCTAGGCCCTTCAGTCTGGAACCGCGTGACCACTACGGTCGCAGGCGAATCCGGTCTCGGGCATGGATGTGTGTGATGTCCTTAGGTTAGTTAGGTTTAAGTAGTTCTGAGTTCTAGGGGACTCATGACCACAGACGTTAAGTCCCACAGTGCTCAGAGCCATTTGAACCATTTTTTTCCCCCGTGGCCGTTATCGGAAACACATGATGATGTTACAATAACCGCGGGACTGCTACGGTCGCAGGTTCGAATCCTGCCTCGGTGTGTGTGATGTCCTTAGGTTAGTTAGGTTTAAGAAGTTATAAGTTCTAGGGGACTGATGACCACAGATGTTGAGTCCCATAGTGCTCAGAGCCATTTGAACCATTTTTGTTACAATAAACAAGTACAGTGGTGTCTAAGGAACACGTATCGCACTGTGAATGATTTAAAGACAGTTGCGCATACGAGTACCATCAAATGTTTAAGCGTACCCTCATGAAATATCACGATAAATACTGAGGATAAGGACTCAGAAATGTCCTCACTCCCAGCTTCAGTACTACACCCATTTCAGCCTGTTTGCTATAGTCAGAAATGTCCTCACTCCCAGTTTCAGTACTACACCCATTTCAGCCTGTTTGCTATAGTCATCCCTTGGCCGACGCCTACAATTTTCGCCCTTCACACTTCCCACCATTACCACTCTGAGGAATCACTGATGCCTCTGGATGTGTGCTCCCAACCGAGCCCTTCCTTTATTGGAGTGGTGCCATAACTTCCTTTTTCGCCGAATTCCATTCAGTATCACCTAATCAGTTATCTGAGCTATCTGTCTAACTTTAAGAATCCTTGCCGGCCGGAGTGGCCGTGCGGTTCTAGGCGCTGCAGTCTGGAGCCGTGCGTCCGCTACGGTCGCAGGTTCGAATCCTGCCTCGGGCATGGATGTGTGTGTTGTCCTCAGGTTAGTTAGGTTTAATTAGTTCTAAGTTCTAGGCGACTGATGACCTCAGAAGTAAAGTCGCATAGTGCTCAGAGCCATTTGAACCATTTTTTAGCATCCTTATGCAGTATCAATTTTCTAAAGTTTGCGTTCTTTTCTTGTCTGAAATGTTTATCGTGCATCTTTCACTATCGTACAAGTCAACACAGCAGACAAATTGTGTCGGAAAGTACTTCCTAGCCCTTAAATTGATTTTCTATGTTCTTTCTGGAATGTTTTTCTTGTTTTTATCAGTCTGCATCTTATATCCTCCTCGCTTCGGCCGTCTGCAGTTATTTTGCTACCCAAATAACAAAACGTATCTACCATCATTAGTGCCTCATGTCTCAGTCTAATTCTCTCAACATCGTCTGATTTAATGCGGCTACATTCTATTTCTCTTGTTTCAGTTATGTTGCTGTTAGTCTTATAACCTCTTTCCAATATACTAATAGAGTTGCGCTCTACCAAAAATACGCTTCGGTAGTTCTGGTATATGAAAGGTGGCTACACTGTGCCACTGCGCCAAAGAGTACTGTTAAGCCGCCTCCACAGTGATTGTCGAGAATTCATAGCAGTCAGTGCTTGTAGAGAGCTCGTAGAGGTCAGTGTTTGTCGAGAGCTCGTAGCAGTGTGTGCGTGGGCAGAGCTCGTGGTTGTCGTGAAGTTGGAGCGAGATGTTGTAGTAAGGAGTGTTTGTTCAATGTTTTATCCAGTTATTTGATGGGAGAGATAGCAGATGTTATTGTAATGAGTGCATTTCGTCAATACATATGAAGGTAAAAACCACAATGTTCTTTTATTATTTGTGTATCTGAAATAATGCGTCACTACAGGTTCAGTCAACAAAGCATCTGGCTTGTGTTCTTGTATTAGAGTGAATTCTGGTTTTCTTGCGCAATTATAGTTTTTCTAAATTTCTTTTGTCACGTCAGTATAGTTGGTATTTAAAAATTCTTGTCTTGTTGGAAAAGAACCGTGCCAGATGTGGACGTTGAGTCACACTCCCACATACAGAACAGTTACTCTTGTGCTTATTGGTTTTGTAGGTTTTATAGTTGCTGGGGACTTAATTAATTAACTGTGTTTACGAAAATTTTCTTACATTGTTTGTTGCAGTCAGATAGCGTAATAATACTAGTCAGGGCCAGCCGATTACGAGACACAGCGTAATCGGACATACAGCTACTAAAAAGAAAAATCATTTTCAATCTTTTATTTAATTAAGCCCCCATGCACGCGGCGACCGCTGCTTCGGATCGTCCCTTGGATTCTTCTGATTGTGAAAATTGTAGACTGTAGTATTGTTGTAGTAATTTGTAGTTTAGTAATTGTGGTCTATTTTGCATGTGTAGATTTGGTAATTGGCATTCTTCTAATGATATTTTTTTTCTCAGAATTTGATTTGTTGTCTTGTTTACGCGTTTGACAATCTAGTGCAATTATTTCAATTGTTCGATTGACCGTGTTTGAAGGAGTCATTGCATGTAAATGGTATTGTTGGAAATAAGGAGTCCTTGTGTGTAATTTTCGTACAGTGTCGAATTTTTTGTATGTTTTGTAAATGATTACGCGATCTATGAAAAAGGCGAAAATGATGAATAGTCAGAATAACGAAATTGTTGACATGGCGAACTCGCCAACACAGGACAACAGTATGGTGGATAATGGAGTTGAAAACAATGTAATAAGTCGGGAAAATAGTCCAGAACCATTTCAAAATTTTTCTCAATCAGAAAATTCACAGAATCCGAGATTAACGACGGAAGATTCTGAAATAGTATCGAACACAGATAGCTTTACAGCCATGCAGAAGGAAGCTGGTTTTGTGGGAAATGTGAGGGGTGAAAAGAATTTTGAAACAGTTACTATGGAGCAGTTGATGAGTGCTATATTAAATATGGGATCACAGTTACGATCTGAATTAAAAACAGATATGGAAACACAAATAGGATCAATTAGAACTGAGATGGAAGCAATGACAACATGGTTACGCTCACGAAGAGGGACAGGTTTCAAAAATACGAATGATGAATCAAAGAAAGAAATTAGAGAAGAAGTACAACCGATTTTGAATTCTCACAATAATAGTTTAATTTCATCAGAAATTAGACAAGAGGAACAGGACAGAGAACAGGAAGAAAGAGATCGCGTGATAGTACAGAAATTTTCAGAGTTAAATTTACAACGTGCACAAGATAAGAAAGAAATATTTGAAAGAATCGAGGAATCCGTACCAAATGACAGAATAAATAACCTAACACAACAATATGAACAGCTAGCTACCAAATGTGACAATACTGAAACCCGAGTCGCGACACTTACGGAAGACGTAAACAAACAGAAAGAAAAAATAGGTGACTCATCGGAAAGAGTTGAGGAGATCTCAGATAAATTGACAAGTGTTAGTTTAGCAGAAGGGTGTGAAGAAAGTAATTTGTTTCATTTACGGGATGCAACAAGAGAGCGCCAGGCGCGTGAACTTGACAATAATCGACATTCGGACTGGGACAGACGCGGTAGGTCTTTGTCGCCACGAGGCGAAAACTTTGACTATAAACACTTCTTAACTGTTCGGAAGATTAAGATATTCCGCAATTCTAAGAATGAGATACATCCACGTGCATGGTCAGGTCAATTTGCGTACACACTTCCGCCAGATGTGCCACAAAGTCACAAACTGGAAATTATGTGCAGCTATTAATGTCCTCAGGGGATTCACTACTCTAAGTGAATATGTGCCGTAGCGAGCATAGGGCCCCGAGCTGTAGTGGTGCTATTTCTCTTTTAGTTTTCTGTACCGCTGCCTACTCTTTTACTATTCTTTGCATCTGTCAAAACAACTCTTCGACTATCAATCTATCTAGACAGTAGATAAACAATAACCGGATTTGACTATTTACCTAAATGAGATGTCGAGAATTACTGTTTGGACTTACTATATTTTCTGCAGCAGTCATTTGTAGTTTAAATGAATTTTTTCTGTTTATCTTGGTGACAATATTACTTCATATGTTGACGACATTCTCATTGCTAAACATTCTTGGAGTGAGCATAACAAAATTTTGGACTCATTATTAGGTATTTTTGCAAAAGTTGGCATTACAGTAAA
The DNA here is from genome assembly GCF_021461395.2 of Schistocerca americana. Classification (NCBI taxonomy): domain Eukaryota; kingdom Metazoa; phylum Arthropoda; class Insecta; order Orthoptera; family Acrididae; genus Schistocerca; species Schistocerca americana. The sequence goes on along the minus strand of NC_060130.1, from coordinate 751,404,552 downwards.
CTTGGAAAAATCTGAATTTGGTCGTTCTCAGGTGAAATTTCTCGGTCACATTATTTCTACAGAAGGTATTCTTCCTGATCCAGAAAAATTAGATGCTATTCGTAATTATGCTGTTCCTACTACAAAACGTGATGTTCGTAGTTTCCTTGGTGTCTGTAATTTTCTTCGACGCTTTGTTAAATTGGACGATTTGGCCACACCTCGTTTATGTGAACTATCTGGAAAGAAATCTAATTGGTGTTGGGATGAGGAAGCTCAGTCAGAATTTGAACAGCTTCGTGATGCTTTAGTTACTGCTCCACTTCTTTCACATCCGGATTTATCTAAAGAATTTTGTTTGGCGACGGACTCATCATACAAAGGCCTAGGTGCACATTTATTTCAAGAGATAGAAGAAAATGGCGTTGTAGTACAGAAAACTATTGCATTTGGAAGTCGTGTTCTTTCTAAATCAGAAAAGAATTATTCGATTACGGAACTTGAAGCTTTGGCTGTTGTTTGGGCTTTCACAAAATTTCGCACATTTTTGTTTGGCAGACATACTAAGGTTTACACCGATTATCGAGCTCTGGAATTTCTTATGTCGACAAAATTAACTCATGGCAGATTGTCACGATGGGCGTTGTACCTACAGGAATTTGACTTTAGTATTGTTTACATACAGGGTTCTTCTAATATTGTTGCCGATGCTTTATCACGTGCACCTATGGGTTTGAAACAAAGTGCTGACGAGGACTGCAAGGAAAACAATTATTGTTTGATGTATATTCAAGGTGTTGCGTTTGAGAACTTTATTTCGTCTTCGCTCCAGGATATCGCTAAGGAGCAAAATAAGGATCCAATCTGGAAGGACATTAAGGAGAAGTGGAGGAGAAAGGAAAGCGTAGCGATTAGACAGTACTATTTAGTTCGCAATGACATTCTTTTTAAACGGAAATCGGTCGACAGCTTCGTTTGGTTAGTTTGTATTCCTGATGAGTGGGTCAATAAATTGATTTGGTATACGCATTTCAGTTATGCACACTTTGGTCCCCGAAAATGCTTTCATAAATTACGAGAAAATTGTTACTTCAGTAATATGGAAAAACGTATTCGATCTGTTCTTGCCAAATGTAAATTATGTCAAATGGCTAAGCCTCCAACGATTTCTCACAGAGCACCGTTGTTTCCCATCATTCCAGCGAAATTAAAGGAGATGGCTGCAGTCGATTTGTTTGGTCCAGTGGTTCGTTCTACTAATGGTTTTGCGTACATTTTCGTAGCAGTGGAGTTGACGTCAAAATATGTGTGTTTTACACCTTTACGCAAGGCAACAGCTCGTTCAGTATCCAACGCTTTTATCAAACATTTTCTTAAAGAAGTTGGTCATGTTGATAAGGTTATATCAGATAATGGATCACAGTTTCGTTCTAAAATTTGGCTTCGTACTCTACAGCGTCGTAAAATTAAACCAATTTTCATTTCACTTTTTCACCCTCAATCTAACGCTTCAGAGAGATGGATGAAGGAAATCAATAAATTGTGTCGTCTTTATTGTCATCAGAATCACAGAACGTGGGATCAGTATCTTCATATTTTTCAAAACATTCTGAATGAACTCCCTAATGATTCAACTTCTTTACCGCCTATACTGACATTAAAAAATAAAGCACCGACAAATCGTATTTCTGAAATCGTTCCTTTTCCGCCTTCACGGAAACTGCGGCATTCTGAAGTTGTCAACCTGGCTCTACAAAATATTGCATCTGCGGCTGCTAGAAGAGAGAAATCAGCTAAACGTCCTGGTCGTTTAAAAATCTTGTCAGTTGGTCAGAAGGTGTTAATTAAGTCCCACCGTTTGTCTCACAAAGGAAAAGGCTTGTGTCGCAAATTTTTTCTGCTTTATAACGGTCCATACAGAATTCGCAAAATTATTCATGATAACACTGTTGAAGTAGAAACTCTTAAATCACGACGCTCTAAGGGAATACATCACATATCTAACGTAAAAATTTTTGTGGAATAACATACTTTAGAGAAACTAACAGCTACATGTAAACATTCGGAGAGTACAAGGATACCACGCTCTGTTTTGGCGGCGGCACATACTCAAAGCAACAGTGAAGTCTGCGCGCCGCACGAGGCAGTCGTTAACCGCAAACAATGACTTCCTACGTCACGCGCCCACAGCTGATCGAGCGCTCAGTGCGAATGCACTGACAGCCGTAAACAAACACACAGTCTAATTTCTCCGACTAAATTCTGTATAAAGCTATAAGGACTTGTTGAATTGTGTTATTAACATTCAGTATTTTGCAGGATACGGTGTATAAAGTATTTAAGACCTTCAGGTAAATTCTGTGCGTGTCCGACGTTAAGACGACTTGCTATCGAGAAATTTTCAGGAAGAATGTAATTTCGAAGAAGAAACTAATAAACTAAAAAAGGTAACTGTTAATTGAGTTCATTTTTCAGGTAACATATTTCCACTTAGGTACGTACTTTAGACGTAATTTGCTGCTCGCGATTACGTGATTCATACTTTGTGCTAAATTTCATGTTCTATGAATTTACGTGTGAAGCGACGCGCTTGCGTACGTTAACTGAATTTTGTCAATGTTTATTAATGAACAGGATTGTTATTTGTATATATTATGCATCGCTTGGCTGCGCTGCTTTTTCACTGATGTCATATTTTTTTTTTAATTATGTGCCTGCTGTGCTTATTTATTTAAATTATAATTGTCACCTGATTAGTTGTGCTGATATGTATGTAAGTTATACTTTGTGATTTATCTGCTTGCGCCTCCATGTTTACTTGTTAAGATGACTTATGAACATTTATTTGCTTATGCTGATATGATGCTAATGACCTGTTTATTACGTAAGATATATGTTTACTGCTATGCGTATGGATTGCATATTTACACATTTCTGTTTTGTTGTCACAACTACTCTTCAATTTAGAATATAGCAATGCTGATGTACAGTGTACGAACATAGAGTTTAGGTCACACTACTGTATTAATTATAGATTGTTCGCTTGGCAGAGCCTCGTTGTAGGAATTGTGCTGCATCCACTTGTTGACATTCTGTTCTCTACTGGTATATTTACTCGCTATTGCATGTTTTGCTTACGCTCAGTGCCTTATATTTTTAAGATAAAAAAATTAACTGCTATCATTCGACGAACGACATTAGTACAAGAAAGTCATAGAAGTCACATGAGCTGAGGTTTTATGGAAGCTGTATAAATTTATGCTAATAGGAAGGAGGCTAACGACATGACAGACCAAAACTAGGTTTAGACCATTAACAATTATTACACTGCATTTTCGTGAGCAATTGAAATAGGAAGTGACACTTAACATAAGAAATACTCCACATGTTTGCTTCTGCTATGATTCTTGAAGTGGTGTACACACTGTGAAACATTATGATCATTCACACTCCGTAATCGTACTTAATTACTGAGAGTTATTCGAACTAAGTCTGTTAGAGGTCAGGTATGCATTTCTTTTATTTAATGATGGACAAGGAACCAAAATGTATTTTATAATTCATAATGAGTAGAAAATTTGGGTCAGATGGATTACACAGAGGTTGTGTGTTGACAATGTGTCTTCGGATTGTATGGGATACTGAATTGAAGTTGCATTAGGATTTTATCTGTACTTGTTCGAGGAGACTGACTAGAGGAAAGAGTTGTTATGGAAGTGTAATGATATTGCTGCTGAGGTTTATATGTAGCGACGTATTATTGAGGTATAGAGATTATATGAAGTTGATGATTATTGGAGTTTTTGTGGACAAGAGGTAAGGTAAATGATATTGATGATAAGACGTATTGAAGAGGTATTATTGAGGTATTATTGAGATTGTGTGAAGCTGATGATTATTGGAGTTTTGGTGTATAAGAGGTAAAGTAAGTGAGGAGCATATTCTTTTTTTGTTGGTCTTATGGAACAAGGAGGATGAAGAGAGCAGACTAGAACACTAAAATAGAAGGAAGATAGTCTATACACACACTTTGTTAAATAACTAAGCAGTATATACTTTTTTTTTGAAGAGAGGAAGTAATTGCATATCGTGGCTCACTGACAGATGTTCAACAACAGTACATTTGATCTGGCTTGGCAAACATTGGTCTTGACATGATGCCTATGACGTTGACTTAACTATTATTGACTGTTATACATTGCTGCCAGTACTACTTGATACACATGATGAACATCAGATTTTGACAGAATTACATTTACACAATTAACACTATTCAGTTACACAGTAGTACTTAATGTGGATGAAGGATGAGTGAGTGTGTTCTGTGTGTTTTCCTTTACTAATCCTAACCACCTATCTCCTAAATATTATTTTATTTGTTAGTAGTGGCTTGCACTGACACCCATGAATATTATAGGTTTACTGGTATTTGTGTATTGTAATAGTTAATAGGACAATTATCTGATATCATTTGTGTGTTTGTTATGATTTGTATGTTACTGTAAAAGCATTTGTATGTGCATTCAAACTATTGTTCATGCCTGAACTGTCTGATTAGTGAAGATAAATATTCTGAACTGTTACCTGCACTTTTCAACATGATGTGTGACATTTAGTCATGTTTAATTTCTGCTGATGAGCTGTGTGATCAGTGATTGTAAAAAAAAAAAAAAATTATGGACTGTTATTTGTGCCTTTTCTACATGATTGGTGCCACTAGGACATGTTTAATTTGTGCTCATAAACTCTGATGAACAGTGTGATCAGTGCTAGTGAGTTTGATCGAACTGCTTCTGCTGAGAGATGTGACTTTTTGCTGTCTGCACCTACTCAATATTGCTGGGTGCCACTAATGGTCTGCTTCTACTGAAATGGTGTCACTTGTTGGTGTCTGCACCTGCTCTCAACTTTACTGGGTGCCACTGATGGACTGCTTCTACTGAAATAATGTCACTTGTTGCTGTCTGCACCTGCTCAACATTGCTGGGTGCAACTGATGGACTACTCCTACTGAAATGGTGTCACTTGTTGGTGTCTGCACCTGCACTCAACATTGCTGGGTGCAACTGATGAACTGCTCCTACTGAAATGAAGTCACTTGTTGCTGTTTGCACCTGCTCAACATTGCTGGGTGCAACTGATGAACTGTTTCTACTGAAATGATGTCACTTGTTGGTGTCTGCACCTGCTCAACATTGCTGGGTGCAACTGATGGACTACTCCTACTGAAATGGTGTCACTTGTTGGTGTCTGCACCTGCACTCAACATTGCTGGATGCAACTGATGAACTGCTTCTACTGAAATGATGTCACTTGTTGGTGTCTGCACCTGCTCAACATTGCTGGGTGCAACTGATGGACTGCTTCTACTGAAATGATGTCACTTGTTGGTGTCTGCACCTGCTCAACACTACTGGGTGCCACTGATGGACTGCCTTTTACTGAAATAACGTGACTTGTTGCTGGGTGTACCTGCTAAACTTTACTGGGTGCAACTGATGAACTGCTTCTACTGAAAAGATGTCACCTGTTAGTGCCCCTTTTTTTGTATAAACTAATCATTGAAAGCATTTTATGTGAACATTTGTATAAACTGATTTTTTGTATATTGTGTAAACTATTATGTAAAGTCACATGTATGAAAAGAAGTTGTATTGCTTACTGTATTTCATATATTAGGTTAGTGAAAAGTCAGTGCAAAGCCAAAATTTTTAACTAATTATGTGATATTTAGGTATTAATATTATCTTTTATTTTTGTCTGTATTTTTCTGGACGAATTTGGTGGTATTTTCACCACCAATGCTGGCAAAAATACCATCAAATTCTGGCCTGTGGAGGAGGGGCATATGAAAGGTGGCTACACTGTGCCACTGCGCCAAAGAGTACTGTTAAGCCGCCTCCACAGTGATTGTCGAGAATTCATAGCAGTCAGTGCTTGTAGAGAGCTCGTAGAGGTCGGTGTTTGTCGAGAGCTCGTAGCAGTGTGTGCGTGGGCAGAGCTCGTGGTTGTCGTGAAGTTGGAGCGAGATGTTGTAGTAAGGAGTGTTTGTTCAATGTTTTATCCAGTTATTTGATGGGAGAGATAGCAGATGTTATTGTAATGAGTGCATTTCGTCAATACATATGAAGGTAAAAACCACAATGTTCTTTTATTATTTGTGTATCTGAAATAACGCGTCACTACAGGTTCAGTCAACAAAGCATCTGGCTTGTGTTCTTGTATTAGAGTGAATTCTGGTTTTCTTGCGCAATTATAGTTTTTCTAAATTTCTTTTGTCACGTCAGTATAGTTGGTATTTAAAAGTTCTTGTCTTGTTGGAAAAGAACCGTGCCAGATGTGGACGTTGAGTCACACTCCCACATACAGAACAGTTACTCTTGTGCTTATTGGTTTTGTAGGTTTTATAGTTGCTGGGGACTTAATTAATTAACTGTGTTTACGAAAATTTTCTTACATTGTTTGTTGCAGTCAGATAGCGTAATAATACTAGTCAGGGCCAGCCGATTACGAGACACAGCGTAATCGGACATACAGCTACTAAAAAGAAAAATCATTTTCAATCTTTTATTTAATTAAGCCCCCATGCATATACTACATAAATGATGTGGTAAATGGTAGGATTAACGGTAATGCTGGTACCATTGGTAGGGAAAGAAACGTAAATAAAGGTTCCTGGCAAATTAAAACTGTATGCAGGAGTTAGACTCGAAGTCAGGACTTGACTGTGAAAGATAAAAGTTCCGAGTTCGATTCTCGGTCCGGCAAACAGTTTAATCTGCCAGGAAGTTTCATATCAGCATATACTCGGCTACAGAGTGAAAATTTCATTCTGAAAATAGAATGAATGTATCAGAGAGAAACTGGGAGGCGACAACTTCTCTCTTTTTTCGTTTGCTTTTTGTTTTGTTTTTTTTATTTTTTGCACCACACATCGTTCAGTGTTAATCTAATATGTAATTTGTATCCCTACAAATTATAAACTGCATTTTGCAAGTTTAAAAATTGTTACTTGTGCAACTTCTGCACATTTATGTGGCAAAAATAATTACTTTTGATACAGGTTAAGTTTACATGCATAGACAAAATTCTATATAATTGTTGTCGTTATGTTGTAGTCAGCAGAATGTTCTTCATCATGATCAAAGGAAATAGTTCCCTGTTATAATTAACAAGTGCGAAAATTGTTTAGCATTAACAGAAACATGTTTTATGATAAGGTCGACAAAGTATTGAAGGGCTGTTTGATATGCTTTTGTCCGCAGCTCGTGGTCGTGCGGTAGCGTTCTCGCTTCCCACGCCCGGGTTCCCGGGTTCGATTCCCGGTGGGGTCAGGGATTTTCTCTGCCTCGTGATGACTGGGTGTTGTGTGATGTCCTTAGGTTAGTTAGGTTTAAGTGGTTCTAAGTTCTAGGGGACTGATGACCATAGATGTTAAGTCCCATAGTGGTCAGAGCCATTTTTTTATATGCTTTTGTTTTGCATTTTTTTCTATTTTACTTTTTTTGAGAAAATTGCGTTTTCTAGTGCTATATGATAAATCTGTACTTTTTCATTTTTATTACAACATCCCCACGCTTTACATTACAAATCAGTAATTTTCGAATAAAACTTTAATTAAACAATAACAATTTCAATTTCGTTATAAATAATGTTTGTCTTGCAGTAACAGATAGGAGGATGATTATGTATAACAAAAATATTCTGTAGGTTACGTGGCCTTTATATATGCACACTCAGTTTCTATGTGGTTCACCGCTTGCGGTTTCTAGGGGACTCTAGAAAGACACTGATGGCATACACAAAGAAAGCGATTGAAATCACGCCCAACAGGTATACAACACGCCTAACATAGAGGTCTACACATCTACATGATTACTCTGCTATACGCAATAAAGTGCCTAGCAGAGGGTTCAATGAACCACCTTCAAGCTGTCTCTCTACCGTTCCACTCTCGAACGGCGAGCGGGAAAACGAGCAATTAAACTTTTCTGTGCGTGCCCTGATTTCTCTTATTTTATCGTGATGATCATTTCTCCATATGTAGGTAGGTGCCAACACAGAGTTTTCTCAATCGGAGGAAAAACTGGTGATTGAAATATCACGAGAAGGTCCCGTCGCAACGAAAAACGCCTTTGTTTTAATGATTGCCACTCCAGTTCACGTATCATGTCTGTGACACTATCTCCGCTACTTCGCGATAATACAAAACAAGCCGCCCTTCCTTCTACTTTTTCGATGTCATCCGTCAGTCCCACCTGATGCGGATCCCACACCACACAGCAATACTCCAGAATAGGGCGGACAAAATGGTTCAAGTGGCTCTGAGCACTATGAGACTTAACATCTGAGGTCATCAGTCCCATAGAACCGAGAACTACTTAAAACTAACTAACCTAAGGGCATCACACACATTCATGCCCGAGGCAGGATTCGAACCTGCGACCGTAGTAGTCGCGCGGTTCCGAGCTGAAGCGCCTAGAACCGCTCGGCCACCACGACCGGCCTAGGGTGGACAAGCGTGGTGTAAGCAGTCTGTTTAGCAGACCTGTTGCACCGTGTAAGTGTTCTGGCAATGAATCGCAGTCTTTCGTTTGCTCTACCCACAACATTATCTATGTGATTGTTCCAATTAAATTGTCTGTAACTGTAATCCCTAAGTATTTAGTTGAATTTACAGCCTTCAGATTTGTGTGAGATATCGCGTAATCGAAATTTAGTGTATTTCTTTTCGTACTTATGTGAATAACTTCACACTTTTCTTTATTCAGGGTCAACTGCCACTTTTCGTACCATACAGAGATCTTATCTAAATCATTTTGCAATTCGTTTTGGTCATCTGATGACTTTACAAGACGGTAAATAAGAGCATCATCTGCAAACAATCTAAAACGGCTACTAAGGTTGTCTCCTATATCGTTAATACAGATCAGGAACAGTTGAGGGCCTAAACACTTCCTTGGAGAACGCCGGATATTACTTCTGTTTTTCTTTATAACTTTCCGTCTATTACTACGAACTGTGACCTTTTGACAGGAAATCACGAATCCAGTCGCACAACTGAGGCGATATTCCATAGGCACGCAGTTTGGTTAGGAGACGCTTGTGAAGAATGTTGTCGAAATCCTTCTGGAAATCTAAAAATATGGAATCAATTTAACACCCCCTGTCGATAGCACTCATTACTTCATGAGTATAAAGAGCTAGTTGTGTTTCGTTAGAACGATATTATTTGAATCCGTGCTGACTATGTGTCAATAAATCGTTTTCTTCGAGGTACTTCATAATGTTTGAATAAAGTGTATGTTCCAACACCCTACTGCAAATCAACGTTAGTGATCTGGGCCTGCAATTCAGCGGATTACTCCTACTTCCCTTTTTGGGTATTGGTGGGACTTGAGCAGTTTTCCTGTCTTTAGGTACGGATCTTTCTGTGACCTGATCGGTTGTATATAACTGCTAAATATGGAGCTATTGTATCATCATACTCTGAGAGGAACCTGACTGGTATACAATCTGGACCAGAAGCCTTGCCTTTATTAAGTGATTTAAGCTACTTTGCGACACCGTCGACATCTACTTCCACACTATGTGATCAAAAGTACCCGGACACCTGGCTGAAAATGAGTATGAAGCTTGTGGCGCCCACCATCGGTAATGCCGCAATTCAATATGGTGTTGGCCCACCCCTAGTGTTGATGACAGCTTCCACTCTCGCAGGCATACGTTCAATCAGATGCTGAAAGGTTTCTGGGGGAATAGCTGCCCATTTTTCACGGAGTGCTGCACTCAGGAGAGGTATCGATGTCGGTCGGTGAGGCCTGGCACGAAGTCGGCGTTCCAAAACATTCCAAAGGTATTCTATAGGATTCAGGTTCGGACTCTGTGCAGGCCAGTCCATTACGGGTATGTTATTGTCGTGTATCCACACCGCCACAGCCTGTGCATTACGAACAGGTGCTCGATCGTGTTGAAGGATGCAATGGCCATTCCCGAATTGCTCTCCAAGACTGGGAAGCAAGAAGGTGCTTAAAACATCAATGTGGGCCTGTGCTGTGACAGTGCCACGCAAAGCGACAAGGGAAGCAAGCCCCCTCCATGAAAAACACAATCACTCCATAACATGACCACCTTCAAATTTTACTGTTGGCACTACACACGCTGATAGATGACGTTCACCGGGCATTCGCCATACCCACACCCTGCCATAGGATCGCCAAATTGTGTACCGTGATTCCTCACTCTATACAACGTTTCTCCATTGTTCAGTCGTCCAATATTTATGCTCCTTAAACCAAGCGAGGCGTCGTTTGGCATTTACCACCGTGGTGTGTGGTTTATGAGCAGCCGCTCGACCATGAAATCCAATTTTTCTCACCTCCCGCCAAACTGTTATAGTACTTGCAGTCTGGAATTCCTGTGTGATGGTCTGGATAGACGTCTGCCTATTACACATTACGACCATCTTCATTGTTGGAGGTCTCTGTCAGTAAACGTGACCCATCACGTTTCCACTCCACTGTCACATCAGAAACAGTGGACCTAGGGCTGTTTAGGAGTGTGGAAATCTCGCGTACAGACGTATGACACAAGTGTCACACAATCACCTCACCACGTTCGAAGTCCGTGAGTTCCGATGCCTAATGACTACTGAGGTCGCTTATATGGAGTACCTGGCAGAAGGTGGCAGCACGATGCACCTAATATAAAAAACGTATGTTTTTGCTGGTGTCCGGATACTTTTGATCATATAGTGTATGTTTCCCATCTTGGCAGTTGCTCTTGATTGGAATTCAGGAATGTTTTGTCTACTTTGGTGAAGGAGTTTCGGAAAACCGTGTTTAATAACTCTGCCTTCTATTGTATTGTATTGTACGTTAACCGGGGGCCTAGAAACAACGGAGAGGCTCCTTCCCCAGTGCAGCCGCAGTGGTCCACAACCCCAGTCCACTTCACCCCTCCGCCGCCCCACACCGAACCACTCTTTCGGGGTTATTGTGCGTTCGGCCCCCGGTGGACCCCCCCCCCCCCCCCCCCCGGCCCCTAGGGAACATCTCACACCAGACGAGTGTACTCACTATGTTTGCGTGGTAGAGTAATGGTGGTGTTCAAAAATGGTTCAAATGGCTCTGAGCACTATGCGACTTAACTTCTGAGGTCATCAGTCCCCTAGAACTTAGAACTACTTAAACCTAACTAACCTAAGGACATCACACACATCCATGTGCGACCGTAGCGGTCGCGCGGTTCCAGAGTGTAGCGCCTAGAACCGCTCAGCCACCCCAGCCGGCGTAATGGTGGTGTATCCGTACGTGAGGTCTTGTTTGCGCATCAATCGCCGGCGTAGTGTAGATGAGGCGGAATAAGGGGAACCAGCCCGCATTCGCCAAGGCAGATGGAAAATCGCCTAAAAACCATCAACAGACTGGCCGGCTCACCGGACCTCGACACAAGTCCGCCGGGCGGATTCGTGCCGGGGACCAGGCGCTCCTTCCCTCTCCGGAAAGTCGTGCGTTAGACCGCACAGCTAACCGGGCGGGCTATAACTCTGTCTTAGTAGCACTGTCATCAGTAACTGCACCATTGTTATCGCGCAGTGAAGGTATTGATTGCATCTTGCTTTATGTATGACCAGAATCTCTTTGGGTTTTCTGTCAGATTTCGATACAGAGTTTCGTTGTGGAAATTATTAAAAACATCTCGCATTAAAGCACGCGCTATATTTAGAACTTCTGTAACACTTTGCCAGTCTTGGGGATTTTGAGTTCTTTTGAATTTGGCATGTTTTTTGTGCTGCTTCTGCAACAGCGATCTGACCCATTTTGTGTACCATTGGGGATCCGCACCATCACTTATTAATTTATATGGTAAATATCTCTCAATTGCTGCCGATACTATCTCTCTGAAATCATTCTGCAACTTTTCTGCGCTTATATGAGCAGATGGGAAGGAGTGAAGACTGTCTCTTAAAACGGCGTTAGAGCATTTTTATCAGCTTTTTTAAATAGATATACTTTGCGTTTCTTTTTTAGGGTTGTAGGTGTTACGGCATTCAGCCTAGCAGCAACTGCCTCGTGGTTGATAATCCCTGTATTCATCACGATACTCACTATTTGCCCAGGATTATTTGTTTCTAAGATGTCAAGTATGGTTTCTCAACCATTTACGCTTCTAGTGGGCTCATGAACTAATTGTTCAAAATAATTTCCTCAGAAAGCATTGATTACAATTTCGGATGACGTCTTATGTCTGCCGCTGGCTTTAAACATATAATTTCTCCAGCGTATCGACGGTACATTGAAGTACCACTGACTATAACTGTATGAGTTGGGTACCTATTGGAAATGAGACTCAAGCTTTCTTTTAACTGTTCAGCAACTATATCTTCTGAGTCGGGGTGTCGGTCAAACGATCCAGTTAATCGTTTATTCCGATTTTCAAGTATAGCCTCTATCCATACTATTTTGCAGGAACTATTTACTTCAATTTCACTACAAGGTAAACTACTTCTGACAGTAATAAATACTCCACCACCAACTATGTATATTTACTCTATCATTTCTGAACGCTGTTATGGTTTGAAAAACTTTCGGCTGAACTTATTTCCGGCTGTAGCCAGCTTTCTGTACCTATAACTATTTGAGCTTCAGTGCTTTCTATTAGGGCTTGGAGCTCTGGTTCTTTCCCAACACAGCTCCGACAATTTACAACTACAATACCGATAGTTTCTACAACTAACTTACAGTGTTTTACCTGTCCCCTTTTAGACGGACGCCCTTTCTGTGGTCCCGTGAGACCCTCTAACCTAAAAAACCGCCCAGTTCCTTCCACACAGCCCCCGCTACCCGTGTAGCTGCTTCCTGTGTCTAGTTGGCTCCTGACCTATTAAGCGGAACCCAGAAACCTACGACCCGATGGTGCAAAGAATCTGCAGCCTACACGGTCGCAGAACCGTCTGAGTATCTGATTCAGACCCTCCACTCGGCTCTGCACTAAAGGACGACAGTCGGTTCTATCGACGATGCTGCAGATGGGGAGCTCCGCCTTCATCTCTCAAGCAAGACTGGCAGTCTTTACCATTTCTGCTAGCCACCCGAAGCCAGAGACAATCTCCTCTGATGCAAAGCGACAAACGTCATTGGTACCGACATGAGCCACCACCTGCAGTTGGCTGCACCCTGTACTCTTCATTGCATCCAGAAGCAGCCTTTCAACATGCGGATTGGCTCTAGCCAGTATGCACACGGAGTCCACACTGGCTTCCTTCCCCTGCTTGGAAATCATGTTCCTAAGAGGCCCCATTATGCACCTAACTTTGGAGCTCCCAACTACCAGCAAACCCACCCTCTGTGAATGCCCTCACCTTGCATGCCGAGAAGTTTACTCTGGAACAGGGTGGACGACTGCATCCGGCTCAGCGACATCGTCATCCACAGATAAGCCCGAAACCTGTTCGTCAAACGAACGAGGGAGTCCCTACAATCGGCCCCTCGGAAAGTTTTAGGTGGCGTGCCAGACTTTGGAATGATCTCCCACTCGACCACGGGTGAGGGGCCAACCACAGTGTACAGCAGTGGACCGATCGGGAGACACGTTGGACGTGCTCGACGTCCCTCACATCCCTACATCCAACCCCCTCACAGTGATGCCCCTTGGCAGCAGTCTCAAGCTGTGTGACGGAAGCCAACGCAGCCTGGAGCTGTGAGCGAAGGGTCGCCAACTCAGGTCGCATCTGTACACAGCAATCACAGTTCCTATCCGTTACTTCAGTCACTCTTGTTTGGAGTTCGTAAAAATATGTAACAAACGAACAGTGTACTCGGCTTATTAGCAGCAGGAATTGGAAGTGCTCTCTCACTAATGGTCTAAATGGCACTGAGCTCAATTAACCAAAACAAACAAAAGCCTATACGATGCGACGGTCGGTAACAAAGGCTGCTCTGTAGGCTATGCTGTTATTAAAATAAAAGCTTGGGCCTAGTAAGCACTCGAACACGCAAGAAATTACAAAAATAACCTAGTAACTACACAGGTATCTGTAATGAAGTCGCTCCTGTTGGAAGCTCGTAAAAATATATTACAAACGAACGGTGTACTCGCCTTACTAGCAGCACGAACACGAGGTGCTCTGTCTCTGGCGGTCTATCTGACAGCAGTTAAGATCTTAACTGAGCGAAGCTATAGGAAAACGACGATAGTTTACGCTTACTTACGATATCTATGGTAGCATACGATGTTTTACAACTGCAGACACTAACCCATTCCGTTCAGATGCTGTTCCAAGTCCTTTGCCACCTTTGACGGAATTACACTGTCCTCAGCAAACATTAAAGTTTCAATCTATTCTCTTTGACATCATTGTATAGTGGCACCACTGAAATAGCGGTGGCGGGGTCTGACCAAAGGTGTACATATCCCGCTTTTAACCAGCCCATGCTCGCCTGTTAGCCAGGCAGGCAAGCCGCCGCACGTTATCAGCAGAACGTGCAGTTACTCCCATCCAAGCCAAACTGTGCACAGCCCAAAGCAGCCTAAAGAGTCATGTTCGCCTGCTCGTCTTCCAGCTTTGCTACGCTACGTAGCAGTTTATTCTGTACGCTTTCATTGAAGTGTTACGAGTAGGGTTCGGAATTTTATGAAAAGTCTTCTTTTTCTTTACCCGAGTATCAGAAGACGAGGCTTAATGAAATATATACACATTTTGAGTCACTGTAGACCAGGAAATAATGGATTTCATCTGTCTGTTTTTTTTCTTTTAAATTGTCGTATTTCGGGATTATTTATTTAGTTCGATTTCTCTGCAGCTTCACCATTTTTCGAATAGTACTGATTATTCTCAATTCGAACCGTCGAAAGACCACCTGTAATATGTACAAGTTTTCTCTAGTAAGCAGAACCACCTCTGAAAGTCGAGATCCTTTACACCTAAGAACCTGAAGATGCTTATTGTACCGCAACGCCAACTAGAATTAGGTTTTGGAAGTTTGGTTTTCGTACCTTTAGCGTGTTTCAGCCAAATATAACCCCAATTATATCAAATTACTGTTTCCAGCATGTTTATTGCGGGTTCGTTCGCTGAATTCATAGAATTCATAGCTAAAACAGTTCATTCTAAATTTTCTAAGTCCAATTTAGCGAACAAGAAGTACCTCAATCTTAAAAGCACATATCTGAAAGAAGAATCTTTTCTTTCGCAGTAAGCTTTCTTCGCACTACTTTGCATACAATCAGAAACATATTCCTATTTCAAATCAATGTTTTTCCTAAATTTACCAAGCCTGTATACAACTAAATTGCCTGAAGTCCTTAGCACACTTTTCCACATACTTCTCAGCCACTAAGTCTATGTCCTCTTTCAAAATACCGAGCAGGGTATCACAGTGATTAGAACAATGGGCTCGCATTCGGGAGGACGACCGCTCAAACCCGCGTCCGACCATTCTGATTTAGGTTTTCCTTGATTTCCGTCAATTGCTTAAGGCAAATGCTGGGATATTTTCTTCGAAAGATCACAGCCACTTTCCTTCCCTAACCCGAGCTTGTGCTCCGTCTCTTATGACCTCATTGTCGACGAGACGTTAAACACTAATCTTCTCCTCTTTCAAAATACACTCCTGGGAATTGAAATAAGAACACCGTGAATTCATTGTCCCAGGAAGGGGAAACTTTATTGACACATTCCTGGGGTCAGATACATCACATGATCACACTGACAGAACCACAGGCACATAGACACAGGCAACAGAGCATGCACAATGTCGGCACTAGTACAGTGTATATCCACCTTTCGCAGCAATGCAGGTTGCTATTCTCCCATGGAGACGATCGTAGAGATGCTGGATGTAGTCCTGTGGAACGGCTTGCCATGCCATTTCCACCTGGCGCCTCAGTTGGACCAGCGTTCGTGCTGGACGTGCAGACCGCGTGAGACGACGCTTCATCCAGTCCCAAACATGCTCAGTGGGGGACAGATCCGGAGATCTTGCTGGCCAGGGTAGTTGACTTACACCTTCTAGAGCACGTTGGGTGGCACGGGATACATGCGGACGTGCATTGTCCTGTTGGAACAGCAAGTTCCCTTGCCGGTCTAGGAATGGTAGAACGATGGGTTCGATGACGGTTTGGATGTACCGTGCACTATTCAGTGTCCCCTCGACGATCATCAGTGGTGTACGGCCAGTGTAGGAGATCGCTCCCCACACCATGATGCCGGGTGTTGGCCCTGTGTGCCTCGGTCGTATGCAGTTCTGATTGTGGCGCTCACCTGCACGGCGCCAAACACGCATACGACCATCATTGGCACCAAGGCAGAAGCGACTCTCATCGCTGAAGACGACACGTCTCCATTCGTCCCTCCATTCACGCCTGTCGCGACACCACTGGAGGCGGGCTGCACGATGTTGGGGCGTGAGCGGAAGACGGCCTAACGGTGTGCGGGACCGTAGCCCAGCTTCATGGAGACGGTTGCGAATGGTCCTCGCCGATACCCCAGGAGCAACAGTGTCCCTAATTTGCTGGGAAGTGGCGGTGCGGTCCCCCACGGCACTGCGTAGGATCCTACGGTCTTGGCGTGCATCCGTGCGTCGCTGCGGTCCGGTCCCAGGTCGACGGGCACGTGCACCTTCCGCCGACCACTGGCGACAACATCGATGTACTGTGGAGACCTCACGCCCCACGTGTTGAGCAATTCGGCGGTACGTCCACCCGGCCTCCCGCATGCCCACTATACGCCCTCGCTCAAAGTCCGTCAACTGCACATACGGTTCACGTCCACGCTGTCGCGGCATGCTACCAGTGTTAAAGACTGCGATGGAGCTCCGTATGCCACGGCAAACTGGCTGACACTGACGGCGGCGGTGCACAAATGCTGCGCAGCTAGCGCCATTCGACGGCCAACACCGCGGTTCCTGGTGTGTCCGCTGTGCCGTGCGTGTGATCATTGCTTGTACAGCCCTCTCGCAGTGTCCGGAGCAAGTATGGTGGGTCTGACACACCGGTGTCAATGTGTTCTTTTTTCCATTTCCAGGAGTGTATTTATGCAGTGAGTAAACTGTTGGTCAAATTTAAAAACATGTCGTAACACATTCGTGGTTTCAGAGCGAGTATTTAGTAATTTTTTACAGAATTTGCGTTGCGAGGCACCTGTCTATTTATTGGAAGCTGCCTCATAAACACATGAAAATTTTTGCCCTGCTGGACTTGGGCTCTATTTCCTGATTGGCATATATTCCCCAGTTCTTAATTTCTTCCCAGTCTCCTTTAAGTATGGTTTGTCATTTTGCTGTTCCAGCAGCTATGATAAATGAGCTCCAGTGACACTAGCTACGCAAACATGTATCTGGCTATTCTATAGTCAAGTTCGATTGAAAGCGTAACCTTCTGACAGCTGCAGTAGCCTGAACGGGTCCCGTGAAGCTTGCCAGGCTTGCAGCAAACCCTAGCTAGCCTGCTTTAACCACCGTGCTTCCGTACACGTGTACTCCTCTGTCACCGTTGCGGCAAATTGAGCTGCTTTAATGGTTGCGGCTGAGACAGGGGCAAGCAGGCTGTAACGAGAAATTGTACACCTCTCGGCGTGACTACTGCCTTGTGTCAGTAAATGGAGCCTATTAGCGGCAGACGACTGGTGGCGCCACTACACGTTCGAGAGGGCTGAGCGCACCCGGTTAGCCTTTCTAGGTTGTACTCCCAGCCCCATAATCCTTCAGTAGCTTGTTTACTATAGCAAAATGTCGTTTAGTTTGGTGCAGCGAGTTATGACATTGTTAATTTTTTGAAATAATTGTGGGAACTCCAAATGAGGTAGGTAAATGAGGGAGGTGTGTAAACTGTTCGAAAGTAGAAGATATACTGGCTACTTAACCTTTGAGATAAAAAGGAAACCTGCTGTGACGTTCGCCTGCTTTATTTCTTCGTTGATGGTCCTCGGTGTCGATGTACTGCATTGTTATACTGGCTGAAAGTTAGCGGTGTGGAAGTTCAACACTGACTACTTTAAAGGAAGTAGCCGACAGTTGCACAGTTGCTTTTCATAGTTCTTTACTCTCACTGTTCACAACCCCCCCCCCCCCCCCCCCAATATTACATAGCTATAGGGCCAGTTAAATATTGGTAAATTTTCGTAAGCCTCATTAACATCAGCATACTGCTACAATAGTTTACTGTTGAATATCTATGAGCAGTAAAAACCTAACCACACAGTTCTTGCAGCACAATACGGTATGTATCGAAAAGCCACTGTCATTGTTTTAACACATGGCCTAATTGTGTTACACTTAATTCACAGTTAAATTGCTGCAATGTCGTTGTTCTAACCAGCACAGATTTCTTGTCTGAAACTCGGCCATGGACTGACTGTCTCGGGACCAAAAATCAGTCCTACATGTATCCTCACAATAATTGGTACTGAAACTATACATTTTTCGTTGTTTAATTTACAGAAATCATAATTATCACATAACTCATTAAATTGACTGAATACATTCGAAAAATTGTTCTTTTTAACAGTTTCTTCTACAATGAGGGTTAAGCAGAATTATTTGTTTAAATAATGAAATTAACAGATACACTTACGCAAACAATACCTTTGACTTTGGAATTAATTAAGAGCTGGCTTTGCTAACATGTTTGCGAATAGAGCGAAATAAACACTTAAAGAAGTCTAGTGATTCTTCTTCCAAATGTTTATCATTATTACAGAATTTATATTTGTTTATAAGTCAACAATAGAATTCAAGTCACGGAACAATTACTGATTTCACCCTATAATGAAAGATATTACCTACGAATAGTCAAAATAAATACATACACAAAACTAAGCACAAAATTAGATCTGGTGCAATATTCTTTAAAAGTGAGGGTCAACCTTTCTTTTTTATGAAAATGCAGGTTATGCAAAATGCAGGTCATGGGCACCGTTTCCTTCCCTGCATCATCCGCCTAGCCACTGAGTAACGGTTTTAGATTTTTTTGACAGCTTAAGTTTTACAATATTATTTGACTTGAATTTAGGTGGGAGCGATGGAAAATCAAGTATGTTAATGATAATTATTCAAAAATGAAAAAATGAATTTAAGGAGGTAGATGACAAAACAAGACAGGAAATAAAAAGATCCCAGCTGCAATGATGGATGCCACATCTGAAGCATGTTACGACAAAACAGAGACATTTTTGGTACAATATACAGAAAAAACTAATTTCGGAATTCGAAGAGAAGCCTAGAGGTGAGAACAATGTGGCAGGGGGTTTTATAAAAAATTAACTTCCTCAATATAAAAACTGATAACATTTGTACAATATTAAGTATTCGATATTTACGTAGCTTTTTTCCTTTATGTTATCCTATTAGTGGCTTCTAGCTAACAAGGAAATTATTCGATCTGCCGTGTCGAAACTTGGTTTCATAATATTTTCGTTGCTTCCAACTGACTCTTGAAGAAAAATATACAAAGCAGGAAACAGGGCACAAACCACACTAAGCTCAACGTTTATGAATTTGTAAGTGCCAAAATGGACTGCTTAGTCGACTATATATGTTTGTACTCTTTGAATAACAGCGTTCTTATAGCGCACATGTCGTTTACGGAATCAGACCGATCTCCATTATATACGCAAGATTCACTAAAAGCTGTCGTCTTATTCTTTGAAAAATTTTCGGTCACTATAGTTAGTATAACGTCTTTCGCCGACATTTTTCTCAATGCATGTTTTGGTTTACTGCTGAACCCTTATAGAAATCAAAAGTAAGATCTGCAAGAATCAAACGTAGCCTTTCGATTTTAGACAATTTCGAAGCGATTTTCTGCTCCAGTAAGCTCTGTGGTAACAGCTTCCCCCATAAGCTAAACTGCAAGATACTAGTGTTATTCATGGGCACCGTTTCCTTCCCTGCATCATCCGCCTAGCCACTGAGTAACGGTTTTAGATTTTTTTGACAGCTTATGTTTTACAACATTATTTGACTTGAATTTAGGTGGGAGCGATGGAAAATCACGCTTGATTTTCACGAGACAAACTGGACCATTTCCTTCCAACGTGTTAAGTAAAGTGAAACCCAAAGAAGCCTTTCTTGGATTCCAATTTTATTTAGAATTTTTTTAAATATTATCAATGCTCTGTATCCTAAGTATTTCACGAAAGAAATCTTTATTATGTGGTGCAACAAAGTGGAAGTAAATACTTAAGAAAACGACAGCATTAAAAGTAGGCAATATAATGACGTATTAGCAATTTTCTCTTTTCTTCTTCTTTTAATAAAACCATTTCATTTTACAGCAAATATAATAGTCTGACTATAAACGTGTTATTGTTGATAAAGGAAAAACACTTGTATATGAGACATGTAGTAATAATGCGTAAAGTCTGGAGTCATCAGTTTAGAAAACGTTATCGTTGTAAAACAATAACCCTCTTTTATCTGACGTACTTTAGTTGTTACTTACCTCTTCACCTTTCCTCTTCCTAGCTGCGATCTGTTAAGACGCATGTATCAGTGTAAGTTTCTTTAACTGAGAATAACACTCATTTTTGCTTAAACCTGGTGTCATTTTATTTGTACAACTAATACCCTTGGTATGTTATCGACAGGTTTTACAGTGGAAATGCGGATGAGTCTGATTGTATGGACGCGTATAACGATGTCTGTTTAGCCACCATTGCGGCAGTTTCTCTGAAATCGCTGAGAAATGTAAAAATTATTCAGAACCTGCCTGCTTTTACAATTTACAAAGTCAGATTTGCTTGTGTGAACAATATTGGCGCGCTTGAGAGATTTCAAGCTTACACCGTCTTGAAAATAAGAAAACATGCCAGTTATTGCCTCAACTTGTCATATTTCATGCAGAAATAAGAGTTTCTATTCCTCGTTAATTTAGCTCGAGTTAATCTAATCAAATGTCATGATTACAGACTCCATTGAAAGACCTTTACCTAAGCAATATGACTGTACTCAATAATATTTTTAAATACCATATATTTGCCATGGAAGAGTACCTCCCTCATTCACAAAACAATCTGCGAACTTATCCCTCAGCACAATAGCTTCCTTCAGTCGCTGTAACTTTCGAAATTCTAAGTCAAAGACACCTTCAGTTGTGAGAGTGTCTTCGATCTGAAAACTTTCCTTGCCCCTGACACTCAAATGATAACCTCACACAATGTCAAATCTATGTCTATAGGCAGATGGAAAATCCTCGATTTATTGGCAAGGACTCAAATTGTGTATTCTTCAATGTCTGCAATTAAACACACATTTCTTAATATTGAGACATTTTTTTCTGAAAATGGTGTAAATGCTGCAGTTGAAAGTCCAAACCTTCATCCGCAACAAACACAAACAGCATGGGCTCTTTGATTTCTATAAACGAGACTTTTCACACATCATACTGAAAAACACAGTATGTTTAATAATCTTACAGACATGTGATTTCCCTTATGCCTCAACGTCCACTATTGAAATGCCTGATATACGGCTAGAAGTCAAACATAAAAGTAATTTTTTGTTATTGCAGTACAATGACCGCCCCTCCCACAAATCTTATGCTTTCCATTTCGGATGTGGTTGTTGTCTATATAACCTAAACAATAAGGAAAAATAGTTTTTTAACAAATTCTGTTGCGGTTTCTAACCACAATCGTCCATTCACTTGAAGAAAACAGACTGGTTTCACATGTTACCAACAGACTTGGCGAATTGCGTCAGAGATCGAAGGCTGACTTATCGCAGGCTGAAACTGTGGCTCCGTCATCGTTCGCATCTGGAACAAAACACCTGAAACAAAAATTATTTAACTTAGAGGAGGCTCTTGATAACAAAACTAACATGCGAACATCACACTTGTGTGATGTTTCTACTGTTCCTTGTAGTACACCGCAGTGTTATGTAAATTTGAGCTATTGCGTAATATACACTCCTGGAAATTGAAATAAGAACACCGTGAATTCATTGTCCCAGGAAGGGGAGACTTTATTGACACATTCCTGGGGTCAGATACATCACATGATCACACTGACAGAACCACAGGCACATAGACATAGGCAACAGAGCATGCACAATGTCGGCACTAGTACAGTGTATATCCACCTTTCGCAGCAATGCAGGCTGCTATTCTCCCATGGAGACGATCGTAGAGATGCTGGATGTAGTCCTGTGGAACGGCTTGCCATGCCATTTCCACCTGGCGCCTCAGTTGGACCAGCGTTCGTGCTGGACGTGCAGACCGCGTGAGACGACGCTTCATCCAGTCCCAAACATGCTCAATGGGGGACAGATCCGGAGATCTTGCTGGCCAGGGTAGTTGACTTACACCTTCTAGAGCACGTTGGGTGGCACAGGATACATGCGGACGTGCATTGTCCTGTTGGAACAGCAAGTTCCCTTGCCGGTCTAGGAATGGTAGAACGATGGGTTCGATGACGGTTTGGATGTACCGTGCACTATTCAGTGTCCCCTCGACGATCACCAGTGGTGTACGGCCAGTGTAGGAGATCGCTCCCCACACCATGATGCCGGGTGTTGGCCCTGTGTGCCTCGGTCGTATGCAGTCCTGATTGTGGCGCTCACCTGCACGGCGCCAAACACGCATACCACCATCAATGGCACCAAGGCAGAAGCGACTCTCATCGCTGAAGACGACACGTCTCCATTCGTCCCTCCATTCACGCCTGTCGCGACACCACTGGAGGCGGGCTGCACGATGTTGGGGCATGAGTGGAAGACGGCCTAACGGTGTGCGGGACCGTAGCCCAGCTTCATGGAGACGGTTGCGAATGGTCCTCGCCGATACCCCAGGAGCAACAGTGTCCCTAATTTGCTGGGAAGTGGCGGTGCGGTCCCCTACGGCACTGCGTAGGATCCTACGGTCTTGGCGTGCATCCGTGCGTCGCTGCGGTCCGGTCCCAGGTCGACGGGCACGTGCACCTTCCGCCGACCACTGGCGACAACATCGATGTACTGTGGAGACCTCATGCCCCACGTGTTGAGCAATTCGGCGGTACGTCCACCCGGCCTCCCGCATGCCCACTATGCGCCCTCGCTCAAAGTCCGTCAACTGCACATACGGTTCACGTCCACGCTGTCGCGGCATGCTACCAGTGTTAAAGACTGCGATGGAGCTCCGTATGCCACGGCAAACTGGCTGACACTGACGGCGGCGGTGCACAAATGCTGCGCAGCTAGCGCCATTCGACGGCCAACACCGCGGTTCCTGGTGTGTCCGCTGTGCCGTGCGTGTGATAATTGCTTGTACAGCCCTCTCGCAGTGTCCGGAGCAAGTATGGTGGGTCTGACACACCGGTGTCAATGTGTTCTTTTTTCCATTTCCAGGAGTGTATGTATGTTTCCTAAACGCTTACTGCCTAATAATTTGTTTTAAAGTGAGAGTCCCACAGAAGAAATGAAAATATGCTAGTGCGAGCTAAAACACACGGTCCAGTCAGGTTAATGTGAAAACCACCTATGTTAGACGCCAACGTGTAATAACAACTTACAGACGGCAGGTGGCAGCAGTAGCAGCGGAGGGTATATAAAACGTGTGGGGGTGGCGATGAAAAAAGTGCAGTTGATGTAATGCTGAAATCGAGCGATTTATCTGGCGTCCAAAAGAGTGTGATCATTGGCTTTTGGGTCAAGGGTGGAAGCATTTGCGAAACGGCTAAAGTTCCGCCATGCTTATGATATACCATGCATGGCAAAATGGCGCTATCTAAAACCTGTGCAGAGGCAACGGTCGTGCACTATGGGCCACAGATGACAGGGGTGAGTGACGGCTGCGGAGATGTGTACGAGCGAACAGACGTGCAGCTGTTGATCAACTGACAGCCTAGACGAACCGAGGGGCTACCTGCAGTGTCTCCTCAACAACTGTTTATCGAATGTTGCGGTGTATGGGCCTCTGCAGCAAGCACCTCGTCCATACACCCATGCTGACTGCTGTTCATCGGCAACGAATGCTGGAATTTGCACGCCAGTACCGCAGTTGGGTGGACGCTGATTGGCGACAGGTGGTCTTTTCAGGTAAATCACGTTTTATGCTCCATAGGACGGATAGCTGTTTGCGTGTGAGACCCCGCAACAATCTTGGGGCCGGCCGCTGTGGCCGAGCGGTTCTAGGCGCTTCAGTCCGGAACCGCGCAGCTGCTACGGTTGCAGGTTCGAATCCTGCCTCGGGAATGGATTTGTGTATTGTCCTTAAGTTAGTTAGGTTTAAGTAGATGTAAGTCTAAGGGACTGATGACCTCCGATGTTAAGTTCCATAGTGCTTAGAGAGCCATTTGCACCATATGAACAATCTTCGGAAGAGTGCAGGCCGGAATAGGTGGTGTTATGTCCTGGGGATTGTTTTCGTGGAATTCCCTGGGCGATTTCGTCATTCTGGAAGGCACAGTGGATCAACACAAGCATGCACCTATCCTTGGGGACAATGGCCATGCCTACATGCAGTGTGACATGTTTGGTTCGAAAAGCACCAGGATGAGTTTACTGTACTCCCCTAGCCACCGAACTCCCCGGATTTAAACCCCCTATACAGAATCTGTGGTATCACCTTGATCAGGCTGCTCGCGTCATGGATCCTCAACCGAGGAACTTTGAGCAATTGCCCCGCAACTAGAATCGGTACCTACCAGAACCTCTTCCTGCACCTCCGTGCTGCAAAAGGTGGTTATTGAGGCTTTTGACCGGTAGTCACAATAATGTGAATGGATCGTTCAAATGGTTCATATGGCTCTAAGCACTATGGGACTTAACACCTGAGGTCATCAGTTCTCTATACTTACAACTACGTAAACCTAACTAACCTAAGGACATCACACACATCCATATCCGGGGCAGGATTCGAACCTGCGACCGTCGCAGCCGCGTGGATCCGGACTGAAGCGCCTAGAACCACTCGGCCACAACGGCCGGCTGAATGGATCGTGTAAAAGCGGACCAGATTAATAAGTAAACCGACGACACGCAGTAAGCAATGAACGGTCAATTATCGTGACCCTTACCTGTCCGGAAACATCAAACAATGTCCTACAGAGCGTCTACATTGCAAGGGTGCTGAAAGGGTGGCCTAGTTCTGAAGCTTCGTTGGGTAACATACACTGATCAGCCAGAAAATTATGACAACCTTCCTAATAGCCGAAATGTCCACCTATGTCACGGACAACAGCGGCGAAACACCGTGGCATGGAAGAAATGAGGCCATGGCAAGTCGCTGGAGGGAGCTGGCACACATCTACTCGCACAAGTCACCTAATTGCTGTAAATTCCGGAGAGAGGGGGTGATGAGCTCTGACGCCACGTTCAGTCACATCGAAGATATGTTCGATTGGGTTCAGATCTGGGGAACTGGCGGCCACAACATCAACTGGAATTCACCATTGTATTGCTCGGATCTCCGTACCACACTCCTGGTCTCGTAACATGGGGCATTATCTTGCTGAAAAATGCCACTGCCGTCGAGCAACATGACCATCATGAAGGGGTGTGCCTGCTCTGTAACTAGTGTACGATACTACTTACCTCTCATGGTACCTTGCAGGAGCTCCATTGTACTTTTGGATGCCCATGTGAATGTTCCCCAGAGAATAACGGAGCCGCCGGCAACTTGTCTCTGTCCCGCAGTATAGATGTCTAGGAGCTATTTCCCTGGAAGACAATGGATTCGCGCCCTCCCATCGACGTGATGAAGACGTTATCGGAATTCATCAGACCATGCAACTCTCCGCCACTGCGCCAACGTTCAGTGTCGATGGTCACATTTGAATTTCAGTCGTAGTTGCCAAAGTCGTGATGTTAACATTGGCACTTGTATGGGTCGTCGGCTGTAGAGGCCCATCGCTGAGAGTGTTCGGTGCACTGTGTGTTCAGACACACTTGTACACCGCCCAGTATTAGAGTCTGATGTTTGTTCCCTCACTGTTTGCCGCCTCTCCTGTTTTACCAGTCTGCCCAGAATACGACGTCCGACATCTGTAATGAAGGGTGGCTGCCCAACCCCGCGACGTCGGACCGGCCCCGGATCTACAATTCTTCCGAATCCGGGCACAAACTTGATAGTTGGGCCCCCACCCCTCAACACCATCGAGCGCTTAACACAGGACCGCAAAAATTTTTTAAAAATCGATTTTTCAAAAATATGTTCATTTTGTAGCGCTCATCTCTCTGAAGAATTTGATAGACTAAACATGTATGTTCGAGAAAATATTAGACATTTTATTTGTTATAGTTTCACATTTCATTCATATTATCCAGGTTCTCCACCACGGCATCGAAAAGTAGCAATAGTACGAATGTTTTATATAAATTTCTAATCGTCATATTGTTCCACATAATTTGTGTAACGTCCCCGTTTCGTCTCCTTCCTCTTTCTAACAAACAATCTCGTCATCACTAATTCTGTAACTATTCCTGCCATTTCCACAACGTATTCTCCTGTTAACTTCACTAACGCCACCAGAATCAACGGTTTAGTTATCCCGCGTTTATTCTACGGTTAGGCGTTATCGCGTGTTCGTACAACGCGTTTCCAGCGATCTTCCGAGGACAAAATCAAGCGGCTGCTAACAGGGGACAGTACAATTGGCCCCTAGTGGTGTAGCGATTTGGCAAAAATTTTCTGTTCAAATGGCTCTGGGCACTATGGGACTCAACATCTGAGGTCATCAGTCCCATAGAACTTAGAACTACTTAAACCTAACCAACCTTAGGACGTCACACACATCCATGCCCGAGGCAGGATTCGAACCTGCGACCGTAGCAGTCGCGCGGTTCCGCAATGTGGCGCCTAGAACCGCTTGACCACCACGGCCGGCAAAATTTTCTGTCAAAATTTCGTTTTCTTGTATGCACCGAGTGGATAATATGTAATCTTTCTTACGTGTTATTCTTGTTAGCGTTTATTTCCACTCTGGTATTCTGAATCTATGGATTTCGCTAGTAATTATAACAACGCTTATCATCCGCACGCCGAATGAACCACATAAACAAACAGAGACTGGCATTCACCCTTTCCGGTTTACACGGTTCAGCTTGTATAGTCCCGTCGCCTATTGCCTGCGGGAAAGATTTTTATTTCTGGATGCGACGGGGATTTCCCTGGCAGAGACATCAAGTATACTATGCACACGCCTTCAAAAATTAACTTAAGATTCGTTCAGAAATCAGCTTAGAAATTGTTAAAAAATTTTCAAAAACTAATAGAAATGCGTTTCAAAATCACATGAACAATCGATAGACCAACGTGCACTTGATGCTAGGCGCTTTGTGAAACAAGATTTTTTCTTCAAGAATATAAATTTGTAGCCCCCCCCCCCCCCCTGAAATTGTCGCCAGGGGCAGATACACCGGTTGCCACCCCCCGCCTCCCTCCCTCCTCCCCCCTAAAAAAAATGGCTCTGAGCACTATGGGACTTAACTTCTAAGGTCATCAGTCCCCTAGAACTTAGAACGACTTAAACCTAACTAACCTAAGGACATGACACACATCCATGCCCGAGGCAGGATTCGAACCTGCGACCGTGGCGGTCACGCGGTTCCAGACTGTAGCGCCTAGAACCGCTCGGCCACCGTCCCTCCCACCAAGATCCAGGCCTGCGTCGGACGTAGTTTCTCCCTGGTTCCACGAGTAGAAGAGAAGACACTGACCACAGCACTCCCCGAACATACGGCAAGTAGCACATTTTCCGAAATGCTCGTACCGAGACTCCGGGCCGTCACAATCTGCCATCGGTCAAACAGATCGCGCGCCTTTCCCATTCTGCACACAGACAGCACGCTCAATGTTGCTACGTGCACCGTGCGTGTGTCTGACTTGCAGTCATTCCTCGCCAGGTGATACTGATATCGCCTGGACGGGTCTATATCGATAGTAGGTCAGTGGTCATAATGTTCTGATTGATCAGTGTATCTGGATAGAGGTTTTCAAATGGCTCTGAGCACTATGGGACTTAACATCTGAGGTCATCAGTCCCCTAGAACTTAGAACTACTTAAACCTAACTAACCTAAGGACATCACATACATCTAAGCCCGAGGCTGGATTCGAACCTGCGACCGTAGCAGTAGCGCGGTTCCGGACTGAAGCGCCAAGAACCGCTCGGCCACCGCGGCCGGCAGGGGTTTTGAGCCTCAATTATTTGCTCATAAAACCTTCTACAATCCTCTAAGTTTTTCAGTATTTTTGTACAATTTGAATGACAACATTAAATGACGTCCGATATTCATGTCGAATGGCGCACTGTACATTCGCAGATCCCACGTATAATATCGAAAACGAAAAAGTGCAGCCGGCTGGGGTGACCGAGCGGTTCTAGGCGCTACAGTCTGGAACCACGCGGCCGCTACGGTCGCAGGTTCGAATCCTGCCTCGGGCATGGATGTGTGTGATGTCCTTAGGTTAGTTAGGTTTAAGTAGTTCTAAGTTCTAGGGGACTGATGACTTCATAAGTTAAGTCCCATAGTGCTCAGAGCCATTTGAACCATTTCTGAAAAAGTGCAACCAATATTCGGGTGTGGTCAACGGTACAGTATAAATTCCGTTTCTTAGACCTACACGGGCCTATTTTAATGAATGTTTGTACTGCTTTATGTGCTGCCATGGTTTCTGTCAGAATTGTGAATACTTCACCAGTCTTCACAACCCCCGTCCCTAATGACATCGATGGCAACAGGACGCTAAACTGTAATCTTCCTTTCTTCTTTTGCTTCGCACCCCATTCTTAGATCTGTGTATTCCTCGTTCTGATTGGCGGGTTCCTACTGGTGTTCCTCAACATTCATTGTATCAACAATTCTTTGTCGAGAGCTTCGGCCAACTCCCTGTGCCCCAAACAATCTAGTTTATCGTGCGTTTCTGTTTCCGTCAACAAATTCCATACAGACAGGATACCGAGCGCAGTAACGCAGTGGTAAGCACACTTGAGTAACAATGAGCAACAAAGGTTCATGCTACGTTGCTGTAATTTTGTGATTTGAACAGTTTGAAAAGCTGAGGTCTGCCATACAGTTCTAAGACTTTACGTGCTTCCAGTCTTCCTTGTTGGTTGATTGAAGGTTTGAAGCCGTCGATCGAGGAGGTGGCGACAGTCACTCATTGTCGGCCGTCGCTGTTGCAGAAGCTGGATGTTGACGCGCCTCCTTCTCGACACGGTCACCAGGCGAAACGGACTCTTGATGTGCGCCAGCTAATGCTTCCCGTCCGCGACACCGTGTCAGAAACTATCATAGCAAGTCGAGCGCAATTACATGCTGCCCAACCCCGAAAACGCGGCAACTCCTGGGAGCGTCACACAACACACCTGCTCCACTGCACTACCCCAGCCAGACCCAGCGTATAAATACAAATAATATTCACAAAACAAACCAACATAAATGCGTATATATATATATATATATATATATATACAAACAGTAAAACAATTACAATATACAAAGACACAGAAATGTTATATCTTCAGGTAACAAAATAAGGAAAAATCTATAGTACAATAGATGGAAATAGGAGGATATGCATTTCCGGCGTTACACACCGATCTCGCATTCGGGAGGACGACTGTTCAAATCCGCATCCAGCCATACAAATTTAGATTCTTCGTGATAACCCTAAATCACATGAGGGAAATGCCGGGATGGTTCCTTTGAAAGGGCACGGCCGATTTTCTTCCCAGTCTTTCCCTAATGTGAATTTGTGCTACGTCTTTAATCACCTCGAAGTCTACGGGACGTTAAACACTAATATCCACCTCCTCCAATTAGGATGGCACCAGTTGCGACACTTTTCCCTGTATATTCATTCGAATTGTCAGGTCCAGGGGTGAGGGGCCACTATGATATAGAGGTGGTGGCTGTAAAAACACAGCTATAAGGTTCAACATTTTTATTCAGCTTGTGCTACAATCTTTGTAGTGCTGTGATGCCGCATACGCCCCCTCAGGCCTGCAGCGTGGAGGCCCCACTCACGGCTGCGGAAGCCGCCTGCCTTTCAAGTGGCGGGCTGTGAGGCTGCTGACACTTCAGCCGTCGCCGTCTAGATTAAGACGGCCTGTGCACGGCCTGCAAACAGCATGATTGGTATACCGAGAGTAGTCATAACAACAGCAAATGACTGGTGTTGTGCCTCATTGTGCTGAGCTTGGGGATACGTGAATGTTGCACAGTGTGAGTATTTTAGAATTTTCTCATGTTATCCATAGGATGCATAGTTCAAAGTTGTGTTAGCAACGGACAAAATGCCCTACAGATGTTGTGTGATCGAGTGTAAAGAAAATTATCCGGAGGGCCGAAACAGTAAGTTTTTTTTTCATTTCCAGAGGGAGAAGAATCACTAGAGAAATAGAAACGGGCTATCCCAAGGGAAAATTTAACTATCAACAAAATAACAAAAGTAAATTCCTTTATCATTTTGTTGTAGAATGAAATTAATAACTTGAAGTGTACTCTTAAATTTGTACGTAACTTAGCTCTTACTGTGTTACTGTTTTGCAAGTATTGTATTATTGTTATCGTCACTAATATATCTTCAGTTTTGTAATAGGTAATTAAAACTGAACACAGTGTCTGAAGCGTGTTCACTGCCCCTGATAAACTCTGTACAGGGTATCTCAAAGCTTTTGGGTCAAACTGAAAGAGGTGATAGCAGGTCCACAACCGATCACATTGCGATGGAGATCCAATGGTCGGAAATACATATTTATTGTGTTATGGACATACACAGCGTACACCGCATAACAGCAACGTAGCTCATAGCAAATGTTGAAGGCGACTACAGTCAGTGTCAATATATGTATTCCAATGGCGCATACAGTTCTCCCGCACTGCCGGCCACTGTGGCCGAGCGGTTCTAGGCGCTTCAGTCCGGAACCGAACTGTTGCTACGGTCACAGGTTCGAATCCTGCCTCGGGCATGGATGTGTGTGATGTCCTTAGGTTAGTTAGGTTTAAGTAGTTCTAGGTCTAGGGGACTGATGACCTCAGATGTTAAGTCCCATAGTGCTTAGAGCCATTTGATTTTTTTCTCCCGTACTCTCGCAAAGTTCCCGTGTGTCTGTTGTACTCTGGAACAGGCAGCGGACGATAAACAGCATACACTCCTGACCACCGAACGGACAAACTGTACACAGCTTAGAGCATAGCACGTGCGTCAAGTGACGACTGCATGCATCGCATCGGCGCATTAACCTGTGCTGCAAGCACACTACTATCCCTGGTGTCAAGTCCATCACACAGCTTTTGATATGAACATCGTGAGGTGTGTCACTGTCTATAGTGCATGAAACATAGTCAAAGATGGAACGTTACTCGTCAAGAGAGTCGGCAGACAAGCATTTCATGTATTATGTGGCAGTATGTAGTGCCCATAAAGCAGCACGAATGTGCAGAGAATGCTTTCCCAACAGTCTTCATCCAAATTATCAGTTTCTCCCCATGGATACCAACTTACGAGAGACGGGGTCGTCCGGAGCCGCGCGACTGCTGCGGTCGCAGGTTCGAATCCTGCCTCGGGCATGGATGTGTGTGATGTCCTTAGGTTAGTTAGGTTTAAGTAGTTCTAAGTTCTAGGGGACTGATGACCACAGATATTAAGTCCCATAGTGCTCAGAGCCATTTGAACCATTTAGAGACGGGGTCGTTCGCACCACAGGTTCTCATCAAAGACACATTCGAGCACCGTACTTCGAGGAGATGTTGCTGGATAGTGTGGCTGACCACCCAGCGACAAGCACCAGTCAATTTGTCCTTGAACGCACATTTAGAAGGATGCAGTGAGGAAAGTACTGGTGAAGCAAGTTTTACACGCCTATTAGAAAGAACGTGTGTGAACAGCAGGTGCAACGGATTCTGAGCACTGCATTCACTTTTGTCAGTAGGTTATCCACAGCAGTGCTGTAGTGCTGAGCTCTGTACACTTTGTGATAAGGCCTCATTGACCCTTGATGCTATTTTCAACAGCCACAACACCTATGTCGGAAGAGAGGGCAATCCCCACGTTACCCACGTCGGTGGTCACCAGCAACGATTCTCTGTCAACGTATTGGAGGACAATGTCAAAGATCACTTAGCAGGACCTTATTTGCTGCCTCCCTATTTGACTGGTCCACTTTACCGCGTCTTCCTGCGAGATGTGCTGCCACGGTTCTTGGAGACCACGGCCCCAGTTCTCAAATGGTTCAAATGGCTCTGAGCACTATGGGACTTATCAGGTGAGGTCATCAGTCCCACCCATTTCAAAAGGCGGGATTATATAGTTTCACCACAAATCAAAACTTCTGTTGAAATAGGTATTACCTATTAAAAATAGGATTGCACACACCCTAGTCGCCTCATTCCTATGATACCAAACAGTCCACGAAAATCACAACGTTTGTAGCAAACTTGCCTAAGCAAAGTTACACTAGATTTTTGCTTTTTTCAGCGTAAAAGAAATGGGACTTAACATCTGAGGTCATCAGTCCCCTAGAACTTAGAACTACTTAAACCTAACTACGGCATGAATTAATATATTCATCATAAATATTGCCTATCATTGTAAACTCTTCCATCATTTGCTTTTTCATGGTCTGTGTGTAGAAACAGTATCACGTACCAGCTATTCACAAATGGCGTAATTGCTTCATCTTATACTGGATGGTCGTACACCAAATGGCAAACAAAAATTTTGAGATATTTTGTGTTCGTGTCATGCTGCATAACTACCGCAAAACACATCTATTTGCGATTGCAGTCTATCTGTTTTTCCATTCAAGTTTTGCCACAAAGCAATTTAGTTCCCTATTAGATTCAGTACTTCTTCATTGGTTATCCATGTAATTTTCATCTGACAAATGATGGCGCGCTTTGGAGTATAGAAAGCGTCATTATCATCATTAGCCATTTTATACTGACTGCGTGAAGAAGGTCTCTTCTGTACTTTTAGATGTGTTACCGTCTGCAGAGCTTACAGCGCTACTAATCCAGATCGCTCCTGCATGTTTTTAAATGTCTTCCACCCATTTATCATTAGGTCGAATCCTTGAGTTTTCAGTATCTCTTATAATCCTGAAAAGAACTGCCTTCGTCCACTTGCCATCCATTCGACTGGCTGCATATCACCAACACGTCAATTTAATTTTCATTTGATAGCTGTGCCTGTCACTAAAATTTATTCCCTAATTCACTTGTTTCTTTTCTCGTCTCTATAAGGAATTACCATTATGCGTCTCTCCCTTGCGTGTTGAGTAATCCTTAATTTTTGAATGGTTTTGTCGTTGAAAGCCCATGTCTCACTGCCATTACTTAAAAATACTAATACACCCTAATTACAAACTTTTATACTTCGGTTACATCAAGATCTTAGTTTTTGAAACCAGGCCATTTTTACTCCTGATTATTAATTTTGCTACTCAAGCAGGTATCGTCTTCACTTGCTATAAATACACAACGTCGTCAACAGGTTATATGACTTTAGTGTTAAATCGCAATATTTTATTTTTTGTCTTGTTTATGCATCTTATTTATACATCTTAGTCTTAGTACAATTGTTTTCAATCCAAGATTTCAACTAGCAGTATTAAATTCCTCCATTAGTATTGAAGCTTTTCTGCGCACTAGATAAGCAGTATAATGTCGTAAGGAAAAGGAAAGTTCATATTGTTTATGAATTTTCTCCTTCAAACGCTTTGGAATCTTAGCTTTGAAACCCCACATAGTTATCCAAAGCACACCAGGTAATTTTTGCTTCTTTCCTTATTTTTTGTTTTGTTTTTGAATGTAGTTGTAATTTTCAGTTTCTCTTAATACAAAACCTCATTAGCTGCTTATACAACTTCAGTGTTTATTTACACAATTTTCTTTTTGATTTTTTGATTATATTTATCTTAATCTTATTATAATTGATTTTATGTGCTACATTCAAACTTCCTGTATTAAATTATTCCATTATCGTTAATGCTTTTCCGTGCTACAGCCAAGCAGTACAATGTTATCAGAAAAAGAAGAGTATTCGGATACATTACATTAACACATACACGTTTTATATTTTCTCTGTCTCAGGAACTGAAGAACTATCTATTGCCGTCAAGCAAAGCTCTTGTGGTATAGAAACTTGTCTGACTCCTCTTCTAGCACACTACAGAGAGTGTGCTGATAGTTCTCTAGTTTTGTCTTGTAGGGTACCGATGATATCTGGTCAAAAATGCGTAAACTGGAAGTGAATTCCAGCAGCGCGAACTACAGCAAGAGCGGGTCTTATGCTTCACAAAATATAACACATCCTTCACAATATTGTGAGACGAGCCGGCGTGGCAGGGTGTGGGAATAGTTGACACAGCAGCAAAAAAATGGTTCAAATGGCTCTGAGCACTATGCGACTTAACTTCTGAGGTCATCAGTTCCCTAGAACTTAGAACTACTTAAACCTAGCTAACGTAAGGACATCACACACATCCATGCCCAAGGCAGGATTCAAACCTGCGACCGTAACGGTCGCGCAGTTCCAGTCTGAAGCGCCTAGAACCGCTCGGCCACACTGGCCGGCACACAGCAGCACCCAAGTGGTAGATACCATAAGCCTTTCCATAACGGCAACCACCGAAATGTTTAGTATACGCACCTATAACAAAGCCCAAAGAAGCACAGCTCGGAAGCATATTAATATCTAACCAATTATACTTTTAGTAGGGCAGCTATACCACTATGGGTACGTATTGCTTGGCCACAGTCTGGAATGGAGCTCGTGGACCATAGTTCGACTCTGTGTCGGGGCAGTGCGCCCTGCCGTGGACATGGAGCCATCGACACAGTAGGCCAGCACCGGTCGCGGGTAGCAGCTCACCGACCATCAACTCGTGGGCAGTGTTCACTGTCATTACGTCACCGGCCAGCCATCAGCATTACAATCCGCAGGGTGACAATACTCTGGAGGCCACTGTACTGAGTTACAGTAGGGTGCCGTATTAAAGCATTTGGAACCATAGGCTGTTTAATTAGAGCCGCACGGTGCACCCTCCAGCCCATCTCCACCATCTCACTTACACTATGCTTCCCTGCCTCGTGTCAGCTGCGCAAAAGAAATTACGGTATTGTCGTTTTACGGAGAACTGTCCTCCCACTCAGGCATTTTATAAATAATTTTCAAAGTTATTTTCATATTCCCTAATCTCCGGCTCCTATCATATACAATTAAATATCATAATTCCTGGTGTTCCTTTATTAGCGTAGTCTCTTATTTACCTCTCGAACTACACAAACTTTCAAAGAAATCTTGAAATCTTAATCTTCATTATGATATTCGATACTGTATCATCTGGAATTTTAGCTGATGAAACGTGTGTGGAATCCACACAATATTAATTTCTGTTTCGTTTGTTCTGTTATTCTACACAACATTAATTTCTGTTTTGTTTTCTTTATACTAGTACTATTTTCAATTGTTTCTCTTACTAAATTTTCGTCTTTTCTTCTTACTTCATGTAGAAGGTGTCACCGAATAGTTTTCTTCAATTCATTAGGTTCTATCATATCACTATTATTATTTGCTTGAACTCCTTCTTTATCCTTTTATAGCTGTCGTGTTTTATTTGAGATGTTTTTTCTTTCCCTTCCTGCACTAGCTAATTTTGTCTGTTTGAATAAATGCCTTCGACAAATAACCACCCATTTCATCAATGTTTGTAAACATTCCTTTAATATTCATTTATCGTTGCTTAATTAACTCAGGTATTCTTCACCAAATTATCCTGACGTACGAATCTGATACATCAAATAAGATTTATTGTTGAAGTTACAATGTAACGAAAGATAGGGAAAATTACTGCCGCTATGGAAGCTGATAAAGGGGACTGAATATGGACCACAATGCCTAGTGTTGTTCAACGATAGCCTGTCACCAAACTAATGACAAACGTATCGAGAAGGTTCTAAACGCAGAAGAGACAAGGAGATACAGGAAGGTTTCAAATAGATTACATAATATTAAGGCGTGCTTTGAAACCAGATTTTAAACTACAAAGCATTTACAGGGACAGATGTCGACTCTGACCAAAATTCATGAACTGGACATTAAAACTGAAGAAACTGCAAAGAGGTAATAAAACGGTAATTTTATTTCACCTGTCCGTCTAAATAACACTGGACTACCACTGAATTTCACTTGAATACTATTCTTTCGCTAATACAGGTATGAAGGAATGACTGACTGACTGCTAAGTGCACTGTCAATGACCAACACCCGAATTACTACCGCAACACCAGCTGCTGTTTTGTCACAATCAACCAGAACTGAACAAATGCCTTCACTGAACTGGTACATGATTATATCTCACTTCTGTTCTCTCATATAACAGACAGACCTAAGTCCTCAAACAAACACACAACCACACATATATAAACAGGTACAGTTATTATATTGCAATAACGTTACCTATTTACACAGGTAAAATGAAATATTTCTCGTTTCTGGCAGAGCTTTTGTGCGTTAATATCGCTAGTACGAATTTTCTCAGATAACATTAAGACTATTTAAACCGTTTCTTATCTATTGTAAACTTTATAAAGCTACCAGTTTGTATTTACTTGTAACCTGACATAAAACATGATATTTAACGGCTAGTAGAAGATTACTGCTGTTGTGTACATAGGCTATGTGTCTAGTGTTCTCTTTCAATAATATATTTATTGGCACAATGTCACACTTGGAGAACAATCACATTTCCCTGGGCAATCCTGACGATGTTCTTGTCTCCGATGAACACTCGCCGATGAGGACAACATACTGGCCTCTACTGCTTAAGAAGTCTTCGAGCCACTCACATATCTGTGAACCTATTCCATTCACTCATACGTTCGTTAACAGTCTGCAATGGGGCACCGAGTCAAATGCTTTCCGGAAATCTAGAAATATAGAACCTGGCTATTGCCTTTTATCCTTAGTTCGCAGTATATCAAGTGACTTTTGAACGAGCGGTGCTTTCTAAAACCATGCTGATTCGTCGACGTAAGCTTCTTAGTCTCAAGAAAGTTTACTATATTCTAACTGAGAATATGTTCAAGGATTCTGCAGCAAACCAAGGTTAGGGATATTGGTTTGTAGTTTTGTGGGCCCGTTCTTTTACCCATCTTACATACAGGAGTCACCTGGGCTTTTTTCCAAACGCAAGGAACTTGGTGCTGGGATGGAGATTCACGACAAACGCAAGTTACGTAAGGGCCCAATGCCGTAGAGTACTCTTTGTAAAACCGAATTGGAGTTCCATGCGGACCTGGTGATTTATTTGCCTTCAAATCTTTCAGTTGTGTCTCTACGCCAGGGATACTTATTACTAAGTCGTTCGTACGAGAGTCTGACCGATGATCAAATGACGATATGTTTGTACGATTCTCCTGCATGAACGATTTCTTGAACGTGAAATTTAGAACATCTGCTTTCATTTTGTTGTCTTCAACTGCCACATCAGACTGGTTGATGTATGGCAGGGCTAACGGCAGTGCGCCGTAGGCTGCACGTTTGTATCAAGAAGCATACCCTGCCAGAAGGCACCCCGACAGTCGAAGTTTACAAGGAAGCATTAATGCCTCCGAGAAAATGGGAGCCTTGCACACGCTGTAGGAGTGGGTGGGCATGCACGAGTTACACCTGTGCTAGAAGATGTTTTTCTGGAAACAGCCAAACACTTTCCAGGAACTTAGATGAGAAGACTTACCACACAAATTCCTGGAATGAGCCACAATAGTGTTTGGAGAATAATGCATCGCAATGCATTGTACCCGTATCACGAGTTCATTGTCGCAGTAACGACGGACTTTGCTCCTAGACTAACGTTTGTCAGTGAATGCAACAAGAAGCTGTAGGCAACCCTACATTTTGCGATTTTGCGATAACTTTTCATTTACAAGTAAGGCAGGGTTTACTCTTTATGGTGTGTTTTTGTTTTCACAAGTCTCGCGTTTAGAGTCATCTACACATCATCCCTAGAGTCATAAAACTACTGTAGGTTAGCGTAGACTATCGTAGGCAAGCGTAGGCTACGTTAGTTTGCCAAGTAGCTTTGGTCACTTAAGATGGCAATTGCATTACCTGTATGTTACGTGTGTTGCATACCTATTGGGCGTACCTCATTTCGACACTTTCTCTGCGTATGCCATCAGTGTCTTACTAGATACCCCTAGAAACCGGAAGCGATGAACCGTGTAAAAACTGTGTTTATATACGGATCCGCATAACGTACGGAGCGTTTTTGTTCAATAGTCACCCTCCTGTCTCTTAATTAAAAGGAAATATATTTATAGCAAAATTGTAAAAGTCGATGTTTAATTCAGGCTGTATTCGAAAACTGTTCATATGTAACGTGAAACAAAGGGACATGGTAAAAATAAAGAAAAAAGAAAAACAGATTTATCATATGGTCCAAGAAACGCAATTTCCACAAAAAAGGGAAAATTAAAAAAGGAAAAGAAAAGCATGTCAAACATCGCTTCAATACTTCGTCGAAGTTTATAATACATGATTCTGTTAGTGCTAAACAATTTTCGCAGTTATCACTTATAACAAGAAACTCCTGCCTTTGATCATGGTGAAGAACGTTCCATTGAGTACTAAACAACAATAATTACACGGATTTTTTGTGTTTGTGTATGTAAACTATATTTGCATAAAAAGCGCAGAGATTACGCGAGCAGATAATTTTTGTTATTTACAATATGGAATCTATATTTTCTAAGAATATAAAAACACAATCGAGTAACATTGAACGATGTAGTCTTATTATCTACAAAACAAACAAACAGACAAACAGAAGACAAAGAGAAGTCGTCGGCTCTCAGTTCCTCTCCCACAAGTTCATTTACGCCTTTTTACCTACCAGCGCTACCAATACTACCTGCAATCCTACCATTCACTACGTCACTTATGTAATGTACCAAAACTACCGAACCGCAGTTTTGGTAGAGTGCAACTCTATCCAGCCCACATGCTGTGCGTTAGTCTCGACGTAAGCGACGTTTCTCTTTGAATGTGTGGTTATGGGTGCAACGTGATGCTCTTATTGGGCAGTACATGTTACCAAACAAATACAACTGACAGAATTACTTGCAGTTTCTGTATTATCGTCTTGCAGATTTCCTTGCGGATATTCCCTTAGAGCAACGCCAGAGGACGTGCTACATACACAATGGAGCAGGGGGACATTTTACTGCTATGGTGAGACGACATCTAACGCTCCAATATGGCCAAAGATGAATTAGACGAGGTGTACCTGTACCGTGTCTCCGAGATCACCTGCTCTGAACCCCGTGGCTTCCTGTGCTTGGCACCACGTTATAGATGTAGTGCACGCAACTCCAGTTAACACGACTGAAGAATTGGAGCAGTGATTTGTCAGTGGTTGCCAAGAATTTCGAAATGATCCAGGCGTGTCTGAAAGGATTCGAAATTCATTGTGGCGACGACTACATGCCTGTATCCGGGAACAAGGACAACACTTTGAACACCTCCTTTAACTATGAGTACAATAACGTGACTGTTGTATTCATTGAGAACACCTGCACTTCTACCAAAGTATGTCTAACAACTTTCCTTAATGTCGTACAGTATTGCTATCTTTTCCTAACTGGGATGACGCTTACGCGCAATAAAGTTAGTGATGGCTGGTAACCATAAAGTACCAATTATCTCCAAACGGTTCGTTTGTGGACTTGTTTTTACTGAGGTTCTTTTGTTTCTAGTATCGTATACTCCCAGCTGAATGCGTTAACGCCATTAATTATGACACACCCTCTTGAAGCAAATAGTATAGTAAAAGTAATTAGATCTATAGAGTAGCAAACAGGGTTTGCATGTTATACTTTTGCAGTGGAAATTATGTTATATTTACACCAACTACGATGTCAACAGAGAATTTCCTACCCCAAATGGTGCACACATAGGGACAGAAATGTTTTTCTGGTTGGGTACGTAAGAAGTAAATTACTCAAGACGGTTCGTCTACAAGGATATATTCAGTTACCAGGGCCACTGTGAATGACACCAAATAACATTAGCAATCTTATGCAGGGTGTTTCAGAATTCCTATTACAGATTTATAGGGGCTGTAGAAGAGACTTAATAGGTAAAATTTTAGTAAGGTTCCCTTGTCCAGAAATATACTGTTTGGATGTAAAATAAGTTTCAAGATCGGAACACTTTCAAATCTCCCGCTTCATTGTACCTACTCATCGGAGATCTACAGGGGAACACAGCATGGCAATGTTTCGAGTAATCGTCGCTGGCCTCCCTTCTACGTGATGAAGGACGATCTCTTCAAAGTTGAGAGTGTTGTGCGTCCGTGGAGCACCTCCGTCGACACTCCTAACTGCGAATGTACCAGTTTCTTGCAGTCTTTGCTTTAGTAGTCGAACAAAATTGGCATGTGAAATCATAATTACAAGAGGAACTGACTAAAGACCCTCTTTTCAGTTTGTGTGCATACCTTGAAACGGGATATTGAAACGTGATACAATCTTCAGAAATATCTTAGATCCTAACGGTACATTACCAGACATGGATTCCTAGTCACAACTTTAGCTACTAATTCTCCTCTGCAACCCCTAGAATACTGTGATAGGTACTGTGAAACACCCTGTATATATATTCCAAGACCACAAAGGCGCAACTGCTTTCGTTGTCGCAATAGGGCGTTTGAATATCCGATTGAATACTGCTGCGTCTCCAGAAGACGCGGTACATAGCACTAGACACCAGAGGGTGCCTCCTAGATGGTACACAGTCCAGGAACTAATTCATACGAGAACTTGCTGAAAAGTGATGCCTCCGAATTCCTTACGAGAAAAATGTAAAGGCCTTTCAAATAAAACCAACTTCATTGACATTCCACATGCTTTTTCTCCACCTCTGTTTCTCAACATAGTCACCCTGGAGATGGACACATTTCTCCGAGCGAGAGACCAGTTTGTTGATACCGCCATTGTAGAATGTTTCATTCCGTGAACGGAGCCACAACTTTACCTGTGCTTGCACCGCTTCATCACTGTCAAAGCGAAGTTCTCGAAGGTGTTCTTTAAGTTTTGGAAACAGATGAAAATCAGATGCGGCCAAGTCGGGATTTTATGGAAGATGATCAATGACAGAGAACTCAAGGCGATAGATCGTAACAGATGCAGGAGCGCTCGTGTGTGGTCTGTCATTATGGTGAAGGGGAGGGTGCTATATTTGTAGACGAACTCATCAAATTTAAAACTTGATTACACCGCGCTGTTTCTCGTAGTTACGTTATACACCGCCATGTTACACGCTGCAGTTCGTCGCTCTCTAGTGGCAGAGGGCTGCAAATATGTAGACATGAGGAATAAAGATGACACCAGTAATATTACGGGCAGTGTTCCTCACACTACTGTCCGCTCTCGTGAGTAACATTAGTCGTCTAGCTGATAAGAGACGGCACATAAACGCCCGTTTGATTCACGGCAATGCACTCTCATAATTAAAATAATCAAACTATTTAGTTGAGTGTGAGACGTCACTGGTAGCGTGACGTTTACTCTAAAGAACACGCCTGGCAACAGTCCATTCAGTGACGCAGAGATCTCCAAGAATCTGAAGATGATCGTAGCGATCCTTCATAAGTTGATGATATGGATGAAATTCTACCTGCCGATTTATCTCATTCAGTTAAAAAAAACAGTCACCCTGGACGACATTCGGAAATTTATTGCTGTCATTTTGCGTATGAGTGTTAGTGAGCGACCATCAATTGCAGATCACTGGAACACAGATACCTCGATTCATTGTGGTAGAAGCGAACTGGGGTTCAGTGCGACACCATGTTCGCAGTTCTGTCACACAAAAATGAACTATTTTAAATAGTCAATCATTCTTGTAACATATTCCTTCTTTCCATTGCATAATGAGACTTAAACTTGTACGATTTATTCGTAAATTGTAAATGAAAGCTAAAAATTTATTTTAGGTTTAACAGAACAACAGTGCAGTTCATGCTTACTTAGAAACCAAATAACAAGATTTCTTAACGTGGTTCCTTGGGTTTGCACGAGAGAGTCAAATTACAGTTTAAATGCCCGGAACTGGATGAAGGAGACGGAGACAATAGGCTGGCACTGTGGTAAGTAGATTTACTTAAGTGACGATTTCAGAATGTCAAGCCAAGAGCACTGACGCTCTCTGTTTCAGTTCCAGTTGCCTACAGTGATCGGACAGTTCTCACCAGCAAGTTATCAACAGTTTCCGACCGGTTTCAGTCCTCGGACAGGGAACGCCAAGTGCCGAAGTTTGAGCAAAGTGTTTTTCTATTGAGAGTCTGAGCTTATGAACTCTCTAACTATGATCCAAACAGAACTTCAATTAAATTGGTTAGAAATCATCTACTGTGTTATATTAGATTAGGTTCATAACTTCACATTAGTTCCACGCAGTCTCACAAATCAGAAGCTGAGTATAATTTGATGTGCATCAAAAATGGTTCAAATGGCTCTGAGCACTATGGGACTTAACATCTGAGTTCATCAGTCCCCTAGAGCTTAGAACTACTTAAACCTAACCGCTCGGCTACACCGGGTGGCTGATGTGCATCATTTTAATGAATGATTGTTCTTATTTCTCATGCATTGGTGCAACTGTTTTGTTTTAGATGTCTTGCCCTATGACGTGACAGTGGTAAGCGTGCAAGTAGGTCACCTTCCTGTAGCTATGGAATTTTGTAGCTTGGGTTCATGTCCTGCTACCTTTTTGTTGTGAAACTAAGTTATTGGTCAATACGACAAATATTACCCTTTAATTTGTTTCCTTACTCAGCTGACGTGAATAATATTTTCCGTCGAACCTTGCTACAACAGCAGTTTTGTATTTAAGGATGAAACCACACAATTGTAACCTCTCCACTTTTTCCTTGTACAGACATACTGCATACGATCTTGTATCATATCTTTCATATCTTGCATACCGCTCTTAGTTTTCTCTCGATTCTTCAGTGTACTTCACGCAAATTGGTGTCATTGGGAAAGAAAGGAACTTAGAGTCTAACCTCAAAAATTAATATTTTTAAATCGTGGTGCACCTTATCTTGTACAAAGATCACATTTGTCGGACACTCTGTGCTCTTTCTAAACTGTTCTTGC
This sequence comes from Schistocerca americana, assembly GCF_021461395.2. Taxonomy (NCBI): domain Eukaryota; kingdom Metazoa; phylum Arthropoda; class Insecta; order Orthoptera; family Acrididae; genus Schistocerca; species Schistocerca americana. The sequence continues at coordinate 751,361,486 of NC_060130.1, read as the reverse complement.
GTAGTCTGTTAATTCTAAATTCAGCACCTTAGACAACGATAATCACTTGTTATCAAACGATAGCACCTTTAGGTGAAAGATCGCTCGTAATGAAAATAAATTGTACTAAAGCATGCACGGTAATAGTTCTTGAATTTTAAGTGTTCTCAGAGGTAATCGAACATGCTGCCTCCCAAGTGTAGCATCTCCAAACTTCTCCGTTTAATTTCATGGACTACATATTCCACCATAAAGTCAAGTACTCTGCAGATACCGCCCTTTGTCTCTGCCTCTTAACGTTTACCCGTAGTATAAAGGTTTTATTGCGCTCCTATCAACTTCCTTCGAAGTATTTCGTAATAGCTTCCTTGTTATTTACGACATGTCTCTGCTATAAAGTGCAACGCAGTGGTGCAGACGTGGATATCGAGCAGTCTTTCAATTCCAATAATGGGTCAAAAGATTATAGCACACTCAGTTGTCCTTTACAGACGCTGAGTTACACTAACGTCTTCTCTGCCAGATATACCGACATTTCTGTGACAGTCGTTTAACTGCCTTCCTGCATGTTGCTTCTGAAGTAAAGTTTCTGTCAATTGTATGTAATTTGTCTTATGTAATAACTGATTTCTGTGATACGTTGCTTTCAGTTCACTCATGCAACACAAATTATGTTCCTACGATTACAAGAAATAATGTTATATTTTTGTTATTATTTTAGTTTCAGTTGCTATTTAATATTCGAGAAAATTTTGAAGATGTGCCCTATAAATAATTTGTTTATTGCATAAGTAATTTAAATTTACGTTTGTCGTCATAGTCAGAACTTCTATACTTCATATTTTAGCGTCAACTGTACGATAAGAATAGCAAATTATTGCTGGGATGAATTTCAGGAATGAAGAGAATCGCCAGAGACAACTGAAGTCCTACGCTACTCTCTTGCTTTTCAATATTTTGTACAGGTAACTATTACAGCTTACAGAATTTTTGCATTTCCAGATAATGAAGCGCCTTTTTTATGTTGGATATACTTCTGCACATTCTAGCATCGGCAAATCGCAGCCAGTTTATTCACGCAACAATATACTTGATGATTCTCAAACGAAATTTCGCCAAGGAAAGATAGGACTTAACGCCACGACTACATCGAGTGTGTGAGGGAGAGAATCAGGAAGCACTTCGATTTCTTGCTGAACTGATTTAAGGTAGGTCTCCCAGAATAAAACTACACCATGAAAGCCATAGGAAGGTTCTAAATTCGTTTCTCCCCAATATGAGTGCTGTGCTTCAATCACTGCTCAACCTCACATGGGAGGGTTCCAGATCAAGCTGAACCAACAAGGGATATCTAGCCACACAATGACGAGCACTGCAATTGATAGCAAATTTGGCCGATTCGCTGGACAGGCATACAGAAATAATGAAACATGAGGCAATCGCTCGCGGAAATACGTCGGTTATTTGATATAACTACTCATAAAGTGTCAAGAACCAGAATTCATGGACGAACCGAAAAACGTCCTACCACCATTTACATACCGCTCGGCTCAGTGTCATAAGGTTATTTTAATTACGAGTTTTCACTGTATTATATAACTAAAACTTCTTTTCCAAGATTCCGTCAAGAATCGAATGGTATTCAAAAGTCACATTAGTCTCATATTCAGGGAATGAAGGTGGAGGAGCTTATGTGTGAAGTGTCAAGCATAAATCTTTCATGTGAACGATTGTAGTGAGTGCTTGTAGAGCATAGTGTTGGGATTGTGTTGATATGCAAGGAAGAGGGTGAAACTCAGTGCCAGCACATATTTTGCTCTTTTACTTTTTATTTTGTAGAGTCCTGACTTGAGGATCCTTAGGCACAGACAGATAAACGTTTTGTATAACTACACTACTAGCCATTAAAATTTCTTTGTTCCGTAGCTGTGCTGACGATTCATCCCCTCCCCCCTCCTCTCACAGAAATTGTCAGGAAATTCAAATTTGGGAGGGAATTTTTTTCTCCAGTCATATGACCAGAATTGGCGTGAGAGGTTTAGTCTATGGTGAGCTGTCTTTGTGGATGCATCGGGATGTGCTCGATCCGTGAGATGAATTATGAAGGACAGAGGAGCGTTCATTACCTGTGCTACATGCACCATTTGAAGGAGGACTGTAGCCACAGTTCACTACATGAGGGCTGGACGACTATGTTAATGGAAGAGTGTAGGAGAAAGAAGCAGAAGACTTCGGTTCAGCAGATTGTGACAAAGCAGAGGGACGGAGCCAAGATGCCTGCCACAACCATGTTCATGCACATTTGCAAACTGCCTAGATATTCCACATGAAGCATTCACTCTTTCAAAACGGAAGAGGTAGGCAGTTGATACTTATTCGCTTCAGTGGAAGCATAGTCATATATTTGATATATATCACTGAAAAGCTTCAGCTGCTCATTCTCATCAATTCCCCTCCAACAACTCATTCTTCATGTGTTCTATTGAGAGCTGTTGGTGTCTGACCAGGAGGAGTTTGGCACCCATGCTGCCTGTAAGCATACAGCTGAGGAGTGCGTCCATAGCCTCCTACAAGCAGAATGGAAAGGAATTATATTGGATTTGTGCCTGAAAAAGAAGAGGAATACTGTCGAGCAGATAATGGAAATGCAGCAAAATAATATCAAGATGTACTCTGCAAGTCAGACAGACCGATGCTGTTGTTATAACTGCCTGCCATTTCTGAAATTCACAGTCAGTTTTCCACCTCACAAGAGACTTCAGCCTCCTATCCCAAGGACCAAGCAACTGGTCTAGTTCACAATTATGCCACCGGAGGCGGTTTAAATTCGCAGTAGCCAATAGGAACGCAGCATCCGATCACGTCGGGGATATAAGGCGAACCCAGCAGCTCTGCAGCCTCAGTTGCAGTCAGTATGAAACTCCAGCCCAGATTGTTCAACGCTGCCCAGCCGCAGCAACAGCAGCAGAGTACGAATAAGTCACGGAAGAATAAGTATCCCTTGTTTAATGTCTGTGTTTAGTGTCGTGTGAGGAATATGAAGTCTTTGTGCTGCTATTATCTCTTGTAACGGTTTTTCTTCTTTGCTCACCAGTGGATGCGGCGTCCTCTACTCTAGTCTATCAGGGTCTGCAGGAGCAATGTGTGCTAGCCCGCCAGGACCCACAGCAGAGGCAAGCACCCTGGAAACCTGGTACACACCTGGTCAGCTTGATGGAGCAGGACAAAGAACTGTTATTGTCGCTAGAAGAAACCCAGCCAGCCCCTGACTCGCTGAAGCGCACCGGAGGTCCTAATCAGCATGACACAGTTCGGTGCTAGATCCCATCATACACGCCATCGCAGAATATTCCAGTAATGCTGCATGGAACAAAGTGAGGATGTAGTGGATGAGCAGATACCAAATAAGGCCTGTGCACCACTTCCCTTCACTTCAGTGTATAATTAACTCGCTAGTGGTTCGGTACACACATCAAAAAAAGTTTGGCATCACCTCGGTTCCGAGAGTTCCGGAATCTGTACAGAAAATGGAATAGAGATCAACATAAACAACATGTCCGCCCTTTTTATTATTCATGAAAACCACACACTGCATGTTGTTCCACCATACAGCGGTGGTGGTCCAGTGCTGCTCTAACTCTATCCATTACAACAGTGTATGATGACTCTGCACTCCGTGTGAAATTTTCTGACACATCCATTTATATACAGCACTCCACCGTTACAACGTTGTTCGGTCTACAGATGGTGCTACCCATTGTGTTGGAAAGACTGAACAGATGGTTGCCTTGTGTTAAAGCTGTATATAGGGACATTGTAGAGTATCTCCGTACAAACAATGTACATGTAGACGACTTTGAACAGTGAGTCAGTATGATGCCAATGGAAAGTAATGTGCCACGAATATGAGAGAAATACGTGCTGAATTCTGTGCTTACAAGAAGGCTTTATTTTTTATATTCTGTAGTGGCGTAAATATGAAGAAAGAATCGGTTGATATAGTGTAGTCCCGTGTAAAATTACTGAATAAAAACGTATATAATCATGTATGTGTTTTTATTTCTTACCTCTCATTATGTTGCAAGTACTAAAGCTATTGCTACTATTATTTTCACTAAAAACATGCAACAGCAGAAAATTATGTTATTTAATTACATTCTCTGTAAAAGCCCATTGCACACCAGTACCCGACATAGTCGGTAGCATGGCAGGACATAGTGTTCATTAAGGGTGCGGAAAGCATCAAGACTTTGTTGTAAGTCACAGGAGCCGTAACAGTGTGCAAGAAGACCGGAAGAAGAATAGCATACTCCTTCTTGACAACATACGTTCGATAATTGTAGGTCCATCCAACTGCGGCAAGACAAATGTGCTCATGTCGCCGCTAACAGAACCGGATGGAGTTCGCTTTTAGCATGTATGTGTATTTTTAGAAACACTGTTTCAGCCAAAATATCAACTATTACAGGAGATATTGCTGGGTGTAGATGTTGTGACATACACGACATTCAGGGAGAGCAGTGATATATCTCCACCTGAAAAAGTAAAGCTAAACAAAGTGTTCATATACGACGACATTGCTGTGCAAAACCAAGATCACATTCGACTATATATCTGTTTTTGTCACGTATGTATTTTATCTAAATCAGATATATTCCAGAATCCCAAAACAGCTGGTGAGCAATAATGCAAACCTCATTATAGCATTCGAACAGGACAACATGAATTTAAAACACATTTACCAGGCTCATGTAGGAACCGATACGTCGTTCGATGATTTTGTAAAGATATGTGCAGATTGCTGGAATCACATTATGGGTATCTCGTTATTGATAAAACAAGAAAATTGAATGATGGCAGTTATAGACGGAACTTCCAGGCGTTCATATATATATAGCGACGGAAAGAGGTGAGTACATCAGTATACGTATCACCATGGATAAATTCGCATGCATGCTCGGAGCTCAGTCTGATAGGATAGGTGTGCATAAACAAAACATTCGCTTGTACATGGATGCGGAAATTCAAACTCTCGAACGTAAAGTTGGAGGCGTACGCAAGGAAATAGAGACGTGTTGTCATACCTTTTGAGATTGAACAATACGCTGAACGATCCGGTTAATGCAATCGAAAAGAAAGCTCTTATTGAGAAGGACAGATTGTACGAACTGGTTAATGCAATTGAAAAGAAAGTAGGCGACTTACCTGAAGGGAAAATAGTTGTTACCGAAGTGGGGGAGCAGCATAAGAGGAAGAAGTCCGACTGATATACAACGATATGTCGACTAAGCATCAAATCATCGAGGCACGGAAGGCCGTTCGAAAGAAGTTACGGTTGCTAACGTTAAAGCATTTGAAGCGGGAGCAGACACTGCGAGAAACCTTTAACCCAGTTACTGATTCTGTCGATGAACTCTTAGCGAAATTCCTGAACGACGACGATGACGCCGTCGCCGATTTCATTAACCGTCACAGCGACTCAAGGATAGACAAAACATTCGGTGTCAGTGGTGAAAAACCATAGTTGCTGGGCACACAACCTATAACTTTAAATGAAATAACAATACAGATCGGCGATAGATAGTTTCAAAGAACATTCGGTCAACTGAACCTTATTTTCCTAAGACCTACAAAAACTGAAATTATTCGCCTAAATATCTGAAAATGTATCGTGAAATAATGCTTTTGACTGATCTGCATAAGAATGGAAAAAGCCGAAGGAATGTGAAGTACAAATTGCCGCACGGGATTAGCCGAGCAGTTTAACGCGTTACAGTCATGGACTGTGCGGCTGGTCCCGGCGGAGGTTCGAGTCCTCCCTCAGGCATGGATGTGTGCGTTTGTCCTTAGGATAATTTAGGTTAAGTAGTGTGTAAGCTTAGGGACTGATGACCTTAGCAGTTAAGTTCCATAAGATTTCACACACATTTTAACATTTTTTGAAGTACGAATTCATTATAAAACCTATATTGGTTGGTGAAAAAACCAGCAGTAGTGATGGTATTGACATTCTGCATAAAAGAGTGAGCTATCGACTCCCGCAGTACATATATTACGACGATCCCAATGAGCTAATAGATCGGCTACGAATGCTCATGGCATCAGCTGCCGCTGGTAAGACAGCTCATTCCAGTGAGGTTGTTTCAACAATTTCTGAGCTTAGAGAGAGAGGTATCATCGAATAAGTAGGAAGACTGTAGTTCGAAAACTGCACAAACCAGCACGCAAAACATACCCTCGAAGATATGTGATGATTAAAGATGAGAGAATATTCACGTGTGAATAACGTATTCAAATATTTTTTAATGGTCATTGATTCTTATTCTAAATTTGAGTGGGCATTGACCGTGAAACCGAAAACAGTGAAGGGTGTCACGCATGTGTTTGAGCGACTGCTGTAGATGAGGACGAATTGAAGCCCAGACAAGCATGAAACAGAAAACGGCGGCGAGTTTTACAATAGATACTTGAACACTGCGATGGAGCGGTCTGGAATACATCACTACTCGACTTCACACAACTGAAGGTGAGTATCGTGGAATATCTGAACAGAACGATAAAAGCCCAAATGTGGATGTGATTCAATCTTCACTGCTCACACAAAAGGATCGATATAATCCCGAAAATAATTACACAGTACAATGGAACCAAACATCGCACAATAACAATGAGACAAAACGATGTTCGTGATAATAGACGTCTAGATACAGTATAAAATCGTATTAAAATGCTAGAGCATTCGGGAGGACGACGGTTCAACCCCACGTCCGGCCATCCTGATTTAGGTTTTCCGTGATTTCCCTAGATCACTCCAGGCAAATGCCGGGATGGTTCCTTTGAAAGGGCACGGCCGACTTCCTTTCCCATGCTTACCTAATCCGAGCTTGTGCTCCGTCTCTAATGACCTCGTTGTGGTTCAAATGGTTCAAATGGCTCTGAGCACTATGGGACTCAACTGCTGAGGTCATTAGTCCCCTAGAACTTAGAACTAGTTAAACCTAACTAACCTAAGGACATCACAAACATCCATGCCCGAGGCAGGATTCGAACCTGCGACCGTAGCGGTCTTGCGGTTCCAGACTGCAGCGCCTTTAACCGCACGGCCACTTCGGCCGGCACCTCGTTGTCGACGGGACGTTAAACACCAATATCCTCCTCCTAAAATGCTAGATCCACAAAAACAGCAATTTAATGTAGGTCATTTAGTAGTATTTCAAAACACAAGACAGCATTTGAAAAGTCATACATGTCAAACTGATCAACCGCGATACAGACAGTTTCCAAAGTGCAGAGAACGAACCCTAGAACCTACCTCTTAGAGGACAGCACTGGTACCGAAACTGCAGGATGCTTTTACACAGTATGGCTACAGAAGAGCTCGGAAGAAGATGTACACTACTGGCCATTAAAATTGCTACACCACGAGGATGACGTGTTACAGACGCGAAATTTAACCGACAGGAAGAAGGTGCGGTGATATGCAAATGATTAGCTTTTCAGAGCATTCACACAAGGTTGACGCCGGTGGAGACACCTACAACGTGCTGACATGAGGGAAGTTCCCAACCGATTTCTCATACACAAACAACAGTTGACCGGCAATGCCTGGTGAAACGTTGTTGTGATGCCTCGTGTAAGGAGGAGAAATGCGTACCATCACGTTTCCGACTTTGATAAAGGTCGGATTGTAGCCTATCGCGATTGCACTTTATCGTATCGCGACATTGCTGCTCGCGTTGGTCGAGATCCAATGACTGTTAGCAGAATATGGAATCGGTGGGCTCAGGAGGGTAATACGGAACGCCGTGCTGGATCTCAACGGCCTCGTATCACTAGCAGTCGAGATGACAGGCATCTTATCCGCATGGCTGTAACGGATCGTGCAGCCACGCCTCGATCCCTGAGTCAACAGATGGGGACGTTTGCAAGACAACAACCATCTACACGAATAGTTCGACGACGTTTGCAGCAGTATGGACTATCAGCTCGGAGACTATGGCTGCGGCTACCCTTGACGCTGCATCACAGAAAGGAGCGCCTGCCATGGTGTACTCAGCAACGAACCTGGGTGCACGAATGGCAAAACGTCATTTTTTCGGATGAATGTTTGGCGACATCGCGGTGATCGCACATTGGAAGCGTGTATTCGTCATCGCAATATTGGCGTATCACCCGGCGTGATAGTATGGGGTGCCATTGGTTACACGTCTCGGTCACTTCTTGTTCGCATTGATGGCAGTCTGAACAGTGGACGTTACATTTCAGATGTGTTACAACGCGTGGCTCTACCCTTCATTAGATCCCTGCGAAACCCTACATTTCAGCAGGATAATGCACGACCGCATGTTGCAGGTCCTGTACAGGCCTTTCTGGATGCAGAAAATGTTCGACTGCTGCCCTGGCCAGCACATTCTCCAGATCTCTCACCAACTGAAGACGTCTGATCAATGGTGGCCGAGCAACTGGCTCGTCACAATACGCCAGTCACTACTCTTGCTGAACTGTGGTATTGTGTTGAAGCTGCATGGGCAGCTGTACCTGTACACGCCATCCAAGCTCTGTTTGACTCAATGCCCAGGCGTATCAAGGCCGTTATTACGGCCAGAGGTGGTTGTTCTGGGTACTGATTTCTCAGGATCCATGCATCCAAATTGCGTGAAAATGTAATCACATGTCAGTTCTAGTATTATAAATTTGTCCAATGAATACCCGTTTATTATATACGTTTCTCCTTGGTGCAGCAATTTTAATGGCCAGTAGTGTATATCTCGCAGAGAGGATCATACGACGTCGAGGGAATAGAGCGTTAGTTAAATGGCTTGGTATTCCCGCATCGCAAAACAACTGGACTGACGCTGACGATTTGCTACATAACAAGGTGCACAGAACACAACCACCTCAGTAGCATAACATGCATGACAGGAGACGCATTAGAGGACAAGGTGGATTGCTTGACAAACTACCAGTCGAATTACACACTCCTGGATATATGTACTGTGACCAGGAACAAAACTTTTAAAACTATTGGCACGGGGTGATAAGAGAACAAATCTGCTAGACGAAGCGTGTATAGAACATGACATCGCATACGCAGCAAATAAAGATCGTCACACAACCGATCTAATTTTAATTGATAAAACTATGGTAGTATGTGCGAGAAGGGATATTGGTATAGGTCAACGGGTTGCAGCATTTGCAGTTGAAAAACCTGTGCGTGCTAAAGTTAAATTGGGCTTAGGTGTGAAGAAGTTTAGCCAAGGATGATGATGACAGCCAAAGAGTACATGAAAAACTGTATCCTGAAAGCGATGTATGCAGCTAAAAGCTTCCTGAAACAGAAAGATCGATTAAACCACCCAGGTTTCTATCAATAGCCAAAAAGTCGGGTGGAATTATTTCCTTCCTCATCCTGTCCTAGCCGGTCTCTCAGCGGTGGGTTCACTGGTTGCGGGTGCTGTGACCATTGCCAGGACAGTCAAGAATGCACAAAACATTCAGGAGCAACTACAGGAGGCACGAAGACATAACCGCATGATGGAGGCAGCAGCCATCCGAAAAGGGCCATACTTGAAACCATACAAGAAAGGACTAGGTCTCTTCATAAACAAAGAAGCCCCCTAGCAGTCCTACAAGACAGGGCACAAATACATATCTGCTCAAGTTTGTTAAGAAGAAATTCAACATTTCGACATTCCGGAATGCGGAATACATTACCGAACACTACTTGGAAATCAGGAGGACACGGAATTGTGAATCTGGATGTGGCAGGAGGAACTGGAACTTACTGGGTAGTATATGTTAAAGGAAGAAATACAAATAACGTCTACTATTTCGACTCATTCGTTGACCTGCAACCACCAAAAGAATTACGACACCTCTGTGGCAGAAGACAAGTGTTCTACAATTTTTGACGCTACCAAGACTTTAATACATTCCTGTGTGGTCATCTATGCATCATGTTCCTCCTGACGTTTATGAATGATGTGTAAGTGCGGGTATTGAGCATCTATTCACCAGTTGATGTTCAGATGCAATGTCGTACACTCTGACTTTAAAAGATCGATCGTTTGTATTGCGTGAGAATTACTTCCCACAACTGATTTAAGCATTGGAAATTGGAATATCGCGCTGATTGGGCTGGACACGTACAACACCATCCCAAATATCACAGAGGCTAACAATAAACTGCATGTGGAAATCAATGGTAAAAACTAAATTGTGGAAATTGAACCTGGTGCATATGATGTTGACGATTTAAACGAAGATTTAAATAAGTCTTGAAAAGGGATTGGGCTCCGTGCAAACATCAGTACGCTTAAGTCTGAAATAAAGACGGTGAATGCATCGACTGACTTTAAGCAATAAGGTTCAACAGGCCCACTACTGTGTTTCACAAAGGGCAGGTTTTGAAGACGGATCCCAGTAAATTTGACAAATATGATCAGACAGTGGATATTCTCTCTATCCGTACAATTCGTGTTGAGTGTAACATTGCAACCAACTCGTATCTCAACGATAGAATGGTTCATTCAGTTTACGGGTTCTCCCCGTCATCTGGAACAGGGTATAAGATTGTTGAGACTCCTACCAACGCTGTATACTTCCCAATGAGAGTTCTGACATTGGACAACCTGGAACTGCGTATTGTGAACCAGACTAACCAGTTTGTTGACCTTTGTGGTGAGAAAATCATTGTACGATTACGTCTAAGACAGGATGGGAGTAAAACCAGCGCACACAGTGCACAGTACAGCACTTCGCAGCAGAACAGGAAGAGGATAAAACGTGCGAACTGCGAGTTTCTTAAATCAGTAGGCTTGAAACCTCGCATTGACGTCGTCGCTCAACATATCTCGCCCAGTTGAATATGATGAGCGAGTCATACGCCAGGAATATTTCTCACATAAACCTTATGCACCAACGACATTTAAGAAGAACGATGAAATTAAGACTGTCATTCAGCATCAAGACGCGTTGACGCTTCCATGCAAGAGTTTCATATACCGGGTGATCAAAAAGTCAGTATAAATTTGAAAACTGAATAAATCACGGAATAATGTAGATAGAGAGGTACAAATTGACACACATGCTTGGAATGACGTGGGGTTTTATTAGAATCAAAAAAAAAAAAAAAAAAAAAAAATACAAAAGTTCAAAAATGTCCGATAGATGGCGCTTCATCTGATCAGAATAGCAATAATTAGCATAACAAAGCAAGACAAACCAAAGATGATGTTCTTTACAGGAAATGCTCAATACGTCCACCATCATTCCTCAACAATAGCTGTAGTCGAGGAATAATGTTGTGAACACCACTGTAAAGCATGTCCGGAGTTATGGTGAGGCATTGGCGTCGGATGTTGTCTTTCAACATCCCTAGAGATGTCGGTCGATCACGATACACTTGCGACTTTAGGTAACCCCAAAGCCAATATCCGCAAGGACTGAGGTCTCGGGACCTGGGAGGCCAAGCATGACGAAAGTGGCGGCTGAGCACGCGATCATCACCAAACGACGCCCGTAAGAGATCTTTGACGCTCTAGCAATATGGGGTGGAGCGCCATCCTGCATAAACATCGTACGTTCCAGCAGATGTTCATCATCCAGGCTGGGGATGATGCGATTCTGTAACATATCGGCGTACCTCTCACCCGTCACGGTAGCAGTTACTGACGTTTTGCTGTCCAGCGCCATCTGTCGGACATTTTGTGAACTTCGTTTTTTTTCGTTCTAATAAAACCCCATGTCATTCCTAGCATGTGTGTCAATTTTTACCTCTCTATCTACATTATTCCGTGGTTTATTACGATTTCAAATTTATACTGACTTTTTGATCACCCTGTTCAAATGGTTCAAATGGCTCTGAGCACTGTGGGACTTAACATCTGTGGTCATCAGTCCCCTAGAACTTAGAACTACTTAAACCTAACTAACCGAATGACATCACACACATCCATGCCCGAGGCAGGATTCGAACCTGCGACCGTAGCAGTCGCGCGGTTCCGGACTGCGCGCCTAGAACCGCTAGACCACCGCGGCCGGCTTGATCACCCTGTGTTTGGTTCAAATGTCTCTGAGCACTATCGGACTTAACTTCTGAGATCATCAGTCCCCTAGAACTTAGAAGTACTTCAACCTAACTAACCTAAGGACATCACACACATCCACGCCCGAGGCAGGATTCGAACCTGCGAACGTAGCGGTCGCGCGGTTCCAGACTGTAGCGCCTAGAACCTCTCGGCCACCCCGGCCGGCTCATATATTCGGATAGATCATTTAAGAAAAAGGATAGTAGTCATACAGTGGGGTCAAAGCTTACACGTAATGCTTTGGCATTCCTGTTCCATGAAATCAATATGAACTTAATGGGGTAGAGGTTGATCGTACACGTAATGTTTGCTTTGTATCAACCCTTAAAACGTAAGTCTTGTCATCACCCTCGTATTTGAATTGCTTAGAAAATGTAGTATCGTTCACAAACGAGCCTTTGGACTGCATGCAAACGTCTAAAAAAGCTTATGGGGTACCCTGAGAACATGAAGTGAATTTTATGAATGCTAAACACAATGTCACAAATTTCCGGCCAACTGGTTGCAAATAGAATTTAAAATTCTTTAACTAGTTTTCAACGCCAACTAGGGGTGCCTTCTTCAGAAGGAACTGTTACCTTACATGTGGTTAAAAGGAAATTTTGAGCGACATCGCTATAGTCAAAACATTAAAACCACGATTAAAATATTTTCCACCTGAATACATAGAAGGTGGAAAATGTTTTAATCGTGGAAAAAAAAGCATATCAGCATCAGTCATAAGTTCGATGCTGCGCCTCTTTTTCTTGAGCATTGCGTCCCAGGACAGCCCAGGTGTCGTGTAATAAAAAGAAGGTTCCAGAGAGTACGTGGCCATGCATACACTTCGGAACATTTCAAAAACACCCGCAAGCAAGAGCACGTCGTTGTCCATGTATAGTCTTGTGTATTCACCCAAATTGGTAATGTTGAATTCCCACCAGACATTCACGGCATGCTAATAATTTGCACTAGTTATGGTATCGCCTGTGAGAATACTGGTAAATGCAGATATGTCTGGTAGCCTGATTTCGTCGAGTTCCCCTTACTATCCAGATACTCATAAGGGACAACTCCTTTCCTAATCACGAACTAAAACTTTTCCTCGTCGGGGTACACAGATCGGGTGATATGCATACCCTCATGACGTAGAGTTTCAACGAATTTCTGGAGTGGTGCCTGCATACAAAGTAGCAAGTCAAGGAAGCAGAGCGTAATTTTTGCTGTCATTTATTTGGAGAATGAAATATATTTCTCGACAGTCTCAGGCGGGACACTGACCTGAGTTTTCTGCCAACCGAAATTAGCCAACTGCTCGACTAGAAAGTGATTGCCACACCCGCTTAAATTATGGAACAAAACGAGTATGTATCGTCATAACTTATACTTCAAGTTGCACCACGGAACTTCCCCATAAGATGACAATGATCTCTGCAGGGAGTTTCAGCTCTTCTATCTAACGGCAGACCACAAATATGACGGTTAACTACATCATTGTACAATTTTTTATCCTCCTCCGATTCGGTTTTGGGGATGTTGGTACTGTATAGCCTATCAACATCCAATGAGAGTTTTTCAAGCTCAGTGAGCAACTCATCCGTAGGATTATCCCTGACATAAGGTTCATAGCGGTTAAGACTTGAATCGTGTGAGCATGCAAGTTGGTACGCTGCCGCATACAGTGTGTGTTTGAGCATGAGGTAGTATGCTAGGCTAAGGGGTTCCCTTCACAACGGATGATAGGGGCAAGGAGACATTCGAAGTCTGCATATACAACAAATGGACATCATTCCTGGGGTTAGCATTCTTGAATTTAATGAACTTGTTTTCTTCTGTACACATTACAACACATACCAGTTCCTTGGAGTCACAGTCCTCCAGGTGCCTTTCTCAATTCTTTCCTTCCGAGAAGGTATTTAGAAAATGAAGCAAACGTGTTTTTACCCTTGTCTTTATTAAGTTGAGAGTAAATAAGGCGGGACGTGTCTTTGATCCACACATAATGCTGATTGTCACCTTCAAAGAAGAGCAACATGTTTACATGAAGATCACGCTCACCTGCATATTTCGAAAAATGGAGTGGTCTTACTACAGTATGCTTGTCCTGCTCATCTGCCTTGTTTTTCTGCTTCTTTTTCAGGCCATAAAATTGAATGAAATTCCAGGATTTTGAGCCTCAAATTTTGGTATGTCCTGAATCTTTATAGGGACCTCGATACCGTCAAAGTTATAACATCCACGAATGTTAAGACCCATTCCGTATCGAGATGTGCGCTGAGGATCGTTTGTATAATTTCTCTGGGAATCCAGGATAGACCACGCAAAACAAGCGTTATCTTTCCATTTTGGACATTATTAGATGCCTTCTTATCAACTACATCCTGAGAGAATTTTATATTACTGGACCCTGCCTTTATCGGATCATATTCACGAATATGGATGTCGAGGTGTGGTATTTGGGTGAGTACTTTAGCTGACCCTCTGACTTCCATCTCGGAAAACTGGGCCAGTATAGCACCCAAGGTGGTTTCGCGATACTACTCGGCGATTGATGGACTCGGAGATATAACGCCATTATCACTCCAGATGTAGCGCAGGCTTTCCTCCCCAGCAGTATCCTGCTGTTTGGAATGGTGAGCCAACTAGCAGCAGAGTACTGCATTACATTTAATGGCATTGTATTTCGGATCATCTAGGGCTCTGAGGAGCTCTGCCTCCAGTACCAGGAGACATGCTTCTAGAAACATGAGTCGGTCGCGATACCACCCAGGCTGGATTCTCAATTCTAGTAAACGAGATACGCCCCTCAAAGGCCCTAGCAACTGCAGAGTATTCTAGAGGAGTAATGGCGCCGCTAGCCTGATTTCCTTCACTATTGGGACCGGAAATGTAACTACCGCTAGCCACAGGTTCATTATCATTAACACTAAAACTAGAAGATGACTGTGTCCACCCGGCAGATGATGGCGCTGAGAAGGAGGCATCTTCAGGGGGGAGGAGTATGCACCGAGGTACACATACTCTTCTCTGCTGGCGGCGGTGAGGTCCTGTGGGTGTACCCAGGCTGTGAAGAAGGCGCCCGTTGGAGCCTTCACCATCGCCAACCTGGGGGTGGGAGATCACTGCTCTGACTGAACCACCCAAGGACGCCAGAGGGTATGCAATGGAGTGAGGGCTGGCACCACAGCAGCCGTTGCTGCTTCCGCCCGCCTCTCGCACAGCAGTGAGTGGCGCTTTGAACAGCACTGCACGTCGCTTGGATGTGTGTTTGATACCTGCTCCCCGCAACCACCGCTCTAGGTGCACATGCCACAGCAAGTTGTTGTAGTGGCAGTGTTGGTGGCACCTCTGTAAAAACCATACGAATATCTGAAAAAAATGAAGTACAATGATCAAGAAGACTTGCGGTTATTTCACGTAGGATAATGTAAGAGCACATGCTGCCAGAGCTTCACTGACAATATTACGAGGGTAGTTTCTACCATCAAACCATCTCATAATAGTGACACTGTGAGGTAGTATGCTTCTCCCAGGAGGATTGCTTTTGGAGTATTAAAGGATCCGTTTTTTGGTTTATTATTTTACACATTCAGACCACCACAGAATGTTCCACATATTTAGCTCGACTCCAATAAACAGCCGAGTCTTTAAATAATTCAAGTCCCGTGTACAAAACATCTTCAAACGACTGATTGTTTTACGATGAGTTAATTTATTAAAAATTTGACTCTAAGTACATAAACGATAAAAAATTTAAGAATGCTTTGAAATTATGCTTAAAGGATTTTGGAGGTCGCTAAGTATTCTCATCTCAAATACTGTAAGAATAAAGTTCGAGTATGCGGGCGCTGTATGTTAGGCAAACACATAGTTTCTAAAGGAAATGCTTGTCTTCTTGTGCTAAGCCTTTAACATCAGATTATGCCTCTTAATGAGTAGTTATGACAGCATTTTAAATTTTTAAATTCGATCAGTAACTGCGCGAAATACTGAAAATCAAATTTTTGTCGCCCCCAGAAGCTGTTAGATAGGCAATCTGCAACAGGTACATGATACCGGGATAACATTTTAGTACAGATGCATGATCCCGGGATAACATTTTAGTAATTTAGATACAGGGGATAGACAAAATTTGAACAGCTGTACTTACTTGGAAATGCCGTAGCGGTCGCTCGGCTCCAGGCTGTAGCGCCTAGAACCGCACGGCCACTCCGGCCGGCGATTCTTCTTGAAATACTGGCATATATTGTATAGTCTCCAGGGAATGTTATGCTACTCTTCGATCAGAAACTCTTCTAAATACCGTAGCGACGACGGAGGCGGAAATCTTCTCCGGACTCTGCACACGTATACCGCCCACAAGTGTTCGTTAATGTTCAAGTCCGGGGACTGTTCTGGCCAGGGACGACGCTGATGTTCAGTTGCATGTTCCTCATACCACGATTGTACTGTCCTGGCTGTGTGAATGGATGCATTATCGTCCTGAAATATGGCATCATTGTTGGGGAACAACATTTGAATCATGGGGTGCACCTGATCACCTAAAATGTTGATATAATCTTGCTGGTGATGAATTATTTTCTATTGAAATGTATTGACTGGTTGATGATACTAATCGTTTTCCTTCGTGATCACCCTCGAGACTTTCAGCATGTTTGCTTCTTAGTTTGTAACATTCCTTACCTCTGGCGAAGTGTACGTGCACAACTTTTTGGACGTTTGCACGAAGAGATCTTACGGTTACTTCATTGCTGTTAGTCTGTCCATTGACAAGCATGTCTACATACTAAGGAGTATCTGAAAGGGATCGAAGTTCTGGAACTGATGCGTCACATTAAGCTTTGTCGCGAAGGTCTGACTAGCGGACAAGTAGTTGTAAGTTATGTAAACTGAAGGTTGAGGCGGAAAAAGAAAAGGGTAGGCATTACAGATGTCACCTGCATCGGGATATAATGCGAAATCAGCGGTGACGAATGATAATATGTGTCGGACAGGGATTTGAATCTGGAATATTTTGCTTACTTGGCAGTTGCGTTTACCACAGCGCCACCTGGACACAATGTTCATCCCAATTCCACGGACTATCTCAGCACGCCTCTCGGCCGACCCACATTGCCATCTAGTGGCCGGCTGCGGTGGCCGAGCTGTTCTAGGACCTTCAGTCCGGTACCGCGCGACTGCTACCGTCGCAGGTTCGAATCCTGCCTCGGGCATGGATGCATGTGATGTCCTTCGGTTAGTTAGGTTTAAGTACTTCTAAGTTCTAGGGGACTGATGGCCTCAGATGTTAAGTCCCATAGTGCTCAGAGCCCTTTTTTTGAACCCATCTAGTGCCACCTATTTGCAGTCCCCGTCTATGTCCTCCATGCTGGCTACTTTGAGATTCCCGCAGGAAGTCGGACGTAGATATACATCCGCACTGAAGGTGGTGGATTCATTGCCCATCGAGGCGAATCAGGCATATGAATGCGTGGTATCTGTTCTCTCCGACCGAGGATGGAGGACGTGGACGGGGACTGGGGATAGGTGGCATCAGGTGGATATGTGGGTCAGCCGACAGGCGTTCCGAAATAGTCCGCGAAGTTGCAATAAACACTGTGTGTCACGGGTGGCGCAGTGATTAACGCTGCCCGGTTAGCAGGAGATCCCGGGTTCGAGTTCCAGTCTGGCAAACATTTTCTCTCTCCGCTGCTGATTCCGCATAATGCAGCTGACATCAATAGCCCCTTGTCTTTCCTTTCTGCCCCTCTTCAATTTACATAATACATATCAAAGCAGCGGATTCTGCGTGGTGTCTGTTCTTTCGGGCATATCCGATGTTTCAGAAAGATTCATCCGATATGACATTACTATATCTATAGTATTGATAAATATAGAAAATTTGGAGGCCGCCTTTTTGAAAGGTTTAGACACCTGAAGCTATCTGATTGTTTGTTTACCTGCTTCAGACTCTACTGTCGCGGTAGAGTAGTGACATAGATATCTCCTGATACGACATTCAATCGATAAAAACAGGACGCCCTTAGGGATCTTTATGTGGATCTATCATCTGGCCTACGTTGGATGTGATAGAGGAGAGTGCAATAATCACCGGCTTAGCTCCATACTCAGATGATATCCTCTAGTAAAACTAAACTACAGGCCTTGGAAGGCCCATTGGTACCGACCGGCTTCCGTGTCATCCTCAGCCCACAGGCGTCACTGGATGCAGATATGGACAACGCCACCTAAAAAATGGCTCTGAGCACTATGGGACTTAACATCTGTATTCATCAGTCCTCTAGAACTACTTAAACTTAACTAACCCAAAGACATCACACACATCCATGCCCGAGGCAGGATTCGAACCTGCGACCGTGGCAGTCCGGGGTTCCGGACTGAAGCGCCTAGAACCGCTCAACCACCGCGGGACACCTAAAAGACAAGGCCGCACAACTCGGCTGTGTCGTCATGAGTCTAGGGCGGCGGGAGCCGGCAAGCTGTGCCGCTATGAGGGCTAAGACGTTGCACTGGATTGATTTTGGACCTCGAAAAACAGAAGGCAGCCAAATGCATTACGGATAGGCGCAGGAAAATTTCGCGAAAACGATAAATAACGCGAACTGGTGGTTTTCAGTGAAACAACATGAATTTGAAGAAATAGCCTGATTTGTGTCACTTTTTCGTGTAAACAATAGCTGAAGAAGACAGTTTACGACATTTTCGTAACTTTCAGTTTCTGAATGTTGAACTTTTCTTTTGCCTTTTTTTGCTCAAGGCCGTGATTCGTGTGTTATCTTAAAATATAGTTCATTACCCACGTAAAAATCTATCATATCATGTAAACAAAATAGCACTGAAATTGACAAGATAAACCACCGAAACTGGCTAAAAATACAAAATTGGACAGTAAACCACTTTTACTTGGCAAAAGCAGAGAAATTGGCTAAAATAACGAATTTAAAAAGAATTGTCATTGGTAAAACATTTAATTCTGGCAAAAAATAGCACCCATGTTTGGCAAAATAAATTCCCAACTTTTGCCAAAAATATTAGCAAAATTTAGCAAGAAATTCACTGAAACAATTTCTTCCTGTCCCTAAGTATGGATGTCAAACTAATGAATATGACATAATTAAGATGTTATTGATCATGCTATCACTGACAGTAAGTACACTACAAGCAGGTGTTTTGTAAAGTACATCAGCTGTGAAACAACAGATGTGTATCACTGTAGCTAAACTTCTTTTACACTGCATTTGTTTCAAAATAATTTAACACTGACACAGATAACGAGAAGTTATATGAATAAACAATTACGAGAATCCAGCTACAAACCTCAAACAAGTTTTAGACTGGTACAGTTTATGGCATAAAATACTGTGTGTTGCTGTTGCCAACAGTTCTCTTTCAAAAAGGTTTCTGCAAATGCATTCTTCAGTAATAAATTTTCGGTACTGAAGAAAGTAGAGGTTTATCACAATACTCAAGTTTTATTTACGCTAAATATGTTTCATTAATACAGCTGGTACATTAACATTGCGACAGCTATCAGAAAGCTGACATTTGCGTCTTATAGGTGCAAATACTTACGATAATTGCTCTGCAAACTTGTAAGAACTGCTTCTCTGGTAAGGCTTATTGCACAAAGCCGTTCAAATTGCTTATTATTTTATTTTTCAGGAAAAAGAAACGAAAGAGCTGGTGTCAGTTGTCTCTTACTCTTGACAGCGCAAGTATTTATAAGAATAAAAGTGCCCCACTGGAAAACAGCTAGGAAAATTAATGATGAAACTATTCAGACTTTTAAATCACATCTCCAAGATATGGACTGGAGACCAGTATATAATTTAGTTAATGCCAAATGCAAGTACTGTTTAATCTCTACATGTTAGTAGTCATACTAAGTTATGAATTGTAGTTTATTAATTATTATGAATTTGTATTTCAAGCGTTTGTCTGTAGCTCTTAATGATATGAACATAATAATGAAACTATTGTTTTGACTCATTCCACATCCATGCATTATCACGCAATAATGGGTCTATGAAATATGTATCATAAATAAATAGATAAAAATGCTAACAGATTAGCGAATCATGACAGAACCATCTTCCTTCAGTACTGGTAACAGTACGGCTCATAGGCAAACTTGCAGGCTTCAGTAAATGATGCATACAGTTAGTAATACTTACTGTTTGTCTATCTCTACACACACACACACACACACACACACACACACGCACACACACACATACACACACACACACGCACACACACACACACAAAGCACTATCACAGGATTATGTAGAGAAAAAAACTTGCAAATAACAGGAATGGGTTTTATTGTACTGTTTATTAATCATCTGGTAATACAACATGAAAAGAAGAGAAGTCATATAATACATAACTACTTATTGCCTCTCTACCCTTAACAATTTATGAATTTTGAATCACACATCTCACATTTAAGGGAGGACACAAACTCGTGGGAGTACATTGTAAACTTGTTTAACTGGTGCCATAAACTTACAGTTACTAAGTCACTGATAAATACACAAGAAGCACATAAAATTATGGACAGCTCTTTTTAGTTTCAGTGTTTAAAATATGTCCTCCTGCAACAGTTTTCTTTTATTTGAGGATCTTTGTACCTTGTCGTTTTCCATTTTACAGTCGTTATTAAGAAGTATATTAACATTGGTAAACACAATAGACTTCCAAATTTCTGCTGGTGAATGTTTGTCACATACTTCTACCAAAAAATCATCATCGTTTAGTATGGAATCAAGGATTAATTTGCTTGTTACATGACGCTGGTTTTGAAGTCTAAGGAAGGACTCACTATGGTCATCTGACAACAGCTTTTGCATCTAGCAGAAAGAATGCATCACAACCAACACTGTAATTTTGTGAGGATATTTCAAGCTACCCCTGTCTAAAGTTTTAATAAGTTGTGCTCTGAACCGCATGTCAGTTCTCCATCCACTGTGAGGAATTGAGCACAACTGCTACATTGTAATTTTTTAAGGACACTGTAGCAGCAATAGCCTGCAATAAGTGTAAGCACTGGTAATTCTGGGGTTATACATTCCAAATCAGCCTGATTGACAATTATTTGACTCAAAGTATTTGGTACAGAGCTGTCAATAACTGTGTCAAGATATTCTGATTGATCACAACTGGGTAGAGATCTAATAATAATGTTCTTTGTTGAACCACTTTTTAAAGAGAGCTCTAACAAAGAAGACAGTCTCAGTTTCTTTTCTGCTTTGCATATCTGCCTTCTTGATACATGGTACTGGGTTCCTGAGAGCTTTCGATATAATCCAAACCTTGCTTCCAGTGCATCCGTCTGAAACTTTCCTGGTAGTACATATGACATTTTTAGTTCTGATACACAACAGGTTCTCAATTCTAGTAATGCATATGTGCTACGCCTAAGTGCAGAATCTGTTTCTTTAGTGAGCTTACCTACTGACAAATTCAAGAACTTCCATTTATCGAGCCAATCAAGAAACGTCTCTAGAAATACACGTCTTTCATCTTCTTGATGTTTTGTAAGTGGTTTCTGCATCATTTCCTTAAATCTTAGTCCTTTAAAAGGGGCCTTAACATTAACAATCTGCCACAAAGTGCTAATTATGTTTACAAATTCAGCAGTGCCTTCATAATATTCGATATGATATGTGGGTCCTAACTCAAGTAAACTACTTTGGACGTTTTCATTGAAAATTTGGAAAACAAGCTTTACATTCTGTTTTTCCAGTGAAGATGGCCACAGTGCTTTCAAGATTAAACCATAACCAAATTTTAGTAATTTTTTGCTTTCAATTTCAAATAATGATCTTATTGCAGAAAATGAAGCTTGCATTGCAATATATGTGTTCTCAAAACTGGGGAAAAAGAATGTCATAAAACCGTTTTTCAGGTTAATCCAATTATTCCTTATGCATTTTAAAATATGAACACTGTCAGTAACATAGAACAAAGGCCTGGAATGATTTGCAGGGTGTGGGTAAGCAATGCTGAACTGTGATTGAGTTGCAAAATTAGATTTTGCCTTTCTGTTAATTGAGTTGTTGTCTGTTGTAATACAGATAACTCCTAAACCTAAATTTTCTAACCCAATCAATACATTTCTGATTACACTGTACAAGTTATCAGCAGTTATCTTATTTACAGGCATGATGTGAACAACATCCTTGAATGGTGACATCACACCTTGCACCATAAACACGTGTGCTGTTGTTGCAAGAGCTGTACTGTCATGTGCCATTCCTACCAGATTTCCATCTTTGTAATCCATGGCTGGTTTAATGTGTATTTCATCCAACATGAATGTCACAAAACACTCATGTGGTTTCAGATTCAATACTTTCTCCCTAATGTATGCAAAAAAGTTTGAACTACTAGGATTGGATTAACTTCAGCATTACCACATATGAAACTTCCTGGCAGATTAAAACTGTGAGCCCGACCGAGACTCGAACTCGGGACCTTTGCCTTTCGCGGGCAAGTGCTCTACCATCGGAGCTTCTTTTTTTTTTTTTTTTTTTTTTTTTTTTTTTTTTTTTTTTTTTTTTTTTTTTTTGCGTCAGTAGCTGTAATTATAATGAACTAAATGACTCCTCATTAGACGGAAATGAAAATACTTCTTGTGTACGCATGGAATTTCAGCAGACTGGTGGCTTCAGAGTTTGTCTTCTCGGTGAATAGCTATTGCTAATGTATTCCGTTGTCGAACATTCGTTTTTTCTTCCATCTCTCAAGTGTTATTTCGGATTCAGCTTCTCTGAACTCCGAAGCCCCGGTCACCAAAGTCTCCATGACATCCTACCAGGGAATCTTTTTGGTTTTCTAACTTAAAGGAAATTAAAGAATAAAAATGTCTCCCCGTTAGTATGGCAAATGATATGAAAAAAACTAGTACAGAGATTAAAAGAAGTGATAAAGTAAAGATTCTTGCAATATAATGACTCTATGTCAACGTTCTTAATAAAAAACAAGCATAGTTTTCTCTATATTTCGTCGTTCGTATCAGTGTCTGGTGTTCCATCGTTAAATGTATCCAATATTCTTCTTTACTCTTCTCTTTCTCGGATAGGATGTAGTATACAGTCTGGCCCTTTAGCCAATTGACTGCACGTCGTTTTGTATTGGGATAGGGAGCTTCGTCAGGGTTGAGTAGGCGTGTCGGTGTTATCTTTCTTGGTGATGTTCGCATTATGCTTGCGAGTTTCTGTGTGCAGAGGGACCATATGTCCTATACAGCGTCGCAAGTAAATCTATGCTCGTCTGTGTCGACTAAGTGACTTCTGATACAATTCGGTGTTTCAGCCAGGTGAATCTTGTGTAACCTCGAATTGGTCGGGAATTTCCTATCGACTGCCATGTAGCAAGTTGAGCGCACTGTAGATGAAAGATGCGGGTCGTGAATGTTCTCCCAGACTTGTTTCCAGTTATAACCTTTACATTTCTCCTCCACTATATTTCGAGGTTTACTTTCCGTCATTGTGGCGTAAATTGCTTTGACTTTGTGTCGGTCTGCCTCTGGAATTCTTCTTTGTATGTAACTAAGTTCTAGGATGACATATCTTAAGTGACAGAGCGAGTTCACAATGTGTTTTACATCTACAGGTGGGTCCAGATTGGCAGGCACTATTTCATTCAAAATGTGAGCCGTCAGTGTGTTAGGTGATCTGTGCCACTGTTTGTATGTTTCACTAACATACAAGGCTTTTGCTTTGAGGTAGACATCTGAAAAATTGAGGCCTCCCTTCCAAACTGGGCGGGTGAGGGTTTCATACTTTACTTTAAATATCTGGCCCTTGGTAACAAAGTGGCCAAGCGCTGCTAACATTTGTTGTGCCATAGTCTTTGGTAATGGCAGTACTTGGGCAACGTAATTTACTTTGGAAATTATGTAGGTATTAACTAAAGACACTCTTTGAATGGCATTTAGAGTTCGCAGGCTATACTGCCGTATGCCAGCGCGCATTTTTGCCAGCAGTTTTCTATAGTTCAAGGCAGCCGTGCGGCGGATATTGCGTGTGCATTCAATCCCGAGGCAGGTGATCGTTTCCAAGCTTCTGATTCTTTCAGCAGCACCGAGTTCTAATCCGCGCCCAATGTGAATTAAGCCTGACTTGTGACGGTTGAGTTTTGCAGCTTCATACGTTGTTACAATGTGGAAAGCTTTCTCTAAGTCCTCGTCTTTCGTTACTACAAAACTGACATCATCTGCGTATGCCTGGCAAATAATCTTCTGACCATGAATGAGCAGCCCTGGAAGGTCTTGCGTCAGGGAATACAAGAACGGCTCCAGTGCTATGGCAAACAATGCCATCGACATTGGGCAGCCCTGTCGTACCGAACTTGCGATACTAATCGGCCTGATTAAGCGCCCATTTACATTGATTTGCAACGTACCATTCATCAGGAGGGTTTTAACAGTATCAGTGATTTTCTGAGGAAAATGCATGGCGTCCATGGCTTGTACGAGATAGGAGTGGTTCACCCTGTCAAAGGCCTTTTCAAAGTCGAGGAACACGAGAGCACTTGGGATATCACAGGCTTCGGCAATCGCTATCAGATCTCTATATGCAGTTAAAGTGTGGAAAATATTTCTATTTGTTCCGACACACGTTGGGTAGTCGCCGGTAACGGTGGTAATGACCGAATTTAATCGTTGCATAATGACACGTGCGAAAATTTTATAGTCAGTGTTAAGTAATGTTAAAGGCCGGAGATTCTCAACAGTTTTGCCTCCTGGAGTTTTGGAACTAGTACCACTATCCCTTTACAAAAATCTTTCAGGCTGTCATTTCGAATGTTCATAATGTCATTACAGACCAGAGTCAACTTACTAGTTAACTGTTGCCTGAACGTGCGATAAAACTCGGCGGGTAATCCGTCAGGACCAGGCGATTTATTTATTGGGCTTCGGAGAATGGCGTCTGTTACTTCATCCTCGATTATGTCTGAGGCGAGTTCTTCCGCTTGTTCCGGACCAAGTATCCCCCACGCCCTTTCCGTAAGGACTGCCTGCGCTGCCACATCTCCTCCCGCACTGCATTTTGCAGACGTGTTCTCACTTTACAGCTTTCAGATTGTTTTCGCGTCAGTGTCAGGAGTGTCGCCTTGATTCTTTTAATCTGCATGTGATTGTCCACTACTGTATTATCGTCTTTATAAAGGTTGCGTAGGCACTGAAAATAGAATTCTATTGTGGTCCTCTGCCAGGCGCATTTCTTGCGAGAGTAACATTTCATCGCTTTTATTAGAGCTAGCTTTGCACATTTTATCCACCACCAGAAAGCCGAATTGTACAGTGGAAATTTCCTTTCACAATCTGCCCATTTGTGTTGGAAAACGGCGTGGCACCCTGGATCTGATAAATGGGTAACATTCAGTTTCCACGGGCCTCTTGCTCTATACGTACCCTGTTTTTCCATATTTATGGCACATATATATGCTACATGGTCAGAGGATATAAGTGGCCATCTCTCCACTTGCAAAATATTGTGTCGTAAATTGGAAGTTGCATAAATTCTGTTAATGCGGCTGGCAGAATGGCTGGTGACGTGAGTAAAACCAGGCGTGTCGCCGTGTTTAAGTTCCCACGTGTCGAGTAGGTTTAAGTCTCTAACAATGTCCAGAAGTTCTATGCAAGTGTTAAAATTTGGCGTTTGGTCTTTTGGTTTTAGTACACAGTTGAAATCACCTGCAAATATTACTTGGCCTGTGCGGGTTGTAAAAAGTGGCACGATCTTCTCCTTAAAAAACTCCGATCTCTGACGCTTTTTTCCCGTTCCAGAAGGGGCGTAAACATTTATGAATCTGATGTTATGGATCGTCCCCGCGATACCTCTGCTGTTTGGCAGTCTGTCGACATTGGCTACGGTGGTGCCTTCTTTAGTCAGAAGTGCGGTCCCGAGTTCACTGCCATGTCACGGATTGATTAACGCATTGTAACCTGTGATACGTTCCAGATCAATATCGGCGACCTCTTGCAACAGCGCAATGTCGATATCAGCTGCATATAAGAAGTCCGTAAGATTCTTCAGGTTTGACGTGCTGCTGATCTTGTTGACGTTGACCGTGGCAACACGGTATGCCTGTAAAGGTGGCATGATGGCAGAGGTATGCGTGGCGTTGAGCCGCTCCCTTAATGATGACGGAGGGCATCAATTAAAAGAAGTCGGGGTCGGCATCCACCGCCTTAACAGCAGTTTCAGTCTTCCGTTGCCCTTGCGATTCCGTTTCCCGGACTTCTGACACTGTTTCTCGGTGTTGTCCCTGTACTTCGGTCATATCGTTGTCGTGAGAGCATTCTTCGACGTCGTCCGCCCAGTGTCGCGGATGGTGAGCTTCACGTGGATCTGCACTGCTATCTGGCAGGTGGCCACCTGTACCTTCTGTATCTACTGACATCATCTTCGTCTGTGATGGGGAGGGTCTGTTGTCGGAGTCAGCCTCTGAGTCGTCAGTTCGGGACTTTTTAGACGTCGTGGGAGTTGCAAGGGAAACCTGAGACGTCACCTCGATCAGCTTCTGACGCACCTGATTGGCCTTCTCGCGCAGCGGTTGCGCTTTTGTGTCAGCACCCTGTTGCGCGATTCTTCGCTTCTTCTGCTTTTTCGGGGAAGGGCACTTGGAGTTTTGAGCAGTGTTCTCTTGAGTGCCACAGTCTGCGTCCGTGGGAAAAACTTCCGCCGCTTGCGGCTGTCCGGAGACAACACTACCCTCGCTGCCACCCGGCGTCTCCTTATTTCCCTCCTTAACTTCCTGTAAGGAAGCTCCGCGGGTTTCCGGTACATTACTCGTCTCCATTGGTATGTTCTCCTGTTTGTGGTCAGTGTACGCATCTAGGGTGAAATCGACGCTGAGCTCTGGAGCGGTGTTTACACGGGCGGCGGCTACGTAAGTGATCGGCAACGTAGAACTAGGGCCAGGCTGCTCACGCTCGCCAGTCGGGAGCTGCGCTACGCGCCTTTGAATACACTGTGCACCGATATGTGCTGTAGATCCACATCCCGAGCATGTCCGTGGTTGCCCGTCATAAATTACTATGGCCCCGTATCCACTTATAATGATGTAGGATGGAATATGCTTCAGCAACTCGATTTTCACTTGCCGCACACCGTTTAATACTGGGAATATATGTTGACCTGACCATTTCTCAGCAACGTTGCTTACTACCGAACCATATTCCCGTAGTTTGGCGTTAATCTGCTCGGCAGTTACTTCCAACGGCAATTCAAATATTCTAATGGTTCGCAACCCCAGGCCTGCCTGCGTTATTTGTACGTCGCCGACGTTTCCGACTGAATGTTTGAACTTAAGAGATCCACCACAAGACTCACGAATTTGCTCGCATCTTTCAGGCATCACCAGTTTCAAATAGACGGTACTACTAACGATCGATAAGTGTATGCCAATTAAATCGTCAAGCATTAATTTCATAACATCTCGAACAAATAATTCTACCTCAAAGGATTTTGGTCTAGCAAATTTCGGGTCGAATGTCAATTTAAGAGTGTCTTTCCGTTCTGGTTGATTCATGACTGCGTTCGAGTATTCATTACTGAGGTTAGTGTTAACGCTGTAAGCGCGCACTCACCATGCACAGCGACCGCCGCCGGCAGCGACGAAGTAAACACGACCAGCCGCTCCGTACGTCCGCACCGCACGGCTGCCCGCGAAGGAATGCGTTACCGAAGCACGACTCACGCCCGCTCCTCACAGCTTTACTTCTGCCAGTATCTCGTCTCCTACCTTCCAAACTTAACAGAAGCTCTCCTGCGAACCTTGCTGAACTAGCACTCCTGAACGAAAGCATATTGCGGAGACATGGCTTAGCCACAGCCTGGGGGATGTTTCCAGAATGAGATTTTCACTCTGCAGCGGAGTGTGCGCTGAAATGAAACTTCCTGGCAGATTAAAACTGTGTGCCCGACAGAGATTCAAGCTCGGGACCTTTGTCTTTGGCGGGCAAGTGCTCTACCATCCTTTTTTTTACGCTCTATCCATATTTTTTATTACCACTTTCTTTTTTGTGTTTTTGTGTTTTTTGTATTTTTGTTTTTTGTGTTTTTTCTTTTTTTTGCAAGTTTATTTTTTTGCTGTAATTGTAGATTTTTCTCTACCAACTTTTTTTTTATATGGAAAAAGGCGTCGTTCAGTTACGACGAACAAAAGTAGAATGTACATCCGTAGCAACAACAGAACAAGAGTTCCTTCTAAACTATGAAATAGAATTCGAAACTAATAGTATGATGATAGATAATAAAGAAAGAAAAATTTAACCAAATCCCGCACGCCATTCCATGTGCATGGCTCATCTGCATACAGATTCCATGTTCCAAATTGATAAAACATTTCGCAGCGTGTGGAGCTCCATGACGGTGGTCATCCTTTGCCCGGTGAGGGGGGGTTATCGAAGACACTGCGCAAATAGTTCGCAAATAGTTGTCGGTATCGGGGTGTACACTCAAGTGTGCTATGACTGTCCTGGAGAAATTGCCAGTAATCAAGTACCATTTTCTCATCATCTCGAAAGAGGTAGTATATGGGCATGCCTTTAAACCATGTGAGAGCGTGAGTCTTCGCAGGTGGGAAATAAGTATCCTCTGGACAAAGGAGGAGCCGTGGCTCATTTGTGCGAGGCGCGATACGTAGGTAGCAGGCGAGGATCTTCTGCACCAGCAGCCATACCTCTAACGCCGATCCACATGTTAAACGGTGTTCGTCAGTATCCACGAGGTGGAAACGTGGGCAAAGGGGGGAATCCGTCATCCCAATAGCGTACAGCCTTTGTCGTGTTACAACCTTCCCGTTCACCACCTGGTACCACGCGGCTCTTACCCGCGTGGGGAGGAACGGCTTCTGGACCGCTCTCCACACTGCAGGCCATAGGGTCGTAGGGCTCTTCCTCTCAATCATATTGCGAGGGATGGACATTAGCAACAGCCTGTAAACGTCTCTCGCCTAGGGAGTGGGAGTGTTGGGGAGGTGTAGGTGCACGTAACTATACTCAAGAATAAATGCCGAGAGGTGCGAGAGTGAGGGTGTAATGTGCGCAATCGCGACAGGTGGCAGAAGGGACGCCGGCAGCAATTCCCCTAACAGATGTCCCGTAAGGGAAGCATCTTTGTGGGTCCACAATTTCATCATTGTGCACAAGTATAACGCAGTAGCTCTCGCTCGTACATTTATAAGTCCCAGTCCGCCATCACGCGGAGGGAGGGTAAGTGTTTCGTAGCGGACTTTGAATAGGTGTCCGGCGGTAAGGTAATATCCAAACGCTGCTTGCAGTCTGTGTGCCATCGCTGTCGATATCGGTAGGACCTGAGCCATGTGGATCATCTTAGTCGCCACGTGAAGGTTAAGGTATTCCACACGCTGTAGAAGGTCCATCTGTCGAAGTAGGTTCCGGCGAACTTCTGTGCGTATTGCCTGTAGTAAACGTGCATAGTTCATGGCAGCCGTGCGGCGCACATTCTGTGTAAATGTTATGCCCAAGAACCGGATCTTGTTGACTAGTGGGAGTGGGGCTAAAGCGTCCTCCTGTAGACCTCTCCCAATGGGCATCGCTGCCGACTTGGCCATATTCATGAGGCTGCCCGCTGCCAATCCATAGCGAATGATCCATTATATCACCGAGCGTACCTCGTCACCAGATCGGACAAGTAACAGAAGGTCTTCAGCATATATCCTGCAGTGAAATGTGTGATCCCTCAATGACATGCCCGAGAGCCTGTTTTTCAACCCTCCGACAAGTGGTTCGAGTGCGATCGCGTAAAGGATCATGGAGAGGGGGCATCCTTGGCGGACTGACCGTCGGATCGGAAAGGGACCCGCAATCCGTCCATTCACCTGTACACGGGATGCAGCTCCACGGAAAAGGCGCTGAAAGATGTCGAGAAAGTCAGGCGGGAAGCCCATGTGGGTCATAACGGACAGAAGGAACTTGTGGTGAACTCTGTCGAAGGTGTGGTCGAAATCAATAGAGATCAGAGCAGCTCGAAGGTGACAGGATGTGGCGATAGCTATTAAATCCCTACATTCGCTGGTTGCCGTTTGCATGTTGGTCACTCCGCCCTGTGTCGTTTGCTCCATGGAGAGGAGTAGGGGCAGAACCTTCTTTATGCGGCTGGCGAGTAGTCGGGCGAAGATTTTATAGTCCGCGTTGAGCATTGTAATTGGCCTGTAGTCCTCGACCGTCCCACCTCTGGAAGGTTTGTGTATCGGTATGAGGAGACCTTCCACGAATCCAGGTGGCACGTGGGAACCGGGGGTCATCAGTTCTTGGTACATGGTGATCCATCGGGGCATCATTAGATCGCGGAAAGTCCGATATAACTCGAGCGGCAGTCCGTCTGGCCCGGGAGATTTGTTGAGTGCTCCCTTGTTAAGCGCGTCCTCGATGTCGTCCCGTGTTAAGTCCAGCTAACAGCGTCGCCGCTGCTGCCTCGTCGAGGGTGTGCGACACGTGCTGCAGTATGTCGTGCCCATCCGCTTCCTCTGTATTCACCTCGTCGTAAAACCGGCGATAGTGATCTACAAAAGCTTCTGTAACCGCCGCCTGAGTCATTACGACCCTACCACCTGGCAATATGAGGTCCGTGATCAGTTGCCGTCGGCGTCGGCGTCGGCGGCTGTCGAGCACGATGTGATGCATAGACGGGTTTTCTCCTTCCACTCGGTCTTGACGTCGCGATCGCACGACGACCCCCTCCAAACGTTTCCTCGTAAGCGACAATATTTTACCTTTAATTCGGCGGCTTTCCATTTGTCGGTTTGGAGATGGTGGCTGGCTGGCGAGTTCGCGGAGCATCGTGTAATAAAAGTCCAATGTGTGACGATGCCACGCTGCAATATCTTTTCCAAACTGTGTTAGCACACGCCGAAACGCTGGTTTGGCACATTCCACCCACCATGCTAGAGTCGAAGGGTATGGGGGAAGACGACGTTCGCAATCCATCCATGTGTTGGCGATAATCTGACGGCATTCCGTGTCTTGAAGATGTGCCACATTCAGCTTCCAGGGTCCTCGGCTGCGCCACATCCGCTGCTGCTGTAGAGTGAGTGTGCATATGAAAGCGCTATGATCGGAGAAGGCAAGCGGCCAAAGTTCGGCGTCCAATACTCCCGGCGCTAGAGCTCGTGAGACATAAATGCGGTCTAGGCGACTGACTGAGTGACTAGTAAGATATGTCGGCCCGGGACGGTCACCGTGCACTGTCTCCCACGTGTCGGTGAGAAGCATATCACGAACCAGGAGCCGAAGTTCTTGACAAGTCGAGAAATGAGGGACTTGGTCGTTGGGGTGGAGCACACAGTTAAAGTCGCCGCCGAAGATAAGATATATTAATCGAAGCGACTGATAAAGAGAGTGGCGATATCCTCGGAGTAGAACAGCGATCGTTCGCGGCGTTGGTCAGTTCCTGATGGAGAGTAAATGTTAATGATGCGCGTGCCCAGTGCTGTGGTCGCCAGCCCCCTTCCTGACGGAAGGTGAGTCACTTCTTCGATGGCAATTCCGTCGCGCACTAGTATTGCCGTACCGCTGCCATTTCGGTCCGCTGGTGACATATGTGTCACATAACCGTAGAAAACAGGGAGGGCCGCTATATACACTTCTTGCAACAGGGCAGTGTCAACATCCGAAGAACGAAGCATCTCACGCAGCAACTGGATCTTCACTACCGTTCGTATCGTGTTGAGGTTAATCGTGGCGATACGATAAGCTTGTTGCCGAACCGCAGGTGCTAAGTTATCCATTAAGACTGGAATTACCTATGACGCTTCTGACTGTATTGACACCTCCGCATCCCCCCAAACCTCACCTGCAGTCCTTTGTAGAGAGCCGGCGCCAATGGCGTGGGCCCTGTTGGCGTAACTTGCATGGTGCCGTCGTCGTCGTGATCATCCGCCCACGTCGGGGAACTCAAAGCCAGATCCGTTTCCCTAGCTTCCTCAGGACACGGCATGGGTGCTTGCACTCCAGAAGGTGGTGGGCAACATCTGTCCTGCGTATCGGCATCCGATTTTGCCACTGTAGATACGTGTGGTTTGTCCTCAGTTCCGTTCGGTGGTGCTACACTGCAGCAAATGGCGGCTGCCTCTGTGGTAGCGTCGTCATTGAAGGTGGAGTCGTCGTCCTCTGGAGGCTGTGAGGCATCCCGTTCGGAAGTTGCTCTACGCCTCCGCTTCCGTCGCTTCGGAGAGCGTTGCTTCCTGGTGTGTCCTTCTGTGTCAGACGATGGCAAAGATTCACGACGTTCCGGCACAAAGGCAGCCGTAGGCACAATAACCGAGTCTACGGGCACGCTGTCGTCATGTATCTTGTTATCCGTCGACGGGGGCGGCTGCATCGGAGTTGAATCCGTAGCTTATGGAACGGGTGTGTCGTCATCGCCCTGTATTGGAGGATGGAGCCGCGACCCAACAGTGGATGTCGGCTGTCGTGGTGAAGTGGTAGCTGTCGTGAGGGCTGCTGCATAAGTCACGGGAAGCAGCGTCGGCTGCGACGGCGGGTCCGCAGCAGCCGGCGGCAGTTGAGTGATACGACGTTGGATACATTCGGATCTGAGGTGTCCCTCCTTCCCACAACCAGAGCAGGTCTTCGGTTGCCCGTCATAGATGACGATGGCACGGCAGCCACTGATATTCAGATATGAAGGTACATGTCTTTTAAGTTCTATTCGGACCTAGCGGACTCCGTTCAGCACAGGATATGTCTGGAATTGCGTCCATTTTTCCGCAATATGATCATGCACCGTGCCGTACGGGCGCAGCGCTGACACGACGTCCTCCGCCGGTAGTTCGAAAGGAAGTTCGAAAAGTCTGATCGTGCGAAGTCCCATGTCAGAATAATCGACGTGCACAGTCCCCACATTGCCATCAGCATGGCAGAAACGGAGGCCCTGTTTCGTTTCCCGAAGGATCCGTTCACATGTTGCGTCGTGGATGATCTTGACATATACGATACTGCTCACAATGGACAAGTGAATGCCGAGAATGTCGGTCGCCGGGATTTTAACTTCTTCTCGTAGAAATCTTTCGACTTCGAGTGCTTTGGGCCGTGCAAATTCGTTGCGGAACGTAAATTTGAGCGTCGATTTTCTGTACCGGTGCGCCATAGTGATCTATATGCTGAGAACGGCACGCGCGAAACGGCCGAGTACGATGTAAACAACACGAGCGCTCGCTCCTCGGCAGGAACACAAACAGCGCGTCCTCACCGCCGCACAGCCAAAGGACAGCTTACCATCTGAGGTACCGGAGCACGACTCACGCCCGGTCCTCACAGCTTTACTTCTGCCAGTATCTCGTCTGCTACCTTCCAAACTTTACAGAAGCTCTCCTGCGAACCTTGCAGAACTAGCACTACTGAAAGAAACGATATTGCGGAGACATGGCTTAGCCACAGCCTGGGGGATGTTTCCAGAATGAGATTTTCACTCTGCAGCGGAGTGTGCGCTCAAATGAAACTTCCTGGCATATTAAAACTGTGTGCCCGACCGAGACTCGAACTCGGAATCTTTGCCTTTCGCGGGCAAGTGCTCTACCATCTGAGCTTCCGAAGCACGACTCACGCCCGGTCCTCACAGCTTTACTTCTGCCAGTATCTCGTCTCCTACCTTCCAAACTTTACTGCGGAGACATGACTTAACCACAGCCTGGGGGATGTTTCCAGAATGAGATTTTTCACTCTGCAGCGGAGTGTGTGCTGAAATGAAACTTTGTGGCAGATTAAAACTGTGTGCCCGGGCGTGAGTCGTACTTCGGTAGTTCAGATGGTAGAGCACTTGCCCGCGAAAGGCAAAGGTCTCGAGTTCGAGTCTCGGTCGGGCACACAGTTTTAATCTGCCAGGAAGTTTCATTTCAGCGCACACTCCGCTGCAGAGTGAAAATCTCATTCTGGAAATATCCCCCAGGCTGTGGCTAAGCCATGTCTCCGCAGTATCCTTTCTTTCAGGAGTGCTAGTTCTGCAAGATTCCCAGGAGAGCTTCTGTAAAGTTTGGAAGGTAGGAGACGAGATACTGGCAGAAGTAAAGCTGTGATGACCGGGCGTAAGTCGGGCTCCGGTAGCTCAGATGGTGCAGTCTGCGTTCGGCAGGGCAGCAGTGCGCACCGCGCTCGGCCGTCCACGCCGCTGCGCGCGCGGAGTGTTTTGTTTATTTCCTCGTCACAGCGATTCTCAGTCGAACAAGCTGTAATGGCCAACTCTTACAGGAAGAACACTCTTAAGTTCACCTGCTGAAACGAATACGCACGAGCCAAAGCACTGGCCGTCGAACGCTTCCTACGCGAAGACGTGAAGATCCCGCGTGACGAACTCATCGGCATACATCTATCGATCATTAGCAGCGTCGTTTATGTTAAGATTACTTCCGACGCTGTCTGCAACGAGATCATTCAAAGGACGCGACATGGACTAAAATTTCGGCACTCCGACGGAAACGTCGGGCCTGTGGATGTCGACCATGCAGGACTTGGCCTTCGGACGATCCGTGTATTCGAACTGCCTTTCGAGGTGAATGAAGATGAAGTCATCGCGGCGCTAAGCCCGTTCGGAAAAGTCCAGAGCCACGTAGCCGAGACATGGGCACAGTTTACGACGTATCCAGTGCTTAATGGTGTGAGACAAGTCCGAATCGATCTCAAACGGCACGTTCCATCGTACATTTATATCGGCGGCTGCCGTGCGCTGGTCATTTACGACGGACAACCTCGAACATGTTCCGGTTGTGGCAAAGAAGGCCACGTCCGTAATGAATGCCTGCAACGCCGCATCACACAACTAATGCCCGACGATACGAACACCGACAGAACCACGACCACCCTTCCAGTCACCTATGCGGCGACACTGCACGTCCAGCCCTCACAAGGCGCCGTTCATGAGCGTCTCTCTGGTCCGATACACCCGGAGGCGTCCCAGCACCTTGACACCGGCGATGCCGCCCGTGAACATGTCCAACAGCCGGACACACCCACGCTAGAAGATCACAAGGATACCAATGAGAGTGTTCTGGAGAATGAAGACCGCATCGTAGCACCCGCGGCTTTTGTACCGGAACGACGTGAATCTCTTCCTTCCTCCGACTCCGAAACTCATTGCCGAAAGCAGAAGTCGCCCAAACGACGAAAAAACCGCCGCAAGACATCAGACTCGACCATTTAGCCCCCTCCGCAGGACGACGAGATGCCACATCACTCCGACGGAGAACACGATAACACTTTCTCCTCTGCCACGGAGACACGTCATCCACAAGACGGTGAACCGTCCAACAGAGATCGTGCGCAAGCCCCGCTCCCAGAAGCCATGAAACATAGCACGCCTGTTGTCACCGACGCCATTGAGCCGACTCGGCCAGCGCTGCCACCTCTCGCCGATGTCAAGCCTGTCGGACACCTTTCATGGGCGGATGACACGGATTTCCCACCTCCATCTGATGCGGAAATGAGATCTGTTTCTCCGTTAGACCAAAACTAAAATGGGGGAAGTTTCTACGGCGACTCCTGCGACTTCTATGGACTTCCAGCATCCACCACAACAATCTTCACCTGCTACGAACCTATCGGCAGCACGGATCTCCCATCAGGCGTACCGAATAGCTACTATCAGTACTAATAATATGGGCTCCCACGCTAAACTTCAACTGCTCCGTGACACACTAAGAGCAGCGAACATCAACATCGCCCTGTTACAAGAACTGAGGACAGCGACTTGGACTGGGTGTTATGGATATGAGACGTACGCCGCCCCTGCAGCTATGGAACACACAGGCGCAGCCATCCTCCTCCGAGAAGGAATTGCAGTTTCCGATGTCGCATACCTCCCAACAGCGCGAGGGGTGGCCATAACAGTTGAAGGACTCAAAATCATAAATCTCTACTCCCCATCGGGCACTGATAAACGGAGGGAACGCTCCTAGTTCTACGCAGAAGATATCACGCCTTTATTCCTCCGTCGATACGATCATCTCATCGTAGGTGGAGATTTCAACTGTGTTCTCGAGCGCACAGACCAATACCCCCATTTCACCACATGTCCCGAACTTCGCTTCCTCGTCCGCCGCCTTCGTCTCCTCGACACTTGGCGAGTGGTACACGGCGACCGACCGGGGTATACACACATCACGAGCCACACCGCCAGCCGACTTGATAGAATATACATCTCTAACGCTCTGAAATCAGTTCTCCTCGACGCGGAACGTTGGCCGTCTGCCTTTTCGAATCATGACGTCTATATCTGTACCATGAACCTACGTCGACAATCTATATGGCGCAGTGCAGGACCTTGGAAACTCAGTGTCGCGCTACTGCGGGACCCTGAATGTCGACAACAGGTCACCGACACGTGGCACACCTGTGTTCAACGCATTATGCGTTACGAGACCACACTGCAGTGGTGGTTGCTGTGCGCCAAACCGGCCATCCGACGCACATTGACACACTATGGCAGAGCCAAAGCCAGGTGGAATCACCATACAACTGATTTCTACTATAGCGCTCTACGTGAACTCATGGATCATCCTCCATCCCCGGATCGCCTCAAAGAAGCTCAACGCATCAAGGCAAAGATTTTATCCTTGACCAGATGCCGTCTAGAGGGAGCCATTGTACGAGCCCGCAGCCAAGACAGGATTAACGGTGAAGAACCTTCTATGCATCATATTGTTCAAAATGTTCGTCGACGCCGACAGGCTTTAATGACGACTTTAGACTTACCTGATGGACGACGGCTGACTTCGTAAGCTACCGTTGCGGATGCATTCACAACGCACTATAGACTTTTCTATCAAGAAGTACCTGCCGGTGCAGAGGCCATTGCTGAGGTTGCCCAGGAGACACTTGGTACTAAAAACGCAGCAGCTGCAACCCTCCTGACTGCTGAAGTGACCACCGACGACGTCCAAGGCGCTGTGGCCAAGGGGTCTCTGAATCGATCTCCCGGACCGGATGGTTTACCTCTTGAATTTTACAGAACCTTCCAAGATTTGATGATGCCACGATGGAGGGACATGTACTGGGAACTTTTGTCCGGCGCGGCGAACCCGCCACCAATGTTCATGGAAGGCTTACTTATACCAGTCCCGAAACCCGCAGGAGGAACACGACTCGACAGTTATCGGCCGATCACGTTACTCAATTCGGACTTCAAGATTTTCACACGCCTTCTAGCAGTGCGACTCAAACGTGTCTTACGGGACATTGTTTCCCACGAATAAACATCCTTAGGTGGCGATCGTAATATACAGACAGCCCTCAGTGAATATCGAGATGTGATCGCTGTGGCAACACACTCGCGACTGCCAGGCGCTTTAATCTCCATCGACTTCAAACAAGCGTTTGACCGCGTCAATCATGCATTCCTCAACGCAGTGATGGACCGAATGGCAATTCCCCCGACGTTCACGCAAGTGATTATGCGGCTCCTTCGTGGAGCAACGTCCAGACTTCTCGTCAACGGCAGACTTACAGAACCTATACGGATTGAACGATCAGTACGGCAGGGTTGCCCTTTGTCGACGGTGCTTTATGCCATTGCGATGGAACCACTCATTTGCGGATTACGGCGACGTTTGACAGGTATTCCACTCCGGGATCATATGTTCCGCTGCCGAGCTTACGCAGACGACTTGGCCCTCGTCGTACGTTCAGCGGCTGACGTACAAGCTGCGATGCAGTGGATTACCCGTTACAGTGCAGGGTCAGGGAGCGCTATGAACGTGGCAAAATCATGCGCCATGAAGATCGGCCGCGGCCTTCCCGCAGACAGCGTAGTTCCGTTTCAACTGGTGGACACCCTTCGTTGTCTCGGATTGGTGTACACGCGAGACATTCGCCGCACCTCGGCGATCAATTTTCGGGCGCTGCTGCAACGCATCCGGGCCAACATACAAAATCACATACTACGCCCGCTGAATATGTGCCAGAGAGTCACCTTCGTCAATACCCATCTGGCAGCTCGGATACCCCATATAGCGCAGATTCTGCCCATCACTGCGACAATGGCGGCCAGGTTGCAGGCGACATTCGGCTATTTCATTTGTTCTGGACACATCTTCAAAGTCCAGTATGAAGCTCTCACCTTACCGAAGCGGGATGGTGGCCTCGATCTGGTTAATGTGCGAGCCAGGACTACGGCACTTTACACCAATACTATGCTCCGGTTATGGAAAAGCCAAAATGCTAGTTTTACTGGAATGTTGACCACCGAGCTCGCACCTGTTTCGAGACGCCCACCGACGTCTTTGGCACACATCCCACCTCCGGTGTCACATATCGGCCGTTTCTTTTTGGAGTACAGCTACATATGCACCGGGCTCCCCAGGACCAGGAAGACGACCACCCGCGACGTCTACCGCCTTCTCCGAAAGTCTCCACCCTGCAACCCCGTCGAAACACGTCACCCCCAGGTTTCATGGCCTACAGTTTGGAAAACGATCCACCAACCATATCACACCACTGACACCATCTCTATGTGGTACCTTCTCGTCAACGGCAAGTATACTACAAGACAGAAACTGCATCGCATCGCACTGGTGGACTCACCCCTGTGCCTCAAATGCAATGTTGAAGATACAGATTTACATCGTTTTGAGTGTGGGCCAGCAGCAGCTGTCTGGACCCTCGTACAGAAGATTGTGGCTTTCTACCTCCGAGTACCACCACATCACGTTTCTCCCACTATGATGATATATCGCGACACGACCTACTTTCCATTGGCTAAGTGGCACGCCATCACATGGATCAATGGCATGGCTGTCAACTACCTCTTCCAGGACGACATCGTCGATCCGGCGGACTTTTGGACACGCCTCCAAGTACATCACCACACCCTTCGCCGGCATCGACACTATCGGGCCACTTTCGCGAATTATTTTCAGAGCATTTTCAGCAACCCGCCTCAAAGCTGGAAACTCAACGAACCGTGCCAGCCAAGACTGGACGATCCCACGTTCCCCTTCAATGGTCAATGATAGAATGCATTTTGTTCTGCTGGCGCCCCAAAGTGGAGCATGGCGCGGAAAGTATTCCTATTTGATTTCACTTCTCTTTTCACCCCCTCTTCTAAGTTTTTTTTCTCCTTACACATGTTTATCCTTTTCACACATAGCTCTCTATCTGCAGCCTATTTGTTTTCTTTCTCTTGTGCTCCCCAACAAAGAAAAAAAAAGGCTGCTGATGGTGAGATGTATACTCATTTATGTTAACAAACAACATAAAAATACAAAAGAAGGCCGTTGCGGAAATATAGCTACCTTTTATGTTTTACGTTTTCGAAGGATATTGTGTTATTTTATGAAGAACGTCGTCTTTTATTTTCGTACCCAAGAGGTTTTTATTTGTTTTCTTAAAAAAAATTAGTAGAGCATTAAAAAAAAAAAGAGAGAGATGGTAGAGCACTTGCCCACGAAGGCAAAGGTCCCGAGTTCGAGTCTCGGTTGGGCACACAGTTTCAATCCGCCAGGAAGTTTCATTTCAGCGCACACTCAGCTGCAGAGTGAAAATCTCATTCTGATTACCACATATGTTTCTGACTGTACTGGGATGGGGCAGAATAATATTCCCAGTACTATGTATAAATCTGTATGCATGAGTTGAAATGAAAAACAACAATGGTGCAAAACTTAATACAGCAGGAGGAATTTTGTGTCTTTTAGGATGTGAAAAGCACAGTTGAAGCTGACTTTTTATAAACTCAACAGAAGTTTTAGTTCTGCCTCCACACTCTAAATTACACAGCAACTCAACAATAATATCAGGTAGGTGACTTTCTTCTTGAGTATGTATCAAACCTTCTGCAAATGTTATAAATTTCTCTATATCAAGAATAGTACTTACAGTTTTTGCAATTTTTTTGTAGGAGACTTCTTGGCCCTCGAGAAAAACACTTACGCTCAGATTTGAATTAATAACTATGTACAGAACGTCGTGTGATGTTTTCTCAATATCAAAATAAAAAAATAAAATATATGAATCCTTAACTGCTGTAGACCACTTTTCACTACACTTCACACACTCAAGTTTCTTCGTTAGTTCTTCAGACGAGCTGAAATTTATCTTCTTATTGTATTCCTCCAGCGACTTAACACTGGATTCTATTACTGATTTCAGTGCAGCAGCCTCACGTTTTTGCTGCTTTTCACATGGAGATTCCCTGTTGGGTGGCATTGTCTTGGATAAGTAGGATGGGCAGTTAGGAAATTTTGGCTTGCTCAGAGGTGAAGATACTGTAACTCCCGTCTTCCAATCTACTGCACTCGTTTCCCTTAATAGATCGCCTTCGAAAAAGTGTAGGTGACATACTTACAAAGAGATGAAAGATATACGGTACTGACATTCTAAAACTTTTACTATGAAACTGCATTAAACTGCTAGGTACCTTCGTCATACTATCAGTGCTTAAAATGAAAGATACTTACCACAGAATGCTTGATAGGAATAAAATTATCCTTTTGATTGCAGATAACCATTTCCCACGCATTTCTTCATCTGAAGGGAATGTAAATACGTTCACTTTGTTCTTATCGCTGTAGTTACCGACACAGCCAGGAACACAACACTTGTTGACCATTGTATTGACTATAGCTGAGCTGTTAAAGATACGTGGTCGTGCGGTAGCGTTCTCGCTTCCCACGCCCGAGTTCCCGGGTTCGATTCCCGGCGGAGTCAGGGATTTTCTCTGCCTCGTGATGGCTGGGTGTTGTGTGATGTCCTTAGGTTAGTTAGGTTTAAGTAGTTCTAAGTTCTAGGGGGCTGATGACCATAGATGTTAAGTCCCATAGTGCTCAGAGCCATTTTTTTGTTAAAGATATCTTATGCCCCAGGAACCACTACAGTGATTTCCAACAACATTTCAGTCCAATTCAGTAGCACAGATAAACCAAGACCGTTAACAGTTTGAAACAATAAGCTCCTTTGGCGGGAAGGCAACTTCACATTCATGTAGAGTCGTTTCCAAACAAGCTACTGTCGTGGCTCTGGCTAGTTCCACCTAACCGGCGTAGGTGGCGTTGCTGGAGCATAGCCGGTAGACCGTGCCGTCACAGCCTGATTCTCAGTGAGTTGGGAGGCCTTGTCTTTTAGGTAGCGTTGATATGGAGGGGCATGTAGTCAGCACACCACTCTCCCGGCCGTATGTCAGTTTGCGAGACCGGAGCCGCTACTTCTCAGTCCAGTAGCTCCTCAGTTTGCCTCACAAGGGCTGAGTGCAGCCCACTTCCCAACAGCTCTCGGCAGACCGGACGGTCACCTATCCAAGTGCTAGCCCAGCCCGACAACGCTTAACTTCGGTGATCTGACAGGATCCGATGTTACCACTGCGGCAAGGCCGTTGGCGATATTCTGTAGTAGGTAATGGAAATTCTAGATCTCACATAGATCTAATGTGTAATGCAGCTTTGCCCATGATTCAGGAGTGATGTGAACAAAAAAAGTTGAGGACTGCCATAAACAGATCTGTTTGTATACTGCTGAAAGGAAAGTTGTGAAAAACTAGGGATCCTTGTATCAGAATACATGTTCTGGTTAGTGGAAAGTGGTAAACTGACTCGTGGAGATATATCTGGATGAGGGTAGGGCATACAGTGGCCACTTTTCTAAACTCTATGGAAAAGAGTCTAAGCCCATCCACAAAATAGCTACCAGTGCAACAAAACTTTTTAGATTTCCAGTCAGTCTCGCTAAATTTTATGATGATGTCATACTTAATTCGTTAGTCAGTTTCATTCCAAATATGTGCACGTTCAGACATCAACAGGTGAGACCTGATCAATGTCGGTAGAATTTGCATTAGTGTTACTTGGAATTACCCATTCGGACTAAAGATCAGGGGAATAAGTGTCAAGCAGTGGCTCAGGAAAGGCAACTTAGAAAAAATAGGTGAAATTAATTATAATATAATAACTGACAAGCAAGAGCTAAATATATGGATGAATGATGAATGGCAAAAAACCTGTGACACTAGTATCACAGAAGGAGAGTATGTACACTGCTTGCCATTAAATGAAGCAGGCAGAAGACGTGGTCGGATGTCAGCGTAACTTTCTACACGTACACACCATCAGCGATTATGTAAATCATTAGAGCTGCAATTCTCTGTGACAGGTAAAATGGCCACCAGATTGCATTAGAGCTGTTCATGCTTGTTACCAGGCCTGATAGGACTTAAAGGGGGCACGAACAGCGTCGAATGTTCAGTAATCGCTGCGCAGAACACAGAGATGCCACGTAATCATGTGAGACAGCGTTATCATTATCTGGCAAGGTTTTCTAGAGGCATCATTGTGGGACTCTGTATGGCCGGCAGATTGAATCATACGATATCCAGATTTTTGGGGCCTTCGGATGTGACAGTGGCCCGATGTCCAACTGCATGGGAACTTGAGAGCAAGCATGATAATCGTCAAGGTTCCGGTCGCCCACATCTGATCACCAGAATGGAGGATCGGCGTTTCGTGCACCACCCAATAGCAACCACTTAACACCTGTGCCTTCCAAATGCCAACAAGTAACGGACTCCTAAAGACTCTCTCTCATATCGTAGGAGATCAGCAGCAGCCGGACAAGGGAAATACCGTCCCAGCATAGGCAGCCGTTCACACCACAACACAAACGGCTGCATTTTTTATGATGCAGTGACTGTGAAGAATGGACTGCAGGTGGATGGCGTCGTAGTTTGTTCAGTGATGAATCGCGTTTCTGCGCTACTCCGAATGATCGTCTTTAGCAAGTATGCTAGCGACCGTAGTTGAGATCCCACTCTTCCAATGTTTTGGAGAGGCACTCATGGCATCAAGATACGAGAAGCTATTAGGAATGACTTCAGGTCATCGCTGGTAATAATTAAGGGAACACTGATGGCACAACTGTAAGTCACTGACATCCTGTCACGTCTCATATGACGGTATCATGATGCCATTTTTCAGCAGGACAACCTCGTCCACACTCGGCACGTGTCTCTATGAACTGTCTGCAAGGTGTTGAGGTACTCCCGTGGCCAGCAAGATCCCAGATCGGTCCCTGATGGAACATGTGTGGGACCCAAAAAAATGGTTCAAATGGTTCTGAGCAATATGGGACTTAACATCTGAGGGTATCAGTCCCCTAGAACTTAGAACTACTCAAACCTAAGGACATCACACACATCCATGCCCGAGGCAGGATTCGAACCTGCGACCACAGCAGTCGCGCGGTTCCGGACTGCAGCGCCTAGAACCGCTCGGCCACCGCGACCGGCTGTGGGACCCACTTGGATGTCAACTCTGTCCCAGCGCTAGTAACCAGGACATCAAGAAACAGTTACAGCAGTTGTGCGGCAGCTCGCCTCAGAAGAGGATACAAGTCCCACCAGATTCAGAGCAAGCATCCAGGCCAAAGGATGTCCAACGTCGTACTGGTAAGTTTGTTCAAATGGTCAAATGCATGTGAATTTGTAAAAGACCAAACTGCTGAGCTCATCGGTCCCTAGACTTACACACTACTTTAACTTAAGCTAACTTATACTAAGAACAACACGCACACCCATGCCCGAGGGAAGATTCGAACCTACAGCGGGAGGGTCCGCGCAATCAGTGACACGACGCATCTAACCGGGCGGCCTCTCCGCGCGGCTGATAAGTTTGATTCTACCGCCAGGTTACATATAAATTGACTGAAATAACATCACATACCCTTTTAACCTGTGAAGTTTCATTGCGTTTCCTTCTCGCCTTCTTAATGCTTTACACTTTTAGTCGGGCTGTGTAGTACTCCAGCAAACGTTGTGGAAGCTGTGAAAATGTGTAACGTAACTCCTTGTAAAGGACTGATCCACATGCTGGCGGGGCAT
This sequence comes from Schistocerca americana, assembly GCF_021461395.2. NCBI lineage: Eukaryota > Metazoa > Arthropoda > Insecta > Orthoptera > Acrididae > Schistocerca > Schistocerca americana. The sequence goes on along the minus strand of NC_060130.1, from coordinate 751,317,607 downwards.
GGACTTAATCTAAATTATCTCTACAGACTAAGTGTAAGAAGCAACTATAAAAATGTTCAAATGTGTGTGAAATCTTATGGGACTTAACTGCGAGGGTCATCAGTCTCCAAGCTTACACACTACTTAACCTAAATTATCCTAAGAACAAACACACACACCCATGCCCGAGTGAAGACTCGAACCTCCGCCGGGACCAGCCGCACAGCCCATGACTGCAGCGCCCTAGACCACTCGTCGAATCCCGTGCGGCAAGCAACTACAGCTGCAGCGGTGGAAAAACCGGAACACTCGAACATGAGAGCATTACATGATCGCAGATCATGGTGAGACAGACAGTTTAAAAAGTGGCTTTTGTGATATTATATGGAACACAAAAATATCCGTCTTGAGAGGGGAAGAGTGTCGGTAGTGTTTAACAGCTCCCCTTCACTGTAGATACATCAGAAGTGACAGTGCAATGTATGATAACTGACGTCAGCACATGGCACGGAGGGCATGATGTTCTCAACTCGAATCCTGAGTTCCTATTGAGTACTTACGGTTTCGGTCTGTTGCGAGCTCCAGCAGAGGAATGGAGAACAGTACCTCACGTCAACAGAGTCTGCAGTTCCGCACATAGAAGAAGTTCCCAGTAACAATCCGTGGATGAACCTACGTGCCAAAAACCTGAAGATCAGGATAAAACTAAATTGAATGAAGCCGACGCTGAGTGGCAATAGTCCTATTGCATTGCGAATACTTAGTCGTGGACTGCGAAGCTTTTCATTATCTTTAACGTTTGTTTGTAGCTCGATAGTAGCTTGGTTTACACAGATCCATTCTGTGTGACCCTCTATCTTTCCCCCTTTTCTACATCGCTTGCTCCTCATTAACTCTTGCTCTTGTCTTTAAGAAGTTAATTAGTATAGGGTGGTGTGAAGTTTTGGAGCTGTACAGCTAACTACTTTTAATAAGAAGGAAATAGTTTTATGAAAGTATTGTGAATTGTAAGGATAATAATACACGGTGCAGTCACATTAATGTTGCCACCGCCTATAATAGACGTCAAAGCGCAATAAACGTTCAGAATCGGCATCTGGAAGCACTGGAAGTGGAGGGTATATAAAGCGTATAGGGGAACGCAGATAACAGTGGAGTAGTTGTCGTAATGTGGAAACAGAGCAATTTACCTGACTTTGATAACGGCATAATCATTCGCTGTCGTGCCAAGTGTGGAACCTTTTTCGAACGTCTAAGTTTGTAAACAGTTTTAGTGTCACCGTGGTTAAGTAAACCGTTCATGGTAAAATGAGACCATCTACACTACTGGCCATTAAAATTGCTACACCAAGAAGAAATTTAGATGATAAACGGGTATTCATTGGACAAATATATTTTACTAGAACTGACATGTGATTACATTTTCACGCAATTTGGGTGCATGGATCCTGAGAAATCAGTACCCAGAACAACCACCTCTGGCCGTAATAACGGCCTTGACACGCCTGGGCATTGAGTCAAACAGAGCTTGGATGGCGTGTACAGGTACCGCTGCCCATGCAGCTTCAACACAATACCACAGTTCATCAAGAGTAGTGACTGGCGTATTGTGACGAGCCAGTTGCTCGGCCACCATTGATCAGACGTCTTCAGTTGGTGAGAGATCTGGAGAATGTGCTGGCCAGGGCAGCAGTCGAACATTTTCTGTATCCAGAAAGGCCCGTACAGGACCTGCAACATGCGGTCGTGCATTATCCTGCTGAAATGTAGGGTTTCGCAGGGATCTAATGAAGGGTAGAGCCACGCGTTGTAACACATCTGAAATGTAACGTCCACTGTTCAAACTGCCATCAATGCGAACAAGAAGTGACCGAGACGTGTAACCAATGGCACCCCATACTATCACGCCGGGTGATACGCCAGTATGGCGATGACGAATACACGCTCCCAATGTGCGTTCACCGCGATGTCGCCAAACATGGATGCGACCATCATGATGCTGTAAACAGAACCTGGATTCATCCGAAAAAATGACGTTTTGCCATTCGTGCACCAAGGTTCGTCGTTGAGTACACCATCGCTGGCGCTCCTGTCTGTGATGCAGCGTCAAGGGTAACCGCAGCCATGGTCTCCGAGCTGATAGTCCATGCTGCTCCAAACGTCGTCGAACTGTTTGTGCAGATGGTTGTTGTCTTGCCAACGTCTCCAGCTGTTGACTCAGGGATCGAGACGTGGCTGCACGATCCGTTACAGCCATGCGGATAAGATGCCTGCTAGTGATACGAGGCCGTTGGGATCCAGCACAGCGTTCCATATTACCCTCCTGAACCCGCCGATTCCATATTCTGCTGCCGGCCGGAGTGGCCGAGCGGTTCTAGGCGCTACAGTCTGAAACCATGCGACCGCTACGGTCGCAAGTTCGAATACCGTTTCGAGCATGAATGTATGTGATGTCCTTAGGTTAGTTAGGTTTAAGTAGTTCTAAGTTCTAGGGGACTGATTACCTCAGAAGTTAAGTCCCATAGTGCTCAGAGCCATTTGAACCATTTTTTTTCCATATTCTGCTAACAGTCATTAGATCTCGACCAACGCGAGCAGCAATGTCGCGATCTTACACGAGGCATCACAACAACGTTTCAGCAGGCAACGCCGGTCAACTGCTGTTTGTGTATGAGAAAGTGGTTGGAAACTTTCCTCATGTCATCACGTTGTTGGTGTCGCCACCGGCGCCAACCTTGTGTGAATGCTCTGAAAAGCTAATCATTTGCATATCATAGCATCTTCTTCCTGTCGGTTAAATTTCGCGTCTGTAGCTCGTCATCTTCGTGGTGCAGCAATTTTAATGGCCAGTAGTGTAAAACCAGCACCGAGACAGCTGTGGTGCACCGTGGACAGCAGAACGGGGGCGAACGACGGTTCCGTAGATGTATACGAGCGAATATGCGTGCAGCTGTTGAGAAACTAATGGTCCAGATGAACCAAGGGGCTACCAGCAGTGTCTCTTCAACGACCGTTCAGCGAACGTTGCTGCGTATGTTCCTCCGCAACGGGTGATTGGTTCATGCATCCAAGCTGACAGCTGCTCACCGACGACGACGGCTGGAATGAATTTACCACAATCCTCTGGCAGCCAGAGTCACCGGATTGTACCCCAATCCAGAATCTGTGGGACCACCTTTATCGGGCTGTTTGTTCCATGGATCGTCAACAGAGAAACCAAGCGCAGTCTGGCCATGACATTGGAGTCGGCACGGCCCCTCACGCCTGTGAGTACCTTCCAGAACTTCACTGACTCTCTTCCTGAACATGTTGCAGCGGTCCGCGCAGTAAAAATTGGTTATTCAGGCTTTTGACAGGTGGTCACATTAATATGCCTGGAAAGTGTGATAACAATGAAACAAGCACTACAATTGCTTCTAGGATACAGGTCAAATAAAATCAACAACTAATAAATAAATTTAAAATAAATTGTCTTATGCTTCGAAACTAAAGGTTTAGGTTGGTATCAGTTGTAAAATGCCAGATGACGTGGTTGCCGGGTGGAATTTCCCTGGTGCAGCTGCTCGTTAGCTTACATCGATACCGGGATCGCATACCTACATATGTTGGAGATCTGTTTTTTTTTTCCACAACTCCAAGAAGATGCCGCAAATCTCAGTTGTCAACAGGATGGAGCACTACCGCAGTAGCACGAGTATATAAGGCCGTTTCTTAACAATGAACTGCACAGGCGATGGATCGGCCATAAGGGAAATATGAACCTCGCATTGCACCATTGGCATTCCGAGGTCGCCTGATCTCACAGTATGTGGTTTTTTTGCGGGGGTTTGTGAAAGACCGTCTATGTTCTGAGACGAGGCATAGAAACAGCGGTGTATACAGTAACACCAGATTTGCTCGCAAATGTAAGGGAAGAGTTTGACTGTTGTATGGATGTTTGTCGCGCTTTCGGTGGAGGGCAAATTGAACAGTTTTGTAAGGTAATTAAAACTTTTATCTTAAATTTCACTGTAAAAGCCACCCTATGTATGTATGTGCATGCAATTAAACTTTGTAAAATCAGGCGTTTTTTTTTTAAGTAAAAAGTTTATAGTCCATGCGTAAGTTGAAATCTATCCCAAGTTCATACAAAAGATATGACCTTGTCAAATTGGATGAATGTTTTTGAAACACGCTGTATATCGTAGTACTCTGTATACCGCTTTGTAAGCGAATGGGAGAGGGTAGTGTTATTGTTCCGTCTGTGTTTACTAATGGTACGCACTCACCTCGTGAATCCAATCGTCATTCGCTTCTTCCCTTGCAGTCTAGGAGCAGCAGCTTGAGTTTTGCTGTAATAAATGATAACTAACAAGGGAAATAAAGGAGTGCCAATTACCGAAATTTAAGTTTCAGCCTAGTATAATCCATTGATGTATTTTTTAAAACTTGCACTACGCAGGGCTGCACTGTTACACGCTTCACAAAGTAATAAATATGTTGATACACTGATACATACAGTAACACTACACCACAATACATCGTCCCACACTGCAATCCTGATGCGGCGTTCGTGGCAATATAGGTTATCCAAGTTTCATTTACCGGCGCGGATGAGATTCTCGCGGGCATCTAATTATGTTCTCGCGATTGTTCTCGTTGTTTTTGACTAAGCGAGCCGCGGATTACGTCTCGGGAGGTACACGAATGATTATACAGCATCAAAATTTATAGTCACAAAATTTACTTGTTCTCTTAACCTGATTCCCTAACATCTTCATACCAAGCACACGGTTAAACACCTCCACGTGACTCCTTCCTCGTTCTGGCGCGAAAAATGGTTCAAATGGCTCTGAGCACTATGGGACTCAACATCTTAGGTCATAAGTCCCCTAGAACTTAGAATTACTGAAACCTAACTAACCTAAGGACATCACACACACCCATGCCCGAGGCAGGATTCGAACCTGCGACCGCAGCAGTCCCGCGGTTCCGGACTGCAGCGCCAGAACCGCACGGTCACCGCGGCCGGCTGGCGCGAAAAAGCAAAGAAGCAACCATAGCGATGTCATCATATTCGATATCAGTGCTACTCGATACATGCTTACATCTTCTTGAATTATGTATTATATGTGCTTGTTTAATTCAATTTTGATATTTTATGACCTTTTTAAACATCTTGCATATCACTAGGAAAACTGTAAGCTTCCCACTGAATTAAAGTATATTCTATTCTAGTTCAATTTTGCTATCTGAATGCCTCTTTGTAACGTTTTTTGCAATGTTGACATCTCCTCAAATTAAAATATGTGCTAGTTAGTTCAGTTTTAAAACACACCGATTATCGCTAGTACTCCCTAGGCCTCTCCTTGAACTGAAATATATGCTAGTTTAGTTCAGTTAGACACTGTATGCTATTTTTTTTACAACTAAGTGTTTGCTACTAGTCCAGTTTTCCCAGTAGTTTTGCAGGACCGTGGCGTTACTGGGAAGGGCCTGTTTAACACCGTCTGATTTCATTTTAAAAGAAATATTGAATAAACAGGCGATCCTCAGGCCTGTCTGCGTAATATTGTCGACGAGGCCAGTTACGTGCTCTAACTCAGCAGTGCCTGCAGTCTTTGTTATGAACCTAACACATGTTTCGTCGTTATGAAATTTAATGTAGGCTACGTTCCGATAAAATCATATTGAAGTTCTGCTGCGTCTTTCTCACATAAATCTCTTGTACAACAAGTCGTCAGTTTCGGAAACCTGGGGCGCGTGAACAAGTATGAGAAAGTGAATTTCGAAGTAAAGTTTCTGATGGTTTTTTTTTCCGTAGACACGCTGCGTTCGACTGCGACTGCGCTGCCGCGACGGAACTGCCTCTATACATTAGACTATCCGATCACGCCTCCACACCTGACTCAAATTTTTAATGTCGCTGATGCTTCCTCCTATTACTTCCGAACATTACAACCGGGGGTCTCCCGCTGAGTATGCGGGAGTGGCACCACTCGGAGAACAGATTTGATGAAGGACCGTGGCTTACCCTACCGTTGGGATATACAGCGAGATTCAGCTAAACTGTTCACCTGAGATATATCCTGCTCCGGTTAAGGCACCGGAATTCTGTTTCCCCAAAATTAATTGTAAAAACGTCCTCACTCAATTACGTATAGTCTCTTTCCATAGCTGCATTAATTGCAGATATTGGTATCAACTTTCTATTTTTAAATGGAACGATAATAATTTCTGCTGCTAATGTTGTAAAAGAGGCGAATTCAGAGGAGTTTCACTCTTCAAAATATGCGCCAAGAGCGCTCTAGCTTCAAGCAGACAAGAGAGGCTACTTGCAAAAGCGGAATTGTTGCTGCATATGTAATGATATCGAAGGAAAAATTTAATTTAAAACATATTAATCAGGCTTGGCTACGTTTGGGTGGACCTGTATGCTAACTGGAAGGCTAAGGACGTTGCATCTAACGATAGTTCGCCAGTTAACTTCTGTAACAATTCTGCTCTTGTCTTCGCCAGAGCCTTGAAAGGGAGATGTACGTCAAAAGTAAAATGAATCGGTAAAACAGGGAGCTCAGGTATAAAGACTGTTAAATAATAACTTTGTGTAGCGAGTTTAATATCAAGTTACACATTTACGTTGCAGAATTACCTCAGCAACAGCGAGAAAAAGTCACAAAGGATGTGGTCATAAACACGTCCTCAAATTCCATTTATTTCATAAAATATTGGAAATGCCCACATATACTGCAATGCACGTTTGTTGTCACTGGTGCAAGTGCTTCTGGACACATTGAAGATTTTCTTCAACACCATGCAGCAACAATACGAAATTTTAAACTTGTAGTGTTTCCACAACGTGAGATTCAAAGTATTTTATAAAATGCGTTTTAACCATCAGCTGTTTATTAGCCTCATTAGTCATCTACCCGTTTCTATTATTAGCCATCGTCCAGAATGTGGGGTACAACAGATTAGTTACAAGCATTCAAAGGAATATGGGATGCTTTTAACTAATCTGTTGGACCATACATCCTGGATGATGGTTAATAACCGAAACTGGTAGATGGCTAACGGGAAAAATAGACAGCTGATGGTTAAAATGCATTGTATAAAAAAAAGGAAGGAAGATCTTTTAAATCATCTTTGGCCGTCGTAATTTTGTGCATATACTTCAGCTTCGAGTTTACGTAGAAAAAAAAAAAAATCACGTGGCATCAAACCAAGCGAACGTGCAGGCCAACTAATAACGCCTTCACGTCCTAACCAGCAACCGGGTAGGAACAGAATGAGTGCTGTCTTAGCCACAAGCAATATCTATCGTGCTGATCCACATGTTCCTATTATTTCAAGTGTTACTTCTTCGGTGAGAGCCGGTAGCTCTTCAGCAAGAAACTGTGCGTACCTTTTACAAATAACGTAAGGGCCAGGCACATAGTCTCGAATAACCTCAAATCTAACGTTCACACTCCACAGCCTCTGCCAATGCTGGTTCTCAGCGGCCCAATAATGAATATTTCTTATCCTCTGCTTTTCATGATTTGTAAAGGAACTTCACGGGTAACGAGAAGTCTTTGAATAAAGAATCTATTGTCCCATTGTCGCATCAGAACCGAGCGACAGAATTCCATGTGTCTTCTACAGTCCCGTTGGTTAATCTGCTGGCGAAGTGCGACATAATATGGATGGAAATTTTATGAGCAAAAAGTGCGAACAAGCTGGGCACACATATTCCAGACACACTCGCATTTCATCTGGAACTAACATTTGGAGTATGGTCAACAGTTGCGACATCTATTTCGTTCGTTTCGCTTGTTGCACGCTTTCTACTTACTCTCTGCATAATATTCCAGTGACTTTCTGATCAATATTTTTGCACATTCAGTGAATTGTAATTCTTGATGGGCACTGCCCATCTTTGTACGCGCAAATGAATTGTTCTCTTCACGTGCCCTCTTCGTTATTCGTAAAGAATTAACACATCTAGTGTCTCTTCGTTTGTGGAAGACACTTATTTTTTGAAACTAACCAACACTCGTCGCACGTAAACGTCACAGACAGAATTGAAGCTGTATTTCATCTGTGTCTCACTGATACCGCTATCGCGATGGTACAGCACTCTGTTTCGACCTTATGCAACGTGGCATATTTGCTAATTTCAGTACAAGTAACAAACTTCTACATAAGACAGCAATCGATTGCATGTTCCAAATAGAAACATCGTAAATCATAAATACTGTAATTTCCTTGAAACTACTAATCGGATATTGAAACGTGAAACGTCACTAAATTAGCCTCCTTTATAAGCACAACACTAGCAGCAAAAATTACTATCGTTCCTTTTTTTTTTTAAATTGATACCGATATCTCCGTTATTAATATAGCTATCAAAAGAGACTATACCACATTCGGTGAAGGCTTCCTCTAGATTCATCTGCGTCAAAACAAATTATGATACTTGAAACGATTCCGAAAACGTTTAAGGTGAGCTGTTAATCTGAACCATCCTGTACGTCAGCTGAATCAGAATCAGTTGAAATGAACTCAATAAATTGTAGTTACATCAATGACATCAGTCAAATCTGTGCAGTAATGGTGAACTTGTGTAATATAAATATGCTGTGACAAATGAAAACTTTTTCCAGACCCTGATTCCCACCTGAATGTCCGGACCAAGCGAGGTAGTTGTTAGCACACTGGATTCGCATTCGGGAGGACGACGGTCACACCAGTGTGCGACCATCCTGATTTAGGTTTTCCATGATTTCCCTAAATCGCTTCAGGCAAATGCCGTGATGGTTCCTTTGAAAGGGCACGACCGACTTGCTTCCTCATCCTTCCGTAATCCGATGGGACCGATGGCCTCGCTGTTTGATCTCCCACCCAAAAAAAAACCAAAAAACCGAATTTCCGGCTTATTGCGAACTGCCGCCATAACTACTATAGTGCGCAAGACCTAAGGACGAAATTCACTCTCGTACTATGTATCACTGCGAAGTAATATAGCTCGATGAAACTTGGACCAAACATAGAAAGAACTGTTACAGTATAGTAGAGAAGGTAACCGAGAGAAATACGCAGTGACACCAACAGAAATGAAATTTTGATTGAAAGACAATAATCACTCCGAAGTCACCGTGATTTACGAGGGTCCGCAGGACATTGCAAATGGTGGGTACAGTGGTTAACTCAACTACCTCGTAAGCAGAAGATCCTGGGTTCGAGAGCCACTCCAGCGCCTATTTTCACTAGTCGTCACTGATTCCGCATAAAGTCTCAATGCAGCTGATATCATTAGTTCATTCCTTTTCCTTTACTTTCTCTCCCTTCCACCATCAATTCACGTAATAAATTTAAGTGTTATAATTTTTTTTGACGGCACTTGTCTGTCATATAGCTATGCTCGAAAGTGGAACAATAAACAAATCAGACAAGAAAACAAGCGCAGCTTCTGAAACGTGGTGCTACATGAGAATGGCTCTGAGCACTATGGGACTCAACTGCTGTGGTTATCAGTCCCCTAGAACTTAGAACTACTTAAACCTAACTAACCTAAGGACATCACACACATCCATGCCCGAGGCAGGATTCGAACCTGCGACCGTAGCAGTCCCTCGGTTCCGGACTGCGTGCCTAGAACCGCATGACCACCGCGGGCGGCGCTACATGAGAATGCTGAAGATTAAGTTGATAGAGCATATAACAAATTTAGAGGTACTGAATCGAATTGGAGAGTACTTTACTAAAATGAGGGATAGGTTGACATGACAAACCTCAGGCAACCCCAACGTCCTACTACAGGGAAGTGTCTTAGATAAAAATTATAGAGAGAGAGGGGGGGAGAGTGTGTGTGTGTGTGTGTGTGTGTGTGTGAGAGAGAGAGAGAGAGAGAGAGAGAGAGAGAGAGAGAGCAATGCTTCAATTATGCAGAGAAGAAGAGCCTTGCTCAGTCTTTAGTCCGCTAGAATGGCGGACTAAAGACGAAGGCGTAGTATAAATGAGGAGAAAACGTGGGATGGGAAAACTTCGGTGTCAGGATTGTCACAATAGAACCTCTCAGACAAATTTCCACCTACATAACAGTAGAAGACACGGGACTCGTGGCAAACGAAGAACACCCGCGTGCTTCTGCGAGTTAGAATTTGGCTGAAAATGTTGGGCGGAATGTCGCAGTAAGGAAGTGAGCTGTCTATTACCCAGTTACCTCAGCAGTAGAAGACACTTGTTGAGCAACAAAACCGTCACTTGAGATTTATAAAAGGTATATCCCACTCTAAATAGCCACCCTCACGATCCTAGAACATCAGGAATAAGAAGTGGAAATGTAGAAAACCATAAGACGGAACAAAATGGCAGTGAAATCAACGCAGATAAATACTTGTGCTACACTAAACACGTCATATGTGTGGTAAATACACTGACAATGGTAGGTCACGACGTTGGAATCACAGATTTGCTTCAAACTTGAGTACGCCTTTGGTAGGCCATTAAAACAACATACTGTGCAAGCAGTAAGGTGCACTATTCTGGCAATTCCGAGAAAATCGCAAGAGAAGTTTTACGCGTCTATTATGTGGCATATGTATCTGTGCGTAGGTGTCAGGCACGAAGGTTCATGGTGGGCAAGTGATTAGTGTTCGAGCTTCGTAAGACGTCCGTATACAAGACAACGGTTCGAGTCCTGCTCAAACTTAATCTATTCTCGTTTCATCACTGGGTATAGTATTTAATTTGTATGACATTTGCGAGAGAATGGAAAAAAACACGTGTATTTGCATGAAGTTTCGTTTATGTTTTCCGTGACAAATGACGAGTAATTGTACTTTACTCATGTGGTCTGGCACATTGTGATTTACTATATTACTGATTGTGAATAACGTCATTCGCAGCATTATTTGTCGAGATTTGACTTGTTCTTTTCAAGCCAGTCCCTTGTCCTTGAAAATTTAATTATAAATAGCAAACAGTCAACTAACACATGAAATTCACTACAGTTTAATGTACATCGGATATTTTTTCGTTACATTACCTCTCAAATGTCATATAAATTAAATAAAGTGACTAGTGATGAAGAAAATATAGATGGGAAAAGTAAGTGGAAGCAGGATGCGAACTCTCCCCTCGTCCACGACCGCTTGCAAACGGCAAACACTAACCGCATTTTTATCTAATTTTTTCGTTATTGTTCGTTGTATCTGTTCTGGGCGGACGCCCCGTGAGCCCCGTTGAGATTCACTGCTGTTCGATTCGCTCAGTTTATTTATTACAGAAGGCAGCTAACCCTCTGACCAACTGACTACAACGATTTCTTGCGAGTGACAAAAAATGGCTCTGAGCACTATGGGACTTAACATCTGGGGTCATCAGTCCCCTAGAACTTAGCACTACTTAAACCTATCTAACCTAAGGACATCACACACATCCATGCCCGAGGCAGGATTCGAACCTGTGACCGTAGCAGTCGCACGGTTCCGGACTGAAGCGCCTAGAACCGCTCGGCTACCGCGGCCGCGCGAGTGACACCTATGCATCGACGCATCACTTACAAAAACATTTGCCAGAGTAGTGCACATTACTACTCGCCAATTATGTTGTTTTAATAAGGTGTACAAAGTCTGAAGTGAATCCGCCACCCCATCATCGTGGCTTCCCCTTGTGAGTTATTCCGTTAAGGAAAACACAGTTACAGAATCAAACAAAACATGTGATTGTTAAGACAGTGTAAGTACAGATATCGAAGGAAAGAGCGAAACATCATGAATGCCAAGCCTCGTCAGTATCATCAGGTATCATTCTGAGGGAAACAGACACTGACCAGAGTGATGTGAACTCACGGTTCGATAGATCAGTGTACAAAAAATGTAAACAATACCACAGTCAGCGAACTGGAGAAAACAAATATCAGAGCTGAGATCAATCAGGTAGGAAAATGCCTTAAAGATACCGTGACAACAGAGAAGAAATACGTGAGAAGTAGCGCAGTGGTTAGCATGCGGGAGGACAGCGGTTCAAACAGCCGGCCGCTGTGACCGAGCGTTCTAGGCTCTTCACCCTGATACCGCGCGATTGCTAAGGTCGCAGGTTCGAATCCTACCTCGGGCATGGATGTGTGTGATGTCCTTAGGTTAGTTAGGTTTAGGTAGTTCTAACTGATGACCTCAGATGTTAAGTCTCATAGTGCTCAGAGCGATTTGAACCATTTGGACGGTTCCAACACGCGCCCGGCCATCTTGATTTAGGTTTTCCGTGATTCCCCTAAATCGCTTCAGGCAAATGCCAGGATGGTCCCTTTGAATGCAAACAGCCGACTTCCTTCGCTTTCCTTCCGATAGGACCGATGACCTCGCTGTTTGGTCCTCTACCCGAACTCAACCAACGAAAGAAGAAAACAATAAATGAAAAAGAAAAGCATTTGAAAGTACCTGGTAAGAGAAATACGTTCTCTGGGAGGAATTTGAGTGAACTGTACACGGAACCGACCGAAAAGATATGAAGGCAATGATTGACACACCTTGATAGAGTGCAAGCGACAGCTTCGCTCAAGTGGGCTGACAGCTGTCAAGTAGGCATAAACGGATGTGTAAGTAATTCCGAAGGAAATAACGGACGATACAAAAGTACTGTGATGTGGCTGACGCTGCTGCTGGAACAGCTCGGCATAACGTTGTTCCGTCGCTGTTGCGTTGTATTCAGCGAATCCATACGCGATGTGCAAATCGGAAAACTCTCCATGACTAAATCTGTCGACACTGCTCTGTATCACCGTTACTGTACAGCTAGTACTGCCAGAGAAATGAACACGAGGCACAACCGAGCAGTAAATACGACGGCGTGCTGAAAAGTAATGCCTCTGAATTTTTTATGCTGAAACTCTTAAGGCTTTTTGAATAAAACAAATGTTAATAACACACTAAATCTTTAGTCTTCATATCTACACTCCTGGAAATTGAAATAAGAACACCGTGAATTCATTGTCCCAGGAAGGGGAAACTTTATTGACACATTGCTGGGGTCAGATACATCACATGATCACACTGACAGAACCACAGGCACATAGACACAGGCAACAGAGCATGCACAATGTCGGCACTAGTACAGTGTATATCCACCTTTCGCAGCAATGCAGGCTGCTATTCTCCCATGGAGACGATCGTAGAGATGCTGGATGTAGTCCTGTGGAACGGCTTGCCATGCCATTCCCACCTGGCGCCTCAGTTGGACCAGCGTTCGTGCTGGACGTGCAGACCGCGTGAGACGACGCTTCATCCAGTCCCAAACATGCTCAATGGGGGACAGATCCGGAGATCTTGCTGGCCAGGGTAGTTGACTTACACCTTCTACAGCACGTTGGGTGGCACGGGATACATGCGGACGTGCATTGTCCTGTTGGAACAGCAAGTTCCCTTGCCGGTCTAGGAATGGTAGAACGATGGGTTCGATGACGGTTTGGATGTACCGTGCACTATTCAGTGTCCCCTCGACGATCACCAGTGGTGTACGGCCAGTGTAGGAGATCGCTCCCCACACCATGATGCCGGGTGTTGGCCCTGTGTGCCTCGGTCATATGCAGTCCTGATTGTGGCGCTCACCTGCACGGCGCCAAACACGCATACGACCATCATTGGCACCAAGGCAGAAGCGACTCTCATCGCTGAAGACGACACGTCTCCATTCGTCCCTCCATTCACGCCTGTCGCGACACCACTGGAGGCGGGCTGCACGATGTTGGGGCGTGAGCGGAAGACGGCCTAACGGTGTGCGGGACCGTAGCCCAGCTTCATGGAGACGGTTGCGAATGGTCCTCGCCGATACCCCAGGAGCAACAGTGTCCCTAATTTGCTGGGAAGTGGCGGTGCGGTCCCCTACGGCACTGCGTAGGATCCTACGGTCTTGGCGTGCATCCGTGCGTCGCTGCGGTCCGGTCCCAGGTCGACGGGCACGTGCACCTTCCGCCGACCACTGGCGACAACATCGATGTACTGTGGAGACCTCACGCCCCACGTGTTGAGCAATTCGGCGGTACGTCCACCCGGCCTCCCGCATGCCCACTATACGCCCTCGCTCAAAGTCCGTCAACTGCACATACGGTTCACGTCCACGCTGTCGCGGCATGCTACCAGTGTTAATGACTGCGATGGAGCTCCGTATGCCACGGCAAACTGGCTGACACTGACGGCGGCGGTGCACAAATGCTGCGCAGCTAGCGCCATTCGACGGCCAACACCGCGGTTCCTGGTGTGTCCGCTGTGCCGTGCGTGTGATCATTGCTTGTACAGCCCTCTCGCAGTGTCCGGAGCAAGTATGGTGGGTCTTACACACCGGTGTCAATGTGTTCATTTTTCCATTTCCAGGAGTGTACATATTTATTACTCAACACTGTCATCCTGGTGGCGAACACATTTCTCTCAACAAGAGACCAGTTTGTTAACACCGCCACTGAAGAATTTTTGACTTTACTGTCAGAGCCACAACCTCACCTCTTCTTGCACCGCACTGTCACTATCAGAGTCAAGTCCTCGAAGGTGTTGTTTAAGTTTTGAAAACAGATGAAAACTGGATGAGACTAAGTCGGGACTGTATGGAGCGTGATCAATGACAGAGAACCCAAGGCTACTGTTGCAGACGTCGCAGCGCACGTGTGTGGTCTGGCATTGTCGTGCTGAAGGAGAGAGTGCACCATGTGTGGCCGAACTCTTCGAATTCGAAACTCGATTACAGCACGTTGTTTCTCACGCACCGACATAGTTACGTTAAATACCGCCGTGTTGCACACTACAATTCGGAGCCCTCTAGTGGCAGAGGTCTACAAATACATACACGTGAAGAATAAAGATGTAGAATGTTAATAACGTTTGTTTTATATTTAAAAAAAACTTTAAGAGTTTTCTCATAAAAATTCGGATGCATTACTTTTCAGTATGCCATCGTATAAGACTGAGAGTAAGGGTAAAATGCGCATTTCTGTTGGCGATAGCAAATACCCACAGAGACTGAAACAAGTTTGACTCTATACAGGAAACATAGCGCATACATTTACACCAAAACCCAGGCGATCATTGTAGGCAAAACCACCCCTTCCTTCCGCCTCCTTGATTTCTATATCACCCTCTATGGGCGTCCAACACCCTCACCCCCACCCTCAAGTACCTTGGCGTCACCCTCAACTGTCACCTCTCCTGGACCCCCCATCTTCGGACAATCCAAGCCAATGCACCCTCCCGACTCCATCTCCTCAAGCTCCTTTCCGGCCGTACGTGGGGTCTGAACCTCTCCACCATCTTCCACACCTATAAATCCTATCCTTTGTTACGCCCATCCAGCCTGGATCTCCGCCCCCCCTACCTTTTATAAATCCCTCCAAATCCTTGAACGCCATGCTCTCCGCCTCATCTGTCGCATCCGTCTCCCCTCCCCCACGTGGATCCTGTATGATCTCATTCCGTTTCCCCACCTTCTCCTTTTCCTTGAAAGGATACAGATCCTGTACACCTCCCGCAAACTCGATCCTCCTCACCCGCTTGTCTCGCCCATCCTCTCCCACCCCTGCCCGCTGCCGCGCCTGTATTCCCATGTCCCATCCGGTCTCCATCTCTCCACCCTCCTTACCCTCTCCCAAGGTGGCTTCCACCAGCTCCCCTTCCCTGAAGATGTCCTCCTCCCCTCCAACTACCCCTCCTATCAACTTTGATCCTCCCCACCCCCACTTCCTGTGTCCTTTCCTTTAGGCACCCTCCCTCCCTTCTCTTTCCTTTTCCCCCGTACCCTTCCTCCACCCCTCTTCCCCCAGGCTTCCCCTCCCCATTCCTCCCTGCCCCATATCTCCCATGCCCATGGCATCTGCTCTCCCCTCTCCCTCTCCCACCCCCCCCCCCCTCCTCCTCTCTTGGTGGGTCCCTGGACTCGTACACGGTTAGTGAACATTCGCGCACCGGAGATCAATGCCTCGTGTTTCTGTGTGTGCCGTCGTTTTGTGCTTAAGTGGTTCAGTGTTTTGTGCACTTACGTTCACGTGTGACAATTTTCGTCTATGTGTGTGTTCAAGTGTCTGAACTGAAATGTCCCCTTTGAACAATTATACATGACTGTCCTTAAACGGACACACAATATTTTTAGCGCAATGCAATCTGACTTTCAATAATCCCTACAAAAGAATGGCCCTGACTAACATTAACCTACACCTTTCACAAATCACTTACCTCACAAAAATCTTCGTTACTCGAACTATTGCAATACAGCGAGCGCCACTACTGCCAGCTAAATAAAAGATTCAAACTACAGAAGGCACTAACTACTGATAGGCATAGTTAACAAATGAAAGATTTTAATAGAGAACAAAAACGTATTTACCTTAATAGTGTTGAAAAATCATTATATACATAGCAGTTCATGACATCCAGTCTTACAAATTTCAAATCTCCGCCATTTCTCTCCCCACATCCACCACTGCTGGCGACCAACAGAAACGTGCGCAGTGAAATGTAACTTGCAAGTTACTTAATTTGATGAACTGGTGTCAATTACAATTTTATAACATAAAAATACAATAACAAAGGTACAAAATACATCATTAAAGAACATAACAATACAGATAACATTTGTAGTAATAGGGGCTTTACAAAACAATAGAAATAAACATATACATCAGTGTTACAGGAATTACGACATAAATAAATACATAAAAGATCAGAATAACTTCTGAAACATCAACTTCACACATGAGCATTAAAACCAAACAGAATAAATAATGTCTAAACATCTTCACAAAGTAAATAACATATTATCAGAAAAATTCTACAACGTAACTCTCATGAGATAAACACATAAAGAAAGGAAGAACACAAATACTCAAGGGTACACAAATAAATAGTGGGATAACACAAGAAAAGGACAGGGTTTGTTTTACTGCAGTATTTTGCAAACAAAACTTTCTTTACTTCTCGGAGATCTCCCTTCGTTCTTCATTATTTCCAAAAAGTCCTATCTACACCTGCTTTCTGCACTTTTTTCGTATAACTTCTCAATGCATTTCATCCAATTCATTGCAACTCATTCTCTTACATAGTCTACCCCCTCTTAAGCTAACTTAAATCTACTGAGCTCAGATATATATACCAAGGGACGAGGCATTGCAGCAGCACAAAACAATTCACACAAACAGCAATGAGACAAAATTCAAATTGGCAAAGCAAGCAGCAGTAAAATAAATTAGCAGAGCAATTGCAATACTACAACTAATATAAGGCAATGAGCAGCAAACAAGAAAAAGAAATCAGTAGTAAAACTGGCTTAACAGAGTAATACAAAGTCAAATTCAGTAACACTATACCTGGCAAACAGCTGCAGCAAATGAAATAACTTATACGTAAACATGACAAAGCTCAAGCAGAAAAAATATTACACTAAAAATGGCCATTTTTAATACCTATGTCACATCTTAACACTAGAGTGTTGCATCACAAAAACTTATTCTGCAAGAAAGTTATCAAGTCATTAAAAAATTATTTACGCAATTCCTGTGAAGGGAAATGTCTATTTGTGCTCTCTTTTCTAAGAAAGTACATCATAAACGTATTCTTTACTGGGTCTGTAGACAGAAAATAGTGATATTAGTACATCTATTAAATTTTATAATAACCAATGCTGCAGTGCAGCTAGAAACTAGATATTAAAGAGAATGAGCAAATATGTACAAAGGAAGGCATGAAACATCATTCATTAGCCATATGGCATTTCATAAGGTAGTAAAAAAATCTCTCAACTAGAAAGACAGTTGTCATAACCAGGTGTATAGACATAAAAATATTTCTCGTCATTTCATTAGGCATTTCAGTAAATGCCATAAATTAAGAGCTCCACAGTGTTATCATATGTTTTCTAGTTTGAGCGTGCCGTATTTGCGATGCTTTCTACAAAGGAATGTCAACAGTGAGGATAATGGCCCCTTTTTTTTTCCTCCACCTGTGCCTCTGAAAGGCACAAACTAATGGCTTTTTTCCAGGCAACTGTCGCGCAGCTGGGTGCCCACGACTCATTACGTGATGGTGGTCACTTAACTTTCTTACTGAAATATTTACGACACCAGTTTGCATTACAGTGACAGTCTCATATAAAAAATTTCACAGGTCGAGAATTTGTGTTCCAAATGTGTAGAAACAAAATCCTATGAATATAACAGTGTTCAAAAAGTTTTCATTGGTATTGTGATACATTCGCGCATTTACACACATTTCATAACTCTTAAAGTACGATTCTTGGTTTCCAACATCCTTTTCCACAAATCAGAGTCCCTAACCACTACTCATTATTCATATACATATTCGTTGACACTTCTTCAATACTTCATCATAATAGATACGTAGCATAATCAAATTCCTCATATACGGTAGCATCATCTTATTGATCATAAATATACCTCAACAGCATAACATACATCGTCGTCGTAAAAATAACATCATAACACCTCAGTCAAATCTCAGAAACGTCGTAGCTTTCTGCAATAATGTCAAAACCTAAAAAAAATTCTCTGCTCATTTCAATAGTGTCATCTACCTCAAACGAACTTTAAAATCATGCTCCCTTACCAAATATGTCATTCAAAGCTCTCATAGTATCACAATGGTCCCGAAAAAATATGAACAGTTCACAAAGTACAGAGAAAATACAATTTCATAAGTGTGAAGTTACCCAACTGTGTAATTGCGTAAACATGTGTCACTAATGTAGTTAAAAAAATGTTTATCTCTCAGTTAAATGATCAGCTAGCTGTGTAATTTGTGTGTCAGAGAAATATTGTACCGATGTGTAAAGTTGTATAAGCAAATACCATATTAGCAAAGGGCTCCTTGTGCTTGCCAAACACATGGTACACAAAGTAGGCGTGTACCCCCCTGAGGATTGATGTAATTATACCAACAGGTGTTACAGATTACAGCAATGGAATGAAATGTATTACGGAAAACCTTTGTATCATTGTACTTCAAATATCTTTAAAAATAAATGATTTAAGTACAAAATTAATCACTGAAATACGTGTCCTGTAGCGCTAAATGTGCGTCTTGCTGTAAGATAATCTCTGTGGAAGTGTCGTAGTTATTGTCCTCCGAAAGCTAAGTTCTGCAGAAGCCAATGTACTTACCTCATGATAAACAAAAGTGAAATGCTTTGCGTATAGATATCTTAGTTATTATGCTTATTGCCGTGATGAAGAAAGTACTGTACTGTAACACGTTGTTGTGCTACGGAAAAGGCTGTCTCATTGTAGCTATATCACTAAAGTTACTACTAAAACATGTTTTACTTTCCAGAATAATACAGAAAAACTGTGCAGATATAAAACAGAAACACTGCAAAACCAACATTGTAAATTGTCACTCATTAGTAGCGTCATGATAAAATCGTGTACCTGTCACATAAACTAACCACTATGTCATCTGGTATCTCACTGAAAGTACTTTAAATCCGGAATGTATTTTCAAGTAAACCAAAATGTTGCATTAAAATCTCATTAGCAGTACCAGTATATGTTCTAAGTATGTACGCCTTATAGTCATTACGTAATCGTGCAACTAACAAGTAAGAATGTACAAATAACAACACTGTGTCGTCTGTTCACTATGACAATGCATTCGTAATTTCTGTTTAAAAATGTTCCCTAGGTTCTAGACTGGATAGTTAACTTCAAACATTGTTGCATGTTAACAGATTCTAAGTCTGACAAAGCATACTAGTAATGTAAAGTGAAAAGTTATATGGCAAAGACAAAGTTAAAAAGCAGATTATCTCTCAATAAACGGTTTTACATGTGAAATGTGGTGTAAACCTTTACTCTTCGTAGTACACAGTGTTTCAACTTTGACGCAATTATCATGTGGTATATGTCGGTAAAGGATACTGGAATTTTTCTCAAGGTTAGCGTCTATGTAATTTTGCCTGAGCCAGCCGGCGCACGTGGCTGCCTGCGGTGCGAGTCATTGTCTGTCTCTTTGTTGGCGTGCGTCGTTATTGGGATTAGGAGACCTAACTTCTACAAATTCACCTTGTCGAGAGTGCCCTGCTCTGTTTGAATCCCGCACAGTTCTGATGGAATTCAGGTCTGTCGTTTTGTCGATAGTTTACATAGTTTCTTGTTCGTCGGTCATGTGGTAGAGAATTTCTCCCGGAATCGTAACTGCGCGCTGAACTGTTGTGTCTGAAGTTATTCTGTCTCCCTTGATAATAATTGTTTTGGTTTCCATATTGTCTGTTTCTATGGTTATCTCTGTCATATTGATAATTACGGAAGTGCGATCTTTCTCTGTAACTATTACTTTGCCAGTGGTTGTCATATGGGTGGTGTCTGTTTTGCTCACGATTTGCGTTGTAAGAATAGCCTTGTTGTGTCCAGTTATTATTTCTTTCATGGCGGAATTGTGACGGATGTGATCTGTTATTGTTGTGTTCCTGTTTTCGCGTTCCGCGATTGTCAGTGTCAATTTCTAATTCTTGTAAGAGTCCCTGAAAAGCTTCAATGTCGTCTTTGCAACGTCCTGCCAAAGTAATATGTCGCAAATGTTCAGGTAATTTGATTAAGCAAATGCGGATGAGTTCTGAGGGGCTGTATGGGTATGACAGGTACTGATTCTTGTGCAACATGTCTTCAAAATATTTCACAAGACTGGAAAATTCAGATTGTTTGAAATGTTTCATCATTATGATGCTATGTTTTACTCGGTCTTGTGTAGCTTGAGACCAATATGCTGAGAGGAAGGCATGATAAAATTCTCCTTCACTGTGACGATCGTGAATGACCGATCGCATTCTTACAGCTGGTTCATTCTCTAAGTAGCCACACATAAATTCTAATCTGTGCTCTAATGACCAGTTGGGAGGAAAACAATGAGGGAATTGATGGAGCCACGCTTGTGGATGAATGTCGTTGCCAGAATTCTTAAATGTTTTAAATTTACATGTAGTAATGAACAGCTTATAGTCAAAATCATCATGTCGGCAAGTCGCATATCGGTCATTGTTACGTCATTTCGGCGGTTCCATTTCAAAACTCGGTGCACCTTGCCAATTTCTTTCATAATTTCCAAAATGCGCTGTGTTATTATTTTGTCCCTGTTCCGTATTCCTATGTCCCTCTTCCCGTATTGGGGCGCGAGTGTCCTCTGAAATACATAATTCTTGTATTACCTGTGTCAGCTGATCTTGTACTTCCCGGATTTCTCTTTGGTGTTGCGTATTAATTTGATTCTGATTTTGTTTGAATTTCCTAATTTGTTCGCACTCTTCTGTGTCATTAAAGACTACCGGTTTTGTGTCATTCAGACTATCATCTACCTTCGTAGATAAATTATTTAGCTGATCCGAAAGTTCAACTACTTAATTAACTAATTTCCTCCATGTGTCTTTCTGAACCAATTTTCAGAGTATCTACTGTGTCCTTTAAGTTTTCCTGAGTTTTTGCAAGTTGCGTAACCGAATCAGTAGATGCAACTGAGTCAATTTTAGCTTTCATGTTCTCATGAACAATAGTTTGCAGTTTTTTATGGCTGCTTCGTGATTCTGTAATGCATTTTCATGCCGCGAAAAAATAGGTTGAAAATGCTCAAAAATTTGTGTTTTTACGTCATTACAAACTTTTTCACATTTCGATTCAATGTTATGTAACTCAGTAGTTAAATCTTCACGTGTTTGTTCAAGTGTGGTGTCTAACTTCCGAAGATTTTGTTCCATTGTGTCTAACTTTTGAAGCTTTTGCTGTGTTTGTCTCTGATTTTGTTCCACTGTGTCTAACTTTCGAAGATTTTGTTCCATTGTGTCTAACTTTTGAAGCTTTTGCTGTGTTTGTCCCATTTGTTGTATTAATTGTAATAACAATGCACTGGTGTCTGAAACATGTTCCTCAGTGCTTTTCAACAGTGAATTTGCACCGGCAACATTAACATTTTGACAAGCAGAAAATGTGTCTTGACTTATTTGAGAAAACGGTGAGGACCCAAAACCTGAATCTACAGTATTTGCGAGATTCTGTCCTGTCATTTCGGATTCCTGAGGCGAGCTATTGCCGACCGATCAATCGATAATGCTTGCCTGTTCACCAATTGTTTCATTGTCTACGCCATTATTTGCCACCCGCTCCATTTCGCTATGCACAATTACCAAATCACTAGCTTGAACATTAGTTAATTCATTACACGCTGGCGCTAACACACTGCTTTCGTCTTCACTGTCATTTCTCAGTTTACTTTGGAGCCTAGTATTACGTTTTTCACACGCCATTATTGTCACAGTATTTCACACGACAACACAATTTGAAGAGCAAAATAAGAAAACACATTAACATAACATTGAAAATAATATCTCGTTAATTGCAAGCGCAGCTGCGAAATACTTGGTGCAAATCTACATGTATGCCACAACTGTTTTACTGTACAAGAATGAAAAACTACAACTACAAAGGAAATTCTCTCTACAACTACGCGTTAGCAATAAACAAAGGCTGCACTAATTGCACAAACTACAAGAAAAAATCAGAAGATTCCAGTGAGGTATCCTCGGCTAAGGGTCGACATATGAAATGTCCCCTTTCAACAATTATACATGACTGTCCTTAAACTGACACACAATATTTTTAGCGCAACGCAATCTGACTTTCAAAAATCCCTACAAAAGAATGGCCCTGACTAACATTAACCTATACCTTTCACAAATCACTTACCTCACAAAAATCTTCGTTACTCACACTACTGCAATACAGCGAGCGCCACTACTGCCAGCTAAATAAAAGATTCTAACTACGGAAGGCACTAACTACTGATAGGCATAGTTAGCAAATGAAAGATTATAATAGAGAACAAACAATGTATTTACCTTAATAGTGTTGAAAAATCATTATATACATAGCAGTTCATGACATCCAGTCTTACAAATTTCAAATCTCCGCCATTTCTCTCCCCACATCCACCACTGCTGGCGGCTCACCTCCAACTGCGCAACGCTACGCGCTGTTCACATCCAGCTGCCCAACACTACAATGGTAGACAACAATGCAAACTAGCCACAGACTGCACACAGCACAGCCAGTGATTTTCATACAGAGCGCTACGTAACGTTGCCAATAAGAAAACATAAACAGCCTACTTACAGAACAAATTTTATCTTGGATTCTACGCCCGTGAACGGCTCGATGTATTTTAAAAAGTGTTTGTCTCCGTTTATATGTCCACCATATTTTTCTCTAGTTGTATCCGTTTGTATCTTTTGTGTTTCTCTGTGGCCAAAGAGCGGCGTAGTATGCTGCTGCAGGCCTGCCTGTAAACAGGTTTAAAAATAACAATAAAGAAAAAAAATACATTTGCAGTGTTATGGAAATACTTACCATGCAACACAGATACAGCCAGAAAGGGGAAGAAGATATCAAATGATTATCTTGTAATGCCTACTGGGATGTAGTTCAACACGGCACAAATAGTGAAAATTCGAGATGCTTCGAGCTAGTGATGAATGCTTGCGTTAGATACGTATGCAATATACGGTTGTATGATCATATCAGTCCTTCATACTCGCAGCTAGGTTGGATACGCCCGCATAAGGCACGCGATCTCCACACGATGTGCTTACTTCATCGATTTCTTAGCCACTGGTGCCCCCAATACTTATCTTCTCACATTAAACACCTATCATCATTCCACAACCGCAATACCAGATCGGATACGTCTAGCATCTTGGCTGTACCTTTACATAACACAAAATCTTTCTCCGTGTCATTCTCCATCTCAGCCATACGACTATGGAACGCGCTTCCCTGTGATCTGCGTCTTATCCAGAACCACTCAACATTCAAGAGGGAACTCAAGACTTACATATTGGGGACGGTATAGCCACCATTGTTGTGCCCCTCTCATCTTTTTCTTTCTCCTCCCCATCATAGCTTCGAATTTTACCATTCTACTTCTCTTCCTCTAACCTATCTACCTCTTCTATATCTCTTTCACCCCATTCTATCGTCTTATGTCTCTGCTTGATGAGAATAACTCACAAGCTGCAAGTATATAACGAGAAAATTCCCAACTAGCAATAGGACTGACATTCATAAAAGAAAAATATGTTTACTTTCATATACATAGTCATTACTATTATTATTATTATTCTTGATTGTTATAATTATTTTTTGATTGCTATAATTATCATTGTACTACTTTTATAATCTCTATTTTTTTTAACATTAATACTGTATAACATGTTATATGTCCTTAATGTTCTGTAGAAACTGAAATTTGATGAATCTGAGTATGCCTGGTTAGGTGTAAGAGAGGGCCTGAAGGCCCTAATCTTGCCAGCTAAAATAAATGCATAAATAAATAAATAAATAATGAGCCGCCAAAGTTCACGCTACCTATTAGCCCTTGTTAAGCTTAGAGGAGAGTTGTACAGTACCGGCCGCTACTCTGTTTTCCCTTTCTCCCTCTAAGTAGCAGACGTGTACAGTATGCAGAAGTAATCTTGTGTATCCATATGCGCTGGAGTCGGATGTCTTCTTCCTCTCTTCAGTGATTTCTCCGATCTGAGTGCTTAATGGTGGTTGCTGTATCTCTTAGCGAATGGAAGATATTTTGAGGCCTGCGGTAACCATTTTTAAAGTGAGTGATTAATTTGGTTACTACATTTTGCTTAGCTATGTTACGTACGGAGTGAAATCTAACAAAACATTTATGTTAATTTATATAAAATTACGTACAATATGACTAGATCCTACTTCGTGTTTGTCGTGCAGTACCGGCCACCCATTATCTTTATCAAATGTAGAGGCTGAGAACATGTTTGATGTGTGGATGGGCAGAATATTTTATTTGCGATCTCTGTAAAACTGTGAGCTAAACATTGGTGAACTGAGGTTGTAACACTTACATCGGCCGGCCGGAGTGGTCAAGCGGTTCTAGGCGCTACAGTATGGAACAGCGTGACCGCTACGGTCGCAGGCTCGAATCCTGCCTCGGGCATGGATGTGTGTGATGTCCTTAGGTTAGTTAGGTTTAAGTAGTTCTAAGTTCTAGGGGACTGATGACCTCAGAAGATAAGTCCCATAGTGCTCAGAGCCATTTAAACCATTTGAACTTATATCGATTAGAAGCAGGTTTATATTATGTAACTGTGTATCTACAATTACGAAGTGTTTATTCTTTGTTAGTTAAGGTCATTGATTTGTGACTTGAAATTTAAAGTTTGTAATGTATATATGGAAAAAGATAAATGATTGTTTAAAATAATGAAATTTTATAATATGTGTAAGTTTATAATATAAACAATGTGTATTGGAAGATGGTTCATGCATAGAGCACTTGTATTGTAAAATGTAAAAGATGTAGTGAAGTCCCTCCACAATGGGAGTGGCATGGATTGATGTAAAAGGTGGTTTTGGCGGTCGAACTGGGGGGCTCCTTGGTGTGAACGGTACACAGTCAATGGCTAGCCGTTGCATGGTACACATCGATGGTGACAAGGGAGGCAATCTGGGGCAGCATTGCATGGAATTTTGCCTTGGATGCGGATTTGGTTGTTGCTTGGTACTCTCGACGATAAGGAATGTCTCTATTAAGTTGAGTAACCATCGCCAAGAAGAAGTTTTATAGAGCATTCAAACATTAGGAGGTGCCAGTGCAGTTAACCGCCACGTCGCTTGCTACCACAGCTTCGTCACTGCTTCACCATGCTATGTGTTAGAGCATGGACCAGTTAATTGTGTGAGTGATTTTAATAGTAATCCAAATGCCATAAATTTGTGTTTGTAACTATATCTTCTATCCTGATCATGAACCTATGCAGGGTCCTCTCCTAAGTGTTTATAAAACCGAGTATCCTGTTTCAAATGAACTAGTGGCTTATTTATGTTTGTGAAATGTGCAAAGTACTCTCAGTTTATTGCAAATTATCGTTTTGCAAAAATTTAATGCCAGATTGTATAAACGTTACTGCCTAAAATACCTGATACACAGGTGATGAAAAAGGCATATAAGTTAAACTTATTTGAAGCATAATTTAGCCTTGAGTACTACCATGAACAATTTTTCTTAAGTTAATTGAGCTCAGTGTTGAACAATTTGCCTTTAAAAGTAAAAAATAAGCTATTCCAAGTGAAGCTAAGAATTAACTTTAGCCGTCCGGGGTTGCCGAGCGGTGCTAGGCACTCAATCCGGAACCGCGCGACTGCTGCGGTCGCAGGTTCGAATCCTGCCTCGGGCATGGATGTGTGTGATGTCCTTAAGTTAGTTAGGTTTAAGCAGTTCTAAGTTCTAGGGGACTGATGACCTCAGATGTTAGGCGCCATTGTGCTCAGAGCCATTTGAATCATTTGAATTAACTTTAGTTGAATTAATTTTTGTTACTGAAATAATCATAGAGTTTGACTAGTGATGCAATATCAGTTTATGGGTCCCCACCATTTTCTTCTCATATTAGAAAAATTATTGGAATATAACTGCTACTAAGGGAAACAAATATAAGTAGAAGGATGTAAACAGTGTATTTATGATACTATTTATCTTTATTTGTGGTATTTATTTGTCAGTTAAGTCAGAAGCCACTCCTGGCCAATTTTAGTTCTGCACTCCTTGCAGGAACATCTCAGTTCTGATCCAAGCAACAATCTTGAGTGTAACTCTTATTAGTGTGATTTTGGTACAATTTTGCTTTCTATCATTACTACTATGTGTATTATTAGTGGCTGCTTCTACATACAGCTCAGAGTGTGCTGTGTCAGTTTGTATCCTATGTGCTATTCAAAGGGAACTCTTAATGAAAGTCGCTTCAACAACTAATATTCAATTTTCTGAAACTTACATTTCCAAATCAATGTCCTAATTGGCTGACGATCTTCATTTTTTTCATTCGTATATGAATTTTACTATTTTCATTAACCCCCAAAGTTAAAGCCTGTTTGGCTTTTCCTATTAATTGCAATATATTCAAAATTACAGTCCGATACCCTTATCTGTTAGACAAACACGCGGTCAAAATTCCAAAATCCTTTCAGAGGCTAACATTAGCTAATGTCACGGCAGGCTAGTGTTATAAGGTGAAATAGTAACAATAAGTACCCGCGGTTGTGGGTTCTATCATTATGCAATAAATATCAATACTGTGTACCGCTAACAACCGCACAGAAAGACAATGGCCGATACTGCTAGACACTTTCTATAAGCCTTATAATTGTAGCTCTTTTTAATTACCGTGTAATGAAGTACTATAAGTAAGAAGTAAACGTCATTACTTTGTGCTACTCGTATAACATGTCTTGAAGTAAGAGAATAATATATTAATATTCCTGCTGACCACCGAAGTTAAACAGTAGAGCCAAAAAACTTAAGCCGGCCGATACTGTACAACTCTCCCCCACTGCGACATGCCCAAACTGCCCTCGCAGAAATGCATTATGAAATGCTAATATGGGTACTGTCTTTAGAAAAACAATAATAATGATTGCTAAAGAGCTGACAAAAGATGCAACAAAATATGCTGAACTCAGAATCTACATTGACGGAAATGGAATGCGTTACACCACGAAGAACCAGTGCGGTATTTATCTAACTCTTTGCAAATAGCACACAGTGAATTGTGAAATGTCTTGGTCGCAAATTAATTTATTGAGCGTTTCAATACATCGTCATCAGGAGTAGAATGAAGAATAAAATCAAATCACACCAAGGTGAGCACATAAGTTTATGAAAATATGGCTCTCATATACGAGGTATGGTTTTTAAGTAAATAGCGTTTTCAAATAAAAATAAAACAAGTGGACTTTTCTTAGCAATTTTAATTTTACATGAAAGCCTGTACTTTAATCTACTTTTCTACGTAAGTCCCACCACAACTAAGGCACTAATCGTATCGTAGAACCAGCTTTTGAGTACCACCCTCGTAGAGATCTGCTGCCTGAGAATAAATTTCGATAATTTAAACGTTCTGTAACAATTGCATAAAGCACACTTCTTGACACTTGAAGAAATTCATCACACAGCATCGAAATCGTAAGGCTTTTAAAGATGGCAATACAAATGTGCATGATGGGGAACCTAGTGGGCGACCTTCAGTCATTACTGAGCATTTGGTGCAGAAAGTCGATAAAAAAAGTGAGAGAGAACAGACACTTTACGATTTCGACGTGAGGTGATGAGTTTCCTCAAGTGTCAAGAAGTGTTCTTTATGTAATTGTTACAGAACGTTTAATCTGTCGAATGTTATGTTCAGGCTGCAGATTTCTATGAGGATGATATTAAAAAGCCAATTGTACTATATGGTAAGTGCCTTAATGTTGGTAGGAATTATGTACAAAAATAGATTTAAAGCACAGGTTTTCATATAAATACAAGATTTTTAGCAAATGTCTACTTGTTTTATTTTTATTTCGGAACAGTACTTCATTTTAAAAAACACGACTCGTACGTCGATTCCAGGTGCAAACTCAAATCCATGAGTTTGGCAGCTGGCTCCACATATATGAGAGCTATATTTTTAGTATCTTACGTGCCCACTTTGGTGAGATTTGTTTTTGTACTTCATTCTATGTCTGATAATGATATATTGAAAAGCATCAGTAAATTAACTTGCGAACAAGACTTTCCACAATTCATTGTGCATCCCCCGCCCAAAAAAAAAAAAAAAATTCCTCTTTTCCATATCTCTCTCTTCCTCTCTCTCTGTCATTTTACACACACACACACACACACACACACACACACACACACACACACACACACATCACATCACATATCTCCCCCAGCAAAGACACCACGATAATTCTCACGAAGCATTCGAGATTAGCACTACGCTAAATTTAATGCAAACGATGAATAAGTGAGTAGCGACAACAACATGTGCGTCTCAATGAGTTGGAGACAGAAGTGTCCGTCGAAATCACATTTTGTAGGAAACACATGTGAAGTAAAGGTGAGAGCGAAAGTCTATTAAAAGGAACGGTGCGAAAATAGTATACGCAATAGCAGTAGAAAGAGATATCCTCCAAAGATGCACATCATGACGGAAAATGTAAGTACACTAACACACATAGCACATTTTTTTTCATAACTACTTTGCAGCTAGACTACTGTAGAAACGACAAAAAGAGCGCAAAAACCGATGTGTAAAAATGCAATTTTCAGGTGAGCAATCAAAAGAAAACAGACTAAATGAACTTGTTATAAAATTTAGGCCAACAATAACCAAACCGTTATAAACTTTGTATTAATCTTTACAGAAATAAATTTGATCCAGAGAATATGGTACAGTGATGTCGAAACATATCTGTATCATTAAAAAGAAATTAATAATGTTTTGCATAAGGCAGATTAAAAAAATTAAATCTCAAACAAGGAAAAAACCTCAAGAGAGGTTTGCAACATGACAAAAATGGACTGGCAAGCATCTATTATCCGTTCATCATTAGAATAAACCTGATGTAAACAAACACAAACGCGATGATTGGTCAGAAGCCGTAGCACACGTACACTGGTGTTGTTACGCTCTTGGAAGTAGGTCCTACTTATGTATTAGATATCTTATTATTAAGTTACGTTAAATGAAACTTTAAGATATTTAAAAGTATTAACAGGCATCAACGTCTCTCTTAATCACGCTTTGGCTACGTAGTTTTTATTTCAAAAATCGTGTACAATCACAGCCTTTGCAGCGTTGTGCTCTGATTGTCGCGCTGTTAATGCGCAGTATGAAAATGGCTGAGGCTGCTTTCTGTTCCATAGTGAAACATGCGCGTGGAACACGGTTACAAAGTGCCGAGAAATAGGCTGCTCTTTATGTTTTTCATAAATTTACGGAGGTAATTGGCGTTGATGTTTTCCCAGAGGTGTATATAATGCAGTTGATAAACTAACCCACATTATGCACACCGTCGATAGCGAAATAGTATGCGAAACTAAATCCGGTTGTTCGTGAATTGATTCAAATCTCCATAGTATCATTTTTTTCTCGTTCAATTTGAAATACCTACATTTCGTGATTATAAAACTCATCATCATTTTTTATGAATAATGCACGTCTTCTTGTTTATAATTACATATTGCACGCGAATTTCCTGTTTCCATTTCAAATACAGATTCTTAACTATCGATGTTTTATGAAAGGCTGTTCATAAAAGTTGTTTAAATTAAGAAAACATAACAATTTAATCTCTTAAGGCAAATATGAATAAACAGACCGTCTTCATTTGTACTATGTCCATCGTTTTATACCACAGATGTAGATAAGTATCGTAGAAACATGAAAAACAATCATTTTCACAGCATCGAGCACATCATACAAATGCTGCATTTTTACATTTGCTACTGTACCATTACAATATGAACCCAGCAAAACTGATCTGGAGCCAAGCCGTGGGATTTGGCCCAAGAAGTAACAAGACTGTTAAAGCTGCCAGATGTACTGGAACTAACGCACGCAGCTTTTTCACACGTCACTGCCGAACGCTAACGGGATGTAGAACGGCTCGTCATGAGAGAGGAAGAGAAAATGCTTCGCTTGGTTCGCTTCGTGGTTTCTGTTGTTGATAGGCTCGTTATCAACGTAGCAGGTGATACTTCCAAAACTGAAATGTATTTCTCGGATTCGGATAAGGAAGCAGCTAAGAGATTACGACTGACAGTAGGTAATCCCTTCAGTGGCTTCAATAGTTAACTATACAGTGAAATCCTTCAATATTCTCTTACGTTACACACAGCTTATGCAGAAAAATTTACCCTGTGGTTAAGTTAGGAATTTTCATCTGTCTTGTTTTTAATTACAATAGTACGTTAGCTAAAAAGGATAACGTGTTGCGGTTTTCGTCTAGTCGTCTAAGGAGCGTGTTGTGGGAGATTTGCGGTGTATTATTTCATTCCCCTTAAAAATTAAATGACGTTCGAAGCTGTATTGCTCCTTTGCTCTTCTGTTTTTACGCGTGAACTGCAGCTGGCCACGTCACTGCTGTACCATCTGACCGGCCAGTGCTGTCCAAGTTAAATGCGCCGGTACAGCTGTTGTCCCATATTATCTCTAAGTCGATGTGGGCGTAACGCACAGCACTAAACGTACCCTTCTTATCGTACTTGAGAGTACTCGAGACAGCTTAGCTGCAGTCCCCCGTGAAACGGAAATACAATGAGGTTCCAGCAAACGCGGAAGGATACATAGTCCAATGTTTACATCAGGTTTATTCTTATGATGAGCGGATTATAGCAGCCAAATAATAACTGTGCTGCGAGGTAACGGTGACATGAGAAGTCCACCACGCTGCTGCAGATATAGGTCGCGCAGGATACGATGGGTGATGCGCAGTGACCAGCTTGTTCAGAAGGGGAGGCCGACAAGCGTTTGCCACCTTCCGGGCAGTCGGCGAAGACAGAATAGACGTGCACGCCCTGCAATCTTTCTCAAACGTTTTACAGAAATTATTCGGTAAAAAAATCATTTTTGCTTTACTTATAGCTTTATATGTCAGGTTCATTATGATGCCCCATCACTACCCAGAATTCGAAAAAGTTTGCAGTGAAAAATAGAGGTCACTATGAATTTGCGTCTGGTGCATATTACATTATATGCTGTTGCATGTGCAATTTATCTAACATATTGAACTTTTGTTTAGACTTGGTTGGAGGTCTCTATCTTTCACCCAATCCCGAGAAAATTTATCTGAGACAACTCACTCATTTGCGATCGCACCGCGCCAGCAATAAAGCCGGAGTGAAACATCCACAACATTCCTCATGGTTCATAAACGGTTTGAGATATCGAAATGAAATTTTGGAAATGATAGCACACAAAGAGGAGAGTATTTTGCCATATGATTGTTATGCAAAACTTTATTATCTAGCGCGTTATTCCATTGACTACAGACTTTTCCGACGAAAGAATGTAGTTTTTAAGGGCCATCAATAGCTGGTGAAACGAGAAATGTTATGAGTTTTGGAAGACCATAAGTGATGTTGTTACACGTTTATTTTGTACTGAGGATGTGCTTTTTCATAAGATACTGACCTTAATTTTGCTCAGTTCCTCACTTAAGGGGACCACACCGTGGTTCAGGTCGAAAAAAATCGATTTTCGGTTTCCATCATATCTCGATAGATTAAGGGATTATTTAAGTACTCTGAAAAGGATTTTGCTGAAAAAAAATTTTTTTGAGTGTTTAAAGAGCATTTTCCTACCATGGGTGTTTATTTGCCACGCCCACTTTTCTGTCACCCACATTTCTGCATATATTTTAGATCTTTATATCCCCTACATTGCACGATAGGGATTTTTTTTACTCCCGAATGTGTTGGCTATCCTTGGAATGAAACGGTCGGTGTTCTTTTGTTTCTGCTGTTTGTAAACAACACGCTTGCAAACACTCGGTTAGTTTTGTTCAGGTGTGATTGTAAGTTGTTGTTATAGAAAACTTCCAGGTATACTATGGGCAGGCAATTAGGAGAAATAAAGAAAATCTGGAGGCAATGAAGAGAGATGTTTGGGCCATATTCTTTCATAAGTCCTCTACTGATGATAAGCCATATCATGGATTGTGTCCATCAGGAGAAAATTCATGGTGCAAATACAATAGGGCTCAAGCAACTGGAGAATCTTATTCTCACCAGCATTCTCTTCCTGCTGCTGTTATTACAGCAATTAAACCTATTTTCAAAGACTTGGCTCATCCTGGCCTTCTAAGGAAATGTCTGCATGGGCAGACACAGAAGCCAAATGAATGTTTCAACAGCATAATTCGGAATCGCCTTACTAAAACTGTATTTGTAGGCATGCATACAATGAAACTAGGAGTTCATGATGCAGTGTTTACATTCAATTGTGGTAATATTGGAAATGTTGGGTACTGAAAAAGCTGGGAATTAAGCCTGGTGAAAATATGATCACTGAACTGCAACATTGCGATAAAATGAGGATAGCCGATGCAGACAGGTCTGCATCTAATATGGCCAAGAAAACAATACAAGCATCCAGGAAGGTGAAAAAGAAGCTGTAAGACCTGCTAGAGGCCAAAGAAGGGCCATCATATGCAGCAGGACAGTTTTCATTAACTGTAAGTAACAAATTTCTAAAGTTTTTTCTTTGCAGTCAATTTCCCGCAAACTAAAATTTTCAATAAAGATGCCCCATTACATCAAAAACTAACATACATAAATGAATGAAATTTTCAGAGACTCTGCGTAACATAAAAAAACCGCCTCTGGTACTACATTCATTAATATTCCCCCATTAGGAAGTTCACAAAAAAATATTTTCTGCAGAAAAAACTTAATATTTTTTGTTAATAAATTTAAAAACGTATTTCTTAAATACTGATAAAGTAGATTTTAATACAGTTGACTCTATTAGCATCATGTAATAGACAGTAAAAATATTAAGGTCCTGCAGCAAATAGTTTTTCAGAAGTGGGTCAAATACTTGCCTAAATGAACATGGGTTAGATAGGCAGGGTGTGGTCCCCATAATAAACTTATTAAACTACTGTTTCATAATTCTCTCGCAGTTGCATCTGCACATGTTAGTGAGGTGAGAGAGTGTAAAATCCGTAGATTTTTGGCACAAGAAGCAAATTTTAACAAAGTTACAAGGAAATGTGTAGATTTCGCGCAAAATTTCACCGTCATGACTTCTCTGAAAGTTACAAATGGTTAACAAACCAGGCGAAAACAAATCACTGCATTTTCGGCGGAATTCTTTTTAGATACTAACCAAAGAAGAGGTGACAAAACTTTTTGAGTGGTCATCATGCAGGTGTGGGCATGGAAGGGCCCCACTTGATATTTACCAAACATGTGAGTATAGGCTTCAGTTTACAATGGCACTTCCCCTCCAGCACTCAGAATTTCCCCTACAGTGCTCTGAGGGACCCCCCACCATCGCCACTCTCCTCATGCTTCACCAGCATTTAGCGGCGACAGCGTATTGCGTGCACTATAAATACAGTAGGTATACTGTTAAGATTCAGTGCGTCGATAATACTGTAACGTGCAGTAGTACAGTGAATATTGCTAAGAACTGTATGTCGGTGCACAACAAGAACTTTTCCGCTCGTCAGCCTGATAGCAGAACTCTGAGCTGATTCAACGAAGGTATCTCACTGAGGCACACTGTGGTGACGGATTCAGAATGACGGTGTGATTCCCAGTACACTAAACCTGCTTGTCTGCTGCGACCATTGTTATGACTACGCCGCGCTGCGGTGGCTCACAGAAACTACGAGGCCCACTCTGATTGGCCCAACTGTGGACGGTGCGATGGTTTTCTGTGTCTTGGAGGTGGTAGACCTCTTGCTTTGAGTGACGATAGTCGACGTCGCTGCACAATCAGCCTCTCTTCAAATACCTACAAAAGCAATAATGTTGTCATACCGATAGCTCCTCTTACTGTGATTCCAGGAGTTGGAGATGTGAGGATCTCAAGAATCGGTGTTTCCTGCGACCTCTCAGAAGGCCTTCCACAGCTGGGTTCTCGTCGATCTGACCGCCGTAAACAGGAGCAATAATCACAGCAAGATGCCAGTTACTGTCCCCGTTGACTATGGCTCACCCTGACGCATAGCAGTTCGAGACCTGAGCGCTGTTTCCAGTAATCTCTTCCTGACGCTTCTTGGTGACGTTACGCCCATAACCTCTGCACCGATTTCAGTTTCTGCGATCTGTCGGTATGTCGAAGACGGTGAAATAATAAATGGTCTTCTCATAGCGTAGTCCTTGTGGAAGTTCCTATGCCTACACATGTTTCCACACTGTTGTCCCAAGTCCAACCCTTCACCACTCGTTCTGCAGCCACTGCACATAGTCCAGGCGACATGTCGGCATGACGTAATTCCACCTTTCTCAAAGTCCAACGGCTGGTGATGACCTGCACGCGCACATCCTCTTGGCATGCTTTGTTGTGACCTCAACATGTAAAGTTCCAGTAACGTTGGGCACACCCAGTTCCATGATGTCTTCACTCCACTCTTCATCTGTATGTCAATTTTCCGCAACAAGTATATAAATATTCGTTTTATACCTTCAAAATATTTTTTTCTTCCTGCAATATACGAGAGTGTGGTGAAAAGTAATGCCTCCGACTTTTCTAAGCGGGAACTCTTAAAGCTTTTTAAATGAAACAAACTTTATTAACATTCTGGTGAAAAGCAATGACTCCGAATTTTTTAAGCGGAAACTCTTAAAGCTTTTTAAATGAAACAAACTTTATTAACATTCTACATCTTTATTCTTCATTTATACATATTTATTTCTCAATATAATCTCCCAAAGAAGTATCAGTTTGTTGATACGGTCACTGCAGAATGTTTGTCTTTGTTGACGGAGAGACGATTCAAATGGCTCGAATGGTTCAAATGGCTCTAAGCACTTTGGGACTTAACATCTGAGGTCACCAGTCCCATAGACTTAGAACTACTTTAACCTAACTAACCTAAGAACATCACACACATCCATGCCCGAGGCAGGATTCGAACCTGCGACCGTAGCAGCAGAGTGTTTCCGGACTGAAGCGCCTAGAACCGCTCGACCACAGCGGCCGGCGGCGGAGAGACAACCTCACTTCTGCTTGCACCGCTTCAGCACTATCAAAGTGAAGTCCTCGGAGGTATTCTTCAAGTTTTGGAGACATTAAAACTGGGTGGGGCAAAGTCGAAACTC
The DNA here is from genome assembly GCF_021461395.2 of Schistocerca americana. Taxonomy (NCBI): domain Eukaryota; kingdom Metazoa; phylum Arthropoda; class Insecta; order Orthoptera; family Acrididae; genus Schistocerca; species Schistocerca americana. The sequence goes on along the minus strand of NC_060130.1, from coordinate 751,282,004 downwards.
AATGGAAGATAATCGATGACAGTGAAATCCATGACGTCGGATTGTTGCAGATGTTGCAGCGCTTGTGTGTGGCCTGGCACCCTCATGCTGAAAGAGAGGAGCTCCATGTGTGGATCAACTCTTCGAATCCGAAACTGGATTACAGCACGTTGTTTCTGATGCACCGAGTTAGCTACGTTACACACCGCCACGTTTCACTCTACAATTCGAAACCATCTAGCGGCAAGGGGCTGCAAATATGTAGACATGAAGTCTAGAAACGTAGAATGCTAATAAAGTTTATTTTATTAAAAATACGCAAAGCGTTACATAAAAAGTTCTGAGGCAATACTTTTCAGCACGCTCTCGTAATAATTGTTTGAGTTCCCGAAGCGTTTCACCTTTTATATTAAAGCCAGTGGTCTCATTAGTTATTCTTGCCAATATCTGTGTTACATCTGGAAAGGAATATATGTCGATTTTTCAAAAGTGTAAAGAAAGAGCTACATCTGACCTACGACCACATGACACAAAACGCAGATTTTGGCAATGCGACTGGAACGGTAAGTAAATAGTACACAGCAGCAATAAAAAAGCGGTTTGGAGTTATAAAGCGGGAGTATCAGTCAGATAGCGTTCGATCAATGTGTTCATGTTGTAAAAGTTTCCTTTCCGTCACTACTTATACATGAAAGAACAAACTGAAAAGGCACAACTCAACCGTTAGCTCTAGAAACGTGATATTTGGATGGGACAGTCATTGTACGATGTAGACGCCAATTAAGAAACGATTTCTCAAAATTCAACCTCTAAGGGGATGAATAGGGGATCAAAGTTATGTGAACACGTAAATGCCCAACCTAAGCCAGACGTCACAGAAGCGCGATATTTGGGGAGAAATTTGGTTTGGGCCTTAATATCCCATGCAGGAAGCGTTTTTTTTTTTTTTCTTATGCAGTATGTCTCCGATTTTGTAACTCGCCGCCCGGCGTAAACCATTGTTCCTGGAAACATGAAATCAGGAGTTAATGTTCGCTACATACAGTACGCAGCTTTCGACGAGGAGCATTTCAAAATTCAAACCCTTAGGAAGAGGAGTGGGTACGAATTGCGAATTAAAAATTCCGTTCCAGCGACCTCGCCCCGAGTAGTAATTGACAATGTAGGTTGCACTATGGTCTTTTATATGAAAACAATGGGTGTAAACAGAACAAGAAACGCCGATTTTTGTAATGTGATAAGTGGAAGCTGTTCACTTCATAATTTGGGAAACAGTAACTGCCGATATTTGTACCAGACCCGCACTTTAAGATTATGGTAAACAATAATAAAACAGGTTTTCGTCAGCTGCTTGGCAAAGGGGAGAACAACTGCGGAAGAATTCTTCTCAATATGCCAGGCGGCTAATATGTCCGTTTCGGAAAGCTGGTGCACTTTTGTGCTCTCCTCAGTCCATGTTTAATGGGTGAAAATACTACAGTATTGCTGTAGAAAAGGTACACGTAAAGGTTCAAATGATGCTACACATTTCCGTAACCATTTCTGTCCCATGAAAACAGCAAATACAGAATGAAGGCCACTGAGACCGTTTAGTTATCCCGACGGCGAAAGTAGTCAACACACTGAACTCTCATTCAGAAGGCGTGAACTTCAGTTCCGGTCAGTTTACATTTTCTGTTTTCTGTGGTTTTCCTGAATCACTCAGGCCTTCTGCCGAATACCGGGAGGATTCCTTAAAAAAGGTCATCGGCAACCCCCCTCCTTCCCCCACCACCGCCGTGAGTCATTCCCCGCCTCTCCTATCCTTAACAGTGTCCGAGCTAACGTCCATCTCTTCTGAACTTGATGGCGACAGGAAATTATAATTTACCTTTCCTTCCCTGTAGTGGCTCGTGTACAGGAATGGTTCGAAAAACAACTCGGGGACTTTCATCATCCTAAGTGGATTACAAACTCTATCGTATTAAGCAGGTGTGGCACGTCATATCCGGTCGCTCGATACGTCGTAATCCTCTATATCGATATTAAAGATCGACTGCATGCCATGTAGGCCGTCACACAAGCCTAATACCAAAATCTGATGACAACAGATCACGCCGGATGTCTGCTGTGCTGTCCGGAAGGCGTAACAAGGCGCAACGTTATTACGCAGCTGATCATAGTTCATTAATCATATAATGTACCGGGATTGGACGAAATAAATATTTCAGCCTGTTTTCCCAATTATCTGTAATGTACTAACGTTGTCTTTATATCTCTCATGACTATAACGCATTTGTAAGTACTTTAAGCCCCAGTATGCATATAATCGTTGCACCGTTGTGTTGATATAAAAACATACTGAGACTAGAATTAACAGACTCCCAGCGACAGGAAACTGTGGCTGAATACTTGGGTGGCGTATCCTTGACAATAATAGCAAATCTACTAGGGGTAGCTTCAAAAGATAGAGAATCCAAAAGAAATTTCAGTGTGCCAAAAAATAGTGAAGGATAAACTGAATTGACTAGTAGAGACATCATGACTTTAAGAGCATTATTACCTCTAATAAGAGGCCGGCCGGAGTGGCCGTGCGTTTCTAGGCGCTACAGTCTGGAAGTGGGTGACCGCTAAGGTTGCAGGTTCGAATCCTGCCTCGGGCATGGATGTGTGTGATGTCCTTAGGTTAGTTAGGTTCAATTAGTTCTAAGTTCTAGGCGACTGATGACCTCAGAAGTTAAGTCGTATAGTGCTCAGAACCATTTGAACCTCTAATAAGAATCCGCTTGTCACAAAAACAGAAATTTAATTCTATATTCGCCTAGAGGCCAGAGTCAATAATAAAAGTGATAGCTGCATAAACAAAACATTAATGTTTATGTAGCTGCCGTTAAATCTCGTGTAAACCAAGTGAATACGTACAAGTATCCAAACTGGTTGAAGCAGTATGAACCAAAACCAAATGAAACATCTAGCGAGATCCAACAAATATGCAATATCCGCTACTGCAAGGCATATTCATACATGAATGACATCTTACAGTTTTCTAGCAAGTTGGAAGCTCTGTACTGCTTTGGAAGGTCACGCCGTGGCTTTCAGTGGATCCTATGCTCACGCTGGAAGCAGACGTACTGCCAAGTTGTGTGAAACCATATCAAATGACCCCATTCATTCAGTATCGCGAGCATGGTTCCCAGCTGGTGGATTCTTTTGCAAGGGCAAAAATACTCTCAATCAGATTTCAGTAAACGTCGATGAAAAGTCCTGTAAGTATGAGAATTAAATAATACTTCTCTATTTGACTGAAATTTTACTTAGTTATTTTAGGCTGAGTTGTAAAATCAGATAAAGACTCATCATTCTCCACCAGATAATCTCGGGGAACGAGACAGATACTTCTCTAAGCATGAAATAATATATTTCGATTACTTATAGTATGAAATAATATATTTCGATTACAAATAACTAATTAAATATTCAAGTCAGCGTGGCGGTTCAAACTTAACAGCTTTTTCGTAAAAAAAGTATCCATTGCCTTGTGGCGCATGACTCTTGCAATTGCCTGAGAAATTTGGTGTTTTGACGAAGAAAACTTCAAAAACAGTGTGGTTGCTGGCATACACAAAGCGAAAGCATCACCTTTGCAAACGCCATATATCACTTCGGTTTCACTAGAAGGTTTCCCGTCAGTTACAAGGAAATATGACCTTCCTGAGAGGAAATTATGAGACTAGTCGCCCAACTGCGGCGATACTGCATAGGTTTAATTAGAGCCGGCTTGTGAGGAATTGTGTCTAAAACATTTCGGAAATCCAGAAATGTGGAATAACTTTCAGATCCCTTTGTTGTTAGTGCTCATTACTTCGTGTGAATAATGAGCCATTTGTGTTACACAAGAACGACATTTTGTAAATCCATGCTGACAGTGTGTCAATATATCGTTCTTTTTTCTTTCAAGGTAATTCATGATGTTGGAATACATTCTATGTTCCAAAACCCTACTGCAGCTCGATGTCAGTGATATGGGTCTGTAATTTAGTGGATTACTACTATTTCCTTTCTTGTGTATTGGTGTGATCTTTGCAACTAGCGTCTTTAGGTACCGATCTTCCGTCAAATGTACGGTTGTGTATGACTGATAATTATGGGGCTATTACAATAGCATACTCTGAAAGTAACCTGATTGGTATCCAATATGGACCGAAAGACTTGCTTCTATTGAATGATTTTAGTTGATTCGCTACACCGAGCATATCTACTTCTAAGTTACTCATGCTGCCGGCTGTTGTTGATTCAAACAACAGAGTATTTACTTCGTCTTTTTTGGTGAAACAATTTCCGAAAACAGTGTTCAGCAAATCAGCTTTAGTGGCCCTGTGATCGATAACTTTACCATTACTATGACGCAAGGAATGTATTATGCCTTACCAATGGTGTCTCGGCGGAGGTTCGAGTCCTCCCTCGGGTATGAGTGTGTGTGTTCGTCCGTAGGATAATTTAGGTTAAGTAGTGTGTAAGCTTAGGGACTGATGACCTTAGCAGTTAAGTCCCATATGATTTCACACACATTTGAACATTTTTTTCAACCAATGGTGTACTTTACAATACGAACAGAGCCTCTTCGCATTTTTTGCAGCATTTCGAGACACAGTTTCGTCATAGAAACTATGAAAAGCGTCTCGCACTGAATGCCACACTAAATTTCAAACTTCTACGAAACATCCCAAACCTGGAGGCTGCGTTCTTTAAAACCTGCCATCCTTTATTCCTTGCTTCTGCAACAGAGTCCTGACCTGTTTTGTACACTACAGAGGATCAGTTGCGTAACTTATTAATTTATTTGGTAAGTATATCTCAATTGCTGTCGATGCCAAACGCGAGTAGTGGTGGCCCTGTGACATGGTGTGTTGTTATCCATAAAAATTCCTTCGTAGTTTGGGCAAATGAAATCCATGAATGGCTGCAAATGATTTCCAAGTAGTTGAAAATAACCATTTCCAGTCATAAGGACCCGGTTAACTCCATGTAAACACAGCCCACATCATTAAGGAACAACCACCACCTAGCACAGTGCCTTTTTGACAACTCGGGCCCATGGCTATTGTGGGCTCTGCGCCACACTCTGATCCTACGATCAGCTCTTACCTACTGAAATCTGGACTCATCCGACCAGGCCACTTTCCCAGTCGTCTTAGTCCAACCGCTATGGTCACGAGCCCAGGAGAGGCGCTGCAGACGATGTCGCGCTGTTAATAGGCCGCTTCCCACTAGAGCGCGGCAGCACGTCGTGCGGCAACGGCAGCGGCAAGCGTTTTCCGCTTTGACGCGGCGGCTCCCGGAATTGGCGTACCCATCTGGAAGCGGCAGACGCTAGCGGTAGCCAATGGACAGCTACTGAGGTGCGGGGTGGGAACCACTGAAACGACCGGTGCGTTTGATTATCAGTATCTTACACCTACATGAAGGAAAGACGAAGTTGGGTGAAGACATACCAATTTTTCATTTTCTGTACAATGTACTCTGTCACATATTTCATTATTCATGTTTTCTCATTTCACCATAAACAGATTTCATGACTACCGTTCATGATTGTTCACTATCTCCTAACACATTGAAACAATGTACGACAAAAGAGATTATTCAGATAGTTAAGCGAGACAAAAATTTAAAATGTAATACGGTAGCAGGTACACGAAAACAGTAAGAACACAAAGATTTGGGGGAAGGGATGAAAGTGGAAGCCACCTGATAGAATTTCCCACACAGCATAATGTAATCATCGCCAGCACCTTGCTTAAGAATCATGAAAGAATAATACATATTTGGAACAAAGTTTTCGAAGCCAGATTTAATTTATAAGACATTTCCCGGTGCAGACGCTAACCTACAATAATTTATTGGTTACGAGCTGCAGTTTACAACTAAAGAGACAGTAAACGGTAGCAAATTAAGGAAATGGAACTTGAATAAGTCTAGACCCACAATTTTTCGATAATCTTAAAGTTACCGTAATGCAACGACTGACTGAAAGAAAGGAAGGAATCCGCTAGAATACGAATGGATATTTTTGAGAGAAGAAGTGGTGAATGCAGCAGAGTATGTGAACGGGAAGAAGGTACGGTAGAAATCGTTAGATAAAACGTGATATATTAAATTTGACAAGAGGGAAAAATATAAAAATGCAGCAAATAAAGTAGGCCATGGGAAATAGAAATGACTAAACATGAAGGAATATGTAGAGAGGAAAGGTGGAGGGGTTGTACAAACTAACATAAGCACCATGTTAGATTCCTGTGATATGTCTGAACACGCAAGGCAATACTGGTCCTACCACTTACCTAAGTAGACAGACTGAAGAACTGTGAAACTGTGTTTACAGCATTTGCATGTTTAGAGAAAGGTTTTGACAATCTTAATTAAAACATTCTTTGAAGCTCTGGAGATGTAATCGATAAAATACAGGGCCATAAGATTATTTACAACTTGTACAGAAACCAAACTGCATTTCTAAGACTTCAATGACTTGAAAGGGAAGCAGTAATTGAGAAGCCAGAACTAGAGAGGATATAAAATGAAGACTGTGAATAGCAAGAAAAGCGTTCTGAAAAAGAAAATTTGTTCATATCGAATATAAATTCTAATGATTGGGTACTATTTTACAAAGGTATTTGTGTCGAGTGCAGTATTTGTGTGGAGTGCAGCTTTGTATGTAAGTGAAACGTGGGCGATGAACACTTCTCTCAAAAAGACAATGGACGCTTTCAAAACGTGGTGATCAATAAGAATGCTGAAGATTAGATATGGGGATCGTGTAACTAAAGAAGAGGTATGGAATTAAATAGAGGAGGAAGAGGAAATTACGGCACAGCTTTGACTACAAGAGGGGTAAGTTCACAGGACATATTATGAGGCGTCAAAGAGTGAGGACAAAGGGGTTGCGTGATAGTAATCTGATAATAATCATCTGTTGAAGTGCTATTCTACTATTTTATCTATTAATTTAAGCAGTGAATTTACTCTTCCATGCACTCCTCCACAAAACATTTAAACCGATACTGAAATCAGCTGAACACCAAATCTTTCAACCACTGTCTGACCACTACTGCATTCACTTTCAACTTTCTATAACTATCACTGGCTGGCCACACACACATACAGATATAAGGAGAACAGCAATAAATAAACATTAGTTTTCACCATATAATTCTTTAGGGTAGCAACATGTACATAAACAAACCAAACAGGTAGGGACATGAGGAGAACACACTGTAGTTACGACTTCAAATCAGTGTTTTCGGTAAAATGTCTACAGCTATTGACAGAAGAAAAAAGAGTAAACACGAAAATGTGGTCCAAATGGCTCTGAGCACTATGCAACTTAACTTCTGAGGTCATCAGTCGCCTAGAACTTAGAACTAATTAAACCTAAGGACATCACACACATCCATGCCCAAGGCAGGATTCGAAACTGTGACCATAACGGTTGCTCGGTTCCAGACTGTAGCGCCTAGAACCGCACGGCCACTCCGGCCGGCACGAAAATGTTCCATAATATAAGTTTCAGTTCAACCTCCAGCATGTGACCGGGTGAGGGGAAACGCAGATGTCCGCCAAAAACTCGATTCACTGTAAGTAATCAGTTATTCACGTATAAAAAGATGTGAACCGTTTTATAATCAGCAAGTATCACATATCAAAACAAAACTGAATCATTCTAGATTCCACCAAAGATGCCTTAAAGTAAAAGCCGAAACGCGTCTTGAACCAATAAAGTACATTGGATAAAGAAAAAAACGTTTGTTACTTCTAAAGGAAATGATCAATAGTTGTAGATACTTAGCAAATTACATCTTATGACATACCAGTAAATTAATCTCGGTTTAACATCTCATTCCACATGCTGTTAAATGCCGTTTAAAAAAATTCATCATCCCCTTCCGAAAAAACTGTAGTTTCTTTCATATCTCGGTAGATAAACAGATTTAGGATATTTATCATGCGACGAAATACATGACTTTTTACAAGTTATCGTTTGCAAAAAAACACTTTTCGATTTCTTGAACCGTTTACGAAATTTGCGGTTGATACAACCACATGGTTTACGACGAGCAGGACGAAGTATCGGTCGCGTCGCGAGCGATCTGCGCGCGGTCACCGCATAGCCCGTCCGCCGACATATCATTCAATATCTCGAGAACGGTGACAGCTATCGTCCTGCTCTCAGCTTTAAAAACAATTTCGATATGTTGACTAAATTTCATACGCAATAATGTATTACCTAAAATGAACTGTACGCAAAGTCCACGCAAGGTGTTTTTGCCTCTGCACACTCATTAAAATTTCGTGTAAAGGTTTACGTAAATGCGATACAGCAAGTAACCACGACGAATAACTAAAAGAAATTCGGTCCTTTATCAAGAGAAGATATCAGGCTGTAACATGCCCAAGAATCAAATTTTTCCACCCAATAGTTTCCTTGGAATCGGATGATAAGTATTTCATAGCTGCCGCCGCGTCCGCGCCAGCGCTTCGGCGGAAGTTCGTGTGGCGCGGTGTTCTGTACCTGACGTCACGCTCAGTGCGTTCTGTGATTGGCGGCGCGCACCTTGAGCGCGGCACGCGGCAGCGGAAGCGGTTCGACATGGTCAAACCGCGACGCTCTCGTCGTGATATGTCGAGCTTGGGTGGCGCCTTGGGGTCGCGGCGGTCTCTTTCCGCCGACGACACGAGGCGCGTTTTCTTGTTGCCGCAGGCCGCGCGGCCGACCGTCTCGAGCACCTCAGCTGCCGCAGAGTCAGTCTCTGCCCCCCCCCCCCCCAAGAACAGGGAAAAAGTAGGCCAGGACCTGGAAGCGGGCCGCGGAACCACATAAAGGTTTTCCGCCGCCCTCGTCCAGAACTCCGCGTCTGCCATCGTGATAGTAGGGTCAGCAATGCAACCAGAAAACCCAACGGTGCCAACAAAAGTTGCAGCTGACAATAACCTGGCAGCAAGTCCCCTTTCCGCTGCAGACATGACAAAAAATACATGATACACAAACAAACAAATACATCGTCAGTATTTGCAATCCCGCCCCTCCCTCTCCTCTCCTCTCCCCTCTCCTGCTTGCCAACGGCTGTGGCCTCCTTGTTGAACATATCTGCAACCTAAATGGCAAGCAGAAGCCCAGTCAACCGACTAAAATCCTTCCCAAACCCGCAACTGCCACCCTACCCCGTACCCGATCTCAGTTCCTCAAATCCCCCCCACTCAAGTCCACCACATCCAAGCAGCGGCGTGTAAGGAAGGACAACAAGGAGAAGCACTCCAAGGGGAAAAAGCACTCCACCACCCCCATCGCAACCACTTCCACGGCCTCTGAGGAGCCTGCGCCCCCGACAGCACCTGTCGTCGTCCTAGGAGGGGACCAGGAAACACCGGCACTGGAAGGGAACCACATAACCGGGCAGGATTCGGATGGTTTCGTGCTGGCGAGGAAAATCTTTCGCCAGCCGAGGCTCCCGCCGGCCCGGGGAGTGGAACCCACCATGAACAGGTTCCAGGCGGTGGCCGATGAGCCAGAGACACCACAAGACACAACAACACAAACACAAAATCAGGTCACCCACCACCTCCCTCCGATCGTCGCGGAGTTCACTCAGAACTAGGAGGAACTCTACGAAATGTTAAAAACAGCAATCGGGGGAGGCAATTTCAAGGCAAAACCTGCTGGTGGTGACAAAATAAAAATAACACTACTCACACTCGAGCACTACACCACAATAAAAACACTTCTCAACAGCATAAACATACCCCACTACACTTTCCCCACAACAAAAACACATAATAAAAACATAGTCATCAGAGACCTACCAAGACAAGTGGCCCCCCAGGCGATCAAAACAGACCTGACTGCCCAGGGGTACATCGTCAAGGCGGTCCAACAGATGGGAAACATAGGGAGCAAATGGCCCCTGTATCAGGTGACACTGCCGGACGTCCCACAAAACAAAAGGGACATTAAGGTGATCCTGGCGGTCTCTGTGACCACTGAACCACTGCGCCGCAAAAACAAGACGGTGCAGTGCTTCAGATGTCAGGGCCTCAACCACATTGCAGCACACTGCTCCATGGCAGTGAGGTGCAGAAACTGCGCCGAGGCCCATGACACAAGAACTTACAACATAAAACACACGGACCCGCAAATAAGGTGCGCGCTGTGTGGCAAAAGCCACACAGCGGGTTACCAAGGTTGTGAGGTCCATAAAAGACACACACAGCAGGCAAAGGGCGCAAAGGCCGCCCCCCACACACGAAAAGAAAACACCACGAACCCATCCAGACACACGAGAAAGCAAATCATGACAACACACACGGACAAGGCCTGGGTAAAACAATGGCCGGACACACCGAGGGCGACTTATGCGGAAGTGGTTTCTCCTCCGAGGAACCATGAAAGCGTGGCCCAATCACCACAACACCAGACACTATCACGAGAACAACACCGGGAAACACAAAGCAACAACGACCAGGTCCACCATGACGGAGGAAGACCTAGGGAACCCCACACACACTCCCCTCCCCCCCCATGGACCAGTTGTTAGGCGTAATGGTGCAGACCATGAATCTTGTCATGGAAATGATGAAGGAATTCAGGGAAGCCCAGAAGCAGAACACACAGATCCTCGTCGCCATTCAGGCAACAGTCCAGCAGTCGCTCCCCTCTGCGACTTCCTCAGTAGTATCAAAACCCCATCATGAATAGACGACCGAATATTCAAGGCCTGACAATGTGCATCTTTAACGCAGATGGCATTGTTAATCAAGAGGTCGAGTTCCGAGAACTCATGAAGGAGTTCTCCATCGACATAAGCATGATGGGGGAAACCCACCTAAAACTGGGAATAAAAGCGACAGTTCCCAACTACGTTAGCTACCGTAAAGACAGGCCAACCCAAGGCGGAGGAGTGGCCATATATGTAAAAAGAGGGAACCCCCACCACCAGGTTTTCTTACCACCTACCAACAAAATCGAAGCAGTGGCGGTGGAAGTAACCACTGCCACTGGACCCCTAACAATTGTTGCAGTCTACCGACCCCCACATGACCAGATAGATGAGGGAGACATAGCTGCTCTAGGGCAAATTGAAAGCAAACTCGTAATAGGGGGAGACTTCAACGCCAAACACCCTGACTGGAATTCTAGAGTAACCTCCAGAGCAGGCGCCAAACTGCAACAACTAGCGCGCACCCACCACTTCGAAACATGGGGTCCAGCCAAGCCCACACATTTTCTGAAAAACGGAAGCAGGCCCGATGTGTTAGACATAGCTCTCACTAGGAGGATCGCAGGATTTGTGACCGCAAGGACAATCAACAGAATGTCCTCTGACCACAACCCAGTGATTCTAGAAGTCGATGTGGGAGAATGGGTAGCACTCCCACGGTACCAGACGTCTTACAAACGCACAGACTGGGAGCGATACCAAGAAACTGTTGCCTCTGATATCGCTCGCGCTCCGCCACCTACTGCCGAAACAGTAGAACAAGCGCTACTAGACTTGACAGGCACCATCTTGCAGGCAGCGGAAGAGGCCACCCCACCACAAAGGGATGGCCCTCCACCGCAAATACAGCTCCCGGAACACTTGCTAGCTCAAATCCGACACAAGAACAGAGTGGCAAAAGAGTGGAAGATCACCAGAAATCAGGCCACCAGGAGGCTGCTCAATCGTCTCCAGAGAGAACTGAAGGTAGCGCTCAATGAGCACAGAAACCAGCAATGGCAAAACCGCCTCACAGCTCTCAAAGTAGACGATCATACACTTTGGCAAGCAACCAAACAATTCACAAAAAGACGCGCTAGGATGCCGCCACTGCACAGCGAGCGGGGACTGGTCTACAGCCATGCTGAGAAGGCCAACGCCCTCACCGGCTCCTTCAAGAAGCAGTTTCAAACGGCTGAACCCCAGGATGAAGAGCATGAAGAGGTAGTCAGTCGTCAACTGGCCGTCTTCCTCAATGCTGAGGAGGACCCAGAGGACGAACCCATACTTGATGCCCCTGAGGACGTGGCAAGAGTAATCAGGTCCCTCCCTACAAAAAAGGCGCCAGGGCACGACAGTGTCACAAACCAGTTAGTCAAAAAACTCCCACCCACAGCGATCACACACCTCGCGAACGTCCTCAACGAGATTACTCGTTCCCGCGAGTTCCCAGCTTGCTGGAAACATGCGGAAGTGGTCGCGATACACAAACCAGGGAAAGACCCTCTATTCCTGCAGCACTACAGGCCAATTAGCCTCTTGCCAACACTCAGCAAGATCTATGAGCGATTCCTGCTAAAACCCATACAAGAACATTTTACCAGAGAGCAAATTCTGCCGGATTTCCAATTTGGATTCCGGCAGAACCACTCTGCCCCACAACAGGTCATGAGAATGGTTGAAGCAGCCACAGAGGGCTTCAACCACAGAGGCTACTGCGGGATAGTGCTACTAGACGTAGCCAAAGCCTTTGATTCAGTATGGCATAGAGGGCTACTCTACAAGTTGTACTCACAAGGGTTTCCAGGGAGCATAGTTCAGCTAATCAAGAGCTACCTCACGAATAGGACTTTCTCCGTCAAAGTAGAAACTGCCACCTCCACCAGAAGGCGTATTCGCGCCGGGGTGCCACAGGGATCGGTCCTGGGGCCCGTATTGTACAGTTTGTACACTGCGAACACTCCAACGGCCCCCCTGGTGCACACCGCGCAGTACGCAGACGACACAGCCTTCTACACGAGAAATGCGAACAAGGACCTGGTCATTCGTAGGCTACAAAGGGTTTTAGACGACACAGAAACCTGGGCCCGTCGCTGGCACATCACCATCAATTCGGAGAAGACGAAGGCAATGCTGATTACCCACAGGCTCAGAAGGCGCGAACCTCCTCAACGTCCCCCCCTCCACCTCCACCTAAATGGAACCCAACTCCCCTGGCGCAGAACCGCCAAGTACCTTGGCGTAAACTTGGACTCTCGTCTTATGTGGAAATCCCACATAGACGAGGTCCACAGGAAGGTCTGCGCCAGAATGTCCATCCTATACCCTATCCTGAACACAACCAGCTCCCTTCCCTGCCCAGTAGCAGTAAATGTATACCAGGCCCTGATCCGGCCGGTAATGGAGTATGCGTGCCCTGTCTGGGGATACGTGGCAAAGCAGCACCTGGACAAACTCCAGAGGCTGCAAAACCGCGCCCTCAGAAGGGCACTGCATCTACCTCTCGGATTCCCCACAGACGACCTGCGCGCCGCAGCCAAAATCCCACTCCTGAGAGAGCGTTTCCAGGATCTGGCAAGGGCCTTCTATGAAGGTACTTCCAGATCCAGAAATGCACTCATCCACTCCCTAGGTCGGTATGACATGTCCCACGATAAACACAAGCACCCTATGACGATCCTCGACGATTAAGTCAAAGAGAAAATCCCAATACCCAGTCCCTAATCCAGTTCCTTCCCATATATCACCAATCATCTCGCCTACCTAAGGCAAGTACCAGACACACTCACAACAATTCATCACATATCACAGACACCAAAAATATATAGAAAAATCACACACACATGTACACAGGGGAGTAAAAGCCAAAAGGCTACAAACTCCCCCTCACACTTCCCCAAAGAGGGGAAAGTATTAGATGAAAGCAGGCCGCGCCGTGCCACAGACGCCGTTTCCATGGCAACCACGCCGCTGACGTGCGGTTTTGACGCGCGGCAGCCCTAGTGGGAACCGGCCGGGCCACACGAACTGCCGCCGAACCGCTGGCGCGGACGCGGCGGCAGCTATGAAATACTTATCATCCGATTCCAAGGAAACTATTCGGCAGAAAAAATTGATTCTCGGGCATGTTACAGACTGATATCTTCTCTCGATGAAGGACCGAATTTCTTTTCGTTATTCGTCGTGGTTACTTCCTGTATCGCATTTACGTAAACCTTTACACGAAATTTTAATGTGTGTGTAGAGGTAAAAACGCATTGCGTGGACTTTGCGTACAGTTCATTTTAGGTAATACATTATTGCGTATGAAATTTAGTCAACATATCGAAATTGTTTTTAAAGCTGAGAGCAGATCAATAGCTATCACAGTTCTCGAGATACTGAATGATCTGTCGGCGGACGGGCTGTGCCGTGGCCGCGCGCGGATTGCTCGCGACGCGACTGGTACTTCGTCCTGCTCGTCGTAAACCATGTGGTTGTATCAACCGCAAATTTCGTAAACGGTTCAAGAAATCGAAACGTGTTTTTTTGAAAACGATAACTTGTAAAAAGTCATGTATTTCGTCGCATGATAAATATCCTTAATCTGTTTATCTACCGAGATATGAAAGTAACTACAGTTTTTCAGAAGGGATAGATAAATTTTTTTAAACAGCATTTAATAGCATGTGGAATGAGAAGTTAAACCGAAACTAATTTGCTGGTATGTCATAGGGTGTAATTTACTAAATATCTACAGCTATTGATTTTTTCCTTTGGTAAGTAACAAACTTTTTTTTCTTTATCCAGTGTACTTTACTGATTCAAGACGCGTTTCTCCTTTTATTGAGGTACGGGGTTGGACCCACCGAAACGACCGGTGCGTTTGAATAACTATATCTTACACCTACATGAAGGAAAGACGAAGTTGGCTGAAGACATGCCAATTTTTCATTTTCTGTACAATGTACTCTTTCACATATTTCATTATTCATGTTTTCTCATTTCAACATGAACAGATTTCATGACTACCGTTCATGATTGTTCACTATCTCCTAACACATTGAAACAATGTATGACAAAAGAGATTATTCAGATAGTTAAGCGAGACAAAAATATAAAATGTAATACGGTAGCAGGTACACGAAAACAGTAAGAACACAAAGGCTTAGGGGAAGGGATGAAAGTGGAATCCACCTGATAGAATTTCCCACACAGCATAATGTAATCATCGCCAGCACCTTGCTTAAGAATCACGAAGGAGTAATATATTTTTGGAACAAAGTTTCCGAAACCAAATTTTAAATTATAAGACACTTCCTGGTGCAGACGCAAACCTACAATAATTTATTGGTTACGAGCTGTGGTTTAAAACTAAAGAGACAGTAAACGGTATCAAATTAAGGAAATGGAACTTGAATAAGTCAAGACCCACAGTTTTTCGATAACCTTAAAGTTACCATAATGCAACGACTGACAGAAACAGAGAAAGGGATCCGCTAGAATACGAGTGGATATCTTTGAAAGAAGAAGTGGTGAATGCAGCAGAGTATGTTAACGGGAAGAAGGAACAGTAGAAATCTTTAGATAAAACGTGATATATTAAATTTGACACGAGGGAAAAATATAAAAATGTAGCAAACAAAGTGGGCCAACGGAAACAGAAATGTCTAAACATGACGTTAACAGAAAGTCCAAAATTGCATTGCGATTTTGCTCTTGGAAAACATAGGCGAATGAAAATAAGAAAGAACGAAGAAAACTTAGCTCAAAGGAGAAGCAAATGTCAAGAACTCATTTGGCAAAGCCAGAACGAAGCAAATGAGAGAAGGCTAGAAAGTGGAAGGAATATGTAGAGAGGAGAGGGGGAGGGGTTGTACAAACTAACATAAGCACAATGTTAGATTCCTGTGAGATGTCTGAACACGCAAGGCAATACTGATCCTACCACTTAGCTGAGTAGACACACTGAAGAACTGCGAAACTGTGTTTATAGCATTTGCATGTTTAGAGAAAGGTTTTGACAATCTTAATTAAAACATTCTTTGAAACTCTGGAGATGTCATCGATAAAACACAGGGCCACAAGATTATCTACAACTTGCACAGAAACCAAACTGC
Organism: Schistocerca americana; assembly: GCF_021461395.2. Taxonomy (NCBI): domain Eukaryota; kingdom Metazoa; phylum Arthropoda; class Insecta; order Orthoptera; family Acrididae; genus Schistocerca; species Schistocerca americana. The sequence goes on along the minus strand of NC_060130.1, from coordinate 751,266,202 downwards.
ATTTCTATGACTTCATTGACTTGAAAGGGAAGCAGTAATTGAAAAGGCAGAACTAGAGAGGATATAAAATGAAGACTGTGAATAGCAAGAAAAGCGTTCTGAAAAAGAAAATTTGTTCATATCGAATATAAATTCTAATGATTGGGTACTATTTTACAAAGGTATTTGTGTCGAGTGCAGTATTTGTGTGGAGTGCAGCTTTGCATGTAAGTGAAACGTGGGCGATGAACACTTCTCTCAAAAAGACAATGGACGCTTTCAAAATGTGGTGATCAATAAGAATGCTGAAGATCAGATATGAGGATCGTGTAACTAAAGTAGAGGTGATGATGATGATGAAGTCCCATATTCCTTGACAGAGCGTAAGGGAACGATGCGGGAGACCTGAACCGCCATACTAGGCAAGATCCTAGTGGAGGTGGTTTGCCATTGCCTTCCTCCGACCGTAATGGGGATGAATGATGATGAAGACGACACAACACCACCCAGTCATCTTGAGGCAGGTGAAAATCCCCGACCCCACCGGGAATCGAACCCGGGAAAGAAGAGGTACGGAATTAAATAGAGGAGGAAGAGGAAATTATGGCACAACTTTGACTACAAGAGGGGTAAGTTGACAGGACATATTATGAGGCATCAAAGAGTGAGGACAATGGGGTTGGGTGATAGTATTCTGATAATAATCATCTGTTGAAATGCTATTCTACTATTTTATCTATTAATATAAGCAGTGAATTTACTCTTCCATGCACTCCTCCACAAAACATTTAAACCAAAACTGAAATCACATTAACACCAAATCTTTCAACCACTGTCTGACAACTACTGCATTCACTTTCAACTTTCTATAACTATCACTGGCTAGCCACACACACATACAGATATAAGGAGAACAGAAATAAACAAACATTAGTTTTCAGCATATAATTCTTTAGGTTGGCAACATGTACATAAACAAACCAAACAGGAAGGGACATGAGGTGAACACACTGTAGTTACGACTTCAAATCAGAGTTTTTGGTAAAATGTCTACAGCTAGTGACAAGATGAAAAAAAAGAACATGAAAATGTGCTTATGTTCCATAATCTAAGTTTCAGTTCAACCTCCAGCATGTGACCAGGTGAGGGGAAACGCAGATGTCCGCCAAAAACTCGATTCACTGTAAGTAATCAGTTATTCACGTAAAAAAATATGTGAACTGTTTTATAATCTGTAAGTATCACATATCAAAACAAAACTGAATCATTCTAGATTCCACCAAAGATGCCTTAAAGTAAAAGGCGAAACGCGTCTTGAACCAATAAAGTACATTGGATAAAGAAAAAAACGTTTGTTACTTCCAAAGGAAATGATCAATAGCTGTAGATACTTAGCAAATTACATCTTATGACATACCAGTAAATTAATCTCGGTTTAACTTCTCATTCCACATGCTATTAAACGCCGTTTTAAAAAAATCATTTATCCCTTCCGAAAAAACTGTAGTTTCTTTCATATCTCAGTAGATAAACAGATTTAGGATATTTATCATGCGACGAAATACATGACTTTTTACAAGTTATCGTTCGCAAAAAAACACTTTTCGATTTCTTGAACCGTTTTCGGAATTTGCAGTTGATACAACCACATGGTTTATGACGAGCAGGACGAAGTATCGGTCCCGTCGCGGACAACCCGCGCGCTGTCACCGCACAGCCCCTCCGCCGATATATCATTCAATATCTCGAGAACGGTGATAGCTATCGTTCTGCTCTCAGCTTTAAAAACAATTTCGATATGTTGACTTAATTTCATACGCAATAATGTATTACCTAAAATGAACTGCACGCGAAGTCCACGCAAGGCGTTTTTATCTCTGCACACTCATTAAAATTTCGTGTAAAGGTTTACGTAAATGCGATACAGCAAGTAACCACGACGAATAACGAAAATAAATTCGGTCCTTTATCGAGAGAAGGTATCAGGCTGTAACATGCCCTAGAATCAAATTTTTCTACCCAATAGTTTCCTTGGAATCGGATGACAAGTATTTCATAGCTGCCGCCGCGTCCGCGCCAGCGGTTCGGCGGAAGTTCGTGTGGCGCGGGGTTCCGTACCTGACGTCACGCTCAGTGCGTTCTGTGATTAGCGACGCGCACCTGGAGCGCGGCACGCGGCAAAGGAAGTGGTTCGACATGGTCAAACCGCGACCCAGAGCCCGCCGCGCCGTGCCACAGACGCCGTTTCCGTGGCAACCACGCCGCTGACGCGCAGTTTTGAAGCGCGGCAGCCCTAGTGGGCTCCTTTATCGAGAGAAGATATCAGGCTGTAACATGCCCAAGAATGAAATTTTTCTACCCAATAGTTTCCTTGGAATCGGATGATAAGTATTTCATAGCTGCCGCCGCGTCCGCGCCAGCGGTTCGGCGAAAGTTCGTGTGGCCCGGCGTTCCGTACCTGACGTCACGCTCAGCACGTTCTGTGATTGGCGGCGCGCACCTGGAGCGCGGCACGTGGCAAAGGAAGTGGTTCGACATGGTCAAACCGCGACGCAGAGCCCGCCGCCGTGCCGCAGACGCCGTTTCAATGGCAACCACGCCGCTGACGCGCGATTTTGACGCGCGGCAGTCGTATCCTGCCTTCTAATGCCTTAACGCCAAAGTTCGCTGCACTGTCCTAATGGATTCGTTCGTCGTACGTCCCACATTGATTCCTGCGGTTAAATGCTAATGCTTATCATAAATACTGTACTGAATAAAAGAATATCATATGATACAAAACAGAAACTTTAAAGAAAGAATTCAAAAAAATTATTATTTATGAAGGTTAAAGGCCAGACCATAAATTGACCAAAGATAACATTTATCCTAGAAGTGAGTTGTAGCCGCATCGAGCTGTAAGTTCGCAGTGACTACAATGTAACTCGGCAATGGAGATGTTAAATTCACTTCTCTCTTGTACTCTTGCAATAGTAGTACGCATGTTAAGCGCCACTAGATTGTTTTAAAACCGATCTGAAGTTTAAAAGTTTTACCGTATAGACTGGAAGTGTTAGTCAGAAGTCGGACTGAAGTAAAATCATCTTTATCGTTTTGACAGATAGCGGGATAGTTGATATATGTGACAGAAAAATAACTCGTGCGATTACTGATTGGTGATGGGACTTAGCCTTCGTGATACTTAATAGTCACGAACATCAAAGGACACACAAGCAGACTGAGCGCCGACATAAACTCAATTATTAGACTTGAGTAGGCAACAGATAAACGCAATCACGAAGAACTTACAATTGTACTGTGTTGTCAGAAGCCATCGTCAATGTTAGAATTGCTGATGTTAACAGACGCAATCCCCTGAATGATATATCGGTGTGTGTGCTCAGTGTAGGGACAAATAACTACGAAGAACAATAAACTTTAATTCAACTTTAATTCTTCGTGTCACCTACATCATTTAATGGACATTTAAAGTGTATTTGTGGAATTAAATGATTCTTTGGATAACATAAAAGTGAAAAGTGATTTGGTGACAATTTGACTGTAAACAGCAATAAGTTTACACAGAAATGCGACGCATTCTGAACATTGCTCAAGGGTATGTAGAGGAACATGAAATGGGAGATACAATACTGCATGAAGTGTTTGACAGAGTACTGAAAGACCTGAGTCGAAACAAGGCCCCGGGAGTAGACAACATTCCATCAGAACTACTGACGGCCTTGGCAGAGCCAGTCCTGACAAAACTCTACCATCTGGTGAGCAAGATGTATGAGACAGGCGAAATACCCTCAGACGTCAAGAAGAATATAATAATTCCAATCCCAAAGAAAGCAGGTGTTGACAGATGTGAAAATTACCGAACTACCAGTTTAATAAGTCACAGCTGCAAAATACTAATGCGAATTCTTTACAGACGAATGGAAGAACTGGTAGATGCCGACCTCGGGGAAGATAAGTTTAGATTCCGTAGAAATGTTGGAACACGTGAGGCAATACTGACTTTACGACTTATCTTAGAAGAAAGATTAAGGAAAGGCAAACTTATGTTTCTAGCATTTGTAGACTTAGAGAAAGCTTTTGACAATGTTGACTCGAATACTCTCTTTCAAATTCTAAAGGTGGCAGGGGTAAAATACAGGGAGCGAAAGGCTATTTACAATTTGTACAGAAACCAGATGGCAGTTATAAGAGTCGAGGGGTATGAAAGGGAAGCAGTGGCTGAGAAGGGAGTGAGACAGGGTTGTAGCCTCTCCCCGATGTTATTCAATCTGTAAATTGAGCAAGCAGTAAAGGAAATGAAAGAAAAAATTCGGAGTAGGTATTAAAATCCATGGACAAGAAATAAAAACTTTGAGGTTCACCGATGACATTGTAATTCTGTCAGGGACAGCAAAGGACTTGGAAGAGCAGTTGAACGGAATGGACAGTGTCTTGAAAGGACGATATAAGATGAACATCAACAAAAGCAAAACGAGGATAACGGAATGTAGTCGAATTAAGTCGGATAATGCTGAGGGAATCAGATTAGGAAATGATACACTTAAAGTAGGCTGACCGCAGTGGCCGTGCGGTTCTAGGCGCTACAGTCTGGAATCGAGCGACCGCAACGGTCGCAGTTTCGAATCCTGCCTCGGGAATGGATGTGTGTGATGTCCTTAGGTTAGTTAGGTTTAATTAGTTCTAAGTTCTAGGTGACTGATGACCTCAGAAGTTAAGTCGCATAGTGCTCAGAGCCATTTGAACTTAAAGTAGTAAAGGAGTTTTGATATTTGGGGAGCAAAATAACTGATGATGGTCGAAGTATAGAGGATATAAAAAGTAGACTTGCAATGGCAAAGAAAGCGTTTCTGAAGAAGAGAAATTTGTTAACATCGAGTATAAATTTAAGTGTCAGGAAGTCGTTTCTGAAAGTATTTGTATGGAGTGTAGCCATGTACAGAAGTGAAACATGGACGATAAATAGTTTGGATAAGAAGAGAATAGAAGCTTTCGAAATGTGGTGCTACAGAAGAATGCTGAACATTAGATGATTAGATCACATAACTAATGAGGAGGTATTGAATAGAATTGGGGAGAAGCGGAGTTTGTGGCACAACTTGACAAGAAGAAGCGACCGGTTGGTAGGACATGTTCTGAGGCATCAAGGGATGACGAATTTAGCATTGGAGGGCAGCGTGGAGGGTAAAAATTGTAGAGGGAGACCAAGAGATGAATACACTAAGCAGATTCAGAAGATGTAGGTTGCAGTAAGTACTGGGAGATAAAGAAGCTTGCACAGGATAGAGTAGCATGGAGAGCTGCATCAAACCGGTCTCCGGACTGAAGACCACAACAACAATAACAACATATTATCTCTGGAATTACGTAGTGTACTTGTTGAAAACGCGACGTAGCGACACCTTGACGAACGGAATAATAATTAACAACTCAATATCCTCGCAAAATCATAATGTGGCCTCGGCTTGGGTGATGGTTTGATGATTCAAGACATATTTTCAACGTGTGAATACCCATTCTCAAACCGGGCATAAGAGCTACAGTTAGCAAGTTCGCGTAAACTGAAAAGTCTGTCGCGAACATCTAAAGGACTTTTGGTTATCGTTTCAGATCGCGTTATCGATTGGTGCAGCCGCTATATTTATAAGTGGAGAAGATCGATAGGCATGGAATACCATTGCTTTAATTACAAGCAAGGGTGGCGCACACACTCCGGTGTGCCGCTCCATCGAGACGTTGATATCAGTTTTGAGAGACAATATCTGTAAAATAATCAAAGCGCGCGAGGAGTTTGTTTTTATAATAGTTACAGATTGGCTTTGTCGTGGTCGACGGACGCCGTTCCATGCCATCTCGACTGGGACAACCATCACCATCGAGCCGAGAGAAAACGAGACGTGACACATGGATGCGTATACCACTATCTCTCAATTTTTTAAACTGTGCTACAGTGAAAACCCGATACGGTAGTGTTTTCGTCCCTAAATAAATTTTGAAGTGAGGAACTTTCAAATTCGGAATTTAATGTCTCTGTTTTCTGTCGGCTGTTTTCAGTTTTAATACCAGACTGATTGACGAGGAACTGAATGGACTTAACATGTGGCCAGGTCTTGTTAGGGTTTTGCTAGGATCTGGCTTTTAAAATTTTTGTAGGCTTTATGTATAACCTTTTTTTTGTGGATACATCACTTGCCACTAAGTTTTTGCTATCAGTTTCCCTGAAGTCTATTTTACAGGGAAGTAATAGTAATCTCCGTCTTCGCAAAACTATCCACATGGTACCATTATACCAAGGTGGGTCTTTACTGTCTTTATTTTACTGTTCTTTACACACTCCTGGAAACTGAAATAAGAACACCGTGAATTCATTGTCCCAGGAAGGGGAAACTTTATTGACACATTCCTGGGGTCAGCTACATCACATGATCACACTGACAGAACCACAGGCACATAGACACAGGCAACAGAGCATGCACAATGTCGGCACTAGTACAGTGTATATCCACCTTTCGCAGCAATGCAGGCTGCTATTCTCCCATGGAGACGATCGTAGAGATGCTGGATGTAGTCCTGTGGAACGGCTTGCCATGCCATTTCCACCTGGCGCCTCAGTTGGACCAGCGTTAGTGCTGGACGTGCACACCGCGCGAGACGACGCTTCATCCAGTTGCAAACATGCTCAATGGGGGACAGATCCGGAGATCTTGCTGGCCAGGGTAGTTGACTTACACCTTCTAGAGCACGTTGGGTGGCACGGGATACATGCGGACGTGCATTGTCCTGTTGGAACAGCAAGTTCCCTTGCCGGTCTAGGAATGGTAGAACGATGGGTTCGATGACGGTTTGGATGTACCGTGCACTATTCAGTGTCCCCTCGACGATCACCAGTGGTGTACGGTCAGTGTAGGAGATCGCTCCCCACACCATGATGCCGGGTGTTGGCCCTGGGTGCCTCGGTCGTATGCAGTCCTGATTGTGGCGCTCACCTGCACACGGCGCCATACACGCATACGACCATCATTGGCACCAAGGCAGAAGCGACTCTCATCGCTGAAGACGACACGTCTCCATTCGTCCCTCCATTCACGCCTGTCGCGACACCACTGGAGGCGGACTGCACGATGTTGGGGCGTGAGCGGAAGACGGCCTAACGGTGTGCGGGACCGTAGCCCAGCTTCATGGAGACGGTTGCGAATGGTCCTCGCCGATACCCCAGGAGCAACAGTGTCCCTAATTTGCTGGGAAGTGGCGGTGCGGTCCCCTACGGCACTGCGTAGGATCCTACGGTCTTGGCGTGCATCCGTGCGTCGCTGCGGTCCGGTCCCAGGTCGACGGGCACGTGCACCTTCCGTTGACCACTGGCGACAACATCGATGTACTGTGGAGACCTCACGCCCCACGTGTTGAGCAATTCGGCGCTACGTCCACCCGGCCTCCCGCATGCCCACTATACGCCCTCGCTCAAAGTCCGTCAACTGCACATACGGTTCACGTCCACGCTGTCGCGGCATGCTACCAGTATTAAAGACTGCGATGGAGCTCCGTATGCCACGGCAAACTGGCTGACACTGACGGCGGCGGTGCACAAATGCTGCGCAGCTAGCGCCATTCGACGGCCAACACCGCGGTTCCTGGTGTGTCCGCTGTGCCGTGCGTGTGATCATTGCTTGTACAGCCCTCTCGCAGTGTCCGGAGCAAGTATGGTGGGTCTGACACACCGGTGTCAATGTGTTCTTTTTTCCATTTCCAGGAGTGTATTTCGTGCACTTATTAAGACGGTGGCGTATAATGTTTACCAGCTTTAGGCTCAATTGCTCTGCGTTTGTCGGTTCTCAAATAAATGTTTTTAAAGTGTATTTTAAGTATGTTGTTAATATCTTCCATAAATCCGAGCAAAACACAAATGCTCGCCGAGTTTTAGTGATGACGTTTATACCTTTAGAGAGCATCGTTCCTATAATTGCATCATACAGCTAATCCCTCTGTCCAAGTTAACATTCTCGAAAAGATCAAGCTTTGCTGTAGCCAGAAGGCCTAAAATATGTTCTACGGGTGGTGACTGTGTGGCTTGTTGTTCGAGAAAGCTGTCCGACACTGTATTCAGTATTCGTAACACTGTTTGTCCTTAGCGCCAATAACGTGTGAATAGCTTCTCCAGTCGATACTGGACAATTTAAGTCATTACATGTAACTGCCACATGCTCGGGTATTTACGTCATAATGGGTGGTATCTCAAAATACAGCTCAAGATCATCTCTACTCTACAGGTGAAACCCTTGACTAAGTTTACACTCAGTAAAGAGTGTCCAGATTTACATATTTCCCAGGTCATTCTAGTAAGCAAAATCTGCACGTAAGAAAAGCTCACCCTGTGCCTATACACGATACAGAAACACTATACACTATAACTAACGCAATCCAAGGAATGTGGAATGAATTGTGGTTGACGGCAGAGGATGTGGACAAAAATAGTGCTTCACATAAAACACCACGGAGGCTGATACAGAGCGCACGCTGCCCCAGAACATAAGAATCGGTGAAAGAAAAAAATTTAAAACAAATACACGACAAAATTTTGGCATTGCTGTCACAAACAGATTGCACCTAACTAAATCTCACGGTCATTACGAAACAGGATTTTGACTGCGAGTAAGATTTCATGGTAAGAAAGATCACGCCATCGTACCTGTACAGAGTGACGTAGCGGAGTGGCAATACATTCAACTCGCATTCGAGAGGACGCTCATTCGAATTCGAATTTCTGTAAGAAGTACGGCTATGCCGATTGGAGAACACTCATTGTGGTGCAAACATCACCTAGTATGATTCTCAACCCACGCCCCCTATCTATGACGTCATCATGGTGACTTGACAAGCGCCGGCCGAAGTGGCTGTGCGGTTCTAGGTGCTACAGTCTGGAGCCGAGCGACCGCTACGGTCGCAGGTTCGAATCCTGCCTCGGGCATGGATGTGTGTGATGTCCTTAGGTTAGTTAGGTTTAATTAGTTCTAAGTTCTAGGCGACTGATGACCTCAGAAGTTAAGTCGCATAGTGCTCAGAGCCATTTGAACCATTTGAACTTGACAAGCCACACCCACTTTTTATGACATCTCATGCTCCTCCTCTGTCTTGAGCCAGTCGACTAATCATAGAGCTTTTAATAACACACACACACAAAATTACTGTTTGGCGTTCTGCAAACCAATCACATTTTTTCAACTTCTTCTTAAGCCACACACCTTTTGTTCACCTCCAATCACAGCCCAGTACTTTACCCACCATTAAATCGAAACTGCCAATCACTGAAAAATCTTAATTTTGTGGCATGTTCAATAGTATTCCAACTACCTGTATTACAAGAAAAAAAAACCTAAAGTGTGTAACTTGCAGTATTTCCATGTTTAAAGTACGTAGCCACACACGGACACACACACACACACACACACACACACACACACACACACACACACACATACACGCACACTGAAGGGCGAGTCAAATTAAAACACTAAATACTTGGCAGAGCAAGAGTGCTCAAGCTACCTCTGCTGCAGCTAGTGAAATAACGATGTCCTAACGTTAAATCTACCCACTGTAGACCAACGACAACACCGCATAGTACACGAGATTCTCTCTATCAAAGTTGAAAACTATGGGACAAGTTAAGGATCTTGTAATGAAAGTCAGTTATGCTTTTCAAAATGGTTCAAATAGCTCTGAGCACTATGGGACTTAACATCTATGGTCATCAGTCCCCTAGAACTTAGAACTACTTAAACCTAACTAACCTAAGGACATCACGCAACACCCAGTCATCACGAGGCAGAGAAAATCCCTGACCCCGCCGGGAATCGAACCCGGGAACCCGGGAGTTATGCTTTTAACAAAATTTTTATTTATTCTGAATTTGGACAAGACGAGTCACGAAGTTAAGTCTTCAACAGCTTTTTAAGTGTTGTTTTTTATGAAAGAGAGGTTAATTACCATAACTCTTCTCTTAGCAGAATCTGACTTTTTACTTAAACGAAGTAAGTATCACACCAACGTTGACAATGAAAGATTCAATTGATCTGCTTTTCACAGACTGATTTTTTTGTTAATTGAGCAAATATTAAACAAACTGTGTCAATGAAAGAAATAAATCACTTAGCCTTCGAATTACTTTAACCATCACCGTGGGAGAACCCCTGTGGAGGGAAGACGGTACGGAAGTAACAGTTCCATTACGTCCTTATCTGTGCAGCTCACTAACGCAAGCTTAAGGAAATTAAATTCCTACTGGAGTTAAGTCAGCACCTTAGACTCCACATTCAGACATATGAAAGACGAGCTGCTCGGATTTCAGGTCGCGCTACCATGGACTGCATAAACTCAGCTCTGATCCAAGACAGGAGGTTGCAGCAAACAGCCACATATACCCAGGAGCTTCCATCTCTCGCTATCAGCGTCTGCGCCACTCGAACCTCTGTCCGCGACACACCGAAAAATTATTTCATCCTGCTCAGCTCTCAATCTCTCAAAAAAAAAAACAAAAAAACAAAAAATTATAGGATGATACAGTGAATCCATTTCATTGCCAACGTGACAGCCGACAAATGCTGCCAAATTTTCGACAAATTGGGGAAAAAATAGCAAACGTTCCCCCCTCCCCCAGTTGTGTACACGAAGCACATTTAACCTTCATGAAATTTGTATTGGACTGAAACCAAGTTGTTTTTGATTGGTCGGTTCGTCCGCGCCCTGCGCTGGACGAACCTATGGAAACTCATTGGCTGCGCAACGTTTTGGAGAGAAAAACAGAGGCGCCGTTGCAACGTTGTGCTGGAGCCAGGGCATCGGTCTTCAATACTCCAGCCCAGAGCAGGTTGATTATCGTACTCACGCATCTTCATGGTATGGGGGAGCGGGTGCCGACCACCATCCCGTCGGCGCAGCTCGCCAACACACAAGAAGTGGCAGTGTGGGAAGTTCAGACGGAAGCCAAGTTAGGCCACTCACAAGGGGAGCGTGGTTGAAGCGGTCATATTTATCGATGGCCAACACTATCACCACAATAGGGCCCTCACCCCGTTCCGTGCCCGCCAACCGAATGCACAGCTTCATTCTCCCAACACACTGTTCATAGTTCACACAACTAACAAGGGAATCTCCCCATCGCACCCCCCTCAGAATTAGTTATAAGTTGGCGCAGTGGATAGGCCTTGAAAAACTGAACACAGATCAATCGAGAAAACAGGAAGAAGTTGTGTGGAACTATGAAAAAATAAGCAAAATATACAAACTGAGTAGTCCATGTGTAAGATAATCAACATCTAGGTGACTGTGGACCGTCGAGCGCCGTGGTCCCGTGGTTAGCGTGTGCAGCTGAAGGATGGTAGGTCCTTGTTTCAAATCCTCCCGCGGGAGAAAATTTTAATTTTTTATTTTCACACAATTATCAAAGTTCAGGCACTCACATATAATGAACTTCGCTCTCCAAAATTCCAGGACATGTTCAGATTTGCTTGGACATCTGCAGGATTTGACGGTCTACACACGGAAAAATTTGAAAACGGTAAAAACACATGTTTTGACAGAGCACAGACAAAACTGTGCGACTGTGAAACTGTTGCATTCATTTGTTGCAGTTAATGTGACAAACTCTTATGTTTTCACACTTTTTTGGGAGTGATTATCACATCCACAAGAAAACCTAAATTGGCCAAGGTAGAAGAATCTTTTTACCCATTCACCAAGTGTACAAGTTAGGTGGGTCGACAACATATTCCTGTCATGTGACGCACATGCCGTCACCAGTGTCGTATAGAATATGTCAGACGTGTTTTCCTGTGGAGGAATCGGTTGACCTATGACCTTGCAATCAAATGTTTTCGGTTTCAATTGGACAGGCACGTCCTTTCGGCTACTAATCGCACGGTTTTGCGGTGCGGTCGCAAAACACAGACACTAAACTTGTTACACTGAACAGAGACGTCAATGAACGAACGGACAGATCATAACTTTGCAAAACTAAAGAACGTAAACTTTTCACTCTAGGGTAGATTTGAACCAAGAACTTCTCGTTCCGGATTTGCTCACGCTAACCACGGGACAACGGCGCTCCTGAACACAGACGTTCCTAGATGTTGCCTATCCTGCACATGGACTACTCAGTTTGTACATTTTGCTTAGTTTTTTCATAGTTCCACACAACTTCTTCCTGTTTTCTCGATTGATTTGTTTTCAGTTTTTCAAGGCCTATCCACTGTGCCAACTTATAACTAATCTGAGGGGGGTGCGATGGGGAGGTTCCCTTGTAAGAAAGGAAAATGATGCTGACCGTAAAAATGAATATCACATAGCGATATGTGGCACTCATGTTATAACACACACACACACACACACACACGCACACACACACACACACACACACACACACACACACACACGAGGGGGCGCGAATCGCTGTGACAAGAATTTCCTCGCCAAAGAAACTATCGAGTCTGAGAAGGAATTACATGCAGCGTTAAGCGACCAAAGGGGCCAGACCTGGATGAAGACTGTTGAGGGCATGGGCATAATAAAATACAGTAGTAGCACAGCATGAGGATTTTTTTAAAAACTGTGAAATGACCCCACCATAAGATTTCGTACGAAAATGAAACACCTAATCAAATAGTGAGCCAGGTTTTAGTACATGGCAAACCTGACCGAAAAAAATTAAACAGCTAGGTCTAGCTTGAAAGTAAGCAAGCCAAATAAATGTAACATATTGGATGTAGATTTTTCAGTGGAAGAATTAAAAGAAGCCATAAGTAATTTCAAAACAGGAAAATCTGCTGAAATTGTCGGCATTAGGAATGAGATAATTAAAAATCTGTCCGAAAATGCCAAAAAAGTGATTATTAAGCCTTTTCAGTTACTACTGGAGTACTGTGAAAATATCCAGAATGTGAAGGCGCACAAAGGTCATCCCAGTTCTTAAGTCTGGGAAGGTCCCAGTTAACCCCAAGAATTATCGGCCAATATCCTTACTGTGTTCACTGCTGGAACTTACGAATAATAACGAACAGAATAGGTGGATGTTTTGACAACTGTCTAATTGAAGAACAGGCAGGTTTCCGCCCAGGGAAATCATACACAAGTCAGACTGTCAACCTAACTCAACTTACTGAAGACGGTTTTGAGAGGGGGATTCCAAGAGGAGTAGTGTTCATTGACCTAACAGCAGCATACAGCACAGTAGACCTCAGAATTCGCATCTCTAAAGTACATCGGGTAACCAACACTGACAAGATAAGCAGAGACTCTTACAACACTGTTGTTTAATAGAAGATTCTTCGTCTAGTTCCAAAAAAGAGAGCCAGATGCATAGATCAGAAGATAATGTGCTGTTGCCACTGCTGTTTAGCATATATACTAATGACGAACCCATCACCGAAAACATCAAATCTTTTATTTACGCAGATGATAGGGCAATTTCCTACCAAACAAAATCTTTTAATGAAATTGAAAATGGTCTGAGCGAAGACCTCACAACGATCAAAAACTGCTAAGGACGCTATCACCTAAAACAAAACCCTAGTAAAACGCAGGAGTGTCTTTTTCATCTTAACAACCGGGAGTCACGAAATGGGCTTATGATCATCTGGAACGGTACGTGCTTGAACAACAACCCCCATCCATCCTATCTCTCGACAGAACCTTAACATACGAGGGTGAGTCAGATGAAAAGCTTAAATACTTTTCTAAATATTATTTATTGTGCAGAAGTGGTACAAAGTTGTATCACTTTTCAACATAATCTCCCCCACGCTCAGTTGCAAGTGCTCCAGCGCTTACAAAGTGCATAAATTCCTTTAGAGAAAAATTCTTTTGGTAGTCCACGCAACCACTCTTGCACCGCGTGGCGTACCTCTTCATCAGAACGGAACTTCTTTCCTCCCATTGCGTCTTTGAGTGGTCCAAACATATGGAAATCACTTCGGGCAACGTCTGGTGAGTATGGTGGGTGAGGAAGACACTCAAAATGCAGGTCTGTGATTGTTGCAACTGTTGTACGGGCAGTGTGGGACCTTGCATTGTCATGTTGCAAAAGGACACCTTCTGACAGCAATCCACGTCGCTTTGATTTGACTGCAGGCCGCAGATGATCTTTTAGGAGATCTATGTATGATGCACTGGTGACAGTGGTCCCTCTAGGCATGTAATGCTCCAAAATGACGCCTTTTTCGTCCCAAAAGACAGTCAGCATAACCTTCCCTGCTGATGGTTCCGCTCGAAACTTCTTTAGTTTTGGTGATGAGGAATGACTCCATCCCTTGCTCGCTCTTTCGTTTCCGGTCGGTGGAAGTAATCCCAGGTTTCGTCCCCAGTAACGATTATTACAAGGAAGCCATCACCTTCTCTTTCAAAGCGCCGAAGAAGTTCTTTGCAAGCATCAACACGTCGTTCTCTAATTTCAGCAGTCAGCTGCCGTGACACCCATCTTGCAGATACTTTGTGAAACTGGGGCACATCATGCACAATGTGGTGTGCTGACCCATGACTAATCTGTAAACATGCTGCAATGTCATTCAGTGTCACTCGGCGGTTTTCGTTCACTATGGCTTCAACTGCTGCAATGTTCTGTGGAGTCACAATTCTTTACCAGACCTGGACGAGGAGCATCTTCTACTGAAGTCACACCATTTGCGAACTTCCTACTCCTTTCGTAGACTTGCTGCTGTGACAAACATGCATCACCGTACTTAACCTTCATTTGTCGATGAATTTCAATAGGTTCCACACCTTTACTACGCAAAAACCGAATAACAGAACGCTGCTCTTCCCTGGTGCAAGTCGCATTTTTTTTTCTTTATTATTATTTGCAAACCTGTTAACAGGCAGGCCAGCAGCAGCATGCAACGCCGCTCTTTGGCCTCAGAGAACACACAAGATACAAATGAAGACATCGAGAGAAAAAAACATGGTGGACATAGAAACGGAGACAAACACTTTTTAAAATACATGGAGCCGTTCACCGGCGTAGAGTCCAAGATAAAATCTGTTCAGACACTTGGACAGAGACGAATATTGTCACACGTGAACACAGGTGCATAAAAACGAATAACACTGAACCACTGAAGCACAAAACGACGACACACACAGGACACGAGGCGTTGATCTCCGGCGCGCGAATGTTCACTAACCGTGTACGAGTCCGGGGACATGCCAAGAGAGGAGGAGGGGGGGTGGGAGAGGGAGAAGGGAGAGCAGATGCCAAGGGCAGGGGAGATAGGGGGAAGGGAGGAAGGGGGAGGGGTAGCCCGGGGGAAGAGGGGAGAAGGGAGGGAATGGGGGAAAAGGAAAGAGAAGGGAAGGGAAGAGAAGGGAGGGAGGGTGCCGAAAGGAAGGGACACAGGAAGTGGGGGGGAGGATCAAAGTTGATAGGAGGGGTAGATGGAGGGGAGGAGAACATCATCAGGGAGGGGGAGCTGGCGGAAGCCACCTTGGGAGAGGGTAAGGAGGGTGGAGAGATGGAGACCGGGTGGGACGTGGGAATACAGGCGCGGCAGCGGGCGGGGGTGGGAGAGGATTGGTGAGACAAGTGGGATGAGGAGGATCGAGTTTGTGGGAGGTGTACAGGATCCGTATCGTTTCAAGGAAGAGGAGGAGGTGGGGGAAGGGGTTGAGATCATACAGGATCCGCGTGGGGGAGGGGAGACAGATGCGATAGGTGAGGCGGAGAGCATGGCGTTCAAGGATTTGGAGGGATTTATAAAAGGTAGGGGGGGGGGGGGCGGAGATCTAGGCCGGATGGGCGTAGCAAAGGATAGGGCAGATGAGGGATTTATAGGTGTGGAGGACAAGTCGCAAGTAGGGCGGCCATCTTTATATTGATACTGCGACGGTATGTGTGCACACGCACTATGCTGCCACCTACAGGCCATTCTGCACGCTGTTTGTAGTACGCTTACCAATTTACAGGATAACGGCGCGAAATTTTGATTCGTTATTAAAAATTTGAATTTTTCATTTGACTCACGCTCGTATAACAAACATATTGAGAAAACAAAAGCTCGAACAAAAGCATATAATGGCGAACTGAACAAATACATACCTGCAAAGTGGGGCGCCAAAGCGAACATACTCCGTTCCACAGCATGCGCCCCCTACTTTTCGATTGCGGAGTATGGATGTCCAATTTGGGAAAGGTCTCATCACACTATAAAAATGGATACCGTCCTAAACGACACCTGCAATAAGCTAACTGGCTACCTGAGACCTATTAGAATGGGTCATTTATATTCACTATCGCGTATTGCACCATCAAATGTCAGAAGATTCCTTCTGAGCTGGAAATAAAGGAACAAACGAAGATTGACCAGCGTTACCCGTTACGCAATCATAAACCTATTCCCAGAAGGCTGCAATCTAAGCGAAGTTTTATAAACTCAGCACAACCAACTGAAACTTCCATAAAATCATTATGGCAAGAAGAATATCCAGAAGCCCTTATCACAGGGGAAGCACTACCCCAGGGATTCCACCTAGACTGGCGACACTGGAAAACGTTGAACCGACTTCGTATAGGCACTGGCTGATCAAAACAACATATGAAGAGCTGGGGCTGCACAGACACTGCGAAGTGTGAATATGGTGAAACACATTGGGAAACGTTCTATAATCCCCGTTAGTGGATGTACCCAATGAGTGTACTCAAGAGGACTCCTGAAATTATATCGAGACAGCTGCAGTTTATACCGAATTTTGGATGAGCAAATTATGATCTGTCTTACACTTTTAATTATGTATTTTTGTATTTGACTACTATGTTTTCATACAAATTTACATATTTTCTGTTTTTTAAATGATGTGCTTGTCTTTTTTTAAGTTGCTGTATTTTTTATGATGTAGTTGATTCACGAATAAAAAAGACACACACACGCACTCCCGCGCGCACCTGCCAGAGGATACACTTGCACACGTATCTAAGAAAGATTTTATCCGCACATCTTTAGAATTGAGTGGAATAGGTCCTGGATCAACAAGAGAGATAAGGTATTATTTAGCTCGGCACTGGATATCACACATAAGTATGAAGACCTTGTAAGGCCAACAGTAGCTGGACTGAGGCGACGTGAGATGCTTCGAGAGACTTCTTGGGTAAGAGAAGCCAGCATTCTTTAATTTTCGTTACCAGTTTTTGTTCGGGATAACATCCCATCTGCATGCGGGAATCCCCTTCCAAATAAGCCCTCTCTTACAAAGTAATTCAGAAATTGTGTGTTTTATCAAAACCCAACCATTTTGGCCGGCTGTTGTGGCCAAGCGGTTCTAGGCGCTACAGTCTGGAACCGCGCGAGCGCTACGGTCGCAGGTTCGAATCCTGTCCTTAGGTTAGTTAGGTTTACGTAGTTCTACGTTCTAGGGGACAGATGACCTTAGGAGTTAAGTCCCATAGTGCTCAGAGCCATTTTTAGCTCAACCATTTTACGAATTCTTTGTTTCCTTTTCTTCGTAAGAGTTTTTAACTAGATATGTGGATGGATATCTGCTTATAACGACTCAATTTATTCCACAATACAGAACCGCTCATATAAAGTGGATGATGACTTTCTTCTAAATACAAATATAGTTACTGAAATTAATACAATAATGTCTGTTATTTAAATCATCATCTCTGGTGATAAAGAAGTCTCCTTACCTGAAAATTTTCATGGAGGGGAAAGCTAATATATCTCGAAATTGGTAGCCAGGTTTGTATATCAGCATGTCAGGTTACAGTTGGAAAACTGAAACAAAATAATATGTCAAGCAGACAGGGCAGTGATAACTGAAAGTGTATTAAATCAGACTAAGAGCAGCCGACCAGTTGCAAAGGATAAAGTAATCTTTACCTAGGTTTCAATAGATATAAATCTATCTTCTTCAGAAGACGGCCTGGGGACAATGAACATCGTAATATATATTAAGGTATGAAACATGAGTCAAGTTTTTTTTTTCTTTTTTTTTTTTTTTACTTTATTGTTATTTTGACACCTGAACAATCAGGTAGGCTGGCAGCAGCACAATACGCCGCTCTTCAGCCGAAGAGAGTACAATGAGAGAAACAGAGAAGAGACATCACGTAAAAAATCGGCGGGAAAAAACAGTAGACACATGAACATAAAAACACAAGAAGCCGTTCACACTCGATGACAATCCACACGACGAACGGTTGACACGATGCACAAACACTGAAGAAGACGACGGCACTGGTGAACGATGGAGTGTGACGGTGAAACACTGAACACTAAACATGACAGCACACACGATACACTGACGGCGGTGATCTCCGGCGCGCGAATGTCCACTGAGCGTGTGCGAGTCCGGGGACCTGCCAATAGAGGAGGAGGAGGAGGAAGGGGAGGGGGAGAGCGAGATGGGAGAGCAGAGATGCCACGGGCAGGGGAGAAAGGGGGGAGGGAGGAAGGGGGAAAGGAAGCCCGGGGGAAGAGGGGTAGAGGGAGGGAACAGGGCAAAAGGGAAGAGAAGGGAAGGGAAGAGAAGGGAGGGAGGGCGCCGAAAGGAAAGGACACCGGGAGAGGGGGGCGGGGCAGGGTCAAAGTTGATAGGAGGGGTAGATGGAGGGGACGAGGACATCATCAGGGAGAGGGACCTGGCGGTAGCCACCTTGGGAGAGGGTAAGGAGGGTGGAGAGATGGAGACCGGGTGGGACATGGGAATACAGGCGCGGCAGCGGGCGGGGGTGGGAGAGGAGCGGGGAGACGAGCGGGTGAGGAGGGTCGAGTTTACGGGAGGTGTACAGGATCCGTATCCTTTCAAGGAAAAGGAGGAGGTGGGGGAAGGGGATGAGATCATACAGGATCCGTGTGGGGGAGGGGAGACGGATGCGATAGGCGAGGCGGAGAGCATGGCGTTCAAGGATTTGGAGGGATTTATAAAAGGTAGGGGGAGCGGAGATCCATGCTGGATGGGCATAACAAAGGATAGGGCGGATGAGGGATTTATAGGTGTGGAGGATGGTGGAGGGGTCCAGACCCCACGTACGGCCGGAAAGGAGCTTGAGGAGACGGAGGCGGGAACGTGCCTTGGCATGGATTGTCTGGAGATGGGGAGTCCAGGAGAGGCGACGGTCGAGGGTGACGCCAAGGTACTTAAGGGTGGGAGTGAGGGCGGTGGGACGGCCATAGACGGTGAGACAGAAATCAAGGAGGCGGAAGGAAGGGGTGGTTTTGCCTACAATGATCGCCTGGGTTTTGGAAGGATTGACCTTGAGCAACCACTGGTTGCACCAAGCGGTGAACCGGTCAAGATGGGATTGGAGAAGGCGTTGGGAGCGTTGCAGGGTGGGGGCAAGGGCAAGGAAGGCGGTGTCATCGGCAAACTGGAGAAGGTGGACGGGGGGTGACGGCGGCGGCATGTCCGCCGTATACGAGTCAAGAATGAAGTTCAACATATATTAGGAAAATATTGTATTACAAGATGTGAGAAAGATTCTTGGTACTTACAGTATTGTAACAACATGAAGTGATATGTCTTTATCGTTTAGGCAAACATCTGCATAGTTACATTAATCATATAAAATATAGCCCTGAAAACAGGGTTTGTCAGACAAATAAAATAGGTACATAGAAGTTGCAGAGCGCCTAAGCGACTGAGTAAAATCGGCCAGCGTAGTAGCACAGCGGCCAGGGCAGGTGGCGCTCATGTCGCGAACTATGTGCCGATAGGCGTACTGAAGTAACATTTGAAACATCAATATTAAATGCGTTCATAAATAGAGTGATAATAAATAAATTGGCAAGCATGTAACACTCACCATCATTCGAGGGTTGGATTCCCTCTCTTCTTCATCGAAGAGTTTCACTGCCTGGGCTACTCTCAGGGTGCGCCTTCGACGTGGAAGATCCCTGCCGTGTCGTCTATTTGCCGCCGCCGCCGCCGCCGCCGCCGCTTGGTCGCCGCCTTCCGGTCCTTGCAACCGCCGCCGCCGTCACCGCCTGCCGGGGCTCGCCGCCCCCGCCTGGTCGCCGCCTGCCGGGGCTCGCCGCCCCCGCCTGGTCGCCGCCTGCCGGTGCTCGCCGCCGCCGCCGCCGCCGCCGCCCCCGCCGCCTGGTCGCCGCCTGCCGGTGCTCGCCGCCGCCGTCCGGTGCCCGCCGCCGCCGCCGCCGCCGCCGCCATCCGGTGCCGCCTGGTCGCCACCATCGCCGCCGTCCTGACCCTGGTCTACGGCCGTCTTCGTCTTCATCCGTCATCGTCTTTGTCCCCAGTTTCTGTCCTCTCCTCTTCGTTCTGTTCGTTCTTGTTTCTCTCTCCCGTCATGTCCGCCCCCACCACCACTGTCACTACTACCACCACCGCCATTGTCTATACCTCCCCTTCCGCCGCCTCCACCACCATAACTTGGTGAGCCCAGTCCCACCCCCCTCCTTCCATTCCACCTCTCCTCACTCTCCCTTCACCCTCTATCTTTGTCGCCCCCTCTCCCGCATCTTCCTCCCGCTCCTCTCGTTCTGATCCCTTCCCCCCACTCCCCCAGCCTGTCACCGCAGCTCCAGCTCGGGTGGTGGCCCGTCGGGCCACTGCCCATGCCCAGCTCTCCCCGTCACCTTCGCCATCACCGCCGCCACTGCCACCGTCATCGTCATCGTCGCCTTCACCGTCACCGTCACCATCTCCGGCGCCGACTCCGGCCCCGGGACCTGCCCCTCCCCGCCACATTCCCGTTGTTCCCATCCCCCACACCTCCTCCACCGCCGTCAAGCGCCCCGGTGGCACCCCTGCTTCCTCTGCTTCCAAAAAGACTGCGCCTCGTCCTCCTTCCCCCACCCATGATGCCATGGAAGTCTCCCCACCTGTCCCTGCCCCCTCATCCTCCTCCTCTCCCCCTTCCTCCTACCGCTACCTCCTATCCTGTCCTGATCCCTCTCTCCTTGAAGCCCGGAACCTCACCCTCTTCCTTCGCCAGCATTGTCCTGGTGCCCCCATCTCCCTCCTCACTCCTCGCCGAGATTCTGTTCTCATCTCCTCCCCCAGCCCAACCCTCCATACTGACATCCTCTCCCGTCTCCCCATCACCCGTTTTGGTCCCAACGCCTCCTTTACCCCTGCTCCTTCTCCATCTCCTACCCGCCAACCCCAACCCCCGCGTCGCCCGCCGACCCTCACCGCCGTGATCACTCGGCTCAGTCCGTCGATCACGGAGGAGGAGGTGTTGGCGGAGCTCCAGGCCCATCCCACGCTGGAGGTGCGGGCGGTCCGCCGCATTTTCAACTCGGCTGGCCCCACCCACCTTATGCGGGTTTTCTCTGAGGACGCCCCCTCCATTGACCGTCTCCTGAAGGAGGGTGCCCTCCTCTTCCACCAGCAGTACAAGGTCGACCCTTCCCGTTCCCCTCCTCAATCCCTGCGCTGCCAGAGGTGTCTGCGCTATAATGCGCACCCCACAGCTGAGTGCCGCGAGGCCCCCACCTGCCCGCATTGTCGGCAGGCGCACTTCCTCCGGCAGTGCCCTAACCTCCAATCCCCTCCCTCCTGCAATACCTGCAATCTCCCTCATCCCACCTACTCCCAAAAGTGTAAAGCCCGACCCCCTCCAACCACTCCTGAACTCACCGTACCTGTCCGTCCTCTGGACGCCCCCACCCCTCCTGGCAATTCCCTTCGTCCCCCACCCACCGCTGAGGACATCATCAGGTTCCTCACCATCGTCCTCCAGAATGTTCATCCCTTTCAGCGCCCTCACACCCTCCAGCAGATCTCCCTTGCAGCCTGTTCCATCTTCCAACTCAAGATGTACGCCACCTACTCCAACAACCAGGCCCATTTCACCTTCTCCCGTCTTGACACCCTCGTTTAAATCCCAGTCATGGCGCAACAGCAACGTATCCTTTTCAACAACATACGCTCCCTTCCCGCCAACAAAAACCTGTTCCTGCACACCCTTGCCACCCACCGCGTGGATGCCTTCCTCCTCAATGAAACCTTCCTGCAACCCCACCACACAGTCCACACTTCGCCCTACCTCCTCCACCGCTCCGATAATCCCCTCCCGATTGCGCGTAGCGGAGTTGCCATTGGTCACCACCGCCAGATCCCCGTTCGGCTCCAACCTCTCCTTCCCGACCCCACCGAACACCTGATCCTTAGTCTCTTCTTCCCCGGCCTTACCGTTACCTGCGCCACCATCTATGTCCGCCCCAACGCTCCTATTCCCTTCGACTTCCTCTCCCACGTCGATCGTACCTTTTCCTCCTACGTGATCGCCGCCGACCTCAACATCCATAGTCGTTCCGCTGCCCAGTTACAGCGATGGCATCGGTTCCTCTCCACCCTTCAAGGTGACCTCGTCCCCATCCCCCGGCATACCCGTCCTGAATCCAACTCCACTCCTGATGTTATCCTCTCCTCCCCCAACCTCCTTGGCCGCATAACGGTGGATGTCCTGGAGCCTATTGGTAGCGACCATCTCCCTGTCCTCCTCACCGTTTCAGACGGTCGTCGCCCTCGCCCCGACCCTCGTACTGACCCTCCCCCTAAGTATGTCCACGACTATTCCCGAGCCGACTGGAATGCCTACCGGGATACCCTTTCCACCCAGGTCGATAGCCACCCTCTCACCTACCACCACCCTGACGATGTCACCCATGCCGCCTCCTTTCTCCAGCAGACCTTGTCTGAGGCCGTGGAGGCCCACGTTCCTACTGTCGCCATCCACCCCCACCGTCCTACCTTACCCCCACAGGCCGTTCTCCTCCTCCGTGAATCCCGTCGTCTCTACCGTGCCTTCCTGTGCACGCGTGACCCGGACACACTACGACGCCACCGGCAACTCCAGCGACACGTTCGTAATTTGCTCGCGGCTAAGAAACGCCGGGATTGGCGACAGACATGCGCCCGTTTAAATGCAACCCTACCAATCAACTCGTCCAAGTTCTGGTCGGCCTTCCGTCGCCTTACCGGAACTGAACCCTCCCCCTATTATCCTCTTCTCCATGATGATCACCCTTTCCCTGACTCCCTTAGTAAGGCCAATCACTTTGCCTCCTACCTCTCCGATGTATTTTCCGTCCCCGATGATCCCCAGTTCGATTACTCCCTCTTCCCAGATATCCGCGATCGAACTGACACCTCTTCCCCTCCCCTCGCTCCTGGCTTCCAGTACTTGGACAACATTACACACACGGAACTCAATGCCTCTATCACTACCCAGGATCTCATTGCTACACTCCGCACAAAACGCAACACCGCTCCTGGTCATGATCGTGCCACCTACCGTCACCTTCGTGAAGCTCCTGTCTCTTTCCTCTCCACCCTGGCCAGGCTCTACAATGTCGTCCTGTCCACCGGTTACTACCCCGACCTGTGGAAAACCTCCCGTATCCTCATGTTCCTTAAACCTGGCAAACCGCCGTCCGCCGTCTCCTCCTACCGTCCCATCAGCCTTACCTCGGTCTTCAGCAAGGTCCTAGAATCTATCCTCACCCGCCGCATCCACCAGCATCTCCGCCAGCACCGCCTCCTTCCCGTCACCCAGTGTGGCTTTCGGCCATCCTTCTCTTCCGACGACCTTCTCCTTCACCTCACTCATCTCCTTTCCGAACAGCTTAATTCCCGTCGCTCCGCCATCTTCCTCTCACTTGACCTCGAACGCGCTTATGACCGCGTCTGGCATTCCGGTCTCCTCTTCAAGCTCCAAACCTTTGCCCTTCCCATTAACTACGTCCGTCTGATCGGTTCCTTTCTCTCCCGCCGTCCTTCCTATGTCACCATCCATAACACCGATTCCTACACCTTTTTCCCCTCCGCCGGTGTGCCCCAAGGCTCCGTCCTCTCCCCCCTTCTGTACCTTTTGTACACGGCGGACATGCCGCCGCCGTCGCCCCCCGTCCACCTCCTCCAGTTTGCCGATGACACCGCCTTCCTCGCTCTTGCCCCCACCCTGCAACGCTCCCAACGCCTTCTCCAATCCCATCTTGACCGGTTCACCGCTTGGTGCAACCAGTGGTTGCTCAAGGTCAATCCCTCCAAAACCCAGGCGATCATTGTAGGCAAAACCACCCCTTCCTTCTGCCTCATTGATTTCTATCTCACCGTCTATGGCCGTCCTATCGCCCTCACTCCCACCCTTAAGTACCTTGGCGTCACCCTCGACCGTCGCCTCTCCTGGACTCCCCATCTCCAGACAATCCAAGCCAAGGCACGTTCCCGACTCCGTCTCCTCAAGCTCCTTTCCGGCCGCACGTGGGGTCTGGACCCCTCCACAATCCTCCACACCTATAAATCCCTCATCCGCCCTATCCTTTGTTACGCCCATCCAGCCTGGATCTCCGCCCCCCCTACCTTCTATAAATCCCTCCAAATCCTTGAACGCCATGCTCTCCGCCTTGCCTATCGCATCCGTCTCCCCTCCCCCACGCGGATCCTGTATGATCTCCTCCCCTTCCCCCACCTCCTCCTTTTCCTTGAAAGGATACGTATCCTGTACACCTCACGTAAACTTGATCCTCCTCACCCGCTCATTTCCCCGATCCTCTCCCACCCCCGCCCGCTGCCGCGCCTGTATTCTCACGTCCCACCCGGTCTCCATCTCTCCACCCTCCATACCCTCTCCCAAGGTGGCTTCCGCCAGCTCCCCCTCCCTGATGATGTCCTCGTCCCCTCCATCTACCCCTCCTATCAACTTTGACCCTGCCCCGCCCCCCACTTCCCGTGTCCTTTCCTTTCGGCACTCTCCCTCCCTTCTCTTCTCTTCCCTTCTTTTTCCGTCTCCCTGTCCCCTCCCTTCCCCCTCTTCCCCCGGGCTTCCTCTCCCCCTTCCTCCCTCCCCCCTATCTCCCCTGCCCGTGGCATCTATGCTCTCCCCTCTTGCTCTCCCACTCCCCTTCCTCCTCTTCCTCTCTTGGCAGGTCCCCGGACTCGCACACGTATAGTGAACATTCGCGCGCCGGAGATCGTCGCCTTCTGTGTCTCGTGTGTGTGACGTCGTATAGTGTTTTTGGTGTCCGCCGTCCCACTCCTACGTTCACTTGTGCCGTCGGACTCATCAGTGTTTTGTGCGCCGTGCCAACGTGTTTTCAGTGTTGTTATCGTCACATGTGAACGACTCCGTGTTTTTTATGTCTCTGTGACCTCTCTCTTTTGCCCGTCACTTTGTTCATTGTCATTCACCATGTTTTATACTCTTGTAAACCGCTATGGCTGAAGAGCGGCGTAGTGTGCCGCTGCCAGCCTACCTGAGTTGTACAGGTTTTAAAATAACAATAAAGTAAAAAAAAAAAAAAAAAAAAAAAAAAAAAATTATATCACCATATTAGTGAAGCCCATAGAACGTATATAAGTCAAAATATCAAGAACAATTAGTAATGGCTTTTAAGAAAATTACGAGACCTGGTCTACAATCCAGTTACTACGTAATATAGAATAAGAGAAAATTACATGAGGGCCGCTGTAGTGGCAGCCATACATCGGGAGAAGAACACATTATATAAACGGTAGTAAACTGAAAGATTTGAAAGTGCATTATAGCTTCCTGAGGAAATAGACTACTGAGGTTACTAGCATTAATGTTATATATTAAACAGTACGGGTTTAAAGCCTTCGAAAAATTGTTTACAGGCAAGGTTCAACTGATCATTCAGAATATTGCCATATTTGAGCTCTAGATGTTTAAAAATAAATAGCTCTTCCCACAGATCTAGTCTCCGTCCTTTGACCTGTCTATGTAGGATAACCGTGTCTTCTAACTGTTTAGGCGTATGGCCGGTTATCAAGAGGTGTTCAGCAAAGGTAGAGTTGCGAATATTCGTTCCTTTTTCACCTAAAAGATGTTCTTTATATCGTGTTTTCACAGCTCTGCCGGTTTGACCAATATAATAAGAGGGGCAGTTATTACAGGTTAGCTTGTAAATACCTGAATTAGAAAACCAATCGCTGGCAATCTCTACTGACTGTACAAGATTTCTTTTTAAACTGTTATTTGTAGGAAAGTAGACGTTACAGTTATATTTTTTATTTAGAAGACGTTTAATCCTATACGATAAGTTACCCAGGAAAGGGATGGAAATAAATTTTTTAGTTTCTGTGGTATCCGTGGGGAGAATATTTCTCAAAGTCGAACATTTTTGGGAGATTTTCTTATTGAGCAGGTAATCGATCATATTCTGGTTATACCCATTATTAACCGCAATCGCTTTGATGACATTCAATTCCTTTTTTTTTTCCGCAGGTGATAAAGGAGTGGTTACCATTCGGTGAATGGCGGAATGAAAAAATGCAAATTTATGAGCTTTTGGATGGGTTGAGTCAGCAGGAATGACATTATCAGAATATGTTTCCTTGCGGAAGATGTTAAAATGGAAGGAATTATCTTCTATAGAAATTGTTAAATCGAGAAAATTAAGTTCACGTTTATCATTTTGAAGTTCTTTTGTGAAGGAAATTTTTTCATGTAAACCGTTGAAAGTGTTAAAGAGATGCTCTAACTCATGATCAGTGCCATCAAAAGCAATGAAAATGTCATCAACATACCGTGCATAATAGCGGATTTTGTGGCGTAATTCTGAACTTGAATTGAAGAACGTTGTTTCCAGGGCGTTAATGAAAACCTCTGCTAGAATACTGGCGAGGGGGCTACCCATTGCTAGACCATCTGGCTGTACATACATTTTCCCGTTAAATGTGAAGTAATTGTATTTTAAAATGACCTTAAGCAAACCAATGAGTTCGGCAATCTGAGTTTCACTTAATTTTTTATGTTTAAGAAGATTCTCTATTACAAGGTCTATGGTTTCATCGACCGGAACATTTGTGTAAAGGCTGACGATGTCAAAGGACACCAGTCTAGTGTCAGGTGTACAACTTATAGATTGAATATTGTTAATTAATTTCTTACTGTTTTTTACAGAAAAATTATTTTCAAACGTGAAAGCATCTTTAATTTTAGAATGGAGGCGCCTAGCAAGTGCGTGATGTGGACTGCCTATACCATTCACTATAGGGCGGATCGGGTGATTTTGTTTATGCAGTTTAAACTGACTTCTGAGCACTGGTGGTTTAGGGTTCATATTTATAAGCCCTTTCTTTTGGAACTTATTGAACAAGCTGACGGAATTCGTTAAAGTACGCCGGATTTCATTTTGCAGTTCAGTAGTAGGATCTACAGTAACCTCAGTGATGTCGTTTTCCTCAAAAAACTTTACAGTCTTCTCTATATATTCATTTTTATAAGCCACGACCACGGTGTTCCCTTTGTTATGCTTATCTCCTAATAAGCAATCGGGCGAATATAGTATAATAAAAAGCATTAATCATAAACGTAGAGAGCACGACGCCTTAGTCACTAAGAGTGACTAAGGACAGGGAGATGGTCGCTACCAATAGGCTCCAGGACATCCACCGTTATGCGGCCAAGGAGGTTGGGGGAGGATAGGACAACATCAGGAGTGGAGTTGGATTCGGGACGGGTGTGCTGGGGGATGGGAATGAGGTCGCCTTGAAGGGAGGAGAGGAACCGATGCCACCGCCGTAACTGGGCAGCGGAACGACTATGGATGTTGAGGTCGGCGGCGATCACGTAGGAGGAAAAGGTACGGTCAATGTGGGAGAGGAAGTCGAAGGGAAGAGGAGCGTTGGGGCGAACATAGATGGTGGCGCAGGTAATGGTAAGGCCGGGGAAGAAGACACTAAGGATCAGGTGTTCGGTGGGGTCGGGAAGGAGAGGTTGGAGCCGAACGGGGATCTGGCGGTGGCGCAATCGGGAGGGGATTATCGGAGCGGTGGAGGAGGTAGGGCGAAGTGTGGACTGTGTGGTGGGGTTGCAGGAAGGTTTCATTGAGGAGGAAGGCATCCACGCGGTGGGTGTGCAGGAACAGGTTTTTGTTGGCGGGAAGGGAGCGTATGTTGTTGAAAAGGATACGTTGCTGTCGCGCCATGACTGGGATTTAAACGAGGGTGTCAAGAGGGAGAAGGTGAAATGGGCCTGGTTGTTGGAGTAGGTGGCGTACATCTTAAGTTGGAAGATGGAACGGGCAGCAAGGGAGATCTGCTGGAGGGTGTGAGGGCGCTGAAAGGGATGAACATTCTGGAGGACGATGGTGAGGAACCTGATGATGTCCTCAGCGGTGGGTGGGGGACGAAGGGAATTGCCGGAGGGGTGGGGGCGTCCAGAGGATGGACAGGTACGGTGAGTTCAGGAGTGGTTGGAGGGGGTCGGGCTTTACACTTTTGGGAGTAGGTGGGATGAGGGAGACTGCAGGTATTACAGGAGGGAGGGGATTGGAGGTTAGGGCACTGCCGGAGGAAGTGCGCCTGCCGACAATGCGGGCAGGTGGGGGCCTCGCGGCACTCAGCTGTGGGGTGCGCATTATAGCGCAGACACCTCTGGCAGCGCAGGGATTGAGGAGGGGAACGGGAAGGGTCGACCTTGTACCGCTGGTGGAAGAGGAGGGCACCCTCCTTCAGGAGACGGTCAATGGAGGGGGTGTCCTCAGAGAAAACCCGCATAAGGCGGGTGGGGCCGGCCGAGTTGAAAATGCGGCGGACCGCCCGCACCTCCAGCGTGGGATAGGCCTGGAGCTCCGCCAACACCTCCTCCTCCGTGATCGACGGACTGAGCCGCGTGATCACGGCGGTGAGGGTCGGCGGGCGACGCGGGGGTAGGGGTTGCCGGGTAGGAGATGGAGAAGGAGCAGGGGTAAGGGAGGCGTTGGGACCAAAACGGGTGATGGGGAGACGGGAGAGGATGTCAGTATGGAGGGTTGGGCTGGGGGAGGAGATGAGAACAGAATCTCGGCGAGGAGTGAGGAGGGAGATGGGGGCACCAGGACAATGCTGGCGAAGGAAGAGGGTGAGGTTCCGGGCTTCAAGGAGAGAGGGATCAGGACGGGAGAGGAGGTAGCGGTAGGAGGAAGGGGGAGAGGAGGAGGATGAGGGGGCAGGGACAGGCGGGGAGACTTCCATGGCATCATGGGTGGGGGAAGGAGGACGAGGCGCAGCCTTTTTGGAAGCAGAGGAAGCAGGGGTGCCACTGGGGCGCTTGACGGCGGTGGAGGAGGTGTGGGGGATGGGAACAACGGGAATGTGGCGGGGAGGGGCAGGTCCCGGGGCCGGAGTCGGCGCCGGAGATGGTGATGGCGACGGTGAAGGCGACGGCGACGATGACGATGACAGTGGCAGTGGCGGCGGTGATGGCGAAGGTGACGGGGAGAGCTGGGCGTGGGCAGTGGCCACCACCTGAGCCGGAGCTGCAGTGACAGGCTGGGTGAGTGGGGGGAAGGGATCAGAACGAGAGGAGCGGGAGGAAGAAGTGGGAGAGGGGGCGACAAAGATAGAGGGTGAAGGGAGAGTGAGGAGAGGTGGAATGGAAGGAGAGGGGTGGGACTGGGCACACCAAGTTATAGTGGTGGAGGCGGCGGAAGGGGAGGTATAGACAATGGCGGTGGTGGTAGTAGTGACAGAGGTAGTGGGGGCGGACATGACGGGAGAGAGAAACAAGAACGAACAGAACGAAGAGGAGAGGACAGAAACTGGGGACAGACAAAGACGAAGACGGATGAAGACGAAGACAGCCGTAGACCAGGGTCAGGACGGCGGCGATGGTGGCGACCAGGCGGCACCGGATGGCGGTGGCGGCGGCGGGCACCGGCGGCGGCGGCGGCGGCGGCGATCAGGCGGCGGCGGCGGCGGTGGCGGCGGCGGCGGCGAGCACCGGCAGGCGGCGACCAGGCGGGGGCGGCGAGACCCGGCAGGCGGCGACGGCGACGGCGGCGGCGGTGGCGGCTGCGAGGACCGGAAGGCGGCGACCAAGCGG
This sequence comes from Schistocerca americana, assembly GCF_021461395.2. Classification (NCBI taxonomy): domain Eukaryota; kingdom Metazoa; phylum Arthropoda; class Insecta; order Orthoptera; family Acrididae; genus Schistocerca; species Schistocerca americana. Next base: position 751,236,450 of record NC_060130.1, on the reverse strand, counting down.
CGGCGTCGGCGGCGGCGTGCACCGGCAGGCAGTATGGACGGCAAGCAGACGACACGGTAGGGATCTTCCACATCGAAGACGCACCCTGAGAGTAGCCCAGGCAGTGAAACTCTTCGATGAAGAAGAGAGGGAATCCAACCCTCGAATGCCATGGTAATATAACTTTATATTTTGGCTATATAGACCACTGCATGTAACTCACGGCGGAAGCGCCACCTGTCTTTTTGATGTATGTATCTACGTTATTGTTCCTATACCTCCCACAATGTCATAACGGGAGTGTTACATGCTTGCCAATTTATTTATTATCACTCTATTTATGAACGCATTTAATATTGATGTTTCAAATGTTACTTCAGTACGCCTATCGGCACATAGTTCGCGACATGAGCGCCACCTGCCCTGGCCGCTGTGCTACTACGCTGGCCGATTTTACTCAGTCGCTTAGGCGCTCTGCAACTTCTATGTACCTATTTCATTTGTCTGACAAACCCTGTTTTCAGGGCTATATTTTATATGATTAATGTAACTACGCAGATGTTTGCCTAAACGATAAAGACATATCACTTCATGTTGTTATAATACTGTAAGTACCAAGGATCTTTCTCACATCTTGTAATACAATATTTTCCTAATATATGTTAAACTTCATTCTTGACTCATGTATGGCCGTCCCATCGCCCTCACTCCCACCCTTAAGTACCTTGGCGTCACCCTCGACCGTCGCCTCTCCTGGACTCCCCATCTCCATACAATCCAAGCCAAGGCACGTTCCCGACTCCGTCTCCTCAAGCTCCTTTCCGGCCGTACGTGGGGTCTGGACCCTTACACGATCCTCCACACCTATAAATCCCTCATCCGCCCTATCCTTTGTGATGCCCATCCAGCCTGGATCTCCGCCCCCCCTACCTTTTATAAATCCCTCCAAATCCTTGAACGCCATGCTCTCCGCCTCACCTATCTCATCCGTCTCCCCTCCCCCACGCGGATCCTGTATGATCTCATCCCCTTCCCCCACCTCCTCCTTTTCCTTGAAAGGATACGGATCCTGTACACCTCCCGTAAACTCGATCCTCCTCACCCGCTCGTCTCCCCAATCCTCTCCCATCCCCGCCCGCTGCCGCGCCTGTATTCCCACGTCCCGCCCGGTCTCCATCTCTCCACCCTCCTTACTCTCTCCCAAGGTAGCTTCCGCCAGCTCCCCCTCCCTGATGATGTCCTCCTACCCTCCATCTACCCCTCCTATCAACTTTGACCCTGCCCCACCACCCACTTTCGGTGTCCTTTCCTTTAGGCACCCTCCCTCCCTCCCTTCTCTTCCCTTCCCTCCCCTTCTCTTTCCTTTTCCCCCGTCCCCTCCCTCCACCACTCTTCCCCCCGGGCTTCCCCTCCCCCTTCCTCCCTCCCCCCTTTCTCCCCTGCCCGTGGCATCTCCGCTCTCTCCTCTCCCTCTCCCACTCCCCTTCCTCCTCCTCCTCTCTTGGCAGGTACCCGGACTCGCACACGCATGGTGAACATTCGCGCGCCGGAGAACATCGCCGTCAGTGTCTAGTGTGTGTGCTTCGTTTTGTGTTTTGTGCAGTTACAACTCCACTGTTCACATGTGCCGTCGCAGCTCTGCGTGTTTTGTGCGCCGTGTCAACCAGTGTTAGTGTTTTTTCGTCCAACGTGAACGGCTTCTTGTTTTTTTGTTTTTTTGTAACTACTTTCTTTGCCCGCCATTTTTTGTATGTTCTGTGTCACCTATCTCATATTATTGTACCCCATACGGCTGAAGAGCGGCGTATTAAGCTGCTGCCAGCCAGCCTTGTATGAGGTGCTGAAAATTACAATAAAGGAAAAAAAAAAAAAAAAATCTTGACTCATGCACACCCCACCCGAAAGTAACACCACCCCCGATGTTGTCATTGCCTCCGCCAACCTCCTTGGGCGTATCACTGTCGCCGTCCTTGACCCCACAGGTAGCGATCACCTCCCTGTCCTTCTCACCATAACGTCTGCAAACCGCCCCCCTCCGGCTCCGCAACCTGCACCCCCTCCCAAGGTCGTCCATGACTATCGCTGTGCCAACTGGGATGCCTACCGGGACTCCATATCCACCCAGGTCGAAAGCCACCCTCTTACCTATCGCCATCCTGACGACATCATTCGCGCCTCGTCCTTCCTTCAGACAGTAATTACTGACGCCATGGAGGCCCATGTTCCTACTAAAACCATCCACCCACACCGTCCCACTCTCCCTCCGCGGGCTGTCCTCCTCCTCCGTGAATCTCGCCGCCTCTATCGCTCCTTCCTCCGCACTCGTGACAGGGATACACTTCAACGCCACCGGCAAATACAGCGACACGTACGGAACCTTATTACAGCAACGAAACGCCGGGACTGGCGCCAGACCTGCACACGACTCAATGCCACCCTCCCTATCAACTCCTCCAAGTACTGGTCTGCCTTCCATCGTCTTACTGGTTCCCTTTCCGCTCCCCACTACCCCCTTCTCCATAACGATCGCCCCCTTCCAGACAACCTCAGTAAGGCCCACCACTTCGCTTCCCACCTTTCCAAGGTCTTCTCCATCCCCGATGATCCCCGCTTTGATTATTCTCATTTCCCCACCGTCATGGAACGTGCTGATACCTCAGTCGCTCCACTTGCTCCTAATCTCCAGTACTTGGGGCAGTTGCCCCCCTCCGACGTCAACACTCCCATCACAGCACAAGACATTAAACTTCTCCTCCAGTCCAAACGCAACACGGCCCCTGGTCACGACTGTGTCACCTACCATCACCTTCGAGAAAGCCCCTATTCCTTCCTAACTGTCCTCGCCCATCTCTATAATGTCATCCTCTCTACTGGCTTCTACCCTGACCTGTGGAAGACCTCCCGCGCCCTCCTCTTCCTCAAACCCAACAAACCCCCTTCTGCCGCCTCATCCTATCGTCCCATCTGCCTCACCTCCGTCTTCAGTAAGGTCCTTGAATCCATCCTCTCCCACCGTATCCATCGGCACCCTGCTCAACACCACCTCCTCCCCCTTACCCAGTGTGGCTTCCGACCCTCCTTCTCTGCTGACGACCAACTTCTCAACCTTGTTCACCTTCTGTCCCTCCAGCTCAACTCCCGTCGCTCCGCCATTTTTGTTTCCCTTGACCTCCAAAATGCCTATGACCGTGTATGGCATCCCGGTCTCCTCTTTAAACTCCAAACCTACGCCCTGCCTATCAATTTTGTCCGTCTGGTCGCTTCCTTCCTCTCGCACCGTCCTTCCTATGTCACCCTCCACAACACCAACTCCCGTATCTTTTATCCCACGGCTGGCGTCCCCCAGGGTTCTGTCCTCTCCCCTCTCCTTTATCTCTTGTATACAGCTGATATGCCCAAGCCACCCTCACCAGTTCACCTTCTCCAATATGCTGATGACACCGCCTTCCTGGCTCTCTATCCTACCCTTCAACGGTCTCAACGTACCCTCCAAACCCATCTTAACCAGTTCACCACTTGGTGTAACCAGTGGCTCCTCCGTCTCAACCCCTCCAAAACCCAGGCAATCATCATAGGCCGTACCACTCGCTCCTTTCGCCTCCAAGATTTCTACCTCACCCTTTATGGTCGTCCTATCCAACTCACCCCCACCCAGAAATACCTTGGCCTCACCCTTGACCGACACCTCACCTGGACCCCTCATCTCCTGACCATCCAGCAGAAAGCCCATTCCCGCCTCCGCCTGCTGAAACTCCTGTCCGGCCGGACATGGGGATTGCATCCTTCTACCATCCTCCACACCTACAAATCCCTCATCCGTCCTATCCTCTGTTATGCCAGCGTCGCCTGGATCTCCGCCCCCACCCGCTTTTACAAGGCTCTCCAAATCCTTGAACGCCATGCGCTCCGCCTTGCCTTCCGTATCCGCCTTCCTTCCCCCACACGGCTCCTGTATGAACTGATCCCCTTCCCCCACCTCCTCTTGTTCCTCCAACATCTCCGCATCCTTTACATTGTTCGCAGGGTTGATCCCCCCCACCCTCTGGTTTCCTCCTTCCTCTCCACCCCCCGCCCGTTGCCGCGCCTCTATCGCTGTATCCCTCCCTCTCTCCACCTCCACACCCTCCATCTCCTTCATCAGGGCAATTTCCAACGCCTCCCCCTCCCGGTTGATGAACTTTGCCGTGACATATACCCTTCCTTCCAACTATAACCCGGCCTTGTTCCCCCCCCCCTCCCCAGGGCCCCCTTCTCCTCTTTCCTCCTTCTCCCAGAGCGGATTTTCCTCCATCCCCCCCTCCCCTGAGACCCTGCACCCCATACTTGCCTCTCTCCTTCCCACATCCCTCCCTACCTGGCCCTCTTCCGAGCGCCCCCCATTCCCCTCCCCCATCTCTTCCCCTCCCTACCTTCTTCAGGTCTCCCTCATCTCCTTGAACTTGGCAGATCCTCTGTATTGATCATCATCAGTGTGCCACGTCAGTGTTGTGTTTCGTGCTGTTTCTCGTGTGCGTCAAGAGGTGTGATTTTAATTGTGTACTGCCTTGAGGTTCGCCGTCAGTGTTACGTTGTGTTCTATGCCATCCGTCAACACCTTTATGCTCCAGTCATACTGTGCCTTGTGTTCTTTTAATCGTCGCAGTGTGTGGCTTTTTGTGTGTGCTACTTTTAAACAGTTTTTTATCTCCATTTTACAGTCACCCCGTTTTTTGTATATTGCCTTCCATAATGTTCTCCCTTTTTTTATATCTATGTTCGCCTTCTTCTCTCCTTTGCTGTTTTTAAATGTCTTCTATTGTTTTGTTCTATGTCTTTCGGCTGAAGAGCAGCGCATATGCTGCTGCCATCCCGCCCCGATGGGGAATTGAAATACAATAAAGGGAAAAAAAAAACTTGACTCATTCAGAGGGTTGGATTCCCTCATTCGAAGGCGCCAGTTTCCAAGGCCTGGGCTACTCCCTGGATGGAATCTTCGCGTTCGAAGATTGTGTCTGTCTGTCTGTCTGCTCGCCGGTTACTGTTGCAGCTGTTCGTCCGTCCGTCTGCCCGCCGCTTACTGTTGTAGCTGTTCGTCCGTCCGTCCGTCCGTCCGTCCGCCTGCCTGCCTGCTCGCTGTCCGTCTCGCCTGCTGTCCGTCCGTCCGTCTATTCGCCGCCGCCGCCTGCTGTCCGTCCGTCCGTCCGTCTGTTCGCCGCCGCCGCCGCCGCCGCCGCCGCCGCCAGCCGGTGTTCGCCGCCGCTGCCGCCGCCGCCGCCAGCCGGTGCTCGCCGCCGCCGCTGCCGCCGCCGCCGCCAGCCGGTGCTCACCGCCGCCGCCGTCGCCGCCGCCGCCGCCGCCGCCGTCGCCGCCGCCGTCCGCCCTGGTCGTCCGACCCTGGTCTGCGTCCGTCTGCGTCTTCGCCGGTCCTCGTCTATCTGCGTCTTCGCCGTTTCCCAGTTTGTGTCCTTTCCTTTTCGTGCTGTGCGTTTTTTCTTCCTGTCGTCATGTCCGCCCCCACCACCACCGTCACTACTACCACCACGGCCATCGTCTATACATCCCCTTCCGCCGCCTCCACCACTATAACTTGGTTTGCCCAGTCCCACCCCCCTCCTTCCATCCCACCTCTCCTCACTCTCCCTTCACCCTCTATCTTTGTCGCCCCCTCTCACGCTTCTTCCTCTCGCTCCTCTCGTTCTGATCCTTTCCCCCCACTCCCCCAGCCTGTCACTGCAGCTCCGGCTCGGGTGGTGGCCCGTCGGGTCACTGTCCACGCCCAGCTCTCGCCGTCACCTTCGCCATCACCACCGCCACTGCCACCGTCATCGTCATCGTCGCCATCGCCTTCGCCTTCACCATCACCGTCACCATCTCCGGCGCCGACTCCGGCCCCGGGACCTGCCCCTCCCCGCCACATTCCCGTTGTTCCCATCCCCCACACCTCCTCCACCGCCGTCAAGCGCCCCAGTTGCACCCCTGCTTCCTCTGCTTCCAAAAACGCTCCGCCTCGTCCTCCTTCCCCCACCCATGATGCCATGGATGTCTCCCCGCCTGTCCTTGCCCCCTCATCCTCCTCCTCTACCCCCTCCTCCTACCGCTACCTCCTCTCCCATCCTGATCCCTCTCTCCTTGAAGCCCGGAACCTCACCCTCTTCCTTCGCCAGCATTGTCCTGGTGCCCCCATCTCCCTCCTCACTCCTCGCCGTGATTCGGTCCTCATCTCCTCCCCCAGCCCAACCCTCCACACATACCTCCTTTCCCGCATCCCTGTCACCCGCTTTGGCCCTCATGCCTCTCTCACCCCTGCTCCCTCACCACCTCCCTCCCGCCAACCCCAACCTCCGCGTCGCCCGCCAACTCTCACCGCCGTGATCACTCGGCTTAGTCCAGTGATCACGGAGGAGGAGGTGTTGGCGGAGCTCAAGGCGCATCCCCATTTGGAGGTGCGTGTGGTTCGCCGCATACATAACGCTGCCGGCCCCACCCGCCTTATGCGGGTTTTTTCTGAGCACGCCCCCTCCATTGACCGTCTCCTGAAGGAGGGTGCCCTCCTTTTTAACCAGCAGTACAAGGTCGACCCCTCCCGTTCCCCTCCTCAATCCCTGCGCTGCCAGAGGTGTCTGTGCTATAATGCGCACCCCACAGCTGAGTACCGCGAGGCCCCCACCTGCCCGCATTGTCGGCAAGCGCACTTCCTCAGGCAGTGCCCTAACCTCCAATCCCCTCCTTCCTGCAATACCTGCAATCTCCCCCATCCCACCTACTCCCAAAAGTGTATAGCCCGACCCCCTCCAATCACTCCTGAACTCACCGTCCCTGTCTGTCCCCTGGACGCCCCCACCCCTCCTGGCAATTCCCTTCGTCCCCCCCCCACCGCTGAGGACGTCATCAGGTTCCTTACCATCGTCCTCCAGAATGTTCATCCCTTTCAGCGCCCTCACACCCTCCAGCAGATCTCCCTTGCTGCCCGTTCCATCTTCCAACTCAAGATGTACGCCACCTACTCCAACAACCAGGCCCATTTCACCTTCTCCCGCCTTGACACCCTCGTCTAAATCCCTATCATGGCGCGCCAGCAACGTATCCTTTTCAACAACATCCGCTCCCTACCCGCCAACAGGAACCTCTTCCTGCACACCCTTGCCACCCACCGCGTGGATGCCTCCCTCCTTAATGAAACCTTCCTCCAACCCCACCATACCGTTCACACTTCGCCCTACCTCCTCCACCGCTCCGATAATCCCCTCCCAATTGCGCGTGGCGGAGTTGCCATTGGTCACCACTGCCAGATCCCCGTTCGGCTCCAACCTCTCCTTCCCGACCCCACCGAACACCTGATCCTTAGTCTCTTCTTCCCCAGCCTTACCGTTACCTGTGCCACCATCTATGTCCGCCCCAACGCTCCTATTCCCTTCGACTTCCTCTCCCACGTCGATCATACCTTTACCTCCTACGTGATCGCCGCCGACCTCAACATCCATAGTCGTTCCGCTGCCCAGTTACGGCGGTGGCATCGGTTCCTCTCCACCCTTCAAGGCGACCTCGTCCCCATCCCCCAGCATACCCGTCCCGAATCCAACTCCACTCCTGATGTTATCCTCTCCTCCCCCAACCTCCTTGGCCGCATAACGGTGGATGTCCTGGAACCTATTGGTAGCGACCATCTCCCTGTCCTCCTCACCATTTCAGACGGTCGTCGCCCTCGCCCCGATCCTCGTACTGATCCTACCCCTAAGTATGTCCAAGACTATTCCCGAGCTGACTGGAATGCCTACCGGGATACCCTTTCCACCCAGGTCGATAGCCACCCTCTCACCGACCACCACCCTGACGATGTCACCCATGCTGCCTCCTTTCTCCAGCAGACCTTGTCTGAGGCCGTGGAGGCCCACGTTCCTACTGTCGCCATCCACCCACACCGTCCTACCTTACCCCCACAGGCCGTTCTCCTCCTCCATGAATCCCGTCGTCTCTACCGTGCCTTCCTCCGCACGCGTGACCCGGACACACTACGACGCCACCGGCAACTCCAGCGACACGTTCGTAATTTGCTCGCGGCTAAGAAACGCCGGGATTGGCGACAGACATGCGCCCGTTTAAATGCAACCCTACCAATCAACTCGTCCAAGTTCTGGTCGGCCTTCCGTCGCCTTACCGGAACTGAACCCTCCCCCTATTATCCTCTTCTCCATGATGATCACCCTTTCCCTGACTCCCTTAGTAAGGCCAATCACTTTGCCTCCTACCTCTCCGATGTATTTTCCGTCCCCGATGATCCCCAGTTCGATTACTCCCTCTTCCCAGATATCCGCGATCGAACTGACACCTCTTCCCCTCCCCTCGCTCCTGGCTTCCAGTACTTGGACAACATTACACACATGGAACTCAATGCCCCTATCACTACCCAGGATCTCATTGATACACTCCGCACCAAACGGAACACCGCTCCTGGTCACGATCGTGCCACCTACCGTCACCTTCGTGAAGCTCCTGTCTCTTTCCTCTGCACCCTGGCCAGGCTCTACAATGTAGTCCTGTCCACCGGTTACTACCCCGACCTGTGGAAAACCTCCCGTATCCTCATGTTCCTTAAACCTGGCAAACCGCCGTCCGCCGTCTCCTCCTACCGTCCCATCAGCCTTACCTCGGTCTTCAGCAAGGTCCTGGAATCTATTCTCACCCGCCGCATCCACCAGCATCTCCGCCAGCACCGCCTCCTTCCCATCACCCAGTGTGGCTTTCGGCCATCCTTCTCTTCCGACGATCTTCTCCTTCACCTCACTCATCTCCTTTCCGAACAGCTTAATTCCCGTCGCTCCGCAATCTTCCTCTCCCTTGACCTCGAACGCGCTTATGACCGCATCTGGCATTCCAGTCTCCTCTTCAAGCTCCAAACCTTTGCCCTTCCCATTAACTACGTCCGTCTGATCAGTTCCTTTCTCTCCCGCCGTCCTTCCTATGTCACCATCCATAACACCGATTCCTACACCTTTTTCCCCTCCGCCGGTGTGCCCCAAGGCTCTGTCCTCTCCCCCCTTCTGTACCTTTTGTACACGGCGGTCATGCCGCCGCCGTCGCCCCCCGTCCACCTCCTCCAGTTTGCCGATGACACCGCGTTCCTCGCCCTTGCCCCCACCCTGCAACGCTCCCAACTCCTTCTCCAATCCCATCTTGACCGGTTCATCGCTTGGTGCAACCAGTGGTTGCTCAAGGTCAATCCCTCCAAAACCCAGGCGATCATTGTAGGCAAAAACCACCCCTTCCTTCCGCCTCCTTGATTTCTATCTCACCATCTATGGCCGTCCTATCGCCCTCACTCCCACCCTTAAGTACCTTGGCGTCACCCTCGACCGTCGCCTCTCCTGGACTCCCCATCTCCAGACGATCCAAGCCAAGGCACGTTCACGACTCCGTCTCCTCAAGCTCCTTTCCGGCTGCACGTGGGGTCTGGACCCCTCCACAATCCTCCACACCTATAAATCCCTCATCCGCCCTATCCTTTGTTACGCCCATCCAGCCTGGATCTCCGCCCCCCCTACCTTCTATAAATCCCTCCAAATCCTTGAACGCCATGCTCTCCGCCTAGCCTATCGCATCCGTCTCCCCTCCCCCACGCGGATCCTGTATGATCTCATCCCCTTCCCCCACCTCCTCCTTTTCCTTGAAAGGATACGGATCCTGTACACCTCCCGTAAACTTGATCCTCCTCACCCGCTCGTGTCCCCGATCCTCTCCCACCCCCGCCCGCTGCTGCGCCTGTATTCCCACGTCCCACCCGGTCTCCATCTCTCCACCCTCCTTACCCTCTCCCAAGGTGGCTTCCGCCAGCTCCCCCTCCCTGATGATGTCCTCGTCCCCTCCATCTACCCCTCTTATCAACTTTGATCCTCCCCCCCACCTCCTGTGTCCTCTTCTTTAGGCACCCTCCCTCCCTCCCTTCCCTTCCCTCCTCTTTCCTTTCCCCCCTCCCTCCTCCCCTCTCCACCGGGCTTCCCCTCCCCCTTCCTCCCTCCCCCTCTCTCCTTTGCCCTGGCATCTCTGCTCCCCCCTCTCCCATTCCCCTTCCCATTCCTCCTCCTCCACCTCCTCTCTTGGCAGGTCCCCGGACTCGTACACTCTCAGTGAACATTCGCGCGCCGGAGATCATCGCCGTCAGTGTTTCGTGTGTGTGCCTTCGTTTGTGTGTAGTGTTGTTCGCCGTCACGCCCCCACCGTTCACGTGCCGTCGCCATCATCCATGTTCTGTGCATCGTGTCGCCCAGTGCTAGTGAGGTTTCTCGTCCAGCGTGAACGGCCCCATGTTTTTTTTTCGATTTTTAGTGTCTACATTTTTTTTGCCCACCGTTTTTACTGTCTACTCTGTGCCACCTTTATGTACTCCTTGTTGTAACACTCAAGGCTGAAGAGCGGCGTATTGTGCTGCTGCCAGCCCGCCTTTGTATAAGGTGTTAAAATCACAATAAAGAAAAAAAAAAAACTTGACTCATGTTTCATACCTTAATATATATTACGATGTTCATTGTCCCCAGGCCGTCTTCTGAAGAAGATAGATTTATATCTATTGAAACCTAGGTAAAGATTACTTTATCCTTTGCAACTGGTCGGCTGCTCTTAGTCTGATTTACGTGCAACCGTTGCTGTAGCGCAGCTATGTTTAAAGTACCGAAAGTGTATTAGGTTGTAAATTGAGTGTGGACATCAGCTACTACAGATTATCCCCATTTTACATTCAGTTACGAATTAGCATCAAACAAAATGCCTCATTTTATATTCAAATTGTTATGTTAACGCATAAACAACTAATGCCTTTTAAATGCTCCAGAGTTTCAAACGCTGTAAATGGCTTCCTTACATGTGTTAACCTTGCAGTCGGTTTTCAACGTTTTGATTTGCAGTTAAAACCATTTCCACAGATTTAACCCTTTCAGACCTCGATCTTTTCTGCAGGAAGGAAAATTTTTCTTCGTGTGGTAACGCTCTTACATGATTTTTTAATGATTCTAGATGCAAGATTTATACAAAAATATGTACCCATTTTCCAAATATACTTTGTACTTTTGGCTTCATTTCATGGACTGAAATAATTAATTATGAAATACTCTCTATTGTAATAGATAGGCCGGCCGGTGTGGCCGTGCGGTTAAAGGCGCTTCAGTCTGGAACCGCGTGACCGCTACGGTCGCAGGTTCGAACCCTGCCTCGGGCATGGATGTGTGTGATGTCCTTAGGTTAGTTAGGTTTAATTAGTTCTAAGTTCTAGGCGACTGATGACCTCAGAAGTTAAGTCGCATAGTGCTCAGAACCATTTGAACCATTTTTTTGTAATAGATAATATGATTATTCAGTAACTACCATGCAACATAACAATAGCAAATTCAATTTTAAAGTGGAATATAGGGAACCAGCGACAGACGTGTATCCTGGACGTCACGAGCTGCTGCGCACTGCTACACTGACTTGTTGGTATTTTCACAGTGATGCCCAAACGTTGGCAGCACTTGTGCATGACAAAAAGACTGAACGTTCACAAATATGTACTTCAAATTCCATTGCGGAAAAATACTTCCGTTGAGGCTGCGACACAGTTAAATTTGATGTACACAATTGTAGCCGGTGAGTGTGAAAGGGTTAAGTAAATAAATGCAAATGTCATGAGAGTAGGGCCTCCCGTCAGGTAGACCGTTCGCCGGGTGCAAGTCTTTCGATTTGACGCCACTTCGGCGACTTGCGCGTCGATCGGGATGAAATGATGATGAGTAGGACAACACAACACCAAGTCCCTGAGAGGAGAAAATCTCCGACCCAGCGGGGAATCGAACCGGGACTGTTAGGATTGACATTCTGTCACGCTGACCACTTTTTTTAAATTTTATTATTACTTTTATACCAGGAACAGGGTACATGAACAAAATATCTTTATTGGTACAAGCACAAATACAACAGAAATGCCATCCTTCCGGCGGAAATAACACGAGACATTACACTCGTACAAGGCGAGCAATTTTTGTTATTAAAAAGGTATAGGGAAAAAGAATAACGATACTGATGTAAGCTAAGAGGTATGAAGCAATAGACAGTGGAGTGGGGGATAAACCAGAGTGTTCTGGTATAGTGCATATCGCGGAGAGTCTCAGATGTCAGTAGGGGAAAATGGGGAGGGGGGGGGGGGGGCGGGGGCGGGAGTGCTGTCGGCGTGTGGCACCATCCAACTGAGCGGGGGTGATGTAAAGATCGCATGTAGGTAACTGGCGAAGAAGGCGCGGTAGCGCGGTCGGTGTTCGACTTCACTGTGGGCGGTTTGTAAGTACTGCCAGAAATCAAGGCATGATTTGCCGCCATCATTATACATGTAGGTGATCGGTCATCCCTTTACCCACACAATCGCACGATTTTTGGTGGCGGGGAAATAAGTATCCTCGTGATGGATAAAAGACCATGGGTCAATCGAGTCCAGCGGAACGTGGAGGTAACAGGCAACGAACTGTCGGCCAAGTTTGCAGACGTCACTGGTGGCAGCACAAGTCAGTCGATGAATATCGTCATCCATGAGGTGGCAAATGGAACAAAGTGGAGAGTCCGTTAGTCCGATGGCGTGAAGACATTGATTTGTGGCGAATTTTCCATTTGGGACTTGGTACCATGTTGCCCGGACGTTGGAGGGAAGAAAAGGCTGGTGGATTTGACGCCAAACCGTGTGCCACCGCTTGGACGGATTTCTGAGTTCGATATTGTTGCTGGATATAGAACGAAGCAGTGAGGTGAAAAAATCTTTAGGTCTAGCAGATTGCGTGGTCGGTAAGTGTGTGTGAGCATAACTGAAGTCGACGATGAAATCAGAAATGTGCGTCAGATGGTGCTTGATGTGTCCGACTGGGACTAGTGGTGTTATGATCGCGGGCACAAGAATTTCCAGAAAGCTGCGCGTAAGGGAGGTGCTCCCGACCACTCAGCTACCGGGGGCGGACAGAGGGTTAAGTAATCTAATAACTTGTTGACATCATTCCTCAGAGACATCACACATTACAGAATAATAACAAGATACATGTCCAGTTACCTAATGCAGTTTATACAGTACATTCAAAATACAGCTAACGCTACTGACCGACTCCACATACAACTGGAAAACACACAGAGTGAATTACTTTGGTGAGTGGTTAATACCTGTGTCAAAATTATAGCGAAGCACGGATAAACGAATGTACAGTATTAGTGGTGGCACAATGACGTTGATTAAATATCCTAGCACGTAAGGCGAAGTGACATAATTCTATAGAGGAAAAAGATCACGAGTATTTGGGAAGCAATAACATTAAGTATTCTGCAAATGGGAAGAAGCGAGAGCGGAGGTGATTCTCAGGATCCTAGTGGAGGCCAACGACGGGAAGAATTCCAATGTGCACTCTGTGTGCATACCGAGAGGAGTCAGTTCCGCATGTGGAGGAGTGCTTCCGGATGCCATAAACAACACAGGGGGCAGCGAACCGCAGGTGGTGGTCCATGTCGGTACTAACGATGTGTGTCGCTTTGGATCAGAAGAAATTCTATCTGGTTTCGGGTGGTTAGCTGAAGTGGTAAGTACTGCCAATCTTGTTAGCGAGATAAAGGCAGTGCTCACCATCTGTAGCTCAGGCGATTCTGTGACCGTTTAGGTTGCATATTTCTCGATTTGCGCCATAGGGTGGTGGGGTTTCGGATCCCGTCTAATAGGACAGATGTCCATTCAACACAGGAGGTGGCTTCACGTGTAGAGGGGGCTGTGTGAAATGGTCTGGGCGGTTTTCTAGGTTAGAGGCTCTGGAGAAAGTGCAGAAAAGGCTTCAAAAAAATGGTTCAAATGGCTCTGAGCACTATGGGACTTAACATCTGTGGTCATCAGTCCCCTAGAACTTAGAACTAAGTAAACCTAACTAACCTAAGGACATCACACACATCCATGCCCGAGGCAGGATTCGAACCTGCGACCGTAGCGGCCACGCGGTTCCAGACTGAAGCGCCTTTAACCGCAGGGCCACACCGGCCGGCAGAAAAGGCTTCATTTTCAAAAGATTAAGGATGAACACAGGATGGGGCAGACGTAGCAAGAATCAGTATTGTAGTTGTAAATTGTCGTAGCTGTGTTGGGAAACAACCAGAGCTCCAAGCACTAATAGAAAGCACTGAAGCTCAAATCGGTGTAGGTAACAGCAGTTGGCTAAAGCCAGAGATAAGTTAAGCCAAAATTTTTACAAGGAACCTAACAGCGTTTAGAAATGATAGATTAAATACAATTCCTGGTGGCGTCTTTGTTGCTTTTGAAAGTAGCTTATTTCGTAGTTAAAGTAGATCGTTCCTGTGAGTTATTATGAGTAGAGGTTATACTTGACAACCGGACTAAACTAATAATTGGTTCCGTTTACCGACCTTCCCTAGTCAGATGATATAGTTGCTAAACAGTTCAAAGAAAACGGATTTATTGAAAATAGATACCGCACTCATACGATTATAGCTGGTGGTGACTTCAATCTCCGCTCGATTTGGTGGAGAAAATACTTTTTCAAAACCGGTGGCAGCTTCGAAAGATCGTCAGTAATTGTACTAAATGTTTTCCCCGAAAATTATTTTGGGCAATTAGTTCAGAAGCCCACTCGAAGTGTTGATGGTTGCAAAAACATATTTGACCTCAAAGCAACAAATAATCCTGAGCAAATAGGGAGCACCATGACGGATACAGGGATTACTGACCACAAGATTGTTGTAGATTGACCACCGCAGTAACCAAATCCATCAAAGTAAACACTAAATACATCTACTTCAAAAATCAGGTAAAAATTCATTTGACGCAATCCTAAGAGACAACCACCAGTCCTTCCCAACTAACTGTCTAAGTGTAGATGAGATGTGGCTTCAATACAAAGAAACAGTATTGAGGCAACTGAGAGATTCATACCAAAGTAAATTAATAAAAAATTGGTACTTACCTTCCACGTTATACAAAACAGGTCAGCACACTGTTGCAGAAACAAAGAAAAAAGCACGCCAAATTTAAAAGAACACAAAATCTCCAAGACTGGTGATGTTTACACCACACATGTTGCCTCAACACCTCTCAGCTACAAGCAAACGAAATGGTTACGTTAACTGGCTTTGTAGCAATAACTGTAATGTCACAGTGAAATTAGCTGCCACGTGGCAGTGTATGACTATACTGGCGATAAGAGAGTCCTACTCTCTGATAACAGGCTCATAAAGCCTGTCACTTGCCAGGTCGCTGCCCACTTCGTGTTGCATGTAGAGGAAGCACTCATCACTGTTGGGACATGACTGTGCGCAGTCAATTTTATGTTATACTTTTAATAACCTTAAAATGGTATTCTGTGAGGAGAACACGGAGCATCTACATCTACATGACTACTCTGCAATTCACACTTAAGTGCCTGGCATAGGGTTCTTCGAACCATCTTAAGACATTTTCTCTACTGTTACACTCTCTAAGAGCGTGTGGGAAATAGGAACACTTAAATTTTTCTGCACGAGCTCTTATTTCTCTTATTTTATCATGATAATCATTTTTCCCTGTGTAGGTTGGCGACACTAAAATATTTTCACATTCAGAAGAGAAAGTTGGTGAATGAAATTTCGTGAAAAGATCTCGCCGCAACGAAATACACATTTGTTTTAGTGACTGCCATCCCAGTTCGCTTATCATATCCGTAACACTCTCCCCTATTTTGCAGTAACACAAAAGGAGCTGAACTTCTTTGATATCTTTCAATGCCCTCTAGCAATCATGTCCGGTAAGGATCCCATACTGCGCAGCAATACTGTAGCAGAAGACCGACAAACGTAGTGTAGGTCCTCTCTTTAGCAGACCTGTCACATCTTCTAAGTGTTCTGCCATTAAAACGTAGTCCTTGGTTTGCCTTGCCCACGAAATTATCTGTGTTATCGTTCCAATTTAAGTTGTTCGTGATTATAACTCCTAGGTATTTAGTGTAATGGACAGCCTTTAAATTTGTGTCATCTATCGTGAGACCGAAATTTAACGGATTTGTTTTTGTACTTGTGTGAATGACGTCACACTTTTCCTTATCGAGAGACAACTGACACTTTTCGTACCGTTCAGACACTGTGTCTAAGTGATTTTGCAATTGCTTTTGATCTTTGATAACTTTCCTAGATGGTAAATAACAACATCACAAACACTCTAAGTGGGGTGCTGAGATTGTCTCCTAAATCGTTTATGTAGATTAGGAACAGAAGAGGGCCTACAAAACTTCATTGGGGACGCTGGCTATCACTTTTGTTCTACTCGATGATTTTCCGTCGACAAGAACGTACAGTGACCTTTCTCAGAAAAAATCTTAGATCCAGCCGCACAAATCAAGCGATATTGTATATGTACGAAATTTGAGACGTCTCTTGAGAGGAACGGAGTCAAAAGCCTTCTAGAAAACTAGAAATACGGAATCAGTTTGAGATCCGATGTCAACACATCTCATTACTTTGTGCAGATAAATAGCTAGTTGTATTCCACAAGAACAATATTTTTTAAATCCGTGTTGATTGTGTGTCAATAGAATATTACCTTCTAGGTAATTCATAGCGAATCTCGAAACTTAGCTCGGACTTCACTGCGAGATGCTTTTAATACCTTACACAGAGAAACTCTGTCTCGAAATCTGAAGAAAAACCAAAGAGATTCTGGTTGCATGTAAAGTACACCAGCTGCTAGACACAATCAGTTCCTTCACTGCGCAGTACCAATGCTAGTATAGCCGACGACAGCAGTACTAAAGCGGAGTTATCAAACACAGTTTTCTGAAATTCCTTCACCAAAGAAGACGAAGTAAATATTCCATAATCCGAATCGATTCAACTACCAGCATGAGTAACTTAGAAGTAGTTATCTTCGGTATAGTGAAGCATCTTAAAGCACTTAATAAAAGCAAATATCTCGGTCCCGATACCAAACCAATGAGGTTCCTTTCAGATTGTGCTGATACAAAAGCCTGATACTTAGCAATCTTATACACCCGCTCACAAGACGAAAGATCCTCACGAAACGACCGAAATTTTGCACAGGTCAAATCAATACTCAAGAAAGGAAACAGAAGTAATCCGCTTAGTTACAGAACCATATCACTAACGTCGATTTGAAATAGGATTTTGAGATATATACTGTGTTCGGATATTATGAATTGCAACGAAAGTAACGGCATATTCACATACAATCAGGATGTATTCAGAAAGTATCCTTCTTGTAAAACACAACTAGCTATTTATTCACACAAAGTAATGAGTGCTATTGACAGGAGATCTCAAATTGATTCCATATTTCTAGTTTTCCAGAAGGCACCTGACACCGTTCCTCACAAGAGACTTCTAATCAAATTTCATGGCTAAGGAGTATTGCTTTAGTTGTGCCCCTGGATCTGAGATATCCTCACAGAAAAATCAGAGTACATACTGACCATCAGAAAACCATCGAATAATCCAGCGTTCCTCATAGAAGTGTTGTGAGTCTCTGCTGTTCCTAAGGTACATAAAGGATTTAAGAGACAATCTGAACAGCCCACTTAACTTGTTTGTAGATGATGCTAACATTTACCGTCAAGTAAAGTCATCAGAAGATCAAACCCAATTGCAAACTCAACTAGACCCGGTATCTGAATGGAACGAAAAGTGGCAATTGTCCCTCAGTAAGGAAAAGTGTGACGTCCTCCACATGAGTACAAAAACAAATCCGTTAAATTTCGATTTCACGATAAATGACACGAATTTAAAGGGTGTCAATTACAATAAATACCTAGGAATTAAAATTACGGGCAACTTCAGTTCGAATAATGACACAGATAATGTTGTGGGGAAGGCAAACCAAAGACTAAGTTTTATTGACAGAACACTTAGAAGATGTGACAGCTATACCAAAGAGACAGCCTGCACTATGCTTGTACGTCTTCTGGTAGAATACTACTGTGCTGTATGGGATCTTTACCAGATAGGATTAACGGAGGTTATTGAAAAATTTCAAAGAAAGGCAGCAACTTTTGCATTATCGCGAAATAGGGGAGAGAGTGTCATGGATCTGATAAACAAATTTCGATGGCAATCATTAAAATAAAGGTGAATTTTTTTTCGGCGCGATCTTTTCACGAAATTTCATTCACCAACCTTCTTCTCTGATGTGAAAGTGTTTTATTGACGCCAATTTACATACGCAGAAATGTTCATCATACTAAAATAAGAGAAATCCGAATCCGTACTGAAAATTTTAAGTGTTCATTATTCTCGCGCGCTGTTAGAGAGAGTAATGGTTGAGAAATAGTCTCAAGGTGGTTCGAAGAACCCCGTGCCAGGCACTTGAGTGTGAACTGCAGAGAAGTCATGTAGATGTAGATTTAGATGCTCTATGTTCCCCTCACAGCCTACCATTCTGGCATTATAAAAAATGTAACATTGAATTCACTGAAAATAGCACAAATCCCAAAAGTAACGAGTGCTTCCTCTGCCTACCACAAGAAGTGCGCAGCGGCCTGGTATGTGGCAGGTTGCATGTTTTCCAAATCAGCGGTGGCTGAACGTAGCCTGCTTAACAAGCATAAGATTTTATTTGAAGAAACCAGAGTAATAGCCCACGCATCGAATTACTGGCACTGTGATCCGGGAAGCAGTCGAAATTAGACTTAGCGATAGTAACTTTAACAGAGACAACGGCTATGCACTTAGCAACACTTGGAAGAGTGCACTGGGTAAAGAAAAATCGCAGAGAAAAATATCCCGCACTTTACCTCCTGATTCAAGGGATGGCGCTGCAAGCAACGCGGGATCGAAACTAAATCTATGGAAGTAGAGGGCACCACTTCACTACGCGCCATATCGCTGTTGCTATGACGTATTCCAGCCAATCAGAAGCCATCCTTTGCATATAAAAGTGGGAACCACGCTAGTTCACGACACATCTCGAGGGTTGGATCCCCTCCTTCGAAAGCGTCAGATTGCAAAGCCTGGGCTACTCTCAGGGTGGAATCTCCGTCTTCGAAGATTCTGTCTGTCTGTCTGTCTGTCTGTCCGCCCACCGCCGCTTGCTGCTGTAGCTGTTCGTCCGTCCGCCTGCTTGCTCGCTGTCCATCGCCGTCGCCGTAACCGCTGCCGCCGCCGCCGCCGCCGCCGCCGCCGCTGCTGTCTGCTGTCCGTCCGTCTGTTCGTCGCCGACCATCGCCGCCGCCGCCGCCGCCGCCGCCGCCGCCTGCTGCCCATCCGTCTGTCAGTCGCCGTTCGTCTGTCATCTACACCTCCCCCTCCCCCGCCCCCACAGTCACTTCCTGGAGTGCCACCCCTGGCCTCCCTCCTTACACCTCCCCTCCCCTTCCCACACTTACCCATCCCCCTATCTCCTCCCCTGCTGTATACCCACACCTCTACACCCTTCCTCCAGCCTCCACACCCTCAACAGCTCCCACTACTACCCCCGCCCTCACGTACGCTTCTGTTGCCGCCTCTGCTGCCGCCCCTCAGGTGGTTGGCTTCCCCTCTCACCCACCCTGTCACTTTGTCATCATCTCCCGCACGCATCACGTCGCGCCGAGCCACCATCGCCACCACTGAACCGGCTGCTTCTCCCGGTGCCTCTACTATGCCACAGGGATCTGCCAACTGCCACCTCCCTCTCCTCCCCGTTCCTCTCCCCTCCTCCCAGCCTCCAGCCTCCAAACAACCCCAAAAGCGCGTCATTACCGACTCTGCTCCCGTCACTTCCCACAAAAAGTCAACACCACCTCCCCCTCCCCCTGCCGTCTCCATGGACACCACCCCTCCTCCTGCCACCCATACCTCGGCCCCCACCCTCCACACCTTTGTCCTGTCAACACCTGATCCTAAGTTCCTCGACGCTCGTACCCTCACCATGGAGATACGAAAGTACGTACCTGGTGCTCCCATTTCCCAACTCATTCCCCGCAGGGAATCAGTCCTTATCAAGTCCCCATCCCCATCCTTTCACACAGACCTCCTGCAAAAACTCCCACGAGTTATGTTTGGCCCCCGTGCCTCTCTGACACCCTTCCTTTCTGCTTCCACTCCTCGTCAGCCCCAGCCTCTCTGTCGCCCCGCCACCTACACCGCTGTGATCACTAAGCTCAGCCCGGTGATCACAGAGGATGAAGTGTTGGCAGAACTGAACTCCCACCCGAAATTGGAAATCCGCTCTGCCCGCCGTATCCACAATGCCTCTGGTCCCACCTACCTCATGCGGGTGTTCTCCGTGTCCGCCCCATCCATTGACCACTCCTCGCCCAGGGTGCCATGATATACCACCGTTGCCACCCTGTCGAATCCTCCAAATCCCCTCCCCAATCCTACCGTTGCCAGCGGTGCCTGACGTACAATGACCACCTGACTCCCAACTGCAAAAACCCCACCACCTGTCCCCATTGCAAGGCCTCCAACTTTCTTAACAACTGCCCCAACCTCGCTGCTCCTCCTTCCTGTAATACCTACAATGGCCCCCATCCCACCTACTCCCACAAGTGTAAAGCTAAACCCCCTCCAGCCACCCCTGAGCTTACAGTCCCAGTTCATCCCGTCGATCCCCCTGTCCATCCCAACAATTCCGTCCGTCCACCCCCCATGGCCGAGGACATCATCCGGTTCCTTACTGTTGTACTCCAAAACATTCACCCTTTTCAGTGCCCCCACACCTTCCAACAAATCTCCCTTGCTGCTCACGCCGTTTTCCACCTGAGCACCTTCGCCACCTACTCCCACAACCAAGCCCACTTCACCTTCACCCGCCTCAACACCCTAGTTTAAGTCTCTTCCCTTCCCTCTCTTCCCCCCCCCCTCCTTCCCGCCACGGCGCGGCACGAGTATCGCATCCTCTTCCAGAACATACGCTCATTCCCCTCCAACAAATACCTCCTCATGCACACCCTCTCCCACCACCAGGTCGACACCTTCCTCATGAACGAAACCTTTCTCCAGCCCCACCATTCTATCTGCACCTCTCCCTATATACTCCACCGCACTGACGCTCCTGGTCCTCGTGCGCACGGTGGAGTCCGGATTGGCCACCTTAAGCATATCCCCGTCCGGCCACAACCTCTCTTCAGTGACCCCACTGAGCACTTTATACTTAGCGTCTTCTTCCCCTCCCTCACCATTACCTGTGCCACCATCTATGTTCGCTCCACTGCTCCACTTGCTTATGACTTCATCTCACACATTGACCGCACCTTCTCCACCTATGTGATTGCCGCCGACCTCAACATCCATAGCCGCACTCCTGCTGCCCTTTGGTGGTGGCATCAGTTCCTCTCCACAATCCAAGGTGACCTTGTTCCCCTTCCCCAACACACCCGACCCGAAAGTGACACCACCCCCAATGTTGTCATTGCCTCCGCCAACATCCTTGGGCGTATCGTTGTCGCCGTCCTTGACCCCACAGGTAGCGACCACCTCCCTGTCCTTCTCACCATAACGTCTGCTCACAGCCCCCCTCCAGCTCCGCACCCTGCACCCCCTCCCAAGGTCGTCCATGACTATCACCGTGCCAACTGGGGTGCCTACCGGGACTCCATCTCCACCCAGGTCGAAAGCCACCCTTTTACCTATCGCCATCCTGACGACATCATCCACGCCCCGTCCTTCCTTCAGAAGGTAATTACTGACGGCGTGGAGGCCCATGTTCCTACTAAAACCATCCAACCACACCATCCCACTCTCCCTCCGCGGGCTGTCCTCCTCCTCCTCTGTGAATCCCGCCGCCTCTATAGCTCCTTCCTGCGCACTCGTGACAGGGATACACTCCAATGCCACCGGCAAATACAGCGACATGTACGGAACCTTATTACAGCAACGAAACGCCGAGACTGGCGCCAGACCTGCACAAGACTCAATGCCACCCTCCATATCAACTCCTCCAAGTACTGGTCAACCTTCCATCGCCTTACTGGATCCCTTTCCACTCCCCACTACCCCCCTTCCTGACAACCTCAGTAAGGCCAACCACTTCACTTCCCACCTTTCCGAGGTCTTCTCCATCCCCAATGATCCCCACTTTGATTATTCTCTTTTCCCCACCATCATGGAACATGCCGATACCTCAGTCGCTCCACTTGCTCCTAGTCTCCAGTACTTGGGGCAGTTGCCCCCCTCCAACATAAACACTCCCATCACAGCACAAGACAGCAAACTTATCCTCCGGTCCAAACGCAACACGGCCCCTGGTCACGACTGTGTCACCTACTGTCACCTTCGAGAAAGCCCCTATTCCTTCCTGACTATCCTCGTCCATCTCTATAATGTCATCCTCTCTACTGGTTTCTACCCTGACCTGTGGAAGACCTCCCGCGTCATCTTATTCCTCAAACCCAACAAACCCCCTTCTGCCACCTCTTCCTATCGTCCCATCTGCCTCACCTCCGTCTTCAGTAAGGTCCTTGAATCCATCCTCTCCCACCGTATCCATCAGCACCTTGCTCAACACCACCTCCTCCCCCTTACCCAGTGTGGCTTCAGACCCTCCTTCTCTGCTGAAGACCAACTCCTCAACCTTGTTCACCTTCTGTCCCTCCAGCTCAACTCCCGTCGCTCCGCCATTTTTGTTTCCCTTGACCTCCAAAATGCCTATGACCATGTATGGCATCCCGGTCTCCTCTTTAAACTCCAAACCTACGCCCTGCCTATCAATTTTGTCCATCTGGTCGCTTCCTTCATCTCACACCATCCTTCCTATGTCTCCCTCCACAACACCAACTCTATCTTTTATCCCACAGCTGGCGTCCCCCAGGGTTCTGTCCTCTCCCCTCTCCTTTATCTCTTGTACACAGCTGATATGCCCAAGCCACCCCCACCAGTCCACCTTCTCCAGTATGCTGATGACACCGCCTTCCTCGCTCTCTATCCTACCCTTCAACGGTCTCAACGTACCCTCCAAACCCACCTTCACCAGTTCACCACTTGGTGTAACCAGTGGTTCCTCCGTCTCAACCCCTCCAAAACCATGGCAATCATCATAGGCTGCACCACTCGCTCCTTTCGCCTCCATGATTTCTACCTCACCCTTTATGGTTGCCCCATCCAGCTCACCCCCACCCTGAAATACCTTGGCCTCACCCTCAACCGACACCTCACCTGGACCCCTCATCTCCAGACCGTCCAGCAGAAAGCCCATTCCCGCCTCCGCCTTCTGAAACTCCTGTCTGGCTGGACATGGGGTTTGCATTCTTCTAACATCCTCCACACCTACAAATCCCTCATCCATCCTATCCTCTGATATGCTAGCGTTGTCTGGATCTCTGCCCCCACCCACTTTTACAAGGCCCTCCAAATCCTTGAACACCATGCGCTCCGCCTTGCCTTCCGTATCCACCTTCCTTCCTCCACATGGCTCCTGTATGAACTGATACCCTTCCCCCACCTCCTCCTGTTCCTCCAACATCTCCGCATCCTTTACATTGTCCGCAGGCTTGATCTCCCCCACCCTCTGGTTTCCTCCTTCCCCTCCACCCCCCGCCTGTTGCCGTGCCTCAATCGCTGTATCCCTCCCTCTCTCCACCTCCACACCCTCCAACTTCTTCATCAGGGCAATTTCCAACGCCTCCCCCTCTCGTATGACGAACTTCGCCGTGACATCTACCCTTCTTTCCAACTATAACCTGGCCTTGTTCCCTCCCCACTCCCCAGGGCCCCCTTTTTTCCTCTTCTGTCCTTCTCCCAGAGCGGATTTTCCTCCTTCCCCCCCCCCTCCCCTGAGACCCTGCACCCCATACTTGCCTCTTTCCTTCCCACATCCCTCCCTACCTGGCCCTCTTCAGGGCGCCCCCCACTCATCTCCCCCATCTCTTCCCCTCCCTCCCTTCTTCCAGTCTCCCTCATCTCCTTGCACCTGGCAGATCCTATGTTTTGATCATCGTCGGTGTGCCACATCAGTGTTGTGTTTAGTGCTGTTTCTCCTTGTAGGAAAGCAGCCTACTCACGCTGTAGTAAATTCACATCAGTTTCCATTGTGTGCCAGCCAGTCTGCTGTAACTAGCTCTGACGTCATAAATGTTGCGCAATACCTTAAAAATCAAGCAAATGACCTAAAACTTTTCTAGCATGTCAGGAATAATACTAAATTAATGTGTGTTGAATATCAGTTCGATAACTTAAGTCATTTTCGAAATTTGGACGTTTTTCTGAAAAAATCATTGGCGCAACAGAAAAGAGCTAGAGACTTCAAAATTTATATTTAGATTCATCTTTCATAATGATTTAATAAAAACAGTACTTTGGATTTCACAAATTAAGATTTTAGTGGAAATTCATGATTTTGTGGTTTTCGTCTCAAAACTGAAGGAAGCAAGATAGATTAAGTAGGCTAATAAATAAGGCTAGGATGTTTAGATTTAAATAGGTTGAAGGTCCGCTATGACTATGAAGATGTGTAAAGTTTCCTTTTAGTACCTATTAAATTATAGCGATAGCGGATCTCAAAAGGGCCAGTTCAGAGCTCATCTACTGCGTACAGTGTAATTTAATTAATTCTCTCGCCCAGAATATTTAACTTAGCCACGTCAAAATTTTATTATCAATACTTACCTGCGTGCTGAATGCACGTTTAAATTAAGAGCTTCTTCGGCCATCAGCAAAAGAAGCTATAAATTATTATGTAACTTGAAGTGGTGCGTTACTAGCCCAGCGGCTAGTCGAGAGAGCCGAAAAGATCAGGCGTTCCCTTCGCCGTCCGCACCGCGGGTTTATATATAAGGACGCTGCGCGAGGAAGCTAGGCCCCAGTTCTCTCCAGACACTGAATGACACGCCATCTGTGTCGGGAGCCGCGTCGCATCAGTGTCACTGCTACAAACAGCCTCGGGTGCCGTATTAAGTTACTAGAGATACGCGGAACCATGAAAACATTTCATGTGAAGTGTTAATTCTGGAAGGATTTTCATTATCTAGCTTCAGTTTGCGTATTGTCGTATTTTCACATGCCGTCGCGGGACAGACATTCTACCAAATATTTAGCGTGGCGTTCAATGAAATATTTTCATCAAATTATGGCGAGCATTCTTTTTAACATTTAATTCGGACATTTATAGTTGCATCAGTGCATTAGACTCTGAACTGCTCTGTTAGTTAGGTTGTAGGGATACTTGTGTTTTTTATCAGTGAATTTCAGAATATACTCAACTATTTTGGAAAACCGTTTTTGATTAGAAATCCCGGACAATCTCCTGATTCCTCAGAGCTATAAGCTGCAGCTATAATGGTATCTCAAATGAAGTGGGCACTAGGATCTCTAATTACTGGTTCCATGTTTTATTAAATCACTTTCTGGGTGCCAAAAAGTAAATAGGGAGCCAGTGTTGAGAACGGCGAAAGACAGCATTAACAACATTCTAAAAGCCAGAAACTGATTCAGTTATACAGCAAACATAATTCATTTATTTTTACAAACTTATCCGCCGCCCCACATATGGTGCATCGGCCGGTAAATGTTACAACATTCAAACAAGGATACAACAGATGTTTATTTTTACAAACTTATCCGCCGCCCCACATATGGTGCATCGGCCGGGAAATCAACTAAGTGAAAGTGATTTTTAACTATTCGGATTCGCGAGTGGAATGCGACGCGCAGCTGAATAATGGAACAGTGAAAGTGTTATGTGTGCATGTGAACGACGCAATTGGATTAACAACACATCTGGATTGACGGAGCTGGCACTGAGTCTAGCGGTGCTGCCGGCATCGCGAGAAGCCAGTCTCGCCGCACCGCAGTCATCCGCTGGAGCAGCCGGCGCAGAGCCTGCAATTGCGGGCCACGCAAACACACAACAGCCGTCGGAGAGCCGTCTGCAGTTCAACGTGCCACGTCGCATCAGGAATCCTGGTACGCCGCGCCGACAACGTCGTGCAGAAGGAACTAAGTTAAGTGAAAAGCTGTTAAAAATTTTACTAACCTGCGCTAAAAGACTGTCGGAGATGGAACCGTCAAAAGAAGCTGAGGTTAAACTTAAATCAGAACCTATGTCTGTTGAGGGAACTGTAAATCCAGACAACGGTTCAAGTGTAAATATGCATGAAAGTAGTAATGTTAAAGTGAAATATGAAGTATTGTCTCCTGACAGTAGTGTGGGAAGGGGCAATGATTCAATAATAGAGACCCCTGTAGTAAAGCGGAAAGTAGAAATTGTAAATTTATTGGATGATAGTTTCTCTGAGGAATTAAAAATGAACCAGTCATCAGAGATGGTAGAGTTTAAGAAGGAGAAGTTAGATATGACTAATTAGTCAGAAGTTTCATTTAGTTTTGATGATTCTGGTGTTGGAGCTAGTTTTTCGTCACCTGAGTGTGATAAAAAGCCAGCCAGTGAGCAACCCAAAGATGCTGGGGCTGTTGATCTAAATGTTATATTACAAGCAATAGCTGCCAGTAATGCACAAATGACAGCTGAATTAAAGTCTGAAATTGTGGCCAGCCAAACAAATTTTAATAAGCGATTGGAGGTAATGGACGATACCTTCAAGGCTGGTTGGAATAAGTTGAAAGAGGATCTAGACAGTTTGAATTATAAAATTGATTACAATCATGAAGATATTAAGAAAAAGGTTGCTCAACAGTTTTCTGAAATGTATAAAACAGTTAAATCCGAAGTTGCTGAGATTCGCAAAGACTTCCAAATGGAAGATGCGAAGCTGGAGCACAAGTTAACAGAAAAGATCGAGGCGGAATCTGAACTGTGCTCAGATAGATTTAAAGATGTTAATATAAAAGTAAACATATGTCAAGCAGAAGTAGAAGCAATCAAAATTGACACTACTCATATTGTGCAAAGAGTAGATAATGTTGAAATGAATGTAGAAAATATCAGTACTAACATTGCTAACATTGAAAGTAAAGTAGCTTCAGTAACTTCTGGTAATGGTAGTATACAACAAGTTGTAGCTGCAAACGCCGCTTTTATCGGGTGTCGGCAGTTCTTGCGGTTCGATCCAGATAAAAATATCCACCCGCTAGATTTTTGGAACGATTTTGAAGATGTGATTCCATCAACTTGGTCTGAACGAGAGAAAATCTCATTTATTAAAAGCCATTTAGCAGGTGACGCCATGCGTTGGTCAGCTGATGTTATGTTAAAGTGTAAAACATTAGCGGAGTTTAAAACAGCTTTCATTAATGAGTATTGGTCTAGCAATAAGCAAAATGAAGTGTTGAGAGAATTTTGGAGTGGAAAACGCTTCAATGCAGGCAAGGAATCAATTAAGAGTTTGCTAGGTCATGGATTTCACGTTTGTCACATTTGGACGAAAAGCTGAAACCTGAAATGATTATACTAGGTCTTGAAGCCAAACTGCCATGGTACTGGCAAACTAGAATTATATCAGCCCCTAGAGACAATCTGGATCGTTTCATTGAATATTTGGAACGTGTAGAACGTGTTGCTGCCAATGAGGAGCAAGCACGTAATAACAGAAATGCTAATAACAATAGTAGTAATTTTAGGAACGAGCAAAATGGCAATGTAAACATCAGCACAGTAGGTGTTCGCCATCCTAAGAGAGGTAGGAATTGGGGAAATAATTATCAGAGCCAACAATGGCGTCCAAGGGATAATAATGTTGTTCCAAACAGAAATATGCATGGAAACAACAGTACGGAAAGTAATGCTGTGCCAGTCAACTATAATGAAACTAAAGGAAACAGCAGTAGGCCGAGGCAGGAAAACTAGTTCCCGTCTATGAGGACACTGGCGCTCACCAGGCGGTTACTTTTCCTATGCCAGTAGTTAAGGGAATTGGTAAGACAGATCAGAATGCTCAAACTGAACATGTGGATGAAGAGTCGGTAGCACCTAAGGATACAACAGAAATATTAGATCACTCACAGTATTTGATAGATACCGTGTTAGAGACGCTTTCTAAGTGGGAAGAGAAAGAGAAGGCGCAGCAGTGTAACGATAGGGACGAGCTACAAAATATTGAATTGTCAGGTGAAGAAGCAGAAGAAATTCATGCTTATATTTACGATGAAGATGATGTGCTCTTATCTAAAGTGCCTGTGCAGGATGTTGATAATGTACTAATAGATTTAGGACAGGAGATAAGTGAGAATGTAGAGGGTAGGCTGTTGAGGGTCGATGAACCCAGTAGCTGTGACCAGTTGTCACTTGAGAAGGAAACCGACGATAATGGTGAAAGTGGTTTAGCTGTAACTAGTGTTATGCCCGGTCTGGAGACGCAGAATCGCTCAGACTACAGTAATTTGGGTTATGTTCAGCAAACTAAATGTAATGAAGTCGTGCGGTGTTTTGATTTAAAATTAATAGACCGACTGGAAAAGGCAGCTGAAAATGTAATTCAGGAAACCCCTACACACTGTGACCTAAATGTAATGAAGACAGATGTCGATCACTTTAGTTGGAGACAAATCCAAAAGGAACTACTAGATGAATTTGAGGAACCACCTGTACAACCTAGAATAAGCCACCCTATAATAATAGTGAATATGTTGGGTATCAATGTACGTTGTCTCTTAGACAGTGGAAGTGAGGTGAGTGCAATATCTCAGTCCTTCTTTGACGCATTACCTGGCAAGGACACGCTTACAGTCATGAGGGTATCAGGACTAAGAATAATTGGTGCTACTGGCAAGGTGTCAAAAACGATAAAGCAAGAAGCTTTACTACCCTTTAACATAAGTGGTAATTTAATTGATCATCTATGTTTAATTGTAAATAATCTCAGTATTGAGGTTTTAATTGGCATAGATTTCTTGTCAAAATATCAGAGTGTTGTTGACTTTGAAAGAAGCCAGTTAAAAATGGTCTTGCCAATAACTGGAGTAATTATAGTACCTTTTAGTGATAAACATGTAGTAACTAGCCGGCCGAAGTGGCCGTGCGGTTAAAGGCGCTGCAGTCTGGAACCGCAAGACCGCTACGGTCGCAGGTTCGAATCCTGCCTCGGGCATGGATGTTTGTGATGTCCTTAGGTTAGTTAGGTTTAACTAGTTCTAAGTTCTAGGGGACTAATGACCTTAGCAGTTGAGTCCCATAGTGCTCAGAGCCATGTAGTAACTGATCATGAAACTTGGGAGCTGCCTATACGAGTTCTGAAAAATAGGAGGTATTGGGACGAAGGTGTTAATCTTAAAAACAGAAAGCTGAACACAGAAGAAGAAGAAGAAGCAATTATTTTAGACAAAATAGAAGCTAAATTGCAGGAAATCGATAGGATTTCAGGCAATCAAAAGGAAGAACTGAGACAGGTTCTAAAAAGGCATCATAAAGTATTTTCAGATCGACGTGGCGTGGTCAAAGGTTATGAATGAATGCTGTAGGGAGGAGGTTGTTCTGTAACCTCTACACAGTGTGGCAGCTGTGCAGTCCCAGCTGTGTGAGATCTTCTTTCCTTTTCAGGTCTCACTCATTCTTCCTCTTTCCTATCTACCTAAAATTTCTAACTCTTCTTTACAGCATTAAGCTAATGAATGCTGTAGGGAGGAGGTTGTTCTGTAACCTCTACACAGTTTGGCAGCTGTGCAGTCCCAGCTGTGTGAGATCTTCTTTCCTTTTCAGGTCTCACTCACTCTTCATCTTTTCTATCCACCTAAAATTTCTAACTCTTCTTTACAGCATTAAACCAATGAATGCTGTAGGGAGGAGGTTGTTCTGTAACCTCTACACAGTGTGGCAGCTGTGCAGTCCCAGCTGTGTGAGATCTTCTTTCCCTTTCAGGTCTCACTCATTCTTCCTCTTTCCTGTCCTCAAAAATTTCGACCTTTTCTTTCCAAATACTAAAATTTTCCGTTATGACTATCAAGCCAGCATTAAGCTAATGAATGCTGTAGGGAGGAGGTTGTTCTGTAACCTCTACACAGTGTGGCAGCTGTACAGTCCCAGCTGTGTGAGATCTTCTTTCCTTTTCAGGTCTCACTCACTCTTCATCTTTTCTATCCACCTAAAATTTCGACCTCTTCTTTTCAGACATGAAAATTTTCTGTCATGGCTATCAAGCCATGAGTTATGTAACCATTCTATCTACCGATTAGTGAAGAAAAATACCTAATGTGACAAACCTAATAGTGACAAATAATAGAGAAGTATGACGTAATTAAGATATAAAATGTATTGGAGTAACAAGTATGTATAGAACCCAGGTAATATAGTAAGTACAAAGTGTTGTTTTATTGGAAATGGTCCACCAACAGTAATTTAAAAAGATATATGAATTCGTGTACAAGCAGGATCTGAAGTGGTAGTGAAACCTAGTGTATGCATTAGAGCTAACTAATAAATAGTAAGAAAGAGATTGCTTAGTGTTAGGAAAAATATGCAGATAAGTTGTAAGATTAAACTCACCTGGTGTAGCAAGGAAAGGCAGTGTAATAGAATTAAGCAGTGTTTGTGGTTGAGACGTGAAGGACACGTCCCTGAAGTATTTATAAGGTTGGAGCTGGCCATTATTTTAGTGTAGTGTGTGACAGGATACACCTACACGTATTGAGGTTATGAGTTGGAGGCGTGAATGCGACCATAGGTACCCTTATGTTAGATGA
The DNA here is from genome assembly GCF_021461395.2 of Schistocerca americana. Taxonomy (NCBI): domain Eukaryota; kingdom Metazoa; phylum Arthropoda; class Insecta; order Orthoptera; family Acrididae; genus Schistocerca; species Schistocerca americana. The sequence continues at coordinate 751,205,970 of NC_060130.1, read as the reverse complement.
GACAGAGCAGCTCATGGTGTCCTATAGGTTTAAGGAATTTAGCATTACGCTCGTCCATAATTACTTGATGCACTTTAGTGGTAGGTCTGAGAGAAACTACCTGAGGTTTCAGCGTCCGATCGAGTGGAAATGGATTGCCACGTGAGCAAACTAATCAGCTGCAATACACTATGAATATGAAAGAAATGTGCTATCCTATGCTTTAAATATTAATAGAGTGAGTTTTGAATAAGTACATACACTAGCAAAGTAAATAAATAACATACTGACAGACGTGAAATATTAGTTTAGCTCAGCATAAATACACTTCAAAGTAAGTAAGTACCTAATTGCAGATGTGGAACTGACAACAGCAGAGGACCAATAAGTGGATTTATTAGTCAACTAAACGTAGTGTGTTTTGAACACTCACAACTGTACTATTACCAAACGTTACTCACATGTACAAAGATGCTGAGAAAACAACCACTAATCATACTCATACTATCTCTAAGAATAAGGTAATCAAAGATGAGTCAGTTAAGTGCTTAAAATACAAATGTATCAGGAATGTACCGAGCATTGGTTCAGTGTTCCGGCCCAGAAATAATAAATTCAGATTAAATAGGATTTATGATTATATGCCTTGAGCATAAAATTTTCTCTAGTACGTGACTAACGGCGTTTTGAGAGATTTGTTTACCGATTTTATGACAATTAAGTAACCGCGAGAGCAATACTGAAAAAGTTCTGTTAACTTCGTTCCAGTAACATATTGGAAGAGAAAATGTATATATCCCCATTTCATTGTGACCCACCCTTAGATATTAAGTGAACAGAGTCTGAGGCACTCTTTTTGTTTGTTCTACAGGACAAACCAGATAATGGCAGCCTGGTAGCTGCGTAAGAGCGTGGAGTGACTTGGACACAACTCACAGTGACCCCTCCCCTTTCCCCCATGTAATTCAGAGAGAACGTGAAGGACGCACAACATAGCAACTTCCCCTCCTCTACACTTGTGAATGGAAGTGTAGGACGCCAGCCAAAGCGGCTACAACCACGTGTGTAAAAATTATTTGTGAACTTTTTCTTTCAGGTTTAGAAAAGACTGCTAAGAGATAATCATCTGTTTATGTATCATGTTATTTTCTTTGAATTTGTGAATGTAAAAATGTATTTAATGGATCTAAGATTTTCATAATTTTTCAATTTGTATGTGTTTGTTTGTCTAAGGCAATATGTATGCCAAAATATTTCATTGACTTTGCTTAAAATTTTGAGTAATGACATTGGTTAAAAGGCAGTGAACATGCCTACAATTTAAATAATTAATGTAGGTAATCAGTTTTCTTTAATGTTTCTACAGGTTTATATTTCAATTTTGATTTTTCGTAGGGAGTTAAACTGTACTCTTGCTTCCCTTTTTGTAATTAAATTTTTTTTTCATTCATTAACATTCATAAACAAAAAAATTTAAGTAGAGGGTGATGTAGAAAAGCAGCCTACTCACGCTGTAGTAAATTCACATCAGTTTCCATTGTGTGCCAGCCAGTCTGCTGTAACTAGCTCTGACGTCATAAATGTAGCGCAATACCTTAAAAATCAAGCAACTGACCTAAAACTTTTCTAGCATGTCAGGAACAATACTAAATTAATGTGTGTTGAATATCAGTTCGATAACTTAAGTCATTTTCGAAATTTGGACGTTTTTCTGAAAAAATCATTGGAGCAACAGAAAAGAGCTAGAGACTTCAAAATTTATATTTAGATTCATCTTTCATAATGATTTAATAAAAACAGTACTTTGGATTTCACAAATTAAGATTTTAGTGGAAATTCATGATTTTGTGGTTTTCGTCTCAAAACTGAAGGAAGCAAGATAGATTAAGTAGGCTAATAAATAAGGCTAGGATGTTTAGATTTAAATAGGTTGAAGGTTCGCTATGACTATGAAGATGTGTAAAGTTTCCTTTTAGTACCTATTAAATTATAGCGATAGCGGATCTCAAAAGGGCCAGTTCAGAGCTCATCTACTGCGTACAGTGTAATTTAATTAATTCTCTCGCCCAGAATATTTAACTTAGCCACGTCAAAATTTTATTATCAATACTTACCTGCGTGCTGAATGCACGTTTAAATTAAGAGCTTCTTCGGCCATCAGCAAAAGAAGCTATAAATTATTATGTAACTTGAAGTGGTGCGTTACTAGCCCAGCGGCTAGTCGAGAGAGCCGAAAAGATCAGGCGTTCCCTTCGCCGTCCGCACTGCGGGTTTATATATAAGGACGCTGCGCGAGGAAGCTAGGCCCCAGTTCTCTCCAGACACTGAATGACACGCCATCTGTGTCGGGAGCCGCGTCGCATCAGTGTCACTGCTACAAACAGCCTCGGGTGCCGTATTAAGTTACTAGAGATACGCGGAACCATGAAAACATTTCATGTGAAGTGTTAATTCTGGAAGGATTTTCATTATCTAGCTTCAGTTTGCGTATTGTCGTATTTTCACATGCCGTCGCGGGACAGACATTCTACCAAATATTTAGCGTGGCGTTCAATGAAATATTTTCATCAAATTATGGAGAGCATTCTTTTTAACATTTAATTCGGACATTTATAGTTGCATCAGCGCATTAGACTCTGAACTGCTCTGTTAGTTAGGTTGTAGGGATACTTGTGTTTTTTATCAGTGAATTTCAGAATATACTCAACTATTTTGGAAAACCGTTTTTGATTAGAAATCCCAGACAATCTCCTGATTCCTCAGAGCTATAAGCTGCAGCTATAATGGTATCTCAAATGAAGTGGGCACTAGGATCTCTAATTACTGGTTCCATGTTTTATTAAATCACTTTCTGGGTGCCAAAAAGTAAATAGAGAGCCAGTGTTGAGAACGGCGAAAGACAGCATTAACAACATTCTAAAAGCCAGAAACTGATTCAGTTATACAGCAAACATAATTCATTTATTTTTACAAACTTATCCGCCGCCCCACATATGGTGCATCGGCCGGGAAATGTTACAACATTCAAACAAGGATACAACAGATGTCTATTTAACAAACTGATCCGCCGCCCCACATCCTGTGCATCAAGAGGTGTGATTTGAATTGTGTACTGCCTTGAGGTTCGCCGTCAGTGTTTGTTATGTGCTACACCATCCATCGATACCTTTTATGCTCCAGTCATACTGTGCCTTGTGTTCTTTTTATTGTCGCAGTGTGTGGCTTTCTGTGTGTGCTACTTTTAAACAGTTTTAACAGTTTTTTTTATCTCCATTTTACGGTCACCCCGTTTTTTGTCTATTGCCTTCCATGATGTTCCCCTTTTGTATCTATGTTCATCATATTCTCTCCTTTGTTCTTTTTAAATATCTTCTATTGTTTGTTCTATGTCTTTCGGCTGAAGAGCAGCGCATGTGCTGCTGCCAGCCCGCCCCGATGGGGAATTGAAATAGAATAAAGAAAAAAAAAATTGCTCTCGACACATTCGAGGGTTGGATTCCCTCACTTCCTCATCGAGGAATCGCACTGCCTGGGCTACTCTCAGGGTGTATCTTCGACGTGGAAGGGCCCCAACCATGCATGTCGCGTTGTTGCCCGTCTGCACGCCGTCACTGCTGCCCGCCGCCGCCGCCACCGCCGCCGCTGTCGTCTGGTCGCCGTCGCCCAGTGCTTACCGCCGCCGCCGCCGCCGCCGCCCCCGCTGTCTGGTTGCCGTCTCTCGGTGCTCGCCGCTTCTTCTGCCGCCGCCGCCGCTGTCGCCGTCTCTTGGTGCTCGCCGCTTCTTCTGCCGCCGTCTCTCAGTGCTCGCCACTTCTGCCGCCGCTGCCGCCGTCTCTCGGTGTTCGCTGCCGCCTGCAATCATGGACGCCCCAACTACCACCATCATCAACACCTCCCCTTCACCTGCCCCCACTGTGACGTCATGGAGTGCTTCCTCTGGGATTCACCCGTCTCCTGCACCTCCCCTACTCACAGTCTCCTCCCCATCTATCTCGTCTCCATTGCTGTATCCCCACCTGTACGTCACTCCTGCACCTACCCCTGCTACTGCACCTGCTGCTGCTCCTGCTCCTGCCCTGTCCTGCTCCCAACCCCCCTCCTGCTCCTGTCGCCCGCCGAGATGACTTTCCCCCTCTCCCCCCTGTGACTACCACTGATTCCCCTGCCCAAGTCTCCGCCTGCCGCGCCACAGTCGCCGCCACAGAGCGCCCTACCCTCTCATCTGGTGCTACTGCCTCACAGGAGGGCCCTGCCTCCCACCACCTCCCCATCCATCCAGTCCATCCCTCCTCCCAGGCAACATTCGCCAAAAAATCTTCCAAACGGCCCAGTGGCGACCTCTCCTCTACTCCCTCATCCAAAAAGCCACTGCCCACCCTACCTCCTGCGGACCCCGCTATGGATACCACCCCACCTCCCTCCTCTCCAGCCCCCTCCCTGTATACCTTTGTCCTAGCCAACCCTGATCCGAAATTCCTGGATGCCCGCACCCTCACCCTTGAAATCCGGAAGTACATCCCCAGTGCATCCATCACCCAACTTATCCCTTGCAGAGACTCTGTTCTCATCAAGTCTCCCTCTCCAACCTTCCATACTGATCTCCTCCAGCGGCTTCCCCGCATCACCTTTGGGCCCCACACATCCCTCACCCCATTCCTTACATCCTCCTCTCCTCGTCAGCCCCAACCGCCTCGTCGTCTGCCGACCCTCACTGCCGTCATCACAAACCTCAGCCCTGTGGTCACGGAGGCTAAGATGTTGGCGGAACTGAATGCCCACCCCGCCCTGGAAGTGCGCTCTGCCCGCCGTATTTACAACTCCTCTGGCCCTACTTTCCTCATGCGTATATTTACAGAGTCCGCCTCCTCCATTGACCACCTCCTCACGCAGGGAGCCCTGATTTTCAACCGCCGCCACCCTGTTGACCCGTCCCGTTCCCCTCCTCAATCCTACCACTGCCAGCATTGCCTTCTGTACAATGACCATCTCACCCAAAACTGCAAGAACCCACCCACCTGCCGCCATTGTAAAGCCTCCCACTTCCTCAAACAATGTCCCAACCTCACCTCCGCCCCATCCTGCAACACGTGCAATGAACCCCACCCCACCTATTCCTCCAAATGCAAAGCCAAGCCCCCTCCCCCCAACCCTGAACTCACTGTGCCCGTTCGCCCCATTGACCCACCCATCCACCCTAACAATTCCCTCTGCCCTCCCGCTACAGCAGAAGACCTCATCTGGTTCCTCAGCGTCGTCCTGCAGAACATACACCCCTTCCAGCGCCCCCACACACTCCAGCAGATTTCCCTTGCCGCCCGCTCAGTTTTCCACTTAAACACCTACGCCACATACTCCCACAACAAGGCCCACTTTACCTTCACCCGCCTAGACACCCTCGTTTAAGCCCCTCTCTCCCCTTCCCACACCCTTCCCACCCCCAACCTCATTGCGCTTCAACAGTATCGTCTCCTCTACCCCAACATTCGCTCCCTCCCTGCAAACAAATACCTCTTCATGCATACCCTCTCCCAGCAGCAGGTTGACTCCTTCATCCTTAATGAAACCTTCCTCCAACCCCACCATGTAGTCCGCATCTCCCCTTATCTCCTTCACCGCACTGACAATCCCCTTCCCCTAGCCCAAGGTGGGGTCGCTATAGGCCACCTCCAGGATCTCCCTGTCCCGCCACAACCCCTCCTCAATGACCCAACCGAACACCTTCTCCTCAGCCTATTTTTTCCCTCCCTCACCGTCACCTGTGCCACTATCTATATCCGCCCCACAGCTCCTCTCCCTTTTGACTTCATTTCCCAAGTTGACCATACCTCCACCTATGTGATCGCCGCTGACCTCAACATCCACAGCCGTGACCCTGCCACCCTTTGGCAGTGGCATCAGTTCCTTGCCACCCTCCATGGTGACCTTGTTCCTCTCCCACAGCACACCCGTCCTGAAAGTAATTCCACCCCTGATGTTATCCTTGCTTCCCCCAACCTCCTTGGTTGCATTGCCGTTGATGTCCTCAATCCCGTCGGTAGTGACCATCTCCCTGTCCTTCTCACCATCTCCTCTACCCGTTCCGCTGCTGCAGCCACCCGTCCAGCTGCCCCTCCAAAGTCTGTCCATGATTACCACCATGCCAATTTGGATGCCTACCGGAAATCCATTGCCTTACAGGTCGAAAGCCACCCCCTCACTTTTCACCACCCTGATGACATCACTCATGCCTCTTCCTTCCTTCAGAAGACCATCACTGACGCTGTGGAGGCTCATGTCCCTACCAAACTCATCCACCCTCACCGCCCTATGCCTCCTCCACAGGCCGTCCTTCTTCTGCGTGAATCCCGCAGGCTCTACTGCTCCTTCCACCGCACTCGTGACCGAGATACTCTCACCCACGACCGGCAATTACAGCGACATATCCGGAACCTCCTTACAGCAAAGAAACGCCGGGACTGGCGCCAGACATGCACACGCCTCAACTCCACCCTCCCTGTCAACTCCTCCAAGTACTGGTCAGCCTTCCACAGCCTTTCTGATAGCCATCCCACCCCACATTACCCCATCCTCCATGACGATCGACACTTTCCTGACAACCTCAGTAAGGCTAACCATTTTGCTTCCCACCTATCTGAGGTCTTCTCCATTCCTGACGATCCCCATATTGATTACTCCCTCTTTCCCACCGTCCTTGACTGCACTGACACCTCTGTCCCCCCGCTCACCCCTAGCTTCCAGTACTTGGATCGGTTACCCCCATCAGCCATCAACACTCCCATCACCATGCAAGACATCACACTCGTCCTCCACTCCAAACGCAACACCGCCCCTGGTCATGACTGTGTCACCTACCATCACCTCAAGGAATCCCCTCCATCCTTCCTGTCTGCCCTTGCTACCCTGTACAATGTCCTCCTCTCCACTGGATTTTACCCTGACCTGTGGAAGACTTCCCGTGTCCTGCTGTTCCCTAAACCTAACAAACCCCCCTCTGCTACCTCTTCCTAACGCCCAATCTGCCTCACCTACATGTTCAGTAAGGTCTTTGAGGCCATCCTCTCTCGCCGTATTCACCGCCACCTTAACCAGCACCGCCTCCTTCCTCTTACCCAATGCGGCTTCCAGCCTTCCTTCTCTGCCGACGACCAGCTCCTTAACCTTACCAATCTTCTTTCCCTCCAACTTAACTCCCGTCGCTCTGCTATCTTTGTTTCCCTTGATCTCCAGAACGCCTATGACCGTGTCTGGCATCCCGGGCTCCTCTTCAAACTCCAGACCTATGCTCTCCCCATCAACTTCGTCCGTCTCGTTGCTTCCTTCCTCTCCCATCGTCCCTCCTACGTGACTATCCACAATTCCAACTCCCATACTTTCTACCCCCCTGCCGGCGTGCCCCAAGGTTCTGTTCTTTCCCCTCTCCTCTCCTCCAAACCTCCCCCTCCTGTTCATCTCCTCCAGTTCGCTGATGACACCGCCTTCCTAGTCCTTTATCCTACCCTTCAACAGTCCCAACGTACCCTCCAAACCCACCTTGACCAATTCACCGCTTGGTGCAACCAGTGGTTCCTCCGTGCTAATCCCTCCAAGATCCAGGCGATCATCATAGGCCGCACCACCCACTCCTTCTGCCTCCATGATTTCTACCTCACCATTTATGGCCGTCCTATCCACCTCACTCCTTTCCTCAAATACCTTGGCCTCACACTTGACCGCCACCTCACCTGGACTCCCCATCTCCTTACCATCCAAAACAAAGCTCACAACCGCCTCTGCCTCCTGAAACTACTGTCCGACGTGGGGTCTGCATCCTTCCACCATCCTCCACACCTACAAATCCATGATCCGTCCCATCCTTTGTTATGCCAGTGTCGCTTGGATTTCCGCCCCTCCCCGGTTCTATAAAGCCCTCCAAATCCTCAAACGCCATGTACTCCGCCTCGCCTTCCGCATCCGCTTTCCGTCCCCCACGCGCATCCTCTACGACCTCATCCCCTTCCCCCACCTTCTCCATTTCCTTGAACACATCCACACACTATATATTGTCCGCCGCTTTGATCTCCCTCAACCCCTGGTGTCTCCCTTCCTCTTCACCCCCAACCAGTTGCCGCGCCTTTACCATTGTGTCCCTCCCTCTCTCCATCTCCACACCCTCCATCTCCTTTCCTAACACAGCTTCCACCATCTCCCCCTCCCAGATGATGAGCTTCGCCCTGACATCTACCCTTCCTACCAACTCTAACCCCCTCTTCCTGCCTCCTCCTCAGGGCTCCCTCTCCTCCCCCTCCCTCCTTCTGAGCGGCTTTCCCCTCCTACTCCCCCTCCATCTCTTGTGCCTCCTTTCAGTGTCTCTGTACTCCCTCCTGCCCTGTCTTCCCTTTTCCTCTCCCGCCCCACGTGTCTCCTGCCTCTCCGTGAATCCACAGTTGCTCCCCCTCTCTTCATCCTGCTGCTTCCCCAGCTGCCCCATGCTCTTCCCTCCTTTTCCATCCTCTCTGACCTTTCCCTCGGCAGGTCTCACCTGGTAGTTTCACTCTTTGTCATGTGTGCTTCAAGTGGGTTTTAAGTGTGTTGTATCGGAGTATTTTTAATACTGTGGCCAACTTTTAACCTGTGCATGCGCATTCAGTGTCTTCTCTGTGTTTCAAGAATCGCCAACTGTGTTTTTTAACTTTCTGGTGACTTTTTTAACTGTCCCCCATGAACGTCTGCATGTCAATGTATTTTTACCTCCATTTTCTCCCCTTACTCTGTTTTATGTTCCCCTTTTTTATCTCCTTATGTATGTATCATTTTATTCTTGTTTTAGTTGTAGTGTCACTCGGCTGAAGAGCGGCGGATTGTGCCGCTGGCAGCCCTCCCCTGCCCATATGGGGCAGGGGAATGAAATCACAGTCAGCAAAAAAAAATAGTTCACGACAGTCAGTTTTATCCCTGACGACGACCATGGAGGTAGTGGTCGAGAGCTTGGAGTTTTATCCTGATTTGACGCGGAATGTACACCGAGAGATTTTTATTCAGGTCTTTCAGATTCTTCTGAACATGGTGCAAAATTCAGATCGTTCTTTGATTGGCTGTTTGGTTTTCAAGGCGTGTTAACCCACATGGTGGGCAAAAGATGTGTGTTTAGACTTAGAAGTTCTTTGATTGGCCAAGTGCTGTGGTTTAAGAGGAAACTGAAGAAAAGTGATTGGTCGCTAAAATACTGGACTGTGATTGCGTGTATACGTTTTCATAAAAGCTCTCTGATGAGACGAGTGGTGTGTCTTGCGATTCTTAAAAGTTCACTGAATGGTCCATTTAGGAGAGGGAAGGGGTGTGATGGCGGCGCAGAAACTGGGTGTGGCTTATGAAGTGATGATGATGACATCATAGATAGAATTGTTCTGGAGTCGGCATAACCACATTAGTTCCATGATTTACCTAAATTTCCTGAGACCAATGCAAAGATTGTTCCCCTGAACGACACAGCCGGTTTCCTTCTCTATCTTCCCCCAACCCAAACCTACACTCTTTCTGTAATGAACTCATCAGCGAATTGACATTAACCCTAATCTTCCTTCTATATATATATATATATATATATATATATATATATATATATATATATATATATAAGCTTGGAACTATATCGAGTGAAGTTCACAGATCGGACAACCATTACAGACAGGTTTTATAATAAAAATTATTGGCTGAAACTGATTTTGTTTGAAGTCTTCATAAAGTGAAGCATGAATGGCGACGGATTCCAGAATCCATAGAATGTCGATGCAGAAACTCGACTTGAAACATGAAGGTTATTAATGTCACAGGGTCCATTGCAAATACAAAAGTCATCAGAATAAACGCTAACACCCATAAATTGGATAAACATTCCGCATCAAGTTTTATGCAAGCAAGTTACTACGTCTACTGTATTCGCTTCAAACTGCATGTCATAACGTAGTCATATAAAGAATGGTCAAACTCTTAAGGGGAGCTGGAACGCCCTACCCTGACAATGTTAAATTTGGCTTCCCTGTATTTCAAGAACCACTGTAGACATTGAAATGAACCTTTTACAGGACATTAAACTGTATACTCTGAGTATACTGAACTACAATAATTGCGTTTCAGCCACTGCATTCGGGCCGGCCAGTGTGGCCACGCGGTTAAAGGCGCTTCAGTCTGGAACCGCGCGACCGCTACGGTCGCAGGTTCGAATCCTGCCTCGGGCATGGATGTGTGTGATGTCCTTAGGTTAGTTAGGTTTAAGTAGTTCTAAGTTCTAGGGGACTGATGACCTCAGATGTTAAGTCCCATAGTGCTCAGAGCCATTTGAACCATTTGAACCACTGCATTCGGAAATACAATTTTTTAGTCACATGGTTAAAATTTTGTGTACTTTTTTGAACATTATCCTAAATAACTTTAATTATAGATAACATCTACATCTACACCCATATCCCGCAAGCCACCTGATGGTGTGTGGCGGAGAGTATCTTGAGTACCTCTATCGGTTCTCCCTTCTATTCCAGTCTCGTATTGTTCGTGGAAAGAAATATTGTCGGTATGCCTCTGTGTGGGCTCTAATCTCTCTGACTTTATCCTCATGGTCTCTTCGCGAGATATACGTAGGAGGGAGCAATATACTGCTTGACTCCTCGGTGGAGGTATGTTCTCGAAACTTCAACAAAAGCCCATACCGAGTTACTGATCGTCTCTCTTACAGAGTCTTCCACTGGAGTTTATTTATCATCTCCGTAAAGCTTTTGCGATTCCTAAATGATCCTGTAACGAAGCGCGTTGCTCTCCGTTGGATCTTCTCTATCTCTTCTATCAACCCTATTTGCTACGGATACAGATTATGTTCTTCTTTCAGTTCAGTACACTCAGGATATGTATGTTATTACTCTCTGAAAATGTTAATACTCTATTCGAAGTGGTTTGTTAGATTTAGGGAAAAATGCAACAGAAAATGTAAATTTACTGGAACGGCTTCTAAAATTTCAAAAGACTGTAACACACTTAATATAAACTTATTTTTTATTTTTAGTAACTCAGAAGCACCCTGTTCCATACTGTATATCATCCTCTTGATCTCTTTCCAAGTTTTTTATTCTTTTGTTCTTTCTGGACTTCTTAGTGACCAGGTATGCTCCATACTCTGCTTTATAAATGCGAACCTTGTCCATCCGTTCGAAGTTCTCTGATGCAGTTTGCTCCAGGGTTAATTCCCACATGATGTAGCACTTTCACTCTACCAATGTTGCCATCATTAAAAGCAATAACAGCGTCACTGCCCCCCCTCCCCCTACTTTAGTGTCTTAATTCCAACAAAAACATTTTTTGATAAGCGAGTCCATATAAGTTTATTGAACGACTCACTGGGATTTTGAGTCTGACCATGCGGCACTTCTTCAGTAATTCAGGTCCCTGTAAATAGGTTTTATGATATCTGTAACTGCTGATGTAATGGAATGTTTATAGCTGTATGAACTGTTTGAGTGTTAGGCATTGCGTTAATTGCACCATGAATCATGTCCAGAAGGGCAAAGGTGGTGTACTGGTTTTTCATTAGGTGATAGTCTGTGGAAGAAGGTAGCCCACACTGCCCGCTTCATTTTCAACAAATCCTCAGTATTATTTCTAATGGCGATCACATAATACTGCTGTAGTTCATCAATTATTTTGTCTGTGAGTCTGCCTCTTTTGGTTTTACCATAAGAAAGTTTCTTGTCTCTCAAACTTTGTTTCAAGTTCCTCAACCTGGTGCCCATCCTCTTCTGGACATGACCTTTGTAACACAACAAACCACATCCTCCTATATGAAAAATTACCGATTGTGTTAGATCTTGAAGTAATGCAAGAAAAAATTTTAACATGGTGTAGATTATATTTAAAAAATAAAATAAAATACTTCCCGTGTGAGTTTATAATTGACATGTGTACCATTTTATTCGGAAAATTGCAAATTTTATAATAATAAGAGAAAAATCAGAAAATATCGAAAAAATTTCCCTTCTAACTCCTCTTAATAGAATCAATAATCATTTAACAGAAAGTACAGGAGTAAATAATAACAGAACTTTATGAGCCAAATATTGCATAACGACATGTATTCCTAACAGCGAAAGAAACAAGCAGCGGATGATATTGTTTCCAGCTTTTCACTAAGAACAAAAAAAGAATGGTAAATTTAAATGTATTTTGACTGACAATATTGTGAATACTACCGTGAAATACCCCATAAAAAAAGGATGAATTCGCTGTCTACGAGGCATTATGTTTGCTAAATAACGCTAAAACATCGTGAAAACTTGAAGATATGTGAATTAATCACAAAACAGTGTTCTACAACAGTTAGAGTCAGTAGCTCATAAACAAGTAACAAATGAATATTCTATGTTTACAAATGCCAGATGCATCGAAAATACAACAACTGATTGACACGATGAAAATCCTTCTCTGGGTATGCTTCTATCTTATACGTACTGCACACACTGTACATTTATGGCACCAGTTAGCTGCTCAGTGCCAAAGGGCTGTGGATGGTGCAATTTATTGACAAATGTGACAGTCTGTTCATGGACAATTTCAGAAAGGAATTAAAATGCCAAAAGCGTACAGGTATTAATTCTACCTAGATCAGTTACGTTGTGCAATTTTCCTTGACTTGGAAAAAAACCTTTGGTAGAGTTCGATGGACTAAACTTCTAAGTGTCTTAAACAAGATCGGGATTAACTGGAAAGAAAGGGGACTCATAATTAATTTATACAGAACACAAAGAGTAAAAGGATTTAAAACTGAGAGAAGGGTTAGACAAGGCTGTTGTCGTTCACCTTTCATGTTTAACAGCTATGTAGATAATTTAGTTGAACACTGCTTCCAATAAAAGTGTGGTGTGACAATAGGAGGAAGGATAACTGAATCTATACTCAGTGAAAATGAATATGCAGTTATTTATAAGTTAAAAACACTGAACACGAGCTTGAGGAATATGGAATGAACACAGGGTGAAAGCCGGCCGGGGTGGCCGAGCGGTTCTAGGCGCTACAGTCTGGAACCGCGCCACCGCTACGGTCGCAGGTTCGAATCCTGCCACGGGCATGGATGTGTGTGACGTCCTTAGGTTAGTTAGGTTTAAGTAGTTCTAAGTTCTAGGGGACTGATGACCTCAGCAGTTAAGTCCCATTGTGCTCAGAGCCACAGGGTGAAAAGTATTTAAACCGACAAACTTTGGGAGGTAGTAGGGGAAAAAAAATATTTTTCCCTAATATCATTTTTTCCTGTGAGGATTATTTAAACCGGTGGAGGCCGTATTACGCTCTTCAGTTGTTAGAGGCCGTATTACGATCTTCAGTTGTAGGAAACTGCTGTCCACCAGTGTAGTAGTGCATTGTCTCTGTTTACCAATGGAGCGATACACTTGCAGTGAGTACACTGATGTGGTTAGTGCGTACTACGTAGCGCACCACAACGGACGATCTGTACATCGGGTTTTTCAGCAACAATATCCTAATCGCTGTATCCCGCATCATACGACCTTTGCTGCTGTGTACCAATGTCTGCGTGAGACTGGATCATTTAGCAGATTACCTGAACAGGGACGCCGTCGTACAGTAAGAACGCTGCAATTTGAGGAAGCTGTCTTGCAGCATGTGGAGCGGGATCCTTCAATCAGCACTCGCGCAATTGCACGTAAAATGGGGACGAATCAGACGAGTGTAAGAACAGTCCTTCGAGAGCAATTGTTACGTCCATTTCTCTTACAGCGTGTCCACAACCTGGAACTAGTTGATTATCCATACAGAGCACAGTTTTCGCAGTGGTACCTGGAACAGTGTGAAATGCATCCTACATTTCCATCCTCTTTGCTGTTTACCGACGAAGCAACGTTCGGGCATGATGGAATCTTCAACATGCACAATTCGCATGTTTGTAGTGAGGATAACCCACATGCCACAGTTACTAGCGCTCATCAGGGGCGGTTCTTCGTTAATGTGCGGGTCGGTGTTGTTGGGAGCTGTTTAATGGGCTGTATCTGCTACCTAGGCCATTAAATGGCAGGCACTATTAAAATTTTCTCGCTAGAGCATTGCCAGAATTACTGGAAAACGTCCCGCTCCCTACAAGACAAGGCATGTGGTTGCAGCATGACGGGGCGCCGGCACATTTCAGTCGTCGCGTGCGTCGATTCCTGGACCGACTGTTCCCAGACACGTGATTTGACAGAGGTGGTCCTGTACCATGGCCCGCTCTATCCCCACTTTATTGTGTGGGGAACAATTCAGGACACTCCTGATGTTTTTGCCCCTGTCAGACAGAACATGATCCGACAGTGTAACCTTTGTTTACGTGTCAATGGAGACATTTTTGAAAATCTACTGTAATTGAAATTGGGTTGTGTTAATGTGTTGTCTCTTGGTCATAAAAAAATGGAAAAGTGTTTGTTGGTTTAATTAATTTGCCTCCAGAGAAATCTTCCTCTGCCGGTTTAAATACTCCTCATAGGAAAAAATGGCATTAGGGAAAAATATTTGTTTTGATGTCCCCTACAATCTCCCAGAGTTTATCAGTTTTAATACTTTTCACCCTGTATAAATCAGAAGAAGATTAAGGCAGAAGTTTTTACAAGGCAATCAAGAAAGATAAAAGTTTAAATCTGTGATAGGTTGGTGAGCAAGTTGAAACTTTAGATACCTAGGACGCAAAAGATCAGTAACGTTACACGTAATCAGAAAATAAAAACAAAGGTAGCTGGTGCAAAAGAAATACTTTTACAGAAGGAAAATACGTTTGTGGTCAATTAAATAAACAATCAAGGAAAATATTATTGAAGCGTTTTATGTAGAATGCTGTCCTATATGCCAAGACATAGACTGTGGTGGAGAGAGTAGAAATTCTTAGAGACATTTTAGATGTGGATATGAAGAATAATGGAAGGTGTGGAATGCAAGAAATTACTAACAAATGTTGTTGTGTTACACATAGTGAATAAGAATAGATGAATACTGGAAACAAGAAAAAGAAAAAATTGGCTAGGACACTGAATGAGAATACTGCATAATAAAGGATGTGCTAAAAAAATCGTGACAGGGAAGAGGACCAGAGGAAGAAGAAACTGGCAGCCAACAGATGACATCAAGTTAAGTGCATCATACACAGCTACGAAAGGGTGGCGCAAAACTGGAAGAACTATAGAATTCTGAACTTACAGTGATGACCTACCTAATGGGCAGGACACATCATCAGTTAGTTTGAAACAACAATTACAGCCTTTCTGCACAGGTTAAGTAACCTTTTCGTTGAAGGAAACATAGGTATGATAATTCTGGACAATGTCTATGAAGCAAAAAGTTATTATATTTCTGGTCAGTTACGAAGAGGAGTAATGAGAGAAATACTCAGTGCCCTCCTAGCGAAAGTCCTAATGGACGTCACCAGTAGTTGGTTCCCTGAGGGAAAGTGTCTGGCGCAGTTTTTAGATCGTTTATTGCTGCTACAATGGCAGGTTATCAAGATTTAAGTGAGTTTGAACGTGGTGTTATAGTCGGCGCACGAACGGGGGTCTCAGAGGTAGCGATGAAGTGGGATTTTCCCGTACGACCATTTCATGAGTGTATCGTGAATATAAGAAATTCGGTAAAACAACAAATCTCCAACATCGCTGCGGTCGGAGAAAGATCTTGCAAGAACGGGACTAACGATGACTGATGAGAATCGTTCAACGTGACACAAGTGAAACCGTTCCGCAAATTGCTGCAGGTTTCAGTGCTGGGTTATCAACATGTGTCAGCGTGCGAACTATTCAACGAAACATCATCGATATGGGCTTTCGGAGTCGAAGGCCCACTCGTGTACCCTTGCTGACTGCACAACACAAAGTCTTACACCTCGCCTGGGTCCGTCAACACCAACATTGTACAACTGATGAATGGAAACATAGTGTCGTTTCAGATTGTATTGGGGATGAACGTGTATATGTATGGAGACAACCTCACGAATCCATGGACCCTGAGCCGGCCGGAGTGGCAGTGCGGTTCTGGGCGCTGCAGTCTGGAGCCGAGCGACCGCTACGGTCGCAGGTTCGAATCCCGCCTCGGGCATGGATGTGTGTGATGTCCTTAGGTTAGTTAGGTTTAATTAGTTCTAAGTTCTAGGCGACTGATGACCTCAGAAGTTAAGCCGCATAGTGCTCAGAACCATTTGAACCATTTTTGAACCATGGACCCTGCATTTCAGCAAGGGATTGTTCAAGCTGGTGAAACTCTGTTATGGTGTGGGGCATGGGCAGTTGGAGTCAAATGGGACCTCTGATACGTCTTTCCTGATCGCCTGCATCCATTCATGTCCATTGTGCATTCCGACGGACTTGGGCAATTCCATCAGGACAATGTGACACCCCACACGTCCTGAATTTCTACAGAGTGTCTCCAAGAACACTCTTCTGATATTAAACAATTCTGGTGACCACCAGACACACCAGACATGAACATTATTGAGCATATCTGGGATGGTTTGGTACGTGCTTTTCAGAAGAGAGCCCCACCCACTCGTACTCTTACGGTTTTATGGACAGTCCTGCAGGATTCATGGTGTCAATTCCCTCCAGCACTACTTCAGACGTGAGTCGAGTCCATGCCACGCCATGTTGCGGCACTTCTGCGTGCTCGCGGGGGCCCTGCACGATATTAGGCAGGTGTGCCAGTTTCTTTGGCTCTTCGGTGTATATTGTTGTGGATGACTGGGTGAAGGTACGCAAGCTACAGTGAACCTGAGGAGACGTTCATATTTAACCGGAGATGACGGCACACAGTTCAGTGATTAAGCACAGTACAGAAATACCTCCCATAAACCAATGCCGAGGTTCTTATTATGGGAATTTCATCTAACGCTGATTTTTTAACCGGTTAATCCCAAATTAGGAGTTCCTTCGTCGCCGTAAGAACATATTCGAAGTCTTCACATACAGAACTCTGATTTCCGAAGATTATCATAAGAATGTCTATCAAATTATTTCATGGATTAAGTTTTCCACTTTCATGTTAGTAATTTGAAAGAATGCAAAATTTCGATTATTTAAGCAATAGTGCTTTTGTAAGGGCGTGTCACAATATTTCACAGAACCTACTTCAAGTCCATTTTGGGGCACTGTATTAGTTGCGGCTGTCGCTGGAGTTGCAAATGAAATGCCAACTTAAGCACACAGCAAGACGGTTGATCGAGTTTGGTGGGTGTAATACGATGGATGTTTCTACGGATATCCCCTCCCCTAAACTGATATGGTATGTTGATTGACATTGCATTCATCTCTAAACAAACAAACATCATGTTCGAACATTGTTTTTTTCTATTATCAGCATTTCAGAGCACAGAAAGTTTCCAAAGAAGTAAGGATGTAGACTAGGGTCAAGAGTCACAAGAGACGCATTATAAGCTCAGATCGAAGAAATAAAGGGATTAAAATAGGCAGTGTCCTTTTCAAAGAAAACACTACAGCATTTACCTTAAGCTTTACGTGGAAACCAGGAAAAACTTATACTTGAATGGCCAGTAGGGGACTTGAGTCACTTTTCTTCTAAAATTACGTACGATAAACACTTTTTTTATTCTAATAACGAAAGTATTTTCATTCAGTATGTAAGCCAATGCATGGATATGCACAAAGAAAAACGGAAAAGTAATTAATTACATAAAATTAAATAGAAGCAACGTTTTCAAACAATTGTGTATGACTGCCACGGTTATTATTGTTTTCCAATTAAAGGATGATTGTGCAGCGGTGGAGGGTGACCCTTGGTACGCACCACTTAGGCGGTCGCCTGTGTTAGCTGGGCCAGTGAGTGGACAGGCGTCGTGTCAGCTAACATCTTGTGACGACGTTTTACACGGTGTAACACACACTGAAACATTTCGATCCGTGGTTCTAAATTAGACAAAAGTGGGATAGTTTTCTTCTGGAATGTAAATCCATGTTTAACAGGAATTTCTCCAAATTATAGCCCAGTCGTGCTAATAATGTTACATGTAGTTCCTGAGTCAACTTCGCCGCATGTTATACGATTCTATAATCAACACTAGCGGTGATTCTTTCCTCTATCCTAGTCCATCTGAGTCTTTCTGTTGCTTCCGACGACTTTAAATTTAAAAGTACGCGACGGTTGGTCTCCGTGCTGTCTGTTTTGGGGCACTGTAACAGTTGTTGCTGCAGCAGACAGTGCATGATGACATGCCAACGTCTTGGAGAAAGAAATTACACAGTAGAATAATTTAAACAAATCTCTTTGTGAATGTGGCCTTTACTCGATGCAATAGACACTATCTCATCAAATTCATCAAATGTTTCGGGACACCTAGTAGTGTAAATTAATTTGGAATGCGTCCGCCATTCGTCTTTATGGCGGTTTCATCTCTGCTGAAGACGTTTTCAGTGAGATGTCCGAACGTCTGTAGAGGAATGTTAACTCATTCTTCTTCAAGGGGTGAAACCGTAGAAGGTAGTAATGTTGGACGCTAGAGTCTGGAACGAATTCGAGGTTCTGACTCTTCTCAAAGTGTTGTATTAGGTTCAGGTCGGGACTCTGGGCAGACCAGGTCATTTCAGAATGTTATTGTCCACAGTACATTGCCACAGCGATGCTGCTTGATGATACGATGCAGTATCATGCAGATACAAACAGTCATCACCTCCGAACAGTTCCTCTGGCCGAAGTAAAGCTGTGATGGCGCGTCGTGAGTCGTGCTTGGATAGCTCAGGCAGTAGAAAAATTGCCCGCGAAAGGCACAGGTCTCAGGTTCCGTTTCCAAAGATTCAAATAAGCGCACATTAGTCTGCGAGTGAAAATTCATTATGGAAAGGTCATATTACTGTTGGTAAATTTTATGTGAACTGATACTGCTGTATACAAAAACTCAGCGGCGAAGGAATCAGCCTGTTACTAGTACTAACCTTGGAGTTGAAGCGCTGCATTCAAACGTTCACACACACGCACACACACACACAAATATATATATATATATATATATATATATATATATATATATATATATATATATATATATATATATATATATAGGGTGAGTCACTTAGCGTTACCGCTGGATATATTTCGTAAACCACATCAAATACTGACGAACCGATTCCACAGACCGAACGTGGGGAGAGGGGCTAGTGTAATTGTTTAATGCAAACCATACAAAAATGCACGGAAGTATGCTTTTTAACACAAACCTACGTTTTTTTAAAATGGAACCCCGTTACTTTTGTTAGCACATCTGAACATATAAACAAATACGTAATCAGTGCCGTTTGTTGCATTGTAAAATGTTAATTACATCCGGAGATATTGTAACCTAAAGTTGACGCTTGAGTACCACTCCTCCGCTGTTCGATCGTGTGTATCGGAGAGCACCGAATTACTTAGGGATCCAAAGGGAACGGTGATGGACCTTAGGTACAGAAGAGACTGGAATAGCACATTACGTCCACATGCTAACACCTTTTTATTGGTCTCCGGATGTAATTAACATTTTACAATGCAACAAACGGCACTGATTACGTATTTGTTTATATCTTCAGATGTGCTAACAAAACTAACGGGGTTCCATTTAAAAAAACCTAGGTTTGTGTTAAAAAACATACTTTCGTGCATTTTTGTATGGTTTGTATTAAACAACTACACTAGCCCCTCTCCTCACGTTCGGCCTGTGGAATCGGTTCGTCAGTATTTGATGTGGTTTACGAAATATATCCAGCGGTAACGTTAGGTGACTCACCCTGTATATACACTCCTGGAAATGGAAAAAAGAACACATTGACACCGGTGTGTCAGACCCACCATACTTGCTCCGGACACTGCGAGAGGGCTGTACAAGCAATGATCACACGCACGGCACAGCAGACACACCAGGAACCGCGGTGTTGGCCGTCGAATGGCGCTAGCTGCGCAGCATTTGTGCACCGCCGCCGTCAGTGTCAGCCAGTTTGCCGTGGCATACGGAGCTCCATCGCAGTCTTTAACACTGGTAGCATGCCGCTACAGCGTGGACGTGAACCGTATGTGCAGTTGACGGACTTTGAGCGAGGGCGTATAGTGGGCATGCGGGAGGCCGGGTGGACGTACCGCCGAATTGCTCAACACGTGGGGCGTGAGGTCTCCACAGTACATCGATGTTGTCGCCAGTGGTCGGCGGAAGGTGCACGTGCCCGTCGACATGGGACCGGACCGCAGCGACGCACGGATGCACGCCAAGCCCGTAGGATCCTACGCAGTGCCGTAGGGGACCGCACCGCCACTTCCCAGCAAATTAGGGACACTGTTGCTCCTGGGGTATCGGCGAGGACCATTCGCAACCGTCTCCATGAAGCTGGGCTACGGTCCCGCACACCGTTAGGCCTTCTTCCGCTCACGCCCCAACATCGTGCAGCCCGCCTCCAGTGGTGTCGCGACAGGCACACAGGGCCAACACCCGGCATCATGGTGTAGGGAGCGATCTCCTACACTGGCCGTACACCACTGGTGATCGTCGAGGGGACACTGAATAGTGCACGGTACATCCAAACCGTCATCGAACCCATCGTTCTACCATTCCTAGACTGGCAAGGGAACTTGCTGTTCCAACAGGACAATGCACGTCCGCATGTATCCCGTGCCACCCAACGTGCTCTAGAAGGTGTAAGTCAACTACCCTGGCCAGCAAGATCTCCGGATCTGTCCCCCATTGAGCATGTTTGGGACTGGATGAAGCGTCGTCTCACGCGGTCTGCACGTCCAGCACGAACGCTGGTCCAACTGAGGCGCCAGGTGGAAATGGCATGGCAAGCCGTTCCACAGGACTACATCCAGCATCTCTACGATCGTCTCCATGGGAGAATAGCAGCCTGCATTGCTGCGAAAGGTGGGTATACACTGTACTAGTGCCGACATTGTGCATGCTCTGCTGCCTGTGTCTATGTGCCTGTGGTTCTGTCAGTGTGATCATGTGATGTATCTGACCCCAGGAATGTGTCAATAAAGTTTCCCCTTCCTGGGACAATGAATTCACGGTGTTCTTATTTCAATTTCCAGGAGTGTATATGTCAATGACTGGCCAGACGAATAGAGAAAAAACTGCATATTTTTCGCGGGTCTGGCCTTTACCGTTTCTATCTTTTATGATTCCAATTACAGCCTGGAATTTTCCTTTGACGTTTTTATTTCCTTTATCTGGCTACAAAGATTGATATTGCAGGGTTGCATTAGCTGTCATCGGCTGCTATAAGATCAAAATGAAAATAACGGAAAACAGAGTCCTGTGCACTTTAATTACAATCCCTTCCCGGAAAGTTATTTGAGACTCTTCGTGGAAGTTGTTACTGCAATCATTTCTCCGAATTTTATTTGCAATTACCAATTTTGCTTTGCCTTTCTTTCTTATTGCTTTCATGGGAATGTTATTAAATGTAGTATATTGAGCATTATTTCAGCTTATTTGCAGTCTAAGTCACATAAAAACTGAAAATAAAAAAGTTTCAGAATAAGGAGTGGATCCCACGGTCTTCGCATTACCGTTCTGCACTCTTTGCGCTGCGCCATCCGCTGTCGGGAAACTACGATAACAGAAACGGCTTACGTCTCGGCCGATCAGCATAAAAAATGCAGCTTTTTCTGGACGCATAGGGAGCTCCTTGCATATAGTATAAAATCGGACGAAATCGGTGATGACGAGTAGACGTGGACCCCTTGGCAACCAGCTAAGTCAGCAGACTGGCATATGTGCAGTGAAAGTTTGTGTCTCTGTCCAATTATGTCTCTTTTAACGGTGAATCCTAAGCGTAACAAGAAGACATTCGCGCACTGGCATGCTCTCGCGGACGAAAGTATGACTGAAGTGAAAGGTTGGGTTCCATGTGCGGCTTGAAACTGTAGTGGATACCATTCCAAAAGAACATTTGAGAATCCTTATCGGTGGGGAAGTCTAGAACTGGGAAAGACCAAGTATTCCAAGGCACAATAGGAAGACACAGACTACATGGGATAAGCAACGAAAATGGTGTGAGTTTCATTAACTTCGCCACTTCAACAGCACAAACGTCCATCGTAAGGACGTACGTAAGGGAACCTCGGCGTCACCAGATCGGAGGACAATTAATCAAATATCTAACATCGCCATAAATATAAGAGCTAAAAGATGGGTGTCAGACATAAAGACGGTGCGGGGTGCGGAGCGTGGAAGTGACCATGTTGTGGTGAAAGGGCTGTTACAAGTACAGGAAGGAACACGGATAAGGCAGAGAAATTTGTCAGGTACCACATGGAGAGGCTAAAACATAAAGCAATGAAGACCGAATATTAGCGGTAACTTCACAACCGCCTCGTAGCATTCAGGGCAAGGGACGGCAGTGAAGATCCTGATCAGATATGGAGAGACATCCGGAGCTCTGTCACTGACAGCGAAGGAAATGATCAAGGGAGACCAAGTTGGCAAGAAGATCTGGTTTGGAAAGGAATGCGTTGGTGCTTGGAAGCGGAGACAGGAATCCAGGAGCAAGTGGCTGAGGGAGACAGGTCTGGTGCAGGGTAAAGCACGATTTGAGGAAGTTCGAAGAACTACCCAAGCAACTCTGAGAAGAGCAAAGAAAAGTATGTTAAGGACGTCATCGTTAAGGCAGAAGCATACTTTAGAGGAAATAAGACGACAGAAATGTTCCAAAAGGTGCAGTGTTTTAGCAAAGATTACTAGGTCAGACAGAAGCTAGACAAAAACTCGGCTTACAAAATCCTGATCAATAATAGGGAGTGAAATAGCCGAAAGGTGGAAGGAATACTTCGAACTGCTTCTGAACTATGGTTAACACGATGTACGGTTCGATTTCCAGTTTCTAACCACAGCTGACAGAGATTAATCCACTCACATTGTATGAGAACAAAACGTAAATCAAATGGCTTAAGAAGAAAGAGAGTCCAAGTGGAGACGGAATACAGGCCGAGATAATCCAAGCAGGCGGAGAGAAACTTGAAGAAAGATTACATCGATGGATACAAACAGTGCGGATTAATGAAGAACTGCTAAAAAAAATGGAAAACAGTTCTAATCGGTTCAGTCCATATGAAGGGTGTCAAATTAAAATGTGACAGCTATAGTGGTATCTCCATGCTTGATGTATCCTACAAGATCTTGTATAGCTGCCTCATGCATAGAATTAGACCTTTGGTAGAATCAGCATTTAGTGAACATCAGAAATGTTACCGGCAATGCCGCTCTACGGATGATCACCTTTCGTTCTTCGCTAGCTCACTGAAAAACTGAGAGAAGACGGTAAAGAACTGCACGTTTTGTTCGTTGACTTCAAGAAAGTCTATGACTGCATACATCGCAAGAGCCTGTTCAGTTCCCTAAGAGAGTTCGGTATGTCACAGAAACTCATCAGCCTGGCAAAGATCGGCCTGAGTGACACATATGGAAATATGAAGATGGAAAACCGGGTAAACGATGACTTGGGAATATCATATGCGAAATTTTTGAAGAGAACTTGGAAGCGATCCATGTCGAAGGGAAGACACTGGCGTATCTAGCCTTCGTAGGTGATACATGCTTACTCACAAGAGGACCGCACCTACTCTTCATCACGAATTTCGTCCAGATTTATGGTACACACGCGGACTGACCACAATTGAAAGTGACAGCAGTGGGAGCTCTTTAGAAAAACTAGCATTTTGGGCGCGGGTCGGGTGGGACATGCCGGCCAGGGTGGCCGAGCGGTTCTAGGCGCTACAGTCTGGAACTGCGTGAGCGCTACGGTCATAGATTCGAATCCTGCCTCGGGCATGGATGTGTGTGATGCCCTTAGGTTGGTTAGGTTTAAGTAGTTCTAAGTTCTAGGGGACTGATGACCTCAGAAGTTAAGTCACATAGTGCTCAGAGCCATTTGAACCGTTTTTTTTTTTTTTTTTTTTTGGGGGGTGGGGCATGAGCCATTTATGTTTTCATAGTTCCCAGGTAGCGCCTGGTGCACTAGAAAGAGTACAGAGCTGTAATGTGGGGGTCGTGGGGTCGAGCCGCTATGCACAAAATTTTAATTTCACTTCTCATGTTACTTACGCTGCAAATAAACCAAAATAATACTCGATATACCGTATTTATTAATATTTTTATAAAATGTATATAATGAATAGACAGAGGATAATTTGGGATAGATTGTAAGGCACTGACAAGAATTTCGTATATAATATTACATACTTTCATTATTTTACAGTTGATGATTTGTACTTGCTGGGGTGAGACTCATCGTAAAACAAGGGCAAACATTAATTTTCTCAGCACCTTGCACGCACTATACACGCCGCAATTACGTAGGACTTCTGATAATGAACATTGAGATGTATTTTGACGCAGGCTTCCTGGGATCTAATTTTTTTTTTCTCTCTCAGTGAGATAAGAGCAGTTTAAAAACTTTTTGATCAAATACTCTACCTGACGATAACAATAAACATGCAGACTGCATTTTGGGGACTTACTCTAATACTGAACAATGGTAACCCTTCTTCATCATGAAGAATCTTGCCTCATAATTATGGATCTGTTTGTCCATCTCACGCGTCATTTAACACAGGAAATTTGCTCTTCTGCACGTAGAGCTTCATCACATCAGTTGAAACATCCCTTTTCATGCAATTTATGAAAATATGAATAAATACAATATATTGAGAATTATTTCTGTTTACTTGGAGCATAAGTAACTTAAAAAATAGAAAGAAAAAATGAAAATAAAGAAGTTTCCGTAAAGGGACTCGATTCCAAGCCCACCCATTACCAATCTCCACTTTTCTGTTGCACCAGCCACTGTCAGGACACAACGCTAACATATTAGGTTGGTGCTCAAGTTCGTAGCGTTTTTCGTTTCCATGTTGGCATTCCGGTTGTTATTGGTTTACTTATCGATTGTCATTTTTTATTTGTTGTTCACTCTTGCTATCTGAGTTTACATATCGTCATTTGGAGACAACGAATGGTGCTGTGGACGCCAGAAAACGGAGTGCCAAGTGGAGAAATCGAAACATTTCCGATCTATTCTACTGTTTGAGTTCAGTAGAGGGGTGAGAGCAGCAGAGGTAGCCAGAAATATTTTCGCCGTGTAGGCGGATAATGCGATTGGACACAGCACTGCAAGAAAACGGGTTTCTCGTTTTAAGGCGGATCAGATTGATATAAGTGACTCTCCAAGTTCAAGAATACCTTTGGGGTTTCTACACGTACAAAAAAAAAAAAAAATGGCTCTGAGCACTATGGGACTTAACTTCTGAGGTCATAGGTCCCCTAGAACTTAGAACTACTTAAACCTAACTAAGGACATCACAAACATCCATGCCCTAGGCAGGATTCGAACCTGCTACCGTAGCGGTCGCGCGGTTCCAGACAGTAGGGCCTAGAACCGCTCGGCCACTGCGGCCGGTTCTACATCTACATCTACATCTACATGGATACTCTGCAAATCACATTTAAGTGCCTGGAAGAGGGTTCATCGAACCACCTTCACAATTCTCTGTTATTCCAATCTCGTATAGAACGCGGAAAGAGTTTGGCTCGTACCAGCTCTGATTTCCCTTAATTTATCGCGGTGATCGTTCCTCCCTATGTAGGTCGGTTTCAACAAAATGTTTTTGTATTCGGAGGAGAAAGTTGGCTCTGAGCACTATGGGACTCAACTGCTGAGGTTATTAGTCCCCTAGAACTTAGAACTAGTTAAACCTAACTAACCTAAGGACATCACAAACATCCATGCCCGAGGCAGGATTCGAACCTGCGACCGTAGCGGTCTTACGGTTCCAGACTGCAGCGCCTTTAACCGCACGGCCACTTCGGCCGGCGGAGGAGAAAGTTGGTGATTGGAATTTCGTGAGAATATTCCGTCGCAACGACAAACGCCTTTCTTTTAATGATGTCCAGCCCAAATCCTGTATCATTTCTGTGACACTCTCTCCCATATTTTGCGATAATTTGATGAAGATCGTTTAAACGTATTAATCCACAGTTATCCACGTCAGTGCACTCGGAAACTGGCAAATGTAATGAACTGTGATCATTCCGCCGTTGTGTGACATTTGCATCATTGGAGAAGTTTCAAAAATCAGGTGTATGGGTACAGCGTGCGTTAGGCCAAAATCACAAATATCAGTGGGTGGCCGTATATGCATCTCTACCTCCTCGTCATCCATTGGCTCGTGAGCGACACTGTCCGTTCCTATGCTGTATCGTTGCTGGTGACGAGAAATGGTGTCTTAATGCTAACATAAGGGAAAAAAAGAATGGTTGAGCCCAAACAAAGCAGCAACTTCCCGTACAAACACCTGCGCGCATCCACAAAAGATAATGTCTTGCATATAGTGCAACAGCGACGGTGTGGTGTACTACGAATTGCTGCCCAGAGGTGTAAACACCACTGCTGACATTTACGGTCAACAACTGAAACGTCTTGCGGACGCAGCCCAAGAACAACAACCAGGAAGACTGAGTCAAGCGACGCTACTCCACGATAACATCCGCCCGCATGCTGTGTGACTGACAAAAAACATTATACAGGAGTTGGGTCGGGAAGTCATTCCACACACACCCTTTTCACTTGATCTTACGCCCTCAGATTTTCACCTTTTCCGCTCTCTGTTGAACAACCTTCAAGGAACTTTTTCCGGATGAAAATGCACTCCGAACATGGATCGACGAGTTCTTCGCCTCAAAATCACGTGATTTTAACAGTCTTGGAATCGAAAAGTTAACTCAGCGTTGGAGGGCTGTTGTAAATAGCATAGGAGAATGTATTACTGATTGCTAAAGTCTGTATTATGTGTGTTGTGTTTATTAAACTGATGGGAAAACGCTACGAACATATGCACCAACACAATAAATGGCTGTTGCCGCGCCTGAAAGGAGCCAAAACAGCAATTTTTTATGAACACATGGCCATCTTCAGCTCCCTTTTCAGTCACTCTCATTCTGGCCAAGCCATTTCTATCCTGTAAATTTGGACGAAGACATATTACTTCGTTATGACTCGTTGACAAGGTCAAGATACTGGACCACTACAGACACTGCAGATGGGAGGCTGCTCCTGCTAGAAAGTTAGAGAGCCTGCGAATTTAAATAGTGGTACCTGGGAGCGCTTTTCACGGCGAATTCCTCATGTGAATTCGTGATCTGAATAAGGATTCAGGAGGGAAACCGATACTTCTAGAGCCTGACACAGCTGCTTCGGTCAAAATGTCTCTCGAGACAGTTCAAGATTCTGCTATATGAAACACTGTTCCAACCCGTGGTTCTGTATGGCTATGAGACGTTGAGTGCACGGAAGCGGGACTTTTATAAACGTCTCGCATTTGAGAGAGAAATGCTGCGGAAGATCTGGTCCGATGCTGGACTCAAACACGAGTGAATGGAGGATCATACACAACCACGAGCTAGATCAACTGTTCCGAAACACTAATATAGGATGAATCATCAGAAGCAAGCGACTATAGTGGGTTAGACATGGGTTAGGCGGAAGATTATAGGTGGCCACGGAAGCTCCTGGATTTCATCCTCACAGGTGGGAGATCCCCCAGAAGGCCGAGGAGGAGATGGAAGGATGGTGTCCATGAAGATCTGAAACAATCAGCGATATATGTGGACGGATGACAGATGGCACCGACGGATAGCAGACAATGGAAAAGGAGACTTGTAGCAGCGCGATGTCGGTTAGGTCTGATTGTGTAAAAGAAAGTAGAAAGTGAAAGAAACAATAATAAGGCCGTACCACATTGTCTCTGCCGTAGACGATCATACGAAATTAAAGAATGAAATAATTAAACAAAATACTAGCCGCCATCACCGCGTTCTCATATTTAAGCAATTATAAATTTCCACTACATCTAATCAGGCAAATGCAACATAAACAGGGGTACCTTATTTTCTCTGTGTCTAATTTTATAGACAGCATTTATTTAAAAGTAAACAATTTAGCAGCAGATTGTGGAAAATCCGGGAAACCTACTAGAACCGTTTTCAACTACAAAAACGCATTATGTTGCTTGGAAACGTCATACACTCACTTTATTGTAACACATGGCTGCACAGCATGGGATTACAGACGAGCGTAACCATGTTGCATAACATGTATCTATCTTCCATGGAGATAAAATAAATAGAGCAGTTTATCGCAATGAGGAGTCACTGCATATTGGATGATATTAGAAAAGTGGCAGAAAAGCTGAATTATGATGAACTGTGAAGTTAATAAATCAACCAAGAAGACTAGGAAAGTATTTCTGCTAGAAAGAGCAGCGAAGCAGTGGTTAGCATCCCAATCAGACAGTGAACTGACGTCATTTAGTTCCAGTATGATGGACAGACAGGAAATTATGGACAAAGTTTAAACGGATTGTAAATTGTGCTCTGGAGAGGTACGTGCGGCGTAAGTGGATTTAGGAGGGAAAAGACCCGCATTAGTTTAACAACGAAATTCGAAAAATGCTGAGGAAGCAAAGGGTGTTGTGCTCTCCGTTCAAAAGGGAACGTGCAAATGACGACAGGCTGAAGTTAGTACAGATTCGTGCGTCTGTAAAAAGATCGATGCGCGAAGCATACAACTACCACCGTCATACCTTAGCTTAAGATCATGCTGAGAATCCGGGAAAATTCTGATCCTACGTAAAATACCTAAGCGGGTCGAAGGCATCTATCCAGTCACTCGTTAACGGGTCTGGTGTGAAAATAGAAGACAGCAAAAGGAGAGACGAGGTTTTAAATTTCGTGTTTAAGAAATCGTTCAGGCAGGAGAATCATACAAACATACAGTCGTTTGACCATCGCACATCCTCCTGCATGGAGGACATAGTAATAGGCATCCCTCGCGTAGAGAAAAAAATTAAGATTTGAAAATAAATAAGTAGCCAGGAATGAATGGAACGCCGAGCTCGGTTTTATAACGGATACTCTGCGGTACTGTCCCCTTACTTAGCTTGCATTTATCGCGAATCTCTCGCCCAAACGACTTGAAAACAGTGCAGGTGACTCATGTATAGAATAAGGGTTGTAAAATTACGGACCAATATTCTTAACATGGGTTTGCTGAAGAATTCCTGAACATATTCTTAGTTCGAATACAACAAATTTTCTTAAGACAGGGAAGCTTATGCCCGTGCAAATGGTTCAAATGGCTCTGAGCACTATGCGACTTAACTTCTGAGGTCATCAGTCACCTAGAACTTAGAACCAATTAAACGTAACTAACCTAAGGACATCACACACATCCATGCCCGAGGCAGGATTCGAACATGCGACCGTAGCGGTCGCTCGGCTCCAGACTGTAGCGCCTAGGATATGCCTGTGCATCCGCACAGGCTTAGAAAGCATCGCTCGTGCGAAAATCAGCGTGCCCTTTCGCCACATGGTATCCAGTCAACTATGAATGGAGGGCAACGGGCAGATTTCATATTCCTAGATTTCCACCGGCCGCTGTGGCCGAGCGGTTCTACGCACTTCAGTCTGGGCCAGCGAGACCACTACGGTGGCAGGTTTGGATCCTGCCTCGGGCATGGATGCGTGTGATGTCCTTAGGTTAGTTAGGTTTAAGTGGTTTTAAGTCCTAGGGGACTGATGACCTCAGATGTTAAGTCACATAGTGCTCAGAGCCATTTGAATTTAGATTTCCGAAAATCATCAGTCACGTTTGAATAGGGCCGCAGCGTGCCTATTGAATTCGCGCCGACTGTGTAACGTTTAAAGTACTATGATCAGCTCTAACAGTCACTTCGCTGGTTAAGAATCATGTCAAGTCGCCGTTGTGTAACCCCAACGATGATTTCGCAGTTCAACCCCCACTGGGAGGAACTGTATCTGTTTACAGAAAAAGATGGTGTTGCAAAATGTTTAGTATGTCATAAAACCCTGAATTCTTTTAAGAAATTTAATTTGCAGCGACATTATATGTCGTACCACGCGAAAGACTACGGAGGTGGAAAATGTGATGGACTAAATCGTGCACAGGAAGTTATTAAACTTAAAAGGAAGCTATCCGAAGAATATCTGGACGACGAAGAAAAACCAACTGAGGCAGCTCTCAGAGTGAGTGACAAAATTGCTTTGCTTTTAGCACTGCTGCCAACGTACACTTCGCTTAAGGACCACGAAGGTAAGATAAAGAGAAATTAGGGCTCGTACGCCGGCCTATTCACAGTCGTTTTTCCGTCGCTCTATTTGCGAGTGGCGCAGGAAAGAAAATGGCTAATAGTGGTACAGGGATCCCTCCGCCACGCACCGTACTCTGGTTTGAGGAGCATATACACAGATGTAGTTGTAGATACAGATGTAGATGTAGATGATATTAACGATTATCTGATGAAGCTAAAATACACTCCTGGAAATGGAAAAAAGAACACATTGACACCGGTGTGTCAGACCCACCATACTTGCGCCGGACACTGCGAGAGGGCTGTACAAGCAATGATCACACGCACGGCACAGCGGACACACCAGGAACCGCGGTGTTGGCCGTCGAATGGCGCTAGCTGCGCAGCATTTGTGCACCGCCGCCGTCAGTGTCAGCCAGTTTGCCGTGGCATACGGAGCTCCATCGCAGTCTTTAACACTGGTAGCATGCCGCGACAGCGTGGACGTGAACCGTATGTGCAGTTGACGGACTTTGAGCGAGGGCGTATAGTGGGCATGCGGGAGGCCGGGTGGACGTACCGCCGAATTGCTCATCACGTGGGGCGTGAGGTCTCCACAGTACATCGATGTTGTCGCCAGTGGTCGGCGGAAGGTGCACGTGCCCGTCGACCTGGGGCCGAACCGCAGCGACGCACGGATGCACGCCAAGACCGTAGGATCCTACGCAGTGCCGTAGGGGACCGCACCGCCATTTCCCAGCAAATTAGGGACACTGTTGCTCCTGGGGTATCGGCGAGGACCATTCGCAACCGTCTCCATGAAGCTGGGCTACGGTCCTGCACACCGTTAGGCCGTCTTCCGCTCACGCCCCAACATCGTGCAGCCCGCCTCCAGTGGTGTCGCGACAGGCGTGAATGGAGGGACGAATGGAGACGTGTCGTCTTCAGCGATGAGAGTCGCTTCTGCCTTCGTGCCAATGATGGTCGTATGCGTGTTTGGCGCCGTGCAGGTGAGCGCCACAATCAGGACTGCATACGACCGAGGCACACAGGGCCAACACCCGGCATCATGGTGTGGGGAGCGATCTCCTACACTGGCCGTACACCACTGGTGATCGTCGAGGGGACACTGAATAGTGCACGGTACATCCAAACCGTCATCGAACCCATCGTTCTACCATTCCTAGACCGGCAAGGGAACTTGCTGTTCCAACAGGACAATGCACGTCCGCATGTATCCCGTGCCACCCAACGTGCTCTAGAAGGTGTAAGTCAACTACCCTGGCCAGCAAGATCTCCGGATCTGTCCCCCATTGAGCATGTTTGGGACTGGATGAAGCGTCGTCTCACGCGGTCTGCACGTCCAGCACGAACGCTGGTCCAACTGAGGCGCCAGGTGGAAATGGCATGGCAAGCCGTTCCACGGGAATACATCCAGCATCTCTACGATCGTCTCCATGGGAGAATAGCAGCCTGCATTGCTGCGAAAGGTGGATATACACTGTACTAGTGCCGACATTGTGCATGCTCTGTTGCCTGTGTCTATGTGCCTTTGGTTCTGTCAGTGTGATCATGTGATGTATCTGACCCCAGGAATGTGTCAATAAAGTTTCCCCTTCCTGGGACAATGAATTCACGGTGTTCTTATTTCAATTTCCAGGAGTGTATATTAGTCACCTAAGTCAAATGACGTCTCTTGTGTGCGGTAGTGATGCAGATACGAAATTTGTGTTTTGGCATAGCCACTTGACTTACGGCCGAGGAAGTCAGCTAGAAGAAACCATTATAGAGTTCAGTCTAGAGGTAATGAATATACGTAGTAATCCTACAACTTGTGAGTGAGAGTCGGAACAGTTTTAAACAGAGACGTCACTGTGGTAAATAAGGTAGTAGTAAACCCTGTGAAAGGCGGGAAGACTGGGACCACGATATCATACACTACATCACCACTCGAAATAAAACCCAAGGCACCTAAGGAAAAGTGTGCAGAAGAGTGACGTATAGCATCGAGAGGGCTAACTGCAAAGAAATGTGACGAATATTTTACTGTTCAGAAAGTCCGTTGTTGGGTGATGATGTAGATTTTAAAGCGGAACATATTACAGAGGCTATACTTGGAGCAATTCAAGAGGCTATGCTAATTATGAGAAGGCTTTCTAGAAGAGTACCTCGAATCTGGACAGAGGAATTGTAGAAATTAAGATATGAAACAAGGAAATCAGGAAACTCTACCAGAGCAGCATTATCCAAGAGAAATGAATCCATAGAGTGCATATGTACAGAACTATTACAGAACGCTTTAAAGAAGTGTTACGGAAATGGAACAGTGGAGACCAATTCTTGTAAACTAACTTAGAAACGCATCTGTCAGGAGCGCCATACGAAACAGTCAGTGAGGAGATACGATCAACAATAGTTCTGGCTACGCTGAAACGAAATGGTGGAACGGTAACAGAATGTTGATAACAGGAGCTGCGGTGCTAATGGAAATACTGGATCGTGAGTACGCAGAAGGCGAGGCAGAATATCAACGTAGGTTACACACAATGTTATGAGAACACTGCTGAAATAATAAGCTCGTCTGTCGTTTCATACAATTCTACTGTTAAAAAATAATTCTTGTAGAAGTAATACAAGATTTAATTTATCAGTCCAGTCTCTACCAGAATTATATAACGGATGCCTACTGAAAGGGAGGACCTCTGTAACCTGGAAGATTGATCCTGCAGTGATTATCGAGAAAGAGCAGGACAAAGATCCCGTGGTACCCAAACCCTACAGACCCATTTGTCTCCTGAACGCTCTGAGTAAGGTATTCGAAAACTATTAGGCAAAATACGAAATAGCAGTGCCTGCGCTATTGAGAAGTACGGTGGAATGTTCCTTCGGACATGCATGCATGTCCGAAGGAACAGGCACTGCAGCGACTATAGCCGTAAGGCTTGAAATGGCTCTGAGCACTATGGGACTTAACTTCTGAGGTCATCAGTCCCCTAGAACTTAGAACTACTTAAACCTAACTAACTTAAGGACATCACACACACCCATGCCCGAGGCAGGATTCGAACCTGCGGCCGAAGCGGTCGTGCGGTTCCAGACTGTAGCGCCTAGAACCGCTCGGTCACACCGGCCGGCTAGCCGTCAAGAAATACAGGAAATATATTCGTAGTTGTGATTATGGACAATCATCAGCTGTATAATGAAATGACGACATCGAAAATTTGCGCCGGACCGGGACTTAAACCTGGGTTTCCCGTTTATCGCGAATGGTTGCCTTACCATTCTTCTTTTTTTAAGAGTCGACTGTCGAAGAAATTCGCGTCGACATAAATTGGCATCAATAACAAACAAAACAGAAATTGAAGTAATTACGCCCTCTAGGCGAAACAAATTAAATGGCATCCGCACGCCAACTTGTTGGTAGATTCACTCAGAAACCCAAGTCAGTCAGGCAAATTCCGGGCACGTCATCCCGAAAAATATATTATTTTGACGACACACTGCTCCGAGTCCTGGTATTACACACTCATCCTGAAATAACCTCCTCATGCCCGGGACACCCGAGCAGCAGGGGCATTCCAAGACGGCGCTACCCAAGAGGCACGTTATCTTGGATTGTGCGTGAGAAGTGTAATGTGATCTTACAGGAACGTCCAAAAATCCAGAACATTCTTATCTCGTCCATGAAACAAGTAAGAGATAGCTAGACCTTTCGTCCAGTTCACTGTGTTGGTCTCCTTATGTGGGAAATAGGTCTCATCCATGAACAAAAGTGACTTCACAGGTGCAATGGCATAGGGAGCCGTATGGATCAAAAAGGCAAGCATTTTCCGAATCACCTGCCACACCTGTGCACAAAATTCAACCATCAGTCGATGTTCATCCATGTCGAGGTTGTAACATTGGGGGCAAAGTGACGAACCCGTCATGTTATTAGCATGGAGACGAAGATGTTCATGTAGCTCCTATTATCAACCAAATACGAGGTCGCACGAGCGTTCGTGTCGAGAAAGACATGGTGCACAGAACGCCAGACCACGGACCATGCGACGGTAGGATACCAGCTTTCCACCACATTCCGAGCACGATTTCTCGACATTTGGCTATAAACATTACGTGTCGTAGGGTTCCTGGTACGAGGCAAGTCGGTATGGACATAAACGTGTTCGATGAAGAAGATCCTGACATGGGAGAGATAGGTAGAAATATACGCTACTGCAATCCGGTTCGGTGGCGGGTGCACGATTTAACTGTCGTACTTTCATAAATTTCTGTCACTCTAATATGGACGTTGACAAGACCGAGGCCACCGTCTCGAGGAGTAAGAATGAGAGTGCCGTAGCTGACTTTGACGATAAAAGCCGCACATACATAGTAGCCAAAGCCGCCTGCAGACTGTGTGCTATTGCCTCTGATGTCAGTAAAATCTGTGCCAAATATGGCAGTCGTGACGCCAGATGAGTGTTAACTAAACCCACCCGTTATATCATGTCTAATGCTCGCAGGTGGTTGCCGCTAGCGTTCTTGCGGATCACCTGAAGGAGGCGGTTATAGGCAAGTGAGGCCGTTTGCTGTGTATCCCGAGTGAAGGTGATCTCAAACATTTGAGCTTGGCCAATAATGGCAGTGCGGCCACACTCCCTGCTGGAAAACCTCTGCCAACGAACATAGCACCAGAGTTCGTCAGATTCGCATGGCTTCATGCAGCAGTCCCATATTGGTTGATCGATTCCAGTGCCTCTCGCACTTCATCCCCGGATCAATCCAAGAACACCAGGTCACCTGCATACGTACAGCAGATAAAAGCGTGCCCCCTCATTGTGATTCCAGTCAGAAGGCTCCGCAAACCATTTAACAGTGGCTCAAGGGCGATGGCATAAAGAAGCATCGACAGCGGACATCCCTGGCGGACCGACCACGTGATACTAAAGGAGTCCACTCCACGACCATTGACCGGTACCCACGACGTGGCACCTCGGAGGAGACACAAGACGATGTGTGTAAATGTGTGAGAGAAGGTCATAGGCACAGCACTGTCCTACTCTATCGCACGTATGGTCGAAGTCCAGCGTCACTAAGGCACCCCGAATGCGGTAGGTCGACACCAGGACTACGATATCGCGATAATCGCTGAGCTCCATCTGAACATTACTGTCACCACCAAAACACGTTTAATTCATAGACATAACTAGAGGGAGGACGCGCAGAAGGTGGGCAGCAAGAATGCGGGTAAAAATATTGTAGTCACAATTTAACATGGCCAACGGTCGATAATGTCAAAGTCCCCGACCTCTAGACGGCTCGGGAACTGGAATAAACTGATCTTCTGCGAATTCAGGTGGGAAGGGAAGGCCTGGGTTCACTTGCTCTTGATACGTCTCAGTCCTGCGTGAGGCCATGACTTCCTGCAATGCGAGCTAAAACTCCAGCGGAAAGCCGTCAGTACCCGGGGATCAGTTTGCCACTCCCTTATGAAACGCATCAGCGAAGTTATCAGCCGTATTCGTCACTGTAAGAATTTCTACAGCTGCCCCATCAAGGGTTCCTGTCGACAAGTGGAGGACATCATCCACTACTATGGTGTCCTGGTCCTCTGCCACATACAACTGTTGGTAGAAGTCCACAAAGGCGCCGGCGACATCCTTCCGGGATGACAATCGGCGACCATCTAGCATTTAGAGGGCTTGGACCAGCATTCTCTGACACCCCTGCGTTTCTATAATGAGATGATGCATGTACAGAGGTTGTCCCCTTACCCAAACTTGACATCTCGCACAGCCCATTTTTCCCTCAACGCGGCGGCACATGATTTAAATTATCTTCGAAATAGAGTTCACGGAGAATGGATAAATAATATTCCATCTTACGTAGTTGCTACTGTATTTTCTAGTGACCTCAATTCATCATTGATCTACATAAACATGGCTTGGCACAGTCGAGCCACCACCGGAGCGTCGGAGTATACGCTGGAAGGCGTGTCACGCAATTGTTCCAAGGCACCTCTACGAGCTTCCTGCATTCCGCGCCCTAGAGATGGGCGTCGTTCAGCTTCCACCTGTCTCGACCGCACCACACTTTCTGCCGCTGGAGGGAAACAGTGCAAATGCAGGCGATTTGGTTGGTGAAGCTACAGGTCATAATTCAGCGTCAAACGTGGAAGTTGGGAGACCTTGTAAATAGGCGGGCAAGACGACGTGCTGAATGGGTGGTGAAATGAATATATTCAGGCTGATCACCTTGCACATGCGGCAAAATCGGGATGTTGGTCCTTCTAGGATAACACACAACTGAAGTCGCCAGCAAGTATAAAATGATCGTAACGGCCCACAAATAATGGGGCGACCTCTTCTGGCTAGACTGGCAACCGTTCCCATCGCTTGGTTGTGGTCAAGGGAGTGTAAACACTGATAATTCGGACATGACGGAAGGTCACAGCAAGACCCGTAGCCGATGGTACTTAAGCCACTTCGTCTAACCTCAACGTCTTATTTTAAAAGTGTAGCCGTCCCACTACCATTGACAGCACACAGCATGAGATAAGCAACATACCTATAGATAGTTGGAAACGTCTCTGGGTGAACTTCTTGCATGAGGGCAACATCGAGGTCCTACGCCCTCAACATTTCGTGAGGCAATTGCAATTTGACAATAGTGTTGACATTGATCGAGCCAATCTTCTAAGCTTGTCGCGAATTGTGACTACTGGGAAGTTCATTGCGACAGAAAGAGCAGCAGCGTACAATAGTTTCACCCCAGTAGGCAGTACATCCCCATCTAGTACCTCTATCGATTAGCAGTCATCGATTAGAACATTAGCATTCGCTGCTGTCACGATGACGGGTTTTTTGTCTGCTACATCAGACCACGCAGAAGTTCGTGGACGCTGTCCAGCTGAGTGCTTGTCGAGTCTGAAGGCTTTTTTGTGTCTGTGGTGGAAGAATGGTGCTGGCTCAACTGCTAATATCTTCCATAGGCACAGCACGAGGTGCGTGCGATGATGGTTTTACCACCGACGGGTGGCGGACTTGTAGTTCCGCTATGGAACGGTCCATCGGGAGATGAGTTTGGTAGGTGGAAGCCTCATCGCTTTAGTTTGTGTCCTGCAGTTGTCGGATGGGGCAATCCGACGTTTCCGACGTCTCTTCGGCGACTATTGCTGTAACACATGGTCCTCAGTGTCAGCCACAAAAGCATTGGTAGGTACGACCGTAGAGTCGAAATCCATCCCCTGTGCCTGAGGTTGCTTATCATCGCACAAAACAGGCATGTAGGTGGCGGCAAGGGCGTAGGAGGCATTCCGTCCGCATCAGCCTGAGGTACTATTGGAGGTGGCAGTGGTTCAGTAGTAGGAGTCAGCGTGGACCGTGGTCAGAGGTCATTTTGGAGAATCTTGGCAAAGATCAACGGGAACGTCGTTGGGGTGGACGTGTCCTGCTCCTCCCCAGGCGGCAACTGTGTGCTTCTTCGTTGCATACAGCTGGATCGGAGGTATCATTCCTGGGCATATTCACACCACGTCTTCGGTTGCCCACCATAAATTATACGAGTATTTCAAGTGTCTTCGGTCGTGCATATTCAGTCGAAAAGCTGATCTTCATTGTCGATTTGTGGTGCTGCATAAGCCATTCTTCTTCTAAGAAAATATAGCCCGCTGTGGTTGAATCATGTCAAGAACACCGTTCGAGAGTTGCCCAGCGACGACGTATACAAGGCGACGGTGCCGCTACGCGGCCCAAGGATGTGACCATTAGGCTATCGCGAGTGGTCACCATCACGTTAGGCTATCCGAGCACGTTTCACAGCCAGACCAGAACTTTCAGATGTCGTCGTCCATGTGTCACAGTCTGCATTCGTACGTTACGTATATTCCCGTACAGGAACGACATATTAATTGAGAGTCGAGGGTCTGGTTTCGGCGAATAAATGCGAATTATCAGGGCTGTGTAATTAAGAAGTACGATGCAATGTTCGTTCGGACCTGGATGCTTGTAGTGACTACAACCATAAAGAAATACGGGAAATGTTTACGCAGTTGTGAATATGAATTACATTCAGTTTCACACTGCAATAGTGACTATGAAAATTTGTACCAGACAGGGACTCGAACTCAAACTTCTCGCTTATGGGGAGCATGTACATCCGAAACGACATTGCATCAGTTTCTAAACAACACATTCACTGCTACATCCAATTTATCCGCGGACTCGAGCCAAGTGACTTTCAACTAAAATGTCTTCCGTGTACAGGAATATACACACATCAAAAAAAGTTTTGCATCACCTCAGTTCCGAGAGAGTTCCGGAACTTGTACAAAAAAATGGAATAGAGATCAACATAAACATCATTTCTGCCCTTTTCATTGCCCATGAACATCACACATTGCATGTTGTACCACCATACAGCAAAACCTTCAGAGGTGGTAGTCCAAATTGCTGTACGTACCGGTACCTCTAATACCCAGCAGCACGTCCTCTTGCACTGATGCATGCCTGTATTCGTCGTGGCATACTGTCCACAAGTTCGTCAAGACACTATTGGTCCAGATTGCCCATTCCTCAACGGCGATCCGGCGTACATCCCTCAGAATGGTTGGTGGGTCACGTCGTTCATAAACAGCCCTTTTCAATCTATCCCAGGCATGTTCGATAGGGTACATGTCTGGAGAACATGCAGGCTACTCTATTCGAACGATGTCGTTATCCTGAAGGAAGTCATTCGCAAGATGTGCTTGATGGGGGCGCGAATTGTCGTCCATAAAGACGAATCCTTGCCAATATGCTGTCGATATGGTTGCACTATAGGTCGGAGGATGGCATTCACGTATCGTACAACCGTTACGGCGCCTTCCATGACCACCAGCGGCGTACGTCGGCCCCACATAACGCCACCCCAAAACAGCAGGGAACCTCCACCTTGCTGCACTCGTTGGACAGTGTGTCTAAGGCGTTCAGCCTGACTGAGTTCAAAAATGGTTCAAATGGCTCTGAGCACTATGGGACTTAACATCTATGGTCATCAGTCCCCTAGAACTTAGAACTACTTAAACCTAACTAACCTAAGGACAGCACACAACACCCAGCCATCACGAGGCAGAGAAAATCCCTGACCCCGCCGGGAATCGAACCCGGGAACCCGGGCGTGGGAAGCGAGAACGCTACCGCACGACCACGAGATGCGGGCCCTGACTGAGTTGCCTCCAAACACGTCTCCGACGATTGTCTGGTAGAAGGCATATGCGACACTCATCGGTGAAGAGAACGTGTTGCCAATCCTGAAAGGTCCATTCGGCATGTTGTTGGGCCCATCTGTACCGCGCTGCATGGTTTCGTGGCTACAAAGACCGACCTCGCCATGGACGTTGTGAGTGAAGTTGCGCATCATGCAGCCTATTGCGCACAGTTTGAGTCGTAACACGACGTCATGTGGTAGCACAAAAACATTGTTCAACATGGTGGCGTTGCTGTCAGGATTCCTCCCAGCCATAATCCGCAGGTAGCGGCCATCCATTGCTGTAGTAGCCCTTGGGAGGCCTGAGCGAGGCATACTATCGACAATTCATGTCTCCTCCATACCCGAACAACATCGCTTTGGTTCACTCCGAGACTCCTGGACACTTCCCTTGTTGAGAGCCATTCCTGGCACAAAGTTACAATGCGGATGCGATAGAACCGCGATATTGACCGTCTAGGCATGGTTGAACTACAGAGACAACACGAGCCGTGTACCTCCTTCCTGGTGGAATGACTGGAACAGATCGAATGTCGGATCCCCTCCGTCTAATAGGCGGTGCTCATGCATGGTTGTTTACATCTTTAGGCGCGTTTAGTGACATCTCTGAACAGTCTAAGGGACTG
The DNA here is from genome assembly GCF_021461395.2 of Schistocerca americana. Classification (NCBI taxonomy): domain Eukaryota; kingdom Metazoa; phylum Arthropoda; class Insecta; order Orthoptera; family Acrididae; genus Schistocerca; species Schistocerca americana. The sequence continues at coordinate 751,166,038 of NC_060130.1, read as the reverse complement.
TGTCTGTGAAACAATATTCACAATCAAGGTCTATCTTTAGGAGTTCTGAGAAGCGGAGAGATGCAAAACTTTTTTTGATGTGTGTACATAAAGGATGTACAAGTGCAGGTTGTACGTGGTTGATGACATAAAGAAGTATAGGTCTAGAAGTGAAGTGTGCTCGAATAGGTTAAGGTAAAGCGATCGCTCGCGAAAAGCGGAAAATCCGGGTAACAGTTTCGGTAGGGCACAACGTTTCATTGCTCTCCATGTTCGCAATTGCTAATACATTTCATGTATTTCACAACAGGTGATTCGGCGTGGTTTATCTGCTGCTGCGAATTCTCCTCGTCCCCTGTAGTTATGAGCCTCCTACTGCCCGCGGATCAGCACAAAGCGTACAAGATTGCCTCCATCAATCTCAACATGATCACGTATCAAAGTTCAACTGGTGCGCGATATGCTCAGAGCGGCGGACATGAATGTTGCTCTGCTGCAGGAAGTTTGACTGGAGACCTCACAGACTTCTAAGTGTTTACTGCTTACATCACTCCTGCTGCTAAGGAGGGAGTTGTGGAATGGCTGCCCTTCTGCGAGATGGAACAGAGGTAACCAGTGTGAAGTACTTGCCCGGCATGGGGATTGGCGTTCGATATGCAACGGACCCGAATTGCTAATGTCTTGCCCCTTCTTGGACAGAGATAAAAGAGGACTTGTCACAGTTTTATGTGGAAGAAATTACGCCTCTCCTCTTGAGTAGCTGTGACCACATCATTACTGGCGGAGACTATAATAGTGTTCTGACTCAGGAACACCAACAATCAAACTACACTCTATGCCCCAAATGCGTCTCTTGCTATAACTCCTGCGTTTTGCTGATACTAGGGAGTGGTTACATGCTAATCTCCCTAGCTTTCCTTATGTGACCAGCCATTCTGCCAGCAGACTCGATCGCATCTACGTCTCCTCTGATCTTCCAACGGCGATTCTAGCAGCGGAACTCTGGCCCACGGCTTTCTCGGACCATAGTGTGTATATCTGCTGCGTCAGCCTCCAGAGGCAGACCGTGCGGAGAAGTCAGAGATAATGGAAACTGAATGATGCACTTCTATGGCATCAGGAATGTAGGCAACTTATAGTGAGTATGTGGTCCTCATATGAACGTCAATTGCTGCAATATCCGTAGTAGCTTCAATGATGGTCGAATGCATCAAACCGGTTTTACGCCGCGATCTGATTGGCTACGGAAGGGGAAGATCGCTCTGACACCGAAAAATGATGGACTTCTATAATGCACTTATCCGAGAACTTACGGCGCTTTCACCATCCCCTGATCGCCAAGAGGAGATCCATCGCATCAAAGCAAAAATTGTCACCCTTACCCGCCGCCGGCTTGAAGATGTTGTAGGGCGAACGACATACTAGGACAGGATCGAAGAAGAACCTCTCTTTATGTACCACATTATCTCCAAACGACATCAAAGGCGACGAACATTGGTACATGCTCCGGATCTCCGGGATAGTAGCAAGGTGATAATCCAGGTGGATATCATACAGGAGGTACGCCACGATTATGCGTCCTTGGTAGCAGTCCCTCATACCCTCACTGGCACACTTGATGATACGGTGTCGGCATCCCTTTTAGAGATCACGAGCGATAATATTTCGGACGTCCTTGCCAAGGAGGCAGTTAATTAATCGCTGGGTCCAGACGGTTTTCTATTTGAGTTCTACCGGATCTTTAAAGATAAGATGGCCCGGCAGTGGAAGGAGATGTACCAAGAATTGCCGTGATTAGTGGTCCCCATCCCGCCGGCTTTTGTGGAAGGTCTCGTTATTCCGGTGTCCAAGCCAACTGGATGCACTCGGATTGAACATTATCCCCCGACAACCCTCCTCAATGTTACCTTTACCCACGTGATCATGCACATTCTCCATGGTGTCTCGTCGAGGGTGATGACTAATGACATGGTGGAGGGACCTTTGGTCCTACAGGGCTGTCCCCTCTGAATGATTCTCTATGCGATAGCGAAAGAGCCACTTCTGTGTGGGCTGAAACAACATCTTTTGGGAACCACGCTGAGAGGACACAATTTCCAATGCCGTGCTTACACGGATGGTCTAGTGGTTTTCGCCCATTCTGGAAAGGAGATCCGCATGGTTAGGATGGATTGAGTGGTATGAGAATGCAGCTGGCAGTAACATGAACATGGTTAAGTCACGTCCCAATGAAATCGAAAGAGGGCTCCGGGAGGGGAGTGTGGCCCTACTACGGACTGGACAAGAATATACACTCCTGGAAATGGAAAAAAGAACACATTGACACCGGTGTGTCAGACCCACCATACTTGCTCCGGACACTGCGAGAGGGCTGTACACCAGGAACCGCGGTGTTGGCCGCCGAATGGCGCTAGCTGCGCAGCATTTGTGCACCGCCGCCGTCAGTGTCAGCCGGTTTGCCGTGGCATACGGAGCTCCATCGCAGTCTTTAACACTTGTAGCATGCCGCGACAGCGTGGACGTGAACCGTATGTGCAGTTGATGGACTTTGAGCGAAGGCGTATAGTGGGCATGCGGGAGGCCGGGTGGACGTACCGCCGAATTGCTCAACACGTGGGGCGTGAGGTCTCCACAGTACATCGATGTTGTCGGCAGTGGTCGGCGGATGGTGCACGTGCCCGTCGACCTGGGACCGGACCGCAGCGACGCACGGATGCACGCCAAGACCGTAGGATCCTACGCAGTGCCGTAGGGAACACACCGCCACTTCCCAGCAAATTAGGGACACTGTTGCTCCTGGGGTATCGGCGAGGACCATTCGCAACCGTCTCCATGAAGCTGGGCTACGGTCCCGCACACCGTTAGGCCGTCTTCCGCTCACACCCCAACATCGTGCAGCCCGCCTCCAGTGGTGTCGCGACAGGCGTGAATGGAGGGACGAATGGAGACGTGTCGTCTTCAGCGATGAGAGTCGCTTCTGCCTTGGTGCCAATGATGGTCGTATGCGTGTTTGGCACTGTGCAGGTGAGCGCCACAATCAGGACTGCATACAACCGAGGCACACAGGGCCAACACCTGGCATCATGGTGTGGCGAGCGATCTCCTACACTGGCCGTACACTACTGGTGATCGTCGAGGGGACACTGAATAGTGCACGGTACATCCAAACCGTCATCGAACCCATCGTTCTACCATTCCTAGACCGGCAAGGTAACTTGCTGTTCCAACAGGACAATGCACGTCCGCAGGTATCCCGTGCCACCCAACGTGCTCTAGAAGGTGTAAGTCAACTACCCTGGCCAGCAAGATCTCCGGATCTGTCCCCCATTGAGCATGTTTGGGACTGGATGAAGCGTCGTCTCACGCGGTCTGCACGTCCAGCACGAACGCTGGTCCAACTGAGGCGCCAGGTGGAAATGGCATGGCAAGCCGTTCCACAGGACTACATCCAGCATCTCTAGGATCGTCTCCATGGGAGAATAGCAGCCCGCATTGCTGCGAAAGGTGGATATACACTGTACTAGTGCCGACATTGTGCATGCTCTGTTGCCTGTGTCTATGTGCCTGTGGATCTGTCAGTGTGATGTGATGTATCTGACCCCAGGAATGTGTCAATAAAGTTTCCCCTTCCTGGTACAATGAATTCACGGTGTTCTTATTTCAATTTCCAGGAGTGTATTTCGAGAAGATGAACCTGGGTCCCCGCTGTGGGGAGTTGGAACTGAACAGCATGTGTTTTCTGATGTTATCGAGCGATCATTTTTCTTATGTTGTACTGCCGAAAGGGTATCCTCTGTTTGGTTGTATTCTGTTTTATATTGTTTACTAATAAAATGCAACTCTATCACAAAAAATGGTTCAAATGGCTCTGAATACTATGGGACTGAACTTCTGAGGTCATCAGTCAGCTATAACTTAGAACTACTTAAACCTAACTAAACTAAGGACACCACACACATCTATGCCCGAGGCAGGATTCGAACCTGCGACCGTAGCAGTCGCGCGGTTCCGCGGTTCCGCACTAAAACACCTAGAACCGCTCGACCACCACGACCGGCAACTCTGTCACACAGATTTGATTTTGTATTGTAATTTTATTATGTACGCTATTGTCAGGACTTTGTGTGTCCAGTAACTTATTAAAAAAACAAAAAGAATGAAAAAGCAGTTGAGAAATTTATACCAAATAAATTAACAAACGACGAAGCTGATCCCTCGTGGTACACAAAACAGGTCGGAAACTGTTGCAGAAGCAACGAAAAAAGCATGTCAAATTTAAACAACACAAAATCCCGAATCTTTACAGAAGCTCGAATTTTAGCGCGGACTTCAGTGCGAGACGGTTATACTAGTTCCCACCACGGAACTTTGTCTCGGAACCTGGCGGAAAATCCAAAGAGATTCTGGTCGTATGTAAAGTGTGGTAGCGGCAAGACACAATGCCGTCTCTGTGCGATAACAATGGAAATGCTATCAATGACAGCGTGCTAAAGCAGAGTTACTGAACACGATTTTGCGAAATTCCTTCACAAAGAATACGAAGCAAATATTCCAGAATTCGAGTTAATAACAGCTGCCAACATGAGATACTTACAAGCCGATATCCCCGGAGAAGTGAAGCAACTTAAATCACTTAATAAAAACAAATCTTCCGGCCCAGACTGTATACCAATTAGGGTCTTTTCAGATTATGCTGATGCAATAGCTCCATACTTAACAATCATATTGCATGATACTTGCTTTCCGCAAAGCCTTGGAAGGCATCCTCAACTTGCAAATGGCACCTGTATCTTTTGTGAAAGACCTACGACCGTTTTCATGAGCAAATATCACTACAAAATTTCTGATTATTCGTTAACTTTAAGTTGAAAGTTTGAATAACTGGAATGGTAACGGAAATAAACGTTGCTGTGAGACAAAGAATTTTATATAACAACATTTGATTTTATTAAATCATGAAAATAACTCCTTGATCAATCACTGCACTTAATGGTACGGTTGTATGGAATGCTGGCCCGTCATCAGTGATACAAAAAAAAGTAGTAATTTTATGCAACATGACTATATGTCCTAACTAAGATGAATATAGGAGCCATCACGCAGAACGTCTATACTCACCAGAGACAGCAGGGAATGCCTAACCGTCTCCCCTCGTCCGAGGTCCACACACGGTGGCCGGAAGGGCTCAGAGAGTCTGCACAGCGGCTGTTTGCCAACTTAACGGGGCCTGCTAACTCGCGGGGAACTTACGTTTCTCTGGTCCAGTGAAGTCGCACTCTACTTGATACAATGGGTGGCTAAACTGCATCTCCACATTCAGAGAACCCACGGCAGACAGCCCACGCATACGTCAGCAGACGACCCGCATTCACATTTGCAGAATATACTAAGAGTGATAATACAACATAATGCCGGATTAAAATTCCCTGAGTGTCGGAAGGGCACCCAGGTGTGTTTTGAGCACGTGATTCTTGTAACAAGCCATGTAGCGGCTCGCATGGAGCCGTTAGATAACCTTCCCCTTCTCAGAAAAAAATGAGCAATAAGTGTCCTTGCTTTGGAAGTGAATTTCCAAACATATTATGTTTAATCATAGTGGCGAGGGCTGCGTCATGTGAATATATGGTTGACCACTAATTTTAAGTACACAAAATCCTAATCATCTAATATATATAACATAATATATGGAAATTATTAACTATTAATAAAGTATTCTCCTTCAGTGAATATCGAGACAACCCTAACGCAGTAACATATAGGCCCATGCCCTTCAAGAACATCGTTGCGCAAAACATACATGATTTGACTTAGCATTTGAGCTGAACGCAGGTCATTTCATCTACTCCCTAGGCCAAGCATTCCGTTTTAAATGTTACGTAAGTGAGTACAATTTTGAAATCTTTACCAAAGACATGATCATTTTCTACGTTTTAAACATTCGAAATCTCAAGAAGCTTTCACATGCTCGTGTACAAATGCATACTTCTCATAAAACATGTATATAAATCGATAATCAACTTTTCGGCACTAAAATTATTAGTATCTTTTCGTAAGTGTGTCCTCCTTTGAAATAATCTACAAGACAGAGGAAAACATATAAAATCAGTAAACTTGAAAAATTTAAGCAAATTACATGAGAAACGTAACCAAGTTCAGTTAATACATTTCCCAGCTTATTTTGGCCTTTCATAAGTATTTTTCCTTTTTTTCAAATTGGGCACACAAATATGATTAAAATTTCTGATATTATGATATAAAGTCGTTAAAATACTTTTAAGTTTCATTGCTGAACTTCGGATTAATCTGGTAAAGTCCTTTCGTTAACATTGGTCCATATTTTCTTGAGTTAGAAAATGTTGAAATGTGTGTGAAATCTTATGGGACTTAACTGCTAAGGCCATCAGTTCCTAATCTTACACACTACTCAACCTAATTTATCCTAAGGACAAACTCACACACCCATGCCCGCCGGGACCAGCCGCACAGTCCATGACTGCAGCGCCTTAGACCGCTCGGCTATAGATAGGAAACAAAAGATCAGTTTGAATGTAAAATTTCCTTTACGCTACAAAAATCACAGATTTTAAGAAATCAGTCTCTATCATTAACACAAGAACATTTTTGAAAAATTACATAAAGATAATATGAGTATAAAATCAGGTCCGCTGTAAAAAAAAAAAAAAAAAAAAAAAAAAAAAAAAAAAAAAAAAAAAAAAAAACAGGAGAAAAAACACGCTCTACCTTTGCGGCACTTTCAAGCACTTTTATACTCCCACTATTAGGGCTTGCGGCATTTGGAGGACATCCGTGTTGGGCTACTTGGTGGGCGGAGGGAGAAAACTCGCTGTGCAGGTATGGACTGTAGACTGTCCCTCTGTCTCGCAGATCGAATCCTTGCCTCTGGCATCTCCCTCACGATTTGGCAGCAGCTCAACAGGACCTGTGGTGCCCCCTGTTTGCAGCCGCAACAGGACACAGCTGCACGTGTTTCCGCGTCAGGTGAACGTCGACCTCCAGGGCAGGTTGAACTCACCCCAGCTGTCATCGCCTCTTGCCGCGTTGCTAGTGCCGGGCCCGCCTACCCACGACGTCACCCCCTCTGTAGCTTCATCCAACTTTCTTCCTTCTGCGGTCCCGCCATGCCCGACTCTGGTGGTGAGTCTGCCATGTCTCTGGACTCGGTACTGCAGACACTGTGGGTGTAGTGTGTGTTGCTAACACGTCACCACTGGTGCCAGGCCCCTTACGTGAACCCGTCCCTCTTCTCTCATCCATCCTGCCGCATCGCAACGCCTGACCTATGGTAGCCAAGTTCGCCTCTTGCGGTCGCTGCAGTCTTCCATTTTGTACCTGGCAACGGCTGCCAAGCTGACAGCGCGTCGCGTTACGGCTCGCACGTACGGACTGCCCTTGACCATTTGACGTTTCTGTGCGACTCGCCCAGGGCTGGGGGGCGCTCGGCAGGTGTGGGTCACTACTTCTCGCCACGCCCCTGTGCTGCTCGACCGCCTGGAGTGGCCGCCGCTTGCGCCGGGTGGTGGGGAGGGTCCACGTTGTCGCCTCCGGCGGCCGCGGACAGCGTGCGGCAATCGGGGAATTCCAGACGCGTCCCGCTCGCCCCATCGTCAACCGCTAACCGCCTTCGCCTGTAGCCTCCACTTTTCCCAGCTGCGAGCTGCTTCTTGATGGGAATCTGTGCCCAGGGAAACACTGTTCTCAATACACCCTTCGTAATAATTTTCTAACTTTTATCTCTTCTCAATGATTCTTCATGTTATGCCTCATGGGCGTTAACTTTCAAATTATATTCACAATGGCTTGTGATTCAGCCGACTATTACGTAAACAAATACTCTATCGCTAATTTACAACTGTCTCATTTCTTAATCATTCCCTCAATAGCTTTACAACAGGGACTTCTTATTTTACAACACTTGTAGTATTTTTACTTAAGGTGGATAGGACGTCAAACGGGTCGACTTGGAGCAGGAGAGGCACCACAGGACATTTTAATTTCCACTGTCTATACTTTTACAAATAAATTCATAAAACTTTGTCAGCATGACCAGGAAGGATTCAGAATTCACATTCATAGCGGGGGAAGTTCGAAAACATAACGAAATGACTTTTCTTACATGTGAAATTTCATCATTTTTTCACTTACTAATGGCTGCATTTGTTGCCATAGGTACACTTTTCTTCATAAGTAAGAGAGATTCTTCTATGAATTTTGCACAGCATACAAACCATACTTAAAGGTGTATGAAACTCTAGAGTTTTCCAATTCTATTAAAAACTATGGTAAAAATTGAGGTAATTAAGTATAAAATTTGTGTTTTTTCTGAACATGAAGTTTAAAATGAACAGTTCATTCTTTTTTTCATAAATTAAATAAATACTAGAGATTCATACACCTGTGAGTATGGTACGCACGCTGTGAAAAATTCATCGAAGAATCTCTCTAACTTATGAAGAAAAGTGTACCTATAGCTACAAATGCAGCCATTAGTAAGTGAAAAAATGATGAAATTTCACACGTAAAAAATTTATTTTGTTATGTTTTAGAACTTCCACTGCAATGAGTGTGAATCCTGAATCTTTCCTGCTGATGCTGACAAAGTTTTATGAATTTATTTGTAAAAGTATAGAAACTAGAAATTAAAATGTCCTGTGATGCCTCTCCTGCTCCAAGTCGGCCCCTTTGACGTCCTACCCCCCTTAATGGTAGACAAGAAATAAATTGAACTATAATTCCATGAACCGTTTATCAATGCTTTGTGTATTCTATCAACACTGATTAGGAAGCTAGAATATCGAGTATGAGAAGAACCCACTCATTTCTTTACACTCTCGTGTCATTCACGCCTCAAATTTCACATTCTTTTACACATATACGCAACACACACAGGCCATCTTGACTAACTACTCTGAAAGCATTCTTGGTGACGTCACATTTTCCGCATGCATAACTATTCATTTCTAGCTACTTTTACACTTAATACATAAAACATACAGAATTTCTGCTATGCATATTAACTGATTACAGACTACGTCAATGCTACATTAATAAATATAAGCACAGAACTACCATTACCACAAAGTACCCTCTTCAATGTCTTCCATGTATTCTAGAACCTTAATTTATAGGGTAATTTACTCCTCTTGCTTCCTTATTTTTGTTTTTCCTTTCCGTGCCCCTGGCACGCTTCATGTGGCGTCTTACTTCCTTCCTCTTCGCCCTGTTGAAGACTCATTTGCTGCAACATAAAGTCTCCCCACAAAATGTATTGTCTTTTCTTCTGCTATTAAATCTTCCTTTTAAATCTTGTTATTGCCATTTTGACTCTAGTATAGGCGACTTACACTGCCTTGTTGAAATTATACAATATCATACTAGGCACACAAAATCTATGAGTGATATTTAATCTACAAAGTAACGCTACTGACCTATGTTACATAAGTTGTACATTGATACACTGTTTGCTATTCTATGAGGGGCTTAACGTTGGATACGTGAGGCAGCCCTCTCGATTTCTTTGTCCGTAGGGCATGGACTTCGATAGCATTGGGGTGAGGGATACGGCACACTCGGCAAGGTTCACTGTAAAGGCTAAGGAATAATTTGCAGATCATTTTTCCCTTGTTTGATAGCTTGTGTGATCGAACCCACACCTTTTGTCCAATATAGAAGTCGATTTTTCCTACTTCCTTTTGGTATGTCTTCTGTCTTATTTCGGCAGCACACTTTATGTTCTTCAAAGCTATGTCTATGATCTCCTTGTGTCGGAGTTGTCTATCCTTTGGCCACGCTACCAGTTCTTTGATTCGTTTCGGAGGCTCCATATTTTTCAGTACTAATACCGGTGGTAACATCGTTGTCGCATTCGGCAGCTCGTTCAGAATTTCTTCGAATGCCTTTATATGCACGTCCCACGTATTGTGCTTGCGGCAACAGTATAGCCTACATAGCCGCCCTAACTCTTTCATGACGCATTCTGCGGGGCTAGACGATGGGTGTAACAGCGAGATAATGTTCGCCTTCATTTTTCTCCGCTTTAACATCTGCAACCAATGTTAAGAACGGAATTGCGGCTCGTTGTGCGAGATTACCCGTTTGACCGGCCCGACCTCTCGCACGAAATCGTTTACAAATGCCGCCGTCACCGTTTTCCCCGTTGCTTTCCTCAGCGGAGTGAAGCAGACAGATTTTGATGTTGGTTCCACAGCTACGAGAACGTACGCGTAGCCAGACTTCGTCCGAGTTATTGGCCCGAACAAGTCCACCGCAGCGACTTCTCGCAACCCGTTTGGAATTATCGGGTACATCGGAGCGGCGAAAGATGTGGTGGGTGACTTGGTCCTTTGACACGGCTTACACACACTGATCACCCGCTGTATTCCTTTTAGCATGTTATTAAAATAGCACGCCTCGCGTAGCTTCTGAAAGCTCTTCCGCGCTCCTAAGTGTCCCTAGCTTAGGCGGGTGTACCACACTAGTTTATTGATCATTTATTACCACTAGCCAACGCGGGTCTTCTATGCACCGTTTCCGGAAAAGAATTCCTTTTTCTACCCTATAATATTGACGAATTACAGCTTGATTTCTGTCCCTCCACCTTTCCTTCACTTCTTTGAGTATGGGATCCTTGTCCGCGACCGACATTCTCTAGTGACATTGTCACGAAGTTTTCGAAGGTGACATTTTTCAGCTACAAAACGCCCAGTTCACCGTCTACTCTGTTTCTTAGGCCTACCGGTGCCCGGGAGAGAGCGTCTGCAATCAGGTTCTTTTCCCCTGGTATATACTCCATTGTAAAGTTGCATTCTTGTAGGTAAAGCGCCCAGCGAGATAACCTGCCGTGGGCCAACTTTGCCGACATCAGTAATTGTAGTGCCCGATGATCGGTAAATACTTTCGTGTTCCTTTCGTATAAGAAGTATCTAAATTTACAGAACGCCCAGACAACTGCCAGCCCCTCGAGTTCCGTGACTGAATAGTTTCTTTCTGCTCGCGACAGTACTCAGCTTGCGAAAGAAACGGGCTTCCAGGTCGACGAATCGTTAGCGTCTTCTCCTTGAATCAGAACCGCACCAATGCCGTTCGCCGAACCGTCCGTCATGAGGTACAACTTGCGACTCAAGTCTGGGTGTGCGAGAATAGGTGCATTTACTAATGCCTCCTTCAACCTTTCGAATTCGTCCTGTGCTTGAGCGTCCCAATACCAAACCGTATTCTTTACCGTTAGCGCGGAGAGACGTGGCGTGGCCAGGACGCTTAAGTTCACAAATTTCTTGAAAAAATTTGCGACTCCTAAGAATCTTCTTAGCTGCCTCTTCGTTGTTGGCCTTGGAAATTCAGCAACCGCTTTAATTCTCTCGGGGTCGGGCTGTATGCCGTCCACCGAAACTATGTGACCTAGAAACTTCATTCTCTTACGCCCAAATTGAGATTTATCTAGGTTCACTGTTCAAAAATGGTTCAAATGGCTCTGAGCACCATGGGACTCAACATCTTAGGTCATAAGTCCCCTAGAACTTAGAACTACTTAAACCTAACTAACCTAAGGACATCACACACACCCATGCCCGAGGCAGGATTCGATAGGTTCACTGTTATACCGGCTCGTTCAAAAGCATTTAATAAGCGGTTCAACATCTCGTTGTGTTCTTCCCAGGATTTTTCTGTTATCAGCACATCGTCAATGTATATTGTAATCCTCTCACGTAGGTCCTCAGAAAGGATGCTGTTCAGGCCTCGTATGAACGCTGATGCAGAAACATTCAGTCCGAAAGGAAGCCGTTTAAATTGATAGCAGTTCCCATTACACAAAAATGCGATATACTGCCTACACTCTGGATGCAACACGATTTGCCAGTATCTGGCTCTCATATCAATGGAGGTTAATCCCTTCACTCCATGGAAATGTTGCAATAATTCTTCCATGCTCTCCGGTCTGTCTCTTTCTGTTTTAATAACCGTGTTGATTTGCCGAGAATTGAGCACCAATCTCACCGATTCATCCTTTTTCGGTACCACTAAAAGCGGTGAGTTGTAAGAACTCACGGCGCGTTCAATTACGTCCTGTTCGAGCATCTTCGCGACCTCCGCCCTCACTTTTTCTTTATGTGCGGCCTCAGCTGGAATAGACTGTTTAACTTGGATGAGCTCCAATTGTAGGATAAAGGTATATAACAAATTTATATGTCAAATCACAAGTCCAGGAGTAAACAAAGTTATAGGTAAGCCTCTTATAGATTTTATAAAGTGTCCAGACACGCGACTGCTGGAAAATTTGAGGTCTTCTTTGGCTAAGAGCATGCCATTACTAGGCTGGAGGCCACAATATACAACTACCGAATGGATCGTGTGTTCGACCCAGTGCAAAGCTGTTTAAGTGTATTAGACACCAACAAGCAGTATTTACAATGAGCTCCACTTTACTCTGTGGTAATTGCATCCATGTGGTGTCAGCTAACTAATAATTTACAGAACAGTTGCTGTGTGGTGCTTAACAACTTTCTACAATTTGTCTACTGGTGTAATAGGACAACCCGAAAATTGACTGATGTGCAAGTAAGTCTGCCGGACTCTCAATACCGAGAAAAGTTTATAAATTATGCTCTGTCTGCATACAGTTTTAATTATCTACCTGTAAACTACGTGGAGATTCATTACTCTGACTCAAACAAAGACAATATAAGTATTACGCAGAGGTGTTATGTTAAAGCAGGAGAAACTTATTCTTCTCAGTCTAGAACCCTGTTCTCCACAATACCGTCCGATATACAGGGTGTTACAAAAAGGTACGGCCAGACTTTCAGGAAACATTCCTCACACATAAATAAAGAAAAGATGTTATGTGGACATGTGTCCGGAAATGCTTAATTTCCATGTTAGAGCTCATTTTAGTTTCGTCAGTAGGTTCTTCCACCTACGCTCAATGGAGCACGTTATCATGATTTCATACGGGATACTCTACCTGTGCTGCTAGAACATGTGTCTTTACAAGTACGACACAACATGTGGTTCATGCACGATGGAGCTCCTGCACATTTCAGTCGAAGTGTTCGTACGCTTCTCAACAACAGATTCGGTGACCGATGGATTGGTAGAGGCGGACCAATTCCATGGCCTCCACGCTCTCCTGACCTCAGCTCTCTTGACTTTCATTTATGGGGGCATTTGAAAGCTCTTGTCTACGCAACCCCGGTACCAAATGTAGAGACTCTTCGTGCTCGTATTGTGGACGGCTGTGATACAATACGCCATTCTCCAGGGCTGCATCAGCGCATCAGGGGTTCCATGCGACAGAGGGTGGATGCATGTATCCTCGCTAACGGAGGACATTTTGAACATTTCCTGTAACAAAGTGTTTGAAGTCACGCTGGTACGTTCTGTTGCTGTGTGCTTCCATTCCATGATTACTGTGATTTGAAGAGAAGTAATAAAATGAGTTCTAACATGGAAAGTAAGCGTTTCCGGACACATGTCCACATAACATACTTTCTTTCTTTGTGTGTGAGGACTGTTTCCTGAAAGTTTGGCCGTACCTTTTTGTAACACCCTGTAGATATCGCCGAATTGGGACTGATTCGTACAAATAATGTTATACTCCAAGTCTTAAGAAAAAGGACTAATGTATCAAACAGACTTAAACCATTCCCCATTAAAGAAATTACTCCAAGCGTACGGAAACGAAAACTGGAAATGGAGGAACTCGAAGTAAAGAAAAGGAGACTGGAGTATATGGAGAAGACAACTGCTATAAAGCAAGATGGTTGGTTGGTTGGTTTGGGGAAGGAGACCAGACAGCGTGGTCATCGGTCTCATCGGATTAGGGAAGGATGGGGAAGGAAGTCGGCCGTGCCCTTTCAGAGGAACCATCCCGGCATTTGCCTGGAGTGATTTAGGGAAATCACGGAAAACCTAAATCAGGATGGCCGGACGCGGGATTGAACCGTCGTCCTCCCGAATGCGAGTCCAGTGTCTAACCACTGCGCCACCCCGCTCGGTATATAAAGCAAGAATATAAGCTGCAAGTGGAAAAGTAAGAAGCTATTGCCGATGTGCAGGCGAGGTTTACGTACGGATTTAAAGATTATGTATGGAAATATCTGACTACGAAGGGGGAATACAAAATATTGACATTGGCCTGAGTTCGAACAGTCGCGCAGGACGCGCAAAACCAGATTGGTTTAATTTTGGTAACATCATTATCTTATGCTTTACCCGATCTTGCTCCGACTCGGACCAATAGGCCGGGAGAAACTCGGGCTGAAACTCGCGTACCGTCGTGCACATGCTCGCTACAGATCTCATTCGCAAAGCGGTTTCGAGATGCCCACACATAAACTCTATTTTATATTCATCCGGCCAGTTGGGTGGTAGACAGAACTGGTATTGTTCAAGCCAAGCACGTGGGCGTATCCCGTTCACCGAGTTGCGGAAGACTTCGAATTTTCGCACAGAGAGAAAAGGTTTCTGTCAGCCCCTTCCGCTTCCCTCCTGAACGAACCTGCGCATGGATTTTTGTGTCCTTCCCATTTCCCTATATCCCTACACCCGCTAATTTCTTCGTGGTCCTCCTCATGTCCAGAACCACATCCCTCGCTACTGTCTTGTGCGCCTTTGGCACGTGGTTTCCCTTTTCGGTTCCGCACGCGAGAAGGTTCTACACGTAAGCCACGCGTACGCATACCTCGTTTGTAGTATCACGTTGTCGCCTGTTGACCTCGCATTGGCCTTTCTGAAATCTCCTTAATAAATTGAATTCTTCATTACCTATTGCATTCAGCAACGAAGCATTCTCACTTCTCTCCGATATTGTAATATCTGCAACTTTTTCCGCGAGTTTTTCTAACTCTTCTTTCACCTTCTTTATTTCCTCCCTATTTTGCACTTTTACCGCATCTACTTTTCCCTCAAGTTCCACGATTGCCCTAGTGTTTGCATCTATCTTTTCTCGAGTTTCTTCGACTGCTTTTATCCGTTTTATCACCTTTTGCTTTTCGCTATTACACATTTCTGTTAACGTCTGGAGTCCCTTTTCTAATTTTTCTCCCCGTTTTATTTCGACCTGAACTCTTTTCTGTTCTTTTTCGACAGCGCTTAATCTACTACCTACTACTTCAAATTTTTTCTTGACCTCGTTTACAGCGTCCTTTCGAACCTCTTCAAGTAGCGCCTTATTGTCTTCAAGTCTCGTAGTTACTCCGGTCATGATGCCCTCGAGTTTTGAGTTTATTTCCGTGTCTACTTCACACAAAAACTCCTCGAGTTTTGAGTTTAATTTCGTATTATTTTCTTCCTGTTTCGCCATACTTTCTTTCATCATCCTGACCAATTCAGCCATCCACATGTTATTCGGGTTTGTATAACCCGACGTACTTTGTCTACTCCCTATTGTCTCGGTTTCGTGCGCGCTCGCGCTTGGGACCGAAGTCCCGCTACCAGTCGGGGAGATAGCCTGCACATTTTCTAAGTTCAGCATTACCGCAGCGTAACTGAAATCGGGGATAATCCCGTTGCTTGTCTCACCCGCGCCTATCTCCTCTCTATCTGCGGCTACCTGACCTTCCTCTGCGCCTGACATACACTACTGGCCATTAAAATTGCTACACCACGAAGATGACGTGCTACAGACGCGAAATTTAACCGACTGGAAGAAGATGCTGTGATATGCAAATGATTAGCTTTTCAGAGCATTCACACAAGCTTGGCGCCGGTGGCTACTCCTACAACGTGCTGACATGAGGAAAGTTTCCAACCGATTTCTCATACACAAACAGCAGTTGACCGGCGTTGCCCGGTGAAACGTTGTTGTGATGCCTCGTGTAAGGAGGAGAAATGCGTACCACCACGTTTCCGACTTTGATAAAGATCGGATTGTAGCCTATCGGGATTGCATTTTATCGTATCGTGACATTGCTGCTCGCGTTGGTCGAGATCCAATGACTGTTAGCAGAATATGGAATCGGTGGGTTCGGGAAGGTAATACGTAACGCCGTGCTGGATCCCAACGACCTCGTATCACTAGCAGTCGAGATGACAGGCATCTTATCCGCATGGCTGTTACGTATCGTGCAGCCACGTCTCGATCCCTGAGTCAACAGATTGGGACGTTTGCGAGACAACAACCATCTGCACGAACAGTTAGACGACGTTTGCAGCAGCATGGACTATCAGCTCGGAGACCATGGCTGCGGTTACCCTTGACGCTGCATCACAGACAGGAGCGCCTGCGACGGTGTACTCTACGACGAACCTGGGTGCACGAATGGCAAAGTGTCATTTTTCGGATGAATCCAGGTTCTGTTTACAGCATCATGATGGTCGCATCCGTGTTTGGCGACATCGCGGTGAACGCACATTGGAAGCGTGTATTCGTCATCGCCATACTGGCGTATCATCCGGCGTGATAGTATGGGATGCCAGTGGTTACACGTCTCAGTCAGCTCTTGTTCGCACTGACGGCACTTTGAACAGTGGACGTTACATTTCAGATGTGTTACGACCCGTGGCTCTACCCTTCATTCGATCCCTGCGAAACCCTACATTTCAGCAGAATAATGCACGACCGCATGTTGCAGGTCTTGTACGGGCCTTTCTAGATACAGAAAATGTTCGACTGCTGCCCTGGCCAGCACATTCTCCAGATCTCTCACCAGCTGAAAACGTCTGGTCTATGGTGGCCAAGCAACTGTCTCGTCACAATACGCCAGTCACTGCTCTTGCTGAACAGTGGTATCGTGTTGAAGCTGCATGTGCAGCTGTACCTGTACACGCCATCCAAGCTCTGTTTGACTCAATGCCCAGGTGTGTCAAGGCCGTTATTACGGCCAGAAGTGGTTGCTCTGAGTACTGATTTCTCAGAAAATATGCACCCAAATTGCGTGAAAATGTAATCACATGTCAATTCTAGTGTAATATATTTGTCCAATGAATACCCGTTTATCATCTGCATTTCTTTTTGGTGTAGCAATTTTAATGGCCAGTAGTGTATTTATCCTCGCATCGTTCCTCGAGCGACCATGTTTTTTTTTTTTTTTTTTTGTTTAAATCCTGGGATCATACTTTCGCACGATGTACGTAGTTAATACAGCTTCGTTCGCGGAAAAACAAATTCCCTACCTTGACTACGCGAATCACGACGAATTATTTTTCGTAGCCAAGCGCAAACTATAATTACACGCAACCTAGCACAGTCGTCACACGCAGCCTAACACATTTACTGTCACACCCAATGTAATTTAAAATTCTCCAAAATACATGAATATATCACACAAAGAAAATTGCCCCCAAAATCACATAAATAAAACCACAAAGCAACGCGGTATATGCAACGCAGTATTTGCAACGCTGATTATTCACAAATTGGAATTGTGACACCTGTGGAAATTTACCTATTTAATAGTACATCCTAGCAATCTCACAGCATCACAAAAGAGTTCCTAATTTGAACGAGATCCTAGGCTAAAGGGTCGCCTTTATGCATGATACCTGCTTTCCGCAAAGACTTGGCAGACATACTCAACTTGAAAATGGCACCTGCATTTTTTGTGAAAGATGCCTACGACCGTTTGTATGAGCAAATATCACTACAAAATTTCTGAATATTGGTTAACTTTAAGTTGAAAGTTTGAATAACTTAACTAGAATGGTAACGGAAATAAGACGTTGCTGTGAGACAAAGAATTCTACGTAACAACATTTTATTTTATTAAATCATGAAGCCGGCCTTAGTGGCCGAGCGGTTGTACGCACTACAGTCTGGAACCGCACGACCGCTACGGTCGCAGGTTCGAATCCCTCCTCGGGCGTGGATGTGTGTGACGTCCTTAGGCTAGTTAGGTTTAAGTAGTTCTAAGTTCTAGGGGACTGATGACCTCAAAAGTTGAGTCCCATAGTGCTCAGAGCCATTTGAACCATTTTTAAATCATGAAAATTACTCCTTGATCACTCACTTTACTTAATGGTACGGTTATATGGAATGCTGGCCCGTCATCAGTGATACAAAAAAAGTAGCAATTTTATGCAACCTGACTATATGTTCTAACGATGATGACTATAGGAGCCATCACACAGAGCGTCTGTCTCACCAGAGTCTCAGCAGGGAATGCCTAATCGTCTCTTCTCGTCGGGGGTCCATACACGGTGGCCGGAAGGGCTCAGAGAGTCTGCAGAGCGGCTGTTTGCCAACCTAACGGGGCCTGCTAACGCGCGGGGAACTTACGTTTCTCTGGTCCAGTGCAGTCGCACTCTACTTGATACAATGGTTGGTTAAACTGCATCTCCACATTCAGAGAACCCACAGCAGACAGCCCACGTATACGTCAGCAGATAACTCCCATTCACATTTGCAGACTATACTAAGAGTGATAATACAACATAATTCCGGATTAAAATTCCCTGAGTGTCGGAAGGGCACCCAGATGTGTTTTGAACACGTGACTCTTGTAACAATCCTTGTAGCGGCTCACCTGGAGCAGTTATAATATACAACCGTTCTCTCGACGGAAGATTCGTACCCAACGACTGGAATGTTGCACAGGTCACACCAATATTCGAGAAAGGCAATAGAAGTAATCTAGTAAATTACAGGCCCATATCATTAACGTCTATGTGCAGCAGGATTTTGGAACATACGTTTGTGTTCGAACATTATGAATTACCTCTAAGAGAACGGTCTGTTGATACACAGTCAACATGGATTTAAAAATATCGTTTCTGTGAAACACAACTAGCTCATTACACGAAATGTTGAGTGCTGTCGACAAAGGATCTCATATGTATTCCGTATTTCTAGCTTTTCAGAAGCCTTTTGACACCGTTCCTCACAAGCAGCTTGCAATCAAAATGGAATATGGTCTCAGTTATGCGACTGGATTCGTGAGCCAAAGAGGTCACAGTTCGCAGCAATTGACGGAAATTCGTATAGTAAAACAGAAGCGACTTCTGATGTTCCCCATGGTAGCGTTATAGGCCCTGTGCCCTTCCTTATTTATATAAACGATTTGGGAGACAATAGGGGTAACAGTCTTAGGTTGTTTGCAGGTGATGCTGTTATTTATGGTCTAGTCATTAGAAGATCAAAACTAGTTCCAAAACTATTTAGATAAGATATCTGCATGATGCGACCTTTGGAAATTGGCTCTTAATAATGAAAAGTGTGAGCTCATCCGCATGAGTTCTCAAAGGAATCCGTTAAACTTCGCTTACATGGTAAATTAATCAAATCTAAAGGCCGTAAATTTGACTAAATATTTATGAATTATAATTACGAATAACTTAAATTAGGAAGAACACATAGAAAGTGTTGTGGGGAAGGCGAACCCAAGACTGCGTTTTATTGGCAGAACACTTCGAAGTTGTAACAGATCTACTAAAGAGATCTCTTACACTACCTTTGTCCGTCCTCTTTTGGAGTACTGCTCCATCAAATAGGATTAACGGAGTACATCGAGAAAGTTCAGAGAAGGGCAGCACGTTTTGTGTTATTAAGAAAAGAGAGGAAGAGTGTAAGAGACATGATACACGAATTGGAGTGGACATCATTGAATCAAAGGCGTTTCTCGTTGTGGTGGGATCTTCTCACAAAATTTCAATCGCCAACTTTTTCCTCCGAAAGCGGAAATATTTTGTTGATGCCAGCCTGCATGGGGAGAAACGATCATCATAATAAAATAAGGGAAATCAGAGCTTGCACGGAAAGATATAGTTGTTCGTTTTTTCCGCGCACTTTTCGAGAGTGGAATAATAGAGAATTGTTGTGAAGGTTGGTGGATGAATCCTCTGTGAGGTAGTCAAGTGTGATTTGTAGAGTAGCTATGTAGATGTAGATGAAGTGGAAGACATAATAATGAAGTACTGAGTCATGGAAAAAAAATCTGTTAAGAAAATTACTCGCGTAAAGCGAGATATGTGGGTTCAAGTACCAGTCCGGCACAAATTTTCATTGTCGTCATTGCAATATGCAGCCGAAGGTGATTCATATTCGCAACTGCGAATATATTTCCTGTATTTCTTGGCAGCCGTAGTCGCTGAAGTGCCTGTTCCTTCACTCATGCATACAAGTCCGAAGGAACGGTGCATCATACTTCTTAACAACATAGTCACTGCTATTTCGCATTTATTCGCCAATGCCAGGAGATCGACGCTCAATAAATATGTCCTTCCTGGACGGGAATATACGTAGCGTACATGTGAAGGTTGTGACATATGGACGATGACTAGTGGAAGTTTGGGTACGGACGAGAGTCGTGTTCGGATGGTTGAAGTGGTAAAGGCGACCGTTGGCATACAGCAGGAAATCCAGTTTCGAGTCAGGGTAGGGCACAAATTTTCAATGTCGTCGTTCCAATATGCAGCCGAAGGCGGATCATGTTCGCATTTGCATATACATTTGTTGTATTTCTCTACGTCTGTAGTCGCTGCAATGTCTTTTCTTTCTAACACGCATGCAAGTCCGAAGGAATGTTGCATTGTACTTCTTAAACACACAGACACTGCTATTTCGTACTTATTCGCCAATACCAGGCCTCGATTCTTAATAAATATGTCCTTCCTGGAGAGAAATATAAGTAACGTAAGAGAGCAGGTTGTGACTCGTGGACGAAGATATATGGAAGTTTGGGCGTTTGTGTAATTTGTGCTCACGTGGCCGAAGCAGTTAACGTGATCTCTCACGTAAAGTGCGAAGCTGGGTTCGAGTCCCGCTCCGACACAAAGTTTCGTTGCCGTCATTCCAATATCGAGACGAAAGTGGTTCACATTCGCAACTACGAATACACTTACTGTATCTGTTGACAGTTGTAGTCGCTGCAGTGGCAGTTCCCTCATACATGCATGCATGTCTGAGGGAACATTGCAACGTAGTTCTTCGCCTTCACTAGTACCAATTTAGAAAATACTAGACAAAGGAAGACGGAAGAACCAAAAATACTTCTAGTTTACGACAGACACACATTACGCACGCTCTAGCAATGATGATAGATATTACGAGGGTCTTCGATAACTGTGATAGTCGCCTTTCTTTGGTCACCCGAGACAGTGTCAAAAGAAGCTGAACATCTGTCTAAGAGACTTTTTCCTCGGAAGACAACAATCTTTAGTGTGCTCAAGACACGAAATGTCGAAGGCCATTACGATAGGTTGTCCTCAAGGGTCAGTGTCCGCTCCAGAGTTTGGGATGTGGCATCGGGGCCTACATTACGGTAGTTACATGATAGCGGTAACGTAAGCGGACCTGCAGCATTTGAAGATGGCGTGTTTTCGTCGTAAGGTGAGACCCTATAAGATTTATAGAAAAAGGTTACAATTCTGAGTTCCATGAACCTGGACGATGAAAGTGAAGAGTCAAATTGTGACGATCGGCTCATAAAAGAATATACCTTCTGCTGAAAGGGGACCTATCAAAGCAATTTCGACTTCCCTTGAAAGCACTCACAGTATAACACGAAACTATGGTAGTTTCAGGTTTGGGATACGATACGAGCTTGTGAAGCCAGGTTTAGATCTCAAAAGAGTACAATGAGGCGAGTTACGGAGTTTAACTGGCGCCTACTAACCATCCTAACCATGCATTGTGGGTAATTCTGGGAAAATGCCTGATGAACCTGGAAATCCGGTAAAGAGGAGATCTACATCTGTGAAAGAAAAGCGATGAAACGAATGTAAGTCATATGCTTAGAACTGAGGCCATTACCGAAAAATTAACAGACTATCGCATTATAAAATCAATGTGACCCTTCGACACAGGTGGGGGAACATCTTAATTTATCCCTAACATCAGCGAGATACTAAGAATGAGATTTTTTAAGCTGTCGAGCACACTGATGACTGACAGCAAATAAAAAAATTAAAAAAAACTGATCAGTGACAGCTGCAGCTCCGCAGAGTTAGCACTTGAGTGTACACGTTTTTGATTTGTGGTCACGGTCGGCGGGCAGGAAAGACAATGTATGCCGAAGCAGCAACTAGGAACGAGTCGATCTGGTACTTCTTTGTCGATACTGCAACTGCTGTATACAGGAAGTCCAGGAACGAATTCAAAACACATTCAACCACACGTCAGCATTTTAGGACTACAGATAATATGCTGTAATCCTAAAGAATAAACTAATTAAAGAAGTTACAATACAGGGCGCTTCAAAAGATTAATTCGATTTTACAAAACTATAGATTCCGCATGAAGTAAGATAGAATCTTGTGGTGGTATTTTAACTTACTCAAGGGGAACTTTAACTTACACAACCATCCGTTTTGCAATGATATCTCTTTCTCATGCATTTACAAACAAACTTTTGATCTTTTCTTCAGTTACGTTTATGATGGAAGCTATCGTTTACCTATCATAGATGTTCTATGTACCCTCCACCAGGCACCCGACAAAAATCCAGCAGATAATCAAACTCGTCTCATACTTTCGGTGAGCATGTCTGCAGTTACCGCATTCGCTACTGTTGCTGTGAGGGGTCACAGCTGACTGAAACTTGTGGGAAGGCAAGGCACATAGACGTAGTCTTTCACAAAGTACCAGAAACAGAAATCACTTTCCGTGAGATCATGCGACCTTGGAGGCCAGCGGTGCAACTAGAGATCTATATGCCCTTTGCTAAAGTTGTAAAACCACAGTAGGCTACCGTAGACTACAGTAAGTAAGTATAGAATGCGGTAGTTTACCCAGTAGCTTTGGCCGGTTAAGATCGTTACCACGTTACTTGTACGTTAGGTGTGTTGCATACCTATATGGCGTTTCCTTATTTTAATTGCTTTGTTCATGTATGCTTTCAGTGTCTTGCAAGGTTCCCCTAGAAACAAGAAGTGATGAACTGTTTAGAAAGTGAGAGTGGATATATAAAGAGCTCTGTAACCTACGGAAAATTTTTGTTTTACATAGTTATTATCATGTCTGTTACTTAAAATGTGAATTTGTCGATGTTGAAGCCAGGTTTTGTTCGAAAATCTTTGATTTGTAACGTGAAACAGAGGGATGTTTTTGAAAAAAAAAAGCAATACAGGTTTATCATATAGCGCAAAAAACGAAATTTCCTCAAAAAATGTAACATTTTTAAAAAGATGCAAAACAAAAGCTTATTAGACATTGCTTCAATACTTAGCCGAGCTCATATAAAATATGTTTCTGTTATTGCCAAACAACTATCGCACTTATCAGTTATAACAGTAAACTCTTGCCTTTGATCATGATGAAGAACACTCGATTGAGTACTAAATAACAACAGTAATTATATATAATTTTTGTGTTTGTGCGTGTAAACTGTACTTGCATCAGAAATAATTGTTTTGGTTAGATAAAAACGCGGACGTTACGAGAGCAGCTTTCTTTTCTTACTTGTACAGTGCACTTTGCATCTTGTAAGGATATGAAATACACAATGGACTAACATCGAACGATGTGCGATTCTACTTATGTCCAAAACAAACAAAAAACATTTCCTCTTTCAAACATTCATGTTTCTTTCCCTATCAATGCTACCAATGCTACCGGTAATCCTACCATTTACTACGTCATTTATTGCACTGTACCATAACTACAGAACCGTAGTTTTGCAGAAATAGCTCTATTTGTAACTGAATCACGCCTGGTGAAAAGAAAAACAAAAATGCCGTTTGTTGCTGTGTTATCGCCACCTCGACCCGAGCTACGATGAACAATGAAGGAGCGAGCGAGCAGGCTACTGTACCAGGGAGACTCTGGCAATCACATGAACAGGCAACATACAACTGGCTCCCAGGTAAACGTATGCTTTCGATGAGTAAGTTATAAGTTATCCCATTTTTCTATCTTCATACATGTAGAAGATGTCATTTCGTAAAATCAGACGAATCTTTTCGAAACACTGCACATGAGCTTCATTCCACTACAAATATTTTAAATTTTTTCGTACAGTATAATAGTAAGTAATCGTAACTCGAGTGTATTACTAATACATTCGTTTTGTCTCAGTGAGCGCGGTTCCGTTAAATGTCAGATCCGTATGGGATATTGAAGCCATGTGTAGCCCACTCGTAGAGTTTCGGAATAAATTTTCGTGGTACCATATCTCCAAAGTTACTTTTGAGAGTGCCCATGTCTCCCACGTGTCATTCCACATCACATAATCGCATAAAAGGAACAAACAGAGGATGAAATTACAATGAAATGAACACCCTTAGCTGCTTACAGGCGTTGACATACGTCAACGGGGACAGATGAAAAGGCGTGCCCCGGCCGGGACTCGAACCCGGGATCTCCTGCTTACGTGGCAGACGCTCTATCCATCTGAGCCACCGAGGACACAGAGGATAGCGCGACTGCAGGGATTTATCTCTGGCACGCCTTCCGCGAAATCCACATTCTCAACGTATTGTCCCGCACTACATTCGTAGTGCTCCCGCCCATTATACTCATTACTCGCGGCGCGTTGACGATTCCCGTAAGAGTTCGGGCACTGTTTGTGCATTCGCACAGAAGAAGAAGATGGTCAAGTGGCCGGTGAGCCTTAACTATATATATATATATATATATATATATATATATATATATATATATATATATATATATATAAACAGAGGATTTCATCAGAGTGCTGTCATAGATACAACCCTTTACTTAATGAAAGTCAAAATCAGAAGAAATAAAAGTGATTGTGATATTTATCTCTGTTGTTATTATTTACTTTATTAACTAAGTGTCTATTAGACTGCTTTTCATAGCTTATTGTTGAACCGAAATCACGTATCCATGTTCGACGCTTTTTTTATAATTTGGGCTGAACGAAAATATTAATTTTTTGGTTATTATCTTTTTACTTACTTTACTTCGAAGAAAAGAAGTTCACATTGTCACGGCTTGTTACACTGTGAATCTCCCATCAACGACGCGTAACCGACTCATTACACATCAGGACTTCATCGTACGTGAGCTGTGTCTTTAGGCACGTTACCTAGCATATTAGTTGACATGAAATGCACGAACGTAGTGCGAGCTGCCTATCTCCCAGGCAACAGCTGATTCGGTTTCCACTAAACCAACCTACATCAGCACTAGTGGTGAGGTTGGCGCTAACTTCCTGTCGTTCCTTTTTGCGTGCTGCTTTCTAACACGTCGAGTAATCTCGTTTCAAGTCCAACTTCATAAATTTCTAAGTAATTGGAGGATAGAAGCTCCTGTTTAATGCATGATGAGATGCAGTCTCTCTGACGTCGTGTGCAGTAACTTATCTTGCTAAACTTTACCTATATGTCAACTTTCGTTGATTTACTGCAAGCCGTTTACTGTTTATCGTTATCGTATTTCAAGTCACCACCTTTTGGGGGTAACTTAGCTTCCTCGAAAGCACGTTACCTTCTATATTTTGTACAAGTTCCCACATTTATTTCTGCAAAAGAAATTACTCACTGGAGGATAGCACCTAACCTAACGGAAAGTAGAGTCTCCGTATATTTATAAATTTGCTAACAGATTGTGACTTAGATTTAAGTTTATATCTACCGCCCTCCTTCCTATTTTCAGCTATTGTCCACATTAGTCTTTTATGAATATTTGAGAGGAGCGGATATTACCTTATACTTTCTAATTTATTTACCTTTTCACGTAGAGTTGACTCCAGTTCTTCTTGTCTAGGAGTCTGATTCTTGAACCTGAATTTCTCACATTTTAGGTCGTAATGGTTGAATTGATCTAAATAAATTTGAAGATTGTTGTTGCAGAATTTTTGTTGTTACTTTAATACATTTTGTCACGTTTTAGTATATCGTACAGTCTTTTGATTTCTCACGCTAACAAAGCCGAACTTACATTGTTCACACAAAATACAAAAATACGTCCAATCACATCAGAGACATGTTTAATAGTGCCTCACTCAGCGGAAATAACCATATTCCAGAGGGCTTACAATTTTTCTTAACAAATGAATTTCAATTAGTTTCGATTATTACTTCACAAATTAATCCAGAAATAAACATAATAAACAGTACTAGATTGGGTAATTAATAATAGAGATTTTAAGTGTGCCAAATAATTCGTAATTTCAAATATTTCTAAACAAATAATTTTAATTGTACATTCAGAACTAGTACTTATAGATCACAACAACGGAAATAAGGTAATTCTTTTTCATAAATTTTAGCTTGAAATATAACCTACTGTGTATAAAATTAATTGAAAGTTTTCAGAAAACCAGCTAAGATAATACTCACCTGTCCAAACTTCAAAAAATAATACTGGGATCGACAACTACTGTTGAGGGAAAGTAATGCTAGAGGAGATTGTCCCACATCCCGTTACACGTTGGATCAACAATTTGCTCCTATGTCTGGAAATACACTGACGGAAAAAAAATCGCAAGGCCAAGAAGGAGTTGCGCGACATAAACGACATTTACGTACGATACTGTAGCGCCTCTGTTATTCCACATTACGACGCAAAGAACTTTGCATCTTAATTCAGAATAACACAGGAACCACAATATTGTGTTTATCCGCCGACATCGGGCAAGCGACTTTCAATTAAAATGTCTCCCCAGTACAGGAATATGCGTAATGGATGTACGAGTACAGATGGTTGACGACATGCGGAAGTTTGGGTCTGGCCGTAGGTCGTACTCGGATAGCCAAGTGGTAAGGCTACCGCTCGGGATAAGTGGAAAATCCCGGTTCGAGTCCTGGGCAAGCACAAATTTTCACTGTCGTTATGCCAATATAAAGCTGATGGTACCCCATATTTGCAACTGCGAATATATTTCATGTAAACGAAAGTTGGTAAGCATGTTTCTACATCTGAAAGATGAGGTGTGTTCAGATTTCACACCAGTCACGTAAGATGCAGAACTGGTTTGCTTTAAATACACTCTGTAGCGGTCGAGAGCGTTAGTTATCTTTCAGGCTGGACATGATGAGTTGATGTTAGTTTAGAATGTCTTTAAGGCGTCAAAGACGCCACTATCACCACCTCGCTGAGTTTGAAAGAGTTGGTATATAAGGCTACGAGAAGCTGGATGTTCCTTCTGCGATATTGCCGAAGGATTGGCAGGAAAGTAACAACTGTGCATGACCGTGGCAGCGGTGGTCATGACAATGTACAATCGTTAGACACCGTACTCTGGATGGTCACATGGCACTACCGAGAGCGAAGACCATCTTGTTGGGCGTATGGCCCTGGTGCATCGTACTGCATCTGCAGCAGCAATTTGAGTAGCAGTTGTTACCACAATGACACAACAAAGTGTTAAAAATAGGTTACTTTAAGGACAGCTTCGAGCTAGATGCCCTGTAGCATGCATTCCGCCGACCCGAAACCAACACCATTTGCGTCTTCAGTGATGTCAAGGGAGAGCGCATTGGAGGGCAGAGTGGAGATCTGTTGTGTTTTCTGATGAAAACTGGTTCTGCCTCCGTGCCGGTGGTGGCCGTGTGTTGGTTAAAAGGGGCTAATTGAAGACCTGCAACCAACCTGTCTGCGTGCTAGAAACAATGGACCTATGCCTGAAGTTACTGTCTGTGATATGATTTCGTATGACAGCAGGAGCGCTCTCGCGTTTATTTCAAGCACCCTGGTGATTCGACCTGTTGTGCAGCCATTCATGAAGAGAATTCAACGGGATGTTTTCCAATAGCATAACGCTCGCCCACATACTGCTGTTATAACACGACAGCATTAACCGTCCCTTTAGTGACCGACCAAGTGCAGCAGGTATGGAATTCCATTCCACAAACTGACATCCGGCACCTGTACAACACAATAAATGGTCATTTGCATACTTGCATTCAACTGTCTGGCGACTACACCGGTTATTAATACACCAGAATTTCACATTTGAAATGGCTTATCTCGCGCTTACATTAACCTATTATCTTTCGATGTTACGGTATTCCCAAAATTTCACTACTCTACGTTAATTATTTTTTGGTGTTACGATTTTTTCCGTCAGCTTAAAAAAGTTCTTCTATCCTATAACCATAATTCAATATCCGGAGAATAGTTACAGGCCTCGTAACGTTCGTAGATGTATATTATACCAAACATACTAGCACAATTTCGAAAAAAACGAATATATAAAACAATTCACTGCCTAACAAAAAATTTAAGCATCTATATGAGGAAGAACAAACTAAATATAATTTCTAGGTTCATTATTGTACTGCCTGTTAGACAAGTAGAAAAATTTCGCAGGTTATGGAGATTTCAATGCGGATTTCTTAAAAGATTCTGACAGAAAAAATGAACTACAATCATGATTGGACTGTTTCAATCTAATTACAGTTGTAAATTTCCCAACTTTCCTGCAGCAACAAAACAGGAACCTGACTAATAATAATTTTATGGTAAACATTACGAAATAGTTTCGCGTTCTGCGACTACGCACTGACGTCAGTTGTTTGTGACATATGACAATTTGTGTAGGACTGGGAGTCGAATGCAGTTTTCCCGCTTATGGCGAGTGATCGCCTACACTACTTCCGCTATCCGAGCGTGCCTCTAGAACTGATCCAAACTTCTGCTCGCGATGGAAGGTCACACTATTTTTTTAGTCCTACACATGCAACTATTCTTATAAAAAACTCTATTTCTTCCCTTTTATTTTTCCTTTTTTTCCTGTTTACTACCAGTTTTTAAACAGAAGTTCGTGAATGGGAAAGAAGGAGTTTTCCAGGAGAAATAATTCCAGTTAGATTTATTACTTCCTTTCCTACTTATCAGACATTTTATGTTGAGGAAGGAAGGAAGATTGGGTTTATCATCCCATCGACATCGAGGTCATTAGAGACGGAGCACAAGCTCGGATTTTGCCAAATATGGGGAAGAAAACCGGCCGTGCCCATTTTAACAGAACCACCCCGGCATTTGCCTCGAGCCATTTAGAGGAATCACGGGAAACCTAAATGTGGATGGCCGGACGCGTGTTTGAACCGTCGTCCTCCAGAATGCTAGTCCAATGTGCTAACCAATGCCCCACTTCGCTCGATGACGTTTTATGTTACTGGGCAAGTGATTGAAAACTTTTGTTCCTGCATATGTTTCACTCTGATGTTGTAGGCATGGACGTCGCTGTTCTTCTCAAAATGCAATGGATTATTTATGACGAATTTCATTAGTGAATATATGTACTGTGACGGCGCACTTGATATGCCTAGCTCCTTGAAGATGTCCGTACATGAATACCACATTTTATTCTTACTGTTCGCTTTTGTGCGATCAGTACTTTCTAAGTGATGAGCTACCACAGAAATGTGTTCCATAAGACATTATTGAGTGGAAATATGCAAAATCGTCAGGGGAGTGATTCCTTGTTTCCAAGATTAGCAGTTACACAAAAAGCAAAAGTAGAAGGTCATTGTCAGAAGCTGAGTACTATGATTCTTCCAGTTCACATTTTCATCAATACGTACACTCCTGCTCATGTGCTACATCAATTGCTGATATGACTTTTTTCTGCACAAAACTGAATATAGTGCGACTTTTTCCTTCAAAATTTAGGGAGCGCCCATTTTCTGGGAACCACTTTGTAATTATTTGCAACGTATTTTTTTATCATCTCTTCTGTTGCTTTCTCTCTAATGGGATTTATCATAACACTAGTATAGTCTGAAAAAGGTACTAATTCTCGTTGTTGAATGTTATGTAGAAAATCATTTACAAATATAAAGAATAGGAGTGGAACCAAAATTGAGCCCCGTGGGAGACCCTTTGTTATTTCTCTCCTGTCACTAGAATTTTCTACCCTTCTGAATTGGTGGAATTATTCAGCACAACATTTTGCGCTATATTTGTTAAGTATGGCTCAAACCAGTTGCATGTAAAGCCATCAGTTACAAGAAACTTGCGTTTTTCTAAGAGAGTAACGTGATCTACACGATCGAACGCCTTGGAAACATCGCAAAAAATGCTATCTGGCAATATTTTATTATTTAAGACTTGTATTATTTGACAAATAAGTATAAAAATAGCATTCTCAGTAGAGCAGCCCTTCTGGAATCCAAACTGTGATATGTTAGCTAAACCGTTTCACTTAAGTGTGAGACTACTCTTGAGTACATTACCTTTTCGAATATTTTGCAAAAATATGTCAATAAGGAAATTGGATCACAACTGTTGAAGTCTGTCTTGTCACCTTTCTTATGAAGAGGTTTAACAACTGCATATTTCAACTTGTCTGGAAAAATAAGCTGTGCCAGATTTGCATTCCATACGTCACTATGGAGATTACTTACTAAGTTGGAACAACTTTTCATAATTCTATTTGAAATATGGTCAACACCATTTGAACTCTGGTTTTTTTAGATTTTTTACAATTTTACCAACTTAAGTGAAGAATGGTGGTGCTACATCTACTTGCTTAACATTTTGTGGAATGATATTTTTAATATATCCTCTTGCTCCTTCAGTTGAATCATTTAATCCCATTTTTGCTACTACATTTATAAAATGATTGTTGAAAGCACTTGCAGCTTGTGAATTATCAGTCACCACATTGTCATTTACTTTGTTTTATGTTGTTTCTTGTATATTGACTTGCTGTACTTTCTCCGGTTCACAATATCCCATATAGTGTTAATATTTTTGCCTTCATTATTTATATCAGGACGTGCATACTTCTGGACATTTTAATGACTTTCCTTTAAATACTATAGTATTTTTTGTAGTATGCTAGTAATATCGGGTGTTGACTTACTCTGTCACCGAGCGAGGTGGCGCAGTGGTTAGACAGTGGACTCGCGTTCGGGAGGACGACGGTTCAATCCCGCGTCCGGCCATCCTGATTTAGGTTTTCCGTGATTTCCCTAAATCACTCCAGGCAAATGCTGGGATGGTTCCTCTGAAAGGGCACCGCCGGCTTCCTTCCCCATCCTTCCCTAATCCGATGAGACCGATGACCACGCTGTCTGGTCCCCTTCCCCAAAAACAACCAACCAACCAACTTACTCTGTCCTTTATATAAATTTTTGTTCTTCCTCTTCCATGAAATTTTAATTCCCTTAGTTATCTGCAGCTTACTTGCTTTTTTAATGGGCCTTCAGGACACTTTTTTAGAATAGCAACTTTCAAATATTGATTCAAATTTACAGTGGAAAAACTGAATTTGTCATTAGCATCTCTTTCTACATACACCTCATCCTATCCCACCCCAGAATCCGCGAGGATAGCTTGATATCCCAGAGTTTGGTGCAGTGATTAGAGCAGCTAAGAACAGAAAAGAAACCGCCGTTCTACTGGGAGACAGCACTCAGAGAAGAAAGCAACCGACCGCCAAGGACGAGAGGGCGTTGCGCCGCGGCAGTAGAAGGTTGGCGTGGTCTTTAGTTGTCGTTGAGCCGCTGAGGAAGCATCGTCGCTCGCCCGTGTTGTACAGCGTAGCCGGACACTATACGTCAGGCAAATTGTTTGGAACCTCGTGTTCAGAGAGCAGTGCCACACGGAGATCAGCTTAGGAACTCGTAAAGATTTTAGATACAAACACGGTGATAAAATACGTTTTGACGGTTCAGCACCTTTCAGTCTTGTGAAACACGCAAATTAACTTTTATATGCGTGACAACTGCAAAGATCTTTGACAAGCAGTGACTCAAAGATACCGCATAGAAGTTGTAATGAAATTTTCCTAAGCTAGCTAGTTAGTTAGTTAATTAGTTAGTTACATGTCTCATAAATCATTTGTACGATTTCTTAAACGAAATAACACGGACTGAGTCAGTTTATAGGATGCGTATGCACGATACACGATTAGTTTCAGCACTAATGGATATATAACTTTCAGTCTTAAGTAGGCTTTTTTATTTTATTGCGCAAATGATAAAAACTTTTTGTTGATGCATACTGAGCTCCCTTTTGGGGACTTCAATAAGATACTTTTTTCTTTTTGTGTCGGAAGTTTTGACACCACTATTCTTCCCAAATTATGATGAATCATTTATGGCAAATTTCGTTAGTGAACATGGACATTATGACAATGCAGTTAAAATTTCTAACTCCTTGAAGAGGTACCCACAATATGACTGCGTGTGAACACCACATATTAACGTTACTTGTCGCTTTAGAGCAATCACTACTGTCTTTCTAACTAATGAGTAACCCAAAAAATTTATTCCATAAGACATTATTGAGTGGAGATTTGCAAAATATGTTATTACTTTGATCCATTTATTTCCAGTGCTTGCAGTTATACGAAGAACAAAAGTAGCTGAGCTTAATTGTTTGCGCAGCTTAGTAAAAAGGTTCTTCGTGTTCAAGTTTTTATCAGTATGTACACAAAAAGACTTGTAGCATTCTACTCTGTTTACTGACTCCTTTTCGTGTGATACATCAGTTTTTGATATGATTCTCTTTGTTGTACAGAACTGCAAATAGTGTGTTTACTCAAAATCGAGGGAGAGTACCTTTGCAGAGAACCACATAATAACCCCTTGAAAAAATCGTTAAATATTTTTTCTCTTGCATTCTCTCTAACGGGATTTTTGATAACATTATTGCCGTCTGCAAAAAGTACCAATTCTTCTTGATGTGTGATAGGTGAAACGTCGTTCACATACATAAGGAACAGGAGTGGACCCAAAATTAAACATGTAGCAATAATGAATTACACAACAAGCACAATGTCGTTTTCTTCCGCAACAGAAATGAGGGTCAGGATGACAATAAAGAAATTAAAAGATAAGAAGTTAGTAGGCATAGATGAGGTTCCAGTTTCTGTTTTGAAGGCGTGCATACACAGCAGACAAAGCTCACTAACGAACATGAAAAAAGTGTACTTTAGTTCAGATATTTTAGAGTCCCTATGCCACGCACGATCTGTGCCCTTACTAATGCAAGGGAATGTGGTGATTATAGAAAGCTACAGGCCAGTTTCACAACTATCAGCGTTCTCAATAATAACTTAATCTTTCATTCAAGAAAGTCTAAGAAATGACAGTTGGGCTCCTGAAGTAGGGCAAGTACAATATCGGTTAGTACAGAGTTCAAAAAAGGAGTACTTGATGAACTAAGCTCTTGACAGTAAAATACTACTGTACAAACTAGCTTCGCTAGATGCTAAAGGTAGAGACCGCCCATACTAGTATTGATGATAAACTTTTCGTACAACAGTTGTGAATCAAGAAACAGATAAACAAAGGTTTTCCTCAGGTTAGTATATTGGGTACAAGTCTTGTCTTAACATATAGCAGTGAATTTCCATACAGTATAAAAGATGGAGAAAAAGTATTATTTACTGATGACAGCAACATCACAGTCACTCCTAATAGAGACGACCAATGAAACCTTCAAGGATGTATACAACTGGACAATATGTAATAAATTGACACGGAACATAAAGCTCAAAGAGAAGAAATAAACCTGTCACATTAAGCACAGATGATGAACCTACAGACTGTAAGAAACACTTTTTTTTGGGGATCAGTGTTAATTATCAAATAATATGAAATGAACACGCAAAGATTTTGGCTTTGGGGCTCAAAGAAACAAACCACGGACACAGTTTCCAGACTGTAGAAAAGGGCCATAAAAATAATAACATATAATAACAATCGGTCTCATTGTAAAGAAACATTTAGAAAAACTGAGTATCTTTACTCCATCAAGTGAGTACGTATACTAATCTGTTCGGCATTTCAGGGAAAACATAAGTAAAGATTTCATTATGTATAAATAACCATAAAAGATAAATATAATACATGAAAATATAAATATATAAACTGTATACACATAATTATCCAATAAGATACAGACTGGACTTACATTTACCAAGGATAAACAAACAAAAACTAAAAACAGCATTTTCCATAAAGGAAGAAAATTTCGTAGTAAATAACCTAAGAGGATGAAGTAGATTACTATAACGCACTAATTTATAAATGCAATTAAAATGTACGTCTAAGTAAGGTATGCTAAACAATTAAATATTACTTAAAGAGCTCAAAGTAGAAATTTATAACGAAAGTGGTCAACTACAGTAGCGTGTCATATTACATGATCACAATGTAATGATTTTACAAGAAATCCTGAGCTAAACGTCTCGTTCATCAGGGAGAGGGTAGGGAGTGTTGGCTCAGTTTTCTAGACGAACTAAAGGGAGGACATGAGCGTGGGTGGGGCATAGTAGAATTTTGTGGCCCTGATATTAGTTTTCCGGACAGACGGAAGGGAGAGAAATAGGCACAGCAGCACTTTCGTGATTCTGGAGTTACCAGCAGATGTTCGCACTGTGTGCAAAACTACTTGTATTATTTATATCATAAACTATTGTGTGCAAACTGTTTATGAACAAAAGCACATTGAACAACAGGGACTAATAGAATGAGGGAAGCAGTTGTTGAGTCAACGGGATAGAGTTTCCTCTGTGTAACCATCTTAATTTAGGTTGTCCGTTATCTTCTCTTTGTAGCAACTAGGCTGGTTAATGGGTTAAGTTTGTCAGACAGATGCTCCATTCTCATGTCTCAAGTTTCTTAGATTACATTTTAATCATATTTATTGCATTAACTATGGTTCTTTTTGCCATAGTATCTCATTCTCTGCACTGTTCGCCCCAGTGTTCTGCCGGTTATTATTTGCTGACTACCACCCTTCTTCATGGGGTTGGATTCTGTGACTACGAACGTTGGCAACGTCTCCGTGTGCTAATCTACGTGACACTTCTATAAGTACTTTGCCTTTAGATTTATTTTTGTTGGCTGTCATTCTCTTTTTAATTATATAGATTATAAGGGTGCATTCCTTTCTATGCAGTATTACCTGAAGATGCTGCCTTAACGCAGCGAAACAGGTCGTGTGAATGAAACTTCAACTAACAGCTGTTTGTGGTTTTATTCAACTTCAACTTACCACAAATTTTTTTCGTTTAGTAAAGTATCGTTGAATATTTTTCGTTCTTTATGTGAATCCACTTTATGGCTTTCATAATTTTTGTTGTGAGATAGGGCCAGCCCCATGATCAATGAGTAGTGTATTTATGACGACTCCAGCGCACTTTTCGGAGGCATATACGTACCGTTTTGCCTTTCGTACGGTACCCACACACACTGGCTGCTTACATGTGGACAGGGGAATGGCTGCTTAATCAGCAGCATGAACCTGAAACAGTTTTGTCAACAAAAATTCTGCCTTGTCAGCAAATATTCTACCTCGTCACCAAACTGCCTCCCCCCCCCCTCTCTCTCTCTCTTTCTCTCTCTCTCTCTCTCTCTCTCTCTCTCTCTTTCTCTCTACACGCACAAGAGCGCACACAATATCAACAGAAAGTAAAGATATTGACAATACTAACTTGCTGCATTTCCACATCTAAAATGTCTGTATTATATATCAGAAATAGATAATTGTGTACGTAAGTGTGTGTGTGTAAGACAGAGAGAGAGGTGAAATTTACTGAAGAGACAGAATTTCCGCTGACGGAACTGTGCAAGGTTCTACTAAGCACTGTATGGTATGGTGTGATACGGTACCTACATACGTCCGAAAAATGGCCATTGGTCTTCTATATCCATGTTTATGGTATTAAATGAGTGGCTAGATTTGCAATTGCGTATAGCGCTGCTAGAATTCGCGAAGCAGAAGTATGAGACACTAATGTGTTAGTTATCTTATTTCGAAGACTCTTCCTGTATGTCCTATGTATAATGGCTTACAGATTCAAAATGTTATTTTATTAACCCTACTGTTGCTTTACTTGTCTGTGTAACTTAGATTTTGCATCAATTTTTGCAGTATCTTAGTTTTAGTTCAAAGTGAAACGATTAAGAAGGGTCTGAACAGATTTACTATTTTCTATGAGAACACTGTCATGTACGCATTCTAGATCTCACAGTCTTTGCACAAATGATTGTGAAGATCAAGAACGTCAGTGTCGCTTGTTTCCATTGGAAATTCCTTGTATGTTGCAATGTCTATTATTTTATGGTTAAAATCCCAATTGTAAATGACTTGGTAGACAGTAAAATTAAGAATACACACTAATGTAAGTGGTTACAAGCCGTCATCAGCTTAACTGCTCATAGTTAGGAAAATATAAAGACAAAAAATTATTAAGATGCTCCTTTTTTATAAACTAACCTTCCAGTTCATTTCTCTGCGAAGAAGGCTACTGAGGAAACCGAATACGGCTTTTTCTCTCACTGACAATCTATTCTTAACGAGGAATCCACGTGTTAAACTTCGTCTTTATAACAATTTCTTAACATTAACGTAATCCGTGTTATAACTACACCTCATCAAAATATTTCCAACATTAACATTTGTTGTTAACTGCTGAGTTTCTTTAACGGAAACAGAACAATGACTCTATCATGAATATTCAGTTTCATAAGTTCAATAAACTGTTTGGTTTACAGTACGTAATAATTCAGTGTTATAAAGTAGCATGTGCAGCAAGTTACAACTAAGTGCTGCAATGTAAGCAGTAAATTAAATTATCGGTGCTAGCGGTTTCGCTTGCGACACTTTAAAAAGATTAGCACTTTGTGTTATGGAATTATAAAAACCATAAAGATTTCATAAGGCTCTCAGAGAATACCCACAGACGTACTAAAGTACAAGGAAGCTTAACCTAGATTTATTACTTTACTTAAAACTTGGATCCTACTCTACAGTTTGAAACATAAACCGCAAACTTCTTCTTTACCGCGAGAAAACTTTTATTTAATTCTTTTGTCAACGTCCTCGCAACGAACTGCATCCGCAAAGCACAAGAATTTTACTTCAAACGTCGAAGACCTGGTCTTGCTCAAATTGCTAGATGTGAACAAACAAAGAGTAACAGCATGACGTCGATAACAAAAATTAATCTCTCGCTATAATACGAGTAGCGATCCAACAGTTCCCTCGTGTAATTCCTCTCGCTCTTCAGTCGGTAAACCCCGAGTTATAGGAGCAGTTCCTTCATACACTGTTGCCGGAATAAAATTTTTTATAGCGTTGTATATGTACTCTCTGACTTGCTCAAAAAATTCCGTCTTCTTCAGTTTTACTCACTCAATATAC
Source organism: Schistocerca americana (assembly GCF_021461395.2). NCBI lineage: Eukaryota > Metazoa > Arthropoda > Insecta > Orthoptera > Acrididae > Schistocerca > Schistocerca americana. The sequence goes on along the minus strand of NC_060130.1, from coordinate 751,129,092 downwards.
ATCTCATAAGATGTTTGACTGGCTCATCTGTACATTCATCTCAGACTTATCGGGTTTGGATACGCTCACCACCAGAATAAATGATAATTGTGCAGCACGGCTGCTTTGAGCGGCGAATCATTTTACAGCCCACCATACCTATTCCTTATAAATGCAAATGACCTTCCATTTAAAATTAAACAATCAGAATTGATACTTCTTGCCGACGATAGTAGTGTTATAATAAATCCAATCAGAGAAAGCGACAGAAGAGATCGTAAATGATATTTTCCAATGAATTATGAAGTGGTTCTGAGAAAATGGACCCCCCTTAAATTCTAATAGGGAAAAAACACACTATAATCATTATGTTCAGTTCCGTACAGCAAAAAGTCCTACCAGCAATTGATGTAGCACATGAGCAGGAGTCGGTAAATAGGTTGGAATGCTCCAGATTTTTTGGTGTACATACTGATGAAAACCTGAGCTGGAAGAAGCGTATTACTAAGCTTCTCAAACAATTAAATTCAGCTACTTTTTGCTCTTCGTATAACTGCTAACCTTGGAAACAATCCTATCAACCTCATCACCTATTTTACATATTTCCACTCAGTAACGTCTTGGGAATAATTTTCTGTTGTAGCTCATCACTTGAAAATGAAGTAGTAATTGCTCAAACGCGAACAGTAAGGATAATAAATATAACGTTCACCCACGAACGTGATGCAGGTACCTCTTCAAAGATCTAGGCATTTTAACTGCGCCTTCACAGAACATATTTTCCCTAATGAAGTTCTTCGTAATAGTCCATCACAATTTCAGAAGAACAGTGATGTCCATACCCACAACACTAGAGGGAAAAATGACCTTTGTTACCCATTGTTAAAGCTGTCAGTGTCGCAGAAAGGAGTTCAATACACATCAACAAAAATTTTTGATCGTTCCGCTAATAACATAAACTGTCTGACAGGTTGCGAAGCAAGTTTTAAGTCTAATTTTAAATCATTTCTCCTGGACAACTCCATCAATTCTACTGACGAATCACTACTTTAAAACTGGTAGTCAGTAAAAAAATGTGGTATGTGCTGTTGCATGAGTAGGACTATAAACAATAAAGTGTTCATCAGCGTTAACATTAATCACAGATAATTTCGATAAAAGAATATTTCAAATGATCTATGGAACAAGTAGCTAATAGACTCAGATGACGGTGTTTCGCTTGTTTTACACAAATTTGGACGGAATGAGCACGTCTGCTGCTCTGCGACTGAGCCGGGTGGTTTAGTGTTTAAAGCATGGGGATTCTACTCCCCGACACGCCATGCAGATGTTCAAGTTTTCCGCGATTTTCCAAAATCGCTCCATGCATAACCCCGAATGATACCAATAAAGAGGACACGGCTGAATATGTTAACCAACCCGAGCTTGCACTCTAACGATCGCATCACCGGTGGGAGGTTTCTCTAATCTTCTTTCTTTCCCACCTTGCTGTTCAGGAAAGATAATGGTTTAGTACAACGAGCAATAAGTAAAGTTGAAAGAGTTACCCTAACGGAGTCTTGAAGTAATATGTTTAAGGAATTTAAAATCAAGACCATTCCAGAAGTGCATGTTTTCTGGAATCACACAAATAATTGTCACTATTAAACGCGCAGTTCAAACCTGTTAAACTAAAACTAGGAAAAACCCTCATAGAGATGTCCGTAGAGAGGAGCCATGTCAAAAACGTTTGTTTCACCATCATAAATTAAAATCCTCCTTCGCATTTTGAATCTATATGTAAAGGCTAATCTCAAGAGCTACTGTAAGGATCTGGTATGGGTTTCACTTACACATAGACTCGCGACGAAGTTTTGTGTATATAATTTATTACAGCTCCACCAGAAAACTCGTCTGTTCGTATTTAGTTAGTGCTACCCGCGCGAATCCAGGACGGGTCGCCAGCATTACCTCAAAATAGCCGTCACTGAACTGACTGCAGAGTAAAGAAAGTAACGTGAAAAAGAAATTACAGAACCCAGCATCCTATAGTTTCTTTAGCACTGTGTAATATATCAGTTCTTCACTACGTTTCGACTTTTTAAATAGTGTGTATGTGTCGAGGACGCGGAGTTGAAATTACAAGAGGCATTCAGTAAGTAATGAAACATACTTTTTCTCGGTGAATTTTAGTTGAAAAAATGCGGAATTTGCTGCGGGACATCGTGGAATATAGCCGCTCAGCTCCTATAGTTTCAAGAAGTTCCAAAAGATGGTGACACTATACGCAGCCTCAGAAATGGCGTCTGTAACGGTAGTGCGTTCCAAGCACACAGCTGTCATTAAATTTCATTTGGCGTAAAATCAAAAGCATCTAAGAGATTCATAAGCGCTTGCAGAATGTTTGAGGTGACCTGGCAGGGAACAAAAGCTCGGTGTGTTATTGGGCGAGGCGTCTGTCATCATCGCAAACCCGTCCGATCTCTCGCGTGTCCGGCTGGCCGCACGCAGCTGTGACTCCTTCAATGTTGGAGCATGCAGACGCTCTCATTCGAGGTGACCAACAGATCACAATCGAACACGTCGCTGCTCAACTGGACGTCTCTGTTGTTAGTGCTGACACATTCGTCCAACAGTTGGGTACTCAAAGCTGGATTCCTCTCCGCCTCATAAAACACCATAGAAAGATACGAAGGGCCATCTGTCTAGTTGCTTTCACGTTACTAAGCTGATCGAGACAATTTTTTGTCGAACATCCTCGCAGGCAGTGATACGTGGCTTCATCACTTCGAACCTGAAACAAAACGCCAATCCATGGAGTGGCGCCACGCCACATCTCCTCCAAAGAGAACGTTCAAAGCTGCAACCTCAGCCTGTAAAGTCATGGTGACGTTCTTCCGCTATTCTGAAGTGGTTATTGTGTTTGATGTCCTCCCTCATAGGGCAACGATCAACTCTGAAGTGTGCTGTGTTACCCTCAGGAAAATAAAGAAACTACTTCAGCGAATTCGTCGCCACGAAAATGTAACGAACATCACACGCTTGACAACGCAAGGCCTCACACAACTCTGCTCACTCGAACGGAGCTCACAGAACTTCATTGGACTGTTCTTCCTCATCCACCTACAGCCCGCGTCTCTCAGCTTCCGACTTCCATCGGTTTGGGCCAATGAGGGATGCACTCCGCAGGAAGCCGTACGCGGATGGGGGGATGCAGCAAGACTTTGGCTCGACGTCGACCAATAGAGAGGTACCATGCGTGCATACTGGCCTTCCCAGTAAGGTGGCGTAAGGCCATCGTACTAAATGAAAATGTCGTGTGACTAGGGCCTCCCGTCGGGTCGACCGTTCCCCGGGTGCAAGTCTTGACGCCACTACGGCGACTTGCACGTCGATGGGAATGAAATAATGATGATTAGGACCACACAACACCCAGTCCCTGAGGGGAGAAAATCTACGACCCAGCCGGGAATCAAACGCTGGCCCTTAGGATTGACATTCTGTCGCGTTGATCACTCATCTACTGGGGGGCGGACGCCATAGTACTAAACAGAGATTAAGTTGAATAATAGGGTTTTGTTTGCCAAAATATATGGGAATAATATGGTGTATTGGAATCCTGAATCAAACGAGCCTGATTTCAGAAAAAAGTGTTGCATTACTTACTTATCACTCCTCGTAGTTATGCGTGATACAAGGTTTCCGTCCGATGGCAAAGAGTTGAGCATGAATTTCACTTCGCATTTTGTCATTACACACTGCCTTATAAAAGAAAGTCAAGCACCTAGCAAACGTGCCCAGATGTCGATGTAACTTCGCACACGTACAAACCATGGCGGATATGTAATTGACCAGAGTTGCACTTCTCTGTGACAGGTAAACGACCACTATACTGCATTAGTCTTGTTCATGTTTAAGCTCTATAAGTGGCGTGAACGGCATTAGATGTTGAGTGATCACTGTGAAACACCTAGAGACGCTGTGTATCAGTGTGAGTTTGCGTTTCCAGCAACTGACAGAGTTTGAAAGGGGCCTCATTCTACATCTACATCTACATCTCCATCCATACTCCGGAAGCCACCTGACGGTGTGTGGCGGAGGGTACTATGAGTACCTCTATCGGTTCTCCCTTGTATTCCAGTCTCGTATTGTTCGTGGAAAGAAAGATTGTCGGCATGCCTCTGTGTGGGCTCTAATCTCTCTGATTTTATCCTCATGGTCTCTTCGCGAGATGTACGTAGGAGGGAGCAAAATACTGCTCGACTCCTCGGTGAAGGTAAGTTCTCGAAACTTCAACAAAAGCCCGTACCGAGCTACTGAGCGTCTCTCCTGCAGAGTCTTCCACTGGAGTTTATCTATCATCTCCGTAACGCTTTCGCGATTACTAAATGATCCTGTAACGAAGCGCGCTGCTCTCCGTTGGATCTTCTCTATCTCTTCTATCAACACTATCTGGTACGGATCTCACACTGGTGAGCAATATTCAAGCAGTGGGCGAACAAGTGTACTGTAACCTACTCCCTTTGTTTTCGGATTGCATTTCCTTAGGATTCTTCCAAAGAATCTCAGTCTGGCATCTGCTTTACCGACGATCAACTTTATATGATCATTCCATTTTAAATCACTCCTAATGCGTACTCCCAGATAATTTATGGAATTAACTACTTCCAGTTGCTGACCTGCTATATTGTAGCTAAATGATAGGGATCTTTCTTTCTATGCATTCGCAGCACATTACACTTGTCTACGTTGAGATTCAATTGCCATTCCCTGCACCATGCGTCAATTCGTTGCAGATCCTCCTTCATGTCAGTACAATTTTCCATTGTTACAACCTCTCCATATACCACAGCACCACCCGCAAAAAGCCTCAGTGATCTTCCGATGTTATCCACAAGGTCATTTATGTGTATTGTGAATAGCAACGGTCTTACGACACTCCCCTGCGGCACACCTGAAATCACTCTTACTTCGGAAGACTTCTCTCCATTGAGAATGACATGCTGCGTTCATTGTGGGTCAGCATTTGGCTGGATGGTCGAATGAGCAATATTCAGATTAGTGGGGCATTTGAATGTTACGGTGCTTCGTTGTTGCACTGCGTGGGAACGTGAGTACAAGCGTACTCGTCTTCAATTTCAATGACCGCCACAAGGAAGGATCGCCGTGTAGCGCACCAAGCACATCGTAACCTCTTCACATCTGCGTCTGTCATCCGAGAGCAAGTAATAGACTCCCTACAACATTCTGTGATATCTCGCTCCATTGGTCGGAGGCTGGTGCCGTGAACTGGAAGCATGAACTGCTGATGAATGGTGTCGCATGAGTTCAGCGATAAATCGTGGTTTGCACTGCCCATGATTACCATCTTCGGCAATTATGCTGGAGTGTTTTCGAGAGGCACAGCGCTGTCACTCCTGGCATCGCGGTCTGAGGAGCTATCGCGAACGACTTCACGTCACTTGTATAAGTGACTGATGGAACATTGCGCAACGGCACGTCACGGACATTCTGCATCTTCATGTGTTATCCTTCATGCGACAGTTGTGACATTTTTAAACGTGAAAATGCTCGGCAACGCATGGCACATGTCTCTGTGAGCTGTCTGCACGATACTGAGGTACTTCTATGACCAGCAAGATCCTCAGATCTGACCCCGATAGAACATGTGTGGGACCAGCTCGGGCATTAACTCTGTCGCAGTGCCAGTATCCAGTATGTCAAGGATTTATTGCACCCTTCCCAACCGATCAGTGCACACACCCACGTCAGGGACTGCAAAGTCACACTGGCGAATGGGTTCATACTCTTAAGTTATTTGTAAATATGACTCGACATTGTAATCACTGAAATAACATCACATAATTCTCTCAAGCCATGAAGTTCCATTTCGTTTGCTCCTCTCCTTTTATGTGCTACACTTTTTTGTCAGACAATGTACATTACTTAGCCCTGGAATGTCCCATAATAATTTTCATTTAATTCTGGGTCATCTCCAAAGATATTTTTCAGGTTGCTTATATGGTGCTGTCATGTCTTTAGTATCCAACAGGGAATCATGACTGCACGTTTCTATAGAGTGAATTCCTTCTTCTGTCCCTGTTCTTCGCAATACTCTAATACATATTACCCAAACTAACCACTGAAAAACTGCAGTCAAAATCCCAAAAGTGTATGTTATAGACAAAAAATCCAGTCAGGTGATTGTGTGTCTTTGATTGTAGTTTCTAAAATGGTGGAATCATGGCTAAGAAAATACAATTTAAAAGTCTGCAAAAATTAGTGCTTGGCTAAGTCAGCTGTTTCAGATGAGATGGATATGTTATGAGGTTTGTCCAAGGAGGTGTACCCTTTTGAATATGTGAATTTTGTTACCAAATATGGAAAATATATCCGCTGAAAATTGAGAGAAAACACCATGACATTCTGTTCTTACCTCCTAGGCAGTACTGAATGACAAATTTTGAAAACAATGTTAATGTGACGTCTCTGTAGCGTCACGCAGTGGTCGTCGACAGATAGGCCTCGCAGGTATAGAAATAACTCAGACAACGTATGTTCGTGGTTCATCCCACAGCACAGATTAGATTTCTGACAAAGATGAAGCGTTTCATGGTGACATATCGTAAATGTAAACCTACAGACTCACTATTTGCTGACTTTACATGCTGCACCGTCACACAATTACGTTTTTGGCTAAATGGGTTAATCTTTAAAGTTAAAATGAATCAATTTTCCTTTACGTTATCATGTTGATGAAATTGCTTGACGCATTTCACAATGAACTTATGGTCCGTAAGTGCGCTCGCAGTTGTTAAAAGTTTTCTGCAACTCGTGGGAAACGAAGTCCATTATATACGTTGTACGTGACCTGAGTTCTCTTCTTTGTAGAGATGTGCACATTTCCATACTGACCTCCTATTTTGACCAAAATCTCTAAATTTCCTAAACAAATCGAAAATTTGAGAGCAGGATATTATTTTTAACTGTCATAGAATTCACAACAGATTTTTTTCATGTTTTGTTTTCCTGCTAGCTCCAGGAAATAATTCTTAAAAAAATTCCATCCTATCGTATGATATGACATATTTGGGACTCCATGTATGTTTGTCAAAATTGCATCAATGAAAAGCAACATCATAATAATCTGAAGCTTATATCTCCTATGAACAACAGACCCACCCACGTGGCAGAGGTCGATACGTCACATTAAAGATACTGCGGTAGCTGCCTAGAATCACTCTTGTAGAAGGAATTATTGCCATAAGAATGTTGACGTCAAGAAAAAGTAAGACTTTGACGCACAGTTTCTCACTATCAGGCTGTGCACCATAGTGATGAATCAAATTCCGAATCTCTCCACAGGGTCTTACAGACTGACAGCATGAGAAACCATGAATGACAATCCTGCCATTAGGGTGGGCCGTTAAGACCATTTTGTACGACGCATGGCCGAGTGAACGAGCGACGAGACCTTGTAGTCCCGCACTTTACATGGCACGTAAAGTGACCAATAAGAGTTTGCTTGTTTAATGGCTAGTTTACACGCCAGTCACAATACACAAATATGAAATCCAGGCTCTCGTTCACTCATTGCTTCGGCTTGTAAAACAGGCTGTAAGTCGTCAGTTCCTGCTTCCACTCGAGATGTGAGCGCCTGCAGCGTGTTTCAATTACTCTCACTACACTCATTCATTTACTACAAGAACAACAAGAACAAAACGTAAAACTGCAAAAAACATTTATAACATTCATACAAAAGTTATGATGTAGGAACACAAAAGGTAAAACAGAGAATCATCTAGGCTGGAACTTCTTCATGAGTGCACTAAAGAACGTACTATAATCTTACTACGGCCGCCTCTTCGTAACATGGAGTTACTAGATGAACAATGGAGGTGCAAATAAATGAATCATTTCTCAAACCAGTACCACTATGTCACTGACACAACAACAACATTTTTCAACGCACAAGGCGTTACAGAGGCAGCTCAATGTTGAAAGCTTCAGCACTCGTCATTGTCCTCTTTGTCATCAAAATATGCAGACTAAGATTTGCCGGCCACCGACGAAAAGGTCCCGATAGACGGAACAGAAGCTCGGACTGGAGAGGCATTCAGGTGGAAATCGGCCTTGTCTTTGTTAATGGGACTACTCTGAGAGTCACCTTAACCAATTTAGGGAAACCTTCTCCAAAATATGACTCCAGACTCTTAATCACTGTTCGCACCTCGCCTGGTTTAGTTGTAAATGTCATTTTCGAATATTCAAATTGCAAGGGAGGGGGAAGGGGTGGGAGTTGTATAGAAAATTATCTAGTAATTCCGGACTGAGTGCTGAGCTGTAACTGAGCGCTAAACTGAGGTTTTCCATTTCGCAAGCAGACTTCTTATATTTCAGTTTTATCCAGATTTTGCAGTTATGAAAGTGAATGTATCCAGTTTATAGATAGTAGGATTTTGTCGTGTTTCATTGAATCACACGATGCATTTAGTCGGTGCAAATCGTCTTAATACGTTCTCATATTAAAACTACCAATTAGAATAATTAAAGATAATAAAATCAAAGCTAATCTAAATTCATATGAAACTGTTTGAGCAACAGTACTTAAGGAACCTAATAAAGAATAATTTGAATTAGAAGACCAACCAGCAGTTATTACAGTATAAATACCTCTTGAGTGAGGTAATGCGAAATGTATGTACCTCTTGTGAGAAGGTTTGATGTTAGATTTTGTATTTCGCGAGTCAAATGACAGAAGATATGATGAGAAAGAGCAAAAAACAGTGAAAATTTATTTGAAATTAGAGAGAGACAATTTTTAACGTTTTATTGCCAGCAGACGTCAGTTTATCCATTCTGTAATCACCCATCACGTCACTCAAGACTCACACTTGTTTATAAACTTCAAAGCACTTCAGAGATTCAGTTTAACAGGAGATGACCAAAGAAGAAGTTTGTCATGTAGTGTCAGAGATCTGAATTTTCAATAAATTGACATATGCAAGGATATAAATTTAAAACAAATCTTTAAAATTACTTTAATAACTATGGCTAGCGATATCTACTTGTTCATTTATCTTGGACTCTGGCTGTTTGATATTACTGAGGTATATTTCCACTTGTTCTAACAGGATAGAAAACAAATTGGTAGTACTACATAATGATACAAATGGTAAGTCCCTGAATGTGTTAGAGCAACTGGAAATATAGCTCTATAAAATCAAAAGCTGAATCCTTGTTAATTAAACAGACAGATTTCGCTAGTCAGAGTTATTTCAGTAATTTTAAAGGTTTATTTTAAATTTATATCCTAGCATATCTTAATTTATTTGAAACTCAGATCTCTCACACTACACGACAAACTTCATTTTTGGTCATCTCATGTTAAACTGCATCTGTGAAATGTTTTCCAGTTGATAAACAAGTGTGCGCCTTGACTGACGTGATGTGTGATTACAGAATGGATAAACCAAAGTCCGCTGGCATAAAAACATTACAAATATTCCTCCTTACGTTTTCAATCTTTTCCACTCGTTTGTATCATATTTTCCGTCATTTTATTGGTGAAATACAAAACGAAATATCTAAACATCTCACAATAGGAACATATATTACGCATTACCTCACTCAAGAACAGAAGTAAATAACGTATTATAACGATTGGCATTTGTCGATGGGCCCATCGTATGATTCAAGAAAACAAGAAAAAATTGTGAATGGAGGCGTTATTATTCAATCTTCTTGCAGCCCGAGTTATTCAGGCACATCTCAAAACTTCAGTCCCTTGGTGTGTCTCTCCTAAACATCAAACTACATACAGGCACCTCTGAATATCTTGCTGAATACCTCATCATCGTCCGGAAATACAATTAAACCATTGTCCACCGTGCTGTATTCCACTAAGTCTGATTCCCTTGTCGGACCAAGTCTACTGATGAAAATTTCTTCCATTGTTTTATGTCGTGGTCGTAGTTCAGTTCGAATAACACGTATTTTCTCTTAACATACAATATTCATTGAATGTATTTTACTTTATTACTTATACAGTTCTATATCTACATGTACATATATACTCCTAAAGCCACTGTACGGTGCGTGGCGGAGGGTACCCTATACCACTACTTGTCATTTCTTCTCCTGTTCCACTCGTAAATAGAGCGAGGGAAAGCGACTGTCTGTACGCCTCCGTATGAGCCCTAAATGCTCTTATCTTATCTTCGTGGTCCTTACGCGCGATATATGTTGGCTGTGGTAGAATCGTTTGCAGTCAGCTTCAAATACTGGTTCTTTAAATTTTCTCAATATTGTTTCTCGAAAAGAACGTCGCCTTCGCTCCAGGGATTCCTGTTTGAATTCCCAAAGCATCTCCGTAACACTTATGTGTTGTTCGAATCCACCGGTAACAAATCTAGCCGCCCGCCTCTGAACTCCTTCGCTGTCTTCCTCCAATCCGACCTGGTACGGATCCCAAACACTCGAGCAGTACTCAAGAATAGGTCGCACCAGCGTCCTAAATGCGTAATTCTTTACAAGTGAACTAATCTTTCGTAAAATTCTCCCAATAAACCGAAGTCGACCATTTGCCTTCCCTACCACAGTTTTCACATGCTCTTTCCACCTCATACTGCTTTGTAACGTTGCGCCCAGATATTTAAACGACTTGAGTGTGTCAAGCAGGACACTAGTAACACTGTATCCGAACATTATAAGTTTATTCTTCCTACTCATCAGCATTAACTAGCTGCTATTCATCACACCAACTGGAAATTTTGTCTTCCTACAGTTACTCAACTTCGACACCTTACCGTACATCACAGCATCATCAGCAAATAACAGCAAATTGCTGTCTACCATGTGCACCAAATCATTTGTATATATAAAGAACAACAGCGGACCCATCACATTGCCGTTGAGCACTGCTGACGATATCCTTGTCTCTGATGAACACTCGCAGTCGAAGACAACATACTGCGTTCTATTGCTTAAGAAGTCTTCTAGCCACTCACACATCTGTGAACTAATTCTATACGCTCGTACCTTCGTTAACATCCTGCAATGGAGCACCGAGTCAAATACCTTCCGTAAATCTAGAAATTTGGAATCAGCCTGCTGCCCTTCATTCATAGTTCTCAATATATCATGTGAGGAAAGTGCAAGCTGTGTTTCGCACGAACGATGCTTTCTAAAATCATGCTCATTCGTGGACATCATCTTCTTAGTCTCAAGAAAGGTTATTACATTCGAACTGAGAATTTGTTCAAGGATTCTGCAGCAAACAGAAGTTAAGGATATTGGTCTGTAATTTTGCGGGTCGTTTCTTTAAACTTTCTTATATGCTGGAATCACCTGCGCTTTTTTCCAGTCGCTTGGGAATTTTTGCTGGGCGAAAGATTCACGATAAATCCAAGCTAGGTAAGGACCAATGCCGTAGAGTACTCTTTGTAAAATCGAATTGGGATTCCATCCAGACCTGGTGATTTATCTGTTTTCAAATCTTTCAGTTGTTCCTCTACCCCAGGTATGCTTATTTCTGTGTCGTCCGTACGGGAGTCTGCCCCTGACCTCTCAAGAGGAGTCCTACAAATCCCCACACGATAAAGCAGGCCTATAAATCTTCAGCCAAGATCCTCACAGAGTCGACGAAGCCTTTGGTTGAGACCCTCCACTCGGCTCGAAACCAAAGGACCCCGATCAGCTATTGCTGCAAATTGCGAGGTCTGCTTGCATCCCCCGCACGAGGCGAACAGTCTTCAGCACCACAGCCAGCCGCCTGTGTGGACTCAGGATCGCCTCAGAACCCATGCGACAGACGTCGCTGGTGCCGGCGTTAGCAACAACTTGTAGACTACTGCACCCTGCAGGCTCGATACCCTCAGGGCAGGCCGCCTCCTTATCTCGGATGAGGGGCCCCAGCAGACATACTGAGTGCACGTTGGCTTTCTTTCCGTGAAGTTATGTGAGCCAAAGCTACATGCTCACCGAAAGTGTCGTAACACAATTTACAGAATGTTGATTAGAAAATTTATAGACAAAAGAAACTAAAAAATTACTAAAATACGAAAAAAATGTGAGAGAATAAATGAATAAATAATTGATTACAGAGAAAATATTATCAACTACTGCAAGGAACTCCTATACGGAACCTACATCTACATTTACGTACACACTCTACAAGCCACCGTACGGTGCGTGGTGGAGGGTACGTTGTACAACTGTTAATCGTTTCCGGTTCTGTTCCACTCGCAAATAGAGCTCAAAAAAAAAAAAAAAAAAAAAAAAAACCTCTCTACATGCCTCCGTAGGAGACTTAATTTCTCTTATGTTCTTGGGTCTTACGCGAAATGTATGTTGGCGTTAGGAGGATCGTTCTGTAGTCAGCTTCAAATACTGGTTCTCCAAATTTTCTCAATAGCGTTCCTCCCATCCGGGAATTCCCATTTGAGTTCTCAAGCATCGTCGTAATACTTGAGTGTTGATTTAACCATCAGCAAATCTAGCAGCCCACCTTTAAATTGCTTCGATGTCTTCCTTTAATCCGGCCTATTGGGGATCCTGGGCACTATAGCAGTATTCAGAAATGGTTGTACCGGTGTTCTGTATGTGGTTTCCTTTACAGGCAACTCACACTTTCCTGAAACTCTCCCAATAGAACGAAGTCGACCATTCGCTCTCCCTATTATCGTCATTACGTGCTCTTTCCATTTCACGACGCTTTACAACGTTACACCTAGGTGTTTAATCGACCTGACTGTGTCAAATAGCACATTACTAATGCAGTATTTGAATATACTGGGTTGTTTTTCCTAATCATCTGCATTAACTGACATTTTTATACATTTAAATCTAGCTACCATTCGTCACACCAACTAGAAATTTTGTCTAAGTCTCCTTGTGTCTTCGGACAGTGACTCAACGACGACAGCTTCCTGTACAACATCCGCAGATTGCTGCAAAACCTGTCCGTCAGATCATTTATATATATAGAAAATAAGAGCGGTCCTATTACACTGCTGTGGAGCGCTCCTGACGACACCCTTGTCTCTGATGTACACTCGCCGTCGAGGACAACGTATTGGGTCCTATTCTTTATGAAGTCTTCGAGCCACTCACTTATCTGGGAAGCTATTCCGCATGCTCGTATTTTCGTTAGCAGTCCGCAGTGGGGCACCGTGTGAAACGTTTTTCGTAAATCTAGGAATATGGAACATGCCTGTTGCTCTTCATCAATAGCTCGCAGGATATCATGTCAAATAGGAGGAGTGTGGCGCAAGGAAACCTTTCAACTTAGGTTTGAAGAGATTTTTTCAGCTTTGCTCGAAGCTTACTGAAAATGAAGCCTGCTGAATAAACCAAGCCTTTCTGTACAATGCTTCAGGAAGCTTTATCCATGTGCAAATCGTTTCTCCCTCTAGTTCTCACTGAATTAATGTTCCAGTTTCTTCTGAATGGCCAGCCGCTGTGGCCGAACGGTTCTAGGCGCTTCAGTTTGAAACCGCGCGACCGCTACGGTCGCAGGTTCTAATCCTGCCTCGGGCATGGATGTGTGTGATGTACTTAGGTTAGTCAGGTTTAAGTAGTTCTAAGTTCTAGGGGACTGATGACCTCAGATGTTAAGTCCCATAGTGCTCAGAGCCATATGAACCATTTGAACCATCTTCTGAATGAGTCGATATTGTCAATAACAAAACGTATGCTGGAGTATGTGTACAACGGTGACAGAATTAGGAGTCCGAAATATCTGACCACCGGACTACGCGAAATTCGCGAACTGACACCACATATCTGTCTGACTTCCCTTTTCTGGGCTAGGAATATGAGGTATGCTATAAGTAACGGGGCTGATACTGTCACAGAGAAAGTACGCATGCGACAAAGATGAACGACCAATAGCTGAATAGTTGAATGTGGCTTATCTGCTGTCTATTGACAAATCCGTGTGACCGTGGCCTCGTTTGTCTAAGAGCTTTTATTTTGTTTCGTCGGAAAAATGATGTGTAATGAAAGAACAACTAATTGTCCAGAAGTTTCATATGAAACTTGGAAAAACTGGTACTGAAACCTGTCTTTTACTAAAAGAAGGGTATGTCGAAGACCGTTTATCACGTGCAAGAGTCACTGAGTGGCTCAAGCGTTTCCAAGATGGCAGAGGAGACGCTGAAGATGACTCACTCCAGGGACACACTTCAATATCAAAAACGGATGAAAACATCGAAAAAGTACGTAATCTAATTAGATTGTGAAAATGTTTGTACTGACACTCTTAATACCACTGAAAATGATCCTAATTCCTAGGAAAGAGTGATAATGAATCTTGGTTTTTCACTTATGATCCAGAAACTAAGCGGTAGTCCACGCACTGGAAAGGTCCAACATCACCGAAAAAAGATCGAATGAGGCAATCAAGATTCAAAGCGACGATGATCGGTTTTTTCCATATTCGTGGATTTGTGTAGCTTCTCTGGTTCCTAAAGGTCAAACTATTAATCAAAATTACTACCTTGAGGTACTTGCTCAACTGCGTGAGAAAATAAGAAAAAAAGAGAGACCCGAATTGTGGATGAACAAGAGATGGGTTCTGCCTCAACGCAACGCACTGCCTCATACCCCTTTGTCTGTTAGGAGGTTTCTAACGAAGTACAGCATCCCAGTGTTTGACCAGCCACCTTATTCTCCTGACCTAGCACCATGTGTCCTTCATCTATTCAAAAAATGTCTAATCTGCGCTAAAAGGAACAAGATTTCAGCCTGTTGAGGTAGTGAAAGAAAAAGCGGCACGTGTCATCAAAGAGCTCACAGAAAAACACTTCCAGCACTGTTTTCATGAATAGAAAATTCGCACTGAGCGTTGCAGGGATAGAAGAGGAAAGTATATTGAGGGTAACAGTAACTAAATATGTATGTTTTTTAAATGAAATGTTTTACAGCAATAGTCCCGTTGTTTTGTTCAAAAGGTTCAAATGGCTCTGAGCACTATGGGACTCAACATCTTAGGTCATAAGTCCCCTAGAACTTAGAACTACTTAAACCTAACTAACCTAAGGACATCACACACACCCATGCCCGAGGCAGGATTCGAACCTGCGACCGTAGCAGTCCCGCGGTTCCGGACTGCAGCGCCAGAACCGCACGGCCACCGCGGCCGGCCGTTGTTTTGTAACCACACCTCGTATTTTTGATGCGTGCACAGAGTTTCTCCAAAATATCGTGTTATAAGAGACAACAGACTACGGGCAAGCAAAGTAAACAAGTCTTCATGTGTCAGTGTCTGATACAGTGGAGACTATTCCCCAAAGGTAATTTAGCAACATTTACTTCCCGCAAAAGATCTTGAAAGCAATCGTTGATGGAGAATTTATTTATATTTATCTGAAGACCAATATTAGGCCATATAGCCCGTCATCAGTGGCATATACTGTGCACAACTACACCAACCGACGTGTCTGTCAAGCATAAAATCTTTATCTGAGGTAAAAATTAATGTTATCTCCGCGCTCCACATATCGTTGTGTTGTAACACTGCCCACAACTACCAGAGGAGCAGTTCGCCGGTAATGTTACTCCTCTGGAAGGAATTTCAAATGGTTCAAATGGCTCTGAGCACTATGGGACTTAACTGCTGTGGTCATCAGTCCCCTAGAACTTAGAACTACTTAAACCTAACTAACCTAAGGACATCACACACATCCATGCCCGAGGCAGGATTCGAACCTGCGACCGTAGCGGTCACGCGGTTCCAGACTGAAGCGCCTTTAACCGCACGGCCACACCGGCCGGCGGAAGGAATTTAAAATGGCCATGAATGTATGCTAATGGTTAAGATATCGGACTAAGTTTCGTTACCTGAACGATTACTTTTGAGAAGGAGCAGTAGTTGAGCTAGCGGGAATCAGACCAACGTTATGGTTGTTATAAAGTAAACTGTAGTTAACGGAAAGAGAAACAACTGCCAGCCTAATTAGGCAAAATGGTACCAGATAATTATACTGTTCATCAAGAAAATTAACTAGTGTACGTGGCTTTACTTGGTACTGAAATTTGATTTTCAGATAGGACACGAAACGGTAGCACAAACTAGTAAGTATGCGAAAAGTAGTCTGTCATGAACAGCACAGAGAGAACCTTAACCATTTTGGCAACGAACAGACTCTCACCAACATGTATTGTCAAAACTCAAAGCAAGAAAGCTAATATTCATTACACAGTGTCACTAGATAAGGGAGGTGCACAACTAATTTGGACATGAGGCGATTTTACCAAATGGTTCAAATGGCTCTAAGCACTATGGGACTTAACATCTGAGTTCATCAATCCCCTAGACTTAGAACTACTTAAACCTAACTAACCTTAAGACATCACACACATTCATGACCGAGGCAGGATTCGAACCTGCGACCGTGGCAGCAGCGCGGCTCCGGCCTGAAGCGCCTAGAACCGCCCGGCGACAGCTTCCATGCCGATTTTACCACTTTGCTATTGAAAACCACTGACTCAGAAACGATCGAGAAAGTGTTGTATTCGCTGATATCATTGCTAAATGTTTTCCTTGTGAGTATAATACCTGTATACTTCTTTCATTAAGTAGGACATACGAAAACACGAGGGCCCTGAATCTGCAGAGGTCTGAACAAGTTTTAGCTAGTTAATCTGTCAAGTACACGAAGCTATTAAAATGATCACTGTATCTCATAAACACTTTCAGTGTAATAATGATTGTATTTCTGGCTCAACATTCAGTATGAGGACCTAGAAACATTTCTGTCTATTGATTGCGGTCAGAATTAAACAGTTCTAGTTGGATACAATATGAAAACACTTTTAAGCATAAACTCTCCGTCCAAACAGCCATCGGAAGGCCCAACAGTTCCGACTGACCGCCGTGTCATCCTCAGCTGGTAGAAGTCACAAGATGCGCATATGAAGAGGCATGTGGTGGGCACACCGCTCTCCAGGCCGTTGTCAGTTTCGTGACTGGAACAGCTACTTGTTATTTATTTTACCTCTCAATTGGCCTCACAAGAGCTGAGTGCACCCCGTTTGCCAACAGCGCACGGAAGAAATGGACGGTCACCCACTCAAGTGCTAGCCAAGCCAGACAGCGCTTAACTTCAGTGATCTGACGGGAACCGTTGTTACGACTGTGGCTAGGCCGCTGGCCTTTTAAACACAGATACCTAAATATTAAAACTTTTACGAACCAGTGAAGCAGGTACTCATCATGTTAGCCCTTAAACTTTTATGGCCAATAGTCACTATTTATGATAATTAATTTATTTAGCTACTTTTAATACTGAGCTGAGATTTTGGAAAGAATGAAATTCAAGCAAAGTGATTGCAACTCTTCAGTGCATTCACACTTTTACAAAACTTCAACTATTGAGCTATGCGAATGACATGGAGTATTTCACTGTCCATACACGCCATCATATGATATGTTATTAACAATTAACTCAACACTCAAGAAAATTACTACTTCGCAAAAATTTGTATATACTATTAAATAAATAAATACTCTGCAGTTCAGTAAATGCACTGAGGTGAAAAAAGTCTTGAGATACTTCCTAATATCGTGTCGGACATCCTTTTGTTCGGTGGAGTGTGGCACCTCGACGTGGCGTAGACTCAACAAGTAGTTGGAAGTCACCTCCAGAAATACTGAGCTGCCTCTACAGCCGTTCATAATTCCGAAGTGTTGCCGGTGCAGGAGTTTGTACTCGAACTGACCTCTCGATTATATCCCATAAATGTTTGATGGGATTCATGTCGGACGATCTGGGTGGCCAAATCATTCGCTCGAATCGTGCAGAACGTTCTTTAAACCAGTCACGAAACTGTGGCCCGGTGACATGGCGCATTTTCATATATAAAAATTCCATCTTTGTTTGAGAACATGACTTCCATGAATAACTGCAAATGGTCTCTAAGTAGGCGAACATCGATGGGCCCAGTCCATTCCACGTAAATACAGCACACACTATTATAGAACCACCGCAAACTTGCACAGTGCCTTTTTGACAACATGGGTCCGTGACTTAGTGGGGTCTGCACTACACTCGAACCTAACCGTTAGTTCTTACGAACTGAAATCTGGATTCATCTGACGACGTTACAGTTTTCCAGTCCTCTAGGGTTCAACAGATATGGTCACGACCACAGAAGTGGCGTTGCAGGCTATGTTGTGCTGTTAGCAAAGGCACTCGCGTCGGTCGTCTGCTGCCATAGCCCATTAACGCCAAATTTCGCCACATTTATCCGACTGATACTTTCATCTTTAAGTCCCACATTGATTTATGCGGTATTTCACCCAATACTAAAATGTACCCCCCCCCCCCCCCCCCCCCATGAACCATGGACCTTGCCGTTGGTGGGGAGGCTTGCGTGCCTCAGCGATACAGATAGCCGTACCGTAGGTACAACCACTACGGAGGGGTATCTGTTGAGAGGCCAGACAAACGTGTGGTTCCTGAAGAGGGGCAGCAGCTTTTTCAGTAGTTGCAAGGGCAACAGTCTGGATAATTGACTGATCTGGCCTTGTAACAACAACCAAAACGGCCTTGCTGTGCTGGTACTGCGAATGGCTGAAAGCAAGGGGAAACTACGGCCGTAATTTTTCCCGAGGGCATGCAGCTTTACTGTATGATTAAATGATGATGGCGTCCTCTTGGGTAAAATATTCCGGAGGTAAAATAGTCCCCCATTCGGATCTCCGGGCGGGGACTACTCAAGAGGATGTCGTTATCAGGAGCAAGAGAACTGGCGTTCTACGGATCGGAGCGTGGAATGTCAGATCCCTTAATCGGGCAGGTCGGTTAGAAAATTTAAAAAGGGATATGGATAGGTTAAAGTTAGATATAGTGGGAATTAGTGAAGTTCGGTGGCAGGAGGAACAAGACTTCTGGTCAAGTGACTACAGGGTTATAAACACAAAATCAAATAGGGGTAATGCAGGAGTAGGTTTAATAATGAATAGGAAAATAGGAATGCGGGTAAGCTACTACAAACAGCATAGTGAACGCATTATTGTGGCCAAGATAGATACGAAGCCCACACCTACTACAGTAGTACAAGTTTATATGTCAACTAGCTCTGCAGATGACGAAGAAATTGAAGAAATGTATGATGAAATAAAAGAAATTATTCAGATAGTGAAGGGAGACGAAAATTTAATAGTCGTGGGTGACTGGAATTCGAGTGTAGGAAAAGGGAGAGAAGGAAACGTAGTAGGTGAATATGGATTGGGGCTACGAAATGAAAGAGGAAGCCGCCTCGTAGAATTTTGCACAGAGCACAACTTAATCACAGCTAACACTTGGTTTAAGAATCATGAAAGAAGGTTGTATACATGGAAGAACCCTGGAGATACTAAAAGGTATCAGATAGATTATATAATGGTAAGACAGAGATTTGGGAACCAGGTTTTAAATTGTAAGACATTTCCAGGGGCAGATGTAGACTCTGACCACAATCTATTGGTTATGACCTGTAGATTAAAACTGAAGAAACTGCAAAAAGGTGGGAATTTAAGGAGATGGGACCTGGATAAACTGACTAAACCAGAAGTTGTACAGAGTTTCAGGGAGAACATAAGGGAACAATTGACAGGAATGGGGGAAAGAAATACAGTAGAAGAAGAATGGGTAGCTTTGAGGGATGAAGTAGTGAAGGCAGCAGAGGATCTAGTAGGTAAGAAGACGAGGGCTAGTAGAAATCCTTGGGTAACAGAAGAAATATTGAATTTAATTGATGAAAGGAGAAAATATAAAGATGCAGTAAATGAAGCAGGCAAAAAGGAATACAAACGTCTCAAAAATGAGATCGACAGGAAGTGCAAAATGGCTAAGCAGGGATGGCTAGAGGACAAATGTAAGGATGTAGAGGCTTATCTCACTAGGGGTAAGATAGATACTGCCTACAGGAAAATTAAAGAGACCTTTGGAGATAAGAGAACCACTTGCATGAACATCAACAGCTCAGATGGAAACCCAGCTGTAAGCAAAGAAGGGAAAGCAGAAAGGTGGAAGGAGTATATAGAGGGTCTATACAAGGGCGATGTACTTGAGGACAATATTATGGAAATGGAAGAGGATGTAGATCAAGATGAAGTGGGAGATACGATACTGCGTGAAGAGTTTGACAGAGCACTGAAAGACCTGAGTCGAAACAAGGCCCCCGGAGTAGACAACATTCCATTAGAACTGCTGACGGCCTTGGGAGAGCCAGTCCTGACAAAACTGTACCATTTGGTGAGCAAGATGTATGAAACAGGCGAAATACCCTCAGACTTCAAGAATAATATCATAATTCCAATCCCAAAGAAAGCAGGTGTTCACAGATGTGAAAATTACCGAACAATCAGTTTAATAAGCCATAGCTGCAAAATACTAACACGAATTCTTTACAGACGAGTGGAAAAACTAGTAGAAGCCGACCTCGGGGAAGATCAGTTTGGATTCCGTAGAAATGCTGGAACACGTGAGGCAATACTGACCTTACGACTTACCTCAGAAGAAAGATTAAGGAAAGGCAAACGTACGTTTCTAGCATTTGTAGACTTAGAGAAAGCTTTTGACAATGTTGACTGGAATACTCTCTTTCAAATTCTAAAGGTGGCAGGGGTAAAATACAGGGAGCGAAAGGCTATTTACAATTTGTACAGAAACCAGATAGCAGTTATAAGAGTCGAGGGACATGAAAGGGAAGCAGTGGTTGGGAAGGGAGTAAGACAGGGTTGTAGCCTCTCCCCGATGTTATTCAATCTGTATCTTATACCACTTATTTTCGGGAAAGAAGTACTATTGTGGTAGACACCATGACTCATTGGGGTGGGGATAAAAACGGGATAACACAGGAGAGGGTCAGAGAGGTGGGGGGGGGGGGGAGGAGGGGAGGAGGAAGGAGATGGGCAGGAGAAGGAGAGCAGGGGATGGTCAGAGAGAGGATGGAGGAGGAGGACAGTAAGAGGGTATAGGAGGAGATAAACTGAGAAAGGGAAGGGAAGGAAATTGGAAAAGAAGGGCAGAGAACAAGTGCAGGCAGCGCGGCAAATGTCTCGAGAAATTTTGACAAATAATGTCAATAACATAATGATGGTTTTCTTTTTGGCTACAGCTGATTCTGTAAACTGGCAGACTTTTAAATCGTAATCGTACAACGGATATAATAGTTGAAAATATTTTAATCAACCGAGGAATGAGACAAGGGCGTACTTTATCGCCCACTCTTTTTAATCCTTTTGTAGACAAGTATAACATCCGAAAATGGAAAAAAAATAGAGTCAGAAGGGATCCATATAAACATCAACATACTAATATATGCTAATATCACATTAATGGCAATGCTTTTGCCCTAGGTGAGAAACGGAAAATGACGCCCCCTCTTTTTTACTATCAGCGGTCTCGCCGATATCCTCTCCCCCTCTACGACCACCACCAACATCCAGCGGCAAATCTCCTATTACACTTTTTAATCATTAAAATAAGGTAACCAGATGTCCTTGTTTTCTGGGGACAGTCCTCACTTTTCATACTTGGTCGTCATTTCCCCTAATACTTACTGAGGACAACAAATATCCTCAGGTTTTTTTTGTCTTTTGTACTCAATTTTTTAAATTTCCCATAATGATTGGAACAGGATAAATGTTCTGAACATTTTAAACTACAACTGAAAGGCAAAAAGAGGGACTGGGGAGGAATGGTATCAAGCCGCAACATGATCACAAGCCAGCACATGTGCACCTCTCCAGCGCTTCATAGAGATATATCAAAATCATGTCTTTTTCCGCTTCGTACTCAGTAGCCCTATTAAGTAACTGTCCCGTATGCTTTTAAGAACAATTTGGTGATTTCATTCTATCTCCTTTTCTTTTTTGCTACTCATTTGCTCAATTTTTTCTCTATATGATTGAAATAAATTTTTTCTGCCCTTTGTCGGCCCTAAACTTTGTCTGACTAGCCTTGCCCAGTGCTAGAAGCGGTCCTGATTAATAGCAAATTCTGAAGACGATATTTAA
This sequence comes from Schistocerca americana, assembly GCF_021461395.2. Classification (NCBI taxonomy): domain Eukaryota; kingdom Metazoa; phylum Arthropoda; class Insecta; order Orthoptera; family Acrididae; genus Schistocerca; species Schistocerca americana. Next base: position 751,107,125 of record NC_060130.1, on the reverse strand, counting down.
AAATCGATTCATCTTTTCAACTTTATTGGAAGGGATTATAATTGTAAGATGACACTACATAACACTAACCAATGGCACTCCATGTGAAATACCCAATACGAGACAAAATTGTAATTGAGAATGACACATTGGAACAAGTTTAACACTTACGTTACCTAGGGAGCTGTAACACTTTTAACAAACATAAGTAGTACATTAAAAAAAGACTTGAAGAATCACAGAAATTAAATTATTTAAGTTGATAGCCTTAACTATTCTACTGTATGGCAATGAAACCTGGGTTATGAGTAGCAAAGATCTTATTCTCATTCTCGCACTGAATTGAAATTTTTACGAGCTGTCAATGGTTGTACTACGTTGTAAGGATTCCTAATGAACACGTAAGACAAGAACGGTATATTTTTGTAGTAAATGACAAAATTGAAGAACACAAACAAAAATTCAAGGAACATCCGGAACAAATGAAAGAAACGAGGATTCCAAAGATGTCCTTACAACAAAAATCCAAAGGCAAGAGGGTCAGTGAGAAGAAGAGGAGAACATAATTTCAATGTAAAAACATTTTTCAAGTCTGAAACGAGCCGAAGTTAACTCATAACGCGGCGGCACTAATGGCCTCGTGCGCGTTGGAATGCATTGGGAATTAGAATTTCGTTTTGGAAGTGGGATTACCATGTCTAATATGGAGAAAGTATACGCTGTATGCCTGAGATTCGCCATAACGACTGAGTATGATTATGTACAACGAAGATTACAGTGATAATCGAATACTGAATATTGTTGAAGAGCACTGATTTAGTTGTGGAACTGTAAATTTGCATGAATGAATAGTTTATGAACTAATGCTCGCATTCAGTGTGTAGTTAAAATCATGCTGACAGTGAGACGCATTTTGGACAGATAAAATTCAAAAATTCATACAGAGGAAAGTGACATCTGATTAAAACTATATTTATAATGAACAAAGATCTAGCTACGCGGTGGTCCCCAACAATTACATGTATCTTCATGTCTGATTTCTCCTCTGTTGGAGATTTCGCAGGTAACTATTCAGAAACAGGACGTTGTCGATATTTGTAGGGGAAATACTTGACCTCCTTACCGAAAGTAAGTGTCCAGTTTTGCTGGACACGATTTCAGACAGAGCGCTAGTAGCTGGTATTCGTTAGATTTTTCGTACCATGTTCGCCAATTTAGGGTAACGATTTTCCTGTAAAAATCAATAATTGCCGAAAGTAGATAATATTTACATCAATAAATTTTCACGTCCTACAAAAAGGAGAATAATTTTTCTTAGACTGAGACCATTTAAGCAGGTCTTGGTCGTCTCCTGGACTGCCCCTGAGCTGGGCTTGAATTTCATCCTCTTCTTCGACGCGCTCACGCCCTTCGCCATAGCCGTCATCACGTAATCGGTTCGGGAATGATCGGACAGTCGTCTCGGACGGGATCGTGACCCAAGGTTTTCTAATTTCAGTGTGGACCTGGCGCAGAGTTAAGCCACCGTTTACTTTGCTGCTTTTTCGTTCATACAAAACATATAGCGTAAAAAACCTTGCATGCTTCGTGCCTCTCCTCTTCTGTCAGAATTTTAAGATGTCGGAATGGTGGCCATAAAACAAGAATTATCTGGCGAAATCGTAAAAAGTATCTTTCAGACAGTTATTAAGTGGTTCTCTGCAAATGGACTCTCACTAAATTTTGAGAAAATACGTTAAACGTATACAGTTCTGCAGTAAATGGTATAACACCATTGATAAATATAGATTTCGAGCAGAAGTCTGTTGCTAGGTCAGAATATTTCTGGGTGTGTGCAATGATAAGGAACTGAAGTGGAAAAAACACATTGATGATCCGCCGAAACGTGTAAGTTCAACTACTTGTGCTATTAGGGTTACTGCGAATTTTGGCGATAAACGTATTAGTAAACTAGAGTACTGTGCGTATTTTCATTCACTGCTTTCACATGGCGTCGTAGTTTGGGGAAATTCTTCCTTAAGAGAAAAAGGATTCATTGTACAAAATCTTGTGATCAGAATAATACCTAGAGCCCACCCAAAACCTCCTCGCAGGCATTTATTTAAGGAACACGGCATACCTTCACATTACATATTTTCACTTATGAAATTTGTTACTAATAACCCATCAAAACTAAAAAATAATAGCTAAGTGTATAGCTACAACACCAGAAGAGAGAATGATCTTCACTATTCTGGGTTAAATCTGACTTTGGCTAAGAAATGTGTGAAATATGCTGCCACAAAAATCTTTGGTCATTTACCGAATAGCATTAAAAGTCTGAGACACAGCCAACCAGCATTAAAAAAAATTAAAAGAATTTCTGAATTACGACTCCTCCTACTCAGTAGATGAAGTTTTGGGTATGAAGTTGTAATTAAAAACAAAATTATATCGTGTAAAGAAAACTTATATTAAACTGACACGTTCCACATCATTGCCAAATGTCGTATTCATGATCTATGGAATAAGTATTAATGTAATTGTAATGCAATGATAAACACCGCCACTTTTTGCAATATATGTGGCACAAAATTTCAAGCAGCAGAGATCGCGATTTACATTTGAGATTGCTCTCTACGGCTCCTTCACTGCTCTTGGGTGTGCAATTTTTCACAAGCCTAGTGAATGACAGCAAAACGTACTGAGCCATCGGTGATCTTTCAGTTTCCATTTTGTTTGTTTATTCCTTGGTAATAGTAAAATAACTGACTAATATCAGAATAGTTTGTTGCTTAGACGATGGCAGAATTAAATAGTGTTTGGAATGAGTCCCCGAAATACAATATATCTTAAAGAAAGCACAAATTAATACAAGTTCAAAATATTAATTAACGGTATTGAATCCAGCAATATGATGTGTGTTGATAAAAGTAACTGTTCAAAGTTGCACGGGAATGAAAACAATATAAGCAACTTCGAATTTCGCTGCGTTTCTATGTCTTGTTTTAAGGTAATTTCAAGTTGGTCCCCCACTCTACGACGTTTGAAAAACGTAACGATCTGTTTACACTTATAAAAAGCTGTAAATAATCTAAATCTGCCATACTTTTCTGACCTGTGGCTTCATTACTTTCAAAATTGAGAAATCTTGAATTTTATATTTAATGTGCAGAGACAACCGGTCCAAATCAATGTATTCCAGAGCGTTTCTGCAGGTTCTTGCTGCATTCTCAATTGCCTCAATTAAATTTGTTAATTCTTTTATGCCATTCACGTCTTTCGCAAGCTTTTTCTGATCTTGACATACCTGCGAAATATACAGTACACTTTCTTAATACCATCGAATAAATATACGAAGCTAATTTACTGCGAAATTGTGACTTACTTGTCAAAAGTACGATTCAGGATCTCCAGTGTAGCTACGGAAGACTAGAATACTCTTATCGTTTGCGATGGAATTTCTGTAATGAGTCTCTTAAGCACTTGTCCCAATATCTTACAAAAGCAACTGCAAGTCGAGCTAATGCGATAATCTTCTGCCCAGAATCGCCATAAAGATTTAGATCTGCCACTCTCAGAGAAAACGTGGTCTTCAGAAGAACATTAAGGTAATGAGCGGAGCAATACACTCGCTGTACTTTCACGAGGGACAATGCTTTTACGATGTTGGCGCAACCATCTGTTAGAGTTCTCAACATTTCAGGTGTTAGCCCTATTTTTTCACTCTCCTGCACTATCTCCGTATTAATATTTTCTGCTGTCTCAGATTCATGAGAGAATTTTCTGGTGAATAGAACCCTGTTGATAAGGTACTAATTCTGTCTGTGTAATGGACAGTTAGAGACAAATAATGATTTTTTGTGAAATTTTCAGTCCAAAATCGGTTGTGGTCGCGACGCGTTCGTTCTGTGCAGATTTCAAAAGTTCTGGCAGTACCTTGTCTTTAGCAGAATTTGCACGTGGTGCAACCGCAGACGAAACTGTTATAGGTTCGCACAGTAACTCGGATACATTGACACACGCATACTTTTCTCCAACTCAGTGCATACTTCCACTACATACGTAAAATATGGACCTGTGAATGTGGTGAACGGCCGAATTTTACCTACACTCATATTAAGATAAGCATCCCTAAACCTGATATTCATTTCAGAAGTAGCTTTCGTTGCATGTGTGTCCATATGTGTCTTTGCACTGACACACTGATGTTTTGACAGCCAAGAGACACTCATGCCTTTTTTGAAACTTTTTATGTTGGAACATGAAAAACATTGGACAAAACCTCTGTACCCGTTTGTGCTTCTTTCCAAATTGTCCCTAGTCTAGGCTCGTTACATGCCTACCTGTTTTGGCCCGCACCTCCATATCGCGTGATAAAATATTTTACCGGGTATTTTGTTTGCGTAATTCTTTCACCACGCTCTTTTTGGAGCTTTCCCCAGAGAATGATTGTCCTGCACCGACGTTCTGCTGTTGCTCTCTCATCTCGTGAATAACTCGAGCAAATGAACTAGTACGACTCGTTACGGTCGATAATGTTAATGGCATTGACCAGGAAGAGGAAGAAAGCGCAAGATGTGGTGGTGAGCTTAGGGAATTGCGCATGCGCACGCTGCAAATTAGCAGCAAATGTGCAAGCGAGAGCACGCCCGTGACATCCGCGTAGTGCTAGACAACTGCGTGCAGCGTGGCTGTCAAAAAACGCTCACACGGCTGCGTGATCAGACGAGATAGCATCGGTCGTCTTCGACAACTTCCGCCAACGTTAGCCAAGTGTGTTCACCCTCTCTCTCGCAAACTACAGCCGTGTGCAGGCCACGCGGCCACTTGCCTGCAGGGCTCTATAAGTACTGGAGTAACATACTCCTAGTACGCCTAGAGAAGGGGATGAGGGATGTGGATGTAAAAATGTTCTAAAACGACCAGTTGTTATTTCTTTCCTGTATTTAGTTGACTTGGAATATTTTAAGGATATAACGTGCGTGATGATGTTACAAGTTTCAGGAATGATGGAGAAGGGTAATTTTATCAATTTGAGGTGAGGAACCCTGGTCCGGAAACGACGGAGTAAAACGTCGTCAGTGAAAATCCTTCTGTCATCTCCGACAGTGGGCCCCTTCTACTGGAAGCTCTTTTTCCACATTTTGGGAGGAAATAGCGTGGCCGGCCGCGGTGGTCTAGCGGTTCCAGGCGCTCAGTCCGGAGCCGCGCGACTGCTACGGTCGCAGGTTCGAATCCTGCCTCGGGCATGGATGTGTGTGATGTCCTTAGGTTAGTTAGGTTTAAGTAGTTCTAAGTTCTAGGGGACTGATGACCATAGATGTTAAGTCCCATAGTGCTCAGAGCCATTTGAACCATTTGAAATAGCGTGGACCAAAACAAACAAAAACTGTCGAGTGAACATGGGCCCTAAATTGCATATCTTTTGAATTATGAGTATTTCATCTTTCTACTGTAATACACATCTCTTTTAGCGAACGAATGCTCATAGCGCTTAAGATCTGAATTTTAAAGCTCATGTTTACTACATATTTTTTTCTTGTTTTGGTTCACGCTACCTCCTCTCAAATTATGGAAGCAAAGAGCTTGCAGCAGAAGAGATTCACTATCAGAGATATCAAAACTATTTTCGTTTATAAGTCTACTTTCCGATTCGATCGTTACCGCAACAGAGTCCCTCAAACTGATACATTTATCCTTCTCCATCATCCCTGAAAGCTTGTAACACAGAATTACCGTGTATGTGACATACGCGTATGCAGACGCAGCCTTGGGTAGAATGCTAGTATATACTAAAACAGTCAATAATTCTCAGACTAACCCTTTTCTCTCCTAAATGATTCGTGTACTACAAAATACAGAACTCAGGCAACATGAATGCTCCCTAAAATGACGTTAGCAAGAAAGTGAACCTCCCTCTTTTTCCCCTGTGGTCTTCAGCTGTGACTTAACTGAATTTGTAGTCATAGGTTGTTATTGTTGCTCTTGTGGTCTTCAGTCCGAAGACTGGTTTGATGCAGCTCTCCAGGCTACTATACCCTGTGCGAGTCTCTCCATCTCAGAAAAACTACTGCAAATTACGTCCTTCCGAATATATTTACTATATGCATCTCTTGTCCTCTCTCTACGATGTTTGCCCCCCCCCCCCCCGCACTTCCCACCAATACTAAACTGATGACCCCTTGATGTCTCAGAATGTGTCCTGTCAACTGATCCCTTCTTTTGGTAACGTTGTGCCACAAATTTCTTGTCTCCCCAATTCCATTCTGTACCTCGTCATTATTTACGTGATCGACCCATCTCATCTTCATCACTCTTCTGTAACACCACATTTCGAAAGCTACTATTCTCTTTCTGTCTAAACTGTTTATCGTCCATGTTTCACATCAATACATAGCTACACTCCAAACAAATACCTTCAGAAAAGACTTCTTAACGCTTAAATCTATCTTCGATGTTAACAAATTTCTCTTCTTCAGAAATGCTTTTCTTGCCATTGCCACTCTACATTTCAGGGGCTCACTACTTTGGCCATTTATTTTGATGCCCAAATAACAAAACTCATCCACTAACTTAAGTGTTTCATTGTCCATTCCTTTCGACAGCTCTCTCTGACAGAATTACAGTGTCATCGGCAAACCTTTAAGTTTTTATTTCTTCTCCCTGAACTTTAATTCTTAGTCCAAATTCTTCTTTTGTTTCCTTTACTGCTTGTTTCATACACAGATTGAACAACATCAGGGATAGGCTACAACCCTGTCTCACTCCCTTCTCAACCACTGCCTCTGTTTCATATTCCTCGACTGTCATAACTGCCGTCTGATTTATGTAGAATTTTTAAATACCTTTTCGCTCCCTGTATTTTACCCTTGATACCTTAAAAATTTCAAAGAGAATATTACAGTCAACAGTGGTAGGTTTGTCTTTCCTTAACCCATCTCTTAAGGTAAGTCGTAGGGTCAATATTGTCTCGCGTGTTCGTACATTTCTCCGGATTCCCAACTGATCTTCCTCGAGGTCGGCTTCTACCAGTTTTTTCCACTCTTCTGTAAAGAATTTGTGTTAGTATTTTGCAACCATGACTTATTAAACTGATGGTTCGGTAGTTTTCACACCTGTCAGCAACTGCTTTCTTTGGAATTGTAATTACAACATTCTTCTTGAAGTCTGATTGTACTTTGCCTGTCTCATACATCTTGCACCCCAGACGGAAGAGTTTTGCCAATGTTGGCTCTCCCAGGGTCTATACCCGGGGCCTCGTTTTGACGTCTGTTTCAGAGCTCTGTCAAATTTTTCTCGCAGGATCGTATCTCCCTCTCATCTTCATCTACGTCCACTTCTCTTCCTATGATACTGCCTTCAAGTTCGTCTCACTAGTGCACACCCTCCACTTATTGGTTCAAATGGTTCAAATGGCTCTGAGCGCTGTGGGACTTAACTTCTGAGGTCATCAGTTCCCTAGAACTTAGAACTACTTAAACCTAACTAACCTAAGGACATCACACACATCCATGCCCGAGGCAGGATTCGAACCTGCGACCGTAGCGGTCGCGAGGTTCCAGACTGTAGCTCCTAGAACCGCTAGGCCATTCCGGCCGGCCCTCTACTTATTCCTTCCACTTTTCAGCTTTCCCTTTTTTGCCTAGGACTGCTTTTCCTTCTGGGCTATTGATATTCATACAACTGCTTTTCTTATCATCAAATGCCTGTTTAATTTTCCTGTATGCGGTATCTACATTTCCCCTAGTGAAGATGGTCCTAAATCTTTACATTTGCCCTCCAGCTATTCCTGCTTAGCCATTTTACACTGCTTGTAAATCTCATTTTTTAGACGTTTGTATTCCCTTTCGCCTGTTTCATTTGCTGTATTTTTAAATTTTCACCTTTCGTCAGCTAATTCAATATCTTTTGTGTTATACGAGGGCTATCCACAAAGTACATTACGTTTTGGAATTAAAAATAAATAAAGTATTGGAATTTTTTTTTATTATATACAGATGAAAGCCACACTTCAACACTGCTTTTCTACATAGTTGCCATTTAAATTAAGGCACTTATCGTAGCGATGAACGAGCTTGGAAATTCCTCCGTCGTAAAATTCGGCCGCCTGCGCCTTCAACCAGGTGGTTACCTCTTCTTGAAGCTGTGCTTCGTCATCAAAACGCTGCATAGTCAACCACTTCTTCATTGCTGGAAATAAGTGGAAGTCGCTCGGTGCCAGGTCGGGACTGTACGGCGGATGAAGAAACAACTCCCACTTAAAAGATTCGAGAACTTCACGAGTGGCATTTGCCGTGTGGGCCCGGGCGTTGTCGTGAATCAGCAAGATCTTTGAGCCCAACTTTCCCCTGCGCTTGTTTTGTATTGATCTTCTGAGGTTGTGCAAAGTTTGGCAATACCTTTGAGAGATTACTGTAGTGCCTCTTTCCAGGAAATCCACAAAAATCGTGTTTCTACCGGGTTACTGATTAACCACGTGGTTGAAGGCGGAGGCGGCCGAATTTTACGACGAATGAATTTCCAAGCTCGTCCATCGCTACGATAAGTGCCTTAATTTCAAAGGCAACTATGTAGAAAAGTAGTATTTAAATGTGGCTTTCATCTGTATATAATAAAAAAAATTTCCAATATCTCATTTATTTTTAATTCCAAAACGTAATGTACTTTGTGGATAGCCCTCGTACAAGGATTTCAACTAAATTTTGTCTTTTTACCCGTTTGAACCTCAGCTGCCTTCACTATTTCATCTTTTAAAGCTACCATTCGCCTTCTACAGTATTCCTTTCCCCTTATCTAGTCAACTATTGCCAACTTCTCCTCTGAAATTTTCAACAACCTCTGGTTATTTCAACTCATCCAGGTCCCATCTTTTTAACTTCCTACCTTTTTGCAATTTCTTCAGGTTTAATCAACAGTTCACAATCAACAAATTGTGACCAGAGTCCACACCTGACACTGGAAGTGTCTTACAATTTAACATCTGGTTCCTAAACCTCTGTCTAACCATTATCTAACCAATCTGAAACCTTCCTGTGTCTCCAGGTCTATTCCAGATATACAACCGTTTTTTATGATTTATAAATCAAGTGTTAGAGATGACTAAATTATGCTCTGTGCAAAATTCTACCACACAGCTTCCTCTGTCATTCCTTTCTCCCAAGTCCGTATTCACCTACTATTTTTCCTTCTCTTCCTTTTACTGCTATCGAATTCCAGTCCCCACACCACAATTAAATTTTCGTCTTCTTTGACTATCTGAATAATTTCTTTTATCTCATCATACAATTCTTCAATCTCTTCACCACCTACGGAGTTAGTTGCCATATAGATTTGTACTATTGTGGTAGGTGTGGGCTTCATGTCTATATTGGCTATGGTAATGCCTTCACTATGCTGTTCATAGTAGCTTATCCAGGCCACTAATATTTTATTCATTATTGAACCTACTTCCTCATTACCCTTATTGGATTTTGTATTCATAGCCCTGAATTCACATGACTAGAAATCTTGTTACTTCTGCTACCGAACTTCGCTAATTCCCACTATTTCTAACTTCAACCTGTCCATTTCCCTTTTTCAGTTTTTTAACCTACTGCCTAATTAAGTGATCCACTAAAAGCTGGTTTTGTTTCTCCTAATGATGACACCCTCTTAGTAGTCCCCACCCAGAGATCCGAATGGGGGACTATTTTTACCTCAGGAATATTTTACCCAAAAGGACGCCATCCTCATTTAAGCAGAGAGTAGAGCTGCACAGTGTCGGAAAAAATTTCGACTGTTGTTTCTCCTTGACTTCAGATGTTCGCAGTACCAGCACAGCAAAGCCGATTTGGATGATGTTACGAGGCCACATCAGTCAATCATCCTGTGCTAGTGTACGCACACCACGCAGCATAGAGGTTACGAGAGTATCGATAGAGGCCAACGGCAGACTCGCTGGAAACGGGCCGACAACGCCCTCTCGGCCGCCAATATTTAGGATCGCCGCCACGCACCAGAGGGACAGTTAGTTCGTTCCAGTTAGTTCAGTTACTTCGAGCCTGTTGCACCTAGTGAGTTCTAGCGTGTCACCGAGTCAGAGCCACAGACTTGGCCTCTAGCACAGAGACAGGCAGCATATAGCTACCTTATGTTGAACATACCGGACTATGTACTTCAACATCAGTGAGGCTAAAGCGAACTATACAGAGAGCTTGAACTGCAACATATGGAAGCTGAAGTTCAGTAGCTCCTTGTTTATAAATAAAGAACCCAGTTAATAACTGCGTGCAGTTGTGTTATTCATGCTTCCCGTGGTACAGCTCTACAGAGACAACGAGACGACATAAAACCGGCTAATGAGGATTCAACACATCCAGACTGTTGCCCTTACAACTATTTAAATGACTGTTGACCATCTTCAGGAACCACACAACTGTCTGGCCTCTCAACAGATAGCCCTCTATTGTGATTGCACCTACAGCACGGCTATCTGTATCGCTGAGATACGAAAGCCACCCCACCGACGGCAAGATCCGTGGTTCAAGGAGCGGGGGGTGGGGGGTACGGGGGTGAGTAGGTAGGATACTATACTTTCTTGTTTTGTAAAGTGAATTTTAAAATGCTTAATATTTAAAGTAATTTACCAATATTCCCATTTTATCAAGATCTGGTCGAATGTCTTTCAAATAGTGCTCGATTATACATTGAAGAGCCAAAGAAACTGGTACAGCTGCCTCATATCGTGTAGGGCCACCGCGAGCACGCAGAAGAGCTGCAACATGACGTGGCATGGACTCGACTAATGTGTGAAGTGGTGCTGGAGGGAACTGACACCATGAATCCTGCAGGACTGTCCATAAATCCAAAAGAGTGCGAGGGGTTGAAGATCTCTTCTCAACAGCATATTGCAAGGTATCCAAGACAAACTCAACAATGTTCATATCTGGGGAGTTTGGCAGCCAACAGAGATGTTTAAATTCAGAAGAGTGTTCCTGGAACCACTCTGTAGCAATTCTGGAGATGTAGGGTGTGGCATTGTTCTGCTAGAATTGCCCAAGTCCGTCGGAATGCACAATGGACATGAATGGATGCAGGTGATCAGACAGGATGCTTACGCACGTATCACCTGTCAGAGTCGTATGTAAACGTATCAGGTGTCCCATATCACTCCAACTTTACACGCCCCTCACCATCACAAAGCCTCCACCAGCTTGAACAGTCCCTTGCTGACATGCAGGGTCCATGGATTCATGAGGATGTCTCTTTACGCGTACATTTTCATCCGCTCAATACAATTTTAAATTGAACTCGCCCGACCAGGCAACATGTTTCCAGCCATCAACTGTCCAGTGTCAGTGTTAACAGGCCCAGCCGATGCGTAAAGCTTTGTGTCGTGCAGTCATCAAGAGTACACGAGTGGGCCTTCGGCTCCGAAAGCCCATATCGATGATGTTTCGTTGTATGGTTCACACTCTGACACCTGCTGATGTCGCAGCAGTGAAATCTACAGCAATTTGAGGAAGGGTTGCACTTGTGTCACGTTGAACGATTCTCTTCATTTGTCTTTGGTCCCGTTCTTGCAGGAGCTTTTTCCGGCCGTAGCGATGTCGGAGATTTGATGTTTTAGCGGATTCCTGGTATTCACGGTACACTCGTGAAATGATCGTTCAAAAAAATCTTCACTTCATCGCTACCTCTGAGATGCTGTGTCCCATCGTTCGTGCGTCGACTGTCACAGCATGTTCAAACTCACTTAAATCTTGATAACTTGCCTTTTTAACAGCAATAACCGATCTAACAACTGCGCCAGACACTTGTTGTCCTATATAGACGTTACCGACCGCAGCGCCGTCTTCTGCCGGTTTACAAATCTCTGTATTTGAATATGCATGCCTATACCAGTTTCTTTGGCGCTTCAGAGTAGATACTTGAATTATCAGGAGAAACCTAAGATTACTATTAATATTATATGTCAGGTTTCGAGTACACAGCACGAACAGCTAGTGTCTCAACACACTTCCCTCGAGAATACCTGGAGATACTTCTACAGTTGTTGATAGTCTCTTCATCGAAGGTAACAATTTGTGTCCTTCTTACCAAAACATGCTCAGTCTAGTCACAAGTAACTCTGACAAAGGCATCCGTACTAAATGAGTGAGTCTATCAATCAGCTGTTGGCATATGAAGCGCTCGTATGGTTACGAGCGTTTGGATAACTTGTGAGCAATTTTTTCCGAGCTCAAGTAAACTCGTCTTTACATTCAGATGGTTAACGTTATATTTAATACCTCAGAATAGTAATCAAATCACGTTAGCTCAAACGTTATGTGGAACGAAGTAAGAATGACTGCTTAAATGTCTCTGTGTGCGCCAAAATTAGTGCAATCTTGTCTTCGCAGTCACTACGGGAAAGATGCGCTGGGGGATTGAAGTATGCTTTTAGATTCTTCAGTTAAAAGTGGATCTTGAAACTTTCTAAGGTGACTGAAGTTTAAGAGGATCGTCCGAAAGAATCTGTGTGGAAGGAAGATGGATACTGAAGTGCTGTGGAATGACTAGACGCGTTTGCAGTTTTCTAATGATGTGATTTCTGTGATTTAGGAACACCAGAGTAGGCATTTCAGTTGAAAGAAGTGAACCTCTGTGAAAAGAACAATCACAGACGTTGGAGAGACAAACAGTGACACAAGGATGAGAACTGCGAAGAAACATTGGCTAACTGACAAAATACTTCTTTTGATCGACGAAAGTAGCAAGTACAAAAATATTCAGGAAAACCAGGAATACAGCAATATAAATCAGTTAGCAATGAAATAAATACCAAGCAGATGGCAGCAAAGACGAAACGGCTGCGGGAAAGATGTGAAGAGACCGAAAAAGAAGTAATCGCCAGGGAGACTGACTCAGCAATGGAAAAGTCAAAACAGTCTCCGTTGAAATTAAAAGCAAGTGTGGTAGCTATAACATTCCAATGGGAATTTCACTGCTAAATGCATAAGAGACAGCGGATAGGTTCAAAGACTACATTGAAGGCCTGGGTGTAGGGGAGAACTTCCCTGATGACATATAGAAGGAGAAACTGGAGTCGATATGGTAACGATAGGTGATCCAGTATTACAGTCAGAATTTATAATAGCTCAGGAAGACCTGAGATTAAATAAGGTAGAAAGGATTGATAACATTCCATAGGAATTTCAGACGTCTCTCGAATAACTGGCAACCAAACAATTACTCACTTTGGTATATAAGATCTATGAGACTGGCGACGTACCATCAGACTTTAAAAAAAAAATCATCCACACATTTCCGAAGGTAGCAAGGGCAGGTAAGTGCGATAACCAGAGCAATAATCAGCTTAACATCTTATGCATCCAAGCTGCTGGCAAGGATAATATATAGAAGAATGGAAAAGAAAGTTGACGATCAGTTAGATGACAATCAGTTCAGCTTTGGGAAAGGAAAGACACACGATAAGTAGTTCTGACGTTTCCCTTGATGATGTAATCAAGACTGAAGAAAAATCAAGACAGAGTCATAGGATTCGGTGACTTGAAAAAGCATATGTTGACAATGTAGAAGGGTGCTAGATGTTGGAAATTCTGAGAAAAATAGGAGTAAGCTACAGGAAAAGTTGTGTAATACAAAATAGGAATAATCTATAGGAAAAGGAGTGTAATACACAATATATACGAGAACCAAGAGGAAACAATAAGACTTGAAGACCAAGACCGAAGTACTCGGATTAATAAGGGTGTAAGACAGGGATGCAGTCTCTCGCCCCTACTGTTCAATCGATACGTCGAAGAAGCAATGACGGAAATAGAAGAAGGGTTCGAGAGTTGGATTAAAATTCAGGGTGAAAGGATATCAGTGATAAGATTCGGTGTAGACATCGTTGTCCTCGGTGGAAATGAAGGATATTACGGGGTACGTTGACTATAATGAGGAGTCTACTGAGTACAGTATAAGAATTGAGAGTAATCTGAAAACGACAAAGATAATGCGATGTAGCAGAAATGAGAATTGCGTGTGGTTTAACATCAAAATTGGTGATAAAGAAGTAGACGAAATTAAGAAAGCCTGCTACCATGGAAGCAAAATAATCCATGACAGACGAATCAAGGAGGTCATGAAAAGCCGCCTAGCACGGGCAAAGAGGCATTTATAGCCAAGAGAAGTCTACTGGTATCAAACATAGATCTTAATTTGGGCAACAAATTTCTGAGGATGTACATGTGGAGCACAGCACTATATGGTAGTGAATCATGGGTAGTGAGAAAGCCGGAACAGAAGAGAATCGAAGCGTCTGGGGTGTGATGCTGCAGAAGAATGTTGAGAGATAGGTGGACTGATAAAATAAAGAATGAGGACGTCTTTCAAGGGATCGGCAAAGAGAGGAACATACACTCCTGGAAATTGAAATAAGAACACCGTGAATTCATTGTCCCAGGAAGGGGAAACTTTATTGACACGTTCCTGGGGTCAGATACATCACATGATCACACTGACAGAACTACAGGCACATAGACACAGGCAACAGAGCATGTACAATGTCGGCACTAGTACAGTGTATATCCACCTTTCGCAGCAATGCAGGCTGCTATTCTCCCATGGAGACGATCGTAGAGATGCTGGATGCAGTCCTGTGGAACGGCTTGCCATGCCATTTCCACCTGGCGCCTCAGTTGGACCAGCGTTCGTGCTGGACGTGCAGACCGCGTGAGACGACGCTTCATCCAGTCCAAAACATGCTCAATGGGGGACAGATCCGGAGATCTTGCTGGCCAGGGTAGTTGACTTACACCTTCTAGAGCACGTTTGGTGGCACGGGATACATGCGGACGTGCATTGTCCTGTTGGAACAGCAAGTTCCCTTGCCGGTCTAGGAATGGTAGAACGATGGGTTCGATGACGGTTTGGATGTACCGTGCACTATTCAGTGTCCCCTCGACGATCACCAGTGGTGTACGGCCAGTGTAGGAGATCGCTCCCCACATCATGATGCCGGGTGTTGGCCCTGTGTGCCTCGGTCGTATGCAGTCCTGATTGTGGCGCTCACCTGCACGGCGCCAAACACGCATACGACCATCATTGGCACCAAGGCAGAAGCGACTCTCATCGCTGAAGACGACACGTCTCCATTCGTCCCTCCATTCACGCCTGTCGCGACACCACTGGAGGCGGGCTGCACGATGTTGGGGCGTGAGCGGAAGACGGCCTAACGGTGTGCGGGACCGTAGCCCAGCTTCATGGAGACGGTTGCGAATGGTCCTCGCCGATACCTCAGGAGCAACAGTGTCCCTAATTTGCTGGGAAGTGGCGGTGCGGTCCCCTACGGCACTGCGTAGGATCCTACGGTCTTGGCGTGCATCCGTGCGTCGCTGCGGTCCGGTCCCAGGTCGACGGGCACGTGCACCTTCCGCCGACCACTGGCGACAACATCGATGTACTGTGGAGACCTCACGCCCCACGTGTTGAGCAATTCGGCGGTACGTCCACCCCGCCTCCCGCATGCCCACTATACGCACTCGCTCAAAGTCCGTCAACTGCACATACGGTTCACGTCCACGCTGTCGCGGCATGCTACCAGTGTTAAAGACTGCGATGGAGCTCCGTATGCCACGGCAAACTGGCTGACACTGACGGCGGCGGTGCACAAATGCTGCGCAGCTAGCGCCATTCGGCGGCCAACACCGCGGTTCCTGGTGTGTCCGCTGTGCCGTGCGTGTGATCATTGCTTGTACAGCCCTCTCGCAGTGTCCGGAGCAAGTATGGTGGGTCTGACACACCGGTGTCAATGTGTTCTTTTTTCCATTTCCAGGAGTGTATGTAAAACACTGACAGGAAGAAGAGACAGAATGGTAGGATATGTGTTACGACATCAGGGAATAAACTGCATGGTATTAGATGGCGCTATAGCGGGTAAAACCTGTAGGAGACGAAAGAGATTTGAATACATCCAAAAGAATTGAGAACGTAGGCTGAAAGTGCTACTTCCAGATGAAGAGGATAGCGCAGAATAACAATTCATGGCGGACTGCTTCAAACCAATCAGTATACTGATCACAAAAAAGTTGGTGTTCGACGAATAATTTGAGTCTATCTTCATGTGTCTGCCTGTTCACGTGTTTCAACTGTTCAGTGATCTTCGCCAGTGCGGCAAATAATCTTGGAATTTTTCGTGATGCCCTTGTTTGAATCCGTTCAGTATCCCCTTTTAATCCTATCTGTGTCTCAGACACTCAATTAGTATTCTAAGATGGGACGCACTAGTGATTTATAAGCAGTCTCCTTTGTAGATTGACTGTATTTTCCCAGTATCCTACCTGTATGACTTATGACGGAGTCTATGTGTTCACCTGATTCCATCTTCATGCAGACCTCTGTACCCAGGTATTTGTATGACTTGACTGACTCCAATTGTCACTCATTGATAGTGTACTCAAAGGATAGTGATTCTCTGTGTTTTAAACTGCACAGGTTTACATTTATCTTCATCTGTCTGGGAGACTCGTACGGTTAGGGCGATCAATAGAGACAGGGAACCGTGTGAAATTGTTCAAGATGCCTCATACGAAAATTAAGTTGAGCAGTTAATCACAGCACAGACTAGTGGAGGCAACACCTTTCATCTGCTGGTGATAAACAGACCCGAATTCTTCGACTCAGTTATTGTAGAACAGTGGATCCGTGACCGTAAGGCCGTTACAACATCACTGAATACGGCTGTAAGTAGGAATACAAAATAGACAGGAAAATCTTTCAGCTTAGCAAGTGCAGAAGGAGACACATTTCAGTTTACTTCAGTGGTCAGCGTGAAAATTTCGTCTCCGTCACTAATAACGTTGAGTATCGAGCAAATCTGTGACGGATGGGGAAGACACGCCGTGGTTCGACAGCTGTGTAAGAAAGCCGCTACGAAAGCAAAGAGAGCCTTACCTGCAAATTTAAACTTAGCTGAAGTCCCACTGACAAGCAAAAATCAAATAAAGCTAAAGTTAATGTAAGGAGAACCATTAGTGTAGCGTTCAACGAATTCGAAAGATAAGGTCCGTCTATCGACTTGACAGAAAGTTGTAAGAAGTTTTAGACATGTTAAATCAGTAAACCAATCGAAGCCATCTGTCCAGACACCCTGCGGCCATAGTGGCACTGACACAAAAAAGGTCGAAGTATTAAACGTCTTTTTCCAAAACTTTTCCATGGGAGAAGATCGCACTGTAGTACCTCCTTCAAATCGTCGCACGTTCAACGAAGTGGCCGACATAAAAATAACTTACCATGGGATAGAAAAGCAAATGGAACAGCTCAACAGAGGAAAGAGCACTGGACCTGACAGGATATCAGTACTATTCTACATAGAGTATGGCCCTCCCCTAGCAGCAAGGTTGCGAATGTCTCCGGACGAACGAAGTGATCCATTACTTTTCACAATATATACACTCCTGGAAATGGAAAAAAGAACACATTGACACCGGTGTGTCAGACCCACCATACTTGCTCCGGACACTGCGAGAGGGCTGTACAAGCAATGATCACACGCACGGCACAGCGGACACACCAGGAACCGCGGTGTTGGCCGTCGAATGGCGCTAGCTGCGCAGCATTTGTGCACCGCCGCCGTCAGTGTCAGCCAGTTTGCCGTGGCATATGGAGCTCCATCGCAGTCTTTAACACTGGTAGCATGCCGCGACAGCGTGGACGTGAACCGTATGTGCAGTTGACGGACTTTGAGCGAGGCCGTATAGTGGGCATGCGGGAGGCCGGATGGACGTACCGCCGAATTGCTCAACACGTGGGGCGTGAGGTCTCCACAGTACATCGATGTTGTCGCCAGTGGTCGGCGGAAGGTGCACGTGCCCGTCGACCTGGGACCGGACCGCAGCGACGCACGGATGCACGCCAAGACCGTAGGACCCTACGCAGTGCCGTAGGGGACCGCACCGCCACTTCCCAGCAAATTAGGGACACTGTTGCTCCTGGGGTATCGGCGAGGACCATTCGCAATCGTCTCCATGAAGCTGGGCTACGGTCCCGCACACCGTTAGGCCGTCTTCCGCTCACGCCCCAACATCGTGCAGCCCGCCTCCAGTGGTGTCGCGACAGGCGTGAATGGAGGGACGAATGGAGACGTGTCGTCTTCAGCGATGAGAGTCGCTTCTGCCTTGGTGCCAATGATGGTCGTATGCGTGTTTGGCGCCGTGCAGGTGAGCGCCACAATCAGGACTGCATACGACCGAGGCACACAGGGCCAACACCCGGCATCATGGTGTGGGGAGCGATCTCCTACACTGGCCGTACACCACTGGTGATCGTCGAGGGGACACTGAATAGTGCACGGTACATCCAAACCGTCATCGAACCCATCGTTCTACCATTCCTAGACCGGCAAGGGAACTTGCTGTTCCAACAGGACAATCCACGTCCGCATGTATCCCGTGCCACCCAACGTGCTCTAGAAGGTGTAAGTCAACTACCCTGGCCAGCAAGATCTCCGGATCTGTCCCCCATTGAGCGTGTTTGGGACTGGATGAAGCGTCGTCTCACGCGGTCTGCACGTCCAGCACGAACGCTGGTCCAACTGAGGCGCCAGGTGGAAATGGCATGGCAAGCCGTTCCACAGGACTACATCCAGCATCTCTACGATCGTCTCCATGGGAGAATAGCAGCCTGCATTGCTGCGGAAGGTGGATATACACTGTATTAGTGCCGACATTGTGCATGCTCTGTTGCCTGTGTCTATGTGCCTGTGGTTCTGTCAGTGTGATCATGTGATGTATCTGACCCCAGGAATGTGTCAATAAAGTTTCCCCTTCCTGGGACAATGAATTCACGGTGTTCTTATTTCAATTTCCAGGAGTGTATAATAAATTCTATAATAAAAATAGCGTCGGATGTTCCATAAGGGATTTCGCGTATAAAGCTGTTTTATACAGAGAAGTCGAAACTTCAGAAAATTTTTGCGAAAAGCAGTGTAAGTAGGCTGTTTAGGTTTTTATATTGGTAACGCCACGTAGCGCTCTATATGAAAATCGCTGACTGTGCTGTGTGCAGTCTGTGGCTGGTTTGCATTGTTGGAATTTGCCATTGTAGTGTTGGGCAATCGGATGTTAACAGGGAGTAGCGTTGCGCAGTTGGAGGTGAGCCGCCATTGCATTTTTGAAATTTGCCATTGTAGTATTTTAGTGTTGGGCAATTGGATGTTAACAGCGAGTAGCGTTGCGCAGTTGGAGGTGAGCCGCCAGCTGTGGTGGATGTGGGGAGAGAGATGGCGGAGTTTTGAGAGCGGATGATCTGGACGTGTGTCCATCAGAGACAGTAAATTTGTAAGACTGAATGTCATGAACTGATATATATATATATATATATATATATATATATATATATATATATATATATATATATATTATGACTTTTGAACACTGTTAAGGTAAATACATTGTTTGTTCTCTATCAAAATCTTTCATTTGCTAACTATGCCAATCAGTAGTTACTGACTTCAGTAGTTAGAATTTTTTATTTAGCTGGCAGTATTGGCGCTCCCTGTATTGCAGTAGTTTGAGTAACGAAGAATTTTGTGAGGTAAGTGATTCATGAAAAGTATAGGTTATTGTTAGTCAGGGCCATTCTTTTGTAGGGATTTTTGAAAGTCAGATTGCGTTGCGCTAAAAATATTGTCTGTCAGTTTAAGGACAGTCATGTATAATTGTTGAAAGGGGACGTTTCATATGTCGACCCTTAGCCGAGGATACCTCACTGGAATCTTCTGATTTTTTCTTGTAGTTTGTGCAATTAGTGCAGCCTTTGTTTATTGCTAACGCGTAGTTGTAGAGAGAATTTCCTTTGTAGTTGTAGTTTTTCATTCTTGTACAGTAAAACAGTTGTGGCATGCATGTAGATTTGCACCAAGTATTTCGCAGCTGCGCTTGCAATTAACGAGATATTATTTTCAATGTTATGTTAATGTGTTTTCTTATTTTGCTCTTCAAATTGTGCTTTTCTGTGTTGTCGTGTGAAATACTGTGACAATAATGGCGTGTGAAAAACGTAATACTAGGCTCCAAAATAAACTGAGAAATGACAGTGAAGACGAAAGCAGTGTGTTAGCGCCAGCGTGTAATGAATTAACTAATGTTCAAGCTAGTGATTTGGTAATTGTGTATAGAGAAATGGAGCGGGTGGCAAATAATGGCGTAGACAATGAAACAATTAGTGAACAGGGAAGCATTATCGATTGATCGGTCGGCAATAGCTCACCTCAGGAATCCGAAATGACAGGACAGAATCTCGCAAATACTGTAGATTAAGGTTTTGGGTCCTCACCGTTTTCTCAAATAAGTCAAGACACATTTTCTGCTTGTCAGCTGTTTGAAAAGCAAATAATGTAAGAGGTTTATCAGCACAGTCATTCATAAATTTTTCTAAGGGGACGTTTAAGCAGGAAGACCTGCAGAGGATCTATTCTTCGTGCAGGATGTGGCAACTGATCCTCAACATAAACAAATGTAACGTACTACGTATACATTGACGGAAAGACGCATTATTCGTTCCATTGTTGTATGATGACACAGTTGCAGAACTATCACTGGAAGCAATTACGTCTGTAAAACATCTAGGAGTACGCGTACGAAGTGATTTAAAGTGGAACGATCACATAAAATTAATCGCAAGAAAGGTAGATGCCAGACTGAGATTCACTGGAAAAATCACCCGGAAAAGTGGTCCGTCAACAAAAAAGTAAGCTTACAAAACTCTCTTTAGACCAATACTTGAATTGTGCTCTTCAGTCGGGGTTCATTTGAGGTAGAACGAAATAGAGGGGATAAAGCAGATCCAAAGAAGAGCAGACTTTACGTTACAGGTTCGTTTAGTAAGCGCGAAAGCGTCACGGAGATGATCGGCCAAATCCAGTGAAAGACGCTGCATCACGGATTGGTTTACTGTTAAAGTTCCAAAAGTGTACGTTACTAGGAGAGTCAACAAGTGTGTTGCTCCCTGCTACGAATATCTTGCGACAAGTCAATGAAAATGAAACTAGAGAGATTCGAGCCCACACGGAGGCTTACCGGCAGTCATTCTTTCCG
The DNA here is from genome assembly GCF_021461395.2 of Schistocerca americana. Lineage (NCBI taxonomy): Eukaryota > Metazoa > Arthropoda > Insecta > Orthoptera > Acrididae > Schistocerca > Schistocerca americana. The sequence goes on along the minus strand of NC_060130.1, from coordinate 751,086,099 downwards.
CGAACCATTCGCAGCTGGAACAGGAAAGGGGGAAGGTGACAGTGGTACACAAAGAGCCCTCCGCTACACACTGCTAGACGACTTGTGTAGTGTAGTTGTAGATGTAGATGTAAGGTAAGTTGTCAGCCCTTGGACCACAGTGAAGTCATTTCATTAGATGACAGGCGTCACTGAATGCGGATATGGAGGGGCATGTGGTCAGCACACCACTCTCCTGGCCGTATGTCAGTTTACGAGGCCGGAGCCGCTACTTCCGATCAAATAGCTCCTCAGTTTGCCTAACAAGGGCTGAGTGCACTCCGCTTGCCAACAGCGCTCGACAGATCGGATGGTCACCCATCGACGTGCTATAGCCCAGCCCGATAGTGCTTAACTTCGGTGATCTGACGGGAACCGGAGTTACCACTGTGGCAAGGGCGTTGGCCTTTTATTGAATAAAGGTATGAATGGTAGGTAGAATGACCCAGTTGCTCAAGTGTTGCCCTACGAAGCATGGCCAGAACAGTTTTATGCAATTGGAACTGATACATTGAGATAAGATAGACAAGAATCTTATCTTATTTAAAGAACTGAAGAGACAGAAAATTTCTAAATGTTGTACATTAGTGAAAAAGTTCTCAAGTGTCGAGTAGGAGTCACGCCATCTAAGTACTACGTTAAGTGTGACACTTGCTTCGAATTCTGTGCAGCTTGTCATACCAATTAACACGTTGAGTTTTCTGCTTTTCACAATCGTAGGTCGCGTTCATTTTGGGAACACCCTGAAGCTCTATTAAAGTCGTTCTCTCCACCGTCCCTTTGTTGCAAAGGTTCTATTCGACACTGTGGTAGCAAGAGATCTGTTGAATGCAGGATGAGTGAAGAAGAGCTGTTGGCTACGTGGAACTGTGGGGTGATATATGGCTCAACTGGAAAAGTGCTCCCAGCTAAATAAGTGTCTACATATACGTCTAGTCCACTAGGAATATACTCATCTGAAATCAATAATCTAATAACCACTTTTTATTAAATTTCAGAATTGACCATGAATATCATATCAGTCGGTGATGAGTGATGGTGTTCATTGCTTTTACTCATTCCCTGCACAGTCGGGGTGGACTATTTTCCTGAGATATCATTTCACCAAGCTTTGCAAAATGTGATACATACTTCAACAATCACTAGTATCTAATTTCAGTAAGGAGTAATACAGCATTTTCACTGCTCTTACAATTAGGCGCTAACATAATGGACGAATCTGTTTCATTCTTTAGAACCACAACCTGTTGACAAACTATAGAGTGAACATTACCCATATTATCAATGAGTCATAGATAACTACGCTCGTCACTTTCATTGCAACCAATGAACACGTGTTTACTACTTAAATTAATAGATTGTGTGTGAATGCCTAAGGGACGAAACTGTTGCGGTCATCAGTCCTAGACTTACACACTACTTAAACTAACTTACGCTAAGGACAACACACACACTCATACATCTACATGTACATTTATACTCCGCAAGCCACCCAACGGTGTGTGGCGGAGGGCACTTTACGTACCGCTGTCATTACCTCCCTTTCCCGTTCCAGTCGCGTATGGTTCGCGGGAAGAACGACTGTCTGAAAGCCTCCGTGCGCGCTCGAATCTCTCTAATTTTACATTCGTGATCTCCTCGGGAGGTATAAGTAGGGGGAAGTAGTATATTCGATACCTGATCCATAGCCGGCCGCGGTGGCCGTGCTGTTCTAGGCGCTCCAGTCCGGAGCCGCGCTGTTGCTACGGTCGCAGGTTCGAATCCTGCCTCGGGCATGGGTGTATGTGATGTCCTTAGGTTAGTTAGGTTTAAGTAGTTCTACGTTCTAGGGGACTGATGACCACAGCAGTTGAGTCCCATAGTGCTCAGAGCCATTTGAACCATTTGAACCTCATCCAGAAACGCACCCTCTCGAAACCAGGCGACCAAGCTACACCGCGGTGCAGAGCGCCTCTCTTGCAGAGTCTGCCACTTGAGTTTGCTAAACATCTCCGTAACGTTATCACGGTTACCAAATAACCCTGTGACGAAACGCGCCGCTCTTCTTTGGATCTTCTCTATCTCCTCCGTCAAACTGATCTGGTACGGATCCTACACTGATGAGCAATACTCAAGCATAGGTCGAACGAGAGTTTTGTAAGTCACCTCCTTTGTTGATGGACTACATTTTCTAAGGACTCTCCCAATGAATCTCAACCTGGTACCCGCCTTACCAACAATTAATTTTATATGATCATTCTACTTCAAATCGTTCCGTACGCATACTCCCAGATATTTTACAGAAGTAACTGCTACCAGTGTTTGTTCCGCTATCATATAATCATACAATAAAGGATCATTCTTTCTATGTATTCGCAATACATTACATTTGTCTATGTTAAGGGTCAGTTGCCACTCCCTGCACCAAGTGCCTATTCGCTGCAGATCTTCCTGCATTTCGCTACAATTTTCTAATGCTGCAACTTCTCTGTATACTACAGCATCATCCGCGAAAAGCCGCATGGAACTTCCGACACTATCTACTAGGTCATTTATATATATTGTGAAAAGCAATGGTCGCATAACACTCCCCTGTGGCACGCCAGAGGTTACTTTAACGTCTGTAGACGTCTTTCCATTGATAACAACATGCTGTGTTCTGTTTGCTAAAAACTCTTCAATCCAGCCACACAGCTGGTCTGATATTCCGTAGGCTGTTACTTTGTTTATCAGGCGACAGTGCGGAACTGTATCGAACGCCTTCCGGAAGTCAAGGAAAATAGCATCTACTTGGGAGCCTGTATCTAATATTTTCTGGGTCTCATGAACAAATAAAGCGAGTTGGGTCTCACACGATCGCTGTTTCCGGAATCCATGTTGATTCCTACAGAGTAGTCTCTGGGTTTCCAAAAACGACATGATACACGAGCAAAAAACATGTTCTAAAATTCTACAGCAGATCGACGTCAGAGATATAGGGCTATAGTTTTGCGCATCTGCTCGACGACCCTTCTTGAAGACTGGGGCTACATGTGCTCTTTTCCAATCATTTGGAACCTTCCGCTCCTCTAGAGACTTGCGGTACACGGCTGTTAAAAGGGGGGAAAGTTCTTTTGCGTAATCTGTGTAGAATCGAATTAGCATCCCGTCAGGTCCAGTGGACTTTCCTCTGTTGAGTGATTCCAGTTGTTTTTCTATTCCTTGGACACTTATTTCGATGTCAGCCATTCTTTCGTTTGTGCGAGGATTTAGAGAAGGAACTGCAGTGCGGTCTTCCTCCGTGAAACAGCTTTGGAAAAAGGTGTTTAGTATTTCAGCTTTACGAGTGTCATCCTCTGTTTCAATGCCAACATCATCCCGGAGTGCCTGGATATGCTGTTTCGAGCCACTTACTGATTTAACGTAAGACCAGAACTTCCTAGGATTTTCTGTCAAGTCGGTACATAGAATTTTACTTTCGAATTCACTGAACGCTTCACGCATAGCCCTCCTTACGCTAACTTTGACATCGTTTAGCTTCTGTTTGTCTGAGAGGTTTTGGCTGCGTTTAAACTTGGAGTGAAGCTCTCTTTGCTTTCGCAGTAGTTTCCTAACTTTGTTGTTGAACCACGGTGGGTTTTTCCCGTCCCTCACAGTTTTATTCGGCACGTAACTGTCTAAAACGCATTTTACGATTGCCTTGAACTTTTTCCATAAACACTCAACATTGTCAGTGTCGGAACAGAAATTTTCGTTTTGATCTGTTTGGTAGTCTGAAATCTGCCTTCTATTACTCTTGCTAAACAGATAAACCTTCCTCCCTCTTTTTCTATTCCTATTAACTTCCATATTCAGGGATGCTGCAACGGCCTTATGATCACTGATTCCCTGTTCTGCACTTACAGAGTCGAAAAGTTCGGGTCTGTTTGTTATCAGTAAGTCCAAGATGTTGTCTCCACGAGTCGGTTCTCTGTTTAACAGCTCGAGGTAATTTTCGGATAGTGCACTCAGTATAATGTCACTCGATGCTCTGTCCCTACCACCCGTCCTAAACATCTGAGTGTCCCAGTCTATGTCTGGTAAATTGAAATCTCCACCTAAGACTATAACATGCTGAGAAAATTTATGTGAAATGTATTCCAAATTTTCTCTCAGTTGTTCTGCCACTAATGCTGCTGAGTCGGGAGGTCGGTAAAAGGAGCCAATTATTAACCTAGCTCGGTTGTTGAGTGTAACCTCCACCCATAATAATTCACGGGAACTATCGACTTCTACTTGACTACAGAATAAACTACTACTAACAGCGACAAACACGCCACCACCGGTTGCATACAATCTATCCTTTCTAAACACTGTCTGTGCCTTTATAAAAATTTCGGCAGAATTTATCTCAGGCTTCAGCCAGCTTTCTGTACCTATAACGGTTTCAGCTTCGGTGCTTTCTATCAGCGCTTGAAGTTCCGGTACTTTACCAATGCAGCTTCGACAGTTTACAATTACAATATCGATTGCTGCTTGGTCCACGCATGTCCTGACTTTGCCCCGCACCCTTTGAGGCTGTTGCCCTTTCTGTACTTGCCCGAGGCCATCTAACCTAAAAAATCACCCAGTCGACGCCACACAACCCCCACTACACGTGTAGCCGCTTGCTGCGTGTAGTGGACTCCTGACCTATCCAGCGGAACCCGAAACCCCACCACCCTATGGCGCAAGTCGAGGAATCTGCAGCCCACATGGTCGCAGAACCGTCTCAGCCTCTGATTCAGACCCTCCATTCGGCTCTGCACCAAAGGTCCGCAGTCAGTCCTGTCGACGAAGCTGCAGATGGTGAGCTCTGCTTTCATCCCGCTAGCAAGACTGGCAGTCTTCACCAAATCAGATAGCCGCCGGAAGCCAGAGAGGATGTCCTCCGATCCATAGCGACACACGTCATTGGTGCCGACATGAGCGACCACCTGCAGATGGGTGCACCCTGTACCCTTCATGGCATCCAGAAGGACCCTTTCCACAGCTGGAATGACTCCCCCCGGTATGCTCACGGAGTGCACATTGGTTTTCTTCCTCTCTCTTGCTGCCATACCACTAAGGGGCCCCATTACGCGCCTGACGCTGGAGCTCCCAACTACCAGTAAACCCACCCTCTGCGACCGCCCGGATCTTGCAAACTGAGGGGCAACCTCTGGAACAGGACAAGCAGCCATGTCCGGCCGAAGATCAGTATCAGCCTGAGACAGAGCCTGAAACCGGTTCGTCAGACAAACTGGAGAGGCCTTCGTTCAGCCCTCCGGAATGTCTTTCGCCCCCTGCCACACCTCGAGACGACCTCCCACTTTACCACAGGTGAGGGGTCAGCCTCAATGTGGGCAGTATCCCGGGCAGCCACAGTCGTAGTCCGATCGAGGGATGCGTGGGACGAGCTGGCCGTCCCCGACAAACCCCCATCCGGACCCCCACAATGATGCCCATTGGCAACAGCCTCAAGCTGTGTGACCGAAGCCAACACTGCCTGAAGCTGGGAGTGAAGGGATGCCAACTCAGCCTGCATCCGAACACAGCAGTTGCAGTCCCTATCCCTGCTAAAAAACTGTTGTGCAAAGAACGTCTGAACTAATCTACAGAGAGCACAAACAATTAGACACAAAATTTAAACAGGTATTAAAATACAAGATTGCTTAGTAAATGCAGTAATGCTGCTACTTGCGCACTGCTGACACACTGCTCGGCGGCGGAAGGAGACTACGCGATTTTACACTATTCAGCTACTAAAACGCGATGCTACAACTCTCAAATACTATAATACGCCCGAAGTTTATGAATTAAACAATGCAAGTACCAAAAACAGGCAAAGAAATTAAGAATTAAACTATGTAACAAATAAGTGAGCTAGGGGTATACGACTTGCTGCTGGCAGCTGCTTATCCAACGGCGGCAGGGAGCACACTCGCTGTGACCAACCGACACTAGCCGTTCAAAACAAAAACAAAAGACAGACGACTACGCGAATTTACACTATTCAGCTACTAAAACGCGATGCTACAATTCTCAAATACTATATTACGTCCGAAATTTATGAATTAAACAATGCAAGTACCAAAAACACGCAAAGAAATTAAGAATTATACTATGTAACAAATAAGTGAGCTAGAAGTATACGACTTGCTGCTGGCAGCTGCTTATCCAACGGCGGCAGGGAGGACTCGAACCCCGGCGGGAGGGACGCGCAATTCGTGACATGGCTACTCTAACAGCGCGACTACATTAATAGATTCAAAAGAATTGGTTTTTCTACGTGGGTGGTGAGCAAATTAACATCAGCGTCGTCATATAATAACATTGTTTCTCGAGCTAGGTTTCTGATACAGTCAAATAGCCTGTGATGCTATCTTTTTTTCCCCTATGTGTAATACATCTCTGAAAATATTATGAAAAGCGTGTTCATCTTCGGTTGTTGAGACATAGTACTGATTTACCGAAATATTAAAACTTACTGACTTCCAACGGCCGCTCGGGGTAGCTGCGCGGTCTTAGGCGCCTGGTCACTGTCCGCGCGGCTCGCCCCGCCGGAGGTTCGAGTCCTCCCTCGGGCATGGGTGTGAATGTTGTCCTTAGTGTAAGTTAGTTTAAGTGAGATTAAGTAGTGTGTAAGCCTAGGGAACGATGACCTCAGCAGTTTGGTCCCATTGGAACTTACCACAAATTTCCAAATTGACTTTCTATGAGGAAGAATAGTCGGCGGTCATGTAGTTCAAAAATGAAAATTAAGAAGAAACAGCACTAAATGAGTAATCTGGGAACATTCAATAACTCCCACAGGGACCGCAAACCCAAGATTCGTCTAATTACAGATCATGTTGTTGTTGTTGTTGTGGTCTTCAGTCCTGAGACTGGTTTGATGCAGCTCTCCATGCTACTCTATCCTGTGCAAGCTTCTTCATCTCCCAGTACCTACTGCAACCTACATCCTTCTGAATCTGTTTGGAGTATTCATCTCTTGGTCTCCCTCTACGATTTCTACCCTACACGCTGCCCTCCAATACTAAATTGGTGATCCCTTGATGCCTCAGAACATGTCCTACCAACCGATCGCTTCTTCTAGTCAAGTTGTGCCACAAACTTCTCTTCTCCCCAATCCTATTCAACACCTCCTCATTAGTTATGTGATCTACCCATCTAATCTTCAGCATTCTTCTGTAGCACCACATTTCGAAAGCTTCTATTCTCTTCTTGTCTAAATTGTTTATCGTCCGCGTTTCACTTCCATACATGGCTACACTCCATACAAATACTTTCAGAAGCGACTTTCTGACACTTCAATCAATACTCAATGTTAACAAATTTCTCTTCTTCAGAAACGCTTTCCTTGCCATTGCCAGTCTACATTTTATATCCTCTCTACTTCGACCATCATCAGTTATTTTGCTCCCCAAATAGCAAAACTCCTTTACTACTTTAAGCGTCTCATTTCCTAATCTAATTCCCTCAGCATCATCCGACTTAATTAGACTACATTCCACTATCCTCGTTTTGCTTTTGTTGGTGTTCATCTTATATCCTCCCTTCAAGACACCATCCATTCCGTTAAACTGCTCTTCCAAGTCCTTTGCTGTCTCTGACAGAATTACAATGTCATCGGCGAACCTCAAAGTTTTTATTTCTTCTCCATGGATTTTAATACCTACACCGAATTTTTCTTTTGTTTCCATCACTGCTTGCCCAATATACAGATTGAATAAGATCGGGGAGAGGCTACAACCCTGTCTCACTCCCTTCCCAACCACTGCTTCCCTTTCATGCCCCTCAACTCCATAACCGAATGGAATAGATAGAGCCCCTAATAAGTGCTAGAATGTAAAGTGTTCTGGTGTAACCACAAGCGCCAGAAGGAAGATGCCGAACACAAGAGCAGAGGAGGCGGTAAGAAAGTGGCCGCCGATGTTGTGCGGAATTGGACCGCGCCGCGCCAAGAGAAAATAAACGCCGTTCTCGCTAGCCTCGGCCGCTCAGATCGGCACCGCGGACGTTAGTTATCAGTGACGTGAGTCAACTTGCCTGAACAGTTCACATATCAAGGACTCTACATTATATTGAATGTCGCCCCTTGTTTGTGACTACTACCTGTAAAACTCCAAAGTTAAGTACTGCCAATTGCTTTCTAGAAACATAACTACTAATAGTAATTGTTTGAATTCAAAAATGGCTCTGAGCACTATGGGACTCAACTGCTGGTGTCATTAGTCCCCTAGAACTTAGAACTAGTTAAACCTAACTAACCTAAGGACATCACAAACATCCATGCCCGAGGCAGGATTCGAACCTGCGACCGTAGCGGTCTTGCGGTTCGAGACTGCAGCGCCTTTAACCGCACGGCCACTTCAGCCGGCAATTGTTTGAAATGCTGTATAGAATTCCGAGAACGCTGCATCCCGTAGGCACCCTGTTAGCGCCGAGTAGGTACGACCCCACATCAAGAACTATTCACAGTACACTTCATGGTGATTTGTAGATAAACTTAATACACGGACCACTGACATTACTGTGACCACTTACCAAAAAGCCTGAATAGCCACCTTTTGGAGTGCGGACCGTTGTGAAATGTGCAGGAAGAGAGACAGTGAAGTTCTGGAAGATAGAAGCAGGCATGTGGCGGCATGGCGACTCCATCGCCGTGGACAGCTGCGCTAGGTATCTCGGTGAAGCATCCATGGCGCAAACAGCCCAATCGAGGTGGTCTAACAGATTCCCGATAACGTTTTAATCCGGGGAGTTTGATGGCCAGAAAACTCATCACGCTGCATTTCGAATTACGGACGTACACTGCAAGATCTGTGACATGTTGCATTGTCCTGCTGGTAGATGCCATCATGCCGAGGAAAAACAAACTGCATCTAGCAGCGGACATGGTTTCCAAGAGTAGATGCATACTTGTGTTAATCCATTGTGCACCCTGGAATGTCGAGATTATCCAGAGAATGCCATGAAAACATTACCCAGACCATAACGCTCCCTTCTCCGGCCTGACCCTATGCTTTCAGACGTTTCACGCTTTACACACCAACGGCCATCAGTCCGACGGAGCATAGAACGTGATTCATATGAAAAGGCCACCTGTCACCACTCAGTATATGTCCGTTTGATAATGGCATATTTTCCTCAAGGAGCGTCGTAATGAGTCAACACACGGACCTCAAAGATATCGGTTTGTAATTATGTGAATCCGATAAACAAGAGTAAAACTGCAGTTTTTACCAATCAAACGCAACTAACTGCTGCACAAGAGGATAAATGTGACGTAGAAAATGGCATAGTAGACGAAATCTCGATAGATTCCAGCCTTCGTCGTCGATGAATAGCAGTCAGTATCGATGCATGCTGATGAGGCCGATACGCAGCAACGTTCGCTGAAAGTGTTCCGGCTTACATTCAGTCGCCGGCACAAAAAAATGGTTCAAATGGCTCTGAGCACTATGGGACTCAACTTCTGAGGTCATTAGTCCCCTAGAACTTAGAACTAGTTAAACCTAACTAACCTAAGGACATCACAAACATCCATGCCCGAGGCAGGATTCGAACCTGCGACTGTTGCAGTCTTGCGGTTCCAGACTGCAGCGCCTTTAACCGCACGGCTACTTCGGCCGGCTGCCGGCACAACGCCGTGGAATGTTACAGTAGAGAGTGCTGAGAGACGACTTCAGTACGCTGACCAACTATTCTCTAGGACGACACCGAGAAAAGAGCGGCACCTAGGCGAAGAGAATATAAGCGCAGCGCCGCCTGGCCACAGCTCGACTTCAAGACTAGCTGATCTACGAACGCTGCAGCAGTGACGTAGGACTTGTATAATTTCACTTGTATTAGGCATTGTATATTCTGAATAGCTTGCTTATGTTTCATGTGGCCCATTATTGGCAACACTTCTGGTAATTCCGAAAGTTAAGTGTTGTAATAATTTCCTTTTGTAATAAACTTTATTAACGACTTGCTTGAATTGTTGTCTAGCGATCCGAGAAAGCAGGTTTCCTAGGCACCCTTTATTAGACGAGTGGGCAGAGCACAACAGAACGGTCTTTGAGGAGACACTGTTGGTAGTCCCTTGGTTAATCTGGGCGGCCAGCTGGTCAACAGTTGCACATCTATCCGCCCGTACACATGTGCGCAGCAGCCAGTCACCCCTGGCATCTGTGGTCCGTGGTTCATCGCAGTTGCCTTGGCGCTTATGGATAACGCCATTGTGCCATGCACAGCGTACATCAACCACGGCGGCACAAACAATTTACGTACTTAGCCATGTCGAAAATGCTTTCACCCTTGTCCCGAAAGACAACGATCATACCGTTTTGTACGGCAGATCCCATTCCAAATTACGAAAACGATTACACTGTTTTCCACATGCCCCTGACACACTTTATATACCCACCACTGCTAGCGCTGTCATCTAACGGCTGTGAATGGTTATTGCATATGGACGTCGAACGTACGCGGTGGTCACGTTGACATGAGTCGATCATATATATCTATAGCAACCATCGCAAACTACAGGATACAGTAGCTCTTGATACTGGTGTCATGGCAGCGTACGTAGATCATAGTAAGACTTTGCCCGGTAATCACAATACCGGAAGAACATACGAAGTTTATAGAGGATCCTCGAGCAAGGTGACCACTGTCGTGGAAGTAGCCGCTCAGCTTCATATGCTATAAAAATCAACATCTACTGTGGAAGTGCTATTTGCAAACCTCTTGCGAGCAAATGAGTCCAGAGATAAGGTTTTGGGTGTAGCATGGGCTACTAAGCTTGAAATATAGACCGTTGTGAACATGTGAAGTGGTATCACACGTCTATTCTCACACTGCTACTTAAAGCAGTAGAAATTTCTACACAGACAACGCCACATTAATTTAGCACTGGCCGGCCGGAGTGCCCGAGCGGTCCTAGGCGCTTCAGTCTGGAACCGCGCGACCGGTACGGTCGCAGGTTCGAACCCTGCCTCGGGCATGGATGTGTGTGATGTCCTTAGGTTAGTTAGGTATAAGTAGTTCTAAGTTCTAGGAGACTGATGACCTTAGCAGTTAAGTCCCATAGTGCTCAGAGCCTTTTGAACCATTTGAGCCATTTAGCACTGTTGTAAGATTCAGGGGAGCATCGGTAGTCTCGAAGTTTGGCGGTCACATCGTGATTTTCGCTTAACCACGCAGTAACATCGAATGTAACGGAAGCTGGTACTGTCTATGGAACCATTCTAAATGTTCATTTCTATTCAGTGACGCTAGTAGTGTTCTGAGCTAAGGACTGCTTTTTCTAAGGTATTGTGCTCGCATTCACATGGCTGTAAATAAGCATGTTCGGTTTGTTAATCAACAAGATGAGAGAACAACTCATTCCTGTCCCCTATAATTGCCGGATTAGGATAATAGTGGGTCGATATGGACTGTTGTGGGAAGAAACTAAGTGCCCGTGACCATAGCCTTACAACTCTAGAGAATAGGGAAACCAGCGACAGTATGTTGGAACGTATGTCGGAAAGATGTTAGATTCTCCTGGACCAGGAGTGTTTAAAGCTACAAAGCAATCTTAGTTGAGCCAGACCAAAACGAATCCGACTGCGATCTAATGTGGATAAGAGTTACTGAAGTCGGTGCATTTACATTAATAATCGGATGTTTCTACCGATGACCAGATTCAGACAGAAGAGTCGTAGTGTCATTCACAGATAATCGATAGGACGGAAATACCCCGAGACACGATAGTAGTAGCTACTGACATTAATCAGTCAAATATCGTTTGCGGAATCTGACCATTCGTAATCGGCGATAACGACAGTCTTGGGGAGTACATCTGAAAACATTGTCTGACAACTGCTTCGAGTAACTAGTCCGACAATGGTTCTGAGCACTATGGGACTTAACTTCTGAGGTCATCAGTCCCCTAGAACTTAGAATTACTTAAACCTAACTAACCTAAGGACATCACACACACCCATGACCGAGGCAGGATTCGAACCTGCGATTGTAGCGGTAGCGCGGTTCCAGATTGTAACGTCTATAACCGCTCGGCCACCCTGGCCGGCAACTAGTGCGACAGCCTAAGCTCGAATGACATCCAGGGTGTAGCAGCTATAAGTGGAGAAATTTTTATATGTGATACCTTAATACGTACTTACACCACTGTGTTGGTTGTTTTTTCTCTGCGTGGAACAGCCTTCCCACAAACATGTCACAAAACTTACCACTTAATGTTTCCTGCGTGGCTACACTGGGGCCGCAAAGTGAACGATGCTTGGCAGTATAGTCTCTCCGCTTTGCATTCACGCATCGACACTTCAGTACCTGACCTGTTGCCCTGGGAAAAATAACCGTTAATATTTTCCTTGTGCCACTCATAATTCGACGTATTAACTAACCTTAAAAAAAAAAAGGTTCAAAATGCTCTGAGCACTATGGGACTTACTTCTGAGGTCATCAGTCCCCTAGAACTTAGAACTACTTAAACCTAATTAACCTAAGGACATCACACACATCCATGCCCGAGGCAGGATTCGAATCTGCGACCGTAGCGGTCGCGCGGTTCCAGACTGTAGCGCCTAGAACCGCTCGACCACCCAGGCCGGCAACTAACCTTAAAACATACGACTTGCCATAGCTATAATTATTAGTTTGCATTTAACGTAAGTACTGGTGTAATGTTGCTCACTACACCGTCCTGTCAGCAGTAGGAATACCTGCACTTGTACCCGTCACAACCTGTAGTTTATGCCTTCTATTTTTATTTTTTTTTTATTTTTTTTGGTTGAACATAGGCCTGATCTTTTCGAGAGTCGGCAGTGAGAGGCGAATCAGCAAACATTATGCTATTACAGGAATGACTGTCAAAAATGGTTCAAATGGCTCTGAGCACTATGGAACTCAACTTCTGAGGTAATCAGTCCCCTAGAACTTAGAACTACTTAAACCTAACTAACCTAAGGACATCACGCACATACATGCCCGAAGCAGGATTCGAACCTGCGATCGGAGCGGTCGGGCGGTTCCAGACTGTAGCGCCTAGAACCGCTCGGCCACTCCGACCGAGAATGACTGTCACCAAAGAAAAAAGTGTCATCAGGAAAGCTAGGATGGCATTTGTGTTTCGTCGAGCTAATGGTCGCTCTAAATCTTATTAAAGGACAAGATTTGAACATTTAGCTCAGATCTCGCAAACGCATAACAATTGTGGTTACACCAGAAAGACATTATAAGTCGAGTTCAATACGTTCGAAGAAAAGCCATAAAATAACGGGAAAGCTCCACACTGGGTTAATGGCCCATACGAAGAACGTAGCAAAAACGTGATTCGTCTAAAAAGGCCGCCTGTCGCCACTCAGTGGACCTCCAGTTGCGGTACTGGCGTGCAAACTCCAGGTTCGTCGCCGGTGAATAGCAGTCAGCGTAGGTGCAAGAACCAGACCCCGATTGCGGAGCCGCATACGCGTCAACATTCGCTGAACAGTCGTGGAGAAGCCACTGTTTGCAGTCCTTTGCTTCACGCGGGTGGTCAGTTGCTCAACACTCGTACGTCTATTCGCCGGTACACATCTCCGCAGCCGTCATTCGCTCCTGTCATACATGGCCCTCGGTGCACTGCCGTTGCCTTGGCGCCTATTTCGAATAGCGCCATTTCGCCATGCGCGGTATAGTGCCACCACGGCAGCACGCGAATCGTAAACACTCTTGGCCGTTTTGGAAATGCCTCCACCTCTGACCCAAAAGCCAATGATCAAGCTCTTGTGGGCGTTTCCGGATTACGACAACGACTGCATTGTTTTCCGCGTTCCCCAGACCCGCTTTATGTAGCCTCCCCTGCTAGTGCTGCAACCTGCCGTCTGTGAATGGTTATTGCACGTTGATGTTAAAAACATATGCGGTGGTCACATTAACGTGATTGAACTTGTAACAATGTACATGAATAATACACTACTAGCCATTAAAATTGCTACACCAAGAAGAAATGCAGACAATAATAGGGTATTCATTGGACAGATATATTATACTAGAACTGATATGTGATTACATTTTCAGGCAATTTGTGTGCATAGATCCTGAGAAATCAGTACCCAGAACAACCACCTCTGGCCGTAATAACGGCCTTGATACGCCTGGGCATTGAGTCAAACAGAGCTTTGATGACTGTCAAAAATGGTTCAAATGGCTCTGAGCACTATGGGACTTAACTTCTGAGGTCATCAGTCCCCTAGAACTTCGCTCATGCAGCTTCAACACGATACCACACTTCATCAAGAGTAGTGACTGGCTTGTTGTGACGAGCCAGTTGCTCGGCCACCGTTGACCAGACGTTTTCAATTGGTGACAAATCTGGAAAATGTGCTGGCCAGGGCAGCAGTCGAACATTTTCTGTATCCAGAACGGCCCGTACAGGACCTGCAACATGCGGTCGTCCATTATTCTGCTGAAATGTAGGGTTTCGCAGGAATCGAATGAAGAGCAGAAGTCGTAACACATCTGAAATGTAACGTCCACTGTTCAAAGTGCCGTCAATGCGAACAGGAGGTGGCCGAGACGTGTAACCAATGGCACCCCATACCATCACGCCTGTTGATACGCCAGAATGGCGATGACGAATACATGCTTCCAATGTGCGTTCACCGCGATGTGACCAAATACGGATGTGACCATCATGATGCTGTAAACAGAACCTGGGTTCATCCGAAAAAATGACGTTTTGCCATTCGTGCACCCAGGTTCGTCGTTGAGTACACCATCGCAGGCGCTCCTGCGTGTGATGCAGCGTCAAGGGTAGCCGCATGGTCTCCGAGCTGATAGTCCATGCTGCTGCAAACGTCGTCTAACTGTTCGTGCAGATGGTTGTTGTCTTGCAAACGTCTCCATCTGTTGACTCAGGGACCGAGACGTGGCTGCAGCCATGCGGATAAGATGCTTGTCATCTCGACTGCTAGTGATACGAGGCCGTTGGGATCCAGCACGGTGTTCAGTATCACCCTGCTGAACCCACCGATTCCATATTCTGCTAACACTCACTAGATCTCGACCAACGCGAGCAGAAATGTCGCGATACGATAAACCGCAATCGCGGTAGGCTACAATCCGACCTTTATCAAAGTCGGAAACGTGATGGTACCCATTTCTCCTCCTTACACGAGGCATCAGAACAACGTTTCACCAGGCAACGCCGGTCAACTGCTGTTTGTGTCTGAGAAATCGGTTGGAAACTTTCCTCATATCAGCAAGTTGTAGGTGTCGCCACCGGCGCCTACCTTGTGTGAATGCTGTGAAAAGCTAATCATTTGCATATGACAGCATCTTCTTCCTGTCGGTTAAATTTCGCGTCTGTAGCACGTCATCTTCGTGGTGTAGCAATTTTAATGGCGAGTAGTGTAAAATACATATATCGTTTACATATATTGAGAACATAAGAGGTCCTATTACGCTTCAGTGAGACAGACTCGATATTATTTTCTATCCTACGGAACATCAGCCGGCCAGCACACTGAGGTGACAAAAGTCATGGGACACCTCCCAATATCGTGTCTGACGTAATTTCTCCCAGCGTAGTGCGGCAGAATGACGTCACATCGACTCAACAATTTGTTGGGAGTCTTCTGCAGAAATCTTGAGCCGTGCAGCCTCTACAGCAGTCCATACATGCGATTATGTCCCTTTAATGTTCGATGCGATTCATGTCGGGCGATCTGGGTGGCAAAATCATTCGCTCGAATTCTTCAGAACGTTCTTCAGATCACGAACAATTGTGTCACATTATCATCGATAAAAATTCCATCGTTGTTTGGGAACATGAATGGATGCAAATAGTCTCCAAGTAGTCGAACATAGCTGTTTCCAGTCAATGATAGGTTCAGTTGGACCAGAGGACCCAGTCCATTCTATGCAAACACAACCGACGCCATCAGCTTGCACACAGGGTGCCTTGTTAAATTTGTAAATTTCTTGTAAGTTCCTATGGGACCAAACCGCTGAGGTCATCGGTCCCTAGGCTTACACACTACTTAATCTAACTTTAATTTACGCTAAGGATAACACACACACCCATGCCAGAGGGAGGACTCGAACCTGGACGGGGGGAGACGCGCGAAACGTGGCAAGGTGCCCAAGACCGCGTGCCTTGTTGACATCCCGGGTTCGTGTCTTCGTGGGGTTGGCGCCACACTCGAATCCTTCCATCAGCTATTACCAACTGGAAACGGGACTCATCCCACCAGACCACGGTTTTCCAGTTGTCTAGGAGCCAATCGATATAGTCACGAGCCCAGGAGACGCGCTGAAGCGATGTTGCGCTGTTAGCAAAGGCACTCGCGCCGGTCGTATGCTGCCACAGTTCATTAACGCCAAATTTCACCGCACTCTCCTAACGGATACGTTCGTCGTACATCTCACATTGATTTCTACGGTTATTGCAAGCAAAGTTGCTTGTCTGTTAGCACTGATAATTCTACGCAAACGCCACTGCTCTCGGTCGTTAAGTGAAAGCCGTCGGCCACTGGATTGTCCGTGGCGAGAGATAATGCCTGAAATTTGGTATTCGCTGCACACGCTTTGTTATTGTGCGTCTCGGTATATTGAATTCGCTAACGATTTCCGAAATGGAATGTCCCATGCATCTAGCATGTTGTCATAATCACGTCGGAAACCTTTTCACATGAAACACCTGAGAACAAATGACAGCTACGCCAACGCACTGCTCTTTTACACCTTGCCTACGTGAAACTACTGCTATCTGTATATGAGTGCATATCGCTATTCCATGACCTTGCCACTCAGTGTATAACGTACTGGGTTCTATTAAATAAATATTCGTTGTGTATGTCATATGCTTGCGGAGATAACATGGTACACCGTCGAAGCGTTTCGGAAACCTAGGAAGACGGATTCTCGCTGTTGACCTGCACCTATTGCTGCTGTGTATCACACATGTGGGTGTTCCTGAATCCGTGCTGATTCTCTGAGATAAGGTTATTTTCCTCAAGGAGCGTCGTAATGAGTCAACACACGTACCTCAAAGATATCGGTTTGTAATTATGTGAATCCGATAAACAAGAGTAAAACTGCGGTTTTTACCAATCAAACGGAACTAACTGCTGCACAAGAGGATAAATGTGACGTAGAAAATGAGCCAATTCCACGAAGTATTCAATGCAAAATCTAACCGCATTTCTGCCAAAGCGTGGTGACCTGTTCGCTTTAAGTAGTCTTAACTTTTTTACACCCAAAAACGGATCGTCTTAGTGTTACTATAATAAGGTGTAAACGACTTACAGCGATGGAATAGAGAATGTGAGCCTGTAGAAGTGAGGGGTGAGTTACATGCTAAAAAGTGCACAAATATGTTAGTATGCCAAAATTTTTGGTAAAATTTTTAGATGTATTGAGGAAGGTAGAATGAGGCAGCATGTATCCCATTTTTCAGTCAGCGTCTTTTAAACAGGAGCATATTCACCTTTTTGTGCTCCGATAAAAGAATTTTCCGCTGGTATTTGTATTTCCTATTTCTGAGCGTGTGCGGCGGTCAAACTTTGTTACGTTATTTTTTTTTAAGAGTAAACCGCCATTAGACTGTGTATTACTATATTTATCTTCTGTTCTATCGAGATTTCGTCTACTATGCCATTATCAAGTACAATGCTTAAAATTGTTAGACCATTACTATGTCATATCTATTGACGCCTTAACAGATATGACGTAACAGTGATCTAACAACTTTTAGCACTGTACTTGATAGCACAGAAGATAAATAAAGTAATACATATTCAAATGGCGTTTTACTCTTTTAAAAAATATTGTATGGCTGTGGCTCAACACAATCGAAAGCTTTTTGCTGGTACGTTAGTATCCACAATGGTGAATAACTTTTTAAGTGCGAAAATTAATATTTCTACTTTAGGTTTGTCGTTTTCAGTTACAGCACTAAACAGATCTACGAGAGACTGAATGGAAGTTTTGAACCGCGTCAGAAACTTAATGTATTTATCAGAAATTTCTAAGACTCTTCGATAACTTTTTCACCACCACCTGTATGTGAAAATTACTGCAATTGCAGGCCCACCCTAAGAATGCACGAGTTGCTATTAACTGTTTTCTAGCAACTTTCCTGGGCTCTCCTTCGTAACTGAGTGTAGTAGTGTTTGTTTTTGCTACGTTACTCGTATGGTGCCATTAACCCAGTATGGAGCTTTGCTACTATTTTATGACTTTTATTCGAAAGTATTGGACTCGATTTATAATGTTTTTCTGGTGTAACAATAATTGTTATACGTTTGCCACATCTGAACTAAATGTTCGCACCTTGTCCTTTAATAAGATTTAGAGCGATCATTAGCTCTCCCAAAGACGAATACCCTCCTGACTTTCCTGATAACACTTTTTTCTTTGGTGATAGTTTTTCCTGTAATAGCATCATATTTGGTAATTCGCCTCTCACTGCCGACGCTCGAAAAGATCAGGCCTATTTTTCACTGAAAAAATAAAATAGAAATAGGAGGCCTAAAATACAGGTTGTGACGGATGCAAGTGCAGACATTTCTACTGCTGACTTAGGATGGTGTAGTGAGCAACATTACACCAGTATGCAAACTAATAATTATAGCTGTTGCAGCTTGGCGGGTTGGCACAAGCAAACTATTAATGGTTATTTTCCCCCTGTGCAGCAGGTCAGGTACTGAAATGTCGATGAGTGAATGCAATGCGGACAGACTATACTGCCAAGCAGCGTTCACTTTGCGGCCCTGTGCAGTCACGCAGGAAACATTAAGTGGTAAATTTTGTGACATGTTTGTGGCAAGGTACTTCCATGCAGGAAAATAACAAACAACACAGTGATGTAAGTACATATTAAGGTACCACATATAAAAATTCCTTCACTTATACCTGCTACACATTGGATGACATCTGAGCTTAGTTTGTCGTACTAGTTGTTCGAAGCAGTTGTCAGACAATGTTTTCAGAAGGACTTGGCAGGACTATCGTTACCTCCGATTACGAATGGTCAGTTTCCGCAGACGATACTGGACTGATTAATGTCAGCAGCTACTACTATCGTGTCTCGGGGTATTTCCGTCCTATCGATTATCTGTGAATGACACTACGACTCTTCTGTCTGAGTCAGGTGATCGGTAGAAACATCCGATTATTAATGTAAGTCCACCGACCTCCGAAACTCATATCCATATTAGCTCGGAGTCGGATTCGTTTTGGTCTGGCTCAACTAAGACTGCTTTGTAGGTTCAAACACTCCTGGTCCAGGAGAATCTAACATCTTTCCGACATACGTTCCCACATGTTGTCGCTGGCTTCCCTACTCTCTAGAGTTGTCAGGCTATGGTCACGGGCACTTAGTTTCTTCCCACAACAGTCCATATCGACCCACTATTATTCTAATCCGGCAGTTATAGGGGACAGGAATGATTTGTTCCCACATCTTGTTGATTAACAAACCGAACATGCTTATTTACAGCCATGCAAATGCGAGCACAATTCCTTTAGATAAAACAGTTTTTAGGTGAGAACACTATCAGCGGCAATGAATAGAAATGAACATTTAGAATGAAACTTCCTGGCAGATTAAAACTGTGTGCCGGACCGAGACTCGAACTCGGGAACTTTGCCTTTCGTGGGCAAGTGCTCTACCATTCTGGAAACATTTAGAATGGTTTCATAGACAGTACCAGCTTCCGTTACATTCGATGTTACTGCGTGGTTAAGTGAAAATCACGAAGTGACCGCCAAACTTTGAGATTACCGATGCTCCACTGAATCTTATAATAGTGATAAATTAATGTGGTGTTCTCTGTGTAGAAATTTATACTGCTTTAAGTAGCAGTGTGAGAATAGACTTGTGAGACCACGCCATATGTTCACAAGGGTCAATATGTCAAGCTTAGTAGTCCACGCAACACATAAAACCTTATGTTTGGACTCACTTGCTCGCAAGAGGTTTGCAAATAGCACTTCCACGATAGATGTTGATTTTTATAGCATATTAAGCTGAGCGGCTACTTCCACGACAGTGGCCGCCTTGCTCGAGGATCCTCTATAAACGTCGTATGTTCTTCCAGTATTGTGATTACTGGGCAAAGTCTTACTATGATTTATGTACTCTGCCATGACACCAATATCAAGAGCTACTGTACCCAGTGGTTTCCGATGGATGGTTGCTATAGATGTATATGATCGAGTCATGTTAATGTGACCACCGCATACGTTCGACGTCTATATGCAATAACCTCTCACAGCCGTTAGGTAACAGCACTAGCAGTGGAAGGTATATAAAGCGTGTCATGGGCACACAAAAAAACAGTGCAATCGTTTTCGTAATTTGGAAGGGGATGCCGTACAACAGGGTATGATCGTTGGCTTTCGGGACAAGCATTTTCGACACGGCTAAGTACGTAAATTGTTTGTGCCGCCGTGGTTGATGTACACTGTGCATGGCACAATGGCGTTATCCATAAGCGCCGAGGCAACCGCGGTGCGCTACGGACCACAGATGTCAGGGGTGAACGACGGCTGCGGACATGTATACGGGCGGATAGATGTGCAACTGTTGATGAGCAGCTGATCGCCCAGATTAACCAAGGGACTACCAACAGTGTCTCCTCAAAGACCGTTCTGTTGTGCTCTGCCCACTCGTCTAATAAAGGGTGCCTAGGAAACCTGCTTTCTCTGATCGCTAGACAACAATTCAAGCAAATCGTTAATAAAGTTTATTACAAACGGAAATGATTACAATACTTAACTTTATGAATTATCAGAAGTGTCGCCAGTAATGAACGGCATGAAACATAAGCAAGTTATTCAGTGTATACAACGCCTAATACAAACGAAATTATACAAGTCCTAAATCACTGATGTAGAGTTCGTAGATCAGCTAGACTTCAACTCGGGCTGCGGTCAGGCGGCGCGGTGCTTATTTCTCTTCGCCTAGGTGCCACTCCTGTCTACATCTACATCTACATTGATACTCCGCAAGCCACCCAACGGTGTGTGGCGGAGGGCACTTTACGTGCCACTGTCATTACCTCCCTTTCCTGTTCCAGTCGCGTATGGTTCGCGGGAAGAACGACTGTCTGAAAGCCTCCGTGCGCGCTCTAATCTCTCTAATTTTACATTCGTGATCTCCTCGAGAGGTATAAGTAGGGGGAAGCAATATATTCGAGCCGGCCGAAGTGGCCGTGCGGCTAAAGGCGCTGCAGTCTGGAACCGCAAGACCGCTACGGTCGCAGGTTCGAATCCTGCCTCGGGTATGGATGTTTGTGATGTCCTTAGGTTAGTTAGGTTTAACTAGTTCTAAGTTCTAGGGGACTAATGACCTCAGCAGTTGAGTCCCATAGTGCTCAGAGCCATTTGAACCAACCAATATATTCGATACCTCATCCAGAAACGCACCCTCTCGAAACCTGGCGAGCAAGCTACACCGCGATGCAGAGCGCCTCTCTTGCAGAGTCTGCCACTTGAGTTTATTAAACATCTCCGTAACGCTATCACGGTTACCAAATAACCCTGTGACGAAACGCGCCGCTCTTCTTTGGATCTTCTCTATCTCCTCCGTCAGATCTGGTACGGATCCCACACTGATGAGCAATACTCAAGTATAGGTCGAACGAGTGTTTTGTAAGCCACCTCCTTTGTTGATGGACTACATTTTCTAAGCACTCTCCCAATGAATCTCAACCTGGTACCCGCCTTACCAACAATTAATTTTATATGATTATTCCACTTCAAATCGTTCCGCACGCATACTCCCAGATATTTTACAGAAGTAACTGCTACCAGTGTTTGTTCCGCTATCATATAATCATACAATAAACGATCCTTCTTTCTATGTATTCGCAATACATTACATTTGTCTATGTTAAGGGTCAGTTGCCACTCCCTGCACCAAGTGCCTATCCGCTGCAGATCTTCCTGCATTTCGCTACAATTTTCTAATGCTGCAACTTCTCTGTATACTACAGCATCATCCGCGAAAAGTCGCATGGAACTTCCGACACTATCTACTAAGTCATTTATATATATTGTGAAAAGCAATGGTCCCATAACACTCCCCTGTGGCACGCCAGAGGTTACTTTAACGTCTGTAGATGTCTCTCCATTGATAACAACATGCTGTGTTCTGTTTGCTAAAAACTCTTCAATCCAGCCACACAGCTGGTCTGATATTCCGTAGGCTCTTACTTTGTTTATCAGGCGACAGTGCGGAACTGTATCGAACGCCTTCCGGAAGTCAAGAAAAATAGCATCTACCTGGGAGCCTGTATCTAATATTTTCTGGGTCTCATGAACAAATAAGGCGAGTTGAGTCTCACACGATCGCTGTTTCCGGAATCCATGTTGATTCCTACATAGTAGATTCTGGGTTTCCAGAAATGACATGATACGCGAGCAAAAAACATGTTCTAAAATTCTACAAGAGATCGACGTAAGAGATATAGGTCTATAGTTTTGCGCATCTGCTCGACGACCCTTCTTGAAGACTGGGACTATCTGTGCTCTTTTCCAATCATTTGGAACCCTCCGTTCCTCTAGAGACTTGCGGTACACGGCTGTTAGAAGGGGGGGCAAGTTCTTTCGCGTACTCTGTGTAGAATCGAATTGGTATCCCGTCAGGTCCAGTGGACTTTCCTCTATTGAGTGATTCCAGTTGCTTTTCTATTCCTTGGACATCTTATTTCGGTGTCGTCCTAGAGATGGTTGGTCAGCGTACTATTGGCTGACGTCGTCTCACAGTATTCTCTACTGTAACATTCCTGGGCGTCGTGTCGGCGCCTGACTTTAAACCGGAACACGTTCAGCGAACGTTGCTTCGTATCGGCCTCATCAGCATGCATCCATGCTGACTGCTATTCATAGGCGACGAAGGCTGGAATTTGCCCACCAGTACCGCAAGCGGACATCCACTGAGTGATGACAGGTGGCCGTTTCGTATGAATCACGTACTATGCTCCATCGGACAGATGACCGTTGGCGTGTACGGCGTGAAACGTCTGAAAGCATAGGGCCAGGCCGGAGAAGGGAGCGTTATGGTCTGGGTATTGTTGTCACGGCATTCTCTGAATGATATCGACCTTCTGGGGCACAATGGATTAACACAAGTGTGCATCTACTCTTGGGAACCATGTCCGCTGCTAGATGCAGTTTGTTTTTCCTCGGCATGATGGCATCTACCAGCAGGACAATGCAACATGTCACACATCTTGCAGTGTACGTGCGTAGTTCGAAGAGCACCAGGATGAGTTTGCCGTACTTCGCTGGCTACCAAACTCCCCGGATTAAGACGGTATCGTGAATCTGTTAGACCACCTCGATCGGGCTGTTCGCGCCATGGATGCTTTACCGAGATACCTAGCGCAGCTGGCCACGGCGATGGAGTCACCATGCCGCCATATGCCTGTCGGTACCTTCCAGAACGTTACTGTCTCTCTTCCTGCAGGTCTCGTCGCTGCCTGCACTCGAAAAGGTGGCTATTCAAGCTTTTTGATAGGTGGTCACATTAATGTGACTGGTCCGTGTGTTAACTATTTCCATTTTCTCACCGTCTTCTCTGCTCTTGCGTTCCGCATCTTCCTTCCGGCCCTTAGGGTTACACCAGAACATTTTACATTGTAGCACTTATTAGGGCTTCTTCCTATTCCATTCGCTTATGGAGCGAAGGTAGAATGATTGCTTAAACGTCTGTATTTGCTGTGTAGTGAGATGAGCTATAGTATATTCCTAGAATACTCATATAATGTTTCCAGAATGAGATTTTCACTCTGCAGCGGAGTGTGCGCTGATACGAAACTTCCTGGCAGAAGTTTGGAAGGTAGGAGACGAGGTACTGGCAGATGTAAAGGTGTGAGTACCGGGCGTGAGTCGTGCTTCGGTGGCTCAGATGGTAGAGCACTTGCCCGCGAAAGGCAAAGGTCCCGAGTTCGAGTCTCGGTCGGGCACACAGTTTTAATCTGCCAGGAAGTCTCATATAATGTTGTTTCTTCTTAATTTTTATTTTTGAATTGCATCACCGGAGACAATTTTTCTTCGTAGGACGGCAGTAAGATATAATATTTCGGTAAATCAGTACTGACCCATTAACCAAAGATGAACACGCGTTTCATAATGTTTTCAGAGACGTAATACACATGGAGGAAACAAGCTAGCTTCAGAGGCTATTTAACTGTATCAAAAACCAAGTTCGAGAAACAAAACTATTATGTGACGACAATGATATTAATTTGCTCACCACCCACGTGGAACAACCAATTCTTAATAAGCAATTAATTTAGCCGCTCGGAGTGGCCGCGCAGTTGGAGTAGCCATTTCACGAATTGCGCGGCTCCTCCAGCCGGAGGATGCGTCCTCCCTCGGGTATGGGTGTGTGTCTTGCCCTTCGCGTAAGTTAGTTTCAGTAGTGTGTAAGTCTAGGGACCGAGAACCGAGCAGTTTGGTCCCTTAGGATTTCACACGCAATCTATTAATTTAAGTAGTATGCACGTATTCATTGGTTGTAATGAAAGTGACGAGCGTAGTTCTCTATGACTCATCAATAACATGGATATTGTTCGCTGTATAGTTTGTCAACAGGTTGTGGTTCTAAAGAATGAGTCAGATTCATCCAATATGTTGGAGCCAGACTGTAAGAGCATTTAAAAAGCTGTTTTACTCCTTACTGAAATTCCATATAACTAATTGTTGAAGTATGTGTCAAATTTTGCAAAGCTGCGTGAAATGACCCCGCAGAAAAGTAGTCCAGCCCGACTATGTAAGGAATGAGAAAAATCAATGAACAGCGCGACTCATCGCCAACTGATATGATATTCATGTTCAGTTCTGAAATTTAATAAAAAAGCGGTTATTAGGTTATTGATTTCAGATTAGTAAATTCCTAGATTCTCTGAACTTGCCTATTCACAATGCTATCCTTTTAATAGTGATATTCATCCTAATCTGATGAAGTATTTGAAACACTGTAAAAAACGTTTTACTCTAATTGAGCGAGGTGATGCAGTGGTTAGTACAGTGAACTATTATTTTGGAGAATCGAGGTTCATATATCTCCTTTCACTTTCCTCCTTTGTGAAATACTAGCAACGTCAGGCTTTTCTGAAAACTTCAGCCTGCGGTGAAGTAGAACACCGGTTCCCGTCACATCACCGAAGTTAAGCGCTGTCGGACTGCGCTAGCACTTGGATCGTGACCATCCTATCTGGCGAGCGCTGTTGGCAAGCGGGGTGAACTCAGCCCTTGTGAGGCAAACTGAGGAGCTACTTGATTGAGAAGTAGCGGCTCCGGTCTCGGAAACTGACATACGGCTGGGAGAGCGATGTACTGACCACATGCCCCTCCATATCCGCATCCAGTGACGCCTGTGGCCTGAGGATGACACGGCGGCCGGTCGGTTGCGTTGGAGCTTCATATCCTATTAGGGTGTTTAGTTTAGTTTTACTCAATAAAATAGTATATAATTTTAGTGTTAACACCACACAGTCTATATACACACATGGCAAATCTGTAGACCTCACGAATAGTTTTAAGGAAGAGAATGTTCAGTAATACGAAGGTAGACAGTTCAACAACGACTAAGACTTTCAATAATTTTTGAAATTAACGTTAAATACAAAGTAATTGCAGATTAACATATGGAATAGGTGTAAAGAAAATCCATGAAAAAGCAATAATGTAAGGCCCCTCATGAATTCCTATGCGTTGCATGAAAGGATGGTTAGAATTTAACCCCTTAATGACGTCGAAATCATCAGAAAAGAGACGTAAGCTAAGTTTTCTTAAAGAAACATAGAAAGTCGGCCTCGCCCCTTTTCAAGGAACCATAGGAGTATAAAGGAAGGAACTCAACATGAAAATAAAAATTACTTCTGATTAGATGATTCAGCAGAGTAAATCCTTTTATGGTAGTTAACATGCTTTAGTGACGTTTTGAATTACAGTGATATAAATCCATTCAGATTATTTTTAATGACGCTGTTGGATGTAATGAAGTAATATTTGTAAAAGAAAGCGGCACAGATATCTAGTGTAGCCATATCATGAAAAGACTTCAATGTGGTGCAAGGACTGACAACTTACGTTACATCTACATCTACAGCTACAGCTACACTCCACAAGTCATCTAGCGGTGTGTGGCGGAGCGCTCTTTGTGCACTACTGTCACCTTCTCCCTTTCCTATTCCAGCTGCGAATGGTTCGCGGAAAGAATGACTGCCGGTAGGCCTCCGTGTGGGCTCGAATCTCTCTAGTTTTATTTTCATTGTCTTGTCGCAAGATGTACGTAGCAGGGAGCAACACACTTCCTGACTCTCCTAGGAACGTGCGCTTTCGGAACTCTAACAGTAAACCAATCCGTGATGCAGAGCGCCTATCTTGCAACGTCTTTCACTGGATTTGGCCGACCATCTTCGTGACGCTTTCGCGCTTACTAAACGAACCTGTTACGTAGTGTGCTGCTCTTCTTTGGATCTGCTCTATCCCCTCTATCAGTTCTATCTCATATGAACCCCGACTGAAAAGCACTATTCAAGTATTGGTCGAAAGAGAGTTTTGTAAGCTTCCTTCTTTGTTGAGAGACCACCTTTCCTGGTGATTTTTCCAGTGAATCTCAGTGTGGCATCTACCTGTCCTACGATTAATTTTATGTAATCGTTCCACTTTAAATCACTCCGTGCACATACTCATAGATGTCTTATAGATGCATCTGCTTCCAGTAGTAGTTCTGCAATTGTGCCATCACACAGCAATGGAACAAACAATGCGTCTTTCCGTCAATGTATACGTGGTACGTTACATTAGTTTATGTTGAGGGTCAGTTGCCACTCCCTGCACTAAGAGTCGATCCTCTGCAGGTCTTCGTGCTTTTCGCCAAATTTTTCTAGCGTTTCGACTTCTCTGTATAAAACAGCTATATCCGCGAAATCCCTTATGGAACCTCCGACGCTATATTTACTAGGCATTTTATATTTATTGTGAAAAGTAATGGATCCACAACGCTCCCCTCGGGCACACGCTAAATTACTTTTACCTCTGAAGCCTTCTCTCCATTAAGAATGACATTCTGCGTCCTGTTTGCTAGAAACTCTTTAATCCGATGACACAATTGGTCTGATATTCCGTGCGTTCATATTTTGCTCATTAGGTGTCAGTGCGGAACTGTATCGATTGCCTTACGGAACTCAAGGAACACGCCATCTACATGGCTGCCAGTATATACCGCCTTCTGGATCTCGTGTACGAACAGAAAGAGTTGGACTTCACACGATCATTGTTTTCGGAACCTACATTCATTGTGACAGAGGAGATTTACAGTCTCGAGAAATGTCATAACATGCGAGCGTAAAACAGATTCCAAAATTCAACAACAGACCGACGTCAGAGACATAAGCCTATTGCCTTACGCGTCTGTTCGGCGACTCTTCTGGGAAGCGGGAATGACCTGTGCTATTTTTCAATCATCAGGATCACTTCGTTCTTCCCGAGACCATCGGAACCTTGCTGCTAGGGGAGGGGCATACTCTATGTAGAATCGTACTGATATCCTGTCAGGTCCAGTGCCCTTTCCTCTGTTGAGCGGTTCACTTTGCTTTTCTATGCCATGGTAAGTTATTTCGATACCAGCCACTTCGTTGTTCGTGCGACAATTTAAAGGAGGTACTACAGTGCGATCTTCTTCCACGGAAAAGTTTTGGAAAAAGACATTTAGTACTTCGGCCTTTTGTGTGTCAGTGCCATTATGGTCACAGGGTGTCTGGAGAGATAGCTTCGATTTGTTTACAGTTTTAACATGAGACTAAAACTTCTTACGACCTACTGTCGAGTCGACAGACAGAACTTTTTTTTCAAATTCGTTGAACGCTTCACTAATGGTTCTCCTTACATTAATTTTAGCTTTGACTGATTTTTGCTTGTCAGTGGGACTTCGGCTAAGTTCAAATTTGCAGTAAGCCTCTCTTGGCTTTCGTAGCGGCTTTCTAACACAGCTGCCGAACCACGGCGGGCCTTCCCCATCCGTCATAGCTTTGCTCATCGTATTGTACAACGTTCTTGTCCAATGATACTCAAAGTTATTAGTGATGGAGACGAAATTTTCACACTGTCCGCTGAGGTAAACTGAAATGTGTTTCCTGCCGCACTTGCTGGCCAGAAAGATTTTCTTGTCTTTTTGTAATTTCTACTTACAGCCGTATTCAGTGATGCCGTAACGCCCTTACGGTCCCGGACCCCCTGTTCTACAATAACGGAGTCGAAAAATTCGATGTCTGTTAATCACCAGCAGATGTAAGGTGTTACCTTCACGAGTTTGTTCTCTGATTAACTGCTCAAGTTGATTTTCGTATGAGGCATCTTGAACAATTTCACACGGTTCCCTGTCTCTATTGCACGCCCTAATCGTATAAGTATCCCAGACAGATGTAGATAAATGTAAACCTGTGCAATTTAAAACACAGAGAATTACTATCCTATGAGTACACTATCAATGAGTGACAATTCGGAGTCGGCCAACTCATACAAATATCTAGGTATAGAGGTCTGCATGAAGATGAAATCAGATGAACACATAGACTCTGTCATAAGTAACACAGGTAGGATACTGGGAAAATGCAGTCAGTCTTCAAATTATTCTTCGAACGCCAACTTTTTTTTATCGTCAATATACTGATGGGTTTGATGCAATCCGCCATGATTTCTTATCCTGCGCTAACCTCTTCATCTGAAAATAGCTCTTGCAGCATACGTTGTCAATTCTTTTGGATGTGTCCAAATCTCTTTCTTTTCCTACAGTTTTACCCTCTATAGCGCCATCTAATAACACGTACTTTATCCCCTGATGTCGCAACACATATCCTACCAGCCTGCCCCCTCTTCTCGTCAGTGTTTCACATATGTTCCTTTCTTTGCCGATCCCTTGAAGGACGTCCTCATTTTATATTTTATCAGTCCACCTATTTCTCAAAATTCTTCTGCATCATCACAACTCAGACGCTTCGATTCTCTTGCCGGCCGGTGTGGCGCTTCAGTTTGGAACCGCGTGACCGCTACGGTCGCAGGTTCGAATCCTGCCTTGGGCATGGATGTGTGTGATGTCCTTAGGTTAGTTAGGTTTAAGTAGTCCTAAGTTCTAGGGGTCTGATGACCTCAGATGTTAAGTCCCATAGTGTTCAGAGCCATTTGCTTCAATTCTCTTCTGTTCCGGCTTTTCCACTACCCATGATTCATTACCATATAGTGTTGTGCTCCCCAAATTAAGACCAATGTTTGATACCAGTAGACTTCTCTTGGTTATAAATGCCCTCTTTCCCCGTGCTAGTTGGCTTTTTATGTCCTTCTTGATTCACCCGTCATGGATTATTTTGATTCCAAGGTAGTAGGCTTTTTTGATGTCGTCTACTTCGTGATCACCAGTTTTGATGTTAAGCTGCTCTCTTTTCTCATTTCTGCGACATCGCATTACCTTTCTCGTTTTCCGGTTTACCCTCAATCCATATACTGTACTTAGTAGACTGCTCATTATAGTCAACATATCCCGTAATTATTCTTCATTTCCACTGAGGGAAACAATGTCATCACCGAATCTTACTACTGATAGCCTTTCACCCTGAATTTTAATCCGAGTCTCGAACATTTCTTTTATTTCCGCCATTGCTTCTTCGACGTATCGATTGAACAGTAGCGACGAAAGACTACAACTCTGTCTTACACCCTTATTAATTCGAGTACTTCGATCTTGATCTTCATGTCCTATTGTTTCCTCTTCGTTCTCGTATATATTGTATATCATACTCGTTTTTCTATAGCTTACTCCTATTTTTCCCAGAATTTCCAACATCCTGCACCCTTTTACATTGTCAACAATCCCTTTTTCTAGATCGACGAATCCTATGAGTGTATCTTGATTTTTCTTCAGTCTCGATTCCATCATCAAGTGAAACCTCAGAACTACCTATCGGGTGTCTTTCCTTTCCTAAAGCCAAATTTGTCGTCACTGATCGTCAGTTTTCTTTTCCATTCTTCTATACATTATCCTTGTCAGCAGCTTGGATGCATGAGCTGTTAAGCTGATTGTGCGGTGGTTTTCGCACTTACCTGCCCTTGCTACCTTCGGAATTGTGTGGTGATTTTTTTTTTTTTTTAAGTCTGATGGTGTGTTGCCAGTCTCAAAGGTTTTATACACCAAAGTGAGTAATTCTTTGGTTGCCAGTAACTCCAGAGACGTCTGAAATTCCGTTGGAATGTTATCCATCCCTTCTGCCTTATTTGATCTCAGGTCTTCCAGAGCTGTTATAAATTCTGACTGTAATACTGGATCCCCTATCTTTTCCATATCGACTCCAATTTCTTCTTCTACATGTCATCAGGGAAGTCTTCCCTCTCACACAGGCCTTCAATGTACTCTTTGCACCTATTCGCTCTCTCCTCTGTGTTTAACAGTGAAATTCCCATCGGAATCTTAATGCTACCATCCTAGATTTTAATTTCAACGAAGATTGATTTGACTTTTCCATTGCTGAGTCAGTCTTCCAGACGATTACTTTTTTTTCGGGCTCTTCACATCTTTGCTGCAGCCGTTTCGTCTTTGCTCCCCTCTGCTTGCTATTTATTTCATTCCTAACTGATTTACATTGCTGTATTCCTGGTTTTGCTGAATAGTTTTGCACTTACTACTTTCGTCGATCAATTGAAGTATTTCATCCGTTAGCCAATGTTTCTTCGCAGTTATCTTCCTTGTGCCAGAGTTGTCTCTCCAACGTTAATGATTGCCCTTTTCACAGAGGTTCACTCCTTTCAACTGAACTGCCTACTCTGGTGTTCCTAATTCACAGTGATCACAGCACTAGCGAACTGAAACGCGTCCCGTCATTCCACAGCACTTCACTATCCCTCTTCCTTCCACACAGATTTTTTTGGACGATCCTCTTAAACTTCAGTCACCTTACAAAGTTTCAAGAACCACTATTAACTGAAGAATCTAGTAGTATACTTCAATCCCCAGCACATCGTTCCTGTAGTGACTGCGAAGACAAGATTACACTAATTTTGGCGCACACAGACATTTAAGCAGTCATTCTAACTGCGTTCCATTTGGCATTGGAGCTAAATTTATTTGATTATTATTCTGAGGTATGAAGTATTACGTTAAAGGTCTGAATGGGTAGACGAGTTTACCTCAGCTCGGAGTTAATTGGTAGACAGGCTCATTTAGTACGGATGCCTGTGCCAAGGTAACTTGTTAGTGGACTGAGCATTCTTTGGTAAGAAGGACACAAATTGTTACCTTTGATGAAGAGTCTATCAACAGATGTACGAGAATCTCCAGGTATTCTCGAGGGAAGTGTGTTGACACACTAGCTGTTCGTGCTGTGTATTAATAACCTGACATAAAATGTTAATAGTAATCTTAGGTCATCATCATTTAAGACTGATTATGCCTTTCAGCGTTCAGTTTGGAGCATAGCTCTCTTATAAAATTCCTCCGTGATCCCCTATTCAGTGCCAACATTGGTGCCTCCTCTGATGTTAAACCTATTACTTCAAAATCATTGTTAACCGAATCCAGGTATCTTCTCCTTGGTCTGCCCCGACTCCTCCTACCCTCTACTGCTGAACCCATGAGTCTCTTGGGTAACCTTGCTTCTCCCATGCGTGTAACATGACCCCACCATCTAAGCCTGTTCCCCTTGACTGCTACATCTATAGAGTTCATTCCCAGTTTTTATTTGATTTCCTCATTGTGGACACCCTCCTGCCATTGTTCCCATCTACTAGTACCTGCAATCATCCTAGCTACTTCCATATCCGTAACCTCAACCTTGTTGATAAGGTAACCTGAATCCACCCAGCTTTCGCTGCCATACAACAAAGTTGGTCGAAAGATTGAACGGTGCACAAATAACTTAGTCTTGGTACTGACTTCCTTCTTGCAGAAGAGAGTAGATCGTAGCTGAGCGCTCACTGCATTAGCTTTGCTACACCTCGCTTCCAGTTCTTTCACTATGTTGCCATCCTGTGAGAATATGCATCCTAAGTACTTGAAACCGTCCACCTATTCTAACTTTGTTCCTCCTATTTGGCACTCAATCCGTTTATATTTCTTTCCCACTGACATTACTTTCGTTTTGGAGATGCTAATCTTCATACCATTGTCCTTACATTTCTGATCTAGCTCTGAAATATTACTTTGCAAACTTTCAATCGAATCTGCCATCACAACTACGTCATCCGCATATGCAAGACTGCTTATTTTGTGTTTATATGTCTTAATCACACCCAGCCAGTCTATTGTTTTCAACATATGATCCATAAATAACATGAACAACAGTGGAGACAGGTTGCAGCCTTGTCTTACCCCTGAAACTACTCTGAACCATGAACTCAATTTACCGTCAACTCTAACTGCTGCCTGACTATCCATGTAAAGACCTTTAATTGCTTGCAAAAGTTTGCCTCTTATTCCATAATCTCGTAGAACCGACAATAACTTCCTCCTAGGAACCCGGTCATATCGCTTTTCTAGATATATAAAGCATAGATACAATTCCCTGTTCCACTCATAACACTTCTCCATAATTTGCCGTAAGCTAAAGATCTGGTCTTGACAACCTCTAAGAGGCCTAAACTCACACTGATTTTCATCCAATTGGTCCTCAACTAATACTCGCACTTTCCTTTCAAAAACACCTGAGAAGATTTTACCCACAACGTTGATTAAAGAGATACCTCTGTAGTTGTTACAATCTTTTCTGTTTCCATGTTTAAAGATTGGTGTGATTACTGCTTTTGTCCAGTCTGATGGAACCTGTCCCGACTCCCAGACCATTTCAATTATCCTGTGTAGCCATTTAAGACCTGACATTCCACTGTATTTGATGAGTTCCGACTTAATTTCATCCACCCCAGCTGCTTTGTTGCACTGCAATCTATTGACCATTTTCTCCACTTCCTCAAATGTGATCCTATTTCCATCATCATTCCTATCCCATTCTACCTCGAAATCTGAAACATTACTGATCGTATTTTCACTTACATTGAGCAACTCTTCAAAATATTCCCTGCCGGCCGGAGTGGCCGAGCGGTTAAAGGCGCTACAGTCTGGAACCGCACGACCGCTACGGTCGCAGGTTCGAATCCTGCCTCGGGCATGGGTGTGTGTGATGTCCTTAGGTTAGTTAGGTTTAAGTAGTTCTAGGGGACTTATGACCACAGCAGTTGAGTCCCATAGTGCTCAGAGCCATTTGAACCATTTTTGAAAATATTCCTTCCATCTGCCCAAGGCATCCACAGGATTCACCAGCAGTTTTCCTGACCTGTCCAAAATACTTGTCATTTCCTTCTCACCTCCCTTTCGAAGACTGCTAATTACACTCCAGAATGGTTTTCCAGCAGCTTGACCCTTAGTCTCCAACCTGTTTCCAAAGTCTTCCCAAGATTTCTTCTTGGATGCTGCAATTATCTGTTTCGTTTTGTTTCTTTCTTCAACACAACTTTCTCTGTCTACCTGACTTCTAGTATGTAGCCAGTTTTGATACGCCTTCTTTTTCCTTTTACAGGCTGCCTTGACTGTGTCATTCCACCAAGCTGTTTGCTTCATCCTACTTTTACACACTACTGTTCCAAGACATTCTTTAGCCACTTCTAGTACTGTGTCCCTGTACCTTGTCCATTCCTTTTCCAATGACTGTAATTGACTACATTCAACTAACTGGTACCTTTCTGAGATCGCTGTTATGTACTTGCGCCTGATTTCCTTATCCTGAAGTTTCTCCACTCTTATCCTCCTACATATGGACCTGACCTCCTGCACTTTCGGCCTCACAATCCCAATTTCACTGCAGATTAAATAATGATCAGTGTCATCAAAGAATCCCCTGAATACACGTGTGTCCCTCACAGCCTTCCTGAATTCATGATCTACTATTATGTAGTCGATGACAGATCTGATTCCCCTGTCTTCCCAAGTATACCGGTGAATGTTCTTATGTTTAAAAAAGGAGTTTGTGATTACTAAGCCCATACTGGCACAGAAATCCAAGAGTTGTTTCCCGTTCCTGTTGACCTCCATATCCTCTCCAAATTTACCCATAACCTTTTCATACCCTTCTGTTCGATTTCCAATCCTGACGTTAAAATCACCCATGAGCAGAACACTGTCCTTGTCCTTTACTCTAACAACTACATCACTGAGTGCCTCATAAAAACTATCCATCTTATCTTGATCTGTCCCTTTACAATGCGAATATACTGACACAATCCTAATTTTCTTGCTAGACACTGTCAAATCTATCCACATCAGTCGTTCGTTTACATACCTTATTGCAACTACGCTGGGTTCCATTTCTTTCCTGATGTAAAGCCCTACACCCCATTGTGCTATTCCTGCTTTAACACCTGACAGGTAGACCTTGTATTCTCCCACTTCCTCTTCTTTCTCACCCCTTACCCGAATGTCACTAACAGCTAAGACGTCCAGCCCCATCTTACTTGCAGCCTCTGCCAGCTCTACCTTCTTCCCAGAGTAGCCCCCATTGATATTAATAGCTCCCCATCTCATTATCATTTGTTTGCCAAGTCGTATCTTAGGAGTCCCTGGTTTGTCAGTTATAGGTGGGGCTCCGTCACCTCCAAAGGTCCGAGGCATTTTGCTCTGATTGTTGCCAGCATCATATTTAAAGTACCAGGGAAGCAGGTTGCTAGCCTTACTTGCCCCGAATCCCATTGGGTTTTACCCCTAACGGTTGAGGGACTAACCGGTGGATTTGGTAGTCTTTGCCGTATGAGCACAAAGGTGACCACGACTCAGAATATGTACGAGATGCCCAGCCTTATTCCAAAGTGACAGGCATCCCGACTGTCGGGACCACTTACTTGGCCACTCATACGTTGCCCGTGGTTCATGAACTAGGACAAGACTACAGGAACCCACACCAGGTTTCTGGTGATAATTCAGGTATCTACACTAAAGCGCCAAAGAAACAGGTATAGGCATGCGTATTCAAATACAGATATTTGTTAACCGGCAGAATACGGCGCTGCCGTTGGCAACGTATGTATAAGACAACAAGTATCTGGCGCAGTTGTTAGATCGGTCACTGCTGTTACAATGGCAAGTTATCAAGATTTAAGTGAGTCTGAGAGTGGTGTTATAGTCACCGCACGAGCGATGGGACATAGCATCTCCGAGGTAGCGATGAAGTGAGGAATTTTCCTTGCGATCAATTCACGAGTGTACAGTGAACACCAGGAATCCGGTAAAACATTAAATCTTCGACATCGCTGCGGCCGGAAAAAGATCATGCAAGAACAGGACCAACGACGAATGAAGAGAATCGTTCAACGTGACACAAGTGCAACTTTTCCGCAAATTGCTGCAGATTTCAATGCTGGGCCATCAACAAGTGTCAGCGTGCGAACCATACAACGAAACATCATCGATATGGGCTTTCGGAGCCGAAGGTCCACTCGTGTTCTCTTAATGACTGCTCGACACAAAGTTTTACGCATCGCCGGGGCTGTCAACACCAACAAAAAAATGGTTCAAATGGCTCTGAGCACTATGGAACTTAACATCTGAGGTCATCAGTCCCCTAGAGGGGTCTCATGCTACCTCTCAATCAGTCCCCTAGAACTCAGAACTACTTAAACCTAACTAACCTAAGGACATCACACACATCCATGCCCAAGGCAGGATTCTAACCTGCGACCGTAGCGGTCGCGCGATTCCAGACTGAAGCGCCTAGAACCGCTCGGCCACACCGACCGGCTCAACACCAACATTGAACTGTTGATGACTGAAAGTACGTTGCCTGATCGGACGAGTTTCGTTTCATATTGTATCGCGCGGATGAACATGTACGGGTATAGAGACAACCTCATGAACCCATCGACTCTGCACGTCAGCAGGAGACTGTTCAAGCTGGTGGAGGCTCTGTAATGGTGTGGGGCGTGTGCAGTTGGAGTGATATGGGACACCTGATACGTCTACATACGACTCTGACAGGTGACACGTGCGTAAGCATCCTGTCTGATCACCTGCATCCATTCATGTCCATTGTGCACTCCGACGGACTCGGGCAATTCCAGCAGGACAATCCCACACCCCACACGTCCAGAATTGCTACAGAGTAGCTCCAGGAACACTCTTCTGAGTTTAAACACCTCTGTTGGCCGCCAAACTTCCCAAATATGAACATTGTTGAGCATATCTGGGTTGCCTTGCAACTTGTTGTTCAGAAGAGATCTCCACCCCTTCGTACTCTTACGGATTTATGGATAGCCCTGCTGGATTCATGGTGTTAATTGCCTCCAGCACTACTTCACACATTAGTCGACTCCATGCCACGTCATGTTGTGTCACTTTTGCGTGCTAGTTGGGGTCCTACATGATATGAGGCAGCTTTACCAGTTTCTTTGGCTCTTCAGTGTATAACGGAGTACTATTTGAAAGACATTCGATCAGATCTTGATAAAATGGGAATACTGGTAAATTACTTTAAATATTAAGAATTTTAAAATTCACTTTACAAAACAAGAAAGTATACTATCCTACCGACTCGCCCCCGCACCCCCCACCCCCGCTCCTTTAACCACGTATCTTGCCGTCGGTGGGGTGGCTTGTGTGCCTCAGCGATACAAATAGGTGTACCGTAGGTGCAACCACAATGTGTGGAACTTGAAGGAGGTCAACAGCCATCTAAACAGTTGTAAGGGCAACAGTCTGGATGTGTGGCATCCTCGTTAGCCGGTTTTATGTCATCTCGTTGTCTCTGTAGAGCTGTACCACGGGAAGCAAGGAGAGGATGTTGGTTGGTGGCCGGTATCCTCGGTCTATGACACAACTGCAGGCAATTATTAACTGGTTTCTTTACCCATAAACAAGGAGCTACTTAACTTAAGCTTCCATGTGCTGTGGTACATGCTCTCTGTATAGTCCGCTTAAGCCTCACTGCTGTTGAAGTACGAAGTCCAGTATGTTCAATATGAGGTTGCTATATGCTGTCTTTCTCTGTGCTAAGTCTGAGGCTCTGACTCGGTGACACACTGTAACTCACTAGGTGCAACATGTTCCAACTAACACGAACTGACTGAACTAACTGCAACGAAGTAACTGTCCCTCCGGTCGGGGCGGCGATCCTGAATACTAGCGGCCGAGAGGGCGTTGGCGGTGCGTTTCCAGCGAGTCTGTCATTGGCCTCTATCGATACTCTCATAACATCTATGCTGCATGGTGTGCTGGCGCCAGCGTACGGCAGTACAGGATGATTGACTTATCTAGTCTCGTAACATCAGCCAAATCGGCTTTGCTGTGCTGGTACTGCGAACATCTGAAATCAAGGAGAAACTACACCCATAATTTTTCACAAGAGCATGCAGCTCTACTTTATGCTTAAATGAGGATACCGTCCTTTAGGGTAAAATATTCCTGAGGTAAAAACAGTCCCCCACTCTACGTAGGGACTACTAAGGAGGGTATCATCATCAGGAAAAACAAAACCGGCATTTAGCAGATCAGATTGTGGAGTGTTACATAACTTAATAGGGTAGTAGCTTAAAAAACTGAAAAAGGGAAATTTACAGGTTGAAGTTAGATGTAGTTGGAAATAGTGAAGGTCGGTGGCAGGAGAAACAAGAATTCTGGTCAGGCGAATACAGGTTTATAAATACAAAATCCAATAAAGGTAATGAAGAAGTAGGTTTAATAATGAATTTAAAAAATAGGATCACAGATAAGCTACTATGAACAGCATAGTGGACGCATTATCGTAGCCAAGATAGACATGAAACCCACACCTACCACAATAGTACAACTCTATATGGCAACTAACTCTGTAGATGATGAAGAGATTGAAGAATTGTATGATGAGTTAAAGAAGTTATTCAGATAGTCAAAGAAGATGAAAATTGTGGTGAGGGGACTGGAAGTCGATAGCAGGAAAAAGAAAAGAAGAAAAAATAGTAGGTGAATACGGACTTGGAGAAAAGGAATCACAGAGGAAGCTGCGGGGTAGAATTTTGCACAGAGCATTATTTAATCATCTCTAGCATTTGATTTAAGAATCTTAAAAGAAGACTGCATATCTGGAATATTCCCCAATTTAATATTTTCTACCTGCTTTTTGATCAGTAAAATCAATTCCTCTCTGTCCTGCTCCTGATCACTGTTTACAGAAGTGTCATCACTGTTATCCTCCTGCATTACTTCTTTACACTGTACATACTTATCTTTATCCATTTTTAATAATTGCTTAAACAACACGTATAATAATTCATACTGCTGAACCTTTCTCTTAACTGCTTTAACAAATTCATGTTCTTGAGACCTTTATACTTCTTCCAAAAGAAACCTACCTATCTGTAAAATGTATAACTGTGCTTAACTACATATGGACTCTTAGCTGCTGTAAAAGTTCCTGTCACCAGGCGCCACGTATATCCCTACCTCTACTATTGTAATTTAGTATTCTTTCACCTAAATAACGCAAAAAACCTTTCTATATGTTGACACGTATAATATACCCGAACACAACAAATAGTCTTGCTACGGGAAAAACCACCTACAACCCTCTTACTAAAATTTTAGTTTCGTTTCCAAATAAAGTACACTATGGGAGGATAGTCCTGTTAATAGGAAAAGCTAATCAATAAAGTTACTCTTTTTACAGGATTTGACCGTGTGATGTGTCTAATCGATAAGTAAACCAGACTACTCAATTCTTTTCCTAAGATTTTACCCAGCGTTTAAATGGAAACGCAGTATGAATACTATTACACTGAACCTACGACAACTCAGTTCCGAGTTCATTTAGTGCTTCAAAACATGTACTAATGGTCGACAGCCTATCCAGGCAATGGAACAGTGAAGTACTGGAAAAGCAGAAGTATGAATTTTGTCCACTTTCTTGCTACTGTTTAATTTGATTCTTCAAATAAATACTACTCCACGTAAATAATGTTGGTGCAGACACTGGAATTTCTTATTGACTACTACACCCCTGTACATTACGTTTTTAAAAGAGAAAAAGCGCAGTAGATAACTTTAAGGACGCTAAAAAAAATTTGGCCAGGGGGACCTAAAAGCATTTTCTATAAGAAACAAACTTAAACAGTAAAATACTTAGATACTAAAGCACACAATTTTTATACTGAATATTTCACTTCAAGAAAACCTCTTTCTTGCTGGAATTTACTTTCAAAAAAAGCTATTATTCTTTGAACTAACTCTGTATAGTCATTTACCAGATTCTGATAACTTAGCTACACTCTGATTGAATTCTACGCAAGCAAACTTTTACTACAAGACGTTGCAATAGTTAAGAAAACACAAAAACAATTTAAATGGTGGCTCTTTATATTAACTTAGTCTGTAAGATAGGATACTCGGATTCATCAAACACCAGGAAGGAACCCTATATAGATGTATGATTAGGATGAAACAAGGTGAATCACTTTCTTTAAAGTTCAAGAATGATTATTAAAACACCGTTTAAATTAATGGTTCGCGCTGTACAAAGGTAAATTTACTATAAAAAAGAGTGTTATCTGGGGGCTGTAGGCTTGGGTGCGGAGAACAATTATGGCGGCTACACTACCCACAGTACGGCCTGCAAGTCTGTTGCTGTATGTGCTTAATTTCTTTTCTTGGCGTCGTTCGTTCTACATACAGTAGCCCAACAACCCGCAGCTATACTGTAAGTGGGTTTCAGTCTCCATCCGACGCATTTTGTGCGAATTTACACGCAAAGATTCTCCTGCTCCACAAAGATGTTGCCTCAATCACTGCTGCCTACCGACTGTGTGACTTACTTCCCGCCCTTGCCACCTTTTCCACTCCCCAGAGCCATTTTCGTTTTAAACAAAAGCACACTGACTTTTATATAACATCTATTTCTTATGTTGTTGCTAAGGGTGACAATTTCTTAGGCTGTCAAATTTACATCAACAAGAACAATTTATACACAAAAATATTTTAAATACGTAATGTCATCAGAAAATTATTTAATATATTAAACAACTCACTTAGTATTTTACTTACATTGCTCACATCCAATGCAAAGAACTTCAGTATCCAGTATGGTACAGTTTACAGAAAATGTAGTACCAATATGTGAACATTTTAAAGCAAAAAAATTATGAAAAATTTAAATGAACCATAAACAAATATTGTCATACATTCGCAAGTGGAATAGGATAGATGGGATCAGTTAGAGATATCAGAAGTACCCTCCGCTACACGCCATTATGTGGTTTGCGTAGAATGATGCAGATGTAGGTGTAGAAATGCACCTGTTGTGATATAGTGATAAGGATGAGATTTCAGACCATCTCAAACCACACTAGTCTTCTGCAATTAAAGTAAATCATCGTGTTTCAGATTTTTACTTCAAGTGCAAATGTGAACGCCATGAGCTTTAATTGACGATCGACACTAGTATTACGCAAAAAGGGGGTGTAACAGATTAGACTTCTGCAGTTCTGAGTGAAGCTTTATGCGCTGTTATGTGGCATTGCGTGAGTTCATTACCTTGTCGGTGTTCGTCAGGGGGCGGCGGACAGCACAGCTCCGCTCACCTCGCCGTCTCGGAAGCAACTCTCCTCCTAACTTCTCCATACTACAATTTACCGAAGTTGGTTTAAAAAAACTATCTGGCTGTGTTTTCATCTGACTAATCAGGGTCCCAGCGTTAACCTTAAGTTCCGCCTACAAAAATTCTATCTATCCAATGAGAAACGTTACTTTTCGTGGTGGGGCAATGTTTTTAAAGTTTGCAACGTAACAGAGACGCGAAAAAGTCTCACGCTAAAACTTGCAGCTGGTGTGGTCCTTTTAATGTTATCGTAAGATCTATACTTTTGTTCTGGAGGGCTCTATCTTTTAACATGGGCTGGGGGGTGGTCCTGACGTAACAGAGATGCAAAAAAGTCTCACGCTAAGGCTCTAGCTTTTAACATGGGCTGGGGGTGGTCCTAACGGTTAGCTGGCGACGTGGGTGTCCGTCCCTTATCGTAGGGCCTTCTAACTTAACACGGTTCTGCTCTCGGCTTCTGTTCTCGTTTCTCCCCAAGGAACTGCGTCTGTCTCATAGTGGGAAGGTATGACATGCATTTAGGCATTCTTGTGTTAGTCTGTGGTATTCTATTTGCTCACTCGTTACTCGTATTACTTTGGCTGATTTAATGTCACGATTTATTCGGAGCTATGTGACATACTACTGGATTTGCTTATCATGTCAGGGTTTTCATGGAAGGTGTTGGATTTGCCTGACACCTTACAACCTAGCGGGCACACATCTTTGCGTACCCCAAACATGGTGGCCGGATGTGTCAGCACTACCAACGGAGGCAACCAGTTCGGCAGTGAGGTGGTTGATTGTGATCCGTCGATCACCTCGAACGGGAGTGTCCGCACGTTCCAACATTCGAAGAGACCAGCTGTGTTCGGCTGGCCGCCACGCGGCAGGTTTGCACGACCTTGTTACGATGATGTCAGACGCCTCGTCCAACGACTACAGCCCTTTGTTCACTGCTAGGTCTCCTTAGACATTATGCAAGCGCCTATGAATATCTGCGATGCTCCGGTTTTCCGCCAAAATAAACTCGATGACAGCTTGGAGCGCACCTCCGTCACAGACGCCATTTTGGAGGCTACGTATAGCGCTTCTATATATCGAAAGTTCATTAAACTAGGCGAGCTAAAGCAGGAACATTCCCTGATGTCCCACTACAAATTCCACATTTTTTTCAACCGAAACTGGCTGAGAACAAAAATGTGTTGCATTACTTATTGAAAGCATCCAGAATGTTAGCACAAATAAGACAATACTGAGTATTACTTTATTTTGAAAGGTGCAAATCTCAGCCAAATGACAGGAGCAGGAAGACAGCCAGGAAGGGACATGCTTTTCATAGTTTCCAGAACGAAACTTTGTCTCATAATATGTCAGAAAATCGAGTAAAAAATGTAAATGTCGTGTGACTAGGGTAGACCGTTCGTCGGGTGTAAGTCTTTAGATTTGACGCCACTTCGGCGACTTGCGCGTCGATGGGGGATGAAATGATGACGATTAGGACAACACAACACCCAGTCCCTGAGCTGCGAAAATCACCGACGTAGCCGGGAATTGAACCCGGGCCCTTAGGCCTGACATTCTGTCGCGCTAACCACTTTTTTCTTAATCTCATTTTTTCGCTTTTGTTAGTCGCATCTGCTCGGGGCGGACGTCGTAAGACATCCGTTTAAGTTCGTTGTTGATCGATTAACTCAGTTTCTTTTTACAGAGGGCGGGTAATCCTCTGACCGAACACGCTGAGCTACCGTGCCGACTAGACTACCGGGGACGGACAGAAAATCGAGTGATTCTGATCGTGTGTAAAGTATTCCAGCGGAAAGACACGATCAATAGCGTAACTGTGTTATGGCAATTGCAATGTTACCGACGACAGCACCACTAAAGCGGAGTTAATAACACAATTTTCTGAAATTTCGTCGCCAAAGAAGATGCAGTAAATATTCCAGAATTCGAATCAAGAACAGTTGCCAACATGAGTAATTTGGAAGCAGATACCGTCGTTGTATCGAAACAGCTTAAGACTCTTAACAAAGGAAAGTCTTTCAGTCCAAAGTCTAAAGCAGCTGGGTACCTTCCTGAGCATGCTGGTGAAATAGCTCGCTCGCTAGCCGAACGATACATACCTAAAGAACGGAAAATTGCAAGGATCACATCAATGCACAACAAAGGAAATATAAGTAATCTGTTGAATTATGGTTATATATCACTGACAGAATCTTGTATGAATATCAAGAGCTCAGATGGAAACCCAGTTGTAAGCAAAGAAGGGAAAGCAGAAAGGTGGAAGAAGTATATAGAGGGTCTATACAAGGGCGATGTACTTGAGGACAATATTGTGGAAATGGAAGAGGATGTAGATGAAGATGAAATGGGAGATACGATACTGCGTGAAGAGTTTGACAGAGCACTGAAAGACCTGAGTCGAAACAAGGCCCCCGGAGTAGACAACATTCCACTGGAACTACTGACGGCCTTGGGAGAGCCAGTCCTGACAAAACTCTACCATCTGGTGAGCAAGATGTATGAAACAGGCGAAATACCCTCAGACTTCAAGAAGAATATAATAATTCCAATCCCAAAGAAAGCAGGTGTTGACAGATGTGAAAATTACCGAACTATCAGTTTAATAAGTCACAGCTGCAAAATACTAACACGAATTCTTTACAGACGAATGGAAAAACTAGTAGAAGCCAACCTCGGGGAAGATTAGTTTGGATTCCGTAGAAACACTGGAACACGTGAGGCAATACTGACCTTACGACTTATCTTAGAAGAAAGATTAAGGAAAGGCAAACCTACGTTTCTAGCATTTGTAGACTTAGAGAAAGCTTTTGACAATGTTAACTGGAATACTCTCTTTCGAATTCTAAAGGTGGCAGGGGAAAAATACAGGGAGCGAAAGGCTATTTACAATTTGTACAGAAACCAGATGGCAGTTATAAGAGTCGAGGGACATGAAAGGGAAGCAGTGGTTGGGAAGGGAGTAAGACAGGGTTGTAGCCTCTCCCCGATGTTGTTCAATCTGTATATTGAGCAATCAGTAAAGGAAACAAAAGAAATATTCGGAGTAGGTATTAAAATTCATAGAGAAGAAATAAAAACTTTGAGGTTCGCCGATGACATTGTAATTCTGTCAGAAACAGCAAAGGACTTGGAAGAGCAGTTGAATGGAATGGACAGTGTCTTGAAAGGAGGATATAAGATGAACATCAACAAAAGCAAAACAAGGATAATGGAATGTAGTCGAATTAAGTCGGGTGATGCTGAGGGAATTAGATTAGGAAATGAGACACTTAAAGTAGTAAGAGAGTTTTGCTATTTGGGGAGCAAAATAACTGATGATGGTCGAAGTAGAGAGGAGATAAAATGTAGACTGGCAATGGCAAGGAAAGCGTTTCTGAAGTAGAGAAATTTGTTAACATTGAGTATAGATTTAAGTGTCAGGAAGTCATTTCTGAAAGTATTTGTATGGAGTGTAGCCATGTATGGAAGTGAAACATGGACGATAAATAGTTTGGACAAGAAGAGAATAGAAGCTTTCGAAATGTGGTGCTACGGAACAATGCTGAAGATTAGATGGGTAGGTCACATAACTAGTGAGGAAGTATTGAATAGGATTGGGGAGGAGAGAAGTTTGTGGCAC
Source organism: Schistocerca americana (assembly GCF_021461395.2). NCBI lineage: Eukaryota > Metazoa > Arthropoda > Insecta > Orthoptera > Acrididae > Schistocerca > Schistocerca americana. The sequence goes on along the minus strand of NC_060130.1, from coordinate 751,041,915 downwards.
AACTTGACCAGAAGAAGGGATCGGTTGGTAGGACACGTTCTGAGGCATCAAGGGATCACCAATTTAGTATTGGAGGGCAGCGTGGAGGGTAAAAATCGTAGAGGGAGACCAAGAGATGAATACACTAAGCAGATTCAGAAGGATGTAGGTTACAGTAGGTACTGGGAGATGAAAAAACTTGCACAGGATAGAGTAGCATGGAGAGCTGCGTTAAACCAGTCTCAGGACTGAAGACCACAACAACAACAACAACATCACTGACAGCGATAGCAGGATTTTAATATATGTTGTGTTCGAACATTATGAAATTCCTCGAAGGAAACTATCTTTTGACATATAACCACCACGAATTCAGAAAATATCGTTCTTGGGAAACACGCAGTAATGAGCGCTGTAGACGAGTGATCTCAAGTTGATTCCGTATTTCTAAATATCCACAGCCCCTTCGACACCGATCCTCACAAGCGGCTTCTAATCAAAGAGTGTGCCTATGGAGTATCGTCTCATTTGGACTTTATGGCTCTTCTGCGGAGACGGAATTTGTTGACATTTTTGTGGAGCCCAAGACACTTCAGGTACTTGTTTTTTGCTTTCACGTTCGTTGGCTCAACCAAACTGCCGCTTTCGAACCTAGTCTAAACCTCGGTCTAAGCTACAGATCAATCTATCAGCCAACCAGGATTTTTTTTTCCTCCGGCTTCTTCACCAGCTCACAACCAAACTAACACATTCCATCCTAACCTAGACCTTGCCTGTACAGCTACAATCTGATAAAGGGAAAATAAATGACCACAAAATGTGACTAGTTGCATTACTGAAAAACTAATTCCTAGTAACACGTGTCGTACTCTACAACACGCTATGCTACAATGCTGCGCAGGAAACATTCTAATAAGGGGACTATGCCAACTCGTCCTCGCTGATTTCTTCCTAGTTTATGGTATAGGCAGGGTTTGGCTAGGAATGTGTTATAGAAAACAGTGTTTTTGATGCGGGTCAGCCACTTTTGTCAGTGTCACTTCCAGGCAGCGCGGGTCAGCCACTTTTGTCAGTGTCACTTCCAGGCAGCGGTTGGCGCATCGGAAGGAATAGTACATATCGGAAATCCGAGGGTTGTGTAATTGGGTCCCTATACGGGGACTTCCTTTTCTTTTCAGTTTTTACGTTACTTACACTGCCAATAAACCGAAATTATGTTCAGTATATTGTATTTCTTAATATTTTCACAAAAGGCATAAAAAGAAAAGGCAAAGGAAAATTTGGGATTGTAAATAAATTTCCAGGAAGAGATTACAAGGCGAGAACGAGGGTTTCGTATATATGTTTAATTCTTTTACAGTTGATTTACAAGTGCTGGGGTGATGTTAAAACAGGGAAAGCAGTAATTTTTTTCAGCATCTTCCATACGTTATTAGCACCGCCTTTTTAGAATTACATGATTATTTTAATTTTTCTATAGGAAAACAAACTTGATTTACGCTTATAAAAGGTTCGCACTCATCGCACAGTTTCGCAGCAAACCACACGTACCGCATCATTTCGCCAAATATTGTCGAGGATACCTTGTGATGGTGATGTACAATGGAATGTATTTTAACGCAGTCATCTCGGGGGGGGGGGGGGGGAGGAGATGATTTCTCTTTCTCTCTCGATAAGAACAGTTTTAAAGTTTTTGATCAAATTCTTTGTTTGACGATGAAAACGGACATCGCAGTGTTGCACTAGCGGAGTGCATTTGGCGGGGAGGGGAGGGGGGGGGGGGGGGGGGAAGGGAAGCACTTTAATACTGCGCCATCTTCATCTTGAAAAATCTCGACTTATGACTGTGGATTTGTTTGTCAACCACACGAGCCAATTAACAGGAAAAATAGTTCTCCTTCACGTAGGGCTACATCACGTCAGTTAATTTTTTATTTTGTATTTTATTTTATTATTTTTTATTCTATTTTACTTTTTTGTATAAGGTTGTTGTAAGTTTCCCAGATTTGGACACTGTAATAGCGACATTGCTATATTTAGCAACGTGCACATCCAATGCTTTTTTAAGTCCTCGAGCCAAAGAGCCAGTACTCACTCCTTGACGTACGTAGGCTGTTGGCAATAGTTTTTTCCAGAAAGGGTTATAGCATATTGCGCTGCTTAAGTGTGGGTGTTCATATTTGGGTTTATTAGCAGTGTAAGTAATGTAAAAATTGCAAAAATAGTCTCCGCCGAGCGACTCGACACCACGATCCTCGGTTTGCGGTTCTACGAGGGTTGTCCAGAAAGTAAGTTCCGATCGGTTGCGAAATGGAAACCAGTGGGAAAATCCGGTAACGCTTTGCACAGATGCGTTGGGCATTGCCTCTAGTATGCCCGTGGCTCGTGTCGCGTCGCTCTTTTCAGTTTTGAGTGAACAGTGAGCACATAAAGATGCGTAGGGAATAGCGTCTCCCGCCAAGTATGAGGGCCTGGTTAGAGATTTCGCCTGTGTCATGCAGCCCACATAACACAACTGTCGAGCAGTTCCTTCTTCGTGCCAATCCTCGGCCGCACACTGCAGGGGCAATGAAGGCGCTCCTGCAGCGTTTCCGATGAGAAGTGCTTGATCACCCACAATACAGTCCGTAATTGGCTCCCCCTGAGTCTCATCTCTGTTCACAAGAACCGCTGGCTATGAAGACAAAATTTTTCCACAGACAACGAGCTGCAGACCAGTGCAGATAACTGCTCGAAAGCACAGGCGACTGCTTTCTATGACGAGGATATGGGAAAGTTGATACAACACTACTACAAAACTCGAAGTTGGAGCGGCGACTATGTAAATAAGTAGGTGGAAGGTGTACTAACTGTTGCAAATAAAACGTTTCTGGTTTTCACTGTGGTTTCCATTTCGCTACCGATCGGAACTTACTTTCTGGACAACTCTCGTATAATCGTTTCGCTGCGCCAACCGTTGCCTGGAAACTACGCTAACGTAAGTGGTTCATGCCACTCCCGGCCCGCACCAGGAAAGCCATTATTTTCTAATTGCTTGGCCATCTGGATCTCCCATTTCTGTCACTTCCATTTCCGGCCAAGCCCTGCAGATACGATAAATCTGGACGAAATCGGTGATGACGAGTTGGTGCGGTTCCCTTGTTAGTGTGCCTGTATGCTATCTGCGAAAAGCTGCTTATCCCAGGCTCCGCAGAAGTGGACGTGTCACTCCGCGCAAGAATGACAACCTCCTCAGTTGCGTGAATGGATTCACTATTCCCAGTCAGAAAGATGGCAGTTCGTAGTAAATGACGGAAAAGCTTCTAGCAAAGCCAAAGTGACAGCGAGGGCTCATGGAGAAAGTATTATAAGCCCTCTGCTTTTCTTGACCTATATAAACAATTTCGAAGGCAGTCTGAGCTTTCCTTTAGAATGTTTGCAGAGATGCTATCGTTTACGTTCTAGTAAAGTCGTGCGAATTGCGAGTTGGCTAGTGGAGCATTGCTTCACCTTGCATATGATAGTACGAACACATTAATGTGTTTTCAAATAACTTCCGCGAATTCAGCCAGGTAACACTTTCAGCGACCGCCGATATTTCGGCGGGAGAACCCACTGCCATTTTCAAGGCAAAGGCAGTTTGCCTTGAAAATGGCGGGGTGTTCTCCCTCCGAAATATCGGCGGTCGCTGAAAGTGTTACCACGCTGAATTCCTGGAAGTTTTTTGTTAGTTGTATACGCCAGGAGAAACTCAGGTCTCACACATTAATGTACTGTACTAAAAACGTATGACTGTTAATAATTCATTACTAAATCATCAGTAATATCGTACATCTTCATCTTTATACGAACTCCGCAAGCCACCGCAAGGTGCGCGGCGGAGGAAGAGTTATACCACTACCAGTCATTTCCCTTCCCGTCCCACTCTCAAAAACAGAGCGAGGGAAAAACAACTGTCTACGTGCCTCTGTACGAGGCCCAACTTCTCTCATTTTATGTTCGTGGTCCTTACGCGAAATGTACATTGGAGGCAGTACGATCATTCTACAGCCATCTTCAGATGCCGATTCTCTTTCTCGAAAAGAAAGTCCCTCCCGAAGCATCTCCGTAATAAAAAAATGGTTCAAATGGCTCTGAGCACTATGGGACTCAACTGCTGTGGTCATAAGTCCCCTAGAACTTAGAACTACTTAAGCCTAACTAACCTAAGGACAGCACACAACACCCAGGCATCACGAGGCAGAGAAAATCCCTGACCCCGCCGGGAATCGAACCCGGGAACCCGGGCGTGGGAAGCGAGAACGCTACCGCACGACCACGAGATGCGGGCATCTCCGTAATAACTGCGTGTTGATCGAACCTACTGGTAACACATCCAGCAATCCGCTTCTGAAGTCCTTCGATGTCTTCCTTTAATCTGACCTTGTAGCATCGCGGACACATGCTAGTGGTACTCAAGAATGGGTCGCGCTAAAGTTCTATATGCGGCCTCTTATACAGTTGATTTAATTGAACTGACTGTATCGAGAAGCACACTACTAACGCTCTATTCGAACATTACGGGTTTGCTTTTCCTACTCACCCGCATTAACTTACATTTTTCGACGTGTGAGCTAGCTGCTATTCGTCACACCGACTAATCTTATGAACGAAATGTTAGGTTAGGCAGCGAGTGGAGCCACATGTGGGGCTGTGTCTGCGAATGGGAAGAGTGTCACTGATACGGGACGGGCACCCCCCTCCGTCCCTGCACTCGACGCGCGGTGATTTTGCAGAGTGCATGCGGGTGCGTCGCTCCGGGCCAGAGGCGTTCGAAACTGGCGCGAGGCAGCTGCCGGCTGCCGGCTGCCGGCAGGCAGCAGCACTGCGGCGCTTGGCGCCCTGCCACAGCTCGGCGGCGCGGCTCGCATTCAGTCAGTCGTCGGAAGCCGAGCGGGCAGCACGCGTCGTGTCATGCGCCCGCGCCCAGCGTACTCTGTGCTGCGCGCCGACGCTCATGTGTGATACCCGTGTCAGGAGCCACTGCGCTGGAATTCGCCGCCTCTGCGACCTGCTAGGACCCGGCCATTCTACGCGGAGCGTGTTACTACGTCCGGTGAGTAACGGCTGCAGCCCCTACGAAACAACAGCGACCCCTCGCAGAAAGCGTCGCGGCTGCTTAGCTACTGCTCTGCACGCGCCACGGACGAGCCTGCTCACGATCTCGAAGCGAGCCGTTCCTCTCCGGTCTCTTCCGAACGCGGCACACTGACAGAACGTGAGTAGCCTCTCCGACGGCGGCACGTGTTTTTTTTCTGACTAGATTTTATTAAACGTATATATGCACTTGCCGGTGAACTAATAGCTACTGGCGGAATTCAACTTGGAAATGTTTTTCACTGCACGACATTTCGATTTACGCGCGATGTTGCCTTGGCAAATATGTAATTGGCGTCCTTGTATATACAAAGATGACGTGTCGCAGCTGGATATTTTGGTGCGGTACACAGGCACTCTCCACCATCCTGCTTCTCTCTTCTTGCACTATGAGGACATTCTACCCCCGCCAGCGAGTCTGAAAGCCACACAATAAAGAGCATCGCTGGGAAAATTAGTCCGTACGACTACGATGTGAAACGAATCAAAAATATTGTAACGAAGCTATACTTCTGGCGTATTTGAAAAAGAAGGAAAGCAGAAGTGTGTTTTGTAGTGTGTAGGCGTGAGCGCGTGAGGCTGTCGGCGTGACAGTGGGTTTTGACATGGCGCGATGGCGGCGCTGGCCACGCTCGCTCCCCGCCACCTCCTCGCGTTTTTCAAGCCGTTCGCGCGCCCTTCCCTAACTATGCATTCCAGCGACGGATACCAGCCGATACGGACATCACTCGCACGCCACCACAGCCCTCGTGTCATTCCATTTTGAGTTTAAACCCTGGTGCGTCCAGCACACATCTCTTGCCCGAGCTAAGAGGCAGCAAACGCTGTTTATGCTCTGTTACTAGAGATTTTTCGGCGGCGCACTGTAAACGGTGGACGTACTACCTTAAGACTTCTTAAGGAATGACTGTCTTTTTAGAATAAAAAACCAGTTGTGCACCACAAACATTAATGATTGTATCTTCTTTTTACTGGTCTTCGCCGAGTAAGCGCCTTCTTAAGTTGTAGGAGAGGGCATACGTAGATGCCTAGTACTGCACATCCAGTTCCTTCGCTTATAGTTGTAGTGTAACTCCCAACGCTACGTTTTTGAGCGGTAGTGTATTTACTGCGTCCAGACATGAACAAGAGCACTGCATACCTTCAGCTAGCAGGTTGCGAATACTACAGTCTGGTAGGCTTTCTTTCTGTTGTAAGTACTTCGCTGCTCATAGCAATAGCGTTTAGCTGTGTATGCAGATATGAGCCACCTTTTTTTTTCTTTTTTTTTTTTGCTCAATGCAGTGTGCCATAATTACTTGGTATATGTCTACACTATAGAGCGGGCGGAGTTTCATCTGTTGTGTCGGGTATGTATATGAATTTCAATCCAACCTCTGGATTTTATTTTACTACCTAAAGCTCTTTTAGTAGAGGAAGATTTCCTTCCGTCCTTAATTATTTTCCCGAAGCCAAACGATATGTGCAACGTACGAGCAACATCTGTGAACTCCCTTCCATCTGTATTAGCTCAGAAGCCGCAACGAAACGTTAGGAACAAAAAACAAAAACTGGCTTGTTATTAACATACTCAAAGCGTACTAGTGTAATTTGCAACTCTGGTCACAAACAATCGTAGCGTTTTCTATTGATATTTGTAATTACGTTAAAGCCATGTTATACGATGCCACTCTTCCGACATTTCGAAAGCACAAACCTTTCAATCTGCGATGCTCTGTTACTCACCCGAAAATACAATAAAAATGTTGGTTACTGGACGTATCTATCGAGGGCGTCGCTATAACCTCTTGATTTCGTGAATGTAAACTGCAGGCGGTTATTATACTGATCAGAAATATAAATATAATAGTTAACAATGCAGCGCTTGATTTTTGTCCCATTAATGATCTTTAGCAATGGGACAAGTTTTCAAACAGTCTGCATTATTACAGAAAATAAAAATGTCTGAACTACTTTATGTTATGCTTGATATGAAATTCTACCGTTTGTCGATACTTTTGTCCGCTAAAAGTGTTGTCTCAACACATTCAGATTTTTAAATTATTTTCCGTACTACAGATAGTTGCGAAATTACATGAATGAACATATTCAGGACTAAATTGAAACAGCAGATGTTCATGTTAGTCGTGCGTTGGTTTTTTATTTTTTTTACTGTTCTATTACTGGTTTCAGGCCGATGTCGCTTGTTTTCAGGGGGTAATGATTTTTTAGTACACGTTGTAGCGTGTGACAGAGCGAGAAGGCACATTGTGTCAAGAATGGATTTGTATTCGAGAGGAGCGGGTTCTGATCCTGCCATCCAGCTTTACGTTTCCGTGGTTTTCCTAAATCACCTCGGGTAAATCCCGGCATGGTTCCTTTGAAAACTACACGGCCAGTTCCTTTCCACACCCATGTACAGTCAGAGAACGTGCTCCGTCGCTCATGCTTCGGCACCAGTGGGACTTCAGACCATAATTATTCTTCCTTTCTGATGTTTGTCGTCCATACAGAACATTCCTATATGTAATGGAACGTGATCTAGTTTAGCATTTCAATTTATTGTATATTTTCCAAATAAACTTACAAGCGTTGAAAATTTTCTGAGACAATGCTGAGCGAGAGTAGTTTCCGCTAATGCACACAATTACGAGGCTCGTTCAGAAATTAAAGAACGTCTTGGCATAACTAAATAAAGACGAAAGAAGGCAACACAATACTTTATTTATAAGGTTGTAGTACCTTACGCTGTTTGTCAATGTAGTCGCCATAGGTGTCAAGGCACTTATTGTAATGTGAGACCAATTTTTCCATTTCCAAGTTATACTCCACGCCCGCCAAAGAGCTGAGCCAGGATATCACTGCTTGTTTGAGGTCTTCATTGTTTGCAAATTTTTTCCACCCAAAAATTTCTTCAGGTTCGGCAATAAGTCAAAATAGACTGGTGCCAAGTCAGGGCTGTGAAGGGGAAAGGGGGGGGGGGTCCAAAAATTTCCCACTTAAGACGCTGAAGTTCTTGCTGTGTTCGTCCTGATGCATTAGGGTGCGCGTTGTCATGAAGCAAAAACAACGTTGCCGACAACATTCCACGTATCCTACTCGTAAGAGACGTGGAATGTTGTTGGCAAGGGTGTTTTTGCTTCAGGACAATGCGTTGCCTCATGCATCGGCACGAGCACACAAGAACATCGGCGTCTTATGTGGGAAATTTTTTGATAGCCTCCTTACAAGCCTGACTTGGTGCCAAGTGGTTTTCACTTATTTCCGAAACTGAAGGAATTTTTGGATGGAAAAAATTCGCAAACGATGAAGACCTCAAACCATGGGAATGGAAAAATTTGTCTCACGTTGCAGTAAGTGTCTGGACAGCTATGGTGACTATATTGAAAAATACAGTAAGGGACTGTATCTTTGTAAATAAAGTTTTTTGTTGACATCATTTGTCTTTATTTAGTTATGCCAAAACGTTCTTTACTTTCTGGACAACCCACGTACCTCTTCCGTACCTCGGCGCGTGTCGAACCACTGTGAATAAAAGTATTTCATATTACAAATTATTGTATCTATTACACAATGTCTTCAGGTAAATTACCCGAGGGATTGCAATTGCGAAATCAACGGATATGTATCAGAAAACCTACAGATAGCAGTTTCAGTTCAGGTCCTATTACTGCGCTCATAAGATGCACTAATTTCTTGTTCTTCGTTCATAAGAAGATATGTTTCACGGGCATCTCTCCAGTATCAGTTGCTGTACTATTCAGGGATTATTCTGAAAGTCTGTTTGTGGCAAAATATTCATTATTTACCTCCTTCCTATGTAAACGGGTAATGGCTTGTCTTGAGGGAATAAGAGAGCTATTCTGTTTGCAATAAGCATTCGCAACAGTAAGTTTAACTCAGATTTCGTGATATGTACGGTTGAAAACTAGTCACACGAGCGCGCGCCAACTCGTTCCTGTTATGACGTCATTGAAAGTAGAGGTGCTAGTGTTTACTACATGGAGATGCTAATCAGCCGTCTCAAATAGTGACTTAACGGTTCACTCAGAGTGAGGTGCACGTCCATCCACTTATCGCAGCAGTGCCGATGTCTCTCCTATGGATCGTCAGGCGCATTTTCTCTGGTGTTTCGGCAGATGTTTGCAATTTCGCTTTCTCAATGTGCACCTGTAGTCATCCCAAACAAATCCTGCTCGTCACGTCTTTCATACGACGTCCAGCGTCGACGGCTTGAGTCGGTTTGTTTCCCACTGCAAACAAATTGATTTTTGAAGTGGAGCTTTAGGTGCCCGCTCGATAGAGCGGTTGCAGATTAGTCTAGTGAATTATTCGTCTTATCAGTTTGTATTAACATGGCCAGTAAAACACGTACAATAATACGTACTTCAGCAGCAACTGAGCAGCGCTTGTGCATGGCGATAGCAGTTAGCGCGGGCTGGGGCGGCGCTATCGCTGTTGTAGTACAGGTCATTCTTCGCGTTTTAGTGTTCCTGTTGATACTCATCGATAAAACGAATAACATTCTAGACTAAGTTGGGTCCTCTCTGTCAAGTGGGCACGTAAAATTCCACTTTAAAAATAATTTTGTTTGTTACGTGAAACAACCGACGCTTTGCATCGAAGCTGGGCGTCGACTGAAAAACGTAATAAGCAGTATTTGTTTCAGATGACTCCAGTTGCACGTAGCAAAAAATAAACGACAGATATCTGCCGAAACAACAGAAGAAACGCGACGGACGACTCATAGATGAGGTACCCTGTGTAGTGAAGTAACATCAGTCGCTAATGTCAAACACCACCAGACTGAAGTTCGAAAATAATTTTATGTAGAGAAATTTCTAGGTTAACCTACCCAACCTTCAGCATTTCTATCGAAACGCACAGTCTAAAGCATCGTACTGCAGCTGCCGATACTACTAATTCGAAGTTTGTGTAGTTTGCTAATCAAAGTTATGTGTATTACTATTAGTTTTCTCCTGAAGATAACGTTACTTCGAAATATGCAACGTCGTACATAAATTACAACAAGCTTTTGCCTGTGTTGTATCAGACTTAACGTAGAACTTAGTGAAAACATTTGATGGTTCAGCCGCTCGGTGTGGCCGAGCGGTTCTAGGCACTACAGTCTGGAGCCGCGCGACCGCTACGGTCGCAGGCTCGAATCCCGTCTCGGGCATGGATGTGTGTGATGTCCTTGGGTTGGTTAAGTTTAAGTAGTTCTAAGATCTAGGGGACTGATGACCTCCGAAGTTAAGTCCCATAGTGCGCAGAGCCATATGAACCATTTGATCGTTTATAAAAAGAGGTTATTGTGCCAAATTTGTCTGCCGTGCATATACATGAATAAAATGAGCCATATAGCGGACTGGCAGACGGAAGATAAGAATGCGCGGAGCTGCAACTAGATTAAGTCTGTTTGCTATTCATGTCACCTTCACACAACACTCGCCACACGAGCTTAGTTACTTTCAAACCGTGCCGGATAAGATGCATCTATGTGAACAGTTTCAAAACTAACACGTCAAAGGAACGTATGGGACAGTAAAGCAAGAGCTGGAAAGGAGCGGTATGTACGAGATTTACACGACGAGCATAAGTTGAAATGGTTCAAATGGCTCTGAGCACTATGGGACTCAACTGCTGAGGTCATTAGTCCCCTAGAACTTAGAACTAGTTAAACCTAACTAACCTAAGGACATCACAAACATCCATGCCCGAGGCAGGATTCGAACCTGCGACTGTAGCGGTCTTGCGGTTCCAGACTGCAGCGCCTTTAACCGCACGGCCACTTCGGCCGGCCGAGCATAAGTGCGCCACGGCTTGACTGTAATCTCTCCATCTGAAGAAAGATCGAGTTTCTGTGTGCGGCCTGTTCCTGGTTCTGCTTTTGTTATCGTACGAGCTTACTGACATTACGGTTGATTCATCCGTGCTTCTTCATAAAGCAATGAATACTCAACTGTGAATATCTGTTTACTGTACGCTTTTTTCTGGAAATTAGAAACTGATAAATGTGGCGCAACAAAACAATGGAAACGATATCGAATTCCACCGGCAGAGCTTCTATCTCGATTTTTTCCTTTTGTCATCGAACGAGCTTGCTGACGACATTCCGCATGATTCATTCGTGCTTCTACATAAGCCTATGGGTACTCGGTTGTGGTTGTTTGTTACGGTACACTACTTTATGGAAATTTGTAATTGGTATGGGGTAACAAAACAAAGGAAACGCTATCGGATTCCACCGGCACAGCTCCTATGATTTCTATATTCTGTGGTTTTCTAAAACAACGGGGACGAGTGCCCCTCGCTATATTTCAGAGACGTCAATCCAAATTAGCTTATAGACACAACTGAAAACGCGGGGAACGCGGAAGCTCAGATGTGATATTAAAACTAGCCATATAGAAGAGAGAACAGAACAGATGCTTCGTAGATAATATACGACTTTTCAGGTTTTCTTCTATTCCTCTGACACCTCTAGAACAGTTTCGCACGCTTAAAGAGTTTTCGGCTTACGAAATTAATATAGGTATCAGTATGGATATTGATTTGAACACCATAGTGCGTCTACGATCATTGTGATAGCTGAAATATGTCGTGGCATTCCTCCGACCTGACTAGTCGCTCACCAAGAGTTATGAAGCACCTACAGTTTAGTGTGGCGACCGAAACTCCAAGCACCTTACCATTTTTCAAATGCACAGAATATTTCTGCATTCAGAATATCACGTTCATTGTCATGAAAAATTGTAGGACCAACCTGGTATCGAGTGGATTACTAGAGTGACCTTTAACTGACTAAAAGCCAGTATTTCCATAGTGGTAGTAAACGGCAAAGTTGTTTCGTAACCCTCCAGTTGATTCGATGTAGCTTCGAACTAATCGCGAGTTCGTAATTTCGAACAACATTCGTGTGCAACAAAAATCCATCTTGATCATCCATTGTAAACTACACCAAATACCTTGCACAACATAAGAAACAACCATACCCTTACTTGACACTCGTGTTATTCGTCATGAAATTAATCTCTATGTTTTCAGAGTCATGAAAGTCTGTACTGAATTTCCCGTCTTGAAATCCGTACCAGGGAACGTATCAACATACATCCTTAACTTAGACTCAAGAGGTTGAGGAAATATGACAACTGAGCGGAAAGTAACACTTACTGAAACAAGTGTTTTAGTAATGGGGGCGGCGATAGTGTTATTTTAGAATCCCATTTTGCGCGTTGTTATATAAGCAGTAAATATGACTGCAACAACGGTAGAAGAACCTCTAAGTTGCCGCCACAAGTATTGCCCATGATTTGTGATACTTGCCTTTCTTTCTACGCTGTTTGGTGTTGTCTAGCTTCAAACGCTATAGGTAAACTCTTGCCGCAGTTGGCTGTTGCCTAGGACGAAAATCACTGCGTGTATTGTGCAACACTATGGAAAAGATGAAATCTGCAAAGACCCTCGCGCATAACGGGCGTATGCAAACGAATGCTGCCACAGGTCAACCCTTCCCAGCGCATTGCTAAGCTGGAGCCGTACGAAATACTTGCATCCTGAGGCTTAGTAATGGACTTAAGATTTTGCTATCTCCGTCACGGCAGCTGCGTGATCAGCGCGGCGGATTGCCAAGTGAAGGGGCCCGGGTTCGATTCCCGACCGGATCGGAGTTTTTATGCGCTCGGAGACAGTGTTGCATCGTCCTTACGTCTGTATGTCATAATTAACACTCCACTATTGAGCTGGCTGAATGGCCACGTCTCGAAGGCCAATAACCGAAAAAAAAAGATTTTGCTTGTTTTCTGCATGTGTGACCTTATCATTATCCTTTCTTTCCTCTCCTTTTCTTTAGAATGTAGCGTTACGTTCACTCTAACTACACCGCAAGTACCTGAAAGTTTTAAGCCATCTGTTTCTATTGACTATAACAATGTACCTTTTATTTCCGGAAATGAACGATCTTCAAAATTAGTGTACCATCCGTATTTTCAGTAACACACATGCACGCGTGATGTACCAACTTCCGAAAAGTATGGAGGAAGGTTAATAATTAACAGAACATCAAAGCTCAAAAATTTAACAGCATACGCCTTTATACTACTTATATTTACAGCTTCATGGTATATGAAAAAAGTGGCTTTTTCGGCGTATTCTAGAGTTACCAGCCGAGTAACACCATAGACGAAGTCGACAAGCAATGAACTCATCGAAACGTAGCTTCTGGGCGACGCCGTTACTTCCCCGGTAACCCGAGAAGATATCATCTGCTACATTCGCTGACTGTATGGGCTTTCCACTGTTGCAGTATCACCGGAATGGAGTAGGTCAGAGGAAATCCGTTCTGTATGTAACCAAAGTAAAGGATAGCGTTCGACACACGGTTAATATTCATCCAGGACGTTTTTCATAAGCGAATACTACTTTCAAGTTTATTATAATATATGGTTTCAACCCTTCTTTCGCTCTACGTGAACAGCTTTCAACTACTACTGTTAGTTGACTTTACTTCTTTCTTACTGTAATCGGTCTTTCATGACTTCGGGTCTTGCACAATACAAAACGGAAACAAGTTACTTGAGAATACATCATTTTATCAGTACACGACTACACCATGCAATCCCCTTTTAACCTTCTGCAATTTTTGTTTAGAAGAGGGAACTGACTGAAATGCATCCCTTGTGAGGGCGCTCGTGAGTCTTTGATCTCTGGTATTTTTCTGAAACTCAGTATTTAGTCATTTACATATGCAACGTAGTCTGCAGTGAATGCAAAACTTTGTACTGAACAATAATATAACTAGATGGCACAACTCTCGACGAAATGCATAAGCACGCTCTCGCAACCAGCAGAACTAACGTGTTATACTTTCATTTGAGCGGCTAAGTGTTTTTGTTGTATCTCTGCCGACCTATGGACGCGTTCGTATAAAATACTGATGTATGTGCGTCAGTTCAGCATGAATTATGTGCAGCTGCGGAAGCGTTCGTGTACAGCTACCATATGTAAGAGAAACGTGATGTATGAAGCGATTTTCTGTTTAGCATACGATTTATGCGCCTCGCAGCGGCATTCCAGTATTGGAGAAGAATGCCGGTATACATTCAGAAGTAAATGTAGCGGATGTAGGGCACCGCGAGCTGCTCAACGAAGAAACTTTCTTGAACTCGGCTTTCAAATGAAGATGAATACGAATCGTAAGTGAGTAGTGCACATTGCCTGCGATTTTCTCGGAGGTCGACTTTATTTCTCTGTTTTCTGTGCTGTCTAAGTTTAGTGATAACGTTTGTGTCCGTACGGAGATCTTGAAATGACTTACTTCATTATTAGTGAACGCTTACTGAGGAAAATCGCTCGTTGCAAAACTGTATACAAGAAAAATGAGGCACTGCCTACAGAATTTAGTGCGTTCTCTACATAAAAACGCCACTTCCAAACCACCTGTTTTTGTTTGTACTGCACTGTCTCCTGTTTAATGGCTCTGAGCACTATGGGACTTAACTTTCATGGTCATCAGTCCCCTAGAACTTAAAACTACTTAAACCTAACTAACCTAAGGACATCACACAACACCCAGCCATCACGAGGCAGAGAAAATCCCTGACCCCGCCGGGAATCGAACCCGGGAACCCGGGCGTGGGAAGCGAGAACGCTACCGCACGACCACGAGATGCGGGCGAGTCTCCTGTTTATTTTGCAACCTTGTAGAGATGGAATTTTCGTCCGCAGAAATTTGGGTAACATTAGTGTGACATGCGCCAGGCCAGAATGTCGACCCGTTGTTGTAATAGATACCAAGGTTCAAATGGCTCTGAGCACTATGGGACCTAACATCTATGGTCATCAGTCCCCTAGAACTTAGAACCACTTAAACCTAACTAAACTAAGGACATCACACAACACCCAGTCATCACGAGGCAGAGAAAATCCTTGACCCCGCCGGGAATCGAACCCGGGAACCGTTGTAATAGAAGTTGTGGTTATACATCACGATTCTTTACACTACAAATAACAGTTTATGAAACAGGTGTACATATATTTCAGAAACAGTATAAATATTTCGACGGTTGAGCCACCGACGATGTTGAGACCTGGACAAGATGTTCTCTACATGCTCTGGTGAGCTTTTGATACCACTTTCTGTGAGTCCGAGTGAATCATTCCAGATCACTGCTATCTCAGAGAACTGCCAATTTCTTCCCGTGATTCGGATGCTACCTTAAGTTACACTCTCTACCTATCTGTGAGGGTAGTGACGTCAGTATCATATAATTCGTGTAAGATATCTGAGATGGATGCAGATAAGCTTCACTTCTGTGGACCATTTTGAAGGTAGGTGAATTTCAAGAGACCCAAAGTCTCAAGTGACTCGACAAAAAAATATAGCAAAAAATTCTACGAATACATTGTACGAAACGCAACGCGTGGCGCATGTTTTATTTCACAAAGACTGTTTCGGAAACGGTCGGTTCAAATGGCTCTGAGCACTACGCGACTTAACTTCTGGGGTTATCAGTCGCCTAGAACTTAGAACTAATTAAACCTAACTAACCTAAGGACATCACATACATCCATGCCCGAGGCAGGATTCGAACCTGCGACCGTAGCGGTCGCTCGGCTCCAGACTGCAGCGCCTAGAACCGCACGGCCACTCCGGCCGGCGAAACGGTCGGAAAAACGTTCACTACCCTAGCGTCTTATACGAAGATTGTCATCGTTCTCTGGAAAAGGCAAGAAGATTAGGTTTGAACTTCCAGTCGACGACGAGGCGATTAGTGTCGGATCACACGCTTGGAAGGAAACAATCTGTTGCTTCTCAAAGATACTATCCCGACATACGCCTCAAGCGGTCCAGGGAAATCGCGGGAAACTTACATCTGGATGACCGCTCGGGGATTTGAACCACTGTCCTTCCGAATAAGAGTCCAGTGTCTTAGCACTGCTCCCCCTCGCTCCGTGTCACCATTCGGTACGGCCATCACTGAAGTATCGCCAATGATACAGGATACTTGATTTCGTATTATCGCGTAAATAACAGTATGAGCGTGCACGGAAACCTATACACAGGGAGCGAAAAATTATTAATTACTTGAAATGTATTCACAGCAGTTCCGAATACGAATAGCCGTTAGCTGTATGTATGCCGGACCGGGACTTGAATCCGAATTTCCCGCTTTACGCGAGCGGTCGCCTTAATCGCTTCGGCTATCGGTGAACGACTCACGGCCGGGCCCAAGCTTCCCTATGTCGTGGTTCCTGCGTCAGGCTGAAAGTAGCTGGCTAGTGGCTGCGGATAAATAGAATATTGCAGTGGCTGTGTTGTTAACAAGAACGTGCAATGTTCCTTTGGACGTGCATGCATTCATCGTTCGTCTTAACAACACAGGCACTGCAGTATCGTATTTATCAGCCGGTACCAGGCTCTGACTCTCAATTAAAATGTCCTCCCCTGCACGAGAATTACATAATGTGTGTACGTGCACAGGTTGTGACTGAGGAATGACGACATATGGCAGTCTGGGTCTGGCTGGGAGTAGTGCGGGGATAGCCAAAGCGATTAGGGGGACCGCTCGCGTAACGTGGGAAACCCGGGTTCGAGTCCCGGTCCGGCACAAAATTTCACTGTTGTTATTCCCCTGTACAGCTGATGGTTGTACACATTGTATCATTCCTCTTAACAGCACAAGCACTGAAATACCGTTATTAATTACTACCAGCATCCAACCAAGGAACCACGAGTCGAAGTCACATACTCGACAGCCTGAATCTCTCCACTCAGTTACCTAACAGCATAGTATGTGTTTACTCTTCATTTAAAAAAAAAATTGTTCAAATGGCTCTGAGCACTATGCGACGTAACTTCTGAGGTCATCAGTCGCCTAGAATCTAGAACTAATTAAACCTAACTAACCTAAAGACGTCACACACATCCATGCCCGAGGCAGGATTCGAACCTGTGACCGTAGCGGTCGCTCGGTTCCAGACTGCAGCGCCTAGAACCGCACGGCCACTCCGGCCGGCTGACCCGATATATTTAAGAACTCTGATTACAGCGTGTTGAACTGTGAAGCTACATCTTTTGTAGCTATGCCTCCTCATTATGACAGACGATTGGTACTACACGGGTGCTACGTGTTCAGTGGCTGCGTTACTGTCACCGTCATATGACAAAAAGCACAAATCACGCAACCTTTTTTATGTGTTTTAATCTGTAGTGCACCCTCGAACACGTTAAACAATTTTCACAGAACAATGCTACAAACAAGGGTATAATCGAAACTGCGGTGGGAGAAACTTGACGATAAAAGCATATTGGTTTTGGCCGTGCTGTCATCAAAGTCACAGGAATTAGCTGCGAGTGCTTATCGTCTTTGGTCATCTTAACATACTAATCTAAGAATGTTCATGGAATTGTTTCTTCCATCTTAATTTTTACGTGTTACGGACTTCAAGAACAGGTTATCGTGTGTCGGTGACTTAGCTATTAAGACTTCAAAAGCTCCAAATAAAGTGAGCAGTTAAAGCACAAGCCCAATCGTCATAAAAGTAAGGCATGTTTCCATTTGCCAAACGGTGCGACAAGTCCTCTTGAAAGTTGAGTCCAATACGACAACTTCAGGAGCACAATATAAGATGCAGTAAAAAAAATTGTAAATCGTGGGATCAGTTGTATTTCACCGGTGTTGTCTGCCAGGTTATGTGGCTGTGTATTCACAGTTCTTTGGTGACGTCTGTACGGAACTTGGTAGGCCAGATGCTGAGTGACTACTTCCTGTACTTCTCCAATCGAAGACGTGACTTACGAATGGGAGGTCAAGAGAAAAATAACGTCCTCCGTACTGTGAATATTATTCGGGCATTATGGGATACTCGTGGTTGGGCATTGTCCTGTTTGGAAATGGCGCGAAGTGCGTACTAGGGGAAGGATACGCCACTGACTTCTGGCGCTTTCTTGATGTAGGCGGTCCTCTTAGCGGTACCCACAGTGTATTGAAAACTATACTGTCGGTGGTGCTCACATATACCGCTCACCTAATACGAAGGAACAGATTGCACTATCGAAAGAGGTCCTGAATCAAGAGGCATCAAAGGCTGTACGAAAAATTGTCGTGCGAATTGTTAACAAGTAGTGTTTTGAAAGAATTCTCTCCTGCCCTGTGGTAAAATGACGATGTAATTCGGGAGGACGACGGTTCAATCCCGTCTCCTGCCATCCTGATTTAGGTTTTCCGTGATTTCCCTAAATCGTTTCAGGCGAATGCCGAGATGGTTCCTTTGAAAGGGCACGGCCGATTTCCTTCCCAATCCTTCCCTAACCCGAGCTTGCGCTCCGTCTCTAATGACCTCGTTGTCGACGGGACGTTAAACACTAACCACCACCACGATGTAATCATGTGTTTCGGAGCACCACGTAGACATTCATTGGGCCTATTTCGTCAGAAAGATGATTTCATTGCAGTGTGGAAAGCGTCCAACGCTCCAGCCCCCAGTTTTTTAGGCGTCTCAAAACGTTGTTTTGAGGCATTTTTTCGCCCGAGGTGCTCTCTTACGTCATAATTTCGTTATTGTGTACTGGCAGACTAGGAAGAGAGACATATAGCTTTGGATATACCATCCATGGCAGACTAGAGATAGGTCGTGGATACGTACTGAGGTTTTAAGGCTACTCTCTGAGTACACAATAGCGAAATTAATCTGAAAGAAACCACCGAGAATACATTGGTACAAAAACAGGTAAGCGTGTCTGCTGACAAAAAAAGAATTATGGACCCTATCATCAAAAGAATTTCACCAAATAGCCGTCCGCCCTCGGTAGCTGTGTGGTCAGCGCGATAGAATGTCAATCCTAAGCGCCTGGGTTCGATTCCCAGCTGGGTCGGAGATTTTCTCTGCTCGGGGACTGGGTGTAATCATCATCATTTTCATCCCCATCGACGCGCAAGTCGCCGAAGTGACGTAAAACCGAAAGATTGCACCCAGCGAACAGTCTACCCGACGGGAGGCCCTAGTCACACGAAATTTACATTTTACTAAATAGACCAAACCCTCCAGAATGAGATTTTCACTCTGCAGCGGTGTGTTCGGTGGTAGAGCACTTGCCCGCGAAAGACAATGGTCCCGAGTTCGAGTCTCGGTCCGGCACACAGTTTTACTCTGCCAGAAAGGTTCAGACCAAACCCTTTCTGCACTAGTCGCTTATCAATTACAAATTAAAACTGGAACAACGAGATTCGGCAGCATGTAGCTCTTTTCGCGTGCCTGCGTCACTACCCCTCTCAGTCAATACGTTTCGAGACCTAATTAATAAAAAGTAGAGAAACGTTAATATGGTGGTTTTAATACTTCAGGCACTCTACACGGTTTCCACTCACCTGAGTACAACACACAGAACGTTCATATAACCATGTGAAACTGTCAGAAAGGTCCTGTTTTGGGATGTTTTCCAACTCGTGCGTCGCATTGGCTTGAATAGTAAGTCATCAAAGCGTTAACGCATTATATGATTTTCTCCACTGCGTCATTTTGTGGTATGTTCATACTGAGAGCACCAGGTCTCGCGACCCGTGACGACATTTTTCCCAGAAAAGAATTGTCCGCGTTTTTCATTTCAGTCAAGACACGTCACGCGTCCAAGAGTCGTTGTTTTTATGACAGTCAAGGCGTACGGGACAAATTTCTCTTCTTCACATTGCCGCGCGGGATTAGCCGAGCGGTCTTAGGCGCTACAGTCATAGACTGTGCGGCTGGTCCCGGCGGAGGTTCGAGTCCTCCCTCGGGCATGGGTGTGTGTTTGGCCTTAGGCTAATTTAGGTTAAGTAGTGTGTAAGCTTAGGGACTGCTGACCTTAGCAGTTAAGTCCCATACGATTTCACACACTTTTTTTTTCTTCGCATTCTGGAGAATGTCTTGAACACTTGATTTAGAGATGCTGCTCCACAATAACGTTGACGCACGACGACCGCATATCCACTACTTGACACTGCCTGCTGCTCACAACTAGCTTGTAAAATGCAAATATTTTTTTAAAACTTTTTGTACAGTCATTGGTTCAAGTTACGACCGTAGTTACTACGCTCAAGTAGCTTTTACGTGGCGACGTCGGCACAGTAACTACGGTGAGAGTGTGAACGAAAGATAGTAAACAACAAATGTGATTTAAGGAGAGTAGACTGAGTATATATTCAGTAATTAGCCGTAGAGAAAGTGTTTAAGTACAGGGAAAAAACACTGCAACTGCTTTTTGCTCCTTTCAGGAACTTTAAGTATTTATTGCAGAAATATATAACAGTTCGACCAGCCGGTCCTCTAAAATAATTTATCTTACTCTTTTCGGGTTTATAAATCGTTCCCAGCATTGTGAAAAGTGACGAGTATATGAACAGTATCTTTCCCATGTGCGAGGGGCGTTCAGTAAGTAATGCAACACTTTCCTTTCTCGACCAGTTTCGTTTGGGAAAAAAGGCGGAATTTGTTGTGGGACATCGTGGAATATTCCCGCTTCAGCCCCTATAGTTCCGTGAGGTGGCCTTCAAATTGTCGTCCCTAACGGAGGTGGGTTCCAAGCAGAGAAGTGTCAACGAGTTTCTTTTGGCGGAAAGCCAGAGCACCGCAGAATTCTTTGCCGAATCTCTAAGCAGACGTGGCAGTGAACAAAAGCACGGTGAGTCGTTAAGCGAGGTGTCTGTCATCTTCGCAACAAGGTCGCGCAAACCTGTCCGATCTCCCTCGCGCCGCCCGGCCGCACACAGTTGTTACTCCTGCAGTGTTGCAACATGCAACCTGATTCGAGGTGATGGACAGATCACGATGAGACACCTCACTGCTTGAAAGAACGTCTCTGTTGGTAGTGTTGACAAAGTGGCCTACCAATAGAGTGATATCAGGCGGTCATAGAGGCCCTCGCAGTAAGGTGGCGTAATAGCGTCGCACTGAACGGAGATAACGTTGAAAAACAGGGCTTTGTAGCCGAAAGAGTGAAGAATAACAATTTATTGGAATCCTGAATAAAACTAACTTGATTTCAGAAGAAAGATTTGTTGCATTACTTACTGAAAGCCCCTCGTACGTAAGGTGTAACGAAGTCCACCAGTGCACTCAAAGATTCCTCGTTCACCCGTAAAAAATTGCGATAATCATCTGGCACTGCTCCAGGTTCTACTAGGGCGTTTGTATGGCCAAGTAAAGAACGCCTTTCAAGTCATTTTTTCACCCATCGCCACTTCCCCTTGTTTTTATTTTTGCAGCACGTAGCGATTGCAATCGCCTCGACGTTCTCGCCACGATAACAAAAAGTTCTAACTGATACGTACTGGGCATAAATATTGCACATTAATATTATATCGATCTCGACCTCGTATTTTCGCACAATTATATTGACACAATATTATAGCGGAATACATATCGAGCGTGCGAGGGCCCCGTAAGTAGGAAGCGGACGCCAGGAGCCGTGCGTGTGCCGTTATTGGCTGGCGCGCCGCCTGCCTGGATAGTAAGAATGGCAGGGATAATCGCAAGGGTAGCGCGCGGCCCGGCGTCGCCGCG
The DNA here is from genome assembly GCF_021461395.2 of Schistocerca americana. Taxonomy (NCBI): domain Eukaryota; kingdom Metazoa; phylum Arthropoda; class Insecta; order Orthoptera; family Acrididae; genus Schistocerca; species Schistocerca americana. The sequence continues at coordinate 751,020,303 of NC_060130.1, read as the reverse complement.
AGATGCTGCGGATATTTCGATCGACCGCGGCGGCAGCGGCGGCCGGCCCGGCCGCTGTCGCAGTCCGCGAGCACCGCACGCCCGACATTCCCACGCAAAAACTCGCGCCCTCCCCTGCCATCGCACAATTAATACTCCTCTCCGTATCACGCGTCCTCATTTATTTTACGCGCTGCCCTCTTATTCCTTTTTTGTACGTCGTAAACATTTCTTTTGGAGGTTGAATATTTCAAATGAATTATCATTTTCATGAACTTATGCTGCTAAGAAATAACTCAAGCATTAGCAGAGAACTGAGGATATAATTCATTTTGTGGTCGAAGCTCTCTTTTTTTGTCGTTGTTGGCTTCCTAATATATACTCTAAGAAAAAAAAAAGGAATACCACGAAGGAATTATCCGAATGGGACGGAATTCGGTAGATATAGTGTACACGTACAGACAAACAAATGATTATCGGTGATTTATTCGAGACAAAGAGCTTCATACATCGACCAGGTCGATAGTGCGTTGCTCTACCTCTGGCCCTTCAACAAGCGTTTATTCGGCTTGACATATATTGGTAAAGTTATTGCACATCTTCACGAGGAATATTGTGCCAGACTTTGTCCAATTGGCGCGTTAGATCAAAAAAATACCGAGATGGCTGGAAGGTCCTGCCCTTAACGCTCCAAACGTTCTCAATTGGAGAGAGCTTCGGCGACCTCGCTGGCCAAGGTGGGGTTTGGCAAGCACGAAGACAACCAGTAGAAACTGTAGCAGTGTGCGGGAGGGAATCATTCTGCTGAAATATAAGCCCAAGATGTCTTGTCGTGAAGAGCAACTAAACGAGGCGTAGAACAAAGTTCACGTCCCACTGTGCTGTAAGGGTGGCGTGGATGAGCCAAAGAGGTCCTGCGATGAAAACAAATGGCACACAGATCATGAGTCCTGGCTCTCTGGCCTTACGGCGGGCGAAAGTTACCAGATCATCTGTTCTGGTTCTCGGGCCTTACGGTGGGCGACAGTTGCCAGATCATTTGTCCTGGTTTTCGGGCCTTACGGTGGGCGACAGTTACCAGATCATCTGTCCTGGCTCTCGGGCCTTACGGCGGGCGACAGTTACCAGATCATCAGTCCTGGCTCTCGGGCCTTACGGCAGGCGACAGTTACCAGATCATTTGTCCTGGCTCTCGGGCCTTACGGCGTGCGACAGTTACCAGATCATCTGTTCTGGTTCTCGGGCCTTACGGCGGACGACAGTTACCAGATCATCAGTCCTGGCTCTCGGGCCTTACGGCAGGCGACAGTTACCAGATCATCTGTCCTGGCTCTCGGGCCTTACGGCGTGCGACAGTTACCAGATCATCTGTCCTGGTTCTCGGGCCTTACGGCGGGCGACAGTTACCAGATCATCTGTCCTGGTTCTCGGGCCTTACGGCGGGCGACAGTTACCAGATCATCTGTTCTGGTTCTCGGGCCTTACGGTGGGCGACAGTTACCAGATCATTTGTCCTGGTTTTCGGGCCTTACGGCGGGCGACAGTTACCAGATCATCTGTCCTCGGTCTCGGGCCTTACGGCGGGCGACCAATCAGGTTGGTATCCACCACTGTTCAGGGCGTCTCCAGACACGTCTTTGCTGGTCATCGGGGCTCAGCACAAAGAGGGACTCATCACTAAATACGGTTCTACTCCAGCCAATGAAATTACAGACCGGAAACCTGTCCAGAGACGCCCAGGACAGCGCTGGGACGCCAAACAAACTGTCCCTCGCCAAACAGCCCGAAACCCAGAGTGATAGTCCGAAATGACATTTCATTTTATAACAGGACTCCTTTGTTTGTCATTCGCGGCACCCTTACAGAACGGCGGTACGTCGACGATATTCCATTCCCCGTTTTGTTGCCCTTCATGGCAAGCTATCCTGTACTTACATTTCAGCAAGATAATGCCCGCCCGCTCACGGCGACAGTTTCTACTGCTTGTCTTCGTGTTTGCCAAACCCTACCTTGGCCAACAAGGTCGCTGGATCTCTTATCATTTGAGAACGTTTGTTGCGTTGTGGGCAGGGCCCTCCAAACATCTCTAACGCGCCAGTTGGACAGGATTTAGCAGGATATCACATAGCAGGACATCCAACAACTCTGTCTATCAATGCCAAGCCGAATAAGTGCTTGCATAAGGGCCAGAGGTATACCAATGTCTTATCCATTTGCGCAATTTGTGAAGCTTTTTCTCTTGAATAAATCATCCAATTTTTTTCTGAAATTGTAATCATTTGTTTGGCTGTACGCGCACATCACATCTACCGAATTACGTCCCATCCGGATAATACCTTCATGGTGAGACTTTTTTTTTCTTAGAGTTTATATTGTGGTATTAGGGTTCTGCCACGAGCAAAGCTGAAAAAACCAATAATTTCATTTTCGTCCTACCATTTTGGTAATTGTATATAGCAAATACAAAAATATTCTGATTAATTGCATATGACAAACTGGAACAAAATATCAGCAGTATTGCTGATATTAAGTTAGAGATGTTGCACCATTGCGATTTCTGACACAACAATGATGATTACGATCGCATGAACTCGGGGATGAACATCGGCAGCCAGCAAGTTATAGGGTGAGGTGAAACCAAAGAAACTAAGTGACAGTTTTCTCGTTACGAATTTGTAGAACACGCGTAAGAATGTCGGAATCCATAACTTTTAGGTGATTTTATGCCGTCAACCCGATTTCGGTGGCGACACCCGCGAACTGTAGCTTGGAGTGTTTCTTTTACAAATTTAGATATTTGTAATCGCGTAGAATTGCATTAAGGGGTGAAACACAGCCACATGAAGATAGGTATGTAATACGAAGGTACACTTTTTTTGTTAATAATCTTATAAATGTAAATAGTAATCTCAAAACTGCTATGTATTGTCACGAAAATTTACTTTACATGTTATCCGACAGAGAATAAATGAATCCACTGACGAAGGTGAAACTTCACCGAAACATGTTTGGGTGTTAAACAAGAAGAATTTCTGTTTTCTCAAGGCAGAAACACATTTATACGCAATAATATTTTGATCTCGAGGGTTGAGTGTCGGTTGCCACCATCTTGAGAGTGTGGCACGGAAGCAATAAACGATGTAATAATTATTTTCTTCATGGTGAATATGCTGAACTCAGGAATGAGTGTCAGTAGCTAGCAACGTATAGGCTGAGAAAAAACCAATGAAACTAAATAACAATTACTTTTTTCGTAATGAATTAAAGAGCAGGGAAATAAAAAATTCTTGTTTGACGACGGCTTAGAGATTCTGGTAGACACCAGATCACTCCGAAAATCAAATGAACAGCATGGATAGTGTCATGAAAAGAGGTTGTAAGGCGTACATCAGCAAAGGTAGAGTAGTCGTTGTGTAGTCGAATTAAACAGATGATGCTGGGAGAATTAAAGTAGAAAATAAGACGAAGTTGTGGATGACTTTTTCTATGTGGGCTGCAAAGTAACTGGCGATGGAAAAATTAAGAGTATGAAATGCAGACTAGCAATAGCAAGAATAGCTTTTCTGAAAATTATAATCACCCTCTAGCAACATTATATGTTATGTTGAATGAAAGAGAAGAATAAATAATTCTTTGTGTTAGAAGATACCTCACAAAGAATAATGTATCAATAATGTAGTGGTTGTAGAACAGGTGATAAGAAAGAGAAAATTACAGTCTTATGAACATTTATTGAGAACTCAAACAGCAAGTTAACGAAGAGAATATTCGTATTTTCTTAGAAAAAGAAAAACAGAAAAATTATGTGCTGGACAGAATAATTAAAGGTTAAACAATGATCAAAGGAAAGTTCAGACAACTCAAGGATTTTAGAAGTGTCTTAGACGCGCTGGAAGAACAAGAGGCACAAGGAAGAACCTACGTACAAGAAAGAACGTTGCAACTGACAGAACGAAAAAAAGAAAAAAAAAAAAGAAAAAGCGTAACCGTTAAGACTTAATGCAAACCTGAAACAGGAACACAATGCAAGGCGAAAGTATCACAATAAATTGTAAATGGATCATAGTCCATAGTTTTCAATATAATGTCTACATCTACATTTTTACTCCGTTAGCGATCTGAAGGTGTGTGGCAGAGGATATTTAATTCAACATAGTTTGTTCCCATTCTCTTCCGTTCTCGAACTGCGCGTGTAAACAACGACCTATAAGCCTCTGAATAACCTTGCTTTTCCGTGATTTTTTCAAAGGCCGCTGGCAGCACTTGATCCGCATATCGTACCAAATCCCACGGCAACCATACTGAGCACACATTAGGCTTCCTTCCCGACGTTACACCTGTTTCCCTGAGGAGCACATCGCCCACCCGATATTGGTGCTTTCAATGGCGAGAATATTTATCATCTGTGTTTGTCCAGATTTTTGAGGAAGATCGGCCCCAGTCCCAACAGATAAGACGCCTTGTGGTGGCTAACATGTATTTTCAGTAAACTGTAACGTTTTCTATCTATTTTAAACAAACGTGGACAGCCGTGCGGTGAGTAAACACATTCACCTTTCATATGGGGAAGCGTTCAAATGTCTGCTACCTTCTGGCAATGACGAAATGCCACGTCAGATGCGTCTGAAGGTTCAAGAGCCGTCACGATTGCCAGCTGACATCATTGGCCCCAGAGGTGCCTCAGCCATCGACATAGATGTCACATCGCCATCACATAAAAGATTCCATCTGCCACTCATTGCAGTGACACTGATCCGCAGCGAATTGATGCGGACATAGAAGACGCAGAAATGTTGAAAATGGAAGTAATCATGATCGGAGACAGGTTAACGAGGATAAATGCGCTTTATGAACTGTCTAATCCTTGCTCAATATAAGACGCTGTAAATATACTTTTACGTTCATCGAACAGAGAAAGTAGTGAAGGATTAGTATTGAGGATAAAAATAACTGTAAACTGCAGAAACTAGAATGACAAAATGGTGAAGGTGAAGAGTGCAGAAGATAGAAGAAACGACGGAAATACTCAGTTTTGAAGGAGAAAATAACAATACACGCGCCGAGCAACAAAATTTCATGTAGCAGTCTAGTATTTGGCGAAGAAACATTTTTCAAAACGAATGGACAGCTGCCTAAAAATTACTTGCGATTGGTAAAACGTGTTCTTGAATTATGTATTTGATGCAAAGACCTGCGTTTTCTTTGCGCTGGTACAATAAATAGGCACATCCGGCCGCCTCCGTCGCTGCGTAGTATGAAAAGTTGGACAAGAAGAAAATTGATCGAAACCGTATGGGGTTTTACAAATGGATGTCGAAAAGGAAGGCAGCAAGCATAATCCGAAACAAAGGTAAGTCAGGTTGTACACACTAGAAAAGTCGTGCGCGGGAAGCCTTAGTACGATAGACCTTTGGGGATACATGGTCTTGGGTACTAGGAGTAATTAATTGCTGCAGCTTACCAGATTAATTAATCTAGTAATGGAAGGCGATTAGCGGGTAAGAACTGTGGGTCAGGGCAAAGACTGAGAAATATACTAGACACTATCAAGCTTGGTACGTGTAACAGGAATAAATCAACGGCTGTGTAAACCAGTGCACAGAATACTTACAAAAGAATATCATTTTATGAGGGGTCGCACTTGGAGTTGCAAACTACGTTAAGTTTTTCAAGTTGGTGCCACTCTTGTGTCATGGGAAAGAGTGATCATAAAGTGAAGCAGTATTTATCGTGGACTATAATCGTCGATACGAACACTGGCCAGCAAAACGTATACTTTGTTTTTGTAATGCTTTACACCAAACATTTCAGTTGATAATGAAATGGTAAACATTAGAGATGAAACACATTTTCAGATGTTCTAATGGACTCCATTACATTCAGAACATCAATAGATACTGCGCTAAAATGCATGAAATATTTGAAAACTTAATGTTTCCCCATTATAAACAGTGTCAGGTCCGTGGTATATCGTATAGGTAACGTTTCGTAATTGCATAATAAGTGACATATAACAGCATAAGAAAATTACACTACAAAAACTTCGAAGGCAAGAAAGCGAATACTTGTCACAACACAACTTCATAAATACTGAGGTTGATCAATATTCTTGTTGCACAGTTACGTACGAGTTGGTACACTGCGCGATAATACCAATTTAGAGTTGTGGTAAATCCAAAATAAAAGCGAAGTTTCTTTGTTTTTCCCAAACAACGAAAGGTACAGTAAATGTAAATTTTAACGGTACTCGCTGTACGTGTTTTAGATTTCTTCGCTGCTGGAGATTAGGCTAAAGGTAAGAGGTGAGGGTCTTTAGAAGTTAAGGTAAAGCTCTCACGTTCTGGCCCTGGCGGACCAATCAGGTCCGACCGACCGCCATGTCATCCCTTGACCATTGCGTCAACGGATGCGTGATGGAGATGCATGCGGTCAACACACCGCTCTTCCAGCCACTGTCGTGTTTCATGACCTTGGAACTGCTTCTATTAGGCCGAGTAACTCCTCAGTTGACGTAATGAAGCTGAGTGCTTCACGTATCAAGCCGTTCCACCAAAGGCAAAAATCCCTTGCAGTGCCGGGAATGAACTCGGGTCCCCCTGACGGCAGTCTGCCGCCCAGATCACAGCGACAGAGGCGGACGCGTATTTACTGCAGCAGCACAAAAATAACGGAACTATAAAATTTGGCACGTAGTTTCAGAAAGGCCTCCGTACTTGTGGCAAGTCAGAAGAGGACATTTTAGTGGTCGCTGTATGCACGTGTTTATGTTTGATGCCTAATGCATCGATACCTCTAATTCTTCAGAACTTTCGTTCGAAACGGCTGGACGGTCCTCACCAGCACACAGCTATTTACAGCAGCTTATTACAGATAATACATACTTACAGGGCCGCGCGGTTTGAGGCGTCATGTCACGGACTGTGCGGCCACTCCCGCTGGAGGTTCGAGTCCTCCCTCGGGCATGGGTGTTTGTGTTGTTCTTAGCATAAGTTAGTTTAAGTAGTGTGTGAGTCTAGTGACCGATGACCTAAGAAATTTGGTCTCTTAGAAATTCACACGTATTTGAATATACTTACATTATATATTTCTAGCCCTACAGACCACGCATTGCTTCCACAAACTTCTCCGTTCCTTTCTGATTGGATCTCTTTTCCTCGTAGTGTGTTCAATCCCCAGGGCCGTCAGGTCATTCGCCAGATGTCCATCCAGCGCTGCCTTGGTTGTCCTATATGTCATTTGGCGTTTGGTTTCCCGTCAGGTGCTTTCTTCACTGTCTTCCCTGTGGCATACAGGCTACATGGTCCGCCTACTTGACTCTTGTGCTCTTCAGCTTCTGTAGAAACGTTGGTTTGTTGCATCAAGAAGTAACTTTCGTCGTTCTCCCTCCTCCTACATTCTCCTTTATCTCTAAGGTGGGTCCCCACATCATCATCATTACTCGTCTTTCAAGTATTAATAGTTTTTCCTTTTCTCGTTTAGTCATGCTCCAAGTTTCTGAACCGTACATGACTGCTGGGCATATCGCTGTGTTATAGACTCTCACCTCATTGTTTGCTGATATTGATCTTGAACTGTGTCTCCCTGAGGGAATACATGCATTTCGTCCCCACTGATATCCTTTGCTTGATGTGGATTCCTATATTATGGCAAATAATATGTTTACTGATTCTGTAACGAATATATGTTTTGAACTGTGTCTGTCAAATGCAAATCAAATACATGAGGTTAGTACTGTTGACCTTCTTCGTTTTCTCTCTCTCTCTCTCTCTCTCTCTCTCTCTCTCACACACACACACACACACACACACACACACACACACGACTTTTGGGAACAAAATTCTAGTCTTTGTTTCAAACAGTATCTGGCGGCCACCCATTATCCTTCTACCTGCATTCAGTGAATTCTAAATATAAATTTAAAAATTAAGAGGTTTAGGTCCCTCTCAAAGAAGATGGTACAGCTGTGTAAGATCATTGGTGACGTAATTAGTGGCTGTCAACAGTCATCAAACATTCTTAGCTGAGTGGACTTGTCTGTGAATTATTTGTGAGTCCAGAGTTCACTACACAGTCCGATGCGAGAGGTACACAGTTTGCCGCAGTGACGACAGATGTTCATGGTGGAGCAGCTCCTATCCTTCCATTTTGTCTCAGAATTTCCTTTTCTTTTCTACGCTGCAGCTTATCAGTCGGTATTTGTCCGCCTTTTCTTCAAAACTAAGTTCCCCGAGATAAACTTGTGATCTTCAGGACGAACTGTCAAGACCTAAGGTCAAAGTTGTTAACATTAATGTGGCACATCTTCTTGTTAGCCTTAATTAATTCTTAAATCGTTTCCTCTGGCATCCTACACAGCGGGTGCGCTCTTTTAACTCCGAGTAAATCATTTGTTTAGTAGTGCGGTTATTGGACATGCGGACTACACGTCCTGCCCATCATAACTGGCGATATAAAACCATCGCTTCTAAACTGTTGCATGTGTGTCCTCAAGAATGCTGACATCTGTCTTAGCATGTTACATATGGAATCCAATTCAGGCTTCGGTGGTGATTCTGTTTCAACTTTTTAAGATGCCATCTGTAACACGCCCAAGTCTCAGATCCATAAAGCAGGGTGGGAATTACAACTAAATTGTATACGATGATCTTTGTTGCAACATTGACATCATGAATGTCAAGCACTCTACATCTTAGACCTGCAAATGATGTTCCGGCACGATTAATTCTGTACTGAATTTCCGAATCTACATTCGCATTTGATGGGAGGATGTTGACGAGGTAAGGAAAGCTGTTCAAGACACACTACGTCGAGGGTGACACATATCTCCGTCTTTCGCAAATGCTGGTTGGTGAAGGATCAGTATCGTACTGGTTTCAATTTGAGACCAGTCTTTTTGAAGGCTATGGAGAAGGCATTCAGGGTTAACTCTACTTTGGACTGACGACAACTGCGTTATCATCAGCGCACTATAATTCAAACAATGCTACAGAAAATGGTACAGTTCTTGCTCAAATTACACATCTTCCCTATTTCTCGGCGAAGATTATCTTTGGTAAATCGCATGACAGCAGCAACATTAGCGGTACTTACTGCAGTCTATGCGATTTCCTTTCTTAATTATGTGAACTGCCAGACTATTTCTGAAATTAGGAGGCATTTCTTCAGTGTTCCATATCTTAACAGTCAGTTCATGTACGTTTCTTATGAGCTCCTCACATTCTTTGATAACTTCCTCTGATATAACATCAGGACAAGAGGCCCTGTGTTGCTTTACTTGGTTGACAGCACACTTAACTTCATCTAATGCTTAGGAGCCACGTTCTCCTTTTATGGGTGCTTGTTCTATTATTCCCGATTCAGAAGGTCTTAAACATGTACCCTCCACCAAATTCACAATGAGGTAATTGACCTTCTAGAAGTGTACTCTTGTTCCTAGACCAAAGTGGATTTCTACCAAAGATGGTTGAACCATAAATAAGTTCCGTGGCTTGGAGGAACTGTCGTACATCTTTGTCTGTTTAATACTTGTTATCCACCACTCATTCTTCAGCACACAGATAGCTGTTTGTAATTTTGCTTTGGTAAGAGGAAAGGCTTGTTTCTTAGCGATGGAGTTCACGTCTTTTCGCCATGCTTGCAAGGCTTTTCTCTTCTGAGATCAATGCTTCAAATTCTTCATTTTCGTCAACCAAGTTCTGATGTTTCTAATTTTTATATCCTAATCTTTCTTCGCAGGCATCCAGAATAGTGGTCTTCAAGTTCTCCCAGTGTTGTATTATATCATGATGAAATTCCTTAAAATGTGTTTGATGAAGCTGTTTCCTGTACTGCGAGGCATGTTCTGACTTACCCAACTTCTCAATATCAAATATTCGTCCACAGTTCTTGTTTTGTTTCCTCTTCTGGGCGGATAGTGACAAATGCATGATGGACCTAATAAGTCAGTGATCTGTCCATCAGTCATCGACTCCCGTCATTGCTTTCGTGATGAAAACATGGCGTAGTTTTTTCTTGCGAGCAGTTAATGAGATGCCAGTGCTTCTGTCTAAGGTGCTGCCATGACTTTTTTAATAGATCCTTTTCACAAAAGAGGGTGTTGGTAATTGTTAATTCGTGTTCGGCACATTTTGTGAGGTGTCTAGGACCACTGGAGCTTGACAACTCCCTTCTTGTTTGTGGCACCACTTCACACTTTTTGGTCCTTACCCATTCTAGCCAAGTAAGGCTATTTTGTCTTAGTGTTTGATGTCTTACAGGACCCCTGGTAGCTGAATGGTCAGCGCGACGGAAGGTCATATCTAACGGCCCGGGTTCGATTCCCGGCTGGGTCGGAGATTTTCTCCGCTTAGGGACTGGGTGTTGTGTTGCCCTTATCATCGTCATTTCATCCCCATCGACACGCAAGTCACCGAAGTGGCGTCAACTCGAAAGACTTGCACCAGGCGAACGGTCTACCCGACGGGAGGCCCTAGCCACACGGCATTTCCATGTCTGACAGGATGTCATCGAGATCTGAATACAATATTTCTTTCATATCGTCATCAGAGTCTAGAATTGGAGCATATGCGCTGATCATTGTGGCATGCTTGTTCCCTTTCAATCGAAGTCTTAATGTCATGAGGCGCTTTTTATGCCCAGTTGGAAGCTCCGACATGTCCCTGAGAAGCTTGTTCCAGATAGCAAAGCCCACTACATGAATTCGATGTTCATTGGAAGCCTGTCCCTTCCGGAAGAAGCTGTGCAGTACACCTAATTCATTTAATTGATCTCCACTAGCAAGGCGGATTTCCTGGAGTGCTGCTATGTCCATGCTATATCTTCTTAACTCTCTGCTTCCGGGCATTTCATTTGCACCGTCATCAGTATTTTTACATTCCTCGTTGCGAAACATAATTTCTCGTCCTTTCTACCGCACTGAAGTTATACCATTATACACGGTAGTAAGAAGTTGCTGACTGATTGGGGCGCCTTTTGTAGCCCCTTTCCCCATATGAGGTATGCCGAGTGGGCCCTAAATAGCAGTCGAACTGCTCTGCAGCGAAAACCCTAAACAAGACGACCGATCACACACTTACCGCCTACATCCTAAGCTATCACTAGAGTCTTATAGACATCATAATCCTGGCCCCGACACAAGTTTTTGATCGCTACAGGACTTTCGGAAGAGTCAGTATTTTGTTGGAAGGCTGCTGTACGTGACGTCTTATAGGGTGAGACATCAATAAAGGCACTATTCTTCATGACCTGGGAACTATGTTTAGTGGAAAGCAAATACGAGGCAGCTGTTGAACTCCTAATCGTTGCTGTCTTCATTCGCCTTTCCAGCCGAGAAGGACTTACTGTCCTAACATCTGGTCCATCATTGGGGAATGTCTGTGCCGGTGACGACAAGTGGCACATCCGCCTTTAGGGGAAGTTTCCCGTCCAAGGGCAAGAAGTACCCTAACCACTACCAGCTCGTCCACATCCCTGCAGAGGCGTTGGCGCGGTAGCGGGGGACTCCTTACACCGGCAGTCAACAGTTACTTCCCGAAATCATAGAGATGGTAATCAGTGTTTACCTTATGCTCCGACCCAGTTTCAACAGGGAGCTAAACGGAATGTCTTATTTCGTTGTAAAATGCTTCGAGCTGTGCAGAACACAATTTTCGTGACGTGTGTCCCACCCAAATTTGCCTATTTGTCTTAGAGATTTTGAATTTCAAATATTTTTATTCATAATCAACCATTAAATGGACTTAAAAAGATATTTATTTTAGTAGAGGCAGTCTTCCAGATCAGTCTGTTATTTTTGATGTGATCGTTTCTGTGCATAATTTTTCAAAGAGAAATGTAGGTGTTTTCTTCTTATTACAGACGTACATCAATGTACAACATAACAGTCTCTTGTATTACTTAAAATCTCAGTACAGGATTGCCTTTGACTACTTTTACTCTCTTGGCAGAACACTAGTTTAAATGCTAGCCTGGTAGAAGCGATAAAAAATTGTTTTTAATTCTATTCCCAACATTTTCATGCTAAGTCTGAAAGTCGATATACCCTGTTTCTTCTTCTAATAATTTCCGGGTATGCAGCCGGATCCCGTCGACATTCTGCCACGATATTTCGGCCCAGAGACGTCCGGCCATCATCAGGTGAGTACACAACTACTGAAGAGCCCAGGTGCAGTCGCGGTATTTATGCCGAATCTCGTGCATGTGAAATGTACTGGCATCCTACAGCGCATGCGTCAGGTGTTGACATGCGCAGCATAGCCGAGTTGTACGTGCTGCCCTCGGTGGTGGAAATAAAGGTTCATCTAGTCACTGAGTATCGAATGACACTGTCGATTCCGCTGTGATTGTATAATTTTAATAACAGGATTCCAATTTTTATCCAGCTGAAAGCCGTTGTCACGATTTATAAGATTATTGGCAAGACGTATTTCCACTGATTCCTTGATTACGGAATTCCAAAAACCGGAAACCGGGGATAAAATTTTTGTTTGTTTCTGTTTGGATACGGAGAGAAACTGTGTATATGCGCTCCTATTCTGCTGTAATTATGTGTATAGACTAAACCTATGTGTTCGAATCCTGCCTCGGGCATGGATGTTTGTGGTGTCCTTAGGTTAGTTAGGTTTAAGTAGTTCTAAGTTCCAGGGGACTTATGACCACAGCTGTTGAGTCCCATAGTGCTCAGAGCCATTTTTTTTAAACCTATGTGTACGAGAGTTTCTGACAGTTGTCGGTAGTGAGCGAAGTTAACCTACAGGAAGTGTTCTGTAATATCGATCTCCATTACTAATGAAGACTCGTCTGTCACAAGTAGTAGAATACTAGAGTATCCATGGAATTATAGTGAATAATGTTCTAAGACAACGCTTCTAACAATTAACTGGCCCGTAATACTTTCGTTTTGAGGTCCCTCTCATTTTAATTGACTACAGCAGCTTTCACTGAAATTCGATCCGCTTTCCAGTCAAAGCACTGCCGCGAAATAAGCTTTCCTGATGAGAGCGGGGGGTTATTCGCGTCGAAAACGGCTGTTACTTTGAAGACAGTATTAAGACATATCACAATTTTCCTCCTCATTAGCAGTTTTTGAAGTCTTAGGCAAGTAAATCAGTAGTAGAATCAAACAAGGTTTCCTGAAAGTATTCGAAGGATCTGAAAACTTCATCAAAGCTTCTTTCTAGACATTGTCCATTTCATTCAACTGCACTTCCAAGTCCTTTGCTGTTCCTGACAGAATTACAATGTCATCGGCAAACCTCGAAGTTTTCATTTCTTCTCCCTAAACTTCAATGCCTTCTTCAAATTTTTCTTTTGTTTCCTTTAATTCTTGCTCAGTGTATAGATTGAACAACGTCGGGGATAGGTTACAGACCTGCCTCACTCCCTTCTCAATCACTGCTTCCCTTTCGAACCCTTGAACTCTTTTAACTGCTGTATGGTTTCTGTACAAGTTGTGTGTAACCTTTCGCTTCCTGCATTTTACCTCTGCTATCTTCAGAATTTCAAAGAGTGCATTCCAGTCAACATTCTCTGAAGCTTACTCTAGTTCTACAAAAGCTGTTAACGTAATTTTGCCTTTCTGTATCCTTTATTCTAAGATAAGCCGTAAGATCAGTATTGGGTCGATGTTCCAACATTAATACAGAACGCAAAGTGATTTTCCCCGAGGTCGGCTCCTATCAGTTTTTCCATTCTTCTGTAAATAATTCGTGTAAGTATTTTGCAGCCATCAGTTGCTAAAGTGATAGTTCGACAATATCACACCTGTCATCACCTTATTTCTTTGGAATTGGAATTATTACATTCCTCTTTAACTCTGAGGGTGTTTCGCCTGTCTCGTACATCTTGCAAATCAGGTGGAATAGTTTTATCATCGTTGGCTGTTCCAACGATATCAGCAGTTCTGAGAGACGTCGATTGCTCCAGAGACCTCAGTTCGGTTTAGGTCTTTCAGTGCTGTGTCAAATTCTTCTCACAGTATCATATCTTCCGTCTCATCTTCGTTTACTTTTTCTCTTTACATAATATTGCCTTGAAGTGCGCTTCCCTTGTATAGCCCCTCTATGGGCTATCCATTCCAAAATCGACACTTCCCAAGTGTGTAAAGAAACCGGTGCACATAAAAAGGTTGGTTGTTACAAGGAACTAAACGAGACAAACGAACAAATATTGTGGCATTAGCGACAGACATTCTTCGCATGGTACAGTTCATTCAGCGTCTCTGAGCGATAAGGCAATTTTATATTTTCTGGAATCGTGACAGGTAAATTAGCCAAATCTGAAGTTAGTGCTCCTCGTGCTGTTCGAAACATTTTAGTTTGCGCTCACTTATGACCGTATAAATTCTCTCTCATTTTTCAATGAGGGCAGAGCCACAGCAGCAAGAAACGCAGCCAAATATAATTTTACTGCTGAAAAGTGTTACTCACTCTATTGACAGAACTAAAACTATTTTTCTTATGTACTTTTTCAATATGGACGTAGCTACACTGACTTGTCGGTGTCACCACAGATGTCGCGATAGTACTTCACCGTCCTCTGTGTGTGTGGACTCAGATTATATACGCGGCTGTTTCGGATAGATGAGAGTAGTGAGCAAAGCTAGTCTACCGCAAACGATCTACAGCAGAGATCTTCATTACTGTTACAATTGTTGCTGCGGCTATTTGTCTGCTCATCGATGTCATTAGATATGAAGCAATATATGAGTTGAGAAAGATAAGAGGAGGCATTGGTCGTAGTCTGAAGGGAACCCTTCTTTCATTCGTCTACATAACTTTTAGGGACTTCAAGAGAACTAAGCTCTAGCTGGGTGGACAGAAATTTAGACGCTCCACCCAGCTATGTGTGGCTTAACCACTGCGCCGCCTTCTCGGAGCGTCTGGTACGTCTTCTCTCAGAAAAGTGTGTCACGTCGTGTATTTCTTCTCGTACGTCACCCAACGAGGTTCGGGATCTTTCTGCAATTTTCATACTTCCAAACCAGCAAAACTGATACACATATATCGATCTGGGCATAAAAAGTCTTAATCGAAATTTAGACTACGTCATGAATTGCTATTGTGACTTCTAAACCCACGTTATGTTTAGAATGCTGGGGGATTTGGGGGGGGGGGGGGAGGAGGAGGAGTTCTTTAAAATATGATTATCGAAATCTCAGTAAATATATGTAGTAAATTCTGTACCTACATCTACATGAATAGCCCGCAGTTACACTTAAGTGTTTGGTAGAGGGTGCTTAGTACCACTTTCAGACTATTTTTTCCGCTTCCGAGTAGGTTCAAATGGTTCAAATGGCTCTGAGCACTATGGGACTTAACATCTATGGTCATCAGTCCCCTAGAACTTAGAACTACTTAAACCTAACTAACCTAAGGACGTCACACAACACCCAGCCATCACGAGGCAGAGAAAATCCCTGAGCCCGCCGGGAATCGAACCCGGGAACCCGGGCGTGGGAAGCGAGAACGCTACCGCACGACCACGAGATGCGGGCTTCCGAGTAGGACGTGGGTAAAATAACACTTATTCCTTCTGTGTGAATACTCTTCTCTATTTGATCACGATGGTCATTTCTCCCCGTGATGGTGCGAGCCAGTAAAATACTTTGGCATTCAAAACAGGAAGTTGATGATTCAAATTTTATGAACAGATCTCACTCCAATAAAGAACACCGTTTTTATAAGGACTGCCACCCCATCTCGCTTTATCATATCTCCTATTTCGCGTCAATACAGAACTAGCTTTCCTCATTTGAATTTTTTCGATGTCCTCCGTCAATCCTACGTAGTAAGGATCTAATATTACGGAACAATATTCCGTAAGAGGACGGACTAGCGTAGTGTAGGCAGTCTCTTTAGTATATTTGTTACACCTTATAAGCGTTCTGTCGATAAAATATAGTCTTTGGTTCACCATCCCATTCAACATTTTCTGTGTGACTTTTCCAATTTAAATTGTTCGTAATTGTACTCCTTTGACATTTGGTTGAATCGACAACCTTTAAGTTTCAACTTTTAAAACTCTGTACGTTTCTTTTCTTTATCTTTCTCTTTAATCATCCGTCTTCAGACTGGAGCTCGCCACAGACTGCTGTCCTGCGCTAACCTCTTCACCTCGCAGTGGCCCCTGCATCTTACGTCTTCAATTATATGTTGGATGTATTTCAATCTTTGTAGCTCCCCATGGTTTTTACCCTACACGACACACTCTAGTGTCACGAAGGATATTCCCTGATGTTTTAACACATGTCCTAACATTCTGTCCCTTCCTCTGGTCAGCTTTTACGATATATTCCTTCCTTTGCCGATTGTGCGGAGAGCATTCTGATTCTTTATTTTATCAGTGTACCTAATTCTCAACATTCTTCTTTAGTAACACATCTCAGAGGCCTAATTTCGTCTACTTCGTGATCAGTTTTGATGTTAAGTTTCTAGCTGCTCTCGTATCTGCTACTACACTTCACTTTTGTCTCTCAAATCATACTCTGTACACTTTAGGCTGTGCATTCCATTCGATAGATTCTCTAATTCTTCTTCACGTTCACTGAGGACGGCAATGTCATGGGAGAGAGTTGTCGTTGTTATCCTTTCACTCTGAATTTTAATCTCACTCTTGAAACTTTCTTTTATTTCGGTGTATAGATTGAACAGTAGGGGCGAGTACTTCGTTGTTGCTCTTTCAGTCTTCTTGTTCCCCTTTCTGTCTTTTACATACGGTATGTGACCCTTTTTTCATACAGCTAACACCTATTTTTCTCAGAATTTCAAATATCTTACACCATTTTACACTGTCGAACGCTTTTTCTAGGTCGATGAATCCCAGGAGCGTGTCTTGATTTTTCTTCAGCCTTGCTCCCGTAATCAAACGGAACGTCGAAATCGCCTCTCTAGTGCCTTTACAATTCCTCAAGCGAAACTGATCATCTAAAAGATCCTTAATTTTGTTTCCCATGTAACCGAATATTTACGGCGTTTTCTTAGTACTCATGTGGAGGACCTTTTTTTTTTTTTTTTTTGTTTATTCGGATATCTTGTCTGAATCATTTTGTAATTCGCTTTGATCTTCTGTTATCTTCACAAGACGGTAAACGGCGACATAATCTGCAAACAATACAAGACAGCTGCTCTGATTGTCTCATAAATCGTTTGTATAGATTAAGAACAGCGGTGGGCCTACCACACTTCCTTGAGGAACCCCAGAAATAACTTCGGTTTCACTGGATGACTTCCCGTCAAACACAACATTGATCCGTGGAGGGGCAGTACCAGGTGTTCCCTCTGGCCAGGTCCTGTGACAGGGTAAAGGATTGGACGGTGCTACTACTTGGGACAAGCTGACGTAAAAATGCCAAATAGCAAAAGCGTCGTATGTAGATGCTTAGGACCGTACTTAAGAGATTAACGTCAGGCCACGCACCTTCCTGAGCTTACGCACGGCTGCAGTGAACCGAAGAATGTTAATATCAACAAGGACGCCGTTCCATTGGCTGGATATAAAAGCAGAGGGAGAGGAATGTTGTTCCTTGACTTTTGACATCGGCCGTAAGGCTGGGCCAAGCAGCCGACCATCTCTAATGATAACCGGTTTTGAAAACGAGATTAGCTAGACCGACTGCGGACCCTTGTTCCTCGCCGATGTGCGTACATTCAGCATCCCAACTGCGTTTCTGTTAACTAGGAGAAAGTACGCTCACCAAAGCAACATTACACCAAGTACTGTGACAGTCTATAAATACATTAATGAATCACTGTCAATGGAAGCTCCATATCCGCAAGAGCAAATTTGTGTGAATTGTACCATATATTCATTTATTTATTCTGCCGGCAGTCGAATATGTACATCATGTCTATCTGGTTAAGAAAAGTGATACCGAGGAAATAAAAGAATGATACAATAAAGCTGCCTTAATCTTTTGGCTATCCTGTCTTAAATTTCCAGCACTCTAAAACAAGTTTCTGAACTATTTTTGGTTGTCAAGTGGGATTATGAGGTGTGACTGCACAATACTATTTCCTTTGTTTTCGTTTACTGTTCGAAATGGATGAATGAAGCAAGTAAAAGTTTAAGTACCAGAAAAAAGTGTCCCGCGTACATTGTAGAACTCGTGAAACTATTGCTTGCAGTAGGTACGTGCCGTCTCTGGTTTATTGAATCCGCTTTTAAAGCGAGGAAATGACAGATTAATGCTCTATACGCGTGCTTCAGTGGTAACCTAGCCGTTTCTTGTGATCTGAGTAGCAAATAGCAAGTTGAGTCAAGGGCACAAATCTCTTCTTTACGGATATAATTACGGCAATTTCTTTGAAGTGGGGCTAATTTCCAATTTCATTGTAGTAATAATAAGGGATAAATTGAAAAGTCTTTCAGGTGGTCACGCCACTTTAATCTCTCTGCAGCCAGAAGCTCCTAAAGGACAAATTACTAAAACGGTACTCAACTCTTGAAACGTTTTTTGACGTCAATAGTAGAATTGAAACCTATAGTAGGCGATGGCAGGCTAAGTTCTAAGATTCCTTAAAAAAAAAAAAGCGTATTGTTACTGTCGTTCTGACACTCCAAGAGTAATAAAATGAATAAAGGGGTGAAGTTACATAAATTCAGTATTTATCTTAGATACTTTTGGTGTTTCTTTTTGAAAATAGAGAAAGTGAAAGCTATTAATGTCTTATTGTTTAACGGGACGATCGAGAGTTGTAATACGGACTGATCAGGACAACACTCTCCTACAAATTATATCCAGACAAGTTACAGGTTAATTTGAAATGAATGGAAAATAAGAGTGGCCGCGTCTTTCCGATGTTGGTACCGTATGAAAGACTGTAGTTGCGCTTGCATGGATGACTATAAAAGCAAAATATTACAGTTTCATTATTGATTAAAACAGGAGCATTTGCGTGAAATCGTTGACAAGTTTTGCCCTTGTTCTGACATACGCGTACACATAAGACTGCGGCAACATTAGCTCTCGTGTACCGCGTTTTATTAAAGGGGAATAATTCACAAACTAAGATTTTCGTGTTACTGTCACTGGCCTCATAAATTACATTCCTACAGATGTACACTCACTTAAATGTGATTTGCTGAGTATCCATTTAGATGTAGATGTACCTCGTACGTACACTGGAATAACTCGCCGTCAGTTGTCCCACGTCGCATGAAAAATTTATTATGGCTAAAATGGCGGTATCCTCAGTAGTACGAGAACCGTTAAAAACAAACGAGTATGTGTGACCTTTCTATACGAAAGAAAAGCTAACTGTGTGATTACTGTTTTTAATAACTGTGGGAGCTAACTGAATTGGAGGCAATTCAGCACTTGAAAGTATTCCTGAAGCAAATTATTTCCTCAAACTCTTGTGCCGAACCGGTTCCCTTTATGGTACGAGAGCTCAGTAAATAAAATATTTGTCGTGAGGTATGGAGTTCAAAGTAACTCGCTCCGGTCTCTCGTCTCCCATTTCTTTATTATACCCACTCTTTCGCTGTATTCTCTGAAAAGCGTATCACAGGGAAATAAAACTAAGTCGCAACTTATCCTGTGATTATTTACATTAATTTTTCAAAATAAGAGACAAGATTTATTTTTATTGGCAAGAAACGGAGCTCATCTTGTTTCCGAGTATCATATCCATATAATGCATCACCATATTACGTCACTGTGAGTCCATTGTCCTCAACGAATTTTCACCCAAAAAATAATAAAATAGTCATATTTCCGTGATTATATCAGGCCCTACTCATTTCTTTTCTTTCTAACCACCTACAATCAACGACAGATTTCTCAGTAAGTTGAAGGGGTATTCTTCGCCAGTTTTTATTGTGAGTATGTCTCAATAAGTTTTGATTAATTGTTCCCTAGAACCGAGTATAAGGAACAGGTCCGAATACGAGCGTTTCAAGTTTGCGAACAAGTACTCTGTGTATGTTATCACGACATTCAGAAGTCGAAAAAAGATGGAAAAATATTCTTATTCGTTACTGGAACTTGGAAAATAAAAGCATTTAAGAAATTCCTGTGATGTGAATTTTACAGCTCTTATTTGAGATACTTCTCTGTTGAGGCAGTGACCTATATGCTGAGTTTTGTACGGAATTAATTTCATGATTTGTGATATTGCCCTCTGGAGCGACAAGAGGTAACGGTAAAATACCCGAAATTATCTGTAGGTTATCGTTCCAGCTCTCAGTACTATCATTCTGGTTTCAGTTCACTTTCTTTCCTAACTCACGTCATGCAGATATAATTTATTACGTCAAAGCTTCTGTCACACCCTTCATTAATTTCCCTAAAATCAAGCAAAACATCCTGGACACTTATATTTATGTTTCAAATCCTCGTGAACGAGTTATTACCATGTATGTTATGAATTAGCCTGAGACACGCTTTTCGTAACAGTCAGAAATAAATTTATTTGTGTTGGTTCCAGTATAAAGAAGCATTTAGATAACTGATTTCAGATGGTGAACAATCGTCTTTAGATCTTAGCTCCTAATTCAAATGTTATCATAAAGCTCATTGTGAGAACTAATCAAGACTTGAGTCTTGCGGTGATAGTTTGTCGTGTCGGTAATGAAATGGGAACGTTTTGAACGCGTTGACAATTTGGTTTGCAATGGATTCTTGTCCGTTGCTTAAATTTATCCATGTTGTATGGAATTTGTTGAAGTCAACGACTGCATTATAAATTTGTGATATAATTTTTATTGCTTCAGTCAGTTTTTACTGGTATTTATTAGAATGACGCTTTTCGGCAGCATGCTGCCACCTTCACGTGCATTACAGTTCATGTAGATTAATTTCAAGTGTGGTGATGATTATTTACTGGGTGTGCCAGTGAGGTTATGTACCGAAATTTAATCCTTTACAGAAAGATTCATTTATTTTACTGTATACCTGAACTTATTGTACAAAGAATGGATATTTGTGCAGAGGGCTATATTTCGGCGTATGAGCCCAATGGCACACCCAGCAAATAACTGTCATCACACTTCAAAGTAATCAACATGTAACAGTTATGCATCTGATGATGGCAGTATACACGCCGTACTAATAATTATTAGTAAAAAGTGAATTAATCAGTAAAAATTATTTCATAAAAAATATTTTATAATTGGTTACATCTCATAAAGTGCTAGGACAGCAGTCGCATTAGGAGCCATGGTCTGAAGTAAGTTGTCCAACGACTGAAACAAGTTATGTAAGTGGTGCTCAAAATTGTTATAAAAAATTAAATTTAAAGACATTAATTAATCACGTAAGCGAACAACATAATTTTGCTCGATGTATTTTTGTTTGTTTGTTGAAAAAAATTAAAATGAAATTTTAGTTTATCGATCTATATGTGACATCCAGTGGTCCACAGAAATAGCAATATTCAGGACTTGGCACGTGGCTACTATCACCAGGAAGCACAGATAATTTAAACTGGGGTGAAATTCCATTTTGTGCAAGACACTGTTTATTTTGTTTAGTTTTGCTTTGATTCAGCACGCTATGTGTTATCTTCTGTTGATTTTCATTATTATTCTGTCTTGCATGACACTACCACCTGTCAGGTGTTCGTGGTTTTGTACCTACGATACATAATACAGCTTGTCATGGTTCCTGATGCTTTAGTATTGCTTCCCACTAGTTTAGAAGCGTTAAAACTCTAATTTCCCTTGCTATTACTGTTTTTAACTTCTTCTTCCGTTTCACCCTCTTTCGAGTATGATGAGCCCGTCATTTCTTTGCGTGTTGGTCCTTCCTTTGTGCCTAGTATTCCTACGTTATCTATAATCTTCTTCTAATCTCCTTTTCCGAGTGATGCGTTTCGACTTTAAATTTGTATTGGAACCTCATTTTTTCGTGTTTAGCACTTATGTTAGCTGTTCTATTGAGGAATGCTTTTCTGTAACTCTTTTTGTCTTAGGCCATTTTCAATTTTCGTAAACCACATACGTTTCGTTACGCGTTTATGGAAGATATCAAGCATTCATTTATTTAGTCTAATAGAATTCATTCTGGGAAGATATCCGTAAAAATGTAGTCTCCGTTTTTGCATACTATCTGAGGGTTTTTCATTTTCTTGTAGAGAGTTTCATCCTTCATTTATACTATTTTACAATCCAAAAACTGTGTTCTTATGATTTTTCTTAAAATATTTGTTTCTTGTAGTTCTAATTGTTCTACCTGACCTACACAATTCATGGTTAGCGTTTCTGCTGCATAGAATGCTTCTGGTTTGATCACTATTATGTAATGACTAATTCTGCACGCCATGAAAGGGTTTTCTTGTTATTTGTCTCTTTTGTCAACTGGAAGTTCGTATTTTCTGGAGTCTACTATCCTGCGTTCTGTTGCATTTCAACTAATCCATCCCCCCCCCCCCCCCTCCGCATCCCCTAGATATTTAAATTATTTTACTATTTTCTGTTTTTGGAATTTTAGGTACTCATTTCTGTGTGTGTCATGATTCTAGCTTTTTCAAACGCAACGTTCGATCTTATTTTATCGGCTTGTTATTCTAGTTCAAGGATACGTTCCTTTGCTTCCTCCATTGTCTCAGGAAACAGGGCCAGATCATCTGCAAGGACAATAGAGTTGATTTTGAGGTTCTTCTTTTTGCAACCCAGTCTTTATCTTTTTGTTCCATTCTCTGAGTACTTCTCAAGTGCACAGTTAAATAATGATGGGGAAAAACGATCCTCTTGTCTTAGTTCTGTTTTTATTTCAAATGGATCCTGATACTTTACCCATGAATTTAACTTTTGAAAAAGTATTTGTAATAGTGTCTTTTATTATGTTAGTTGTTTCCTTATCGAAAGCCAGTTGTCCTATTACTGATATAGATATTCTCTATCAGTTGATTCATACGACTTCTTGAAATCTATCACGGAAATTACATATGTCTTTGTCCTTGACTTTTGGTATGCCGTAATGTTTTTGAGGGTTAGTATTTGTTCAGAGCATCATCTACCCTTTCTGAACCTTCGCTGGTACTACCCCAGTAGTAGGTCATATAGTGGCTCTGCTATATTTAAAAATACGTTTGAAAGAGTCTTGTAAGTACATCCAGCACTCTCCTCTGTAATTGTGTGGGTCTGATTTGCAGCCTTTTTTTGAAGAGGGTGAGCGAGAGCTCTTTTCCAGTCCATTGGGATCTCTTCTTCCCAAATTTTATGAAAGACACAGGAAGAGATTTAATGGTACTTTTATTAGCATTTTTCATAGTTCGACCAATACTTGATTTTCACTCGATTTTTTTTTATTTGTGAGGCGATTTGTTTTTCAATTCTTCAGTTGTTAGCTGCTCCTAAATCTGGCTTCTCAGAATTATTTGGAGTTATTAAAATTTTTCAAGAATAGGTCCACAATTCAAATATACTGTTTTTAACTGTTACACAGTAATTTTATTTATTTTATCGCAAAACTGAAAGGCTTCTGCCGTCAGCTCACGTTACAGATATGTCATGATGCTATTACGGAAATGTCTCGGTTGCTGTATGGAAACGAATCCGTCGCCTCTAGCATTATTAAGTGCCAGAAATACAAAACATTACATACTATCCTGAGAAGTGTGTTTTATATGTGAAGGGCTTCTTTCAGTTTCCGTTCTGATCGAGTCTCAAGAACAGCGAAACAACTGATCACGGGAAAAAATCAGAACTGTCACAAATAAGAATAAGTGGAACAGTAAGTTAAAGCGAAATTGAAGGGAAAAGGAGAGAGTGGTATGCTGGTGGGCGCGTGTTTTTGGTGGGCTGCGAGAGGCAGGGCGCACGGGTCAGAACCCGGTAACAAAGCGCCGGCTGCGGTCGGCGCGGCAGGGGCAGGGCGGGCGGCGCATGCGCAGTAGCCGGTGCGCAGGCGGCGTTGCGCTGTCGCCGCGCCGCGCCGGGCCGGGGGAGGCGAGCCTTTGTACTGCTCAGCTTGCGGGGCTCGGGCATCGCCAATTCCCTGCCCCGAGTCCGCTCGCAGACGCACTCATCCGCTGAATCCTAACCTCAATACTGCCTCAGAGCGCGGCCAAATACGATACGATGCACTCTGCTATATGTCGTCGACGCTGGAACTGGGATACGGTAGTTTTTCCGTATGCCGTTTCCGTTGGTTTCCCATTGTATCCGTCAGATTTCCAAGGCTATTTTGAAGTTTTGTACCCGAACACTCGAATGTCGCCTACACTCAATCGAAAATGTCTAGCTAGAATGACAGAGTATTTCACTAGGGTTGGTTCGGTGCTGATATTGTTATTGCCATGAAACAGGTAATTGGCAAAAGAAGAGAGCAGGACCGCACACGTACATTGTATTTGTAGACTATGTTAAAGCTTACATGCACGTCTCAAAGAAGAGAGACTGTTGACGACTCACAGCAGTACGAAATACCGGGTGATCAAAAAGTCAGTATAAATTTGAAAATTTAATAAACCACGGAATAAAGTAGACAGAGAGGTAAGAATTGACACACGTGCTTGGAATGACATAGGGTTTTATTAGAACAAAAAAAATTCACAAAATATCCAATAGATGCGCGTCGTCTGGTGATGATCGTGTGCTCAGCCGCCACTTTCGTCATGCTTGGCCTCTCAGGTCCCCAGACCTTAGTCCGTGCGATTATTGGCTTTGGGGTTACCTGCAGCTCGTGGTCTCGCGGTAGCGTTCTCGCTTCCCGAGCACGGGGTCCCGGGTTCGATTCCCGGTGGGGTCAGGGATTTTCCCTGCCTCGTGATGACTGGGTGTTGTGTGATGTCCTTAGGTTAGTTAGGTTAAAGTAGTTCTAAGTTGTAGGGGACTGATGACCATAGATGTTAAGTCCCATAGTGTTCAGAGCCATTTGAACCATTTGAGCTTTGGGGTTACCTGAAGGCGCAAGTGTATCGTGATCGACCGACAATCTCTAGGGACGCTGCAAGACAACATCCGACGCCGATGCCTCACCATAACTCCGGACATGCTTTGCAGTGCTGTTCACAACATTATTCCTCGACTACAGCTATAGTTGAGGAATGATGGTGGACATATTGAGCATTTCCTGTAAAGATCACCATCTTTGCTTTGTCTTACTTTGTTATGCTAATTATTGCTACTCTGATCAAATGAAGCGTCATCTGTCGGACATTTTTTGAACTTTTGTATTTGTTTGGTTCTAATAAAACCCCATGTCATTCCAAGCATGTGTGTCGATTTGTACCTCTCTATCTACATTATTCCACGATTTATTCAGTTTTCAAATTTATACTGACTTTCTGATCACCCGGTACTTTCGAAATTAATTCGCTGACTGCGAATTCTTTGACATCAGCTATACTAGATACAGATCTACTGCCCAATAGTGACATCCGAAAATTTGTGGTGGACCGGGATTCGAACCCTGATTTCACGCTTATCGCGAGCGGCCACCTTAACCATTTCCTCTATGCCTGCAGGCTCCCCGAATCCACCCAAACTTCAATATCCTATGTCTTTCTACCGTAGTCCACTAAATTCATCACACAATGCTTACATCGTTGCTTGGATCCCCTGCAACAGTGAGAATCAGACAAGAGGAATCGACACCAATGTTGTTATCATCGTGTGCCCTCCTTGGCTTGCGGGGTAGTCGAGCCGTTCTAGGCACTACAGTCTGGGACCGCGCGACCGCTACGGTCGCAGGTTCGAATCCTGCCTAGGGCATGGATGTGTGTGATGCCCTTAGGTTAGTTAGGTTTAAGTAGTTCTAAGTTCTAGGAAACTGATGATCTCAGAAGTTAAGTCACATAGTGCTCAGAGCCATTTGATTTGAACCTCCTTGGCTTGCAATACTTCCACGCATGTGTGAGAGAACAGACTGTGTGGTTGTAGTTTATGGCCTCTCAACGGCGAGATTACCAACGCCCTTTCACATACTAAAAGAAACGGATGTGGATCAGATGGCTAAAACTGATGTCACACAACTTATAAAGTGACACTCATTCACGTACTCCTACGTCACTCGCGCTGACAAGGAGAGGACGCGTAATCGTCATCGCCGAATGCGTCCAAATTGATGGTACATGTAGGGCGTGATGAGACAAGAAAGTGCCCCAGGTGGAAACTCCAGGTGGCCAAGCATTTAGGAAATATGAAGAATTTTGATACGGATGTATCACCATGTGCACCTTATCAATTGTGCCTGTGAGAATGTGCGTAGGAACCGGTAAGAGACCTGATTCGCCTTGCAAGGGTCGCAGGTTCGACTACGCCCAATGGCAAATATTTTTGTGCTCCCCGGCAATGTGTACACTACTGACGTCACAATTAACCGCAAAAATGCACTTACCTCGTCGAGAAAAAAAAAAAAGGAAATCACTTCCCGAGAAGCTTGCATCAAACTACGTTCCATTATACATCACCAGCTATCCTCGCACGTATTCAGTGACATGCCGCGTTACGCGTGGTTCGCTGCTGGACTGTGCGATGAAATAACCTGTTTTGAGAATGTCAATTAAGTTTGTTTTTCTATGGAGGTATTAAAAAAGGCGGCGTTTATAACGTGCGCAAGATGCGGTCAAAATTATTGTTGCCCCTGTTTCTTTGATGAATATCATCCCGGTACATGTAATTGATCAATTGCGAAAGAATGGAAGTATCGGTTTACATACACGACGTTCCCGTGTATGTGTTAACTACAATCCCTTTTTAAATGTTTGCAGTTTCGCATTTCATCCTATGATTATACTTTTTGTGCTTACAAAAATTAATGAAATAGCCTCTATGATGTTGCGGTTAATTCTGATGACAGTAGTGTAGCCTACGCGTAACCAAGGAGTACAAAAATATTTGCCGTCGCGCAGAGTGGAACCCGCGGCCATGTGAATACGAACCCGTCCTCTTACCGCTTTTTTAAAAATTATTTTTCATTTTGTTCAGTATAGTTCGTTGCGTTTGGTCTGTGCAGACGTCACATGGCGTCCGTTCAAGTTGATTGTTGATTCCTTTACTCAGTTTTTTTACTACAGAGGACAATCGGCCCTCTGCCCGAACACGCTGAGCTACCGTGTGAGCACCGCTGAGCCAAACACCGCTTCCTAAACACAGTGTCATAGGGACAGTTGATAAGGGCACATGGTGATAGATCCGTATCAAAATACCTTTTATTTCCTAAACGCTTGGCCATCTGAAGTTCCCACTTGGGGCACTTTATGTCTCACCACGTCCTACACGTGCCACGAATTTGGACGAATTCGGCGATGACGAGTAGGCGTCCTCTCCTTGTGAGCCACACTCTGGCCACACACTTTAAGACAACGGAGAAAGGGTTAAAGGTGCGATACCTGGACGTTCAGAAAGGTTCCCCAAAATGCATTTTCCACGCTATGACGTTAAAAACTCGGCACTCTCAACGTTCGAATGCACGGCCCGTGTACCGATAACTTAAGGGTACCTCGTTCTGTCTGCATCGCTGGAAGGAGATACACCACGACCGCGTTCTGGGCTTCACTAGACGGAGCTTATTGTCTGTCACTTCCAGCCAGTCATCTTCCCATCGACACACGATTCTGTACCTCAACAGCGAGACGACAGCGTGCAGGAGCGTGGCATACTGACGTAACTGAGGATTGCAACCCGCCTCTTTGGCTTCTGCATCCTCCCTTTCGTTCCCCGCCATACCCACGTGACCTCGCTCTCAGCAGGAGGACACCTTTTCCCCAGCCGTTGAAAGAAGAGAAGGGTATCCTGTGAAAGAACAGACGCTGTTGACGGTCCACGGCTGTACGAAATTATTTCGATACCAATTCACTGACTGCGAATTCTTTGACATCAGTCGTGTTAGGCTCAAATGGCTCAAATGGCTCTGAGCACTATGGGACTTAACATCTATGGTCATCAGTCCCCTAGAACTTAGAACTACCTAAACCTAACTAACCTAAGGACAGCACACAACACCCAGCCATCACGAGGCAGAGAAAATCCCTGACCCCGCCGGGAATCGAACCCGGGAACCCGGGCGTGGGAAGCGACAACGCTACCGCACGACCACGAGATGCGGGCAGTCGTGTTAGGGATAGACCTAATACCTAACGGTGACATATGAAAAGCGGGAAAGCAGGGTTCGAGGCCCAGACTGGTACACAGTTTCATATGTCGCTGTTGGGTAGTAGATGTTCAAGAGCGTGTTGAAAAGTAATCCCTCCGATTTTTTTTATGTGAAAACTCCTAAAGATTTTAAAACGAAACATGTTTTTATCATTGTACAGCTTTATTCTTCTTGTCTACATAATTATTTCTCAACATGGTCACCCTGGCGACGAACACATTTCACCGGACGAGAGCCCAGTTTGTTGATACCGTCACTTAGAATGTTCGACCTCTGCTTGCCTCTCACCTCTGTTTGCACGCCTTCATCACGACTCGAAGGCGTTCGTTACTCTCTGGAAACAGATGAAAATCGGATGGTGCCAAGTCGGGTCTGTATGGAGGATGATCTATGACAGTGAGACGAAGGCGTCGGCGTGTTGTAGATGTCACAACGCTCTCGTGTGGTCTGGTAGGGTCATGCTGAAGCACAGGGTACTCCAAGTGTGGACGAACTCTCCGAATTCGAAACTCGATTAAGCACGCTGTTTCTCGCGCGTCTTCATAATTAATTTACGCATCGCCATGTTAGTTCAAATGTTCAAATGTGTGTGAAATCTTATGGGACTTAACTGCTAAGGTCATCAGTCCCTAAGCTTACACACTACTTAACCTAAATTATCCTAATGACAAACACACACACACCCATGCCCGAGGGAGGACTCGAACCTCCGCCGGGACCAGCCGCACAGTCCATGACTGCAGCGCCTTAGACCGCTCCGGCTAATCCCGCGCGGCGCCATGTTAGTCTCTCCAATTCGGATTCAACCAGCGGTGAAGAGCGCTGAAAGATATAGACATGAAGAATAAGGATGTAGAATGTTATTAACGTTTGTTTTATTTAGAAAGAGTTTTTCATATAAAAATGCAGAAGAGTTACTTTTCAGAACGCTCTCGTGTAACTAATACAGCCAATGTGAAGGAATTCGCACTCAGCGAATTAACTTCGAAGGTATCAAAGGCTTTGACAGAGTACTAAGGAACAAGCTATGGAACTTCATGGTAAGAAGGAGAATTCTCGAACATCTTACAGAAATGCTGCCGGCCGCGGTGGCCGAGCGGTTCTAGGCGCTTCAGTCCGGAACCGCGTGACTGCTACGGTCGCAGGTTCGAATTCTGTCTCGGGCATGGATGTGTGTGATGTCCTTAGGTTTAAGTGGTTCTAAGTTCTAGGGGATTGATGACCTCAGATGTTAAGTTCCATAGTGCTCAGAGCCGTTTGAACAGAAATGCTGAAAACGTTTACGACAAGGCACATTTATGTGATGTTCAAATGTGTGTGAATTTCTAAGGGACCAAACTGCTGAGGTAATCGGTCCCTAGACTTACTCACTACTTAAACTATCTTAAACTAACTTATGCTATGAACAACACACACCCATTCCCGAGGGAGGACTCGAACCTCCGGCGGGAGCGGCCGCGCAATCCGTGACACGGCGCCTGAAGCCGTGCGGCCACTCCGCGCGGCACAGTTATGTGATACGAAGAGCCCAAGAGGATTCGGTTCAGAATACATTAAAATTTTACAGATTGCTTTCGAATATATCTATAGTGAGTAGATCCTCCAGGATGTAGAGCGTCTCAGAAAAACAAGATAATACTATAAATATTTACAAAGAAAATCAAAATATGCTAATGTACCTTCCGCAGATCCCCCTCCTCCAGTGAAATGATTCTCATGATTGTGGAATAAAAAAATGGTTCAAATGGCTCTGAGGTCATCAGTCCCCTAGAACGTAGAACTACTTAAACCTAACTAACCTAAGGACGCCACACACATCCATGCCCGAGGCAGGATTCGAACCTGCGACCGCAGCGGTTGCGCGTTTCCCGACTGAAGTGCCTAAAACCACTCGGCCACAACGGCCGGCGATTGTGGAATAAGTGAAAAAATCTTGAACATATTTTCATCAAAAGTGTAACAGCAAACTTGTCACAGAAATAAGTAGGTGTTCAGTACAGTGAGGTGCGTATTATAATTTTTGGCCTATTGTTGCCATGCACCATGAAACATATAATCGTTTTATGACACTTAATTACGACAAGTCTGCTTCTTGTCGTCGATTCTATTTTTTTGTACACCGATGACGCCTTTAGAGAACAGAATAGAAAAGAAAACTTCTACATTAAGGTTCTGAAAATGCCGTATATGTGTGTTTCTCCTAAGAGACGTCAGGCGCATTTTCACTAGTATTTCGGCAAATATTTGCAATTTCTTTTCTGCATTATGCAGCTGGAGTCAGGCCAAACATGTACTCCTCGTCACGTCTTTCATGCGACGTCCAGTGTCAACAGAAAGCGTCGGTTTGTTTCTCGTTACAAAGAACGTGCCCATTCTATGGAGCGCTCCCAAATTAGTCTGATATTCTTTTTATCGATATGTATTAATAGGGGCAGCAAAACTCGAAGAATTAAAAGCAGTCCAGCAGCAACTCTCTAGCACTTATTGTTTGGCGATAGCACTCTGCAGCTCGTGGTCTAGTGGCCAGCACTGCTACCTCTGGATCACAGGGTCCCGAGTTCGATTCCCGGCCGGGTTGGGGATTTTCCCTGCCCGCGGACTGGGTGTTTGTGTTGTCCTCATCATTTAATCGTCATCCTCATCACTCGTGACAGTGGCTAGATTGGACTGTGGAAAAAATTGGGACTTTGTACGGGCGCTGATGACCGCGCAGTTGAGCGTCCCACAAATCAAACATCATCGTCGTCATCTGCGCGGGCCAGAGCAATGCTGTCGCTGCTGGAGTACCGGTTAATCATCGAGTTTTGCTGTCGCTGTTAATATATATCGACAACACAAACATCGCACTAGTGTAATCTGCGATCGTTTTATCGAGTAGTCACGCAAAATACCGCTTTAAAAATCATTTAGTTCATGGAAGACGTGATGAGCAATATTTGTTTGGACTGACTCCAGCTACACAATGCAAAAACGAAACTGCAAATATCTGCTGAAACACCAGAGAAAATGTGAATGACGACTCTTTGGAGAGACACCTTGTGTATACAGCGATAAATTTGTCTTGGTATGCCTTGATGCTCTGGTTTGCCATTAGTCAGTTGATTGTTTTTATTTCTGAATATACGTATTACGATGAGCTCTGTGTGAAATGAATAAAGTAATGGTACAGTGTAATATTGAAATTTCACTTCATAAAACGGAACCCACGGAATTCTGTGGTCCATCTCACGTCCGCTGCAAGTTTATTCCTAATAAATCCATTAAACGGTTAAGCCAATTTACTTTTCATGGTTGCACACTCTCACATTTTGAAAAACTTGATACTGAAAAGAAATTTAAAAAGTAGTCGAACTTGTAGAACAATAACTAGAACGCTAAGAAATGAAGTAAGGATGAAGACAATGCTTGAGTTCTAAAAGATTATGTCGGTATCAGCAGGGTATTAATAAATGGTTCCTAGCCAATGCTTTGTTACTAAATTTCGAAAAAACTCACTGCATGCAGTTTAGAGCTTGTAGGAAGGCTCCTGGCTGTATATACTCGTAAGTAAAATATGACGACGGACCTATGGAGGAAGTCGACGCTGCTAAATTCGGTTGATTACAGCTTGATAACAAATACAACAGAGAGGAGCATACCGCATAATTGCCGAAGCACTTAAACAAGTCTCTATTTAGCACTGAAAGAAGATCAGCATAGGTCGTAATGTCCTTTCTATTGCATTGCAGATCTAGATTTCAACTGACAGTGCAGCTATCGTCTGTGCGTTATAAGTAGTCATGTATACTGAACGTATTTATAACAACACATATTCCAATCTTAGTCACACATGTACCTTTCAAAGGAATCATTCCGTCATTTGTCTGAAGCAATTTAGGGAAATCACGGAAACACTGAATCCGGCTGGCCGGACGAGGATTTGAACCGTCGTCCACCCGAATGCGAGTGCAGTGACGTGACCACTGCACCACCTCGCTCAGTACACCCGTCTACAAGAGGGGCAGCGGAAGTGATCCACACAACTATCGTCCAATATTCGTTTCTTTTAATATTTGTAAGGACGGTGTTAACCTCACGGTTAGCCGCCCGTTAACACCACACACACACACACAAATTCTCTCGGTAATAAAAATTAAGGAACTGCTGCCCAATATATTTATTCCGTAATGAAATTTGTCATTAGAAATATCTCTTTTTCAAACCGACAGCTCAGTTCATGGAATCAATACTAGAAATTAGAATACTTCTGGCTGGCTCTGAGCACTATGGGACTTAACTTCTCAGGTCATCAGTTCCTTAGAGCTTAGAACTACGCACACCTAAATAACCTAAGGACATCACACACATCCATGCCCGAGGCAGGATGCGAACCTGCGACCGTAGCGGTCGCGCGGTTCCAGACTGTAGCACTTGGAACCGCTTGTCCACTCCAGCCGGCTAGAATACTTTTCACAGTGATTTAAAATCATTTACGTTGGTTTAAAAAGGTGTCCATTATCCAGGCACACACATTTTCAATAACTTGTCAACAGCCATAAAAAGTTTAACTACCAATAAGTTTCAGTTTAAGAGGAGCCTAAAGGATTCATTGGTGACCAACTCCATCTACGCCAGTAATGAATTTCTACGTAGAACCAAATGGAGTGTATATGTTACTAATAATAACAACTAATGCAAGCATTCTTGCAATCTGACTTCTCTATTAATTCAGTGCAGTATTACGGCCACTGTAATTAAGTGTCATAAAACGATTATATGTTTCATGGTGCATGGCAACAATAGGCCAAAAATTATAATACGCACCTCACTGTACTGAACACCTACTTATTTCTGTGACAGGTTTGCTGTTACATTTTTGATGAAAATATGTTCAAGATTTTTTCACTTATTCCACAATCGCCGGCCGTTGTGGCCGAGTGGTTTTAGGCACTTCAGTCTGAAGCAATTTAGGGAAATCACGGAAACACTGAATCCGGCTGGCTCTACGGTCGCAAGTTCGAATCCTGCCTCGGGCATGGATGTGTGTGACGTCCTTAGGTTAGTTAGGTTTAAGTAGTTCTAAGTTCTAGGGGACTGATGACCTCAGAGCCATTTGAACCATTTTTTTATTCCACAATCATGAGAATCATTTCACTGGGGGAGGGGGATCTGCGGAAGGTACATTAGCATATTTTGATTTTCTTTGTAAATATTTATAGTATTTTCTTGTTTTTCTGAGACGCTCTACATCCTGGAGGATCTCCTCACTATAGATATATTCGAAAGCAATCTGTAAAATTCTGAAGCTTAGGTTAAACGAGCAAGGACAAATGCAGAGTCCAACTCTCCGAGACGCAATTTCTTCTATCAGTTGTGGGGGTGACGAAGAAGGATAGAAAGAGAAAGGATGATGTACGACAGACACGCAATTTTTACAGCTAAATGGCAAAATTGAAGATCTTCTATAGAACAGATGAGCGATAGAAGTTTGTCAAAATCGGTTAACAGGAGTTATTCTAGAGGGTTCCGCAGCCCACCAGAGAGAAGATGGAACGGTCAAGTTCTAAGTTCACAATAGGTCGGAGGGCTTAATGCTTCATGATGATGACGATGGCGATTATAAAGAGGATGACAGATTCCCCAACAACGGGTACTTCATGAAGGCCACAGCCGATTCTTTGCCTTAGACTTGTCCAGTCGTAACTGATCTTCCGTTTCTCATGACGTCAGCACAATAATAAACTGTTACAAATAATATTTTATTGAGGGCAACCGCAGATGAAGTATTCCATGTTTCAACAATAAACCGCTTTCAGCTTTATATGAGCTTTTATTTACAGGAACACGACCGGTTTCATGATATCAAATCACATCTTCACGTGTACATCTAAACAAGGTATGAAACATACAATTGACATTATGATAAAAACGGATATCTATCCTAATAAACTAACCCGTATGACCACCCGTATGAATATACTCACACGTCAGTTAAACATTAAGGGGGACTCAGCCTTCTCAAAATACAGTACTGTTATCTGCAACAAGCAGGACGTCATAGATCAAACTCTCCAGTTGAAAAACTAACATGTTAAAAGCGCGTTAACATACAATGGAAAGAGCAAAACAAGAAAACAAAAAGGGTAGAAACTCCCAGCTACTAACGTTGAAAGTCCGATGGGTTAAGAAAACTCACTTCATATCAGGAAGTAGTGGTCAACAACCCTCCAAACGTCTTGTTGTGCCGGGCCGTGACACATGCGAGCACGTTGACTAGCAGTGTGACCTTACACGGCGAATGAGTTCAAAACGCTTGAAGACAGCTGCCAACTATCTCACAGGTGGTTGCTTACAAAGTTCCAAGAACCAGGATTTAGCAATAAATCGAGGAATATACTACAGCCTCATGCGTATCGCTCCCGTGGTGGCCGAGAAACCAAAATTTAGCTACATGATGGGAGAGGAATACTGACGTTAGCCTCCTGAGGGCTTTGAAATAATTCAGTGGCGACAACTGAAAATCTGAGCCGGATCGGACCTTGAACTAAGATTTCCCGCTTTACGCGAGCGGTCGCCTTAAGCGTTTTGGCTATCCGAGCGCGCTTCGGACGTGTTCGAAAGAACAGACACCACACGTATAATGGCAATATCTAAGCCTTGACGGTGATTCATGATATTTCAAGTGTGGATGCACCTTAGGACCGACCTCTTGCGGGGATAAAGCGAGATGCTGCGAGCAACGAGGAAGATGGAGAGGAGAGCGCTACGACAACAGTGTGCGACAATTTAGGAATTTGGGTCGAATGTGAAGCGCGTCCGGATACTGCAATCAGTTAAGGCAACAGCTCATGTAAAGAGAGAAGCCCAGTTCGAGTCCCGGTGCGGTACAAATTTTCACTTGCCGTCACTGAATCATTTCATTACCCTCATGAGGATGACGTCGGTATTCCTCTCTCATCATGTATATATACGGTCGCGGAATCATGACTGCGTGTCGGCCGCAAAAACGGACACATATAAAAGTAAATTTTAACCAACTGCGCATACGTAGAAGCATTAAGCTGGCGTTTTTCTGGCAATCCTTTCGCGATTGGAACACGAAGAAACCCTAATATTCGGTACAATGGGAAGAATGTACATTGCAGTGGTTTGCACAGTATGGATGTAGGTCTACATGTCCAGAAAAAGAAGAGTGACTGCCGAAAATATCTTTTAGAACACAAATCGGTTAAATAGGGTAATGGTTACACATACCTGCCAGTCATACTCGGCAGCGACTTCGCTCAAGGGCTGTGCTGTCAGCATATCGTATTTCTGCTAAAGAGCCGTGCGGAGGACTGGAAGAGTCCTTGGGGAGTGTTGACGAGCTGCGATTTATGCTCGGTGCATCCCAGGCATGCTCTAAGAATTCACATCAGAAGAATTCTCTGGATACAGCTCGAGGTGATTGTCTACTACTCGTCTACCATAGCAATAGGCTGCAGGAATGTTGCGTACGTTGTTGTAACTATCCATCTCTCTATCTCTAAGCGTTAACAGTATCGCTCCGACCAGCAGCTAACAAGGGAAGTAACCCAGCTATAACGTCTCAAACCGAATAAAAATGATTTTAATATACAAATATGCTTCTGTACTATCCGTTTTTATCATAATGTCAGTTGTATGTTTCATGCCTTGTTTAGATGTACACGTGAAGATGTGATTTGATATCACGAAACCGGTCGTGTCCCTGTAAATAAAAGCTCATATAAGGCTGAAAGCGGTTTATTGTTGAAACATGGAATACTTCATCTGCGGTTGCCCTCAATAAAATGTTATTTGTAACAGTTTATCATCGTGCTGACGTCATGAAAAACGGAAGACCAGTTACGACTGGACAAGTCTAAGGCAAAGAATCGGCTATGGCCTTCCTGAAATACCCGTTGTTGGGGAATCTGTCATCCTCTTTATAATCATCATCGTCATGATCATGAAGCATTAACCCCTCCGACCCATTGTGAACTTAGAACTTGACCTTTCCAGCTTCTGTCCATCTGTCATTTGCACACAAAACTCTTAATTTGTGTACAATTAACAAATTTAAAGATTACAGAAGAAAAGAAGATTTAAAACTCATAAATGAGGTGTTATTTGGCAGATAACCTTTTCATTAAACAATGTAGATTAACACATATAGTACTTATACATCCGTCTTTCTCAAGATAGAAGTCCTGTGTTTTCGTGCGTTCTTAGCTTCTTTGTAATCGAACTGAATATGTGGAGTTTCAGTGAAATTGTCAAAACCGAGCGAAATGGAACAGATCGTGACAAAGATGCCGCACTCTTAAAGTAGGTTTGCGCTGCTACCATGGTTGAAAGTGTCTGCACTGATTTCTATTTACCTGCTTTCTTCAGTGGTAATACAACACGTCAGCCTACTTTCTAGAAGAAGGTGGCATTTTCAGGGGGTAAATATGAGACAGCTCTCATACGCAACACATAAAGTATCTGACCAAAAGTATCCAGACACCTATTAATGGACTTTAATACGCGGTGTGTCCACCCTACGCGTTTACGATGGCTTGAGCTCTGCTGGGGACACTTTCAGTGGGGTGTCTGTGGAGAAATGACTGCCCATTCTTCCTCAAGAGCCGAAACCAGAGATGGTAATGACATTAGACGCTGGTGTCTGGAGCGAAGCCTGTCAAAGGTGTTCCATTGGGTTCAGGTATGGACTCTGCGCACGTCAGGCCGTTCCAGTAATGCTATTTTCCAGAAACTATTGCCTAACAGATGCTGCTTTATGGCACAGTGCATTGTCAAGCTAACACAGTCTTCGCTTCTGAACAGTTTCTCTACTGTAC
The DNA here is from genome assembly GCF_021461395.2 of Schistocerca americana. Classification (NCBI taxonomy): domain Eukaryota; kingdom Metazoa; phylum Arthropoda; class Insecta; order Orthoptera; family Acrididae; genus Schistocerca; species Schistocerca americana. The sequence goes on along the minus strand of NC_060130.1, from coordinate 750,983,463 downwards.
GCAGACACAATTCTGTAGAGTTTGTTCTTATCCTTCCGCATTTAGCGTTTCCTTAAGCGCATTGAGGGGCCACACACTAACCACCGAAAACACCCCCATACCCTAACAAAAATAGCTCTGGCAACTATGGGACTTAACTTCTGAAGGTCATCAGTGCCCCTAGAACTTAGAACTACTTAAACCTAACTAACCTAAGGACATCGCACACATCCATGCCCGAGGCAGGCTTCGAACCTGCGACCGTAGCGGTCGCGCGGTTCCAGACTGCAGCGCCTAGAACCGCTCGGCCACCCAGGCCGGCCCCCCATACCCTAAGACCACTTCCTCCGTACTGTACTGTTGGCACAACTCATGATGGCAGGTAATGTCCTCCAGACATTCGCCAAACCCAAACCCTTCCATCGGATTGCCACAGGGTGTAGCGTGATTCATCACTCCAGCGGCTTCGCTCTGTGCATCACTCCAAGCGTCGCTTAGAATTGGCTTCAGAAATGTGTGACTTTTGAGGAGCTGCTCGATGGTAGTACCCCATTCTTTTTAACTCCTACGCACAGTCACTGTGCTAGCTGGCCTGCTAGTAGCACTTTGGAACTCTCGACTGATTCCTTTACGTGATCACTTACGATTGTTTACCACCACCCTCCGGAATGCCCGATGATCCTTGTTAGTACATGAGCTCTGCCTCGTGTTGGTTCTTCCTCCGTGTTTCCATTTCACGATCAATCAAACGTATTCGACTTGGGCAGCTTTAGAGGCGTCGAAACGTTCCTGATGGATTTGTTACTCATGTAACATCCGGTGACTAGACCACGTTCGAAGTAACTGACCTACGCATTCCACTGTTATTGCTTCTCTACGACAACACAATACTCAACTCCCCCCGCCCCCCTGCCTCCTTTTATGCTATCCGGTCAGGCTCCCGTGACGTCTGTTGATCAATTCACCATTACATACGTGTGTCCGGATACTATCGATCAATTAGTGTAGTGTAAACAAGAAAGTTTTATTTACTCGAGAACTGCTTTGGAATTGCAGATGATGCACTGTGCAGTTGCATGGAAAAATAGAGAGTGTGAATAATGAAATTCTTCTGAAGGTATTAATAATAAACTTCATGGCAGATTAAAACTGTGTGCCGGACCGAGACTCGAACTCGGGACCTTTGCCTTTCGCGGGAAAGTGCTCTACCATCTGAGCTACCCAAGCACGACTCAGGTCCCTTCCTCACAACAGTACTTCTGCCATTATCTCATCTCTTACCTTCCAAAATTCACCGAAGCTCTCCTGAGAACCTTGCAGAACTAGCATTCCTGGAAGAAGGGATATTGCGGAGACATGGCTTTTCCACAACCTGGAGGATGTTTCCAGAATGAGATTTTCACTCTGCAGCGGAGTGTGCACCTGATATGAAACTTCTTGGCAGGTTAAAACTGTATGCCGGACCGAGACTCAAACTTGGGACCTTTGCCTTTCGCGGGCAAGTGTTTTACCGTCTGAGCTACCCAAGCACGACTCACCCCCCGGCCTCAGAGCTTTACTTCTGCCAGTATCTCGTGTCCTAACTTCCAAAATTCACAGAAAGGCTAAGGTCCCGAGTTCGATACTCGGTCCGGCACACAGTTTTTATCTGCCAGGAAGTTTCATCTCAGCGCACACTCCGTTGCAGAGTGAAAATGTCGTTCTGGTATTAATAATAGTTAACATAGACATACTTGAAAGATTGCAATTTAAGTGTTACCACAATTCAAATCGGTGTAAAACATTTAAAAAATCCAGGTTGTTGGTGATAACTGCCAAATCTGTTTTAAAAACAGGAAATAGAAATATTAAGCAGCAGACACCAATATAACGAGCGTCATCAATAACTAACTGCTACGGTCGCAGGTTCGAATCCTGCCTCGGGCATGGATGTGTGTGATGTCCTTAGGTTAGTTAGGTTTAAGTAGTTCTAAGTTCTAGGGGACTGATGACCTCCAATGTTAAGTCCCATAGTGCTCAGAGCCATTTGAACCATTTTGAAAGTAAGTTTTAGTCGTCAGTTACATTTGCCTCTCAGCAAATTTGGAAATTTGTGGTAAGGTCTTATGGGACCAAACTGCTGAGGTCATCGGTCCGTAAGCTTACACACTACTTAATCTAACTTAAAGTAACTTACGCTAAGGACGACACACACACACACACACACACACACACACACACACACACACACACTTGCGCTAGGGAGTACTCGACCCTCCGACGGGGATGCCTCTCAGTATTCGAGACAAATTTTAATGATGGCTTCTGGAATTGGATTGATCCTGCAGGAGTTGCAGAATGTAAATATGCTTCCAGAATCCCACCTGAAATTATTATAACTACCAGGTGGGGGTAGTTTTTGTGCAGTTCCGCATTCAACTGGACGTCACACTGTTTGCTTTCTGCCAACAAAAGGTTCAATATAGATTGTTACATTGCTTTTAGTTTGCCTTTTTAATTGATAGCAGTATCATGTTAAGGTTTGCCACACAGAAATTTCACCCTGAGCGTTGGTCATCTTACGAAAGCTAGCAGTGAGTGATCGTCGTCTATCGAGTAGTTGTGCTATAAAATCGGAATACAGGATACTACTGACAGACGCAAAGGAATGCAGTATTCTAGTAAGTAATTCCAAATGTTGGAAAATGTGCATCCAGAGTATTTCATGTGTTACTAATTTCGACAGCCCATGGTATCTTCAACGAAAATGCTGTTTATTTGAAATCTTCTCTTATTTCGCCTTTTACATTCATTCATCAAGAGAAGTTTACTCGGACGTTGTACTTCCCTTACACGACAGCCGATGAATATGAAGTCTTTAAAATTTCCACGCAAATAACTGCCTCAGTTTGCCACTAGAGTTTAAACAGTGGCTATATACAAGTGCGGTAATTAGGGTGCAGCGTTCACTGAACGCCCGAAGCTTTGTGAGAAAGGAAAGACCTGTATGCGAGACTAAGGACTTTCCTTAACGATGGAACGCAGAAAAGTTGGGCAGAGGCGGGCGGCTGCCTCTGTTTGTGTTTTTCTTCAGGTCGTCGTTGCCTGACGAGGATGTCCTCAAACTTGGAACCAAATTTTGTCCGTATGTGAAGACTCGCGCACAAGCCACTGCGCTGCAGCGAAGTTTTCCCGAAGAAATAAAATGAGCCCCTTCTTACTGACTCAAAATGACGTACATGGCGAGACAAATGCAACTGTCGATAATGGCGTAGGTGTGGCAATGCGATGTTACATTTACTACGGCCAATAAGACTCCGAGACGTTGTTCGTTCCGGAGGCACTACATATGAAAGTAATCGCACGTAGGACATCCTTCTGGTACAGAAATAACATATAGTCTTCGAGGCTATCTCACCACTCGGTGACTAAGTGGGTAAATGCTAGACTACACATTCACTGCTCCTGAGTTCCTGGAATTTGTTTGGTCAGGCTCGCGTCATTTAACTTTGGCAATGATTTGTTAACACGAAACGTTCCGAGGTGCGCGTAGTTCCACGCTAAACTGAAGTTCGCCCTGGAACTTGCCAGGTCATCAGTTCAAAGGTCGGAAGAAGGTCAGGGAATACATCTCCAGCAGCACTGTGGCTACTGAAGCACCCTGTTGCTCAAATTATTCGTCAGGCCGAAGATAGTTTCACATTACACAAGCTTGCCACTGTCTTGTGTTGCATGAAGACGGAAGTTCTTTATTTCAGCTATAGAATTCTAAATATTTTTTGGTCGGGGTTTTAAATGAATTAACTTAGCAGACAGCGGACTATTTCATCCCAGACATGTACGATAAGGTTCAGATTGACATTAAAAAAAACCATAGGATTTTCATCGAAATACTTTGCAGTTTTTCTTACGTCCTCCACAAGATTATTTTCCAACAGATACAGAGACCTCATTACAATCTTTTACGGTGTTGGTTGCAGAGTCTTGTCTAAAAGTTCCCATAAATACCTATATTCATTTTACCTCCATCTACATCTATCTACATCTACATCCATACTCCGCAAGCCACCTGACGGTGTGTGGCGGAGGGTACCATGAGAACTTCTATCGGTTCTCCGTTCTATTCCAGTCTCGTATCGTTCGTGGAAAGAAGGATTGTCGGTATGCTTCTGTGTGGGCTCTAATCTCTCTGATTTTATCCTCATGGTCTCTTCGCGAGATATACGTAGGAGGGAGCAATATACTGCTTGACTCTTCGGTGAAGGTATGGTCTCGAAACTTTAACAAAAGCCCGTACCGAGCTACTGAGCGTCTCTCCTGCAGAGTCTTCCACTGGAGTTTATCATCTCCGTAACGCTTTCGCGATTACTAAATGATCCTGTAACGAAGCGCGCTGCTCTCCGTTGGATCTTCTCTATCTCTTCTATCAACCCTATCTGGTGCGGATCCCACACTGCTGAGCGGTATTCAAGCAGTGGGCGAACACGCGCACTGTAACCTACTTCCTTTATTTTCAGATTGCATTTCGTTATGATTCTTCCAATGAAACTCAGTCTGGCATCTGCTTTACCGACGATCAACTTTATATGATCATTCCATTTTAAATCACTCCTAATGCCTACTCCCAGATAATTTATGGAATTAACTGCTACCAGTTGCTGACCTGCTATTTTGTAGCTAAATGATAAGGGGCCTATCTTTCTATGTATTCGCAGCACATTACACTTGTCTACATTGAGATTAAATTGCCATTCCCTGCACCATGCTTCAATTCGCTGCAGATCCTCCTGCATTTCAGTAAAATTTTCCATTGTTACAACCTCTCGATACACCACAGCGTCATCTGCAAAAATCCTCAGTGAACTTCCGATGTCATCCACAAGGTCATTTATGTATGTTGTGAATAGCAACGGTCCTATGACACTTCCCTGCGGCACATCTGAAATCACTCTTACTTCGGAAGACTTCTCTCCATTGAGAATGACACGCTGCGTTCTGTTATCTAGGAACTCTTCAGTCCAATGGTTGAAGTGAAAGATACTTAAAACCGTCCCAGGCTATCATACCACCACCACCACCGAATTTCAGTATCGTCGTAAAAAAATTCATCTAAAATCTGCTCACCTGGTATTCAATATATCCAGTCACACCCATCTGGCTTGTACATCGTGCATCGTGACTCATTATTCCGTAAAACTCTACTTTTCTGCTCCACGAGCGAATGAAAATGGTTCAAATGGCTCTGAGCACTATGGGACTCAACTGCTGAGGTCATTAGTCCCCTAGAACTTAGAACTAGTTAAACCTAACTAACCTAAGGACATCACAAACATCCATGCCCGAGGCAGGATTCGAACCTGCGACCGTAGCGGTCTTGCGGTTCCAGACTGCAGCGCCTTTAACCGCACGGTCACTTCGGCCGGCCACGAGCGAAAGACTATGTTGTTTGAACCCCTGAGCGACGCTGCGGATTTGTTCTTCTAATTAGTGGCTAACTGGAAGTAGCCCAGCCATGAAAACAAAGATCTACCGCTTCTCCACAAATCATTCTTTTACTGGATTACGTGCCTGAGTTTCAATTAAAGTCCTCTCAACGGCTGACAGTGTTCCACGATTGGTTCATACAGTACGTCTCAGGGTTGGGAGAGGCCTCTTATTAAATAATTTGGCCTAACACAGCAGTGGATGTGGTTGGTCCTTCCCTGAGGCCTCCATTTCGCAATAACATCAGTACCAACAGCCCTTCACAAGTGTAAAGTATGCCGGCCGGGGTGGCCGAGCGGTTCTAGACGCTACATTGCGCTACGGTCGCAGGTTCGAATCCTGCCTCGGGCATGGATGTGTGTGATGTCCTTAGGTTAGTTAGGTTTACGGAGTTCTAAGTTCTAGGGGACTGACGACCTCAGAAGTTAAGTCCCATAGTGCTCAGAGCCAGCAAAGTGTAACGTATGTGAAATCTCTGTGATGCAAAACTGGTTTTCGTAGATACGCACAGTGACGACTCGACCAAACTCTGCCTTCTCCGTTGACATATTCTTACAAGATCTATGACGTGGATGCGGGCTGAAATAACAGAACGTGTTCAGTGCTGACCTTTCGGCCACCTTCGTTGACATCAAAAGTGGGCAGTCTACAAAACTTTTCACTCACCTTCTGTTAGTTCGTTTGACTGTAAAATCGAAACATCCCGCCATTTGTTTTCACACATCTTGCTTATACGTGAACACCACTTTTTGTCGTCCGTTTCAGTTATCATTATCCGTATTTGTCTTTCATTCCATAGTTATGCATTTACTTACTGTGATGTAATCATTGTCACGGTGACAAATGTTTTGCTATCATGACTTGCTAGACCCGAGATTAGCAGGTCCGAATCCCAATGGTGGAAAGAATGTTCCCTGTCGACATTTCGAGAGGATGAAAGAAATAAGTTACAATTAATTATGACATTTTGTATCAACATCGCAAGTTTACATCCAAACCTTCTGATAATGCCCGAAAGAACAAGGCCTTAGGGCACATTTGATAGTGTTTCATCGGGCGCATGTGTGTCAATGATTGTGATCCTCTGCAGAAGAATGGGTGTCTGTCTCTTGTTTCACTTTCCCTTCCATTTTCATTAATCGTGCAGCTCCAACATACTCTTGCACTTCAGTTTTGGAATCAATGTTCTGTCTGTATTGTCTTTATTACAAATGAGCTGCCGTAACCTCCAGCTAATTGTAAATCCTGTAACAGTGTGATTGTTGGTATTGTAACTGAAAGTTTCTGAATTTTCCGGAATGTAACTTGCTTTTGACGACAGATCGATTAAGCGACATCGTACTGGGGAACAATAACGGTATTTGTCATGAGCATGGAAAGCGTGTAGAAACCTGTCTTGAGCTGTCTGAAGCAGCTACGATCATAAAAAAGTGATACGAGACCAGTAATCCGATGAAGGAAAAGAAGGAAGGGCAGTTACAGATCCTCGTCCGTCCTGCATCAGACGTTACAGATGGGAAATTTGAGAGGAACAGGCAAGGAATTCGTCATGGTCTGCTTAAAGAAACAATCTTGGCAGTTACCTAACCTGATTTAGGGTAAGTATGAAATATCCAATTCCAGATGACCGAATGGGCATTTGCACTCTCTTTTGTATCAGTCAACAGAATTCCTGTATCTAGGCGTTCATAATCAGCCACCAAGAGTAAGAACGGCTGATCTGGGGACTTCATATTCTCTTACAGACACAGAGATTGGACAGAAAAATGTAAACATCCACTTAAAACCGCGTAGGGCTACCTCCCACATCCACAACAGACTGGAGAGCGATTTGTATAAATCGAGACGGATTTTGTAGACTTCCGCGCAAAGATACATTTATTTCCTTGCGATTCCATGAATAGTTACAAATGTCTTACATTTGTCCAAATAGAAGCCACAGTAGGTCGTTAATAATGATATGTGACGGTTTTTGTTACCAAGGAGTAAGTTATATCATCCGCTTTCTCATTAAACAATTGTTCAACATCGTCAGCCATTCGAGTGGGGTAGACAGATAGTTGCAATCCCTTGATGCCAGCGCTACTGAGTGAATATGGGCATCTAAATTTTTTTTTTTTTTAATATCCAAGCAGCTACGTTTCATTTCAGTTTGGCTGTGAAAAAGTGGACTTATCTGGCCACATTACATTTTTGTTGGGTCAGTTTTCCAGGTTTCGAGCTTCACGCAGGTGGCACTGAAGCATCTTTTTAGCTCTCTAAGCACTATGGGACTTAATATCTGAGGTCATCAGTCCCCTAGACTTAGAACTACTTAAACCTAACTAACCTAAGGTCATCACACACATCCATGCCCGAGGCAGAATTTGAACCTGCGACCGTAGCAGCAGCGCGGTTCCGGACTGAAGCGCCTAGAACCGCTCGGCCAAAGATGCCAGCACATCTTTTAAGCATCTGCTTGGTCTGCAAGTAGTTTGACAGTAGCTGTCCTTCCATGACTTTTTGTTCGTCTCTTCCGTGGCACAGTGTTGTATAGATAAATGCCAGCAGTCACTTTCTTGACAGAGGTCTTCTTGTTAGAGACAACAGTCCACTTTAATTCCTCCGTAAGCCTTGTAAGTTAAGCGTTTCTACAGTTGCTGTGTCTAGCCTACGAATATTTCTCAAAAACTGTGTATAATTTTCTAAGACTGTAAGGGGTGATAATAAGTTTCCGTTTGAGGTGTTGCTGCATCCTATATACAACGTATCGCGACTCCGATGCCGGTGTATAAGCATCGACATGTAGGCAAGGGATTAGGGTTATGTAAGTTGAAGGTGCAGGGCGGAGAAAGGAAAGGGAAGGGAACGACCTATTGATGTAAGCTGCGTCAGGACTTTATGCGGAATCAGCGGCGACGAGTGAAAATGTGTGCCTGACCGGGATTCGAACCCGGGATCTCCTGCTTACTAGGCAGTTGCGTTAATCACTTCCCCACTCGGACATTTCCGAAAGAACAGACACCATGCATTCATATAATAAGGGATATGTGGTGAACTCCTACCTTTCCGATGTGCGTGCAGAAAATACGGAAACTTGAACTATGGCAACTTATTACCAAATGCGTCGAAACAGGACCAACGTGGCGTTATTCTTTTCTTGGCTGCCGAAGGACAAACACTAGTAGACACCCATAGGAGAACGAAGAATGTGTATAGAGCAGCATGTCTGTCTGAAACCACCGTCGTGGAATGGTGTACCAACTACCATGCTGCTGCTTCATGATAACGCACGTCCCCATATCGCAAATGTAACCCAGACGTTACATCAATTCAAGCAAGAGACGCTCGAGCACCCGCTCTTTAGCCCTGACCTCTCCCATGCGATTATCACGCCTTCGGTCTCTTAAAAAAGGCCTTGAAAAGTCTACGACTCCTGTCTGATGAGGATGTGCAGCAGGCAGCCACGGACTTCTTCGCGCATCAGGACACCGTGTTTCACCAAATGGTTATCTTCAAGCCGGTGCGTCAGTAGGATGATTGCCGCAATTCTCACACCGATTTTGCCTGATTGGCAATCCGATTCCGGAACGTACGGTCTTCGAACGGGAACTCTTTGTTCGCCCCTTATAGATTTAACAGATATAGTATATTTGTGAGTACTGAATATTGGCGCGGATGCATCAATTAAACAGAGACCAAGTCTCTCCTCGCAAAATGTCTCTAAAGACTGACACAGTACCAACAACCACTGATGTACTAGCAGATCAGAACTCTTTCAGGAATGCTAAAGTAGAGAAGGTAAACAAAAGACCTTACCAATCTTTTATTGTGAAGCTAACCAACAAACAATGTAGGGGAACTGCTTTGGTCTAGGTGTTCTTATTATTTTGTTCAACGCCTGCGCTAGGCTGCTAGTTTCATTTATCCTTCGGTCATCCTACGGCACTGCTATTTTTGGCAATTTATAGTGATGCCAATGAACGACTTAAATTCACTACTATCTAGAGCAGGGCTTCCCAACGTGTGTTCCGCGGACCCCTTAGGGATCCGCCGGTTCTTTCTAGGCGGTCCGCGGCCACCCTTCACCAAATCGTGTAAAATAATGAGTAAAATTATTGAATAAAAATGTGAAAATCAAATTCATCACTTTTTTTCGTGTGAAAAAAAGTGTACTTTTACTTCAGGTCGTATTCCCAAGCAGCCTTTGCGGTTCCTAAGTGAGAACGCATACACAGTTTAGTGCCGGAGAATGCGGCTTCTCTGATCGACTGTTTCGCAACAATACGGGGGTCGTTTGTGCGCCGGCTCACGGCGCTAGATGCGCTGAAACCTTTTACGCATGCGCGGAGCGACCTTTGTCGACCAATCACAGCACTCGCTGGCACGTATGCGGCCCCTGGCATAATTTAAACTTACTTTATCAGTGCACCACTTATTTCATAAGTCGATTTTTGACCTTCAAGTTGTTTTCATTCATCTCTAAACCAAAGACTATTGATACTTCGGGCGGGGGGTGGGGAGGGGAGGGTCATTGGGAACAGACTAGGGGTCCGCATTGGATTTTCGACTGAAGACGGGATCCACCAGCTAAAAAGGTTAGGAAGCCCTGATCTAGAGGAATGAGCAAAACCCAAAAGCAGAATTCAGTCGTCAGTTCTGGCACCAGCGACTTCTCGGTTGCAGTGAACAGTCTCGTCCTGACGGTGCCAACCCAGCTATATCTCGCGAAGAAGCGACTCTCTTAGATCCATCTTTTGCACCTGCGCTGCATGCTAAGACAGAGCTGGGTGGAATGATAACGCTGCAGCAGTCTCGTGACCAGACTGAGTCGTCCTCCAATCTCTGGTACGCTCGGAATACTTAGAGGGCGATACGTTCGTAGGATATACAACTGAAGTCAACCTTGCTTAACGAAATGAAACCGCTCAAACCTAAGGCTTCGTGTGCACATCGTGGAACTGAGACTAGTAAATTTTATAAACCAACTACTTTCAAACTATTTTACTTTAAGAGTTTGCTAAATATTAGCTGATGAATTGGTCGGGTGCGGTGTTAACGGCAGCATACGCATGGGTCGGCAATTTCCTATTCCGGTTGTGAGATTCGACTTTCGAAATTTAGACGAGTTTAATACATGAAGACGAAACGTAGTTTTGAGCTCATAACACTTTTTGCATTTATCCATTGCACCACATTGCTGTATTGCAATGCGGGTATAACTAGACATCGCTAATTTGTAATAAGAAATAAATCTTCCCTCAGTCCTGCATTACATTGTGCGATTAGTATCACATTCATTGTATAAATGGGTTATTTAGAGGAGGAGACCAGACAGCGAGGTCATCGGTCTCATCGGATTGGGGACAGAAGGGGAAGGAAATCGGCCGTGCCCTTTCAAAGCAACCATCCCGGCATTTGCCTGGAGCGATTTAGGGAAATCACGGAAAACCTAAATCGGGATGGCCGAACGCGGGATTGAACCGTCGTCCTCCCGAATGCGAGTTCAGTGTGCTAGCCACTGCGCCACCTCGCTCGGTCATTGTATAAATGGTGAAGCCTATCAAAGGCACCTATTTCATTAAATCTTTCCTTTTATTTTCTTCCTTTGTACATCCCCCGTCCCCGCCCCTCCTCCCCCTCCCCCCCCACCTCTCTCTCTCTCTCTCTCTCTCTCTCTCTCTCTCTCTCTCTCTCTCTCTCCATCTCCATCATTGTCATTCATACGCACGCGGACACGAACACACACTCCCACACTCTTCGACACACACACACACACACACACACACACACACACACACACACAAGGCTCAAAGGCACAAGGGAGGTTGTTTAACCCTTTGAGTAGCAGTGCTTTCTGCCCTCCTGAAACCACGATTTTATTATAATTATTTTTTTAAGTGCCCGGTCTATCGCGTGAAACCACCAATCCTATTGCAAGACAGACATCTTGTGGTACACTGAGGTACATCTACGATTGTATTGCATTGTAGCAGTCACTTACAGCGTTCAAAGTAACAGTCGTCGCGGAGATTTTGCTTCGTGATTGCAGAAGATTGTGACTTGTGGTGTTTTTTTATAGTGATCGTACTGAGGAGACCATTGGCAGTGAAAATAAGTATATCTAAGGTTAGGGTAGCGTAAATTAGAGTTTTTACTGCTGCTGTTATGAATGGTTTCTAAATGAAATCACTGGAGCAGTACGTACTTTTTTTTAATTTTAGTACCAATTTTATTTGTTATTTAGAACTATAATTTGTTTTAGGCATTATGAGTTCATGGAAGTTTATAGACGTGGGATTGCGGCTAGGACAAATACGACAACATATATCATGATATGATTGGTTGTTGAAAACTGTATGTCCCAGAGGATTCAAAGTGAAACCACTTCCTCAAAAAAGTAACCGTTCACTTTCCGCCAATTTCTTATTTTATACTGTCCTTGCTATGACGATCATGGTCAATTTTGTGAGAAATGTAGTTTTTTTTCTAAATATTTCAGGGACACAAATAGTTAATAGAGCTCAACAGTACTTGAGCAGTGATATCGTTAGAGGAGGCAAAGAAATTTAGATCTGAAAACAATTGGATTACGAAGGTACCGTGCTGTAGAGATCAGGCGAAGACGCTCCTGGATCAGTCCAGGGAAGCTGCAGAACACCTCAGCTGGGGCAAATGATCTCGTATTTGGTTAAGTTACCCTCCGATTCCTTCTTTGATAGTTGTGCCACTCGCTGGGTAGCTGTTGGTATCATTCGAATTAATTCCCCGTAGCTTTTTATTTACGATAATGAGCAAGTAACTCACGCATAAGTTCCATGCTGGAGAGACAGTGCACTTGTCGGCTGTAGCAGTGTCTTGGATTGGGCACAGCGTGTCTGTGAGAACCCTAACCAGTCACCTGGCGGTCGCACACGTCAACGGCGCCGGCCGGAGTGGCCGAGTGGTTAAAGGCGCTACAGTCTGGAACCGCACGACCGCTGCGACCGCAGGTTCGAATCCTGCCTCGGGCATGGATGTGTGTGATGTCCTTAGGTTAGTTAGGTTTAAGTAGTTCTAAGTTCTAGGGGACTTATGACCACAGCAGTTGAGTCCCATAGTGCTCAAAGCCACGTCAACGGCAAGCCACGAGATCCTAGCGCATTTTATGTGACTTAGCAAGAAACTTGCAGCCGGGCAGGCGCGTGGGTTATTACGGCCAACCTTGTCAAGGATATATTGTAAGTGCTTTGACTGAAGTTAACTTCTTCCTCGAGACAAAACACTGTGATCAACAACCTGTGGGAAATAACGGTTATCTCTGACTAGCTCGGATTGTAATAGCGAATAAAATGGCCACAATGCAGCTGCGGTTGCTAACACGCTCGACTGCGATGACGCTCGATTCGAAGGTAGCTGATTCGAGTCCTGGATGTGGAAAAAGGGTCCATCGCCCGTTTTTGGATGCCGAGGAGAGACGACAGCGTACAGCTCCTGATCACCAAACTGTGTGTCAGTGTTATGGGTTAAGGCCAAACTCTCCCCCGTGTAGTCTCCTGTAGTGAGGACATGTGAGTGGTGATTGTGATCAGCTCGTCTGATTGTGGAACTTACTGCAACGCTCCCAATGCTGTTATTCGAGATGTTCAAACTGCCTGACTGCGCCGGACCTCAAATTGTCTATTCTTTCTCATACACATCAACGTTATCAGCCTCGCAATTGCATGATTAATCAGACATCTATATTAAGCTGTTAAACCGTCTCCGGGTAAACCAATGAAAACAGCTAGGAATGGGAAAGGCACAGGTGACGTTAAATTAAGATATTGTTATGTTATGGTTTGTATAATTGTGTACGTTTACTCACAGAAGATGTTCAAACAATCCACCGTCAACTTGAATGCATGTTGCTGCTCTTGTAGACAGGTGTTTTGTCGCCGATCGGAGCTCAGTTTTGCATCCCTCTATCTGGGCACAAGCATGTAAAATACGAACCAGAAGTTCCTCTCTTGTGTCCACTCTGCTCCTGTAGACGTCGCTCTTCAGCCATCCCGACAAACAGAAATCCTGTGGAGTAAGATCGGCTGACCTCGGTGGCCAAGCAATAACTCCACGGCGACCGATCCAACGACCAGGATACATTGTGTTGAGATACTGTGTTACTGGCCGTACGGACTCTTTAGGAGCTCCGTTATGCTGAAACTACATACGAGCTCGTGTTGCCGAAGGGATATCATCCACGTATTCTGGTGATACGTTTTGCAGAAACTCAAGATACCGTGTCCCAGTAAGACGGTTATCTAAAACAACTAGACCGATGAGTTGGTCATCAATAATACCGCACCACACGCTGACTGAGAAACGTCGTTGAAAATTCGTTTACACAGTAGTGTGCACATTTTCATTTGCCCATACGTGTTGTTGTCTATTCTGTTGCGGGTAAATGTTGACTTATCAGTGAACATAATACGTGGAATTAATCGCTCATTGGCAATGATCCACTGACAGAATTCTTGCCGGGGGCAGCATCTCCTTCATGCAGATGTTTTAGACTCTGCCGATGAAAGGGATACAGACCGTGCTCGTGTACTGTGCGTAGCACTCGTGTTTGAGGAATGCTAAGTTGAGCAGTAATTCTTGTAGAGCTAGTAGTAGGGTTGCATTCCACTACTTGAAGAATGTTCTCAACTTCATTCAGAGTTTGCTGTACAGGACGTTCAGAGACAACATTTACGCTGGGAAGCGTATCACGCTCACGCAATCCGTGAAACACTCTGCTAAACACCGCGCTATCTGACATTCTGCGATTGGTATTCTCGCACAGCAGCTCTGGATTTCCCATTGGACAAACCATAGAAAAACACCATGTCAGCATACTGTGTATGTGTGAAGACCAGTGGCATTTTCACAGCGCAAAACTGTATTCATTGTTCATGTAACAACACTGTAGTACCGTGCACTACGACGAACATTGTCGGACTGAGACTTAAGGTAAACAACTGCGCCATGCGCAAGTGAACTGAGTACTGACACAGTTAGTAAGGACGACGCTGCACGTTCTGGTTTACCCATAAACGCTTAAGAAAAGGGCATATGTTTATTAGGAGTTTTTTGTTCAGAATCACCACTAGTATCATCCCTCAAAGCATGTACCTTTCCTCCTGACTCACCATATATATATATATAACCGAGCGAGGTGGCGCAGTTGTTAGCACACTGGACTCGCATTCGGAGGGCGACGGTTCAATCCCGCGCCCGGCCATTCTGATTTAGGTTATCCGTGATTTCCCTAAATCGCTCCAGGCAAATGCCGGGATGGTTCCTTTTAAAGGGCACGGCCGACTTCCTTCCCCGTCCTTCTCTAATCCGATGAGACCGATGACCTCGCTGTTTGGTCTCTTCCCCCAAAATATATATATTCTCGGAATGAAATGTTTGAACCTGAGCGGCAAACGAACATTATTTATGTCTAGGAGGCGGAATCTACGCCCCACTGCCTCCCCACCTGATATTCAGTGCAACAAGTCACTCGCCAATTTAATGTTGGACAACAAAATCCTGTGAATAGCCGTACCACCCTGCACAAATCACTGCATTATGATACAATAACCACATTCCCTTATGGGTGCTTTTGCAATGTACTCATCACAGCGCACGGATGCGACAACATCACAGTTAGGCGGCGAAAAAGTCGAGTAAGATAAGAGTGCCTAAACCGATGATTTGCCTGCGAACCGGTTGGTGCATATATTGATACACGCATGTATGTCAAAAAGCACAACACTTCGTCTGTACCAGGCCAGAGGACGCGCAGTGTCATACTGATAAGTGGGCCCATACAGCCAACTTCTTTGTAAATCTGACTCGATTCTGTAATCACTGAAAAAACGTCACATACCATCTCAATCCGTGAAGATTTCATCGTCCCCTTCTAGGTGTTTCCCTTTTTTTTTCAGGCAGAATATATTATCCACAGTGAGAGGCTTTCAGAGACCGAGCGCAATCTCAGTTGGAGAAATGTGTGCGAGGAAATCGGCCGTTTCCTTATCAGGTTGCAGTCACTAACCCGCTACTCCACCGATGCACTGTTAAAATTATCGCTCTGTATATACGTGATGGAACTGTACTGCGTATCCAGGTGCAGCGAAGTCCCTCACGGAAGTTTCCTCTTTCTACCTTTGCCGCACGATAATGAGAAACCACTTCAGTTCGTTTCATTTGGCCGAGATGGAAGACAGCAATTTGCGCGACTTTCTAGCACTTTGGTGCCGGCGTTAGGTAGCGATAGGGCGACAGAAGGGTGCAGCGTATTACGGAGAGGTAACAATTGGCGCTAATGGCGGGATTAAGGCGCACGCTCGCGCCCAGGCAGCGGCCGCTCGCTCGTGCGGCTTCCGGCCTGGGAGCGCTTCGCTGCCGACGCCAGCGACTGATTTGCGGCCTTTAATCGACGCCGGCCAATAAGCGACGCCTAACCGAATTCTGGCCGCGTCGCTGCCGCCAGGGCAGCTACTACCGTTTTTACTGAACTCTCTCCCTCCCTCCCTCCCTCCCTCCCTCTCCCACCCTCCGCCGTAACCACCCTCCCACTCCTCCCCGCCTCAGACTCTATTCCGGTTTGTGGGGTCCGCATTTATTACGCATCCGTCCATCCTTGATCCAGAAACGATGATTCTCCGTGCCCGAATGTCATTCCTATCACCACACCTTTAAAACCAAACGCGTATGCACAACCTGGATGTGATCAGTGTATTCAGAAGGAATTTTTCACGCGTCACACTGCTTTTTTTTTAAAAAAAAATATACACATTGGACGTGTGGAGGGAAGAAAAGAAAGGAAAGGAACTGTTGCATCGAAACTTTATGCGGAAATAGCGGCGACGAATGAAAACGTGTGCCGGACTGAGATTGGAACCCGGGATCTCCTGCTGAGGAGGCAGTTCGTTAACCATTGCGCCATCCAGACACAGTGTTATCGCAACTGTCTCGCCACGCCTCCCGGCCGATCTACTTTCCTACCTAGCCCCACCTATCCACAGTCCCCGTCCATATCTTCGATGCTCGCTACTTTGAGACAGGTCGAAAGTAGCTGTGTCTATTCTCTCGAACATGTTTGAAAGAGCAGACACCACGCATTCGTGTAATTTACATTGCCAGATATTTTGTGAAACTGATTTGCCTAAACTACTTCACGCAACAATAACACCAAAAGCAGTCTTCTAATGTCAATCATCATTGGTTTTGGTGGTTGATCATAATAATACAGGAAGAACTGGATGTAACAAGTGAAGCCTAAAAGGAAATCAGTGTATGAATAAAAACAAATGTGCCTTTGCACGTGATATAGCATTAATCGCTGAGAATCTGGGTGACGTGGAAATGCTGGCAAGAAAGTTATTTCGAAAAGCAAAGGAAGCTGGATTAGGGGTAAGTGACGAGAAAACCAAATTCATGAGAGGAGAAAGAAATTACAGGACAAAAAGACTGCAAACCATGCTGATTGATAACCATGTACTGAGGATTTATAAACCAACTACGGCCAATATGGTGGCAAAAAATATGGTTCAAATGGCTCTGAGCACTATGGGACTTAACATCTGTGGTCATCAGTCCCCTAGAACTTAGAACTAATTAAACCTAACTAACCTAAGGACATCACACACATCCATGCCCGAGGCAGGATTCGAACCTGCGACCGTAGCGGCCACGCGGTTCCAGACTGAAGCGCCTTTAACCGCACGGCCACACCGGCCGGCAATATGGTGGCACAAATGAAGAGTTTGATAACCACGTGTTTGGAGAAGCGGAAGGATTTAAATATCTGGGGGTTGTAGTAAATAATAGAAATGATGAGAAACGAGGAATAGAAAGGGGGATAAAAGCAGCATACAGAGCGTCATACACTATGTGATCAAAAGTATCCGGACACCCACAAAAATATACGTTTTAATTATTAGATGTATTGTGCTGCCAGGTACTCCATATCAGCGACCACAGTACTCATTAGACATTGTGAGAGAGCAGAATGGGGCGCTCCACGGAATTCACGGACTTCGAACGTGGTCAGGTGATTGGATGTCGCTTGTGTCATACGTGTGTACGCGAGAAAACTGCATTAGGATCCACTGCAAGTACTATGGCAGTTGGGCGGGATTTGACAAAACTAGGATTTCATGGTCGAGCAGCTGCTCATAAGCGACATATCAAGTCGGTAAATGCCAAACGACGAATCGCTTGATGTAAGGATCGTAAACGGTGGACTATTGCACAGTGGAGAAACGTTGTATGGAGTGACGAATGATAGTACACAAGGGCTCTACCAACTGAGCTACCCAAGCACGACTCACGACCCGTCCTCACAGCTTTAATTCAGCCAGTACCTCGTCTCCTACCTTCCAGACTTCGCCGGAAGTTTCACATCAACGCACAGTCCGCTGCAGAGTGAAAATTTCATTCTGGAAACATACCCCAGGCTGTGGCTAAGCCATGTCTCCACAATATCCTTTCTTCCAGGAGTGCTAGTTCTGCAAGGTATGCAGGAGAGCTTCTGCGAAGTTTGGAAGTTAGGAGACGAGGTACTGGCTGAACTAAAGCTGTGAGGAGGGGTATGAGTCGTGTTTGATAGCTCAGTTGGTAGAGCTCTTGTGTACTATTATTCGTCACTCCGTCACATATCTGTCGACGTACGGCCACAGAGTGTCAACGTTGTATCACAAATCGCAGTAAGCAACGAACTGAACATCTCTGGATCAAGTGTTCAAGACATTCTCCAGAATGATTTGAAGAAGAGAAAAGTCGGAGTAAAGTCTGTCCCGCACGCCTTGACTCCCGAACAGCACCGACGACTTATCAACGGCAGCCACAAAAAAATGGTTCAAATGGCTCTGAGCACTATGGGACTCAACTGCTGAGGTCATCAGTCCCCTACAACTTAGAACTACTTAAACCTAACTAACCTAAGGACAGCACACAACACCCAGCCATCACGAGGCAGAGAAAATCCCTGACCCCGCCGGGAATCGAACCCGGGAACCCGGGCGTGGGAAGCGAGAACGCTACCGCACGACCACGAGATGCGGGCAACGGCAGCCACAATTCTTTTCTGGAAAAGATCGTTATGGACGACGAGACTCCGTGTGGCCAAAATGAATGTACCAAAAATGATAACGTGTAAAAATTAACATGAAGGTTCAACGGCCGGCCGGGAAGGCCGAGCGGTTCTAGGCGCTACAGTTTGAAACCGCGCGACCGCTACGGTCGCAAGTTTGAATCCTGTCTCGGGCACGGATGTGTGTGATGTCCTTAGGTTAGTTAGGTTTAAGTAGTTCTAAGTTCTAGGGGATTGATGACCACAACAGTTAAGTCCCATAGTGCTCAGAGCCATTTGAGCCAGACATCAAGGTATTAGACATTTAGTAATGGAGGGAAGTGTGGTAGGATAAATGTTGTAGAGGGAGATTAATAGATAAGTACAGTAAGCACATTCAGATGGATATAAGTTGTAATAGTTATTCGGAGAAGAAAAGGTTTGCAGAGGATAGAGTGGTAGCGAGAGCTGCTTCAAACCAGCCTCCGGACTCAAAGCCACAACATCAATATAGTCCTGCTCCCCATCCTAAATACACACACATGCATAGCTTTACTTCTGCCAGATGGATAGCAAGGTGGTAGTCTCTTCCGGTTTGATGAACCCGAAGAGACAACCAAGAATTTCTACACCGTGAAAGCCTATCGATAGTAAGTTCATTGCCCGTTATGGTGTAGATGGGAAATAAGGTGAGATGGGAAAAGAAAACAACCTAAACTTCACAGGCAGGCTGTCGAGCATAATAGATCAACTATCGACAGTCCAATGGGCTGTTTGGACCCGGCCTAAGAGATTTCTGTCTCAAAAACTAGTGACGTACGCATTAAGTAATGCAAGGAGGTAGGTAGGTGGTAAATTTCTGCTGAGGTCATCGGTCGATAGGCTTACTCGTTACTTAATCTAACTCAAACTAACGACAACACACACACCCATGACTGAGGGAGGACTCGAACCTCCGACGGGGGTAGCCGCGAATGCAAGGAGGTAGGACAGTTCTCTTGCTTATATTAAAAATGAAGAAATTCCTCCACCTGTATTTAAGGTGTCGATTTTATTTTGGCAACTAGTTTCAACTCTGTAACAACATCATCTTCATGCCCATACACTTGTTGACGTCAACTGCGTGCGACTGATACTAGAAGTCAGTGGTGAGTTATAGACGTCCATAGACGTTCAGAGAGATCTTTCGGACGGTAATATTTTTTTCCCGCGTTCCCTTTTGAAATTTTGAAGTTGAGTCAGTTTTCTCCACTTTCCACCATCTTCTAGGTAGTGTAGCGTTCATCATTCTACTTCTCTCATCGGTTTACCTAAAACACGTTTTATCCGAAGATAAAAGTTTTTTGTACGGCAGAAGCGAGTTTGAAGTCGTTGGATATTCCTTGATCGAAATATGACATTCTTCAAAACCGTCCCATAGGGTGCAGCTTTCTCTCCCCCCCCCCTCTCTCTTTCTCTTTCTTTCTTTTATCTCTCTCCCTATCTTTCTTTCTTTTCTCTCTCTCTCTCTCTGTGTGTGTATGTGTGTGTATTTCCCAGCACGAGCCATCAGCAAAAGAACAGCAGTTTCATACAGCCGGTACACTGCAAAGATACGTGTGTTTAAACAGCTGTTACATTCCTTTCTGTGTTGTACAATGCCGTCTCTTTGTTTTCTTTTCTCAGGTGTCTCTGAACCCTGCCCGATGCAAACAGCGTAACTGACGTGTCACGTGTAAGGTACCTTCTCTAGAAACGAAATATTCCTCAGTTCTGTGTCTATGCTGAAAGCTCTTTTCTCTTCAAGATGATTTAGTCCCAAAAAGTATTGACAACAAAGACGAGTATGCTCTTTTGATTCTTTGAATGCTTATGTATATTCGTTACTCACCTTGTAGGATTACCCATGAAGCAAAACTCATTGAACCGTTCATAATTCTCTCAGATTAGCATGATTAGACAGCTAGATAACGTACTGGTGTAGACTACTGTGTGCATAGTCCATGATTTGGAAGTGAGCCACAGTTCAGTTTACTGTAACCGTAGAAGAACTTTGTCTATCGTTTCGTCATTAAAAATGGAGCGCTACCTCGGAGGGTGAAGGAGTTCGGCCTTAACCTTTTGCAAACAACTGTTGTAGTATCCACATGAAGCGATGTAGAGAGTTACTAATAACATAAATTAGCCGACCGAGAAATTGCAGCCCGCTCGTCTCGAATGTAGTCAAGTCTCCTCCCTCCATCAGAGCGCCACCAGGCTTAGAGCTTAAGGACGCTGGGCTTGTTTTCACGAGAAGCGGAGTTGAAAACCACGGTCGGAGATCTGATTTAAATTTCATGTTGTTGTTGTTGTGGTCTTCAGTCCTGAGACTGGTTTGATGCAGCTCTCCATGCTACCCTATCCTGTGCAAGCTTCTTCATCTCCCAGTACCTACTGCAACCTACATCCTTCTGAATCTGCTAAGTGTATTCATCTCTTGGTCTCCCTCTACGATTTTTACCCTCCGCGCTGCCCTCCAATGCTAAATTTGTGATCCCTTGATGCCTCAAAACATGTCCTACCAACCGATCCCTTCTTCTAGTCAAGTTGTGCCACAAACTTCTCTTCTCCCCAATCCTATTCAATACCTCCTCGTTAGTTACGTGATCTACCCACCTTATCTTCAGCATTCTTCTGTAGCACCACATTTCGAAAGCTTCTATTCTCTTCTTGTCCAAACTGGTTATCGTCCATGTTTCACTTCCATACATGGCTACACTCCAAATACTTTCAGAAACGACTTCCTGACACTTAAATCTATACTCGATGTTAACAAATTTCTCTTCTTCAGAAACGATTTCCTTGCCATTGCCAGTCTACATTTTATATCCTCTCTACTTGGACCATCATCAGTTATTTTACTCCCTAAATAGCAAAACTCCTTTACTACTTTAAGTGTCTCATTTCCTAATCTAATCCCCTCAGCATCACCCGATTTAATTTGACTACATTCCAGTATCCTCGTTTTGCTTTTGTTGATGTTCATCTTATATCCTCCTTTCAAGACACTGTCCATTCCGTTCAACTGCTCTTCCAAGTCCTTTGCTGTCTCTGACAGAATTACAATGTCATCGGCGAACCTCAAAGTTTTTACTTCTTCTCCATGAATTTTAATACCTACTCCGAATAAATTTCATGTAGCTTCTCAAAATCACTTCAGGCGAATCTCGTTAATTGTTTGATAAACAAGGTCACTGCCGAATTCCGACGCGGTCAATGTCGAGCCAACCTTCCTTCCTTCTTTCCAGCATAAGGCTCTCATTCATTGAAGGAAAATAAGGGATACAAGTAAAATATTCGTAGTCGACTTGTCTTTGGGGAAAGTAGACGCCACTGATATGGTTTATTGCTATCAACAAACACTACCACACCATTTCACGACGAAAATTTGAACTGCGAGTGCCAAATCAATTCCTGATGAAGTTGCGATAGGTGCGATTCATCAAGTCTATGAAGCAACCTGAGTACTCGTGCATAATAAGAGAGTGGTGGTAGGCTTACATCGGGTCATGAGGTGTGGTAAAATTGCCCACAGTGACCGTCTACATCCGAAAGAAAGACAGGGGTTCAGTGCCTCGCCTGAAACATGGTTACAGTGCCGTGTTTACGATGTAGTTCATAGAGAGAGAATGAAAACATGACTTGAACGGAAGTCTCATAAATGGCCGGTATTCTTTTCAAAGAAACCACCCCAGTATTCTCATAAAGTGATTTTGGGAAACCGCATTAAACCTAAATATGAGTCCCGGAAAGTTATTAGAAGCACGCTCCTTGCGGATGAACTACTACTATTTTATTTCGCGCAGTCGCAGATCAGAGATCAAATTGCAGAGTTTCTACCTGCCAGAAGATTCATTTCGTCACAGTGCCCTCTTTTCATTCGTGTGGTGAGATACCTGGCAACAGTGTACTCGCCATTTTCACTGTACCTTTTACGTTATTGAGCTCTTCGCGTGTGTGCTGCCCGTGTGCAGCTGCCCTAGCACACCGCAGGGCATAATGAAAATGTTTGGATGTTCACTTCTGCTTTCCTTTGTGGCTAGGAAGGAAAGAGGATTCTATTTTGTCTAAAACTGACATGGTGAGACCGTGGCTGTGTTCAATTCATGTATGTTAATTCTTTCAAAGAAGAAGAAGACAGCGACCAGCCACTATTAATAGTTGCTGGTTGCTGTCTTCTTCTTTGTAAGGAAAGAGGATTATTTAAGTACGTACCTAATACCAATCTTATGTTGTCCTCACTGAGCGCAAGAGATGTTAATCGGTTTCTAGTATGTCCGCTGGGATACAGAAAAGGAAACTTTGGCAAGGAATTTGATTATAGTTTATTCATAAAATTGTATGTTTCTTTCTGAAACAGATTTTCCGTGCGGATGTGATATCCCCAAATTTGATCGGTACACCATTTCTATTTAGGAGAATACGTGAGGCTTTCCGAACGTAGTGTTACTACAGCTAATTTCTAGTATTTAAAAATTTGTTTGCAACAACATCTATCTATTTGAAAAAAAAAATTCAAAAGCAATGAAATTTTACTTTTCCTGTTCGGATAGTTCCGCAATGTTATCACGTTGATGAAACTATTTGGTTGCCGCCTCATCAACGGCAGTCATTGTAATTGAACCACTGGGAACAATGTAAGTAACACTGGCCTTCTCTAAGGAGACGACAAGAATTTCGTGTTGTCCGATTTAGGGAACGTCCGGGAAATTAAAGGCAGGATGACTGTGCCCCACCTCGATCGGTACGTGGCTTCGACCGTATTCAGCTGCTCTGGTGTGTGCTCGCCAAGCACCAACTGTGACTTCAGCCGCGTAGGTATCCTTCGCGCCGGCCAGTGTGGCCGAGCGTTTCTAGGCGCTTCAGTCTGGAACCGCGCGACCGCTACGGTCGCAGGTTCGAACCCTGCCTCGGGCATGGATGTATGTGATGTCCTTAGGTTAGTTAGGTTTAAGTATGCTAGGTTCAAGGGGACTGATAACCTCAGATGTTAAGTCCCATAGTGCTCAGAGCCATTTGAACCATTTTGTATCCTTCGCACTCGACCAGCAAGTGTGTAGCATAGAGTTGTAAAACTACCGGAGGCTACAGTAAGTGAGCGTAAACCACACGGTAGTTTTCACAGTAACTTTGGTCAGTTAACATCGTAACCGCGTTACCTGTACTTTGCCGTATTGCATCCACGTCGGTCGTTACTTCATTACGATCGCTTTCTTCGCGTATGCGATCAGATTCTCCAAGAAACCGGAAGCGTTGAACGGTCTAGAAACTTTGTGGGGCTACGTAAAGGAACGCGTAACACGTGGAACATTTTTGTTTTTCAGAGTTATCATGCCTGTTATTTAAAAATAAACAGTATTTAGAGCAAAAAAGGGATGTTCTAGTACAAATAGAAAAAAACGATGCAGATTTATAATATAGTGCTAGAAAACACAGTTTCCTCAAAAAAAGGTAAAATTAGGAAAGATGCAAAATTTAAAAATGCAAAACAAAAAATATCAAGCATCGCTTCAATACTTCATCGACCTTATATAAAACGTGTTTCTATTATTCATAATGAGGAATTTTCTATTGACTACAAAAAAGTAACAATAATTATACAGACGTTTTTGTGTTTTTGCAAGTAAAATGTACTTGCATCAAACGTAATTGTTTTGGTTATATATAAACGCAGAAGTTCAAGGACCACCTTTGTTTTTACTTATAAAATGAAATTTATGTTTTATAGGGATATAAAATACTCAATGGACTAACACTGGACGATGTGCGGGTCTAATTATGCGCAAAACAAACAAAAAACAGTTTCTCTCTCTCACATTCGTTTATGTTTCTATCCCCGCTAACGTTATCAATACTACCAGCACTCCTACCATTTACTACGTGATTTATGTACTGTTCGAAAACTACCGAACCATAGTTTTGGTACAGCGCAGCTCTAGTGTAGACTGTCTGCCTCGTAATCCTTATTTCTGTCTTACTCAATACGTGTATATTAATATTCCGGCTTCACTTATTGTCTTTGCATTATAATTTCGAAACTGGACAAAAACTTCCCTAATGGTAAACGTCGAAACCTGTCACTTGTTTTCTGCTTACCATTTACCTAACGCAACTTGGCTTTCGCCGTTCATATTACTGTTTCTTCTTGTTGTTATTGTTATCTTTATCACCATCATATGTGGAGGTACAAGTAGATTAATACGATCTACTACCATTCACGTTGTGATAAACTCCATGTGGCCACCATTCATAGCATTATAAGTTAGGAGCAATGACCAACATCGTTATTTTACTTTAATAACTTCTTCTGCAAAGGCATTTGTTTTTAGATCCGCTGTATTGTCGTAGTTTATGCAAGAGAACCAGTTTACAGATGTTTTCGGCTTGTTGCATGCAAGAAGTTTCTCTTGTCTACATGCAATCCAAAAGAATCACATTTTACCGCAAATGAAACGATAGTTAGTAAAGTCCTTTGTCCTGCCAAATTTTTATTACACTGATGTAGCTCAACACGGCACAAATTGTGGAAACTCCAAACGATGCACCGAGCGAGGTGGTGCAGTGGTTAGAACACGACTCGCATTCGGGAGGACGACGGTTCAATCCCGCGTCCGGCCATCCTGATTTAAACTTCCTGGCAGATTAAAACTGTGTGTCGGGCTGAGACTCGAACTCGGGACCTTTGCCTTTCGTGGGTAAGTGCTTTACCAGCTGAGCTACCCAAGCACAACTCACGCCCCGTCCTCACAGCTTTAATTCCACTAGTACCTCGTCTCCCACCGTCCAAACTTCGCAGAAGCTCTCCTACATACCTTGCAGAACTAGCACTCCGAGACTCGGCCCGGCACACAGTTCTAGCGTTAGCGAGCCAGGGGAAATCTTCTGACGCTGTTGAAATGCACCTGACAGACGCATTTAGAGAGTTGAGTGTCTATTACTCTAACAATCAACTTTGACCAAATCATACTAAAACCCAACCATATGCATTTCATCTTAAGCACAATCAGGTGTATCGCAAACTTAACATCACGTGGCGAGGGATACAATTAGTAATTATGGTCGGGAAAATATCCTGGGAGTCAGTCTGGACCGTGCTCTGGCGTACAGACAACACTGTGAG
Source organism: Schistocerca americana (assembly GCF_021461395.2). Taxonomy (NCBI): domain Eukaryota; kingdom Metazoa; phylum Arthropoda; class Insecta; order Orthoptera; family Acrididae; genus Schistocerca; species Schistocerca americana. The sequence goes on along the minus strand of NC_060130.1, from coordinate 750,957,838 downwards.
AATACAAGAATGAAGGTGTAAGCCAGGAATAATATACAGCACGACGTCAATGGCAGTACATAGGGCTCTCGACCGCAAACAATGAGAACGATGGCTCTAGCAACATGCTACAGAGCTGCAGAGTATGTGTGCAGTCTGGTTCAAATCTACCCTCACAAACAAAGTCGACGAGGTACCAAACAAAACGTGTAGACTTATTACAGGATGTTTGAAACCCACGCCACTTGTCAAACTCCACCAGCTCGCAGGCATAGCACCACCAGCTATTCCTCACGAAGTATCTGCCACTATGGAGAAAACAATTCAGGCTTATAAGGAAAACAACCTATTATATGATCGCATTCCACCAGCCCCAAAGTTGAGGTGCAGAAGAAATTTCACCAAGACCACTTCAGTATTACAAACAACAGCAGTTACAGCAAGGAAACAATCGTGGATCTTCAGACTTGATGGTAACTGATTTCCTTCAGAAACCTTCCCACCTTGGCATGACCAGAACTGTATCATATGGAGGTCACTTAGCTGCCTTTGATCTGGAGTTGGGACATCCAGGAGCATACTCCAGAAATGGCACTTAGTAGTTGTCAAGGGCCTATGCTGTGCAGAAAACGACTTATCACGTTCAGTGTCATATTCCACACCTGGTGTCAGGTTACACACTTGGGCTTCTGCTCTTCCGCCCCCCCCCCCTCCCCCTCCCCTCACCACCATAGCAGCCACTGGTAAATGATCAACGTCACCCAGGAGAACCTCCCAGCTCCTCTCATCCTCCTCCTCGACCCCTTCCCTCCCGTACCCTCCCCTCTGGACCAGTGAGGGTCAAGTATGTCCTCCACACCTTCATCTTTTATAACTGGGATGCGACGCTCTAGACATGGGCATCGTATGGAGAGGATATAGGCTATGTCTATTTGTTAATAACAGATTACATTAAGTCATATGACTCGACAGTTTAACATTTCGTTATTCAAGACACGAGCAGACCCGACATCCATGCTCATTTTTCCATAATTTTCACAATTTTATGCATTTTACCCAATCACATAGGTTATGTGTCAACGTCAAGTAAACATCACATCATGTTGTATCACAACGTCATGGAACCATGTCACAGTGTCCCTTTGTTTTGTGTTACGTCAACATCGTATCATGTCGTGTTGACGTAATGATCCTCTCAGCCAAACACAATGTGGCAAGGGCCAGATAATTTACCATTGCTAACCCACCACTCCATTGCTAGTGTGTGTGTGTGTGTATCAGAAATCAAAACATTTAAGACAGCCAATATCTGCTTCCCCCACATTATCAGTCACAATTCGCACTCTTAATTCGATAGAAATCCTTCGAACAATGGATAATGAGTAACTCAACTTTCAAGTATTCTAATTAATGTGACCAAAAACGAAAAGATAACCACCTCGTCATGTGATGTGATGATCTTTTTGTATGGCACGGCAGATATGTCTGCTGTGAAGACTCATGACAAAGAACAGCTTCATGGAGGGCTGTAGTATGGGAGAAAGAGCGTACATAATGTGTGGTTATTTAAATTTTTTTCCTTTTATTTGTGCCGCTTCATCTAGCCTCTGATGCGTACTGAATCCCTCAAACACACACATACACTCATGGTTCACATACACAATTTACATAGGTAGTAAGCCTATTATTTGCATCATGATGCGCTCCCATCATTGCTATGAAATGTCATTCCAAAGGCCAATTCTACATGGAACACATATTCACGCCTCTAGGCAAAATCCTTGTAGTGTGCTGCTTACATCAAATAAGTTATATGAATGTGATGATATTCACTTATTTAACATTGTTCTTTGAATGTTCACAGCTACACCCTACACTTTGGTGTCTGAGGGGAGGGCTATCCTGCTGGCGACATACTCTTCCCTGGGGATCTTGCAGAAATTGCTCTCCTCTGTAGAGGTGTATTTTGTGCCGCTGTGCTACACATACAGAATCATGGTTGCAGGCATCAGAATTTCACTGTGATACCACACACTCTAGTAATGTAGTTGTGGTTTCGCAGGGATTTTTCTATCACTGTGTGGTATTTCTTATGTATTCAATATTTTTGGTTAGAAATCGGTAGTTTTTATAGAATCTGTTACGACATATTTCTACCAATGTGTTTGTTTCTAACACATCCGGTATTACACCACACTCACACTGGCAATGGAGTGATGGCTTGGCAGTGATAAACAGATCAGACCCGGTCTACATTGCGATTGCTTGAGAGCATCATGACGTCAAACTGACGCGATGTGACATTGATGTGATGTGACACGATATGGTGTGATGGTGACATATAACTCATGTAATTGGGTGTCTGCAGCTCGTGATCTAGTGGCTAGTGTTACTGCCTCTGGATCACGGGTTCCCGGGTTCGATTCCCGGCCGGGTTGTGGATTTTTCTCTGGCTGGGAACTGGGTGTTTGTGTTGTCCTCATCATTTCATCATCATCATCATCATTCGTGATATTTGCTAGATTGGACTGAGTTAAAAACTGGAGTGTGTAAAAAACTGGAAATTTGTACGGGTAAATTGCGTAAAATTGTGGAAAATATGGAGAAACGAGCTTTCTTATATATCTGCCCGGGAGTGGTATCTGCTGATATCTCAAATGACGAAATATTAAATTTTTATTAACAAATCAGCCTTGAGTTACATGACTTAACAAATTGTTATTAGCAAATTGATACAGCCTACAAACTCTCGGTATGTTGCCCACCTCCAGAGTGTCCCAGTTTTAAAAGATGGAGTGCAGGAGTTACTTCAGTATCAGTGATAGCTAATTCGGGCACATACTGCATTCTGATTGGATGAGAGCATCATGACGCCGACACGACATCGGGAACAGTAGGATGGATCTTGCGTAACTGGACAAAATATATAAAATTGTGGAAAAAAACCGTTAAAAATACAAAACCGGGTGAAAAATACATAAAATTGGGAAATATACATAAAATTATGGAAGAATGAAAGTACTTAACATTCGCGCAAACAAAGTTGACTCTCGGCGCGGTGGCTGATGGGAGCGAATGTAAATGGGAAATGCCCTCACGGTCGCTCCCATCGGTCACGGCGCCGAGTGTCAACTTTGTTAGCGAGTATAGCACATATCTGCTTGGGTGTGGTCACTGCTGGTGCCTCGAATGACATAGCAATAAGCTGTTATTAACAAAAAGACCTCGAGTGATGTCACTTAACGTAATTTGTTATTAAAAAATAGACACAGCTTACAACATCTGATGCTGCTTAATTCCTGAGTGAAGTCCAATCATTCAAGTGTCCCAGTTATAAAAGATGGAAGTGTAGAGGAGATGCTCGACACCTCATTGGTCCAGAGGGGTGAGGGAGTGCGGGAGAGGGGAGTGGGGTGGGCTGCGTGACTCCCCTGGGTTACCTTGGGTAACCTAACACCTGATGTGGAACATCGTATTCTGAGTAGGAAGCGTCCCTTAGTAACTACTGCACTTCCCTACGGATACCACCGGCTGTGACTGTCGAGAACAACACACCGTAGAACACCTACTGGTCTGTCAGCTATGCCCTGCATCCTGCGCAGAAGATCTGCTCTTGAGTCCAAGAGCAACAGATGTTGCAAGACTTTGGGTAACAATGTGTAGCTTAATAATTCTTTTTGTCTTTTGTTTTTAACTGTGTTGTATTGTATTCGCTCCTGGCTCGAATGAATAAAACAGCGTACCAAGAGCAATCAGTACAAAGCGTGTAGTAAATAATTATATCTAAAGAGGTTGATTTTTTGGTAATTGTACCTGCTGTGCTTTAACCCTTTGCGATACCTTCATGTTGAATGTAAAATTTATTATTAGATACAACGTATGGCTAAAGTATATTAGACTACTGGCCATTAAAATTGCAACACCAAGAAGAAATGCAGATGATAAACGGGTATTCATTGGACAAATATATTATACTAGAACTGACATGTGATTACATTTTCACGCAATTTGGATGGATAGATCCTGAGAAATGGTTCAAATGGCTCTGAGCACTATGGAACATAACATCTGAGGTCATCAGTCCCCTAGAACTTAGAACTACTTAAACCTAACTAACCTAAGGACATCACACAAATCCATGCCTGAAGCAGGATTCGAACCTGCGACCGTAGCGGTCGCGCGGTTCCAGACTGAAGCGCCTAGAACCGCTCGGCCACACTGGCCGGCGATCCTGAGAAATCAGTACCCAGAACAACCATCTCTTGCCGTAGTAACGGCCGTGATACGCCTGGGCACTAAGTCAAACAGAGTTTGGATGGCGTGTACAGATACAGCTGCCCATGCAGCTTCAATACGATACCACAGTTCATCAAGAGTAGTGACTGGCGTATTGTGACGAGCCAGTTGCTCGGCCACCATTGACAAGACGTTTTCAATTGGTGAGAGATCCGGAGAATGTGCTGGCCAGGGCAGCAGTCGAACATTTTCTGTATCCAGAAAGGCCCGTACAGGACCTGCAACATGCGGTCGTGCATTATCCTGCTGAAATGTAGGGTTTCGCAGGGATCGAATGAAGGGTACAGTCACGGGTCGTAACACTCTTAAATGTAACGTCCACTGCTCAGAGTGCCGTCAGTGCGAACAAGAGGTGACCGAGACGTGTGGCCAATGGCACACCATACCATCACGCCGGGTGATACGCCAGTATGGCGATGACGAATACACGCTTCCAATGTGCGTTCACCGCGATGTCGCCAAACACGGATGCGACCATCATGATGCTGTAAACAGAACCTGGATTCATCCGAAAAAAAATGACGTTTTGCAATTCGTGCACCCAGGTCCGTCGTTGAGTACACCATCGCAGGCGCTCATGTCTGTGATGCAGCGGCAAGGGTAACCGCAGCCATGGTCTCCTAGCTGATAGTCCATGCTGCTGCAAACGTCGTCGAACTGTTCGTGCAGGTGGTTGTTGTCTTGCAAACGTCCCCGTCTGTTGACTCAGGGATCGAGACGTGGCTGCACGATCCGTTACAGCCATGCGGATAAGATGCCTGTCATCTCGACTGCTAGTGATACGAGGCCATTGGGATCCAGCACGGCGCTCCGCATTACCCTCCTGAACCCACCGATTCCATATTCCGCTAACAGTCATTGGATCTCGACCAACGCGAGCAGCAATGTCGCGATACGATAAACCGCAATCGCGATAGGCTACAATCCGACCTTTATCAAAGTCGGAAACGAGATGGTACGCATTTCTCCTCCTTACACGAGGCATCACAACAACGTTTCATCAGGCAACGGCGGTCAACTGTTGTTTGTGTATGAGAAATCGGTTGGAAACTTTCCTCATGTCAGCACGTTGTAGGTGTCGTCACCGGCGCCTACCTTGTGCGAATGCTGTGAAAAGCTAATCATTTGCATATCACAGCATCTTCTTCCTGTCGGTTAAATTTCGCGTCTGTAGCACGTCATCTTCGTGGTGTAGCAATTTTAATGGCCAGTAGTGTATTAAAATATAAATAAATATTAATAAATAATAATCTCGCTTCAGACGGAGGTTTGCCAGCAACCTTTCTTCCCGCGAACCATAAGCGAATGGAACAGGAAAATGGGAAAGTTTTACACAAAGTAAAGTGGCTGGCGGAATATAGAAGTAGATGTACATGTGACTGTGAAGCCCCTGACAGCGGCGTGGTTCCGAAACTCGTCGCGCTAATAATTATTAGTAAAAAGTGACTGAAACAATTAACAAAATTATTTCATAATGTCGACTCACTAAAGACGTCTAGTGAGATATAAGAAAGGGCCTTACGTCGAAATGTTGTCAGGTGAAACAAATGTCTAAAAATAGATTTCAGATGGCTTATGCCCGAATTTAGTGATATTTTGAAACGTCACTTGGTGTATCTCCCTATGTACGGCGAGCGCACGGCCACAGGCGGCGCGAGACGGCCGGTGGCGTGCGGCCGTGACTCAGAATGCCCGGGGAGCCGGCGAGCCGGGGTTTCCGCCCGCCTTTGTGGGGCCGCGCACCGGCGCATGCGCACAGGCGCGCGGCTGGGCTCCCTCGTAATTGGCAGGGTGTGTACCTGGCGCGCTCAAGGCCGCACCGCCCGCTCCCGCCGCCGTCTCTCCAGGAAGGGACCTGCAGCATTCCATTGTGAGCTCCGACACACACACACTCGCACGCTGCCTTTCTTCCGCCGTACTTTCCTCAAGAAAGTATAACGGCTGCGACACGAACACGAGACATCCGCGGTTAAACACAGAATCTCTGCTATAACCCCGTCGAACTGATATATATCCGTTGGCGGCGTGAACGAGTAGATACAGATCCTCGTTCGCCCGCGACGACCCGGTCCGTGAACCCTGTCGCGCATAAGATTTATTTCTTCCCCGATTTTCTATCCTCGGTGCTGGAATAGCAAACAGTTGAACGAACAAAAATACACTTCGAACAAGGTCGTTAACTGACGAAGTTTTGGAATTCGTGGAGTTTGTTCAACCATCTGTTGCGCAACAGAAACCCGCGATTGTTTTAATCGTGCGCTGGTTTGCATATTCGATGAGTGTTCTCATCGAAACCGAAAGCAGTGAACCACCTAGAAACAGTGTATTGATATACAAAGGGCCACACAACTCACGGAACATTTTTGTTCTGCGTAGGTATCATTCTATCTTATACTTAAAAATAAACAGTATTTATACCAAAATTGAAACTGCCATTGCTTAATTTAGGCTTTATTTGAAAATCCTTGATCTGCAACGTGAAACAGGGGGATGTCGTAGCAAAAATTTAAAAAAGCTAGAAAAAGTAGTTTCCTAAAAAAAACAGTAAAATTTAAAAAAATTACAAAAGAAAAACTTATGAAACATCACTTCAACACTTCGTCAACTTATAAAAAAACATGTTTCTGTTATTGCTAAACAACTTTCGCGTTTATCAGTTACAACAGGAAGCTCTTGCCTTTGATCATGATGAAGAACGTGCTACTGACAAGGAGACGGCACGACTGTGGGGTCCGGGATTTGTCCGAAATTTTTTATGGTGAAAGAGGACCCCTAACACCTCACGTGGTTAAAATATTAGGACGCACTACTTGGAAAATCCCGAGAAAAATCGATCCAAAGTTTCTTAGGTGCCTTATGAGTATAAAATGTTAGTTCATTGCCGAGCCGCCGTCTGGCCTACATGGTTAGCGGTTGGACCCTTACACCAGAGGTCGTGGGTTCGATTCCTCCTCCGGCACTTTTTTTTCCCTTCTGTTGTTTGCAAAATTGCAGCGCATTGTTACAGGAGAATCGGCAAGTTGAGTCCCGGGAAGACTGTATAAAAATTCATTCTATTATTCACCATCAGTTATCGTCACCAATATTCCGAGACATGGTTCAATATGCCTGATTTGCCTCAAAATTATCAGAAACTCAAAACATTTTCGTAAACGTTAATGGGGCATATTTTTGTACAGATTTATTGCAAACGCCCTGTGATTGTAGAAAATCAGTTTTTATATGTTGTGCAAGATGTCGCAAAAATTATTGCTTTGTTTGTTTTTACGATAATTACCATTGCGGTTCTTGTTTATAATTATTGTATGTATAAAAATTGAATGTTTCCCAATCGAATTTGTTATTCTGATTAAAAACCCAATGATTCTCCGTATATACTTTACAATGAAAAATGGAAACCCCGCCGCCATGAATTGTGTTGTTGGACAAAAAGAAAATAATTTTTATTCAATAATGTAACTAATTTGTTAGCCGGCCGCGATGGCCGAGCGGTTCTAGGCGCCCAGTCTGGAACCGCGCGACCGCTACGGTCGCAGGTACGAATGCTGCCTCGGGCATGGATGTGTGTGATGTCCTTAGGTTAGTTAGGTTTAAGTAGTTCTAAGTTCTAGGGGACTGATGACCACAGCTGATAAGTCCCATAATGCTCAGAGCCATTTGAACCATTTTGAACTAATTTGTTAAACATAATGTAGGTTTGGGAAACTTTATGAATAATTGGTGGAATAACAAAAGAAAATGAAACAGAAGAAAAAAAGTGCCAGAGGAGGAATGGAACCCGAGACCAGAGACCACTGGGGTAAGAGTCCAAGCCCTAACCATCTTTCTTTTTTTTTTGTTCGTTTTAGTTTGTTGCATCTGCTCGGGGCGGACGTCGCAAGACACCCGTTTCAGTTCGTCGTTGATCCATTAACTCAGTTTTTTTTATTTATTACAGAGGGCTGCTAACCCTCTGACCGAACACGCTGAGCTACCGTGCCGGCGAACATCTACGCCAGACAGCGGCTCGGCAATGGACTATCATTTCATACTCGTAAGGCACCTAAGAAACTTTGGATCGATTTTTCCCGGGATTTTCCGGGTAGTGCGTCCTAATATTTTAACCACGTGCGGTGTTAGGGGTCCTCTTTCACCACACAAAATTTCGGACAAATCCCCGACCCCACGCTCGTGCCGTCTCCTTGTGAGTATAAAATAACAACAATAATTATATAAATTTTTTGTGTTTGTGCGTGTAAACTGTACTTGCATCAAAAGTAATTGGTTTGGTTACTTAAAAGAGCAGAAGTTACGAGAGCAGCTACCTCTTTTACTTGTTAAATGCCATTTATATTTTGTAAGGATATAAAATACAGAATGGACTAACAGTTAACGATATGTGGTTCTAATTATGAGAAAATAAATAAACAAAAAGCTGTTCCTGTCTCACACGTTCATTTATATTTCTTTCCCTACCAATGCTATCAGTACTACCGGTAATCCTAGCACTTACTACGTGACTTATGTACGTTGCTGTACCAAAACTACCCAACCGTAGGTTTGGTAGAGCGCAGATATAGGCACAGTGGTTAGCACCCTGGACTCGCATTCTGGAGAACGACGGTTCAGATCCATCCTGATATGGGTTCACTGTTACTTCCCTTACATACTTCAGGTAAATGCTAGGTGATTCCTTTGAAAGGGGACAGTGCTTCGTCTCTAATGGCTTCGTTTCCGACGGGACGTTAAACCCTAATCTTCCCTTCTTTTCTTTATATAGATGACGATGGATCCTTCTTTATTAGGCATATGAAATGTGTAAAGGAGGTTGACACGAGAACAATATCGTCTTAAGAGGAATGAAGGAGCATTGGCGCATCTCATAGGTAGGTAGGTAGTAATAAAACTTTTAAGACATTAAAAATAATTAGGCTTTTATAAATTTTTGAGAACAGAATGTATACATAAAACTATATGGTTCAGTTAGCGACGTGGCCGCCTCCGTAGCTCAGTGGGCCGCTTCTTGGAGAACTCGGGTTCAAATATTTGGCACGTTGGCTCACTTGTGAGGTAATCAGACTTCTGAACGTTTTCTATATAGAGAGATTCTTTAAGGAATCGGGGGTATGGGGAAGCAGGTTATGATATGTTCCCGGTAGTGGCAAGGATTTTTCGTTGGTGGGAGGACTGTAAGGGTGTGAACTCAGTCGACTGAGGAGCTGCGTGAATGAAATAACGGCTCCATAATCAAGAAAGCAGACAACGGCCGAGAGAGCAGTTTGCTGCCCCCACTCAGCTCCATAACGCATCCAATGACGCCACTGGCAGAGGATGGCACGATGGTCGGTCGGCCCCGATTAGCCCGTTAGGGTCCGACCGTAGAGCTTTGCTTTCCTGTTTTTCGTCATGTTTGATTCCATAGGAATGTCTGTGCCCCACGACCGTGATGTAATTCAGGATAGAAAGAAGGTCAGCATCGGTCGTAACGTCATCTGTCCTTTTTATTGCTCTGCAGATCTAGATTTCAACCGACAGTACAGCTATCATCAGTGCGTTGTAAGTAATCGTGTAGACTAAACGTAATTATAACGACACATATTCCAATCAAACTCAGGCATGTATAAGCGTTTGTCCTTGTGCTAATGCTTGTACATGTCTGAGTTTGATTGGAATATGTGTCGATAGATTACGGTTAGTCTACATGACTTGTAACGCATTGATAATAGCTGCACATTTTAGTTGAAATCTAGATCTTTAATGCAATAAAAACGACGGTTCATATTACGACCGACGCCGATTTTCCTTATGACCTAGTTTTCTGTTTCTTGCTTTTAGCAGTTTATATTGTTACAGCTGTTATCTGCAGTCACAAAACACCCTAAATCGTGATCGTCAATACGTACGATCAACACCAGTCCATCCGGAAAATGTTGCCATTTCTAAAGCACGTCATGTACGGTGTGTGCAGTCTTTTTTCATTTCATTTCTATAATTTTTATCCCTGTCATATATTCACAATTTAGCTATTGATGCTCACATCCGTATGGCGTAATTTATGCTGAATGACGCGAAAACAGAACTGGACATCGTGAATACCTCAGCAATTACGATCCCGACTAGTCCTTTTTGAGGACGATCTAAACAAAAACCGCTACGAAAAGAATTCGTAGAGCCGGAACCACTGTTACTTCATCAGGCAATATGGTATATTCCAGCAGATCAATGAGTGACACATGTGACGAGAAGCACGCAAGCCTCATATATTCACAATTTAGCTATTGATGCTCACATCCGTATGGCGCAATTTATGCTGAATGACACGAAAACAGAACTGGACATCGTGAATACCTCAGCAATTACGATCCCGACTAGTCCTTTTTGAGGACGATCTAAACAGAAACCGCTACGAAAAGAATTCGTAGAGCCGGAACCACTGTTACTTCATCAGGCAATATGGTATATTCCAGCAGGTCAATGAGTGACACATGTGACGAGAAGCACGCAAGCCTCATATATTCACAATTTAGCTATTGATGGTCACATCCGTATGGCGCAATTTATGCTGAATGACACGAAAACAGAACTGGACATCGTGAATACCTCAGCAATTACGATCCCGACTAGTCCTTTTTGAGGACGATCTAAACAGAAACCGCTACGAAAAGAATTCGTAGAGCCGGAACCACTGTTACTTCATCAGGCAATATGGTAATTCCAGCAGGTCAATGAGTGACACATGTGACGAGAAGCACGCAAGCCTCATATATTCACAATTTAGCTATTGATGGTCACATCCGTATGGCGCAATTTATGCTGAATGACACGAAAACAGAACTGGACATCGTGAATACCTCAGCAATTACGATCCCGACTAGTCCTTTTTGAGGACGATCTAAACAGAAACCGCTACGAAAAGAATTCGTAGAGCCGGAACCACTGTTACTTCATCAGGCAATATGGTAATTCCAGCAGGTCAATGAGTGACACATGTGACGAGAAGCACGCAAGCCTCATATATTCACAATTTAGCTATTGATGCTCACATCCGTATGGCGCAATTTATGCTGAATGACACGAAAACAGAACTGGACATCGTGAATACCTCAGCAATTACGATCCCGACTAGTCCTTTTTGAGGACGATCTAAACAGAAACCGCTACGAAAAGAATTCGTAGAGCCAGAACCACTGTTACTTCATCAGGCAATATGGTATATTCCAGCAGGTCAATGAGTGACACATGTGACGAGAAGCACGCAAGCCTCCCTCGGAGAAGACAAGCAACACTGCTTCCCTGGCGAGCACATTCGTCCGCCGTGTCATGCTTCGAACACATCTGTGACGATATTGGTTGGCAACTCGTTCATCAGCCCCTCCCAGAGTCTGGCTGCACCGAGTGGAATAAAACTGAAATGATTTTGTGTGCCTGAGATACTGACGGAAGGAAGAATGAGAAACAACGGTCACATATAAATAGTACATTATGGAATAACCCTCGCAATGAACCTGGTCACGTTCTGCAACGATAGGAGAACAATGTCAGACGAAGGAATGTTGCATAACTGGGCGGGGATACGTCAACGGGAGAGAAGTGAACTAGTGAAGGGGATGGGGGAGGACTATGCAGCGCGGATCAAATATGTATATTACAGATGTGTACCAGCTGAAAATCTCACCTGTTCATTGGTGATAAGCTTCAACAGCGTTTTGGCAACTCATGTCTGAATTTTTTAGCCTATAGCACTTCAATATACGTAGCTGAATGTACGCTGTTCTAGTGCTTAATTGTGTCTCTTTCTGTAACAGTCGCATTGTGATTATCCCGTATTTTGTTAAGATACATCACAATGTTTCTCTTCCTCCCTATATTATCTTTCGCTTGTAGCCTGCGAACGAAAACAAACAACATGGTTTTCTAGCTACTGGCTCTAATTAGCCGATGCGTGATGCTTAATGCTATTTTACCCGTCTGAGGTCGTTATCCTAATTTTTGCTCTGCTGACTTACAGATTCGTCGCATTACGTGTGTCTCCTTTCTGTACGTTTTTGTGCTGTCGTGTTCTGAGGCGCAAAAAGATACGTTGTCTTTATAGGACGTAATGCTGTTGATTGTTTTTAGCACTGCTGCTTTACCGACAAGGCTCGTTGTTTTGTTCCTGTTAATCCCTCTCGATGGACGTCAAATAATATGGGCTCTGTAGGCTGCTTTGTCCACAGTACCATCCCGTCATCTGGAAGTCATTACGCGAGCCCTGCTGAACGACCTATCCATTTCACCATATGCCATCAGTTTCTTGCATTCTGGGTCTTTGATGGCTTGGCGTAATGTTACCTTGCAAGTGTTTATGGATTACTGAGATTGCATTTGAAATGTGCTCGTTAGTTCTTATCTAGACATACAAACGAATCATTTATAAGCTTTGTTATAGCAATTCCTCACAAATTTGTCTCACTTCACTCTTCTGAAATGGAATCCACGCTACGCTTTGGGTAATTACGACTCAAACTGTAACTTAGATAGTTCCACACAATTATTCCCACTGTGGATATTCTTACCTTCACGAAACGTGTCATTCTAACAAAAACTGCTTCGTTGCTCATTGTTCCTATTCAGAAGACCCGATTGGAGTCCAGCTCTTTTCTGAAGAACTCTATCCCGACAACACAGTTTTCGCGTAATGACATTCAGTCAGATAATAAGAATCTTAAACAGAGCAGTGCTGTGTGGGCCTGTTGTTAAAGAATAAGTTTCCATTTCTGTATTTCGAGGAGAGGGCAATGAATGCCCGAAGGTTAGTTACCGGGCTTAGTTGGTTAGTTGTGTACGATATTGGAAACTTCAGTTTGCCTGTAATTTCAAAAATTAAATTATAAACTGAAACAGTGAAATGGTATATTGCTTACTCCTGACCGCGTACTACACGATTTTTTTTCGTGGCATAAAGATATGTTAAAGGAATTCATAACTGAAATTTTTCGAAATGAGAAGCATCGATTTTAAAGCGGAAGGTTTGGCACAGTATAAACTGTATTCATACATCCTTCCGGCAAAAACTTAAAAACCACTTCCTCTTAACAGCTCTGTATAGTAAAACCTTTTTTGTAGTTTGTGCATTAGGCATAGTATTTCTAATTGTGTGGTAAAATATTCTTCGTAGATATTGAAGCGTTTTAGGGCAGAAATTTATTTGCGAATGCTGAAATTAGAAAGACTACTCAAGACAGTGGAAAGAGGAGACTCTGCACCCCTGATAAAGCCTTCAGTTAGCCAGGGGCGCACGGGTTCTCCAGTAGTTTATATGCTTCTCTTTTCAAACCACTTTTCGTTGTTATGAGAACTAGTAATGCAGTAAGACTTATTAATCTCTATTGAAGCAATGACGGAATTGTAGTAGCATACGAATGTTAGATTCCTAAAATCTTATAATCTCAGAAAAAACTTTGCTTCATGTAGACATTGGTAACAGTCTTCAACTATTAACTGTTAATCGGTCATCTGGTAAAACAGCCTCATTGTTGCAGCCTTCTATCTTCGAGTCACTCTTAACGTATTTTGTACTATTAATGCTGTAGAAATTTCTAACCAGAATCGAATTAACTACAGAATTGCAAATGTTTGTGTGTACAGAAATGCTATTATTTCCGGAAAACTGAATTCTTTATGCTTTTCTTCCTAAATATCTGCTGGTATCCTTTTTCTGACTGTTCAGTCGCTAAAACTGCTTCATTGCTAACATTAACTCTTTCATCATGTGCTTCCTGTTGTAATGCTTCCTCCCGCAGAAGAAATGGATAGTACATCGTATAGGCAGTGAAATGCTCCTTGATGGACTATCTGAGGGGCAAGTGAGATGGGAGAAAAAGTATCTGGCAAAATTGATCTCTTTCAGTTTCTTGAGCGCAATGTCTACGTCGTTGACATTTATTCGTATATTTAGGGAGCAGTATTTCTGTTGCAATAATTTGGCTGCAAGTTCTCATTGAATTATATTTCTCTTTCATCGTGCGGTGACACTTAACAGCACGAAACATCACTGAATTTTCCAGTTCTAGTAATATGTTTCGCTGTTGCCCAAGATTCTTCTACGTAGTTCAGTCGCAGAGAGTCACGAACTATACAATTTTCAAAAGTTTTTGTATTAATTTTTACGGGGTCGACAATCACTCTGATTAATGTTTATAGGTGGCCTGCACACCGAAATTACCTAAAACACTTAATAAAGCCACAAAGCTGTGGTTTTCACTCTACTGGTTTTGTTAGTAGTGCTAAATTCTCTCATACTTGCTGTAACGACTCTTAGAGGTTGGAAGAAACTGCTGACTTGACTCATGAAGTGAAATATGTTGTTTGAGGTAAAATTATTCTCTAGATTGCTCTAACATTACCTTAATTTTTATTTTCATTTAAAATATGGAGTGTTATAGTAAGGAACTGCGCATCATCGACATTTCAAATGTAAATCAGAAGATTTCGGCTGAAAAGAGAGACTATAAGAGGAGAAGGCGTTAAAACTCCAAGCCATTGAAATATTATCAGCTTGTAGAAGAAAGTAAAAGACCAGACAGTAGTGCCTCACTGCCTCACCTCAGCGAATATTGTCAGAAAAAGCGTTCTGCGAAGACAGGGTGGTGGATTTTTACTTACCAATAGTCGTACAATGGTAGATACAGCCAGATAGACTACAGTCGTATTTGTTTCACTCGCCGATTGGGTTTTCACGAGTTAGTTCCGTATATGCAAGCTAAAGCATGTGAAAATGACAGTACCCAGAAGGATTCCAGAACAGAAAATGCGTATCACGCTGTATGTGCAGCTGCCTCTTTTGTATGATTGGATAGATCAGTATTATGATAAACTTAGTCGGCGAAGAGCAGTGAAATGAAGTGGACGTGCTGAAAGGGCATAATATAAGTGCAGGTGAGAGTTCTAGAAGGACAACATGATGAGATGGTCATACTCTGCACCTGCTTCTATGGCAGCGAAGGGTGTATGGAACCAGTGGAGCATCGTAAGCAGCGACGACCAGGTACTGGATTGGGTACTTTGACCACAAGACGAGAATTGTCCGCTTGAAGTAACCATGCCGTGTCGTCCCCAGTGTGGATCGCCGTCTGTTGATGGTTGACCATAGTCTGCTGCGGGCTGGACGTATGACACGCACGTCTTTGCATTGTCTTCCATTGCCTAGAAATCAGAAACGCTTCGCACCACAATGTGCAAGTGGACGCTGTCGCTGGTTCTGGGCGCCACGATTTTAGTGACTACCGCTACATCCTGTCCAACTGTGATGTCCAAATACACTCCTGGAAATGGAAAAAAGAACACATTGACACCGGTGTGTCAGACCCACCATACTTGCTCCGGACACTGCGAGAGGGCTGTACAAGCAATGATCACACGCACGGCACAGCGGACACACCAGGAACCGCGGTGTTGGCCGTCGAATGGCGCTAGCTGCGCAGCATTTGTGCACCGCCGCCGTCAGTGTCAGCCAGTTTGCCGTGGCATACGGAGCTCCATCGCAGTCTTTAACACTGGTAGCATGCCGCGACAGCGTCGACGTGAACCGTATGTGCAGTTGACGGACTTTGAGCGAGGGCGTATAGTGGGCATGCGGGAGGCCGGGTGGACGTACCGCCGAATTGCTCAACACGTGGGGCGTGAGGTCTCCACAGTACATCGATGTTGTCGCCAGTGGTCGGCGGAAGGTGCACGTGCCCGTCGACCTGGGACCGGACCGCAGCGACGCACGGATGCACGCCAAGACCGTAGGATCCTACGCAGTGCCGTAGGGGACCGCACCGCCACTTCCCAGCAAATTAGGGACACTGTTGCTCCTGAGGTATCGGCGAGGACCATTCGCAACCGTCTCCATGAAGCTGGGCTACGGTCCCGCACACCTTTAGGCCGTCTTCCGCTCACGCCCCAACATCGTGCAGCCCGCCTCCAGTGGTGTCGCGACAGGCGTGAATGGAGGGACGAATGGAGACGTGTCGTCTTCAGCGATGAGAGTCGCTTCTGCCTTGGTGCCAATGATGGTCGTATGCGTGTTTGGCGCCGTGCAGGTGAGCGCCACAATCAGGACTGCATACGACCGAGGCACACAGGGCCAACACCCGGCATCATGGTGTGGGGAGCGATCTCCTACACTGGCCGTACACCACTGGTGATCGTCGAGAGGACACTGAATAGTGCACGGTACATCCAAACCGTCATCGAACCCATCGTTCTACCATTCCTAGACTGGCAAGGGAACTTGCTGTTCCAACAGGACAATGCACGTCCGCATGTATCCCGTGCCACCCAACGTGCTCTAGAAGGTGTAAGTCAACTACCCTGGCCAGCAAGATCTCCGGATCTGTCCCCCATTGAGCATGTTTGGGACTGGATGAAGCGTTGTGTCACGCGGTCTGCACGTCCAGCACGAACGCTGGTCCAACTGAGGCGCCAGGTGGAAATGGCATGGCAAGCCGTTCCACAGGACTACATCCAGCATCTCTACGATCGTCTCCATGGGAGAATAGCAGCCTGCATTGCTGCGAAAGGTGGATATACACTGTACTAGTGCCGACATTGTGCATGCTCTGTTGCCTGTGTCTATGTGCCTGTGGTTCTGTCAGTGTGATCATGTGATGTATCTGACCCCAGGAATGTGTCAATAAAGTTTCCCCTTCCTGGGACGATGAATTCACGGTGTTCTTATTTCAATTTCCAGGAGTGTGTGTGTTACACGGTACTGCTGTAACCGCACTCAGTTAGCCTACGTTGTTGTGTCACGTAACGCACAAAAGCCAACTGCGGTGGTTTGCAACACCTTTCAGGCCAGCACGTTCTCCTGAGATGTCGTCGATCTGGGCTATGGTTCAAATGGCTCTGAGCACTATGGGACTTAACATCTATGGTCATCAGTCCCCTAGAACTTAGAACTACTTAAACCTAACTAACCTAAGGGCATCACACAACACCCAGTCATTACGAGACCGAGAAAATCCCTGACCCCGCCGGGAATCGAACCCGGGAACCCGGGCGTGGGAAGCGAGAACGCTACCGCACGGCCACGAGCTGCGGACCCTGGGCTATGATTTGTCACTAATTTGTTTGACCACTCACGCCTATTGGTACTTTGTAGTGCCTTACTCAAACTGCACGCAGAGGGCTAATCCAAGCTCTCTACTATTCAATGCCACAGCGCTTCTATAGGGAAAGTCGGCGGGTAGGTTAGCGGTTTACGTCTCTTCGACAACGAGGTCATTAGAGACAGAGCAGACACACAGTTTTGCGAAGGACTGGAAGAAAATCGAGCATGGCCTTTTCAAAACGCAAATTTTGTCCTTTGTCTAAATCTGAATGGCCAAACGTGAAACTGAAACGCTCCCCTTCCGAATACGAGTCCACTGACTTACCAAATGGTTCAAATGGCTCTGAGCACTATGCGACTTAACTTCTGAGGTCATCAGTCCCCTGGAACTTAGAACTACTTAAACCTAACTAACCTAAAGACATCACACACATCCATGCCCGAGGCAGGATTCGAACCTGACTTACCACTGCCCCACCTCGTCCCTTCGACATTTCGAGTCTCTGACTGCAACACTTTAGAGCTTACCACAATTCTGATTCCTCAAAGTGAGAGAGTGTGTACAGTTCTGTAATCCTAATGATTTCTGAGTTACAATGTGACTAAACTGTCGTATAACGTTCACTTCGTCCACATTTCTGATAGAACTCTCGCAAAAGTTAATGAAGATGAAGGAAAATAGACTAACAGTGAAAGTCTAAAATAAGGCGAGGCATCCAGACGTTCCAGTGCTGTCCGTTTAGACAACAAATTATTGGTTCAAGCCGGCCGAAGTGGCCGTGCGGTTAAAGGCGCTGCAGTCTGGAACCGCAAGACCGCTACGGTCGCAGGTTCGAATCCTGCCTCGGGCATGGATGTTTGTGATGTCCTTAGGTTAGTTAGGTTTAACTAGTTCTAAGTTCTAGGGGACTAATGACCTCAGCAGTTGAGTCCCATAGTGCTCAGAGCCATTTGAACCATTTTTTTATTGGTTCAAATGGCTCTGAGCACTATGGGACTTAACATCTGTGGTCATCAGTCCCCTAGAACTTAGAACTACTTAAACCTAACTAACCTAAGGACATCACACACATCCATGCCGGAGGCAGGATTCGAACCTACGACCGTAGCGGTCACGCGGTTCCAGACTGAAGCGCCTAGAACCGCACGGCCACACCGGCCGGCAACAAATTATTCTGCCACGATTAATGTCAGTAACAAGTGAGAAGACTGGGATCTCTTGAGTAGTACGTGTAATTGCTATAGAGTGAATTAAAATGGGAAGAATGGGAAGAGAGTAAGTACAGATAAAGCATGACAATATCACATAATCGATGTTATTAAACGGCTACCTCGTGGCATGGTCCTAATTGAAAGTTGCCTATCTAAAGGCTCCCAGGGCAACAAAAATTTCTTTTCAGTATTTTGCACAGCTATTGGCCAAATTAAAAAAAAATTAACACCGTCATAATGTACTCATTAAGAGCTGTAATCTTCTTAAAGGTTTAACAAAATAGATCAAGTATTACAATTAGAAACTATGTACGTGTCTTGAGGCGGAGTAACTTACGGTGCGCAAATTATCCAGATTATACTTACCCTGTATTTCAGAGTGAGAGCACTTAGCGGCGACATATGAACTTTAAACATAATTTCAAACAATTACAAAACGTTCTCACTAACACCCTCACAAAATGATGAAAGGTAACCAGGTTTATCGCTTACAACATTTTCGCCGATCATGCAGTAAAATTGCACCATCTGACGCGACGTTCTCATTTATTACTTCTTTACTCCTAACTCTATTCGCAACACGTTTTTCAGGTAGCATTGACATATGGATCTGAATGTACCTGCCAAATTATATCATTGTACAAAACATCGTTTGGGAGGACGTTTTGTACATCGTAGTTGGATTCTTGAAAGAATCGGGGATGAGTGTTTACTGGTTTCTCCTTATGTACTATAAACCAGCGGGTTTCTCAAATATTGTGTGCTGTAAGCTGACAACAGACATTTTTCATCAGTTTCGCAAAGTCTACACTCCAGTTTGTTTTTCGCATTTTGAAAAATTATAAAAAAATTATAAAACCTCTGTCCGTCCGGAAAGGTTGTAGTGGTGCGACATGTAAGGGATCCGTGGTTCAGATTGCTCTGAGCACTATGGGACTTAACTTCTGAGGTCATCAGTCCCCTCGACTTAGAACTGCTTAAACCTAAGTAACCTAAGAACATCACACACATCCATGCCCGAGGCAGGATTCGAACCTGCGACCGTAGCGGTCGCGCGGTTCCAGACTGTAGCGCCTAGAACCGCTCGGCCACCCGGCCGGCAAGGGGATCCATGATCCCACGAACATAGATATTAGTATCCGATACCCAGGTTGATAGCAAGCAGGAGTCGATTGTCGAGCGCTGCAGGAGGCAGTGAGGTTAGTGTCGGGTGAAAGCGGTACTGGAAAGACTGGCAAAAATAAAAATAATGGCGGTCGAGCTGAGTACGGTGTAAATGGCGGATGTGCCGAGTGAGGAGTAAATTGTAAATTCACCGGAGTGTGACAAATGAGCGCGTCCCCTTATTGTCGGGGCGGGGGGGTTTGACCCTCATCAATACCTACCGATTCGCGAGTGATATGAAACCAAAAGTGACACGTGCCGAACTACGCGTTTCGCGTCAACCGCGTGGGCCAGCAACAACCATGGATTACAGTGAGGATTGTTGTTAAAGTTTATCCATCATCATCTCGTGTGACGAAGTACTTAAAATCAGCAACCAATAAAAGATATAATTGTAATGAAGCGTGTAAGGCGAAGGTAGCAACTGCCTCAGAATTTGTGTGTTAATAGAAAATACATATCAGTTTGTACATCGCAATCTTTGTGGTCTTTAACAATAGAAAAAAAAAACATTTCAATCATTAACTATTCCGTCTTAGAACAGCCGCACTCTGTTGAATTACCCCCGAAACCACAGCAGAAAAACCGATGCTCTTTCATCCATTAAGCACTCGGTCATATATTCATAATAATTAACTGGTTGGCGGCTTCGGTAAATCACAAAAAACCAATAAAGGATATAACGGGGGTGTTTCAGACAGAAAGGTCACAGTTCGTAGTAATAGACGGAAAGGCATCGAGTAAAAGAGAAGTAATATTCGACGTTCCCCAAGGGAATTTTATAGGCCTTCTGATGTTCCTGATCTATATTAACGACAAAGGAGACATTCTGAGTAGCCCTCTGAGAGTGTTTGCAGGTCATGCTGTCATTTACCGTCTTTTAGAGTCATCAGATCACCAAACGAACTGCAAAATGATTTAAATAAAATATCTGTTGAAACTTCTTAGTGTTTGTCCTCTGAAATATCTGATTAGGTGAAAGTTTTTAGTGTTTACTTAAACTGCTGAGTGCAACTGAACCTACTGTCTCGTTACTTATTTTTATCATTTCAACACTGACCTACGGAATTTTCCCTGACAAAGACAACACAAACTTAACCTTTCATTTATTAGCCACAGGATACAAGCCCAACGCAATATGACTGCTCTACAATGACAACATGACCTCAATTAATTAACACAAAAGAATGGCCCTGAATTGGAAGAAATCCTAACAATAACTCATACTTTTCGTAAGTCACTTACCTCACAGAAAATCTTCATAACAGTAACTACAGCAATTACAGCAAGCAGCAACTACAGCCAGCTAAATAAAAGAACTCTAACTACTATAGGCTCTAATTACTAGGAGGTATACGGTTAGCAAAAGAAGATTTTGTTGAAGAGCAAACAATGTATTTAGCAGATTTTACCTTATTCATGTGACATCCAGATCCAAAGATCATATAGTAGTCAATAATTCCACCACCCAGACATTACCAACTACATCCATCATCATTTTACAATGCGTATCCGACCAACACAGTCTCCACGAAGTACACATGTCCAAGCCCTTCGCTCGCTAACTGCTCACTGGTAGTCCGTTCAACCACAGGTCTTACCGAGGGCACAGAGTGCTGTCAGAGATATTAATTACAGTCTATAGCGTTGCCAACATACAAACATATAAACAGGCCATTTAAAATGTATGGCGCGAAAAGTGGCAATTGATCCTAAATAAAGAAAAGTGTGAAGTTATTCACATGAGTACTAAAAGGAATCCGCTAAATATCGATTACGCTATAAGCCACACAAGTCCGAAGGCTGTAAATTCAACTAAATACTTAGAGATTACAATTACAAATAACCTACATTGGAACGATCACATGGATAATGTTGTGGGTAGAGACATCCAAAGACTGCGATTCATTGGTAGAACACTTAGAAGGTGCAACAGGTCTACTAAAGAGACTGCTTACACCACGCTTGTCCGCCCTATTCTGGATTATTGCTGTGCGGTGTGGGATCCGCATTAGGTGGAACCGGCGGATGACCTGGAAAAAGTTCAAAGAAGGGCAGCTCGTTTTGTACTATCGCGAAATAGGGGAGATTTCTCCACAGACATGATACGTGAATTGGAGTGGCAACTATTACAACAAAGGAGTTTTTCGTTGCGACGGGATCTTCTCATGAAATTTGAATCATCAGTTTTCTCCACCGATTGCGAAAACATTGTGTTGGCACCCACCTACATAGGGAGAAATGATCATCAAGATAAAATAAGAGAAAGCAGGACGCACACAGAAAAATTTAAGTGCTCGGTTTTCCCGCGCGCCGTTCGATAGTGGTACGGTAGAGAGACAGCTTGAAGGTGGTTCATTGGACACTCAGCCAGGCACTTTATTGTAAATAGTAGAGCAATCACGAAGACATAGACGGAAGCGTATATTCCTGCTGGTGATAACTTTTGCTGAAGAAAATTTGCTCACCACATTACAGTTTGAAACGTGAAACGTTGGCCGCGAGTTGATACGATTGCTGTATTGAGTTCGCGCATTTGACACAGTATTTACTGACGGTGTAATTAGAGGTGCGTTTCTGGTTACGGCAAGCATAGCTCTCCTGTTCCGGAACTTTACCTTTCAATGTATGCATAGTCATTTCAACAAACAGGAACGTTCTGTTCTGTAAATTGCACCAGTTCAAATGCACTTGCTGCTTGCAATCAATTATACAGTGGAAGTAGCTGTGCGCTGCTAACGTATCGGGCTGATTGTCGCTTTCAAACGCGGACTGTAGTGTCGGCATTGATCGGTGTTTAATCTGCCCGTTGAATCTTCGTCCAGTTTCTTTTCCTTTTTACGATAAGCCCAGAACGTCAATAATGCCGGCAGAGTTTTTTTAAGGACATTTTATTACTCGCGTTCACAGAAGTAATCTGCTTTGCAGATCGAAATGCCAGTCTCCCTCTTCTGACATATCGTACTGATCGCCTTTAATCATCGAAATTGAAATAAACCTTAAAAGTTACTGTTTACTTTTGGCTGGCTATGGGATGATGTAAACGTTCAGTGCCAGTTTATTTTGTGTTGTATCATGATTTATTAAAATACCAGCAACTAGTTAGGCCCAGAAAAATCACTGTTTAAAGACGTACAGTACTTCACTTTATTCGACTGCTTCAACGAAAAGACGCTAAACAGCCTGTGACTGGACCCATCGCATCCTGTGCTGTACCAACATACAAAGTAGTTCCCCCAAAATGACAATAATTTGTACAAATTTCGCACTTTGTGACATTATCAAATGAATTACTATGAATTTAAATGTTATTTTAATTATTCTTTATAAAATGTAATAGATCTGTTTAAACTCAATGCAGAAAATTCTTCATTACGCGTTTCGCATGGATACAAACATTCTCACAATGCTGCGTGGCGCATGAATACAATGCCCAAAAGCTCAGATTTCCAGTGGAAACAACTGACGTGTGCAGCTAATATCTTCGAGATCTTCATAGGTTCTGGAATATTGTTGCTACAAGTTAAAGGTATTACTGTAACGTTATACCTTTATTCTCAACTATTTCGTGCACTGTAGCAAACATAGAAGCTGAAACTCAGTCTAGTCTGGAAGATTGTGGGGTCAGCCCCAAATAGCCGTGGATTCCGCCCTCACCACCTCTCTTCAATATTTTCTGATACAGACAATCAGTTCAACTTGGAAACCTGTCGATGTGAATACTTGCCATTTTTTTTAGTAGTATCAATCGCACAATCATCTATGTGCGAAAGAAACTGCAAGTGGAGTGTCAGCGCTTAACGATGGGTACTGGAAAGATAATAATTATTATCAGTATTTCTTCTACGAATGATGCACCATACGAGGCGGCCCACAGTCGGGAAGTACGGTGATGTAAGTCACACAAACATTTTATAAGCATTAGATTTCGGGCGTGCAGCTGCAGAAACTCGATTTATTCAACTGATATTTCGGTTGTAAGACTATCGGTCGCCTTTCGAGTGAGCGTACTCCGCTCAAAAAACGCCCAGGCATTCACATCAACATGTAGGAGTGACAGGAAACATTCTGCATATACAAATAAAAGTCGAAAGTTTGTTCGATTGACGGGAAAGAATCAGTCAATTTCTGAAAAAGTGAACAACCAGACGTCCGAAGAAAGTCCCCTAGCCGCGCGGGATTAGCCGAGTGGTCTTAGGTGCTGCAGTCATGGACTGTGTGGCTGGTCCCGGCGGAGGTTCGAGTCCTCCCTCGGGCATGGGTATGTGTGTTTGTCCTTAGGATAATTTAGGTTAAGTAGTGTGTAAGCTTAGGGTCTGATGACCATAGCAGTTAAGTCCCATACGATTTCACACACATTTGAACATTTTTTTAAGTCCCCTATCATCTCACTAAAACCTAGTTAGAAAATTTCGAGAGACGAGATTCATTCGAGAGTGCTGATAGCGTCCGCCTACTTACCTCAGTGGTAACGTTGTTTGTTTTGTTGGGTTGGGGTTGGGTTGTTTGGGGAAGGAGACCAGGCAGCGAGGTTCAAAATGGTTCAAATGGCTCTGAGCACTATGGGACTTAACATCTGTGGTCATCAGTCCCCTAGAACTTAGAACTACTTAAACCTAACTAACCTAAGGACATCACACACATCCATGCCCGAGGCAGGATTCGAACCTGCGACCGTAGCGGTCACGCGGTTCCAGACTGAAGCGCCTAGAACCACACGGCCACACCGCCCGGCAGGCAGCGAGGTCATCGGTCTCATCGGATTAGGGAAGGATGGGAAATGATGTCGGCCGTGCCCTTTCAAAGGAACCATCCCGACATTTACCTGGAGAGGTTTAAGGAAATCATAGAAAACCTAAATCAGGATGATTTGACGCGGGTTTGAACCGTCGTCCTCCCGAATGCGAGTTTACCTCAGTGGTAACGAGTTTGCCTACTATGCAGCGGGCCCTTGTTCCATTCCCGCTCGGGCTGCAGATTTTCTCCGCTCATGGACTGGGCGGTGTGTTGTTCTTATAATCATCTGATCCTCACCGACACGCAAGTCGCCCATTGTGACGTCACGTGAAATAGGAGTTGCAACTCGGCGGCCTAACTACCCCGAATGGGGTCTCCCGGCCACGAATGCTACACGATCATTCCTTTTATTCAGATTAGGGCATATTTTTAATGGAAAAACGTACTGTATTGCACCGTATATGGTGAGCATGTAACGTTTCTCTGACATCAAACGCTTATTTTTATGTTAAATAGAAACCTACATTCGTTGGCGAGGTCGCTAATACATTCTTGTGTGGTGGTGCTTGACTTCGAGGTAAGCCGGTTCGAATCCTGTTGGTGGACGAAATTTTCACTGCCAGTATTTGCCCTGCAAGGGGAGGTGAGGTGGTGGCGTAAAGTTCCTGACCCCAGTTTTTGCGGTTCTAGGCGCTACAGTCTGGAACCGCGCGACCGCTACGGTCGCAGGTTCGAATCCTGCCTCGGGCATGGATGTGCATGATGTCCTTAGGTTAGTAAGGTTCAAGTAGTTCTAAGTTCTAGGGGACTGATGACCACAGCAGTTAAGTTCCATAGTGCTCAGAGCCATTTGAACCAGTTTTTGCGCCAGCGTCCTGGATTAAATTCCAAACCTCTTGGCAGTGCCTCATGTAGTGACGGTATGTTACGCTGTGATGGTGATGCGTCCGTCGGATGGGGGCGTTAAGCTAGGTGGCCCCATTGGTGCTATTCGAGAGGCGTAGGCTGTGTGCCGGCCTCGGGTTTCAACTTCTCCCGTCCTTTCATCCATAATAACACAAACCGAACACTACACTGTGCAAATACTCATCACAACACACACTTAACACTTCATAGCAGGTCGAAAGAAGGTAAGGGCAAACCATCTCCACTAGGACCTTGCAAAGAAGGCGGTGCTGGGGTTCTGCATCTGCTCCCCTACGCTCATATCCTGAGTGTGGGACTATTTCTTTCTATAATTACGCTAGATGCTGCTATTCGGTCTATTGCAAATGGTGTCTTAACTAATTATTTGTGGATACGAAAAATTGTTCAAATGGCTCTGAGCACTATGGGACTCAACTGCTGTGGTCATAAGTTCCCTAGAACTTAGAACTACTTAAACCTAACTAACCTAAGGACATCACTCACATCCATGCCCGAGGCAGGATTCGAACCTGCGACCGTAGCGGTCGTGCGGTTCCAGACTGTAGCGCCTTTAACCGCTCGGCCACTCCGGTCGGCTTGTGGATACAATTCCACGTATGCTCCCTTTGTTGTATTGCTTCTAAGCGATATTCAGTTCCTTTCCACGTCTTTGCCAACATCTCTTCCATCACCAAATCTGCCGTAAGAGTCTGCACATTAGGAACTTGTGAATTGAACACTTTATTCTTGACGGAACCCCACAAAACTGGACCGTCTCTGCCGATCCATCTGTCCGACAAGGTTTCATCTAAGAACTGGCGAACAAATAACCCTAGGGCGCCGTTGCACCATCTTCTTCAAACACTACCCATGGTTGAAATTTCTGTAACGGAGCTGCAACATGAAGTTCCAACATATACAAGTAAAAACATAATGAGTGAAACAAACCACATAGCTGTATCCAGCGTAGTTCCTTAGAAATAATTCTTTGTACTCAGGGAAAGACTTCATGCTCGCCCTAAAAAACTGAAGTCGCTCTGAATATGCCACCCGTAACATGTAAGTCTGATTTGATATTGCTGGTGGTTGTAGCATAAAGTTTCAAGAATTCCATGGAAATGGCAAATGTTTTTGTTTCCAACTGAAGTTCTAAATCATCAGTTTCGGTTTGGCTTTTTTATGAAGACAACGGATGAACGGTGGCCGAATTTTGGAAAATTTCATCTTGAACATGACGCGCAACTTCACTGCACTCGTAAGAAGTCTCTAAAGTTGCCACGACAAGTGAGCAGTGTTTGTTTTGTTACGTACTGTAGGTTCCGGTTGCACGAGACACCTGTTAGTCCCCACTCCCACCTTGCGTATGTCTCCGGCGCGTGTTTTAGGCCCTCTCAGTTCTAGTTGTACACTCCACAGGCTGTAGTGCCCAGGAGCTGAGGGGCCGTGCTTTATGAAATATTCAAGGCAAAAGGTCTGGCGCCGCGATCACTCCGCGTTCACAGCCAGATACTGCAGCTTGTCCCGTCTTACAGCGACGCGCATACAAAGCAAGCCGCTTCACCCAGCCCACACGCCATGTATACACAAGTCGTCTCCCACCGAGACTATTCCTTTCCTCAGCAATAAAAAAAAAAAAAAAAAAAAAAAAAAACGGGACCTCAAAACTCTTCATAGCGATTGTCGAACGTCGTTAGCAAGCCATACAGGGTGAGACACAGATGAAGAAAAATGGTGGGTGTGTAGTGTCAGGCATTCAGGTATAAGCACAAAATTGTTTTCATCACGTTCGTATCTCAAGGAAGGGTAAAGGAACTTATTTCCATAAAGTAGAGAAATCTAAAAAGAGCTTTGGAGTGTTTCTTTGAACCTGGAGAATCCAAGAGAAAAGAGAAGCAAGACTGGTGACCACTGCTGTCGTCTACACCTCAGACTGTACAATATTGTGGGACCGTCTCTGCTGGTGAATGCGAACGAAGAGAACTTACTCCCCTCTCTATCTTTCTCTCCTTCCCCCCCACCTTTTCTCCTTCATCTTTTCCTCTTTTTCGTTCAGTTGCTATTGTGTACCAGCATTACTTGGTATTGGGATGAAATTCAGAAGTAACTGTGCGAATTTTAATATATTTGTTTTAAAGAACAGGTGCAAAGAATCACAATACCAAACACAGATATCGGGTAAATGACACAGAACAACTATTTTTCCGATTTCGGCGTTAAATTGTATTGTTCGAACGATGAAAATAATGTGAACAGTGAAATTGAAGACTTCAAGGGAATAATTTTTGAACTCGATACCGCACGTCTGCTTCCCTTTGCATGAATTATCGGATTTAGTCTGGTATGTCATGTCTCTTCCTCTTACATTAAATATTTCAGGCAGCTCCATAAAATGAAGTAAAGCGAAGTGAAGTCGACCGTTTTAGCTGACCATGCCAGATGGATTCAACGAACAATACAGTTGGCAGGGAAGGTACTGACCAGGTGGCACGAAAGTGAGAGGAAGCTCCATCATAAGTTCATCAGTGTTCATACGATATGCCAGACTAACTACTTCCAACAATTTAGGTAAATAAACGTAAATATTGTTCTTCTGTCAGTACATGTTACGCTTTGAGGTGACCATCGAAAATGTCACTCTAAATATTGACAATGTATTTATGAAGGTTTCCTCTGCGAGGACTTACGTTTGCCCACACCTGCATATTATCGAAATAACCTATAAGCGCCTTCATCGATGAAAATTAACGGAAATGCTTCCCGTTCAATATTCGCTGCCAGCGGAGCCAGTGCTCAGTCTTCGGTTCTCCATATAGTTCGTAATAAATTTTGAGCGTTATCTACAGTGCATAGCGATGGTCGCCGCCATCCACTAAATTACAGAGCTGCCATAAATACACCATAGTCCCATTAACAACTTCCACTCTTCAGTCAGCAAGTACTTAGATAAGTGCCTCTCAACATGGAAGTAAAACTATGAAGTGTTCATTGGCATTTATCGGCTAGAGAATCAGCGTAATGCTATTGTAAATAGGTCATGTACGTCATATTCTTCATTTAGTCATCGACAACCCCTTCCATTTAGCTCAAAAGGCAGTTTACGTGTTGTCGCTTTCGGCAACGTATTGTTCAGATGCGTACTCCACGATTAGGAGTTTTCTGCGCATTTCTCTCAAGCGAATAATGCATAGTTAACGAATAACTATTACTACAAACAAATTATTTTCCGTATAAAGTAGTCAGGACACTATTATTTTTTCAACATAGTCCTCTGAGCAGCAAAACTTAAACTGAAACGACACAACATTATAGACTGTATAGGACCAAATATTATTATACTTAAGGAGAGACTCTACCTTAATTTTTTAAAATTTTAACGGTTACTTCACATCTTTAGAGTGTTTACTGTTAGATACAGGCACGACTTGCCTGTATTCGAATTACTATGTCTAAGAAATACACTCTAAGACAAAAAACGAAAAGAAAACGACACACGACGAAGTAATTATCCGAATGGGACGGAAATCGATAGATGTGATGTACATGTACAGACAAACAAATGTTCACAATTTCAGAAAAATTAGATCATTTATTCACGAGAAAAAGCTTCACAAATTCAGCAAGTCAGTAATGCGTTGGTCCACCTCTGGCTCTTATGCAATCAGTTATTCGGCTTGGCATTGATTGACAGAATTGTTGCATGTCGTCCTGAGGGATGTCGTGCCAGATTCTGTCCAAATGATGCGTTAGATCAGTAAAATCCCGAGGTGGTTGGAGGGCTCTGCCCGTAATACTCCAAACATTCGCAGTTGAGGAGAAATCTGGCGACCCTTCTGACCGAGGTAGGATTTGGCAAGAACGAAGACAAGCAGTAAAAAGTTTCACTGTGCGCGGGCGGAGATTATCTTGCTGAGTGTAAGTCCAGGGTGGCCTGCCAAGAAGGGCAACAAAACGGGGAATGGAGTATCGTCGACGTACCACTATCCTGTAAAGGTGCCACGCATGACAGTCAAAGGGATCCTGCTGTGAAATGAAATGGCGCCCCAGACCATCACTCCTGGTGGTCGGGCTGTATGTGCGGGCAAGAATCGGGTTGGTATCCCACTGCTGTCTGGGGCGTCTCTAGACACGTCTTCGCTGGTCATCGGGACGTAGTTCGAAGCGGGACTCATTTCTTAAGACAATTCCACTCCAGTTTATGAGATTTCCGGCCGAGGAAGTATTGGGAGACGCCCCAGACAGTGGTGAGATACCAACTCGACTATCGCTCGCTATTTCATAGCGGGACGCCTTAGGTTGTCATCTGTGGCATCCTTATAGCACAGCGATCCGTCGATTATATTCTAGGGCTCAATTTTTTTTTTATTTAATTAATTTTTTTCCCTTCATGATGAGCTATCCTGGACTTACAGTTCAGCAAGATAATGCCCGCCCGCACACGACGAGAGTTTCTACTGCTTGTCTTCGTGCTTACCAAACCTAACCTCGTTCACCAATGTCGTCGGATCTAGCACCAATTGAGAATATTTCGAGCATTATGGGCAGTATGCAAGTTGGACAGAATTTGGCTCGATATTCCCGAGAGGACGTTAAATAACTGTAATGGATAATGGCTTCCTTTGTCACCACGATGAGGACGCGGCACCCAAGAGACCTGAATTACAGTTCCAACGTACTATGTCGCTGACTTTAACTTAACCTAAATGTTCTCTGTACGTCTCTTCATTCCAACTCTTTATTGACATAAGCGGTGGCATTTAGAAATCATATATGCCTTACGGAATCATAACTGTCAGTTGAGCTTTATTATAGCATCTCAACAAAGTAGCTTCATTCAGCTATACTTAATGTTAGACACAGGAAGCTAATTTTGTAAATACAAACAATTCGGTTTTACGTTTTGTCTCTCTCTCTACCAATCTATTTACAGGATTCTTCCAGAGCGTAAAATATACAACTCCTAGGAGATTATTCAAGATTTCCAAGGCAGATAGTGGTGTCTGCTTGGATTATAATCACCATGCTATTCGTAACTGTAGTTTGACTGTTCGCAATCCACAGAGGTTCCATTCTGCCGTACGTTAGTGCTATTGTCAGATCTTTCCTTTTTATGACCGACAATACTCGTATCCTAGAGCCCAGTCGGTTTACGACGTGTCACAAGGTGAAGTTATCACTCGAAAGCCGCGGCTTGTCACCTCCCGCGACTTGAATTCTACTTAAAGCGTCTCAAGTTCGCTTGCAAGAGTTATTTCAACTTGACCAACACTTTCCAGTACTATTCCAGAGCAACGAATGATTCATGTAATACAGGTAGCGAAATGTTCCCCTGAAACTCCTCAATAATCTCAATGAACCCACAGAAAGCGCTGGCGAAACAATGTCGGTAGTCCCGGTGGTCATACACTGTATTGCAGAACAATAATTATGTTTGCTTCGATTGTTTCGGAGCTATCCTCGTGCCTTACGTCATTTATTCGAGAATTACAGCTCAGGTTCGTCAGTGTATCCCAGTTTACCGCAGTTTGTCTTCTAAAGGATACCCCACGTAGTATATCGGAATAGATTAAAACTTCAGCTTTACGTATTAAGAGACATCTCATCTGGTTCCATAATGGTTTTGATCAATATATTTCTGTTAATACTTCATTGCTTTACAATTCGGAAATACTGTAGTTTGCGAGAGGACTTTATTATGAATTTTTCTTTAAACTGAATAAAATGTGTTTTCGGTAGTACTTTCTCATTTCAGCTCAGCGGAAAAGACGAAAGAGGTTGTGCAGTTGTTAACATACTGGAATGCAGGCGGATCAGGGTTGAAATCCTCTTCTTTTTACACAGTTTCCCTAATTCACTTCAGGCTAATTTCGAGATGCTTCATGAAGTGGTCTACAGAAGGTGTTCCCGCCATTCTTCTTTAACTAGGGCAGTGCTCAATCCCCTGCCAAGGAGCTGTCGAGGAGAACCAGTCCAACCTTCCTTCGTAACAACGGCTTCGTAACAACGGAAGTCATCTGAACCCTTGAAATCCAGCAAAGAACGTCATTGTTTTTGCTACTAGCCTTTCATCTTACTACCAGCTCTACTTACCTCCATATTACTTTCATTGAGTATATAATTACACCTTCCATTCGAAGTTCTACTCCGATCCATTTGTTTGTTTTTCTGTCTCCTAACAATTCCCATCTTATATCTTAACATTGCTCGCTGTCAGACCGTTAGTTTTTGTATAATTTCCGCACAAATAGTTCCGTGTCTCGCTGCCATAAGTCGAATTTGGTAATACACACGAATTGTATATTTTCCTTTTTATCATCGAAATTTTGGTACAGAAAATTCAAATTAGTTTACCAAAAGCACTTCAGGCCATTTTTACTCTTCTGTTTATTTATTTTGCTCTCCATACAGTCACTATCTTCAATTGCTCGGAACACAATAAATCAACTCGTCCGATTACTTCATAGCTAATTAAGACTACTTTATTCTGAAATTTTCGTTATATATTATTTTAGTCTTTCTTTTATTTCCATTTAAGCTTTCTCTTTATCGTTATTTCCTCGTACATTTCAGGTAACTTCTTTTTTCTATTCCCAAAACATCTTCATATTCTGACTCTGTCAGTTAGGTTCCTCCTCTGTTTTTCGGATTTCTTGAACTCCTTTTTTTGTGTGTGTGTGTGTGTGTGTGTGTGTGTGTGTGTGTGTGTGTGTGTGTGTGTGTGCGCTTTTCTGTACGTGTCCCTGTTAATCATGCCTTCTGCGATTAGGTATAGTTGGTGTAAATCTTCTGCAACTTCTTTCATTCATGTCGTGGTGATCTAGTCTTACTTAGTGTATTTCCATATCTTCCAGGACAATTTTCTGCCACTCATTCTACGAATATGCCTCGAAAAGGTCAGCCTTCTTTTCCTCTGTTAATCTGTCATTTCATTGGCCTATGTGTACAGCTTCTGATTTCTATTTGTCTGCAAATGTCTCCTTCCTTTCTAGGGTCTAATACTTACTTAGAATTGTCCTCTCTATTTTTCGCTTCCTCGTGTTGTTGGTCGTACGGATGGGTACAATGCTGCTGGACATACGACCGTGTTGTTTTAGTGCAGTTTAGTTTGGTGGGTATTGATTTCTTGTTGTAACTGAGCCAGTTGCATTTTCTTGATTCTATTTTATTAGCTTCATCTTCTCCAATTGGGTATATCCCCTCTCCCAGATACCTGAATTTTGTCAACTTATTGATTATTCCGTGTGCTGTTTTCTAGTATGTTGCTTCATTAGTTACTTATGTCTATTCATATGATATATTTCACTTTTTTGTATGGTTTCTTTTACTTAGGACCTATATATCACCAGCGAAGGCTCCTTATTGTGATCCAACCTTATGCCTTATTTCTTTCTTTCTTGAATTATTCTCTCCAGTCCTGGTTTATTTTTTGCAAAACTAAGTGAAATAGCACTAGTGAGAGTAGTTGCATTCTCTCAGTTCTCTGTTGATTTTAAAAGATTCCGGTCCTTCACCCTGGAATATTACTCCACACTTGGTGTTTGTAACAGTCTCCTCAATTAGTTCTTTTAAAATCTACTAACATCAGTATCATTCCCTTGTCTCTTTATCTTCCTGCTTTGTATGATCTACTTTAGCCGGCCGGGGTGGCTGAGCGGTTCTAGGCGCTACAGTCTGGAACCGTGCGACCGCTACGGTCGCAAGTTCGAATCCTGCCTCGGGCATGGATGTGTGTGATGTCCTTAGGTTAGTTAGGTTTAAGTAGTTCTAAGTTGTAGGGTACTGCTGACCTCAGAAGTTAAGTCCCATAGTGCTCAGAGTCATTTGAACCATATGATCTACTTTAGGTTGTATGAGTGTTCTAATTCGTACATGGTGTCTGCCGATAGGGATTTCCGTCTGAATTTCTATCCTATTTGTTAGGAGCTTTGAGAGGATTTTATAGGTGTTTGGCAGCAGGGCTAATCCTATGTAATTATTCCCATTTTTAGGTCATCTTTCTTAAGTAATGGACACATGATCGCCGTCATCCAATTCTCTGGTATTTGATCCCTACCGCATATATCTTTCAGGAATTCGGTGCTGTTTGATATCATTTTATTACGTGGCCATTTGATAATTTCAGCCGATGTGTTCCGTCGCCATGTTGTTCCTGATCGCTCTTTCTGCATCATCTTATGAGATTTCCTCTCGCTGTAGACATTCGTTAGACGCGGTTGCTTTTAGATTTCTTGTGGTACTTCGCAATTCAATAACTCTTGAAGTACTCCGCTAAGATATCGCAATTATCTTTATTATTTATTGTCACTCTGCCATTTTGAGCTTTGAAAGTAAGTTCTATTACAGCACATCCTCTCATTCTGCTCTGGAACTCCCTGTGAATTCCCTTATGCTGTTTATTCTGAAGTCTTCCTGTAATTAACCCAGTTCGTTTTCATCTGCTTGCCGTTTGACCTGTCTCAGAACTTTTTCTGTTCGCTATCTAATTTCTTTCAGTAGATCCGAGATCTTTCGCTTCTTGTTGCTATTCCTCTTCATCCAAGCTTCTTGTTTGTTTTGCCGCCCTCTTTCGCACTCTTGGCTCAACCATTTATGCTTTCTGATCGACTTTATATAGCCTCTTCCTACACCATCTGCATCATATTTCATTCATTTTAGTTTAATTGTAATTGATTTCCAGGGATATCTTGAAACTAAGTCGTATTTCACTAGACGGTATGATTCACTAAGATCTGCAAATATTCTAATATTTTATTCTACAAGTAAAACTAAAGAAAAAAGTTCACGTAAACATAGGTCCTCAAATGTTTAGTTACGGAGATACAGCTAGTAAAAGATTTTGTCTGAAATTTGGCAACTTTCTACATCTACATCGATACTCCGCAAATCACGTTTAAGTGCCTGGCAGAGGGTTCATCCAACCACCTTCACAATTCTCTGTTATTCCAATGTCGTATAGCGCGCGGAAAGAATGAACACCTATATCTTCCCGTACGAGCTCTGATTTCCCTTATTTTATCATGGTGATCGTTCCTCCCTATGTAGGTCGGCGTCAACAAAATATTTTCGCATTCGGAGGAGAAAGCTGGTGATTGGAATTTCGTGAGAAGATTCCGTCTCAACGAAAAACGCCTTTCTTTTAACGATTCCCAGCCCAAATCCTGTATCATTTCTGTGACACTCTCTCCCATATTTCGCGATAATACAGTAAGTGCTTCCTTTCTTTGAACTTTTTCGATCTACTCCGTCAGTCCTATCTGGTAAGGACCCCACACAGCGCAGCAGTATTCTAAAAGAGGACGGACAAGCGTAGTGTAGGCAGTCTCCTTAGTAGGTCTGTTACATTTTCTAGGTGTCCTGCCAATAAAACGCAGCCTTTCGTTAGCCTTACCCACAACATTTTCTGTGTGTTCTTTCCAATTTAAGTTGTTCGTAATTGTAATACCTAAGTATTTAGTTGAATTTACGGCTTTTAGATTAGACTGATTTATCTTACAACCGAAGTTTAACGAGTTCCTTTTAGCATTCATGTGGATGACCTCAAACTTTTCGTTATTTAGGGTCAACTTTACTAATATGAAGCCATCGCAAAACTGTACGAGGTTAAAGTAAAGCACGATTTGCATTTATTTTGTTGTTGTTGGTCTGGTGAATCTAATAAAACATGTCCCAGACGTGTACCTGCAGTAGTTTTCCAGAACATCCAGAGAAGCAGAGATTACTATACAAGTAAATTTGTTTACTTTCCATTGTTGGCAATCGTTAGTGAATTGTTCCAGTCGTTTCCTAACCTTGAAACGAGTTGGTTTTCTGTATTGTTCAGTGAAAGAACATAATAACAAAAATGTGTTTAAGTGAAACCACGTAGCAACCGTTATAGTTTGTAGATTATTTATGAAATAGGAATGCATTTCAAATTTGCGACAAAGGAATATGCCGATATGATGTTTATTTATGGCAAACATGTTGGTAATGCTACGGCTGCAGTTAACGAATGTCGTGTACGTTATTTTCTGGAATTAAAAAAAAAAAAACAAATTGGGCCAAGTAGTTAATAAATTAAAAATCTTACAAAATTACTTCTTTGCTTCTCTGTATGTTCTGGAAAACTACTGCGGATACACGTCTGGGACACAACGGAGGAACAGGTGATCAGCATGTCGACATCTCCCGCCGTTGCTGCCAGTTGAAGCATCCTGCTGATGCTGCTGCTTTGTTATTCGAGCAGATCCTCATTTGGCCTGATGAGGTTGAGTGAACCCCTTTCGAGACCTCCCTAGCTCAGAAAAAATCTGAGATGGTACCGGGAATCGAAGGACGGAAGAAAGGAAGATTAGTGTTTAACGTTCGTCGACAACGACGTCATTACAGACGGAGCATAAGCTCGGATTAGGGAAGGGTTGGAAAGTAAATCAGCCGTGTTCTTTCAAACGCATGAACACAATGTGAAAACTTGAAAATTTAGTCAGTTTTCTAAATAGTGTAGCGCAGAGAATAATAGTTGTAAGCACATGTAACGCCTACCATCTTTCAATAGACGTTTTGAGAACATTCTGATGTACGAACCACAGTTTTTGGTCCTGCACTCCTTTCTGAATTGTATTTTGGGCTGTAAGGGAAATAAAGCATGTTAATCATTCATGTTAAGTGTTGGTACACATTCTCAAAATAGAAACAAAGTGGAAGTCTGATTTTTTTCTGAACGTTCTTTACGCTACTATTTTTAAGGAGACTTTTAAAAAGATGTTGCTATCATAAATTAAGGTACAAATTTTTTTAAAATAATGATTATCAAAGATTTCAATAATTAGCTAATAGTTTTCTTTAAAAAGATCTTTAAATTTCAAATTTAGGTCATAAAAAGTCAATTTTTTATTTGAGAACGTCTTAATACGGTTCACAAAATTTCAGTCCTATATCTGTGACAGTTTTTAACTAATGTATACCAAAATGTCAAAAAAGTGAGCTTTTGGAAAAGTGAAGTTAAAACTTGTTTGTCTATCTAACTTGCATAACACTAATGCATCCCAGGTCCATATTCATCTTATTTCTGGTGCTGTTGTTCCTCCCTTTTGTTTTTCAGACCCCTTCTTCTTATGCTTACCTCTTTGGTGGCTTCTAACAGTTATTTCTCTGCTTCAAAGAGTCTGCTGCCATCAGTTGGAATTAAAGCTCTTTGCGCATTTAGTCCATCAGGCACTCCCATCAAATCCATAACCTTCAAACTTGACACTGCACCATCTTTGAAACATGGCAGAGCATCCTCCAAACCTATTTTCAAAGTATTCAGTCCTACAGATTTTGGTATCACTTTCCTATACAGTTCTTAAAACCTTCATTTGCATTTTGCGTTCTACCATGTAAACTTCAATGATCTTGCGTCACTAAGGTACCTATATATAGGTTTTACGACTTCCATTATATTAAATGGCAAAGAATGCTTATGGTGAGAACAAAATACTGTTCTGTGGCGTTGTCATGTGTGCAACCACTTTTAAATTTCTCCAGTTTTGTGGCTTTCTTCAGTTCAATTTTCTCGAAGTAAACTTTTTTTGTTCTAAAAACTACAGAGGACTTTTAAGACAAAAATTAAACAATCGATCTTTTGACACTTCACGTACTGGACCCCTTAAGCGCTTTGGGGGAACCTCGGAGAGCCTAAATCTGGATGCGAGACGAAGATTTGAACTGCCCTCACTCCGAATGCGAGTCCTGTGGCTTACCAATGCACCACCTCGCTCGGTACCGGAAGTCAAACCCGGGTCCTTCAGCGCTGAAGCACTGACGTTAACTAATCGGCTACGGAGGCGGTCCTTGTCAATGTATTGCGACTTAGCACCTTTAAATCAGTTTTTTTTTCGTGTTTTAGGCTTAACTACGGTAATCACATTATACAATAAATGTATTCGCAACTACGAATATGAACCATCATCGGCTGTATGTTAGAACAATGACAGTGCAGATTTGTACTGGACTGCGGTTGGAACACGGACTTCCCACTTTACGCGAGCGGTCGCCTTAAGCGTTTCGGCTATCTGTGCACGGTTCACGGCCAGACCCAAACTTCCAAGTGTCACAACCTGCACGCGCACGTTATGTATATTCTCATTCAGGGAGGACATATAGGTTGAGAATCGAGGGCCTGCTATTGAGGAATAAATACGAAATAGCAGTGCCTGTGTTATTAGGAAGTACAGAGCAATGTTCCTTTGGACATGTGTGCATGTCTGAAGGAATATTGCATCGTACTTCTTAATAACGAAGCCACTGCTATTTCGCGTAATAAGATTGCTGTAAGATGAAGCTTGCACACGAGAGGCTAACGGGGAAGAGTCTTCGGACCGAATACTCAACAAGGAGTCTAGCTTACCCCTGCCCCGGATATTACTGAACTCTTGGCACTAGCCAAGTTTCAGCCCTAAAAACGCCACTAGGACGTGAGGACATTTTGTTCGTTCTTTCTCAGCTTCGGCTGCGAGACTTCGCGTCGGTAACTTCGTTTTCGCGCCGAAAGCTTTCACGACGTGAAGCCGCGGAAGTGTCCGCCAACGACGGGCGAGCCGCCTCTTCTAAGAGCGACGTCTCTCCGGAGAAGCGTGTCGAGAAACTGCAATTTCCGTTCGTCCGAAACCGTTAAATGGCGAGGGAAGTAACATCTCAGAGAATATGCCAGCGAGGCGCATGCTGTAAAGATAACTGCGGCTGTGCACCGGGCCGGCCGTATAACCGCCGGAGCATTTGCAGCAACTGCCGAGTGCCGGCCATCATTCGTCGAGGCCAGGCGGGACGCGATGCCTTGCCGAAGCGCCACTGACACGACGGTTTGCGTTTTTGCGCTTTGGAGACACCGGGTGATACTTGTAGCCAGTTACTTGTCAGCGGCGATAGTGAACGGTTGCTATCGTGTACACTCTTTGCAATCGAATTTGCTTCTAAAACTCCTGCCGCGATTAAAGTATTTTATCGAGCATTATAAATATCAGCGGAAAAACGCTCCTATCGGAGCCCAACAAAGGCTAACGTGCCTCTGTTTTAGAAGACTCTGATTGAGAAGTAGGTAACAGCTGTCTCATTCTGCCTTCCCCATCACCTTTAAAATTTTTCCCAAAAATTTAGGCATGCGAACATATTCGCGCTCTTTTTAACATGAAACTCACATTTCGCTCCCACAAGGTCCGCTAACTGTTAACTCGCTAACACACTAGCCCATCGCTGCAAGTCGCTCATACCCATCCACTCCCAATTGCCCTTTCTCTCTCACTGATTCAGCCCATCTCTCTGTCATTATCTCTTTGTGTCTCTCTCTCATTGCGCCCCGCGGGATTAGCCGAGAGGTCTTAGGCGCTGCAGTCATGGACTGTGCGGCTGGTCCCGGCGGAGGATCGAGTCCTCCCTCGGGCATGGGTGTGTGTGTTTGTCCTTACGATAACTTAAGTTAAGAAGTTAAGTAGTGTGTAAGCTTAGGGACTGATGACCGTGTCAGTCAAGTCCCATAAGATTTCATACAAATTTGAACCCTCTCTCTCATTGTCTCCTGTGTCACAGCCAAAGTCCCTATCGTTCTGTCCTACTACTACTGTCTCTTCCTATCGTTCTGTCCTACTACTACTGTCTCTTCCCACTCACACTCTCTCCCTCTTGCTCTCGCTCACTGCTGCTATCTCATTAATTCCTTTTCACCGCTGCTGTCTCTCCTCACTGTCGCTATCACTCTCTTCCTCAAATGGTTCAAATGGCTCTGAGCACTGTGAGACTTAACATCTATGGTCATCAGTCCCCTAGAACTTAGAACTACTTAAACCTAACGAACCTAAGGACATCACACACATCCATGCCCGGGGCAGGATTCGAACCTGCGACCATAGCAGTCGCGCGGCTCCGGACTGAGCGCCTAGAACCGCTAGACCACCGCGGCCGGCCTCGCTATCACTCTCTTCCTCGTTGTCATTGTTGTAGACTCTGTCACTCATTATCGCTTGCTCTCACCCACTTCCACTTTCTCCTTCTCTTTATTCCTCGCCCATTGGCATTGTCTCCTTCACTCTTTTCCTAACACTGTTCTATCACTGACAACTATGTTCCACTACCACTGCGTCCCTCTATTTCTCTCACACTGCCATTGTCTCCTTCGCTTTTTCTATGCCACAACAACCGTCTACTATGTTCAACTATTTATTCGTTTTCCGTCTCTTTCCCACTGCCAGTGTCTTCTTTTCTCTCAGCATAAAAATGTACGAATATGTTCGCATGCCCAAAAAGTTCTGGAAAAGTTTTAAATGTGAGGAGGAAGGGAGAATGAGACAGCTGGTACCCCACTTTTTAGTCTGACTCTTTTAAACAGTAGCATATTCGCCTTTTCTGAACTCCGATAGGAGCATTTTCCCGCTTGTTCCCTTCTTTTCCCAGCTACAGTAGAACATGTCTATCATCTGAAAAGAACGTTACGGATCAGTAAATTTGTGATAGTTTACTTGTGTGAAATGGAAATAACGCAAAACTAATTGTGGGGCGAAATCGACTTCTAACTCATCCCAGCGATGTTCCGTTGAGGTCGGGACTCTGGGCAGGCCAGTCTTATTGTAGGAATGTTATTTTCCATGAACCATTTCCTCACGGATGCTGTTTTATGGCAAGGTGGATTGTCACGTTGATAGAATCAACCGTTGTCACTTAACTGTTCCTCTACTGTACGCAGTACGCAATGATGTAAAATGTTCAAAGTCCGCCAGAAAAACGTATACAATCTTTGTCAGGCCCTATCGATATTGTAGTTCGATTTCAGTTACGAGTGTGTTGTAGTATGGTCTTTGGCTCGACAGATGTTAGTACCTGCATCTCGGTACTGAGAAAACAAGATGGCTGGAGCACGCTGGACATTCGAGCAACGAAAATCAATTGTGAAGTGGTTTTTTAAGTTTGATAATGCTGTTGAGAGGCAACGTCAGTGGAAACGGTAGTTT
The DNA here is from genome assembly GCF_021461395.2 of Schistocerca americana. Lineage (NCBI taxonomy): Eukaryota > Metazoa > Arthropoda > Insecta > Orthoptera > Acrididae > Schistocerca > Schistocerca americana. The sequence goes on along the minus strand of NC_060130.1, from coordinate 750,917,533 downwards.
GAAACAGAACCACTAACCTGCCTAACAGTTAAACGCATCATTGACAAGTTTGAATTGCATGGAAAGATTTGTGATATTCACAAAGGAAAATCAGGAAGACGCGTACAGCTGTAAGTCATGCTTCGTCGGCTCTCGTGTTGCTAACGTTTATTAATTCTCCACAGAAGTCTGCTACGCAATGTGTATGTGAAGTGGGGGTTAGCAGTACAAGTGTACGAAGAATTCTAAAAGCTTCAAAGTGGAAAATTTACATTCCATCATTACTGCACGCAATTAATGCTGACGATTCTGATCGCCGAATGCAATTTTGCGAATGGTATCACCAAATGGTAACTGATGACGAACAGTTTGTGATGGAGGTAGTGTGGAGTGACGAGGCACACTTTAAAATTAATGGAGCCGTGAATCAGCATGACAGTGTGTACCGGGCACCGGAAAATCCGCATGTTTACGTGGATAAAGCGGTCAATCTGCCAGGGGTTCATGTGTGGTGTGGACTATCATCTTGGGGCTTAATAGGACCCTTTTTCTTTGATGCTACTATCGCTGGAGAAGTGTACCTTGAAATGTTACGCACATCAATTTTGCCAGGTAAACGTGCGCTTTATGGAGCTGACAAAGAGGAGGTGTTCTACCAATAGGACGGGGCGCCCCCACACTACCACCTAGCCGTACCATCTTTCCTGGATGACAATCTTCCGGTGCATTGGATTGGACGAAGAGGGCCTATTGAGTTCCCTCCACGATCGCCAGATCTAACACCTATGGACTTTTCTTGTGGGGAACTGTGAAAGATAACGTCTATCGACGTCAGCTACGCACGCTGGAGGAACTTCGCCAGGAGATTACAGCGACATGAGCAGCGATCTCCACTGTAACATTGACTGACGTAGTCCGTTATGTGTATAGAACATTTTGAACATTTAAGGTAACCATGTCTAAACTAAAGATTGTAAAACTTGTGTGATCAATTATTAAATGTAAAATAAACGCATAAACGCATAAGTACGCTACGGGCCATTAAAATTGCTACACCACGAAGATGACTTGCTACAGACGCGAAATTTAACCGACAGGAAGAAGATGCTGTGATATGCAAATGATTAGCTTTTCAGAGCATTCACACAAGGTTAGCGCCTGTGGCGACTCCTACATCGTGCTGATATGAGGAAAGTTTCCAACCGATTTCTCATACACAGACAGCAGTTGACCGGCGTTGCCTGGTGAAACGTTGTTGTGATGCCTCGTGTAAGGAGGAGAAATGCGTACCATCACGTTTCCGACTTTGATAAAGGTGGGATTGTAGCCTATCGCGATTGCGGTTTATCGTATCGCAACATTGCTGCTCGCGTTGGTCGAGATCCGATGACTGTTAGCAGAATATGGAATCGGTGGGTTCAGGAGGGTAATACGGAACGCCGTGCTGGATCCCAACGGCCTCGTATCACTAGCAGTCAATATGACAGGCATCTTATCCGCATGCCTGTAACGGATCGTGCAGCCACGTCTCGATCCCTGAGTCAACAGATGGGGACGTTTGCAAGACAACAACCATGTGCGCGAACAGTTCGACGACGTTTGCAGCAGCATGGACTATCAGCTCGGAGACCACGCCTGCCGTTACCCTTGACGCTGCATCCAAGACAGGAGCGCCTGCGATGGTGTACTCAACGACGAGCCTGCGTGCACGAATGGCAAAACGTCATTTTTTTCGGATGAATCCAGATTCTGTTTACAGCATCATGATGGTCGCATCAGTATTTGGCGACATCGCGGTGAACGCACATTAGAAGCGTGTATTCGTCATCGCCATACTGGCGTATCACCCGGTGTGATGGTATGGGGTGCCATTGGTGACACGTCTCGGTCACCTCTTGTTCGCACTGACGGCACTTTGAACAGTGGACGTTACATTTCAGATGTGTTACGACCCGTGGCTCTACCCTTCATCGATCCCGGGGAAACCCTACATTTCCGCAGGATAATGCACGACCGCATGTTGCAGATCCTGTACGGACCTTTCTTGATACAGAAAATGTTCGACTGCTGCCCTGGGCAGCACGTTCTCTCACCAATTGAAAACGTCTGGTCAATGGTGGCCGAGCAACTGGCTCATCAAAATACGCCAGTCACCACTCTTGATGAACTATGGTTTCGTGTTGAAGCTGCGTGGGCAGCTGTACCGGTACACGCCATCCAAGCTCTGTTTGACTCAATGCCCAGGCGTATCAAGGCCGTTATGATGGTCAGAGGTGGTTGTTCTGGGTACTGACTTCTCAGGATCTATGCACCCAAAATGGGTGAAAATGTAATCACATGTCAGTTCTAGTATAATATATTTGTTCAATGAATATCCGTTTATCATCTGCATTTCTTCTTGGTGTAGCAATCTTAATGGCCAGTAGTGTAATACTTTTCGTTCCTAAAAGTGTGTATATTCTCCTGCGTTTATCGTTTTCTTCACCACAATAAGGGCATGACACACCAACCACGTAAAACGCGCCCATACCATAACACCCCCTTCTCTGTATTTCACCGCTGGCACTACACACTATGGCATGTAACGTTCTCTAGACATTCGCCAATCCCAAATCCTTCCATCGGATTACCACAGCTTATAACGTGATTCATCACTACGAACTACTTTGTTCCAAGCCATCAACTGTCCAGTGGCGTCGCTGTTTACACCACCTCGAGCGTCGCTTAGCACTGATTACAGAAGCGTGTAGCGTGTGAGGAGCTGCTTGACCATTGTATTCCACTCATTTTAACTTCCTACGTACAATAATTATGCTGGCTGGACTGCTGGTAGCACTCTGGAACACACATGTGGTTGTTTCCGTTCACTTTATGCGATTCTTTACAACCACACTCCGCGATTTTCGATGGTCCCTGTCCGCCAGTACAGAGAGCTTGTCTAATTCTGCTTCAACTATGGCTATTCTTTCGCGTTTGCGCTTCACAGTCGTACTGTCAGCAGTAGGCTTGGGCAGCTTTAGAAAGGTTGAAATGTCCCAGGTAGAGTTGTTACACAGGTGACACCCAATGAGTAGTCTATGATCGAAATCACTGAGCTCTCCTGAACGACGCATTATCCTTTTACGACTTCTCTACTAAGAACCCAATACTCCCCGACTTCTTTTATACTTGCGCGTCTGCTTGTTGTGACATCTAATGCTCGGTTCCGTATTAAACAGGAGTATGTGTATGTTTTTTAGGGGTGGTAGGACGTCAAACGGGCCGGCTTGGAGCAGGAGAGGCATCACAGGACATTTTAATTTCCAGTGGCTATACTTTTACAAATAAAGTCATAAAAGTTTGTCAGCATCACCAGGAACGATTCAGGATTCACATTCCTTTCAGTGGAAGTTCGAAAACATAAAAAAATAATTTTTTTTCACATGTGAAATTTCATCATTTTCTTCACTTACTTATGGCTGCCTTTGTTGCTAAAGGCACACTTTTCTTCATAAGTTAGAGAGATCCTTCGATAAATTTTGCACAGCATGCATACCATACTTACAGGTGTATGAAACTCTAGAATTTATTTATTTTTTGAAAACACGAATGAGCTGTTGTATTTTTAACTTCATGTTTAGAAAAAACACAAATTTTATAGTTAATTACCTCAATTTTTACCACAGTTTTTAATAGATTTGAAAAAGTCTAGAGTTTCATACACATTTAAGTATGGTTTGTATGCTGTGCAAAACTCATCGAAGAATCTCTCTTACTTATGAAGAAAAGTGTACCTATGGCAACAAATGCAGCCATTAGTAAGTGAAAAAATGATGAAATTTCACATGTAAGAAAAGTCATTTCGTTATGTTTTCGAACTTCCCCTGCTATGAGTGTGAATTCTGAATCCTTCCTGGTCATGCTGACAAAGTTTTATGAATTTATTTGTAAAAGTATTGACAGTGGAAATTAAAATGCCCTGTGGTGCCTCTCCTGCTCCAAGTCGGCCCTTTTGACGTCCTACCCCCCTTAATCAGATAGTGTATGGATCATTTCCATCTTTTTCTGACTCACGTGACGAGCTTGTCATTTCCAGTCAAGTCTTCCTACTTCACAACCCTGTAACTGCAGTTAAAGATGCTCTCCTATCAGGATTCACAACACCCTTTACAACAGTAGCTGCTGAATATGTACTGAAGAAAAGTTTCACGTTTAGTACCGTCACTCGACGCATAAAAGAATATAGGCCTATTGAATGTAATTCTCTTACTCCGCTCCAGGAGACAGCCAATAGTTACTAAAGGGCGTAGACGTAAGTTTAGGGGCTCTTGCGCATAATTTCAAACACACAGTATTTTACGAAATACAGGGCTATTACAAATGATTGAAGCGATTTCATAAATTCACTGTAGCTCCATTCATTGACATATGGTCACGACACACTACAGATACGTAGAAAAACTCATAAAGTTTTGTTCGGCTGAAGCCACACTGCAGGTTTCTGCCGCCAGAGCGCTCGAGAGCGCAGTGAGACAAAATGGCGATAGGAGCCGAGAAAGCGTATGTCGTGCTTGAAATGCACTCACAACAGTCAGTCATAACAGTGCAACGACACTTCAGGACGAAGTTCAACGAAGATTCACCAACTGCTAACTCCATTCGGCGATGGTATGCGCAGTTTAAAGCTTCTGGATGCCTCTGTAAGGGGAAATCAACGGGTCGGCCTGCAGTGAGCGAAGAAACGGTTGAACGCGTGCGGGCAAGTTTCACGCGTAGCCCGCGGAAGTCGACGAATAAAGCAAGCAGGGAGCTAAACGCACCACAGCCGACGGTTTGGAAAATCTTACGGAAAAGGCTAAAGCAGAAGCCTTACCGTTTACAATTCTACAAGCCCTGACACCCGATGACAAAGTCAAACGCTTTGAATTTTCGGCGCGGTTGCAACAGCTCATGGAAGAGGATGCGTTCAGTGCGAAACTTGTTTTCAGTGATGAAGCAACATTTTTTCTTAATGGTGAAGTGAACAGACACAATGTGCGAATCTGGGCGGTAGAGAATCCTCACGCATTCGTGCAGCAAATTCGCAATTCACCAAAAGTTAACGTGTTTTGTGCAATCTCACGGTTTAAAGTTTACGGCCCCTTTTTCTTCTGCGAAAAAAACGTTACAGGACACGTGTATCTGGACATGCTGGAAAATTGGCTCATGCCACAACTGGAGACCGACAGCGCCGACTTCATCTTTCAACAGGATGGTACTCCACCGCACTTCCATCATGATGTTCGGCATTTCTTAAACAGGAGATCGGAAAACCGATGGATCGGTCGTGGTGGAGATCATGATCAGCAATTCATGTCATGGCTTCCACGCTCTCCCGACTTAACCCCACAGAAAGAAATCGCATGGGGTTATGTGGAAGATTCAGTGTTTGAACCTCCTCTACCAGGAAACGTGCCAGAACTGCGAGCTCGCATCAACGATGCTTTCGAACTCATTGATGGGGACATGCTGCGCTAAGTGTCGGAGGAACTTGATTATAGGCTTGATGTCTGCCGAATCACTAAAGGGGCACGTATCGAACATTTGTGAATGCCTAAAAAAACTTTTTGAGTTTTTGTATGTGTGTGCAAAGCATTGTGAAAATATCTCAAATAATAAAGTTATTGTAGAGCTGTGAAATCGCTTCAGTCATTTGTAATAACCCTGTACGTAGAGATGGCATGGGCATGTTATAAGCATTTGCAAATATAATTCTTTGTACATTTTATACTAGCTTTTCAGCCAAGGAAGCATTGTATATGCGCCAGTATGATGGTAAATCAAATTACTAAACATCGAAAAAATTGATTACTTATAGATACTCCCTTAAGGAAGAGAATACCGTGTTTTAACAGAAAAACTCGTGCTTATTCTAGACAAGAAACGCGAGTGAATACTATGACTGAAATTGATTATTCATTACGGAAGAAAACGAAAGCCAAAAAATACGACCCTTAAAGGATTCTGGAAAAGTAATTCTTTTCTCTACGTAGAAAATGAAAAAAATGCATTTAAAATTTCTTGTGTTTATATGTTTATCGCATAAAAAAACTACAGCGGACTATCATATCAAATAACAGCATTTCGCACAGACAGGTTTACATGTTTATTTGAAGAATACAGCATTACTTCAGACTGATTTTTTTTTCGAATTTATGGACGTTTTCAATGATCTATTCTTTGCCCCGACCAATTAGGTCTAGCGGTTCTAGGCGCTCAGTCCGGAACCGCGCGACTGCTACGGTCGCAGGTTCGAATCCTGCCTCGGGCATGGATGTGTGTGATGTCCTTAGGTTAGTTAGGTTTACGTAGTTCTAAGTTCTAGAGGACTGATGACCACAGATGTTAAGTCCCATAGTGCTCAGAGCCATTTTTGAACCAACCAATTAAATGTCGGAGGCGTTCCGCCTTTAATGATCTCGCCGCTGCTGTGGGTCGTTAAGCGCTAATTAATAAACGCCTCACCGCTCGTTTATTTGGTTGGCTGACTCAAACGGCCAGCGGTTCCGATTTCAGTTCTGTGAGACCCTGAGATTTCATAAGGTTTTTAATGACACATTCACCCGCGGGGAAACCTTACATTAACTGAAGAACAGAAAAATCGACATGCTCCAATGGGCGACTTCGAAATAACGGATCAAAAGAATAGGAAGGAAAACCACTTCATAATTTCAGATTAGACCTCTCTGAGCAAGCCGAGTGAGGATGTGTAGTTACAACATACTGAGCTCTCGAGAAGACGGCGGTTTAAAGTGCCCCCTACCCCCTGTACATGTCTAGATTTATGCAACTGCTGATTTCCCTAAATTGTCTACAGGGCACGGACGATTTCCTTCCCACAGTTCCCTATTCATGCTGCGCCGCTAATTACGGGATGTTAAACTCTGATCTTCCCACATCCCTTTCACTCAGTGAGTTTATGGAGTGGTTAGGACACTGGACTATTCTTGGTAAGCAGCCAGACTCAAATCGCCGTCCAGCTATTCTGGTTGATACGAAATAGCAGTACCTGTGTTATTAAGAAGTACGGTGCAATGTGCCTTCTGACATGCATGCTTATCCGAAGGAACACTGCATCGTACTTCTTAATAACACAGACACTATTATTTCGTGTTTATTGGCCAATACTAGGCCCTCAACCTCAATTAATATGTCCTTGTCGGGAGGGATATACGTAACGTACTAGTGCAGTTGTGACGCATGAACGACAACGTTTGCAAGTTTGGGTCTGGCCTTGATTCGTGCTCAAGTGTCCTAAGCGTTGAAGTCGACAGCTCGCGTAAAGCGGAAAATCCCGTTTTGACCCCTGGTCCGGCACAAATTTTCAGCGTCATCAGTCCAATATACGGCCGAAGGTGGTTCATATTCGCAACCTCGAATACATTCCTTGTATTCTGGCTAATGCTTTCTGTAGTCCTACAGAATCTTTTGAGACAAATTCTGGGATGGTGGCCAGATAGTTCTTCGACGACGATACGTTAAAATTCTAGCCTTTCCGCCTAGTAATGATGGAACATTTCTTGCACTTATGGTTTGTTATTTGTAAGTCACTACAGTTATACAAAAAAAACTAAACTAAACTCCGTCCGAACAAGCCTTGGAAGGCCCAACGGTACCGACCGGCTGCCGTGTCATCCTCAGCCCACCGGCGTCACTGGATGCGGATATAGAGGGACATGTGGTCAGCACACTGCTCTCCCAGCCGTATGTCAGTTTACGATACCGGAGCCGCTACTCCTCAATCAAGTAGCTCCTCAGTTTGCCTCACAAGGGTTGAGTGCACCCCACTTGCCAACAGCGCTCGGCAGACCGGATGGTCACCCATACAAGTGCTAGCCCAGCCTGACAGCGCTTAACTTCGGTGATCTGATGGGAACCGGTGTTACCATTGCGGCAACGCCGTTGGCACAAATACACTATATGAAAATGTTCAAATGTGTGTGAATTCCTAAGGGACCAAACTGCTGAGGTCACCGGTCCCTAGACTTACGCACTACTTAAACTAACTTACGCTCAGAACAACACACACACCCATGCCCGATAGAGGATTCGAACCTCCGGCGGGTGGGGCCACGCAACACAGTACCTGACAGAAAAAGTGAAGGGCCCTTAAGAGAATGTCTGATATCAATGTAACTTCATACATGTATACACCATCCAGGGGTAAGTAAAATAGTTCAAATGGCTCTGAGCACTATGGGGCTTGACATCTGAGGTCATCAGTCCCCTAGAACTTAGAACTACTTAAACCTAACTAACCTAAGGACATCACACACATCCATGCCCGAGGCAGGATTCGAACCTTCGACCGCAGCAAACGCGCAGTTCCGGACTGAAGCGCCTAGAACCGCTCGGCCACCGCGGCCGGCTGGTAAGTAAATGTTTGAGGTTTCCATTCTCTGTGACAGATAGAACGGCCACCAGAGTGCATTTGTGTTTTTTGTGTCTAGTGTTAAAAAAAAATGGTTCAAATGGCTCTGAGCACTATGGGACTCAACTGCTGAGGTCATTAGTCCCCTAGAACTTAGAACTAGTTAAGCCTAACTAACCTAAGGACATCATAAACATCCATGCCCGAGGCAGGATTCGAACCTGCGACCGTAGCGGTCTTGCGGTTGCAGACTGCAGCGCCTTTAACCGCACGGCCACTTCGGCCGGCTGTGTCTAGTGTTGTTACCAGGCCTGGTAGGGTATATACAGCGTCAGATGTTGAGTGATCACTGTGAAGATTGCGCGAAAGGGGCCTCTGCTGTGGGTCAGCATTTGGTAGGCTAATCGAATGAGCAATATGCAGATTTGTGGGGCATTTGGATGTTACAGTGGTCCGACGATGGACTGCATGAGAACGTGAGCGCAGACATACTCATCTCAAGGATCCACTCGACAACGTCAGACCACCACGAGGGAGGATCGGCGTATTGTGCACCAAGCACATCGTAATCGCTTCACATCTGCTCCTACCATCCGAGAACAAGCAACGGACTTCCTGCAACGTTCTATGTCATCCTGCATGAATGGTCGGGGACTAGCAGCAGCCAGGCTAGAGGATTACCGTCCCGCACGTAGGCTATTGTTAACACAACACAAATGGCCACTTATGGAATGGAGCCGTGTCTGGGAAGCAGGAACAGCCGACGAATGGCGCCGGATTGTGTTAAGCGATGAATCGTGGTTCTGCACTATCCCATTTGACCATCATCGACGAGAATAGCGGCGTCCTTGGGAGAGGCCCATTCTTCCAATGTTTTAGAGATACACAACAATGTTACCCCTGGCGTCATGCGTTATGGTTTTGGGAGCTGTTAGGTATGACTTCGGGTCATGGTTGGAAGCGTTCGAGGGAACTCTGACGGCACAACGGTACGTCACGGATACGTCCTCGTGCGTTATCGCTCATGCAACAGCATCGTGATGCCGTTTTTCAACAGGACAGTGCTCGTCCACACAGGGCCTGTGTCTCAAAAAAACAAGTGCGTGATTATGAGGTAATCCCGTGGCAAGCAGGATCCCCACTCTGTCCCGGATAGGACATGTATGGAACCAGTTCGGACGTCAGCTCCGTTCCTGTGCCAGAATCCAGGATATCATGGCGGAGTTACAACAGTTGTGGACCAACTTGCCTTGAGAGTATACAACAGATTAATGACACCCCCCCTAAACGATTCAGTGTATGCATCCAGGCCAGAGAAAATGAAACGTCGTATATTGATAAATATGCTCTAATTCCTAAGTTCTTTGTAAATATGACTCGTTACTGTCATCGCTGGAATAATATCAACCTGTGAAGCTACGTTTCGTTTTCTCCTCCGCTTGTGGGTACTTTACTTTTTTTTTGTCAAGCAGTGTAAATGTTTTGAAATATTAAATACAGACAAGATAAAGCTCTTTTATTTCATGTTTGCGGGAATTTCCGTTTGTGGTATCGCAGCTCATGAACAGAGCCAGATTTCAAGCCTGTAATTAACAAAGTTAACATGAAACACTGGGATCTCCAGATGATTTGACAGGCAGTGTAGGCCGTCGTGTGTTTGCATGATGTCGAGCTTAGAATATAAATGACAGCTCATTGGGACACACACAAGGCGGTGATGAGTAAGAGTAGGTACTGAGTCACATCGTACATTGCGCAGACAACAGGCGCATTACAGATTAACGCTCTCTGAACACAACTCGACTGTGGGACTGTCGTAGGTTTCAAGAAGCCGAAGATTACGCTATGATCTGTCTTATCACGGCAGTCGAATTCGCTTTTGACAGGCTACTGATGTTCCATACAATCATATTTACCAAGCAGTCCTGGACATTATTTGGTACGTCACTAGATGCCATTCCGAATCTTGCCTGTCGCACTACTCGCTGACTACCGATCCGTCGATTGTGTATTCCACTGTCCTGCGAGATACCGGACTGTCCAAGAGATGTCATACGAGTGAAGAATATCATTCTTCCGTTGCCTTCTGCGGTCACATGACATGTCGCCACTTCCGCTTCAAATAGTTCGGAAGTAGAAAGAAACAAGTTTATAGAAGATGCATTATGTAGAAAATACTGTAGAATAGGAGTTGGGTACACTTACCTTTAAAATACAGCTAATGCAATAACTATGATATCCCCTGCCAAGTAATAAAAGGATGTATCCCTGAAACAGAAAATATTCTCCGACTCAGACAGCTTGCCAAGGACAATGAAGTAGACAATAGCCAGGTATATCTATAGAAGATCAATTTCAGCAGCTTTAATACCTACTGGCAATAATTCTCTGCTTCTTAAATTTTTAAAATATTTTTGTTCGGTGACTTACCAGCCATCAAGTAATTCATGAAATGCATATTTGACAGTCAGCTGTTTTATTGAAAAGCCTTAAGCATGAACCGGTTTCGGTCTTAGACCATCATCAAGGGATATAAGGTTAAAAAGAGTTCAAGTACATTCATCTCTCATGTCATTGTTTGACAGTGGATACATCTCACGTGTTATAATATGTAATAAATTCCAGCACAGTAAGTTCTACATAGGACATTTAGGGCGCACTCATTAGTGAGTGTAGTTAACCTCTTCAACCTCGCTACAACTATGAAATACATTTTCCGCCTACACGCAGCATGTCAACGCCTATGCGCTGCCCGGCTTCGGATGCGGCCGGATCCTAGTTTTGAACTGGATGAACTCCTTTGTTTTCACTTGGATGTTGAGGTGCAACGTACAGTGGAAGGGTTTTCTATTACGAAATCGCAGCTGCTGTCACTGCCAATCCGGTTTCAGCGTGGCTAACAGGACAGGCCTCCGGGCAGGGCTTCTGATCTTTTCCTTAATAATTTTTCCCTCTGTCATGGGCTTTCGGTATTTGACGGTGTTGTTCTCTTAGCTCTGGATGAGCTGTCTCCTAGGATTGCGATTCCTACAGGGCGATGTGCTTTAGTTTCAACATCAGTGACACTGGACGGTCTCGAGTACCATTTATTTGGCCGTCGTCACGTGTCTTGGTCCCACAGTGATGGTGGCACTGTGCATTTTGTCGCAGCCTGCTCTCTGTGTGCTACTCAACAGGCGTCGCCGCCGGCACCACAGCGTCCGTCACAACGCATCCGTTTTGATATTGTAGGACTGTAAACAAATTCTTACTGGTTGTTGGTTGTCGATGCTTTCGCTAAATTTACATACGTTATCCGCTGTCCTTCGCCAACAGCCGCGGCTGATTCAAACCCTCTGCAAAAAAAAATTTCTACTGAAGAATTGCCTTACACGCTTTTTACTGATAACAGACCATAGTTTGTGTCTCAGATCTTCCACGATTTCTGCGCCCGTCAAGGCATTCGCCACGTGACTGTTCTTCCTTTTCAACCAGAATCTGACGGCGAGGCACAACGTCTGGCCCGCACCTTCAAGGTTCTTTGAAGAAGCACCGGGTGATCAAAAAGTCAGTATAAATTTGATACTGAATAAATCACGTAATAATGTAGATAGAGAGGTACAAATTGACACACATGCTTGGAATGACATGGGGTTTTATTAGAACCAAAAAAATACAAAAGTTCAAAAAATGTCCGACAGATGGTGCTTCATCTGATCAGAATAGCAATAATTAGCATAACAAAGTAAGACAAAGCAAAGATGATGTTCTTTACAGGAAATGCTCAATATGTCCACCATCATTCCTCAACAATAGCTGTAGTCGAGGAATAATATTGTGAACAGCACTGTAAAGCATGTCCGGAGTTATGGTGAGGCATTGACGTCGGATGTTGTCTTTCAGCATCCCTAGAGATGTCGGTCGACCACGATACACTCGCGACTTCAGGTAACCCCAAAGCCAATAATCGCACGGACTGAGGTCTGGGGACCTGGGAGGCCAAGCATGACGAAAGTGGTGGCTGAGCACACGATCATCACCAAACGGCGCCCGCAAGAGATCTTTCACGCGTCTAGCAATATGGGGTGGAGCGCCATCCTGCATGAACATCGTACGTTCTAGCAGGTGTTTATTAGCCAGGCTGGGGATGATGCGATTCTGTAACATATCGGGGTACCTCTCACCCTTCACGGTAGCAGTTACTGACGTTTTGCTGTCCGGCGCCATCTGTCGGACATTTTGTGAACTTTTTTTTGTTCTTATAAAACCCCATATCATCTCAAGCATGTGTGTCAATTTTTACCTCTCTATCTACATTATTCCGTGGTTTATTAAGTTTTCAAATGTAGTCTGACTTTTTGATCACCCTGTATGTCGCGGACTCCTCCACGTACGACGCCTCGGCACGCTTCTTGAGTCCCTATAGGCTTACGTCGGTGGTGAATCGGAGTCGGGCAGAGATGTTCTACGGTCGCCAGCCACGCACCCTCTTGCATCTGTTCGTGCCGCCCCGCCAGTTCCCGCCGGTGCGGGGGAACCCGGCCCACAGCTGCCGAAGCCGGCGCCTCTGTGTAGAGCGCACAGTGATGGGCTCCACCACGACCATCTGTGTCCTCGCGCCACGGTAGGACCACGAGTCCGCCACCGCCGCCTCCCTGCTGCGGGGGCGGACCCTCCCTCCTTGTGTATGTCGCCGCCTCCTGCCTCTCCTGCAGGTTCCAACCCCCCCCCCCCTCCTCCCCCCTCCCGGTGCCTGCTGCCGAGCCTTCCCGCGATACTTCGCTTCCACCGGCGATTCCGCCCCCGACTGGACGGGCGCCCTCGGGTCCTAAAACACCGGCGTGCCCGATATATCGGCCGACACCTTTACCGCCGGCGCAGTTCCATCACGTCGAGAGACCGGACATCGAGATGCTACCAGCGCCCTTGTCAGCGGTCCTCTCTTCGCGGGGGAGCGGCTGCCGCGCTTGTCCACGGCGGTGCCGCTTCCGCTCCTGCTCGCCGGTTCCGGCCCGGAATCTCCTTCCGCCGCTGCCGTCGTCGCCTGCGGCATCTTCTGCAGAGGCCATCGGTGTTTCAACAGTCGCTACGGTGCCCGTGTCGGCCGAACGTCCTTTCTACATTGGGGAAGTGGTAAAATGGAAATGCCGTGTGGCTAGGGCCTCCCGTCCGGTAGACCGGTCGCCCGGTGCAAGTCTTTCGAGTTGACGCCACTTCGGCGACTTGCGTGTCGATGGGGATGAAATGATAATGATAACGACACTTTTTTTCACTTTATTGATACATCCATAAACCCACTTTCTAACACTTTTGAGTGGGTGTATTAACACTAAACTCTGCTATTAGTTTTACAAAAGTGGTTTGTTAATGCGAGTACTTTTTCTAACAAAATAATACTATATATGAATGATCGGCCTCTTAGCCTCTCTGGAATCCCCCCGTCCCTAGCCACGTGGAGGCAGGCCGCTACTACTAGAAGAAACCACTCCATTTATACCACTCTTTTATTCCCTCCACCACCATATTGAACTAACTACAACTACAAGCTACTACAAGTCAGAGACTTAAGCAAATATTATATTTACGTATTTACATTTGCGCATTAGATCTTATGCGCTTTTACCCTCTCCCAAGGTAGGCTCGCTGGGCTTCCCTCGCGATTTTGTTTACCAATTTTGCGAAGTTCCTGAACAATTCGCCATTCGTCAATAATTGACTGACATTCCTTGTTTGTAGAAGCTATCTCTCAACTGAGACAGCCTGTTCGTATATTGGACAAAAAAAATGGTTTGGCTCTGAGCACTATGGGACTTAACTTCTGAGGTCATCAGCCCCCTAGAACTTAGAACTACTTAAACCTAACTAACCTAAGGACATCACACACATCCATGCCCGAGGCAGGATTCGAACCTGCGACCGTAGCAGTCGCGCAGTTTCGGACTGAAGCGCCTAGAACCGCTCGGTCATAGCGGCCGGTTCACTGTTTGGTTCAAAAATGTTCAAATGTGTGTGAAATCTTATGGGACTTAACTGCTAAGGTTATCAGTCCTTAAGCTTACACACTACTTAGCCTAAATTATCCTAAGGACAAACACACACACCCATGCCTGAGGGAGGACTCGAACCTCCGCCAGGACCAGCCGCATCACTGTTTGGTCCCCTCCCACAAACCAACCAATCAACCGACCCTCCGAACTTCACGACACCATGTATTTTGTTATATGTATGGAGTCTTGAAAGGACCTAATCGGGGTGACGTTAAAGTGCTTAAATATAAATGGGAAAGACATTGTAACATAAAGAAGAACAGTTTAAATGGCGAGCATGTGAAACCAGATGCACTGATGCTCACTGTCGTGCTGTAAGGCACAAAGCAACGGCAAGGCTGTAATCAACCGAAGTTTATTCTTCTTCCGTATACAAGCCAACAACAGTAGAATATGTAGACACAAGCGTAGAAACAATCTCGGTATTGATACAAGTAGTAGTTGACAATAATTATGAACACAATATGAGAGCGGGTGCCGGCTGCACTGCGCATATAAACAGGAGAGTTCCGGTAGATGCGTGGCGTATGCTAAGCCGTATGTGCAAGTCACGTGGCCCATTGCCGTCCCGCGCAGATTTCGTTGGCGTAATATTCGAAGTGCAGCACGCCGGCGGCCCGGTGCCGCATTACGCACAGGATTCTAGTACCGCTTTCCCATCCGCCCCTGGTAGCTGAGTGGTCAGCGCGACGGAATGTCATACCTAACGGCCCGGATTCGATTCCCGGCTGGGTCGGAGATTATCTCCGCTCAGGGACTGGGTGTTGTGTCGTCCTTGTCATCGTTAAATAGGGACCCAATAATCAGAATTAATGGCCAGATAGTGTCGCGACAGAGATATGCCCGTTACTTAGGGGTATATCTAGATGAGAATTGGAGTTTCATTCCGCATATCGAGCAAATAACGACTAAGTCCTTAGCTCTGTTCAACAAAATAATATCAATTGGACAAAGAAGATTCCATTTGCCTTCAAAGGCAATCAATATCTACCATAACAGTATACTGGCTCCAATAGTAGGGCACGCATCCAGTGTGTGGGCCCACAGGTTAGCTCTAGTGCGGCCTGCCGCTGCTGTCAGGCGAATAGAGAGGAATGTTTTGTTGAGACGTATTGGGGCATTCAACACAAGTCCCACAGATGCACTGTTGATAATCATGGCTCTATGTCCACTAGACCTGATAATAAGGCAGCATGCAGCCTTCTGTTGGTTGCATAAACAGAACATCGACAAAGTGCAAAATATAATGGGCACTCCTCTGGCAAGTGTTAAAGCAATTAGAAAAAAAAAAAGCTTGACATTTGGCAGGACGAATGGGATGGGTCCAGTACGGGCCGTAGAGTCCACAGGTTTCTACCCACGGCAAGGGAAAGACTAAAGAACAAGATAATGAAGCCCTCACAGGGCCTAATTCACTTCCTTACAGGTCATAGTCCCTATCCCGCGTACCTGCATAAAATAGGGAAAAGGCCAACACCAGAGCGTGACTGCGGTGCTCACGACGGATCCAATATACGCGGGTCGGAGTGGCCGTGCGGTTCTAGGCGCTATAGTCTGGAGCCGAGCGGCATGGATTCGAACCTGCGACCGCAGCAGTCGCGTGGTTCCGGACTGAAGCGCCTAGAACCGCTCTGCCACAACGCCCTGCATATTGTAGTTTAACCACCAGCAAAACATCGTGGGTTTCTTCAGTGATATCATTCTCGGAGGGATTTCCTCCAACAAATCTGTTTGTTATGTGAGTGTTATGGCACTCTGGTCATAAACCAGTCTCGTTGTGAACGTTGAAAGTTTTATTGTGCTTAAGAAAATGCTGAAGCATACGAACACATTTTACAACTGCGTAGAATACAGGAACAGTTCGGAGCGATGGCAGTTTATATTAATATGACAATGCATCTTGTCGTAAAGTAGCATCTGACGGGCAATCGTTTGTGGACAATAACAATACTGAAATGGACTGGCATGCACAGGGTCCCGACCTTAACCCAATCGAACACCTTTGGGATTAGTTAGAACGTTGACCTCGCTAGAGACCCCAGCGTCTAACATCACAATATTCTGTGGTTTCGGTTCGTGAGACATACAGCCACATCACTGAAAGCGTCCTCAGCTGAGTTAAACCGGTTATAAGAGGGAAAGATGGACACAACTTCTAGTAATGTCCACTAGTATGTGTCCGAATACATTTGACTGGATAATGTAGCTTTTGAAACGTGGTGTGCATTATCTTCCTTCTCTTAATCGCTACAGATTTATTTATTTATTTATATATAACATGGTGGACTCTTACAATAGACACAGGTGAATGTCTGAAAGCTCGGTCTAATGTCATGTGGAGTCCTCGTTCTCCTAGCTAGTGCACGTCTTATGAGCTCGCTGCCAACGGGATATTAAATATTACTAAAAGTACTTGGTTAACGTTACTCACAGACTGAGCGACCTGTGTTTGTATTTCAAGCAAATTGCTCAGATTTTTTTTTTTATTTTACTAAGGGGGTGACAGTGGCTTTTGTATTAAAGGCCTTTATGTTCAAGGAGTATGACTAAAACTAAACAGCTTTTAACCTTTTCGACCAAAGATATTAAACAGGCATTGATGTCAATCATTTGGAAAAAAATATTATCCAGAGAGAGAGAGAGAGAGAGAGAGAGAGCGTGCACTGATGTTATTTATAAGGTTGTCAGACCTTTCATTGTCACGAAGGACCCTTAAATGAAAAATGGAAAGAAAGTACTTCTGAGCCCGTAATCATCGCAAACATTTTAATAACTTACATCAATTCCGTTAATTCGCATGTTGGCTCGTCCCCGTCGCTTGATTTAAAACTGATTCCCTTCATTGTGCAATAATTAGAGAGTGGTAGCTCTGGAGACAGCTGCTTCTTCCTGCAGTCCTGACAAATTAAAGTATAGAAAAGAATACAAACGCAAGCCAAGTCACAAAAATATCGAGACTTGATTAGTAAAAAATAGAGAAAAGTTAAGACGGTGGTTTTAACTCTGCAGGTGTTCTATACAGTGTCCCCCCCCCCCCCCCCCCCAAACTTGAGTGCAACGCACAGAACGTTCATAAACCATGTTATACTGTCAGAAAAGTCTTCCTTTGGGATGTTGCTGAACTCGCGCGTCACATTGGCTTTAATTTCGATTATGTCGTCGAAACATTGACCCTTCGTGTAAATTTCTGCACTTTGTCGTAGTGCGGTAGGTTCATATTCGTAACACCAAGTCTCGTCATCTGTGGTAATTTTTTCCGGAAAGGATTTGTCCGCCTTTTGCGTTTCAAGTTGCGGCAGGCGTCTACGTCGTTGTTTCTGTTCGGGAGCCAAGGTGTGTGGGTCAGACTTTGCACACTTCAGAACATTTTGGGAAAAGAATTTTGAGATGTTGTGCCACTGCGATTTGTGACACAACAACGTTGACACATTATGACCGCACTTCCACTGCTCAACACTGCCTGTCGTAACTGGTTGGGTTAATGCATTTGTGTTGTTTACAGTTGTTAGTTCGAGCTGCCAACTTAATTACTGCACTGACATAGCTTTTACACTAGAAATAAAATGAGTTCCGGAATTTTTCGGACGGACGGTGTAAGTTGGCAATCGCATTCTGCCATTTGCGAGTTTAGTCTTGTGCGGCGCCCTCCATTATTATTATTATTATTATTATCAATTCGTTTGGCCCTTTAAAGAGCACATAGAATCACTAGTTACCTTTAGTTTTTCTTGTTCTTCTTATCTTCCAAAAGTTCATCCTGTCGCCATGACTCTTTCGCCTTTTTAATATCCATGAGTTTTTAGGCTTCAGATTTCTCTCTGGTAGTTATTTGGGTGTGAACCTATCATAGTCGATCTTCTCTCTCTCTCTATCTCTCTCTCTCTCTCTCCCTCTCTCTGTATGTGTGTGTGTGTGTGTGTGTGTGTGTGTGTGTGTGTGTGTGTGCGCGTGTGTGTGTCGTTCATGATTTTGCATGTAAGTCAACATCGACTTTCTTGGAATACTTTTGGCTGCCTTCAACTCCATAATCTAACTTGAAAAACCATTCTTCCTTAATCGTAAGTTACATATTGCCCATAGTGTTTCAGACGTCTTTACCAGACAATGAAACTAAATAGTTGTCTCTGGGAATACGAATTTTCTGAATTTTTGCACATTGTGATACCATCATGAATATTGGGTCCGAATATTTTCCCAGATATCTGTGGTTCCATTTCCTCGATGCCATTGACATTCATGGTTAATGATAATGTCTCGACTGAAATATATGACTATCTCGGCTGGATGAAACCACAGTGACTTGCGGATGACATTTTACAGTTCCTCGATTAATCCGGAGAAGCTAACGGTGTACGTGTACCTAGTTGCAAACAGGAATCGTCCTGAGTTCAGCAGCAAAGTGTTCGAGCAAACTGACAGACGAGCACTCCGAAAATCGAAGTTCATGTTGCGTTTATAATGAAAACTTGCTGAGCCATTAATGGTTTAGTAATCTTTCCTCTTGATAGTGATGTAATTTCTTTCACGTTTGTCGCACGCTAGCTGGCTATTTTAATCGCGCGGACCTAGGAATCGGCGCTGGCAGCTTCTTGTGGGTGGCGCAGCTTGCTCGCACGAATTCTTCGGACCGACCCGCGAGGCCGTGCATAAATTTAGACAGACGCCCGGTCGCTAGTGAAGCAGTTTTTGCGTTTGAAACTTAAAAAGCAATAGTATCGAAAAATGTGTTTTTAGGGACGGATTCTTGACAGCAGAAACGCGCAGCGTTAGAGTCGTGCTTCTTTATTGACAAAGAAGTGTTTATTTCTGGGCGACATAACTCGCCACGAAACTAGTCAGGGGCGAGCGCGCGATGAGTACTCCTGCAGCTGACGGCCTAGTGGCGCATGTTTGAGCTAAAAGGATCATGAGAACTGTCGCAGTGAAAGAGTGCTGCGTAGACGGACTCATGTTTTAGTGGCTATTCTCGGTCACCGTGGGAAAATCGGGTCAGTTTCCCCAAAGTACACATAATTTACACGATTCTCAGTCTGTGTACTGTGCGCTGAATTTAAAAGTCCTTGCTGGGTTTACTAACACACACAGGAATGCATTTAGTTCCCCACAGTCGTTTAATGAACAAAGTAAGAGCATATGGACTATCAGAGAAATTGTGTGATTGGATTGAAGAGTTCCTAGATAACAGAACGCAGCATGTCATTCTCAATGGAGAGAAGTCTTCCGAAGTAAGAGTGATTTCAGGTGTGCCGCAGGGGAGTGTCGTAGGACCGTTGCAATTCACAATATACTTAAATGACCTTGTGGACAACATCGGAAGTTCACTGAGACTTTTTGCGGATGATGCTGTAGTATATCGAGAGGTTGTAACAATGGAAAATTGTACTGAAATGCAGGAGGATCTGCAATGAATTGACGCATGGTGCAGGGAAGAAGATCCAACGGAGAGCAGCGTGCTTCGTTACAGGATCATTTAGTAATCGCGAAAGCGTTACGGAGATGATAAACTCCAGTGGAAGACCCTGCAGGAGAGACGCTCAGTAGCTCGGTACGGGCTTTTGTTGAAGTTTCGAGAACATACCTTCACCGAGGATTCAAGCTGTATATTGCTCCCTCCTACGTATATCTCGCGAGGAGACCATGAGGATAAAATCAGAGAGATTAGAGCCCACACAGAGGCATACCGACAATCTCTTTCCACGAATAATACGAGACTGGAATAAAAGGGAGAACCGATAGAGGTACTCAAAGTACCCTCCGCCACACACCGTCGGGTGGCTTGCGGATTATGGATTTAGATGTAGATGTAGAATTAGTCCTGGAAGAAATTAATTTTGAGACTGCGTTAAATTTAGAGTAACAAGGAAAGGACATACATACGAAGGAAGGAATGGTATTAGAGTTTAACGTCTCATTAACGACGAGTTGATAAGAGACGAAGCAGAAGCGTCCGTAAGGCAGTGGCGTGGAAGAAAATTACCTGTGTCCTTTTCAAAGGAAAAATCGCGTCTTTTGCCTTAATGTGGAAATTCAAACCCTTGACGCCTCTTTTGGCGACCGAAGAGAATGCACTGAAGGGACGAGCTTCAAAACTCTGTTCTGCCATCCTGAATTAATTTCTGGATGGTATTCCCAAGTCATTCAAGGAAGATGAGGTTCCATCAAGGACCATGAGCCGTTCCTTCCGTGTGCTTTCTCCAACTGAGTCCGTCCTCTATATATGGACCCCATCAGCGATACTTTGAAACTGAATGACAATGGTGCGCTTTATTCCAGGTGTGAAGATAACAGGCGTCATAATCTAATGTTGAAAAGATAGATCTTAACTGCAAGGAGCAGAGCTCTAGTTACAATCCAGGCGCTGTGATTTCTGTTTACTGTTCTTTCCTTAAATAGCTTCCGGCAGTAGCCGAGTACATTGTTTCAAAAAGTTATTCCCTATTCATCACCACATTAGTGGAAAATTTCGGGCAGTGCTCCGTCTTCGTTGATTTCAATATCTATGAGACATTAGACGTCAACAGAAAAATGGAGAATGAGAGATGTGGTTGGAGGAAAGTTCCGGGCTCGTAAGTGATGAGATTTCTGGGTAACGATTGGACTGCTCATTGTCCGTTTCCATTTTCGTATGTTTTGGACCTGTCTGAGATCTCTAAATAACTAAATGAATTACGCCCAAATGTCAAATGAGAAAACGACCAATTTGTTAGTAAAAAGTGACTGTGTCTTAACGTGCACATACATGCACAAGCCCAGGAATTGCGAATTGTATAATTCCGTTATGGTAGGCAGTGCAATCTCTCATTACTTTTGATAAAAATCCACCTGTACAACGTTCACTCTGGCGTAAAAAGGACACCGCCTATCCATCAGAAAATGAGGATAAGTACTCACTCCCAGAGCCACTTGAGTAATGTATCTCTCATCCCAATCAACCACCAGTTTCTCAGTTTTGCTTGCATGAAATGCTCAAAAACTTCTTATCCTACTGTAGGGACGCAGAATTTTCGACAGAACCGCTTTTGTTGGCCGTTCGACGCTGTGAAGTAGGCGGCTCATGACTTATTTTCACATATCGAACGCCGAATGTTTCGTCACGCACTGGGGTGTCTCCCGTAGAATCATTGTTTCTGGTAGTGTAACCATCACTGAAGGTATTCGTTCAGTTTCATCCCGATAAGTGTCTCATAAGTTTCAATAAAAATTGCTACTTATATGTAGTTAACGCAAACAACTACAGCTTTTATAACGTATATTTCACAATTATTTATGACAGTGCAGCGGCTGATACTTCAGTGAGTATTTGTAATATAGAGACTAACAGAAGCTGTGCATTCTATCGTCTAAAAATTTTAATTCATGCCTGTGTCGATGACAACGATCTTACTAGTTCACCCCATAAGCTTAATCCGTATGCGACAGCTAACATTAAAATTGGACAACTATTTCCTGTAGAAATTGATTGAATGTAAGAGTTGGCTGTATCATGCAATAGCGTAAGGACGTCCAGTGTAAGACGGCGCTATAATACTCTTCATGTGACCAACATACTCTTAATAGCTTAATAGCGTATTCGTCCACCTTTGGAACACAACATAGCATCGATTCTGCGTGGTGTGGATTCCACAAGTCGTCGGTAGATTTCCGGAGCCATTTGATACCATATGTCTATGCATACGTCACGCAGTTCCCGAAAATAACGCACCGGTGATTAATAGCTGCCAAGCTGGTGCCTGATAACGTTCCATATCTCTTCAGATCATGTGAATTGATGGTGGTGGTGGTGGTGGTGGTTAGTGTTTAACGTCCCGTCGACAACGAGGTCATTAGAGACGGAGCTCATGCTCGGGTTAGGGAAGGATTGGGAAGCAAATCGGCCGTGCCCTTTCAAAGGAACCATCCCGGCATTTGCCTGAAGCGATTTAGGGAAATCACGGAAAACCTGAATCAGGATGGCTGGAGACGGGATTGAACCGTCGTCCTCCCGAATGCGAGTCCAGTGTGCTAACCACTGCGCCACCTCGCTCGGTGAATTGATGGCCAAGGCATCAACGTGAGATACCTACCATGCTCCTCAACCACTGTAGCATTATTCTGGTCTTCTGATACGGACAGTTATCCTGCTGGAAGATGAAATCGCAGTCGGGGCAGATATATTGGGCCGAAATAAAGCTATCGTCGTCCACAACTGTCGCGATGACTTCGATTATTATCACAGGTCCCTTGGAAGATAACGTGGCTTTCCCCACAGTATAATAATTCCTCCACGAGCCTACGTCCGTGGACTTATCTGACCAGTCCACGGTTTTCAAGTCGTCTACCGTCCAACGGATATGGTCACGAACCTAGGAGAGCCGCTGTAGACGATGTCGTGCTGTTAGCAAAGGCACCATGTCGGTCGTCTGCTGCCATAGCCCAATAATACCAAATTTCGCCGCACTGTCCTAACAAACACGTTCATCGTACGTCTCACATTGCTTTCTGCGGTTACTTCACGCAGTTTCTTGTCTGTTACCATTGACAACTGTACGTAAACGCCTCTGCTCTCGGTTGTTAAGTGAAGGCCGTCGGGCACGTTATTGTCCACGGTGAGAGGTAATGCCTGAAATCTTGTATTCTCGGCACACTCTTGACACTGTGGATCTCGAGATACAGAATTCCCTAACGATCTCCGGAATGGGATGTATCAGGCTTCTAGCTCCAAGTACAATTCCGCATTCAAAGTCCGTTTTCATTCAAATTCCCTTCGGAAACCTTTTCAAATGAATCACCTGAGTTCAAATGACAGCTTTCACCAATGCTTTTGGCCGAGCGGTTCTAGGCGCTACAGTCTGGAACCGCGCGACCGCTACGGTCGCAGGTTCGAATCCTGCCTCGGGCATGGACGTGTGTGATGTCCTTAGGTTAGTTAGGTTTAAGTAGTTCTAAGTTCTAGGGAACTGATGACCTCAGATGTTAAGTCCCATAGTGCTCAGAGCCATTTGAACCATTTTTGAACCAATGCGCTGCCCTTTTATACCTTGTGTTCGCGATACTACCGCCATCTCTATACAGGGTGCTACAAAAAGGTACGGCCAAACTTTCAGGAAACATTCCTCACATATAAAGAAAGAAAATATGTTATGTGGACATGTGTCCGGAAACGCTTACTTTCCATGTTAGAGCTTATTTTATTACCTCCCTTCAAATCACATTAATCATGGAATGGAAACACACAGCAACAGAACGTACCAGCGTGACTTCAAACACTTTGTTACAGGAAATGTTCAAAATGTCCTCCGTTAGCTAGGATACATGCATCCACCCTCCGTCGCATGGAATCCCTGATGCGCTGATGCAGCCCTGGAGAATGGCGTATTGTATCACAGCCGTCCACAATACGGGCACGAAGAGTCTCTACATTTGGTACCGGGGTTGCGTAGACAAGAGCTTTCAAATGCCCCCATAAAAGAAAGTCAAGAGGGTTGAGGTCAGGAGAGCGTGGAGGCCATGGAATTGGTCCGCCTCTACCAACCCATCAGTCACCGAATCTGTTGTTGAGAAGCGTACGAACACTTCGACTGAAATGTGCAGGAGCTCCATCGTGCATGAACCATATGTTGTGTCGTACTTGTAAAGGCACATGTTCTAGCAGCACAGGTAGAGTATCCCGTATGTAATCATGATAACGTGCTCCATTGAGCGTAGGTGGAAGAACGAAACTAAAATGAGCTCTAACATGGAAATTAAGCGTTTCCGGACACATGTCCACATAAGATCTTTTCTTTATTTGTGTGTGAGGAATGTTTCCTGAAAGTTTGGCCGTACCTTTTTGTAACACCCTGTATGTACATATCGCTATCTCATGACTTTTGTCTGAGTATATCATACATAGTTGCCTTACTGCGTAATGCACTCGCCACGCTACCAGACGACATTCAATCTAGCGGTGTTGAGTGGTCGTAATGTTTTGGCTGACCACTGTAAATGACCACGCGGTCAGTTACTGAAATCTGACAAGCAGTGGCCAAACACGATTAAATTCGAACATTAGCAGTTTGAGAGAACAGTACGCTTTGGAATAACAGGCATCTAATGGTACCCTTTGGCACAGAGAAATCATTAGCAGTGGTCATCGAACAGCCTAGAGCAGAATACGCTATTTTCCCGATAATTGTGAAACGATGTGAGAGCGCGCGCGCGTGAAAGCTACATGAAAGGAATATGGTACCCGTAAAATCTCGAAACGATTTACGAAAGTAATTGAGCTGCATTCCGTATGCCTTTCATTGCCATTTATTCGCTATTCTCTCTACTGAGGTGCTGCTCTTGCAGAAAAGAAGATTGGAAGAAGAGAGGGTGGGGGGTGGGGGGAATAAGAATTTGGAATCTGTGTCATTGACAGAGCTTTAACTCAGATGGACGAATATGGCAGATGGAGAGCGTAAGTAAAGATGGCTGGAAAACGATTTAGACACCGCTTTTTACGATTTCAATTTAAAATCCTGCGGAACAGGCTGTGTAGTTAGGTAAAGCAAAATACATGTTGTGACAACTTGCAGCATTTACATGTTCCATCAGGCGGTAGTCCGCCTCCAATAACTGAGTGGTCAGCGCGGAAAAATGCCATACGGGGGTCCCCGGTTCCGATTCCCGGCCGGGTCGAAGATTTTTTCCGCTTGGGGACAGGGTGTTGTGTTGTCTTCGCCGGCTGGTGTGGCCGTGCGGTTCTAGGCGCTTCAGTCTGGACCCGCGTGACCGCCACGGTCGCAGGTTCGAATCCTGCCTCGGGCACTGATGTCTGTGATGTCCTTAGGCTAGTTAGGTTTAAGTAGTTCTAAGTTCTAGGGGACTCATGACGTCAGATGTTAAGTCCCATAGTGCTCAGAGCCATTTGAACCATTTTTTTTTATACATGAATATTGATTATCGTTGTGTTTTTGCAGTTAGCGACGATCGGCTATTTACCTGTTTGCGTTTTTCCTTATTTATTAAAATCGCCATCACTGACAAACGGCGTTCAAAGGAGAAGGCAGCATCAGCTTCTCACGTAACAGAAGACGCACTCGACTCGATAATATAAAGTGTAATTGAGTACTGATCTAACATTTGAAGAGAGTTTCGTTTCCAGACTGTTTCCAACAGTTCTAACGAGCTTGGACTATTTCCTAAATTTCGTTGCGCATTATTCACCAATGGGACTATTAAACAGAATTACGTGTCTGCGGTATCGGTTACTATCATTATTTACCTTCGCCAGTCCTTTGTTTTGGACTTGGTATGAGATAATCTGGATGTTGGTTGATAACGAAAAATTTTGCGAAGCTCTCAGGTGGAAAATTTTAATGAGCGATCAACAGCATTAATAAGAATTTCCGCGAAGCACAGGGTACCATTCTGATTTTCTTCATAAGTAAATTACAAAGCGTACATAAAATATTTGTTTCGCATACCTTGATACAACTAAATAACATTAATATACCCTTATATTACTCTAGAAGGTGGCAGGGGTAAAATACAGGGAGTGAAAGGCTATTTACAATTTGTACAGAAACCAGATGGCAGTTATAAGAGTCGAGGGGCATGAAAGGGAAGCAGTGGTTGGGAAAGGAGTGAGACAGGGTTGTAGCCTCTCCCCGATGTTGTTCAATCTGTATATTGAGCAAGCAGTAAAGGAAACAAAAGAAAAATTCGGAGTAGGTATTAAAATTCATGGAGAAGAAATAAAAACTTTGAGGTTCGCCGATGACATTGTAATTCTGTCAGAGACAGCAAAGGACTTGGAAGAGCAGTTGAATGGAATGGACAGTGTCTTGAATGGAGGATATAAGATGAACATCAACAAAAGCAAAACAAGGATAATGGAATGTAGTCTAATGAAGTCGGGTGATGGTGAGGGAATTAGATTAGGAAATGAGGCACTTAAAGTAGTAAAGGAGTTTTGCTATTTGGGGAGCAAAATAACTGATGATGGTCGAAGTAGAGAGGATATGAAATGTAGGCTGGCAGTGACAAGGAAAGCGTTTCTGAAGAAGAGAAATTTGATAACATCCAGTATTGATTTAAGTGTCAGGAAGTCATTTCTGAAAGTATTCGTATGGAGTGTAGCCATGTATGGAAGTGAAACATGGACGATAAATAGTTTGGACAAGAAGAGAATAGAAGCTTTCGAAATGTGGTGCTACAGAAGAATGCTGAAGATTAGATGGGTAGATCACATAACTAATGAGGAAGTATTGAATAGGATTGGGGAGAAGAGAAGTTTGTGGCATAACTTGACCAGAAGAAGGGATCGGTTGGTAGGACATGTTCTGAGGCATCAAGGGATCACCAGTTTAGTATTGGAGGGCAGCGTGGAGGGTAAAAATCGTAGAGGGAGACCAAGAGATGAATACACTAAGCAGATTCAGAAGGATGTAGGTTGCAGTACGTATGGGGAGATGAAAAGGCTTGCACAGGATAGAGTAGCATGGAGAGCTGCATCAAACCAGTCTCAGGACTGAAGACCACAACAACAACATTACTCTAGAGCCTGTGATTTAGTTGGGAACATGCGCATGGCAAAAATCAGCATCGTGTGTGTCTCCACATAACGGATAAGTCATCTATGTTGCACACCATGGTTTTCAAGCCACGGAATTTCTATTGTGTGCTAGGCGATGCAATTCAGTTATCGTGTTAGAAAATCCACTGCTCCACACCACGATGTTCCATTCTAAACTATTGTTCTGAACGCAGTTAGGACGTTGCGCCGAGCGCTGAATCATTATTTGACGTGTTAATGCACGCCACCGTTTCCGCCGCTCGACGGCTTAAAAAGGTGGACATAAAGTGAGTGGCGGCACGCGGTTATTCAATTCCCCGTGCTTTCCCTAAATCAATGGCAGCGGTGGCGGCGGAGGCGGCGGCGTGGGGGAGGCCAGCCAATGCCTTGCCCGGGGCATGTGGTCGGGCCACGTCATGCCAAAGCTCCAACTTAACTGGCCGCCTCTCCTTTCCATTGATTCCTTTCGTCTCACCGTGTCCGAACGCCCCTTCCTTGTCGACTCAAATCAAACGACAATAACGTGTTTCCGAATATTCTTAAATGACTCCTTGCCCCCTGAAACTATTTCGGCCAATGAATGGTACTTATATATGGTCTAAAACTAAAATCGCGCAGTAGTACATAAGTAAACTAAGAGTCTTAACATTAGTGGGAAGCAGGGAGTTATTTAAAATTTAGTTAATATTTAACTTTGATAACGTTGATATAACCGTTCTCGGCGAATTTGGGTACCTGGATACTTAAACAGAAATTTCGTTGTAGCTCTAGAAACTGAAATCTGCCGTTGCCTGATCTGTTTCAAGGACTTTTTTTTCTGCCTGAAAAAATTTTTGTTTCTGATACTGTAAAGTTATTTGCCTAAATTCTAAAATGGCCAATATTTCGCCCTCCAGGCTCCCAGTCCAGCTCTTTATATCAGAATATGTTACGCTTATCTAAATGTGGATCTTCTGTTAGCTATGGTTGCTCTTGTTCAGACTTTATTAAATTAATTTTACATATTACTTCATAATTTAGACGCTATTGAGATCGATGTACTGGTGTGCAAAACCCACTTTCATCCTTAAGTTCTGCATATCAGTATATACACAGGGTGATTCCGTGATGATGATAAAAACTGCCAGGGATGATGGAGAAGGGTAAATAAGGGTAAATGTAACAAAAGATTCTAGTAAACGTTGGCTCTAAATTGTATACCTTAAGAGCTATGAGCATTTTTTCGTCTTCGCTAATGTGAAACACATCTCTTCTACTGAAGAAGTGCTCTTAGGTCCTGGGTATCCACTTTAGAGCACATGGTTAATTCACTTTTTCACATCACCCAGACGCTGCTTCCTCCCTTATGTCTTGTACACCACTGTATATTATGGTTACCTATATGAGCATCTTCTTTTATTATTGTGTCCTCCCATTGACAATGTATTACATGAATTTTACTTATTACTTCATGATTTAATGGTTCAAATGGCTCTGAGCACCATAGGACTTAACATCTGAGGTCATCAGTCCCCTAGAACTTAGGACTACTTAAACCTAACTAACCTAAGGACATCACACACACAGCCATGCCCGAGGCAGGATTCGAACCTGCGACCGGAGCAGTCGCGTGGTTCCACACTGAAGCGCCTAGATCCGCTCGGCCACATCGGCCGGCTTCATGATTTAGTCCCTGTTTCTCTCTCTTTCTCGAATGGGTGTTTTTGTTGTCCTCATCATTTCATCATCATCATTCGTGACAGTGATTAAATTGGATTGTGAAAAAATTGGACTGCGTAAAAATTGGGACTTTGTAAGGGCGCTGATGACCGCGCAATTGAGCGCAAACATCATCATCTCTTTTTCTGTCCGCCTCCGTAGCGCAGCGGTAGCGTTACCGCCTATCACGCAAGGGGGCCCGGGTTCGATTCCCGGCAGGTGACTGGGTGTTGTGTGTCCTTCATCATCATTGACACGCAAATCGCCGAAGTGGTGTCAACTAAATTCTTGCAATACGACGGCCGAACTCCGATGTGGATATATCGGCCAATAAATCCCATATGATCATTTCATTTCATCTCTCTCTCTCTCTCTCTCTAGCCCGATCTTTCGGGAAATTTACTGAAAAGAATTGACAAGCTGAGAACAAACGAAAAATTGTTGCAAAAGATGGAAAAGATAGAGGGAGAAGTTAGACACAGGACGCGGATAACAAGAACTGCCGATGGAAGTAGATTCTGTAAAGATAGGAATGGTACCAGCCCGACTTTCTGCACAGGACTGTCGCACAGGCTTCGAGTGACAGTTAATGGTTCTCGCTGAACAACAGAAATCACACCGAGTAAACAAGTACTATCAAATAAAAATATATGTGTTACATATAATAACAAGAGGTTCTTGCACGTCATTAATGAACTGCTTAAGCAACAGAGTCTTGTTACCTAAAACATGTGACGTAACTACTTACATATATTGATGCTGATTCACATAGTGTGATGTTTCACTGGACATCGTTAACAATCACTAGAGGCCTGTGTGACAGTACTGTGCGGGTAAGGCGAACAAGTTCGATTTCCATCCTTAGACACCTATTTACATCGGGAAAGAGATCTTATAATACGTGTCCGATATCTAACGTGTTCTCTGTCTTTGGCAACAATGTGTAGTTTGTTTTCAGAATACTGGGCTCTGAGCACTATGGGACTCAACGTCCATGCCCGAGGCAGGATTCGAACCTGCGACCGTAGCGGTCACGCGGTTCCAGACTGCAGCGCCTAGAACCGCACGGCCACTTCGGCCGGCTTTTCAGAATACTCTGTTGGGTAAATTCCCCTAAAAATTAGAATGGCATCATTGGAAGCTTTGGCTACATCTCCTTTTTTCCTCTGTTTAATCAGACGACAGTCACTGGTTTTACCCATAAAGTTATTGTTTTCGCCTCGTATGTCTGTATCTAAGCTCGATTACACAACATTGAAGCTGAAACCGTTACATGAACCCTATGTAAATTTCGGCAGTCTACGGAAAACAATGACATTTCATTTCACCAAAGCTGCCCTAAAAGTTTCGGTGCATCTGTTTATGATGTTCCTTTGTATAGATTTCAGGAAACCATGGCGAACGCAGTTTATAATGGCGGAGATAGTGGTGTGAGCTCCGCTCCTGCATCACGCAAATGGCTGTCTTAACCACTGCAGGACATCACTCGTGTTTCTTGCGCTAAATGTAAATTCGCTAAATAGTGATACAGAATAAAAAGAAAAGAAATTCCACTCCTCTCTACTCTTAGTCATTCCTTCTCAATTCACAGACGTTCTGTTTATAAAAGCTAACTTGCTGACAACAGTCGCAGCTGTTAGTCACCACATTACACATCGAAAAATTTGCACTAAGGCAGATTGACCCTTGCCACCCGTCCAGTCACGTGTATGTCGTGACTAATGATGAGCTGTAGGTCAGCGCAGAGTGCGGCCTGAGCGTTCGACCGGTTTCTGTCATCCCGTTATTGACGTTGTTGTAAATGTCTGGTGGTACTGCTGTTGTTACCTTACGCTCCTGGAAACGTTACTTAAATGGATAGTCCCCACTCTTATTTACACTAGTGACAGCGGAGCAATAGCTTCCACAATGACTTCTACAGTTGTTTCCATACCGACGAAATATATCAAGCAGTATAATGTGTAGGTGCAAAAAGGGCGCTTTCGAGACCCATTCTTTGCATCCATCTTTAATTCCTCTTGGCGGTTCTTCTACCAAATTAGCGCGCGGTAGACTTCATTGACAAGATTACTACAACTCGTGCGAGATTACAGGAAAGCCAGGACGCTCCGACCACTTTGATCCTTCCCTACAATCAGAGACGATTCCTGGAACGCATGTGGCTGAAGATGCCAATTTATGTACGACAGCTATTTGAATTACTGTCACATTTTGTCTCTGGCTTTTGAACAGTGCTACGCTGCAGGAATGCTATGTAATCGTCGTACGTACGTGCATTGATAGTCCAATCTGAGCATACGTATTTGAGTTTCTTCGAATGACTTCAGGCGAGGGCCACGATGCTTCTTCAAGCGAAATCCGCACCTTTGCTTCAGTAATGAGAATTTCATTTCAGCCTTTGTATCTGCGATTCTGTCTTCACCTTAACGGCAGCGAGGCATTAACACGCAAAAAAGAAATGTGCTTTTGGCGCTATTTCGATAATTCCTACTTCAAGTGATCGATTTAATAGTTTATTGTTAATCTGGCGTATCGACGAGCGCCTTCGGGCGGTATCAATGAACGTACACTTTTCGTCGAATATGTTACTGTTTTCTGTCGTGCACAAAAGTTACCATGTCAGAGGAGAGTGTTGACATCGTTCAGTATTCTTAGTATCGAACGAATCTGAATAATAAAATTAGCAATTCCAAACTAAAGGTCTCACGCCTATGAGTCTCTAACCAACTATCATCGAAATGCAAAATGTACGTTTGTGCTACACAGTATAAAATACCATTTGTTGAAAAACGCCAATATCAATAATCGTCAGTACGGCGAATACAGTCCGTTAGAGAGCATCAGCTTGTGGTTTAGCCATGAGTTCAAAAATGGTTCAACTGGCTCTAAGCACTACGGGACTTCTGAGGTCATCAGTGCCCTAGCCTTAGATCTACTTAAACCTAACTAACCTAAGGACATCACACACATCCAAGCCCGAGGCAGGATTCGAACCTGCAACCGTAGCAGCAGCGCGGTTCCAGACTGAAGCGCCTAGAACCGCTTGGCCACAGCGGCCGAATAGCCATGCGTTATTAGAAAATTATTGATACAAATGTAACAAAAATGTAACTAAAAATTGTTTTGCATAGCCAAGACTATATCATATGTGCAACTGCACCTGTGTTAACTGTTTCTCGGAGGTTCATTCAGCTCTGAATGAGAAATATTGATATTTCTCATAACTTTTCAAGGTGTAGCGACAATATTTGGATATTTGTGGTAAGGTCTTACTGCTAAGGTCATCGGTCCCTAAACTCACACACTACTTAGCCTAACTTAAACTAACTTGCGATAAGGACGACACACACACCCATGCCCGAGGGAGGACTCGAACCTCCGCGCGGACCGGGACAAGACGCCTCAGACCGCGCGGCTACCCCGCGTGACTAGCGGCAATGTTATTCAGTTCCCGTGCAGCTGACATGTCATTCTACTCTGAGCACAAGCCTGAATGTCATCGTTGTTGGCAGGCAGGTGAAAGGTACCACACATAGAAAGTCATTACACTTTCAACTTTGAAGGAGCAGCATTTATTGCACTACATGGCTACAAAACGGTAGTATTAGTATGGCGTCAGACGTCCATAATTCTGAATACAAGCGTCCAGACGTCGCGGAACGGAGTTGTACAGGTCTCGGATATAGACCTGTGAAACTCCGTGCTATACCACTTGCACCTGGGCGCGCATTTGCAGGAGATTGGTGGGTGGAAGTGGAGTCCTGATGACGCGCTCCACAGCACTCCAGAGATTCTCGATCGGGAAGAGATCGACCGATGCGGCTGACCATGGCAGAGTAGTACTCACAGCTACAAGGCGCGCTCGGGAGGCGGCAGCGGTATGAGGACGAGCGTTGTTCTGTTGAAATAGGGCATGAGTGTGAGCGTTCACGAGCGGTAGAGCCACCGATTGCAGGTCCCCCTCCACGTACCATGAGGCTGTCACAGAGCCCGTTAGGAAAACTAAAGGTGAATGGGCACCATAGGATGTCACTACCCAGACTATCACTCCAGGCTGGCGGGAGATGTACGGGAGACCAAAAACGGTTCTTCGTGCCGCTGTCCACTGCTCTCGAAGACACGGACCCGTTGGTCATCGCCTCCTAGGTAGAAGCGGGACTCGCCGCTAATGACGATCCACTGCCGGTCTACAGTGCCTCGTGTCCGTCGTTGCCGGTACCAAGCTAGTCGGGCACGACGCTGCCGTGGGTGTGAGTGGCAGGCGTCATAACCGTTGGCTTGGGGCGAGCCCTACGTAACAAATCCGCCTGCCAATTACACGAGCACTTACAGGACGTTGCTAAAAAGGCACGACACCTCGCTGAATGGCCCCTATCGTTGCCGTTGCATCTGTCCTCTCGAGGCGGACAATCCTCTGTCCTTTTGGTGCGTGTCGGAAGTCCAGATCATGCATGTAGTGCATGCGTGCCTTCCTGTATCCGCAGCCGCCAACAACGGGCAATGGTGGTGTCCGTCCGACAGCTGTGGCGCGCTGTACAACGATAGGACCACCCATTCTTCTACAGCCGCACCATGCGGCCCATCTCGAACTTGTCCAGCTGGGCAATCTACTGTCATACTGCCCCCTGGGCATAGTGCACCTTCAGGTGATGCTCTACTGACGCTACACGCTGTCATACTGGCCGGCACGGGCCTTTGGGCCCTCTTATATCAACCCATCGACATGACGTTACGGCTCCACCCACGCTCCCAGAGGGCGCGGCCGGCGGTGCAAAAGTAATCATTGGCACAGCTGATGCAGTTTGCAGTGGATCGGTCGGATCCTTCTGGGTGCAGCTCTTTTTATGACGATCAGTATATTCATAAGTACGGAAGTACTGAATGAGACATGACACACTACAAACGGTTGCATCTCAGCTTTGTAGAAATAACTTTTTCGCCTGCAACTGTACAGCTTTCGCAAGCTACGTGTGTCGCAACACTCATAAAAATGAAGATTGGGCTATGTGTTGCATTTTATGAATTGACAGAAGCTGCTTTATGTGTTGTGAAATAACGTACTTTACTTTTACTCTGGTTTTAAGATTAATATAGTGTTTTGACACTGTTTAATAATGCTTTTGTGCCTGTAAATTGCAGTTCATAAGCACCTTAAACTTGACCCTATTTATTAGTGAAATTCGTGAAGAGATCTAAAATGCAGTTTCCAAGATAGTTTATTGGAGAAGTATTGGTTCCCTAAAAATTGTGTCTTGCATCAGCAACTACGGCTTACGCCTCATAATCAATGTCTTCCGAGTTCGAGTCTCGGTCCGGGACACAGTTTTAATCTTACAGGAAGTTTCAGTAGCTGACAAGCTAAATTTGTGCACTATTTCTATGACATCATCATTGTAATATTGTAACTTCTTTGCAGAGCACATCTGTGCTGTCGAAGGAGCCGCTCTGTTCTATTCCAAATCCAGACTGAGCACTTATTGACGTCGAGCTATGTAACGTACCATCTTGTCTGTGGGGTGTCATAGAAACATAGGCAACGTAACACGTTCCTCGGTGTAGCACGAAATATCCATCAGACTATTTCAACAATTCACTTAAATTCTTGGCAAAAGATAATTTACATCGAAGAAATGAAGAAAAAAATGGCGTTTAGAATACCTAGGATGGAAGCAAATGAGAACATCCCTCATGAGCGTAAGTAGTAGTTGAAGTATAATAACAGAGAGATAACTGGGCATTATGATATACAGTTTTGCAACATGGAACAACCATACGGTTCAATGTACAGGGTGTTCCAAAAAGAATGCCGGGATTTTGAACCAGCGCCACTGAAAAGCTATTGAGGTTTCCGAATGCATGCTCTGGCCGCTATATCCATTAATAAAACATTCTCGGGTTTCAAGCCGCATCAAGTGGTTAACCATGAGCATTAGACAGAGACCTCCACTTCCATTGTCAAGCGGTTGACTGTCGTCTGAATGCTGCCGCAACGCTTACATAGCCGCGCCGCCGCTAGTGATGTCACTGGTACCTGGTCTAGCGCCAAATATGGCTTTGGAGATATCTGTCGAAAGCTTGTGGGCAGTTAACCACTTGATGTGGCGTGAAACCTGAGAATAACTTATTATTCAAGTTTCGTACGGGGCCAAACGTTGACCTTGCCATGTGGAATAGAAATATTGACGCACATGACACTACGAAGTTGACGGTGAAACAGAAGGCACAG
Organism: Schistocerca americana; assembly: GCF_021461395.2. Taxonomy (NCBI): domain Eukaryota; kingdom Metazoa; phylum Arthropoda; class Insecta; order Orthoptera; family Acrididae; genus Schistocerca; species Schistocerca americana. Next base: position 750,882,695 of record NC_060130.1, on the reverse strand, counting down.
TGCGTTCTTTGGTAAGCTGAGTTTAAATCAGTTGTTAATATGCAGCGTCGCTTTCTGGAAACTTATCCAGGACAGAATGCACCGCATGATAAAGATATTCGTTGATGGTTGAACTAATTTCAAGATACAGGAAGCGTCTTGAAAGGACATTCACCAAGCCGGCAGAGAGCAAGCGAAGACAAGGTGGTGGTGGTGGTTGTTGGATGTTTAAGGAAGACAAGGTGGAAGAAATCCAGCACTCTAGTATTAGAAACCCGAAAACATCTCCTGCCGGTTGAAGTCTTCAGCTAAAGATACCTAAGGTAATACTCTTCAGTCTCATGCATAAAAGGTTGCGACAATGCCTACAAAATTCAGATTAGACAAGAGATAAGACCGGTCACCTTAAGCGTACGTAATTCTCCAATTTGAAGCAAAATGAAAATGATGATAACCGAAATGTTCTTAAACAAGTGCGGTTTCCATGCGAAGTAATATTCCATACAAATGGTTGCGTTGATCGTGACAGTTGCCGGACATAAGGTTCAGAACCATCTAACGTTGTGCACGAACATGTCCCTGACTCGCAAAAAGCGAACGTGTGGTGTGGGTTACTTTATGACCCAGCTATAGATCCTTTCTTTTTCGCCAAAAGGACAATTACAGACTTAATTTATCTGTATATGCTTTATGTGAACTGACAGGGATGTGCCTATTGCCTGGCCTCCCAGAAGTCCTGATATTACCCCTTTGGACTTCTTTTCCTGGAGCTACAGAACATTGTTTATGCAGAGAAAATTCGAAATTTGAGGCACCTGGGGGAGGGAATTTCGACAGCCGTCGCGACTGTAACACCAGAGGTGCTACAAAACACATGGCGTGGAACTGAGTATCGTTTTGATTTCTGCAGAGCAACAGTTGGAGCTCACATCGAAACTTATCAAAGTATGAAAAACACTTTTTTTATCTCTTCAGTTGTTTCATTGTCTTAAACGATTTTTTTGTAGTACTTGTCCGAAATCCCGGCATTCTTTCTGGGCTGCGCGGGATTAGCCGAGTGGTCTCAGGCGCTGCAGTCATGGACTGTGAGGCTGGTCCCGGTGGAGGTTCGAGTCCTCCCTCAGGCATGGTTGTGTGTGTTTGTCCTTGGGATAATTTAGGTTAAGTAGTGTATAAGCTTTGGGACTGATGACCTTAGCAGTTAAGTCCCATAAGATTTCACACACATTTGAACATTTTTGATTCTTTTTGGAACACACTGAATAATAGCCTGATGACACTAAAACAGCTGTTCAGAAATAAATTGCAGAGGCAAGCAGTAAAACTATCTATCTGTAAGAGCGAATATTGCTGTAATCCTCCTAGTGTATCTTGGGATATGGCTTGTTCTTCTATTAAATCCGTAGGTGATACTAATGCATCCAATGTATAATGCTTCCGTTTTAGATACCTGAATATGACTAGGCCGAAATTGTACAAACGTACGTCAGATAAAGAAGATGACAGCTGAAGGCATCACAAACTCATTTAAAAGTAGTTGTACTATTTGGAGTTGTTACGGTAAAATGATAACAACATTACAGCATTCGAGGCTGCGAGATGCTCTCAGTTTGGAGACGTCTGAAGCTTATATATGAAAGGTTGTGCAGAAACGAATAATAATCAGTAGAAACTACACGAGGTTTGAAAACCAGAAGGGGGTTGATGTGTATCCATGTGTGAAGAAACAAAAAGGCAGCGTACATATACGCTATATTCTTTGGGTGCCAGACTGCGTCCCTTCTTGGGCGCACCCAGTCGTAAATTGCATGTGAAGTGCAGTCGTCCATGGCAATTCAGAATAAGACAGTGATTGTGAATAAAGTAATGTGAATTTTTTAGTGCAAAGCAAATTTAAGAAGAAATGAGACTAGTTTTGTATATATATAATCAACATTATCATCCTGAAGTACCGCACATCAATGTAGCGGTAGACGCTGTTACCTCTCCTGTATATACCTCTTAAATCTTAAAAGTGCAACTAAATTCCACCAGGACGCAACTTTTTTTTTTTTTTATTTGCTTGCCCCCAGTTTTAAATCTCGTCGACTGGAGACCATTAGAGGAGAACAGTTTTAGTAACTTGTTTCCAGTGAGGAAATTTGATTTGTAGTCACGTGTTGACAGTGAAGAGTCAGCTTTGGTGAAATGTAAGCGATGCTGCGCGTATGTGTGATTAGCGCAGATGAGTATTACCGCGTGGATCAGTTTGTGAAAACCGCATGAAAACCACAATCAGGTTAGACGGCACGTCGATAGCGGCTGACCAAATGAGAGGCAGGCGCCCATCCCAAGTGGCCGATACGCGCTTAACCAAATATCGCAGCGGGGTTTGACTGGTAATTCATTTCTGTATGAGAGTGACACACAATGCTTCCTCCTGTAAGACGGGCATGCACGGGGGTACTGTAACTGGTTTTTAGAAACTGACGAACGTGAGTGCTGAATATGAATAATTACAGGCGTGCCAACTTGTTTGTATTCGTAGTACCCCCTATTTACCGACTATACAACTAGCTATAATCAGCTAAAAACTTCTGGGACAGAACGAAATAGAGACTACCAAGATAAAACAGTTAAGAGATCGACGTGCTATAATCGTGCTGTCTCCAAACGCCTAAGTTCGTGCGCCTGCAAGGGATAGGCGGATCTGCAGACAGGTTTTTTTCAACCAACTATAGTGATGAGAGGTAACAACCAGGGGAATCTTAGAATATATACAGCGTGATCAGAAAGACTCTGAAAAGCGTGTAAGGGTGCTGCATAGTAGATTGTGCTGAGAAATAAATGCTAAGAAAGAAATTCATTACGTTGCGCAGAGTTAATTAGCATCGAAGTTAGCCAATTAGCGGCCCGCCAGAAACGGTGTCGCCAACCCTGTTCTTCAAAAAAATGGTTCAAATGGCTCTGGGCACTATGGGACTTAACTTCTGAGGTCATCAGTCCCCTAGAACTTAGAACTACTTAAACCTAACTAACCTAAGGACATCACACACATCCATGCCCGAGGCAGGATTCGAACCTGCGACCGTAGCGGTCCCACGATTCCAGACTGTAGCGCCTAGAACCGCTCGGCCACCCCGGCCATTAGTAGGCAAATCCCGACCTCTTCCGAGGTAGCCAGCAACAGATCTAGTAATATAAGATGTAAGTTATTCACTTAGAACTTAATTAAATTACTTTTATTTTACCTTGTTCCAATATATTCTCAACATTGTTTTATTTTTACATTAATGTAAAATTTGGAAATTTGTGGTAAGTTCCTATGGGACCAAACTGCTGAGGTCATCGATCCCTAGGCTTACACACTATCTAATTTAAGTTAAACTAACTTACGCTAAGGACAACACACACACCCGTGTCAGAGGGAGGACTCAAATCTCCCACGGGGGGAGCCGCGCGAACTGTGGGAAGGCACCTCAGACCGCACGGCTACCCCACGCGGCAATGTAAACATTAGTTGCTATTAACATAACTCATAAATAAATAAATACAAATAATACTTCGTAGTTCATCGTGAATATCGAATACGTTCGACTTTTTTACAGTTTCAAAGTAATAGGTCACAAATTCACGGCAATATATTGAATTTAATTCTTCTGAGGACACTAATGTTTTAAGGAAGATAATTCTGAGTTTTCGCCACATTGAGTCGCTCACACTCAGTACACTCTCATTGCTGCGTACACCAATCTTCTAGCTATTGGTTCAACTCTTCGGTCACTACCCTACGGTTCTGTAAAATAACGCCATGACTGATGTTTCATCGAGTATGGCACCCTTTTACGTCAAAGACGATCCAAAAAAAAGAAAAGCGTTTCGTAACTTTTTTTTGTTTTCACCATCTGTCTTCGAATCACGCAGCTTTTATAATGTATACTACTGTGTTTTATAGTTCATGTGTTGCTTACCTGAGGTGAAGATGGGCTACCACAATACTAATTGCCTAACCAGGCATGTAAAACTACGCTGAGCATGTGACCTTATGTCCTCACACGGTGTGTGGATTGGATCCGGGTCTGGATCGCTGCTCTGCTTCGTCAGCTGCCGCGGTACGCGTTACGATATACGAGCATTTATCTCTTTATTTTAGCTAAGGACCTCTCTGTTAAGCAAATAGAATCATGAGGAAATACTACACTCAAGTTGTAATCAGAGTATAGTTATAGCTTTAAGAAACTCTGATTTAGCTATTTACAGAACTTGAGGAAATCTAGCACAAAATTTTACCGTGTAATCTAAGAATCAGGGACGTAAATATTTGACTCTTCAGGAACGCATGTGAAGTAGCGTGTAGCGACCTAGTCTGGCGTACGGAGAGCAGAAAGCGGAGCAGCGGCGTGAGGAGGCAAAGCGGTGGCCGTGTGTGGCTGCGAGTTGAGCCGATTTACGTGAAGACCTGGCGACGAAAGCAACAGACATGAGCACAAACGGCAAACTGTTTACTGTAAACGGTTCAGCTGTGCTAGCAAGTAAGGCTTATGCAACAGAGTCAGTGGTTTAGAGCACTGGAGGAAGCGTTAAAGAGGTGAGTAAAGATCCAGAAACTCGAAAAGGAAATAAATAATTTTCAAGTCATTTATGATCATTTCTCACAAACGACTGAATAAAATGAGTTATTAGCTGTTATTAGAACCCATAAAAGTTGCAGACGTAGCGTTCATGCAAAGATTTATGTTTTAAAAACGCACGTAATAGGAGAACAGTGCATTTATACTGTCAGTGACACAACTTCCGTTTCATTATTTTTAACGTACTTTCTACTCGTCAACACCGATTTCGTCCATATTTACGGTATATGCAGGACTTGACAAGAAGTGAAAGTGACAGAAAAGGGAGCTTTTAACGGCCAAGAGTTTAGAAAAAATAGCATTTTTGGCGCGGGTCAGGCGAGACATAAGCCATGTGTGTTAGGGAGGTTGCCAGGCAGCGGAAAGAGTACAGAACGATAATCTGAGGGTCGTGGGTTCCAGTCCCTACGCGGGACTTTTTCTTTTACTTTTTTACTTTGCATTTTTATGTTACTTACAATGCACGTAATCTGAAATAATGCTCTGTATATTGTATTTATTAATATATTTATAAAAGACATGAAAAGGAAAAGCAAAGGAAAATTTTGGATTGCAAGTAAATTTTCGAAGAAATGATTATATTTGCAGGTTCCTGAGAATGCAGCGAACTACTTTACGAGAAGGGATTGTAATAAAAGCGTACAGGACGTCGTATGCCGTAAGTTTCATTTTGACCTTCGAGCAGCCCTCGGCAGTTGCGCGCGAACAGTAGATTCTCGGTGTAGGTAAGACCGGCCCAACGGCCGTTTAGCTACGGACCTCATTAGGATGCTAGCTTTCGACTAAGTAAGGTGAATTTTTCGAGAATATCTTGAAAAATATCGAGTCGATCGAAAGTGTCTGATAGTACAAGTGAAAATATTGATGTGCCTAGAACATCGGCAGAAGAATTATTTCGGTTTATTTATAGTGTAAGTAACATATAAACTGGAAATAAAACAAATGCTTTTGTATAGGCACTCGACCCCACGACCCTCGGATTACCGTTCTGTATTCTTTCAGCTGCACCAACCCTGCACGGAAACTACGGAAACATGAATGGCTCAGGTCTCCCCCAACCCTCGCCAAAAATGCTACTTTATCTAAATTCTTGGCCACCTGGAGCTCAACCTTCTGTCACTTTCATTTCTGGCCAGGCTCAGCATGTATCATAAATTCAGACGAAATCGCTGATGACGAGTAGGCGTGGTCCCCTTGTAAATAGTTATCCCCCTGTCCAGCAAAAGCTCTGTTCTATCCTCAAGATTTCTCAAACTCTTTTTTCCCATTTCCCCTATATTTCCTAGCAAAAGAGAGGTGTGTTTAGATGTAAGCGAGGGCTTTATGCTCCTAACCTTCGAATTTTAAATTAACACGTAGATGAAAAAAGATAGGTAGCAAGTTAAATACGGCGCAACTGCCGAATTTGAAAGAAACTAATTTATAGTGTTTATTTTACCGTAGAGGTACATTTGTTGGCCATTTGACTGCTGTTCAACTTGATTTGTTTACGTCATGCGTGTGTAAATACGGCGTAGAAGGTGATTTATCTACGTTATCCACACTGTTTTTTATTTCATGAAAACGATCGCGGAGGAGGATTGCTTTTGACAGTCACTGAATTGCGCAGTAGATGGTAATGTAAGTTTCCAATTGGTTTTTAACGACGCCCCATGGCAATCGATAGCAATATGTCTTCGAAGCACTCCTTTCCAAGAAGGCCATACAGCTTCGTCATTACATTTCTTGTTAGGTTTTATTGCTGACCATTGTAATACGACAACCACTTGTTTCGGTTACTATCAGCCGCGTTCCCTTGTGATCTGATTTGTCTTAAGGAAGTCAAACTGACATGCGAGCATGACGTGGTCTCCAGTCTGTAGTTATTAGAGTAACACATACTAGCTGCATCCCATTCTACGATTAGTGACTTCAAGAGAGCGAAAAAGATTATGATCCTTTTTCATAATGCCGTTAATGTAGTCTAAAGAGCCTTGGCCGCCCAGATTTCTCGCCCTCATACATAACTTTGCATCTAAATTCTTATTTCTCGTAGCATGGTATTTGGTGTTGGTGTTATGGGGAACGTAGTATCACTTTCAGTATCTTAATCCTTTCCCCCCCCCCCCCCCTCCCCCCCCCCCCCACCCCCTCAACCAATTCTCCCGGCACTTTACCTATTCCGTCACTCTGATCTCTGATTTTGTCCTTTGCGCTTCCATTGATGCCTAACTTGGTCAGGTCCTGACATTTATGTGCTGAGGCTTGAGGCTACCTGTTCATAGATTCATCTGGTAAAGATGCTTAAATATTTTGAGAGTAGTCTTTCTCGCTATGTGTGGCGCCTGCCTTGTAATGTGTCGCACTTTAACGAAACTGCATTGCCACTGAAGACCGGGTATCTGAATGTAGTTTGCATTTCGAACCTGAGGATCCGGAACATTGCCTCTGGCGAGCGAAGGTCTTGCCAAATATGCTATCGTAGTCATTTTAGTCTGAATCTGGCTGTGAGGCGTGACTCAGGAAGCGTGCATTCCGCTGCAGAGTGGAAGTTACATTCCGCTCTGTCGTTATATTGTGTTGAAAATTTAACTAACAATCTCATGCTTGTGCAACAAACACGACGTGGAACGCTGGGTCTGGCGTGTCAACAATGGTGCGGATGACTGTTCTCCCACTCTTTCTCTCTGCAGTGGTCTTGCTGTCCACGGAACATTATTAATATATCTTACAACAGAAAATGAATTTTTCTGTTTAGCGCACCAGTACCGGCATTCTCCCTTCGGAATCACCTATGCGCGTCTTGGTTAAGCTATCCAACCTTCCCACCAGATCAATATGCCAGTCACAAAAAAAAAAAAAAAAAGAAAATGGTTCAAATGGCTCTGAGCACTATGGGGCTTAACATCTGAGGTCATCAGTCCCCTAGAACTTAGAACTACTTAAACCTAACTAACCTAAGGACATCACACACATCCATGCCCGAGGCAGGATTCGAACCTGCGACCGTTGCGGTCACGCGGCTCCAGACTGAAGCGCCTAGAACCGCACGGCCACACCGGCCGGCTGCCAGTCACAGTCCATTAGTGAAAACCGCAAAAATTCGATGAGGAGAAAAATCTAAGTACTACCCTGCGGTAGGTCTTCGCATCGCTCTATGTGATGGCACTGTATGCAGAGTGAAGTTCTGCATCCATTCATATGGAAATTGTACGTGCATTACCCTGTCATTGTCATATCGGAAGCGCACTCTGGAGTCACAATGCGCTGTGACGCGCCACAGAAGTTTCATTGTAAGGGCTGTGATCAACGTAACGCGAGACGTCCCCTCTCCCTTCGACTTCCCACCAGCAGATTGCATCTTCACGTCACCCGTGACGGATCTATTGATCCGTGTGGCCTGTAACGTGTTGTCGCCATGCCGTACACGCGCGCCTTTACCAACCATAACCTGTCACCCCATATTTCTTACGAAATCCTTCAGTACTAGTAAAATGGGTGGCGTTACATCTCTTGACGCTATTTACACAGATATCTGTCTTTCACAAATAAAGAAAAAATAGCAGGAGTTGTTCACTGAATATGATAAACTATAGTAAATAGCAAGTCACATCACACCTTAAAACTAGAACATTTAAAAAAAATGGTTTAACATAAAAACTCTTTTAAAATGTACAGACCACACTTTGTTTATCACCAGCAACACTCACTGCGTTGCGATGACGTGTATTACCACTTGAGGAAGCCACTACCATTCACTTGGCACACCTAAACTGCTCAAAAACGTTTTCCACCACTTGCAGACACCGACTATCCAAAACGTTCCGAGACCAGTTTTATTCCTGGCGTATAAGTGACGTCGGCCCAATAACTGCTGTGGCGGCTTGAACCAACAACTGTAAACAATAGATGTGCCTTTGGCCAGGCAGTCGTTAGCAGGCAGAGTTAAGTAGAGGACGTGCGGCCATAGTGTGTCAACGTTATTGTTTCACATATCACAACGGAGCAACATCTCTAAACCAATTGTTCAAGCCATTCTCCAGAATGTTTCGAATAAGAGAAAAGTGTGCGCAATATTCGTATCGTACACATTGCTTCCCCAACAAGAACAACGATGCGTCGACGCCTGCTGCAGTTTGATTGAAATGCAAAAGGCAGACAGTTCTTTTCTGAAGAAAAAATATCACAGGATAAGAGACTTTGTCGTATTGTGGTAAGTTCGTATTCGTAACACAAAGTGCAGAAATACACATGAAGGGTTAACGCTTTGACGATATAACCGATATTCAATCCAGTGTGCCGCGCGATTGAACAACTTCCCAAATAAGGGCTTTCCAGCAGTTTCGCGTGGTTATTTGGGCGTTCAGTGTTTTGTACTCAAGCAGGAGGAGACTGTCTGGAACACTTGGACCATTAGAACCACCATCGAAACTTTTCTCTATTTTTTATTAAACTAATCTAGAAACTTTTTGGACTGAGGATATGCTGTAGCATTTTCACCCTACCAACGTTGCCATTATTAAAAGCAATAACAGCACCACTTATTCCCCACTTTAGTGTCTTCATTCCAACAAAAACATCCTTCTGTAAGCGAGTCCATATAAGATTACTGAACGACTCTTTGGGATTTTGAGTCTCACCATGTAGTCTATTCTTCAAGAATTCAAGATCTGACAGGCCTCTGTAAATAGGTTTTATGATATCCATGACTGCTGCTAGGATGGAATGTTTATGGCTATATGAACTGTTTGAGTACTGGGCATTCCGGTAATTGCTCCATGAATCAGGTCGAGGAGGGCAAAGGTGGTGTACTGGTTTTTCATCAGTTGACAGTCTGTAGAAGAAGGTAGCCCATACTGCCTGCATCATTTTCAACAAATCCTCAGTATTATTTCTAATGACCATCTCGTAATACTGCTGCAGTTATCAATCATTTTGTCTGTCAGCCTGCCTCTTATGGTTTTACCACAAGAAAGTTTCTTGTCTCTCAAACTTTGTTTCAACTTCCTCAACCTGGTGCCCACCCTCTTCTGGACAAGACCATCTTCTCACCATAAGGCTGAACGGCTACTACACTGTTATACGGTTTTGAGTTCAAATGGTTCAAATGGCTCTGAGCACTATGGGACTTAACATCTGAGGTCATCAGTCCCCTAGAACTTAAAACTATTTAAACCTAACTAACCTAAGGACATCACACACATCCATGCCCGAGGCAGGATTCGAACCTCCGACCGTAGTGTTCGCGCGGTTCCAGACTGAAGCGCCTAGAACCACTCGGCCACACTGGCCGGCCGCTTTTGAGCCTCCATCACCTAAGAACTTAGTGTAACACACTCTCCTTTCATTTAGAGATCGACTAAAAATTTCGATAGCAGCGGAGGCCTCCATACTACCACTTGTTGCTTCATAATTTCTGTCACATATATGCCCTTCTTCATTCCCTGATTTACACTTATAGCAATGTTTGGTTAAAATCTGGAAATCTATTAACTGTCCAGTATCCACACTGGTCAGCATAGCAACAGAATAAACGCGGCGACGCATCGTGGCATGGAAGCAGTGAGACCTTACTGCTTGCTTGACGGAGTTGTCACCACATCTGCACACACAGATCGCTTAATTTCCTTATATTCCGGGGACGGGAGCGATGAGCTGTGACGCCAAGTTCAATCACAATCCTAGATGTGTTACGTAGGAGTACCCTGTCTCGCTATTTACATGTACAGCCACACTCTGCAAAACACTGTGAAGTGCATGGCAGAGGGTGCGTCCCACTGTACTAGTTACTCGTGTTTCTTCCAGTTTCGTTCAGGTATGGGTCGCGGATGGAATGATTATTTAAATCCTCTGTGCCTGTCGTAATTAATCTAACCTTGTCCTCAGGATTCCCATGTCAGTGCACAATGCACTCGACAGAAAAAAAAATGGAAGGATCTCGTACAGCAGGCATCTGTTCGACAAGGCTCTTGCCACGTGTAAACTAAAGAAAAAAGTTACGTCAACAGTAAAAGTTACAGTTTTGTACTATCAAGATTGTGTGTGGAGGAATGGCAGTCCAAACCAGAGAAGGTAGTGGTGTTGCTCACTGGAATCTGGAGCGAGGCCGACGTTCTGTTCATCCCAAAGATGCTGTACTGAGTTCAGGTGGGGACTCTAGGCAGACCACTCCATTTCAAGAATATTATTGTTTGCAAACCATTGCTTCACAGATGATGCTTTATGACAACGTGTATTGTCATGCTGATACAATTAATAAACATCTCCGAACTATCCCTCTATTGTACGCAGTATATAATGTAAAATGTGTTCGTGTCCCTCCACATTTGGCGTTTTCTTGATCGCAATAAGGGAACCACACCCTAACCACGAGAAACACCTCCTTACCGTAACACTACCTCCCCGTACTTCCTGATAGCACTACACATAATGGCAGTTAACATGAACGAGGCACACAGTGTATAGCGTGATTCATCACTCCAAATCACTTGTTTCCAGCCATCCACAGTCCAGTGGTGTCGTTCTTTACACCTCCTCAATCATCGCTTAAGGGGAGGTTTACTATCTTTGGCCCGAATAAAACATGTTCTTTGAGAATTTTTTTTTCTCGGGATGTGTTATAGATATCAATTTCAAATTTGGTCAAAATGTTTATTGATGCCGGACGGTGTGGCCGTGCGGTTCTAGGGGCTTCAGTCTGGAACCGCGTGACCGCTACGGTCGCAGGTTCGAATCCTGCCTCGGGCATGGATGTGTGTGATGTCCTTAGGTTAGTTACGTTTAAGTAGTTCTAAGTTCTAGGGGCCTGATGACCACAGATGTTCAGTCCCATAGTGCTCAGAGCCATTTTGTTTATTGATATTTCCTCTACAAACTGGAATTTTTTCGACCGGAAATGTCGAAGAGCAAAGGCGGAAGTACCGTCGGAACGAAACAAAATTTCGATGTACACCTCCACGCGCGGTATGTCACAGGACAGCCGGCTCGTCTGAAATCAAAATTGAGTTGACGTTAGCGAATTATATAAGATTCTTTAGGAGTTGCACCTCGCTTAAGTTATTTGGACAATAGGAAACAAAATGGCGGCCATTTGAAAAAATTAGGATTTTTTCATCGATTTTTCAACTTCGTCGGCCAAGTAAAAATATTTGTAGTTGATGGATCGGAATAAAAGTGGTCCAACTCCTTGACAATTTTGTTATCTTCGTCGGAAACAAAGAATCATGCCAATCGGTTCAGTAGATTTGAAGTTACCATACCGCGCGATAAAAAAGAAAGTCATTTCGAGAAAAACGCGTTTGAAGTTCTGACTACATGAAAAAGCAATATTATGCAACTTACGTTCAGTCTGCTATTCCGGGTCCACAAACTAGTCCTTCCTCTTCCTCATAGAGGATGTTCTGCTCGATCTGGGCCATCCTGCGCGGCTCCAGAGCCGCTCGTACGGCAGGTGACAAGCTGTTTTCGGCCGCTTGAATCCGGTGGTCGTCCGAATGCTTGGCGAACTGCGTCGAATAGAGTCCCAGTGTGACGTACATTGTTGTCATGGTCTTCACAATTGCTGAATACCCTTCGTTGAAGTTGCTCACTGCCAGGAAAGTCGCAATCTCCACAGTCTTCGCAGTAGAATGCAAATGCTTGGGGGCTAGCTTCCAAACAAACGCGTTCAAACTTTCATTTGAATTTTGTGTGTTTCGTCCGAAGCACCGGTACAATAACTCGTCCACCGAAAGAAAAAAACTGGTGCGTGAAAAGGGCCGATTTCAGTCAGGTGTATTTTTTTGCTCAACCGCGAATAACAAACATTTCTGTTCCGTATTCAGAAAAACCGTTTCAGGGGTGGGTCTAAACACTTTTATGGATCCAAAAATGCAATTAAAAATCGGTTTTTTGAACCAAAAGATAGTAAACCTCCCCTTAACATTGACTATAGAAATGCGTGGCTTGTGAGTATCTACACGACCAGTTCATCCCATTCCTTTTGACTCCCTACGCAGAGTCATTGTGCTAACTGGGCTACTCGCAGCACTCGGGAACTGACGAGTGTTTACTACCACTGATTTCATGCGATTTTTTACAACCATCGTCTGCAATGCTCGACGGTCCCTGTCCTTTAGTGCATGGCTTTGGTTTAGCTTTGGTTATTCATTCGCGTTTCCACACCACAATCACGCTACCAGCAGATTACTTGGGCAGATTTGGAAGCGTTGATATGTCCCTGACGTATTTGTTACTCAGATGATATCCAGTGACTAATCCACGTTCGAAGTTACTGAACTCTCCGGACCGACCGCCGGCCGGAGTGGTCGTGCGGTTCTAGGGGCTACAGTCTGGAACCGAGCGACCGCTACGGTCGCAGGTTCGAATCCTGCCTTGGGCATGGATGTGTGTGATGTCCTTAGGTTAGTTAGGTTTAATTAGTTCTGAGTTATAAGGGACTGATGACCTCAGAAGTTGAGTCGCATAGTGCTCAGAGCCATTTGAACCATTTGAACGGACCAACCATTTTGCTGTTACTGTTTCTCTACTGACAACGCAATACTCCCAACTTCCTTTTATACTCCGGGGCCGCCTCTCGTGACATCTAGTGGTCAATTCCACATTACACAGGGGTGTCTGGTTGTTTTAGATGAGATAGTGTATCTAAATGAACGCTAGTTTCGAGGGACGAAAAAATGATATTATCCACGCGGCCCCCGTCTTTCCACGAATAAATGCCACCAGTTTTCCTTTACTTTAAAAATAGTCCATGCATAGCTGAGCAGTTCTGTTTCACCACTGCAAACCACTGCTTTCAAATTCGAACCGTAAGCGGTCGTTTGGAACGGTTTGGTAGCGACGCTTCCCGGGTGTGTAATCGTAGCACACGTGAGGGCAATTATGCGATGTGTTCTACCTATCATAAAGGAAGGTGACACGCTAACTAAAGGTTGTAACTCTTATCAGTTTAATTTATATCCTGGGTACAGGCAATGAGCTCTTTCGTTTGGCGTTGTGATATTAGCAGTGAAATGGTCGCTGTGTTTAGCACTGCGCGTCACGAAGGGCCAAGTGCAGCGTCGATATAGCTGCGACCCGCTGCTATCTGTCCTTCAACATATTCCCCCTACTTACGTATCCCAACTTTTCTCGTAGGGACACATTTTTTGACAATTTTGTATGGCCAGCTCTTCTCCGTTACCGCCCACGGCGCTTGGACCGCCGCAGCTCCCATCTGTCCGTGGATATGAAATTCTGAAATAAATTACCTGAGATGAATACGCTGAAGAATTTTCATCTGCTTCAGGGTGCGTCTTCTGACGTTCATTATGGTGTATAGCTTCCTTGATCATGAAGTATATTACAAAAAATGTCACGAGATTTGTCAGGTTACCATTTTTAAATATTGGATCGCCAGTGGCTGTGGGGGTAGACGGAAGGGAGGAGTTGCTGCGGGTGGTTTAGTACAGCGAGGAATGCTTCATATTTCATAGCATCTACTAGAGAATCGCTATTGAAATCTTCAGACAAACCCACTGTCGTCCAATTTTTGTTACTCCAAAGCACGGTTTTCATTAATGGTAAAGGTGATATTGCAGCAGGGCCAACGATGATTTATTTCCTGTCTGCCTGTGCACCACTGGGAGTATGTTCTATATTCTGTTTTCTGTGGCATTGGAAAGAGGCTTCTGAGAGGACTGTAACAATATGACCATTTGACATGCGTAAAACTTGATCGAATTGAGACAAGATAACAGCGCCTGAAATCTGAAATTACTATTCCCCCCCGAAAGCTCCGTCAGAATTAAAATGCAGGGAAAAACACATAAAAATCTAAAGATGTAACCAGTATACTTCTATAATACATATCTTCATGCCTTTAGACATTGCCGATTTAGATCAGGACACGTTTGAACATTAATATAAATGTTTTGTGTAATCTAGTTTTGCGGAATTTGTTTCCAGTTCCTCCGACTCCATTTTTCTCCCATGGCATACAGTCACACATTAAACCCTAAACACACAATAGAACAGGCGCTTACCTATAATAAACAGAAAATAAAAGACTGCTTCTGAAACTAATCGATAGTGACTAACTTGATGAAAAAGCTGAGACTGGTAATTCGTAGAGTTTCTTGCATATGTATTTGAAAACTACGTAACTTGAAACTAAGCTTCTTATAGCCACCCGTACTTAAACCCCCTTCCTCTCTTTCTCGCTCTCTCTCTCTCTCTCTCTTTCTCTCTCACACGCACACACACTCACACAGTCACTCACTCACTCACTCACTCGCGCACGCGCACACACACACACACACACACACACACACACACACACACACGCACGAACTACTGGACGGGCATTAAGTGAGGAATTGGTAGCTGCAGCCAGCTACACATCTGTTTTATATTTAATGAACTGAAAGCTTTTAGAGCCACATTAGAATGAAGAGCAAAATTCATTTTAATCCTCCCTGTATAAGGATTAACGGAACTGAGACGAGTAAAGGCGTAAAAAATGCTAAGCTAACACTCTTTGCCAGCATGAACGAATTTCATATGAATGTTCCAGATACCTCCC
The DNA here is from genome assembly GCF_021461395.2 of Schistocerca americana. Lineage (NCBI taxonomy): Eukaryota > Metazoa > Arthropoda > Insecta > Orthoptera > Acrididae > Schistocerca > Schistocerca americana. Next base: position 750,867,566 of record NC_060130.1, on the reverse strand, counting down.
AGTGCACAATGGAAATCTGCATAGTAAATATTTTTACGAAAAAAATCGTGTGTTTAATTTCGAACGAAAATATTTTTATATTTACCTGGTTGCGAGAGAATCATTCAATGCAGCACAAAATTAAATTTGGAAAGATTTCTTACTGTAAATTAAAACATCGTTGTAATTTCATTCGCAGAATTATAGTAATTGAGATGTTGTTATGTATAGGAACTGAGGCCGGCCGCGGTGGTCTCGCGGTTCTAGGCGCGCAGTCCGGAACCGCGCGACTGCTACGGTCGCAGGTTCGAATCCTGCCTCGGGCATGGATGTGTGTGATATCCTTAGGTTAGTTAGGTTTAAGTAGTTCTAAGTTCTAGGGGACTGATGACCTCAGAAGTTGAGTCCCATAGTGCTCAGAGCCATTTGAACATTTATAGGAACTGAGACACGAAAAATGTTTAAATGTGTGTGAAATCTTATTGGACTTAACTGCTAAGGTCATCAGTCCCTAAGCTTACACACTACTTAACCTAAATTATCCTAAGGACAAACACACACACCCATGCCCGAGGGAGGACTCGAACCTCCGCCGGGACTAGCCGCACAGTCCATGACTGTAGACCCCTAGACCGCTCGGCTAATCCCGCGCGGCGAACTGAAACACACTTTCAGAATTATGCAATGGCTCTTAGACCAGTGAAGATAATCATTGTTTTAATGTTAACTTACAGTTGTACTTATTTATCACTATGAGAAAGGTAAGTCTACCTAGATAAACAGTGCTGTTATTTGCACAGTTTATTCTTGCTAAGAAGCAACGGGGCCCACAATTTGTCGTCGGCCCGTCTTGATTTAGATTCCCACTGTTGGAATCTAACAACTCAGGCAACATTTCTGTGACGCCTTAATGCACGTGATTATATTTTACGTAGTACTGCGAAGCGTTCGGTCTCATGTGGACTCGTATTTTGATCGACGCCGTGATTGGACGATTTGATGTAAAATATAAAAGGAATAGGTATCTATGTATCTTTGGTAGCTAGTTTTTATTGCTGTTCACCATGATTTCACAGTCGAATATCTGACTGAAAGGAATAATAAAATGGAGATTTTGGATTGTAGCCTTGTGTTTGGGCATAAACGCTTACAGATATCAGGAAGAGTGTACTTCGGTTTGTGAACTGTAAACAAAGTGACTTGGTTCTTGATAGGATGAGCACTAGGAGTTCGTACATATCGCTGGCCTGCCGGAGAAGTTTCTTAACACATTTAAATTTCAGTAAGGCTCTTGTTGTACCATCACATCGTCTGCATCTTTCACTGTACAGGAACCCAAGACAAGTCTCTTTCATTCAGCGATCGGAATTTCTCTGAATGTAGTATTGTTCGGTTGGTGTTGGAAATATCAGAGTCCTAGTCCGATTGTTACTCATGAAGTTTGTAGCATAATGTTGCTCTGCCTGTCCCGGGCCTCAGTAATGTTGTTTTGCAGCGACTGTATTGATATTTATTATTCAGTTGAATTTGGAGGTTTACTTCCTTCCTGACCGTCTACAACGACATTTTTGATACAGAGTGCTCATGACATATGCAGGATGTCCCAGAAATATTGCGATAAACTTCACAGGGATTTAGAGAGCGTCATGAGGAACAAATCGAGGGTAAAAAACCGTTTCCAGAAACGTAACCCAACGAATCTGAACATCGTCGAAGTTAAAGTCCCCGGCGCCTGCCCTGTGGCAGCAAACGTGACTAACGTCTCGCAACGTTGTTTGTTATTCTGTGATCGCGACTGGTTGCCACGATCGCCAGTGGAAAAGAAGGAGCCAGCTGCTGCTTAGGGAGGCCTTGTCTCCTATGAATATGATGCTCTGTTGCCTCAGTGGGTGACGATTTGGTAGCAGGTTTCCATCTGCAGTTTATTTTTCTCCTGTATACTGAAAAACAGTGAAGATTTTGGAGGGATCCAGGAGAGCCCATTGGCTGGCAACAAAAAAAAGTCACAAGCGAAGAACAAATCATCTATTTAAATTTCTATGTTATAGCAAGTACAGTGTACATCGTGAACCTACAACACTTGAGGAGGTCGGCCACGTGATATCACACAACAGTAATCCCCTCTGATTACTGAAAGCTTAATAGTTAGTCCCAGGGAGAGCGTACAGTTCTGTTACAGTGGTTGGATAAAATGATTGAACACCCTAGTATAAACGTCTCATTTCCGGTGCCCGTTGCCCGTAACGCATCGGCGTTGCCCGTTGTGTTATTATGCTAATAGCGTCTCCGGATGTGTTCAGAACCGCCGATAACTTTTTGATCTTGTGACATTACATCGATCTAACGCCATATCGGACGTTACAGTCTTTGAAAGAGTGCAGATCTTCGGTGAATGCTTAGCTGGTGTACCCATACGAAAATATGCAAATCTAGAGTTACTGTAAATATTAATTAGATAGTGCACAGAGTCGTTCTGTTGAATACTACATTTGAAAGGAGGTCAAATTTAAGGACAGCGTACAACAGAATTAAAGATGACTTACAAAGAGAAAAAGCTACTGCCACGAAAGCGACTGCTGTGCTCATTATGGGCGCAAAGTGCACAATGTCAACGAAATGATTGAGGAGAAAACAGCATAAAAATAGCAGTCGTGGTAGAGCTGCTACCGCCAGAACTCTTTTATATCAGATGAATGTTATTGTGAAGTGTCAGTGATACAAGAACCAATTACTTGGGCTTCGGCCGAAGGAAAACGCGTGCAGTGGTTTGAGTAACTTACTTGTACACCGTCCGCTACTGAAGGAAGCAGTTTCTATACGAATAATCCTCCCAACTACGTGAAGCATGTTGGAGATTTTGCTATAGTTCAAACGTTCATATTGTGGTTTTCGGTAGGTTCTGTTGAATGATAAGTAAAGTTGTGTGAAAATACACTAGTTTCCAATATGTAAGGACGAGATAGATACAGTAACATAACATATTAAGTATTCCGTGGAAATGCGGGAGCATATAGCCAGAGGTCTCCCAGTCGTCCATATGACGTGTAGTCAGCGTGACTATAGCTCCAAATGGAGCTGGATCCGCAACACAGGGCAAGAGCAGTTGAAGGAGCTATCTCCGCAACACAGGGCAAGGGCAGTTGGAGTAACGGAAGAGACAGTGTGTGTGTGTGTGAGTGTGTGTGTGTAGCCCAGGAGTTTGGCATCACTCAAGCATTATTTCATACGCATGGAGAGCGTTCCGAACGTCAGGCACTGCTGCCCGAAAGATAGGAGGTGATCGACCGTTGTCAACTACAGCAGCAGATGGAAAGCTACATTGTGCTATAGGCAAGAAGGAAAAAAAAAGGTTCAAATGGCTCTGAGCAGTATGGGACTTAACATCTGAGGTCATCAGTCCTCTAGAACTTGTAACTATTTAAACCTAACTAACCTAAAGACATCACACACATCCATGCCCGAGGCAGGACTCGAACCTGCGACCGTGGCGGTCGCGCGGTTCCAGACTGAAGCGCCTAGAACCGATCGGCAACAACGGCCGACAGGTAAGAAGAGTACCACTTCAAGCACCGAGTGCAGATGCGGTCGCATTTAACAGGACTGCAAGGCACACAATCTCACGTTCCATTGTGGCACGGTGACTGCACTGGGATGGTGTCATTGGCCAACAACCAGTACGTTGTGTTCGGCTGACACCTGTACATTGGCGCCAATGCTGGCGATGGCGCCGAGCACGTAGAGACTAGACCAACAAGAAGTGGGGTCGCATGCTCTGGTCGGATGAGAGCAGGTTCAGCCTAAATATCGATACTGGACGTACCCTCATGTTGGCGAGGGGGAAACACGCAATGCATACAGAAAAACTGTCTAACCTGATCAGTTTGGTGGTCCAGGTGCTGCGATCTGGGGAAGCAGTACGCTGCATGGCCGTACTAATCTCGAAATCTTAGAACACGGTGCATTCACCAGTCAACGTTTTTGTGACACTGTCCTCCTTCATCGTATGCGTATTTTCAGGGGTGCATTAATTTTTATGGATGACAATGTGAGACAGCATCAGACAGTGTGCGTGCAGGTGTCACTGGAACGAGAGGATATTTTGCGATTGGACTATCCTGCCCGTTCCCGCCGACTTAAATCCCATCGAGCACGTGTGGAATGCGAGGGGGAAATATATTGTAGCACGTCCACGTGCACCAACGACTATCCAGCTGTTATGAACCGCGCCGGTGGACGAATGGAACACCCTACCACAAGAAGTCCTTACCAGCCTTGTGGTCAACATGGGAGCACGTCGCAGAATATGCATTACCGCCGGTGGTCATCCTTTACAATATTAAGAGCCATGTCCCGCCGTTTTTAATATCCAGGGGACCATCATAAATCGCGGTGAGTTGAGGGTAATTATTGTCTTTGAATAAAAGTGTCATTTCTGTTCGTCTCGTGGTGTATTTCTTTCAGTTACCTTCTGCATTATACTGTAAGAGTTCTTCCTATGCATGGTTCACGTTTCATCGAGCTATGTTACTTGGGAGTGACACAAGAAGCGGAAATTACTTTCGTCCTTAAGTTTTTCACACCAGTGTAAGTTGATTGACTTTTCATCGAATGACGCACAAATTGTTTTCAAAAGAATGACTTAAGATTTACTACAGGAAATGTTAAAGATAGATTTCATTCCTACGACTTATCTTAGAAGAAAGATTAAGGAAAGGCAAACTTACTTTTCTAACATTTGTAGTCTTGGAGAAAGCTTTTGTCAACGTTGACTGGAATACTCTCTTTCAAATTCTGAAGGTGGCAGGGGTAAAATACAGGGAGCGAAAGGCTATTTACAAATTGTACAGAAACCAGATGGCAGTATAAGAGTCGAGGGACATGAAAGGGAAGCAGTGGTTGGAAAGGGAGTGAGACAGGGTTGTAGCCTCTCCCCGATGCTATTCAATCTGTTTATTGAGCAAGTAGTAAAGGAAACAAAAGAAAAGTTCGGAGTAGGTATTAAAATCTATGGAGAAGAAATAAAAACTTTGAGGTTCGCCGATGACATTGTAATTCTGTCAGAGACAAAATGGTTCAAATGGCTCTGAGCACTATGGGACTCAACTGCTGAGGTCATTAGTCCCCTAGAACTTAGAACTAGTTAAACCTAACTAACCTTAAGGACATCACAAACATCCATGCCCGAGGCAGGATTCGAACCTGCGACCGTAGCGGTCTTGCGGTTCCAGACTGCAGCGCCTTTAACCGCACGGCCACTTCGGCCGGCTGTCAGAGACAGCAAAGTACTTGGAAGAGCAGTTGAACGGAATTGACAATGTCTTGAAAGGAGGGTATAAGATGAACATCAACAACAGCAAAACAAGGATAATGGAATGTAATCGAATTAAGTCGGGTGATGCTGAGGGAATTGGATTAGGAAATGAGACACTCAAAGTAGTAAAGGAGTTTTGCTATTTGGGGAGCAAAATAACTGATGATGGTCGAAGTAGGGAGGGTATAAAATGTAGACTGGCAATGACAAGGAAAGCGTTTCTGAAGAAGAGAAAGTTGTTAACATCGAGTATTGATTTAAGTGTTAGGAAGTCGTTTCTGAAAGTATTTGTATGGAGTGTAGGCATGTATGGAAGTGAAACGTGGACGATAAATAGTTTAGACAAGAAGAGAATAGAAGCTTTCGGAATGTGGTGCTACAGAAGAATGCTGAAGATTAGATGGGTAGATCACATAACTAATGAGGAGGTATTGAATAGAATTTGGGAGACTAGTTTGTGGCACAACTTGACTAGAAGAAGGGATCGGTTGGTAGGACATGTTCTGAGGCATCAAGGGATCACCAATTTAGTACTGGAGGGCAGCGTGGAGGGTAAAAATCGTAGAGGGAGACCAAGAGATGAGGACACTAAGCAGATTCAGAAGGATGTAGGCTGCAGTAGGTACTGGGAGATGAAGAAGCTTGCACAGGGTAGAGTAGCATGGAGAGCTGCATCAAACCAGTCTCAGGACTGAAGACCACAACAACAACAGATGATGAAGTAATGCTGATCCTTTCTGGTCTCTAGAATAAAGGTATCTGAAAATTATCATGTCATTACAAAAACAGTAAGGAGCCATTAAACTCTCTTAAGGAAATTAATTAGTTTCTTTGTAATAATTGGTTTATATTTTACTGTTAACGATTTAGGACTTGTCTGGATTTCATAGCCCATGAGAACTGGTCCATTTTGGCTGCCAGAGGTTGCTCAACACTAGATTAGATTGATGTTTACGTTAGTTTGTCCAACCCTAAAAATTAAGCCCTAACAAGCCCGTGCCGAGCATAGAACTCATGAGCGTGCAAATTTGTAATAATAATTCCTTGTTAAATTTGAAATTTCTACACATTCTTTCTCTTATACAATCTATAGAGTAGATCAAGTTGTCTGTGCACGGAAATACCCATAGTAACATCTTTCAATGATTGGTGTAAGTCATAGGTGAAAAATCCATGTACCTAACCTCAGTCTACCTGATAATCAAATTTTGTACTAAGTGTAGTACGTATTGTAACCACACTGATAAAAAGAATGGGAGCGCCAGTGTTAACAGGTGACTCTAAAAAGTAGCATTGCCATGTTTTATGTAAACAGAATGTCTTGCAGAATGGAGTATGTACGGCGTATTCAGACCATTGGTTATAAGAATGCTTATTATCTTCTGAAGTCGTATCAAGACTTTTTTCTGTTTCGGATATGTCCTGTTGACCCTAGACATTAATTCAATTTCCTATTAATTCCAATCTTAACTGCAGGACTCAACAGCCAAAGAGGAACAGGGTACACTTATTTTCCCGCTTTAAAAAAATATAGCCAACCTCGAATCTCATTTGTGGTATTACATTCAGAGCTCATTAAGTTTGGCAAAGGCCCTGTGTGGCCATAAGCGACCTCGATAGGTTAAATGGCTGTTTGGTTAGGCGAAGTATGTATATGACATTTTCTGTAAGCGGTGATTAAAAGATGGGGGCGGTGAGCGGTGTGCCCGGCCGCGGAGCTATCGATCTGAAACTTGCTCCATTCACAGCCACGGGCCTTTGCACTTTAATTACCGCCTCTTTTAAAGCGGCCGAATTAACACGTACTCCTTTCACTGCACAGTCATTTAAAAACATTCGAACCGACAGAGTCACTCGAAATGACCGTCACTGTGAATAAACTCCATTTAATCTGCTACACTGCAATGCAATTCGTCATTCGTTGAGAGCTTTCGTCCAAAAACTGACTGTAGTACCTTGAACGTCTTCTAATGTTTCTTCACAGAGGACGAAAATTAATTTATTTGGCCCAAGGTCTATTATCCAACAGCAGAGTGAATCTTCGAAGGCGATTTTTGATCTTTTCGTTGTGATTTGGATTTGATTGTAATACTTCTTTTTCATGTGAAATGCAAAATGAAATTCTCCTGTCAGTTATTTCGAATGCAAGAGTGTTTCTTCACAAATGCAAGCGAATTCCGCCATTTTCTCCACAAAGATGAAGCCCGCCAACGAACATAATTCTGTATTCTGCTAACACATTACGTAGGGCTAGTAATTTGGATATTGCACGAAAGACAGGTACAGCCGCAGACGTCGAGATTTGTCGACTATTTTGTAGAAAGATATTGTTGCAGTGGCAACTACTGAACGTGAACTCCAAAGTTCATAGGTCGGATTTGCGGCGGTAAATATCACTTTATAAATTATGTTCTTGTTGCGGTCTTCAATCCAAATAGTGGTTTCATACAGCTCTCCGTGCCACTCTATCTTGTACAATCCTCTTTATCTCCGAATAACTACTGCGTCTTACATCCTTCTAAATCTGCTTACTGTATTCATCTCATGGTCTCCCTCTACAATATTTATCCTCCACACTTTCCTCCAATACTAAATTGATGATCCCTTGCTGTCTTATTATGTGTTCAACCAACCAATGCCTTCTTCTGGTCAGGTTATGCCACAAATTTCTTTCCTCCCCAATTCAGTACCTCCTCATTAATTACGTGATCTGCCCACCTAATCTTCAGCATTATTCTGCAGCACCACGTTTCAAAAGCTTCTATTCTGTGCTTGTCTAAACTGTTTCTCGTCCATGCTTAACTTCCAAACATGGCTACATTTCAGAAAAGCCTTCTAACACTTAATCTAGTTTCGATGTTAATAAACTTCTTTTCTTCAGAAATGCATCTCGTGCCATTGCCAGTATACATTTTATATTCTCTGTGCTTCGACCAACATCAGTTAATTTGTTACCCAAATTACAAAACTCATCTGCTACTTTAAGTGCCTCGTTTCCTCAAACTAATACCCTCAGCATCACCTGATTTAATTCGACTACGTTGCAGTATCCTTGGTTTTCTTTTGTTGGTGTTCGTCTTATACGTCCTATACATCATAGGCTTCATAACTGCAACCTAACCCAGGATGCTTTACCTAGAACAGCGCGTAAGAATTCTCTTACATAATTATGTATTGATATCCTAGCTTTGCAGAGAAACTAGGAAAGACACCCAAGTTTCATTGGAGACTATTTTTACTGCTCATTATGCAGATGACTTTTCATTATAGTTGCTGAACGTTTACCTATCACTTTGGCTTTTACTTCATTTGATGCTAAGGGAGTTCTTCCAAATACTTTTAGACTTTATAGCCTATTCTGAAGTCCAGTGTCTAGTACTGATCTTGCTAAACTCGCATAAAATAAACTGAAAATATAAATATCTTTTCGGCTTATGATCCCGTCAACAATGACAGCATTTGAGACTGAGTTCGAGCTTCATTTCAAAAATATGACTGTAGAAGTCGGCCATGGTCGTGTTGACTCTTTTTTTCGTTTATCTACACTGACGTACGAAAACCACTAGAAATTTAAATGTGAATGGCCGGATTGGTCATCGGGTGATAATTGTAAGCATTTGCAATAACTATGTGTAATTAAATGAAAACACGGATGTGGCGAAATGTTTGGAAACGTATTCATGAGGAATTGTTTCTCAGACATGTGGAAAACAACCCAATTTAAAATTTCTTACCGTTATCACTGTTTATTCATATATTTGTTTCCGCTCTATGAGCGGTAATAGAAAGCTATTCTGTTGATAAAAACATCGGTAATAAATCTGATATCGGCACTTGTTTTGAAAAGTTATACGGCAACAACTGAAATTATTCTACGCCATCGAGTTAGTATCTGTGCATTGTTATGTGTCTGTTACATGGCAGCACAATCAAACCTACACGACCCTTCTTACAAAATGGTTGACAGAAATCAGTTTCTTTCATAATAGCGACGCCGACACATTCAGGACAGCAGAATTCCACTCACTGAAAATGTATTACATGCTTCTGGTTAAAGTTCGATCTCTTATTGAACATTCCATTATAAAAGCACCGCAGGAAATATGTGCTGTGATGAGGTATACTAGTTAAGGACAGTAAAAGTTATATAAAAGATAGGAACGAGGCCTTCCTTTTTGTTGCGATGATTAAGATGTAACGGTAAATATAAACCGAAAAAAATAGCCACAAAGCCATACGTGGCATTCCCTAAGTCTTTCACCACCACACTACTAATCCAAATGTCTGGGGTTCAGTCCTCAGTTATCTTAGGTTCTTGCTGTCACCTTGCACTTACTCCACATCTGGCGAAGAATTCTTAATACCAGGTCGAATCGTGCTTTGGAGTCAGCATATGTCGCCTTATAATTATGTGGGTAACTCATTTGAAAGGTCTGAGGAAGCCAACGGCGCACTACCTCCAAGAAGACTCTGCCTAATAAATCACTGCGGTGTTCAAACCAAACTTAGGGTGCAGAACAGCTTTAACTGTTTGGGCTAAAAACTTCTTGAAAGCTAAACTAAAGAAGATTCCATTATATGCTTTTCAAGAGCATTGAACGTTTTGGAGAGGAATACTGGATATTTCATGTACCATTCTGTACCCTGAAAATGAAGAAATTTCAGAACATTAAGCTCAATGTACTGAGTGTACGTACTGTATCAGAGTTCTTCTTCGAAAGAGATACTACTCAGTTTTTTTCTACGAAATGCATTTTGGGACAACCGAACAGGACAAAATTAATGATGAACCTCGTTCTGCACACAGTCGGGTGGATACTATAAGAAATGAAGGCAGCTGTATTATTTAAAATGGGAAAATGGTACACAGTTGATATTGTTGAACACAACTGTCAAAGCCGAATTTTTTTGTGCAGAAAGTTTCTTGATATATTTCAGCGTTCAGGTAATATCGACAACAAGATCTTCCTGTTACTAGAGCGCCGAACAAAGCCTTAGAAAATAAACAGAAATTCTATAGGGTGATGGATAATAGGTGCGCATATTTCTTCTTTCTAAAGCATTGAAAAGAAATTTCCCATCCTGTAACTTCAATCATTTATTGAGTGTTCATATAATACAATTTTACAGTCAGTATAAAATTGAGGAAGTAATATAAAAAATATGGCTGCTACGCTATAAAATTTCAGTATGTTGTAAATAAATTAGTTGCTGTAACTGTGTGTCGTAATTTACTTCAGAGGAACAATAGAAGGATAACGCTATGGAGACCAAAAACTGCGTACATTAACTCAGTCTAATTTGGGCTGTGCGTTTGCAAACTGACTTGTTCTTGACAATTACAAAGAAATGAAATTTTTTAGCTGAAAACAAGAGGTACGTGGATTAAAAAGCGTTTCACTCAGAACGATTTCACTCGGAGCACGGATTTACTCGCTGGAAGAGAACCCACGGATCCGAGAGGGATATCTGCGTTCCTGAAAAATCTGCTTAAGAACACAGGCCAGCTATCGGATTAATTTTTTCCCGGTAAATCCGAGAACACCTTTATGAAAGCGCGATATACTTTCTTTGACGCCCGTTGACGGTTGTTTTCGAGAAATTCGCTAATACTACAAAGAAACTCCACCAATTCTCATGTAATGTCAGCGATAACGCCATAACGCCATGCCCCGAGCGCAGCCACTCTGCTGGATTTAAGAGCGCCATAATAAATAGAAACAGAACGCAAATGAGCAGCAAATCTCCTACGCATAGCATTAAACCGGATAAGTTACTGATTTACAGAAGCAGCAAGTATGTTACAGGTGCTCCTGTTTATTGGTCCCGATAACCAAAATACAGAACGGTGCAAGCGTCATCTCGCATCGACCACAGAAATGTGTGGCTTATGAAGAGCTGCTGGACCATTGTCCTAGCTGAGCTGCTGGTAGCACTTGGGAACTCACGAGAGATTCCTTTCGCTGATTTGATGCGAATTTTTTACAATCACCCTCTGCAGTGTTCGACGGTCCGCGTCCGTCAATCCATGAGGTCCGGCAGGTCTTGGTTTAGCTGTGGTTGTTTCTTCGCGCTTCGATTTCAGTCACAGCACCGACATTCGACTTGGGCACTTTTACAAAAGTTGAAATGTCCCTTATGGATCTGTCATGGATTTGTTACTCACATGACATCCAGTGACGCGTCCCATGTTCGAAGTCTGGAGTGACCCATTCCGCTATTAGGCCCTACTGCTTCTCTCCCCGTCTCCTTTTATATTGGCTGATCCACCTGTTCATCGTCAAGGATCTGCTAGTGCCCGCGAAAGGCAAAGATCCCGGGTTCGAGTCTCGGTCCGGCACACAGTTTTAACCTGCCAGGAAGTTTCACATCAGCGCACACTTCGCTGCAGAGTGATAATCTCATTCTGGAAACATCCCCCAGGCTGTGGCTAAGCCATGTCTCCGTAATATCCTTTCTTTCAGGAGTGCTAGTTCTGCAAGGTTCGCAGGAGAGCTTCTGTAAAGTTTGGAAGGGAGGAGACGAGGTACTGGCAGACGTAAAGCTGTGAGGACGGGGTGTGAGTCGTGCTTGGGTAGCTCAGATGGTAGAGCACTTTCCCGCGAAAGGCAAAGGTCCCGGGTTCGAGTCTTGGTCCGGCATACAGTTTTAATCTGCCAGGAAGTTTCACTTCAGCGCACACTCCGCTGCAGAGTGATAATCTCATTCGAGCTTCGTGAGACTCTACCGTTGGTCAAACAAACTTGTGACCTTCTGTGCTGCCCTTCTTAATGTACTTCCCATGTTCCCGCGTTAATCCTATTTGAACGTGGCCAACAAACCTGAGCTGTATTCTTGAATGGCTCGTACCAGTGTTCTGTAAGCAGTCTCCTTTCTAGAGCGACTACATTTCCCCAGTATAGTCTCAACGACGCGAAGTCTGCCACAAGATTGAGCCTATGTGGTTTTTGTATTTCATATATATAGAAACTGTTACGCTCAGGTACTTATATGGGTTGACTGAATCCATTTCTGACTCATCGTAGTCACAGGGTACTATGATTTTACGTATTTGAAACTCATAATCTTACATTTGCGAACATTTAAAACAAGTGGCCAAACTTTCCTCCAGTTTGAAATCTTATCAAGTTCTAACTGATTGTGCAGCCTTTTTCGGGCAGTTCGCCTACTTCATTACAGACCGCTACATCATCTTCAAAAAGTCTGAGGTTACTGTTAATATTATCTGCCAGTCGATTTACAGAAAAACATGAATAGCAAAGGGTGTAACACAGTTCCCTTGGGCACACCTCAAATTATTTCATCTGCCCATGACTTTACATCCAAAATATCAAGCTGCTTCCTCCATACCAATAAATCCTCAGTCCAGTAACAAATATCGTTTCATGTCACTTATGACGGTACTCTTGTTAACAGCCATTGATAGGATTGATAGTGGCAACATAGAACATCCAAAGAAGAGCAGCACTTTTCGTTACAGTTTAATTCATTAAGCACGAAACCGTCACGAAGAGCCGCCCGCTGTGGCCGAGCGGCTCTAGGCGCTTCAGTCCGGAACCGCGCTGCTGCTACGGTCGCAGGTTCGAATCCTGCCTCGGACATGGATGTGTGTGATGTCCTTAAGTTAGTTAGGTTTAAGTAATTCTAAGTCTAGGGGACTGATGACCTCAGATGTTAAGTCCCCTAGTACTTAGAGCCATTTGAACCATTTTTTCAGCGCCCGTACAAAGTCCCAGTTTTTTCATAGTCCAGTTTCTTGCACAGGCAGTCGAGCCACTGTCATGAATCATGATGATGAGGATGAAATGATGAGGACAACACAAATACCCAGTCCCCGGGCAGACAAAATCCCGAACCCTGCCGGGAATTGAACCCGGGACCCCGTGACCCAGAGGCAGCAACGCGAGCCACAAGACCACGAGTTGCGGACAAGGAAATTTGAGTTCATCGCTTACTTACCACCAATAATTCTTCCCGTGGACGATACGCGACAGGAACAGGAAGAGGGGGAAGTGACAGTGGTACGCAAAGTACCCTCCCCCACACGTCGTAAGGTGGCTTGCCGAATATAGATTTAGATGCAGGTGTGAGAGAACATAGCTGCACGCCAGGACCGGATTTCACCGTCTCCCTTCCCTTTCCATAGTCATCACTTACGTCAAAACATTACACTGCGCATGGACGTATCACTTATACCCACATGATACATCCCCACAACTTGGCATATGATTCACTTATTTTAGCTCTCGGTAACTACACTCTGCCAAATGATTCGAACGCAGCCTCACTCAGAGCGTCGTTCTGGTAGGTCCTGTTTCCTGCCTTTCGTAATTCGACGTCGGCCGTTCTTAACACGTCATTGGATTGGCTCCCTGAGATAACAACAAGGTCGATACTAACCTAGGAATAGCCTGGTAGTAAAATATGTTTTTCTCTGCTCCGGAATCAGAACAGAAATAAACCATCCTGACTGGTTGGAGCGTTACACGCACCAGGATTTTAACCAGAATTTTTCCATTTTCCCAGGTGAACTCAACGGAGGCGTATTTCTTGTAATGCTATTCTCCTCTGTTAGATAAACTACGCAGTCAGCGTAGTCTGACGTTGCTCTCTCTCTCTCTTTTTTTTCTTTATTTTTGAAAAAGGTGCTTTTCTGTGTCATGTGGAAATAAGAAATTCTGATCGCTTTAAACGATACCTTTCCAGCTATGTTACTCAGGATAAGTTTTAGTGGTTTCCTAGTGCTTTAAATGACAAGAACTGTATTATTGTTTACCCTGAACTATCTGTTGCTTGTAAGCAAGTCTCTTATCTTTACTTTTCTTTCCTTTTTGTGAACCACACGCATTAAAGTGAAACCCTATATCTTTTAAAAGTTTGCTCAAGTTACGGCCGCGTGTTTGTTTGGAGCCCAAGTATCGCTGCTACCACTGACCCCCTTTTCAGGAACTGCGCTTCGAAATGCTGGCAATGCAAAGTCTGTGTTTTCACTCTTACGTGCAGTAACGTCGCTAATCAAGCCATATTAAGTACTTTTCGTGTATCATGATCATACTGACCATTAACGTTATGTCTAGAGTTCACAGACTGTTTAGCTTGATTTATTTGTTAGTGATAACCGGATTGGAATTTAAAACTTCGTCATTAAGTATAAAATTATTGAAACATTGTTCAGATTCAGGATGAAATGTAGAATTTATTTCGACAATTAGCGCACGTATTAAGCGTAGCGACTCTTAGTGGATGTATTCAGAATTCTGCGTTGAATGCTAGTTCCATTCATTACAAACTGGGCTGAGTTGATTAACAGATGCAACAAAGACCACACATAAACCTCCAAGTTAATTTCTTTAAAATTTATTAATCGTATCAACATCTCATAAAACTATCCGCTAATAACCAATGCCTGTGCAGAGCTCACTATGGTGAAGATGTCAATTAAAAATTGGTATCCTCGGAGATAAAACAGGTTAGAAAATCCGATATTAAATGTGTTCTCGTCATAATTTTGCGGTTTGTAAACCTCCTATAAAATGTCATAACGCTATGAGAATGACTTGATGGCTAACATTTTCAACCATTTCGTGGTTTAAATCCCCCGACGTATGTGAGACAGCTGAAGAAGAGTAGAAGCGACGTTGTTTCTTTGAGGGGGCAGGCGGGGTTACTTTGAAAAACGACAACTAAATTTTGGTAACGACGGCATTTTTAGTATGACATTCGATTAAAAGATGATATAGTGGTTTTGTCGCACGTACATGTAAAATTGTAGGAATAACCTCCATCGTCATTCTTTTAAGTTTCACAAAAAGATAACACAACATGTCCTCGCCAGGAATTACGGAACAGTTCAGAATCGTTCTATATTTATTAAAAACTTTAATACTTGTTACTTCCACTATAAAATTTGTGCTAGTCGCTCTTGAGAAGCACACGACTCATGAAATTTATGTCAGTATACTTAATAGGGTATACATGAATGCTACAGCGTCTGTTAGCCTCCAGCAGGATAGTGAGAACTTCCAGAATTGAAAGATAAGTCAGGCAAGGAGATTCTAACTATTCTCAGCAGCCCCAGAGGAAGTTTCCAGATTAATGGAACAAGGTATACCTTCCTTTACGACGTGGTACCGTTTGCTTTCGGTACATATTAACTCCAACATCTAATGGAAGAACTTAGTAGGACAAGTCTGAGAGCACACCTGAAAGTCAATTATAACAAGACTAAAGTAGTATATAATACACACACTGGAAGGAAAATAGTACTAATTAATAATAATAGTGCGTGAGAACGCACTGTGGGACTGCAGTGAGAAGCCTCTTACCTATAGGTTATAATATAAGAAATTTAATGAGGAAATAAGTGGGAATCTTACGGTTTATGACTTTTACATTTGGCGATAAACAGTTAAACAGGAAAAATAAAGAGTTCTCATTACATACCCAAATATACGACTGCGACGACAAAGTTCCTTTCGACATCTCTTACGTTAAAAAACAAAACAAAAAATCTAAGAGCACCGCTAATACCAGTACCAGTCGTTGACATTGATAGTATTTATCAGTTGCTCCTGTCGCTAGTGCTTCCTAAGTGCAAGTGCATTTACTTCAGTTACTGGGTCCTGTATTACGCGGGAACCCTTTTACTCGTAATATCAATAGATACGCAAGACGTAGCGTTGAGAAGAGTTGCTTCACGCGTCCCGAGTCGTGCTCGGGATGACTCTAGGTGACAGTCGAATGCCCAGAACGATGGTCCCGTTGCCACATTAAGAGTTTTATCGGGTCTGTTGAACGTGTCAATACAATCTCATTTCCAGGCGCTCCCGGAAACCTCTCACACACTATTGCACTCAACGCTCCGTCCTCCTGTGATAGCTCTTACGCACCGCACACACTTTCTTGATAAGCTACGTACTGTTTGTTGACAGGCGGCGATATGTTTTCTGTGCCTTTTACGTGCATTCGCGCTCGGCATGGGAGATATTTTCCATGACTAAATGCGCCACACAATGAGAACCCGAAGGGCAAAGAAATTATGCCCATCTCCACACTTTTCGTCTACCACTACGTCTGGGTAGGGGACAACTTTATATTGACCCCAATAGCAATTTTCCTTGAGGTACCTTGGGCGGTGTATTGGTAACCTTACATGACATGTTTTGAAAATTCGTACCTTATGGGAGTTCGCACATGTGATGGGAGTAGAGGCAGTGGATTTGTATTTCAGCTAAACTATCTGATCAAAAGTATCCGGACACCCCTCTGTAATGCCGAATTGACCACTAGAGGCGTTGCTACACAATAGTGAAATCAAGGAAACGACACAGTAAAACTTCTCTTCACACACATTTATTTTCACAGAGTTCATTTACAGTGAAGAAGTTATATATCTGCTGCAGAGGGGATCACAATCTACAGTCTTAATACAACACGAACAGATGGCATAAGAGTCTTTATTCACCGACATCCTCCCCAATCTTCAAATGTGTGTGAAACCATATGGGACTTAACTGCTAAGGTCATCAGTCCCTAAGCTTACACACTATTTAACCTAAATTATCCTAAGGACAAACACACACACCCATGCCCGGGGGAGGACCCGAACCTCCGCCGGGACCAGCCGCATAGTCCGTAACTGCAACGCCTTTGACCGCTCAGCTAATCCCGCGCGGCTAAGTCGGAACTCCTTGGCAAGGTCCCTTCTAGTTGTTGGCTCTAGCCCACATGGAATTATTATTAATTTCCCAGTGGACTGGCGTCAATGCAGTATCGCTCTCTCCTTGAGTGGTGGGACGTGAGTTTATTGCAGCTTCTGTGCTGGTGAGGTTGGTTTTAAACTCTCTTCATCCACCTGGGAGCGACCAAGAATTTTCCTCAAGCAGCGCTTGACAGAGCCTATCATGCGTTCCCACCAGCCACCTCACCAAGCTGCACGTGGTGGTATGAATTTCCAATTGATTCCGTGGTGAGCACACGTTGAGTCTGGCGATCTCTTCCAATTTTTCCTGTAGGCGTTCCTAGAAGTGTTCGGCTTCTTCTGCTGCTGTAGAACCATCGAACGCATTTCGTCCGTTTCCGCCGCAGTTTTCCCAAGTTCGTAGCTACTGCTTCTCTCATGGCGAGTTGGTGGTTTTGCTTTCCGTCGCGAGAGTGCGTTAGGCGTGCCCGCCAGTATAAAAGGACACGCGGAGTATTGTGTTATCCTTAGACCGGTATTACACTATCAATTTCTTTGTCAAATATCTTTGTCCAATATCTTCGTCAAAGATATTTGATGGTGTAATAGGGAACTTTGTCAAACGTCGTCCAATATTTGATCAAATCTAGGGCCTCGCTGTAGATTTGATCAAAGAAGTCGCTTGTCTTCTGTTCACTGCAATGTGACATGTTACCACCTGGAGCGCTAGCATCGCTGCAGCATTCTGTCGTCTGTAGTGTTTTAATAAACATTGCTGGTAAATACAATTTGTGTGTGCCGACAACTACAAAATTAATAGAGATGTATGAAGCTGATGAGGCGCTTTACAACGTGAGGCACGCTGAATACAAAAATAGATTAAGAAGATTGGAGACCTGACCTGACCTAACCTAACCCTCTCCTGTAGCAAGGAATCAATCGTTGTGTTACAGTGAGCCTGTCTTCTGCAGACATAGCAGTTCTTAAGTGAATATTGTGCTTTGTGATATGAGGCTACACTTCATTGAGGACATACAGAAATGTATGCTCATCCATTCTTGAGTAATTGATGTACGACTTGACGTCCTCCACTATAAGCTCATGTAACAAGTTTTGTTGAATGCTTTTATCGTGTTGTCGTAAAACCCACGGCTTCACCCAGGTATGTTTCCCGTTTTTCCCCCACTTCTCTTCTGCATGTGCACACAGTGCAATTGTGGTACATGCAACTGCTGCGGATAATAACAAGTTGTTGTTGTCAGCCATCTTGAACTTTGACGAAAAATATGATGACAGTGTAATACGCCTTCTAGCACTACGTCAAATATCTTTGTCAAATATATTTGACGGAATATTTGGTCACATCTATGATCAAATCTTTGACAAAGAAATTGGATAGTGTAATACCGGCCTTAGAGAAGCAGTAACAGTAGAATGGGTCGTTCATGAGAGCTCAGCGACTTCGAACGTGGACTGGTCACTTGATGTCATCTGAGTAATAAATCCTTCGGATACATTTCAACTCTTCTAAAGCTGCCCGTCTACAACTGGCGATGCGACTGTGACGTGGATACGCGAAGGACCAATCACAGCAAAAGAAAGACCACGCAGACGTCATGTACCGGTGGACAGGCACTGTAGAGCATTGCGGAGGGTGGTTGAAAAAATTCTTTTGAACTCAGCGGAAGGAATCACTCGCACGTTCCAAAATGCTACCACAGTCCAGCTGGCACAATTATTGTGCGTAGGAAGTTAAAAAGAATGGGGTACAATGGTCGAGCAGATCATATGCCTCACATTTCTGTACTCAGTGCTAAACAAGACTTGGTGGTGTAAAGAGCGATGCACTGGACAGTGGAAGACTGGGAACGACTGTTTTGGAGTGATAAATCACGCGTATACCCTGTAGTAATCCGATTAAAGTGTTTGGGTTTGACGAATACTTGACTGCTATCGTGTGTAGTGTCACTTGTGAAGTACAAGGGAGATGGTTTTACGGTATTTGGATTTTTTCGTGTTTAGGATGTGGTTCCGTCATTGTCCTTAGGAAAACATTAAATGCGGGAGGATAATGACACATTTTACAGCATGTTGTACTGCAAACAGTAGTGGAATAGTTCGGAAAAGATGACTGTATCAGCATGACAACGCATCTTACCATGAAGCAGCTTTTATGAGGCAATGGTTTGGGGACAACAACATTCGTGAAATGCACTGACCTGCCGACAGTTCCGACCTGAATCCAATGGAACACCTCTGGAATGAGGCTCCAGTCTCCAGCCACCAACAACACCACATTCTCTGGTTTCGGCTCTTGAGGAAGAGTAGTCCGTTACGATTTTATTAGAGTGACTGTGCACCCTGTCGTAAAGGAGCATCTGTGAGGCATGGCTTGTGAACAAAAACATTCCTGAAGTGAACTGGCCTGCCTAGAGCTCGAGCTGAACCCAATGGAACGCCTTCAGGATGAGTTACAACGTCGATTTCTCTCCAGCGGTAGCGTCCAATGTCACTACCATTTCAGGTTTCGGCTTTTGAGGCACAACGGGCTGCCATTCCTCCATAAATATTAGGCGCGCTACTGAAGGTGTCGCCAGCTGACGTCAAGACGTTATAAAGGCGAAGTGTGGACACACCCCCTATTAATGCCTGCTAATGCGTGGCTGGATAGTTTTTGTCCGATAATGTAGCTATTCACGTAGTTTAATCAAGTGTAAATCTTATTTCCATATGAACGATAGTATGCTGAACCTAATACTAGATGCTTCGGATGATGTGTGGTTTCTGGGCGATCAACTGCGCGGTCGTCAGCGCCGGTACAAAGTCCCAATCTTTGCACCATCCAATCTAACCACTATTACGAATGATGATGAAATGATGAGGACAACACAAACACCCAGTGCCGGGGAGAGAAAATCCCCAACCCGGAACTCTGTGATCCAGAGGCAGCAATGCTAGCCACTAGACCACTAGATGCTTCAGTAAGGTGTTGTTGCTGTACATGAAAGTTTCTTCTTCACACTTTTACAAGTGTGGCGGCCCAATATTTAACACACTGGTCTCCTCTTCGGAAGCAGTGGAATTCAAATCCGTGTCCGGACACCCAAATTCAGCTTTTCGCTAATTTTTATTCACATTAGTCTCTACTTTTTTCTTTCGCTGAAAAATTTCCATTTTTCGCTTGGAACCACCAAGTTTGTTCGTCGTATTTTAGGCTGTGCCTTCCAGGACCAAAAGTTTTTATGCAAATTGCCCTCTCTGTAATAGGTCAAGAAGCTAGCCATCTGTCTGTTTATCTTTTAAAACGTGTTGATTGTGTTACTGTCATTTTAACTATGCTTTCCTTGATATTTCTGTTAATTCATGTTCCTAAGGAAGAGTAGTAGCGGTTAAGACACTGGATACGCATTCGGGACTGTAGAGATTCAAATTCCTGCCCGGAAATACGAATTTAAGACTTACATGATTTTCCTAAATTGCTTAAAGCAAATACAGCGATGGTTGGAAAGGTCACGACCGTTTACTTCCCAGTCCTAGCTTTCATTAGTCTGTAATGATCTTGTCGTTGACGGGAAGTTACCCCTTGTCTTCTTTGCTTGTACCACTTCATGTAGCACGATAAATAAAGCGCTGGCTTGCGGCACCGAGTGAGACAAGGTCGGAAAAATTCACTTAGTGTATTAACGCCTGAAGAGATGCAGCCAGAACTAGATGGTTCTGGGCGCAAGTGAAAAGCGCTATCATCAAGGTACTGTCTACGCTGTACTGTCTACGCTGATAGAAAGCGCAGTCTACAGTGGAGAAAAACACGACGAAAAAAAGCAAGAAGTGTTGCCTACAACTGCTGTAGCGGTTGTAAAGTCGTACAAGGAACTTCACGAAAAGAAAGATGTACTGATAAAATCAACAAACAAATATCACTTCATACAGTCACAGAAGACAGCGTAACTCCCACTTTACTAGTAAAGACATGGAAGTTCAAGCACATGGCGTAAGGGAAGGAAGCCAAGAGACGACTATGGGGGTGACATATGCCTTGTGTGACAGCACACAGTGTACAGACAGTTTTATTTTAGAAGTTTACGAAACTTGTGTGGACGCCCTGAGATTTTCGAGACCAGGGAACGTGCAGTTATTGGCTGTGACAATACGCCAACTGGTAAGAAACACCCAAATGCAGATCACATTATGTTTCCCGTTCTAAAAGTGGTAGACCAAATTCAGTTGAAGTGGAATGTACTGACACAGCTCAACTGAAAATGTGCTCAACAAAGTGTTCAAGAGAAGAGGAGTACGATGTCGATGACTTGTAATAACAGTTGGTTGTGACGTATGGCCACGTAGCATTTGATCCCGGGTTCCCCTAGCACCACCCAAACAAGGTACTTGTCATTTAATATAGACCATGTGGTTTCAAATGTAAGTAGATTCGTTAATATGCCGTTATCCTTAGTACTAAGTATCAGAGTAGGCCAGATAAATGCTGTGTATAGTGCTACTGTGTTACAAGAGTGTGAAAGCTCGTTAAAGAAATGAAACCATACAAAAAAAAGAAGAAGGAAATTACCATTGATGCCAGACGCAGCTCAGGTAATAGCAGAGAAGAATGACCCATGAAATGTCATATTAGATAAGAGAATTACAGTGACAAAAAATTGATCAACGTTGTGATGGACATACCTTAACAGTAGGAACTCGAGATGAAATCGTCAAATATTACACTGCTAACATACAACTTGCAGTGGTGGCGATATGCATCCATCCATACGTTAACAATTTCAAAAAACAAAAAAAGGTAAACAAATTGTCACTTTGGATGCTAACTCCAAACAGCATAGTTGGAGATGAGATTAATGATGTCTGGATCTCCAAGACCCATTACGAGGACTAGGCGTACGTGTAATAACAAACCATTCAATCAACCTACATGTCACAGTCGATCAGATGCTTCAGCAAAAATTGAAGTTACTCTTGGTAAAAGTAACGTCTTTTGTCACGTCAAATCACAAGTCTACACCTCTCTACAAACGAGGTATCACAAAATCATCTCAATTATGCTGCAATGGCCGTACCTAGAAACTACGAAAAGCAAATATGGATTTCCCGGCAGGCTGAAGTCGACGTTGTAGGATTTGATATGGTTAAAAAATTTGAAGAGATGGTAGGCATCATTCGAATAGCAATAAAAAGAAAGCAATAGCAGTAACTAATAACAACGGAAAGAAACTTAAAACACCCCGGAGAAGAACTCTGCAAAAACTTAGGCAGAGAACAAGGCAGACCAGTAGATCATATCTAAAGAGACTTGGAGTAAAGAGATGCAACAGAAGCCTAGAACATTACAGGAGTGTTAATTAAGTGGTGCAAAGACTTACTAACAAAAACAAGGTTGGAGAGCTGGAAAATTTACGTTAAATATCATTTCCAACTAGACGTCTAATGAATGTCCTACAAAATTGTAAGAAACGGAATAAACTGACATTGAAGAAAAAAGACGGGGCCTTGATAATTGATTCAGATCCTTAAGCTAAATAGTTAATGATTGCCCTCCTCCCCGATGATAACTACGTTACAGATACTGAACAATAGCGCTGGGCAGATACGGAACAATCGCGCTGGCTACGGACGGAAACAGAAAGTTATTACAAAACGATAAACTGGTAATACCGTTTGTCGAAGAAGTAGCACGTGTCTTAATAACAAAACAGAAAAAAGTTGAGGGCGACAGGTTCGGATTCAGTAAATGGAGAGATTAAAAATGCTGAGCAACCATATTGATCTGTACATTAAGGTGTTACTGAATGACTGAATGCTTGCAGCGAGGCAGAAAACCTCCAATATGGAAAACAGCAAAAGTAGTCATTTCCGAAAAGTGGGATGTAGAGATTCCAAGGAAATAAAGTCTTACATGCTGAAATGTTTATGTAATGTATTAAAGAAAAAGATGCTGTGATTAGGCATTAAAGGTGATCAGCACACCAGAGGGAAAGTATGCACCTGGCGTAATGATAGATATAACAAATAGGATTGCGAAGAACTCTCCACCTGAGTCTCTTAAGTCACAACAACAAAGGAAGAATAATTCGTACGGAAGACCCTAAATAAAAATGAAGTTATGTTCAATGACCCAAAGAACAAGAACACAAGAACAATATTAAAACTAATTCACAGTTTTCCCTACAAAATTTCAGGAAAATAATAAATGAAAACTAGATACAAGCACAGACACAAACACACAAACACACACACACACACTCACTCACGCACAGTACTCCACCACCCTCCCTGCCTCCCACCATACCCAGTCCAGCACGCCAATCTACCCTAATTGCCGGACAGTTGTGACCGCGGAAATTTGCGGTCGGCAGGGTTTTGCCGGACATTTGCGGTCACCCCCTTGGCCAGGTAGTTTGCGCAGTGATCCTTCAAGCAAGAGAGGTGCTTTCTCGTACTCTCCGCGTCAGCTTTCAAGCCGCCGTCTCCATATCTTACCCGACATCTTGGCTTCTTGAAATCGCGTGGCCAAATGAAAACTCTGATATAATTCTCGATGGCGGCCCGCTACATCGATGGGCTGTAGATCTAGTAGTTGCATCTGATACCAACATCTTTCCCAATATCGTTTCATTGTACCGAGGTACAGAGCTTCTTTTCAGTGCCCAGAAATCGAAACATGTAAAACTTTTGGGAAACGAAAGGAATACCATCGACTATGTCAATATGTAGTTAGCTCTTCCAAGCATAAATATATCCCCCACCCTCCCCCATATGTACGGTAGCTTCTTTCCACAATTATTGACTGCGCCCTGGGAGAAACAAGAAAGGAACGTTGTAAAAAGAATGCGAATGCTAATCATTTTGCACGCTGCGTTGTGGCTATTTTAATTACTATGACTGACAGTCAAAATAAAAAAAAACAAACGATAAGGAAAGAAGAAATGGATACATGAGTGGTTAAAGAGAAGAACGATATACTCCATGTTAATTCACTCACTAAAATCCGATATCATCTGCGGCGAAATACAGGGTGATTCAAAAAGAATACCACAACTTTAAAAATGTGTATTTAATGAAAGAAACATAATATAACCTTCTGTTATACATCATTACAAAGAGTATTTAAAAAGGTTTTTTTTCACTCGAAAACAAGTTCAGAGATGTTCAATATGGCCCCCTCCAGACACTCGAGCAATATCAACCCGATACTCCAACTCGTTCCACACTCTCTGTAGCATATCAGGCGTAACAGTTTGGATAGCTGCTGTTATTTCTCGTTTCAAATCATCAATGGTGGCTGGGAGAGGTGGCCGAAACACTATATCCTTAACATACCCCCATAAGAAAAAATCAGGGCTTGTTGGAGGCCAGTGATGAAGTGCTCTGTCACGGGCTGCCTGGCGGCCGATCCATCGCCTCGGATAGTTGACGTTTCATAACTAACCTTTTTCGTAGGACTCTCCATACAGTTGATTGTGGAATTTGCAGCTCTCTGCTAGCTCTGCGAGTCGATTTTCCTGGGCTGCGAACAAATGCTTGCTGGATGCGTGCTACATTTTCATCACTCGTTCTCGGCCGTCCAGAACTTTTCCCTTTGCACAAACACCCATTCTCTGTAAACTGTTTATACCAACGTTTAATACACCACCTATCAGGAGGTTTAACACCATACTTCGTTCGAAATGCACGCTGAACAACTGTCGTCGATTCACTTCTGCCGTACTCAATAACACAAAAAGCTTTCTGTTGAGCGGTCGCCATCTTAGCATCAACTGACGCTGACGCCTAGTCAACAGCGCCTCAAGCGAACAAATGTACAACTAAATGAAACTTTATAGCTCCCTTAATTCGCCGACAGATAGTGCTTAGCTCTGCCATTTGTCGTTGCAGAGTTTTAAATTCCTAAAGTTGTGGTATTCTTTTTGAATCAACCTGTATTTCTCATTAATGTGTCCCGGGACAACGTTCAAAACAGAGATCGTGGTCACTAAATAGGAAATTATAGTTGAAAAAATTTGGATGTAACTGCAATTTCTTGTGGCAAGAGGGTTATTAGAGTGACATTTAATGTTGGCTTCGTTAAGCCAAATACCACTCTTAACTTTTTAAATACTAGTGAACTGAGCTGCGACCAACTACTTTCATCATTAAGCTATTTAGGATTACTGTTGTGAGGCCTGAAACAGTCTTTAATTTTTACAACGGATAAAAGCTGATTCCCACCACACTTTGCACAGGCTTTGGACTGTCAAAATAATAAATGATCGTTTACGATTTGGCGTGTTTAAAATCCGTCTAAATAGGCTTTATCATTTTATATAGGAACTACTGGACACTTTTTTGTAACTATAACTTAATATTAGCGCCGATAATGCTGCTTCAGTATACTTAACAATTTTAACAAAATAATCCTGCGAGGACTTAGTGATTTTTATAATTTTGTAATATATTACTTTTTAACATATTTTAGTCTGGTTTCTGAGTGCGGGCAATGGCTTTCAAACAGGACATAATGTTGCCAGTGTCTACATAGGTTTTTACGGTTCTCTCTATCCTCTCATCAAGTTTCAAATGGTCCTTCTTCCACTCTTTCCCTTCAAGATTCATCTCTAACTTCATGTACATACAGTCTGTGAGCTCCTCTTCCCTCTTCAAGCTCTACACAAAACAGGTCATTTTAGAGTGAGGGTTTTCAATAATATTATTTAATTTGTTGTACCGTCCTTCAACAGCATGTGTCGTTCGGTTCCATACTGATATGAGGATACCGTCATTCTGTAGTCAGTTGTCCACAAAGTAGGCAAAAAGTTGAGAGAGCCTATCAGAAGCTTGTGCATGAATCTCAACCCATCCGTTACTTATGTCCTCACGTCTTACAAATACCAGCGTTGCATACATACTGACGTGAAGTCTTAAATCTTCGTACTAGCGATAATCCTCAGTTAGACCGAAATCTTGACATCTTCTCCATAAACACTTCTTCGTATGTAAATAACATCCATCTATTTCACTTGAGGGGAAAACCTGAAGAAGGACCGATGTCGTAGCAGCCTCAAAAGCGTTCTCTAGGACACCACTGAGCGCTGCGCGGAGTGACCGCACGGTTTGAGGCGTCATGTCACGGACTGCGCGGCCCCTCCCGCCGGAGGTTCGAGTCCTCCCTGGGGCATGGGTGTGTGTGTTGTTCTTAGCATAAATTAGTTTAAGTAGTGTGTAAGTCTAGGGACCGATGACCTAAGCAGTTTGGTCCCTTAGGAATTCACACATATTTGAACATTTGAACGCCACTGAGGAAATGTTTATTTAATCCGACGAAACTGACGAACATATGTGTCTTTCTTCTTATTAGTGAGCAATGCAAATACAACAGGAAGAATGTTTGTTTCGTCACTCGAGCCCCACAAGCCTACCTACATAGTACAGATTTCTCCAAACTGCTTACTGCAAATCTTAAACATTCCACCTATAAGGGAGAGAGGAGGTCGTTTTCAATCTTTCCGTTTGTTTCCCCTAAAAATGATTTTCTTCCCGTCTGATCTATCGTCTTCTAGAAAAACACTACTTCCATCTCCCATTTTAAGAGATCTTCATGAAGATCAGTTCCATAAGAGTTCTTGGGTTCTTGTTGGTTACTCCGCGCTGGACTCTGCTGACGGCACAAGATCCTTTTTATAAATTCTGCATTAGGCATAACCGTAACAAAGTCATAACCTTTATTATGAAAATTTACCACTTCATCAACAGATGTCTCGGATAACTGTGTAGTTTCTTTTACAGCCCTCTACTTCGCCCTCTCCTCTGGCTTCTTCATCATATACTCTGGCTTCTGAATCATCAGATGGTCCACAGAGATGTTCTGATACGTTAAACATTTCTCCGTTTTTCGAATGCTTCCTTCCCTTGCAATGATCCGAATTTTGGCGTAAGCAAACCCACGTAACAACATTTTCTTGAGATTCCTTCACTTTACGATACACGTAACCACTCTAATGAGCAAACGGCCTGCCCTTGGTGGTTGCAATGATTTCTATGCTGCTGGTCATACTATGAAATACGGAAGCAAAGCGAGCATCGGGCCTTTTTTCGACCAGCGTGGCGTTATCCCTTCAGAGCAGGTAAAACCGAAAGCTTCTGGGCACTGTCCAGGGTGATTCCAAGGACCAGGTGGTGGGGGAGGAGGAAGAGACAAGGTTGTCCAATCCTTCGGAACAGGTAAAACCGCAAACGTAAGGAGTCACAAGGGACCGAGTACACAAGTGTTCGAAGACCCTCTACTCTCACTTCCATAATCCCTCAAAAATGGTTCAAATGGCTCTGAGTACTATGGGACTTAACATCTGAGGTCATCAGTCCCCTAGAACTTAGAACTACTTAAACCTAACTAACCTAAGGACATCACACACATCCATGCCCGAGGCAGGATTCGAACCTGCGACCGTAGCAGTCCCGCGGTTCCGGACTGCAGCGCCTAGAACCGCACGGCCACCGCGGCCTGCGCATAATCCCTCAGTCAGCCATAAAGCATGTCATCCGGACCATGTGGAGTGTGCTACAGTATAGGTTATGTGCAGTGCAATGTTTAAATGTGACTTTTGATTTGCAAGAAGCCTATACTATGCGTATGTAGTACGTAGAGAACAACACATGGATACGTGCACGGCTGGTCCCGGTGGAGGTTAAAGTCCTCCCACGGGCATGGGTGTATGTGTTTGTCCTTAGGATAATTTAGGTTAAGTAGTCTGTAAGCTTAGCTACTGATGACCGTAGCAGTTAAGTCCCATAAGATTTCACACACATTTGAACATTTTTTTTTGATACGTGCAAAGACATGTAATGAATGCAACTGTAAAAAAAGCAGAGTCTTATATTTGTATGCAGTTAGAAAATTTAAATAAACTGCCAAGAATCACTACAGATCTCCTATCAAAATGCGTATAATCAATTTTTTTTTGTATTATAGACTACTGAAGATGCCTAGCACGAGTAGTCGAAACATGTTTGGGACACACAAAGAAAGCCTTCAGTTGCAAAAGGTGGACTTTTATCTTATTTATACAATAAAGAATGATTTAACAACTTCGATATCGACCTGTTTTTAAGCTTCACTGAGGAACAGATATTCGGTCAAAGAACATAGAACTATAGGTGCCAACGTGCAAAGGATCTGCGAAAAGTCCTACTTCGAACACCATGGCGAATGTAGCGTATTTGTGTTCACGTAAATCGGCCCTTTACTGCTAGCTAAGCGCTAATTACCGAGCGGTGACGGAGACAGTGGAAGGAATGCTTGAGCGCAACGGCTTTTAGTCAGCGTTCGCTCGGTTCCCTCGTTCTCACGTGACAACTCACACCACCTTCCCGCCTGCTTCACACGTTCCGCTAGTTACCAATTGGATGCTTTTGACCTACTTTGGCCTTCGCACTACTTCCTTGTCTGCTACGAGACCTGTCGAAAACTAAACCCATATAGTTGTATGTCACATATATTGCATAGTCTCCTCCTCGCCCTCTCTCTGTCCATTTCCTCTTTCCCCTCTCTCTGCTCAGCCGTGCCTGACCGCTCGCATACCGCGTGGAACGCACTACGATATTACTCCACGAGACGCTGTTCCTGCAGGGCAGTCGACATGTCAGTCGTTACCAAACTTTTTCACCTGCAGCCCATCCACACCAAAAATGCATTGTCATTCAGCACTGAGCTATGTTCAAACCCTGAAGTCTC
The DNA here is from genome assembly GCF_021461395.2 of Schistocerca americana. Lineage (NCBI taxonomy): Eukaryota > Metazoa > Arthropoda > Insecta > Orthoptera > Acrididae > Schistocerca > Schistocerca americana. Next base: position 750,838,877 of record NC_060130.1, on the reverse strand, counting down.
TAACTCATCAGGAATTAGTTTAAAATCAACTGCAAAATTTGTACCAAACAGACAGACAAGAAACTGACATAATACAAACACATTATAAAAAATCATAATCTCTCTTCTTTGTTTACAAAGGGACTATACGAACTTCCCCCACTAATTTGATTCATATTGGCAGGTTGCGTAGGCTACATCAAGGACGTCAACATGGATAAAAAGGAATACCCAACTCTCAACCATTTTCGAGAAACTCGTCTTTGAAAATTTGAAGCATGCTTATATACCTTTTATGGTCGCTAGTATTCAAGGGGACAGCAGCCGTGCGACTAAGCGCTTGGCATCATAAGCCCGAGGTCTCTGGATCGAATCTCGCTGCTAGTACTTGCGTTTTGTTTTGTTTTCACTTTTTCATTCCCACGTAATACCAACAACAAATTTACTATTTTCATAATATTTATCCTGAAAAAGGAGAAAAAAATTGATAGGGAGACTGGGAATAAAAAGATGATACCAGAGAACTTGCATTCAAATCAGTACAGTCATTTTATTTATATTGCCGTATTTACATTTGTGGCACGTATAATGTGTAACTACAGAGCACTGCACTAATCAGGATGATTCTTATCTTAGGAACATTGGAAATAATAATTACTGCCGCGCCGAGTGGCCGCGCGGTTAAAGGCGCCATATTACGGATTGCGCGGCCTCTCCCGCCGGAGGTTCGAGTCTTCTCTCGGGCATGGGTGTGTGTGTTGTTCTTAGCATAAGTTAGTTTAAGTAGTGTGTAAGTCTATGGACCGATGACCTCAGCAGTTTGGTCCCTTAGGAATTCACACATTTGAACATTTGAACAAAACTACTGCGGCATACAGCACATGTAATGAACGCCTAATTTTTGCTCGTGTATCGTTCTGTCAGTGCGTCTATTGCGAAACAAAATGGTTTGCATTCATAAACGGTTCTCGCTAATCACACAATTTCGTGGCGTGCCACACATATCTGTTGTTAGAATTACGTAGGAATGAAGATAAAAGGAAGTATCGACGGAGAGATTCGTTCCAGAGACCTCACTCTGACGAAACTAAGCACTTACTAGCTTGAATGTGGATTCTTTGAATACTAGTGACCATATAAAGTATACAAGCACTCCTAAAATTTTCAAACTCGATTTTCTCGAAAACGGTTGAGAGTTGCGTCTTCAGGTTTATATACGTTGAAGTCCTAGTCGTGCCCCACACACCCTATCAATAACATATAGTTAAGGCTAACCGGCCACTGACCTTCATCTGTGCAGATGCACACGTATTGCCCGAACTCTTACGGGACTTGGTAAGATTGTCTGCCGCGAGTAATGAGTGCAATGGGCAGGGCATTACGAATGTAGTATGCGGACATTAAGTTGGAAATGTGGGTCTCAGGGGAAGCGTGCAAGGGATAAGACCCTGCAGTCGCACTGTCCTCTGTGCTCTCTGTGGCTCAGATGGATAGAGTGTCTGCCATGTAACCAAGAGATCCCGGTCGGGGCACACATTTTCAACTGTCCCCCTTGATGTATATCAACGCCTGTCGGCAGCGTAGGGTCTTGATTTAATTATCATTTCTGTCAATATGAAACGATCCGGCGAGGGGCAATTCCTACTTTTCTGTCGTTAGTGTAATATGTCACACGCGTCTCTGTGTTGTGTTGGTAACCGTGACGAATTCTTGTGCGATGTATTCTGGTGTTGCTGCAGATGATTCTAATGTTGATGATATTCGAAGATAAGAGGGACAGGTGGAGGCCTTTTCAGATGCAGCATGATCAAAGTGCCTCTTAGTCATCAGTCTCAAATAGTTATAAAAATTCTCACTATGAAATAGAAGAATGAAAAAAAGTCACTGTATTCAAAAGAGAAAAGACCATGGATAATGTATACCATGCCGTATTTCATGTGAAAGACCAGCCACATTTATCAGATGCAAAACAGAAAGACCTGTTGACGATGTTGGCATTTCTTTCTCAACAATATAGGGACTTCTGCAGTAAGCTCGTATCCAAAGAATGGAGTTTTGTAAGAAACAGGAGCCAATACTGAGAATTTTTTCTTGAGTTTGCTTTTGCAGTTCTCTTCTGAAAAATTTAAAAGATATGAGAAATACGTTTTCTTGGCTACAGATCTACTAATTAAAACATTACTACTGCGTATGTGATTGCAGGCTTCCTCGGTCTTTCCCAATGAAGAAATCTTCTTAGGTGATCAGCCGAGTATTGGCGTCGTTTTGTCGCAACGTTTCGATGAGTTTCGTACCCATCATGTTCAAGCTTGAAGATGATGGGTATGGAACTTATCGAAACGTTGTGACAAGACGACACCACCACTCGGCTGATCATCCGAAAAGTGTTCATCATTACTACTGTGTTTCTGCACTCGTATTATTACAAATGAAACGTTATGCCTTAGCATTAATGACACCTGAGACTTAAACTTTCTGGTAAGGATTTAGAACTAGCAATACTCTGGTATGGCACCTACAGGTTCTTAATTATCTCTCTCTCTCTCTCTCTCTCTCTCTCTCTCTCTCTCTCTCTTTCTTTCCTTGAGCCTTTGTCTCGCTTCCACGTGGGGTCGGCCTTGTTATTATAGATGTGGCAGTGTTAGTTGCAGAGGGTGGCCGGATGCCCTTCGTGCCACCAGCCCCAACCCCCCGCGACATAAGTAGTGTAACCCAGCTGTCTGCATCGACTGTAAGCCATGAAATGGCGCGAACGTCTGAAAAAGTCTGTGAGTCGTGTAACTGAGGCGGAACGTGGGGACCAGGCGGGTATTCACCTAGCGGGATGTGGAAAACCGCCTAAAAACCACTTCGAGGCTGGCCGACACACCGGCCCTCGTCGTTAATCCGCCGGGCGGATTCGATCCGGGGTCGGCGCGCCTACCCGAGTCCAGGAAGCAGCGCATTAGCGCTCTCGGCTACCCTGAAGGGTCTACAGCGTTTTTACTAAATTATTTTCTATTTTGTCTTTATTATTTTTCGCAGTGATGAGATGAGCAGCATAACTTGGCGGTATCAGAATACCTTCTTTTTTTATACAAATAAGTTGTGTACAAAAAGGGATACATCGTTTTTTGATTCTCCTAATAAAACCGACATTTGGCACTTGGAACGATTTTTCATGTCCACTCTTCACTTAACAGTATCGTATGCCCACCTTGTTTGAGGCTCAGAGGAGAGCTCTGGATTTTTCGTAGGACTTTGGAGCACAGTTTGTTCATTACACTGTATGCTACCACCTCTCCTCCACTTGCTGGCCAATTATTGAAAGTAAAAATCGTTTCCTTCATTAGGCTTCGAAGTGGCTACTTCATAGTCGAGCAGCACCACACTAATGGACGAGAACCTCGCAGGCCTGGTGCGCCTTCTACATCGTGCACTTATAACCATACTTCGCAATATAGTATGAACGCTTCGTTGTGCAGAATTGCACGTCTGATGAGGAACGAAAGCGTCGCCTGCAGCAGATACAAGAACAGCTTTTCTTGTTCCTAGCCATAGAGACGTTTCTCGTAGCAGTCTTTAATGTTGGTGTAATTTTTCCTCTTATTGTTGACCTTCACGACGAATATCTTCTGTCAGTGTGATACGAAATGTCTATTCTGAAATTGCGGATGGTTATTTCTATTTGCGAAGATAATCAGTTAAATATCAGCTAACAACATTTGGTTACTACCAAAAATGGTTTTAGTAAAAACAGTTTTATATACCGCCATTACAACTAATTATTCTCGTAGTATCATCAATCAGTGGAGCGTCCAGTTTCCTCCCCTGCGCCTGGAATTAGTATGTGGGAACCTGGTCCAAAATCCCGTTCCACGACATGTAAGTACACTGACATTGATGGAGGTTACATTTTCGGGCAGTATATTAAGTAGTGCCCAGCTTCCGCTAATCCAACTGAAGTAACTAACTTACGTATACGTATACAAAAGCTATTAAACGGAGATTGAAAGCAAATTCAGTACTCACATGTCTGTAACTAAATTCAGTGTCCCCAATGCAATGAAAGTCACGTGTCCGCTAATTCATTCACTGCTGGAGCGTCGGTAGAATGGCAATATTTGCTGCGCTTCCATGAGAAACAACTTCAGGTCAAAGAAAACCAAATTTCAGAAACATTTTCCCTCTGTCGTATTTTAATGTTAAAGCCAAAAGCAGTTTTGCTATACAGGTCAAACATCAAGTTTTCCGCTCGTCAGTTGTTTTAACCAAACAGCCTGTAGGAATCAGTTATTCCTGTTTCTGATTTAGTCAGCAGAATGGCTGTTTCTCTTCACTTAAATATCGGAGGTAGACAACTGCATGCTCAGTCCAATATTTGTTCTTCTCCTTCACCACATAAAAAGTTACTCCGACCCGATTAGTCGAAAATTTTTAAGAACGAGACGCAACCTGACAGCCCGAAAACGTTTTAAACACTGTTATGCGTTTAAATGCGAACGAAACTTGTATATGGACGAGGACTAGAACCGTATGTCCAGAATGGATATTGGAGTTTTTACATGACCAGCCAGAGGCGGCACTGGGAAATCGGTATGTAGGAGTCCCATGTGAAAGTAATGACTGTCGGAGCGTGGGGCCAACTCATCACTTTTCCTTCTTCTAAGGTAGGTTTTTCCTTCGATTAGCTCCTTCATTATCCTCTTGAGGCTAAGAGGACACTGTAGCATTGTCACATATTGCGTGAAAACTTGGGACACTGTGACGCTGCTTCGAGCCATAACTCGGTGCCCTTCCCCACACATATAGGAAACGCCGCATTGATACTGCCTACTACTAATGTGTAGTGCACTGCAGCGAGCTCAGTGCCAACGTTCCCACCGGATGCTTCCATCCCCAGTCATTGTAACTTCGTCGATAAGCGTTTCAACAATGACGGTGGAAAGATGAAACGTCTCATTCGTTCGTTAACGTACGTGACAGTGAACGCCACTCTAGAACCTTTTGCAAGTACCTCCTATTCCAGCTTTGGCATATCTTCTTCCACCGGTAGTGAGTACTAGATGCGATACGACGAAGCCTGCCCAAGCTTAAGAGTGGTATGTTTGCCAGGCGTAAATACGCAACACGACCTTCCGATATATTCTGTTAGACTGCGAAATACATCTTGGTAAGTTGCAGTCTCGGCAGCTCGCACTTGCTCTACAAACCAAAGCTGCGTTAAGTCGGTCAGCTGCACTCCGGTAATTGGATGTGGTTCGTTACCATTAGAAAGTAACGATAACTTGGGTATGTAAACCACCAGCACAGACACTATTACTGAAATGGACAGGGAACGGATGACGGATCATAATACAAACCACATACACCGAGGCATGCGTATTCAAATACAGAGATTTGTAAACAGGCAGAATACGGCGCTGCAGTCGGCAACGTCTATATAGGACAAGTGTCTGGCGCATTTGTTAGATCGGTTACTGCTGTTACAACGGCAAGTGATCAAGATTTAAGTGAGTTTGAACGTGGTGTTATAGTCGCCGTACGAGCGATGGTACATAGCGTCTCCGAGGTAGCGATGAAGTGAAGATTTTTCCGTAGTATCATTTCACGAATGTACCGTAAATATCAGGAATCCGGTAAAACATCAAATCTCCGACATCGCTGCGGCCGGATAAAGATCCTGCAAGTTCAGAACCAACTACGGCTGAAGAAAAGCGTTCGACAGAAGTGCAACCCTTCAAATGGTTCAAAGGGCTCTGAGCACTATGGGACTCAACTGCTGAGGTCATTAGTCCCCTAGAACTTAGAACTGGTTAAACCTAACTAACCTAGGGACATCACAAACATCCATGCCCGAGGCAGGATTCGAACCTGCGACCGTAGCGGTCTTGTGGTTCCAGACTGCAGCGCCTTTAACCGCACGGCCACTTCGGCCGGCTGCAACCCTTCCGCAAATTGCTGCTTACTTCAGTGCTGGACCATCAACAAGTGTCAGGATGCGAACCATTCTACGAAACATCATCGATATGGGCTTTCGGAGGCGGAGGCCCACTCGTGTACCCTTGGTGACTGCACGAAACGAAACTTTACCCCACGCCTGGGCCTGTTGATAACTGGAAACATGTTGCCTGGTCGGACGAGTCTCTTTTCAAATTGTATCGAGCGGATGGACGTGTACGCGTATGGAGACAGCCTCATAAATCCATGAATCCTGCAAGTCAGCAGGAAACTGTTCAAGCTGTTGGCGGCGAGTGCACGTGTAGCGATATGGGCCCCTGATATGTCTACATGTCTACATACGACTCTGACAGGTGACACGTACTTAAGCATCATGCCTGATCATCTGAAACCATTCATGTCCATTTTGCATTCCGACGGACTTGGGAAATTCCAGCAGGACAATTGCACACCCCACACGTCCAGAATTGCTACAGAGTGTCTCCAGGAACACTCTCCCGATTTTAAACAATTCCGCTGGCCACCAAACTCACCAGAAATGAACATTATTGAGAATATCTGGGATGCCTTCCAACGTGCTGTTCAGAAGAGATCTCTACCCACTCGTACTCTTACGGATTTATGGACAGCCAAGCAGGATTCGTGGTGTCAGTTCCCTCCAGCACTACTTCAGATATTAGTAGAGTTCACGCTGCGTCGTGTTGCGGCACTTCTGCGTGCTCTCGGGGGCCCTACTCGTTATTATGCAGGTGTACCAGTATTGCAGTGTATAAACCACAAAACCACATGGATCCATTTTTCATCAGGCGTGCAATAGGTCTTATATATATATATATATTTCGAGATTTGATTCCAAAGCTTTTTGTTTTTTTTTGTTTATTTATTTAAACAATATTATAGCATGTAATTATTCGTCTACAGTATGTACAGGATGGTTATAATTACACTTTCTCTACTTGACAGGGGCACCATGAAAAACGAGTGCTCGTAGATCAACGAAACATTGTGGAAACATTTGTAAGGACATGCCGAAAAGAAATAAAGAATAAACCGTTGAAGGAAAAAAATTCTAATTACAACATAAGAGAGTAACATTTGTTAACTGCGTACCATGTTTACGTACCAGGTTAGAAACGATGCTCAATTTAACGAACAACTGCATCTACGACAGCCTGGAGCCGCATTAGAGGTTTCATTTCACAATTGTTTGCAGCATTTTTCGAACGATGGACCGTTGAATGTTCAGCTGTGATGACACAGCTCGTGTACTGCTTGCAGTTGGCCCCCTGCTTTGCGCGGAGGTTCGACTCCTCCCTCGGGCATGGGGGTGTGCGTTGTTCTTAGCATAAAGCTGTCGGCACACGGACCGTGCATCCGAGCGTTGAGCGTGCCGAGTTTCTGACGTCACAGCATGGAATAGCACGTTCGGGAATCTTTCCGAACCTGCAGAGCAATATCTGGCATGTCAGATATTCTGAGCGTGCGTCTGAGCGTTGACCAATGAGATGGCACAAAGCCACCAACGTCACACGCACGCCGTCCCCCTTCAGTACAGAGTTGTGAGGCGCCATATTGGCATTCATTTCAAGTCTATACGCATATATGCCGTTCCGAGCGCAAGCAAATTGAGAATCACTGCAAAACCCGTTGTTAACTGTGAGATTCGTTCCAATAAAATAATGAGAAACATCATATTCGCGGCAAAAGAATTATTGTAACTTACGTATAATGAGAGTAGGCTATTTGAAGGCAGCGACACACTGAAGATCCACCCAAAACGCATTGTTCTTGGTACAATTTGTTATAATTAAATTTCAGTTAGTAACATATCTACGATTGATGATTGTAGCGTGCGTTAAGACACTATGGGAGATGTTGGCTTAGCGTAATGAAGAGCGTCAGTATTCTGTAAAGAGTTCTTTTTGTTGGGGCGGTGGTTCGCGTCCTGACACAAGCAATTTTTTTTCTTAACATTCACGTTTTTATTAGGTTCCGATACTTTATTATTAGTTTAATACAAGTGTAGACTATAATATTTGATGTTATGTAAATACAAGTTCACCTTTTTTTGGGGGGTGACTTTGTTCGATTGGCTTAATCTAAAGGACAGCTTGCGCTACTTGTTTAAAGATATTTTACTCCTTCTTCTTCGTAATTCACATGTTGCAAAGATTCTGCTACTGGGTAGGAACAGTGATCAAGTAAGACTGACCTTGGAGTTTTACTAAAATGTGGGAATCATGAAATAAAGTTTATCTTATGCGGAGAAGTATTCCAAATTTGTAACGCACTGTCTGTAACGGAACTTTTATAAGCCTGTGTCCTTACTGATTGGACATGGTACTTTCCTTTTCGTGGACGATGGAAGAAATGTGCGTTTTAATAGAGCTAACGTGGGAATTACGCGCGCCCGTTGAGTAAACATTGTGATTTAGGAACTAGATCGCGTATACCACGCTGGGGCCCACGCACCGTGTGCACAAGTCGCATCGTTCCTGAGCGTTCAGCAGCACGTTGAACTTGGCACGCTCAACGTTAACGTTCGACAGCACGGCCCGTGTGCCGACGGCTTAAGTTAGTATAAGTAGTGTGTAAGTCTAGAGACCAATGACCTAAGCGGTTTGGTCCCTTAGGAATTCACACACATTTTTTCGTCCACCTTTCTAAGCCATGGCAACAGTAATTCCTTCAATAATTTGTATCGCAACTAGCCTTCGGGCTCTCTCAGGAGCAATTCCCAAACCGTCAGTTAATCCGAACTTGTGAATCGTGCTCTTCAATCCCGGTGCGGATAGAGGATCTCTGTAATGCGTCAATTAGTCGCCAAGATTAGCGGCACTATTGCTCAAAAAAATGGCTCTGAGCACTATGGGACTTAACATCTGAGGGCATCAGTCCCCTAGACATAGAACTACTTAAACCTAACTAACCTAAGGACATCACACACATCCATGCCCGAGGCAGGATTCAAACCTGCGACCGTAGCAGCAGCGTGGTTCCGGACGGAAGCACCTAGAACCGCTCGACCATGTCGACAGCTGTAATGCACACTGATGCTTGGGTTTCAATCCTACGTCGCCATACCAGTACCGACGCCTAACGGCAAATCATGACACTAACATTACTTACAATGCAAATCCTGTAGCGCACAATCTGAACATCATCCCTATGAAATTGGGTACCCATACGGTGAATAGTTTCCCGTCTGCGTTGGTTCAAGTCGCGAAACCACCCGGTATTACTCACACAATCGCAGCATATTTGAAATCTGTCACCAATCTCCACGGAAAGGCGCAGCTGGATCGTCCGCTTTACGTGTGAACGGCGCCGCGAGGCCACTGCCACCGGCAGCTCTGCCCGTAACTGCTCAAAATACAGATAAAAACACGACATAACCAGTCACTAAATTTTAAGATTTTTCTATTATGACCCGTTGCGGCGGCTTTGGTTCAAATGGCCCTGAACACTATGGGACTAAAGTCCCCTAGAACTTAGAAATACTTAAACGTAACTAACCTATGGAGATCACACACATTCATGCCCGAGGCAGGATTCGAACCTGCGACCGTAGCAGTCGCGCGGTTCCGGCCTGAAGCGCCTAGAACCGCTCGGTCACCACGGCCGGCTGCAGCGGCTTTGCTCCATCAAGTGACAGTTCCGTTGTTTAGCTCAGGTGCATCGCTCTTGGGAAACCAACGATGTTGAAATATCTGCAGTCCTCTGCAGCGAATGTGTTCAGCTGAAATGCAGTGCTCTCGAGGAATATGCACAGGGGTGCAGGTATTTAAGCGTGGTTGGTTTCCCAGCAAAACTGCTAAGCTAAACACAATAATTGCCTCTGAAGATGGAGCAAAGCTCCCGAACGATTAGTAAATAAAGACTTTTAAATGTAGTGATTGGACACGTTGAGCTTTTATTTATATTTAAAACTGACGATCCAATCAAATTAGCAAGAGCCGGTATGAAGACTGTTTAACATTTGTAGACGATCTGGAGATTCTGTACAAGGATTTTCAAAAACTACATAAACAAATATAGATTCTTAAAGAAACAGCAGAAAGAGTAGGGCTCCAAATATCATATGAAAAAATAAACATGTCTAGCAACAACCTGACAACCGATTTTCTCACATGTAAATAAACGAAAACCGAGAGAGCTTCTCAGTTCAAATATTTAGGCTTAACCATTCACTAAACTTGCCTGGAAAAGACATAGCGAAATTGGTTGTCACAAATTGGAAACAGCATACAAACTTACAAAATACTCATGTTAAATTAAAATCTTTCTCTCAGGCTGTTAAAATTCTTCAGTGAAAGGTCACAACTGGTTTCCCAATCTTAAAATGCAACATCAGGTGATCTGTACATCGGAAGAATTACATATTTACTATTTTAAAGACCAAGAATTAGAATCATAATCCTTCTGGGGCCGGAGTTCCATTACCCTTGCCCCCGTGCGCAATAACTCCCGTAATGACACGGTTTATCAAATGGTTCAAATGGCTCTGAGCACTATGGGACTTAACACTTGATGTCATCAGTCCCCTAGAACTCAGAACTACTTAAACCTAACTAACCTAAAGACATCACACACATCCATGCCCGAGGCAGGATTCGAACCTGCGACCGTAGCAGTCGCGCGGCTCCGGACTGAAGCGCCTAGGACCGTTCGGCCACCGCGGCCGGCGACAAGGTTTATCACAGAATACCTTGCTATGGTAACGTTTCCCGGACTGGCAAACATTTGATCTCTAATACATAGTTCCGGCATACTTCATTCCTAGAAATAATGGCCAGAGGTTCAGACACAAGGAAAAATCGAGATCTGAATGTTATAAATCTCCAGGTGTATACTGCAATACATGTGGTGGCTGTAGTTCAAGGCATATCGATCAAATCGGTAGAAATTTTGAGATACGCTTTAAGGAGCACATCAACAACCAAGGCTTCATATCAGCCTCAAGTTTCTATCTACAGGAAACTGGGAATTCTCCCGTCCAGTCTTCAGATACTTCGAGGATGCAAAGGCACTACACTCAATATTTTGGAAGAACTGGAAATTTATCGGTCACTGAAAAAATTTCGTGATGAAACACTTAATGCACAGACGAATTTACGCCGTAGATGCCTTTTGGCTAATTTTAATTGCTTAAAATGTTGTTTATTGGTTCCTACAAGCATATTCTATACGCATAGACTTTGGATGTCAGTATATTTATCCCTTGTTTGTTGGAGGGTTACTTTAGTAATACGGTGCAGTCACTTCCCATCCTTCTCCTCGGTACACACGACTCGGTCATTCTAAACCTTTGCGCTTGCGCCATTTTCGTGCGCTCTCGTAGCAGCGCTCTGCCATTTTATCTCAGTTTGATGTCATGCCACCTCCTGAGCAGTCCACGGATAAGGCATGTGTTCAGCCTTGATTCTTTCTCTGTGGTTCCTACAGGAAGATAGGTTACGTTTATTTGTCTTTGTATAATATTCGGATGTGCTTACGGCACCTACAGTTTTTCCGATTCCTCCCGTGTTTCATAGTCACTGAGATATGCCCTTATTTTATAGGTTGCTTTTCAGGCCCAATCATGTTAACTTTGACCACCGCTTTACAGTGAGCTACTTATTTTTATTGCTTTGACGATGAACGATGGGACTTGACTATAGCTGTTTTTCCTGTACATTACAGTGATTTAAAAGATAACGTAAGTATACTTTGTTTAGGGGCCTCATGTGATTATGATCACTTAATTTAAAAAATTTGTTATTCCGAAGAGTAAATATGATATTCTTCCATCGTACAGATCACTTAATGATGCATTTTAAGATTGTGAAGCCGGTCGTGACTTTTCAATAAAGATTTGTTGCAGCCTGAGCATAAGCCTTTTTATTCAACATGTAGAGTTTCTGTGGTGTCACCGCCAGACACCACACTTGCTAGGTGGTAGTTTTAAATCGGGCGCGGTCCATTAGTACATGTCGGACCCGCGTGTCGCCACTGTGTGATCGCAGACCGAGCGCCACCACAAGACAGGTCTCGAGATACGGACTAGCACTCGCCCGAGTTGTACGGACGACGTAGCTAGCGATGCACACTGACGAAGCCTCGCTCATTTGCAGAGCAGATAGAATAGCCTTCAGCTAAGTCAATGGCTACGACCTAGCAAGGCGCCATTAGTAACATTGCATGTATCTATGGAGTCTCACTTGTATCGCCACAAACTCCAGATGTACCACAAGGATGGATTAAAGTTAAGTATTCCAGCAGCTACGTACTTTTCTTTATAGCATTCATTACGTATCCTGTTTCAGACCTCACGCCATCCTGCTTTAGCTTAGTGCGTGCCTTTCGGCTTCCTCTCATTGTGTCTAGGCTGTCTTGTCTAGACACAACAGTTTCTACTGTGGTTGCCCTCATTTTAAAGTTATGGTTTACAAAATACGCCTTTAACAAAAAAATACATCTCAAAATGCATTGAATCGAGATATTACAACACGGTTATCAAGCCAGAGCGCCTTTACGGGGCTGAAACACTCAATTTAAACAGGAAGAGACACACTGAAGAATTCCAAAAGGGAGAACGAAAAGTAATCAGGAAATTTCGGTCTAAATTATGCTGAAGAATGAACATACAGACAAAAAAAAATCAAGAAATTGGAGAGTATTCCAACATTTATCGATATGAAAAAAACGCAGGTTAATATTCTATGGGTACATTAAAAGAACGGAACCAAACAGATTAACTAGACAGGTCGTGGAATTCTACGAACCTCGCAGTAAAGCTAAGACTGAAGCAATAAAATGGATCGGTGTAGTAAACGAAGTTTTTAAGGAAGGAGGAATACCACAACTTCATGTGCCAGACAGAAAAAAAAATTAGGCAGAAAATTCACTACTGAAAATGAGCTACTGAACAGTTGGCCTCCCAGAAAAAAGAAGAAGCAGAAGAAGAAGAGTGGAACAGCTTGGTGTGTCGAGTGGGAAAGAGAAAATTCTGAGGGAATGAAAGCAATGTGGGTGCAAAGAAAACTGTAAAAATATCCCTTGTTCTACACTGCGTGCTCCAGTAGGATCCAAACGTTAATAATAATAATAATAATAATAGTAATAGTAATGAAACAGTCACGAAAGCGGCCTGCGATTCATGTGCATGTGTAAACTTGTGGCAGCTTATTTTTGGTCTTCGACACACTTACAACACACAATACGTTCCGCTTGTTCAAACTAAGTAAATGCTTGTACTACAACTTGAAGAGAACAGCAAGAGTACGGCCAATTACTGATTGCTACTTTCGTCACCCACCACTGCTCAATGAGTTGCGGAGTATATTTGTAGATGTAAATGTGTGGGCATTTAAAATCAAAATGTCAAAAAGAACCTACCGGATATCCAGTAGTGTGTGGACAATTGTACCGACGGCAAGAAAGACATTTATGTACATTGTTGGTCAAAATTGAGAATGAAAATTTGTGAGGTTGTAATTTAAGTGATGGTCTAGAGAAGGTTTTCCCACACTGTTTTGCGAAATGTGGATCAGTGTTCCGCGAAAAATCATTTGACGATACTAATTATTTAAAAAAATGTATTATGATTTCTGTGTCATTAGTTATGACTCAGAATTGAAGTAATCACCGAATAAAAAAGTTTTTCTCTATTTTCGTATTTTATTAGCTTTCAAAATAAACAAGGTTTTCCATCAAAGTACCAGGACTCTCAAAGTGTTCCATCAGACGAAAAGTTTGGGAACCCATAGTCTAGAGATTTCTTGCGAGGAAGGGACTGATCACCTTGTCTGCCAAGATGGCAAATGTCTTAACAAAAGAATTACATGCCAGATAATAAAGCTTCATTAATATTTTTCGACGACAAACCAGTTTTCATTTGCAGTTAGCTTACGCCTGAAATGTCAGTTATTGCAATATTTTGTTTTACAGAATTTTTTGTCAATAACATATTTCGAGTTTACTTTCTGTGTGGATACTACTCATAAAACTGACTTTCAAATGGCCAGACATCCATCTTGATACCAGATTATAGTATACGAAACAGGTGTGGCTAAAAATGAAAATGGAAATGCTCGTGGCATGTGCCATCGGGCTTCAGTCGTGTAGATCTGAGAAGTTCCTTTTTGTTCACGTTCATGGGAAACATCATCGTTAGAATTCTGAGTGCTACGTCATAGGTCATCGAGTCTGCTCCCAGTGCTAGAGACATTTTAAAGATGAAAATTTCGTACAAAACCAGGATTCGAGTCGGTTATTCTGGGGTTGACTACCACCATTACGTTAGCAACCTTGATTACACGGACGAGTATACCTAGTAGCTAATAGGTCACCAGTCCGGGAATGCGCTTTCGGTGAATCGAAAAGAAAGCTTCTACAGTTAATGGGTCTGAAAACATTAGTGTATTATTGTGTTTTAGCTTTATTTTCTGCTATGTTAAAATATTTATAATTGACTATCTAGAGTTGAAATTGTTGCCTCTGGAAGAATTCTTGTCAGTAGCGCTGTCTCGCAAATTCAGGAAAATACCTATTTCTTGAATGGAGCTTAGTTTGCTTCATGGACGCGAATTATTAGCAGGATATGTTGTTATATTTTGGTAACGAAAATGAAAGATACTATCTAAAGTGAGCGAGTTTCCATTTAGCGAAAATATGACAGTCGCGGCATCTAGCACAACATCAGTACATCCTCATCCACCTCGTAATTTGTGAGAACAAATGCAACTCGGCTCCGTATGAACACAGGTCCATACGCTAACACAGCATTCTGCAACAGCTTCATTAGAACGGGTTGTACTGCGCAATAGCGCTCAAAGCATACCTCTGATCGCGCTGCTGAATAGCCGTGCAACTTAATGACGCATCGACAGTCGCGCCTCAATGACAGGCAACGCATTTTCCGATCATGATGAGCAACCGCTGAAGGACGTGCCAACAAAGCCACCCTCCGATCGCTTGTTAGTCTCAAAGAAACACGGCCGGCCTGAATCAGCGTTTTGATACCGAGATGACGCGTTAAGCAGTGAAATGCTATCGGAAGGATAGATCTCGGCGGGCGTCAGAGTGCGAAAACCTGAAATAGAATAGAACGTTCCGTATCGCACAAGCGCGGATCTGCTGTGCTCTGTTTTTGTGTGTCACAAGGACTCGTGGCTCCACGTGATGCATACTAATTACCAGTCATTCTGACAGGAAAGTGTGGCTTTTTGGCAGGTTTCCCTCACACCTCTCAGCGTTTCAAAGACCCTACTCTGTTCACATTTGTATTTAGCATAGTACATTTTGCGCGGGCTTATCAAACAGTTCTCGTTGTCCAAATTAATAATTTCAGATGTGACACTGCCAATTAAGTTCGTAAACTCACTGCTGACTATTAAAATGATAATACCAAGAAGGCAGCGAGCAACAAACGTCAGATCGGCATGACTTCTACTACATGCTTGGATACACAAATGATTAGCACGAACTACACAGGAGTAATGCCATCTACGTTTTATATATAAGTAACATTCGCATGTTGGTTATTTGCGAGAAGATTGCTTTTTTGTTGTGATTTTCAGTCCTAAGACTGGTTTGACGCAGCTCTCTCCGCTACTTTATCGTGCGCAAGCACTTCATCTCCAAACACCTACTGCAACTCACATCCGTTTGAACCTGTGTACTGTACTTCGTCTTGGTTTCCCTCTGCAATTTTCACTACCCCCCCCCCCCCTCCACACACACACACACACACTTCCCTCCAGTACCAAACTGATGATAACTTGATGTTTCATAACGTTTCTCAACAGGCGGGCCCTTCTTTTCGTCAAGTTAGGCCACAAATTTCTTATCACCTCCAATTCGATTCGGTGCCTCCTCATTAGTTACGCGACCAAACCTCTAATCTTCAGCAATCATCTGCAGCGCCACATTTCAGCAACTTCTACTCTCTTCTTGAATGGACTGCTTTTCTTCCACGTTGCTCTGCCGCACAAGACTACACTGCACACAAATGCCTTCAGAAAAGACTTTCTAACACTTAAATTTCTCTGCTTCAGAAACGTTTTTCTTTCTATTGCCATTCTACATGTCATATCCTCCCCACTTTAGCCATCATATTATTTTACTGCCCAAACAGGAAAACTCATCTGATACTTTTAGCGTCTCACTTCCTAACCTGATTCCCTCAGCATCGTATGATCTAATTCGACAACATTCCATTGCCCTTTTGTGCTTCTGTTGATTTTGAACTTGTATCCTCCTTCCAAGATGCTGTCATTCCATTCAATTGCTCTTCCAACTCCTTATCTGTCTCTAAAAGAATTACACCGTGAAGTTTTTATTTCATCTCCCTGATCTTTAATTCTCTTTCCAAATGTATCCTTGCTTTCCTTTACATATTGCTCAATAAACAGATTGAATAACAATTGAGATAGGCTGCAATCCTGTCTTACTCCATCCTCAACTACTGCTTCCCCTTCATGCCTCTTGACCCCCCCTTATGACTGCCTTCTGTTGTTTGTACAAGTTGTAAGTGTATTTTACGTGTGCTACCTTCAGAAATCGGAAGAGTGTATTCCAGTCAACAGTGTCAAATTTTTCACCAAATCTACATATGCGATAAACGTAGGTTTGTCTTCCCTTAACCTATCTTTTAAAATGAGACGTAGGGTCATTATTGCGTTCTGTGTTCCAACGTTTCTCCAGAACTCAAACTGATCTTCCCCGGGGATCAGCTTCTACCAGTTTTTCCATTTTTGTGTAAATAAACCGTGTCAGTGTTTCGCAACCATGACTTATTAAACTGATAATTCGGTAGTACTCGCACCTGTCAGCACCCGTTTTCTTTGGATTTGGAATTATTACATTCCTCTTGAAGTGAGGGTGAATCTCCTCTCAGATATACCTTGCAAATCGTGTGGAATAGTTTAGTCATAGCTAACTCTTCCAGGGATACCAACAGTTCGGAGGGGATGCTGTCTACTCCAGGGGCATTGTTTCAGTGATCGTTCAAATTCTTCTAGCAGTATCATATCTTCCATCTCATCCTCATCTATGTCCTCTTCGCTTTCAATTATATTGCTTGCCATTGTACAGACCCTTTAGATGCTCTTTCCACCTTTCTGATTGCCCTTCTTTGCTTAGTACACGTTTTCCATCTGAGCTCTTGATACTCATATAGCTGTTTCTCTTTTCTCCAAACATCTCTTTAATATACCTGCAGGCGGTATCTATCTTCCCACAAGTTACACATGCTTCTATAGACGTGTCCTCTAGCCACTCATGCTTATTCATTTTGCGCTTCCTATCAATTTCATTTTTTAGACTTTTGTATTCCCTTTCGCCTGCTTCATTTACAGCACTTTTGAATTTCGCCATTTTTCAGTTAAATTCAATATCTCCTGTGATATTCAAGGATTTTTACCACGCCCTTTCTTTTTACATATTTGATCCCCTTCTGCCTTCACTATTTTATTTCTCAAAGCTACCCATTTTCGTCTTCCACTGTATTTCGCTCTTAAAACCTCTGCTTCTTTCAAATTATCCAGGTCCCTCTCCTTAATTTCCTATCTATTCCAAATTCTCAGTTTTAATCTACAATTCGTAACTAATAAATTATGGTCAGAGTCCACATCTGCCTCTGGAAATGTCTTACAATTTAAAATCTGGCTCCGAAATCTCTGTCTTACTATTATACAAGGTGGCCAGAAACAGTGTGTAAAGCTTGTAAGGATGTTGCAGCGACCCTCTGCCAGGCATTTGACTGTGAATTGCAGAGTAGTCATGTAGATGTAGATGGCCACAGGAGTGGTACCACATCGCAGTTTCAGAAAAGTCTGTGCTCCCCGTACAGCATCGCAATCAGCATGAACGTGTCAGGAAGCTCTGAGGGGAACGAACATTGCCAGATTACATTTCTTGTCCTCATACTGGTCAGTCTGTGCATGATGATTTGTGGTGCCATTGGGTACACACCACCATTACTTCTTGTTCCCATAGATAGCCCGTAAACTGGGCAGCAGGCGCTACATTTTTAGCGTGTTAAGGCCAGTTGCTACGACCTTTTTTTTCGAGGTCTCTGTGATGTTACCTCTCAACAAGATAAGGCGAGACAGCATATTGTCCGTGACCCACCTCGATACCGACGGTGTTAAACAGTTGCTCTCAATCTTTGGAAACATCTAGTCAAGGGATGCCGACGGACTGTTAAGCCACCACTCACCAGCCACTAAGATTGATGAAGTCTGGCACAGAAATAAAACAGCAAAGGATGACGTACCCGTATCAGCCAGCCATGTTCAGTCTCTTATTGCATGAAGTTATTTCACATAAACACTACAATAAGTTGTCATGCTCGGTGGGTCTACGTTACTGTCCGCAGCTCGTGGTCGTGCGGTAGCGTTCTCGCTTCCCGCGCCCGGGTTCCCGGGTTCGATTCCCGGCGGGGTCAGGGATTTTCTCTGCCTCGTGATGACTGGGTGTTGTGTGATGTCCTTAGGTTAGTTAGGTTTAAGTAGTTCTAAGTTATAGGGGACAGATGACCGTAGATGTTAAGTCCCATAGCGCTCAGAGCCAAATTCTACGTTAATTTTTCTGTAGATAACTGCTATTGATTTTAGTGATGTTATTACATCCATGAATAGACACCTGTCGAAATTCATTTGTCCATTTGCAAACTCGGCCTGTCCTCTTTTTAACTGAGTTTAAAGCAATTTCCGATTCACAACGATTTGTGCGCTGATGACCACAGATAAGACAACAGTTGTGTAACTACCGTAGGGTATCGTAAGTAAACGTTGACTACGGTAGTTTTCGTGGTAGCTTTGGTCAGTTTAGATAGTAACCACGTTATCTGTGCATTAGGTGTATGGCTTTACTATCGGGCGTTACGTCGTTTCGATCGCTTTGTTTGCAAATGCGATCAGTATCGTACTAGATTCCTCTAAGAAACTGGAAGCGGCGAAGGGACTAGAAACTGAGTGAGGATGTATAAAGAGCTGCGTAACATACGTAACGTTTTTGTTCTATGTAGTTATCCTCGTGTGTGTTAATTACAAATAAACAGTATTTATAGAAAATTGAAACTAACAGTGTTTAATTCAAGTTTTATTCGGAAATTGTTGATTTGTTCCGTAAAACCGAGGAATATTGCAGTAAAAATAAAAAAAACACAGATTTACCATATAGCGCTATAAAACGAAATTTCCTCAAAAAAAGGTAAAATTAAAAACTCAAACATATCAGACATCGCTTTAGTAGTTCGTCCAGCTTATATAAAACGTATTTCTGTTACTCATAAACAACTTTCGCACGTATCAATAACAGGAAACTCTTGCCTGCGGTCGTAATGAAGAACGTTCTATTGAGTAAAAACTAACAACAATAATTACACATTTTTTGTGTTTGTACTTACATCAAAACAGTTGCTTTGTTTGCATAAAAGTGCAGAATTAACGCGATCAACTACTTTCTATTACTTATTTAAAATGCAACGTATATTTTGTAAAGATATACATAAAATACACAATGGGCTAACGTTGAATGACGCAAGCTTCAAATTATATGCAAAACAAAAAAACAAAAAACAAAGAGAAGTCACCGATTCCCAGTTTCTCTCTCACACATTCATTTATGTTTCGTTTCTGACCAATGCTACCAATACTACCAGTAACCCTACCATTTACTAACTCATTTACGTACAGTACCAAAATTACCAGTCTGTAGTTTCAGTAGAGCGCAACAGCAGACTCGTCAAACTGATTTCAGTAGCAGAAACAAATTTTTCATTGATAACTTACCAGCAAATCACAAGACAATATTCCTCACGTTTTTTTTTTTATCACAAAGTACTGCGTCATTGTCGTTTACAAATTACAAACGTATTTACCATGCACTACTTAATGAGAGGATGTAGATTGTCAATGAATATTTGTCTATAAGATGGGAACAATAATATCTGTGGTAGACTCTGTGCTTCTATATAAGAATTTCGCTTTTTTTTCACGTCCACCATCGTTGATAATAATATTACCAACATTATACTACACATGCAATGAACGAATTAAAGTAACTTCAGTATTAATTTGTCACTTGACATCAGATTGGAAAGACGAACAAAAGCAACGTAGAGAAACCTCCGATAGACCCCTTTTTCAAATCAGTCCTCATAATTGTCTCTTACTTCCGGTGCTCTGATGGAGTCTTGGGCAACTGTTTACTATTGGGAAGGCACTATGAAAGAAATTACGACACACCGCTGTTATTCCTTTTTCGATGCGTTCATGGGTGGAGTAGGGAGCAGATGCGAGTATCAGCACGTGATGGCCCTCATTCTCTGGCGTCCTCTAGAGCCGTGTCTGCGTCCTGTGAACGTGTCTGGCCGTCGCGTAATGCCCTTGCTGCGGACACACTCCATCCACCCACACTCCTCTAACTCTCTACATGTAACTCGGGTCGCATTAACCGCACAAACGAATCTGATAGCCAGGGATTCGTTTTACGTGGAGGGAACGTACTATTCCCCATAGCACCGTTGCAATTATCGACTGAGTTGGTGGCAGCAGATCAAAGGCGGAATCCTGCATTACGCGAGCTACTGCGTGACACGCACTTTTTTCTCGTGGCCACCAGCACGAAAAAAGATAGCGGGGGCACTGGAAATTTTCCGTGAGTGCTTTTAACCAGATCAAGAGAAAGTAATGGCTGGAAATTCAGTTCGACAAAGGCGTGCCTGTGAAACATCCTGTAGGGAATT
This sequence comes from Schistocerca americana, assembly GCF_021461395.2. Taxonomy (NCBI): domain Eukaryota; kingdom Metazoa; phylum Arthropoda; class Insecta; order Orthoptera; family Acrididae; genus Schistocerca; species Schistocerca americana. Next base: position 750,818,224 of record NC_060130.1, on the reverse strand, counting down.
AGACATAACGAAATTTACGTATCTCTCTAACCGAATCGGAAATATTAGACACAAAATTTCTAACAGGCGCAGCATTTCATATGTCATAGCTATAGGTCTCAATAGTACTAGACAAACTGCTTGCAGACGTTTAAATTACAAACTTTTCTCATATTTAGTCGAGGGAAAAATTTGAGTTTCGTGCAGTTTTACAATCCGCATCCTGTGAAAGCCACAATGATTAAGATTTTTCTCCCCTATCTACTGGGATGGATATTCCCGTATTGTCAGTTCTTGATCACTTCGCACATGATGATGTTAAACCACGGCAAAATATACATGGTGATTCACGTAAGACACAATACCCCTTTTATTTCCTGAACGGTTCCAGATAATGAAAAGAGGTTTCCTGCAGTTGATAATATGCTGAGAGTCACGTAATTTTTTTTATGAATAATATTCTCAACTGTGGTATCAACCGTGATATTGAAACAAGTATGTTTTTTTTTAAAGAAACTTAATTTCTTTCATCATATTCGATGTTTCAGGAAAACCTGCAACTGTGTCATTCACGATTTAAATAATGAGAACTGATGCAGTTCGGGGTTAATTAAGAGTAGAAAAATTGTTTTTCAAATTTATTCGTTGAAGAGCTAGATATAACTACCAAAACATCACTCTCCCGTGATATAATTTTAATTATCGTTGTAATATATATTCTTAATCGAATGTCCCCCTTGGGATAAAGACCGTTCACCATTTCACGGAGGGGTGGGTTGGGGGGGGGGGGGGACGAGTAGCCTTTGGCGGTTCTCCACTCCAAAAAGAGTACTAAAATTCCGTAACACGAAGATACTGCATTAAGCTTTGATATTTCCCAGAGCGTGAGATTTTCATTCATCCGGTTTGTTTACAAATGTAATTGCGCTGTGGTGATACGTAACTTACGTTTTTCATTTGCAAGCTGGGTGTACACCTATAGGAAGAACAGTGTCGCGATCATGACAAAAAGTTTATGTTTGGCGCACAGAAAGCTTTCAGGCTGGTAGCTTCTCAGTATGGTGGTGATCTTCAAAAGTGTCCTAGCGACAGGCACAATCTCTCCTGTCACCATATACAGTGGAAACAGGATCTACTGAAAATGATATTTGCAGTGCACGAATCCAAAGAGTCTTCGCCCACACGAAATCCCCTATCTCTACCAGTACGTATCAGTTTTGAGTTTTTGTTAGTGTGGCACAGTGGTTAAGCCATCCCGGAGACGTGGTTTACAAAATTCGGCGGACCATCCTGATTTAGGTGTTCCATGGCACAGTTCCTCTTTTAAGCCGACGCATAAATTCCTTTCGTCGTTCCCAGAGGTCCTGGTAATCCAGGAGACATTACACTGAACAGGCGTCATGAACCTCTCCTCAGTTTTAATGACGCGTTAAAACCGTGTATGAGGCAGCTAAACGAAGCAGGTTCAAAAATGGTTCAAATGGCTCTGAGCACTATGGGACTTAACATCTGTGGTCATCAGTCCCCTAGAACTTAGAACTACTTAAACCTAACAAACCTAAGGACATCACACACATCCATGCCCGAGGCAGAATTCGAACCTGCGACCGTAGCGGCCACGCGGTTCCTGACTGAAGCGCCTAGAACCACACGGCTTCACCGGCTGGCAAACGAAGCAGGCATTGGTGTTCAATTTCCAGCGTGACGCATACATTTAACCCGCATTCAACACGTCATAAGTCAGGAACGACATGTACCAGGCGCACGTCTCCAAAGTTTAGAAGAACTACAAGCAATTCTCAAATTACAATTTACAACACATCCGCCGGGAAAGCTTAAAAAGTCATAAAAATGTATTGCATGGTGTAAATAACGTGGTTATGAAATGAATGTCAGCAAAAATAAAGCCGGCAGCTGTGGGCGAGAGATTCTAGGCACTTCAGTCCGGAACCGCGCTGTTGCTACAGTCGCAGGTTCGAATCCTGCCTCGGGCATGGATGTGTGTGACGTCCTTAGGTTAGTTAGGTTTAAGTAGTTCTAAGTCTAGGGGACTAATAACCTCAGATGTGCTTAGAGGCATTTGAACCATTTTTTTTTCAGCAAAAATAAACAAGAGTAATGGAATGCAATCGAGTTAATTCAGGTGATGCTGAGGGAATTAGTTTAGGAAATCGTACCATAAAAATAGCAGATGATTTTTGCTATTACAATAGTAGAATGACTGAAGATGGCCGAAGTAGAGATAATGTAGAATTCAGACTGGCAATACTTAAAACATCATTCATGAAAAAGAGAACTTTTCTAACACATAGTGTAGGTAGACGATAAGTAGTTCAGAAAAGAAAACAATATATTCTTTTGAAATGTGGCACTACAGGATAATGCTGAAGATTACCTGGATAGGTAGAATTGGAGGCAAAATAAATTTTACACAACTTATCTATAAAAAGTAATCTTCGATAAGGACAGAATCTAAAGTAATTAATTAAAATTTTTGCCATGGCCGGCACCTGAAGCTGCGCCCTCTGCTGTACAGACAGATGTGCTAACCACTGCACCACCAGTGTTGTGTCTACCACCGCTGCTCCGACTACTCTATTCCAATTCCCTCTCTAACACAAACTTCAATTCACTCCATCAGTCCATTTTTTCCCCTTCTTAAATCGTCATTATTGTCGAGGATCTTCGATTTTGGAATAGCTACCCAGCTTTGCACGTAATGGGGAAATCCTGCCTGTACCTCACATTTCCCATTTAGCTCTAAAGTTAACCGGTTACTGTCTACTGAAGATCAAAAACGCAGGAAAGGTGACTCATGTGTCCTGAGGAAAATGTAATTCCATTAGCTCAAAAAGGAATCTGTTGATAAGACACCGTCTGATGCATAACGGAATTGTCAGATTGGTAACAGAGAGAAGTGTGAGGAGCAAAAATTTTAGATGAACAGCGAGTTCTGACTACAGCAAGCAGGTTAAAAATGGTGTAGGTTGTAGCAGCTATGTAGAGAGTAGACTTGGGTGGAGAACTACGTGAAACTACTCTCTGGGCTGAAGATCAAAGCAACAACTAACATGAAGTGTATGGTATATATGTTATACTTTTTTTAAAGTGGTTTTGTATGGAAAAAATTGAGCCACTGAAATAATTTCTGATGACGCTATATTTTCCATTTAGCTCTAAATGTAACTGATTTCTATCTCCTGCGGATCAAAAATGCAGAAATGAATTAATAATAAACTACAGTATTCCTCATATGCCAATGAAGTTCGTAAATCGTTCAAATGTCTTCAGCAAAGTGCAAAACAACGACCATCAGAAATAGAACATCTCAAGTTACATATAGGGAAAAGGCGTCTGACAAATATGCCCCTTAATTTATCTTTCTAATATTTTTGAACGCTGTCCTATCTAATGTGTGAAGGAAAGAAAGAATAAAGAGTCCTTCTTACTTGACATATTACTCAGGGTCCTGAGGTTTCTCTGACTTTACACTCGGGAAACTGCATGCAGCAGTGGGTTTAACATCCTAGGCACTGGGAAGAAAAGTTCTCTAGAAAGTAATCGTCTATACTTTCCTGTGACGAACAGAACAGCGTCTCCAGGAGAAAAATGTTACACTCTGTTACGAAGATGAACGGTAATTGTCCTTTCATCCCTGGCAGAACTTTCGGTGGAAGCAGTGTAGTGATACCATCTTCGAAGATGGTGAGGGAGAGGGGAGTGTTCGTGGTCCCGATGAACGCATTCCTCGTCCTAAAAGCACAGCCGGTGCGGAAGCGCGCACCCCTTACAACTGCGCGTCTCGGGTTACAAGGAGGCCCTCCACAAAGGAAAAGATCCCCTCTCTCTCGCTTCGAAGAAATTAACTCCAATAAGAGGTGATTATCGACGTTGACTTCAGTTAGTTACTGGAAAGTATAAGCCGACCGAAACACAAACCATGATTTGTAGATTTGTGAATATAGCAGTTAAAGTTATTCTTTGTCTAATCCGGTACTTCTTCAGAGGATCAATAAGCCTACTGTAGCATAAACCGTGATATGTAGCTTTGTGAATATAGCAGTTATAGTTACTTTTTGTGCTAATCCTGTACATCCTTAGAGGATCAGGGAAAATCGCCTAAGTGCATTTTCTTAGCATCTGTAACGATATAAGATTTATTGATTGGCAAGAAGACGTAATTTTCGAAATAAAGCAGTTGAAGTCACCACAAGATATGGGGGGAAACGTGAGAGACGTCAACCTAAGTGAAATAACAGCAACATAAATATCGAAGTCCCCTTAGCAGCTTTTGGTGTAATCCTTTTCCACGTATCACTCGCTTTTCTGCCAGAAACAGAAAAAAGTCATTCACGTAATACCCTCCATATCGCAAGAGACTGCTGGTTAGTTGTGTAGTTCTGAATTGACGTAATTTCAAGAAGGGCTACTTCAAATGGCTCTGAGCGCTATGGGACTTAACATCTGAGGTCATCGGTCCCCTAGAACTTAGAACTACTCAAACCTAACTAACCTAAGGACATCACACACATCCATGCCCGAGGCAGGATTCGAACCTGCGACCGTAGCGGTCGTGCGGTTCCAGACTGTAGTGCCTAGAACCGCTAGGCCACCCCGGCCGGCAAGGACTACTTCAAATTACATACATACGTAAGTATTGTAACCATGATAAACACTGTGAAACGTAAACTTTCACAACCAGAAATGTGACAGTTAATAAAATATTCCGGCCTATTGTGCCATGGTCGGATGGATTTCACATTGAAACCGAACGTTTCGTCCTCATCTGCGGAAGATGGATCGTAGCTGCTTTCAGTGTCCTATTCACATCCTGGCTAGCTAGAGCGCAGTTGCCGTCGTTTGCTGTTGCTGTTACTCCATGGTGGGAGACTCGTACACACATTCTTCAGCACCGGGATCCAGATTTCATTCACTTTCCGCCCTCCTCCCTCCTACTGAAATTAGTGTGGTATTCAGCATTTTCCATGCCCTCTCTGTATAGCCTTTCATAGTATCCGCTTGTAGCTGGCAGTACTTGAGTCCTACCAAAATGAATGTGGTGCTCTCTGGCTGCAAAACAAGTTCCGAAATAGCTGATGTGTCAGTCTCTCCACTTATACATTATGCTCGCAAACCACTCGAAAAGCCGGGAATTTGTAGGATTCCGTGCAGTTGTGGGGAGGTGTACGTGGGCACTATAAAAAGAACGGCCAAGAAAGGACTAGAAGAGCGCAAAGGCAACTGTAGAAGGGGAGAGAGTGACACATCGGCTGATTCGGAACATGATTTTGCAGCAAGGAGACCACCACGTTCATTTTGATAAGACTCAAGTACTGGCAGCCACAAGCGGATACCCGTGAAAGAATATACAGGGGCTCCATAGAGACTGTTAAACACACCGGGAATTTCAATAAGAAGGAGGAGGGCGTGAAACTGAATGAAATCTGGATCCCGGTGCTGAAGATGGTATGTACGGGTCTTCCACCAAGAGGTGATAACAACTGCGGACGACGGCAACCGACAATGGCCAATTACACCCAAGTATTCAAAGCGTGGGACGTCACGCCAGTGAGCGGAATTTTGCCGCAGTCATTAGCAAGTCAGGATGTGGATCGGACGCTCAATGTTTTCCGCAGATGGGGACGAAATGTTGGGTTTTAATGTTAAATCCGTCCGACTATGGCATAATAGTCCGGAATATTTTATTAATTGTGACGTGTTACCCACTGTGATTGATACTGAATTGTATTAATATTGAATAATGTTGAAATTATCTGTCAATGGTAAACGTTTCTTTCATTTATTACATATCTTTCATTCAAGCTAACACAGATTTCAGGCTAGCTGGCACAATTTTTAGATAATGCACTTGTCTTTTTTGTTGTGTGATATTGGCTTTAGCATCGCATTCTTTTTTTTATTTTTCTCCATTTTAACTTGACAGCACTTAGGTTAATGACACTGAAGGTGAAATACAATCCGTAGAGGCCGGCTCATGCAGGAGATCTTTTCAGATACGATGAAGAGAATGTGACTCATTAGATTCTCTAAGTGACTTTTAAATTTCCTGATACGACATTTACTTTACCATGGATAACTAAGTAGGATTAACATGCAACCCATTGTGGCTTGTGATTATTGAGACGACACATTCTCTGTCTTCTATTAAATGCTCTGATGTGAAAATATACTCTTTAAATTAAAAACAACTCGAAATCCTGTTTCTAGTACAGTCCTCTTGTCTTCGATGCATAAGTACTGTACCTACAGCATTTGGTAACTGCTTTAGAAACCACACACTTATGAAATAAGTGATCCACAGTTTGATGTTTATGTGAAGCGTATTGAGAATTATGTTTCTGTACCAAAAACGGACTTAGAAAATGTGAAGCATAGAAGAGACTTCGTTCTTGGCGTAATTGCTTCATGTGTGCAGAGCGTATTGAAGATTTTTCGTTACGGTTTGATAAAGAAAAATAGCCGTCTTAACGAAACGTTTTCCGGAAACGTTTTGCATTGTCAGAGGGTTGTAATACCTTTGCTTCTCTCACCTATCACCTTTTATCAAGAGGTTCTATATTATAAAAGAAAAATAGTAAAAAACCTGTTTGCTATGAAAAATTTGTTTTGCTTAAGGTTGACCCACAATGCTATTGTGAATGTGAACTAAGAATTAATTTCTTCTTTTTTCATGATGTGTGCCTGTTCGATGCAGAAGCATCACAAACCAACTAAGAGCACTAACAAAAAGAAACGGTAGTATAAAATGATATACGAATAACAGAGCTTAAATGTGTAAAATCAATGGATCTGTTATGGCTGCACATCTAAGTGCTGTGGTTTTCTAGGAAAGCAAAGCCAAATAAATCCTGGGTAAAAGATGAGGCACCTTTGGTTCAAATGGCTCTGAGCACTGTGGGACTCAACTGCTGAGGTCATTAGTCCCCTAGAACTTAGAACTAGTTAAACCTAACTAACCTAAGGACATCACAAACATCCATGCCCGAGGCAGGATTCGAACCTGCGGCCGTAGCGGTCTTGCAGTTCCAGACTGCAGCGCCTTTAACCGCACGGCCAAATGTCAAGATGAAACTGTAGATTAACGCAGTAAATGTGGTCACATTGTTGATAAGAAAGTAAATAAATCCAGTGCGACAGAAAGATTACGAAAATAAGTTCGTTTAACGTATCGTGGGCGTTTAGTGGTTATGTGAACGTCTTTGCAGGGCTAAAGAGATCGAGGGGTGTGCTGTAGATCGTGAGCCCCGTAGTATACAATTTGACAGCGCTCCTTTTGTTTTCTTGTAATGCACAGTGGTTTGGCGTAGTCGCGGATTTTGCAGATAATTAGCTTTTAGTGTGGGCTCGGAGGCCGACGTTAGTCTTTCATGCGCTTGTAAACACTGCGCGGCATGTAATTGGCAGAGATTGCAGCCGCCTTTGGGCAAATTGAGGGGACGCCGTGGGTGGTCCGCGCCAGACGGCACGCAGCCCGGCACAGAATGTACTTAAACTGGCAGAAACCCGTTACACCGATGAATACTTGTTCACAGCGAGCGCCAGTCGCTGCATTAAAAGCCCGTCTGCAGTGCGCAGCGACTTTTGGAAATCCAGCTACCGCTTCAAATGACTGGAAAGAAATGCCTACGTTTTGCGCCGCAGAATTCTCAGTAAAAAGTAAACGTATGGTGCCATATTAAAAAAAGTAAATTAAAGCCACTACTTCTTGTCTTAAAACTGTCTGTATGAGAAGTGAGTGACATTAAACTGGAACCAGCTGCACTCTCATATCCGCTGATAAGGCATAGCGCGCGAGACGTTCATCCGAGTCATAAGGTCTACATTACGTAAGGCGGACCAGAGGCATGGGGTATACTGAGTGCCAGACTGTCGAAGTCCGACGGAAGACATCGCACGAACACTAGAAAGTCAAGGATGTGGAACTACCTGGAAAATGTTTCGGATCCACACTACTCTACGTCGAGCTACTATTCTGTCATCGATGGACGATAAGTGAAAATTTTCAGTAATTCCAGTGGTAAGAAAAAAAAAGAACACACATCTTGAAAAACAAAAACCAAAGCAATTTCGACCTCATTGTCACCCTGTTGATGGTAAACCAGACCTTTATAGATGCAGTTTTGTAGTTATTGATGTACACTGCGACATCAGTTGTAGAATTTGAGTTAGTTTATTCCGTCTCGAACTCTGACACCAGCTGTAAACTTCTCACAACTTTGGTACTCTGGTGTGTAAGCTAAATTGCGAAGGGAATGGAACTGATGTTGTTTATATAACTTAAATTGCTCGCCAAGTTTTTGTTGGTACATGTGCTGCAAAAAGTACATTTTTTATTTTCACGAAATCGAAAACGGTGACATTGTCGGACTACGGACTGAATCACCTAATCTGTTCACCCGAACGCCTTCTCAGACCCCGAAGATGTTGTTGAACTATCATCACAGATCTTCGTTGTGGATACAGAAGCCATAAATGTATTAAATGAATTTACGCTGTATTTATTCAAACTTCTTCCTCGTTCCAAATCTGTTTTTAGATTTTTAAGCCATTATACAGTGTTTAGCTATAAACCGTAGCATGCTGGTTTTGGAACGAACAAATAATTTAAATAAATACAGCCTAAATGAAAAATATCACATTCACGTCAATATTAATGATAGTATCTCAAAGACAAAATATAACGATTTTAACCGTTGGCCGGCCGGAGTGGCCGTGCGGTTCTAGGCGCTACAGTCTGGAACCGCGAGACCACAACGGTTGCAGGTTCGAATCCTGCCTCGGGCATGGATGCGTGTGATGCCTTTAGGTTAGTTAGATTTAAGTAGTTCTAAGTTCTAGGGGACTGATGACCTCAGAAGTTAAGTCCCATAGAGCGCAGAGCCATTTGAACCATTTCTTTAATCGTTGGAGTAGCAGCACTGAACGGGACGAGTGGAATTGTGTCCGGAAATCGTTTGGAAGGAAGCACTATTTCAGAGTTTTTCATCTATAAGCATTAAGAATACTAGAAATTTAGCGGCAGTGTCTATTTGAACAGCTGTGACTGAAAGAGTCGACTGTGGTTTTCTCGAAAGACCAGTTCCGTTATAAGATTCTGTTGGTTTAAGAATATCAAGTGAAATCCGAACCAACCTAGCCACGTACTCCCAAAACAGCTAAATAAGACTCCACTGCTGTAATCACGCGCTGCTCAGTCGTAGACATCTATAATAGGACGATGACAAACGACATGTAATTCAGTTACCATCGCGTTTCTTTAAATGTAGGTGAAACAGTAGACTGATACATTCACTGGATCGAAAGGTATCCCAATCATATTTGATGCATTTGAAGATGAAGAAAGCAGTCCATCACTTATGTGAAACTAGGGAAAAAACTTTATCGAAACTGTCAGTACACTCGATGTGAAACCATGGCACAAAAGTGTGAATGCAAAACTCCTTATCGCCACGGTAGCTCCTCACCAATAAAAACTCAGAGATGCAACAATACTTGTATTGCAGAAGCTTCATCTCTTTCCGGCGATTGCGTTAACGGCGAGAAAGTAAAAAATATATAAAACAATAAAAATAGTAATTACGACCACTGACGTACAAACAACGAAGAGGTCGCTAAGACTGCTTACAGGTGTCATAGAACTATTTGCAGATATACATGTCCTCATAATGATGTCCACATATTATTTGTATACTTCGGAAAGGCCTATGATAGCATACGCCGACCGACACTCCTAAATGTAATGAGGGAATTTGAAATACTCTCATAGTTAATCGGATTAAAGTGTGTATAGACGAAACTGTGTTGTATAAGGTGAGTAATTCCAAAACAGAATTAACTAGAATTATGCAAATTTATTAGAAAACCGACGAGACCACAGGACTACGTATTAATGAAGAAAAAACAGAATGTCCGGTCATAAGCAAGAAAATCGGGAGTGGTGCACCTTTTTTTTTGCAGCTGGATTCGCTTTCCAGACAGTTGACAGCTTTAAGTACTTAGGGAGTGACTTTAGTATCAACAACAGAACGGATATAGAAATAGACGGCTGTCTAGCAACTGCATGAAAAACACTTCTTCGTTATATCAATATCTTAGTAATAACTTCAGAATTCACTTGTATTAATCGACTATTAAACCGGTAACTTTCGTGTCGTCTCGTTGTCACTGTAGGCTTGTACCATGGGAAGCATGTTGTTTGGTGGCCGCTATCCTCTTCCTACAACACAACTGCATGCATGTATTAATAGAGTTCTTTATTAACATAAAAAGGAAGGTACTTAACTTAAGGTAGTCCAGGTGTTGTGGTACAAGCTCTTCGTAAAAGTCCACGTTAGTCTCACTGCTGGTGAAATACAAGTCCCCCTATGCACACTACTCTGGTCGCTCTGTGGGACTGAGACTCTGTCTGCGACTGCAAGTGACTGGTCTGCAACTGAAGACTCGACTCGGTGACTCAGGGGATGACTGACTGGGGTTCTCAGGTCTGCGGCGGCTATCTAAACACTGGTAGTCGAGAGGGCGTTGGCGGCGCGTTTCTTGAGAGTTTGTCTTTGGTCTCTCTCCTGATAGGTTCCCTTGCTATGGTGCCTACTACCGATCTTCTCGCTGCCTCTTTGCCGATCGGAGTGCTGGCGACAGCTTACGCCAGCACAGTAATTAGAAGGACGTGAAGCATAAGTATTTAGAAATAAAAATGAAGAAAGAAAAATACTAAGGAAAATTTTTAGATCTTTATGAGATGATAATATGTGGAGTGGAGGACATGAAAAAAATGAAGAATTGTTAGAGCTGTACAAACACCGTGACATTGTTGATGTGCCAAAGAAGGGAATTTTGAACTGGGTTGCCGTATAGCAAGAATAGCAGATAATAGCCTACTTGGAACAGTATTTTGCAGAACAATGGATGCAATGAGAGGAAGAGGAAGACTCAGAATTGGAGGGGGGGGGGGGAATAATATCCACGAGGGCAGAGCAAGGATGAACATCAACACCAGTTGGACAAACCGTGTACCTGACAAAAAGAGGCTCGTAGAGCCGATGTATGGTTGATAAGGTCCTTTTACATAAAGTAAAAATCATAGAAAATCCCATGATACGTCGACATAATATCTTGGCATCGTGGTGAAATGACAGTAGTTGTATTTCATTTGATTTCTCGTCCCCATTTATCATAGCATCTATATTCTATTGAAAATATTCGCAGAATAATGTAAATGTTAACCGCAAATACTGTGTGTGTTATTTGGAGACAAAACTGTTCTGTTCACTCACAGTACTTGCAGTTGACAACAGTAATGCACAATTTACTCCTCGCTCTCAAGCTTGCATTCAGTACTGCTCGGTTCTGCCTCGGGTTTGTTTTTTCGGCAGTGTTAGTTGAACATTAACGTTGACACACAACTGTATGGACAAGTTTAATGATAACAAGTTGGCGAATGTACGCCACGTGTATGGGTTCATTATACGCGAGAGAAGAGCCGTGCAACGAAGCTGAGCTGTTCTCGCAGCGGTGACAACCATATCATAGTATATATGTGGAAGTATGCAAGAACAGACACCACACATATAATTAAGGCGCTGATGGCCAATGACCCCCTTCAGTGCAGATACGCTAACGACACTAATGAGCAGGGGTACTACATCAGTAGTGTGTGGTATAGGCTGAGAATTTGCGTCTGACGGGAGGCGTGCTAGGGTAGCCCAAGCGGTTGTGGTGACCACTGTGTCTGGATGGCGTAGTTGTCAGCGCATCTGCCTCGTACGCAGGAGACACGGGTTGGAATCCCGGTCCACAACAAATATTCAACTTGCGCCATAAATATAAATCAATGAGCACAGGCAGCTAATGAGTTTAATTCCTTTGTGTCTTCATGTCAAAGTACTGTCACAGTACTGTACTTTGGCATCTGAAGGTTGTTGCACTAACCTCTCTTCTGTGTTGTACGTTTTGGTGACTTTACAGTACAAGCTTTTTCACTATTGTGAAAGTAAATGTGCAACAAAATGAATAAATCATAACTACGTTACATACTGAGCTGTCAGAGACCAAGGGTTCCTTCAACCAAAATACTCAGAAAATACCCCTGAACAAACTCCGAAATGTTGTTAGCGGAGTTCGGTGTTCAACCTGAATACGATAAGCTAAGCTCAATTTAATACCAGTCGTGGCGCGCAAGTCGGAACGATGCTCTCTGCAGGGCGCAAGGGCGGCGGTAAGCGATGCAGGTTTTAGCCCCGGCCATGGCCGTCTCGTTATCGCGACCAGCTGCGCGCCCTTTCATCTTCACAGCGGCCGACCTGCACGCTGGAATGGATCTGAACATATCGTGCCCAAGCCCACGCACGTACACCTCCTCAACTTTTCTTCTGATCATCTGATGACGACGGGACGATATACAGCAGAAATGCCGTGTGCTTTCTGCGATTCCTCTTGGCTGAACGCCGCGGCACCTCTGCGAAACCTACAAGGTCAATTCAAAAAATTCGAGCGCTGTTCATATATATATATATATATATATATATATATATATATATATATGAACAGCGCTCGAATTTATATATATATATATATATATATATATGCACCTGGTGTGTTACCCGAATTTCTTCGGAAGGCTTGGACACGCTGACTTCACACTTATGCTATCTCTTTCACAGTACCTCCGCTGATGGGTTTTGTCTAGCCATGCGCAGCATGGTTATAACTAAACTTGTGCTAGTTGAGAAGGCCCTCGTGAGAAACGAGGGATCGTAGAAAATGAAACTTTGAGGAAGCGTTTTTAAAGACAGGCGGGAGAGAAATAACGAATAAACCATTTAAAAAAACAACATTTTGATTTCCACATGAGAGGATAACGTTTGTGTTAAATGCGTATCTTGTTTTCGTTCCAGGCTACAATCGTTGCTCAATGTAACGACCACCTGTATCCACGACAGCCTGTAACCGCAACAGAAATACCATTACACATTTCTTTTTGCAGAAGTTTTCGAACGGTAGGCCTTGGAATGTTAAGCTGTCGTGACACAACTTGTGCACCCAGCATTCTTAGCCGTGACAATAGTAACATCTTCAACAATCTTTGACGCAACTCTCCGTCGGTCTCTTCCTGGAGCAATTCCCAAATCGCCAGTTAATTCGATCTGCCGAATCATGTTCTTCAACTCTGGCGCGGAAAGATGATCTTTCCATATTCGTTGAATGTGTCGATACTCGCTAAGAGCAGCATCACAATTATTGTTAAAAATTCTGGAAACAATTATTGTTGTTTTGATAAAACAGCTCTACGAGTAAAGCGCTGCTCACCTTGTCTAGACCCATGTTGACTGTCTGCAACTGTAATGCATCGTGACACTAACACTAATAAATACGCAAATCCTGCAGCGCGCAGTCTAAACATCATTCTTATAAAGTTTGGAACCCATACGCTAAATAGTTTTCTATCTACACTGGGTCAAGTGGCGAAAGTTTAATTATAACCGCTCTGTACAACAACAGAGTGACCGCTGCTTCGCTCGATCCAGTGATGTAATTGTTAAGACGTTAACGTCATTTGCATATGTACATTCATATTTTCGACGTACCAGTTCTTTCCTCCCGCTATATTTCTTTGTTAGTATTCTACTATTTTCTGTTTAGCGGAACGTATGAGTTCTTAAAATAACAAAGAAATAAGTTTTCTGATTAATCTATTATGGCTTTCCATTTTTTGGTCTGACATTTTTAATTCTTTTCTGTTATTTTTGCCCACGGATCTATAGCTAAACTGGTGCACAAATTTAAGGACGGAAATAACTTTACCAGGATGTGTCACTGCCAAGTAACATACACTACTGGCCATTAAAATTGCTACACCACGAAGATGACGTGCTACAGGCGCGAAATTTAACCGGCAGGAAGAAGATGCTGTGATATGCAAATGATTAGCTTTTCAGAGTATTCACACAAGGTTGGCGCCGGTGGCGACACCTACAACGTGCTGACACGAGGAAAGTCTCCAACCGCTTTCTCATACACAAACAGCAGCTGACCGGCGTTGCCTGGTGAAACGTTGTTGTGATGCCTCGTGTAAGGAGGAGAAATGCGTACCATCACGATTCCGACTTTGATAAAAATCGGATTCTAGCCTATCGCGATTGCGGTTTATCGTATCGCCACATTGCTGCTCGCGTTGGTCGAGATCCAATGACTGTTAGCAGAATATGGAATCGGTGGATTCAGGAGGGTAATACGGAACGCCGTGCTGGATCCCAACGGCCTCGTATCACTAGCAGTCGAGATGACAGGCATCTTACGCGCATGGCTGTAACGGATAGTGCAGCCACGTCTCGATCCCTTAGTCAACAGATGGGGACGTTTGCAAGACAACAACCATCTGCACGAACAGTTCGACGACGTTTGCAGCACAGAGACCGTGGCTGCGGTTACCCTTGACGGTGCGTCACAGACAGGAGTGCCTGTGATGGTGTACTCAACGACGAACCTGGGTGCACGAATGGCAAAACGTAATTTTTTTCGGATGAATCCAGGTTCTGTTTACAGTATCATGATGGTCGCATCTGTGTTTGGCGACATCACGGTGAACGCACATTGGAAGCGTGTATTCGTCATCGCCATACTGGCGTATCATTTGGCGTGATGGTATGGGGTGCCATTGGTTACACGTCTCGGTCACCTCTTGTTCGCATTGACGGCACTTTGAACAGTGGACGTTACATTTCAGATGTTTTACGACCCGTGGCTCTACCCTTCATCCGATCCCTACGACACCCTACATTTCAGCAGGATAATGCACGACCGCATGTTGCAGGTCCTGTACGGGCCTTTCTGGATGCACCAATTGAAAACGTCTGGTCAATGGTGGCCGAGCAACTGGCTCGTCACAATACGCCAGTCACTACTCTTGATGAACTGTGGTATCGTGTTGAAGCTGCATGGGCAGCTGTACTTGTACACGTCATCCAAGCTCTGTTTGGCTCAATGCCCAGGCGTATGGTGGTTGTTATGGGTATTGATTTCTTAGGATCTATGCACCCAAATTGCGTGAAAATGTAATCACATGTCAGTTCTAGTATGATATATCTGTCCAATGAATACCCGTTTATCATCTGCATTTCTTCTTGGTGTAGCAATTTTAATGGCCAGTAGTGTATTTATACATTCACTCATCAAACAGTCATTACAACTGGCATAGAAAATATGTTTACAAGTGGAGTGTGTGTCTATGTTGTATTGTACGTCCGAAGATGGTCATTAATTCGAAATAAATATTGAAATGCGATCTTGGCTTTGAAGTATTTCTTCAGATATTACGTACAATATGCAGATCACCCCTTGAACTGAACGTCTCTAATCTATTGGAAGTTTAACTTAGAATTTTTAAAGACTATTATAGGATATTTTCTGGTGGGTTATGTAGGATAGGTATGTCCAACCAGCAGTCCGAGAGGCTGCATGCGTCACAAAGGAAATATCAGTGTGGTCCAAGAAGTGAGCATAATAATGAAATCTCTTATGTAAAATGTCTAATTTATTCCATCTTACTATTTTAGGATAAAGAATAATAAAGTAATAAATTATTTAAATGTGTAACCCATACACGTCCGGACGTGCTCCTCATTGGTTATTACTAGTGTTAAGTATATTTTGTGAGGCCGAAAAGTACTCGTCTTCTTGGAGTGTGGCTCAGGTTAGCTTAAACCTTGGTCGACCCTGATGTAGATCGTGCAATCTCATTTCCTGTACATAATTTCGAGCATAATTCAAAGGCCCGTAAAATGTTTCTCTAATCTGTTTTATTTCTTATTTTTAGACAACTCATTTCACAAACCATTCTAGCGTTTTTTTTTCTAACATGTGTATTAGGTAGTGTCTGACTGGGGGTGGTGTGTCGGCAGGCCGTGTGGCGCGGCGTGGCAGCATGCGGCCGTGAGCGCGCCGGAGCGGGGGCCATGCTGTGGACGCTGCTGGCGCTGAGCGTGGCGACGGCCGCTGCCGCGGCGACGCGCTTCCCCGACGAGGGCGGCGGGGTGAACGGGAGCGCGGCCGGGCTGCGGCTGCTGCACATGGTGCAGGACGCCGCGACGGGCCGCCTCTACGTGGGCGCCGTCAACCGGCTGCTGCAGCTGGACGCCGACTTGCGCGTCGAGCGCAGCGTCGTGACGGGCCCGCGGCCCGACTCGCCGCAGTGCCACGCGGCGGGTTGCGCATCAGATTCGACGGTGGAAAAACGTCTCACTGATAACTACAACAAGGTGCTCGTGCTCGACGCCGAGTCCCGCACGCTGATCGCGTGCGGCTCGGTGGCACAGGGCGCGTGCGTCAAGTACAAGGCGGCGGACATCTCGCTGCCGCCCGAGTTCGTCGCCATCAGCATCGCCGCCAACGACGCCACCTCCTCGACGTACGCGTTCATCGGGCCGGAGCACTACAACCAGTGGGGGCGCTCCGACGTGCTGTACGTGGGCACCACCTTCACCAACAACGGCGAGTACCGCCACGACGTGCCCGCCATCTCGAGCCGCAACCTGTACACGCTGAACTTCGCCGAGTACTCCTTCTCGAAGCAGTCGCTGCTGCGCATCGACGTCAAGTACCGCGACCACTTCCTCGTCAAGTACGTGTACGGCTTCAACGCGAGCGACTACGCGTACTTCGTGATCGTGCAGAAGCAGAGCCCGCTGCCGGGCCAGGAGGAGCTGGGCCACGTGTCGCGCCTGGCGCGCACCTGCATCAACGACGCCAACTACGACAGCTACACGGAGGTGACGCTGTCGTGCGGCGACGGCTACAACATCGTGACGGACGCCAAGGTGGCGGCCGCCGGCGGGGACCTCGCGGCGGCGCTGGGCGTGCGCGCCGGGGAGCCCGCGCTCTTCGCCGCCTTCTCGCCCAGCCGCGGCATCGGGCCCGAGCCCCAGCCGCGCTCCGCCCTCTGCGTCTACAGCCTCAGCGAAGTCGAGCTCAAGTTCAACGAGAACATCCACATGTGCTTCAACGGCAGCATCAAGTACCGCAACATGGGATACGTGTCCGGCCTCATCCTCGACGGCAAATGCCCCATGGCTGGGGTGAGTACTCTCCCTTTACCTCGTCTTACAAACTTGCGATAATCTGTCGAACAGCTGGTCTGCTTGGCGAATGCAACCCGAAACCTTCCTACATCTACATCTACGTACATACTCCGCAATCCACCGTACGGTGCGTGGCGGATGGTACCACGTACCACAACTAGCATCTTCTCTCCCTGTTCCACTCCCAAACAGAACGAGGGAAAAATGACTGTCTATATGCCTCTGTAAGAGCCCTAATCTCTCTTGTCTTTGTGGTCTTTCCGCGAAATGTAAGTTGGCGGCAGCAAAATTGTACTGCAGTAAGCCTCGTATGCTGGTTCTCTAAATTTCCTCAGTAGCGATTCACGAACAGAACGCCTCCTTTCCTCTAGAGCAGGGGTCTCCAAACTTTTTAGTTCGCGGGCCACATTGACTCCTCCACGAAGTCATAAGGGCCGAGATCTACCTAGTGGGATTAAAGCACCCTAGCACTCCATGATCACCGTAATGTAAGGCTAAAGGAAAGATGAAATCGCAAAAATCTAAGGTTGTGGCAATAGCTAGCACTGAAACGAATTACGATTTTTATGTAATTGCATAATTTTGATTGGTGGACGTACCTGACCGAAATTCTGGCGTTTTTTATTCTGGCGAATTTCACCGACATAAAAGTATGGCACTGCACATTCTTCACGAAAGCGCCCTGCAAAGTTAACGAAATCTCAAAATCATTGTTAGCAACACTATTACTGCAAGACGTAACAGAGGTAGAGTATGTCAAAGCATTGTTATTTCGAGCGGCGCAAAAATAAGTTTAGTTATGTAGTCTTGTAGCGAGTAGCAGAGCCAATGTCGCGGTGTATTGGTCGCGATAGGCCTCGAAACTCAATTGTTGGCAGTATAGGTGCCACCTCAAATATTTGACGGGCCCGATACCAGGTATGTCCGGCCAGCTTGCGCGGGCCGGTTTTCCGGCCCCCGCGGGCCGCTTTCGGCCCGCGGGCCGTAGTTTGGAGACCCCTGCTCTAGTGACTCCCCCCCGAGTTCCTGAAGCATTTCCGTAACACTCGTGTGATGATCAAACCTACCAGTAACAAATCTAGCAGCCCATCCTCTGAATTGCTTCTGAGTCCTCCCTCAATCCGACCTGATAGGGATCCCAAACGCTGGAGCAGTACTCAAGAATAGGTCGTATTAGTGTTTTATAAGCGGTCTCCTTTACGGATGAACCACATCTTCCCAAAATTCTACCAATGAACCGAAGACGACTATCCGCCTTCCCCACAACTGCCATTACATGATTGTCCCACTTCATATCGCTCTGCAATGTTACGCCCAAATATTTAACGGACGTGAATGTGTCAAGCGCTACACTACTAATGGAGTATTCAAACATTACGGGATTCTTTTTCCTATTCATCTGCATTAATTTACATTTATCTATATTTAGGGTTAGCTGCAGGTGCCTCATCTGACAGTTCAGGTGATTCTCGAAGAGAGATTTTGTTATCACGTCCTTGTTGTAGGGATTTGAAATGGAACGGTCGTGCCGGCCGTTGTGGTCTAGCGGTTCTAGGCGCTGCAGTCCGGAACCGTGCTGCTGCTGCGGTCGCAGGTTCGAATACTGCCTCGGGTATGGATGTGTGTGATGACCTTAGGTTAGTTAGGTTTAAGTAGTTCTAAGCCTAGGGCATGTTAAGTCCCATAGTACTAATCATTTGGAATGGTCGTAATCATCATCTGGGTGTTGTAGCTCTTCTTATTTCCCTTATTTCCTAAGAAAAACTGGAGAGGAATTCCGCCTTATACAGGACTCCATTTTATAGTTTTGTTAAAAGCACTCTGTCGTCAGGCCACATATGGTCCATCGGGACCATCCTACCGCCGTGTCATCCTCAGATGAGTATGCGCATAGGAGGGGCGTGCTGTCAGCAACCGCTCTCCCGGTCGTTATGATAGTTTTCTGTGACCAGAGCCCCTACTATTCGGTAGAGTAGCTCCTCAATTGGCGTCACGAGGCTGAGTGCGCCCCGAAAAATGGCAACAGCGCATAGCGGCCCGGACGGTCACCCACCCAAGTGCTGGCCACACCCAACAGCCCTTAACTTTGGTGATCTGACGGGAACCGGTGTATCCACTGCGGCAAAGCCGTTGCCATAGTTTTCTTGATACCCAGATATATTACAGCCCTTTCTGTGCTATATTCAGTGAGATTTTTGTTTATTTTTCTCTGAGAGACATGGAGCGAGTCTCAGTCCGAAATTAGCAGAAAAAAAAGTAAATATAGAAAGCTTTCGTTGTTTTCAGGTGATGAACTGCAGACTGCACTCTATGGTAGATGTAAGGGGTGATTAAAAAGTTTCTGTTGGGAGGTCGTACAATCCGGAATCGGATTTGCCAATCACTCAAAATCATTGAGGCAATCGTCTCACCGACGACCCAGACTGATATCCGTTTGATGAAACACCGTGTCCTGCCGCGTGAAGAAGTCCATAACTGCTTCCTGCAAATCCTCGTCCGACTGGAATCGTCGACCATTCGAGACCTTTTTTAAGGGAGCGCGAAGGCGTGATAATCGCGTGTGGAGAGGTCATGAGTCGGGTGCTCGAGGCTGGTCTCCCAGATCGACAGGCGTCTTGGGTCGAATCGTGACCAGCACGGAACTTGACGCACCATTCCACAACGGTCGTTTTAGACAGACAGGCTGCCCCATTCACATTCTCCATTCTCTGATGGATGTCTACCCGTGTTGAAAACAACACGTTGATCCCGTTTCTACGCATTTGGTAATAATGTCGCCTTAGTTTACGTTTCCACGTTTACTGCATGCACATCAGAAAGACGCGAATGCCCACTAATTTCTTGCCTACATGTCGGTACTTATATACCCGTGCTACGTTGCATATACGCAGAAGCAATGCTCCCAAACGGAAACTTTATGATCGCTCCATAATCTAAAGCTACCGGCATACAGAACTAATGGCGTCATATGAGGTATGTGAACAAAACTGTACCGCCGTTATTTCCAATTGTAGTATCCTAGACCTAAATCTTCAAGATTAGCGTAAGTGGACAACATACAGCTCCTCCACTCAGTGACATATACAGTATCATAACAGTATACCGCATGTAACCTAAAGTAAAACTTTTGACGTACCATAATCGCTCCTTTGCAAATATAAATACTTTTCAGCCAGAAATTCATATAACTTACACAAAATGTAACATTTTTTTTCAGAAAGAAAATAAACAAAAGTGCTCAAACATGTTTGGCTGATAGGAAAACAATAAAGTGGTGTCTGGCATTAGGCGGAATTCCTCTCAAGTAGAACTATCAGTCGTGGGTAAATAAGATGGTAGACTTGGTTTCGGTGGCAGAATACTATAGAAAAGCCGTCAGTGTACAACGGAGATTGCTTACAAAACTCTCTTGCGACCCATCCTGGAATACCGCTGAAGTGTGTGAGGGACGTACCAGATAAGACTAACGTGGGATGTTCAACATATGCACACAAATGCAACATGAATGGTCTCAGATTTGTGTGACCCAAGTGAGAGCATCACGGAGACGCTGAGAAACCTATACAGGCGAACGCTTGAAGATAGATGCAGACTATCTCGTGAAGGCCTGATTACTAAGTTTCAAGAACCAACTTAACTGCTCAGTACTGGAATATACAACCAACCTCTATGTTTCGCTCTCGTAGGGACTGCAAAGACGAGAGCGAATCAATTAGAGCGCCCACGTAGGCGTTTGTACAAACATTCGTCCCGCACTCCATGCCTGAATGGAACGGTAGGAATTCCTGATAACTTGTACAATGGGAAGTACCCTCTGCCATGCATTTCACCTTGGTTTGCAGAGTATAGATGCAGATTTAGGTTGTACCTGAGACAAGTCACGTTCTCCATTATCACAAGGGAACGAAATAATGCGTCACCGCCAGATGTTCGGAAGAGTGACCTTTACGAATGACTTTTGCCTTAAGTGTTTACATACACTCAAAGACCTAAGAGAAAAAAGAAACAAACGGTGCACCATGAAGGCATTATCTGAATGGGACAGAAATCGATAGCCGGCCGAAGTGGCCGCGCGGTTCTGTCGCTGCAGTCTGGAACCGCGAGATCGCTACGGTCGCAGGTTCGAATCCTGCCTCGGGCATGGATGTGTGTGATGTCCTTAGGTTAGTTAGGTTTAACTAGTTCTAAGTTCTAGGGGACTAATGACCTCAGCAGTTGAGTCCCATAGTGCTCAGAGCCATTTGAACCAAGAAATCGATAGATGTGATGTGCATGCACAAACAAATAAGTTATTACAGTTTCAGACAAATTGGATGATTTACTCGAGAGAAATAGCTTCACAAATTGAGCAAGTCAATAACGAATTCGTCCACCTCTGGCCCTTATGTAAACAGTTATTCGGCTTAGCATTGATTTAGAGTTGTTGGATGGCCTCATCGGGGATACTGCGCCAAATGCTGTCTGACTGGCGCGTATGATAGCCAAAATCACGAGACGGTAGGAGATCCTTGCCCATATTACTCCAAACGTTGTCTATTGGGAAGAGATCTGGCGGCCTTGCTGGGCGGAGTAGGGTTTGGCAAGCATGAAGACAAGCAGTAAAAGCTACTGTCGTGTGCGGGCGACGCTGAAACCTAACCCTAGAATGGCTTGCCAAGAAAGACAACAAAACGGGGCGTAGTATATCGTCGACGTACCGCTGTGCTGTATGGGTGCAGTGGATGACAACCGAAGGAGTCCTTCTATGAAAAGAACCCCAGACCAAGACGCCTGGTTGTCTGACTGTATGGCCGGCAACGGTCAGGTTGGTATCCAACCACTGTCCAGGGCGCCTCCAGATTCGTCTTCTGCCTGGTATCTCACCGACTGGAGTAGGATTGTCTTCAGCGATGAGTTCCTCTTCGAATTGAGCGCCATGACCAGCGAAGACGTGTCTGCTACGCAACCGTTCGGAGCCCTCTAGCGGAAGAGGGCTGCAAATACGTAATTATGGGTAAAGGTGTAGAATGTTAATAACGTTTGTTTAATTTAAAAAGCTGTAAGAGTCTTCACTTTAAAAAATCGAAGGCATTACTTTTCAACGAGCCCTCGTAGCTCTGTCAGGCAGAGTTAGAGAACGTTTACAGTGCACACTAAATTAATGTGGAAGAACATTCAATATACTCTGCGTTGACTGCGTGTCGTATTTTAAACCTATGTGACCAGACTAGAACTCGAACAAGTCCTTTGCTTTCCGCGGCCAATCAGCTACCAGATGATCCATCTGCGGACGTCTCCTATCTCGCGAAGCATAAATCGGTTGTAATGACCTCGTCGTCCACCATACGTTAATCCTCATTTCCCTTCGCTTCAAAGTATCGTCTTTCAAAGGCTTCTCCCCTTTACTTGTAACGTCTGGAAATGTTCTCCCACGGACCTGAGACACTAGCATCTGCGAGAGGATGGATACAAAGGGTACTTCGGCTTACCCACAGCCTCACAACTGTTGGAGAGAATTAATTCTCTCAGTCTACGAGGCGAACAAGGGGAAGGAGGCGAAATGCTTTGAGTCCGTCCGTCGCGCGTGCAGTTGGTAGCGCGCTGCCAGCAACAAGCAAGGATCTGGGTCGAACTCCCAGTCCGGCACATAGTTGTAACTTGTTACGTAGAGCCACCGACACATATGTTTCCCGTAGATTAAGAAAATCCATTCTTACCTAATACACTCTGACTTAACAGTAGGACCAAGGGAAAATGATATGACGCATGCCCATTCGCCTGAAGCTCAAGCAACATTGCGTTAAAACATTTGATTGGCCCCACATATGTCCATCCCTAACAATGCAGGAAAGAGTAAGTTTCACGGAACGAATGGGAACTATGTTTCACTGATACATGAGAATGTCCCACGTCGTGATATATAAACTGTACAGAGTTTCACAAAAAAGAAAAATGCATATCACTAGAAACCGTCGTAATATCCTTTACCACTACGATTTTTCACTCTCTTCTCATGCCATCATACAATAAAATTATTATAGTACATCTACGAAGTTCGATGAAGGGTTTGAAAAAGATCAGAAGTTCGTTATAAACTGGTCTCTTCTCTTTTATGCTTCAAATATCAGTAAGCAAAAAACTTTAAAATCCACGTACACAATGTTTTCCTTTGAAACTAAGAAATTGTGGGAGAGGTTACCTTTTTAAAAGATTTTATGCGGAGCTACAGATGCAAAATTTTGTAAAAAAGTGTTGGTTCAATTGTTCACGTTCATCAAAATGTTTCTCATAATCTGATCATCTTATGTAGTGTTAATGGGTGTTTCTGCTGCAATATTCTTACCGACGCATAATTCAGACCGACCTATGTGGTGCAGCGGTTGAGTCCCTGGACTCGCGTTCAGAAGGATGGGGATTCAGATCCCAGAACACCTGTCTCCGTTCAGGTTTTCCGTGTTTTCCGCAAATTTCTTAATTCAAATGCTAGTATGGTTCATTTGAACAGGACACTATCGATTTTCCTCCTCATCCTGCGCCCGGTCCGAGCTTGTACTCCCTATATTTTCCAAGTACTCACATAACATTTTTGTAACATTCCTGTACAGAGTAAATCAATTTACCATGGGCGCGTTTTGCGTTTGAGTGCTTAGTGGAAAAATGTTGTAATAATTGCATATCCAATACAGAAAAAATCCTTAAGTCTGAAAAAATGGACAGTGCGCCAGAGTGCTGCGGCCACTCCAACATTATTGAGGCCATGAGACGAACGCCTTACGTGCGAAGGATATATAGCATGTACCGACAACGCAAGGGAAGCAGTTAGCCTATTCTATATGTACATACACCTCGAAAATAGACTAAATAGCATCGAGCAAGGGCAAACTGCGGTTCCCACAAGACTAGGAGCTAGTGCGTCGAAAACGTGAAACTCATGGGACGTTCAGGTACTGTCGTCATCAGTATCCGCAAGAATCTGCGGCTATTTCACGCAGTGTTGCTTGTCTGTTATCACTGACGACTCCACGCAAACGCCACTGCTCTCGGTCGTTAAGCGAAGGCCACCGGCCACTGCGTTTTCCGTGGTGAGAGGTAATGCTTGAAATTTGGTATTCCCCGCACACTCGTGACACTGTGGATCTTGGTATATTGAATTTCCTATTTACAAAATGGAATATCCCATGCGTCTAAGTGCAACCACCATTCCGCGTTCAAAGACTGTTAATTCCTGTCATGTTGCCATAAGCACGTCGGACACTTTCCACCTGAGTACAAACAACAGCTCCACCAATTCCCTGCCTTTTTTACCTTGTTTACGCGATACTACCGCCATTCGTATATGTGCACATCGCAATACCATGACTTGTGTCAACTAAGTGTAGATCAACGCGTAATTCGGGATCTCGTCCGTTCAGAAACAAGAATGGCCGAAGTCTGTAGCTCAACTGACAGAAGAGAACAGTCATGTGGAAAGCACAGGCGTCTCAGGGTTCACCGTTCACCGCAAAAGGTTGTTGATTTGGTTTCTTTACTTATTTCTGTCTTACCCTGACTACCCAAGAGTTCTCCGAGACAATTATCACAAATGATAAGACAAGTTACATTCGGTAATTACTAGTGCTTTATTTTAAAATTGTGTTTTCAATTCTGGACGGCGCTTAATACTGCGAATAAGGTGTAAATAGATGTATATTGCGACAGAAAGAGCAACCAGTTGTTGTTTCTTGTAGTGGGATACTCAACCTGCCATATGCTAGCGTTTGACCCTCTGCAGGCTCATTGTCATACGGTGGCATTTATTGACCATAATTTCCTAAGTTACGTGCAGATCGTCGTCAGAGTTGTAGTGCTGATGACAGTTAATAAATTTTAAGAGTATCTAGTGGTACACATACAAAATCGTTAATATTCTCATTATTTACAAGTTACACAACCTCTCCCCTTCTACGACGCAATGGTAAAGCTAGCTCTCACCAACCCAAAGATCTGCTTGAAGACTACAGAGCTTCACTCTTCCAGCAAACAGACCACAGCATGTCATTCTCAATGGAGAGTAATTTTCAGACGTAAAAGTAATTTCCGGCGTACACCAAGAGAGTGTTAAAGAAGTATTCCTTTTTATAGTTTATTTAAATGACCTACTCGATTACGTCGACAGTTCGATAAGGCTCTTCGAGGATGATGCCGTTCTGTACAGGGAAATGTCGACGCAGGTGTATTGTAGTGAAATGCGGGAATATCTGTAGAGAGTCGACATTTGGTGCAGGGAGTGCCAGTTGACCCTCAGCGTAAACAAACGTAACATATTGTGAATACATACATAGACAGATAGGCTCTTTCCTGTATGATTACACGATAGCAGAACAATCAGTGGAAGTATGCGTACGGAGCGATTTAAAGTGGGACGACAACATAAAATTAATCGTAAGTAAGGTAGATACCAGGCTTGAGATTCATTCAAAGAATCCACTGGAAATAAAGTCCACCAACAAAGGAGGCGACTTACAAAACATTTGCTCGGCCAATGTCTGAACATTACTCGTTAGTGTGATACCCACACCAGAGAGGAGTGATAGAAGAAATAGAGAAGATCCAAAGAAGAACAGCAATTTTCTTTACCGTTTTATTCAGTAATCGCGAAAGCAGACGCAGCAAGACAGGTGTTTTGCATTACGGCATGGTCTACTGCTAAAATTTCTAGAGTGCTCGTTTCTAGAAGAGTCAACCAATGTATTGCTTCCTCCCATGTATAACTTGCGAAAAGACCATGAAGATCAAATTAGAAAGATATCTGTGTAACAAAGACAGTGTAAGTGATGGTTTGCGTGTATGTGATGTTCCGTACAATGGAGGAGGCGCAATACCTTCTAGCCGCAAAAAGACGCAAGAGGGGCAGAAAATCACACATGCAAAAATCACCAAACAAATTCACGTAAACAAATGCACAAATGAATTTAAAAATTAGCCTAAATTATTGAAACACGATGAGCTAAGCGTCAAAACGTAAATAACTGGACAATCGTTCTTCCTGCGAACCATTCGCAGCTGGAACAGGAAAAGGGGGAAGCTATAATTGCACACAAAGTACCCTCCGCCACACGCCATAAGGTGGTTTGCAGAGTATAGATGTAGGTGCAATAGATATAGTCCTACTAAAAGCGGTACATCCTTACCATCCTCCGATCTCGAAACTAACTTACACAACCAGCTACATAAGGACCTACAGTTTAACATGTACTTTAAACGACCTAAGACATTGCATTTTCTATATAAACCAATCATCAACAGAAGTGAAGGAAGGAGTAAGTCATTAAGATTCACAAAATCATCGGGCGATCGAACTCCGGTCCGTTGAGTCCGTAGTCTGGAACTTATTCGCTACGCCAGGAGTCATACTCCGTAAGAGAAAACCAACTCTCTGTTGTGTTAACTAATTGTTGTGACTCTAACAACTGATTGAGAGATGTCTGATAAATTAGATTCCCGCTACCTGCACTGTGCCCCACGCAATTGCATGCGAACTAATCTAAACTTGTTGGCAGTGTTTTTTGCTTTCCAGACTTCATGCCCAGTACCACATGATGGAAATATGTTTCTCATTGATTTGAAATCGAAATATTTGAAAATGTCCACAGCACCACGTCAACGTCAACACTACAGTGCCATAACTGAGAACGATCCTAAGCACAGTTCCCGCTGAGTTATAATTTCTCGGTGCATCAGTTTTCGTGACGCGAAATGCTCCTCAGTTTAGAGTCATCTTCGGCATTCAGTTACCACGTGTAAGGCCAAAATAACTCAATGTGAACCAATGTCAAGCTTAAATCCTATGTTTAAATCCAGAGTTAAGCATCTCATGCTGCAGGCTATTGTCACTTATCTGCTGCGGTTTCCGGTACGTGTAGTGGCTAACAACAGTGTGCACACTTCTGCAGTTTATCTTTGTCGATGAACACCTCGTTCTTGCGTGTAAGGAAATAAGTCACTGCTTTGTATGTCCGCCCCAGTAGCTGAGTGGTCAGCGTGACGGATTACCGTCCTCTGGGCCCGGGTTCGATTCCCGGCTGGGTCGGAGATTTTCTCCGCTCAGGGACTGGGTGTTGTGTTGTGTTCATCATCATTTCATCCCCTATCCGGCGTGCAGGTCGCCCAATGTGGCGCCGAATGTAATAAGACCTGCGATATGGCGGCCGGACCTGCCCCGCGAGGGGCCTCCCGGCCAATGACGCCAAACGCTCATTTCCATTTTCCACTGCTTTGTATAGCAATGTGTCTGCTTGTCGGCTAGCTGTAGATTTGCAAACAAGTTCCGGCTGCTAACCGAAATGCCCAGTCGATCTTGGTTCACAGACACACAGTTTTTAAAGAGAGGAATAAACTGTGTTTATTTTAGAAAGCAATTAAGTCTGCGGCGGAACGGACTGCGCATGAAAATTAACAACCTGAATGGACGATGAAGTTCTGCTGGGATCACATGGGAATGAAAGATACACTTTCACGGTACGTGTGGTGGACTGCGGCCATAGCTTATCGCATCCTCTGGAGCTTCCGGCAAAAATTACTCGAAAAGAATTAAATTCACTGCAATATTACCGTATAGTAGGAAGCATCGGGTTGCTTAAGGCATAGGGCTCCCATTCGAGAGGAACGAGGTTCAAATCTTCGTCCAGTTATCAATGATTTCCGTAGTTCCCTAAATCAGTTACTGCTAATTCCTTTGAAATGGACATAGCCAATTATGTTCTGCATCTGTGTCCAGTGGGAGTTTGTGTTCCGTGTTTACTGACCTCTTCGTCGACGAGTAGTGAAACTCTGCTCTTCCTTCCTTTAGGATCGGTCTAAAACCTCGTCGTCATCACGATCATTAATAACGGTGCACTAGCTCAGTTGGACAAGAAAGGACAGACATCTGCGAAGGACTTGGTGATGGAACCACCGAAGATCAGATGAGCACTATGGCGATTTTCACCATACATCTTCTGAACGAAACAACATTTTTTAAAAAATCTCCACGCCATCTCGTCTGTAATTGCCTTCGCAGCTGTATTATTGTTAGGTCGCAGCAGATAAACTACTATGAGATTGTTTGCATGTGTTGAAATACGAGGGTTGGAGAAAAATATGGAAGCAAGGTGAGAAATGCTTGCTTGAACGTAAATGCAGATGCTAGCCAAGCCTTCAGGTTACACTGTTGTATTAGACCGCGAACGGCACATGCCCAATGTCGACAATACATTGCGCGTGTCTGTCGTGGTCAGAACATTGTTCAGTGTTGTTGTGAGTGCAGTATGGCGGAGTGAAGTGAATTCAAACGTTGGCAAATCGCTGGTGATCTTATGGCTGGGGCTTCCCCAACCAAGGAACCGAAGTGTTCGATGTTTCAAGGGACGTCGTATTGAAGATCTATCAGTTACGGGGAAAACGGAAAAATATCATCCGCTAAGCTGCAACGCGAACGAAAGTGTGTGTTAAGTTATCGTGATGGACAGTCGTTGAAGACGATTTTGACGAAAAATAAGAGGACGACAGCTGCAAAAGTCATTGAAGAACTGACTGTCGGTGAACTCTGTCACCATCAAAACAACACGAAGGGAGCTTCGTAATCAAGGAATGTAGGATGAGGTGGGACTCCAAAACCACTCATCAGTAATGCAAATGCCCGTGATAGGGAAACGTGGTGCCGAAGCCATAAAACCAGGACTACTCGTACTGAGAAATGGAAGAATGTCGTTTGGTCGGATGAGTCTTGTTTCACGTCGTTTCCAACTTCTGGTTGAGTTTGCGTCCTAAGAGTGAAATATGGCGGTAGCTGGATGATGACTTGGGCAGCCATATTGCAGTATTTCTTGGTCCCTATGGTTACTCTGCAAAGTAGCATTCCTACCAAGGATTATATGACTATTTTGTCCATCCCACGGTACAACGTTTGTATCCCAATAGTGATGCTGTGTTCCAAGATGACAGGACCCGTGTTTACACAGCTCTCATCCTAAAGGACTGGTATAGTGAGCACAAGGATGAATTGTCGCAGCGGTCAGCAACAGTCCAATGTCGGTTTTGACGCGCCATGCGAGGCGTAAAGTTGTCTGTCGTGCAGCCCTCAATGTTACAGGAGTGGGCCTTCGTTGAACGGTTCGCACGCTGACACTCGCTGAAGGCCCAGTACTGAAATCTGAAGCAATTTGTGGAAGGGTTGCACTTGTGTCACGTTGAACGATTCTGTTCAGTCGTCGTTGGTCCCGGTCTTGCTAGATCTTTTTTCGGCCTCAGCGAAGTCGGAGATTTGATGTTTTACCGGATTCCTGATATTCACAGTACACTCTTGAAAAGGTCGTAAGGGAAAATCCGCACTTCATCGTTGCTTCGGAGATGCTGTGTCCCATTGCTTGTGCGCCGACTATAACACCACGTTCAAACTCACTTAAATCTTGATAACCTGCCATTGTAGCAGCAGTAACCGGTCTAACAACTGCGCCAGACACATGTTGTCTTATATAGGCGTTGCCGAACACGGCGCCGTATTCTGCCTGTTTACATGTCTCTGTATTTGAATGCGAATGCCTATACCAGTTTCCTTGGCGCTTCAGTGCATGGTATCATTTATACCGTACAGAAACTGAAGTTTTACATTCGTGTATTGCTCATAGTCTAGCACGACATATAGATGTGCAGGACTTGATCATTATTTTGAAAGAGTGATTGTCTTTTTATGAGCCATTACATAGTGGAGTTTCAGCTATGTCGAACTATAACACCCAGATATTTTTTTCTGATGCACCCTTGGCTTCAATTATCTCGTCTTTCAACAGGATAAATGTTCTTTTTGGTACGGATTTTAATAGCGCGCTCCACAATTTGGTAGCAGTCTGTTGCGGCTGCTGTCTTCGTTGGAATTTTTGACTGTTGTGGCTGTTGCAGTGGTGCAGAAAACGGTTTTAACAGGTCTGACTAATTCACGCCGTCACCGTTAACAGATACAATGAGATGCTAATTGAGACGGCTGTCAGATGGTCTCGCACAGCACCATCTTCGGCGGCGGCCGACTGTCTGCCCGGGCCTGCGCACTGCCGCCGCTTTCGTCCCCCCTCTGTCAAATCGCTCACTCTTCAACTCTTTAAAAAATCATACCCTCCCGGTGGGTATATCGGACTGAATGTTGTCTTGTTGAGGGTTTTCATAATGCAGCAGAAGCTTTCGTACGCATTCAGTCTGGCGAAGCGAATTATATGGAAAGCCCTCTTTTGTATAACGTGAGAATATGAGGTGTCAGTAACATTTATCTCAAATTCATTTGCTTTGTGTATTGCCAGCTGTACTGAATTACACTGACGGAAATGGTGTTACACCATGAAGCACCAGTCCGATGTTCATTAAAATTGGTGAAAATGTTCGTCACATTTCAGACTGAGTCCTGATTCGGTGGTATAGAGAATACTCCGAGAAATCAGAGTCTTACTTATGTTGCATTTATCGTGACTCTCCCGCCCAGCGCAAAATCTCAAGCGAATGGAAACTCATACATATAAGAACGGTAGAAGAACGGACCACAACATTAAAGACCAATATTCGTAACATTGTTTTGCTGCAGAATTCTTGAACATATAATGAGTTCGAATTTAGTACATTTCCTTGAGACTGAGAAGCTTATGTCCACGAATGAGCATGGTTTTAGAAAGCATCACTCGTGCGAAACTCAGCTTGCTTTTTCCTCACATTATGTCCTACAAACCGTGGATGGAGAGCAACAGGCAAATTCCATACTCCTAGATACCCAGAAAGTACCGGGTGATCAAAAAGTCAGTATAAATTTGAAAACTTAATAAACCACGGAATAATGTAGATAGAGAGGTAAAAATTGACACACGTGCTTGTAATGACATGGGGTTTTATTAGAACCACCCCATATCGCTAGACGCGTCAAGGATCTCTTGCGCGCGTCGTTTGGTGATGATCGTGTGCTCAGCCGCCACTTTCGTCATGCTTGGCCTCCCGGGTCGCCAGACCTCAGTCTGTGCGATTATTGGCTTTGGGGTTACCAGAAGTCGCAAGTGTATCGTGATCTACCGACATCTTTAGGGATGCTGAAAGACAACATCCGACGCCAGTGCTTCACCATAACTCCGGACATGCTTTACAGTGCTGTTAACAACATTATTCCTCGACTACAGCTATTGTTGAGGAATGATGGTGGACATATTGAGCATTTCCTGTAAAGATCATCATCTTTGCTTTGTCTTACTTTGTTATGCTAATTATTGCTATTCTGATCAGATGAAGCGCCATCTGTCGGACAGTTTTTGAACTTTTGTATTTTTTTGGTTCTAACAAAACCCCATGTCATTCCGAGCATGTGTGTCAATTTGTACCTCTCTATCTACATTATTCCGTGATTTATTCAGTTTTCAAATTTATACTGACTTTTTGATCACCCAGAATTTGCCAGGGTGTCTCACTGCAGGCTCTTATAGGTCCGAGGATACGGAATACGTTCCCAAACGTGTGAGTAGCTCGAAGACTTTTTGAAGCAATAGAACCCAGTACGTTGTTCCTGATCAAAAATGGCTCTAAGCACTATGGGACTTAACATCTGAGGTCATCAGTCCCCTAGACTTAGAACTACTTAAACCTAACTAACCTAAGGACATCATACACATCCATGCCCGAGGCAGGATTCGAACCTGCGACCGTAGCGGCAGCGCTGTTCCGGACTGAAGCGCCTAAAACCGCTCGGCCACAGCTGCCGGCTTGTCTCTGGTAGCGAGTGTGCATCAGACAAGGGTATCGTCAGGAGTGCCCCAGGAAGTGTGATAGAACCACTCTTATTCTTTTTATACACAAAATGTCAAGTTGGTGTGTGAATGTCAGTTTTCTGGAAATGTAAAATAAATGCAAGATAATGCAGGACAGCAGAATAAAAAAATTCTCCGACATTCGAATACAGATTAGAAACGAGCTGCTAGACACATTCTCATTGATTAAATATCGACGCGTAACGTTGCAAAGCGATCTAAAGTGGAATGAACACGTCAGTTTGGTTGTAGGTAAGGCGAATGCTCGACTTCGTTCTGTTGGGAGAATTTTGGGAAAGTGTAGTTCATCCATATAGGAGACGCGGTATAAAATGCTAGTGCGACACATTCTTGAGTATTGTTCGAGTGTTTGGGGTCCGCATCAGGTCAGATTAAAGGAAGACATCAAAGCAATTCGGAAGCGTGCTACTAGGTTTGTTACCGATAGGTTAGATCTGCACGCAAGTAATACGGAGATGTTTCGTTAACTCAGATGGGAATATCTGGAGGGAAGACGACGCTCTTTAGGCTAAGTAGCATTGTGGAGATGTAAGGAACTGACACTTGAGGCCGACTGCGGAACAGTTCTACTTTCCCCAACAAACATTTCGAGTATGGACCACGAAGGTGATATGCGAGAAATTAGGGCTCGTACCGAGGCTTTTAGACAGTCGATTTTCTCTCGCTTTATTTGCGAATGGAACAGGATAGGAAACGACTGGTAATGGTTTGTGGTACCCTCCGCCATGCACTGTACGGTGGCTTGCGACGTATGTGGATGTAGCTGTATTTTAAATGTCCAGTCGGAACTAATTTCATCGACATCAGTAGAAGGGGTGACCCCCTCTGTGCCATGGGAGCAATATCTCCAAATACACTCCTGGAAATGGAAAAAAGAACACATTGACACCGGTGTGTCAGACCCACCATACTTGCTCCGGACACTGCGAGAGGGCTGTACAAGCAATGATCACACGCACGGCACAGCGGACACACCAGGAACCGCGGTGTTGGCCGTCGAATGGCGCTAGCTGCGCAGCATTTGTGCACCGCCGCCGTCAGTGTCAGCCAGTTTGCCGTGGCATACGGAGCTCCATCGCAGTCTTTAACACTGGTAGCATGCCGCGACAGCGTGGACGTGAACCGTATGTGCAGTTGACGGACTTTGAGCGAGGGCGTATAGTGGGCATGCGGGAGGCCGGGTGGACGTACCGCCGAATTGCTCAACACGTGGGGCGTGAGGTCTCCACAGTACATCGATGTTGTCGCCAGTGGTCGGCGGAAGGTGCACGTGCCCGTCGACCTGGGACCGAACCGCAGCGACGCACGGATGCACGCCAAGACCGTAGGATCCTACGCAGTGCCGTAGGGGACCGCACCGTCACTTCCCAGCAAATTAGGGACACTGTTGCTCCTGGGGTATCGGCGAGGACCATTCGCAACCGTCTCCATGAAGCTGGGCTACGGTCCCGCACACCGTTAGGCCGTCTTCCGCTCACGCCCCAACATCGTGCAGCCCGCCTCCAGTGGTGTCGCGACAAGCGTGAATGGAGGGACGAATGGAGACGTGTCGTCTTCAGCGATGAGAGTCGCTTCTGCCTTGGTGCCAATGATGGTCGTATGCGTGTTTGGCGCCGTGCAGGTGAGCGCCACAATCAGGACTGCATACGACCGAGGCACACAGGGCCAACACCCGGCATCATGGTGTGGGGAGCGATCTCCTACACTGGCCGTACACCACTGGTGATCGTCGAGGGGACACTGAATAGTGCACGGTACATCCAAACCGTCATCGAACCCATCGTTCTACCATTCCTAGACCGGCAAGGGAACTTGCTGTTCCAACAGGACAATGCACGTCCGCATGTATCCCGTGCCACCCAACGTGCTCTAGAAGGTGTAAGTCAACTACCCTGGCCAGCAAGATCTCCGGATCTGTCCCCCATTGAGCATGTTTGGGACTGGATGAAGCGTCGTCTCACGCGGTCTGCACGTCCAGCACGAACGCTGGTCCAACTGAGGCGCCAGGTGGAAATGGCATGGCATGCCGTTCCACAGGACTACATCCAGCATCTCTACGATCGTCTCCATGGGAGAATAGCAGC
Organism: Schistocerca americana; assembly: GCF_021461395.2. NCBI lineage: Eukaryota > Metazoa > Arthropoda > Insecta > Orthoptera > Acrididae > Schistocerca > Schistocerca americana. The sequence continues at coordinate 750,784,282 of NC_060130.1, read as the reverse complement.
CTGCATTGCTGCGAAAGGTGGATATACACTGTACTAGTGCCGACATTGTGCATGCTCTGTTGCCTGTGTCTATGTGCCTGTGGTTCTGTCAGTGTGATCATGTGATGTACCTGACCCCAGGAATGTGTCAATAAAGTTTCCCCTTCCTGGGACAATGAATTCACGGTGTTCTTATTTCAATTTCCAGGAGTGTATCATCTGGAGGAAGTTCTTGTCGTGCCTAAAACACATGCTGTGTCAGTTCATGTAGAATGGAGATTGGAGTCTGGTATGAAAATATACGTCTTCCCACCACATCCAAAACATGCGTCCTGAGTGACAGATCAGGAATCCGGGCAGGCTAGTCTAGGATCCGTACATTCTTCAAGGCGTTTGTGATGTGAAGTGCGGTGTGGAGTCTTCCATTATCCAGCTCGAATATACAATTTGGTTTCACTTCATGATGGATGTGACAGTAGGACTTGCCATTCTTGCCACACGCTGGCCAGCATGAAAGTTAAAACATCTCACACATTTAATGTGATGAACATCTCTACCATGTTTGATAAGTATCGAACTGGCGCATTGCCATCAGTGTAATTCAGCATAGCAAGCGACACAGAAAGCGAGAAGTACCAAATCAGTCCTCATGTCATAACTAAGATCTTCCCACACCATGATTCCAGGAACTGCGAAAGCATGAGTCTCGAGAACCGCTGCTCCCTTTAGCCTTTCACCAGAACAGCACAGAATGCAATTCAGCGCCTAAGGTGACTCTGGCTCTGCACCATGAAAACCCTTGCTATCTGTGCTAGGGCATCAGCCGTGAACGACGTCACCCCGAAATCTTAACAGAGCTTTTAATAATTTGTTACCGACGGTTCGTAGCGGCATCCTTTCTGTAAACCTTCCCCGGACTCCAGCTGTTGTCATAGGTCTATTCGTCAGAGCCAGTCGAACATTTTTGCGATCATTTCGTGGTATTCTCATTGTGAAAAAGCACCCGTGCCTACTCTTCTAGCCACGCTCTAGTCCACCTCGTCATCACTTGACCTACAGCCATTGCCAACCGTTTGTGCTCCCTATCAGTATGATGTTCCTATGTCCATCATGCCAATTCGCCCTTCTTCAAAGTCCGACAGAAGATGATGGCAAGCTGTACGTGTACGTCATCTGGGCACGCCACCCTTTCGCTATAGTAACATTAGACACACCCAACAGCCACCATGTAATCACACCATTATTCCATCTGTGGGAATGTTTTTTTTTTTGTACTGAAAAACGCTCACGTAAAGATGATGTTTTAATTAACACATCCGACAGACGTGGATATACTGGAGTATGTTTGGTAGCATTCAGTCAAGGTGTTCTTGATCAAATACTTTCCATTTCTAGCAGTGTATTCTTAATTGAGATATGGAATACGTAGCTGACGATTACATCTACATACATACTCCGCAACCCACCGTACGGTGTGAGTTGGTGTGAGGCGGAGGGTACGATGTACCCTTACCAGTCATTTCCTCTCTTATTCTAACCGCAAATGGAGAGAGAGGAAAACGACATCTATACACACTATCGCTCAAAAGTTATCGAACGCCCTGAAAGTAAAGTAAAAAAGCTAGTTGTCAAATTCAAATACGAATTATCTAAATTGTTTTCCCAGTATCATGCTCAATATAACGTTGAAGCGTAGTGTTTCACGTTTTTAAAGATGAAATCCTTCAAAACATAAATTTCCGTTGTTATGCTGTTCAGTTTCCAAATATTGCATGCCGCTAATTTTGTATTGTGGTGGCATAATATAATCTTTCCTCTGTAGAGGGCATTTATAGGACGTCATCTAATCTGTAAACACAGTTTCAGGTAAGAAAGGGGCATGTAGTTATGCACGAGATGTCAAAGAAAAAAATGGCTCTCAGCACTATGGAACTTAACATCTGAGGTCATCAGTCCCCTAGAACTTAGAACTACTTAAACCTAAATGACCTAAGGACATCACACTCATCCATGCCCGAGGCAGGATTCGAACTTGTGACCGTAGCGGTCGCGCGGTTCCAGACTGAAGCGCCTAGAACCGCTCGGCCACAACGGTCGCCTTGAGATATCAAAGAGTGAACTTTAGTGAGTGCTCTGTGTAAACATCAATAATGGGACGAAGAAATGAGCTTTCAATAGAAAAACGTTCTGCAATAGTGTCTTTACGTGCAGCCGGTTTTATTATGCGACAAATAGCACGCCAAAAACATAATTCCTTGAGATGTGTCCATTATACCTTGCAAAGGCATGCGGATACTGGCCAGAATATGGACCGACCTTGAAAGAGTAAGGCCAAAAGTCAAATAAAAAAGTGATGGCAAGTATATAATAGTCATAAGTAAACGTGACCGCTTCAAAACAGCGCCTGTTTTAGCAGCAGAATGCGGCGGGGCGGAGTCGGTCGTCTGCGTTTTTGTTAACACTTTCGTACAGCTCACCTACCTCGATAGGATTCTTGCCGATGTTCCTTCACTCTGTGGTAGCAGATACATGCTAGGCAGTGTAAAGCAGCGTTGATGAAACCACAACCTAATACCTACCACACAGATTCCGCGTAAATCTAGTTGAAAGTCAGTTCCTGAAAGTTCATGATTAAAAAAATCAGGCGTTTGGGATGTTCAGTCTAATTGCAGAAAAGCGTTAAAATTAGATTAACTCTGCTTTTTATTCATATTTAAGCACATGAAATGGCTAGCAAATCCGTATTTAATATGGTAAAACCTTATCATTCAAGGTTCACTGTATGTATAAGAAATATTCACTCAAGAAGCAGCCAGAATTTTAGTAAGTCCGACCCGACTAATTTTCACGTTCTACCAATCACAGACCCACAACTATTCGCGAGTTAAACATTCGGTCGTTTCAGTGGTTTTCTTCGTAAGAGGTGCTCTCCAAAATATTCCGTACAGAGCACGAAACACGTCACGCGGAGTTGTTACTACGATCAGAAAGTTCACACGCTCATAGCTCTCAAACTTATATTAAAAAGTTCGTAACTCCAGTCGCTTCAGTCACGATATGTTCGAACTGAAATTAGCTCACTATTTCCTCATCTTACAGAGTATTTTAAAGGAGCGATCTAACATCGTGTTATCCGTAGACCGGCTAGCAAGGGACTCTTCTCGAGGTACGTAGAATCGTCGTTCAGTCAGCTTCAGATGCCGGACCTCTAAATTGTCTCAATAGTGTCCGCGAAAAGAACGTCGTCTTCCGTCAATAGATTCCCATTTGGGTGCTCGAAGCATCTCCGTAAGATTCACGTGTTGATCAGACCTACTAGTAATAAATCCAACAGCATGTTTCTGAATTGTTTCGATATCTTCCTTTAATACAACGTGGTGGGTATGCCAAACTCAAGAATGGGTTGCACCATTGTTCTATACGCAGTATCCTTTGTAGATGAGCTATACTGTACTAAAACTCTCCGAATTAACCGAAGACGACCATTCGTCTTCAGTACTACCGTCCTTGCGTGATCGTTCCATTTCATATCGCTTTGCAACGATACGCCTAGATATTTACTCGAAATGACTGTGTCAACCGGCACATCGCTAATACTCTATTCTCTTAATTAACTTTTATTTTCCTACATTTAAGCAAGCTGCCATTCATCAAACCAAATAGAATTTTTTTCTGCGTCGTACTGCGTCCTTCTACAGTCAGTCAACGGTGATAACTTCCCGTATAGTACAGCGTCATCGGCAAACACTCGTAGATTATTGCTCACCCCGTCTGTCAGCTCATTTAAGTATATAGAGAACCAGAGAGGTCCTATCGCACTTCTTTGGCGCAGACCTGACGACTCCTTGTCTCTGAACACTCGCCGTCCAGCACAAATTAATAAATTTTGTTACTTTAGAAGCTTCGAGCCACTCACAAGCTGCAAAACTATTCTGCACGTTCGGACCTTCGTTAACAGTCTGCACTGGGGCGCCATGTCAAACGCTTCCTGAAAGTTTAGAAATATGGAATCTGCCCGGTGCTCTTCATCCAAGGTTCGCAGTATGTCGTGCAGGAAAAGAGCAAGATGAGTTTCACACGAGCTCTTGTTTCTAAACCCGTTCTGATTTGTGGGCCGAAGTTTTATAGCTCAAGGAAATTATTATATTCGAACTTAGAATATGTTGAAGAATTCGCATCTAATCAGAATTCAGAGATCGTCAGCTTAAGTGGCGTTTGGTACTTCCAATGTTGCAATTTTTTAAACGAAAGGGAAAGACTATAAAAATTCTCTTATCTATATTTCGTCATTTTATTGACCAGTATGGCCGGCCGCGGTGGCCGAGCGGTTCTAGGTGCCACAGTCTGGAACCGCGCGACCGCTACGGTTGCAGGTTCGAATCCTGCCTCGGGCATGGATGTGTGTGATGTCCTTAGGTTAGTTAGGTTTAAGTAGTTCTAAGTTGTAGGGCACTGATGACCTTAGAAGTTAAGTCCCATAGTGCTCAGAGCCATTTGAACCATTTGACCAGTATGGATTTCAGAATGAACCCTAAAGACACTGCCAGGAGAAACTATTGGGCAGTCTGTGTGTCTCATTCCTTAGATACGTAAGTGTAAATAACAATAAAGATTCGTTGCTCATTTGTAGTACGTACAACGCTTGCTGAAAAGCACGGTCTGCGGACAAGCATTTTTGTTGCTCTTTTGGTATTTATAAAAGATTGCTCGGCGAACTCTCAAAAAAGGAGGATCAATTGTGGAGGCTGTGTGTCCTGTCCACAGACTGGTTACACGTGGTCTCTAGCCTCGAATTAAATGCTGGGACTGAAACTTGTCCTGCAGGCTCCTATCGCCAGTCTGTTGTTCTCATAGTGATCTGAGTCAGCTGCGACACGAGACATTTTAGGTAATATAATCAGCTTCAGTTCTTATCATTTTTCCTCGGCTATCATGTTTAACTGTTCTTACTCCTGCTTACCGACGTGATTCTGCTATCCAGTCAGTTTTCTGACCGATCCGTACTACGCTAGGTTGGCCATACTGCGTTCGTTTCGAACTGTTGGAAAAGTTTTAAGCATTAGCTTTAAAAACAGAAGATGAGAATTGTGTTGCCGTCAGAACAGTATGATATTGATGCACAGGACACTAAAAAGAACGCGGGCCAACTTGACGTAGCAACGTGATACGTCCGCCAAGAATGGTCTATTGTACTGGTCTGAACTTATGACTAAAGCTTTTGTTTCACAGCCCGTGGCTTTCTTGCGAAAATATGCTTCTACGTTTCAATTTACAGACGGGCTCCGCAGCTAACAAAGCCTTCCGCCAATATTCCTACTGGCCATTAGCTTCAGGGGGCTAACAAAGAAGATAAAGGATACAATAGTGTCACAAACAGTGAACGCGACTTGTAACAAACAAGATGTTACAGTGATTAAGGGCCAAAAATCGAATTCGAAACGAACCAGGTTCCAATTACCGTTCGGCCGTTCTAATTTAGTTTTTCCATAGTTTCCCTAAATTATGTTGAGGATGTGCTTGTGTGATTCATCGTACATTGCCTCAGCTGATTTCTGAATACTTATAAAGTCCGATTCACATAGTCTAACAACCTTAACATCGATGGGTCGTTAAGCTCTACAATTAATTTTGTTGTGATTATCATATGCATTTTTATCAGAGGTGACGGAACTCCTGTATCTTTAAGGCATTGGTATTGCAATGCGTGTGAGCCAGGGATCGGACAGACATCTGTGAATGGCAGATTTGGAGCTGTATGAACAGCCTTGGTTAGACTGCACTTGAGTAGGCATGAAATATTGGAAGGAGAAACTCTGTTTAATACCATCATCCTAAAGGTTACGTTAGTTAGGCGTGTTGTAATTGTCTAAAATGGAAAAATGTGATTCGACCTGTAACGTATTCTAATACCTTTATAATCAGACGGCAGTTTCGTGGACGTGAAGTCTGGTGCATGCCAGTTTGTGAGCTTGGTAACGTATCCTTAGTATGAACGTGGCTGGAACATTTAGTGTTAGTGAGTTATTTCCAGTGAGAGTAATAATCCCCGTTTGTCCACAATTCATAAATTCATCCAAAAACACACCCTAAATCGTTCTGTATATTCGATCCAAAATGGCGTGACGCCACGCCACTCCATAAGACCGGTAAGTTAACAGTGAGTTGTTGGTGAGATTTATGCCCCTTCAGGTACCTTGTCACATATATCCTACCTCGGAAGTTTTAGTGCACCCACGAAGGTATTCACGTATGTTCCGTACCCGACAGCCATCTCTTGTCATTGTGCTACGACGTAATTAGCACTCGTGCAGCAAATAGTTTGCTAGCCTGTTTTATGCAACACCACCTAGCGACAGTGTTTGAAGCACGTTTTTATTTTCTACGTGCTAGGGAGGCTGGACACAGCATCTCCAGCCGTAAATCTTGCCAGTATTTCTGTTGCTGTCTGGTTTTTACGACTGTAGTGGGGCAGCATTGTTTTCGAGGACGCTGGGTGCTGGGGGAATTATGCCGCGCCATTTGAGAAGTGACGCACGCGTAAATCAAGGCGCAGCGGGCGCCTTCTTGAGGTGCTGTACTGGGGACCGCCCCGCCATACAAGAATGACCGCCGTATGCGTTTCTTTCAGATGCGTCCGTATTCAGAGCTCTTGTAAGTCATTCTTTCTGTGATCAGCACCCTAACCGTTTCTCTATCGCGGTCGCTTCATTCTTAGACGCCAATTTTACAAGTGCAGCCCTTAATACTTCGTTATAACAGCTGTCTGCATATCGAAGAAAAGACATTTGAACACCAAAACTGCTGCTAATTTACTGGCTGACTAGTTTCGGCGTTTGCCAAATTTCACAAACCGCCTGTTACAGAGAACTTTTTTTTATGAGCGGATATGGATAACAAAGGTATCAGTGACAAAATGGTTCACAAGGTAACTGCTTCCTTATTTGCATTTGGGATGTGGTTGATGAGGACAGTTCTGCTATTGTCATCTCATTTAGATTACTCTCCTATCTGCGTTAAAAGATGTCACAGGTGTACTTATACCTTACAGTACTTATGTGCATAATATGCGCATACATATTGTAAGGTGTAACTACATTTGTGACATTATATATATATGCATGTTGTCTCTCCTATGGTTCATCAAGCTCTGGACTTTCGGCAGATATTTGCAATTTTGCTTTTGCACCATGTAGCAGGTGTCAGCTCATACACATCCTACCCATCACGACGTCGTTTCGACGGCCAGTATCAACAGAATGCGTCGGTTTCTTTCCCGTTTGAAACAAAATTATATTTAAATAGGAATTTTACGTGCCCATTCGATAGAGCACTACCCGATTAGTCTGGTGGGACATTAGTTTTATCAATATGTAGCAACAGGAACAGAAAAACAGGAAGAATAATGAATACTCCAGCAGCGACTGAGTAGCGCGGTTTTGGTTGGCGGTAGCAGTCAAACGGGACAGGGCAGTGCTGTCGTTGCTGGAGTACTTGTTATTCCTTGCGTTTCACTGCCTCTGTAAAACGAATATCACACAAGACTAATTTTAATTTGGCTCCTCTGTCGAATGAGCACGTAAAATTCCACTTTCCTTAGTAATGGGAAACAAATCGACGCTTCCATCGACGCTGGATATTGCATGAAACTCCTGATGAGCAGCATTTGTTTGCGTTGACTCCATCTACACGATGCAAACACTGCAAAAACAAAATTGCAAATATCTGCCGAAGCACCAGAGAAAATACGCCTGACGACTGTTAGGAGAGATCCCTATATATATAGGCCCCGGCAGGTCTCTGGAGGGAGTTGGCAGCACATGTGCACACACATGTCACCTAATCCCTGTAAATTCTGGGGAGGAGGACGACGAGCTGTGACACCATGTTCAATCATATCCCAGATGTGTTCGATCGGGTTCAGATCGGGCGATTTGGGCGGCCAACACATCAATTGCAAATCGACACTGCGTTCCTCGAACCACTCCATCACACTCCTGGCCTTGCGACATGGCGCATTACTTTACTGAAACATTCTACTGCCATCGAGAAACATGGTAGTCACGAAGGGATGTACGTGGTTTGCAACCAGTGTACAATACCCCTTGGGAGACATGGTGCCTTGCACGAGCTCCACTGGACCCATGGACGGCCACGTGATTGTTCCCCAGAGCATAATGGAGCTTGTCTCCGTCCCGCAGTATAGATGTCAAGGAACTATTCCTCTGGAAGACGACGCATTCGCGCCCTGTCATCGACATCATAAAGTAGGTATCGGGATTCATTAGATTATCCAACGCGCTGTCACTGCGCCAACGTCCAATGCCGATGGTCCCGTGCCGATTTCAGTCGTAATTGCCGATGTCGGCACAGGCATGGATCGTCGGCTGCGGAGGCCCATCATTAGGAGTGTTCGATGCACTGTTGTTCAGACACACTAGTACTCTGCCCAGCATTGGAGCCTGATGTTAGTTCGGTCACAGTTCACCGCCTGTCCTCTTTTACTAGTCTGCCTAGCCTACGACGTCCGACATTTGTAATGAGGGGTAGCCGCCCAACACGACGATGTCTGGATGTGGTTTCACCTTGGTTTAGCCACGTGTTGAAGACACTCACCACAGCACTCCGCGAACACCCGACAAGTATCGCAGTTTCCGAATGCTCGTGCCGAACCTCCGGGGCATCACAATCTGCCCTCGGTGAAACTCATATAGATCGCGTGCCTTCCCCATTCTACACACGGACTGCACGCTCACCAATATTACATGCACCGTGCGTGTATCTGACTAGCAGTCATTCCTCGACAGATGACGCAGCTATCACCTAGACGGGTTTATATCGATAGTAGGTCGGCGGTCATTATGTTCTAGTTGATCTGTGTTGGCTCTGAGCACTATGGGACTTAACAGCTATGGTCAACAGTCCCCTAGAACTTAGAACTACTTAAACCTAACTAACCTAAGGGCATCACACAACACCCAGGCATCACGAGGCAGAGAAAATCCCTGACCCCGCCGGGAATCGAACCCGGGAACCCGGGCGTGGGAAGCGAGAACGCTACCACACGACCACGAGCTGCGGCCCTTGATCTGTGTATATAATCTTAATTGTGGTACCTTCATTTTCTAGCCTGATGTGACCCACCAATTGGATTACACTCATAACAAATTTTGTTTTCCGTAATAGATGGCTTGTGAAAATGGGCAAAACTAGTCAGCCAGTAAATAAACAGCAGCTTTGATGTTAAAATGTCTTTTCTTCAACATTTCAGAGGTGCAAGATGCTGCATATTGATATGAGGTCAAGAAAAGTGAGAAAGTAATGGGGCTATCGTCATTATTAATTACTTTATTCATATAAGCTGAATAAAATATTAGTCACCCCTCTTAAAAATGCAGACTGGTCGCATTGGTGTGCTGTAGCAGGTGTAGAAATGGTACCAGGCAGCCATGTAATACTCCACTGCTCCTCATGTCATGGTAGTGAAGTGATGCGTAAGTGCCAGTCGATTGTATGGAATTAGCTGAGTAAGATGGGTCGACGATGAGACGACGTAGAGTGACAGAAAAGAACTGCCGTGTTTGGTCGTTCAAATGATCCTACCGCGAATGATGTTGTCCGATTTGTTGGTTTATCAACACCGACTGTACAACGTGCTTACAAGGAATGGTGTACCACTTGGAATCAGGTAACACGACGTAAGACCAGTGGTCGTAAAAACATCCTAACCGATAGGGACCGGAAACACGTCCCACACACGCTCAGTGACAATTGGTTTTGAACACTACGAGAATTGCTACCAGTGAATAGAGATAAATCTCAACCTGTTTCCAACCGAACATTGGGAAGGGAACTGCATCCAATGGACATCTGTAGTTGAGAACCTCGCGAAAGGTCATGTCTCACAGTACGAGGTAAAGCCACGCGTCCTCAGTGATCAAATAACACAGAAATTGGACAGTAGCAGACTGGAGGTGCGTAGTGTCGTCTGTTTTGAAAAGATGCAAGTAGTCGAGAGCACTGACGGCCCGCTGAGGCGTTTATCCCGGAGTGTTTGCCAGTTATAATTGAGGTCTGAGGAGCTTCTGCGATGTTTTAGGGGTGGTTTTCGTACTATAGCATAAGGCCATTCATTCAGGTTTCCATGATGATGCTTACGTCTACATTCTCGGTGGCCAAATGTTGGCCTTTCATATACATCCTCATGATGAGTATGCAGTGGACAGCCCGCGTTTCAAGATGACAACAGCAGTGTGCACAGATGTTTATGCATACTTTCCTCGGTTTATGAACGTTCAGGCACCCTATTCTACCTCTAATGGCCCACCAAATCCCCCAGACCTTAATCCGATAGAAAATGTCTCATAGTATCTGCAACAGATGGTGAAACTAACACTCATCATCCACGTAATTTTGTAGCTGTACAGGATAAATCACCAGTGAACGGATTCAGCTCAATATGGCATACCTGAAGAAATTTGAGGAATCTTCACTTCGTCGAAGTGAGGCTATTATCAAGCCGAAAGACAGCTTTACATGGTATTAGTGAGGTGTCATCTGCAGATGACTTTCTGCCCAGTAGCATTGTGAAGCGACACTCAAGTAAAAGGTACGTAATATACTGGTCCCTGACGTTGTTTTAACGCTTGTCCCGTACCGGTGATTCATATTTGAACTATCTGGTACTGCAAGACTGGGCCCACATCTTCACCTTTCGGCGGCAGTGCTCGGCAATAATAATACAAAACATTAATATTTCAGGAAGGCATTCAGCGCACACTCCGTTGAAAAATGGAAGAGTCATTCTGTAGGGTCCTGTCACATTAATGCGACCGCTACCTGTGTTCAACATCAACGTGGAATAACAGCTCACAGACCGCAGGTGGCAGCACTAGCAGTAGATGGTATGTAAAGCGTGTCGGGGGACGCGGAAAACAGTGCAGCAGTTGCCGGTATATGGAAATGGAAAGATTTATCTGACGCCCAAAACGGCATGATCGTGGGCTTTCGGGCCAAGGGTGTTAGCACTTCCCGATGCAGCCAAGTTTGTAAACTGTGCTTGAAGTATACCGTGCATAGCAAAACGGCGCTATCCAAAACCGGCGCCGAGGAAACTGTGGTGACCTCCGGGTCATAGATGACGGAGGTGAACGACGGCTTCGGAGATGTGCAACTATTGATCAGCCGACCGCTCTGATGAACTAAAGTGCTCCCAACTGTGTCACCGCAACAACCGTTCAGCGAACGTTGCTGTGTATGAGTCTCCGCAGCAGCCACCTGGTTCATGCAGTCATGCTGACTGCTGATCATTGGCTACGACGGCTGGAATTTACACGCCTGTACCGCAACTGCACGTCCGCTGAGTGGCGACAGGTGGTCATTTCAAATGAATCACATTTTGTGATGCCGGCCGCGGTGGCCGTGCGGTTCTAGCGCTGCAGTCCGGAACCGCGGGGCTGCTACGGTCGCAGGTTCGAATCCTGCCTCGGGCATGGATGTGTGTGATGTCCTTAGGTTAGTTAGGTTTAAGTAGTTCTAAGTTCTAGGGGACTGATGACCTAAGATGTTAAGTCCCATAGTGCTCCATAGGATAGATGGCCGTTGGTGTGTGTGGCGTGAGACGTCTGAAAGCAAATACCTTGCAGCAGTCGTCGGAAGGGTATAGGCCGGAGGGCATTCCCTGGGTTATCTCGTCATTCTTCAAGGTACAGTGGATCAACACAAGAGTGCATCTATCCTTGGCGTCCATGTGCACCCTACATGCAGTTCGACTGTCCTCGGTATGGTGGCATTTGCCAGCAGGACAACGCAACGTGTCACACAGCTCACATTGTACGTGCAATGTTCCAAGAGCACCAGGATGAGTTTACTGTACTTCCCTGGCTATCAAACTCCCCAGATTTAAACCTAATCGTGATTCTGTGTTACCACCTGGATCGGGCTGCACACACCATGGAACCTCCAGCCGAGAAACGTATCGCAGCTGGCCACCGTACTGGAGTCGGCATGGCCCCACATCCCTGTCGGTACGTTTCAGAATCTCATTAACTCTCTCAGCGCGGACGGTCATCCAGTCTTAAGAAAAAGAAAATAGCTCAAATGGCTCTGAGCTCTATGGGACGTAACATCTGAGGTCATCAGTCCCCTAGAACTTAGAACTACTTAAACCTAACTAACCTAAGGACATCACACACATCCATGCCCGAGGCAGGATTCGAACCTGCGACCGTAGCAGTCGCGCGGTTCCGGACTGAAGCGCCTAGAATCGTGGCCGGCATTCTTTAGACAAGTGATCACGGTAATGTGACTGGACAATGTATACTGGTAGTTAAATGGTGTGTCCACACTATAAATCTCTCGATTCGAAAAATATACTTTTCCTGCCTTCGACGAATGCATGGCAAACACAGACACTGAAAGATTCACTGGGTAACTGTCATCAGTGCTCCGGTGCTATTTCTTTTGGAATTTCTAGCTATACTTTCAATTTCAATTTTGTAACGTGAAGTGTTCATGCCAAATAAATTCTGTTCTTGAAGTGTTTCGTTTTTTGTATCACCAGACAGTCTTCTAACGACCACAACACTGACGACAATAAGTGAGCACTATTCAGATCTAGAAAGAGCTATCTGCAAAAAGCAGCCATTTCAATATGTTATAAAAACAGATAGATCGAATAATCTGTTACTACATGCGCGTGGACGTGCCAACTTGAGGATCGTTGAAGTGCGATCCATTCTCCAGAAAAACTGTGTTTTGAGTTTGGGCCTTTAAGTTAAGTTTTCAGACGACTGCAATTGTCGGATAGCGGCATGGTTTAGTTAAGACCATTAACAGCTGAAACGGTATATAAAAGAACTTCGTAATTTAATGAAGAAACAGAACGAAAGAAACAACTTATTCTGAGACACAGTGTTCGACTTGTGCTTTTACCAGTGGGGGGGGGGGGGGGGGGAGATGTCTTAGGGGGTTAGAATAATTATATATGTTACTAGCTTGGACCGTGGCTTTACAAATGGTTAAACAGTTATTTATAAATAGATGTTAATGCCGAAACTCACTTTTCACGCGTAAGCACTATCAGAAAAGCCATCCCTTGTTATATCTTTAAAAGTACATTATAGGTAAAGCTTATTTACAAAATCATCTACATACAGATATACGAGGGGAATTCAAAAACTAAAGGCACATTTGTGAAAAGCTGTACTTATTCTGACGATAGAAAACTGAAACATGCGTTATTTTTCTACATAACCTCCCTGGACCTCAATGCAGTTTTCCCGACGTTTTACTAGTTTTTTTTACTTCATACGTTTATCGGTTGCATCTGTAACCAATTTTGCACCGCAGCAATGACGTCTTCATCACTTTGAAACCTTCTTCCCTGTAGTGCTTCCGTTAAGGGTCCAAACATGTGAAAACCGCTTGGAGCCAGGTCTGGACTGTATGGTGGATGTTCCAGCATCTCGTATCTCAATTCCTTTATTGCGTCGGCTGTCCGTTTGGCAGAATGTGGGCGAGCGTTATCTTGATGCCGGATGACACCTCTTCGCAGTTTTCCACGACGTTTTGATCTGATTGCAGGTTTTAGTTTCGTACGCAACACATCACAGCCACCATACAATACAGCCTCGTTTACGCTGGGGCGACGTCTTGCAACATTGTGGCATGCTACGGAAATGTGGCGTGCGTCGTCTTGTCGTTTAGTTCTAAGTGTTTTGAAATGCTTACCTACGACATAACACTTTTTCAAAATTAATAAGCATACGTATTAATAGTAGGACTGTATTAAAAACTTTCAGTGTTCGGCTCCACAAATTTAGATTATATGTGAAGTTTTACTCCAGTGCGTGGAAAATAAACATCCCAGGTTGGGATGCATAAACTAAAACCAGAGGATGGGATGGTCTGATGCAGAGGGGGGGAAATCCCCCCCCCCCCCACCCCCCACCCCCCTGCAAATCGCACACTGCTGAGACATAAGATCCTTACTTATACAGGTTCATCCGTGAGCTAGCACCGTTTTTAGCCGTCATCGTTCGGCATATGTTCACAATTACTGTCGTCACCTTCAGGCAATTATCTATAGAATCTACATGTTTCCCTGATAGCGTAATATAGAGTATTTTAGATTAAATCTCCGCTTAAGTAAACAATTACCTGATTAAACATTCCAAATTATTTGCGAGAAAAATCGGAATTAGTTCCCCGAGGGATAAAATTAATGTTTGCTTAAATTCATTACTGTCGTTCCTACTTTGTTTAGGAGTACATTGATATACGTGACGTCTGTGGTTTCGTAGTGAAAGATTTATAAGAGCTATTAAATGGTATTTCAAAGGATCAGTTACTCATAAACGGAAGTATGCGCCCTGGTTATCATTATCATTTCGGATAGAATTAATGACATCGAGCGGCGGATAGATCAACTAGGTTAAATTAATTCATAATCTCGGAACTCAGAGCCTTTTTAATGCCAGTATTGTGAAGGAATCAGTTCTACACGTTTTCGGAAAGCAAATCGGCGACTCGTAATACTCATAAGGGCAGGGCAGAAGAGACTGCAGCAGTTACCACCACTAAGGGTTGATGAAATTGCTCACCATGTACTTTCCGCCTGAGCAAATAAATTAAGAGGAAACTCCAGCTCGTTCCAGCGACGTAGACGTAAGTGGGTACGGTATTCCTGAAGATAAAGCATTTGTTGGTAAAGCCGTGCCGGTGAGATAAATTGAAAGGCGAGAGAGCAGAGCCGGCGGATATGAGAGGCAGCCAATAAGTGTCTGAGAGCCGCAGGCAGCACGAGTCGCACAGAGCTGCCGCAGTCTGTGGGATCAGCACCAGTCTTACGAGTGCACATTTCGAACTGAAAAGAGCTCACCAAGTTTCTGTGACTTAAATACCTAACATTTGGAGCTTCTGTGTTGAAAGCGTATCCGAACCCCCATCTTCAGTCCATCACTGTCACTTCCAACATCGCTAAGAAGTGGGAGGAGGTTGAAAGACAGACTTTAACGTTATTTATCGAATAACATTACGGCAGTGGAACACGAAATGTTATAAACTTAGCGAAAAATATAAAAAGGGATGAGAAAATTGTTTTACAGCACCGATGTTTCTGTACGCAAATCGGTAGCAATGTGGCACGTTATCGGACTGGAGTGACTTCATTTTTCTTTCTTTCGGAGTAAGTACCACCAACTGATGCAATACATGAAATTTTGATACCCACGGGTCTCTCATGGGCGAGCTTTATAAATGTGGCATGCTGATGGTGCAAGCTGTTCTTTTTTTTCGAGAAAATTGTAGGCCTGCTATTAGAGACTGCAGTCAAACACTACCCACAGTTATGCCTGTGACAGTCTGCTAAATAATCCCATAAATAGGCAGCACATTGGCTTCCAGACATTTACGTTCGCTGGTCAACGCAGTCTACAAAAGTTTACATCAACAATCAATTTTATTTGTGTTGCCAAGATTGGCAAAGTTTTTGAATAGTTCGAAATATAGCGCCTACTTCAGTGTGAGATGCTTTTAATAATTTCCACATCGAAACTCTTTCTCGGAATCTGGCAGAAAACCCAAAGGGATTCTGGTCGTACATAAAGCACACCAATGGCAAGACGCAGTCAATACCTTAACTGCGCGATAACAACGGTGAAGTCACTGGTGATAGTGCTACTAAAGCAGAGTTATTAGACACGGTTTTCCGAAACTCCTTCACCAAAGAAGACGAAGCAAATATTCCTGAATTCCAATCAAGAGCAACTGCCAAGATGAGAAACATAGAAGTAGGGATCCTCGGTGTAGCAAAGCAGCTTAAATCACTTAATAAAGGCACGGCCTCCGGTCCAGATTGTATACCAGTAAGGTTCCTTTCAGAGCATGCAGATACAATAGTTCCATATTTAGCAATTATATACAACCGCTCGCTCACAGAAATATCCGTACTTAAAGACTGGAAAATTGCTCAAGTCACACCAATACCCAAAAAGGGAAATAGGAGTAATCCGCTGAATTACAGGCCCGTATCACTAACGTCGATTTGCAGTAGGGCTTTGGAACATTTACTGTGTTCGAACATTATGAATTCCCTCGACGAAAACGATTTATTGACGCATATTCAGCACGGATTCAGTAAATATCGTTTTTGTGTAACACAACTAGCTCTTTATACTCATGAAGTAATGAGTGCTATCGACAAGCGATGTCAAATAGATTCCATATTTTTAGATTTCCAAAAGGCTTTAGACACCGTTTCTCACAAGCGTCTTCTAACCAAACTCCGTGCCTACGGAATATCGCCTCAGTTGTGCGTCTGGATTCGTGATTTCCTTTTAGAAAGGTCACAGTTCGTGGTAATGGACGGAAAGTCATCGAGTAAAACAGAAATAATATCTGGCGTTCCCCAGGGAAGCATTATAAAAAATAGTTCAAATGGCTCTGAGCACTATGGGACTCAACATCTGTGGTCATCAGTCCCCTAGAACTTAGAACTACTTAAACCTAACTAACCTAAGGACATCACACACATCCATGCCCGAAGCAGGATTCGAACCTGCAACCGCAGCAGTAGCGCGGTTCCGGACTGAGCGCCTAGAACAGCGAGACCACCGCGGCCGGCCGGAAGCATTATAGGCCCTCTATTGTTCCTGATTTATTTTTTAACGACATAGGAGACAATATATATATATATATATATATATATATATATATATATATATATATATATTGTAAGTAGGCTGTTTATGTTTTCTCTTATTGGCAACGTTACGTAGCGCTCTGTATGAAAATCACTGGCTGTGCTGTGTGCAGTCTGTGGCTAGTTTGCATTGTTGTCTGCCATTGTAGTGTTGGGCAGCTGGATGTGAACAGCGCGTAGCGTTGCGCAGTTGGAGGTGAGCCGCCAGCAGTGGTGGATGTGGGGAGAGAGATGGCGGGGTTTTCAAATTTGTGAGACTGGATGTCATGAACTGCTATATATATTATGACCTTTGAACACTATTAAGGTAAATACATTGTTTGATCTCTATTCAAATCTTTCATTTGCTAACTATGCCTATCAGTAGTTAGTGGCTTCCGTAGTTTGAATCTTTTATTTAGCTGCCAGTAGTGGCGCTCGCTGTATTGCAGTAGTTCAAGTAACGAAGATTTTTGTGAGGTCAGTGATTTGTGAAAGGTATAGGTTAATGTTAGTCAGGGCCATTCTTTTGTAGGGAGTTTTGAAAGTCAGATTGCGTTGCGCTAAAAATATTGTGTGTCAGTTTAAGCACAGTCCTGTATAATTTTACTAAGGGGACGTTCCGGCTATTTGACCATCTTCTTCTGTGCGGATGCACAAACAGTGCCCGAACTCTTACGGAAATCGGCAAAAAGCCGCGAGTAATGAGTATAATGGGCAAGGGCACTATGAATATAGTGCGGGACAATAAGTTGTGAATTGGGTCTCACGGGAGGCGTGCCAAAGATAAGTCCCTGCAGTAAGACTATCCTCTGTGTCCTCGGTGGCTCGGATGGATAGAGCGTCTGCCATGTAAGCAGGAGATCCCGGGTGATTTTCAACTGTCGCTGTTGCCTTATATCATCGCCTGTATGCAGCTAGGGGTATTCATTTCATTGTAATTTCTGAGTAGCCCTATTAGATTGTTTGCATATGATGCTGTCATTTACCGTCTTGTAAAGTAATCAGATGACCAAAACGAATTGCAAAATGATTTAGATAAGACATCTGTATGGTGGGAAAAGTGGCGATTGACCCTGAATAAAGAAAAGTGTGAAGTTATTCACATGAGTACTAAAAGAAATCTGCTAAATTTCGATTACGCGATAAGTCACACAAATCTTAAGCCTGTAAATTCAACTAAATACTTAGGGATTACAATTACAAATAACCTAAATTGTAGCGATCACATAGATAATGTTGAGGGTAGAGTCATCCAAAGACTGCGATTCATTGGCAAAACACTTAGAAGGTGCAACAGGTCTACTAAAGAGAGTGCTTACACCACGCTTGCCCACCCTATTCTGGAGTAGTGCTGTGCGGTGTGGGATCCGCGTTAGGTGGGACCGACGGATGACCTTGAAAACGTTGAAAGAAGAGCAGCTCGTTTTGTATTATCGTGAAATAGGGGAGATAGTGCCACAGACATGATACGTGAATTGGAGCGGCAATCATTAAAAAAAGGCCTTTTTCGTTGCTACGGGATCTTCTCATGAAATTTCAGTCACTAGTTTTCTTCTCAGATTGCGAAGACATTCCGTTGGCACCGACCTAAATAGGGAGAAATGATCATCACGATAAGATAAGAGAACTCAGGGCTCGCACAGAAAAATTTAAGTGCTCGTTTTTCCCGCACGCCGTTCGAGAGTGGAACGGTAAAGAGACAACTTGAAGGTGGTTCACTGAACCCTCTGCCAGGCACTTTATTGTGAATAGCAGAGTAATCACGTAGATGTAGATTACGCATGAGTTGGTAGCAAGATACTTTCTCTTAGAGGAATTTCCATCTTAGTTTCGTCTTATGCAACGATAATCTTGTACACGTTTGTCAGCGCTTAGTAGCATAGCAGTGTGTTGTGTGGCAAAGTTGGAGCGAAAAGCTGTCCCTTTGAATTTTATAAGACGTGTTAGTAATCCATATAGGCTTCACATTTCTCAAATGTGTACTGAAGGCTGACAAAGAAGGAGGGATTGAAGCTCAAGCTGTTTCACACCATACATCCAGAACGTCTTTGGAGGACCATAAAAAATTTCTCCACAA
Source organism: Schistocerca americana (assembly GCF_021461395.2). Lineage (NCBI taxonomy): Eukaryota > Metazoa > Arthropoda > Insecta > Orthoptera > Acrididae > Schistocerca > Schistocerca americana. Next base: position 750,765,545 of record NC_060130.1, on the reverse strand, counting down.
AATGTTTGTGGAGAAAACACAACCACCACATAGAAATCGGCACATCTGGCAGCATAGTTTATTTCTAATCTGTTTATCCAGGTTTTTGTACTTCGGAATCCGCTTTTGAAGTGCTTAGTTCCAGAGTGGAAGACATCACATGAGGCAGCCTACATATACTGCGCATGCATCCTGATTTCAGGTTCTACGCCTTTGACACCTCTGTGAATTGGCTACGAAGATAATTTTTCCTCTATCACTCAGCATATAAAGAATGTAATACGCTTCATATTTCAATAAACCTGATCGTGTTACTAACAGATACTACCACCTCACTTTGCTCTCTCAAAATAAACTTAAAAGTAAAGTTAGATTAAGGCATACTGCTTGTCATCGTTGCATGCGGGAAGTTAACTCTACCGCGAAGAAGAAGACCAACAATAACGAAAATGTAAGATAGACTACCTCGTCAATCCTAAAAGTTTCGAGAGTGGAGTAATAAAAACCACAGATCCGTTAAAATGGTGGTTTTAATGCTTCTGATGTTGTATGTAGTGTCCACCATTTGAGTCCACAAAACGCTCGTACAACCATGTGAAGCTGTCAGAAAATTCCTTTTTTAGGATGTTGTTCAACTAGCACGTCACACCGTACCTTCGAGCCACCGGAGTGTCGTTCTGCATCTTGTTGTTTTGTGGTTCAAAATGGCTCTGAGCACTATGGGACTCAACTGCTGAGGTCATAAGTCCCCTAGAACTTAGAACTACTTAAACCTAACTAACCTAAGGACAACACACACATCCATGCCCGAGGCAGGATTCGAACCTGCGACCGTAGCAGTCGCGCGGTTCCAGACTGTAGCGCCAGAACCGCTCGGCCACCAGCGGCCGGCGTTGTTTTGTGGTACGTTCGTATTTATCACCAGGTATCGTCACTTGTGATGACTGTTTTCCAGAAAAGAATTGTCCACGTTTACCGTTTAAATCAAGTCGCGAACGGCGTCCACGCGTCGCTGTTTTTGTTCGGGAGTCAAGGTGTGCCGAACAAACATTGCGTACACATTGTTCTCCTTCAGAACGTTCTGTAGAATGTCTTGAACACCTGATTTAGAAGTCTCGAGCTCGTTGCTCCATTGTGACTTGTGACAAAACGTTGACACAATGCGGCAGCATCTCCACTAGTGAAAACTGCTTTCTCGCAACCAACTAGTCACATCCACATCTATTGATTACCATTGTTAGTTCAAGCTGCCGCCGTAGTTACCGCACTGACGTCACTTTTACGCCAGGAATCAAATCAGTCTCGAAGCTATTTGGACAGACGGTGTATAGTGTGCGCAGCTTACGTTTGGAGTAAAAAAAAATAACAATAAATAAAGAGTTGCTTCTGTGCTTCGTCAAGGAAATTTCAGTGGATAGAGGCAGTGATCCAGAAATAGAACACAGGTCTGTACCGTAGATATTTGTATGGGACTATTGATTATCAATTGCGCTGCCGTGGAAAGAGGCAGAAATATTTTTGCAGAGCAGTCTCCAGCGAGATGTATATATGTGCGTTTGTGACATGTGACTGACCGTTTCGAGACGAGCCCTGACAGATGGCCCATTCCGTGTGAATCACCGTGCGTGGAGGGCCGCCAGATAAGAGCGCCACGTTGTTCTCGTTAAACGCCCGCAAACTTTATTACATCATAAAAAGCGCTACAGCAGTCTGTGATGTTCTACGTAGAGTCCTTTCCGCTCCCGCGAGATCACGGCCCCGAGGTTAACGCGCCAGTGACTCAGACAAATTAGGTTGAAGCCCTTTGGCAGCAGCGCATGTGTGTGTGTGTGTGTGTGTGTGTGTGTGTGTGTGTCTGTCTGTCTGTCTGATACGTTTGCTTCGGTGCTGTCAGAAACGTAATGCTGACTCCAGGCAGATAACATTTCAAAAAAATCAAGACACGAATGAATTAATGACATTAGGTGCCCGTGAGCATTGATTTAAATCGATGGGAAAAGTTGAAAATTTGTACCTGACCGGGATTCTAACCCGGACTTCCTGGTTACTAGGTCGCTGAGCTGACCACTGCGCCATCTGGACACAGTGATTATTGTACCTGCACGGACAACCCTAACACGCCTCTCGTCAGACCCAAATTCTCAACTTATCCACATACTACTGATATAGTGCCTCTTGCCCATTATCCTCATTACTCGCGGCGTTTCGTCGATTCTCGTAAAAGTTCGAGCTTGATACGCATATACACATATCATATTTTACATGCTTGATTAAGAAGTACGCCAGCTGTTCGAGTAGAATATTTTTGAAAGCTACAATATAAACCATCTTAACCGAATGAAGGATAACCGAGAGTGATGGCGGAGTATTTATGAGTGTTCCCTGGATTCTAATCCCAGTCTGACTACTCGAATTTGAGTTTACTGTGGTTTCTCTAAATCACTTAAGTGTATGCGTCGTTTGAATCAATCACATCCGTCTTCCGTCCCTTTAACTTATGGTCCACAATCCCCATATGTCTAAGGAACACGATGTCTGTTGGTTGTGGACACAGGGGATTCGTTTACTATCGCTACTGCATGAAACTATCGATTAGTGATTTGAGTTTAATTACCTGCTGCCAGTCACAATTTTGGCCCGTTTCCGTGTTCAGCACGTCTGGCTGCAATGCGGAGGGCTTGAGTTCAGTTACCGGCATTGCCAGAGTTTACATTTGGTGGGAAGACTGGGATGGAGAGATACTTGAGTGAGAAGTAGCGGCTCATAGATCTGGAAAGACGGTAACGACCGGGGCAGTGGTGGGCTGACCCCTACAGAGAAGCTATCATCAATCTGAAGACTGGTTTGAACACCATAGTGCTTTCCTGGAAGGCTCCAGTTGGAGGTAGGGATGAGGGATGCTGTTGTCCTGCTCCGACCTTTGAACTGACTTACCCATCCAGCTTTAGGGGTCCCTACGGTTTAACGTAGATTTAAAAAAAAAAATGGCTCTGAGCACTATGGGACTTAACTGCTGACGTCATCAGTCCCCTAGAACTTAGAACTACTTAAACTTAACTAACCTAAGGACATCACACACATCCATGCCCGAGGCAGGATTCGAACCTGCGACCGTAGCGGTCACGCTGTTCCAGACTGTAGCGCCTAGAACCACTCGGCCACTCCGGCCGGCGTAACGTAGATTCAGCATCGCATCCGAATGACGCCATATTTGCACAGGATAACACAGTGGCCTTTCCGCATCGCACAGCCTCTGGGCCCAACTGCAGAGTCTGAAACTCATCCAAGAGAAAGAATTAAATTATCTTTCCATAATAACTCGACGTGTATGCATTCTAGATTCATATAATTGTGTTCTGGATATTGGAACTACATTAAAGTAGTGGTATCGCGTGCTCTAGACGCCATTCCTGTAGGTGCACATTTCTGTAACCGGCGAAAAGAATGAAAAAGGCAAAGAAAGTAGAGGGGGAAGGATGAAGCAAGAGGGTAAGCAGTAGAAGAAAAGAAGAAGGGAAAGTGTTGGAGGGAGATAAAATAGGAAACGGGTGGGAATGTATGAAAGGAAATCGTGAGGAGATTTGGATTGTGTTGAGTAACAGTTCCAGAAGTACATATCCCTACGGAGAGGCTTGTGTCTGGTTTTCGGCTTCTAGATGGAGCCACTTTCGTTACGCCATATGAGCCATCGCAAAGGAAGTGTAAAGGGTATATTTTGCGTTTGGCTCTTTGTTTGTAACGGTTTTACATTGATCTACAATGAAGTAATGAAGAGGGAATCGCGTTGTTGTTGCAAGAAATGCGACTTTGTACTGTGCGTTTTCCTTGTTTTGAATTTGTATCACACAAAAAAGAATTATTAAAATGTTTTCCCTTTTATTTAATTTTAAAAGTCGTGGTGATTCAGGTAAGCGAATACATTGGCTAAGCAACGATGATGATTAAACAAAAAAATTGACAACTGTCGGGAGTGGGTCAAAGTCTACGTTATCCTCGCTATTAGTTGTCCTATTTAAGCCACTTAAAGAGACAACTCGATCCTACTGTCATGCTGACGCCCAAGGTCGAAGATTTTGCTCTTTCGCGCAGTGTCCGCACAGATTCAATTTCATTTAAGCGTACAGGGCGATTCCGCTGCCCCTACCAATGGGTTTTATGCAAACTGCAGAACCTTCCAATACCACGTACGAGATTTTCATATTGTCTCGCTCATTATGCACAAACTATTAGTCCTACAGAAAAAATAAGCAGAACTTTTCTGTAGAAAAATGTAATGTAGTGAAATTCTGCACTGAGATACGGTTTCGCTAGAGACTGTACTTTTCGAATTATTCAAGAAAAACGTACAATAGTGACATTTCAAACGCGTTTCTCGTGAATAACTCGAAAACCGTGGCCTCCAGAGAAAACGTGAGCCAATACAAAATTTTACTACATTAAAGTTACTTCAAAAATGATCAAATTATTTTTTCTGTAGGGCTAATAGTTTGCACGTAGCAAGTGAGAACATATGAAAATCTTGCGCTTAGTTTTTGAAGGTGTTGCGGGTTTCACAGAACCCATTGGGTGGGGCAGCTGACTCACCCTGCACTTCGAATGCATAATTACGTACACTGCAACAGGTAACTAAATCGTGGAGAAATAAATTGGATTCATCCCGAGATGATGTGTGCAAATGCGGGTTTTACTTTTAAACAATGAATGGATAAACGGCGGGAGCTTAGCGCGAGCCGGCCGCGGTGGTCTCGCGGTTCTAGGCGCTCAGTCCAGAACCGCGCGACTGCTACGGTCGCAGGTTCGAATCCTGCCTCGGGCATGGATGTGTGTGTTGTCCTTAGGTTAGTTAGGTTTAAGTAGTTCTAAGTTCTAGGGGACTGATGACCACAGATGTTGAGTCCCATAGTGCTCAGAGCCAGCCAGCTTAGCGCGAAGACTCACATGATGCCTGGAAATTTTTAGATTCTTTATAACGTTTCAATAATTAGAATCATGGTGCTAATAGAAAAGAGCGATATTTTGGTCGTCTAACTATGGATATTCAAAGTATCGTCCGCGCGCGACGTGACGGAGTGGCTAACACACTGGACATACATTCGAGAGAAGTGGAGTTTGAATCTGATACAGATTTTAGTATTCTGTAATTTCTTTTATATTTTTGGGCGTGTGCTGGTATGGTCTTTGTAAACGAATAGGCCAATGACTCCTTCCCGCAACCAACTGTGTACTTCATTTCTAATAACTTCATGATCGATAAACTGTTAAGGCCTAATCTTCCTTTTTGAATTTACTATCATAACACTGCTACAGCATTAGATCTGGATGGTAAGCTGAGAAAAGAATTTGCAGCTATCAGAAGAGTAAGACAGGTTTACTAAGCATCTCATTCACTTTTTCCGTTACAAGATTTCATTCATGAAATTATTAAGAATATATTAAAAATTGTATTTCATTTTCATTATTATTATGAAACAATTCCAGTTACTAATTTATACACTTGTGGTAAGTTTATTAAGTACATACCTCAAAAATGTTGCATGCTGTATAATATAATATAATATTACACCAGTACTACCGGCAATTCATACTTAAAAATTAAAGAAAAACAAAGGCCCTTCCAGATAAAACACATACCGAAGTGGTTCTTAGTTGCTACATCTTCCAGAAAGTGTCAGACTTTAAATATCTAGGACGTGATTTAACTGTCGTTCGAAATACCAATATATACAAAAAAATTTATTTAGAAATGTGGAACAACGCGGAAGTACCTATAGAGCAAGAAAAAGGTGATAATAAACTACGAAACTCTGCACGGTGGATAACCTTGTCCACTTACGAAATAGTCTTAGAAAAGGGCAGTCCACTGAAATGAAACGCCTCTGAATTGTTACGGAACGTTCTATGGAAGCTAAAGAAATAAATATGTACATATGGTGAATAAAGTAATAGAATGGGAAGCGTTGTAGTGATAATCCAATACGTCAGTCGCCTAACCGACTCCCCGTGAATCTTTTAAGATACTGACAAGCAGAAGATCTACGACAGGAAGATGGAAACGTTGAGCAGCGGCACGGCGGCACTGTCTTACTGTTGAGTGATAAAGATGATGACTTTTATTATAAGCAAAAGCCAGACAATTAGAAAATACTTCAAAATGCACCTCAGATAAATTTTCTATGCTAAAAATCGTTGCTTTCTGCAGCTTATTATACGCAAATCATTCATATAAGACCTCGAATCGACAGGACGCTATCCTCGTACTTCTCTTCTGGCCTTAGAAGCCGCCCGGATTGGACGAGCTGTTCTAGGCGCCGGCCGCAGTGGCCGTGCGGTTCTAGGCGCTACAGTCTGGAGCCGAGCGACCGCTACGGTCGCAGGTTCGAATCCTGCCTCGGGCATGGATGTATGTGATGTCCTTAGGTTAGTTAGGTTTAAGTAGTTCTAATTTCTAGGGGACTGATGACCTCAGAAGTTACGTCGCATAGTGCTCAGAGCCATTTGAACCACTTTTTTGGCCTTAGAACCGGTGATCGAAATAGATTTTTTTCACGTACACCACTGCTCACACATGTAGATCTCCAGGTCCATTGCTCTGGTACTGTGACAGTCCGACATGTATTTGCAACATTCTCACTCGGCATTAGCTATGCCGATGAAATGTCACTTGCCGTGTAATTGTGCTGATTGACTCGTAATCTTCGTTCACGTCTTTGAGAAAATGCAGAGAAACGTTGCCACGCTCCTACCGACTATAGTAAAACTTCTTTGTTAAACGTTCTGGGTGCTGTCTCCTTTTATTAGTTATTTACTATCAAAACCCGAATCAAAATCCATTCACTTCCATATTCCGCCTCTACACTACGCTCTGTAACTGCAGTGTGTTCAAATATTCAGCAGCGGAGGAGACTCGAACGCAGGCCTGTGGAATGGAAATGCCCGGCCACAGGAGACTGGAGACTGCGCTCGGGCGATAACAGCGCGCAGGCGCCCGATGCCTGTCACATCGGCCGATTGCACCGGCTTCCTATTATATTTAATACCAAAAACAAAATGTCCGACTATTTTTACAGCGGCTCTGGCTCCCTGTCTCCCCCCTTTTTTTATGCGACTATCGAAGCCGGTGCGTCGATGTTGGGATCGAGCGCTAGCTGGGGGACACGTGCGAGTAAACAGCGCAGTTGGCGGGAAGTTGGCGTGTCGCCGTGTCGAGGCCCGTCTCTACGGGCCGCGCCGACAGCGCCACCATAAATTAACCATCACCCCCGCGACTCCCGACGCCGCAATTTTTAGGACGGCGCCCGGCCGCGTCCAACACGTCCGCTGCGCAGAGCACACCGGCGCCTAATCATGCCCCCCATCCCACGCAGCTGCTGCCTTCTGGGGCTTGCTCTTCCACCCTAGCCTAAGGACTGTAACAAACTTAGAAGAATTTTTTTTTTTTCCACAAACGTCAGACGGAACAAATCAGGGGTCGCCAGCTGCAGTTGGTCAGTGTTCGACGCAAAGGCAGCGGCTGACGCTTGTCATAAAGAGAAATGCTTTCGCACATCTGTATCTATACTCCGCAAATCACCTTATGTTGCACGGCGGAGGGTGCTTTGTGCACCACTCTCACTTTCCCGCTTTACTGTCCAACCCGCGATTGGTGCGCGGGAAGAACATTTCTTGGTAAGAAACCATGCGAACTCCAATCTTTCAGTTTTTACCTTCGCGTTCTTTTCACGACGTTTGCAGTGTATTAAGGGTATAAGAGCAGATATTTCTATTGAGAACTGAGGTCAGTGTACTGAACACTATTACATCAGTAATTATTTGATTTGCAGGCTAATATTTATATGTACCACGAGTAGTATGTTTCTAGCTTGGTTAGTACCTCCAAGTGCACGTGGAACAAGTAAGCTATTAATGTTTATTTTCCCCTGGGCAGCGGGTCAGTTATTGAAGTGCAGACGAGTGGTCGTAAAATGAGTAGTCTATACCGACAGGCCTAGTTCACATCACGGGGCATTTACGACTGTGCAGAAAACATTAGGCAGTAAATTAAGTGATGTTTTTGTGGGGAGACTGCTAGATGCTGAGAAAACGCAGCTAACGCCCTGAAGGGGATACATACTAAAGTACCAATTATCACTATATCTGTACCTATACCCCTAACACACTGTATATAGAGGAAAGCAATATATTCTTTGACTCTTCCAGTAATGTACTCTCTCGTAACTTTAACGGTAACGCACACTGTATGAGAATCTCCATGACGCTTTCTCGTTTACTAAGCGGATCAGTGACTATACGCATTGTTCTTCTTTGAATCTTCTCGATTTCCTCCATCAATCCTTCTAGTATAGGTGTCAGACAGACGAATACTATTCATTATATCTACTGTGGATGAAGAACAGTGATTTAAATTGGTGGTTTATATAGGTATTGTATGCTACCAGTCTTCTACTGAATTTGATGCTCTGTATTGAACAGTATCTAGTTTTAGAGCCATTGCAGGCTCGTCATCAGAAGGAGTGTTACAGGAATATTATTTTATTAACCATGTGCGGGTAGACGCTAGCGTCGCGGTTAATGTCGAAAATAACGAAAATTTATGCATAAGTTAACGAAATGTTTATGAAACTACGAGATCGTTACGCTTTAGAATACTTACATGGATAGCATGAGGGAGTGCTACGCTTCGTAACCATATCTTTTACTTTGCCTAAATTTTCATTATTTTCGCGAGAGCCACGACGTCTAGGTGCACAAGGTTCAGAAAACAGTATTCCTGTAAAACTCCATCTGATGATGGGCCTGCAGTGGCTTTAAAAGTAGTTAATGGTACAATAAATTGTATCAAATTTAAAAATCAACTGGTGGCATATCATATCAGCATAAACTACCAAGCTTAGTAATATTCAAGAATCGGTCGGACAAGAGTTTTGTAAGCTACCTTCCTTGTGGATGGATTACAGTTTGTGAGTATTGTGGCAATGAATTTCAGTCTGGCATCTGCCATTCCTGCGATTTGTTTTATATGGCCGTTCCACTTGAAATCAGTACGTACGCACTCTCCCGGATATTTAATCTGTATGACTACTTTCATTGGTTGTTGTACGATCGTGTAATCATATAGTCTTCCCGCCTCTTTTATTTCCTAAACGCTATAGTTCGTTACGTTGAGGGTCACTATGCCAAGCGTCGATTCTCTACGAGTCTTCTTGCTTTTTACTAAAATTGTCTTGCTATGCTACTTCTCTGTATACAACACCAACATCCGCTAGCAGCTTCATGGAGTTGCCGATGTTTTCCACGTCGTGTATATAGTGATTCCTACGGATACACCCTGAGGTCCTTTTACGTCTGAAGATTTCTTTCCGTCAAGAGTGATGATGTGATCTATCTGCCAGGAACGTTTCAATTCAGTCACATAACTGATATTATATTATGTATTCTGTTTATTAGGCGACTATGGGGAAGCCAAGGAACGCTCCATCATCTTGGGCGCCGGTATCTACTCGCTTCTGGGTCTCTTGGACCAACAGAGCGAGCTCGATTTCACACGATCGTTGTTTGCGGAATCGGTTCTTACGGAGGAGATTTTCGGCCTCCAGAAAAGTCGTAACACGTGTAAATAGGCCAAAAGAAGTCGTACTAATTCATTGCACAATCGCCGAGCAGCAAGTAGAGTTAGTCACAATCGTCACTCACGGAAAAATATGCCGAGCGTTGGCTGTAGGGAAAGTGAGATGGAACTGTGTGGGGCATAGTTGGTAGATAGACAAAGGAAGTACTCTCCTACATATCAAGATAGACGAAATATTACTTAAATATAGATATGCACTTCGGCAGACGTAGTCGTTAAACGAATCTTATTCTCCACTGGGTAGCTGCAATGATCAAAATTCAGTCAACCGGAACATATTGCCGGCCGATGTGGCCGAGCGGTTCTAGGCGCTTCAGTCCGGAACCGCGCTGCTGCTACGGTCGCAGTTCGAATCCTGTCTCTGGCAAGGGTGTGTGAAATGTCCTTAAGTTAGTTAGGTTTAATTAGTTCTAAGTCTAGGGGACTCATGACCTCACATGTTAAGTCCAATAGTGCTTAGAGCCATTTTTTAGGAACGTATTGACGAATAAACAGACGTATTACGCTAACTGAAGATAGGTGAAAGCCCGAAACGCGTCCTAGCTTAAATAAAGCTATGCACAGTATTAAAAATAAAGTGTCACGTATTACTGGAGGAGGTAGTACTGGTCAAATCTAGATGCAAAATTCCTGTAATTATACTATCTGATCAAAAGTATCCGGACACGTGTTAGTGTACATTACTATGGAGTGGTTCCACCCTTCGGCTTTATTACAGCTTGAACTCTACTGGTGACACTTTCAGTGATATGTTTAAATGTCTGGAGGCATGCAACCCATTCTTCCTGAAGAGCCGTAAGCTGAGAAGGTAGTAACTTAGGACGCTGTGGTTCTGACTCATCCTGAAGGTCTTCCACTGAGTTCGGGTCAAGCCAGTCCATTTCAGGAATATCATTGTCCAAAAACCATTACCTCACAGACACTGTTTGACAGGGTGCATTGTCTTGCCGATACAGTCGTCTCTGGACTGTTCCTCTACGGTACGCAGTTCACAACACTGTAAAATGTGTTCATATCCTTCCACATTTAGTTTTTTCTAAAGCTCTGTAAGGGGGACACACTCTAACCACGAGAAACAGTCCTATACCATGACACCACTTCCTCCGTACTTCACTGTTGGCACTACACATGACGGCAGGTTACGTTCTCCCTTCAGCCACCAAACCCAAACCCTTTCGTCGGATTGCCACAGAGTATAACGTGATTCATCACTCCTATTCCCTCGTTTCCAGTCATCCATTATCCAGTGGCGTCGTTCTTCAGGCCACCTCAGGCATCGATTAGTACTGACTACGGAAACATAGGAGCTGCTCCACCATTGTGCCCCATTTTTTTAACTCCCTACGCATAATCATTCTGCTAGTCAGACTGCTGGTAGCTCTGTGGCCACATAAATGTAGTAGTTCGAAAGGCAGATTTCAGACTAATATTCAATAGAAGATTTCTAATTAAGTTTAGTGTCCGGCCCCGGTAGCTGAGTGGTCAGCGCGACAGAATGTCAATCCAAGGGCCCGGGTTCGATTCCCGGCTGGGTCCGAGATTTTCTCCGCTCGGAGACTGGGTGTTGTGTTGTCCTAATCATCATCATCTCGTACCCATCGACGCGCAAGTCGCCGAAGTGGCGTCAAATCGAAAGACTAGCACCCGGCGAACGGTCTACCCGACGGGAGGCCCTCGTCACACGACATTCATTTCATTAAGTTTAGTTCATTCACGATCTTCTGGGCCGGCCGCTGTGGCCGAGCGGTTTCAAGCGCTTCAGTCCGGAACTGCGCGACTGCTACGGTAGCAAGTTTGAATCCTGCCTGGGGCATGGTTGTGTGTGATGTCCTTAGGTTAGTTAGGTTTAAGTAATTCTAAGTTCTAGGGGACTGATGACTTCAGATGTTAAGTCCCATAGTGCTCAGAACCATTTGAGCCACGATCTTCTTTTCAAATCCCACAGGATGTTGATACCAGTCCATTGCTCACCTAGCTGGATGTGGGAAACCGGCTCATCACTCCCCGCCGTTAATCTGCGAGGTGGATTCGATCGAGGGTAGGCTCGCCTCCCCGTCTCCCGGAAGCGACGCTTTACCGCACTCGCCTGTCAGCGTAATTCATCCACGGTGCCGATTAATAAATTCCAGTCGATCAGTTCTCCTACACAGTTTGGGACCGTTACAAAGTTATATCAACGGACGCTAGATAGAGATAGATTACAAGAACAATAGCTCGATTTGCGACGTATAGGTAAAATGCCTCCACGAACTGAAATCCCGACTGAAGAATACAACAATACATAAGCTCCTCCCTCAAGTTTAGAAACGATACACTCAATACGACTGGCCTTAAAAAAGTGACTTACACATTATTGTGGCAGGTCAAGTAACTTTGCCTGGATTCTACACTACACTTCAAAGCGATACAGATACATTACACTGATTTTCAACATAGCCATAAAGTCTCTGTAACAAACAGTCGTTCAATTCGACGACGATAGAAATTCGCTTCTTGGTCACTGAACCATTCGAGAACCGCTGTGCAAAGGTCCTCACCTTTGCAAAATCTGCTACTGCTGCCCATCAGTTCCTCGGTCGCCTCGACAACGTCGTCTGTGGTCGACGTCGATGGCCTTCCTTCCCGATAAGCATCGCTCACGTTTCTTCGGCCACGGTGAAATTCTTGGCACCATTTCACTATGGCTGAACACGACATTGCATTTGGTCTGTACACCGCCAAAATTTCACGGTGACTCCGTGTGTAATTCAGGCATTTTGCCCACGAGAGGTGCGCGGGACAGTACGATTCATCTTTGAACGACGTTTCCATTTGCTGCGCTATTTCACTCCGGTACTCTGAGGCACCTATTATTCGTACCGCAGCACAACTGTGTCTGCAGGAAGCCTGCAACATGTGCTGTTGTGTGTGTGTGTGTGTGTGTTTGTGTGTGCGTGTGTGAGTGAGTCTGTACGTGTGCGCTCGCGCACTTGGATGTGAGTGAGCGAGAGTGAGAGAGAGAGAGAGAGAGAGAGAGAGAGAGAGAGAGAGAGAGAGAGAGAGACAAAGGGGAAGTAGAGTTTAAAGAGTGTTGCTTGTAAATGTTCCAAAAATGAGGTTATTTAGAGTTATAGCTGCGACTGAGAAACCTACTCAGCGATGATAAGAACGGGGCTGGCGTAATATATACTGCAGCTGACCAGATGTGATGTTCCTTGTCCGCCGTATCTGCATCGGAAGCTTTCGCAACTAGGATTGCCCTGCAAAAGATACTGCCACGACAACATTCAAAGAAGATTCATAACTATCGTTCTGTATGCAAGCGGAGACGAAGACAAACGAACATTATTTTCCTAGTTTCCATTGCAAAGTTAGTTTCTAATCCTTATACGGTCAGCAAGCAGATCTGAGTCTATCTCAAATCATTTGCAGTTTGTGGCTACATGTGACACAAATGTTCGCCTATTTTTGTCATTTTAACTAGAGTTGAGTAATCCGTTAACGTAAGTGATATTGCATATGTTCACTTGTGACAAGGTCGGAGGAAGAAATAGTCAATGGTCTTCTTAAAAAAAGTTTCGCTGACTAATCTGCACCGATTCAAGAAAACAACGTAGAACACGGTTAAGAATTTACTGGCGTTGATTTGAACACTTGTTACCCCGCTACTAAGATTGTTAATGGTTTAGCTCTACTTCGTTAATCTGTCTGTATTATATTCATGTCAAACTCTACGTCACTGAATTCGATTCCTTGGTTCTTCGCGGTTTATCTGGATTGCTGTTCGCCCCCTTGTACTCCATCGAACTCAGTGTTAACAAGCAAATGAATCAAGCGCCTTCCCATTGTCATGACGTCTACCCTTACAGTAACCGAGTGATCAAGTTGTGCAGTCTTGCGCTGACGCATTACGGCCGTCTAGGGCACGATGCTCGATAGCAGGCTGCCAAGAGAGCTGCTCACGCTGCGAGCCGGTTCTCCGAAGAGCATCTCATCGGCCGGGTACACGCAATCTCGTACGTGACTTCGAAGAACAAACAAGACCGCGTCATCGGCTCATTTTCGCCGGCGATGGGTTTCCTCCCAACACGGCACTGCAGCGTCCCAACAATGTCTCGGGAAATTCAATGACCTCTAGTGGCCGTAATGCTTACAGTCCTCCTTGACTACATTTCATCAGCAGGTCATCTTCCCTTTCGCTACTGTATTTCATTTCTTTACCGTAATGTATAATCGAACTATCTTATTTTACCCGAGATACAGTTACCTAGCATGTATACAGTTACCTAGCATGTAATAAGACGCAGCAAGTAAGTTTCGGAACCAGTACGTTGTAATATTTCTGGCTTACAGCCATCATATTCAGCTACAAGAAGCTTTTCTTAGCGCAGCTGGAAAGGCAGCAGTGTGAAGATAACGTAACGTGGTGTGAGGTACCGGTGACAGATGATCTATTCGGTACGCGTATCGTGAGAAAGACCGCCTAAATTGTGGTACTTCTCCACGACTGGCTGTTGTGTTCGGAAGTAGCCCTCCAAAATACACTACTAGCCATTAAAATTGCTACACCAAGAAGAAATGCAGATGATAAACGGCTATTCATTTGACAAATATATTATACTAGAACTGACATGTGATTACATTTTCACGCAATTTGGGTGCATAGATCCTGAGGAATCAGTATCCAGAACAACCACCTCTGGCCGTAACAACGGCCTTGATACGCCTGGGAATTGAGTCAAACACAGCTTGGATGGCGTGTACAGGTACAGCTTCCCATTCATCTTCAACACGATACCACAGTTCATCAAGAGTAGTGACTGGCGTATTGTGACGAGCCAGTTGCTCTGTCACCATTGGCCAGTCGTTTTCATTTGTTGAGAGATCTGGAGAATGTGCTGGCCAGGGCAGCAGTCGAACATTTTCTGTATCCAGAAACCCCCGTACAGGACCTGCAACATGCGGTCGTGCAAGACGGAACTCGACCCCAACTGAAGCAGGAGAGTGTTTGATGTCTTGGAGGAGCACTTTGTGGGACTGAATTCTGACTCTGGGGTACGCAGAGACCGCTGGCATGGACTTCGATTGGCCGCCATGTTCTCCGGATTTCATCACATGCGACTCCTTTTTGAAGGGCCAACATTAAAGACAAGATGTACAACAATAACCTCAAACCCATTGCTGAGCTGAAAACAGCCGTTCAGGAGGTCATCTGCAGCATCGATATTCCGACAGTTCAATGGGTCATTCAGAATTTCGCTATTAGTCTGCGTCACATCATCGATAATGATGGCAGGCATATCGAATATTTCATAACCTAAATTTGAATATCTGTAATGACGTTTACACGTTGAATAGAGTGTGTGAATGCCGTAGTTTGTAACTTATGTAGTTCGATAATTGTCACTCTGTAAATTCACTGTTTAGTTTTTCTAATATTAATAACAAAAGTTTATTACACTACTGGCCATTAAAATTGCTACACCACGAACATGACGTGCTACAGACGCGAAATTTAATCGACAGGAAGAAGATGCTGTGATATGCAAATGATTAGCTTTTCAGAGCATTCACACAAGGTTGGCGCCGGTGGCGACACCTACAACGTGCTGACATGAGGAAAGTTTCCAATCGATTTCTCATACACAAACAGCAGTTGACCGGCGTTGCCCGGTGAAACGTTGCTGTGATCCTCGTGTAAGGAGGAGGAATGCGTACCATCACGTTTCCGACTTTGATAAAGGTCGAATTGTAGCCTATCGCGATTGCGGTTTATCGTATCGCGACATTTCTGCTCGCGTTGGCCGAGACCCAATGACTGTTAGCAGAATATGGAATCGGTGGGTACAGGAGGGTAATACAGAACGTCGTGCTGTATCCCAACGGCCTCGTATCACTAGCAGTCGAGATGACAGGCATCTTATCCGCATGGCTGTAACGGATCGTGCAGCCACGTCTCGATCCCTGAGTCAACAGATGGAGACGTTTGGAAGACAACAACCATCTACACGAACAGTTCGACGACGTTTGTAGCAGCATGGACTATCAGCTCGGAGACCATGGCTGCGGTTACCCTTGACGCTGCATCACAGACAGGATCGCCTGCGATGGTGTACTCAACTGGCTCGTCACAATACGCCAGTCACTACTCTTGATGAACTGTGGTATCGTGTTGAAGCTGCATGGGCAGCTGTATCTGTGCACGCCATCCAAACTCTGTTTGACTCAATGCCCAGGCGTATCAAGGCCGTTGTTACGGCCAGAGGTGGTATTTCTGGGTACTGATTTCTCAGAATCTATGCACCCAAATTGCGTGAAAATGTAATCACATGTCAGTTCTAGTATAATATATTTGTCCAATGAATAGCCGCTTATCATCTGCATTTCTTCTTGGTCTAGCAATTTTAATGGCCAGTAGTGTACAATATCATTTTGCTTGTTCTGATCACTCTTCAACAAATACCAGTTTAAGCATATCGTTTCGTCATACGTGCTCAACGTCTGCTATTCACCAATTCAGTGGAGAAGTCCAATAAAATTACGATCATATCGTTTCGTTTCACTTTTTCTCCTTACTTAAGAATTACATCCATCCATTTATACGTTGTTTTTTTTTTTTTAAATTACGGTAGAGATGTACCAAGATGGTTCGCTGGAGAAGGCTTCAACCAAGTTTTTTCTCCAGCTGACCCAATTATCCGTCCTTAATGACCTGTCCTTCGATGTCGCGCTAAACTTTGATCTGCCCTGTTCCAACAAAAAAAATTCAATATCTATCTCCAAATTTATACAGAAACGTTGTGCGCGTGGTCTGAAAGGGTATTTAAAAAATCACTATGATTTCTTGTTGCCTAGCAAGTTAATGATGGTTATCATTCCTTTAAAGAATTGACTTCGGTGCTGTTCATTCAGTGCACCTACGTCTGTTATAAGCTATATTCTGAATCTCCCAGTCCAGGGAAGGTAAAATTAATCTTCTAGTTTGTTCGCCTGGTCTCGAGCTACGCACGCTCGCCACATAATACACACCACCGCACCTGCCTTCCCCATGGTTTCAGCCTCTAACGAAGACTGGCTTCCAGTGAGCTTGCTCCCAAATGCGAACAGCTTTACTCGACTTTTAACGATCTAGCTATTGACGATTCGCAGTGCTGTAAATCCAGTATTATGCACGGCTCCGAAACGTTCCTTCCGGTGCAGCGCCACTGATGAGAGTCACCGATACGATATCCCGCGAGAATAATGGCCACCGGTGAAGAGAGCCTACGCGAGATGGTTTGAATACTGCCAGGATGTTAGTGCATTTCCACTATATCGACCCGCATATGTTGGAAATAACATAAGGAACTACAGAAATTCTGCCAAAGAAACAGAACGATTCTGCTTACCAGAAATGCATGATTAGACAGTTGTAGTAGTGTACACTGCAAGCCATTACAACTGCAACACAAGGAAATAAAGCATGTAACAAAATTTTACTTATTTTGCATGTGAAGTGTAGTACGCAGAATTCATCATCAAATTGTTTGGGCTGTTCGGAAAGTAAGTTCCGACTGGTCGCGAAATGGAAACCACTGTGAAAATCCGATGAAATTTGGCACAGATGTGTTGGGTAGTGTGTCTAGTATGCCCGTCAATCAGGCACGTCGCTCTTTTCAATTCTGAGGGCACAGCGAGACCGTAAAGATCCCTACAAAATAGTGTCTCCCGCCAAGTATGAGGGCCTGATAAGAGAGTTTGCTTGATGTCGTGCAGTCTGCAAAACATAACCGTCATGCGTTTCGTTCTTCCTGACAATTCTTGACCGCACTTTGCAGGGTCGATGAAGATCCCGCTGCAGCGTTTTCGATGGGAAGTATCTGACAGCCCACAACACAGCCCGTAATTGGCTCGTCCTGAGTTTCATCTCAGCTCACATAAACCGCTGGTTATGAAGACAACGTCTTGGCGCAGACAAGGAACTGGAGACGAGCGTAGAGAACTGGCGGAAAGTACATTCGGCTGCCTTCTATGACGAGGGTATTGGAAAATTGGTACCACTCTATGACAAATGTCAAAGTCGGAGAGGCGGCTATGTACAGAAATAGGTGTAAGGTGTAGCTACCTATTGCAAGTAAAACGATTTTGATTTTCATAGTGGTTTCTACTTCGCGGCCAATCTGAACTTCCTTTCCGAATAGCCCTCGTGTATACAGGGTGATTCAGGTGCCCATACCGATGTATTATGCAACCCGTAATTCTGCATCTGGCCTTCAAAAACAACGCGCGTGATTTTCATGTTCTGTCGCTCACTATGCGCAAACTCTATTACTCCTACAGAAAAAAAATGAACAGGACCTTTTCGTAAGAAATTTAATGTAGTTAAATTTTGTACTGTTCAAATACTGAAGATGTCAGGGGTAAAATATAGGGAGCGAAAGGCTATTTACAATTTGCACAGAAACCAGATGGCAGTTATAAGAGTCGAGGGGCCTGAAAGGGAACCAGTGGTTGGGAAGGGAGTGAGACAGGGTTGTAGCCTATCCCCGATGTTATTCAATCTGTATATTGAGTAAGCAGTAAAGGAAACAAAAGAAAAATTCACAGTGTAAATTAAAATCCATGGAGAAGAAATAAAAACTTTGAGGTTCGCCGATGACATTGTAATTCTGTCAGAGACAGCAAAGGATCTGGAAGAGCATCTGAACGGAATGGACAGTGTCTTGAAAGGAGGATATAAGATGAACATCAACAAAAGCAAAACGAGGATAATGGAATGTAGTCAAATTAAATCGGGTGATGCTGCGAGAATTAGATTAGGAAATGAGACGTTTAAAGTAATAAATGAGTTTTGCTATTTGGGGAGCAAAATAGCCTATGATGGTCGAAGTAGAGAGGATATAAAATGTAGACTGGCAATGTCAAGGAAAGCGTTTCTGAAGAAGAGAAAGTTGTTAACATCAAGTATAGATTTAAATGTCAGGAAGTCGTTTCTGAAAGTATTTGTATGGAGTGTAGCCATGTATGGAAGTGAAACATGGACGATAAATAGTTTAGGCAAGAAGAGAATAGAAGCTTTAGAAATGTGGTGCTACGGAACAATGCTGAAGGTAAGATGGGTAGATCACATAACTAATGAGAAGGTATTGAATAGAATTGGAGATAAGAGAAATTTGTGGCACAACTTGACTAGAAGAAGGGATCGGTTGGTAGGGCATATTCTGAGGCATCAAGGGATCACCAATTTAGTATTGGAGGGTAAAAATCGCAGAGGGAGACCAAGAGATGAATACACTAAACAGATTTAGAAGGATGTAGGTTGCAGCCGGCCGTGGTGGTCTAGCGGTTCTAGGCGCTTAGTCCGGAACCGCGCGACTACTACGGTCGCAGGTTGGAATCCTGCCTCGGGCATGGATGTGTGTGATGTCCTTAGGTTAGTTAGGTTTAAGTAGTTCTAAGTTCTAGGGGACTGATGACCACAGATGTTAAGTCCCATAGTGCTCAGAGCCATTATTGATGTAGGTTGCAGTAGGTACTGGGAGATGAAGCTTGCACAGGATAGAGTAACATGGAGAGCTGCATCAAACCAGTCTCAGGATTGAAGACCACAACGACAACAACAAGAACAACAACAACAAAATCATACGTTTTAGCTAGAGCCTATAGTTTTCGAGTTATTCAAGGAAAACTGACAAACGTGACCGTCATACGCTCCCCCGCTACCTCACTCAGCCCCCCCCCCCCCTCCCCCCCTGCGGTCAGGATTTCAAGTATGTCATTCGTAGCACTCTCGCCTACCACTGTACTTAAATTTGCGACTGCACGAATTATTTCCCAAATTCAAATGGCTCTGAGCACTATGGGACTCAACTGCTGAGGTCATTAGTCCCCTAGAACTTAGAACTAGTTAAACCTAACTAACCTAAGGACATCACAAACATCCATGCCCGAGGCAGGATTCGAACCTGCGACCGTAGCGGTCTTGCGGTTCCAGACTGCAGCGCCTTTAACCGCACGGCCACTTCGGCCGGCTAATTATTTCCCACATTCGACTTCCTTTGGTATTCATCGAATGGCCGTATTACGCCGCCGGCTTAGTTGAGCACACACAAATTGTAAAATTGACATTTGTGTAAATTTTATCTAGCAATTTTGCGAATTTTTAACAGCATAAAACAAAAAAATTACATCGTTGTATTCGTCAGGCCTTCTGACTGCGGAACCATTACGCTTGTAAGGGTTAGGTTTGGATCAAACTGTCAACGTAATTAGTTTTAGTATACGTTTAAAAAAGTCGCTTTTTGTTCATTACCCTCACGGGGAGGTTTAAATTAACGGTATTAACGAAGTAGCCGACTATGCTGATGGCGTAATAGCCCAATCAATAGAGAACAAAGAATGACGAATATCGGGAATTTTTCGAGTAGTCGGAAATTTGTGTACAGTGATAGGAGGGAGAGCCCCCGAACAACATACTAGAAATCCGGAGTGGTGAAGGACGAGTGTAGGGTTGGAGGTGCGCTTAAAGGTAATTTTGTTTTTCTTGAATAACTCGAAAACTGTGGCCTCCAGTGAAAGCGTATCCCACTACAAAACTTGACAACATTAAATTTCCTATAAAATGGTCCTGCTCATTTTTTTCTGTAGGAGTAATAGATTGCCTGCATCGAGCGAGAGAGTATGAAAATTTCGCGCGAGGTTTTTGAAGGCCAGATAGAATTGCGAGTTGCATAAAACGACATCTGTCGGGGCGGCTGAATCAGTCTCTATGGCGCGAAATTTGGTGCACAGATCTGCCACCTCTAGCAGCGACTGTAACTCTAAACTGCCTGAGCGTTGAGTCGAACCGAGCTTTTGTGATATAAACAGTTATATCACTCAGTGTGATGCCGGAGTTCATCACACGTAGCGGTGGCGAGTCAATCACTGCAAGGTGTGACCCGATGTTTTGAAAGGATGACAGATGTGCTGTACTTGTACTGCGGAGATTTGCTTCTTGCCATATTTCGTGGTTCTAGGTCAACGGGAAGTACCCTATAGGTTTTAATGAATGCTAGCAAGTATCAAATATGTGACATAAGTGACGGTATCTTTTGATCGCCTTGACTTAGAAGCTTACATTTATTACACCGCGAAGAGATCTTAGTACGTGAGATATATTTCTACTTGATACACCAACCCGTTTCTCAGAAAAAGGGGTCTCAACAGATAAAACAACACATAAATTTTTTTTTCGTGTGATATAATTACAAATTAACAATTTGCGGATTTTTTCCCCTTTGGTTGTGTTGTGAAAACCTGCTTCTTGCCAAATTTCATGATTCTACGTCTACGGGAAGTACCCTATAGGTTTTTGATGGGTGAGTTTGCAAGTATCAAAATATGTGATATGAATGGCCGTATCTTTCGACTGCATTAACTTAGAAGCTTCAAATTTTTCACCGCCAAGGGACCGTAGACTTCAGTGTGAGGCATGTGATGTTTCTACCTGTCCCTGAGGAGAAGGGTTTTTAACAGACAGACAGACAAAGAGACTGGCAAGAAATATCCAATAAAGGTTTCGTTTCTACCGACTGAAGTATGCAACCCTAAAAGCTAACTTGTGACTGTAAAAAATGTTATTTCACTGTTTTTAAAGGACAGTGATAGCTACTTCTTTCTAAACATCAACGTAGTTTTCACATTCGCTTGGATAACTTGAGCTGGTTGAGAGGCGGCGTAACAGATATACAATTAAAAGGAGAAGTATAATAAATGGAAGACCTAACGAGTAAACATTTTTTTCCCTAGACATGCAATCAAAAAACTTGCGTAGCGATACGACCTGTAGCTGCTGTCAGCTCGCTGAGGTGAAGAAGCACCATTTGGTGTCTCTCTGTTATTGAGAGACGATAAGATAATCTGTCTTTGGTCCCCTTAATGAATTGTACCCGCATCTGGCAGACGGAATATTGGGATATGACAGAATCATAAATTGGCGTTTCGAGAGGGACGGTAAATAGAATGCTCAGACAATAAGTCCAACATATTAGCACTGTTGTACCTCCCAGAACGCGTTGTCGTATTCCGTCGTCAGTGCACCATTGGTGTCAGCTTTGCCGTTCCTGCGACTGTGTAGCGTATCGAGATGAATAGTTGCATACTAAACTGGCAGTCTCCAGTTGGTCAGTTTTCCATGGTCTCCCTAAATGACTTCACACAAATTCTGGGCAAGAGCATGATCGACTACTTCCCTCACCCATCCTTCAATTTAGGGCTCGGTCTCTACGAACATCGAAGACAACCAGTCATTAAACTCTAACCTTCTTCCTCCTTGTGTTGCGCCTTGGCGGTTAATAGGGAACATTGCGCCCAGTACTTTCGTGAAACGTGTCCAGGCACTAAATGTATTTGTGTCCATAAATGCGATGAATAACTAGTCGGAGATGAGGTACGGGCTTCGCAGTGGTTGTGCGGTCATTGTGGTTCGACTGCATGCTCTGCTGTTCTGCCTCAATATCCGTTAACGTCGTTTATCTTCCTTATTGTTAGGTATTTAGCTATTCGGTGCTAGGAAATAAAGTACTCTGAACAAGTACAGGTGACACGACACTTAGGGATCAGTGTACTATTCATCCGCAACAACGCTGAACACCACCTGCAGCCCACATTCATGATCGCCAGTACGCTAAAGTAGACGATGTTATTACTGTATTTCGATTCACGACGGTCAACCGTAAAACTCACCGTCACGGAAACGAAATCTCTAGAGATAATGGCGTCAGCCGTTCTCCAGCTCTTCTTTCTCTCTGTGGGAGGCTCGCTTTGAGATCTTGAGATGTTCCTGCAATACCCAAGTCTCGGCTAAAGCCTTTGACAACAGAAAATTGTTCGCCTACCAGTCGACAGCTGATCTGACTTCGGTTGTGAAGACAAACTGTAGAATCCATCACAAAGAGAACTACCAATAGGACATCAAAGCCAACAGCCTTTTGAAGAGAGTGGATGTACAAATGGCGTGGCATGGCAACGATAACAAAATTAGGTGTATTATTCTCTGACTGCCGTGTGGAACGAAGTTTGTCGAACAATTCAACTGGTTATTCCCCTTGAGACAGACCAGGGTTGGGAGTGTGTTACGAAAAGAGAAGAGACAGCTTTCGCCAGATTCATAAAACGACTGGAGTAGACTGTCCTGCCATCTACAGCTAGAATGTGGTTTGGTCGCTGAAGGCATAATCTCTCTCTTCCTATTCGCTAACGTGCTCCCCACCAAGATCTGTCTCGAGAGGGATAGGCAGGGGGATCGAACAACAGGTCTTCGCTCCATAACACTGTTCGAGAATATTGCTTCTGTTTGTACCAGTTGTTTCCGGATCTCAAAAGCTACGTAGTGCCTCATCAGACACCTCGAAGAAATTGTCTTGATTCAAGAAAGCTACCGAACTATGTAGACTGCACAGGAGGAACAGTCTCCCAATAAGCCAGAGATAAATAAAGCTCTCTGGTTCGGTCGGACGTTTCGGAGCCAAATAATACTAATGATTTATGCAAGATGGTGTTCTGTTGTTTCTATCACCAACGACTATTTTGCTCAAAGCTAAAGAATACGGGGCTAAAATTTGCAGCAGAAGATGTGTCTGTAAGGAAAGCGGATGTTGAAAGGAGAAACAGTGGGCAGAGCTGTATCATGTCTATGGGAATTACAGGACATCTGAGCGGTATAACACCGCCGTAGGCCCATCGATTAATATAAGCAAAGGGCTGTGCAACTATCTAGCATTGCTGTGCTGGATTATCATCTCATACAATTCCACTCCTGGGTTTAGATTTTGTGAACAGCGAAATCCGAACGCCCGTTTAAAATATCAAGTAACTGTTTTAAACAGTGCATGTACTGTCATCCTCTAAAAGAAATAACTACGGTAAAGACCATTAGTCTGCAACCCACCCAGATAGTCGTGCATGTTAAAGCGCCGCTCCCGAGACGGGGAGGCGCGCCCGGGACCGGATCGAATTCCTGCCGGTGGATTAACGACGAGGGTTGGTGTGCTGGCCTGCCTGAATGTGGCTTTCAGGTGGTTTCCCACATCCCACTAGGCGATTCACAAACATGTAGAAAACTTTAGCTCGCTTTTGCGTGACTAGCACTACACGCAGACAGATAGGGTAGATATATTCCGTATCGGGAGGGGGTGGTGGTAGGGGGAGGGGGGTAACGGCGAGACGGCAGGAAGGGAATGCGGACACCTCTTAAACTAACCATGCCAAAAACGATAGTAAAAATGCCTACGCTGCACTGATGCGGGATAAAGGCACAAGAAAAAGAAGAAGAAAAACCATTAGTCTATTGTCATCTACTGGTAGCAAGCGAATCTAATATTTAAGGTTATCTAGGTGAAAGTTTGAGAATATTCCTTCATCATTACTTTATTATAGGTACGTTTTCCCTTACCTTTTCAGTAGTGGAGCCTTTATCTTCTCCTTTAATTTAAGTAATTGTCTACGGAAGGAATCCACGTATGGAATGTACAAGTTGATATGCTTAGCATTTTTCAAAGTTCACCGCATCACACCTGCTCCGTCGTTCTTCCACTGTTGTATAAAGATATTTTGCTTCCTTCTGTCGTGCAGAGAGAGAGAGAGAGAGAGCGAAGTGTGGGCGTTAGCAGCGGTGCTTCATCAACTAACTCGAGAGAGGTAATAAGTTGGGCTAACGAAGCAGAAGATTGGATTGCGTGAAGGGACATACACTGCATTTCGCTGAATAACATACCAGAAGGAAGTTGACAAATTAACTAACAGCACACGTGCTTTTGCCGTGTGACTTCAATCAGTTCTGTTGAAATACTAAAACCTCTATCCTTCTTTCTAAATAAATAAGCAATGGGAGAAAGTATGTGCGGATGCCGTCAAACTCCCATAAAGCCTGGAAACATTGGTGACTATAGCTTCATGTAAATACTGAGTGTTATTTCTAAACCATCTTGGTGGTTGTTTCAGCAGCCAGGTCATCCAAAATTACACCAGTGTAGTAAAGTACTATTGTACACTATAAGGAAAAAAATCACTCACCACGAAGGAATTATGCGAATTGGTCGGAAACAGGTATATGCGATTTACAAATACAGACAAACAAATGATTACAATTTCAGAAAAATTGGATGACTAATTTTCCTGTGTATTAGAGGTTTTCGTCTAGTAGAGGGTGGCCCAAGTTAAATAAATTTGGGGTTTGCTTAACGAAGTATACCACCTGCCTTATACTGTTGTTTAAGAAGTCAGTGCCAAAATACTTTAGAAAGGTCACACAGTTCTGTACATTATGATCGCTTTCCGCACACCACGCCAATTCGCCACGCAGCGGGTATCTACATATAACGAAGAGTTTTATTTTAATAGAATCAGTAATAGCATAAAGCTTTTCTCACGTAAAACTGGCAGCTGCCCGATCAGGCCATAAGGATCCTCTAATTAAATATTCAAAGGTTGACGTACATCTACTGGGAAAGATAAATACTGTTGTGGATAGCACATACGACAAAACTTACAGATGTGCAGTCCAATACCTTATCTCATTTTCCATTCTACTGCAGTTAAGGTAAGCTATACAACACATCAGTTGAAGCGCTACGCTGGGTGTGTGTCTATTGGTGGTAGTTTGCCCATGGTTTCTGGCGACCAGCTCAGTTGTCCATATGAAGTTTAATAATAGTTTAAAAGTAGATTGCTAGAAGTGAAAGTATATGACGTCCCAGTAAAGATGATATGACGTGCCGGGACTGGCATCCGGAACTTTTGGATTTGTTGTCCTGTCGTACCTTTATGCAGCGCAAAAGTGTTTACGTAAGAGCAGTCGGTAAAATAAATGCCTGCTTTTTAGGAGATGACACCGAACGATATACTGGACACGTATTCCGGGGAACAGCGTTCAAATTCGGACGATCCTGATGTAGTTTTTTGTGGTTTCCATAAATCACTCGAGTCGTATATGGGGATACTTTCTTCAGCTACATCGTGGCATATTTCTTTCCTAACCTTGTCCAGTATGGTTAGTGCACAATCATTTACGATCTCCATATCGACAAGACGTGGAATACCCTCAGCCTTTCTTCTAGGAGCTTCCTTTTGCGAAATAACGCCTGTTGAAAAAGCGAGCTCCTTTTAGCATTTTTACATGACAAACGGCAGACGATCCAGTTTGAACTACTGTCAGTAGAGAGTAGTGATGAACCGGGTGCTTCGTTTACAGATGAACGTAAAAATAAAAACTAAAATACTTCGCGGTGATTGTGAATTTGGAAATTTGTGGTAAGGTCTTATGGGACCAAACTGCTGAGATCATTGGTCCCTAGGCTTACACACTAGTTAATCCAACTTAAACTAACTTTCGATAAGGACGACACACACACACACACACACACACACACACACACACCCATGCCCGAGGGAGGACGCCAACCTCCGACGGGGGAAGCCACACGGACCGTGACAAGACGCCCTAGACCGAGCGGCTAGCCCGCGCGGCCCTGGTGATTGTGAGAAAGGGTTTCCCTTGAACCGTGCTAAGTGTATGTGTTGCAATAAAATTACGAAATTTAAAGTAAGATATTATCACTTCCTCATAATCGACGCTCGAGTAGCCGAAGTGGCGTCAAATCAGAAAACTTGCACCAAACAGCCGAACTCCTCAGACGGGGACTCCCGACCAGATGCAATACGTTCATTTCCTTCTTAAATGTGGCATAACACTATCTTATCCTAAGCAAACTGCGTTCAAATGTGATTCCTGAGTGAGAAACCCACTGCGTAATCTTTCTTCGTGTACAGAATGTACATGTCGTTTTTCCTACCACTTTTATTCGGCTGTGCTGAAATGCTGATCATTTACAGTTCCATGCATTTAGTACGCTTCATGTCGTTTCGATTGTTTGCTGCATGCTGTAATTACGATACTGCAGTTATTACGACCAGCAGTTTAGTGAATTTCTTAAGAGAGGTAGCAGTGACGATTCAGAATTTTAACGAAAAACAGATACTGCAATATTGAAGACATATCGTTATGTCTTCAGGAAGAATTCAGAATCGGAGAGAGACACATCACAGAAAGAAATTTAGTACTGCATTAAACCCGTAGATAGGTTGTTGGCACTGAAGTATAGGAGCATCCGAACTGGTGCGCCCGTTCCGTTCTGTATATTATGGTTGCACGTTTACGGATACGGTATCACGGACAACACAGCTTCGTAGTAGTCGGTATTGTCATTTGATCAGTAGCTGCTCATTTTCCTCTGCAACCGTTACGTAGATATAATCTCGCACGCTATTATTTGGAAAGAGCGCAAGCGGCATCTCTAGAGTATCAAATATTTCGATGAAGAAGCGACTGTTACACCGTTGTACGTTCTGGCGGTCGAGGCTGCAGCCGTTTGAGAGTGCTCTTGGTCGGTTTTGATATATGGTGATTTTTTCCAGATATGTAACCAACTCTCGAGTCCCGAGCGAACCTGTAAGCCGCTTACCAACAAGCTGCTACGCTGCGTCGCCCGCCGGCCCACGTGGGCCTAATGTTGCGACTCGCTACGGCAGCAGATATAATTTATCACACGCACTCCTCTTTCCATTCCTGTCCGTGACAGAAAGTTACATTGATCTGCTCTACTCGCAGTTCCCACGTACATCTTCTCAAAAACCGGTTCCAAATTGTAAGAGACTGAGGGCATTTTGAGAAAATTTTTCGAATAGGTGACCAAAATTTATTATACCCGATTTAAAGTAGTTGACACTCCCAAGACGCGCCAACTTCGCACGGGTGGAACTAAGTATCTCCGGCCGCAGACTTATCTGGCCTAGCAGTAATAAAATATATATGTAACATTTGCTCGTGAATTAGTCTAGCTATTAATCAAAACCGTATCAAAATCTGTATAATAGTTCCTGAGCTTAGCCTTCACATACAGACAGAAAAATGCGGATAAGAACTTTAGTCTATAACATGTACAGATGTTTGTATATTCTGGTCAACCTTCGTTGCTCTCTGCAGTTGCTGTATCTGTTTACTGCTTTTCCCGCCAGATATCGCCTCCTGCGTACTCGACAAGGGAACCTCCCCATCGCACCCCCCTCAGATTTAGTTATAAGTTGGCACAGTGGATAGGCCTTGAAAAACTGAACACAGATCAATCGAGAAAACAGGAAGAAGTTGTGTGGAACTGTGAAAAAATAAGCAAAATATACAAACTGAGTAGTTCATGGGAATATAGGCAACATAAAGGACACTGGGACCGCAGGAGCGCCGTGGTCTCCTGGTAACGTGAGTAGCTGCGGAACGAAAGGTCGTTGGTTCAAATCTTTCATCGAGTGATAAGTTTAATTTTTCATTTTCAGTTTATGTGACAAACTCTTATCTTTTCATCACTTTTTTGGGAGTGATTATCACATCCACAAGAAAACCTAAATCGGGCAAGGTAGAAGAATCTTTTTACCCATTCACCAAGTGTACAAGTTAGGTGGGTCGACAACATATTCCTGTCATGTGACGCACATGCCGTCACCAGTGTCGTATAGAATATATCAGATGTGTTTTCCTGTGGAGGAATCGGTTGCCCTATGACCTTGCGATCAAATGTTTTCGGTTCGCATTGGAGAGGCACGTCCTTTCGTCTACTAATCGCACGGTTTTGCGATGCGGTCGCAAAACACAGACACTAAACTTATTACAGTGAACAGAGACATCAATGAACGAACGGACAGATAATAACTATGCAAAAATAAAGAAAGTAAAGTTTTCACTCGAGGGTAGAATTGAACCAAGGACCTCTCGTTCTGCAGCTGCTCACGCTACCACGGGACCACGGCGCGCCTAACCTCACATTCTCCATGATGTTGCCTATGTCGCCCATGGACTACTTAGTTTGTATATTTTGCTTATTTTTTCACAGTTCCACACAACTTCTTCCTGTTTTCTCAATTGATCTATGTTCAGTTTATCAAGGCCTATCCACTGTGCCAACTTATAACTAAATCTGAGGGGGGTGCGATGGGGAGGTTCCCTTGTGAGTAGCTTGGAACTCCGATCACTACTACCAGATGTCAACTAAATATGGAACAGAAAACAATACATATATTACACACTCATGATTTTGTAATTACGGATTGTATACACAATCATTCCTGGTGAATCAGTCTAGTAGTGGAAAGTATATAAAAATCCCTGAAATTGTTTCTGAGATTAGGCATCATGTAAAAGAAGAAAAACGCGACGGGATTTAATTTATAATATTTACAGCGAGCGAGCTGGACTGCTGCTACAATTAATATACGAGGAAGCGTGACATTGCCGGTTTCCACTGTTTTATTGCTTCCGTCGCACAAAGCACTGTGCCCTCGATTTCTCAAGTATGAAACCTTATCCAGTAATCATAATTAAGGACAAATTATTGATATGCTTAGAAGCATTATATAGATTTACACCACATGTAAATCTCTCAATTTTTACGTAATTTTTGCAGAAGTCGGGGACTTCAAACTTCATACTTGTTACGAGTAATACCTTGGAAAAGCTGAAAAACAAACACTCCTAAATGCAAAGCTGACACGTAATAACGATAATAATTTCGTGTGGCACAACGGCTTGGTGTGAGTCTTTCAATTGGACGCAACTTCAGCGACTTGCTTGTCCATAACCTACGCAAAGGCGGCTTGCGAAGGGAAGGGGCCTGTGTTCGATTCCCCACCGGGCCGGAGATTTTCCCCGCTTCGGGATGGAAGCCAACAAAATGAAAAAAATTAAAGAAAAACCGAACCACGTGTTGTTATAGGCGAATCTTCGCATCATTCCGTCGTCCGGCGGGTATTCGACCCGGCGACATTTCAATTTCCAGGCACGCACTTTACCACTAGACCACCAGCCCTGACAGTTATTCACAGCAAACCTCATTTTGGAAAGAATCGTTATCGTGATAGATGTTTTGGTAATCAACGAAAAAGAAGGGAATTTCAGTGAATTCAATAGTTTTCAATGTATGATGTGATAAGTTACCTCCCCCCCCCCCCCCTGACTCGGAAAATTTCGCACAGTTGGAAAATTTTTTTGACATGCTTGGAGCCACCTTAGCGCTCTATGCCAGAAGTGAATTTCGTATCTTTTTGCGTGATTTTTGTCTGTGATTTTCTATCGCCACAGGAAACTGGGATCTGCAGACACTACTTGCCGCGCAACCCCGCAACTTCGGACCTGAAACGTCCGATCCCAACTAATCTAAACCACACTGGCATTTTTAGCGTCCCGTCAATAGCTACATCACTAGATAAGCAGTTCGTGCTCCGAATAACGAAGGATAAGAGATTATGATTACATATGTGGTGTCCGTTCTTTTGGACGTGTGCGAAAGAATAGGCGCCACAGGACCATGATTTCGTCAGCCGCATGAGGGTACTGAAATATGGCTGCAAGAGGAAATTTGTGCCGCACTGGGAATCGAAATTGGATTTCTCGCTGTAGGCAATCCGTCGCCTTAACCATTCGGCTATCCGAGCACACTTAACGTCCGATAAAAGTTCCGAATTTTTCGCACACAACTACTCCCCCCCCCCCCCCCCTTTCCCTCAACACCGGACATTCTTCGCTGGTCGCAGTATCTAGCATGATTCTCGCAAGAGATTGGACCCAGGGTGTATCCACACTGAAGAGATCACAAAGTGCCGTAAAAGCTTAGATATTATTTCTGTGGTGCCTGTCCTTTCGGGCGTGTTATTTGTGTGGAGTATGTTCTTTCGGACACTTAATAGCATCTTCAAGTGGAGGTGACACGGAAGTAGTGTGCGAAAAGCTGGGATTTTGGGTCGAGCATGAAGCGTGCTTGGATAACCGAAGCAGTTGAGGCGACCGCTCACAAAAAGCTGGAAATTCGAGTTCGTGTCTCGGTCCGGCAGACCTGTCGTCATTGAGGTATTTCAGTGCCCACGCGTGACTGACTTCGGTATTTCTCATTCGTCAAGGATAAAAGAAGCAGACGGCCGCAACTTATAAGCATCCGAGCATTTTCCATAGAATCAGTTACTGAAAGCAAAATTACTTTTACCACTCACTTGTTATTTCCCTATCCTGTGGGAAAACTGGTTTTCAAATGTTTTCTAACTCTGTATCACCGTTAAACACGTGGAGATTCAATATCTGTTACTATTTTTGGTGACTGTTCGTCGTTTCCGTCTCCCAGCCTGTTTTCTCCTACTTCAACTTTTCACATTTTTAACGGGAAAGGTGGCGCCTGCTCAAAACACTGAACCATGTTGCCATTAGAGAAGTTCAAATACTTGAGTGGTCATCTTCATTTTTGTGATGCCTGGTATCCAAAGTAGATACTCAATTCTGAAACCCGGAGGAAAGTTTCCTGCCGGGTACTGGAACAACTGAGATAATGATTTGTCTTTAATATCCAGTCAGCAGTACTAAACACCAACCCTCAGCTCTCCAACTTAATACTGTCACATATCTTAGTGAAACTGTGATGCCTCAATACACTACTGGCCATTAAAATTGCTACACCACGAAGATGACGTGCTACAGACGCGAAATTTAACCGACAGGAAGAAGATGCTGTGATATGCAAATGATTAGGTTTTCAGAGCATTCACACAAGGTTGGCGCCAGTGGCGACACCTACAACGTGCAGACATGAGGAAAGTTTCCAACCGATTTCTCATACACAAACAGCAGTTGACCGGCGTTGACTGGTGGAACGTTGTTGTGATGCCTCGTGTAAGGAGGAGAAATGCGTACCACCACGTTTCCGACTTTGATAAAGGTCGGATTGTAGCCTATCACGATTGCGGTTTATCGTATCGCGACATTTCTGCTCTCGTTGGTCGAGATCCAATGACTGTTAGCAGAATATGGAATCAGTGGGTTCAGGAGGGTAATACGGAACGCCGTGCTGGATCCCAACGGCCTCGTAGACTAGCAGCCGAGATGATAGGCATCTTATCCGCATTGCTGTAACGTATCGTGCAGCCACGTCTCGATCCCTGAGTCAACAGATGGGGACGTTTGCAAGGCAACAACCATCTGCACGAACAGTTCGACGACGTTTGCAGCAGCGTGGACTATCAGCTCAGAGACCGTGGCTGCGGTTACCCTTGACGCTGCATCACAGACAGGAGCGCCTGCGATGGTGCGCTCTACGACGAACCTGGGTGCACGAATGGCAAAACGTCATTTATTCGGATGAATCCAGGTTCTGTTTACAATATCATGATGGTCACATCCGTGTTTGGCGACATCGCGGTGAAAGCACATTGAAAGCGTGTATTCGTCATTGCCATACTGGCGTATCACCCGACGTGGTGGTATGGGGTGCCATTGGTTACACGTCTCGGTCAACTCTTGTTCGCATTGACGGCACTTCGAACAGTGGAGGTTACATTTCAGATGTGCTACGACCCGTGGCTCTACCCTTCATTCGATCCCTGCGAAACCCTACATTTCAGCAAGATAATGCACGACCGGATGTTTCAGGTCCTGTACGGACCTTTCTGGATACAGAAAATTTTCGACTGTTGCCCTGGCCAGCACATTCTCCAGATCTCTCACCAACTGAAAACGTCTGGTGAATGGTGGCCGAGCAACTGGCTCGTCACAATACGCCAGCTCTGTTTGACTCAATGCCCAGGCGTATCAAGACCGTTATTACGGCCAGAGGTGGTTGTTTTGGGTACTGATTTCTCAGGATCTATCGACCCAAATTGAGTGAAAATGTAATCTTGTATCAGGTCTAGTATAATATATTTGTCCAATGAATACCCGTTTATCATCTGCATTTCTTCTTGGTGTAGCTATTTTAATGGCCAGTAGTGTACGTTTACAAGGGACCAGAAACTGATAACGTATACGTACGATTAAAAGCATCTGAAAGGTAATGTTATTCTATAATAGGTAGGACAGAGCTTTCATCAACCTGACGGTTTGAACACAACGGTGCTTTATTTGAAATAGTCGTTTTGGAGGTGACATGGCCCCGCCTTTGAACTGACTTACCCAGACAATTATAAGGAAACATCAGTTTAATATGGACTCTGTGGCACGTTGCGGCTTGTCATTTTTTATATTAACAAAAATGGAAGTTATGAATCTTAGGTCTTCCTTGGAATGGAATTCGAAATATTTGGATCTGTAATCGGGTCCTTTGCCATCAGGCCACTAGGTATCATACCTTTTTAATATCACTGTCCATTGTTCATTGTGGATAAGGTTGAGCTGAAGAACAGCAGTCGGTTTCTGAGGAGAGCTGGTGCCTGACCGATCGAGTGTTTAGAGGCACCAGTTTGATCCCTTGCCGATAATTATCTCTACGCCGGCCGGAGTGGCCGAGCGGTTAAAGGCGCTACAGTCTGGAACCGCACGACCGCTACGGTCGCAGGTTCGAATCCTACCTCGGGCATCGATGTGTGTGATGTCCTTAGGTTAGTTAGGTTTAAGTAGTTCTAAGTTCTAGGGGACTTATGACCACAGCAGTTGAGTCCCATAGTGCTCAGAGCCATTTGAACCAATTATCTCTACTATATACGCTTTATTTAATTTGAATGCCGAATACTCGCACAGAAGAAGTGAGAGAGAGATGTAGAGAGATAGATGGCGCATGATGGCGGGGGGGGGGGGGGGCGGGGGGGCAGTTGCGGACGGTGACAGACGCGGTGGAGGAACTGACGCGGGGCTTCCGACCTCGTTTCCGCCGTTATGTTCACCTGCAGCCATCCGTGCGAGATATCGATTTTCGTGGTCGCCTGCTGGCGTGGCGCACCTGCGTTCTGCTAGCACTGCACAATGAGCAGGACGCTGCCCGCCTTCCTATTCATTACGTGGGACGGCCGTTTACCCGCCGTGTCCGAAGCACACGGAAGCTTTTATACAGTTCTGAAACAATCGGCTGAATCTACTCTTCGAGAAGAGTTCAACTGGCCGTCTGTTGTGGTCAGTGTTCATTGAATATTACTCCACACCGAAGTGCGATCAAAACTTCCTCATTCCCGTTATACACAAATTTCACTGGAAATAAAATTTCCAATAGATTTAAGCTGCCTATATTTTTTTCTGATCTATTGCAGAAGTTGATTTTGTTATAACAAACGAGTAAGTATAAGGAAGGAGGATCAACGATTAACTTCTCGTCAGCGATGACGGCATTAGAGTCGGAGCACAAGCTTGAATTGGGAAGGATTGGGGAAAACATTATTCGTGTTGTTTTCAAAGGAACCATACCGGTATTCGTCTTAAGCGATTAATGAAAACCACAGAAAACATAAATGCCGGACAAGCATTTGAACCGTTGACCTCCCGAATTCGCGCCCAGAGAGCTATCACAGCTCATCTCGTTCATTGGGAAAAGATATACGAGGACTTTCTGAAAAGTAATGTCTCCGAAACTTTTATCTGCGAAACTCTTTTAAACAAAACAAACGTTATTAACATTCTACATGTTTATTCATCATGCCTACATGTTTGCAGCTATTTGACGCTACAGGTCTCCGAATTGCAGCGTGGTTCAAATGGCTCTGAGCACTATGGGACTCAACTGCTGAGGTCATTAGTCCCCTAGAACTTAGAACTAGTTAAACCTAACTAACCTAAGGACATCACAAACATCCATGCCCGAGGCAGGATTCGAACCTGCGACCGTAGCGGTCTTGCGATTCCAGACTGCAGCGCCTTTAACCGCACGGCCACTTCGGCCGGCCAATAGCAGCGTGTAACATGGCTGTGTGTAACACGTAACTATGTCGGCGCGTAAGAAGCTGCGTGCTGTTGAAGAATGTCGAATCGAGGAGTTCGTCCACACATGGAACACACCCTCCTTCAGCATAATGTCAGACCACACAGGAGCACTGCGACATGTGCAACAATCCAACGCCTTGCAAATACTATCATCGATCATACTCCATAAAGTCCCGATCTTCATCTGTTTCCATACCTTACCGAGCTGTTTCGAATTCTTCACTTTGATATTGATGAAGTGGTGCAGAGATGCCGTTATGACTCCGCCAGAAAAGTCTCACATTCTACAATGACGGCATCAGCATACTGGTCTCTCGGTGGGAGAAATGTGTTTAACGTCAGGGTGAATATGTTGAGGAATAAATATCCATTCATTAAGAATAAAGAAGTAGAAGGTTAATAACGTGTTTTTTAAAAGATAGGTTTAAGGGTTTTCATATAAAAATTCGGAGGTATTACTTTTCAGCAAAGCCTCGTACTTCCTGTTGTTAAACTATTAGATAACGTGGCTTAAGGGTGTGTAATGACCTCTACAGTATTTTCATTACTGCATGTGTGTCTTTGTCCCTCTCCATAGCTGAGTGGTCAGCGTGGCTGGCTGCCAAACACGGGAGCCGGGTGCGAATACCAACACTTCTTGCTAGTGGAAGGAATGGGTCAGGGTACTCTCAACCTCGTGATGCCAATTGAGGAGCTACTTGACAGAATAGTAGCGACACCATTTCTGCTAAACCGACAACGTCTGGGAATGCTGTGTGCTGAACCACAGCTCTCCATCCCGCTTTGGCAGAGGATGACACGGCGGTCGGTCGATACCGATTGACCCGACAGTTGTCAGAACTGCGGTGAATGTGCCTAACTTTTGCTGCATTGTTTGAGATCATTTTAAAGTTATAGATCTCTTGAAGAGGCACAGTCAGTAAACTTCAACTCTCTTGATATAGTTACTTACTTATATGACAACGAAAGATCGATAGCGCTTGTACAGTTACAGGAGCCTCAAACAATCGAAAGAAACCGACAGTCGTTCCGACGGTCTAGTGAATGTACTGAAGTTTACTGTGAGCAACATGAACACTTTCTGTAAGTTTTTCATACCATTTGAATAAGTTACTTACAGGTTCAAAATTACGTCATCCATTACATAGCAGTTCAATGAAAATCTTTTGTCAGACAAAAATGGTCACCGGAGATTTACGCTAGCATATATTTTAGTACGAAAATAACACGTAGTCAAACGTACAGTTTTTTTTAATGAGTCTGGTTCCGTTGATCGTTCCCTTGGCTTTGTAGAACCTGAGAAACAGACCATCTTCTCGGTTCAACGCGGATTCCAATCTGAGAGCCCAACACTGCATTTGTCATACCCAAAACATTGCAATATGTGGAAATCATATTATACATCTGGGGGAGCAATTGGTGCAGCAACTGCGGGTGCAGTTTGTAACCTGTTACTTGCTCCTAACCACAGTAAGATATTTTCGTACATCACACCAGAAATTCGTTGACATCTCGCTGACCAACTCAAGAGAATTGAACTGAAAGAAAAAAATCGAAAATGACTCGGTGAAATATATCGCAGCAAGAACGGAAATGATCTGTTTTGCTTTTTGCAAATCTCTCGGTGTAGCCTGTGTTCGAACATCTTCTACAAATGCAAATTA
This sequence comes from Schistocerca americana, assembly GCF_021461395.2. Lineage (NCBI taxonomy): Eukaryota > Metazoa > Arthropoda > Insecta > Orthoptera > Acrididae > Schistocerca > Schistocerca americana. The sequence goes on along the minus strand of NC_060130.1, from coordinate 750,729,571 downwards.
TAATTACGAAGGGCGTTGCCCTTAAAGTTCCAATGATTTGTATGAAAGTCTTAGGTAACGACGTATGACAATAGCATTGAAGGATCTTTAGGCCTGCAGATGGCAATATCTCCTGGAACATTGTTGGCAATATCATTTTTAGTTGCGCCTGCATTCATGTTCGTTTACGCTTAAAGCTATAGGAAGTACTGCAAAACTATAGGAGCAGATTGTGGCGTAGCTCGTTTGTTCTTTCAGTCTTTCTGGTCTAAGTTTCACTCAGCAAGGTGGTTAGGATATTAAAGCCCTGTGATATTTTTTGGAGGTAAAAAAAAGGTACTGTTTACTCAAACCAGTGGATGCTCCGAGTTCTACCATGCTTAATAAAACGTGGTCCCATTGGAGTGCGTACGCCTCAGTACTTCTGCTAACCGACAACATTCTCTCTCTTTCTCTCTCTCTCTCTCTCTCTCTCTCTCTCTCTCTCTCTCTCTGACAGTTGGAGGAGGACGTACATTTTAAATTAGGCCCCGAACAGTGGTGTGTCTTGAATTGTGTTCACACACACACAAAGATTTGCCAACCATGTAACGTCGCATGTATCTCCAGAAAATGTCCCAGGGTCAACGGGGATCGAAGCTCAGACATCTGCTTTTATAGTCTAGCACTCATCCCCACCGAGCCAGCAAGCGAATAGAGCGAGATTTGTATCCGCGTCGACCTTAACCATTTCTCCCGCGATTATCCAAATCACTTAACACGAAGGTTGGGACGATTCCTTGAAACCAGCTACGTCAATTTTCCACTCCCACTCTATTCTAAGTAAGCTGGCGTTCCGTCTCTACTGACATTGACGTCGACGAGACGTTAACACTAACCTGTCTTACTGTCACACCATTTCGTTACCCGAAACATTAATGATTTCCACAATCGTGCGCATATGGCAGTAATCACTTTTTTTTTTCAGCTTCTGAAAACGTCCTGCTAAAGTTATATATTTTACAAGGGGACTTCATAATGCAAGTTACACGTTGTTCTGGCAGGCCAAGTAACTTTTATTGAATGTTAAACTGCACTTCAAAGCGGCACAGAAACATGACACTATTTTTCATTTGTCTGTAAACAAAGGTCAGAACGTTCTACCAATTGCTCATTTCCTCGACGATAGACTGGTCACGGAGTCAGTCGAGGACCTCTGTATGAACGTCCACATCGTCGGGAAATGTGCGATTGCTGCGAATCAATCCCTCGATTGCCTGGACATCGTCTTCTGTGATCGACGTCGCTGGCCTTCCTTCCTAATCAGCATTAGACTGTGCGGCCGTATTCAAACTGTTTGCGGCAGTCCACAGGGGCTGGAAGCAACATTGCATTTAGTCCATATACCGCCAGAATCTCAAGCTGAATCTGTGTCCAAATTTGACGTTTTTCCCCACAGGAATCATACTGTTCCGCATACTTCAATCTTTGTAGTACGTTTGCAGTTGCCATGCCATTTCGCTCGCAAACACCGAAGCACCTGTTATCCCTATAGCAGGAGAACTATGTCTACAGGAAACCCTGACCATGTACTGTCTTCTGACAGCGTGAAATTCTTATTGTACGATAGTCTTAACTTTGGACGATACATGTAACTTTCTTTCTGAAGTTCTCTCGTAATAGACATATTAACTTCACTACTTTTCTCCATCGTGAGCTCTTCCATCTCTTGCGTTTAGATTAGTCCTAGCGAGAAATTTCCGTTTTTTTTTTTTTTTAGTGGCCTCAGCTAGATGTTTCCAATTTGTCACATTTTCTCCTTGCAATTTTATATTGTCCAGTCACATTACTGTGAGCACCTGTCAATAGCCTGAATTCTGAATTACCACCTTTCGCAGCGCGAACCTCTGCGGAGCACGAAAGAAAAAAGTCAGTGAGGTTCTGGAAGGTATCGACAGGGATGTGCACCAGTATCGTGGCCTGCTGCGCTAGGTTTCGGTGTTGATGGTCTATAGCCCGAGCAGCCCGATCGAGGTCGTCCCACAGATTCTCGACTGGTTTTAAATACAGGGAGTTAGCGGCATTTTGCCATGCACGGTATAGTTTAACCACAGCGGCACGCGAACAGTTTACAAATTTAGCCGTTTCGGAAATACTTCCACCCTTGGCCCGAAAATCAATGACATGCTCTTTTGATCCGAATCTACATTACAGCAATCACTGCACTGCTTCTGCGTCCCCCTGACACGCTTTATACAGGGTGGTCCATTGATCGTGACTGGGCCAAATATCTCACGAAATAAGCGTCAAACTAAAAAGCTACAAAGAACGAAACTTGTCTAGCTTGAAGGGGGAAACCAGATGGCACTATGGTTGGCCCGCTAGATGGCGCTGCCATAGGTCAAACGGATATCAACTGCGTTTTTTTAAATAGGAACCCCCATTTTTATTACATATTCGTGTAGTACGTAAAGAAATATGAATGTTTTATTTCGACCACTTTTATAGTCACAATCATATGGCTCACAATTTTAGACGAACAGTTGGTAACAGCTAGGTTTTTTAAATTAAAATACAGAACGTGGGTGCGTTGGAACATTTTATTTCGGTTGTTCCAATGTGATAGATGTACCTTTGTGAACTTATCATTTCTGAGAACGCATGCTGTTACAGCGTGATTACCTGTAAATACCACATTAATGCAATAAATTCTCAAAATTATGTCCGTCAACCTCAATGCATTTGGCAATACGTGTAACGACATTCTTCTGAACAGCAAGTAGTTTGCCTTCCGTAATGTTCGCACTTGCATTGACAATGCGCTGACGCATGTTGTCAGGCGTTGTCGGTGGATCACGATAGCAAATATCCTTCAACTTTCCCACAGAAAGAAATACGGGCCGGCCGGTGTGGCCGAGCTGTTCTAGGCGCTTCAGTCTGGAACGGCGCGACCGCTACGGTCGCAGGTTCGAATCTTGCCTCGGTCATGGATGTGTGTGATGTCCTTAGGTTAGTTAGGTTTAAGTATTTCTAAGTTCTAGGGGACTGATGACCTCAGATGTTAAGTCCCATAGTGCTCGGAGCCATTTGAACCAAAGAAATACGGGGACGTCAGATCCGGTGAACGTGCTTCGACGACCAATCCACCTGTCATGAAATATACTATTCAATACCGCTTCAACCGCACGCGAGCTATGTGCCGGACATCCATCTGTTGGAAGTACATTGCCATTCTGTCATGCAGTGTAACATCTTGTAGTAACATCGGTAGAAGCCGGCCGCGGTGGTCTAGCGGTTCTAGGCGCGCAGTCCGGAACCGTGCGACTGCTACGGTCGCAGGTTCGAATCCTGCCTCGGGCATGGATGTGTGTGATGTCCTTAGGTTAGTTAGGTTTAAGTAGTTCTAAGTTCTAGGGGACTGATGACCACAGATGTTAAGTCCCATAGTGCTCAGAGCCATTTGAACCATTTAACATCGGTAGAACATTACGTAGGAAACAGCAGACATTGCACCATTTAGATAGCCATCGATAAAATGGGGGCCAATTATCCTTCCTCCCATAATGCCGCACCATACATTAACCCGCTAAGGTCGCTGATGTTCCACTTGTCGCAGTTATCGTGGATTTCCCGTTGCCCAATAGTGCAAATTATGCCGGTTTACGTTACCGCTGTTGGTGAATGACGCTTCGTCGCTAAATAGAACGCGTGCAAAAAATCTGTCAGCGTCCCGTAATTTCTCTTGTGCCCAGTGGCAGAACTGTACACGACGTTCAAAGTCGTCGCTATGCAATTCCTGGCGCATATAAATACGGTACAGGTGCAATCGATGTTGATGTAGTATTCTCAACACCGACGTTTTTTAGATTCCCGATTCTCGCGCAATTTGTCCTCTATTGATGTGCGGATTAGCCGCTACAGCAGCTAAAACACCTACTTAGGCATTATCATTTGTTGCAGGTCGTGGTTGACGTTTTAAACGTGGCTAAACACTTCCTGTTTCCTTAAATAACGTAACTATCCGGCGAACAGTCCGGACACTTGGATGATGTCGTTCAGGATATCGAGCAGCATACATAGCACACGCCCGTTGGGCATTTTGATCACAATAGCAATACATCAACACAATATCGACCATTTCCGCAATTGGTAAACGGTCCATTTTCACACGGGTAATGTATCACGAAGTAAATACCGTCCGCACTGGCGGAATGTTACGTGAGAACTTATACGTTTGTGCCTATTACAGCGCCATCTATCACAAAGCGAAAAAAGTGGTCCAACTAAAACATTCATATTTCTTTACGTACTACACGAATATGTAATGAAAAATGGGGGTTCTTATTTTTTTTAAAAACGCTGTTGATATCCGTTTGACCTATGGCAGCGCCATCTAGCGGGCCAACCATAGCGCCATCTGGTTTCACTCTTCAAGCTAGACGAGTTTCGTTCTTTGTAGTTTTTTCGTTTGATGCTTATTTCGTGAGATATTTGGCCCGGTCACTATCAACGGACCGCCATGTATATCCACCACTGCTAGTGCTGCCACCTGCCGTCTGTGGTTATTTCAAGTCAAACATAGGCCGTGGCCCTGGACCGTGTATTGTTGCACAGATATTACTGGATGGCTAATTCTGTCGGTTTCCGACTCGTGCTCTTCACTCAGCCATGTTTCCAAGGCCACTTAATTTGACACTAATGGCGGTCAACGAATTTCTTCCTTAGCTTTTAGTGCGAGACTGTAACCGCCGCGTGTACCAGTTTGCAACCTTATTAAAGGGAGCCCGAATTTGCGTGCAGTTTGCTGGCGGCATAACCTAATCACAGATAACAGCATCGTCCCCGAGCAGGTGAGGCCAGCGCAAGTTGTGCGCAGGGGGAGGAAGCAGACGGCCAGAGATACTGCAGCCTGGGGACTCGGCCCCGATCTCCAGATAAAAGCATGAATACCCGCCTGCAGCCGCAAAACAAAACCTAGCTCCTGCAAATAGCGCGCACTCCCACGCTAACATCTGCGTGCGAGTGAACAAAATTCACCACACGAGTAGCTCATGTAAAACACTGAGTCCGGAAGTAAGTTTGAAGATTCTGTTGCTGCAATTTATGACGTTGACTAATAAAAGTGATAGCAGGGCGGAGACGCCTCTTTATGTTTGCACAGTGATGACAAATTATGAGAAAGCAAATTAGAATTTTGTTCACAAATGGTTCAAATGGCTCTGACCACTATGGGACTTATCTTCTGAGGTCATCAGTCCCCTAGAACTTAGAACTACTTAAACCTAACGAACCTACGGACACCACACACATCCATGCCCGAGGCAGGATGCGAACCTGCGACCGTAGCGGTCGCGCGGTTCCAGACTGTAGCGCCTAGAACCGCTCGGCCACTTCAGCCGGCATGAGTATTCAAATACAGAGATATGTAAACAGGCAGAATACGGCACTGCGATCGGCAACGCCTATATAAGACAACTGTCTGGCGCAGTTGCTAGATCGGTTACTGCTGATACAATGGCAGGTTATCAAGATTTAAGTGAGTTTGAACGTGGTGTAATAGTTAGCGCACGAGCGAGAGGGCACAGAATCTCCGAGGTAGCGATGAAAGGGGGATTTTCCCGTTTGACCATTTCACATGGGTACCGTGAATACCGGGAATCCGGTAAAACATCGAATCTCCGACATCGCTGCGGCCGGAAAAAGATCCTGCAAGAACGGAACCAACGACGACTGAACAGAACCGTTCAACGTGACAGAAGTGCAGCCCTTCCACCAATTGAATTGCTGCAGATTTCATTGTTGGGCCATCAACAAGTGACAGCGTGCGAGCTTTTGAAACCGAAGGACATCACACACACCCATGCCCGAGGCAGGATTCGAACCTGCGACTGTAGCGGTCGCGCGATTCCAGACTGTAGCGCCTAGAACCACTCGGCCACCCCGGCCGGCTCGAATTTTGTGACTTGTTCAGTAGGTGACCCACTCGCAAGTGGACTGACTCCCATCACTCCTGTGTTCTTCCTTTATTTGTAGTCTCTAATAGACATGACCACTGCTCAACAAATGCAGCCATGACATCACTGGCGTCAAAAAAGTAGATTCAGGTGCACCTGTCCTTGTCGGTTGGTTTTTATATTCGAAACAGCGTCCGGTAACACTTGCACAGCTGCAGCGCAGCATACGAATTGCCTTCCTTTTTCACCTGACCATTCTAAGCGATGGGTGCGGAGCTCCTACTGCCTTACGTAGATAACCACTTCCTTCCCCTTCTGTCTCCAAATATACACATACAGCGCGCGCGCGCACACACACGCGCTTCGAAAAATTCTAAGAAGTAGGCCTGCATGGCTACTTCACCATTCTTCTGACATGTTGTTTTCGCCCGGTACTCAAAAACCCCTCAAAAATTCAGCTTAAATCTAAGACAGTCATGCAACTACTTCCTGATTTTTCAGAAGCTTTCAAATGCAGGATACGCTCATCTAGGCACTCCACCTGTGTATCATAGTGATTTATACTGCTTTAAAGTAATAGACACAGAATTGGCATATGAATAAGATAAAAAAAGTTACTTCGCGCTGAGTCCAGGTACTGTAATATTTCCTCTTTCAGCAGTCAGTTTCTCTGAGAGCGTACTTTTGCCTCACTTTTCCTTCAAATTTCTCGTGAATATTTGTTGGCGCTCTTTTGGGATCGTTTTCGGACGATTGTATTCTTCTTTTTTACGGTGTGTGTTACTATCAAGTATGGTTAAAGTTGATTGGCTAATTGTCCACTAAAACATACAGATATTGTTCGGTAGAGCTTCTAATTAAACTGTCGATTCAATCATTATGGGGATTTTTTTCGTATTTTCTTTGTTGGTTAAGTTTCGCTGATATTGAATTCTGTTAGTACACGAGCAAACTTCATACATGACAGCCATTGTAAAAATTCGTGCGCACAACAACAGCGTATAAAGTTGTAACATAGCTTCTGCAAATAAGGCTACTGGGAAATAAAGTATAATACTCTTGTGATTGAAGCTGGTGGTACATTCTACTTCTAGTACGTTTACTCTTTTACAATGGGTACCAAACAGACAGCAGCCGGCCGAAGTGGCCGTGCGGTTAAAGGCGCTGCAGTCTGGAACCGCAAGACCGCTACGGTCGCAGGTTCGAATCCTGCCTCGGGCATGGATGTTTGTGATGTCCTTAAGTTAGTTAGGTTTAACTAGTTCTAAGTTCTAGGGGACTAATGACCTCAGCGGTTGAGTCCCATAGTGCTCAGAGCCATTTTTGAACAGACAGCAGAAACAGGTAAATAGAAGGATACCTATTATCGAATAGTTAAATGACGGAAACAGGCAGGAATCCTCGGTTTCGAATCACGTTGTTGTCTAGTGTCAAATGGGAAAATTGTTTCTATTCCCTCGAGGAAGAGGTTTGTGGAAGAATTTTGATGCTCTCTAATTCACTTTCTTATCGCGATATGTTTGAAGATGACTCACACAAGATAAAAACATCTATCGTTCATGAAAATATGACTGATACATTTATTTTATGTATAATTTACATTAGCGAAGAGATTATTTTGTATCAGATTATCAAGAAGTATGTTTCCATTCGCTGAGCAGTGAAGGTGAAGATTTACTGAGAAGTAAACGTAAGCAGCTTGAACGTGAGTGACAGTGCACTGGACAATTTATGATCCGGTAGAAAAACATTAACTTTGATGAAATTTTCTGGCAATGTAAGCTGTTCAAAAAAATTTTAACATGCGGTATTTCGTTGGAGAGTTAGTCTTCAAATGTCTTATTTCGGACCTCAAGCACAAGACCGCAGTGTTTAGCAAACTTCTGCAGACGGTAAAAGCCTTGAAATTATAATATGGTTTTATAGTTTTCCACTAATTACTCTCCAATATTCCATCAGCAACACTGTCAGTTGATTAGCGAATAATTTGTTGTTAAACAATAAAGCCGTTAATTACCTTCATTTACAGAAGATTCTCGGAAAACACGTAATTACTGAAGTGGTTGTTTTAATTTGTTGACAACTAGGTTATTCAGAAGCTTTGTTTGACAGAATGTAAACGTCACGTAATCTCAGCAGCAGTCCATGTGAAACGAGCGTTCTGCGGAAGCGGGACATCTATTGTACTCTGAACTAACAACATGCGGCGAGTGACAGAAAAGATGAAAATATGCGCTTCCTGAAAGCTTCCAATCTAAAGATTAATCAAAGAACGTCTCTGTGTACGGTGATGTATTTGATTAGCTACAATACGTCTCGTTCGTTTTCAGAAAAACATTTTTTGTGCTCCTGGTGCTGTACATTTTAGGTCAACGTTAATCTCAAAACAGTGAGCTTCTTCGGCTTAAGAACTATCCCGGTATTCAACCACACTTGCAGTTGTTATATTTTAATTGGAATAGTATCAGTATTCTCAGTTTTTTGTTCATCTTCGTGTTGTCACTGTAAAAAGAGAAAACATGCACTGGAATAGACTGTGAATATGAACGTATAACAGGCACGAACATTTGTTTGATTGTAAAAGGTTCTCGAAATTTGATTTACAATTAACTTTAGTACCGCTTTATTTGTGATTTTGTGGGTTCTCTAAAGTATGTCAAGACTGAAGTCATCAGCTATGATTCTCTTTTAAAATAAAAATATTCAGCCTATAATGAGCCCATCGTCAACAGGTCGTTAGGCATTAAACCAGCGAAGGAGCCTCTCTAAGATATAATTAGGTACGCATCGTCCCTCTCATGTCACTCAAAAAGCAGAGTGTATGTGTTGACCCCTATAATTACTACGCTACGGAAGTGCACGACACAGAAACAAACGCTCCCACTATATTGGTGCTGTTTCTCGAATCCGTCACTGAAACTGTTCTAATTCATTTCTATATTAAAGGTATATTGTCAATATGCACCATATAATTACGCAAATACATAGCCGAGATGGTTTTTGGACCCGATGATGGTCTGATACTACGACGAAATCGATCGTTTCTAATGAAATATAATTACACTTGTGTATTGCGTTATGCAGTTCTTAACAAGTATAATATTGTCTAGCAGAAGGTGACGTAGGAATGTGACAATTCATTCTTGTGGCGGTCTTCAGTCCGAAGACTACCTTGATGATTCTCTCCATGCTAGTCCAACTTGCGCATAAATACCACAGCCTACATCCATTTGAACCTACTTACTGTGTCAATCCTAGGTCTTTTGGTCTTCCTCTACAATCCCCCCTCTCAATTCCTTCCATAACCAAATTGACAGTTCCTTGATGCTTCAGTTTGTGCCCTTTAGTCAAGTTGTGACACAATTTTCTTTCTTCCCCAATCCGTTTCAGTACCTCCTCATTTGTTATTCGATTTACCCACCTAATCTTCAGCATTCTACTACAGCACCACCTGAAAATCTTCTTTCTTCTCATACGAATTCCCTATTGTCCACTTTTCACATCTATACACTATGTGATCAAGAGTATCCAGACACCTGGCTGAAAATGACTTACATTTTCGTGGCGCTTTCCATCGCTAATGCTGGAACTCAATATGGTGTTGCCCCACCCTTAGAATTGATGAAAGCTTTCACTCTCGCAGGCATACGTTCAGTGAGGTGCTGGAAGGTTTCTTAGGGAATGGCAGCCCATTCTTCACGGCGTGCTGCACTGAGGAGAGGTATCGATGTCGGTCGGTGAGGCCTGGCACCAAGTTGGCGTTACAAAACATCCCAAAGGTGTTCTGTAAGATTCAGATCAGGACTCCATGCAGGCCAGTCCATTACAGGGATGTTACTGTCGTGTAACCACTCCGCCACAGGCCGTGCATTATGAACAGGTGCTCAATCGTGTTGAAAGATGCAGTCGCCATCCCCGAATTGCTCTTCAACAGAGGGAACCAAGAAGGTGCTTAAAACATCAGTGTAGACCTGTACTGTGATAGTGCCACGTAAAACAACAGGGGTTGCAAGCCCCCTCCATGAAAAACACGACCACACCATAACACCACAGCCTCCGAATTTTACTGTTGGCACTACACAAGCTGGCAGAGGACGTTCACCGGGCATTCGCCATGCCCACACCCTGCCATCGCTGTTCAATCGTCCAATGTTTACGCTCCTTACACCAAGCGAGGCGTCGTTTGGCATTTACCGCGTGATGTGTGGCTTATGAGCAGCCACTCGATCATGAAATCCAATCTCACCTCCCGCCTAACTGTCATAGTACTTGCAGTGGGACCTGATGCAGTTTGTAATTCCTGTGTGATGGTCTGGATTATGTCTGCCTATTACATATTACGACACTCTTCAACTGTCGGCGGGCCGTCTGTCAACAGACGAGGCAGGCCTGAACACTTTTGTGCTGTACGTGTCCCTTAACGTTTCCATTTCACTATCACATCGGAAACAGTGGTCCTAGGGATGTTCAGAAGTGCGTAAATCTCGCCTACAGAGTTATGACGCAAGTGACAACCAATCACCTGACGACGTTCGAAGTCCATGAGTTCCGCGGAGCTCCCCATTCTGCTCTCTCACGATGTCTAATGACTACTGAGGTCGCTGGTATGGAGTACCTGGCCGTAGGTGGCAGCACAATGCACCTAATATGAAAAACGTATGTTTTTGGGAGAGTCCAGATACTTTTCATCACATAGTGTGCAAGGCTAAACTACTGGTCAACTGTACAACTTTTGTGCCTTCTCCTACTGAACGTCAACTCCTTTTCCAAATTCCTCCTAGGTTACTTTCTTCTGTAATTGAATCGTATCAGTATTTTGCAAGTATGACTTGTTAAATGACTTCAAAACATGATATTGGTCGCAGGGATCGCCGTCGACTATTGCTTATTATAATAGACGGGCTCTAGTGCAACATTTCACTCGATAACTCAACAATGGCAAACACTTACTAGTGATCAGCCATAACATCCAAATGCACCACAGAAGCCATCACGGTCACCCGTGTCCCTCTGCTCACCGCACGTCATAGATCAAAGACATTAACTTGGCTGCAGGATCGCGGCAATTGGACACTCGAAGCATGGAAAAACGTAACCTGGGCTAGCGAGACGCGGTACACTCCGATGGCAACATGCGAGTACTTATTTCAAAATCGCAAGAGGCGATGCAACCCTACTGCCAACAGGACACTGTTCATGTGCAGCTGGTCAAGATATTCTTGTGTGTGTGTGTGTGTGTGTGTGTGTGTGTGTGTGCGTGCGTGTGTGTGTGTGTGTGTGTGTGTGTGTGGGCGCGCGCGTATATAAGGGGAGGGTTATATAAGATGGAAGGGCGACCATGATTTCCCATACCCCTCCCCACCTACCATCCCGCCCCCGGAAAAAAAATTGCTTATATTAAATCATGCGGAGCACATCTTCAACAGCATAAAGCAAAATGTGCAAGACTTGTGACCGGCATTAACCAGTCTCCATGAGTTGTGGGCATCAGTTTACCGCTCCTGATGTCTCATGGAGCCCATACCACGATGCATCGAAAATCTCAACATGGTGGAAGGTGTTGCAGACGCTGCTGCGTATGTGTATGTCTAGTTCAGTTGCTCATGAGCTTATGGGATGTTTCTTGAAGGCTTAAGAATAATGCCAGTGTTCCTCTATACTTCCTTATGAAACTCGTAATGCTGTTCTTCGTAAGCGTTTTTTAATTTTCCTACTGATGTTGTAGTGTCCTTTGGGAGAGAGTATATAACTGCAGGCGCGCGAGCGTACGTACGCACACATAAATGCTTGAAGCTGGTGGGACGAAGACAAATCTAAAAATAATGGGATAGTTTCTGATTTACTGAGTACACATGCTTTCCAACTTTTTTATTCACTCCCCATCGCACCCCGCTCAGATTTAGTTATAAGTTGGCATAGTGGATAGGCCTTGAAAAACTGAACACAGATCAATCGAGAAAACAGGAAGAAGTTGTGTGAAACCATGAAAAAAAAGCAAAATATACAAACTGAGTAGTCCATGTGCAAGATGATCAACATCATGGATAGTGTTAGCTCAGGAGCGCCGTGGTCCCGTGGTTAGCGTGAGCAGCTGCGGAAAGAGAGGTCCTTGGGTCAAGTCTTTCCTCGGGTGAAAAGTTTACTTTCTTTATTTTCGCATAGTTATGATCTGTCCGTTCGTTCATTGACGTCTCTGTTCACTGTAATAAGTTTAGTGCCTGTGTTTTGCGACCGCACCGCAAAACCGTGCGATTAGTAGACGAAAGGACGTGCCTCTCCAATGGGAACCGAAAACATTTGATCGCAAGGTCATAGGTCAACCGATTCCTCACAGGAAAACACGTCTGATATATTCTATACGACACAGGTGACGGCATGTGCGTCACATGACAGGAATATGCTGTCGACCCACCTAACTTGTACACTTGGCGAGTGGGTAAAAGGATTCTTCTACCCTGCCCGATTTAGGTTTTCTTGTGGATGTGATAATCACTCCCAAAAAAGTGATGAAAACATAAGAGTTTGTCACGTAAACTGAAAATAAAAAATTAAAATTTCCACTCGAGGGAAGAGTTGAACAAAGGACCTCTCGCTCTGCGGCTGTTCACGCTAACCACGGGACCACGGCACTCCCCAGCTCGCAGTTTTCTTGATGTTGCCTATATTATGCATGGACTACTCAGTTTGTATATTTTGTATTTTTTCGTAGTTCCACATAACTTCTTCCTGTTTTCTCGATTGATCTGTGTTCAGTTTTTCAAGGCCTATTCACTGCGCCAACTTATAACTAAATCTGAGGGGGGTGCGATGTGGAGGTTCCCTTGTCAGTGTAGTTTATTTTTGTGTGCCACGTGACTACGTGGCACTACTGTAACACCTTCTTGCGCGTGTATCGTGATTCAAACAATTAAAATACGCTTGCTTCATATATTTTTGAGCAGTCCTATAAAAATGGAGTCTTGATGAGAGATTACCACACAACGTATTTCTTTTTTCATTGATGATGTTACTAGTTTCTGAAAATAACCTCTCTGCCGTCGCAGTTGTCGGAATAGCGCTCATGTACTGTTTCGCTATAATGTAGCGCTTCGGCTACATAAGCTTGATACTAAACCATGTCTTCAATGGTTTCGCTCTGCAACTAACAGGCACAGAAGTTGATGAGTAGAGGGGTATTTCAGCCCAGTCGAGTTTCGCAACACAGCACAAATTCGCTTCTCGTTTTCTTCATTGTGTTCTGTACGTGCAGCTTGTGATGTGACCATACATCCGAGGAATCTGTTTCCTGAAGTTTTTAAGTAGCTGAGTTTCTAACAGAATGAAACTTAAGAATATGTGTCACATATATGTCGTATTTAGACTGTCAAGGTGTCTGAATTCATCTTAAAAATATTTGATATAGATGAGGTTAGGTATCGCCTACCAATGCGATATTTGAGATACTTAACGAATATTTGAAAACATAAACATGGGGGAAATGGATCGATATTTCGTTGCCATCTCTAGTCTGCTACGCTTTGGCTGAGTGCTCTTCCCAGAAATCGGAGGCTGGTGAGATAGATGTCTCCTTAACTGGTCTTAAAGGCAAATCGAAGTAACCTCTAACGAAGTGCTTAAGTTTTTTGGCACTGTTTTCCACATCTCGCCCTCATGTACCGTGCCTGGGTGAGATTCTACCTAAGGACGAAATGTGGTTTATTTATCAATAGGAGATGAAAACTGGGAGTATTGTCCTTGTTGTTGTCTCTGTACCTTGGTTTTACATAAGTTGATGGTCGGGTTCGGTTTATCATGTAAACTCTTGTAGCAGTTTACTAATTGTTACTATTTCTCTGACGGGAGAACAAAATAAGCAACATCAGCTGCTTGCTGCTGATCAGTAAGTTTTTTTGTTTTTTTGTTTTTTAGAATTTGATTAATCTTTGCAGAAACAGACAATGTCTGCAGGGATACCGCAATAACTTTTTTTATGCAATGTTACATATAATCCGTCTTGATTGAAAAATATTTATTCGCATTACCGGTTTCAGTTCCTCCAGAATCATCTTCAGATCTGAAATGACAATGATACTAATTTACTATTTCACAAATGCAAGCCTATTTCGTCTTATCTGATCAACATCAAATGTACCAAACGCCGCGTGTCGGCAAGAGTTTCATAATTAATATAAATGACGTGCATTCTGCCAACCAATATAATGTGACGCAGCATGTGAACGTTGCTGAATGTGGGCGGGTTACTCTTGTAACCGAAATTGCAGGTGCGTTCTTGTACCTTTGATGTTGATCAGATAAGACTTAATAGGCCATCATTTGTGAAATAGTAAATCAGTATCATTGTCTTTTCAGAGCTGAAGAGGGTTCTAGAGGAACCGAAACCGGAAATGTGAATAAATATTTTGCAGTTAAGACGGATTATATGTGACATTGATTAATCTTTGGCAGCAACGAAGTGTTAATCGACATTGAATTTCATATTATCAGAATCACGTAGTCTGTGCTAAGAGTCAAATACACTCCTGGAAATGGAAAAAAGAACACATTGACACCGGTGTGTCAGACCCACCATACTTGCTCCGGACACTGCGAGAGGGCTGTACAAGCAATGATCACACGCACGGCACAGCGGACACACCAGGAACCGCGGCGTTGGCCGTCGAATGGCGCTAGCTGCGCAGCATTTGTGCACCGCCGCCGCCGTCAGTGTCAGCCAGTTTGCCGTGGCATACGGAGCTCCATCGCAGTCTTTAACACTGGTAGCATGCCGCGACAGCGTGGACGTGAACCGTATGTGCAGTTGACGGACTTTGAGCGAGGGCGTATAGTGGGCATGCGGGAGGCCGGGTGGACGTACTGCCGAATTGCTCAACACGTGGGGCGTGAGGTCTCCACAGTACATCGATGTTGTCGCCAGTGGTCGGCGGAAGGTGCACGTGCACGTCGACCTGGGACCGGACCGCAGCGACGCACGGATGCACGCCAAGACCGTAGGATCCTACGCAGTGCCGTAGCGGACCGCACCGCCACTTCCCAGCAAATTAGGGACACTGTTGCTCCTGGGGTATCGGTGAGGACCATTCGCAACCGTCTCCATGAAGCTGGGCTACGGTCCCGCACACCGTTAGGCCGTCTTCCGCTCACGCCCCAACATCGTGCAGCCCGCCTCCAGTGGTGTCGCGACAGGCGTGAATGGAGGGACGAATGGAGACGTGTCGTCTTCAGCGATGAGAGTCGCTTCTGCCTTGGTGCCAATGATGGTCGTATGCGTGTTTGGCGCCGTGCAGGTGAGCGCCACAATCAGGACTGCATACGACCGAGGCACACAGGGCCAACACCCGGCATCATGGTGTGGGGAGCGATCTCCTACACTGGCCGTACACCACTGGTGATCGTCGAGGGGACAGTGAATAGTGCACGGTACATCCAAACCGTCATCGAACCCATCGTTCTACCATTCCTAGACCGGCAAGGGAACTTGCTGTTCCAACAGGACAATGCACGTCCGCATGTATCCCGTGCCACCCAACGTGCTCTAGAAGGTGTAAGTCAACTACCCTGGCCAGCAAGATCTCCGGATCTGTCCCCCATTGAGCATGTTTGGGACTGGATGAAGCGTCGTCTCACGCGGTCTGCACGTCCAGCACGAACGCTGGTCCAACTGAGGCGCCAGGTGGAAATGGCATGGCAAGCCGTTCCACAGGACTACATCCAGCATCTCTACGATCGTCTCCATGGGAGAACAGCAGCCTGTATTGCTGCGAAAGGTGGATATACACTGTACTAGTGCCGACATTGTGCATGCTCTGTTGCCTGTGTCTATGTGCCTGTGGTTCTGTCAGTGTGATCATGTGATGTATCTGACCCCAGGAATGTGTCAATAAAGTTTCCCCTTCCTGGGACAATGAATTCACGGTGTTCTTATTTCAATTTCCAGGAGTGTAGTAAGGAACTTGATGGGAGACTAATGAGCAAACATGATAGAGCAGGTGGTTAGGACATTCGCAAGGAATACTTGACGGCGCTGTTTAGGAGGTGTTTGTAATGGACTGGAGTGTGACGTGAGAAATCATGGAAGGGCAAATAAAACTTTCTGAAAATGCTCCAGTTAAGAAGAATTAAGAGATAAATGAAAGCAGTGAATAATTATAAAGTATGTGATCAAAAATATAACTAAGTGCAGATCCACAGTGAATGAAACGCGATGTACCGGAAGCGACAGGAATTGATTGTGATGGTGGTGAACTCAATTTTCTGGAAGGCACGACTTTAAATGGAATCTAGGTCACAACGTGCCGTTCACCGATTGATTTACTGGAGGTAGTCTGCATTCATTTATGCAAGGGAGGGGAGGTTCACCTTTTATGCGACGAGTTCGTGATCCGCGAGCATCAATGTCAGCAGCAGGCGTACGCTCTCCAGAGGCAGGATGCTTCAATAGCGTCCTCCAAGACGTTAATAAATTTGAATAGGTGTTCTGAAAAATAAGGAACTTTGTGTGGCTGGAACAGAACTCTTAATAAGGCACAGTCGTTGACAACGAGACCGAAGGGCGACGTGCAAGTGATGATATGCCTCTCATACTTGTATTGTCACATAGACGTTTGAATTGCGCGTGTGTGTGCTTGGGATAATTTATTTGCCTGTATGTGATGATTGGAGAGGGGAGGGGGGAGGAGATTCTTCTGATTTGCTCCAGTGCGAACGCAGCTGTTTGTGTTAGCACTTTTGCGTCCTCTCCCGTCCGCAGGGTAAGCATTTCTTTCACCTGGAGCCTCTCATATTCAAAGAACCACCGAACGCCTTTTCTCTCCGTGTTATCTTGCGATGGTCTCTCGAATACAGGGTTATCGGATATCGCTGTGACATCGGCAGTCTGGCGCCTGCCGGACTTCCTTCAGACGTTCCCTTAAGCTGTATTTCCTTTCAAGTCGCGCAGAACTGGGCAATTGAAGAGGACAGCTGACGTGGAAGCGATGCACGGCTTCCAGCGTATCAGATCTTTTGAGCTTTTCCGAAACTCTCCCCGAAAGTCGGGGCTCGCGACTTTGCTTTGACAGCGATATGTGCCTTAGCGTCAAAGGCTTCGTAAAGGGTGAAGAATCTATATGTAAATCTTCTGCGTCAGCCATAGCACCCAGAGTCAAGCATTTATCTCGCAAAAAGGAGAAACTTATTTCGTGGCCATGTGTATGTACCGTGATTGTATCCACCAGGTTGAAATAATAATCTGACAAATTGCTATGGAATGACAAGCAAAAACAATGGAAGTGCGCCAAACGTAGGGTGCCTTATTTGCATTGTGCTTCCAAACAATGGGGGTATTATGGTGTTACTGAGTAAATTGCGTCTGTAGCTAAATCAGCTAGTAAAGGGGTTACACCAGTCTACGATTTACACAGCGTTAGTTAACTGCTGGTTTTGTGTCACGATGAAGATAGTAAAGCACTAACCACGAATCTTTTCTAATATGATTCAGTGGTATGTCTCTCTTACTATGTGGCGGAAGCCAAGAAGAAAGCGTACCACATTTACTGGTTCTGAAAAATAAAATAAATGGAAGAAGGTATGGTGGCCCAGTGTGCTTAGGGGACAACGTCGATATAGAGAATTACAAATAATGCGTGATTTCAACAGTAATTATAAGTATTACAAGATGTAGAGTGGAGGGGGCAAAGTAAAACCTCCCCTGAATCAAACCATTCGGACTGTACTCCAGCACGTCAGATCTGCCGCGCGCTTAGAGGCACCATGTCACGCATTGTGCGGCCCCTCCCGCCGGAGGTTCGAGTCCTCCCTCGGGCATGGGTGTGTGTGTTGTTGTTATCATAAGTTAGTGCAAGTAGTGTGTAAGTTTAGGGACCGATGACCTCAGCAGTGTGGTCCCTTAGGAATTCACACGCATTTGAACATTTTTGGTAGTCAGAACTTCTTGTCTGGAAACATTCTATATTTCCACCAAATTTCCATAGCTTGCCCGCATCTCGTGGTCGTGCGGTAGCGTTCTCGCTTCCCACGCCCGGGTTCCCGGGTTCGATTCCCGGCGGGGTCAGGGATTTTCTCTGCTTCGTGATGGCTGGGTGTTGTGTGCTGTCCTTAGGTTAGTTAGGTTTAAGTAGTTCTAAGTTCTAGGGGACTGATGACCATAGATGTTAAGTCCCATAGTGCTCAGAGCCATTTGAACCATTTTTTTCCATAGCTTGCCTTCTCAGTGTAGGGTAAGACCACTCATTAACTTTCTACATAATGGTTCGGATTAATACGCTCCCGCTGCTGCCATAAAGGAACAAATGGAAACATGTTCTGTCTCTTGCTGGAGCTCCAGACGAAAATTACAGAATGTTGTTGCATTAGACTGTTGTACAGCTTTAACAAAATAATATAAAACTCTTGGTCCATATACCTCATTTCTCGAGACGGTTTTCAGATTTGGTCTACACTGAAGCGCCAAAGAAACTTGTATAGGCATTCGCATTCAAATACAGAGATATGTAAACAGGCAGAATACGGCGCTGCGGTCGGCAACGCCTATATACACAACAAGTGTCTGGCGCAGCTGTTAGATCGGTTGCTGCTGCTACAATGGCAGTTTACCAAGATTTAAGTGAGTCTGAACGTGGTGTTACAATCGGCGCACGACCGATAGGACACAGGTAGCAGTGAAGGGGGGATTTTCCCATTTCACCATTTCGCATGTGTACCGTGAATATCGGGAATCGGGTAAAACATAGGATCTCCGACATCGCTGCTGCCGGAAAAAAATCCTTCAAGAACGGGACCAACGACGACTGAACAGAATCGTTCAACGTGACACAAGTGCAACCCTTCCGCCAATTGTTGCAGATTTCAATGTTGGGCCATCAACAAGTGACAGCGTGCGAGCTTTTGAAACCGAAGGCCCACACGTGTACCCTTGATGAGTGCACCACACAAAGCTTCTCCTGGGACCGTCAACGCGCTTCATTGGATTGCTGATGACTGGAAACATGTTGCCTGGTCGGACGAGTCTTGTTTCAAATTGTATCGAGCGGATGGACGTTACGAGTATGGAGACTACCTCATGAATCCATGGACCCTGCATGTCAGGAGGGTAATGTTCAAACTGGTGAAGGCTCTCTAATAGTGTGGGGCGTGTGCAGTTGGGGTGATACGGGACCTCTGATACGTCTAGACACGACTCTAACAGGTGACACGTACGTAAGCATCCTGTCTGATCACCTGCATCCATTCGTGTCCATTTTGCATTCCGACGGACTTGGGCAATTCGAGCAAGACAGTGCGACACCCCACACGTTCAGAATTGCTACAGGATGGCTCCAGGAACACTCTACTGAGTTTAAACACTTCCGCTGGCCACTAATCGCTCCAGACATGAAGATTATTGAACATATCTGTGATGCCTTGCAACGCGATGTTCAGAAGAGATATCCACAAATGGTTCAAATGGCTCTGAGCACTATGGGACTTAACATCTATGGTCATCAGTCCCCTAGAACTTAGTACTACTTAAACCTAACTAACCTAAGGACATCACACAACAACCAGTCATCACGAAGCAGAGAAAATCCCTGACCCCGCCGGGAATCGAACCCGGGAGAGAGATATCCACCCCTTCATACTCTAGCGGATTTATAGTCAGTCCTGCAGGACTCATGGTGACAATTCCCTCCAGCACTACTTCAGTCATTAGTCGAGTCCATGCCACGTCGTTTTGCGGCTCTTCATCTTGCTCGCGGGGGCCCTACACAACATTAGGCAGGTATACCAGTTTCTCTGGCTCTTCAGTATATTATGCTCTAACGTTAGATTCTGTTTTTTTTTTCTTACTTTGTAGTATAACTGTTTTGGAAGTTTTCTAGACCGTCAATACGTCGGAGGTTCAAAAATGGCTTTGAGCACTATGGAACTCAACTGCTGAGGTCATTAGTTCCCTAGAACTTAGAATTAGTTAAACCTAACTAACCTAAGGACATCACAAACATCCATGCCCGAGGCAGGATTCGAACCTGCGACCGTAGCAATACGTCGGAGGTTTTTGTTTTGTTTTGTCGGTACGTCACCATGTGATGCATGCGCACCTCCCTGTTGAACCCGTGGGAGTGCGTGTCTGTGATATGCATGCGTACTTCGCTGCCTCCACACTCTTCAAACACGACCAAGAAGCGTCAGACAAATCCTGCACTCTTTGGCGAAGGAAACCCGACACCACTGAGCCAGGTTGGATTACAGGTATCCTTTGTGTGGTGTCACCGCCAGACACCACACTTGCTATGTGGTAGCCTTTAAATCGGCCGCGGTCCGTTAGTATACGTCGGACCCGCGTGTCGCCACTATCAGTGATTGCAGACCGAGCGCCGCCACACGGCAGGTCTAGAGAGACTTCCTAGCACTCGCCCCAGTTGTACAACCGACTTCGATGGTTCACTGACAAAATACGCTCTCATTTGCCGAGACGATAGTTAGCGTAGCCTTCAGCTACGTCATTTGCTACGACCTAGCAAGGCGCCATTACCAGTTACTATTGATACTGTGCATAATGTACCGTCAAGAGCGACGTTCACCATTAATGGATTAAAGTTAAGTATTCCACCAGCTACGTCCGTTTTTTTCTAAATTCTAATTTCCTTGTCCTGTTCCAGACCTCACGCCAGCCTGCGTGAGCTAAAACGCGTGCCTTTCGGCTTCCTCTAGTAACACGGTGTTGGCTCTCCTGCCAACCACAACACTTTGTCCACCTTCTTCGCGCACCACCCTGCTGTGGTGTTTCCACTGTTTGTAATGGACGCCTAAAGGCCGAATTGATCGTGAAAATGAATCGCTCTTTTTGGTTCGACACAATCCTCTCAGTTCCCTCCATAACGGCAACTCGCAGTTCTATTGCAGTGTCCTCTCGGTGCCTACGGCCGTTAATTTGTTGGCAGCGGTCATTAATGAGTGATGTTGAACGCAGACAACTACGAAGCAGCTATCCGATGCTTTGTGTCTCACTATAACGACTGGATGTTCGAAGCAAGTCGATGTGGTACACACAAACTCGGCTGGTAGTTTCCTATGCTGGCAGCCTTTCTTGTGGTAAACTGAGAATGTGCACACCGCCTTATCTCAAGATGACCCTTTGTGAGGTACGCTGACACACTGGAGAATGTACATAAGCTGCATTGCCCGTTTCACGGTTGAAGACACAGCGCGCTGTGTTGATTTGCACTGAAAATACAAGTTTATTCCTACCCCCAAATGCACAGGTGACTTTACTTAGCGATTTTATTTGCTCAAGAGAGTATTAAGAAGGAAGTTTCCAAACAAAAACCACACACTGAGCCACTCACGAAGATGCTGAAAAACTTTTTTATTAATTTAGTAGAACAGACTTATGAAAGTACCGTGTAAACCACGTGAATGCGAAAGGAAATGTTTGAATAGAGCAAGCGAAACCTTAGCCAGACTACCGACCAACGGAAACACGTTAATTGGCCCTCCTGTCACATTTTTTTGGAGGAGGAGATTAGTGTTCAACGTCCTGTCGACATCGTGGTCATTAGAGACGGAGCACAAGCTAGGATTAGGGAAGGATGGAGAAGGAAAGTGGCTGTGGTCTTTCGAAGAAACCATTCCGTCGTCTCCATTCAGGGAAATCACGGAAAACCCAAATCAGAATGGCTGGACGAGGGCTTGAACCGTCGTCCTCTCGAAGCGTAGACGTTTTTCACAGTTGGTGATCTGCAGTTTCCACAGCGGTGATTCCTCACTCATACACCTAGAAATATCCAGATTGGGTCGATTACCACAAGGATGAAATATTTTATGTCCCCTGATCTCCACAGTCTTCGCATTTTTAGATAGTGCTTGTAATTGCGGTCTATATTTCTTTACGAGGAATCGGATAAAAACCTCTGGCTGACCATTCTGGACTTAAATGCACCGATCCCCAGGAAGAAACCGGTTAGTTTTGATTCCAAGGGCACCTCTGTAAAGTGCAGATGATTTTTAGATAGCATTCATCGAAATCCTGTACTTGACTTTTGTTATTGAAAAATGGCTCTGAGCACTATGGGACTTAACATCTGAGGCCATCAGTCCCGTAGAACATAGAACTCCTTAACACTAACTAATCTAAGGACATCACACACATCCATGCCCGAGGCAGGATTCGAAACCTGCGACCGTAGCAGTCGCGCGGTTTCGGACTGAAGCGCCTAGAACCGCTCGGCCACCGCAGCCAGCTGACTTTTGTTATTTAAGTCGTCCCTAGCAATATCTGTCATATATTATTTCTGGCGATTACTATATGTTGATAGAAATTTTGTAGCCAATAATACATTCCTCAATTAAAATATTCTTTCAGATACCAATATGCCAATAATAACACCATAAATATGTTATTAGACTCTATTCTTTAAGTGTACTGACGTACAGAATGGTTATTCTATTGGATAAACTACGACGTCGGGCTCAAAAGTAATGCCTCTGAACATTTTTATGCGAGAGCTCTTAAGACTTATTAATATTCTAGCCCTTAATTCTTCATTTCTTACATATGTGCAGTCCTGTGCCACTAGAGGTCTCCGAACTGTAGTTGTAACGTGGCGGTGTGTAACGTTATTATGTCGGTGCTTGAGAAAAAGCATGATGTAAACGAGTCTCGAATTCGAAGAGTTTGTCCGCACATGGACTCTCCTGCGACATGTCCAACAATCCGACGCCCTTGGTTCACTTTCATCGATCATCTTCCATACAGTCCCGACTTGGCCCAGCCCGATCTTCATCTGTTTCCAAAAATTAAAGAATATCTTCGAGGACTTCACTTTGATAGCGGTGAAGCGGTTCAATCAGAGGTGAGCTTATGGTTTCATCAGCAAAGTCAAACATTCTACAGTGACGGTATCAACAAAGTGGTCTCTGTTTGGGAGCAATCTGTTTATCGCCAGGGTGACTATGTTGAGAAACAAATATGTAGAGATGAAGAGTAAAGATGTAGAATGTTAAAAACGTTCGATTCATTTAACAAGATTTAAGGCTTTTTAATTTAAAAAATTCGGAGGCATTACTTTTCAGCACGCTTTGGTATAAATTACCAATTGTATGGAAGGCGGCCACAGCGATTTACTTATTCCCCACAGTTACAGCAGTTTAGGCAGAGATGTGACGGCTTTGCCATTTTGAAGTCCACTGGACGTTAAGTTGAAACTTCCCATTGTGGTCGATATAAGCAGATAGATATGCAGTTGTGCAGTTTCACGGCTTATGCACCATCCATCTTCAATTCACACCGACGCTGGCTTGCAGAATCAATTAAATACTAGAGAAACAGACATGAAGACAGCTGTAACGAGATATGCATATTTCTGAAATTTGTAAGAACGTCCAGAATGAGAGCAAAGTGGTTCTACTGGCTCTTAATGGCAGTGTAGGAGAAATGTACAGTTAGGAAATGGGCACGTGACCCTAGCGTGTCAATTTGAAATATTCTTCATCGAAAACATTCAAGAAACAGAATATGATCTTTACAGGTGCGCTTGTCTTAAAAAAGTCGTATCACTACAAATTTGAAAGTTGGGAGCGCCCTATTTCTAAACGGAAAATAAAGTAATTACAATTTTTAATTCTGCCTACATTAAGCAGAAGGTGGACAAAATCGCTTATGAATGGTAATACCGCGTTTGTACTATCAAGTACGCAACATCTATAAAAAATATTTCACCAGCTGATCACACAAGGAACAAATGGATGAATCGGTGAGGACTTATAACGCAGTTCACAAAGCGTAAATTCCTCTCGCTCCGTTGAAAAAACCCCTGGCTGTAGGTTTAGAATTTTGTAGAGTGCTATTGTGGACTTGTTATCGAACAGGGAATGTACTCTACGATTTAAAGAGTGGAGAGAAAGCCCCAACTGAATCTGAAGAGAGGTCGTGAATTCACAGAAACACAGAGCTGAATCGAAGCCATTTGTCTTGACGTTCGATGGCGCTTTTACTTAAAGGCTGAGCTGAACTGCAGCACAACAGTTCGGCGCTGACATCTCATTACGTCATGTGAGCACCCTTGCACTTCTTAATGGCGAGTACATTTATAATCGCGAAACGTAATAGCCGATTCGCGTCTCTTCAACTTTCCATCGGGCAGTTACTTTGATTTACGCGTCGTTGAGAAGCAGTCGACTATCACGGCGGTCTAGTGTAGTGGCCCCGCTTGTCGTATTCTGCTTTCAGTGTCATACCTCTTTCCCTTGATTTCGTAGTGTGAACACTTAATTCTATTGCGTAATATTGAGAGAACTTTAACGACCAGCTGGACATGCACTTGCTGTTTATTAGGTACAGCAGATTCGTTGGATTCGAAGTATCTTACCAAAGGAGTGGACGTCTTCGTTCCCTCGCAAGAGCGCTTTCTTAAATGGTGCCTCCGCAGAATAATGTTGTAGTTTAGGATACAATAATTCAATTTCCTATTTATAAAAACACACACACATACATGTATATACCGAGCAATTGCCGCAGTGGGAGCACTGTCTCGCATTCAGAAAGACGGCGCTTAAAATTACGCTTCGGATATCCTCCGTAACTTTCTTAGGAAGAATGCCGGGATGACTCGTATGAAACGGCACAGATAATTTTTTTCCGCGTCCTTTCCGGACTGGAGTGTGGGCTCTGTCTCTAATACCGTGGTCGTCGGCGGGACGTTAAATCATAATCTTCTTTCCTTTCCTCCTTGTGTTCATATATTATGCGAAATCGAAAGACAATTGAAAAATACTATGGAACTATGACAACGCTGTAAACAGCTACAGACGGAAATGTTACGTACTGTGTGTCAACAGCAGCAATGAGAATTAATTCAAGACCCAATTTACATAATGCCATTCACTTGAAAACCTGGCCGGCTAATGAAGTAGAGTATACAGTGACAAAATGTGAATAACGGTCCGCAGCTCGTGGTCGTGCGGTAGCGTCCTCGCTTCCCGCGCTCGGGTTGCCGGGTTCGATTCCCGGCGGGGTCAGGGATTTTCTTGCCTAGTGATGACTGGGTGTTGTGTGCCGTCCTTAGGTTAGTGAGGTTTAAGTAGTTCTAAGTTCTAGGGGACTGATGACCATAGATGTTAGGTCCCATAGTGCTCAGAGCCATTTGAACCATTTTTTGTGAATAACGTGTCGTTAGCGTTATACTGTACAGTCAGTTCAGCCGAAGCCTGTTGTGGTGCATGAATGTTATATTCTGTTAAACGGCTCGGTTAACGACAAGTATTATTTCTCACAGCCCTTGTAGCTGATTTTTTTATCGTCACACTATCCACTGATTACAAGTGACTTGAAAATTTCTGGCGCCGGCCGGTGTGGCCGTGCGGTTAAAGGCGCTTCAGTCTGGAACCGCGTGACCGCTACGGTCGCAGGTTCGAATCCTGCCTCCGGCATGGATGTGTGTGACGTCCTTAGGTTAGTTGGGTTTGGTTAGTTCTAAGTTCTAGGCGACTGATGACCTCAGCAGTTAAGTCGCATAGTGCTCAGAGCCAAAATTTCTGGCCGGCCGCTGTGGCCGAGCGGTTCTAGGCGCTTCAGTCCGGAACCGCGCTGCTGCTACGGTCGCAGGTTCGAATCCTGCCTCGGGCACGGATGTGTGTAATGTCCTTAAGTTAGTTAGGTTTGAGTAGTTCTAAGTCTAGGGGACTGATGGCCTCAGATGTTAAGTCCCATAGTGACCAGAGCCATCTGAACCATTTGAATAAATCATCAATTTTTTTCTGAAATTTTAGTTATTTGGTTCAAATGGCTCTGAGCACTATGGGACTTAACTTCTGAGGTCATCAGTCCCCTAGAACTTAGAACTACTTAAACCCAACTAACCTAAGGACATCACACACATCCGTGCCCGAGGCAGGATTCGAACCTGCGACCGTAGCAGTCGCACGGTTCCAGACTGTAGCGCCTAGAACCGCTCGGCCACTCTGTCCGGCTTTTGGTTATTTGTTTGTCTGTGCATGTACATCACATCTACTAGCTTCTGCCCCATTCGGATAATTGCTTCGTGGTAAGTTTTTTTTTGTATGTGTGTCGGAGTGTATTAACATAAAAGAGCGTTCTGGATGGGAATTGCAGTCAGTCTGTGTATACAATGAAACAACTTTCTTGCTGGTGAATCAGTGTTTCGCTCTAGACTAATGGTGTTCTTGGAAATAGATAATCAAATAAGCAAAAAAAAAAAAAATTGCTTAGGGCTGAGAAGTAAACGCTCGTATTTTTGCTGTGTTAAGCCGCATAAGATGTTGCTTATTGGAGCGTCCAGTAGGAATGTGCCAACACTGCGGAGTAACATACATGTGGTCTGGGCCGGGCGTCAGCACGTGGGACTACTTGGGGCGAGTGGGCCGTCTTGTGAGTTACGAATGGCGTGCCAAGCGCACAGACCCCTCCCCATTCAATAAATGCATGTTGTCATAGCAACAGAGGGGTTGCCCTGGAGGGGCAGCTCGTGCCCTACAAAACCGCACAAAGTGCGATTTTCTTCATTCGCGTCGCGTGGCGTCCCTCCAAAACGTGCCCAGTTTATTTCTTAAGGCGCCTTCAGCTAGAATAATGTACGCTGAGGGAGCCATAGTGACGAAAGAACACACAGAAAATGATACTTGCTACAAAACCCTTGATTTCGCGTACCCTTTACAGGTATTTGTACATAACTTCACTTTCACTGTCTTTTTACATACACGTGGCCAAAGCAGACGGAAGTACTCAGGGATATACACCCGAGTTTTCCTCAAGCACATTACTACTGCTAATTGAAAAGAGCTTCGTCATCTGTTACTATCGTTTACGTGGCGGAGCATTCCATTACATTAACCATGTTTTAATCTGACGTTTACGTTGAGTAAAGGCTTAATGTGAGCCAGTAGCAACTTTTCGGACGCCTACACATTAAGAAAGAACAACCAACATGGAGCAAAAGTGATAAGCAAATATAATATGGCTAAGGACTCCATGGTATGAGATATGTGAAAGGCACACGCTTTTTATTTGTCCTGTGTCTTTTTTTTCCTTTTCTTGTTTTTATTTCTCTCAGAGTTATCAATTTCATTAACATAATGGAAAATTATATTGCAGTGCCTATGATTTGACGATGTACTGCGCAATGTCCTTCAGACATGCAAGTCTGAAGGACAGACATGCAAGTCTGAAGGGACGGGCACTGTTGCGATCGACAGCTGTATGAAATGCGAGAAACGTATTCGTACCTGTGAATATGATCAGGCTCCAGCTGCAAAATGCCCTTCCCAGTTCGGGAGTCACAGTAACAGTGCGAGTAGAAGACACAGACACGCAGTGACATACAGAAGTTTGGGTCGGTGCTGGAGGCGTGCTTGGCGATCGTGGCGGTTAAGGTGACCGCTCGAGTAAAGTGTGAAATCCGGGTTCGAGTCATGTCCGGCACAAATTATCATTCTCTCCAATACGTTGTGCAGCTGTAGCCTGGCTATATTCGCAATTACGAATACATTTCTTACAATGGATTATAATGATGCTATGTAGTTCGTACACACATGCTCAACTGAATCTGTTTTTCTTGTTTGTGCCCCGTGACTTTAGCTACACAGGAACCGTGAAGGTAAAAAACAAAATCAGACAAACATGTTAATAAAATGGCTCAAATGGCTCTGAGCACTATGGGACTCAACTGCGGAGGTCATTAGTCCCCTAGTACTTAGAAATAGTTAAACCTAACTAACCTAAGGACATTACAAACATCCATGCCCGAAGCAGGATTCGAACCTGCGACCGTAGCGGTCTTGCGGTTCCAGACTGCAGCGCCTTTAACCGCACGTCCACTTCGGCCGGCAAATATGTTAATAAAGCACTATATTTTGTACTAGTGGAGTTCTAACTGTGACATCTGATTTCAATATAAGATGAAACAGTAGTGACAGATGATGATGTATTAATAATGCAGTGTTAGTTACCGCTTCGAAATCCATACGTTGTCACCATTTCTGTTTACGAGTCTATGGTCAATGCTTGGCACAAATTTTATCACCACTGGAATGCACAATAGCGCAATTTAATTGGCACTGGAACAGAAAATATTCTAATCTTTCCTTTTTAATGAACTTTTGAACGATTTTTCTCTTATGTGAACAAATTCGTTCTAATGTAGCTTGTCATTAACATCAACTAAATTTTTTTTTTTCTGTATTCATAACCTAGAAATTTATGTAGTACCGTAACAAATTAAATACACAGTTTTAAACCGAATGTATTTCACGTTCTACTTCTAAATCTACACTCCGTGAATCATCTTAAAGCGTGTGGTGGAGGGTAATTGTGGTGCTACTATCACTTTCCTACCCTCCCCCTTTCCTGTTCCGACGAGCGAAAAGACTGACTTTTGGGGAGCTTCATACGAGTTTTAGTATCCCTAACTTTACCTTCAGGGTCATTTTGCGAGATATAGGTAGGCGGATGCTATGCGCTGTTTGAATCTTATGGGTATGTACGCTCTCGGAATTTCAACAGTAAACGGTATTGTGATACAATACGCCTCTCTTGTAGCTTCTGCGACTGGAGATGGACGAGCATCTCCTTGTTAATAAACAACACCGTACCCAAATAATTTGAAGGCTTCAGTATCACTTCCATGGAAATGTATTTCCACGTAACCTTCTTGAGCTGCGAAGAAAATCGACGCAGAGTAAAATTTAATTTTAATGACACTTTACTCGTTTATTCGGTCCACACAGCATACACCCATTCTTTTCGGCAATCCCAGAACGGCATCGTAGGTCTGGCGATGCATATATATAGTGGCGGCCACTGCAGGTGCTGTATTGTCATTCTGTCAGGTGCTCCTTTACAGCCGCCGCGCACCACAAAATAAGCAATAAAAATGCTGACGTCGGTCGTAAATCCTTTATTTTCACTTATATTGCACGGCCTGCTTTCAAACGTAACCGTGAATACTGAAGCGATTCGGCGAGGCGCAGGACTGTAAAGGTAATCGTGAGATGACCTCACAGAATTTGCTTTCGGCCCGGACATTAAATAGAATCCATCCGCGACCAATATCAGAAATTGTTTCGCTAGCTAAACACGTTTGCTTGCATAAACATTATTACAACGGAACTAAAATACCTTTCGCAGCAGCGTTTCGCAAATTAATTTCTGCGCAATACGGAAGGCGACCTAGCTATTCTGTAAGTTCAGTGGGTTATCTTTCGCGTTCGCATATTAGTGGATAAAATTATGCACAAACGCATTTATAATTTGTCTCTGATGGATAGGGATTGAACGCAGCTGTAAATATCTCAGCCCGTTTTATTGTGTTGTCAGCTCGCGGACAGCACAGAACATCTGGTTCCCGTTTCCGATATGCACTCATGAGCAACTGAATTAGTGGTAGCTGCTGTGCCAGAGAGAGCGCCCGTACTGCTGCGATGAATGGAATAGTTTGGCGTGTCACTTGACTAGGATGACCTCTATAAACAAGAGAGACTTGCCAAGGCTCCGCCATATTTGAAGCCAATTGAATACGTAACAGCCATGTTGAGTGATACTAATCGTTTGCTAGCATAGACTCATGGTCTGGTTTGTTATACAATAACATTTGCTGTTGCCAATCGCAATTTTTCTTTGTTTATTGTCCGCGCGACGCGTTTCGGGAAATAGTTCCCAATACGAAGTGCGTTTTTCGAGCACTACGGCATCATGCATAATGTTTGCAATGCGCGAGCTGCTGTGTTATTCTGGTGACTTCGATGTAATGTAAACACGCACGTTTGTTTCATTATCGATGCATCTTGATCTATACATACTGGTTAATTTCTTTATAAGTTTTAGTTACAGTTATTACACCTTTCACTTCAATGATGTTTTGCACGTTTCACGCTAGAAATTATTTATGACAGAGATATATTTACACAGGTCGTTAGTATTTATAGAGAAAGCAGACTATAATAGACGTAAATAAACATTTTATTACGTAACTCTAAGGCTTAAATATCATTGCTTCTGAGGAGGATTACACATATATGTGTTGGAGATTTTGTTCTAGCGTCATGTGTTTTGTGTGGCTTTCAGTAGTTGATATGGAAGATTGATGTTTTTCCAACAGTCGCAGGTTATGACGAAAGTGATCGCTCTGTCGAAAATCTACGGCCACCAGGCACTGAATGCTGCCCCCTATTTTGACTGTACCACAGGTGGAAATCTTCCTACACGTCGATTAGACTGCGCCGGCCGTAGTGGCCGAGCGGTTCTTGGAGCTTCAGCCTGGAACCGCGCGACCGCTACGGTCGCAGGTTCGAATCCTGCCTCGGACATGGATGTGTGTGGTGTCCTTATGTTAGTTAGGTTTAAGTGGTTCCAAGTTCTAGAAGACTGATGACCTCAGATGTTAAGTCCCATAGTGCTCAGAGCCATTTGAACCATTTTTTGGTTAGAGTTCCTGAAGATGGCGTAATATATCGCCGAAACTATTTGCTCGATAAAGTAACAACTTGGGAATTTAGACTGCTGAAAGATGTTTTGATTCGACATTATGTACTGAACAGCCGAGTTCCCACAACGGTCTGTATAAAGATGGACATACAGAGTGTTGAAGAGAAGGATCGTCGTGGACTATTGTGGACTGTGAGGGGAGGTAGATGGGTCACGGCGCAGCAAATTACTAACCAAGTCAGTGCCGTAAACAGCTATTAGTAAGCAGCCGTAAGAACCACTTCACTGTGGGCTGCAGACGTCACCTCTCCAAAGCGGGTATCTCTGTTCAGAGCACAACACAGGGCACAGAGATTTGGGTAGATGCAGGAACACCGCGAGTGGACGCCCTAACCGTGGGAATAGGTCTATTATACAGCTGAATCACAATCCTCGATGGTAAACGTTGATGGTAGGATACAAGCACGTCGGAAACCAAATAATTCAATGTATCACGCTTATTGACACGGCGTCGTTCGAGCAAGTGGTGCAAATGTTCTGGTCTTATGCGTGGAATCTCAATGACTGGAGTAGAATTGTCTTCAGTGACGAGTCTGCTATGAATTGAGCCGTGATGACCAATGGAGACATATCTGGAGACGCCCTGGACAGCGGTGGGATACAAACCTGACTATCGCCCGTTATACGGCCCCACAACCAGCAGTGATGGTCTACGGTACCATTTCATTTCATAGCAGGACCTCTTTCATTGTCATCTCTTGCAGGAGGAGGAGGAGGAGGAGATTAGTGTTTAACGTCCCGTCGACAACGAGGTCATTAGAGACGGAGAGCAAGCTCGGGTGAGGGAAGGATGGGGAAGGAAATCGGCCGTGCCCTTTCAAAGGAACCATTCCGGCATTTGCCTGAAGCGATTTAGGGAAATCACGGAAAACCTAAATCAGGATGGCCGGAGACGGGATTGAACCGTCGTCCTCCCGAATGCGAGTCCAGTGTGCTAACCACTGCGCCACCTCGCTCGGTCATCTCTTGCAGCCAGTTGGACAGAATTTTTGGTACGATATCTCCTCAGGTAGACATCCAACAACTCTGTCAAGCAATGCCAAGCCGAATAACTGCTTGAATAAGGGCCAGAGGTGGGTCAAAGTGTTACTGACTTGTTCAGTATGTGAAGCTCTTTCTCTTGAATAAATCATGCAATTTTTCTAAAATTATAATCAATTGTTTCCTGTACATGTACAAGTTTTCCCCGTTCGGATAATTCCTTCGTGGTGCGCCGCCGATTTCGTTTTTTTCCCTTGAAGTGTGTACAATCTGCTCAGAGGAAAGCAGGAAGCAAATCTACGCTACTGGCCATTAAAATTGCTACACCACGAAGATGCGTGCTACAGACGCGGAATTTAACCCGACAGGAGGAAGATGCTGTGATATGCAAATGATTCGCTTTTCAGAGCATTCACACAAGGTTGGCGCCGGTGGCGACACCTACGACGTGCTGAAATGAGGAAAGTTTCCAACCAATTTCTCATACACAAAGAGCAGTTGACCGGCGTTGCCTGGTGAAACGCTGTTGTGATGCCTCGTGTAAGGAGGAGAAATGGGTACCATAACGTTTCCGACTTTGATAAAGGTCGGATTGTAGCCTGTCACGATTGCGGTTTATCGTATCGCGACATTGGTGCTCGCGTTGGTCGAGATCAAATGACTGTTAGCAGAATATGGAATCGGCGGGTTCAGGAGGGTATAACGGAACGCCGTGCTGGATCCCAATGGCCTCGTATCACTAGCAGTCGAGATGATAGACATCTTATCCGCATGGCTGTAACGGATCGTGCAGCCACGTTTCGATCCCTGAGTCAACAGATGGGGACGTTTGCAAGACAACAACCATGTGCGCGAACAGTTCGACGACGTTTGCAGCAGCGTGGACTATCAGCTCGGAGACCACGCCTGTCGTTACCCTTGACGCTGCATCCAAGACAGGAGCGCCTGCGATGGTGTACTCATCGACGAACCTGGGTGCACGAATGGCAAAAC
Organism: Schistocerca americana; assembly: GCF_021461395.2. Lineage (NCBI taxonomy): Eukaryota > Metazoa > Arthropoda > Insecta > Orthoptera > Acrididae > Schistocerca > Schistocerca americana. The sequence goes on along the minus strand of NC_060130.1, from coordinate 750,697,213 downwards.
GTCATTTTTTCGGATGAATGCAGGTTCTGTTTACAGCATCATGATGGTCGCATCCGTGTTCGGCGACATCGCGGTGAACGCACATTGGAAGCGTGTATTCGTCATCGCCATACTGGCGTATCACCCGGCGTGATGGTATGGGGTGCCATTGGTTACACGTCTCGGTCACCTCTTGTTCGCATTGACGGCACTTTGAACAGTGGACGTTACATTGCAGATGTGTTACAACTGTGCGAAACCCTACATTTCAGCAGGATAATGCATAACCGCACGTTGCAGGTCCTGTATGGGCCTTTCTGGATACAGAAAATGTTCGACTGCTGCCCTGGCCAGCACATTCCCCAGATCTCTCAGCAACTGAAAACGTCTGGTCAATGGTGGCCGAGCAACTGGCTCGTCACAACGCCAGTCACCACTCTTGATGAACTGTGGTATCGTGTCGAAGCTGCGTGGGCAGCTGTACCTGTACGCGCCATCCAGGCTCTGTTTGATTCAATGCCCAGGCGTATCACGGCCGTTATTACAGCCAGAGGTGGTTGTTCTGGGAACTGATTTTTCAGGATCTATGCACCCAAATTGCGTGAAAATGTAACCACATCTAAATTCTAGTATAATATATTTGTCCAATGAATACCCGTTTATCATATGCATTTCTTCTTGGTGTAGCAATTTTAATGGCCAGTAGTATAAATTCCTGCATGTGGTCGAAGAAAATACGCCAGTAAAATATTTTATCAATGGTGTTCCAATGATACTGACGTTCATGACCGAGATTTATAATTGGTTTTACGTAAATTTGGAAATTAGTTCGTAGGGAGGTAATACCGGCTGAGACATTTTCCCCAAACATTCTACAGTGTCTTCAGATAGTAAGACTGGCTGTATTTGTGGTCTACGGTGTGCTGCACGCAACCCGTGAGGACGCAGTCACGAAGACGACCGCGCGGCGGTCCTAACTCATCACCTTGCCTCGTCCAGCGTAAAAATCGCAATTTGTGCGCAGGGAACATTATGCGGGGCTGCGCGTGGCCGCCGAGGCCGCAGCCGCCGTGAAGTTCAGCGGATTGATTTCCGTTTCTTCCTGAGAAACGGCCGCCAGGGCTCTCGCTTCAGGTTTTGTGTGCTACGCTTTTATCGTCTCGATATCTGAGTGTCTTTTGTGACTCGTTCAGCCGAAGCCGTTACCCGCTTTCCTTTCATGTGCATACACTAGTTCTTAGCAGCGAGCTCGTCGTATCCGGGTAATTAACGTTCAACGGAGACGGGGTCCGAATGTGATATCGCCGGTATTTCTGTGTGGAACCGTATGTAACCCTTTATTTACTGACGGGACTTAGGAGCCCCGGCAGATTCTTTGTGGCATTATGTAACTCAGCAGCTCGTTAGACCTGTAGGGACAGAATGGTCCCATTCCGTGCAGTTTGTGCTTCCTACGCAGGATGTCAGCTCAGCCGCACGCCATTCCGAAGCCTGTACATGAGCCTGGAATGCGAAGAGCTGTGTTGGAAATGGCTGCTTAGTGTGTGAAACAACAGTGCACAGTTACGTAAATAAAAGTAAGGTTTATATGTGAACTTAGGTGAGTAGCACGATGTACATAAAATGTTTTGATCTACAGAGATATCAGTGTTGACGTTTGCAGCACCATGGACTATCAGCTCGGAGGCCAGTTGTGTACAAAGTATATTTTGAAAACAGGTCCATATATTTGTATAACTCTTGTTTCTAAAATCTTCTATGAGCACTAGAGCATGAAAGGTGGCTGCACTGAGCCACGGCGCCAGAGATTGCGCCAAAGAGTATTATTCAGCCGCCTCCACAGAGCCTGTCGAGGACTCGTAGTAGTCAGTGCTTGTTAAGAACTCGTAGCAGAGAGTGTTTGTTGAGATGTGCTAGTAGGCAGTGCTTGCTGAGATGTGATATTGGAGAGTTCTGGTTGAGATGTAGTAGTAGCGAGTCGGTGTGAAGAGATTGTAATGAGTGCTTTTCATCAATATAAATTAAGGTAACAAACTAAAAAAAAAAAAAAAAGAAAAGTAGTTTGTTACCTTAATTTATATTGATGAAAAGCACTCTAGACATTACAATCTCTCCACACCGACTCGCTACTACTACATCTCAACCAGAACTCTCCAATATCACATCTCAGCAAGCACTGCCTACTAGCACATCTCAACAAACACTCTCTGCTACGAGTTCTTAACAAGCACTGACTACTACGAGTCCTCGATAGGCACTGTGGAGGCGGCTGAATAATACTCTTTTGCGCAATCTCTGTCGCCGTGGCTCAGTGTAGCCACCTTTCAAGCATTAAAAAAATTCGTTTCTCTATAAAAATTCAGGTCTGAAAGGACTAAAGGGACTTTTGAGGAGGAACAAGTGTACAGAAATGAATTCCTCTTAGGATAAGAATAACTAGTTAAGACATCTGCAAAGGCCGCAGCTCGTCTAGTGGGTCATCACGGAAGCTCAACGTGTTGGTCAGAGGCTGACTGTCTTCTGTAACAAAAAAACTGAGTGAAGATATCAACGGTGTCATGTGACGTCCGCCTAGACCAAATACCACGAACGTAAACGAACAAGATTAAGGAAAAAAGGCGGTTAGCGACGCTGCCTCTAGATTGTGGAGTCCCAGGTTCGATTCCCGTTTGGATCGGAGATATTCTTCCCTCGGGGATTGGGTGATTGTGTTGTCCTATTCATTTCATCTCATCTTCATCGCAAAGGCGCGCCAGGTGGCGTCAAATACAAAGGCGTGTACCTGGAGGCTGAACAACCCCGGTCAGTAATGTCATGCAACATTTCATTTCATCTCTAGAATTTCCCGTGCAACAGTGTTGTTTTGTTTACAGTTTTCTATTTGGCAGCAGCTTGACCGTTTTCGTAATGGTGAGGTGATCAGAGCCGTGCCCTGTGTGTGAGACACATAACAAGTCCGGCTAGTAGGTCGTGTTACAAAGTTAATCATCTGTATAGGTAGTTCATCCATAGGTTTTGATTAGCGAGATTGAGAGTATCAAATTATGTGACAGAAATGGCCGTATCTTTTGATTTCCTAGACTTAGAAGCTTAAATTTTTTACAATACCAAGTGACTGTGGACCTCAGTCTTTCACATTAACTTCAACTTGATGCCTCTATTCATTTCTGAGAAAGAGGGGTCTTAACACACGAACAACAAAGTGATGCTGTAGGCCAGAATGAGATTTTCACTCTGCAGCAGAGTGTGCGCTGATATGAAACTTCTTGGCGGATTAGAACTGTGTGCCGGACCGAGACTCGAACTCGGGACATTTGCTTTTCGCTGCCAAGTGCTCTACTGACTGACCTACCCAAGCACGACTCACGACCGGTCTTCACAGCTTGCCTGCGAAAGGCAAAGATCCCGAGTTCGAGTCTCGGTCCGTCACACAGTTTTATCTGTCAGGAAGTTTGATCCTGTATGGTTTGCGTTTTTATCGACTGAGGTATGGAGCCCTTAAAAGACTATGTTCCTGACGCATTCTTGTTGCTTTCCAGCCTTCAGCTTACTAGTATTACGGTGAAAATACGAAACGTTAACCGTCCTGCCGAAAGAACATCCCAGTTACATTAAGTAAAACGCGTGTTTTAAATCTCTGTGTGTTCATCTTTGTTTTGTCCTCTTGGCGCCCTCACACTCAGACAGCATGACCATCAAGAGACTTGTAAACTGTTCTTTTATTATGAAATACAGTGCATACATGCAACCAACGGCCTTGTCGTAGTGGTAACACCGCTTCCGGTTAGCTCACCGAAGTTAAGCACTGACGGACTTGGTTGGGACTTGGATGTGTTACCGTCGGTGTCTGCCGAGTGGGGCCGGCCGGTGTGGCCGTGCGGTTCTAGGCGCGTCAGTCTGGAACCGCGTGACCGCTACGGTCGCAGGTTCGAATCCTGCCTCGGGCATGGATGTGTGTGATGTCCTTAGGTTAGTTAGGTTTAAGTAGTTCTAAGTTCTAGGGGACTGATGACCACAGATGTTGAGCCCCATAGTGCTCAGAGCCATTTGAACCATTTTTCTGCCGAGTGCTGTTGACAAGCGGGGTGCACTCAATCCTTGTGAGGCAAACTGAGGAGCTGCTTGACTGAGAAGTAGTGGCTCCGGTCACGAAAACTGACAACGGCCGGGAGAGCGGTGTGCTGACCACATGCCACTCCGTATTCGCATCCGGTGACGCCTAAGGGCTGAGGATGACACGGCGGCCTGTTCGGACGGAATTTGTTTCTTTTTTTTTATTTTTAGTGCGTGCGTGCATGCAAGCATGTCCGAATGTACATTACATCGTACTTATTAATAGCACAGGCACTGGTATTTCGTATTTATTCGCCAATGCCAAGCCCTCGACTCTCAGTAAATATGCCCCTCATGGATGTGAATAAACGTAACGTACGAGTGCATGTTTGATACATGGACGACAACATACGGAAGTTTGCATACTTAAATGGATATGGTGTCTGTTCTTTCGGACATGTCCGAAAGAATAGACACCATATCCATATAAGTATATAGTTCTGGCAATACCGGCCATGACCTACTTCTCCTGTGCGAATGCACACATATTCCCCGAACTCTTACGGGACTTGGTAAGAATGTCTTCCATGAGTAATGAGTGTGTTGGGGTGGGACACTACGAATGTAGTGTGTGGACATACAAGGTGAGAATGTGGGTCTTGCGGGAGGCGTGCTCGAGATAGTCCCTGAAGTCGCATTATCCACTCTGCCCTCGGTGGCTCAGATGGACAGAGCGTCTGCCGTATAAGCAGGAGATCCCGGGTTCGTGTCCCGGTCGGGGCACATATTTTCACCTGTCTCCGTTGATATATATCAACGCCCGTCAGCAGCTGAAGGTATTAATATATAATTCTAGTTACGGAAGTCTGGGTCAGGCCGTGATTCGCGCACGGATGGCCGGAACGGTTAAGGCGACCGCTTCAAATGGTTCAAATGGCTCTGAGCACTATGGGACTTAACATCTGAGGTCATCAGTCCCCTAGAACTTAGAACTACTTAAACCTAACTGACCTAAGGACGTCACACACATCCATGCCCGAGGCAGGATTCGAACCTGCGACCGTAGCGGTCGCGCAATTCCAGACTGTAGCGCCTAGAACCGCTCGGCCACTCCAGCCGGCCGACCGCTTCGGTATAGTGGTAAATGTGGGTTCAAGTCCCGACCCAACACAAATTTTCATTGTCGTCATTCCAATTCACAGCTGAAGATGGTTCATATTTGCAGCTCCTCATACATTTCCTGTGTTCTTTTGGTGTTACTACTCAAAACATTAGAGACTGCTGGATCACCAGACAGCTGGAACGAAATCATCACAGCTTTTTTTAAAGGAACCGTTTCCGCATATTGTTGAAGTAGTTCTAGAATACTACGGGAAATTTAAATTTAGACAACCCTATGTGTTCTAACCACCGTCCTCCTATTTGCACCCTTGAAGTGGAACCTGTTTGCTTTTTGTACGGTTACATTTATATGCTCGTTTCAGTTTTTGTTTTTTTTTTCGTAATAGCCACTATCTAACAGATGCTGCTTATTATATTAGCACATGAGTTAAGAAATTTATTATGTGCATAGTGTATTTCAGTCTTTGCATTAAACGTCTAAGGGTGATAGATCACTTCAAGGAGAACAACTTTTGTTAGAGACGAAATACACAATTTTCCAAGACGTTGTTGGAGTAGTTGACGATCAAAAATTATTTTTTGTTATAACTGTAATAATATGACTGTCAGTACCGGTAATTATCTAGGGAAGTGAGGTTGCCAGATTTTTTTTTCTTTAATTAGATGACAGTCCCTTTTTGTTTCCGAGCCAGGTAAAACTTGCGGTTATTGGACGGAATCCTTATTGTTACTGTTCCATTTGTTTTTATGCTCTCAGCGGTTGTTAACGACAAACTTCGTTAGAGGAAAATATAACCAAGTGTACCGGCGCAATATTTTTGTCGATGACTGGGAAATATTTTCACGAGATGTTGCCTCTGTTCAAACAAGAGCTCCCTCGGGAACGGACATCCTGAAAACGCTGCTCACGTTTTCTGATAAGCCGATTGTATAGAAGGTGAACATCAAAGGTCTTGTCACGTCCCGTCGCGGCATACACGGCGTTATCTGCCTCTCTAGCGAGCCTTCCTCGTTCAAGATAACATACGGCTGGTCGATTCGACATAAGTGCAGCAAAGGGGGAGCAAGCCACAGCGGATCGAAGGCAGGACCACCTCGCCTGCAGCTGAATGCGTTGCGGTCCTCGCTGATCCATTTGAATAGATCACTGGACTTCACTGATGTGGCAGGTGGATTCTTTGTGACATCTGGCAGGGGGAGGCATGAATAACCTTGCTGCTATACGACACGTAAGGCTAATCGCAAAGTGAATACAAGCTCCGCGGTTAGACTCTCTCGGATATTACAGTTCTGAAAATATCTTAGCGTGATATTCAGTTTTTGACTGGAAGTTTGTATGTGAATAATTTTAGTTACATCGTGTTCCTAGCCGATGCGCTAAAGAAATTTCATAGTGGCTGGAAATATTAGGACAATTATTGTATTAAATAAAGACTGCAAACACTTGATACATTTTGTATTTCGACATATCTGTAGTCAGTGAGTGCGATTGAGTGAAATTTAAAATGTTTATTTGACACCGAAAACGGTCATCAAGCCACAGTCACTAAAACCATGAAATTTTTAAAAAATTACGTAACTAGTTTGGACGCACTGAGTAACCACAAAGCTGGAAAACTGCATTAATAATGGCAAAAAAAAAAAAAAAAAAAAAAAAAATGGTTCAAATGGCTCTGAGCACAATGGGACTTAACTTCTGAGGTCATCAGTCCCCCAGAACTTAGAACTACTTAAACTTAACTAACCTGAGGACATCACACACATCCATGCCCGAGGCAGGATTCGAAACTGCGACCCTAGCGGTCGCGCGGTTCCAGACTGTAGCGCCTAGAACCGCTCGGCCACTCTGGCCGGCTAATAATTGCAACCACACTTCTTTCAAATATTGCGAAAAATACACTAAAACCAGTAAACAGAAGCAAAGGCAGCATAAACGGTTCACAAGACGTCATCACAGTTTTTGGTTGATCAGTCATTTCACATCTTAATGCAGTGTAGATGAAAACTCCATTGGGATGAAAGGTATTATATACTCTTGTATTACGTCCTGCAGTGATGCAACGATCATTTTGCAAACAAAGGCTCACACGCCGTAATCTTATAACGTGCAGAAGCCCAAAACTAGAACACAGGACGCACTCGTACTGTGCTCTGCTAATGGAATCTTATAACGACAATGCACTCCAATTTGGGGCTAACACATGTCTAACCTGCAAGCATGACATTGCTCCAGTTGCATGGATGTGCAAGAAGCGATGTCATGCTTGCAGATTAGTCTTGTCTTAGTCCCAAAAGGGAGTGCATCGTCTTTGCAAGATTTCAGTAGCAGAACACAGTACGATTGCTTCCTATGTTCTAGTTTTGGGCTAGCTGCACTAAAGCGCAAAATGATCATTGTATCACTGCAGGACGTGATGCAAGAGTATATAATATCTTTCATCTCGATGCAGTTTTTATCTACACTGCATTAAGGTGTGAAATAACCTGTCAACCAAAGACTCTCATAGCGTCTTGTGGCCCGTTTCTGCTGCTTTTGCTTCAATTTACTGGTTTTGGTGTATTTTTCGCAATATTTGAAAGAAGTGTGGTTGAAATTGTTAACGCAGTTTTCCAGTTTTGTGATTACATTTGAAAATAACGACTCAGTGCGTCGAAACTAGTTATGCAATCTTTTACAAATTTCATTGTTTTAGTGACTGTAGCTTGTCGACCGTTGTGGTGTCAAACATTTTAAGCTTCATACATGTTTGGTTAGATTTCCGTGACTAAATATGACTGTTTGGCTTGCGTCGTGTATCTATACCTAAATTTATATTCCGGAAGCCACCTTACGGTCTGTGACGGAATATGTTTCTAGTACTAATATTTTCCCGCTTCCTCTCTCCATTCGCAACTGATACGTGAGAAGAACTATTGTCAATAACCGTCTGAATGAAAATTTCTCCCATTTTCTTGTAGTGGTCATTTCGCGAGACGTATGTAGGAGAAATTAATGGACTGCCAGACTCTTCTTCGGATATATGCCCCCGGAATTTCAACAGTAAACCTCTCCGTGCTACACAACGCCTCTCATGCACCGTTTGTCATTGGTCTATGTTGAGTATCTACTTAACACTCTCGCACTAACTAAACGATCCCGCAACGAAACGTGTCGCTCTTCGTTGGATCCTGTTCTGTCTCTTCTATAATCAAACCTATTAAGGGTCCCAGGCTGATTAACATTACTAAAAGCGGTTGAACAAGCATTACGTAACTCATTTTCTTCGTGGATTAATCACACTTCCTTAAGATTCTTCCGACGAATCTCAGCCTTGCTTCTGTTTTTCCTGCCTTTAGTTCTATGTGATCATTTCATTTCAGATCGCTCCGATTGGTTACTCCTAGGTAGTTACTGTTTCCAGTGAATTTCACCAATAGCGTAATCTAACACTAATGGGTCTCTTCTATGAATGCGCATGAACATGAGCTCTATTGATGATCGTATGGGCTTATGTGATGCTGGAGGTCACGATCGTCGTGTGACTTAGAACTCGGATCACTAAAGAAAACTCATCACCTTGACCGATACTGCTTACTGGAGATGTCTGGTACGAATCCTGGTGGTAGAAAAAAAATTGCACCAGTAGAAATTGTTGCAAAAGCTGAAGTGCTACTACGACCTGTAAACTGTATGCAGATGCCCAGGGTTAAAGTGTAAAGCACTCTGCAGTCAACTACGGAGATATGAAGAAAGAAAGTATTGATGACGGAGCCCTTGTTGTTAGAGATAAATAGGCTATGCTCGTTAAACGGCTTCCTCTGCTTTCCTATCATTTCCATTCGCATCCATATCAACACAAATGTAAACACTCGTCGCACTCATTCACAAATTAATTTCGCCCAACTCGCACATCATGCATTGGCCAGAGGGAGATAATAGGTAATTAATTCTACCGGGACTTTACAGGAGAGTCCTGGAAGTTTTACCACATTGTCACTACACTCAGTTGTTGAGTAGAATGTTCCACGAGATACTGAAGGAAATAGAAGGCAATTACTTCCAGCTGTGTGTGGAACGTGGCGTGTTTGAGCGTTCACAGGTGGCTGCAGATGCAGGGTGATCAACTTATTTTCTTGTTAAGTATATATGATGACTAGTTTTATGTGTGGCTTTATATTACTGGAGGAAGTGAATGTTTCGTTCTCAGTACTTTAAAGAACAGAGCAGCAGCTAGCTACTGCATCTACTGTAAATGATATTCTCCCGTAAGTACTTCACTGCAAGATGCAGAGTTGTTCCATGACTAAAAATACGAACATCCAAGCAGAAACTGACAATCATTGTTGTTGCCTGCTGTGTTAGAGCAGCATGCTCTTTTTGCGTATTATATAAACACCATCATAACTAACATTCAGCGAACTGTGAGCTTCTGTTACTTTCATTGGTTTCATGTAGGCTATCTACACTGGGAGGCTGGATGTTATTATGTGCCACTAACACATTGTATGCGAAGAATATTCCACTCAGAAAGAAACTACCCGTATTTTAAACGGCATAATTTATAAATCATTGTGCGTTGAAGAAATGAAGAGGAAATGAAAATCAGAGTGAAAGAAATTGCGCACAAGAAGACCAATCAACTCAACTGTTAACTGTCGACTCATACTTGCATGAAACGTGTAATGGGATACGTTTCCTGCTAGAAAATGAAACGGCAATAAGGGGTAGAGAATCTTGGTGCTATACCATCTTTTTCTTGAGGCGAATCACATTAGTTTTGGTGTTCCTATGAAAGAGCCAAGGTTAGAGGGTAATGTTCCTGACCACACCACCGTCATTTGAAACGCAGCGCTAGTTCAATTTAACGAGCTTGGGGGAGGAAATTGGTTACTGACTGTTAAAGGAACCTCTCCGGCATTTTCTTGAGGTGATTAAGGGAGGCCGAGAAAAATCTGAATCAGCATTGGCTCTGAGCACTATGGGACTTAACTTCTGTGGTCATCAGTCCCCTAGAACTTAGAACTACTTTAACCTAACTAACCTAAGGACATCACACACAGCCATGCCCGAGGCAGGATTCGAACCTGCGACCGTAGCAATCGCGCGGTTCCGGACTGAGCGCCTTAACCGCGAGACCACCGCGGCCGGCTGAATCAGCATTGATGGAGGTTAATTTGAAGTCTACGTTTCCAAAATATCCCTCTAATGGATTTATCTCGAAGAAGTTTTTAAATCCTGAACATAGCCAGATTAATCACATGCGCTGGTTGCACATTTTCTACAAAGCCGAGGAGGAATTTCGTGTGTCACTGCTAATTTATAGTGGCCGAATTTCTGGAGAAGTGTCATTTATCCTCTGTTTCTAACCCGTTAATGACAGTTCTCAGCGTAAATACACAGCTATTCTCCAGGCTATTCCATACCAGTTCCAGTCAAAAAGTGCATCTATGAGTACTGTGTTGTCCGTACTCAAGGTGCTAATAGCGCCCTCCAATGAGGCGACAATGCTAAAAGGACCGAAGAGACCTCGAATCATTTCCTGGCTTGTAATCTGACAACCTGTATGTCCTAAAAGATTGACGGGTTTGAATAACCCTTCTACGTCTATATCCATTCTCTGCAATACATAGTGAAGTGCATGTCAGACGGTACCTACCATTGTACTATCTTTTAGGGCTTCTTTCCGTTCCATTTACTTATGGAGCGCGGGAAGAATGATTGGTTAAATGCCTCTGTGGGCCTCGTAATTGGTCTAATCTTGTCCTCGCGATTCCTACGGGGACAGTAGATAGGGGATTATAATGTTTTCCTAGATTCATGATTTCAAATTTAGTTTGCGTCATAGTCAAGCTTCTTCCAGTTCAGTTTCTTCAGCATGTCCATGACACTCTCCCATGTCCCAAACAGGTCTGTGACCATTCGAGCTGTCATTCCCTGTGTACGTTCAATATCTTCTTCCACGTTGATTGTGAGATACTTCTGTACCTGACAACGAATGTTCGGTTTCAAGCTCTCTTAACAGGTTGTTGCTATACTTCTTCCCTGACGTGTAGAGGTCATATCTAGCTGAGGAACAGTGACTGGTAGCAGACCCCTTCCATCGAAGAGCATTATTTCTTAAAGACAATCATGAAGAATTTCTGTCCTCGTCGTTAACTCCAGAAAGTAGCGTCTACACAAACACTGCGTTACGTCGAGTAATTCCGAGCGCTATTATTCGTAGCCGCCTCGTGTAACTGAAAGCTGTACGTAAACCGATGCGGTCTTACTTTATTCGCATTTTATACGCAGAGGCTGTAAAACGCGATGCGCGGTCCCTCTTTCCGCTGTTATTGCCTACATAACTGCGTCAATAAGGTCGGCCGTGATTCACGGCACACTCCGTCCCACTGGATACCGAGCCTATCTCTGCGCCAAGTTTCCAAATAGAAATACGAGTGATGGTTCATTATTTCCGGGTCGTAAGAGCAGTATCGTCTGCAGCGGTTGCAATGTATATGCTGGTATTCAAATGAACTTCTGTCTTTGAAATAAGGAACCCGATCGATCCGAACATAAACAAAGCTATGATGCGAATGTGTTGTGTGATAGGAGTGCTTGCTGCCATTCCCAGTATAGCTTTACCAATTTTTGTACAGAAGTAGCCTTCTGCTTTTAATTTAAAAAGGAACCACCCATTATCCGTAAGTCTTGAGCTGAGTTTACGATGTCAGAAGATTTACGGTTAAGGTACGTATCACCACTCTCTTGCATCAATTTCTGTGGCATTTTTTGGCAATAGTTTATCCAAACGAACACAGTATTCATTCTATGAGCAGTAATGGTCAAAGAACCCACGTCTATTAATACACATTAATTATGCAGGGCACTCGACTCTCATGTATCCAGCCGAATGACGGGGATGGGGAAGTTCATATTGACAGTATTTTGCTGGATCAGTATACTATGCACCTTTGTCCTGCGTTAAATCTGAAACCTCTTTACAATGTATTACGAATATAGGACATATGATATTACTGATCATTGTTTGTCCATTGGATAGCAACGTTTGCTTGACAGCCAATCTGATGCTTTCTCCGATTCTATTCTGAACATCATACGATATGTCTACAGCAGGGAGTAATATTTTATTCTATTTGTTCTTAAATTCTTATAATGTCTGCGACGGCAGATCTATGCATTTTGGTAACTTTACAATTTGAGTGTCGGGTTGTTATAATAAGAACTTTAGAACTTTTTGAAGTAGAAGTTGTCGAATCTATATATACTTGTTTATTATAGTTATTTATTTTTCTTTATAATGGTAACGTGCTGTCGCTTGAACATTCTGGTGTTAACTTGTGCCCCTAAAGAGATCTTGTTTAGATAATGGACGTTAAAAAATTTGTAAATAAACTGGTTGACTTTAATTCGATTATGTTCTTTTGGAACTCAGGGTCCTTTACTTCATACGTTATGTGTAAATCTGTAACAGATCCATTAGCGTTTTTGTCGCGAAGGCATGCAGTCTGGTAGGAAATTTCACCCTAGCCTACCACTTTTCTGCGTCGTTCCGCTAGATACGAAATTTTTCCAGACAGATGGTTTAATACGTCGAGTATTAAACCATATGTCGCCACTGGCAGTGTGTGTGGAGAAAAAGTTTGGTATTACGTTGACGTTTTTAGGATGGTCTATTTAAAATACTTTATAGGAAAATCAGTAATTCGATTAATAACGCGTTGTTCTTGCGTGACTCTAGATATAAGGACGGTATTACGGTCGTACCCACCAGGGGAAAATTAAAATTTCCAAAGAATTTGTTTCTTTTTTCTCAAAATAAATTAACATGCCACGTTCATATATCACGCAGAAACATCAGTTTACCGTGTTGGCGAGACCACACAATAACTGTACCGAGTTTGGGCGCGCACCAAATCCTGCGGAAGCACTTGACAACTTAAAGGTGTAAGTGTATTCTGCCAGACATCGATACAGTGTTACGAATTGTTTGAAACGATGATTTTATAATGTATAGGTAATTAATTCCTGTTCTGGATTATCTGTGCCAATTAGTCCATTATTTTCCCACTTCACAAATCCGTCATCTAGAGGAAACTGCCCTGTTTATATTTCCTAAGCTCTTACTAACCCTCTTAAACTTCAATAATGAGCTGGTACACGAGTTGCGTCTCCTCTGCCCACTTATAATTTTAATTGTATTTAATGTGATCTACTTTTCAGCAAGGACTCCGGTTTCGCTAACAAATGGCTTCGAGTATATTTCTCCCTTAGTTAAATAAAAGATAAGTTTGGCCCATCCATTTCTAATTACCTCGCTGTCATCGAAGCGTTAAATCTTAAGCAAGGGGGTGAAAAGAGAAAGAAAGGAACTTCACTGCATAGCCACTGGCCTGCTAACTTGGATTGTTAAACTGAAATGGCCTTAAGCGATTAATGTTTATTAGTTAACGGAATATTTTTAATCCAATTACAAAACGCTAGCATAATATAGCAGAAGCTGAATCTGCCCACTCTTAACGGTCCATACATCATGGGCGTGAGGGATCTCCGCTATGTTCGCTTTTCGATTTTGTAAATATTTTCGCAATCGTTTCCGGAAATACCAGCGAAGAAGCTACATGAGATGTTTCTGCTACAATTCCTTAGCAAGAGGATATGCTTGAATGTGTCATTTGTCACCTGTCACAGTTGTTTTTGTGTTTGCGACCTGTGACGTGTATACGTGTATTTTGTATACTTGGCTGATATTCGACTAGCCATTGCTACTTTTTGTGTTTATTTAGACGTCAGAATCGGAGGACACGTGATTGACCAATGTACAGGAAACGATGCTATTTTACTGCTTTTCTTCATTTGTTTAAGACATTAAATAAACCAAACCTAATGCCTTCCCTTGAGTCCTCTGTTTGTTGCGAAAATTGGTAGCATTTATGTTTGTGATTCTAGTCCTTTTACTTGTCTTCTAGACTGATTGTGGTAGTGACTGTACCCTCACTCAGTCTCATAGAACAGTTGCGGTTAGAAGTTTCCCGCTTTCTTCCATCAAGAATATTCAGCTAATTAAGATATGCCAGTCACAGAACGCATTAATAGGAAAGTTCATTTTGCCAACAGTTACTGCAGTCAGGACGTCCATGAGTCTAGCAGCTTCTGCTGTCAGGGAAATCAGCTGCGCGTATATGTCAGACAAATATTTTCTCTGTATACGTTGACGTACCAGGAGCCGCATATTTTAAAGTTCTAGAATTAACAGCAGTACGGCTTTTCAGTCAGGTCGATCGTTCTTAAAAGCATTTCAGTAAATAAAGCTTGTAACAAATATTTGACGTGAGCTTCTTCAGTTTTAAGTGGAATGGCGACGTCCTTTCCTTAAGTAGAATTTTTACCGTAAAAACTGAAATTTATATTTCTTGCCTAGTAAACCCCCTTTCACGTACCAGATAAACGCTAGGTGAACTGAAGAAGAGTCGTTTAAAAGTGACAGCGATACAAGGAAATCATTCCGTCTGCTTTTGGGCAGAGAATGTGGAACGATTTTTTTTACACAATTCAGAAAAATGGCAGGTTGTATTGACCTGGCGAGCACGATGAAAAAGACACAAAGGGCGTAGTTCGCCAGCTGCTATCGTGCTGCCTTCATTAGTATCTACGAAGTGTGGAAAATGAAACGGCTAATATATGACTAGACGTATTAACCTGTAGAAATCATACAGCCATCATCGTGCATATAAGGTTAACTGCAACATAGAGCAACGTACACAACTGATTTAATGCCTAGTAGATCAACGTCAACATAATATTACAGTAGAACCGTATTAAAATTTTACCTGTTCTTCTAACAAAAAAAGCATATAAAAGGCGATATATTCTGAAGTCTTTTAGGCATAGCAGTACTGTTGCACTTGGCGGCAAACAGCAAACTATGGTGTCCAGACGTTGTAGGCGACTTGAAGCTTTGTAGCTGTTCGGGCAGCCAAAAAGTTACACTTGACATCCTCTTTTATACCGCAGTTGCACAATCGCGGGGGGGACCAGACCAATACGATGTAGGTGCTTCCTGTAGAAGTCATGGTTGAAGGTGAGGCGTCTTATCGTGTTACCGAGTCTTCAGGAGCTTAGGTGTTTCTCGTATCATAATTTAGTTATAGACACCGAGTTCACTTTGGTTTAATCTTTACCTGTGTATCTGGTACCCCCTTGCTATCAGTGATCCACTTCCTCTGAGTTGATGACGGTTAAAAGACTGTAGCTTGTAATTTCGCGTGTCCCCTCTCTCCGCCATAGACGGCTGCTTTGGCTACCGTCTCTGCTGTTTCATTGCCAGGAATGTCACAGTGTGCTCCCACCCAGCACATGGTAACCTTCTGATTCCCACTTGCGATCTGCAATATCAGATTCATGATGTTATCTGCTATCCGATGGCTGGATCGCCCGCGGTTTTATCCCATGAACTTGGGAGGCTTGACCACAGATATGACAGTAGTCCGTGCCAAAAGTGAGACTTTTGCGAAAGCACAAGTCAAAGCACTTTGTTGTCAACGGCACTCCGAAGCACACGATATGCACGTGTGGTTTTGATTACAAGATGATTACAGGAAGTTATGATAGAACCAAACATGGAAAAATCTTACCTAGATTACGAAAATAAAATCTTGGTAGTACCCGAATTCAAGTTTTGGATTGGGCTATGGTTCAATTACGTTGTAAACCTTCAATCTGTTGGCATTTACGTCTCTAAAAATATCCTCCATACAGACGTCCGTCGTATTTTCCTTTTATTTTTACAACAAGACTCACCTTCAGAATGCAGTGCTTCAATGGATTCGAGCAACTACATAAAACATATTTAGCAAATGGGAAAAGAAGGAAGAAATAGTTAATTGAAAAAGGATCTGGATGGAATCGGACTTGTTCTTTTGAAAGGATCCAACCCTGCCCCGCCGTAGGTGGTACAGGGTACAGGGTAAATGGTAAGGGATACCCACCGCCACACAACATACGGTGGCTTGCGGAGTATGTATGTAGATGTAGAAGTGATTAAGGGCAACTACGGAAAACCAGTTTCCTGGATGCGGAATTGGACCTCGGTCCTAAAGAATGCAAGCCAAGTATCTTAACGTCCGCATTCCCTGTCCCGGTACGAAAAGAGATTGCGTGTTGGATGAGGGTCTTTAATAGAGAAAGGAGAGAGAAAATGTTTTCCGTCATAATATTTTGATACGTGCTACGAGAGCGTACATTCGAAGAAGAATGGGGTAACATATTGCTTACTCTCACATACGTCTCGTGAAATGATCACGACGACAAAATATGAGAAATTGGAGCTCATACTGGAAATGGTGACCCTGTAGCTGAATTGACTGCTGTGTTGACAATCGTGATAAGGAACGAGGGAAGACTTGCTGCAAAATCGTCTGACAGAAATGTGGGTTTTGCATTCCGTTCTGTTGGTGTTACGAACTGCAAAGAAAGCAGGCTGTTCTTCCAACATTTTCGTCCTACGACATTTCGTCCAACTGTCTCCAGTTTGTTTTCAGAGAAGAGTGCTATTGAGAATGTAGATTTACTAAAAGTGTGAAAAACTGTAATGGAAGTTCTTCCATCTAAGAAATTGCTACCCCCAGGCGCACACAACATTTCGGCCAAATGCTTTCCACAGCTTGTTACTACAGATACTGTTTATTTTTGAAATCGACCAAACATTATTCCTCCGTGAGGAGTACTTTCGGCCCCACAGTGCGACAGATAAATAAAAAACACTCGTCTAATTTACTTGCAAATTTTTGTTTGGTTTGGGAACTGGGCGCTCTTCGTTGTTTGTACAAGCATGGAGTACAGAAGTTCCATTGTAATAGCAGTGACGCTCTTAAATAAGGCGAACAATGCGTTCGCTGTCTTTGAACGGTTTTCTGAACCGTCAAAACAGATGTGCTCGCTACAACAAGGCGCATCTTCCGATTTTCTGTCTTGGATGCTGCCGGAACTTCGCTCACGTCTGCGGAATTACAAAAACAAAACTAAGAACGACGGGAATAAAAGGAAAATTTTGAAATATCTAACAATTTTATGGTTTCAACTCTGCAAAGTAGCTCCGTTGAAATACCACTGCACAATAAAAAATGCAGCTAAGTGGGATATTCCTTTTCGTAAGAGAACTGTAATATTTTTCAAACAACGACGGTAATTGATGTTCAAGACGATCCAGTTATATCATTCATAAGGCAACTAACAGTCTCATTTTACTAAGGTTGGGAGCTCCTCTTGATGTTCTTCCGTGTTTTCGATTTAAAAATTCGGTTGTTTTGAAAATCAGCCGTATGAAAATTAATTGTGTTTGCATAAGTTTGATTTTAAAAACAACCCAACTAACAGTCGTTTTATTATATTTTACCTCTGATGTTGGAATAGTGCAGCAGAAATTATATTAATGAATCTGCCGTCAGTATGGATGAGGAGCGATCCCGGTATTCGCTTGGTTTGATGGAGGACAACCATATGCTTTCGATAATTTCTGCACATTTCGGAAATTATCTAACCGTGTAGCTGTTGAAATTCCAAAAACTTTAGACTTCTAATGACATTCCACAACAGTATACGCAGTTGTAGTAATCAAAGTTAATGCACACGCATGTTGAACGCCGTCTTGTTGGCTGCAAGTGATATTGGACAGAAAATACATCCAAGAAGGAAACGTACATTTTGTTTCATTCAAAGAACAGTACTTGAACGAAATCATTTTTACTTAACTTTTGTTGTAAATAAAATAATGTGCTCCTAGCCACAATTGCTTCAGATACTTGCTTTCTTTTGCACTCCTCCGTTGGAAAGCCACATTAAATGAAGGTTGGTACTCGAGCACTTAACCTGATCTCATAAATTTTGGAAATAGCGGAGAATAAATTTTTCAACAGCCTATGGCAAGACTGAAATCTCATTGCCTCGCTTTCGCAGGCAGTGTTCTTCCGACTGCTCTCTGCAAGTACACCTCACGAATCAACTGGCAACTACTTCCTCTCTATACCTTCCACATCTTCCGAGTCCGTGTTCTGTTCCAGCACACAGTTTAGACTTCTTTTGTTCAGTACCACTTGTATTCTTTAGCTGAGGGAAAACGCATCTAGTTTTGTTCTCTATTCGCCCGCAGTAAAACTACTTCTGTGGATCTCGTTCACCACGGCGGGAAGGACTTGGAGTAGCAGTTATTGAATGCTAGCGTGGATGCTTTAGGATGAGTTCCGTGACTAGGCACTCAGCGGCCTAAGTTTAGAGTCGCCCATCAGAAAGACCGCAGCAGTTCACTCCACCGTACAGAAACCCCCACTACGTACCATCGTACGCTGTTCTCAACTCAGTATACAGTGGCAATTCATCGCTGTTAAATGTTTCTGCCCTACAATGTCATTTAGCATTCTGTGGAAAAAAGGTACTTTAGCTAAGAGGTGATTTAACTTCTTTTGGACATCTTCAAGTTCTTATAAGTTCGCTGTCTTTTGTAAAATGCTGTTTCATTTATCGCTTATTGGCGACTTGTCATGGTATTGTGAATTCTGATTTGCTGCGGTTTTGTAACTGATGAGAAATTGATGAGACTGCCTCAGTCTTCTTTCATCTATTGTGTGAACATGAGCTCGTGCAGTCGGCGCAATATGCATGATTTTTACGCAAACTTTGTTTATTATTGACTAGCCAATGTACCACTTTCTGCATGTTTCTGGAATGATGTGTCATGACTTGACAAATTTATTGTGCATATGATGAACATGTACTGAGATGTATTTGCGTAAGCTCAGATGGTTGTAACTTAAATTTGCCGAAACCTGTCACAAAAAATAAAATTATAATTAGCCACCTTTGCTGTTCTATATTTCACATCCTACATCTGCATCTACTTCTATATAATTATTTTGCAATTCCCTGTTAACTTCCTGACAGGTGGTTCATCGAACCACCTTTAAGCTACTTCTTTACCGTCCACTCTCGAACAGCGCGCGGGAAAAATGAACACTTAACTCTTCCCGCGCGAGTTCTGTTTTATCTTATTTCATTATGATGATCGTTTCTCCCTGTGTAGGTGGGTGCAAATATATATATATATATATATATATATATATATATATATATATATATATATCACTCTAAGGAGATAGTTAGTGATTGAAATTTCATGAGATGAGGAGCTCCTGCCACAGCGAAAGATGCCTTTGTTTTAATGACGGACTCCCCCATTCGTGTATCAAATCCGTGGGCATCTCCCCTATTTCACGATCATACAAAAAGAGTTGTCCTTCCCTGAACTTTATCTATGTCCCCCGTCAATCTTGTCTGACGCGGATCCTACACCACACAGCAGTACTCCAGAAGAGGGCGGACATGCGTTGCATAAGCAGTTTCTTTAGCAGACCTGTTACATATTCTAAGTGTCCAGCCAACAAATCGCAGTCTTCGGTTTGCTTTCCCCATAATGTTATCTATGTGATCGTTCCAGTTTAAGTTATCCGTAATTGTAATTCTTAAGCATTTACGAGGGTTGACTGAAAAGTAATGCCTCCACCTTCGTAACTCTTCAACAGTTGGCAGCATTGGTATGCGGCAGGTACAGTCTTGTTCCGTAGCCTCTTCTCTACAGCTCCAGTTGGTGGGAAGCCTCAGCAATGAACGGTTCTGTTGTTACAGTGTTATGTATAGAACCCTGCGCAGACGGTCGGTCAACGTGATTTAATCAACGTACAGTTATTGAATTCTTGAAAGCAGAAGGTGTTACCCCATAGGAGATTCATCAGAGAATGAAAGCAGTTTATGGTGATTGTGTTGATTTGAGCACTGTGCGCCGTTGGACGAGTAGGTTTAAAAATGTTCAGGCGGGAACGTCTGACCTGCGTGGCAAACAAAGAGTTGGACGTCCTGTGACAGCAACCACCTAGTTTTACAAGCAAAATGTTGACAGATTAATTCAGGACGATCGTTGTATCACTCAGAGAGAAATTGCAAGCACAATCGGCATTTCACAAGAACGTGTGGGTCACATTATTGCTTTGCTTGGCTATCGGAAGATCTGTGAACGATGGGTACACCGGATGCTGACTCCTGAAATGAAAGCACACAGATTTGAAATTTGCCAGGGACTTCTCTCGCGTTACGAGAACATAGGTGACGTCTTTCTCCATTCATTTTCCATTGTGGCAGGAGACGAAACGTGGGTACACCACCATTACGATCCGTGAGACTGTGCTTGCGGAAACAGAGTGTCGACTTCTTCCGTGACGGCTTCAGAAAACTTGTTAATCGTTGTCAGAAATGTATCCAATTGGCTGGTGATTATGTGGAAAAGTGAATATTGGTAATTAAAGATCATATTCTAAAGATTATTTCTACGTTTGATTTATTAAAATATTCCCATCCAAACCCAATTAACGAAGGTGGAGGCATTACTTTTCATTCAGCCCTCATAGTTGAGTTTACAACGTCTAAATTTGTGTGATTTATCGTGTAACAGAAATTTAGCGGGTTCCTTTTAGTACTCATGTGGATAACTTCGCACTTATCATTATTTAGAGCCAATTGCCACCTTTTACACCATACAGATATTTTGTCAAATTAAACAGTACTTAGTTCGCCACAGTACTTGAAAGATGTCAGGCATATATAGCTTTCGGAGTAATTATAATATTCAGAAGTTAAGATTTATATGTTTTGAACATGAAACCGTTTGCTATCTTAGACAGAAGTTTGTGATTAGATATACATCAAGTGGGAGAAGAAGAAAACAGCGGTTTTCACCACCGCTATACAAGTATAAAACAGGCACGGACGAAATGTAGCTTTCATTCTGCGTGCGTCGTCCACGTGTCGAGTGCTGGTTAGTTTGAAAACTTAAATGTCTTTCTCAAACCAAGCGAGATGTGCTACTTCTTTGTGGAGAATCCATAAGTAACGCGAAGAGTACAATTGAGTTGTATGCACAAAGGTATTCCGACAGACTGTGTCCAACAAGAATGACAGTTATTGGTAGGGCGCCGGAAAACTACTCAGAGGGTAAGGAACAAGCCTGCAGCGATCGGAGCGAGCTAAAGAGATTTATTTACTCAGCACTCTACTTCACAAATCTCAGTCGTAGATTTCAAGAATTTTATGAAGAAATAGTTTAAATCGTCAAAGGTCACCATGATGCCTTTCATATTATTTTTACACGACTTTGAACCCCAACCACGAAAAGTTAATCGATGTTTAAACGGCCAGTATACATCGTGGCAGTGCAACGTTGCATTTTCACCATTACCTATACTCAGCAGTGTATAGGTAACTACGTCATTCGGCAGTCGCAACAACAATAAATCACGGACAGTATTTTAGAAACGCGATATTGAAAGCGACATGGCAGTAGCATACATAGTTGATCGTTTATCAGTCACTTGTAACATACGTGTAATCGGATTATTGCTGGTGTGGGTACTGACCATATTATTTCGCGTGCCGTTGAAACGAACCCTCTCATTGTCCAGAGTCTACTCGCTGGTGGCCCAGCTTCGCCATTTTCCTTCCTATATTTTCAGGGAGTGGATGTAGGACGACCCCGTCCCTTAATATTAATGCAGAATATTGGTTTCTCCATGCCTGTAACAGAAGGTAGAATTTTTTTCAAGGGAATGGTGTTTAACAGATTTGACTTCGGATTGCCTGTTTTGCAAGTAGGATATTATGTTTCTGTAGCAGTAATTTTTCCATAAAATTGTTGATGCAGAGCTCACAAGGCATTATCCTTCGAAGCGCATTTTTGCGATTCACAAACACACGTTTGTGCTGTATTCAAAGTATTGAGCAAACTTTCGCATGAAGTCTTCCTCAATGCTAATGAAGGCAGTCTGAACTCGAGTGCAACAATTGAGCATCGTCCTAGTAGTTTACTATTTTCATCTAAATGGAGTTTGCGGTGACATGGTCGTTTACTCATCCACGTACATAGTGCAGAGATATAACCTGTGTACTTTTCTTTGACAGAAGCCTCTGCAAGTTCTCAGTGGACGCTGCAGTCTTTAAATGTTTGTAATAGTTATTCATCAATTTAATTTATGCAGACATAGATGCACGTGGCCATTACTTCGGCTAAACGCAAGAGATTTGGTATGATAACATGGTATACAAAACTGTTGGTCTCTCTCCACAATTTACGGCAAAGTTATTTTAAAAGTCTATAGCAGTTAAGTATAAGACTGAATTGGTTTCTTTCTTACGAATGAAGTCCTCTTTCAGGGTTTATTTCCTGCATCGCACTCCACTGGTAGTATTTCGGGCTGAGAGAATGAGCACGGCCCAGAAGGAACCTGGCGTGGAGTGATATACAGTAGAACGCGCGGTCGCCACACGCCGCTCAACGGTCTGTGGAGATTGACATTTAAGGAAGGTCGGCAAGTTGAAGCAGAATTCTTTTTCTTCTGGTATAGTTTACAAAGTGCAACTTCAGTAAAGTCCTTGGTTCATTGTAACACTGTCATTCCAAGGGGAAAAATATACTGTTGCAGGGACAGACCAATTTATGCGTCTGAGATACGATTCCCTTCTCTCGTAAAATCGTTACTATGTTTCTAGACCGTAATCCTAAAAGCACACGTTCCGTCTGTGTTGGCTTAGAGATTATATTAAGACCGTTCCTGTTCTTTAATTCTGTTAAACTACCGTGTACAACTTTACACAACACTTCAGACACCTTTGTTAAACATGTATTTGTATATTTATATTTGCATCACAACCCCGCTGTTAATTGTTAATGTTGTTTCTCCACCTTTTTCTTTAAATTACGAAAACCTATTGTTCAATATTTTACATGCATATCACTCAGTAGCAAGCTCCTAAGGCCCTTTGATATACTTGTATCCGGAGCGACCTTAAGTGGAATGGCCACACATTACAAATAGTAGGAAAAGCATGACAGCGTTACATAGAAAGAACCTTAAGGAAGGCGCTTTTCCGTCCGATTCTTGAGTGTTGTTTATCCGTCTGGACCCACTACCAGGTAGAACTGATAGAAGAGAGAGAGAGAGAGAGAGAGAGAGATCCTATGAAGAGCGGCGCTTTTCATCACGTGATCGTTTAGTCCACGCGAGAGCGTTGCAGAGATACTCAACAAAATCCAGTGGCAGACGTTAAAAGAGAGGCGCTGAGCATCGCGGTGTCCTTTACTTCTGAAATTTCGAGAGAGTACTTTCCGGGAAGAGACCGAAAACATTCGTTTCGTGAAATAACCGCAACGAGAAAATTCAAGAAATTGGAGCTAATACAAAGGCTTACCGACAATCATTCGTCCCACGCGCCATTCGCGAGTGGAACAGGCATTGGAGGAGGGGGGGGGGGGGGGGGGAGGCGGGCAGGCAGAACCGTCAGTGTTTCCAGAAGTACCCTCCGCCACACACCGTTATGTGGCTTGCTAAGTATTGCTGTAAATGCAGATGTATGCTCTCATATTTTCTCATCAGTTTACATTTTGTACTGTATTTCAGTCATTTATATAAATCGATGCTACCGCCAGAATGTTGAATGCATCTGTTGTGTTGTACAAGTGCCGGATGACAGTTTGTGGGAGGAGTTCCATGCCTGTTGCACTGGGTCAGTTAATGCTATTTGTGGACGACGCTGGGATTGTCGTCCGATGAAGTCCCATTCTTGCTCGATTGGAGAGAGATCTGGTCATCGAACAGGTCACGGTAAAACCTCGATACTCTGTAGAGCATGTTGGGTACAACTGCAGTACGTGGGCTAGCGTTATCATGTTGGAAAACACCCTCTGGAATCTATAGGTGAATGGCAGCTCAGCAGGTCGAAACGCCGATTGACATACAATCGGATTGCGTGGGATCACCCTGAGAGGGCTCCTGCTGTCAAACGAATTAGCACCCAACGCCATAATTCTAGGTGTCGGCCCAGTATGTTTAGCAAGCAGACAGATTGGCTGCAGGCCTTCAACTGGCCTTCTTCTAACCAACATACAACCATCGCTGGCACCGAGTGAGAACCAGCTTTCATCAGAAAATACAACAGACTTCCACACCGCCCTTCAATGAGCTCTCGCTTGACACCACAGAAGTCGCAAATGGTGATGGTTTGGGGTCAATGGAATGCACGCTACAGGGCGTCTGGCTCGGATCTCTCCTCGAAATGACTAATTTGTCACAGTTCGTTGTGTCACTGTTGTGCCGCCTGCTGCTCAAATTGCTGCTGCATAGGCAGTGCGAAGCGCTAGAGCCATAAGCCGAACACGATAGTCTTCCTTGTCGGTAGTGCCACGTGGCAGTCCGGAGGCTGGTCTTCTTGTTACCGTACATGATCGTGATCACCGCTGCAAGCAGTCATGTACAGTGCTTATATTCCTGCCAAAGCTTTCTGTAGTATCGCAGAAGGAATATCCAGCTTCTCGTAGCCCTATTACATGACCTCGTTCAAACTCAGTGAGATGTTGATCATGGCTAACATCAACTCATACTGTCCAATCTCAGAGGTAACGAACGTTCACGACCCTTACAGAGTGTATTTAAAGCAACCCGATTTGCATCATAGTAGTGACGCTACCAGCGCCACTCCTGTGCTACTGGAGCGAAATTTGAATAGACATCATCTTTCAGATGTAGAAATACGCCTACCAACTTTCGTTTATGTCGCACAACTACTTCTTGGTGTTGCGATTTTTGTCCGTCAGTGTAAGTGATTTGTGAGCCAAACCTTTCGAGAACGAATTAAATTTCCTTAAGATATTACTAATGAATCTCAGCTTAGCTTTTGTTTTTCCTAAATTTAGTTTTGTGTAGTTATTTCACTTTAGATCGTTCTGAATGGATGCTCCTTGGTATTTACGGTTGTTACATTTTCTAGTGACTTGTCACCAATTGTTTTATCGAACAATAGTGGATTTCTTCGTCTATTTACAAGCATTACGTTACATTTAAAATGGTTCAAATGGCTCTGAGCACTATGGGACTTAACATCTATGGTCATCAGTCCCCTAGAACTTAGAACTACTTAAACCTAACTAACCTAAGGACATCACACAACACCCAGTCATCACGTTACGTTACATTTCTTATGTTCAGGGTGTACTGTCAGTTCGAGCACAAAACGTCGAACCGCTGCACGTCTTCCTGCAGCTCACTAGCCTTCTGGCGTTTCAGGCTTCCTAAGAACGACAGCATCATCCGCGGATAGCCTCACGGATCCTACAATGGCACCCACTAGATCTTTACATCTACATCTACAGCTACATGGATACTCTGCAAATCACATTTAAGTACCTGGCAGAGGGTCCAAGGAACCACCTTCACAATTCTCTATTATTCCAATCTCGTATAGCGCACGGAAAGAATGAACACCTATATCTTTCCGTACAAGCTCTGATTTCCCTTCTTTTATCGTGGTGATCATTCGGAGGAGAAAGTTGGTGATTGGAATTTCGTGAAGATTCCGTCGCAACGAAAAACGCATTTATTTTAATGATTTCCAGCCCAAATCCTGTATCATTTCTGTGACACTCTCTCCCATATTTCGCGATAATACAAAACGTGCTGCTTTTCTTCGAACGTTTCCGATCTACTCCGTCAGTCCTATCTGGTAAAAATCTCACACCGCGCAGCAGTATTCTAAAAGAGGAATTGTTTACAGTATTGGCCCTATAATACTCCTATGGGGTACCCCGGGCATTACGCAAACGTCCTTGCCAAATGCAGTGTGGGACGGAGTGGTAGTTTTCAAATGTGCCATATTTTGAGTACTGAAACATTTTGCTTCCTTGCATGTTTAAGTCATTCAAGGATCTTCACAAACAAAATAAAAATTGAGGCGAATGGTGGTTACGTGTTTACTATTTCTTGTTTTCCACGATCAGTCCCTGAGTAGGAGGACGACGACGAACAGCAACATAAGAAGCAGCTTCCATCACACACAGGATCTCACTCGTGAAACACAATTACGAATTTAGTGCGAGTAAATTAGAGCGCGATTCTACACACGCGTTCGTCAGAAACACTGCGTTTAATCCCTAATTTTCTCTGTTTGCCAAACTCGCTAGCGATTACTGCAGTGCACTGCCGAGTACATCTCGCTTTGTATCCAACCTGGTAATTCGGCATGGCGTTCACGTCTCGGTGTTTCATTGCCACGCTTGGTGGCGGCCTTTGTCCGTTGGTCGGCGAAACCGCGTCGGAGCTAACGATGCTTGCGCTAGCGGCGCGCTTACTTCCGTGTGCACAAACTGCAGCACTGGCCACGTAAGGAGCAAATTAAACTGGCTGCCTCATTGTCTGCGCGCCTCCGTTTAGCACAGTTTTCTCGCGATACATATCATTAGCATCGTTTCTAAACTGGCATTAAAACTAGCAACGCTACAGCTTTGTAGGATGCCGTCTCTCTGCGGACAGCTGTAGAACAAAACAATTTGTTCCGAAGAAATTTACTGCTTAGCAACACGATCAGTCGACTCAAATTACTTTCAAGTAAGTCAATTCTAATTCATCTTTTTACTATTTTTTATATACCATCTTCCCTTCGCATTATAGGACATATTAGTTGTCTACTTACTATGTAATACCGAAATGAGACCCGACCGGATAGCCGCGCGCTTTAGTGCGTCAATTACCGGATTCGGGCAGACGCACCTGTCCGCATTGAATCCACCGAGCGGATTAACGACGACGGGCGGTGGGAACGGCAGCCTGAATGTGGTTTTTAGACGTTTTTCCACGTCCGAATAAGGGAATACTGGGCTGTTACCACGTCCCGCCTCAGCCTCACGATTCTTAAAAAAAAAAAAATCATCAGTCCGTTAGAACTTAGAACTATGTAAACTTAACTAACCCAAGGACATCACACACATCCATGCCCGAGGCAGGATTCGAACCTGCGACCGTAGCAGTCGCGTGGTTCCGGACTGAAGCGCCTAGAACCACTCGGTCACAACGGCCGGCCACCATTCTCAAACATTTTGGAAAAGTTCATACATTTTCACATGGGATAACACTAGACGCAGACAGATGAGGTCCACAGATTCCGTCCTATAGGGAAGGGGTGACAACAGGATGGGCGTCCTGCCATCATGTACTACTAACACTGCCAAAACCGTAACGAATATGCCGACCCTCTGAAGACACTGGATTAGGCCAGGAAGCAGAAGATGGAAATACCAGAACGAAACTTCCGCTCTGGAACACAACGAAATAGTCTGATAATTCCACACATTTTTCTCACAAGTATGGAGCCTGTTTCCTGGGAATCAGTTCCACAGGGTGGTCAGAAACAACCTGAAAAACTGGCAGGGTAGGTCTTGCTGAGAAATAATTTTTAAGAAAAAAAATTGATGCGTTGCTCCGTTTCCTTGTCAGTTAGCATTAAAATTAGCCAATCAGGTCTTTGCACGCGCTAATTCAAGCGTCCTGCCAGAGAGGGTGTGGCCAAACGCGGCCTTCGTTTGGGTTCCTAGAACCGAACAAGAGAGCAATACACATAAATGGATATGGAGCGGTAGTAAGGATCGATCCCGAGTCAAAGACTAAGTAAAAATGGTTCAAATGGCTCTGAGCACTATGGGACTCAACTGCTGAGGTCATTAGTCCCCTAGAACTTAGAACTAGTTAAACCTAACTAACCTAAGGACATCACACACATCCATGCCCGAGGCAGGATTCGAACCTGCGACCGTAGCGGTCTCGCGGTTCCAGACTGCAGCGCCAAAGACTAAGTAGTCTCGTGCACTATCCTCTACGCTATAACAACAACTGGCACTATTTGTATCTGGCAGGCCGCTTGAATTTGCGCGCACAAGGGCCTGATTGGTTAACTTAAGTGCTAATTTACTCGGAAACAGCGCAAGGAGTCGATTTTTTTTCTTAGCAATCATTTCTCAGCGCCACATACCATGCAACACTCTTCCAAGCTTTTAAGACTGCTTCTGGTCCTCCTGTATAGCACTCTGTCGTAGTGTAACTGCTCAGTTCACAAGAGAATCTTTTTGATATCGATAATTTTAGTAGCGGATGGAGAAAGTAGCTTTATCAGAACAGTCATATGTAGATGTGCCCCTCTCTCTTTTCCGGTCACTAGGGTGCTAGCGAGCTAATTGCTTGTAAATTATGTCGTATCTCTGTACACTTTGACGAGGAAAATCGAAGCTAATGAATGCAAGCGACAAGAATGCGAGAGAAAGACAGAGAATCAATTATGTTGACAAAATTAACGAACACGTAGGTTTCCAGTCTCCCAATACGAGAGAATGGAGCAGGTAACGCTGCAACAAACAAATCTTCAGAATGAAGAGGAGAAGGTGGCGGTGGGGCGGGGTAAATTACGTTGATTCGCTACTAGAACACTGTATGCAATCAGTCCTGATCTTCTTTTAGAAGCAATAATTTATGAAGAAACTAACGGTGATTTCGAACCGACACTTATGATCTCATAACAAATTTAAAGCCGAAGCTACACTTCCCGTAACCACAACACTTCCGAAGATTTTCAGCATTCTGCTTACAGCCGGCCAGAGTGGCCGAGCGGTTCTAGGCGCTACAGTCTGGAACTGCGACACCGCTACGGTCGCAGGTTCGAATCCTGCCTCGGGCATGGATGTTTGTGATGTTTTTAGGTTAGTTAGGTTTAAGTAGTTCTAAGTTCTAGGGGACTGATGACCTCAGCAGTTAAGTCCCACAGTGCTCAGAGCCTATTTTGGACCATTGTGCTTACAGCAATTTTTTTTTTTTGTCTAAATTCGTGAGACCCATCGACCACATAATTCGGCTTCACTCGATACAGCGGAAGATGAATGGTTAAAAACACACTGCTTGAAGTTAGCGGTCGCGCGGTTCCAGACTGAAGCGCCTAGAACCGCTCGCCCACATCGGCCGGCTTTGAAGTTTACAGCCTAACGTCGTGGCCGACAGAAGTGTGATGCAAGCATTGGTTCGTAAGTGACAGCAAAAGATGAGTTAAGGGCTAGTAAAATAAATATGTTTTGGGCTAAATATATCATGTGTTTATATGTAAATGGCAGCTGTCATTCAAAGTATATACTTCGTTTAAAATTATTATTCATTTAGTAGATCGTTAAAACCGTAATATCATATAATGTGGGTTTCTGTCGTTCTCTAGTGCCTTCTCTAATGCTTTCAGCAGGGAGCAGATGTAAGCAAATACTGCCGCATTTTTTTTTTTCGCGGTATTATTCTACGTCCGTGTCATTCATCCGAACGCCTACCAGCTACAAGTCGGTTATATACTTGTATATATGTCTCTGTCTTATTCTGAATGTAACATTCTCAACTCAAAGGTACGTAACCAGGCAGAAAGTAGAGCGCTCATCAGATATGAAACGGTTGCTTGATTTGATAAAAATGGGAGTCCGCCCCCGGTAGCTGAGTGGTCAGCGTGACGGAATGCTAATCCAAAGGGCCCGGGTTCGATTCCCGGCTGGGTCGGAGATTTTCTCCGCTCAGGGACTGGGTGTTGTGTTGTCCCAATCATCATCATTTCATCCCCATCGACACGCAAGTCGCCGAAGTGGTGTCAAATCGAAAGACTTGCACCAGGCGTACGGTCTACCCGACGGGAGGCCATCGTCACACGACAGTTCCATTATAAAAATGGGAGAATGAGTAGATGGCCGCAATTGATAATAATTACTCCTAATATTCGCTTGAAATGATTTAGTGGTAGGGGCTGAAAAACTGAATTAGGAAAATTGTATTGTGCTCTCAAGAAAGCGTTTCTAACGTTTATATAATTACAGAAACCAGTACCTGTACGTTAGAAGTATTGATCCTGGCTGTTGAAACATTTGTCCCACTGTGACACAATGTGGTGAATGGCTGCGATGTTCACCAGTTCCGCATGTACAGCTGGACGTCGTCGTCAACACGAGTGCTGGAAAGCTGATTCTGACGCTCTTCTTAGACTAAGATGGCCCCCTTCTGATTCACTTCCTGCAGCACGGGACAACAGTGAATGCCCAGTCGTTACTCGCAAACCTTGACCACCCTTCGCCAAGCGATCAAATTAAAATGACCAGGCAATATCACCCGTGGGATCATTCTGCTCCACGACAATGCAAAGCTTCATACTGCCAACACAGTCGCGGCACTCCAGCAGAAATTCATAGTCCAGACCTCAGTCCCTGTGATTACACCAGTTTTGGTCCCCTTAAAAAGGCTCTGAGGGGCAAACGATACGCCTCGGACGACGACGTCCAGCTGTACGTACGCAACTGGTTAACATCGCAGCCCCAGGAACTTTATGAGACAGCTATTCACCACCTTGTGTCACAGTGCGACAAGTGTCTCAACAGCCAGGTTCAATACTTCTAACATACAGATACTGGTTTCCGTAATTATGCCTCCGGCTGGTTTCTTTTTGAACGGCCCTGATAGTTACGCCGCACGTTCTAAACGAGTGCAGTATTATGCGTAAGATAAATGTGACTGGTTCTTGCCATCGTACGACCTGTGAATCATTTTATCCAGCCACCTGAAGGAGGTATGTGAATAACGGTATTATTTGACTTTCCAATACATCTAGAGTATTGCCGGAGGTAACACTCACGCTAAGTGTGAGAAAAATGAGGCACAAACCATTGGATTTGAATCCACATAAAACTTCACTTTTTCTCAGACTTCGAGCGTTCGCTGGTATATAGCAAGAAGGGCTCGAAGCACCGTTCCTCACTGTAAACGGTGGTAAACCGCTCGCGTGTCTATGTTAACAGCGAGGGACAAGACACAGTTCACTAGTTGGAAATTTGTAATTCTGGCTAGAAAAAAGATCGTTGTTGACGACGGCATAACGTGTGGGTTTTGATATACACTCTTTCGTATTGGTGAGACTGTTAAGAGACGTGTGCTGTGCATAAGGAAGCAGCCCAGCGCTTCCCTGCTGCCAATTGAGACAATTATGCAAAACCTAATTGAGGCCGGCTGGATCGATATTCGTAGGACAAGACTTCCGTGTGCGATACGGAGTTTCCAATGTCGCTGTGCAATCTGCATTTTGCTTCTCAGTAGAAAGCGCGTAGAGGAAAAAAGGTGAATCTTGCCTACTACTCGTGTATGTGAGTGATGAAAAGCGTGTGAAAGCATATACAAATATAGCAGTCCAGCAGCCCCATATGTTTCGCCGTGCTCCAGTCCATAATCCGTTCGCATTCGATTTGGCTTTTCAGTCAGTAAATTAGACAATTGGGTTCCAACTACTAGAAGATGCCATGCTTTTATCAACATATCTCAGTTCAGGACGTTCACTTTCAACCGTTCCCTAAAAATTAAAGACGTCTCTCTGCGTCAAAATTCTAATTGGACATTTGGTTCCAAATTAGGGCGTTCTCCGTCCATGTTTCTCTCCGCCGAATGTGTGCAACATTTTGTTCGTAGTTGGCGGTATCCCAAAAAAAGCAGAGAAATTTCCGATAAAAACAAGCAAACTGACCACAAACATTTCAGTCAGCAAAACAAGCACGCTGATCACTTTCTATTTCCGTCGTAACGCTTCTTCAGAACACAGAACAAACTGTTGTCGCTAGTTTCCTCCCTATATTTCAAAAAATGGTTCAAATGGCTCTGAGCACTATGGGACTTAACATCTATGGTCATCAGTCCCCTAGAACTTAGAACTACTTAAACCTAACTAACCTAAGGACATCACACACATCCATGCCCGAGGCAGGATTCGAACCTGCGACCGTAGCAGTCGCGCGGCTCCGGACTGAGCGCCTAGAGCCGCTAGACCACCGCGGCTGGCCCTCCCTATATTTCACCTTATCATTACCGCACACGCGGCCAGGGAAAACCATAGGGGAACCAGCTCTATTTGCTACGCAACGTACTTTTAATAGCTTGCCGTGGCACTTAAAGTGAGCACACCATCATTCTTGCGCTCTTATGACTGTCTTGATTCTTAGCAATAATTCCACGTGTCACTCATTTGTGGCCCGTCGTTGATTCTAAGGCGTCTGCAGATGAGTATTTGTTTTGTGGCTATGAGACAATTTACAGAGACAGTCGTTCTACACATTCGCTCCGGACGACAGATGATAGTGCTCCTCTATTTGACACGTATTACCGACTATGTAAGAAAGAGAGGAGGTCGGAATGTCTTCAATCGCTAACAGTCTGGTAGAACTTGGATTTGGAACAACTGCACAGTGGCAGACGCAAGCTGTAGCTATGTACCTGCACACGTTATAGTCTCACGTAAATTCCATCTAACCGTAGACAACAGCGAGGGCTTTAGAACGTTTCCGTGTCGACTCACTGTGTACCGCTCCTCCTTAGAATAAGATAAATTAAGATGCTTCCTATGTAATATAATAGACATAGTCGCATTAAGTGTCCATTTATTTTGACTTACAGTGTTACGCAATGGTTTCAATGAAATTACGCAATGCTTCTCACAGTAACAATATTTTCGTGAGAGGCGCAGTACTTTTCGATAACTACTATCTCTTTACAAGTTCCTTTTGCTACATTTAAATTGAATGTGACTGCTACAAGTGTGGAACATTTTTTTCCATTGTAACAAAAATAGTGAATTTTAGCAATATTTGTGGCCAGCTACACAGCTGAAAGGCATAATTATTTATTTATTTACTTACAGAGCGTAGAGTTTGCTCCTGAACTGAAAATTCAGACAAAATCACCCCATATAGGAAAGTAAATACATCACGAAAAGTTACAGCAAGAACATAATACGAATTTACGCAAAGATTATAAGTACATCAACAACTCATTTGAACGTCTACCAAATATCTGTTAGTCGGAAACACACATTCTTCGGTAATATAGTTTCCCCGTCAGTTTTTGAAATTAATGCGTAGAGTACCTTTACGCTAGTAACGCACTAAGACACACAACAGTTTGTTCCGTTCGTCTTAATGAGAAAAGGAACACTCTAAGAGAAACGCGATGCATTTGTAATTACAGTAGCTATGAGCAGTAGTTTGAATTTGATGATACATTTACGTAAGAGGTGGGAGGCTAGTATTCGATTTTTTTTTTTTTTTGTAACAAACAACAACTGGCAAAATATAATACATATTTCTGGAAGAGAAAGATATAAAACTCTATAGTAGTTGCGGAAATGGTCGTTTTAGAACTACCGACGTCGTCTTTGAATTTTTCAGCGGTCGTGTGAAACCCGTCCAGAGATATCTCGGTGAACGTTGGCGATGCGGAAACGCCGCGCCAGCTGTGGCTGGGGTGATGGGGAAGTATGAGAGCCCCTTGTTATGTTTGGAACGCGTGAGCCGTCGCCTCCTCATGTGTCTGTCAGCGCCTTCTCCGGCCACCACGTGACTCAAGACTGGGCGCTAAAAATGGACCGAACAAGACTCCTATGGGGCGCGTGAAGAATTCTGGGGCCGCGGATTTTAGGAATCTCTCTGCCTTAGTCTGTTATAGCGCCGGTGTCGAGGGACAATGCGCTGCAAGCGTGAAGACAGTTGCCAAGGCTCTGCGGGGGAAAATACCTGATGCCGGGCACGTGGGCCTCGAACAATGGAGAAGCTTGGGCGGAGGAGTATGAAGTCATCGTGTCTGGTTTCCGTCACGGGACCACAGCAGCGTCTCTCATAAGCACTTCTTGCTCTTACGCGCAATACTACGTAATTTTGTTTTTCCTAGCTAATTTTCGATTTCATATTTCTGAAACTCAATTCCATCCAAAATGAGAACCGATCGTACGCCATCGAAGTTTCGTGTGACGTTAACGTACATAAAGGTAAGCTCACCTTTCCACCATCACTTCTTCTGTTAGAAAACTTATTAACATCTAGCAAACCCACATAACCAGTGACTGAACATAGTAACAATCTGCAAAGCAAGGCTAGGATGAACCGTCTCGTCGATAGCGGTATCATTAGCGACGGTTCACTACAGCGGAGGTTCTAGGATGAAGGAAAGAATCGACCGTAAGCAAACTCGGAATTCGTCTGACGATATTCAGAAAAACCACGAGAAGTTTCAGTCAGAATAGCTGGCAGGAATATCAATTCAGCGCCTCTGGAGTATGAGTCGCGTGATTTAACCGGTGATACAGCTCGTTCGCTGTCCGCAGTTCGTGGTCTAGTGGCTAGCGTTGCTGCCTCTGGATCACGCGGTCCCGGGTTCGATTCCCAGCCGGGTTGGGAATTTTCTCTGCCCGGGGACTGCGTGTTTGTGTTATCATCATCATCACTCGTGGCAGTCTGTAGACTGCATTGTGAAAAACTTGGACAGCTCAAATTTGCGACTGAGCAGCAGCCGGCCGAAGTGGCCGAGCGGTTCTAGGCGCTCCAGTCTGGAACCGCGCGACCGCTACGGAGGCGGGTTCGAATCCTGCCTCGGGCATGGATGTGTGTGATGTCCTTAGGTTAGTTAGGTTTAAGTAGTTCTAAGTTCTAGGGGACTGACGACCTCAGAAGTTAAGTCCCATACTGCTCAGAGCCATTTGACTGAGCAGCAATTTAGTTATTAGAGATAAGTACGCCACATCGTTGGCATACTTTACCTAGAAATTTCGAACTCCTGCGCGTTCAGGGTGTCCCTCCTAAGAGTCGTCAGGCTCATTTCCTTTGGTGTTCCTACAGATAAATGCAATTTTATTTTTGCAGTGTGTAGCTGGAGTGAGTCTAAGCAAGTACTGCTCATCACGTTTTTCCACGTGTCGACCGAAAGCGTTAGTTTCTTTCCCGTTACAAGGAAAATGATTTTTGAAAGACGAAATTTAAATGCCCGTTCGAGAAAACTATCCAAGATTAGTCTAGTGAGATATTCGTTTCATTGCTATGGTTTAGTTGAGAGAGTAAAATACGGAGAATAAGGAGTACTCCAGCAGTTATAGCGCGGCGTGGTCCGCGCTAACTGCTACCCCCACACAGCAGCGTTGGTCAGTCGCTGCTGGAGTACTGTTTGTTCTTCCTGTTTTACTCTCCCTCTTAATACATATCGATAAAACTCATATCGCGCTAGAATAATTTAGGGCCACTCTGTCGAATGGGCAAGTAAAATTCCACTTGAAAACTAATTTTGTTTGTAACGGGAAACAAACCGACGCTTTCCGTTGACTCTGGGGGCCGCATGAAAGACGTGATGAGCAATATTTGTTTGGGATTACTCTAACCAAACATAGCAGGATTTAAATCGCAAATATGTGCCGAAACATCAGAGAAAATGCACCTGACGGCTACTGGAATTTAGTTTTTGTACTTTCAGCAGTCATAGCAACACGTAGAACATCACCATGTAGCGGAACTTATCGGTCCAAAGACAGCCTGCAAAAGTTACCACGCTGTTGATTCAGGCGTTACCTTTAAGCCCTGACGCAGGGTGTCTTTGCTTATTTAGCCTTTTAGTTGTAATAGGAGCGGAGATGACGCTAGAGCTAGACCAGAGAGTTATGGTTCAAATGGCTCTGAGCACTATGGGACTTAACAGCTGTGGTCATCAGTCCCCTAGAACTTAGAACTACTTTAACCTAACTAACCTAAGGACTTCACACACATCCATGCCCGAGGCAGGATTCGAACCTGCGACCGTAGCAGTCGCACGGTTCCGGACTGCGCGCCTAGAACCGCGAGACCACCGCGGCCGGCTAGAGAGTTACACTGTCTTTTGTGGAGACATATACTATAGCAAACAAGTCGGCGGCGAATGATATAGATCTCTTCTGCAGCATTTCTTCTGATCAACGGTACCCCACGGCGCTCGTATTTCTTGAGCGAATGGGTATGGGCGCACCCTCTCCGCTTTCATGACTAGAGGAAATCGCTTGATGACAACAAAATCCACACTTGGAATTAAATCTTAATGAGGAACTGTCGGGTAATGAATTGTCAGTATTTACAGAAAAATCTGATAAGTGCCCCCCCCCCCAAAAAAAGTGCATAATGAAAAATTTCGAGTTGTGTTAAAATAATACGGTCACATCAGAATGACACGGGAATAGCTAGTAGCGCTTTATTGAACCTGTAGATCGGCCTGCTGCAGAGTTGACGTCCGTTCGTGTAACACTGGTGACAGAGTTGGCAATTGCACTACCTCAACGTGATCCACGAAGCTCACAAGGGCGTGCGTGGTATGATGAGGAAGACTTTCTCATGTTGGAAAATGTTATTAGCATGTTGTCTCATGAGTGAAAAACTTGGAGAGCAAAGAATTTCCATGACATATTATTGTGTAGTTACATCCAACATGTGTTGGCTTCGAGATATCGGCGATTGGTATTGGGTTGATAATAATGGCAGCATATTTCTTCATATCTCGGGTTTTTATCGCTCTCACATACCATTATTCAGTATGTCAGTTAGAATGAATTTATCGATGAAAATAATTAGGACTCACTTGGCAACTGCTGACGAAAAATAGTGTGGTCGATGTGGGGTATTACATCTACATCTACATCTATACTCCGCGAGCCACCTTACGGTGTGTGGCGGAGGGTACTTATTGTACCACTATCTGATCCCCCCTTCCCTGTTCCATTCACGAATTGTGCGTGGGAAGAACGACTGCTTGTAAGTCTCCGTATTTGCTCTAATTTCTCGGATCTTTTCGTTGTGATCATTACGCGAGATATATGTGGGCGGTAGTAATATGTTGCCCATCTCTTCCCGGAATGTGCTCTCTCGTAATTTCGATAATAAACCTCTCCGTATTGCGTAACGCCTTTCTTGAAGTGTCCGCCACTGGAGCTTGTTCAGCATCTCCGTAACGCTCTCGCGCTGACTAAATGTCCCCATGACGAATCGCGCTGCTTTTCGCTGGATCATGTCTATCTCTTCTATTAATCCAACCTGGTAAGGGTCCCATACTGATGAGCAATACTCAAGAATCGGACGAACAAGCGTTTTGTAAGCTACTTCTTTCGTCGATGAGTCACATTTTCTTAGAATTCTTCCTATGAATCTCAACCTGGCGCCTGCTTTTCCCACTATTTGTTTTATGTGATCATTCCACTTCAGATCGCTCCGGATAGTAACTCCTAAGTATTTTACGGTCGTTACCGCTTCCAATGATTTACCACCTATGGCATAATCGTACTGGAATGGATTTCTGCCCCTATGTATGCGCATTATATTACATTTATCTACGTTTAGGGAAAGCTGCCAGCTGTCGCACCATGCATTAATCCTCTGCAGGTCCTCCTGGAGTACGTACGAGTCTTCTGATGTTGCTACTTTCTTGTAGACAACCGTGTCATCTGCAAATAGCCTCACGGAGCTACCGATGTTGTCAACTAAGTCATTTATGTATATTGTAAACAATAAAGGTCCTATCACGCTTCCCTGCGGTACTCCCGAAATTACCTCTACATCTGCAGATTTTGAACCGTTAAGAATGACATGTTGTGTTCTTTCTTCTAGGAAATCCTGAATCCAATCACAAACCTGGTCCGATATTCCGTAAGCTCGTATTTTTTTTCACTAAACGTAAGTGCGGAACCGTATCAAATGCCTTCCTGAAGTCCAGGGTCGTGATGAGTTGGGCAGAAGTGGTATTGCTGCATGTTCCGTAGCGTCCAATGGACGATCCTCCCTATATATTGCTATTATAAGTCGTCTGGAAACCTTTCGTGTATTCATCCGGCCTAATATCGGTGCCATGTAACACACGACCGCTCGACGATAGGGAATTGTAAAAAAATATGGAACCACCACGGACACAATACATTATCATCCCCAGTACGGTATAGCAAAACCGCTGGCATTAAAAACAAGCTTCTAGTCGTCTCGAAGTCAATAAACACATGGGCACTATAGTTTTCAAGGGAATCTTATACCATTCTTCCTGAAATTGAGGCAATTTCAGGTAACGACGATGAAGGTAGATAGCGATTACGCACCCTTGTGTCCAAAATGGACCTCAAAGGCTCAATAATACTGAGATCTGCTGGCTGGTGGTCAGGGGAGATGCGACAATTCATCTTCGTGCTCGCAAAACCAGTCTTAGACGATGCGAGTTCAAATGGTTCAGATGGCTCTGAGCACTATGGGACTTAACATCTGAGGTCATCAGTCCCCTAGAACTTAGAACTACTTAAACCTAACTAACCGAAGGACATCACACACATCCATGCCCGAGGCAGGATTCGAACCTGCGGCCGTAGCGGTCGCGCGGTTTCAGACTGAAGCGCCTAGAACCGCTCGGCCACAACGGCCGTCACGATGCGAGTTGAGTAAATAGAAATCCTACCGTCTTGGAACACATCAGCACCACTGGGAACAAACATTGTACCATGGGATGGACCTGATAAGCCAAAATGTTCACGTAACCCATGGCAGTAATACGACATTGCAGAGTGACCATGGGCCTATGGAATACCACGATACGGCTGCGCAAGTCATCACCGAAGCCCCGCCATCTTTCACTCTTGGGACGTAAACTCAGCCAAAAATTGAAATCAGTGAGAAACAAGACTCATCCGACCATTCTACTATTGCCCCATAGTTGACGTTTTATGGCTTCGGCACCACGCTTTTCTGTTACGGGCATTTGCGTCATTGATGAGTGGGTTTGGAATTCCAGGACATGCAACTCCCAGCGTTTGGTTCTGACAGGGTTCGTGAGTGCGACATTCAGTTCTGCAGTGATTTTGTAACTGTCGTCCAGTTATTTTTCGGCTACAATCCTCTTCAACGACCATCTGTCGCGATCACTCAACACACACTTTTCCTCCGCATTGTGAGTTAGCGGATGGTTTTTCCGCCTTCCTTGCAGGCAGTGTAAATCTTTGATACAGTACCTCTTGAAACATCAGACGCTTCGTCTAGCTTGGTTACGGAAGCACCCACTATACGCGAACCGACAATTTGCCCATATGGACTTACAACTACATGAGTGCTGTTCTGACAACGACTGACGCTTGCAACGTATTGAGGACAATCTACAGGTGCCGTTCGTGGTAAAATGCAGCAGCGCAACATGCAGGTTTGTCTAGCTTCTACGTATTATCTTCAGGCATGTATTTATCGCGGTGTTTCTATATTTTGGACCGTGGAATTTACTGAATTCGACTATCCGCAATTTTTTTTTTCAACCGAAATAGGCTGAGAAGAAAAATAAGTTGCGTTATTTATTAAACGCCCCTCGTATTTAGGCTGTGGCCTCGCATTAAACACCATGTGCTGCTTCTGGATCACAATGCAGGTATAGTTTCCTTGCTGCACTTTGCATTGTTCTCCCTTCTTTGTACCCATTTTGCGGCAAAATTTTGAACCAAACTGTATCCATAACACGGCGTACATATTCCCTCCTTTTTTTCTCTCTCTCCTGCTTATTAATTCCTGTTGTGTTGAACTTTTAGATTTAGAATTTACCATTTCACTTTCTCTGAATGGAAGTCGCAGTGAGTCTAATGTTTGTGCGTGGTCTGAGTCTTATGTGTTACGCACTATAACTCCTGTTGTACACGAAGTATGATTTGTTGATGGAAATTTGAAACCAAAACCTTATTTGCGATGTGTAACGCTACCTAAAATCGGACGCGCGATGCGGAATGTGCTAAGCAGTAGAAAGTTGAGTAGACTTCCAATACCGATCTGTTCTTTTGTTCTTTGTAATTACAGTACGTTCTACTGAACAGAACAGAAATTTTGAACTGTGCACTTCTCTGTAGAAGTTTTAGTAACAATAATAAGAAAATCGAGTGGAGTTCGCTCACGTAAGATTCAACTAGCGGTACGCTGTGCGAGTCATTGTTTGCGTATCTTTACTAATTACTTACTTAGGTTGATGGACGTGGACAGTGACGGCTTGCAAGGTAATTGGAGCTATTGCAGAGCTAATAACCAGATTGTTCTCTCCGTAAGCAGGAATAAAAGTGTGGAAATGAAATTGAAGCTGCACTGCCCCGCGTTTGGTATTATAGTTGCCGATTTGCAGCTCATGTGTCAGCGATTATAACGGTATTGTGTATTTAACAAGCGTGACACCAGATCCATCAGAATTATGCACCGATTGTGTTACTACTGCGATTAGCATGTGAACTGCGATTTACTGATCCTTTTACTGTACGGTACACCGCCATCTCTTTGTATCCAGTGTCGCTTTTTTATGAGAGAGTTTTTCCGCACATTCAGCAGATTTTTCCTGCAATTTAATCTTACAGAAATCTCTAGGCCTGGATGATGCACATTCCCAGTACTGCGCTGCAGTCGGATTCTGTTTTTCTTAAATTAGCCGGCTGGGGTGGCCGAGCGGTTCTAGGCACTACAGTTTGGAACCGCGCGACCGCCACGGTCGCAGGTTCGAATCATGGCTCGGACATGGATGTGTGTGATGTCCTTAGGTTAGTTAGGTTTAATTAGTTCTAAATTCTAAGGGACTGATGACCTCAGAAGTTAAGTCCCATAGTGCTCAGAGCCATTTGAACCATTTTCTTAAATTAGCTTCCATATTTCAGATGACAAAATATTAATCCATTGATAGACGCATTTTTTTTGTTTCAAACCTGTCCATAACTGTTATTCGGGGCGTTGACGGTGACAATGGGCGAAGGACGTTCGAGATGCATTCTTATTAACCTGTTGTCTTATTTGAAGTCATTTCAGTCGAATGGCTGGACAGGCTCTCTATTTCTTCTCCAAACTGTGATAAAATAACGATTTCATTCACTATATAACTTTAAATCCGAACAAATAAGAAATTATTAGCATTTTGTATTGCAATGCATTGTGCTTAATTGTTACATTTGTTAGTAGTCCAGTCAGGAAGAAATATTACCGTTAAGGTTAGGTCTCATCAATTACTTCCTCATATGGTCGGCCGATGCTCAAAATGAACGGACGCTTGTTGTATTTAAGCGTTTCGTGTTCTGTGTTGACAGAATTAGCTGAAAAGATTTACTTATTCAGAATAGATGGAATCTGACTGGTAGTAATAGGTACATTTTTCTGTTCGTTGTTTCACTACTGAAACGGGCCGGAGCACTATTTCTTATGCAGTTTCGTTTCCATTCTTGTTCCTGAATCATTTTCATTACTGTCGTCGACCTCGATCTTCATATACTGTTAGCGAAGTAAGCTCTTTCGGTAACTAAACTTCATCTTTCCGGACTTCACATGGGATTACTTTCACTGATGTCCGAGAAGTTCTTTCAATGAACTATACTTACAACATTAGCACCATAGGTCTGACGCCTGTATCGGACGTTTATCTGCTGGATACTATTTTGTTTGAAGTTGGATAGACGTTCATTCCTGTGTTTGTTACGGAATCATGCTCTACTTTTCAACCGATATCTCCGATTTGTGGCTTTTAATCCACGATTTTATATAGCAACGAAATATTTTCGGAAACAAGCCGGTGATTTACAACTAAAAACAGTAAGAGCTTCTGAAGTTTCTAGCCACAATGTATTTTTCTGTTCGTTGTGGGAATCGGCAAGAGACCTTTAAACCGCGGAGTAAACTTCTCCGCGGAGACTGGAGAATTGATTTCCTGTGGCATTCATCTTTTTCATAGGGGCTTTCACAGTCTGCTGTTCGGGGCACTGCAGACGAAACGTTATTCGCTGCCGGCAAGGGGCACCTCAAGCGTCCAGTTATTCCCCTGCATTGATACTTGCAGGTGTCTTCACATCCTGAAGTAAACATGTCGAAATGTAACTAAAAGACTACACTTTAAGCAGTTAAATAACAAGTAAACCACCCTCATCTCAGCAGTTAAGTTAGCGGAACGTTGTTTCTATAGATCTGATCAGTTCTCGGTACTCTTGAAAAACCACCTCGGTTAGAATTAGATATCATTGACATCGTTCATGTTATACCATGGCAAGTTTAATGCGAAAGCCTATTGTCGTACTGTTTATTTTCTGCTCACCTGTAGTAAGCGACAGCTTCTTGGAAACTCAGAGAACTGCTACTCTATTTCAAAGGTGAGGCGACAATCAAGAAAAACGCCCATGTTAAATGCTGCTGGGAACACTGTTTGTATTGTAAGATTGTATAAAAGTAATTTTCCACTAACTACTACAGCTTTTGGTTCAAAATGGTTCAAATGGCGCTGAGCACTATGGGACTCAACTGCTGTGGTCATAAGTCCCCTAGAACTTAGAACTACTTAAACCTAACTAACCTAAGGACAGCACACAACACCCAGCCATCACGAGGCGTCTAGAACCGCTCGGCCACTCTGGCCGGCAACATGGCTGCAGAATGGAAATTTGCTTGCTATACAGGAAGGCTTCATATTCTTCGCTGCATCTCCACTTCTACCTTCCGGCAATTTTTAGGTTCTCAGATACCTAACATTTATGCTTTCCCGAAGTT
This sequence comes from Schistocerca americana, assembly GCF_021461395.2. NCBI lineage: Eukaryota > Metazoa > Arthropoda > Insecta > Orthoptera > Acrididae > Schistocerca > Schistocerca americana. The sequence goes on along the minus strand of NC_060130.1, from coordinate 750,654,824 downwards.
TCTGTATCTCGTTCCTTAAAATAATACATTTTAAACCGCCGATTATAACTTTCAGGTATCCAGGATCGGGAAACACGCTTCGTTCACTTCACTTCGAGTTTCTGCTTGGTCGTTCTTAGATTGGATGCTTTATCGTGATACGAGCTTTGCTATAAGGGAGACGCTCAGAGGCGAGTTCATGAAACAACCAGCAGCTGAATGCTGCACGGAAATCAGTCAGAAGCTCTGGTCAGAAGCGCTTGACAGACTGAACGCTGCGTGAAAAACTGCTCATGTGACCACTAGGGCAGCTGTTAATTCCAGCAGAGAAACTGGCCGCGGTGCATTTTGTTGCGCGCGATCTCGGTAACGCGCCGCGGCTGTGCAGCAGCCGCGTGAATTCCAGCTCTGTGTGGCCACCCTCACTCAGACGCTACAGTTCTACTTCTGCCGCATTTTCCCCAGCTCAAATCCCTCTGGAAAAATTGCACATGGCTCCCACGCCTTAAGGTGGTCAAACAGTAAGTGAAGTCGGCCTTTTTAAATTCCTTCGACAGAGGGCAGATGGAAGTCTTTTTGACGGTATTATGTTCCAAGATGAGAAGAAACTGAGCGATGCTATAGGAATCATCTCCGCTATCTGTGACATTGGTACTCGAAGGTTTATTTAATTTTATTGCTTCCTCTCTATTGTCTCGTATGGCGATATATTCTAGTACAGCTCTGTGTACTCACTAAGAATACTCTTGGCTCAGAAAAGGTAGGTCAGACTGACCTGCTGTGTAATTCCGCGAACTTTGTGTTGGCCGTAGCTCAGGCGTCTCGGAATTCTAACTTTGTACGTATTCTCCATCATGAAATTTGTTGTTGGCAATATTGAACTCATTCAGAAGAGATTGTAACAGTTATTCATTGAACACTAGACGAAAAAACAATCTGCGCTTGGATAACGTTTCTTTCAGCATTGTCCAGAAAATTGTACAGTGTTCAGCAGGTTTCATTTTCCATAGACTTCAAGCAGAACTGAAAAATAATGAATGATAAACCCCGAGTATTCAAATCCAAGCTGAAACTTTTCCTTGTGGCATTTACCTTCTATGCTGTATTGGAGTTTCTCGTAGTAATTGAGGACTTTTCTCTGTCGTTTATTATTTATTCATATACATTCTCACAATTTTTTGGTGTTTTATTAATTTTTGTTGTAAGTTTTCTAATCAACATTATGTAAAATGTGTACTGCCTCCTTCCATGACCAGCTAGACCTGGCTCTCATGATACCACGGAACCTGATAGATCTAATAGCTAAATAAATAAATAGGAAGAGTTTATGATGACCCTTAATAGATTAGCTGCCTTTTTTGAACAAGGATGGACCCTGTCCCCAAGATACTTTTCTCTAACGAGACGGACTAAGAATTTCACATAGTGATGAAAAGTAAATTGCTACATCGCTAAAACCAACGGCCTTGCCGCAGTGGTAACACCAGTTTCCATCAGATCACTGAGGCTATTCGCTGTCGGGCTTGGCTAGCACATGGATGGGTGACCGCTCGGGCTGCCGAGCGCAGAGCTATTGGCAAATAGGGTGCATCCAGTCGCTGTGAGGCCAATTGAGGAGCTACCGGACACAAAAACTGACATCGGCCGGGAGAGCGGTGTGCTGACCGCATCCATTGACGCCGATGGCCTGAGGATGACACGGCGGTCGGTTGATACCGTTGGGCCTTCTAGGGCCTGTTCAGACCGAGAGAGAGTTTTTACATCACTATAGATGGCTTCCATCATGAGCAGAAATGACAGAGGAAAATACGTCCCTACAGATAGTCCAGAGTGGTACAAGCTGTACTTCTAATCACAGTTTTAGCATTATTTTTTCGGCCAGATATCATGAGAGGGCGAGTCTTGTACGTTCTAGATTTACGAATTGTACGTATTCTTTTCTATGCGACCTTGTGTTTTAACATTTCTCTGGTGGGAGCGTGCGGGAGGTGGGGGAGGGGGTGGTTACGGGGGGGGGGGGGCAGTGCAGCATTTACATAGACGGGCCCAAGAAACCATCAGACTGGCCAGTGCACCAGACCACCAGCCCTATAACACTTTCCAGAATAGAAAACTAGTGCACTACACCTCAAGTTACAAGTGCAAGTCGCCAGAAGTGCAACATGAGGTATCGAAAAAGACTTCTCTAGATATACTGTAGAGTGCTAACAGAGATCATATTATTTCATAATACACTGCACACAGAATAGTATTTCAGTGACGGCTAACCAAAAAAATGGTTCAAATGGCTCTGAGCACTATGAGACTTAACTGCTGAGGTCATCAGTCCCCTAGAACTTAGAACTACTTAAACCTAACTAACCTAAGGACATCACACACATCCATGCCCGAGACAGGATTCGAACCTGCGACCGTAGCGGTCGCGCGGTTCCAGACTGTAGCGCCTAGAACCACTCGGCCATTCCGGCCGTCCGTCGTAAGCACCCTTGTAAGAGAAACGTCTGGTTTTTGTCTTCTCTCTGTCTCTCTCTTCCCCTTTCTTTTTCGTTCTTTACCAAACAACTATGCTGCACTGTGAATACAGCTACGGCTGTGTTAGCATTTAAGTATGAGACGCCATGACAGAAAGTTGACGCCGGTACTGGTAGATGATGTCATAATGGCAGGGAACTGAAGCCTAAATGTTTTCACAGTAAAAATTAGCCCATGAAGCAATGAGAATTCTGTCCAGATGGTGGTCTTTGTAATACATGACTGAAATCACTGACGAATAGTCCACCTAGTCCAGCATTCACACGTGGTGTTTCTCTCCTATTTAGAAACAGCACAAATTAATCTCGAGATTTACCTGGTAAGATCTTCTCAGTAACCTTTATTCGGAAACCCACTGAAAATTAAAATTTCCATCTGAAAAATAACTCGAACAGGAAAGCTGGTATACAGCTGCCTACGAAACGTATTTCCTCTTTCATAATAAAAGAATGTGAACCGATAACAATATGTGTGACGAGAATCGGTAACATTACTCTCATCAATCGACAGACTACTAATCAGCAGCGCCGCTTCCATGCGAACAGTTCTCTCCCTGTAAATGTTTTGTCTCTGTTTTCACTTTTTAATAATGACGTTACAATGATGGGCAATTGTTGGAAATGTCATATCTGTCATAAATGAAGGCAAATGAATTTTCTCTCTTGTGCACCCTCAATAACGAATGCATGTTACGATTCATCATTTTTCGCAGAATTCGGCGATGTATCTTTTCTGTAATTTTTTTGTGGATATTGTAATACTGAGTTGTAGCGACGCAACACACGCTGGAACTGACAGAGATGATCTGACATTCAAATGAAATGGTTCTCCGCATTTCTTTTCAACCGTCACTCGTAATTAAAAGAAACATTGCACAGGGATTTTAACATTTATTTTATAATCTGAAGTAGCTGTGGCGAAACACTTGTCAGTAAAGAAATGTGGCCTTAGAGCCTATCATTCGTAGCTATATCTTTAAGAATATCAATTGTTACTGACACGGAGACGAAGCACTTGAAAATTTGCGCTTGTAATAAAAATCGCGATCATAAAATTAATGTATTCCTTGTAATTATGTGAATTTGGACATCTTCAGTGGGCAGTAACACTTACTGGACTTAACTAATGGGTATTTTCGTTACGTGGTCCATGTTCTACGAATATTATACGGAAGACAGCGGTCAAAGTATTAAGCTACAGGCTACACATACAGACTTCCGTAAACCTAGGCATAGCCGGCCGGTGTGGCCGTGCGGTTCTAGGCGCTTCAGTTTGGAACCGCGTGACCGCTGCGGTCGCAGGTTCGAATCCTGCCTCGGGCATGGATGTGTGTGATGTCCTTAGGTTAGTTAGGTTTAAGCAGTTCTAAGTTCTAGGGGACTGGTGACCACAAATGTTAAGTCCCATAATGCTCAGAGCCAAACCTAGGCATGAACCACAGCAGATGAAACGTAAATTCCTACGATTTCAGATCTCATTGACAACTAAATAGTGTCTGAGTTTCCCCGTTTATATTATTCTACAAACTAGGAAAATGAAACCAGAATTATCATCTTGCAGTGTTTATTGCAGCGAAGTATTAGTGCTAATTTCTGATGAGCAGTCTCCATTTTCAACGTGATCGCATTCTATGTTACACAGTGTTACTACAGAATATCTATCTTCATTTGGTATAAATGTGCGTCATATTTTTGAAGACATTGTTCATAACGTGGTAATACATTTAGTTTGTGTTTCACGTCTGCGCTATACATATTTAATTTACCTGGCGCTTACTCCCTGTAAAATACAGTATCTGCCTCTGGCATAATGCTAAATACTCTTCTTTATTTATCCCCTTACGCTTCTCCTAAAGTTGAGCTACGAGTATAACATTTACGTATTGACCACAGTTCCTTCGTCTTCTTCACATATGAAGATATTTCTTGGTGTGAATAGTTCTTTCTTCATATGTTGTGGTGGCAAAGCGCAAAAAGAGTCGGTCCCAGAAGGGAAACTCCTGATTCATAACATGGTATACATTGTGATTTCCGTACGACCTCGATGCGAATTGTCCTGTGGTAAACAAACCATACACGGATAACTCCCAAGTCACGGACAGTATTTCTGACTCTCCACGGAGTTACAGGACACATCCACATTCAGTGGAAAATACGTTATTGTCCCTTTCATTCAGGAACCGAGCATCAGTCAAATAATCATTTGCTATTTTCGAGCCATCTGTAAAGCAATCAGTCGCTAGCGCTGTAAACTTAGATGTAAATTAACACGCTTCGAAGCTGTCGCATCTGATTTGACTCGAGAAGAACAAAAAAAAAAAAAAAATGGTTCATATGGCTCTGAGCACTATGGGACTCAACTGCTGAGGTCATTAGTCCCCTAGAACTTAGAACTAGTTAAACCTAACTAACCTAAGGACATCACAAACATCCATGCCCGAGGCAGGATTCGAACCTGCGACCGTAGCGGTCTTGCGGTTCCAGACTGCAGCGCCTTTAACCGCACGGCCACTTCGGCCGGCGGGAAGAACAGAACTGGAGTATAATTCCCAGCAACGCGTCTAGAACACGTCACAAGATTCGGCACTTGAAGGGAACTGAGTAATCTACAATTAGTGAGAAACAAAGCTGTGAGATCTGCACGAATGCAAGATTCGACTTTGTGTCGCCGACCACACACTTGTTAGAGGCGAAACACTAGCGCCGATAGACAAAAATGCTAAAAGAAATCGGCCATCGGTTTGTTGATGGAACCATCGCCTGTTTGGATGTACGCAACGCAGTAAAATTCTAAATCACGATGGCCGTAGTGGGTTTGTAAACACGCTCTTTGTACGTTGTTTATTTTTTGCTTTTTTATTTCTGTTTTGTAGGTTTTCGACTCGTGGGTTCTTACACTCAACTACATAAATATTTTGTATAACGAACATAACGTCAAAATACTGAGGCAAAACGTTTACAATGGAGACAATGGAAACTCCACAACATGAAACGTTACAGATGATTATGTAAACATGGACTACTTCATAATTAAACTGTAAGTAATCGAAGTTTAAAAGGATCATTATACATCCTTAAACATCGTTATTATAAAAATAACAACCACCCCTCCCCTCCCTAACACACAGCCCACAGACAGGCAGGACATATTTTACCGACTGCAAACAGATTTCCTGTAGACTGTGGGCAGGTTGTTGCAGCACTGTACATATTTCAGGTAGAATGATAGATCCGATAGTGCGAGATGCTTTAAGCAAAGACGCCTTCACAAAAAATATCTGAATAAGTCTAACCGTATTCTAGTCCAGAGAGCGGTGAAGGACAGTCGCACGACATTGGCAGTGCGGAGAGAGACCAACAAAACGTCTGCGAAGGCTTGTGTCGGAGGAAGTCATTAAGCTTCCATGGGCTAAGTGCAAAGTTCTCAGCACATTGAAAGTTTTGCTTCTTACTTCTTCTTTCACTTGGTTTCATCGACCTAGAAACAAATAAAAATCCGATGGAAGGAAATAACATCGCCAGTGGTTAATGAAACAATGTATTTTGTAGACACGAAAGTAGCGTTACACCTGCTGTGAACAGAATGCGTGTCTAAGAAGTTGGAAAGAAGCACCAAGACACGCTTTTGTTTTTCAACTAGCTTCTCGGAGAAAGTTTCATCTATGAGGACAAAAGTAACCCGGAAGTAATATTGAGTGACCTAAGTTACAGACGTTGATATATTCCACTCATAAATAATCCGTGTCCAGCTTCATCTGAGCTGATCACGCTTTAATAAGAAGACAATTTGCACTAGAAAGGTTACCACGCAACACTTTTATAATTTTTCTAACGTTAACGATCAGTTGCACGAAGCATTATTTGCTCCTTCTAGAAATCTTGAGCACTAGACAAAAACTTAAATTCTAATGATAATCGCATTTAAAATGTCCATGAACAAAGTGAGTGATGTAGGAAATGGCATCTGCTAAGAATTCTTTTATATGAAAAATTCCTAAAAAAAAATACGAACACGTACTGAAGTTCCAGGAAGTTGGTCCTGAATGCAGGATCTAATCTGTCGAAACAAATGTTACTCAGGGACTTCTTCAGGGAGCTGCCCTCTGCTGCAGATTGTTGTCAGATTTACCGCTTTCTCTTATACTCACTAAGGCTTGTTTAACGCGATGAATGCATAGACACGAAACATAGGTCTATGTCTGAGAACAGAAAACTTTCCTGTTACGCTTATTCTCTGCTCTCCCATTCTGTATGCACGACACTCCATTCTATGTGCAGTAACAGTTTTAACAAGCGATATACGCATAAACCGAATGATTCTGTCAGCAATTACTTTATTAACGCCCTGAAGTTCAAGTCTCTATTCTGCCGGGTGCTGTGTGGTGGGCTTGGCATACAAGTAGCTAACGACGAAGAAGAATTAGTCACCAAAATATTTCTCGAGCTATTAAAGAACTTCACGTTGAAGGAACACGCGCAAAAAGAAAGTAGGAAATTGGAATACAAAGTTTAGGAATTTTTCATGGATATATTGTTCCCACAGAAAGATAGGGCAGAGCAGCGATCAGTAACGATTAGAACGCTGTTTAGCACACGGTTATGTTGATTCCCTAAATTTTTCCCCCTTGCTCGTCAAATCTGCTCTAGGTTACGCATTTGAACATCTCGCCGTTAACTGAATATTACATCCCAGATAAGGTATGCTATCTTGGGATGCTAAATCAATCATACCCAACATCTCACCCCACTCTTAGACATGTTTCTTCATACGCTGCGTGGTCCTGAAGACAAACATCGCTAATTTTTTATCTTAGCTGCGTTTTCATCGTATATCACCAGAATTATCTTCAACACAAATTCATTCAATTGTGTAGGGTCAGCGTCTCACAGACAGACGGCCATTACACATACTGCAGTCTTCGGTATTAGGCAGCGGTTGCCTGGTGAAAAAGTAGTAATTCTACGTTTCAAACTGTCATCGAAAATGAACGGTGTCTGAAATGTCTAAGGTTTTAACTCGGTTGTGGAACTCGGAGAGCTGCCTGTGGTTACTTACATCACCGCGGTAAGGCGACAGCCTAAAAATAGGGTACATGAATACTAATAAAGCGAAACATTTGTTAAATTAAATTCCCTCTCCAAACTGTGATTCCTGGCTCAACATTGTACATAAATATAACGTGATAAATATAATCATCCAAGAACAATTGCAGTGTAAAATATTTAAAATATTAATGATTTTTTTTTCTTAGAGTATCTCTTACTTCTATGAATACATTGTTGTTATTGTTGACTGAGGACAATCTACTGAACAACATTACATCTGTATTTACTTAATTTGCAGACTAATAATTAAATAATTATAGCTATTAGGAGTAGTATATTTTTAAGCTGGTTAGTAGCTCTAAGTACATGAGGCAAGAGCAAGCTGTTAATGCTTATTTTCCACTGGGCAGAAGGGCAGGTGTTGAAGTGTGGACGTGTGGACGTAAAATGGTTAGTCTATACTGACAGGCGTAGTCCATTAAGTGGGGCAGTTACAGCCGTGCAGAAAACATCAGGTAGTAAATTATGTGAAGTGTTTGCGGGAAGACTGTTAGACGCAGAGAAAAACATACTAACACACTGATGTGGATACACATTAAGGTACCAATGACCACAATATCTGCACTTATATCCCTAAGATTCTGATATAATTGGATTTTGTGGTAAAATTTCGTTGCTTTTATTGTAATGGTGGAGTTAGACTAACGTATCTTGTTGACTAATCATTTCGTTCAGTTATATTTTGTAAAGTGGTCAGACCAATACCTTGCTTATATAATTGTATGAAATAATTGTATCTGGTTAAATTGACTCAGCCTGAAAGCAAATGAAATAAAATAAAATAAAAGGTAAAGCGAGAGTAGGAGGAGGAGTATTAATGAATATGTTTACCAGCGTTAGAAAAGAGTGCATTGTACGTCTCCTTGTGAATGGCAATGCTTTCTCAATACTGAGAGAGGATTACTTATTTGGTAAAGCGGGAATCGGCTTTCCGCCCCATCCCACTCGCTGGCGGATGAGCAGTTGTCCACGAACTGCAGTCGTAATACCTCTCGCCAGCGTAGCTTTCCTGAGAACGGCATCTGAGCCGTAGGATTCTCGGCATCGTCTGTGAGGAACGTTTCTCGGAACTCCTGTTGTCGCTTCTTACTACACGAACGACGCTGTCTGGCACTGGCATAACACTACATGGGAAGTGAAGAAATTGCTGGGAAGGGCAGTTTTCTCTACCAAGGCTGCTATTTACGCCCCATTAAAATATTCCTTTAATAATTCCATCAAAAATATCGTATTCCTCGTTATATACTTATTTTTCGCAGCACAAAATAATGCCGCTGTCCAAACCGACCTGTACGAATCATTGGAGAAACGGTGTATACATTACCTTCTCGTTTCTTTTCTTTTTTTTGTGTTTATTTTTTATAATTTACAAAATAATGATGTTATCAGACGTGTGGAAGAAAGTAAATGATCAAAATGGTTCAAATAGCTCTGAGCACTATGGGACTTAACATCTGTGGTCATCAGTCCCCTAGAATTTAGAACTACTTAAACGTAACTAACCTAAGGACGTCACACACATCCATGCCCGAGGCAGGATTCGAACCTGCGACCGTAGCAGTCGCGCGGCTCCGGACTGAGCGCCTAGAACCGCGAGACCACCGCGGCCGGCAGTAAATGATCGCTAATGGAAGAACCACACAGTAGATCACCGTGTTTGATTTAACTAAACAACAATAATCGTAAACTGGCGTGGTCAAACCTGCTTTAAAGGTCCAGTCTCCTCAATCAGCCAGTAAAATAAGTGATTTTTCGATTTTTGCGATTTCTTTGGGGAAACTAATGAAGCAATCAACGTAAATCTTTTTGCACATTTATGTAAATCTTTTTGCACATTTTTTATTTACTCTTGGGGAACATTTCCTGATTTTTAAAGTAATTCAGTCGTCATTAAGCCCCCCATCCGAGGAGTTAAAAGTTGCTCTGTCCAAAACGAGGTATGTCCATGACTGCCGTCGCGTGGTCTGCAAATCTTATCTGAAACCAAAAAACAAACAATTTTCTTAATCTCACTGTGCACGGTGTAATAGAACTGCTTTTTTGAAATTTGACAAAATAATAAATTGGCCGACGTTTGAATGAAACGTGTAGTTTTGTCGTGTGTTTTTGGTATTTGTACGGCGACATCATAGGATAAAGAAATACTGCCCGACAAAGGGTTACAGACGTGATCTATCCGTTGTATTCTCAAGCTTAGTTCACGCACTGTTAATCTCGTTGTTATTAGCGATTCAAATCTGACGGTACTCTGTCACAAAGAAAGTTCAACCGATTACCACTGTAACTAGCGTATAGACGTTTTCACGTCAGAAAACAACTCGCAAAACACAAAGTAATCCCGAGAGCACGGAACATCTCTAGAATTAAGTAAATGTAGGAGGAGGATTGGTGTTTAAAGCCCTGTCGACCAGGTCATATGGAATGAGACACTCGCTCGCTTCGGAAAGGGATGGGATAGGATATAGCCCATGTCTTTTCAAAGGAATCATCCCTATTTTTGCCTTTAGCGTCTCAGGTGAGACATGGAAAACTTAAATCAGCATGACCTGCCCGAGATTTGAACCCCACTCATTTCGAACACGAGTCCAGCGTGGTTCTCTGTCACAACGTCAGAACAACTTGTTTCACCATCTTCCTACGAACTACGCAAGCTCTCCGTCACCAATGACGCCATCCTCTTCAGTACATTGTGCTGTGCAAACCATCACGAGGTCGGCTACAGCACTGCTTACGGTCTGACCCTTCCAAGCTTCTACTCCACCTATCGTATAAGGGGTTAAGTGTTCTAGCTTCAAAACGTTTCTTGGACGCGGCAACATTAGCTCACTTAACAGCAATTTTTAGTATCTTCAAATGAACAACGGTAAACCCTTGGAGTTTTCAGTAAGCCATATCGCTTCCTGTGCCTTTAGAACTGCTGCCGGCCGGAGTGGCCGAGCGGTTCTAGGCGCTTCAGTCTGGAACCGCGCGACCGCTGGGGTCGCAGGTTCGAATCCTGCCTCGGATATGGATGTGTGTGATGTCCTTAGGTTAGTTAGGTTTAAGTAGTTCTAAGATCTAGGGGACTGATGACCTCAGAAGTTGGGTCCTATAGTGCTCAGAGCCATTTGAACCATTTTTAGAGCTGCTGCTACCTACGGTAATCGCAGTAGCACACTGGATTGTGTATTATTGGTACATCAACACAACCGGCCAAACGTAGATGAACCGAAATAGAGAACTTGTTCTCTTGTAGTGCGCAGCACGCTAGCGGTCGAGCCATGAAAATTTGGCACTCCCGGACAGAACCCGCACTTCGAATAAATTACTCTTCGTTCACTAGCTTGTCTAAAAACTGAAGTTCTACTTCGGACCTCCGTAATTTGGTTCACATCCGCTTCTAGAAGTGGATGAAACTTTTTTCTTAACTTAGATACTTTCCTTCAAATTAATCAGAATTTTGACCATAATATGTATTTGTAATCGTTTTATTCGGAGGAAATGAAGCAGGTATTGATCGATTATGAAATAAAAATGTAAAGTTGCTTAATTTTCACGACATCTTCCACATAAGGTGAATGTGAAATGTTGCTTTTATTACACTCACTGGAAAAGATTTCATCGAAATGGAGATCTTGAGTTCAAGTCTGCAAGTTCGGGATGTCACGTCTTCGCGACTCTCCCATCGGACTTCCTCGCGAACGGGTTATTCTTTAGAGCCGAAAAGTCCAGGATCCACAATTTCCGACTTCCTCATACCCCTCTAGGCAAAACCAGGTTGATCCCCATCTATGTCATACATTGAGTTAAAACACGGAAATTCACAGAACAAAAACTACGCAATTCGCCAATCAAAGTGGTACCTTCTTAAAGTGACGATGCGATCACAGGAATGTAAATAAAAGTTTTACTGTTTTCAGGATAAGACGCAGTCTATACACAATTACTAAAGATGCTGCGGACCACTAACACAGAAGAAGATTGTTAACAAAAAAAAATGGTAATTTCCTAAAATATCTGATCACTGGCAAGAAATACACAAGATGTAACGACAGCCTCATACTGTTAGTACGTGTGAACTGCAGCCGCACTGTAGGTAGCCCAAAGCTTTGTAGCGTCCGTTCTTCCAGATGTTTCTGTTATTAGCTAAACGGTATAGGATAGTTCCTCTCACAAAGATACATGATAAACATCACGACCGTGTGGTTAGGGACGCTAGTTTGTCACGCGAAGTACTTTATTCGATTCTCAGAAGCCATTACAGCTTTTTGTTTAATAAAATGTCTGATAACCTTGTCATCATCGTGAGACCATCTCACAAGGGGTGGGTCTGACATATGGGTCACAGATTTTGATCAGGTTTTGGAAGGATATTTTATATCGAAAATATAGACACACATTTTTTTTGCTTTTTGCTAGAAAATCCCTACTTTTTGAAAAACTCAAGGTCATAGGTGATTATGAAAAACCGTGTTTTCAATGCTGTACTTCGTAAGATCGTCTAAAAACAAACGTTTCTTATGAGCATAATATGGGGTCCAAAGTTAATAATGTACCGAGTTATTAACGTTTTTGAATTTTCGTGCTCTAACTTGGATTCCCGTCATTCTACGCGTCTCGCAGTGCGAGGTCAATAGTCGAGCGTCAAGACATTAAACCACAAAACCGTTGGTCTGTGTTCGATTCTTGTTCGTCGTTTCTTTTCATTCGGTATTTTTTCCAGTATATCTGATAATATCCTGATAATCAGAATACTTTTCCTTGCCTTTTTTTAAATAAAACATCGGGAAGTGCGATTAATAATCAAATAAGTATTTATAACGTATTGAGAGTTATTTTCATTGTGACACACGAAGCGCTACGGTAGAACTTCTGTAGATGGTGACGCTTAGCCGACCGGCACCGTGAAAGTGATACTACCGAAATGTACCTCTCTTTGTCAACCGTGTGATGTTTGCTTTCTCTGACAGGTAAAGAATTTCATCGCACGACTTCAAAATCACGCGACATCACAGTAAAGCTGAGAATTACAACATACAGCGGATGCTATCAAAATTCATGCGTTGGCCCATAACCAGTTGTCCGCGCCTGTCTTTCGTGATACACTTTTATATGCTTCGTAAGCATGTAAACTGATATCTGATGGATCTGTTTCTAGCAACGTGAATGAGATATGTTTTGCTCGAGCAATGTGCCGGAAAAAATGTCAATGCGGTGTGATTTCGTTCGTGTTGTGCGCACGGTGCGAGAAATATTTATGTTTTGCCTGTTTCTACGGTAATTTTACCACACTGATTGTGTGAGAACGCTCACGAATAGACGATCAGTTAGGATTACGTAATAATATACTTTAGGTATATTTTTACACTGTGTATCATGATGAAAATAAGTGTCAATACATTATGTATATTTATTTGATTATTAGTCAAAAGGGCAAAGAGAAATATTCTGACCATCAGAATATTGTCAGATAAAACGAAAAAAATCGAATGAATCAAAAGCGACGACCAAGAATCGAACGCTGACCAGCGGTTCGATAGTTCAATCCCCTGACTGCACGACCTCTGCTAGAGGTGTAGAATGACGGGTACCAAAGCTACAGCATGATAACACAAAAACGTTAATAACTCCAACATTACTAACCTTGGACTCCACATTACATTGATAAAAATTGCTTGGTTCTAGACGACTTTCGACCTATAGCACTGAAAACACGATTTTCCGTCATCGTCTTTGGCCTCGAATTTTTTTCAGAAACTAGGGAGTGGCTAGGAAAAAGCTAAAACACGTGCTTATTTTCAATATAGAATGTCCTCGCAAAACTTGATAAAAATGGAGAACCACATGTCAGATCGTACCCTTGTCAAACGAGGTTTCGCTAAACAAGCAACATCTGCAACACGGACACGCTAGTTGTCGAAATGTCGTCTAGTGGACTGGGTGTTTGGCACACACCATATTTTCATTTGTTGTGTACGACGTCACATTTGCTTATGTGATGGATCTGCCGTCATCCACTGCAGCAGGCGTTGTCTATTTCGTTAGTAATTCTGGATTTCGCATCAATCATCCAACACTGCCACCTTCGTATACATTACACAGTCTTACAGAGACAGCGGTACGAGCTGCTAAGTCACCTATGAATATCAATAATAGAAACGATATTAGCACACTTTCAATTTCCTTGTCCACTTCTGAATTTTTGTCTTCATTTCAAACAACACACTGAAATTCCTCTGCAGGAAATTCCTCACTGTAGTCAGAGTTTTTATCATATATTTCATAAGCATATATTTTCTTCAGTAGGTGACACTCAGGACTTTGTTCAATGCGTCGTGGAAGTCAAGGTAGTCGGTACGTACAGCCACTACGGACGTTTCTTTTCATAAAGTTTATACTGTGCCCGTCATGGAGTATCGCTGGATTGCTTATTTGCAAAAACCTGCCAAGTCAAAACTCAATTTTGGAAATAGAAGCTTGGAAATTTTCTGAGTCACGATGTAAATGACACAGCAGTTGTTCCGGTTGGTTGAACTGCAAATGAAGTACAACAAAGAAAGGCGACGGAAAAGCTCATAAAACGTTTCGACGCCTGCTGACGTCTGTCGATCTGTTGCACAAACTCTGTCGTCATGCGATGATAGTCAGGACATTTTCAACAATATAAAGTCAGCCTGTGACTCGTCAGTTATATCGTATTTACATGGCTTACTTTCTTCATTCTCACAGTCAACTCCTATAAAAGAGCAACTCTTTCACTTTGTAGTTAATCCCAAAGGTGCTGCCATTGCCACAAACAAGGATTTTTACCATCCTCCTACGTGCATGCAGTTCAGTGTGTACAGCCCACAGTAATTTGTATGAACTGTTGGACATCACAATCACCATGCGCAATTCGATGACTATTAGTTAGAAAAGCTTGGCGCACTCAATGAGCTCTTTCTTCTGCTTTGCTGGTGATACGTGATAGTAGTCCCATTTGATCACCACATTTATCGAAACAGTCATCTGTATAAAAAAGGGAGGAAGATTAGAGTTTAACGTCCCCTCGAGGTCGACGTCATTAGAGTCAGCCCGGGACGTTTCAAACCCGGAACGTTTCAAGGATGGGGAAGGAAATGGGCCGAACCCAAGGGAACCGTCCCGGCATATGCCTGGAGCAATTTAGGGAAATCACGGAAGACCTAATTTAGGATGGCCGGACGTGGATTTGAAGCGCCATCCTCTCGACCTCCTGAAAGCGAGTTCAGTGTGCCAACTGCTGCGCCACCTCGCTAGGTGACATCTTTATGTGATTTCGTTATGCACTGAAGAGCCAAAGAAACTGGTGCATCTGCTTAATATCGTGTAAGGCCCCCACGAGCACACAGAAGTGCCGCATCACGACATGGCATGGACTCAGCTAATGTCTGAAGTAGTGCCGGAGGGAACTGACACCATGAATCCTGCACGGCTGTCTATAAATCCGTAAGAGCACGCGGGAGTGGAGATCTCTTCTGAACAGCACGTTGCAAGGCATCCCAGATATGCTCAGTAATGTTCATGTCTGGAGAGTTTGGTGGCCGGCAGAAGTGTTTAAAATCAGGAGAGTGTTCCTGGAGACACTCCGAAGCAACTCTGGACGTGTAGGGTGTCGAATTGTCCTACTGTAATTTTCCAAGTCCTTCGGAATGCACAGTGCACATGAACGGGTGCAGGTGATCAGACTGGATGCGTACGTACGTGTCATCCGTCAGAGTCGTATGTAGACGTATCAGTAGTCCCATATCGCTCCAACTGCGCACGCCGCACACCATTATAGAGCCTCCACCAGCTTGAACAGTCCCCTGCTAACATGCAAGGTCGATGGTTTCATTAGGTTGTCTCCATACCCGTACACGTCCATCCGCTCGATACACCGACCAGGTAGTAGGTTTCCAGTCATCAACAGTCCAATGTCGGTGTTGACGGGCCAAGGCGAGGCGTAAATCTTAGTGTCGTACAGTCATCAAGGGTACACGAGTGGGCCTTCAGCTTAGAAAGTCCACATCGATGATGATTCGTTGAATGGTTCACAGCCGGCCGGCGTGGCCGAGCGGTTCTAGGCGCTACAGTCTGGAACCGCGCGACCGCTACGGTCGCAGGTTCGAATCCTGCCTCGGGCATGGATGTGTGTGATGTCCTTCGGTTAGTTAGGTTTAAGTAGTTCTAAGTTCTAGGGGACTGATGACCTCAGAAGTTAAGTCCCATAGTGCTCAGAGCCATTTGAACCAATGGTTCACACGCTGACACTTGTTGATGGACCAGCATTGAAATCAGCAGCAATTCTCGGAAGGTTTGCACTTCTGTCACGTTGAATGGTTCTCTTCAGTCGTCTTTGGTCCCTTTCTTGCAGGATATTTTTCCAGCCGAAGCTATGTCGGAGATCTGATGTTCTTCCGGAGTCCTGATATTCACGGTACACCCGTGAAATGGTCGTACGGGAAAATCCCCACTTCACCGTTGCCTCGGAGATGCTGTGTCCCACCACTCGTGTGCTGACTATAACACCACGTTCAAACTCACTTAAATGTTGATAACCTGCCATTGTAGCAGCAGTAATCGATCTAACAACTGCGTCAGACACTTGTTGTCTTATACAGGCGTTCCTGACCGCAGCACCGTATTCTGCCTGTTTGCATATCTCTGTATTTGAAGACGCGTAGCTACACCTGTTTCTTTGGCGCTTGAGTATATAAGAGTTCCGTTTTTACCGATTACGGAACGAAACCCTGAAAAGTTCCACATATTCCTACAGAAGGTAATATTGGTCAAAATCAGAAGAAAAGTTCCTATAACTACATGTTCGGAAACCAATACCTGTTCAGATATGGACCGTTTTACTTGTGACCAGTAATGTGACGTATTCGTGATGTAGATCGTCTTGCTCTTGCGGTTCACTGCGCATGTCTGTGTGGTTGAAAATTTGCAGAATTTCTGTCTGTGGGGTCATTCAAAGGCATTGGTTTAAACCCAGCCCATTGACTGTATGGAGATGTTACGGTACGGTGTGACCAAGAAATGTGACTCAATCCAAATGGAGCCAAGCGTATTTGAAAGAGTGCGTGATTAGCTGGGAAAAACGGTCGAAGGATGTCAGGATGCGTGGTGCCGAAGAATGGCAGGATGCGTGGTAATCACATACAGCACTTCCCGTAGTGTCT
This sequence comes from Schistocerca americana, assembly GCF_021461395.2. Classification (NCBI taxonomy): domain Eukaryota; kingdom Metazoa; phylum Arthropoda; class Insecta; order Orthoptera; family Acrididae; genus Schistocerca; species Schistocerca americana. Next base: position 750,638,047 of record NC_060130.1, on the reverse strand, counting down.
GTCCTACATATCAAAAAACTGTGAGCCAGAGGTCAGATTGGCCCATATCTCTACACGTATTGGTTACTGGGCATAACCAGGAAACCCCTAATTCTTTAAAGAATCTATCTCCCTCATGTAATACGGCTTCAGACGCCTGATTACTTTACAAATGAGTTAATGTGTTAAATATTTGACGTTAAGCCTTTAAGCGAGAGAAAGTTTAGAAAAGGTGTGATATTATGCTTAGACCTTATTGTAAGTCGCTAAGCGCCCTCATTATGAAATACTGGATGAATATACTCTGGGTAATTTGCGCTTCATTTTAAGCAAAAGCAAGTTTTAGACTCATGTCAATGTTTATGACATCATATCCCCCGAAATATGTGTCGTACAGTGATATGATTTTGTAGGTACGTTCAGTGATATATGAAGATACTGTCTGCAAAGTGTGTTGCGAGTAGAGTTAGTGCTAAAGAAGTAATAAATTAAAATTTCGTGCCAGACGTTGAAGTTTTACTTTATGAACCGCGGAAACGTAGTTAGCGATAAACTTTTTTCCTTTCATAATTTTGTGGAGGTTTCAGCGAGAAAATATTTCGTTAACGTTTCAAATCATGTGTAAAGTTCGTTGGGTGTCACTAAGTGCTCTCATTCTCAAGTACTGGATGAATAAAATCCGGGTATTTGTGCGCCGTCAGTTACACGGCCTAAAGACACACATAGTTTCTAATTGTAATACTTGTCGTATTGTGCAAAAATTTGAACGTGATATTACACCTCTTAATTAGCAGATTATGACAGCATGTTAAATGTTTCAATTAGGTCAATAATTACACGAAATACTGAAAAGAAAATTCCTGTTGCCCCTGGAAGCCGTTAGGTAGGCAACTTGTAATTGGTTTTTTGGTTCTCTAAAATGGCTCTGAGCACTATGGGACTTAACTGCTGAGGTCATCAGTCCCCTAGACTTACAACTACGTAAACCTAACTAACAACTAACCTAAGGACGTCACACACATCCGTGCCCGAGGCAGGATAGGATTCGAACCTGCGACCGTAGCGGTCGCGCGGTTCCAGACTGTAGCGCCTAGAACCGCTCAGCCACTCCGGCCGGCTGTTTTTTTTTTTTTTTTTATATATAGTCGGCGAATAATACAGATCATTTTAGGAACTTTTCTTCTAGTTGTGACAATGCAGGAATGTGTAACACTTTTCTTCTTAAAACACCTTACATATTTCGGATTACATAGGGAGATTATGACTAGCGCTGTGTGTACTCTACAAATTTTCTTCATCTGTTGCAGCCGGTCAACGCGAAGATTAAATGTAAGATCCTGTGATGATTGCGAAAGGCCTGTGGGAACCCACTGTAAAGCAAGCATTGTGTGTAGCATTCGGCCGGAACTTCAAACGCAGTGCGAGAGGTGTAGCGCAGTGTTTTGACCAATTCCGAAATCTGTGTTATGTCTGTAGTCAAGCGTGATAGTTCCGGCACAGGCTCCGCGCCGTTTCTCTCGTCAGCCTTCGCTTTGCGAAGCCGATGTTTGTTTCTCGTTTCACGTTCCGTTGCAGGAAAGCATTCATTGCTTTGCGGAGATTCTTTTTGTGCGCGGACCGTGTATTGTGCTTACCGCTGATCAAAGCTTCAGCCGCTGTTGTTGTAGTATTTTTTGTCTCTTTGCGTCACTTCTTTTACAACTGCACTCATTTCTCATTCACCTATGTGCCTCAGTGTTGTTTGCGTTAAAACAATGTAGGCATGTTCTAAAAAAATGTGGAGTAACTATACACGTAGCAAAAACTTGAACCCATACGATAAATGAAAGATTTCATGCAAATGTTACAAAATTTCTCGGAAATTCGCAATATGAAGTTCACCAAGTAATTTCGCTCAGAGATTTAGGAGAAAAAAATTTAAATAAAACTAAAAAACGAAAAATTCTCGATGATATGTTACACATATAGTTCGTACGATGGTATGGTTGCTACAGAAGACATGGCAGCAGGGTTAATAAATAGAGCGCCGAAGACGATAATTAACGTATTGGAAGCTGGCCGTTGAAGAAGAGCCACAGTTCGACGCTACAGGATACGAAAGGAATTTCAATAACAAACATGTGAAGTTCAGTGCACACTTTACAAAAGTTCCACTTTTTGGCTTTTCTCGTGGACGCAATTAACCTGAAGTAGATATTTAATAAAGCAAAACTTTTAAACCGTATTCGCTAACTGGATGAATATATGTTTCTATTATTACAGCCGTGCCGCATTGGTAACTCTGGTTTCCGTTAAGTCACCGAATTTAAGCGCTGTCGGGCTTGGCTAGCACTTGGATAGATGATTGCTCGCGTCTGCGGCATACTATTGGGAAGTGGGGTGTACTCAACCCTTGTGAGGCAAATTGAGGAGCTACTTGACTGAGAAGTAGCGGCTCCTGGTCTCGTAGACCGACAGCAGCCCGGAGTGCGATGTGCTGACCACATGACCATCTATTGACGGCTACGGGCTGCGTACGACACAGCGGTCGGTCGGTCGATGGCTTTGGACATTCAGGGCCTGTTCAGGCGGAGACTTTTTTATTACTATGTACAGTACCTCAATAAATGAGGTCATTACTAAAATTTCATAAGCTTTGCAAGAGAATGAAACAATATTTCCGGCTAGCGGTACAACGCAAAGGAGCAATACGCCCCTCTCCTGCGTAGTTAACACTCGCAACTTTTTTTTGGAAGTATGAAGCAGTATCCGTTTTTTTAATAGATTAGGTACTTTTTTAAAAACATTCCATAGACCTCCGACAGAAGAGCACAAATAAGTAATTCATTGTAATCTACTCCTTAAACATTTCGCAAAAGCAACGAGAATACGGGCAAATGGTAGGTGCAAATCAGCTGAACCAGCGTCCTTTCATCTCAGTCATACTGAACCAGTGTTTGGCCTTTAGATTCAGTATTTTCGTCCCCAGGTCTCGCTCCAGTCATTGGATCATTGCACACGTCCTTCAAATTTCATAGAGGACATAATCACAACCATGAATATCTGTCTTCAGAAACAGCGTTCGTACTCTTTTAAAACTTACGAAATACTCGATCTGTTTATTATACGTTATTTTCAATCGCTCCTCGCACCGAAAGTGGTGACTCGAAGCTCAAATGCTCTAGCAATAGAGCTCTCTACTATGTAGCTTTCGACTGGCGAACTAAAGCATTATGATGAACTGTCTAATAGCGTGCTAGTCCATCTTTGGGACGCAGTCTAGCAATGATTCTGCATGACATGAATTCGAAACGTCTTTGGTAGGTTTCGGGAAATATGTGGCACCAGATATCTACGTAAATGTCATATAATTTTTGTAAATTACGAGACGGTGGTCTGTGGGCATGGAGCTGTTGGCCGGTAGAGTCTCAGATCTGTCCCATCGGGTCGAGATCAGGCGAATTTGGTGGCCAAGACGTCAACATGAGTTCGTTATAATGCTCCTCAAAACACTGTAGCAAGCTTCTGGACTTGAGTCATGGACAGGTATGTTGCTGGAAGATGCTTTCGCCGTCAGGGAAGACGTAAAGCGCGAAAGTACGCAGGTGATTCGCAGTAGTGTTCACACAGTCCACAGTTGTCATGGTTCCACCGATTACTACCACACGTCCTATGGTAGTCCAGGTGGATGTCCTCCACAGCATAATACTGTCCCCACCGTCCTGTGCGCATGTTTCGTGCCGCCGTTCGCCTGGTTGACAGCGTCTCCAGACATGACCATCGACCTGGTGTAACAAGAAACGTGAGCCATCCGACCAGGCTATAAGTGAACCCATGCTCACCGCAATCGCAATTAACGATGTCGTAGGGTCAACATTTGAACGTCTACAGCAGAACCCCATGTTCAGCAATGTGCGCTGTTTCAGGTACACCACTGTCCTGAAACTGTGTAATATTGTGCTCATTTATCAGAAGGCGAAGAGAATTAAAACTGGGCGTTTCATATCTACACAGCTATTTTCCACAAACAGGGTTAAGTATCTGGGAAGGTGACGCGATCGCTTCGTTCCATTAAGTCCCACAGACGTTGTAAAGGCTTTATTTTGCGTAGGAACGCCGCTGGACCGAAATTAAGTGTCCTGCATATACATGAGGAATTTCTACAAAACTTCCCGCAGCACCGAATGTCAAGCTGGGGATTTAATCTTAAAACTTTCTTTCTCGTAATTAAGGGTGAACTTGCCTCTAGGACGTTCCTTGAAAATGCGAAAAACAGAGCATGCAGAATTCAATGGATTTTGCTGTAGTATATTCCAGATCTTTTCTCTAAAAAGAAATTAACACAAATAACCTACCCCTAGGAGTTTTCGATAATTAACTTTTCTTTTAAACGTTGAATACAGTTAATACCATACTACTCAGAAAGCCGGAAATTAAATATTTGTGTTACGACCACCAAATACGAAAACTAAACAAGTGCTCGTTTGTAGTCTTTTTGAGGAATGTTATGCATAAATCAGATCCCGCACACAAAATTTCAGTCATTGAAGCTAATAATTTTTACCATTTGTTACTAAAGGGCACAGGCATCCATCTGCTTGGATGCAGAAAACTGCATGAAACCAAATCCGTAGTAATAATACCTATTCAACAAAAAATAGTGGAATTCCGTTGACGTACGAGTCCTTTAGCATCGTGAGATGCCATTTAACGTCAGTATTTGTAAAATCATCTTGAAATCTTCCTACAAAAATATTGCAGAATCCCTTTAATTTCTTTGTTTCAGTTTAAAACTCTTCTACCCTTGTGACCATATTGTGACGATAGTTTGTGTAGGAAGCTGTCGACTTGTCGGGTCTCTGTTGTCAACTCTTCTCAGTTAATGTCTATAACAGTTTTGTCTGTTCCACACAGAAATAGTCGGGACGTTTATTAAATATTTCACGCCGCAGTAGTTTGTGAATAGTGCAGCATCTCGCTAAAGTCGCTTGCATTCATTCGTCGATGCTTGCTATGAATGGTATTTTACGTTCAAACTATATAGGATGCAGTCAAACACGTCTCCGTAGCTTTCTTTCCACAAAGATATGTTAGAGATCAACGCAGTGTGATCGCAAACCAAACGTTTCCAGTGATGCACGGTTTGAAAAAAAGAAAATACAGAAAGCCAGCTTCTACTACATGATCCTTCCATAACGCACACAGCCGAGCAATGTGGCGGCATGGCTAAAACACTGGACTCTGCTTCGGGAAGAGAGAGATTCAAATCCCAGTATAGTCGTCTAGATTTAGATTATGCGTGGTTTCTCTAAATCGGCTATGACGAATACCGTTATGATTTCCTTGAGACAGACACAGTCTGTCCAAGCTTCTGCACAGTTCCTAATGATATCGTCGTCCAACGGACTTTGACTTTCACATGTGAGCTACTATGGACTACATTTATTCCAGCTGCCCTTCCTTTCTTTTTTTCCCCATTACTCTCATAATTTCTCAATGTTTCTCTCTTCTTTCTTTTGTCCAGGTGACTCCTGTCTTTTTCTTGGGTTTTCTTGGAAATCTTTGGAATTTTGCAATTTTGTTCTGGGTGACAGTCGTTCCACGGTACCTTGTGAAGTAATTCGGAGTTCCTCTGTGTCCCTTCCAATTTCCCTGCACCATGTGTTACTCATCTTCAGATTACCGAAATAAGCCAACTGTCTTTTTTCGAATCTGTTGTGATTCATCCTTTGGATGTGGCCATAGCCCGTGTCTCGTGGTCGTGCGGTAGCGTCCTCGCTTCCCACGCCCGGGTTCCCGGGTTCGATTCCCGGCGGGGTCAGGGATTTTCTCTGCCTCGTGATGGCTGGGTGTTGTGTGCTGTCCTTAGGTTAGTTAGGTTTAAGTAGTTCTAAGTTCTAGGGGACTTATGACCACAGCAGTTGAGTCCCATAGTGCTCAGAGCCATTTGAACCATTTGATGTGGCCATAGAAAATTATTCTACTTTTTCTGATCATGTCTGCAATTTTTTTCAATATACACTCCTGGAAATTGAAATAAGAACACCGTGAATTCATTGTCCCAGGAAGGGGAAACTTTATTGACACATTCCTGGGGTCAGATATATCACATGATCACACTGACAGAACCACAGGCACATAGACACAGGCAACAGAGCATGCACAATGTCGGCACTAGTACAGTGTATATCCACCTTTCGCAGCACTGCAGGCTGCTATTCTCCCATGGAGACGATCGTAGAGATGCTGGATGTAGTCCTATGGAACGGCTTGCCATGCCATTTCTACCTGGCGCCTCAGTTGGACCGGACCGCGTGAGACGACGCTTCATCCAGTCCCAAACATGCTCAATGGGGGACAGATCCGGAGATCTTGCTGGCCAGGGTAGTTGACTTACACCTTCTAGAGCACGTTGGGTGGCACGGGATACATGCGGACGTGCATTGTCCTGTTGGAACAGCAAGTTCCCTTGCCGGTCTAGGAATGGTAGAACGATGGGTTCCATGACGGTTTGGATGTACCGTGCACTATTCAGTGGCCCCTCGACGATCACCAGTGGTGTACGGCCAGTGTAGGAGATCGCTCCCCACACCATGATGCCGGGTGTTGGCCCTGTGTGCCTCGGTCGTATGCAGTCCTGATTGTGGCGCTCACCTGCACGGCGCCAAACACGCATACGACCATCATTGGCACCAAGGCAGAAGCGACTCTCATCGCTGAAGACGACACGTCTCAATTCGTCCCTCCATTCACGCCTGTCGCGACACCACTGGAGGCGGGCTGCACGATGTTGGGGCGTGAGCGGAAGACGGCCTAACGGTGTGCGGGACCGTAGCCCAGCTTCATGGAGACGGTTGCGAATGGTCCTCGCCGATACCCCAGGAGCAACAGTGTCCCTAATTCGCTGGGAAGTGGCGGTGCGGTCCCCTACGCCACTGCGTAGGATCCTACGGTCTTGGCGTGCATCCGTGCGTCGCTGCGGTCTGGTCCCAGGTCGACGAGCACGTGCACCTTCCGCCGACCACTGGCGACAACATCGATGTACTGTGGAGACCTCACGCCCCACGTGTTGAGCAATTCGGCGGTACGTTCACCCGGCCTCCCGCATGCCCACTATACGCCCTCGCTCAAAGTCCGTCAACTGCACATACGGTTCACGTCCACGCTGTCGCGGCATGCTACCAGTGTTAAAGACTGCGATGGAGCTCCGTATGCCACGGCAAACTGGCTGACACTGACGGCGGCGGTGCACAAATGCTGCGCAGCTAGCGCCGTTCGACGGCCAACACCGCGGTTCCTGGTGTGTCCGCTGTGCCGTGCGTGTGATCATTGCTTGTACAGCCCTCTCGCAGTGTCCGGAGCAAGTATGGTGGGTCTGACACACCGGTGTCAATGTGTTCTTATTTCCATTTCCAGGAGTGTATGTATAAAGTTCATTAGTGTGACATTTTCTGTTTAGTGTTTGGTTTTTAACTGGTGGCAAAATGTTCCTAAGTATTTTTCTCTCTGTGCTTTTCATTACTTACATTGTCGCATGTTTGTTGAGAATTAAACATCGTGCTTCTGGGCGAATTACAGTAGAGGGGTGTCTGAGTTTAGCATTAAGGGATGGGATATGATTACTTCTGATATACATCCTTAGTAAAACGCTGTTCAGATCTTATTACCTCTTGCTTTAAAGGTTTTTTTTCTCCGAAATATCTTGTTCAATAACGTCTTCTACATACATGAATTTATTAGTTTCCTCGTTTCTTTGACATTTAGTTTTCATTGTATTGGGGTTTGCCTTAGTGTATCTAAAAATTGTTTTCTCAAAGGGGATTTATAAGCCCTCTTCTTTTTAGATTTTTCTTTCAGCAATTTTATCTGTCCGGCTGTTTCCATAGAGTCGTCTGCAAACGCTGGACAGTGAGTTTGTAGGTTCGTTAATTAACTTTGACGTTCCAGTTTGCAATGGGTATTGAAAACTTAAATGTTTACGGGACTGCATCGCCGTAATTGGACAGGGAATGCAGTAACAAGCATCGTTATTAGTTGTCCTACCTTGTGACAGGTCCAGGCGTGGTACTTCGCACCTCTCCCTGTTTTGTGCTATCATCTTCAGTTCCACGTAATTTTCTTTCTTCGTCACCCTGTCCTTTGGTTGGTATCTTATTCCTCCTTTTCTCTCTTTCCCTTTACAATTCCTTGCCGGAGTAAGCATTGTCATAAAGAGACGTGGCCTAGCCAGTTTTTCTTCCTATACCACGTGATTTCTAAGAGGTTTCTGTTCTCTCTAACTCTTCTCAACAAGTACACGTTCTTCACCCTTTTTCCCAACTCAAACCCTCTAGTTCCCTCCGTGCCCATATTTCCAGTGCCACCGGCCTTCTTTCCTCGTCTTTCCGTACGTCCAAGCCTCTGCTGTGCTATCAGGTTATGATTCAGTGGCCCGTATAGAAGTGCCCTCTTTTTGTTGAACGCTTCCTCCTTGGCTGTCGCTTGTTTCCTATCTTACGTCTGTGTCACGTTTTAAGTCTTCCGGTGTAACATTTCCGAAGTAATTTTGCTCCTCTAATTGTCAGTCTATCGATATTTCCTCCCAGTATGATGGGATTGGTCATATTCTCTGCCTGACAAAACAACTGAATCACCTAGAAGGTGAAGAGGAAACAAATGAAACTTCACAGGTTGGGAGGGTATGTTATGCAATTTCAGTGATTCCAGTATCGAGCCAAAAAGAACTTGGCAGTATGAGCCCAATTATCAGTATGACGCTACACCAACTTTGACTTGGATGTGTGGACTGCTTCGGTTAGTAAGGATGCCATAAAGCCGTTATATCCTCTCCTGAGACAAGCTGGCCCACAGTTATTGTAACTAATCATACAGTGAAGGCTTTCACGACCGGATGTTTCAGCTGCCGAGAATTCTTCCGGGTTGTATGGCCGTGGTCCATGGAATTCTTCTATCGCTGACGTTTCGTCCAAAGCTACGTTGGACATCTTCGGAGGTGCTCCTGATTGTGCTAAGTCTTGCCGACTGACTAGTCGGACGTCGAAGGACGGCCTAAGTGAATACACGGTTGCCGACTAGGGGAAAACAGACAAGTCAGCCGTGGCGGAACATCCTCTTCAGTCTGGTGATCACGTAGTGAAATTTTCGGAAACTGAAGTTTTATGTACTATGACGAACTATTATCCACGGCTATATAGAGAAGCCATCCAAATATATTAACATGGGGATAATTTTAACATAAAAGAAGAAGCTATGAAACTCAGCGATATATGGACAGTGGCGCTACAGAATCGATGAGAAGTTTTTATCTTTGATGTACTGTGATCGATAGTTATATTTTAACTTGACAAGGTTTATCTCTGCTATCACGTGAAGTCCAGACCATGCCCACCTTCCAGGGAATTTAGGCCTTTCTTCGACGTCCGACTCGTCAGTCGGCAAGACTCAGCACAACCAGGAGCACCTCCGAAGATGTCCAACGTAGCTGTGGACGAAACGTCAGGGATAGAAGAGTTCCATGGACCACGGCCATACAACCCGGAAGAATTCTCGGCAGCTATTGTAACTGATCCTTGATAGCCTGGATACTGGCATTGCAACGGAGTTGAAGTCCGAGATGATCTGGCACATATTCTGTCGGGGATCTCGCTGGCTGCGCGAGTACTTCGCCATCACGCTGATACTGCACAGAGACACTTGTTGTGTGTGGACGCGCATTGTTCTGTTAATAATGGCACCACGATATGTTGCATGAGGGAAAACACATGAGGACGCAAGATTAACAGCGACGTACATTTGTGCCGTCTGTTCTGTCAGTCACCACCAGCCGTAACCTGAAGTCATACCGATTGCTCCCCACGCCACGACTCCTAGGAGTAGCGCCGCTGTCCCTCTTCGAAACATAGAAATAATGGGCTCTCTCCCCAGATCGCCGTCATACTCGTCGACGATGGTCGCCCAGGGCAGTGCAGAACCATGATTCATCGCTGAACACTGTGCGATGCTATTCATAGGCAACCCGTGCTTCCCGTTCACAGTACTACTCCAGATACAACCCCTTGTGTTGGGGGACAGCCTACGCATGGCACAATAAATCCCTATTTCGGCCGCTACTAGTCTCTGACCAATGGTGCGGGATGACAAAAAATGTTGTAGAGAGTACATTATTTGTTCTCGGAAGGCAGGCGCAACGTGGACGGATTACGACATGCTTGGCGCACGATACGGTGATCCTCCCTAGTGGTGATCATACGTGGTCGACTGGAATCCTGATAACGTGTACGCCTACACTCACGTTCCCACGCGGTCCGACATCAAGCCACAGTCACATCCGAATGTCCCACAAATCTGGGCACTGCACTATTCGGCCAGATGGCCATATGGTCACCTGCGATGCAGCCCCTTTTCAAACTTGGTCAGGTGCTGATAACACTGTCTCACACGCCTACGTGGTGTATCACTGAACACCTGACACTGTGCTCACACCTAGCAGGCCTGCTAACAGCACTAAAAATGGACAACTATAACGAACTCTGGAGTCCGTTCTACCTGCCACGGAGAACTGCATGTCTGATCAGTTATGCAGGGTGTTTGGAATGAGTAGTGGCAGCCATGGGCAGGTGGCAGCACTGTGGATTCGTGACAGTTACAGAGTAAACAGTCCGCCATTTCTGAAATCATGGGTCAGTAGAACGGACAACAAGGCGTGTTAGCCATAATAACGTTTTATAAAAGCAATGATAGTTTGGTAGTGGCGCAGAGGGAGCTTCAACTTTTTTATAATTTAGGACGTCATGATGCCGTTCCGTCGAAACATGCGATAAATGTTGGATTAATAACTTTGAAGATACTGGATCTGCCCTGAAGAAGGAACAAGCAGGACGACTAAAAGGTGTGCGTTCTCCAGCGAACATTGATGTACGCGAGTCTATCTTACAGAGCCCACGGCGTTCAGTTCGTAAGCAAGCAGCGATGGTTGAAATGTCCCGGGAGAGTGTTCGCAGAATTATTCATCTTGGCCGGCCGAAGTGGCGGAGCGGTTCTAGGCGCTACAGTCTGGAACCGCGCGACCGCTACGGTCGCAGGTTCGAATCCTGCCTCGGGCATGGATGTGTGTGTTGTCCTTAGGTTAGTTAGGTTTAAGTAGTTCTAAGTTCTAGGGGACTTGATGACCTCAGCAGTTAAGTCTCATAGTGCTCAGAGCCACTTTTCTTCATCTTGATTTAAAATTTCATCCGTATAAACTACAGATGGTGCAAAAATTGAAGGATAACGATTACCGGTTAGGATTAGGATTCTGTCAACAAATGATAACAAAAATAAACAGTGACGATGAATTTGGAAACAAGTTATGGATGTCAGATGAGGCACATTCTCGTCTCACAGGTTACGTGAATCAACACAACTACCGTTACTGGGCAAACACAAATCCTAATGATGATCATGAGCGCCCTTTACACGCTAATAAAGTGGGAGTATGGTGTGGCGTTTCATCACATGGGGTTATGAGAGCGTATTTTTTCGCAAATGAACTGGGAAACACAATAACTGTCAACGCCGATCGTTACGTGGAGATGTTACGAACTTTCGTTACACCTGCATTAACAACTTTCCAAAGGTTCAAGAAGCCTGGTTTCAACAGGTCGGAGGGACATTACACACTGCACGGCAGTCAATGGCATATGTGCGAGAATTGTCTGGCAACCGTCTGATCTCACGATTTGGTAACATTCCCTGGCGCCCTAGAGCGCCAGATTCATCCTTTTGTGATTTTTTCTTGTGGGGCTACCTCAAGAGCAAAGTCTACACGATTCGACCAAGAATCCTGGATGAGTTAAAACAGAGAATTCGGGATCAATTCATAGTATCCCAGCTGAGATATTGCAGCGGTACATGAAGAATCCCAACAGCAGATTTCACGAATGTATTCGTACAGGAGGACGCCATCTAAAGGACGTAATTTTTAAAAAATGATAAATGCCATCAGTGTTTCGTAAATGGCAAAGTTGTAAGGTTTCAGGTACTATGAATGCAATTTCTTTCCATCACTTCTAGTTTTACTGGATTGTGGAAACGTTCCCGTTTTTTTTGTGTCATCCTGTTGTAGAATTTTAGAACATGTTTTTTGCTCGAGTATCATGTCGTTTTTGGAAACCCAGAATCTGCTATGTAGGAATCAACATGGATTCCGGAAACAGCGATCGTGTGAGACCCAACTCGCTTTATTTGTTCATGAGACCCAGAAAATATTAGATACAGGCTCCCAGGTAGATGCTATTTTTCTTGACTTCCGGAAGGCGTTCGATACAGTTCCGCACTGTCGCCTGATAAACAAAGTAAGAGCCTACGGAATATCAGACCAGCTGTGTGGCTGGATTGAAGAGTTTTTAGCAAACAGAACACAGCATGTTGTTATCAATGGAGAGACGTCTACAGACGTTAAAGTAACCTCTGGCGTGCCACAGGGGAGTGTTATGGGACCATTGCTTTTCACAATATATATAAATGACCTAGTAGATAGTGTCGGAAGTTCCATGCGGCTTTTCGCGGATGATGCTGTAGTATACAGAGAAGTTGCAGCATTAGAAAATTGTAGCGAAATGCAGGAAGATCTGCAGCGGATAGGCACTTGGTGCAGGGAGTGGCAACTGTCCCTTAACATAGACAAATGTAATGTATTGCGAATACATAGAAAGAAGGATCCTTTATTGTATGATTATATGATAGCGGAACAAACACTGGTAGCAGTTACTTCTGTAAAATATCTGGGAGTATGCGTGCGGAACGATTTGAAGTGGAATGATCATATAAAATTAATTGTTGGTAAAGCGGGTACCAGGTTGAGATTCATTGGGAGAGTGCTTAGAAAATGTAGTCCATCAACAAAGGAGGTGGCTTACAAAACACTCGTTCGACCTATACTTGAGTATTGCTCATCAGTGTGGGATCCGTACCAGATCGGTTTGACGGAGGAGATAGAGAAGATCCAATGAAGAGCGGCGCGTTTCGTCACAGGGTTATTTGGTAACCGTGATAGCGTTACGGAGATGTTTAATAAACTCAAGTGGCAGACTCTGCAAGAGAGGCGCTCTGCATCGCGGTGTAGCTTGCTCGCCAGGTTTCGAGAGGGTGCGTTTCTGGATGAGGTATCGAATATATTGCTTCGCCCTACTTATACCTCCCGAGGAGATCACGAATGTAAAATTAGAGAGATTAGAGCGCGCACGGAGGCTTTCAGACAGTCGTTCTTCCCGCGAACCATACGCGACTGGAACAGGAAAGGGAGGTAATGACAGTGGCACGTAAAGTGCCCTCCGCCACACACCGTTGGGTGGCTTGCGGAGTATAAATGTAGATGTAGATGTATATCCGCCGATGGTGTGTACGTGTACGAAGTTACATTGACTTCCAACCGTGTTTTCTGTATGTTTCTTTCTTTCTTCCTTTTTTTTCACATGCAGTATGTAAGATTAAGTGTTACAAAATAATTTTTTTAAAGTTTTTGGAGAAATTAAACGGCACATTTTCCCCAACCTCGTTTAGAATCGTTTTTTTCTGCACGTGTGCTTATGCTTTGATCTACGCGTCCTCTGTGAGCTCCGTATGGTAGAATTCGTTGAGCGTGGCAGGGCCCACGGATGGGTGGAAGTGCCTGACAGCGCAGCGCTCTGTTAGGCCAATTCGTGTCCGGCATAGGGCCGATAACGATCCTTAGCGAGGACAATGGCGAGTGCGGAGAGCGGCGGCAGCTGTGTTGTCAGAAGGCGTGGGCCACTTGGCGGCCGCGCGCGTGAACACCTGCGGTCGATAGGCCGCCCGCGCTCAGCCGCCGCTGATTTCCGTATTCTCCCCCGGCTTTGTGCTCGCCGCGCTTCGTCTTATTACTATTAAAGCTGGCCGAAACAGCCAAAGCCCAGCTCGAGTATTGTCGATTCTAATCGTGAGAACTGGTCTCATTTTGTGAATCTGCATGTTTTCACAGCGCACTGCTCACCCTGTAAAATCACGATAATTCATCCGTTTGCCGTAAGTCTCCTCTGCTGATATTTCGATTCAGAACCGTCCAGCCATTTTCTGAGTCCTAAGACTGCTGCGAAGTTTCGTTTTCTGCTTTTTTCTTCTTTTTAAGGTTCCGTACTCCATTAGGTAAAAACGAAACCCTTATAGGCTCATTTTGTTGTCGGTCTGTCTATCCGTCTGTTAAGACCCATTTTTCTCAGGAACGGGTGGGGCTAGCAGGTTGAAATTTATCTCAAATAGTAAGGCCTACGGTAGCTTGGCGGTGTAAAAAATTTAAGCTTCTAAGTTAAGGCAATCAAAAGATACGTCCATTTATGTCACATATTTTGATACTTGCAAACTTACCCGTCAGAGCTATAGGGAGCTTTCCGTTGACCTAGAATCATGAAGTTTAACTAGCAGCAAGGTTTCACAGTGCAAATAAAGGAAAAAGGCCGAAATTTGTTAATTTGTAATTACATCACATAAAAAATATTTTTTCACCATTCGTTGCCCGTCTCTCTCTCTCTCTCTCTCTCTCTCTCTCTCTCTCTCTCTGTCCGTGGGCGTATCAAGTTCCAATTTACGTTAAATACTGAGGTCTACGGTTTCTATGCGGTGTAAGACATTTAAGCTTTTATGTCAATGAAATCAAGAGCTACAGCCATTTATGTTACACATTTTGATACTCGCAAACTCACTCACCAAAACTTGTAGATTAACTATCTACAGCAGGCATATACAGTCTTTTAGGTTATCTGACTCTGAGCACTATGGGACTTAACTTCAGAGATCATCAGTCTTAGGTTATCTGGACGACAGTGGAAGAAGACGAGTATTTTTAAGCCGCGCATAATATACGTAATACCAACAAATATCACTGAGCAAAAAAAGAAAATAAAAGAGAACGGTATGGACCAATGAGAGAATGCGTCGTACGGCGGGAGTTTCAAACTGAAAATATTCATTTTATCATAACGTAAACGGGATTTTTTGGATTTTTACCCGATCGCGTGACAGATGCTCACTTCTTGGGACGCGTTGATACTTTCTTCGGGCCGCGGGTTGGACACCTCTGATTTACGAGTTGGTCTGAAACAGTCTGCAAAGCTCGTAAAGGTTCTACAGCGTAGGTTGTGCTGAGAAATAATTGTTACGAAGAAAATCGATACGTTTCGCCGTTTCCGAGCTGATTCACGTTGAAGTTGGCCAATCAGGCAGTTGTGTACGTAGGTTTAAGCGGCCAGCCAAATTGGTGCTTCGTTTGGGTCCCTGAACCCGAATAAGAGTGTGATACAAAATGTGGACATGGGACGGTAGTAAGGATCGAACCCGAGCCAAAGGCGGGGCAGACACGCTATGAGAACAACTGGCGCTAATTGTATCTGGCGGGCCGCTTGAATCTCCGCCCGCAACGGTTTAATTGGCTAACTTCAATGCTAATTAACTCGGGAACGGCGCATCTTACCGAATTTTTTTCTTGACAATTACATCCCAACACAGCCTACCCGACAACTACCTTACAAGCTTTTCAGACTCTTTCTGGCCACCATGTAGATACACAATTAAGTTTGTGCAAAACACTCAGAGCACGAGTCCTAGTCGCATTTGTCAGTTTTTTTCTGTATCTCAGACTCATCTCTTTCGTGAGTCGCTGCCTATTGATGAAATCAGTGGTTTCCTATTTCTTCATTCACGTTATTTATACCACTTGAAGGGACAGGTAATGCAGGACGCCCGAGACCCTCGGCCAACCTCCAAGAATGCTGTCTCGCAGATATTGTCATCTGTTTACGTCGAGCCTGGGTGTAACTATTATCTTAGTTTTCCATGAGGCGTAGGGAAAGGAATGAATGAAGTTTTAGAGTTTAATGTGCCGTCGTGATAGAGGTTGTTAGAGGCAGAGTACAATATCAGCCCAAGCTCTTCCAAAGGAACCATCCCGACATTTGCCTGGAGCGAATTAGGGAAATCAAGGAGAACCTAAATCTGGATAGGTGGACGTGATTTGAACCGAGTTCATTGTGCTAAACACCGCACCACCTCGCTCGGTTTGAGGCATAGGGCGACTCTGTATCGGTGTCCTAATTGAGAACGAGGGGTACCAATGTCGTTGACATGCTGTAATATATGCTGTCTGATGGAATCCATTTGAATCGCACGTGAAGATCTTGTATCCCTTCCCAACAGGGAGCCCTGAAGATCTCGGCACTTTAATCTGCTGTACGTTAAGGTTTTAAAGTTGAATGTTTGGGGGAATACCCCAGGATGTACTTCAGTACAGGGGAACCTGAAGGACAGTTGCTTTATATAATCTAATCCTGGTTTTTGTCTGAAGTTCGTCACTGATGAAGAACAGCAACTGTACCTTCACCCTCAGGAGGCACTTTTGTCGAATCTCCCTGAGGAGGATGTGAAAGAAAAGCCTATTGTCTGCTGCACGGCGGAGCAGCCCACCCTTCAGCTTAATAAAGACGTCGCTCGCGCTATTGCGTGTGTATACACAGCCTTAGAAATGTCACACGGGCGCCAAAGATGTGCTGTGTCACATCTTCTAGTTTATAATCACTAAGTATTAACGACGGATATACTGTATGGAGGCCTTTGAGAGTTGGCTATTTCAAGCGCCGGATTCCACGTCTTATCCAAACAAAAACTTTTTTATTGTCGTGTCCCAGAAAAGTGATATTGACGTTAGAATCTTGGCGTTTTCATAGTGTATAGAGTGGCCTGACCCAGTGCAGTATTCAGCCACCGTTGATTTATAAGTTTGTAGCAGAAGGCTAAAGCGTCCCTGTTCCCCTCAACATACTGATCGATTCGTGTTGTTTGCACGACGTACGAAAGTACATACAAACAGAAGATGGTGTACGCATCTGTCTCCATCTGCAACTGGTCTATCCATTCTGCCTTAGACGAGCTCGTACTTTCTTTAGTTTTCCATTGGACTCTAAGTGTGACGACAGTTCGGTTACTGACCTTGGACGTCCCCTCTTAAGTCTCGTACGATCCCGAGACGGAACAATTTCGCCGTACACACTGTACGTGCCCAATCACAGGATCTTGCTCAGTGCACCCTATCTGATCAAAAGCATCCAGACACCCTTACGTATTGAGGAAGTGGCCAGTAATTGGTACGAGAGGAGGACCAGCCACTGTAATAAAAGAGGGGAAGTATTATGATGACAGCAGAGGAGCAGGAATGGTTCGGCCAAGAAAGTTCAGTGTCTTCCAAAGTGGGCTAGTCATTGGATGTCACCTGAGTAACAAATCCATCAGAGGAATTTCAACCCATCTAAAGCTGCCCAATTCGACTGTTGGTGATGTGACTCTGAAGAGGAAGCGCGAAAGAACGGCTACAGTTAAACCACGACCGGACAGACCTCGTGTACAGACGGAGAGGGACCGTCGAGCATTGCGGAGAGAGGTTGCAAAAAATCGCATGAAACCAACGGAAGGTATCACTCTTCCCAAGTGCTACCAGCAGTCCAGCTAGCACAATGACTTTGCGTAGGCAATTCAAAATAATGGGGTACAATGGTCGAGCAGCTCCTCGTAAGTATGTCTTTGGTCTGGCGAATATCCGGAGAAAGTTACCAACATTCATGTTTAGTGCCAACAGTGAAGTACGGACGAGGCGGTATACGGTATAGGGGTGTTTTGTGGTTAGGATGTGTCCCGTTATTGCGCTTAAGAAAACGCTAAATGCAGACGTATAAGAACACATTTTACAGTATTGTGTAGTGCGTACAGTAGAGGAACATATCGGAGACGAGGACTGACTGTATCAGTAAGACAGTGCACCCTGTCGTAAAGCAGCATCCGTGAGGCAATGAACTGTAGAAAACAGCATTCCTGGAGTGAAGTTCCCGACCTGAACGCAATGAAACACCTGCGGAATGAGTGAGAAAGCTTATTTCGCTCCAAATCTCAGCTTCATCACTACCTTTTCTGAGCATCTCTTGAGAAAGAATGGGCTGCCATTGCTCCACAGACATTGGAAGACCTCACTGAAAATGTCCCCAGCAGAATTCAAGTCGCTTTAGAGGCGAAGGATGGACAAACCCCGTATTCGTGTCCACTGCTATGTGTCCGGATACTTTAGATCGGATAGTATACGTGAGCTCTACAGCTGAGCCAAGCAGTTCTATAGCCCAGTGTTGTTATGACTGTGGACGTTACAACGCTTATCGGGTTGTAGGGGACATCATGATTCCTAAAACGTAGTTCTTGAACGTAGGTCTTGAGTGAAATGGTCCAAATGGCTCTGAGCACTATCGGACTTAACTTCTAAGGTCATTAGTCCCCTAGAACTTAGAACTACTTAAACCTAACTAACCTAAGGATATCACACACATCCATGCCCGAGGCAGGATTCGAACCTGCGTCCGTAGCGGTCGCGCGGTTCCAGACTAGCGCCTAGAACCGCTCGGTCACTCTTGAGTAAAATTCGATACATTGGAAGTATTCTGCACATTATGAAGGCAGTGGTACTTATACTAATTTAAAACAATAGTATACTGTCCTTCGTAATCGTAGTCACGAAAGCACCTTACGTGGTGGATCTCGTCTCAAGGTAACTGGTTTGAATGCAGGTCATGGAAAAGTTTTCAGCGCCAGTATTGGGCCGGTAGTAATACGAAGCGTGATTGGGTAGCGTTCCTTATCGTCAGAACCGCTGTCACTGCCCTGGAATTAATTCCAGACATCTCCACATTCTGTAACGGGATGTGGCACGCAATTCTGCTGATGCTGTCGGATGAGAGAATGAAGCTCGGCAGAAAGCTTCATACTGTCTATCATCGCCAACAACAGCACAAACACGTGACTGCACTCTGCAGGCACTCATGCCATTCATCGACAACATATATTTACCAATCTGACACGTCGGACACGCAATAAGACTAAATTGCGTGCTGTTGTCTGGCGTGCGCTAGGCAGAATCACACAAAAGCACGTAATTAAGTGGAAGGTTGATTTGGACACCAGGCATTTTGCTATTGAAGTTGTCATATTTTGCATTCCTCACCGCTGAAAAACAGTTCACCCATCTAGGCTGACCTGCTGCTCAGACTAGAATTCGAAATACTACACAACTTGGCATTTTTCACACACATAACGCATTGCAAGCACGTTAGTGGCGAAACAGTATCTTGGAACCTTCACCGTTTCGAATCTGGGAACTTTGTATTTGTGGTCTGGCACCAGCTGGGCCATGAATCCGCATTAAGCAAATCTGAGTTACGCGTCACTTCGAGACGTCGCTCTCAGCACCAAAACAAAGAGGTAATAGTTTCAGAGTCATTTTATCCTGCGACGTATGCAACGATTTCGTGACTCACTTTACTATGCCCCTAGTTATTTACTTAAGCAATAGGATCGATACCAGTTGTAGCACGAAGTGGAAATACTTTTTTGGCTGATATTTTCTTGTGGACTGCTTCTCAGAGCAGGAGTATTTCGTCTACTCTAAAACGAGTACAGTGCGGACTTCTCATTACGAACACCGGTGTCGTCTAAAAGCTGTGTGGATTGTCGACAAGCTGCTTAGTAATGGAGCCAGCATGCCATTGGTTGGCTGCAGCAAGTCTTTAGTCACCTCTTGCTTACACTCAAAACAGTCAAATGGAGAGCTCGTTCCTCACACCGCGCAACTTTATCGTCGTTTATCTTTGCTATAAAAAGCTCCGCACGCTCGCCCGAGAAGGGCAGTGAATTTTAAAATAGCGGTGAAAACTGCCTGTAAACATCCAGGGTGTTATGACGTGTTAATTCATACGGTATTAGGCCAACACATTTTACAATAAAGCAGATATAAAACCGGGAAATATATTATCATTATACGTCAGAATTTGATGACCACCTACAATATTCATATTTGTTCACAGGCCTTTGAAAGGAATTTTATGCCGCGCTTTGTTTGCAGTTTATCATGAGCAATACGATTGTTTAGAGTATAATTTACCAACAAGAAAATATTAATAACTGTAATATAAACAGCCTTCTGCTTTCGCACTTTTTGATAATGTGTGTAGCTACCACTCCTTCAGTGTCACAATGTTTGATATTAAAATATTTTTAATTTAAATCATTTGAAATGTTTTTCGCCTTTTTCATAAATTTTCTGTTCTGAAGCATCCTTAATTTTCGTAGTTCATTTTACTATCTGGATTTAGCAGCGGGTATTATTTATAACACATTTTAGTTGGAGAGCTCCAGTTTACTATCCTGAAGTTTGATTCTTTCAGCGTTTTGCACCTTAACTAGTTCCCTCTAAGAGTAATGACAACACTGTAGGTGACTGCCCCGTATCTGCAACTACTTTTCATGTAACTCTTCCTTTCTTTGTATGCTGTAGAATTTCGTCCCGCACGATAAGAAAACTTCAGATTTTATCGAGAAGTATTTACTTTAATCGTGCAACTTAGTTCGTTTGAGCAGAATTCAGAATTTTGTCTCTCTGTCACAGTCCTCCATCAGATGTATGTTCTTTATGCATCTGCATGTATTTCAGACGCTGTGCAACAAAATGCAACTATTCAGTTCCTTGTTTGTGTTCACTACCACTCTTAAAAACCTCTGTTTTTAAATTTACATATAACGTCGTGTACTGTCCACATACTTGCGGTTTTTAGGGAACGAATACTGCTCATGTGATAAATCATGGTCAAGCAAAATAATTTCTCTTGAAGAATAATTTTAGCCAGTTAGTTTGAAATCTTTTTTCACGTTTTGTCCGTTTAAATTAGGAGTAAGCATTCGTTTGCTGCTGCTATTTGACTGAGGCGTTCACATCTATACAGATCGTGCAAATCGAAGTTATATTATCCAGACCTAGATTTTAGTGTCGTACTTGCTTCTGTTGCTGAGTAGTACCTGATGTCCCGTTTAATCATCTAATTCTACGTTCTGTACGCCATCTGATTCGTGTGAGACTAAACCGTTAATTATTCATGTCTTGACATCTCATTCTTTGTTCTCTTTAACGTCCATCATTTCGACGTATCAATAACTTCAAAATATGGTTACACTCTGCCGGCAGTAGTGGATGATGGCGGGTTGTGGATTTTGGCCCCTGCACCAGTACTCATTCAGGTATGGACTTTCGACCTGCTCCACAAATCGTCTTCATCCACTACTCTCGTGTAGTTTGCTGTTAAAATCCAATATATTGCTTCCCCCTACGTTCATCTGGCGAAAAGACCATGAAGGGAAAATGAGAGAGAATCGAACTGGCACTGAGGTTTACAACAGTTGTTCTACCTGGGCACCATTCGCGACTACAACACGAAAGGGAGAAATGATAGTGATACCAGGTGCTTATGTTTAAAGTGCAGGTACTTACAGAGGTCCAGTGCGGGCTGTAATTATCGTATGGTAGCGAAAAATTGTAGATACTCTAATGCGTTGATGCTGAACGGATTTAAGCAAGAAGAAAAAGTTGTTCCAATTTTGGCCACCAGGTGCTAATATGGCACTGTGAATGCAAGAAAGACGTATAGAAATGTTTCTATCTGTAAGTGATTAGGAACGGGACGTGGACAGAAAAGATAAAAAATATGAAAAAGGCATAAATTTTGATTATATTATTAATCGCCGCTTACACAGTTTGTTAAGTATGAGCACCGGAGACATCGACGAGGTGCTGACAGCTCCAGATTTGTACCTGGTGACCCGAATTGGAACAGACTTGTTTTTTTGAGCGTAAATGGGTTCTGCATTAAGGCATTAGTATATGTATGAAGTTTCGCTGCCATACAGCATACCATTAGGTGACAAGTGGATGAAGATGTAGATCTCGAAATGTTTATAATGTGAAACTGTCAGCCCGCTAAATCAGAAGTCTGTAAATCACAAATAGTTACAGTTACGATAAGCATAAGTACAGTATCCATCTATATATACATACAAAGAAGAGTTTTTTACACACTTCTGACAACGTGGGGGCGATCTGTAGTATTGTGAACACTGAATAAATTTTCAACTGCCGAGATCGCTAAAATCTTTTATGTATATACACTATATGATCAAAAGTATCCGGATACCCTCAAAAACATACGTTTTTCGTATTAGGTGCCTTGTGCTGCCACCTACTGCTAAGTACTCCATATCAGCGACCTCAGTAGTCATTCGACATCGTGAGAGAGCAGAATGGGGCGCTCTGGGGAACTCACGAGCTTCGAACGTGGTCAGGTGATTGGGTGTCACTTCTGTCATGCGTCTGTACACGAGATTTCCACACTCCTGAACATCACTAGGTCCACTGTTTCCGATATGGTAGTGAAGTGGAAAGGTGAAGGGACACGTACAGCACAAAAGCGTACAGGCCGACCTCGTCTGTTGACTGACAGAGACCGCCAACAATTGAAGAGGGTCGTAATGTGTAATAGGAAGACATCTATCCAGACCATCACATAGGAATTCCAAATTGCATCAGGATCCACTGCAAGTACTATGACAGTTAGGCGGGAGATGAGAAAACTTGGATTTCATGGTCGAGCGGCTGCTCATATGCTACACATCACGCCAGTAAATGCCAAACGACGCCTCGCTTGGTGTAAATATTGGACGATTGCACAGTGGAAAAACGTTGTGTGAGTGACGAATCACGGTACACAATGTGGCTATCCGATGGCAGGGTGTGGGTATGGCGAATGCCTGGTGAATGTCATCTGCCAGCGTGTGTAGCGCAAACAGTAAAATTCGGAGGCGGTTGTGTTATGGTGTGGTCGTGTTTTTCATGGAGGGGGCTTGCACTCCTTGTTGCTTTGCGTGGCACTATCACAGCACAGGCCTACATTGATGTTTTAAGCACCTTCTTGCTTCCCACTGTTGAAGAACAATTCGGGGATGGCGACTGCATCTTTAAACACGATCGAATGTTGTTACCAAAACATTTCTAAAATTTCTTGGCCGACTTACTTCATATTTCTACATGATCCCCTAATGAACTTTTGGGCAGGCATAGGTTATATATTTTTCAGCATACTCGATATGTAAATATATAAATAGAATAAATAAAGGAGAAACGATGTTACCAAACATCTCGAAAAGTACTTGAACGATTTACACCAAAGTTATCGGCCGATTTACGTCAGATTTCTACATTCAGATGAAACAATGAAGAAAATTAATTAAAAATTAAATGCCTAACAAATGAAATATGTCATGGTAAACTGACTGTAATTCCTATCGCAAGAATAAATTAGAGCGGTAGTAACCGTCTTGGTGATAGTACCATTAGATGTCAGTAAATCGCGGAACGAGCGAAAGAAACATGATTGGAAATTCTTATTTACTGATTAGCTGCCTTTGTTACATGCGCAACGGAACAAGGCTGGCCATGAAGAACCTACCGCCCAACATAATGGAGGCCAACATCATCGCGAGGTATGCCACAGATGAAGACGTATTCATTCCTAGGATTCCGTTGATACCCAGTGATTTAAGTATGCCCTTCAATTTAAGGCGATTGCAGTTCCCCATGCGGCTTGTATTCGATATGGGTATCAACAAGGCACAGAGCCAATCACTTTGTGTGGCGGATATTAAACGTCACGTGCAACGCCGGGCACTGCAGCTGCTAATAAGCATACACGCAAAAGCATGACTTCAGTACTTAAACCAAGCGAGATGGCACAGTGGTTAGCACATTTGACTCGCATTTGACAGTTATAAATGCGTGTCCGGCCACCCTGATTTCGTTTTTCCGTGATCTCCCTAAATTGCTCGAGCCAAATGCCAGGATAGTTCCTTTGAAAGGGCACGGCCGAACTCGTTGTCCATCGTTGAAGCTATCCGGGCTTATGCTCCGTGTCTAATGACGTCGATGTCTACGGGACATTACCCCTCTTATCATCCTTTTTCAATACTTATCCCAATTTGTTCGTACAACGCAGCACCCCACCTCGTTAATTCCAGTGGACGGCACGTTGTTGCCCCCTGGCAAAGGGTGGCAGCGCCCTCGCCACTCCCTGTTAATGGTGTTATTGGCTGTCACTTTCCCTGCTGTTGCCGACCTCCCTGGAGCGCACATGTGTAGTAAACGATGACACGGTATTCAAATAAGGACCCGGCATAAGTGAACTTTGCACACGAACAGGCGGGCGACCACACTGCTGAACCACGGAATCGCCGACGGCAAGCCGACTATAAGCTGTTCGCAATAATTTTTCAGCTTATGAGAGACACCGGTACGTCTGCAGGAATGAGTAGCCACGATGCTCGTACAGCCGGCCGCGGTGGTCTCGCGGTTCTAGGCGCGCAGTCCGGAACCGTGCGACTGCTACGGTCGCAGTTTCGAATCCTGCCTCGGGCATGGATGTGTGCGATGTCCTTAGGTTAGCTAGGTTTAAGTAGTTTTAAGTTCTAGGGGACTGATGACCTCAGAAGTTAAGTCCTATAGTGCTCAGAGCCATTTGAACCAAACATGTAAGCATTCAGTGTGGCGAGAATTATTCGCAATATGAGATGCATATTTTTTTGCGTTACTTACAGAATAACCCATAGTACGTGAAGCGAGTAGTTGAGCTGGAGATGGTTCTCTGATATTTCGGGTTTTATTTATTACCATGACCTAGGATCGCTCATTCAGGTTCCCGTGAACGAGTACTAGAATGTTTATTCCTATGAAATAGACGATGGGGACAGAATGGGAAAGGATGGATGCAAAACTCGTGACTTTCAGCTGCTCAGGGCATTGTGGTAATACAATGGCGAAAGTTCAAAATTCAGACCGAGACTCGAACCCCGATTTACTGCTTCTCGGGAGCGGTTGCTTTAACTACTTCGACCATCCGGATACGGTCCCTGACATTCTCAAATATCCAACGTCCCTCGTCCATTAAACCCCTACTCGCAAATTATTGGCTCCTGTAAGAGTTCGGATGATATTAGTACATCCGCACTGAAACAAACGTCAAGGAGGCGTCGAGCTCTTGGTGACACATTCGCATAATAACTCACCTTGAAGACTTCCTCTTTCCATTTATAAGCAGTTCTCGTTGTACAATAAAAACGGCGCTACAAAATCGAATGAATTTTCTGCGCCGCTAACTGATTCTCACATAAGCTTGCAAGATGTCTGCTAAAGATGCACACTGTTCAGAAACTTTTCACCAGAGACAACAAAATATCGCTCTATTTGAGAACTTAGATGTTGTTTGCAAGCACCATTATCCATCCAAGGACGAAACGTGAAACACGGTGCAGAAAACGGTGTGTATTTTTGACGTTGCTTGAGAAAAACATAGCCAAATAAAGGGTTAATACATGTATTCAATAGTGGCTTTAATAATAACCAATGGTTACAAATATATTACAAAAATGTACACTGTCGCTGTATTTAAAATGTACCATATTACTGATAAGAAAGTGGAACATTTTTCTGGCAAGTTTCAACTGAAACGTAAGCCTTCTCGTAAAATTGCTGTCACCAAGTGTTGTAATCCAGTATTTGCATCAATTTCTGTCACAAAATATATTTGAACTTTGGTGGAATTTATTATGGACTTTGTTAGTTGGTATATGGTATAGAACCTGTCATGCTATCTAAGTTCTCTTTTGATAATGATGAAATCCCTGTCACAAGGGAGAAAGGAATGTTCTCTGATAGGGAAGTCGTGTTCAATTTTCTCAAACCGGTTACAGTCAGTCATTGCCGATAACATTATAGGTTCAACATGATTATTGTTATGTCCTCTACAGTTGTCGGAATACATGTGTAATCCAGAGACTGATGGAGGAATGCTCTGCAAAAACTTACAGAGGAAATTCAAACTTTGTTAGGCCCTTGTTTTCCACTGCCGTATCGAGATATGTATGTGAATTATTTTTTTTTTAATGTCATGAATATAACATATATGAGCTGTCAACTGTCGCAGATACAATGTATCCTGGACAGGAATCTGTGGCATTTTGACATTTTGCATGTCGAAACTAACAGTAATTATAGGGGACTCGTCTGTCATTTTAGCTTCTACTGTAAGCTTAGTATAAAATTTATGGGCTCTTCCCTTGTGAACCAATAGCTCTCCAGTGGTACACCGCTTTGCAGCATCGTTATGGTGGGGGCTTCTCATTTTCCCCTCAGCTCTTCACATGTGCAGCAGCTGTCTACTTGAGGGTATCTGAAATGTAAATTCCTTGAAAACATCTGGGGACGCTTCTCCTTGAACAACTTATACACCACTAAAGCGTTAAGTCTGGCATCTAAAAATTTTACATCCTTGCCAATATGATGTCTTCCTTTTAGTGCAACACGTTAAGTGTGTTGCCGGTTGCTTCTCTTGTTTCAGCTGGAAGGGCTCTACTGACATACCAGAAGTGCTTCAGTCACAGACTGTAAGTCCTTATTGCACATAACAAGATTTCCGCGGCATCTTTTCTACCGTAACCAAGCATCTGTCAAGGGCTTTGTAGCATTAAAAAATTGGGCTATCCTCAAGCTAGACGTCAATGTGCTTAATTCAGTTTTGGATATTTCTTGGCTGAGGACCTTTTAGTATGTGGCAGTTGAATTTACATTCCTAAAGTAGCTTTAAAAGAATGCATGTAAAATATGAGCATCTTGATGCCAAACAGGTCAATATGCCTTGATAATCTAGTTTCCTACTATAAAGAAGGCAAGTTTGAACGGAGTTTAGGAAAAATAGATTAGATAAAACCTTCGTACCTACCCAGAATTCATTCGCATAGGGATTAAATTATCATTAGAATTTAGACTGTAACCAGTTACCGAACGAGTTGGCGCAGCAGTTAAGACACTGGACTCGCAGTCGGAAGAAGTGGAGCTCGAAACCCGCTGCGGGCATCCCGATTTAGATTTTTTCATAGTTTCCCTAAATTGTGGAAGGTGAATGCTAGCATTCTTCCTCTCCTTTCTAAAGGGACTCCGCAGAATTCAGTTCAATCCGAGCTTGGACTAGAACTCACGTTATCGCCCGTTAAGGCGTTCACAAGAAGTATTACAGTCCATTCGAAACGACTCACTACAGCGGTTGCTCCCTCTCCAGTTTTATACCGCATTCGTCTTCTGTTTCGCTTCATTTAACGGATGCTTCTGCGTTGTGATATCCGAAGCAGAAATAGACGTTTCACCGTGCACTCCTGCAGCAGTCGCGGTGGCTGTCGCTTGGCGAGTAACATAGAGATGTGTCGTTTGACGGCGCTGTCACGTATTGATGGAGTGAGAGTGCTTTGTCCAATACATGCGACTCTCACGGGGGTGAATATTTGCATATAACACTGACTGACGTCACATCCGTCATGCAAGGAAGTCTCCTAGAATAGCGCGGTGCCGGCACGTTGTAGGTTGTCGCTTGGAGTCGGCGCCATCCATTTCCACATTTGTAGCTACCTGCCAGCTGTAAGTGGTGCTTTCGTAAGAGTTCGCTTGCTGGTTTCATGGATCCATCTAAAGCTTTTCTGTACCTTTGACATTTGTACGGGTTGATTTACATTTTACTTCAGTTTTATTTTTTTCGAAAAGGAATCGGGGCAAGTTAATTTATGATACCTCCAGAACCTATGCTCTATCTCCTGAATCCAGCTACGACTTTCAATCAACATTTATTTTTCTTAAAATCCAAGTAAACATAAGCTGAACAACCAAACCAAACAAACCATACACTTTTAATGTTCGCAACGAACTGTATAATAATGTAATGACTCCTCATTCAATTCGATGTGTGACTTCTTAATTGTCTAATTCCTGTCGTTGACCTTAAGCGGCTGCATTCGCAATTGGCCAGGAGTTTCGGAGTTAATCTCAGAGTAAGTTATCGAAGAAACCTCTTTCTGTGACTCACAAAGCGGTCATGTAGTTGACTCAACAGCAGCTTCGACATCTAAAATTGAGAAACAGGTTTCTTTTTTGTCTCTATATTTCCAGCGACTGCGTTGTACCCCGACCAATGTTCGACCGCAGGGGGAAGAAATCGGCAGTAGCTTGTTCAGAGACGTCGTCGTCTCCTCCGTCACTAGTGTGCTTGATCGCTTTCACGCCCATCGGAAACTATTGGTTATGCAAATGAAGTGCAATCACTTCACTATGTGAGAACTTTCATAGTCACTTAAGTTCCATTGTAATAAGACGATATCAAAGTGCCTGTGTTATCCTGAATTACGATGCAAAGTTCCTTTGGACATGCATTCATGTCCGATGGAACTTTGCATCCTAATTCAGAATAACAGGGCACTGCAATACCCTATTTATCCGCCGATACTCGGTAAGCGGCTGTCAAGCATGTCTCACCAGTACGGGAATACAGAGTGAGTCACCTAACATTACCGCTGGATATATTTCGTAAACCACATCAAATACTGACGAATCGATTCCACAGACCGAACGTGAGGAGAGGGGCTAGTGTAATTGGTTAATACAAACCATACAAAAATGCACGGAAGTATGTTTTTTAACACAAACCTACGTTTTTTTAAATGGAACCCCGTTAGTTTTGTTAGCACATCTGAACATATAAACAAATACGTAATCAGTGCCGTTTGTTGCATTGTAAAATGTTAATTACATCCGGAGATATTATAACCTAAAGTTGACGCTTGAGTACCACTCCTCCGCTGTTCGATCGTGTGTATCGGAGAGCACCGAATTACGTAGGGATCCAAAGGGAACGGTGATGGACCTTCGGTACAGAAGAGACTGGAACAGCACATTTCGTCCACATGCTAACACCTTTTTATTGGTCTTTTTCACTGACGCACATGTACATTACCATGAGGGGTGAGGTACACGTTCGACGGGCGTTTCATAGGACGTGGAGGACGCATAAATTGGCCAGCCCGTTCTCCTGATCTTACACCTCTGGACTTCTTTCTGTGGGGTACGTTAAAGGAGAATGTGTACCGTGATGTGCCTACAACCCCAGAGGATATGAAACAACGTATTGTGGCAACCTGCGGCGACATTACACCAGATGTACCGCGGCGTGTACGACATTCATTACCCCAGAGATTGCAGTTGTGTGCAGCAAATGATGGCCACCACATTGAACATCTATTGGCCTGACATGTCGGGACACACTCTATTCCACTCCGTAATTAAAAACGGAAACCACGTGTGTACGTGTAACTCACCCCTCATGGTAATTTACATGTGCGTCAGTGAAAAAGACCAATAAAAAGGTGTTAGCATGTGGACGTAATGTGCTGGTCCAGTCTCTTCTGTACCGAAGGTCCATCACCGTTCCCTTTGGATCCCTACGTAATTCGGTGCTCTCCGATACACACGATCGAACAGCGGAGGAGTGGTACTCAAGCGTCAACTTTAGGTTACAATATCTCCGGATGTAATTAACATTTTACAATGCAACAAACGGCACTGATTACGTATTTGTTTATATGTTCAGATGTGCTAACAAAACTAACGGGGTTCCATTTAAAAAAACGTAGGTTTGTGTTAAAAAACATACTTCCGTGCATTTTTGTATGGTTTGTATTAAACAATTACACTAGCCCCTCTCCTCACGTTCGGTCTGTGGAATCGATTAGTCAGTATTTGATGTGGTTTACGAAATATATCCAGCAGTAACGTTAGGTGACTCACCCTGTATACATAATGGATGAACGAATACAGCTTGTAGACACTTGGTTGACGACACATGGACGTTTGGGTCTGGCTGTGAGTTGGGCACGCATAGCCAAACGGTAAGGCGACCACTCGTGATATCCGGATTCATGTCCCGGTCTGGCACAAATTTTCATTGTCCTCAGCCGTGCGGGATTAGCCGAGCGGTCTCAGGCGCTGCAGTCATGTACTGTGTGGCTGGTCCCGGCGGAGGTTCGAGTCCTCCCTCGGGCATGGGTGTGTGTGTTTGTCCTTAGGATAATTTAGGTTAAGTAGTGTGTAAGCTTAGGGACTGATGACCTTAACAGTTAAGTCCCATAAGATTTCACACACATTTGAACATTTTTGAACATTGTCCTCATTCCATTCTACAATTGATGATTGTCCACAATCTTAATTGCGATTACATTTGATGTATTGTAATAAGAGTTGCGTAATCACCGAGTACACACTAGATACAATGTTCACATATAATTTCTCTATCTATATCGTACGTAAAAGAGATGTATGTTATTTCCAACACATAAACTAATTTTCTGAAACTTACGTAGGCTGAAAACTGCTGACAGGACTGCGCCATAGAGGGTATTGTATACAGTTGTTGGCTGTTTGTGCTTTGAAATAAAACCCTGTTACCTTCAATACATAATTAAAAAACGGATAATACTTTTAATGAATGTCTTTTATTTCTATCGTCCTCTAAAATAACTTAGCACACTGTTGTTTTTGCTCTAATATCGTACTCAGTCGTTGGCAGCTATGGTAGACGGCGTTTTACACTCCTTATGGGTATGAGTATAAGCTGTATCAATGTGCTATCACGATATCTCACTTTCAGTTGCTATCATCGTCATCTACTTGATGTACTAGCTTTCTCATTCTCAGAGATTTTAACGCGAATCCAGAGCAATATAAATTAGCGTCTGCTGCCCGGCTATCACAACAGTTTCTAACCGGCTCACGCTGTGAGTCTTGTTTTCTTAACACGTTATGCTGAGATACGATCGACGGCTCAGCACGACCTCGTATCTTTTCTTCGTACTAGAATATTGCCTCCATGGAGGTACACTACTTCGGCAGGCACTCGTTAAAGGTAACATCGATGTCTTTATTATTATCTTCTTCTTCCTTTCTTGCTTGGCTAAAGTCTGTTTCCTTAAGTACTAAAATGGCTCTGAGCACTATGGGACTTAACTGCTGTGGTCATCAGTCCCCTAGAACGTAGAACCACTTAAACCTAACCAACCTAAGAACATCACACACATCCATGCCCGAGGCAGGATTCGAACCTGCGACCGTAGCGATCGCGCGGTTCCAGACTGTAGCGCCTAGAACCGCCCGGCCACTCCGGCCGGCCTTAAGTACAACTTAGTTTAGGTTGATATCGACATTCCATCTTTTTCTTGGACGACCCATATTTCTTTTACTAGCTGGTGATTTATTTATTACTATTTTCACAATCTTCCGTTCATCCATCCTATCGAGTTCGTTCCATGCATGTTTTCTCTGACGTACCCAC
The DNA here is from genome assembly GCF_021461395.2 of Schistocerca americana. NCBI lineage: Eukaryota > Metazoa > Arthropoda > Insecta > Orthoptera > Acrididae > Schistocerca > Schistocerca americana. Next base: position 750,606,992 of record NC_060130.1, on the reverse strand, counting down.
CCATTAATAGAGTCCAATTTACATTATTTTCTAAAGATTTCACTTTTCTTGTCTATCTCTCAGTGTCTTCCGTGGAATTCTTCGCAGAATTTTGATTTCCGTGGTTTCAAAAGACTGCTAGTTTTTGATGTTTCAGTTCTTGTCTCAGCTGTGTATGTCGTAATTGGTCTCACTGTTGTTTTGTATATTCTTACCTTTGAATATTTTCCTAAATGTTTGTTTTTCCAAATTGTATCGTTAAAAATACCTTCCACTTTGTTTGCTTTTGCTACTTGTTCTCTGACCTTCATTGTGACATTTCTAGCGCTGGACATTTCAATAACAGGATGTTTAAATGTCATTGTCTGTTGAAAAAAAAAGAGAGAGAGAGAGAAAAAAAACATTGTTCGATAGAGTGGAATTCCGTTAAATCCTCAAGTCCAGTTAAAGTTTCAATATTTCGCCTGCAATAGTTCTCCGTTTTTGCTGTTATCTTGAACGACGATGACATTTAATAGCCGTTTTATGAATTTAATAATGTCTGAACATCTGCGTATAGGTAAATATGCAGGGTGTGGAAGGAAATCAGGTTCCTTGCATCCAGTACTCACTAGCAGAAAATACCATAACCCGATTTGCCATAAACTTCGCTCAGTGGAAGAGGGGTCAAAATAAGCGAGCATCTGTCTCTGCTTTTTCCTTAGATACTCGACCGTTTCTGAGAAAATTACAGTTAAAGTATTCGAGGTCCTGTGTGTACCTTTCAACAGGTAACTAGTTTAGCCGAAGTTGTGACAAAGTGGCTAGCGTCGCAGTTTCACTGTTTTGCACCCCGTGCTCGAATCCCTATAACTGCTTTTATTTATTTATTTTTTTCACGTGTTCACCCATGTCCGTAGAAGATGATTATCTGAATGTATAAAACAACAAATCAATATGAAAAATTTGAAATTGTTTTCATTCAAATTGTTGTGCGTCTAATCAGTAATATTGGTGGTGTTGAGTACTTGTTCCTGAGAAGTGGGTTTCGGTCGACCAGCAAGTATACCTGTTTATTCCTGCAACCTGCAAGTTCAGACGTTTCTGACCTGCCCAACTGGTTCTGTCCTCTTGAGGGAATCAGTAAGGGAAACACATCATTCCAGAATTAATTTTCAAAGCGAACCGACAGCAATGGACCGTACACACAGATATTACGTGATACATGTATGACATTTATTGTGAAATCCAATTGTAACTTTACAGTTAATATGACGCCCTTGTATCCCGTAACTTGATATGGATTATTTGTGTAGTTTCCTTCTACGGGCATGGGGAGATAAATGAGGTAGAAAAAAATGAAATGAAAACTATAATCGGGTTTCAAACACGGAGCGCAAAACTGTAAAGCTGCGACGCTAGTCACTGTGCCAACGCCGCAGTTGAACTTATCGTGCTGTAAAAGGCATCTAAACTGCGTCGAAGACCTTGACTGTTATTTTCTCAGAAAATCTTATCTACGGATAAGCCGAGACACATGTTCGCTTATTTTGACCCTCTCTTCCACTGAGTGAAGTACCAAGGAAATACGATTATGGCACTTGCCATGTCCTCCTTGTCAGCAGAAATATACAGCACAGAAAGTATGAGAGCCCGACATATCGGGAATCTATCAATACTGTCGATATATCAGAAGAACCATAGCAAAACACAAACATCAATATTATATAATCGAAATAGCGATATTATATCATTATATGATGTACTGTTGCTATCTCTATTTACAATACGCCGGCTGCTGTGGTCGAGCGGTTCTAGGCGCTTCAGTCCGGAACCACGTGGCTGCTTCGGACGTAGGTTCGAATCCTGCCTCGGGCATGGATGTGTGTGATGTCCTTAGGTTAGTAAGTTTTACGTAGTTCTAAGTCTAGGGGACTGATGACCTCAGATTTTAAGTCCCATAGTGCTTAGAGCCATTTGAAGTTATTTACAATATAAGTTTTCATATAGTCATATGACTAGTCACTACACCAAACGGCTGTGGCAGAAAAAACAGTTAGCAGCTGTAGGTGCCGCTTCGTGATTCTTTACTTTCGCCAAAGCAAAGGCTTCAGTCAACAATTCTGGATGTACCTTCAAAAATACGTAAATTCAGTGTTCTAGCAGCTTTTGTATCCACATATCTCCGTCTTTACTGACTCAAAATGTACGAGGTGCATTCAAGTTCTAAGGCCTCCGATTTTCATTCTCCGGACTGGAAAGAAACAGAAACATGCACATTGTTTTAAAATGAGGCCGCGTTCATTGTCAATACGTCCCAGAGATGGTAGCACCGTACGGCAGATGCAATTTTACCGCCAGCGGCGAGAATGAGAACTGTTTTAAATACACTACTGGCCATTAAAATTGCTACACCACGAAGATGACGTTCTACAACGCGAAATTTAACCGACAGGAAGAAGATGCTGTGATATGCAAATGATTAGCTTTTCAGAGCATTCACACAAGGTTGGCGCCGGTGGCCACACCTACAACGTGCCGACATGAGGGACGTTTCCAACCGATTTCTCTTACACTAACAGCAGTTGACCGGCGTTGCCTGGGGAAACGTCTTGTGATGCCTCGTGTAAAGAGGAGAAATGCGTACCATCACGTTTCCGACTTTGATAAAGGTCGGATTGCAGCCTATCGCGATTGCGGTTTATCGTATCGCGACATTTCTGCTCGCGTAGTTCGAGATCCAATGACTGTTAGGAGAATATGGAATCGGTGGGTTCAGGAGGGTAATACGGAACGTAGTGCTGGATCCCAACGGCCTCGTATCACTAGCAGTCGAGATGACAGGCATCTTATCCGCATGGCTGTAACGGATCGTGCAGCCACGTCTCGATCCCTGAGTCGACAGATGGGGACGTTTGCAAGACAACAACCATCTGCACGAACAGCTCGGAGACCATGGCTGCGGTTACCCTTGACGCTGCATCACAGACAGGAGCGCCTGCGATGGTGCACTCAACGACGAACCTGGGTGCACGAATGGCATAACGTCGTTTTTTCAGCGAAACCAGGTTCTGTTTTCAGCATCATGATGGTCGCATCTGTGTTTGGCGACTTCGCGGTGAATGCACATTGGAATTGTGTATTCGTCATCGCCATACTGGCGTATCGCCCGACGTGATGGTATGGGGTGCCGTTGGTTACACGTCTCGGTCACCTCTTGTTCGCAATGACGGCACTTTGGACAATGGACGTTACATTTCAGATGTGTTACGACCCGTGGCTCTACCCTTCATTCGCTCCCTGAGAAACCCTACATTTCAGCAGGATAATGCACGACCGCATGCTGCGGGTCCTGTACGGGCCTTTCTGGACGCAGAAAATGTTCGACTACTGCCCTGGCCAGCATATTTTCCAGATCACTCACCAATTGAAAATGTCTGGTCAATGGTGGCCGAGCAACTGGCTCGTCACAAATTTTAATGCCAGTCACTACTCTTTATGAACTGTGGTATCGTGTTGAACTGCATGGGCAGCTGTACCTGTACACACCATCCAAGCTCTTTTTTACTCATTGCCCAGGCGTATCAAGGACGTTTTTACGGCCAGAGGTGGTTGTTCTGGGTACTGATTTCTCAGGATCTATGCACCCAAATTGCGTGAAAATGTAATCACATGTCAGTTCTAGTATAATATATTTATCCATTGAATACCCGTTTATCATCTGCATTTCTTCTTGGTGTATCAATTTTAATGGCCAGTAGTGTACTTAAAATGGCGACGTTTTCCTTACTTGAACAGCGTGCAATCATTCGTTTTCTGAATTTGGCTGGTGTGAAACCAATTGAAATTCATCGACAGTTGAAGGAGACATGTGGTGATTGTGTTATGGATGTGTCGAAAGTGCGTTCGTGGGTGCGACAGTTTAATGAAGGCAGAACATCGTGTGACTACATACCGAAACAACCTCGGGCTCGCACAAGCCGGTCTGACGACATGATCGAGAAAGTGAAGAGAATTGTTTTGGGAGATCGCCGAATGACTGTTGAACAGATCGCCTCCAGAGTTGGCATTTCTCTGTGTTCTGTGCACACAATCCTGCATGACGACCTGAAAATGCTAAAAGTGTCATCCAGGTGGGTGCCACGAATGCTGACGGACGACCACATGGCTGCCCGTGTGGCATGTTGCCAAGCAATGTTGACGCGCAACGACAGCATGAATGGGACTTTCTTTTCGTCGGTTGTGACAATGGATGAGACGTGGATGCCATTTTTCAATCCAGAAACAAAGCGCCAGTCAGCTCAATGGGAGCACACAGATTCACCGCCACCAAAAAAATTTCTGGTAACCGCCAGTGCTGAAAAAATGATGGTGTCCATGTTCTGGGACAGCGAGGGCGTAATCCTTACCCATTGCGTTCCAAAGGGCACTACGGTAACAGGTGCATCCTACGAAAATGTTTTGAAGAACAAATTCCTTCCTGCACTGCAACAAAAACGTCCGGGAAGGGCTGCGCGTGTGCTGTTTCACCAAGACAACGCACCCGCACATCGAGCTAACGTTACGCAACAGTTTCTTCGTGATAACAACTTTGAAGTGATTCCTCATGCTCCCTACACACCTGACCTGGCTCCTAGTGACTTTTGGCTTTTTCCAACAATGAAAGACACTCTCCGTGGCCGCACATTCACCAGCCGTGCTGCTATTGCCTCAGCGATTTTCCAGTGGTCAAAACAGACTCCTAAAGAAGCCTTCGCCGCTGCCATGGAATCATGGCGTCAGCGTTGTGAAAAATGTGTACGTCTGCAGGGTGATTACGTCGAGAAGTAACGCCAGTTTCATCGATTTCGGGTGAGTAGTTAATTAGAAAAAAAATCGGAGGCCTTAGAACTTGAATGCACCTCGTAGTCTATCACTTACTGAAATCCACTCCTTGTCGGTTTCTCGCAACACGCCCATCTCTTTTGGCCTTCGTGTCGTCTGGATGTTAAAACCGAAAAATAATCACAACAAAAAAGGATAGTTCTATGCTCGGTGTTGAGAATAATGATTGAGGCTTTGGATTTGCAGCACTTGTGACGCCAGCAGCAAGAGGTATATCTACAGCATAAATGCGGCAGCGTCGTAATGATATTATGACGGCAGGAGAAAACGACGGTGTTCATTAGGATCTCATTTTGTACGGTTCTTTTCTGTGGCGTTACGGAAGTATTTAAGTCATTGCCTCAGTGCTGAAAACATATTAACGATGTTGCAGTGCCATAACTGATCAGCTTTAGCTTTTATTTTCATCCTCGAATTATCTACAGCATAGTAAAAAATTAACTAATGGGTGCTGTAGCGTGCACCATATGAAGAAAATATAGCTCTTCACCCTTCCTGCGGATGTATTCCAGGAAGCTCGATGTTTGCAGTTAATTACCTCGGGCCTATATGAGAGCAAGTGCACGTGTTTCGTTATTAATGTTTCATAAACATTGTCGATTTCATAGTCAGAGCTCCAGTGTTCACAGAGCTCCAGTGTTCGGGGAATTAATATTTTCCGAATTACTTGACCATTGCTTCCATCTGAACGCCGCACACATCCTTTCTGATCGTGTGATGATTTAAATGCGCAGTTATCAAATGCATAAGCAGTTTCGTCGACATTGTTGACAAATTTTCGACACTTTTCCGTTCGTCATAAATCATGGGCTGTACGAAGGGTTTTTCCCTCTACAACTGCCGTTGGTTCTATAAAGTTCACCAATAACACAAAGTGGCTAAGCTGTTGTCTGAAAACCGTAAGTTCTCTTTATATTTTTCAGAAACTTCACGATCCTGGCGCTGTAGACCGTAGTTACGGTAGCGTCCAAAATATCCCACATTACTGCTTATTGCGCGCAGCCATCATTTTGCTACTCCGTTATGAGGAAATACGTTTAACAACCCGTTCTCTGTATTCTTTAAGATAAATGTAAGCATATACATCTACATTTTAATATAAAAATTAATTCACAAGTAACTGTACACACTTCTTGGTTGTAAGGTATGCATCAGAACATTCGTAAAATTAAAAATGATTCAAATGGCTCTAAGCACTATGGGACTTGAACGTCTGAAGTCATCAGTCCCCTAGACTTACAACTACTTAAACGTAACTAACCTAAGGACATCAAACACATCCATGCCTGAGGCAGGATTCGAACCTGAGACCGCAGTAGCAGCGAGGTTCGGGACTGAAGCGCCTAGAACCGCTCGGCCACAGCGGCCGGCGTAAAATTAAAGTTTTGTCTGAAACTGCCTTATTTCAGAGTAGTACAAGTGAGTAGGGATCGCAAGTGCAACACAAACAACACAAAATTAATTCTTCTCAGAAAGCAGTGACACGGATGCACCCGAAATTCTACACAACCACGTATTGTACATTTACTCCATAACATGTTCAAAATGATACCCATGTAGACGAAGACAGTGACACTCGACGTCTTACCGCTCTCGGAATGTTGCAAGCTCCGTTCATGTCATTCTGCACGGCTTCACAGCCATTTTCAGGTCACTGCTGCAGTTGTACTGCATTCTCAATTGCAGCACCATACACGAGCTCCTTGAGACGGCCTCAGAGATGGAAGTCCAGGGGGTTAAGATCCGGAGATCTGGTGGGGCAAGCAACTGGTCCTGCACGACTTGTGCTCTTGTTGGGATAAGCAACGCTGATAACCTCTCTTGTCTCCTCACTGAAATGTACGGGGCAGCGTCGACGATAAACCGTAAGTTGGTACGTGTAGCTAGTGGGACGTCATGAAGCAGAACACCCAACACACGTTCCAGAAACTGTCGATACACTCTGACAGTCAGGCACTGCAGAACAACATGCGGTCCGAGTAACTCATTGCCCACTATACGACACCATATGGTTACTGGAAAACGATCTTGATATCTTCATGTTGTAGTTCCGCGAGGATTCTCATTCGCTCTCATGTGCTCGTCATGAAGATTCACGGTATCTGCAGGGGTAAAGAGGCTCTCATCCTTGAACAGCACCAACGACTGAATAGCGCATCACCAGCATGGCGCTCGAGTAACCACTGACAGAAATTCATACGTCTAGGGTATCCTGCAGGTGTCAGCTCCTGTACCTTCTGCGGGTGAAACTGGTTGAATTGCTGTCTCCGAATCAAGCGCTGTACCGTTGTTTGAGGAATCCCTAAATTGGCATTTATACAGCGGTTACTTATGATCGGATATTCATCTGCCATTTCCTGGATTTCTTCAACACTCACTTCATTCAGTTGAGGCCGACTTAACGGTGGCGCACCACGAATGCCGTACTCCTTTAAACGCCTGCCCACAGCTGAGAAAGTCTGATGGTTTGGTTCTCTTCTGTTTGGAAACATTTCCATATACTGGCATCTCGCTACTCGTGCATGGCCTTCTGTGCACCGTAAGGGAGCTGCATATCCACGTACGCACTGTACGAGCACATCATCGTACGGTACATGACGACTATAGACTATGAAGTACCGCCAGAATGAGCGTACGTAGTACACCCGATGCCGCTACACTAAAACAGCACCATAGAGTACAACGGACCACACAGAAGTCGAGTGAACAAAGAAAGGTATTTCGTGCCAGAATCAACCGAATAGTGTAGAGGAGTGTACAAAGCAACATAGGTCGATATGTAGGCGAACACGAGAGACCAAAAGGCTGTACTGGCCCTGATATAATGCCTACCACAAACGCCGGCCGCTGTGGCCGAGCGGTTCTAGGAGCTTCAGTCCGAAACCGCGCTGCTGCTACGGTCGCAGGTTCAAATCCTGCCTCATGCATGGATGTGTATGATGTCCTTAGGTTAGTTAGGTTTAAGCAGTTCCAAGTCTAGGCGACTGATGATCTGAGATGTTAAGTCCCATAGTGCTCAGAGCCATTTGATCCATTTTGAACCTACCACAAACGATGTTATGCATGGTAACATGGAAATAAAGAAATTTCACCAACATTGTATTCAACATTTTACTCTTATTTTGAGGCGCATGTTACACCCACGAGGTGTGTACAGTTAGTTTCGAATCACACTGCATACTCTGCAAATGACTGACTGTACAGTACATCGCATAGAGTGCATTACGTCGCTAATAGGTATATCTGATTTACTCTACAACGTAAATGAAAAATTCGTCCACCGGCCCTGGCGGGCCCATTGGTACCGACCTATCACCGTGTCATCCTCCGCCAATAACGTTACTCTCGATGCGTAATGAATGGGAGTAGTGTCAGCACACCGCTATCCCGGCCATTCTCAGTTTTCGTGAGCTGGAGCCGCTACTACTCGACCAAGAAGCTGCTCTATTGGGATCACGAGCCTGAGTGCACCCCGTTCCAATCCTCCCACTAAGGAAAATTTCCTTGCAGTACCGGGAATCGAACTCTGGTCCTCCGGATGACAGTTAACCTCTTGACCACCAAGCTACGGAAGCGGCCTACTCTAGAACAGCGTGAGAAAAAATTAATTGTATACTTCCATATGCGTCGTAAAATTTTTTATCTTATTCTCATAGTCCCTTCGTGAGGTATGAAGTGGAGACTTAAATTTGTTGCGTAGTATTCTTGTATGCGAGTCCTCTAAATGTGCCCAACAAGGTCTTTTCGATAGGCTTACCTACCACTGTTTTCGCTTCACCTTTCCATTTTAAATCCGATATTTATTTGACATGTTTGTGCATTTGTAATCTATTTTTAGTATTACGTGCAGGTATTTATCGGATGTGACACTCCAGCGGTCCACCACTAATCTTGTACTGGATAGTGTCAGCATCTTTCTTTTGTTTAGACAGTGTGTCCTTCGGCGGAGTCCCTGATTTCTAAAATAATATCTCCAAAACTAAGATCGATAGACGAGTGCAACAAAGGGTATATTTATTGTGGAAGCTGTAACAATTTTGTACAGAAGTTATACAGAATTTTCTAATTAGTTCGGAACGCTGCTGACAGATGTACGCTGTGCAGTTCGTACCGCATCAGTGTGCATAATTAAACTCGTCCTCTTCAAGCAGTCTTTGCAACCACACCACAATCTTTTCGAAATTTCCTGCACTCGCAATACAGAGGTAGCGCAAACGGACCAATTCTCTTTGTAATGGCTTTGCTTTTGGTAAATTTTAGATCCGACGACGACAGAAAGATTCTGTCGAAAACGGTCTTTGTGAAGTTAAATAAAAGCGGTCTTGGCTGCAGAAGATTTTCTTATTCACTAATAACAGGTCGCTCCCACGAACATGTGCAACCTATGTAAAAATAAATACTGCACCCTCGACGGGCAAAGAGGACGATAAAACTGACATTGAACACGTTTGTCTCATTATCACTGTCGCGAGAATCCAGGTACATCTGTGACCGCTAGAGGGCGTAGACACTGTGACATATGGAGGTTTGTATCGGTACTGGTGGCGTGCACAGATGGCCGTGACGTGCGGGACACCGGGACGCACTCCCTGGCAGCCATGTGCACGGCTGTCGTATACCCAAGTTATAAGGTTGTTAGGACATAATACGGTTTTGTGAATAATGAAGATTCCTGTTTCTCCTACTTCCCATACCCAAAAGGTTATATAGTGGTGAGGGGGACATTGTGTCCAGCCCTTGAGCTTGACCCCCCCCCCCCCCCCGAGCCCCCCGCCACCCCCCCACCCCCCCGCCCCCCACTGCCCCTTCCAAACACGGCTCGCGATAAGCGGGAAATCAGGGTTTGAGTCCTGGTCGTGCACAAATTTTGATACGTCATCAACAGGTATTCTTTCAATACCTAATGCAGCTGATTATTCGCAGTTGCGACTAATACAAAGTCAGTTGCAGAAGAACGTGGAGCAGGTGATTTTTCGGATGTTGCCGTTTATTGTCATTCTTTGGAAGAGCAGCTAAGTCACATTGCTTTAATTACATGATGCGGAATGTAAAACCATAGCTACACACAGCTGAACCCTTATTAACGGAAACATCTACGAAATACTCATCAGCAGTGTGAACAAAGGGTCAGGAATAGTGGTATGATGTAAAAAGTACTTCTACATAGCACCAACTCCTAATCTAGCAATCTCGAAATTTTATGCACAAACGCGATTAAAACTTACGCAGGGCGAATTGGGAGGAGGCGTGAGATTCTGAGCGGTAATTTACGATTATGCCATTAGCGTAGTCGAAACCAAAAAGTGGAATCCGCGAACAAACGCTCATGTCAGGAAAAGCTAAACGAGCAGCGGCGGATTCGCACGAAAAAGTGATAAACAATGTCTGCGCGCTTTTCTCGCACCTCCGCTTTGATGTTATCCGTTAAATGAGCGCCGTGTTTAAGCCGGAGCGTTTGGGCCGGGCGCTTAATAGTTGAATTGCAGGCGGTCGGTACGGAGTGCGCTGTGTTTTTACAGCATTAATTTACTTCTTTAGCGGTCCACACCACTTTTACGTCTAAGGAGCTACATTCACGCGGTGTTCATAAGGAGAAGCATTATGCGGCGCACAGCGTCCTAGTTGTACGCGGCGCCGGCTTCCGTGTAAAAAAGGCAATTTAAGCAGAAGAGACGGTAGCACGCCGGCGCCCGGCCCAGTTACGATCCTACGGGGCGCTGTCTCATTAAGCGACGCCACTTAGCCTGCAACTTATGCAATACATTTATAATTAAGCAGTATCTCACGCGCCTTCTCCTCTTTACCTCCCCCGCCTTCGCAAATTTCCGAGTGGGTGCCGCTAAATATTCCAGGCTCGCCGGCTTTGCACCTTTTCGTCCTTTACCGTCAGCTGCATTAAGACGACTTTCTGTCAGAGTCGGCGAAGTTGATTTTCAGTAGCGGTAACGGCATTTACACGAAGCACGGGTCCGCTCGCTTAATGGATGCAATGGCGCCCGGTTTTAGACCGCTCTCGATGACAGGGTGCCGTAAGGCCGGCATTTTTTGTTCGGCTCGTAAGCGTTGGAAAATAAATTGGCCGTTTCTGTCGCTTCTGGGCGAAACTGCAGAAAAGATGTGTAGGGGTACTGCGTTAGTGACTAGCAGTGAGATGTCAGAACCGCCCGCTCTTATACCGATGGAAATAAAATATTAATGACGCGTTACTGTCCATTTCTCGATCGCTGGCTTTCCCAGATTTACCATCCTTATTTTTTCAAACACTCCAGACGAATGCCAGAATTATTTTTGTACTTCCAGTCCTTCTGCCTTCTCTAGCAACTCGCATTAACCCACGACAGACCACTGCTACCGTCTTAATGTGCTGTTCAAGTTCTGGGCACAAAGTTGCCACAATTTTCCGATATTCAGTGGCGTGGATGGTTCTGTTGCCCTGTAGGTGTGTCTTAGGAGTACGCACTGCCTTCATGTTTGCAAAAACGTTCTATTCCGTCCGTTCTTCGGTACATTCATACAAATCGATTTCGCAGTCCCAATTAAGTCCGTCATTGCTGCTGATGGGCCGGCCGTAGTCGCCGAGCGGTTCTAGGCGCTACAGTCTGGAACCGCGCGACCGCTACGGTCGCAGGTTCGAATCCTGCCTCGGGCATGGATGTGTGTGACGTCCTTAGGTTAGTTAGGTTTAAGTAGTTCTAAGTTCTAGGCGACTGATGACCACAGCAGTTGAGTCCCATAGTGCTCAGAGCCATTTGAACCATTTTTTTTTTTTTTGCTGCTAATGAACTAGCTTTCTTTTCTACTAATATAAAGATTTTCCAATATGTAAGAATATGAGAGCAGTCAGTTCCTAGAACTCGTGTCTGGCTGCTGACTGTCTCTGTAGAGTAATCTGCACTCTTCAGGATTGATAAGTGGTTCATTGTATGAACGTGAGGTGATGTGGTTACACGTACGATGCCGCATATTCTTCATCTGTCACAACTCATTCACAGCATAGGGTATTCACCCCATAAATTTCGCGTGTACAACGGATTGTGTTAAAGTTCTGGATTCGTATTACGTATGATTGTGTTGGAGTCTGTTCTATACATTTTCCTTGATGTCTTATAATCATTACAGTCGAATTATAGCATAGTTTCGTGCATAGTATTTGTCAAATCCGAGTTACGGCTGTAATATGCGGCAACACTGGTATACTAAAAGTCTCCTTTGTATATAATCTGATATCTTCTTCTGCTAATAATGTAATTGAATTTTGACATATTGAGAACTTAAAAGGAGAGATCTGTGTTTTACCTGGGGAAAAACTTTCAATAGCCAATATCTCATAACTTAGTCATTGTTGCTGAGAACCGTTTCGACAGTTGTAACTGTCATCTTCTGATCTTCAAAAATTTTTTTCTTATAGTGCATTCTGCATTGCGAGTTAGTACCTCAAGCCTTATTGTTACTGTAGTGAATAAAATACAGCACATTATACACAGGTCTGTCGACAATAAAATCATTTACAGTTAAAAAACACCTTGTTCATATGGGCATGTTCGCATACATAGCTCTGACAAAAGCTTGTTAACTCTGAAAACACACTCTGTGGGCGCTACGTATGCGAACATGCCCATGTGTACAAGATAATTTTTAATTGGAAATGGTTTTATTGTCAACAAACCCGTATGTCGTGCGTTGTATTTTTTGTCAACATGGCACGAGGTACTAACTCACAGTGGCATACGTTTTATAACAAAAATTTTTGTAGACCAGAAGATAACAGTTACAGCTGTCGAAACCGGTTGTCAACAAAAGACAACTCAATGCAATTTTGGCTATTGAAAGTTTGTTTTAAAATAATCTTAGGTCGTTTATGAACTCGATATGAATGTATCGCAGCGATACAGTGGCCGTTGACGCTAAGTTAATCGGACGAAAACAATTTTCATTTTGCTAGGGGATGTGATCATTCACTAACATTGGCGAACCGACAGCCCAAAAAGAGTCAAGGCACATTTAACATCCTCCTACACACATCTCGTGAATTAACAATGTTGATCAAATGAGGGAGAATAAAGCTCATACAGAAGTTTATCTGCAGTCAGTATTCCTATGAACCATTCGCGAATGGTACAGAAAACGGGAAAATAATAATGCCACACGTAGCACCCTCCACTGCACATCGTAACGTGTCATGCGGAGATGTAGATGTCCTAGTTTAAATGTAGATGTCCCAGTTTAAATGCTAGGCTTCTTTGTAGTGGCGTATTAAATAAGAAGTTTAGACAACGTTAATGATATTTCTCCCGTCTATATCGTATATTAAGCCCACCAATGCCCTGGCTGCAATCATGCAGGACTGTGATACGCTCTGGAACCTTGCTCATTCTGCATCGTTTCGCATCATCGTCAATAACAACTAAAAAAGCAAGGACAACTGTCTTCGCTGAACAGAAGACGCATTTGCCAATGCTTTAATCATAACTGGCAAAGTAGGCGTTAAAATTCGACAGAATGAGAAAGGCTAATTCACCGTAGATGATTTGAGAGCACATTCCATATGTCAGTAGGCTTTCCATAGAACTGATGTTGTAAGATAGGGAATACATCGGAATACAAGCTATTCCAAACATAATGTTTTGTACGTGATTCTCTATGTCACATCCTACACGTTTACGCTTAACACAGAAAACTGAAGGACGAAATAGAGAAGATTCGAAGAAGTGCAGAGAGTTTCGCTACAGGTTTAAAAAGTGCGAAAACGTTAGAGAGATTCCCTTCAGTAGCAGACGTAACAAAAGAGGCGTTGCGCGTCTCTGTGTGGTTCACAATTAAAGTTGCAACAGAGTACTTTCCTAGAAGAGTGAATCAACTTATTGCTGCTTCCTGGTATGTATCTCTCGAAATAACCATGAAGGTAAAAGTAGAGCACCATTCACTGTTGGAACAGGAAGTGGTGGGGGGAGGGACTACGGGGAGCGACAGTAATACAGAAATACACTACTGGCCATTAAAATTGCTACAGTAAGAAGAAATGCAGACGATAAATGGGTATTCATTGGACAAATATATTATACTAGAACTGACATGTGATTACATTTTCATGCAATTTGGGTGCATAGATCCTGAGAAATCAGTACCCAAAACAACCACCTCTGGCCGTAATAACGGCCTTGATACGCCTGGGCATTGAGTCAAACAGAGCTTGGATGGCGTGTACAGGTACAGCTGCCCATGCAGGTTCAACACGATACCACAGTTAATCAAGAGTAGTGACTGGCGTATTGTGACGAGCCAGTTGCTCGGCCACCATTGACCAGACATTTTCAACTAGTGAGAGTTCTGGAGAATGTGCTGGCCAGGGCTGCAGTCGAAAATTTTCTGTATCCAGAAAGGCCCGTACAGGACCTGCAACATGCGGTCGTGCATTATCGTGCTGAAATGTATGGTTTCGCAGGGATCGAATGAAGGGTAGAGCCACGGTCGTAATACATCTTAAATGTAACGTCCACTGTTCAAAGTGCCGTCAATGCGAAAAAGAGGTGACCGAGACGTGTGGCCAGTGGCACCCCATACCATCACGTCGGGTGATACGCCAGTATGGCGATGACGAATACACGCTTCCAATGTGCGTTCACCGCGATGTCGCCAAACACAGATGCGACCATCATGATGCTATAAACAGAACCTGGATTCATCCGAAAAAGTGACGTTTTGCCATCCGTGCACCCAGGTTCGTCGTTGAGTACATCTTCGCAGGCTCTCCTGTCTGTGATGCAGCGTCAAGGGTAACCGCAGCCATGGTCTCCGAGCTGATAGTCCATGCTGCTGCAAACGTCGTCGAACTGTTCGTGCAGATGGTTGTTGTCTTGCAAACGTCCCCATCTGTTGACTCAGGGATCGAGACGTGGCTGCACGATCCGTTACAGTCATGCGGATAAGATGCCTTGTCATTTCGAATGCTAGTGATACGAGGCCATTGGGATCCAGCACGGCGTTCCGTATTACCCTCCTGAACCCACCGATTCCATATTCTGCTAACAGTCCTTGGGTCTCGACCAACGCGAGCAGCAATGTCGCGATACGATAAACCGAAATCGTGACAGGCTACAATCCGACCTTTATCAAAGTCGGAAACGTTATGGTACCCATTTCTCCTCCTTACACGAGGCATCACAACAGCGTTTCACCAGGCAACGCCGGTCAACTGCTGTTTGTGTATGAGAAATCGGTTGGAAACTTTCCTCATGTCACGACGTTGTAGATGTCGCCACCGGCGCCAACCTTGTGTGAATGCTCTGAAAAGCTAATCATTTGCATATCACAGCATATTCTTCCTGTCGTTTAAATTTCGCGTTTGTAGCACGTCATCTTCGTGGTGTAGCAATTTTAATGGCCAGTAGTGTACACTCCAGCTTGCGGGATGTACATGTTGAATTGTTTCTCCTCTTCATGAGATACTGACTCGTACACACCAATGCTGTACTACGGAAATAATTTTGATTTGCAGATGCGACTAATGGCTCATCTCTATGCTAACGTCTTTCGAATTCAATATTTCTTCCTCGTCAACATTAGAAATTACAGTTGTATTTTATTGCACAGAAGCGCCTTTCAGAAGATAATTTTTGTCGTTTATGGTAGAAACTAAGTTGTTAAGGATGTTTGTTGCTTCAGGACTATCGTTAAACATCTGCTGCTTGTACCATGTAGCACGAAGGAAAGAGTATTGTGCAAGAGTCCAGCTTTTATAGCACAGTATGCGTTTCAAAGTTAGTTGCCATGAGCTCGCTTTCTAGGCCTTTTATATCTTCTATACTATAACGGAATTGCAAATATGATGTTTAGCAACAACCGGTGAGTTGGTCCTCGTTAAAAAAGAAAAAGAAAAATTGTAACACGATATTCTGTTTACGCAGGTGTTAAGACATATATCTGTGTAATACATACAACCGTAAAGCTTTTTAAAAGTGGTGCACTTCGAAGTTGAATACGGCTGTAAAAGCGAAATATGTTATATTACTTCCCCCATTTCGGTCCGACAGACATACATCAGCGCTGGAGGCAATCCTTCTGTATGGAACAGGCAGGCAAATAGATGCAACAGCGCTGTACGCGCATGCAATCTCCGTTCAATACTACAGAGCTGTGTTCAGAGGCGACTATGCTAATGAAACATCACTGCAGCAGCATGTAGCGCGCAGCTATGCCGGCAATGGATTCCCGGCTGTGGGATGCCGGTCATCCAAGTTGTCTTACGCAGTTTGTACCACAGGTCCGGGAGCCGGAAAACGAGCTCCATCATTCGGTTATCGAACAACATGCGTAAGCAGAGGAAGACATAGCCTTTATTTTACAACAGTCAGACAGGGACCCTGAAGACGATGTGGAGGCGGTCATCGAAAGCTTGGGACGAATTTGACGCGGAGAGTCAACTGAGCATTATATATCCGTAGTCTCCGAGACATAAAAATTTACACAGCGAAAGAACAGTGGTATTGGCAGAGCAGTCTCCGTCTGAGAGCCGCAACACAATATCAAATGCCATAAATGAAGCGGTATGATACCAACAGATATGAGTTTTACTTTGAAGTAAGTTTTAGATGGGTCGCTTGTTACACATAAATGTGCGTAGTAGCATATGGGAAATATCATCCCTGAGACACATTAAGGAACTAGATTTTATGCCATAAAAAATATTTCATCAAAGGCTAAAATTTTTTGTCATCATATCGCCGGTCTCGAAAATTTTATTTCACCCGTCTCTCCCAACGTTTTGCTCGCTAAGGTAGAAATATTAGTGTCTGACATGGCACTGATATCGCAAGCGTCAGAGGTGAAGCACCTGCTCCGATTAACACTGATAAGTGTGGGAATCTGTCGCGTCTTCGACGATGGAACTATCCCGACGTTCATCCGAAGCTTTTCCGGAGAACCATAGAAAACCTAAACCGAGGAAATCAGGCTATGATAAACTCCATTCATCCCGAATGCACGTCCAGTGTCTTAACCGCTACACAATCTCAGTGGATTTTTTCTTTCATTGTATGTGTGACACCGAGAATGATTCTCGTCTCTTGGGGGCCGCCTGCAGTGAATTAACTAATAAATCGCCTGTGGCGAGCAAACGAAACAAGTTCATCACGAAACGGTGAACAGCTAAGTAAACATGATATTTTTTGATATCTTCGTCCGTTGCACATCTTTTGTCCTCCCTTTGATAAAAAAGAGAAAAGATCAAGTGTCTTCGCCACGTACTTAGCAGCAATTTGTTGATCTGAGTGTTAAAATACACGAATGTACTTGTCTCATGGGAAGTGAACTGAGAATTAAGGAGCGTTGTTTCTGCTGAGGGTTGTCAAATGGTTCAAATGGCTCTGAGCACTATGGGACTTAACTTCTGAGATCATCAGTCCCCGAGAACTTAGAACTACTTAAACCTAACTAACCTAAGGACATCACACACATGCATGCCCGAGGCAGGATTCGAACCTGCGACCGTAGCAGTCGCGCGGTTCCAGACTGTAGCACCTAGAACCGCTCGGCCACTCCGGCCGGCGGTTGTCAAATAATTTATTTTTTATTTATTGAAGTTGCAACTTCGAGTAATACTTTTCATCAAAAAAGCAGCTACAAGCATACTAAAATATATTGCATAAGTCGATTCACAAAAATAATATTTTGTTCTACGTAACACGTAAAAACTGAATAACCCTGTATTAACGGTACTTACAAGTCTCAAATACACGTATCCATTCCGATAAATACAGCTGTTAGTTCAAACATCAAGCGAGTACGAACGGTGTCATACGTCATATCCTTCACAAATGATCACAAAAATAGAAAAAATCGTGACAGAAACATTTCTTAAATTCATATGGTCCTTTGTGACATTTGGGTAACAAATGTGACAGATAAACCCTATAGAAACAACATGATGCTATTGTTACAAAGATAGTGAGCAAAGTCAGTGTCGAACACTGCTCATAATTTCTCGCCAATGTAACCAGACGAAGATTATTACGGTGTTTAAAACTGACAAAGTGGTAAAATAATAAAATCATCATAAAAGTGTGCTACAGCATTAAGTCACAAGAAATCACTTACGGCAACCTTAAGATGTAAATTTTCTAAAGTAAATAAAAAATAATTTGACCACCATAGTCGGAAAGAACTATGTTCAAAAATTATAGGAACGTTGTGGACCCATCCGACATTAAATTATGTGAACTGAGAATTCTTTGTAGAAATACTACAAACAGACGACCACATATAGCGTCAAATCTAAAAGTTCCTTTCCCCTCATCTATGCCTTATCTATGGAATATTATTTACAATGAAACTGATTTTGGAATATTGCTGTTCAACCTTCAGACGCCAGTTGCTGTGACAGAGCAATTTTGTAAAGACGTCAAAATCCGTCATTGGATAAACGAAACGAAATCCAGGACCCCTGTATTCAGAGAACGGAGTTGAAAAACATATCAGTCGACATATGAGATAACACGTGAAAAAACTCACAACGACGTCTATTCAAACAACATGGTTTGGTAGTCGTCCTGGCAAAAACTTGCTTAATCGGCCAACACTCTCTCTTAAACTAAATCCATTAAAACCTGCTGTAAGGTTTCTGGTTCCAATCTTGCCCAGGCACATGTTTTTAATGTGTCAGGAAGTTCCAAACAAGCGCATACTTCGCAGCAAAGTGAAATACTCATTCTATAAACAATCTCTAGTCTGTGGCTAAGCTATTTATCCGAGATATCCGTTCCAGCAGTAATGGTCCACTGCGGTTTGTAGTAGACCTTCTGTGAAGCTCACGAAGTAGGTAAAAGGTACTAGCGGAACTGAAACCGCGAGGACGGGTCTTGAATCGTCTTCCGGTATGATACACAAATGTAATTAGTCATGAAGTTTCAAAGCGGTGTACTCCGCGCTGCAGGGTGAAAGATTAATTCTCTCTCTCTCTTTTTTTTTTTTTTTTTTGCGTAGTCTAAGGATAGTCATGTTCCATGGTGATATACCACTATTCGAAAGAGTTGATGGTGTCACAACGAATATCAGCATCATGTCTAGAACAGATCACTGTACAAAGAAAAGCTATTGGTGGCTAGTTTCGGACTTCAGAGTCGGAATTTTCAGCGTACTAATATCGCAGCGAAGGGACGATGCAGGCGAATAGGGATTTTATTTAAGGCTGCACTCAGGTGCGCGAGGATCAGAACGTGTTAAATGATAGTTCAGACGCAAAGCTACATACGACTGCTATAAGATACGGCGAGTGTGCATCGGAGACAACGTTTTCGTCAGAAGTGCCCCAGGGAACTGTGACGAGACCGCGCTTGTTTTCTATATACGTAAACGATCTGGCGGAAAGGGAGAGTAGCAACATGCGACTGTTTGCTGATGAGACTTTTAGTGTATGGAACTGTGTCGTTTTTAAGTGACCAGGAGCGCACTGGGTGACTTGGACATAATTTCTGTTTGGTGAGATATAAGATAACTTGCTCCGAACGGGTAAAAGTTGTAAACTAATGAACATGGGTAGCGAAATCAGTCCTGTAATTTTCAAATACAATATCAGTGGTATGATGCTTGTTACAGTAACGTCAAGTAAATATCTACGCTTAACGTACCAAAGCGAGATCAAATGGAACGAGCACATAAGATAGGTTGAATGGAAGACGGAGAGTTGAATTCGGTTTATTGGGAGTGTTCGAGGAGACATGAGAGTATCTATAAAGGAGACCGCTTGCAGAATATGGAATGACTAGTACCAGGCCAAGGTACTCTTTCCATGCACCGCATGGCGTCTTGCGATGTGTTCAAAAATGGCTCTAAGCACTACAGGACTGAGGTCATCACTCCCCTAGACTTAGAACTACTTAAACCTAACTAACCTAAGGACATCACACACATCCATGCCTGAGGCAGGATTCGAACCTGCGACCGTAGCAGCAGCGCGGTTCCGGACTGAAGCGCCTAGAACCGCTCGTTCACAACGGCTGGCTCTCGCGATGTGTGTAAGTCGATGTAGATGTACGGCATATCTTTGTTTTCCCATTGTGAAGAATATTACCGTAACTACCCGGAGGTAGCTGTAATATTGCTGACGACAGTAGTGTTTCGCAGAACTTTAGAATGAACTGCAGGCCAGCTGTATACACAATGGCGAACGTCAGTATTCTTATAGCAGTGTTGTACTTTTTCTTTCCTCTGTACTCCTCAGCCCACTCCAGGACTTCATAGAAGTAAAAGTAAAAATATTTGCACACGGAAGTACTCTTTTGTTGCAAGGGTCCCTGCGCTGAGGCGCGTTCTGCGCATCTCACAGCACAGCTTCACAGCGGAGCGCAGTAGCCGCACTGGAGCGCCCAGTGTTTCTATGCTTGGTGTGATCAGAATACATGGCCACTACCGCGGCAGTTTTGCAGCGAAGCGACAACGCTTACACCGACCTTGTTGACCCAACACGGAAGGGCTCGGCGCTTATCTCGCAGGAAACTGGACCGAGTTCGCAGGCTCCAGAGCACTTTGGCATGAGTTTTATAACTTCGTCGGAAGGTGTTACAGCGCTTTCTTGCCTGCTTATAATCCTTATTGCCTCGTCACTCACTGGATAACTGTTTTCATTTCACTGTATTCTGGGAATACATGTTTGCAGATTAACTTTATTTATTGTTTTTTAACTTAAATATAGGCATACACGATTGTTTTAAAATGGCGCACTTCTCTGATTTAGCTGCACTATTGTAAACCACGCTCGAATAATTTCTTCTTCTCGATCCTAGGAACATTTGTGAAACTTGCAAAAATCCAACGAATCGGATTCTTATTACTGTGATGAAAATCAGTCCCTGATTTGTACACTTTCCATACATTTTCCACTTCGTTGTCCATCGTTTATACAATATTCATTGCAACAGCTTGCATTTGAAGGACATCGTTGTTTCAGTTTAAACAATTCCTATCCCTCCACGACCCCTATACAAGCATTTTTGCAAAGAATTGCACCTCGAAACTACTGAGGTTGAGCTCTAAGTAAGTATTACTTCTTTACAGACATTTGCCTGCCACTGTTGGTGCCAAAACAAAAACAGAATGGTAACAAATGAGGGTATTAATACTGAGTTTTGACGCAGCTGATTTCACAAGATTATATCTTTTACACCAATGAATGGAGTGACTTGAGGGAACATTTTAACTTGTCTATGAGGACAAAGTTTTTATTTTCAAAAGAAGCATCCGATTTGACAGTCGCATGTCTTTTACATGCATGCACGTAAAACAATTTTAGTGCACCAGGGCTGTATATACAGCGTGATCCAAAAATCCGTCGACATTTGAACATTCGTTGCTGCGTGGAATAATGCAGGTAGAGAGGTAAAAATTGACACACATGCTTTAAATGACACGGGATTTTATTGGAACAAAAAAAGTGCACAAAATGACCAACAGACGACGCTCCATATGATACAAAAGCAATAATTAGCATAACAGTTGTTGTTTAACAAAGACGACGTTCTTTGTAATAAATGCTTAGCCTGTCGACCATCATTCACCACCAATACTTGCAGCCGAGAGACAATGTTGTGAACAGCACTGTACAGCATGGTGAGAAATTGCCGTCGGATGTTGTCTTTTACCATCCCTAATGAGATCGGACGATCGTGGTAGACCAATAGTCACATGGATGGAGGGCTGGGGACCTGGGAGGCCAAGCCCGACGGACTTGGCGGGTCAGCTCGCGATCGTCACCAAACGATGTGCGCAAGAAATCTTTCTCTCATGTAGCAATATGGGGTGAAGCACCATTCTGCATAAAAGCCTTACCTTCCAGCGGGGTTTGCAGGGCTGATCTGACTCCTTCTCTAACTACAATTTTATACACGATTCTGATGAGGCGTCAGAGACGTGTCGCTATCCAGCGCCATCTGTTAGCCAGTTTTAACACTCGTTTTTGGTTTCAATGAAACCTCATGTCATTTCAGGTATGAATGTTAATTTTTACCTCCGTACCTACATTATTCCGTGAGTTAGTGCATTTTGGAATGTTAACGGACTGTATGTGATTTTCCAAAAGCTTCAAACGTTAAACGAATAGCTGATGTTTCGAACACAGTTTATAAAATTCTTACTGAGTGACAGGGCTGACTAGTTAAGTCATTGGACGCGCATTCGCGATTACAGACGGGAAACTTCATGTGCGTTCATAGCTTTGTAAGTGTCCGTGGTTTCCCTTAATAGATTAGTTAAAACCAGGGATGGTTCCGGGGAAAAAGACATGGCCGATTTCCTTTCTTCCCTTGTGAAATTACCGAGCGAGGTGGCGCAGTGGTTAGCACACTGGACTCGCATTCGGGAGGACGACGGTTCAATCCCGTCTCCGGCCATCCTGATTTAGGTTTTCCGTGATTTCCCTAAATCGCTTCAGGCAAATGCCGGGATGGTTCCTTTGAAAGGGCACGGCCGATTTCCTTCCCCATCCTTCCCTCTCCCGAGCTTGCGCTCCGTCTCTAATGACCTCGTTGTTCAAATGGTTCAAATGGCTCTGAGCACTATGGGACTCAACTGCTGAGGTCATTAGTCCCCTAGAACTTAGAACTAGTTAAACCTAACTAACCTAAGGACATCACAAACATCCATGCCCGAGGCAGGATTCGAACCTGCGACCGTAGCGGTCTTGCGGTTCCAGACTGCAGCGCCTTTAAACCTCGTTGTCGACGGGACGTTAAACACTAATATCTTCCTCCTCCTCCTTGTGAAATTCCCTATGGAAGAAGACTCTTTAATCAACTCGAATATAAATTAGCATAAACTCTCATCCATACCAGGTTTTTCAGCTACTGCAACCTCATCTGTGCTTCTGAAGAAAGGTTTTGTGTTTCACAAGATCACTTACAGTGTCCTGATGCTCAAAAATATCTTAGTCTGTTCACGTACTTTCATGACGTAAACATCTGAGGAATGACTGTCGGAGGCCCATTGCGAATTAGAAGAAATGAGAGACCGTCAACGCTAGGGACAGAAGTCTGTTGTTAAATTGTAGATTGTTGTCGTCGTCGTCGTCATCGTCATCGACACCATCTTGACCATCCAAAGCGACCACTAAGGATTGGTTGGAATCCGCGCTTACTGAATGAGGGGAGCAATTGCCACTTGGCTTTATAACACTCTCTGTTCCCAAAGTGTGGACGGAACTGCAGTTGCGGACGCGCATGTAATTATCAGTGTTTTTGCACGTGTGGACAAACTCCGAGAGGAAGATAACCCCCCTTGTCTCTCTGGATGGACTCGCAAGAATTTATGTCGGCGCTTCAGTCAGTTATTCAGTGGTTATGGCTGTGAAAAAGCTGTATTTCTGCCACGCCAAAGATAAATCGCCATAGCGGTAGCGCTGCTGCTGACAGGCCCTGTCTGTGCAGTTACTTTTTTATTATTATTGAGAAATGGTCTTCGGACTGGCACCTATACGGAAGCACATTTATTTTATTTTAGCGCGATGGGAGAGATTGTGCGGACATAACATCCCTGACATCAGTATCTATTACGACGTCAAAACAGTAGTCACAAATACAGGCTTGCAGTTGCGGAACGCATTTTAATCACTGTCATCGCTTTTCAATTTTATGTTCATGAAGGAAGCGCAATATCTTCGCTATTAAGGCAAATATATAACTGAAGAGATAAAAAATCAAAAGGTGAGTAAATCCACACAAAGACACGACATCGTGTAAATTCAGTTTCATACGAGTAAGCCGAGGAAAGTAATGCAATGTCTAACACACTGGACTTGAAGAGAATGCCGCGAAACAGACACGGCTGATTTCTTTCCATATTGTAGCCCTATTCGCGGTTGTGCTCAGTTTCTAATGGTATAGTCACTCACTTGACGATAAACGCTGATGTTCCACCTTTTTTCAAATATGTACAGGTCACTGAGTGATAGAGCCAACACCACTGCTATAGCTCTTAGACACAAACTGTGGAAACTTTTAGTATCTAAATTGGCACATATTCAGTTTAAGTACTTTGTTCGTGGGACGAATGGAATTCGTTTGGTAATAGTGTTACACTATGTTAAGAAAACCGCCTACAAGTAGTGGTTAATTTTTTTTTCATTGTAAGCAAATAAATTTCATTTACTTGTTTAAAATCTTCGTCAGTGGTCGATTTACTGTAAAAGTTCGTTGTAAGTAATTCTGTGACTTTATACTAGCAGTCTAGTAACAATTGGTGGACAATAATCTAGCTGTTCGGTGCTTACGTGCGCGAATCACGTTTTACTGGTGTTCCTTTTGCATTATCATATATGTGTTTCACATGGAGATCTATAAATCGGTGATCGGTTTATCTCTCTGTTGTCAGCACTGCAGCGTCTATCGCACGTGTAAATTAGTTAAAAGTGACCTGCAATTTCCCAACTTACACGTTCGCTGGTGACAAAGGAGGGAAAACATTTGGTCAAAAGAAAGAAAATACGTAGCAGTCCGTTTTTATTCACTGTACAGAGTAGCTGCGAAGTATCGTTACATAAACGAATATATAGTATTTTCATTCTGTCGCTTATGGGTCACGTCAAATTGTCTGAAGGAGTTTTTAGTTCAGCATGTCTAAAGGTGGCCAAATTATATAGCCAATTCAGTCGCTAGGGCTGGCCGTGCGTGCGTAGTGTATATAAAAGCATTGAACTAGAACGCTACTAACCTATGCGCGTAACAGTAAAAGCAGCGGCAGCGCTCTGTAGATAATCAAGAAGAACGTATTTTGCGCTTAGCACGCTGCGCTGCGTTTTATGACTGCGGCCGGCGACCAGGCGCGTTTTGCCTATCGCAGAATCCGCACTGATTCTGCCTCGCTGGCTTCGTCGCTAATACGAAGCAGCTTCTCGCTCTACGCAGACTCTCAGAGAACTGTTCTGTCTCCTTATACTCCAAACTACTTGTACGCCATTTTCTGTTGTTACAATATACTAATTGGAACAAGAAATTTAAAATTGAACTCTTTCAAAGATTTATCCGATCCGAGAACAGTCACGAAGTTGCTTCTACTGAATGGAATCTGAAATGATCATCCTCTGACTCTAGGTGATACACTGCCGGGAAAAAAAATAGTTTACCTGGAGAGACGACGTCAGTTTTGATCCGATGATGTCAAATGCCACCTGAGGAATAGCAAATAAACTGATAATAGTTTCAAGCCGGCCGCTGTGGTCGAGAGGTTCTAGACGCTTCAGTCCGGAACCATGCGACTGCTTCGGTCGCAGGTTCGAATCCTGCCTCGGGCATGGATGTGTGTGATGTCCTTAGGTTAGTTAGGTTTAAGTAGTTCTATGGGACTGATGACCTCAGATGTTAAGACCCATAGTCCTTAGAGCCATTTGAACCATTTGATAATAGTTTCAACGTCGTCCGCCAACAGATAGCGTAATGGCATAGCTACTAGTGCGCCACCTGTGACACAGCCTGAAGGCTCAATGTGGTCCATACCTGTGAAGCAAGCAGCAATCATGCCATGGAGACGCACTTGACCTTACTACAGCCAACCGAGTGAGTCTGAAAGGGGTCAAATTCTGACCTTCCGAGTGGCAGGATCGTCCTTTCGGGGAACTGCCACATAAGCTGGACGTTTGCGTCAGTTGTTCAGCTGCGCAGGATTAGTCGAGCGGTCTAAGGCGCTGCAGTCATGGACTGTGCGGCTGCTCCCGGCGGAAGTTCGAGTTCTCCCTCGGGCATGGGTGTGTGTGTTTGTCCTTAGGATAATTTAGGTTAAGTAGCGTGTAAGCTTAGGGACTGATGACCTCAGCAGTTAAGTCCCATAAGATTTCACACACATTTGAACATTTTCAGTTGTTCAACGGTGCAGGTATCAGTGGTCACGTGAGTATTCTCACACTTATAGATGAGGTTCTGGATGTTCATGCAGTACAGACCCCGCCAAGATAGTCGTATTCTAAGGGCAGCAGTGGTAGATCGTATAGCTACCACAGCACAGATAAGAGCGCTTGTGAGTCCAGATGTGTCAGGAGAAACTGTTGCTAACTGGTTATTAGCAATGAGACTACGGGAACGCTAACCTCTGGTCTGTCTTCCACTCGCGCCACGACATCAACGGGCACGGCTCGACTACTGCCCTCAGAGGGACACTTGTAATATGGACTGGCTTAAAAAAATGGTTCAAATGGCTCTGAGCACTATGGGACTTAACATCTGTGGTCATCAGTCCCCTAGAACTTAGAACTACTTAAACCTAACTACCCTAATGACATCACACATCCATGCCCGAGGCAGGATTCGAACCTGCGACCGTAGCGGTCACGCGGTTCCAGACTGAAGCACCTAGAACCGCACGGCCACACCGGCCGGTCTGACTGGCTTACCTCGGTCCTCATTGATGAAAGCAGATTCTGCCTGCACAAAAATTACAGTCGTTTGTACGTACGACATAGACCTGGTGAGCGCTGTCTCGTAGACTACATTCGTCCAAGACACACTGGTCACACCCCACACCTTATGGTTTGGGGTGCGAGAAGCTACAACTCTCATTTCATTTTGGTGTTTCTGGAGGGGAAGATAACAAGCGTTCGGTGCGTGCACAATGTTTTTAGACCAGTTCTTTTGCCGTTCTTGTAGCAGCTAGATGATGTGTATTATTCCAACAGGATAAAGCTCGCCCATAAGCAGCCCGTGAAACTCAATGCTCCCTGCAAGACGTGCAGCAACTTCTCTGGCCATCACGATTCCCGTATTTGCCTGCAATCGAGCACCTGCGGGATATGATGGGACGAGAAGTGACTCTTGCGACTCGTCAAGCAACAGTTCTTAGATAACCACGTGAACAAGTCGAGCAGGCCTGACATAAGGTATCAGAGGACAGTATTCGCCATCTGTACAATAAACTGGATGCCAGAGTCAGCGCCTTTCCATCTGTGGGTCTTCCAGCATTGGTCGACATCTGGTACTGCAGAACCGCCTCATACTACTGATCTGTAAGCGTAATCATTTCATGTACTCCATGGGTACCATTGCAACAAGAAATCTTGAGTGAATTGGAAACCGCTAAAAGGGTGTACTAATTTTTTCTGGGCAGTGTACTACCTTCGGAACCTGTATTTCCTGCCGACAAGCAAAGAGACAAATGGCTTGCGGGTAGTAGGTGTCCAGACACGAATCGATCACATACCAGATTAAGAAGCGGCTGACTTATAAATCGGTCGCCATGAGTGTTTGCTTTTAGGTGAATTTACACAGTCGCCTAGGCAAATCTCAGGCTGGTTCTCCATCTCCACCTCAGAAGCACGTCACATGAACAGTTAAAATAGCGATATCCCTACGCTCAAAATAAAACTTACATACTTCAGACAGATGATGTACACGGCCTTCCTCCCTTGAGTTATTTGACGATTGTGTCTCAAGGAAGAGCATTCAGTCCCAAAAAGAAGAAGCAAAAAACATTGTGACTGGGTGATTTCTCAGATTAGTGGACCCTGTCACAAACGGTAGAAACTAAAAATCCTGAGTGTAAAGAAGAAGATACGATAGATTCACGCCGTAGCCTGCCAAAGGCAGAATACTACAGCCTGAGGTTACTAACATGCATTAGCAAGCTGGAGCTCGATTCCCAATCCGAATGGTGAACAAATTCTTCTTCAGTACTATTTAAATCCCAAGGAGAAGGGAGATGGCTTTATGAAGTTTCTGACCTTCAGACAATAAGCTAATCTTCGGGACTAGATGCCAATACTGTATCCATTGACACACTGAGTGTATACGATGGCAGTCCATTTGTCGGGTGATGGAGTTAAACTCGGCAATAACCTCTGTGCTACTGCAGAGGCGTAGTCTCTGTCATGGTATCGGTTTTCACTTACACTGTATGACCATACAGAACGACACAAGTCATTCTACTATGACGATACAGATGCGTATTTTCACTTGATAATAGATCGAAAGGAAGCAACGAAAAACCAATATCTTGTCCAGATCTGCGATGGGAACGCTCATATTGCTTGTAACGCTTCATGAATGAGTTATGATCTGACAATAAATTTGAGTATATCATATGGAAACACTTGTGGATTGACAGGGCGCTGGGGACGAGTGATTAGACACGCATTTTCGTCTGTGTTTAATTTCACAAGTCGAGCACTCAAATTTAGATTTTCCGCGATTTACTTAAATTACTTCAGGCAAATTTCAACATTATTTCTTTCTATAGGCTCCCGTCTATTTTCTTCCTAATCTTTACAAACTGTGTTTATTGATCATGCCGTTGATCTACAGCGTTCCTTCCTCCTGCCGGACTAAGCACGACATTGTGACAGGCACACCTGTTGACGCTCTTTCTTGTTCTTTACCATTCTTATGTTTATTCTTGTCTTGTTGTCCGAATATGAAACCACATACCTACTAAATCTACGAACTACACAGTAATGACTTGCTAATTTTACATGTGTTATTACATGCGACGGCCTTTCCTCGGTGACAGCTAAATTACAATACTACGTATTAGTTTACACACGTATAATTACTATAGTGTTGAGAAATGCCTTATTTCGTATTGCTACTTCTTAATTACTAGCAACCAACATTATAACAGATGACACGAATGTGGTACAATCATTACGTAAAATTTCTGTCAGATTATGATCATAGTTACCTGCAACTATATTTCATTATACATTGGTACGCAAAACTTAAAACTACTGTAGCAAAGGAGAGAATGTAACTAAAAAAATACGCAATAAGGCGAACAGATATTTCACTTTTTTTCACTTTTATTCAAAGACAATAATTACACTGAATTCGCCGCGATCTATGACAGGTCCCCGAACATTAAAGAAGGCAGGACATGCTTTTTAATAGGGAACGTGATCACCACGGTCGGCAGTGGACGCTCTGCAACATACTCCCATGTTGGCCACAATGTTGGTAAGGAGTTCTTGTGGTAGGCCGTTCCACTTTTCGTCTCCCAAACGCGTCCCAAGCGCGAATCGGAGTGCCACCTCTTGTATGTCCGGGGGACCGTCATGAATTGCGCTGACGTCAGTGTAATTGTTGTCTTTGAGTAAAAGTGTCATTTCTGTTCATCTCGTTACGTATTTCTTGCAATTACCTTTCGTACTATACTGCAGCAGTTCTTTCTAAATATGGTCCAAGTTTCATCAAGCTATGTTACTTGACAGTGATACACCTTTCGAAAGTTACTTTCGTCCATACGTTTTGCAGAACAGTGCATTTACCTATTTCTTGTGTACAATTGAGGAATTATTTTTAATATCTGTAACTTACCGTCACAAGTTAGCAAAATTTTTGCTGTATTAACAATTTTAAAGTTTTGTATATGAAGCTCGTCTACAGAGAAAAGAGATATGCGGATCAGTCAGTCCCTTACCCATCGCAAAGTGGTTTGCACGGCGAGGAATTTCACACTGACTTGTTTGTTGGTACTGTCCAAGAGGGTATGATATGTTGTAGACTTTCTCCAACCCGTCTCAGGCATTTGTTTTGTGTGGATAACTGTGTTGATGGTTTATGCAGTTAGTAATGAGTTCACGTTTTTAGTATTGGAAATCATGGTATGAAGAAATTGGAGGGGGGGGGGGCGTTTGAGGATGTCTGCATGTGGCCTACTCCTCTCGAATAGCAGCATGGAAGAAGCAAGACTTCAGAGCTATTATTATTTATCGTGTCAAAAGTACAGAGATATATATATATATATATATATATATATATATATATATATATATATATATAAGTATTGATATAATTTTAAACAAAAGAAAGCCAAAAATTGGACACTTCAAGTGCATTTGGTGTAGCTCTCATAAGGTCTTGCATGGTGCAGGTGGTTGGTGATGAGGAACACTGAAGGAAATGGCTATTAGGCTGCTCAACGCCACAGTGGCAAAGAACTGAGCCCACAGACAAACCCCAAGACCGCGACTGGTCTTGCATCTCGTTGTGTTTGATCGTAATCTATTGAGAGACCTCCATTTTGACCACTTCTCCGAATGTCCAAGGGCAAGTTCTTCCTTTGGAGCCGACCATTCTCCCAAATACCGACATTCGTCCCACCATCGCTTGATCTTTGCCACATGTGGATTCTCGATGAGAGCCTCAGTAGTTTTCAAGAAGTTCTTTCTTGATTTCAGCCTAGGATGTGCGGGCTGGCGACCATATAGGTGATGGGCTTCCTTCGTTGTGGCCTTACTTTTCTCATATCTCGCAGCTACCTCACGTCTGATTTCAGGAGGAGCTATGCCAGCGAGCCAATGGAGTTTGTCCACAGGAGTAGGTCTTAAGCAACCCACGATAATCCGGCAAGACTCATTTAGAGCCACATCTACGTTCTTGGCATGAGTGGACTTGTACCATACCGAACATGACTATTCAGAGCTGATCTAGATGAATGTGCGTAAGAGCATTTCAGCTGCAGTCGTCTTGTGTTCACTGTAACATCTTATGTTACGCAGCAAAAGTCTACATCCCGACCTGTGTTAGTATAAATTGCTACTGTAATGTCGTAGAAACCACGAATTGTTCACGCTGTCATCGGCTAGCGTTGGCCTTGTAGCGTACTTAGTGACGATATCAGTCGAACT
The DNA here is from genome assembly GCF_021461395.2 of Schistocerca americana. Taxonomy (NCBI): domain Eukaryota; kingdom Metazoa; phylum Arthropoda; class Insecta; order Orthoptera; family Acrididae; genus Schistocerca; species Schistocerca americana. The sequence goes on along the minus strand of NC_060130.1, from coordinate 750,576,562 downwards.
ACTCGCCTAACGTTATCTTCAGTTGCGTGGAGTACCCATTGTTTCCCAATCTGCCTGGAAAATGCATGTTCGCAATCTAACCTCGTAGCGCTGAGGTTCAGAATACTTCCGATACCGTTGTTTTTTTTTTTTTAATATTTTCTTACCGTACCAGCCAGGCACGGGCAAATCACCATGCACAATTTTATCACTCTCTCTCTCTCTGTTTGTTGTGTGTGTGTGTGTTTTGCGTGCACATACATGGGCACGTGTTCGTATGGTAGTACTCCATGGAATGGGATCGCGTCTGTTTGTCTTTAATTTCCTAGTGAGTTCCGCTGCAATTATTACACAGTAAGCCGTTTTGTTATTTATTCAACATCACACCATCTGTAAACTAAATGTCGCATGAACTTAATCTCAGGTAGCTATCAATGACACGAAATCGCCAATACGTATCCAATCAACAAAATGAAGAAATGTTCAGATGAAACGTGTACTGTCGTCTGGGGGTGAAAATTTGAAGCACGAAACTGGTAACTACACTGCTCTCCCTCAAAGCTGGAACACCCAGACAGAATGGCCCTCTCGGGACCTTAGTCGCAGAGTATGCAGACCAGTGTCGCAACGTAGCTCTGAAACAAAGTGAAAAAATTTAAAATGCGTTCCCCACAGCGGTGCACTACTAAAAACTTTCCGTCAGCCCACAGCGAACTACAAAACGACATTGTTGGCTTTTCTTAGCATTACTGTGATGTTGCGCAAGACTTGCACGTCAGTGTCATGAATATGCGCATATGCTTCAATCCCGCGCGTATACTCCTATCGCAGCCACGTTTGCACTCAGTGAATAGTCGCGTTCAGTTTGATTCTTCGTACTGTTTGCATCGGCAGCTGCAGCCGCTCTAGGGAGATAGTTCGATAACGCGTCACTCAAAGGCCCATCTGCCTCCTGCTGCGTGCTCGTTGACCGCCAGCCAAGTTGCATAAGCAAAAATGGAAGAAAGAAGGAAGTTGGTATGTTTATGCGAAGCTACTGGGAAGGTTTTGTAACATTTGCTCCTGTCGCTGTATCTCTACTATGCCGTGCCTATATTCCCTGTTGCCATTTTCTTAGCTAGTACACTACTGGCCATTAAAATTGCTACACCAAGAAGAAATGCAGATGATAAACGGGTATTCATTGGACAAATATATTATACTAGAACTAACATATGATTACATTTTCACGCAATCTGGGCGCATAGATCCTGAGAAATCAGTACCCAGAACAACCACCTCTGGCCGTAATAACGGCCTTGATACGCCTAAGCATTGAATGAAACAGAGCTTGGATGGCGTGTACAGGTACAGCTACCCATGCAGCTTCAACACGATTCCACCAGTTGCTCGGCCACCATTGACCACACGTTTTCAATTGGTGAGAGATCTGGAGAATGTGCTGGCCAGGGCAGCAGTTGAACATTTTCTGTATCCAGAAAGGCCCGTACAGGACCTGCAACATGCGGTCGTGCATTATCCTGCTGAAATGTAGGGTTTCGCAGGGATCGAATGAAGGGTAGAGCCACGGGTCGTAACACATCTGAAATTTAGCGTCCACTGTTCAAAGTTCCGTCAATGCGAAAAAGAGGTGACCGAGACGTGTGGCCAATGGCACCCCATACCATCACGCTGCGTGATACGCCAGTGAGGCGATGACGAATACACGCTTCCAATGTGCGTTCACCGCGATGACGCATCATGATGCTGTAAACAGAACCTGAATTCATCCGAAAAAATGACGTTTTGCCATTCGTGCACCCCGGCTCGTTGCTGAGTACTCAATCGCAGGTGCTCCTGTCTGTGATACAGCCATGGTCTCCGAGCTGATAGTCCATGTTGCTGCAAACGTCGTCGAACTGTTCGTGCAGATGGTTGTTGTCTTGCAAACGTCCCATCTATCGACTCGGGGATCGAGACGTGGCTGCACGATCCGTTACAGCCATGCGGATAAGACGCCTGTCATCTCGACTGCTAGTGATACGAGGCCGTTGGGATCCAGCACGGCGTTCCGTATTACCCTCCTGAACCCACCGATTCCATATTCTGCTAACAGTCATTGGATCTCGACCAACGCGAGCAGCAATATCGCGTTACGATAAACCGCAATCGCGATAGGCTACAATCCGACCTTTATCAAAGTCGGAAACGTGATGGTACGCATTTCTCCTCCTTACACGAGGCATCACAACAACGTTTCACCAGGCAACGCCGGTCAACTGCTGTTTGTGTATGAGAAAGCGGTTGGAAGCTTTCCTCATGTCAGCACGTTGTAGGTGTCGCCACCGGCGCCAACCTTGCGTGAATGCTCGGAAAAGCTAATCATTTGCATATCACAGCATCTTCTTCCAGTCGGATAAATTTCGCGTCTGTAGCACGTCATCTTCGTGATGTAGCAATTTTAATGGCCAGTAGTGTAGTAGTAGTAGTAGAAGGAGAAGAAGAAGGAAAAAATATTCATTACTGTGCACTCTGACTTTGTTTCTAAATTACGCTGCTGCAGCTTTCCTATCTGTAATAACATTTTACGGTGTATCACGGAGTTCAAATGGGTCAAATGGCTCTGAGCACTATGGGACTTAACATCTATGGTCATCAGTCTCCTAGAACTAAGAACTACTTAAACCTAACTAACCTGAGGACACCACACAACACCCAGTGATCACGAGGCAGAGAAAATCCTTGACCCCGCCGGGAATCGAACCTGGGAACCCAGGCGTGGGAAGCGAGAACGCTACCGCACAACCACGAGCTGCGGACTATATCACGGAGTGAACTTGAGTTTACTCTAAAAGCAATCTGTCAATGCTTTTTCGTTACGCATCACATTTTTCTACAGATGAACTTTCTATATTAAGTTGTACCGTATTTTACACAAAAAATAACGTACTTGTTTCGATTACTATATTTTTTACCGTATTACGTACTGGTCAGTAAATTGGAAGCAGTTAATCTTTTTTAAAATGACTATAATTCATAACATGTGACTGCATAACTATAGAAGTTGAACTAATAGTCGAAACACTGCAAGAAATGCTTGCTTGAACATAAATACAGATGCCAGCGAAATCTGCAGGTTCGCTGTTGTAATTGGCCACGAACGGCAACTTTGCAGTGTCCTCAATACATTGCAAGTATCAGTCGTGGTCAGAACAGTGTTCTGTGTAGTTGTAACTGCATTATGTGGGTGCTCAGTGCATCCGAACGTGGGTAAATTGTTTGTGCTCGTATGGTGGCTGCCTCCGTAACGAACGAAGCCGAAGTGTTTGGTTTTTCAAGACGCACCGATCGAAGACTTCTACCGCATGCAAATGGCTCCGAGCACTATGGGACTTAACATCTGAGGTCATCAGTCCCCTAGAACTTAAACCTGACTAACCTAAGGACTTCACACACATCCATGCCCGAGGCAGGATTCGAACCTGCGACCGTAGCAGTCGCGCGGTTCCGGATTGAAGCGCCTACAACCGTTCGGCCACACTGGCCGGCTTATCGCATACAGGAAAGTGGAAAAACATCATCCGATAAGTCACAACTCGGACGACAGTGTGTGTTGAGTAATCATGACGGATAGTCAATGAAGAGGATTATGACGAAAAAGTATAGCTAGTGCAAGAGAAATGTTTTACAAGACCAGGAGTGTCTTCTGTGGTTCATTGCACAAACAGTGAATATTCCGGAAGTGTTTTCTATGGAGTCTTTCCCCATATGTTAGACATAGACACTGCATTAAACAGATGATTATGCTTAGAGGCTTTTAATTTGTGGATTTCTAGAAATAGGGAAGGTTTGAAATGGATAGATAAAATAAGGAATGTGGTTGTTTTCAACTGGCGAATGGGAAAATAAAAATTCCGGAAACAGATATGCGGAAGAAAAGAAATTGGCTAGGATACTGGATGAGAAGGAATGATGACTGGGTAGAGAATCAGAGGAAGAAGAAGATACAGCCAATTGACGACATCTAGACAAAAGCACAAATTTCGAATATAGAAAGGATGGCAGGAAATTGGAAGGACTGTGAATGCTGAACTTGTAATGATGAACGCGCCTAATCAGCACAACGCATCATTATCGTACACACGCAGCTCACATAAAATTTCAAGCCAGATAGTGGTTTCCCTCGAAGGCACAATGTAATCCTCCCACTTTCCTTTGAGGAACATGAGAGAGAAATGTTCAAATGTGTGTGAATTCCTAAGGGACCATACTGCTGAGGTCATCGGTCCCTAGGCTTACACAATACTTAAACTAACTTATGCTAAGAACAACACACCCATGTCCGAGGGGAGGACTCGAACCTCCGGTGGGAGGGGCCACACAATCCGTGGCATGGCGCCTCAAACCGTGCGACCACTCGGCGCGGCCACATGAGCTCACACATTTTTGTGCTGTATGATACATGCTCCAAACGTGACTGCATTGATATTATAGAATTCTGGCAGTAAACAGCCGGTAATCAGACGAGAACACAAAAACACGTCCATGCCAGTTAAACTCTTTCCTCTCGTTTTACGAACTGTTACAAGCGGAGACGAGCGCAGTAACCGGAAATTTCATGAGCATTCTCGTATGGCGCTCATCCAGCTGTTTCTAGAATCACTTTCCACAAGGAACTGTGATACGGCGTACGGCTATGCACAGTGAATGCCGTTTTCTCTTAAGTACAGAGCATAATTCAACGTTCCAGCCCCGAGAACAGTTGCGTTCTCTATATTTTTCCCATTTTGTTTTGCTCACTCCCTGCTGCTGCAGGATATGCTACTTTTGCACAGCAGTCCGTTGTGTGATTGGTATAAAGTAGCACAGCCTGGCTTTTTATTGTTCGTATACGTTACACCAGAGGAGCGTTCCCGGAACATTTTTGCGCTTAAAAATCCGTTTGTCAATGTTTGTAAACTGAGAAAAGGTTAAAAGTGGAGAGTCCTTCAGAACATTGTACATTAAAAAAATTCTCTAAAATTGTTAATCGCTAAAGAGGATTAAGGTGTTTAATCTGTAGTCTTGCATTTGCATCCCGGTGCTGTTATGGCGGATTTAATGGGCGACGAGGAGGGCGGCGGTCTTTCTTTATCGCTTTTTTGCCAGCGAAGGTGCACACGTAATAAGCGGGCTCGCATTTACTTAATACGCGCTGTAACTCACGCCCCACTGCACGCCAGCACTTACCAATTGCATTAATAATGAGAGCTTACCCGCACGCGCGTCACGCCTCTATTAGCTGGCCGCCAAACTTTTCGCGATCTGCGCTTCCAGAGGCCACGGGAATTTGCAGGACGCGCTTTAATAAGATTTGGCGAAATAGATACGAGGCTTGTATGGTACCGGCGCGTGTTGCTGCATTCAGCCTGTGCACGTTCCCGTGTAAAGAGAACCTCAACCGGTAGTCAACTGCAGGAGTTATAAACCCACTTGAAATACGCTGAATTCTGAAATATCATATGATCAGTAAAATTAAGCTTGGTGGTGTCATGGTATTCTCGTCTCACTGAGGACGATGGCCCAGCAGCAAACGTTGAGGTGGAAATCGAAAGGTGTCGATTTTGAGTCCTTATCCCGCATTTCTGGTTTATATTTTGCTTGTTTTCTGCGATTAAAGCGAGTGGAAAACTAGAATGACTCAGGAATGGTGCAGGATAACATCCGCCCACAAGTTGCCAAGGTTGTTTCGAGTACGCTTTAGAAGGTTCGCTGGGAAGTCCTTAAACGTCCTACATACAGTCCTGATCTATGCCCATGAGATTTCCATGTTTTTGCAGCCATGAAGGAAGCCATGGGTTAGCAGAGCGCGCTATCGCGCTGCTTCCTGGACTCGGGTAGACGCGCCGCCCCGCATCGAACGACTAGGGTCGGTGTTCTGGCCAGCCTGGATGTGGTTTTTAGGCGGTTTTCCACATCCCCCTAGGTGAATACCGGGCTTGACCCCACGTCTCACCTCAGCTACACGAGTCGCAGACGTCTGAACACTTTCGCACTATCCCATGGATTACACTAGTCGCAGACAGTTGGGGTGGCGGCAGGAAGGGCTTCCGGCCACCCCTTCAACTAACATTGCCACATCCGATTAACCATGCCGACCCTGCGTATCCGCGTGACAAACTGCACAAGCAAAAGAAAGAAAGAAAGAAAGAAGAAAGACATGCATGGCCATCGATTTGCTTCAGACGAGAAGGTGCATGCCTGTGTAAAATCATGGTTCCGTGGGCAACCGCAGACATTTTCTATGAAGGGTTTGACCGTCTTGTCTCACAGCAGAATACATGTATTAACAGTTATGGCGATTACTTTTGAAATTATAAAGTTTCCTTACTTTTTTTCTATCTGTCTCGTTTTCATTTGACTGCTCCTTAGACATAAGAATCGCTAGGCTGAGAAACAAGTCTTCATACAGAGAATTTGAGAAGTTCGAACATAGAATTGGGAGAAAGTACTTAAAATCTCATAAAATAAAACACTATGGAAACCTGGGATGAATGTCATTAATAGTTAGATTGAAAAACAGAGAAAAAGTATCAGTAAAAAGACTGGCCTGTATCCATATACTGCGAAGGAACGACAGATGACTGACAAAAATGATCGTGAGAAATGATTTTGTTACTGCTAGGACAGAATCGCCTACGAACAGAAAATCAAGGATTAGAAATGTAATCAGTGTTGTCAATACGTACTCGTGGAGAGTGAAATAGAGAAACGTTCACACCAAGTAAACGCTTTTTATTCAAGTGACGGTCATTGGATACTGAAGTAAACATATTCCAAAAAATGCCTCTGAGCACTATGGGACAACGTCTAAGGTCATCAGTCTCCTAGAACTTAGAACTACTTAAACCTAACTAACATAAGGACATCACACACATCCATGACCGAGGCAGGATTCGAACCTGCGACCGTAACGGTCGCGCGGTTCCAGACTGTAGCGCCTAGAACCGCTCGGCCACACCGGCCGGCTAAACATATTCCAAATCATGCCTATGATCGCATCTTTGGGGTATTTTTGTGCTTGTATTCTGGACGGCTCGATATCCGTATGGAAATTCAACTTGTACCTACCTCCTGATAATCAGGCTAGTGTCATAGAAAGACACTGAATACTTCCCACATTGAGATAATGGTGTACTTAGATGGTTCTGCCCATTGCACAACTCTTATCTTATCGAGGCGCCGGTAGTTTCATCGTTCCGTTCCATTATTGTTGCTTCTATTATTGCACTCGACTGTCGTAACGAGCGTAATTCTAGTTGTAAATTCCTTTATTGTGTAGATTCGAAGTTAGACGACTTTCTAGTAGCTTACAAAACGAACAGATGTCGTGTGGCTTCCAAACCGATGGAAGCCTTTCATTTAACGCCACTTAGGCAGCTTACATGTTACTTTCACAGCTTGTAAATTGTTAGACAGCAACTATTGAAGTTCACGAATTGACAGGAAGACAATGTAATCTGCAGCATTATCAAATGGTTCATATGATGGAACTTAGAAAACTACAATTTTTTATGTCTAAAACTTTCTCTCATTTCGTACATTGCTGAACATGGAGTCATTGTCAATTCACCCAGTATTGAGAAGAGTTTATTATGCCAGTTGTATGTGCATGAACTCTTATTGCCAACGAGCAATTCTAACACGCCTGAACTTGCATTCCGAAGGATTCGTAACAAGTCTCTGTGATTCCATTTTGATTTAGGTCTCCCACAAGCTATTTTAATCAGTTCTTCACTACGGAATTTTCGTTTCATGTTTTCCCGTACGAGCTACTTTTGTGGCGCAACACTTCACACACGGGCATTGTATTCGGAACGAGTTGGGCTTGAAGTCCCATTCGGACATTTTGATTTTGTTCGTCGTCGTTTTGCTAAATCATTTAAGGCTAATACCGGAATAGGTCGAGGCTTCGTCATTTTGCTTTCACAACTACTTTACAACTGCGGTATTTTCGCCTTTTCATAATGACCTCGAATTCGACATAATCTCAAACAGTAACAAAACTGAGCTACTTTATATACATCCTTGCGTTTATTTCTTCTTATGGTTACCACACGAAAAAGGACTTATTTCTGTCTCTGTCTTTTCTAGGATGAAATGTATTGTTGACGTTTATCTGAAAGAGACGAAACTGTGCCTGGTCTCGAGGAGGGTCAAGAAAGCATTATCTTGCTGAAGTAAGGCCGTCCTCACATGGGACGAGCCAGCTAACGTTGACGTGGACGCGGACGGGACATCCGACATTAAAAAGACAGCGCCGTCTGCACACGGAACGAGCTGGTTAACTTGATTCGTACTCTCAGCCTCTCTGGCTCGCAAGACACAGTTTCTTTACGAAAATGGACGCGCATAAAATCCCTGTGTTAACTCTGTTAATGATTGTGGAAGAAGAGCCAAAAAAATCGCGAACAAAATGGTTCAAATGGCTCTGTGCACTATGGGACTTAACATCTGAGATCATCAGTCCCCTAGAACTTAGAACTACTTAAACCTAACTAACCTAAGGACATCACACACATTGCCGTGCGGGATTAGTCGAGCGGTCTACGGCGCTGCAGTCATGGACTGTGCGGCTGGTCCCGGCGGAGGTTCGAGTCCTCCCTCGGGCATGGGTGTGTGTTTGTCCTTAGGATAATTTAGGTTAAGTAGTGTGTAAGCTTAGGGACTGATGACCTTAGCAGTTAAGTCCCATAAGATTTCACACATATTTGAACAACACACACATCCTATGCCCGAGGCAGGATTCGAACCTGCGACCGTAGCGGTCGCGCGGTTCCAGACTGAAGCGCCTACAACCGCTCGGCCACACCGGCCAGCAAATCGTGAACATGATTCTGGACTCGTCAATGGCTTGAACAGCGAATTGCTGACACAGGAACGCTGCATAACGCTGTGCAACGATCCTAGATACAAACTAGTAGAAGTTATTCCTTAACTCAATTGAATTTTCACCCCATTTTCGGTTTTAAATTGAATATAGTTAGATATAGTGTCTAATGTCAGTTGTATACTGATTTTAGACACTGTATGTATGTCGTTGGCCTTTGCAACAAGAATTGCGACGGATACATTATTTATAACAAATGACGCCGACTTTTGAGATAATTCTCGTATTAAATGTATAAGGAAGACCCAGGATGTTTTAGAAAACAAAAGGTGAAAAAAATGCTTCGTTTTTCATCTCAGCTCTAGAAATCATGACACTATCAACTATGCTACAGCTTCGGCGTTACAACCATAGCTCTGTAAATGACATCCATTGCGTAAAGACTGTGCGTAAAAATGTTATTATTTGATATTTAGTATGTAAATTGTACCAAAAAGACACGATGTTGATAGGTTATCATTCTGTCGTAGCATCGAAGCGGTATACTTTTCTAGCACACAAGTTATAACGCTAAAAACATCAACTTCATAAAGCTTTTACGTACCAATATGTACTTTCCTCTCATTTCATTATAACAAATCGTAGCTAAAATGATGTGTTTTCTAGAGATCCTCAATTTTCTGATGCTTTAAAACAGTTTACCACGTACTTTATGAGAAAGTAAACCCACCAGGTACGAAGTTTAATGCCATAAAATATGGTGCTTCCATGTTCTGCTTGTTACGTAAAACGATGTCGCATCTCATTGGCCACGATCCTCTACAAGAGACAAAAAAACCGACACGCTAGATTATTTATTTCACGCTCCGCAGTGTATTGGTACGTGGAATTTCACGGTGTGACGTCACCAGCTTCTCGTCCACGTGCGTTTTCAAGTCCCACGGCGTAACTACGGGCCTGAAATGGTTCAGAGAGATATAGTGGAGCGAATGTCAGAACGACAGTACGCGAGTTTGAATTTCACTTCTCTCGACAATGAGTCGAGTGCGAAGGATCTGTGAGTTAAAAGAACAAAAGAGTTTAGTATAAATATCGGATCAAGGGCAGCTAAGAGACATGCGGTGTTTATAAACATGAGCCAATGAGAGCTGGCAGCGCTTGGAGTGAGTTGTGGGCGCCTTTGCAGTACACGCAGCGGCCTGGAAGAGAACGGCGCCGGGCGCCGCCCACATTGAGACCGGGACAAATGGGGAAACCGTCCGCCAACTTCAGTGCGGGTAAAAGGATTAAGCCCCATCCGCTCCAGCCGAGTGTGACCTCTGCCCAACCCCCACACACCAGCGCCATTTTCACTACGCCACCTCAGGTCTTGGCCACCGAGGAACGGTGCCCAGTCAACCGCTGGACTACTGACATTCTTTGTTATACAAAAGGATACAGACTGACTGCCACAGCCCCAGATAATAAAGGCATTCCTGAAAATTACGTGGGGCACAACCTCCCACCGTAATTTCAATATGCCACTGCTACTCTCAGGTGCTCAGTTTAACGAAATTGAAATGTGATGATATGAATTTTTTTCTGGCGCCCTTATTATTTACGTTTGAACAGCAAAATCAAAGTTTTATGAAGGAACATCTTGCGATCAGGCAGATATTGTTGTCAGTGTTCTCAAAGTCATTATTACAACAGTATCGAAAAATTGTCTCAAAGTTCTTTGAAGCGACACCGCCTCTCTTGCAATCAAATTATCTCTCTCGAAAGACAGTTTATTTAGACTACAACCGAAATACCCTGCACATTTAACTCTGTGTCAGTTAACTTCAACGTAATATTTCAAAATAGTTTTAATATTTCGCATTCCTTGATTAAAAATTATAGTTAACTGTTTCACTGTTTTAATACATCGAAGTCGCACTGAATTTAACTCTCTTACAACAAAAAATACTTATTTTAATTAATCATAAGTAACTTTTTGTCAGAGCATTAATTTAGGCCAGAATACAACAAGTGTTTCTGGATACCCTTCAGTAATTTATTTATATTACTAATCGACTTCCAATGTAAAATGCTATTTTGAGGGTACCGATTGAGTTATTGATGTTAAAACTTTTTGGATCGCGTCATGTTTGCATAATTATACGACAATGATGCGGACAAACGTCCAAGAAATTTTAAAATCTTCGACAATAGCCACGAACGTCTACGTTCTTCAACTGAGTTCTTGTTATCAGAGATGGCTGGTTGGTGCATTACACGAGAGACAATTTCTGCCACGTAACATTAATTACAAATGACGGGAAGAATATCACATTCTAAAGTCCAGTTAACTCCGCTGCAAGACCCCAACTGAGAAGCTGCTTCAATGAGAAATTTTACTCATAAACAGATACGTAAAAGAAATCGTATGGAACTGTAATTTTTCATTCCAGATCAGAGCTCTGTATTTTAGACAAGTTGCGAAAGCGAAATTCGCCGGCCGGTGTGGCCGTGCGGTCTACGTGCTTCAGTCTGGAACCGCGTGACCGCTCCGGTCGCAGGTTCGAATCCTGCCTCGGGCATGAATGTGTGTGATGTCCTTAGGTTAGTTAGGTTTAAGTAGTTCTAAGTTCTAGGGGACTAATGACCACAGATGTTAAGTACCATAGTGCTCAGAGCCATTTGAACCAAAGCGAAATTCAAGTTCGAATTCATGTGCGACATTCAGTACTGATCTTACTGCATTCACCCCAAAACCAGTCGTTGTGCATGGTAGAGGGTACTTCAGGCCGTAATGTATCTCTTCCACTTAAGTGGAAGCTGACGGACGATATGCCTCTGAACTTATTGCATTAACCCTACCCTTCTTCTTGAGTACTTCCGCTAGACATAGTAGACCTACCTCCCCTGTTGTCTTTCTAATTTTGGGTTCGTGGTAAAGAATGATTTCTTTTTTCCATAGATCATCACGTAAGATTCTTTGGCATCTCCACAACTCTCTCGTTTTGACTTAACCAGATGCTTACAAATCTATTGACGTCCCCCTGAATTCCTTCCATTTCCTCCTTTAACCTGATCTGATGAACACCCAAACATCCAACAGTATTCAAGAATGGGTACCATGAGGTTTTGTGAGTAGTATTCGTTGCAGCTGCATTGTCCCATAACTTCCTCAATACATATGAGTCGTCCATTTGTCTTCCCTGCGACTGATTTAATATCTTTGCCCTACTTTATATCACTTTATCGCGTTATGCTTAGATATTTATCAGAGACGACGGGGTCCAGTTTGCAAATCACTGGTTGTGAACTCAATTGACCGGATTTTTTTCATTCTTATGAGTGTTACATCGCATTTATCCACATTTGATTTCAGTTGGCATTCAGAACACTACGTGGATATTCTAAAGCTTTCTGATTTTCCGTTTCCAGTTACTCAGTATTTTCATGTGCACTTCGGTAACAAACAAAAGACTCTATCGACGTTTATTCATAGCCTTCGAACGGTAGACATCACTACACAGCGCAACCCGTCTTGTCCTTTGTTGTGTTTTTGTGCCTTACGCTGTGATGACGGGTTATAACGCATCTCATAATAAGAAAAACCACTTTTCTACCGAGTGTCATGTGGCTACACTTGGTTGTTACCAATATTGTAACTTTTCACTGGCTACCGTTAGCATTATGAGGACAGTATTAACCAAGAATTCTTTAAAACCATAATATGAACGCTAATTGTTACAGCGTCTCTGTTTTATGCCAGCATATTTACCGAGAAGTACAGATAGTAATTAAATAATTTCACCCCGTTAACGATTGAAACTGCGAACATAATAGCATAGTTTGGTATATTTCAATTAACACTTCGCCACAGCGAAATCGTAATAATTTGTTTGTTCACGGAGATGTGGCGCAGCACGTGCCGAAGCTCGCCCCCGGGCTAATGACGCTTCATATAATAATGATCACAGGAAGGTTTCAAAGTAATTAACTGTTAATAGTCCCAATTTTCCGTTGTAGGTATTGAATGTCCTCACTTCATATGCTACTTGTAGCTAATGGTAACGTATAAGATTGAACGTATAGTACCCGTCTTGTCTTTTTAAGATCCTCCTGTTGAAAATTACTCGTACATTTATTTTTGGGAATGTCGCAACATACCACGCAAACTATCATCCCTGACTGAAACCTTTATGACCTTTATGACAATATAACCATAAGTTTTACAGCTTTGGAGAAATCTGAGAGATAAGACACTTGAACCGAAACTAAAGTAGCATCATCATTATCATTATCCTTAGCTGATGGCTACCGTAAACTGCCGCCAGGTGTTGGAAGAAATTCGTAGATAAAGTCATTCTCTCCTACTTGTAAGACATGTGGAAAAAGACATCACCTTTGGCCGCGCGGGATTAGCCGAGCGGTCTAAGGCGCTGCAGTCATGGACTGTGCGGCTGGTCCCGGCGGAGGGTCGAGTCCTCCCTCGGGCATGGGTGTGTGTGTTTGTCCTTAGGATAATTTAGGTTAAGTAGTGTGTAAGCTTAGGGACTGATGACCATAGCAGTTAAGTCCCATAAGATTTCACACACATTTGAACATTTTTTTCATCACCTTTGCTTTGCGTACACACAAAAAATACACTTGTACACACACTAGGCTTTTAGATTTTTTGTCTGGGTCATATTGTTCTCGAATTTCTTGGTTGTAAGGTACATGGAGCAACTGGTAAGTTCCCTCACAAATATTCCCAATTAGAACTCCCTCTGCCCAAGTAACATCTCACCTGGTATTTCATCGAAAAGTCGCTTACTCTAGATTGTGTCATTATTAAACAGCCCGCACTACCCACAGGACGAAGGATATATTTTATTGGTCCCTTGCTAGGAAAATACCAAATTTCTGTATGTAACTCCTGCCTTTTGCGAATACCGAATGTCAGATAAACAACGGCATCAACTTCAGGAGAGTGTTCCCCGTACCTAAAAGAGAATAAAAGCATTTCTAAACATTTACACAAAACCCATTCAATCGTTTAGTAAGCGCGAGAGTGTCACGGATTGCTCATCCAGTGGCACAGTCCACAACAGAAGCGTTGTGCATCCCAAATAAGTTTACTGTTGAATTCCGAGGACGCTCGTTCTAAGAAGAGACAAGAAACATGTTACCATCTCGCGAAAATAACTCGATAAGTCTCATAATGGTAGAATTAAGAAAATTGGGTTTCATGAGGAGCCTTACCAAGAGAGTTTCTTCCCGCGTATCATTCGCAAACGGATCAGGGATGGAGGGAATGACAGTCGTTAAAAAGTGCCCTCCCAACGCATCACATGGTGCTTCATGGTGATGTACTGTAACATTTCTCAGGAAGCATTCCTGGGTAACCGTAAGTTGATTGTACGCCATCTTTTCCTATGACCCGAAACGTGGAGTGAAATATCACATACTTGTAAGAAGCCAGGGAAATGAGAAATTCACTCATACTTTAGGAATTCAGCACAGAGTAAGTGTGTTACGTTGTTTCTCTCTCTCTCTCTCTCTATCCCCCACCCGCAAACCCCCCCCCCCCCCCCCCCTCTCTCTCTCTCTCTCTTTTACGAACATAGAACAACTAGATTAGAAACAAAACGCAACGTCTATTGAGTTTGAGAACTTGAAAATCCTGGGTTACTCAATTCTGAACTATTTCTTTTTTTACCTCGAAAATATTATCGAAATGTGGATATAAAACCGTAACATCGTTGTATCTTTTCTCTTACCATCAATCGATATATTGAAGATCACAGACATAATACACTTAAATGTGAAGCATGATAATCGTATCTGATGTTAATAACCAAAAAATAGTATGCATATTCTCAGAACAAGCGTGGAAGTTCTTTCGTTGCTTGGCAGAACCGCCAAGCGTCACTTGTGGTCAGCCATGCTGTATGCCCACTAGCGTGGAACGACGGAGTCAGTAAGACGTAGATACCGCAGGTCACAAGTTTCACGTATGAAAAATTGTCTGTGTATTTAACGTCTAATGGTTCGACATAATAGCATACATGTTTGCTGCAGAAGACCCAAAAACATCTCGTATGAAAACGCTAAGGGATGGACGAGCTTCTCATTTGATAACGGAGAAAGTTTACAAGTAATCATTGCCCCGCGCACTGCTGAACGGGCTTTACTGTACAAAAACGATTGTGAAATGAGGATGTAGGTAGCGGGGAGAAGGTTGCAGATTACACGGCTGCACTTATACAGTACCTACCATTGTGTCCGTGTGTTGGCCTACAGGATTCTTCCATTACAGTCTGACCACCAAGTCGCACTGCCGCGTTTGCTACACCCTGTCTGCTAAGTCTGCTCTTAAGCAGTTATTTTTCATTTTTTGGAAGTATACCAATGTAGTAAACCGGTTTCTTGCCACACCACCCACTTCCACTTGGTTCAAATGGCTCTGAGCACTATGGGACTCAACTTCTGAGGTCATTGGTCCCCTAGAACTTAGAACTAGTTAAGCCTAACTAACCTAAGGACATCACACACATCCATGCCCGAGGCAGGATTCGAACCTGAGACCGTAGCGGTCTCGCGGCTCCAGACTGCAGCGCCTAGAACCGCACGGCCACTTCGGCCGGCCCACTTCCACTTGCTATGGGAAGAATGCGGTACAGCTTTCCCATTATTACAAGTAGATGCTACTAAACGAACTTAAATACTTACTGTTTTATTAAATATTGGAGACCTTCCATTCTAAATAAAATCCTTAAAAGGACATCTCTGCTGTCCACATCCCATCCAAATAAATGGAAAGAAGGGTGTAGTTTAAGGCTCTATGGTGACGAGCACCTTAGAACTAAACGCAGCACGTCCTCGAATAGGACAGGAATGAAGAAGGAAATTAACGGTGCCCTTTCTGAAGAAATACCCGGCGTTTGCCATCAGCAATTTAAGACAATCACGCAAAACGCAAATCTTGATGCCCGAAATTCGATCCCCCCCCCCCTTCCCCCGCCCGAATGAGAATCCAATCTCTGAAACCACTGTGTCACATTGCTCGTTGCGATCAAAGCGTGCGAGACAGACACTGCACACAATTTCCTCTACTTCAGAATATTCCAGAGACTGTTTTGAACATTTTATTTAGAGACGAAACTTCGCGGCAGATTAAAACTGTGCGCCAGACCGAGACTCGAACTCGGGACCTTTACCTTTCTCGGGCAAGTGCTGTACCATCTGAGCCACCAAGCACTAGTCACGACCCGTCCTCACAGCCTTCATTCCGTCAGTACCTCGTCTCCTCCCTTACAAACTTCGCAGAAGCTCTCCTGCAGACCTTGCAGAACTAGCACTCCTGGAATAAAGGATATTGCGGAGACATGGCTTAGCCACAGCCTGAGGGATCTTTCCAGAATGTTGTTCAGAGATGTTGCTACATTGCGATTTTTGACACAACAACGTTGACACACTGCGACCGCACGTCTACTACTTAAGACTGCCTGCTCACAACTGACTGATCGAAAGCTCATTTGTTATTTACAGTTGTTAGATTATGCTTCCAACGTAATTATTACGCTGTCATCGCTTATGCGCCAGGAATAAACTATTTCGGAACATTTTGGATGACAAGTGTATACTAAGCCCGTACAGCGTAACGCGCAGCGCGCCAACTTGGGAGCCGGGAATGTTAGCTAGATCCGGATCGAGTCCACGCGGCGGAATGGCAACCGTGGCTGGTCCATCTTCCAGGGTGACTTTAAGCTGTTTTTCCCCGCTCGTTTACGCAAATGCTGAGTTGGTCACCAAGTTCCCCCTCAGAAAAGGTGATACACAAACAGTTAAAATATGATCACACTCAGAACAGGGATTATACGATTCACAGAGAGGTGGCGCACACAGTTTTCCTCTCTTAGGTAACTGACGACTGCGATGGCACAAAATTATCCGCCACAAAGTTACGTACAACAAATCTGCTCAAAATGGTTCAAATGGCTCTGAGCACTATGGGACTTAGCATCTGAGGATATCAGTCCCCTAGAACTTAGAACTACTTAAACCTAACTAACCTAAGGACATCACACACATCCATGCCCGAGGTAGGATTCGAACCTGCGACCGTAGCAGTCGCGCGGTTCCGGACGGAAGCGCCTAGAACCGCTCTGCCGCCGCGGCCGGCAACAAATCTGCCAAATCTTGACTACAAGACAGTGTTAACAAGAAGAAGAATCATATTTCCCTACTCCACTCACTAATGGAACAGGAGTTACTACCAGCGTTTTTGGGGAAGTATGGAGAAGCACTGTTTCGATTAAATTCTAGATTATAGTTTCTCTTTTGGATATTTCGTATAAGGGCCATAAGTACAAGCTGAGGCAGACAAGAACGCGCATTGCAACGCAAAAAAATCAGGAAGGGAATGGCAAGAAGCAAAGTAAGATTTAAACGCTTCGCCATTAAAGCTGAGCGCTTCATTTGAAGTAGGACTGGAGAAATAAGTGGCCATTACCAGTTTAAAGAACCATTCCAGCTTTCATCTGAAGTGATTGAGGGTGATCGCGGTAAACCCAACTCAGGATGATAGGGAGGGGATGGGGGTACGTGGTGCGAAGTAGCCTTCTCCGCGCACTGTTCAGTGAGTTATAGACTACTGTGTAGCTGGACAATATACTTATTGGCTACAAATAAACTTTTTAAGTATTAATACAACAGTAAACGCTGCACATGAGATCACTATGTTGGATTTCGTACTTTATCGCTAATCGGACATTCCCACGCGTCTGTGACTGCGTGATGCATCAGTACAGATAACAGTAAAGTGGATTTTTGCAGATCAGTGTCAATGGTTTTGAAGTGCGTAGTAAGATATTTTGGCACCGCTCCCAGTCCGCCGAGAACGCCTGATTCTACTTTTACTTGTTTACCCCAGAAGCAGTTTGATTCTATTTTCAAGTCCTGGTATGTGGCATGCTTTTCCAGATGTTTCTCGACGATTCTGCTATCACTTGGGATGGAAACGTCAGTGATGCTCACATACTAAATTTTTCTCCATAACACCAACATTCTGTCTGTCAGAAGTCGGAAGACGCACAGTCATTTGGTATATTCATTTTCGACAATTTTTCTAGCTTGTGGTCCAGTCAGTTGTTGCAAATGGAAGATGGTAATTTTGACATGAGTTCCAGAGGGTCATTGCGAAAGCTCAAGACGTCGTCGATTGTTTCCTCAGTTTCTTTACAGAGTCTGCATTATGGGTCTTCTGCACTTCTCAATTGTAACTTTGATCGCTTTACTTCAAATGACTCGTCCTTGTCCAACAAAAATCAGTCCTTTACATTATTATTATTATTTCTTTCCTTTCTCAGACGTTAGGTCTGGTTAAAAATGGAAAGTGACACGGACCTTGATCAAGCGTCACTTCCTTTTAACTGTACGGTATGTTACATTGCATTTAGGAACTTTCGGGTAATTGAACATGTATCAATAATTACAGATTTCTGTAGTTGTATATAAATGTTTGGATGTAGCTGTATTGCGTTGATGTACTGGTGGATATTGTGTGGTATGACTCCTATAGTTGATAGTATAATTGGTATAATGTCAAATTTATCCTGATGCCACATGTTCTTGACTTCCTCAGCCAGTTGGATGTATTTTTCAATTTTTTCTCCTGATTGTTCTATATATTTCTTGTATTGGGTATGGATGTTTCGATTAGTTGTGTTAATTTCTTCTTTTTATTGGTGAGTATGATGTCAGGTTTGTTATGTGGTGTTGTTTTATCTGTTATAATGGTTCTGTTCCAGTATAATTTGTATTCATCATTCTCCAGTACATTTTGTGGTGCATACTTGTATGTGGGAACGTGTTGTTTTATTAGTTTATGTTGTATGGCAAGTTGTTGATGTATTATTTTTGCTACATTGTCATGTCTTCTGGGGTATTCTGTATTTGCTAGTATTGTACATCCGCTTGTGATGTGATCTACTGTTTCTATTTGTTGTTTGCAAAGTCTGCATTTATCCGTTGTGGTATTGGGATCTTTAATAATAAGCTTGCTGTTATATCTGTGTTTATTGTTTGAGCCTGTATTGCAGTCATGAATCCTTCGGTCTCACTGTATATATTGCCTTTTCTTAGCCATGGGTTGGATGTATCTTGATCAATGTGTGGCTGTGTTAGATGATACGGGTGCTTGCCATGTAGTGTTTTCTTTTTCCAATTTACTTCCATCGTATCTGTTGATGTTTTGTGATCTAAAGGGTTGTAGAAGTGGTTATGAAATTGCAGTGGTGTAGCCGATGTATTTATATGAGTTACTGCTTTGTGTATTTTGCTAGTTTCTGCTCGTTCTATAAAGAATTTTCTTAAATTATCTACCTGTCCATAATGTAGGTTTCTTATGTCGATAAATCCCCTTCCTCCTTCCTTTCTGCTTAATGTGAATCTTTCTGTTGCTGAATGTATGTGATGTATTCTATATTTGTGGCATTGTGATCGTGTAAGTGTATTGAGTGCTTCTAGGTCTGTGTTACTCCATTTCACTACTCCAAATGAGTAGGTCAATATTGGTATAGCATAAGTATTTATAGCTTTTGTCTTGTTTCTTGCTGTCAATTCTGTTTTCAGTATTTTTGTTAGTCTTTGTCTATATTTTTCTTTTAGTTCTTCTTTAATATTTGGATTATTATTATTATTATTTCTTTACTTTCTCAGACGTTAAGTCTGGTTAAAAATGGAAAGTGACGCGGACCTTGATCAAGCGTCACTTCCTTTTAACTGTATGGTATGTGTTATATTGCATTTAGGAACTTTCGGGTAATTGAACATGTATCAATAATTACAGATTTCTGTAGTTGTACATATAAGTTTGGATGTAGCTGTATTGCATTGAGGTACTGGTGGATATTGTGTGGTATGACTCCTGTAGTTGATAGTATAATTGGTATAATGTCAACTTTATCCTGATGCCACATGTCCTTGACTTCCTCAGCCAGTTGGATGTATTTTTCAATTTTTTCTCCTGTTTTCTTTTGTGTATTTGTTGTATTGGGTATGGATATTTCGA
Source organism: Schistocerca americana (assembly GCF_021461395.2). Classification (NCBI taxonomy): domain Eukaryota; kingdom Metazoa; phylum Arthropoda; class Insecta; order Orthoptera; family Acrididae; genus Schistocerca; species Schistocerca americana. The sequence goes on along the minus strand of NC_060130.1, from coordinate 750,556,706 downwards.
TTAGTTGTGTTAATTTCTTCTTTTTATTGGTGAGTATGATGTCAGGTTTGTTATGTAGTGTTGTTTTATCTGTTTTAATGGTTCTGTTATTATTATTATTATTATTATTATTATCATTATTATTATTATGTAGGATATGAAGGACCGCTTTGAGCAAAACTTAGCCGAAATATCTTTGACTAAAACCACATAAGTGTTTTACATCAAGACGGTCGTACAGTTCGTACTTTTCGTAGGAATTAGCCAGTGAAATGTTTCTCTCTGTTTTAAAATTTACTACACACGTTGTTACTTTGAAATTGCCATGAATTTCTTAAGTTAATTTTCTGAGGCAATAAAATTGGCCGGCCAATGTGGCCGAGCGGTTCTAGGCTCTTCAGTCTTGAACCACGCGAGCGCTACGGTCGCAGGTTCGAATCCTGCCTCAGGCATGGATGTGTGTGATGTCCTTAGGTTAGTTAGGTTTAAGTAGTTCTAAGTTCTAGGGGACTGATGACCTTAGATGTTATGTCCCATAGTGCTCAGAGCCATTTGAACCATTTGAATAAAATTGACGTCCTTTTGTTTTTAGGACAGCGGGCCACTCGCAGAAGTATTTTCTTGGCTTGAAATAAAAAAGCAGCGAGTGACTTACACTAAAAACGAGTCTAACATAATTTACCCTATGTCTGTAAACCGTAAGCGTTCTTGCGTTGCGGAAGCGTAACCGAACTTTTATGTTCATTACAAAACGGCTATATTGCGTTTTAAAGCAGTACGAGGCTAAAAATATCGCATGCAGCGAAATGTGAAGCCTAGTGAATACCAGTGGCTAGTCCATTCTGCGGCAGCGATTGTTGAGCAGAGCCCAACTAGCGCAGGGGGAGCCCTCCTGTCCGCAGAACAAGCGCCACATCTGCGACCATCGATCGCGTGCACTGGTCTGAATGATTAAACCCGCCAACCCCTCAAGAGCGCTCCTGTCACTGATGGGGAGCTTATGGGATGGCCGGGTCCGATATACCAAATGAGAGCCCCTACTTGTCAGGCCGGCCGACAGCTTCCGTTTGCCGGCAGCCAATCCGTGAACGCCTTCAGCAGCTGAAGCGACTGCCAGAGGACCTGCCGACGGTGGGGACATCCGCACGCTGTCCTAGGTATTCGATTCCCGTGTCAAGGCAGCGGGGTGTTCAGACTCCCTCATGGCGGCTATATCACAGCAAATATCAAGAATAACAAATCATCATTCCCACTGTAATTTTATTCGAGCATTCTCCGTCACATTCTCACAGTTCAGATGGCTCTGAGCACTACGGGACTTGACTTCTGCGGTCATCAGTCCCTTAGAACTTAGAACTACTTAAACCTTACTAACCTAAGGACATCACACACATCCATGCCCGAGGCAGGATTCGAACCTACGACCGTAGCTGTCGCGCGGTTCCAGACTGCAGCGCCTAGAACCGCTCGGCCACCCCGGCCGGCTTCTCATGGTCGTTTAGCGTTACTGACCAATTGGGTTTCCCCGGCATAAAATCTGGACCGTGTATCCCGTCTGTATTCTATCTCCAAGACGTTCGTTGAGATTCAGATACAGTAGCGAAATAATTTCGCGAATCCTAAACAAGCTACAGTTTTGACGCACACTGTCTCAGATTTGTTCAAAATGGTTCAAATGGCTCTGAGCACTATGGGACTTAACTCCTAAGGTCATCAGTCCCCTGGAACCTAGAATTACTTAAATCTAACAAACCTAAGGACATCACACACATCCATGCCCGAGGCAGGATTCGAACCTGCGACCGTAGCGGTCGCGCGGTTCCAAATTGTTGCGCCTAGAACCGCTCGGCCACTCCGGCCGGCTCAGATTTGTTGTCAGCTTCAGTGGATTATCAGGTGTTCCAAACAACGTTGCTCAGAAATACCATCTAAACCGTTACTGGAAATACAGGGTGCTCCAAAAGTCCGTTATCATTTGAAAATTCAATACTTCACGGAATAACGTAGGTAGACAGGTAAAAATTGACACACGCGTTTGAAATGACATGAGTTTTTACTGAAAGAAAAAAGTGCACAAAATGACCAAAAGATGGCGCTTCACATCACACAAAAGCAACAATTAGCATAACAATTGATGTTTAGCAAACGCGATGTTCTTTACCGTCATTCATCAACAATACTTGTAGTCGAGGGACAAAAATGGTTCAAATGGCTCTGAGCACTATGGGACTTAACATCTGAGGTCATCAGTCCCCTAGAACTTAGAACTACTTAAACCTAAGTAGCCTAAGGACATCACACACATCCATGCCCGAGGCAGGATTCGAACCTGCGACCGTAGCGATCGCGCAGTTCCGGACTGAAGCGTCTAGAACCGCTCGACCACCGCGGCCGGCGGTCGAGGGACAATGTTGGAACAACACTCTATAGCATATCAGTAAGTATGGTGAAAAATTGCCGTCATATGTTGTCTTTTAGCACCGCTAACGAGATCGGAGGATTGTGGTAGACCTGCGACTTCAGGTAACTCGACAACGAATAATCACACGGATTGAGATCTGGGGACCAGGGAGGCCACGCATGACGGACGTGGCGGCTCGGCACTCGTTCCTCACCAGACGATGTGTGCAAGAGATGTTTCTCACGTGCAGCAGTAGCAGCATTTGTGTCCGGTCGTCCACTGCGGGGGCGATCATCTAAACAACCCGTGGCTTTGTACTTCGTGATCATTTTCTTCACAGCTACACTTGTCGCAGGACCTTTACCTGTTCGAATACCCTTCTTACGGCGATAGGATCGTAAAGCTGCTGTAGCGGATTCCCCATTCTGATAGTAAAGCTTCACTAACAGAAGCCTTTTCTGTTAAAGTCAACATGCTGTGTTTACTGGCGTATCTGACTCCATCTCTCACTACAGCTCGTTTCGTACACTATTCTCATGCGGTGTCACTAATGTGTTGCTGTCCAGCACTATCTGTTGGCCGGTTTATTCACTCGCTTTTCGTTTCAATACATCCCCATATTGCTTCAGGCATATGTGTAAAATTTTTCCTCTCTACCTACATTATTCCGTGAATTAGTGCGTTTTCAAATGTTAATGGACTTTTGGGTCACTGTATACCAAAAAAGCACCTTTAGCGTGAGCAATAGGCCATATACTGTCAATCGCAGAAGCAGCTTTGAAACCTTGGCTAACTCACCGTTATATTCCAAATAACTAATGCACGTACTTATAGGAGGACAGAGGGAGGAAGGAGGGGAGAGGTTTCTCACCTCAAGTATCCGCGTTCAAGCCACCATAACCGTATCTGAAGCTCACAACTGTCTTCAATTTATAACGATATTTTATCCCTAGAGCATTGTTACTAAGTGTAACTGTAGTTTGACGTCTCTTTTGCGTCTCTTTTGAGGGCGCGATTTGTCCTAAACGAAAACAAATATATTTTTTTATTTTCCTTCGTTAGTTATTTTAAGACACATTTAGAGCAAAATTTCAGTAGGATAGTTAAATGAATACGAATTATGCATTCTTTTTTTCTCATAGTAGGCGATGTAAGCCATCACGAATTTCATATCTGGTTTTGGTTGCACCCGTACTGGAGTCAGAGAATAATGTAATTGTCCGCCCCTTGAGCGTGTCATTGTTCCTTTTGCTTCTGGTCCCCCGTTGTCATTGTGCAGCACGGTCGACGTCATTAATGTCAATTTCAGTTGACAAATTACGCAGTTTAGCACATGTGCTCACGCGAGATTTTGTATTTGATCCGGTGATATGTCAGCTCGCGGTTGCACAAACGACACAGAAGCCTGTTACAGCGTCGCAGCTTACGCGTGCCAGTCGATTGAGTAATATTTTAGTGCTGTTCTTTATTTTTATTTGACTTTGTGTCGGCTGCCAAAGGCTTTACTTAAATACGTGGGCTGTGACACCTATACAAGAGTTTTGATTCAATGTATTCCGTTTCAGTTCATTATTCATGCTGTGGGAGTTGGATTGTATCAACGGAGAGGTTATAAATATTAAGATATTTACTTATACGTGGCATATGACAGTCAGCGCATGAAAACATTCAGTTACGCTATTGGCAGAACTCTTAGCTGCACAAATTCATAAAGCGCTATGGTACTTATTAACTGATTGTACAGTCCGTCCATAAAAGATTTGTCTCACTTCAACAGCGTTCAATTCGGTTTCTGAGAATAGTCCTGCTTTTTTTTTTTAAAAAAAAAAAGGTTCCGTAATGATAATCCCAGCGATGTTTTTGGAAATACCATACTTTAGATTACTGAAATTCGTCTACGGTCTACCCAGAGACAGAAAAAGAAATTCACCGTAAGTTATTGAATCGGTTTCCTAACTTCCTTCAGCGATCCAACCTATGATTCCGATAATTTTAGCCGAGTCGCAAACGCGCCTATGAAATAATACTGCAGCATCGTTACAAATAATTGGAAATATGACATTTCTCAGCGCGATATTCTTCAACATTATTAGTTTCGTTGCTTTGAAATTCATAGGATTTCACTAATTCCTGAAGTTACACTGAATGCTTTCTAGCAGCCGTGATGATGGGCGGCCAACTTAGGTTGTATGTACTTGTTTTCATGTTAAAGTCACTGTTTTTATTAGTTATCACAACTGACTGATGATATTATCCGTGTGTCTCATTTTTAGCTGATAAATTTAATAAAAAGGCCGTCTGCGTTAGCCTGTTTCGCCTTTCAGTGATCTACTTCTAAAAGCAACATAATTATGATTCATAGTCTTTATTTTACAGGTATACCATAGCAATTCAACACAAGTTTCGCCTTGCAGTGATATACTTTTAAAAGCAACATAATGGTAATACAGAATCTTCCTTTCACAGGTATGCCATGGTGATTCAACATTGGTTTATTCAGAAAAAATACAGTTTAAAGCTTATAACCAAATGATAGTGTTAAGGGAGAAAGAAAGCAGTTTAACGTTTCACCTGTAACTTATTAAAGGAAAACAAGATTCGAAGATGTTTGTGATTTCAACAGTAAAATAATAATAATAATAATAATGTAATACTAAAAAATCAGCACCGTGACTGGTAACGATGTTTTACGGTGCACAACGCGCTTTATTTCCACAGACAGGAATGCTGTCTGTACAATACATAACTATGTTCGCAACTCTTTCTAACTTAAATTTTGTCCTGTTCTTCTCGAATAGCATCCCAATGTTTTAAGCAAAACGTCATCTCCCTAGATACAGGTAAACATCTGATTATATATCAGCAGGGATATGTAGCTGTTACGGAAAACAAAAAAATAATTCGAAAGTCATGTATTACAGGCCTGCGTTAAAACGGGAATATATAGACAGAGAGAAACAGTCATGTAGAAAGACCAGATCAATCCATATTATAGCACTGATTACTAATTAGTGCTTTCCTGATGCAATTATTCTAAGCAGAAGCTGTATACGGTTTACTGTATGGGAGCAGTAATCATAGCGAAGGTTGTCTGAACTTCGTAATGCCCTGCGAGTCACGGTTCTCCTGTGTGTAAGATACTGTCACTTCCCCAGAGTTGAGAATCAGCACCTCCAGCGATGGGAAACTGCACTCTCAAATAAATTCCAAAGCATTATGCGACGAGGCATTTTGCATATAAATGAAGTACACGAGCCAGAACTAAATGCTTGACCTAAAAACAGAATTTATTTTTTGTATCCTTCAGTCATAAACATCAGTTGCTTTTTTCTTTCTTTCTTATAGCACTGCTCAAGCTGAAAGTCACTTTAATTGTCAGGAGGAAGAATTCTAGTACCAAGCAGGTACTGACTCCCGATCGTTTGAATTTTTATGCTAGCAGTCTGTCGAACTACGTTCCTTATGGCATAATAAGCGACGCTGTAATTGAAGGGTAAAGCCACGTAAACGTGGTTTAATCTTCAGTCCGAATACAGTTTGCTGCAGCTGGCCCAGGGGATATTGTCGGAGCACATCTACAACGGCAACATCTCTCTGCCAACATTTCTGAACATCCACCCATGTACTCTGGTTACTGGCACGAATCCATCAATACGCACTTACTTTCCTCTGCCCTTGAAACCGCTGCCTTCTAATCGCGTTCTCTCACCTATCTTCTCAACAGGGCCGTAATAGTGGGTGATCGCACCCAGACGCACGGGCGTCACAGACCGGTATCCTGTGACTCCTTCACTGGCATACTAGCCATTTCTAAAAGGTGACAGTAGAACTTAATGTGTTGGTTCCCATACTAGTGTGGATGTGGAGTGGGCCCACTACTGTGTAACAAAATGAAAATATGATTTGATGCTGTTCTCCGAACAAGTGCATATCCTCTTATAAGTACGTTTAGCGATCTGACAGACTCACTGCGGTCGCGCTGCGGTATCTCCTGTAAAGCGGCTTAAACATGAATGTAAGGCAGATACAGAAGGAAGATACTGGAGACTTTATAGACTGAGCGCTAGCTCAGCTTTTTCTACGGTGGTAGGGAAAAATTCCGTACTCATTGTGAAGGATCCATCCTAAATTCACTTAAGCTGAGTTGGTAAACAGCAAATCATGTCAGGTTCGAAATTCTGATCAGATTTCTCTCACGCTGCCACCGTTTCCCATTCGTCTCCCCATTCGCAGCGTTTGCCAAAATATGCTGCTGTACTTTTTTGTCTGTCAGGAGTTCACATTTTGCTTATCCGCCAAGAGAAAGTGTCCTTTCACGCTCTTCTTGAAACGAGAAGAAACCAGGGAAACGTATAGCTTGTGGTTAATTCTGAGATACACGATTGATGTCGACAAATTACGTAATATTCATTGTATAGAGCTGGCCAGTTAAATTCGAGGATTTAAAAGCTGAAGTGGAACTTTTGAGTGAGGCATTTGTTCATTTAATTTTTGTTGTTGTTATTCTAAAATTAATACCGCACGGCAAATGTTCGGTATTCAGTTGGAAGAAAACATAATTAGCATCAAACTTACACTGAAAGATAAATTGTCAAATACGAGGGTTATTCGGAATGTAAGGTCCGATTGGTCGCGAAATGGAAACCACAGCGAAAATAAAAAAAATTTATTTGGGATAGGCAGCTTCATCTTCGTGCTCCTTCTCTACACAGTCGCCGACCTGGAAATTTCTCGGAGGGTTGTTCCAACTTTTCAATACCGTAGACATAGGGTTCAGCCGTCTGTGCCTTCCACCAGTTCTCTACGCTGGTCTGTAGGTCGTTACCAGTGCCAAAATGTTGTCTTCATAGCCAGCGGTTTATGTGAGCAGAGATGAAAAACAGAAGGAGCAAAGTTCCAGCTGTATGGTGTGTGATCAGACATCTGCCATCGAAAACGCTGCAGAAGCGTCTTCATTGCCGCTGTAGAGTGCGGCCGAGAATTGTCTTGCAGAAGGGAATCCAGGAGACGTGCCTTATATGGAGTTGCATGAAATCAGGCGCAACGTCGCAGCTGACTCACAGACTTGGCGTGAGACACTATTTTGTAGACGTCTTTACGTGCTCACTATGCGCTCAGATATGAAAAGAGCGATGTGATGCGATCGGCTGGCATACTACAGACGTTGCCCAACACATCTGTGCACAGCTTCTTCGTATTTTCACTATGGTTTCCATTCCGCGACCGATCAGACCTTATTTTCCGAGTATCACTCGTAATAAGACACATGCCTTTTCGGGATGCGGACGTTTTCATAATTATAGGCACAACCAATGATTAAAGACATTGGTAGCCTGTAGAAAAGGAAGCCAACTAGTTTTTAAGTTTAGTGACATAGGTAGTGAATGTAGCCTTTAAAATGTTTTAATACTCGTACAATTGTGAAGTCAGACGGTAAAATATGCAAAGCTGCGTAATTGAGAAATGTTGACAGAAAGTATCTGAAGTTTATTTGGGATGGAAATAAGTGAAATTGACGCTACGCGACGTGAAATCCAGAGTAACGGGTCTGTCAAACAATGCGACTGCGAGAAAAAAAAACCTGTGTTTCAATAAAATTTACGTACGCTATCTGACTCTGTGACAAAATGACTTTGTGTTAAATGTTGGCCCTGATTGTTGCGAATCTTTGTTAGTTTAGAAAATAATTGCTGTACCAGAACTATTATCGTAATTACACAATGAATGACCATTGAATGAAACGCATCTGACTTTATCTGTTAAATTTGTTTGAAATCACAATGTAGCACTTTCATAGAATATTTTACTCGCATTAAACCACTGAACTCATACTGATATTATCCTCGTAAATTCACTCTGACACTCACTGTGCCTGACTCTAAACATGAACTATAATGATAATGAAATTTATGGCTAACCTTTTTTTAAAAATAAAATAATGATCTGACTGACAAAATTAAGTTTCACTCGCCGTGCTAACGATGTGCTATGCGAGACGGGATTTCATCAATACTCAGAAATGTTCCTCAACAAACAACTAGCAATGCGCAATGAGAGTGCGCAGTCAAATAAAACTATGAATGCAAATGGAAAAATCAGGTACTAATCTCACTGACAAAGAAATAACTGAATCTACACTTTAAGTTTTAACTGGGCTTCATTAAGTCATAGCAACAATACAACTTTCCACACTTCTCACTCATGAACTAATTCTCAAAATGTCTCTTTAGTCATTGCAGTGAAAGATAGAACCAAATAACTTCGTAATAAGACCTAACAAAAAATCTGAACCATAAGCGCTGTTATAACAATCAGCTTACTAAGTAATTACAGATGTAACAAACTACGCTACTTTTAATGTTACCTTTTTCATTCATGCAATATTATAATCTTTCTGTTTAACATATCTCTTTAAACATCATATTGCAAAAATTTCCCCAAATAATGCTGACTCCACTCCAGTGCCTGGCAGCTTCCGTCCATTTCAAGCCAAGCACATTAGCACGCAGTTGCTACTGGCACACACTGACTGTGCTCTGACAAAGTTCCAAACTGTATTATTATAAAGGCAATGTCAAAACAATATTACAAAGCTTGAGAACATTTATCGGATTTACAGATTAATTCATATTTGTGGCCCATGGCATACTTAGAATTATCATTGCAAATAGGACAGCCATCTTTCAGTAGGACTAAAAAAATAATGTGTTTATTATTGGTAACCCCAATAATGTGTCTGTAAACTGACTCGCTCAACATTATTTTGATAAAAGAATAGTTCATATGATCTATGGAACATGTAACTAACTAAGGAAGAGAAGCAGTAGTTGAGGAGAATACTTCTTGTAATGTGAAAGATTAAATGATACATTAGGTGAAAGATATTTCTGAGAGGCTGAGACAGAGAGAGAGAAAGGATTGCATTTCATCGAGTAGGTGTAGGCAGAGGGATAAATAATATCAGAAAGCAAACTAAACTGATATTTCCTTTCAATTTACATTCATATTTGGTCAATATGGTTTGCAGTTTTTCAACCCTGTTGCAGCAAACAGTAGGTAACAGTAATCTGTATTTCGAATGTGGATGGCTCGTTGAACTGAGCAGGAGACAGTGCGGGAAATGCTACATAATAAGTGCGAACTGCAGCGTCCTACGACAATGGCCAAAACAAATGCATTGTGTGGATTCATTTGCCGGCCTGCCTGGTGCTAATTGATACCTGGCGGCCGTAGCAAGCTCAGGCTTCTGAACCAGGTTTCAATTTTCCGTAAACCAGCTTCCCTGCCTTTGCAAATGACAAATTGACTGCGATAATCTTTCGATGACATACGCATTTTACGGCGTAATAGAGGTGCGTTAAATTGACGCTAAACCAGAAATTAAAATTGTTCATTCGAGTGGAAAATTAGCCCCGGCTTTGGCTGAGACCGTGCGAACCCTGGCTGCCCCGGGTGCTGACGACTACATCCGCAGAGCTGCGAATTCACTGATATCTGCTTGCCACACATTTTGAGTGTCAGATTCGCTTCTGGGACGGACCGATTTTTTCCTTGAAATTAGGGTGGCTTGTGTATATAATTTCACCGGCTTTCGGCTGATCTAATGATAACAGTCCATGGCAAAATGCTACTCTCGTACTCGAGACGAGCAGGGTTTAAATCCCATTGCCACGATTATCACTATTTTTCGTTATTAGTCGTAAATCAGAAAATTGGATGGTGAGTCAAAAAGGCTACGTTTGATTTCCTTTCACATGCTTGTGTAACTGATTTAATGCTGCTCTGATGACACCACAGCAGACGACACGTTAATTCTTCAGCAAAATTAAAAGATAACAGATGCCACATGGCTGACTACGCTGTTCTCTCATTGTTCGAGCGTCTGGAAAGTTGGTATTATGACTCTGAGTAGACTTCTTTCCTGATATCTGCTTACGTCAAAACCCATGATTATTGTGAATTGAATGCGCGACTTCTCTGTTTCAGACGTCTATGTTGCTTTCCATTAAACCTCTATAGCACAACATTAAGAGATCATCAGCAGAGATCATCATATTCTATGACGCGAGTTTCAACTTAGCTTGTAAATAAGCGAAAATGCCGTTATATACAGTAAGTGATTGATATCTTCAAAAGGCGTTAGAAAAACAATAACATAGTGCTACCGGATAGTATGGAGTGTCAGCTTTTGGCGTCTTCGAACCTTCCTTTTCTATCTTTAGATAATTAACCGAAGCGTAGCAGTAACAGCAACCTGTTCCAAAGAAATTATCACAAACTTTAAGTCTCCAGATATTGAGCAACATGGTGCGATGGATTAGCACATACATCTCGATGTTCAATACAAAATCTTTGGTGTGACGTCATAAGCGAGTGACTGCGTGTGAGATCGCTCTCCAAGTTTTTATATATTTTTAGGTTTCAGATATATATTTTAACAGTTTTTGTGATAATATTTACTATATAAGTGACTTATTAGTGGTTTCTTCATTCACCTCTGCCTTTCTTGTGTTGTGACGTGATATTTGTGAGTGTTTCGTATCGAGCAAGGAGTGCAGTATTCTGCTGCATCCATTTTCAATAAGCTACCACAAGAACTCAAAAATCTTAGCAGTAGCCCAAACTCTTTTAAGTCTAAACTGAAGAGTTTCCTCATGGCTCACTACTCCTATTCTGTCGAGAAGCTCATGGAAGATCTAAAAATTAAGCAAATTCCAGTGTTACATTGTTGATTTTCTTTATTTAAACTTACTACTTGTCACCTGAATATGTTTTTCTATATTTCATTTTATCTGTTTCTAATATCGTGTTATAGGGTTGGGTTGTCTGGGGAAGGAGACCAGACAGCGAGGTCGTCGATCTCATCGGATTAGGGAAGGACGGGGAAGGAAGTCGGCCGTGCCCTTTGAAAGGAACCATCCCGGCATTTGCCTGGAGCGATTTAGGGAAATCACGGAAAACCTAAATCAGGATGGCCGGACGCGGGATTGAACCGTCGTCCTCCCGAATGCGAGTCCAGTGTCTAACCACTGCGCCACCTCGCTCGGTATCGTGTTATAATTTCATGTACTGATTCGTTCCATGACCATGGAAACTTCTCCTTAATTTGGTCCCCCGGAACAATAAATAAATGATAATCTATTACCGGGACTATTAATTTAATCTTATAGAGACACTGACTGACCAGAATCAAAAGGAAATATTGCTGCTGAGGCGGCAGAAATGTATATTAGTTTACTGGAGTACCTAGTGGATGCTTCTTCTGGAAATCGCAAACATATGTTCCTCAATGTAGTGATCCCCTAAATCTAATTTTCCGAAAGCAAAGGATGTGCACAAAACAGCATGTACTGAATTTTGCACTATACTTCAAATGTATTGTTTCGCTCGCTTCTTTGTCACTAGACAACAACACGAAATTGTCACTTCTCACGGTTCTATCCCAGATGATGGAATTGTTAATTTTTGCGCAAAACTTCTTAGAAAACTATTTAGTTATGATTACTGTTAAACATTCGTTTTACTCCTTTTTCTTGCTGAAATCTGTATTGATTCCTATCCAGACACGTTTCATCTATTACACTGAAGCATTTTCAGAGGACTTAATCTGGAATAATACAGTTTTGTTTTTTTATAGGTACATATAGATTAGAGAACAGTTCACATCATAATTTCTGCATTAATAATTGATTACGTATACTTATTAGTTTTCCACCTTATGATGTGATAGTTATTCAAAAATTAGGTGCAAATTCTGTAGTATGATGCAGATGGTATGTGATTACCAGAGCTCATCGACACTATGGTTTTCATTTTTAGTAAGCCCGTGTGTTTCCCGACACGGAAACAAAAAATAGGTATAGGTGTAAGAATGCCAGTAATAGCTTTCATTGCGTTTCCGAGAAAAAGTACAGGAAACGATGTAACTGTTAAATGGTGAAAACACCTCATAAGTGATTTATAGATTTTATAAATGTAGTTATTAAGAGTTTATGATCTTCTTTGGCAAATCTCTATGGAGCTAAAAATCAAGATACGGTAGATGGAGGCCACAAACTACAAAATGTCTTTCAGATGAGTTATTCGACAATGTTTCAGATTCCATTAGATGCTAGTTATCAGGTTGTCATGTGCTGAAGAGTGGAAACGCCATGTGACATGCGGTATAATGCGAGTGACGTCTGCAGCTAGCTACAGAAGACTGCGCATGATACAGGGCGGGTCAGGAGGAAAGGTACGCGGTGTTGGTGATTCTGAACAAAAAACTTGAAATGAGCATATGTCCTTTTCTTCACGATATCCGATACATAGCTGTATGAAAACCACGAGCATCGGTCGCATGTTGTTCTTCAGTAGCACTCACATGCAAATCCAACCAAAGTGACAGACTTTGTAGTGTTGTCTTTACTGGCATTTTAGTGCGCACTTCACTTGCGCATGCTGTGCTCGTATTTTACACGCATATGCTCAAATAAAGTACAGTACGAATGAGCTCAGATAAGCAGCCCAGCTGGAACCGCAAGACCGCTACGGTCGCAGGTTCGAATCCTGCCTCGGGCATGGATGTTTGTGATGTCCTTAGGTTAGTTAGGTTTAACTAGTTCTAAGTTCTAGGGGACTAATGACCTCAGCAGTTGAGTCCCATAGTGCTCAGAGCCATTTGAACCATTTTAAGCAGCCCAGCAGTTGTATACAAGTGCTGCAAAATGCATTGCAATTGGCAGTTGTGTTTTTGAACTTTTTTGTGAGGAAATGTATACAATTAAACAAAACATTGTATTAGTTCCCAGTGCTTCATTTACTGTCGCTTGCATTTGTTCTGTTCCCCACTGTTTCTTAAGTTTCCTCGAGAACTGTTAAGAACAAGAGATATTTTCATATGATTTTTTTTTCAGAATAACTAATACTATCACACCTCATAGCACGTAACTTTCCTCCTGACACCCTGTATAGCACTGACAGCGCCATACTTGGTGACTGTAGACGGTGTTATCTTAGTTGCTGTTTTGTTGTAAAATGGAGCCAAGTGTATTTCCTGAAATGTGACGTGCTTTGCGTGTTGCAGACGACGGGCAACATCCTCAACTTCTGCGAAGTGGGGCTGAAGATCTCTGGCGTGGCGCCCATCACGAGTCCGGCGGCCGTCCAGTTCCCCAACACGTCTCTTACGTCGGTCACCGTAGCCACCACCGAACGGCACACCGTCGTCTTCCTCGGCACCAGCTACGGTTCCATCAAGAAGGTCAGTCACACCACGTTCATCATAACCGTATGAGTGAATTGTAAAATGTTAACTTTCACTGCCGGAAATGTCGCGGTAAATTAAATATTCCGGGCTATTATGCCGTGATCGTGTGGCTTTTCCATTAAAGCCCAACGTTTCGTCCCCATCTGCCGAAGACGTTTTCAAGGGGGATCGTAGCTTGTTTGAATGTCCGATTCACATCCTGGATATGTACTGACAGCAGCAAAATTCCATTTATGCGTGTTCCCCTGCAGTAGCGGGACGTTGCATGTTTTAAATACTTGGGAGCAGTTGGCCGATGTCAGGTGCCGTCGTTCACTGTTGCTACCCCATTGGTGGAAGACTCTTTTCAGCACCGGGATTCAGGCGTCATTCAGTTTTAGTCCTCCTCCCTCCTGTTGAAATTCCTGGGGTGTTTAACAATTTCCATGGCCTCTTGTAAGGCCTTTCATGGTATCCGCTTGTGGCTGCCAGTACTTGACTTCTATCAAAGTGAATGTGGCCGTCTCCTGGTTGTAACAGCTGGTCTGTCAGCCTGTTCCCTCCTACAGTTGTCTCGTGCTCTTCTTCTCGTTATTTCATCTTTTTTTTTCTTTTTTTTTAGCCACGTACATCTCCCTTCAATTACACGAAATCCTGTAATTTCCTGCTTTTTTTCCCAGAGGTCTGCGAGCATTCTTGGCCAATTTTAAGTGATCCTGTGGCTTCTATATGGGTTTGTAGATTACCGAGATGTTCCGTTTTGCCAAGGTTTTCCCTATGCGGTCGGTAACTTCCATAACGAAAGGCAGGAAAACGTTCGATTACAGAGGCACTTGTGGATTGCTATAACCGCCCCACAGAAACAATAGAGATGCACAAGCGCCTGTTAAATCGAAAGATTTTCTGCCTTTCGTTAAGGACGTTACTGACTGGATAAGAAAAGTCATGTCGAAAGGTAGCCTTGAGGTAATCTGCAAACCCATCCGGAAGATACGGAATCAGCTAAAATTGTCGAAGGATGTTGCAAACCTCTAGAAAAACCAGCAGTCTATTAGATTCCCTGTAGCTGTGGGGAGATGTAGGTGGGTGCAACAAAAAGAAAGGTCAAATCACGACTAGAAGAGTACAGGAGCAGCTGTAGGAAAGGAGAGATTGACAGATCAGCTGTTACTGAACAGTCCTTGCAACTAAGAGACCACGACATTCACTTCGATAGGACTCAAGTACTAGCAGCCACCAGCGGATACTATGAAACATTATACAGAGAGAGGGTAGAAATTGTTAAACACCCACGAAATTTCAATAGGAGAGAGGAGGGCGCGAAATTGGATGACATCTGGATTCCGGTGCTGAAGAAGATGTGTACGAGTCTTCCACCATTGGGTGATAGCAACAATGGTCGACAGCAGCCGACAACGCCCAATTGCGCCCACGTATTCGAAGCATTTGACGTCACGCCTCTGCACGGAAGCACGCGTAAACGGAATTCTGCTGCAGTCAATAACGATCCGGATGTGAATCGGACACTCAAAGACCCTACGATCCCTCTTGAAAATTTCCTCCGCAAATGGGAACAAAACGTTGGGTTTTAATGGGAAATCCACCCGACCACGGTACAATAGCCCGGAATATTTCATTAATTGTGACATATGAGTGAATCGTTGCGACGGGATCTTCTCATGAAATTTCAATCAGCAGTTTTCTCCTCCGATTGCGAAAACATTCTGTTGGCACCCATCTACATCGGGAGAAATGATCATCACGATAAAATAAGAGAAATCAGAGTTCGCACAGAAAAATTTTAGTGCTCGTTTTTCCCGCGTGCCGTTCGAGAGTGGAACGGTAAGGAGACAGCTTGAAGGTGGTTCATTGAACCCTCTGCCAGGCACTTTATTGTGAATAGCAGAGTAATCATGTAGATATAGACGTAGACGTAGATCGTCGAGCAATGCGGAAGATGGTTGTAAAAAGCGCATGAAATCACTCGTGAGTTACAAAGGCCTATGTAAAAACTGACTGCATTGGACAGTTGGTGATTGGAAACGAGTGATTTCCAGTGAAGAATCACGCTATAACCTCTGGCAGTCTGATTGAAGACTTTGGGTTTGACGAATAACTGGAGAACGTTACCTGCTATCATATGTAGTGGCAACAATGCAGTATGGAGGCGGTGATATTACGGTATGGGTTTGTTTCCCGTGGGCAGGTGTACTGCTTGCTGTAAAGGAACAGTTCGGAGACGATGATTGTTTTAGCGTGACAGGGCACCCAGTTATAAAGCAGCATCTATGAACCGATGGTTTGTGGACAAAAACAATCCTGGTATGGATTGGCCTGTCCAGAGTCCCAGTGGAACACCTTTGGAATGGGTTACAAAGTCGACATCGCTCCAAACCCCAGAGTCCTACATCACTACATTTTCCGGTTTCGGTTCTTGAGGCATAATGGGCTGCCATTCCTCCGGACATTCACACACCTCATTGAAATTGTCCCCAGCAGAGTTAAGCCGTCATAAAGGCGAAGGGTGGACACACTCCATATTAATGTCCACTGAGAGGTGTACATATGCTTTTCATCAGATAGTATACATGATTGTGATAGTAAAAAACAGAAAAAGTCGAGATCTTCTGGAAGGTAGCCAACAGTCGTCCTGCCGGCGAATGCAATAGGAAAACGCGGGGGGGGGGGGGGGGGGGGGGCGGACTTGTGGCGATTTTCTCTTCTCCGTGAATGGCCATAAGTTCATTATTTATGAAGAGCGATACGATCAGTCCCAATAGGCATACAACAATAGTAATTTAGTAGTTTATTCAGTTTTTCACGTACACTAAAAAAATGACGTAAAGGAATTATCCGAATGGTACGGTAATCGGTAGATGTGGTGTATATGTACAAACAAACAATGATTACAATTTCAGTAGAATAGGATTGTTTTTTCAAGAGAAAGAGCTTCACAAATTGAGCAAGTCAGTAACGCGTTGGTCCACCTCTGGCCCTTATGCAATCAGTGGTTTGACTTGGCATTGATTGGCAGAGTTGTTCGATCTCCTCCTGAGGGATATCGTGCCAAATTCTGTCCTATTAGCGCTTTACATTGTCAGAATGCCGAGCTGATGGAGGGCCTTGCCCATTATGTTCCAAACGCCCTCAGCTGAGGAGAGATCGGACGACCTTGCTGGGCATGGTAGGATTTAGCAAGCACAAAGTCAAGCAGTAGAAACTCTCGCCGTGTACGGGCGGGCATTATCTTGCTGAAATGTAAGCACAGGATGGCTTGCTATGAAGGGCAACAGAACGGGGCGTAGAATATCGTCGACGTACCGCTGAGCTGTAGGGACCCCGCGGATAACAACCAAAGGAGTACTGCTACGAAGAGAAACACCACCCACTCCATAACTCCTGGTTGTCGGGTCGTACGTTGGGCGAAAGTTAGGTTGGTACTCCACCGCTGACTGGAGAGTCTCGAGACACGTCTTCGGCTTGTAATGTCATTAACTGGAGTAGAACTGTCGTCAGTATGAGTCCCGCTTCGAACTGAGTCCTTATGACCAGCCAAGACGTGTCTGAAGACGCCCCAGACAGTGGTGGAATACCATCTGACTGTCACCCGCCAAACGGCCCGAAACCGGGAGTGTTGGTCTGGGGTGCCATTTCTTTTCCCGTCTGGGTCCCTTTGGTTGTCGTCGGCATCACCTTTACAGCAAGGCGGTACCCCGACAATATTCTTCGCCCTGTTATGGTTGCCCTTCATGGCAAGCCATTCTGGGCTTACATTTCAGCAAGATAATGGCAGCCTACAAGCGATGAGTGTTCCCACTGCTTGTCGTCGTGCTTGCCAAACCCTACCTTGGCCAGCAAGATCGCATGATCTGTCCCCAGCTGAGAACGTTTGGAGCATTAGGGATACGGTCCTCCAACCAGCTCGGTATATTACCATCCAACGCGCCAATTGGACAGAATTTGGCACAACATTCCTCAGGAAGACCTCCAACAACTCTGTCAATCAGTGCCAAGCCAAATAACTGCTACCATAAAGACCATAAGGGCCAATGGTGGACCAACGCGTTAACGATGTGCTCAATTTGTGAAGCTCTTTCTCTTGAATAAATAATCCAACTTTTCGAAATTATAATCATTTGTTCGTCTGTACATATACATCACATTACCGATTTCCGTCCAGTTCGGATAATTCCTTCGTGCTGGACCTTCTCTCTCTCTCTCTCTCTCTCTCTCTCTCTCTCTCTCTCTCTCTCTTTCTCTTTTTCTATGAGTTAATTATTGAAAATCACACCCTGAGGTCGCTCACCCGTAGCCGTGGGATGGGTGGCCTCATGACACCCAAGGCTACCGAGAATCAAGGGAGAAGGGGAAAGAACATGTCAATTTAATCAACGAAGTGTTTATGACCTGCATTGACAGTGAGAGGACTAAACTCCACGTTAGCTGTGACACGGGGGCACTGCTCCGAGGTTGGAGACCCAACACCTCTTTCAGTTCTTTGGGAGTTTCTGCATATATGTACTTAATTTTGTCGTATCGCCCTTATCAGCGGCGTAAGGAAGACACTAGGATAGATATTCAGCTTCCGCCTCGTCTGGCCCCTTCACAGTCCAGAAATATCTCACTTCCATTGTAAGTTTAAAACATCTCGTACTACTATTGATAATCTAACTGGAGGAATTTCTGCGTAAGCGTACAACAGTACCACGGTCTTGAGAAACGGCGCTGAAGACCTCGCTGTTTAGCGCCCAACTATTCTAAATCCATCCATCCATCTGCGTCTGCACCAGATAGTAAATATCCTTGTTGCTACTGAAAAAGCCGGCCGAAGTGGCCGCGCGGTTAAAGGCGCTGCAGTCTGGAACCGCAAGACCTCTACGGTCGCAGGTTCGAATCCTGCGTCGGGCATGGATGTTTGTGATGTCCTTAGGTTAGTTAGGTTTAACTAGTTCTAAGTTCTAGGGGACTAATGACCTCAGCAGTTGAGTCTCATAGTGCTCAGAGCCATTTGAACCATTTTTTGCTACTGAAAATGTACTCGATATTGTCTGCATACAATATTATCTAGCAAACACATAAGCAGTGCCTCGGTGGTACTTTTCCATTTTCCTGCGAGTGTTATTTTAGATATATAACCGGATGCGCGGTTTCAGATGATTCCCTCAACATAACGGTCTCCCTCATGAGTCTTCCAAGCAATACATTATTTACAAAAGCAACACTGAGAGATCCTGTGGATTGTTCTTTATTTGTTAACGACTTCATATATTCCCTTCCACCTCTATCTTCATAACATTGTCTGCTCTGCTACAACTGTCACTAAGGGTAGTAGAAGAATGACGGAACTGTATCTGTCGTCCAATTTTTTTTATTCTCTTATCCTGAAACTGAGCGATACCGTTTTCAAATTTAAATATTTTGTGGTATGTTGCTAGACGCCATATCTGCGAAAAAGAAATCATATACCCCACTTGGCTGCCCCACGTAAAGGATTTGAAAGAACGTGGGAAATGATATGATTTCTTAGGCATTCCTGACGTGATTAATAGCAGACGGACCTCTGGGAATGCATCCAGATTTACGATTCCAGTATCATCAGGGACGTCGCTCTCAGCACCGGGTAGAGATGAGTTGTCGAAATATTGTGCAGAAAAATTGAATCATCTATACGGTTGAACGCCTAGAAATGGATGTTTTGTCGTTCCGCGAAAACTTAATAAATCACAAAACTTTAACTGTGTTATGCGCTCAAGCTGCCTGGACAATGACGAGAAGGAAAGTTTTATTTGTACTTTTTAATACTTGCAGCCCCTTCGCACTCCGTTCTTGTCGAATTAGCTTGCGTACTCGGAGAGGGCGGCCGGCATAAAAATTCGTAACAGCGGGAATGTAGACTTTCCCGCTCTTGTGCGGCGCCCGAGTCGCTTTGAGCACAAAACAGCACGTTTTATCTTAGCCATAATGCCGCTCCGGACCGATGTTTGACCTCCGATGTTTGTTTTGTCGTCTCATAAAGCCGCCGTCCGACGTATTTGCTCAAATTTGCAGCGGTCCGTGTGCAGCTTCGTTCAAAGGGCGCAAGGGGAAGAGTTGGGCTCACCAGCACTTCCTTAGCGCGCGCGTCACAGTCTGGCCCTGTGCCTTGAGCCCTCCCGCCTGCCACAAGGGATGCGAATGCTGCGCTGCGGCATGGAACCTTTGAACCACTCTCTTATGAGATCAGTAGCCTTGCCTTAATGCAATTACTGTCACCAGTCACTGCCATATTCTTTCTCTTTTACAATTTATCTGTAGGAACGGCTTTCCCGGTGGAGTGCATTTTTTGCTGTTCACCATTTTTTACTTACAGTACCACGTTAGATTCAATTTCTGATTCTATGATTTTTTTTTTGCAGTGAAAGTTTGTAGTGGAAAGACTGGCCAAAACATTGTAGTTTCTTTTCTCATTGCTAGACATTTCGAGTAAAGGGTGATTCAGGTGCCCCTACCGCTGTAGTTTTGTGCAACTTGCAGCGTTATAACTGATATTCGTAAACTATCCGCTATATTTTCATATTCTCTCGTTCGCTGCGCGCAAACAATTAATACCACAGAAAAAAAATTGAATATTATTCAAGAAAATCGTACAAAAATGACGTTCAAACGCACCTTCTCACCCACACTCAGCTCTCATCAGTCAGGAGTTCTAGTACTTTTTTCATGGCACTACCTCCTACCACTGTACATATATTTGCAATTAAAAGAATTATTTTCCACATTCCACCTCTTTTTGACTCCATTGACAGGCCATATTAAGCCACCGGTTTAGTCAAACACCTAAGAATTGTAAAATTGACGTTTGTATAAATTTTACGTAACAATGTTGTGAATTTTAGCATGATAAAATAGACAATTACATCATTACATTCGTCAGACAATCTGACTATGTAACTACTGTGCTTATAAGTGTTAAGTTTGGATAGACTTGTCAACATAATTAGTTTCAGCGTAATGTTTACAAAAGTCGTTTTTCTGTCATTAATCTCACGGGCAAGTTTAAATTAATTAAGTTAACAAAATAGCCAACTATGCTGGTTACAAAATAGTCCTATCAGTAGAGCTCAAAAAGGTCAGATATCAGGGATAGTTCGTGTAGTTGGAAAATTTTGTACAGTGGTAGAAGAAAGTGCCAAGAACAACTTACTGAAATCCTGACTATTGAGGTACGAGCGTGGGGTGGAGGTGCGTTTTTAATTACATTAAATTTTCTACTAAAAGGTTCTGCTCATTTGTTCTAGAGGACTTATAGTTTGCATGTAGCAAGCGAGAGAGTATGAACATCTCGCGCGAGGTTTATGAAGGCCAGTTACAACATTGCGGGTTGCATAAAACGGCAGAGGTAGGGGCAGCTGAAAAAAAAAAAAAAAGCTCTACGCACTATGGGACCTAACATCTGAGGTCTTCAGTCCTATGTCTAAACCATTTTGCGATTGATTTTGATCTTCTGATGACTTTATTAGACGGTAAACGACATAATCTTCTGCAAACTCTAAGAGGGCTGCTACATCGTCTCCCAAATTGTTCACACGCATTAGAAACGGCAGAGGGCCTCTAGCACTTTCTTGGGGTACGCAAGACGTAACTTGTGTTTCACTCGATAACGTCAAGTGAGTCTCTACGAACTGTTTCCTTTTCGACAGGAAATCACTAACCCAGTCGCACAACCAAGACGATACTTCATAGGCACGCAATGTGATTAGATATCGCTTGTGAGGAACGGTGTCGGAAGCCATCTGGGAATCTAGAAATATGGAATCAACTTGAAATCCACCATCAAAAATGGTTCAAATAGCTCTGAGCACTATGGGACTCAACTGCTGTGGTCATAAGTCCCCTAGAACTTAGAACTACTTAAACCTAACTAACCTAAGGACAGCACACAACACCCAGCCATCACGAGGCAGAGAAAATCCCTGACCCCGCCGGGAATCGAACCCGGGAACCCGGGCGTGGGAAGCGAGAACGCTACCGCACGACCACGAGATGCGGGCAAAATCCACCATCGATAGCACCCATTACTTTCTGTGAATAAAGGGCCAGCTGCGTTTCACAAGAACGATAGTTTCTGCATCCGTGCTGAGTGTGTGTCAACAGATACTTTTATTTCGAGATATTTCATAATGATCAAACACAGTATATATTCAAAAATCTCACTGCTGAATCATTGAACGAACACGTTATCAAAAATGAAATTCTGCCACTTTCTGTGTAGGAAGAAAGGGTCACTGTTGACTTCATATTAAGGATTGGGGAAAGATGTCCAGATACTACAACAACGTGTTTTTCGTTACATGGTCAGAGTTTTGTATTTTCCGTGCGGGGAGTATACGAGACGAAGAGTGTATCCTACCCAGAATCCCCACTGCAGTTGGCGTACTTGGTACGGGATCTAGTCGCCCTCTCGTATTATCAGTGTTCCATCTGTGGCAATCTGTTTGGAAGTTACAGCGAATTTCTGAAAGTCTGCATTTGTTGATTAAGATAGTATCATTATCTGGCCGATGAAATCCCGCGAAGAACTGAGCCAATAGGAATGTTGAATTGAATCTTACGTCAGTTTCATATACTCACGTCACAAATGCAGAATATGAGACACAAGAGATTAACATTGCGCGTCGCAGTAACAGGAATTAGGTGCTGCTTCTTTCCCTTACGTTAACATCGATTAATGTGAATATACAGAATTTGTCAACCTTCAAGATAAGAGAATCGTAGAAAAAAAAGGAAACATTAATCCTGACACGCATCTGTAAGAGTTTATCCTCTAAACCTAATTTTATACGAGTGAACGCTATCACATTTATCACTATACGTCGGTAGTTTCACAAACTGCTCTCGACTTTAGTATGCATTCCAGAATCCTGTAGGCGTTTGAGAACTCATTTTGTGACTGATGGAGGTGATTTTACGAGTGAATATGTCTCCACAATAATCTGCGCGAAAAACCCATTGACAAAGTCTTTTTCTTTTTTCATCTGAACGAATTTTCAACGACGTAGTTTGTTGCCTCACTGCCCGTAGTTCTCAACGACGTAGTATGTGGAGTGTTTCGTTTTCTCCTTCAAGAAAGCGCTGTAAGTAAAAACAGACGATAAACCGTTAAGGGGGAGTTTGTGTGCGTAGCAGGAAAGTGCACTAGGTCCAGTTTGCTGGAAGGGCGCCAACTCCACGGAAACGGCTGCCCATAGACTTCATGCGGCCACAAGGTGAGCTCGGCCGGTGCCGTAAAACAACAGCGCCAAATGAAAAGCTATCATCTCCACATGAAATATAACTTGTTCTTGTGAAAATTCGTCATCGCTATAGATGGTCGGTTTCCGTGGGTGCAATAAAAAGTTCTGGGACACAGTTTCCGTATTCTCGTACGGTAGAGAAACGTTGAATGGAATCTCATTCGCAAGCAGTTCCCATTTATCACTGTTTGTTGCCAGTTTGGTACCAGGTCTGGTAAAGTGAAACACGTCTATATTTTTATGAAAGAACTATTTTTAATCTTAATTGTTTCAACCCATTGGAGCGTCCTTGTACTGCAGGCTCGAGAATGAAATTTACGCCGTACAGCGCAGTGAGTTGTTAGTGTGTGGCTTGGTGGTCCAGGCTACCAATAGTAAAGTTAGAGGTAAATCACGTGTTGTGTCAGGATGTTTTTTCTTCTCAGTTGCCTCGTGTTCCACTACTGTCTATATGGAAAAAACAAATCCCATCGTGGTTCGGATTCCACATTTAACTGCAAATCTCCCTGCAATCGGTTGTACAAAGCAATTATCAAGTCTTACACTGGAGGACACAGGAGCTCAACGCCAGTAGGTTCGTTCCTAGTAAAGCATACTGGTGTTGGAAGTAATCTTTCGATTGATAAGAGCTTTAATATTCAATGTTACATGATGAAGGGGCAGTCCAATGGAAACTAGATAGAAAAAAAATTAAGTAAACTCTTTATTATTTCAAAAGTAATCGCTATAACTGTAAACACATTTATCCCGCTGCGAGACAAGACGGTCAGTGCCGTCGTGAAAAAATGTCTGCGGTTGCCTAAGGTATTATGATAGTATCCAGGCGTACACCTCTTGGTCCGAAGCAAATCGGTGGTCACGAATGTCTTTCTTCAGGGCTCCAAAACCACGCAAATCGCATGGGAAGAGATCGGGACTGTATAAAGAATGAGTAAGGGTTTCGCAACGACACTTCTGCAGCGCACCCGAAATATCCTTGGTAACATGTCGAATATGGCTTGCGGTAGGGAGCTATCGCTATTATTAGTGTAGGTATGCAGTACTATTACTCTGCCTTATTGGTGGTTGTGCTTCATAGCTCTTACAGAAATCTAAAAATATACTGGTGTCCAAAATTAAAGCAGCAAACCGCTGTTTCCCCGTCCTGTGTCTGATCCACGATATAATCACACTATCTGTCAATCAGATGTCCGTACGGTCGTGTTCTGCACGGAAGATGGCATTCCGGTGAACGGATAACCATGCCAACGATGACGTCACCGCACCTATGAAATGAGGTAGTGTTTGCCAGGTAGCCCTACATCCACAATCGCTGTGACCACAATGACAGAAGGTGCACTGTGGCACAGAGAACATGCCAACCAGACTCTTTGCGATGGAGGGCCATAGAAAGAAAGGAAGCATGACAGTCGGAAACTGGTTTGGCCCGACGGTTTAATGTGAATCTTTCTGCTCTTTCTCGGATGTGGCGACAGTACATAGAGACCAAAACTGTACCCCGAAGACCAGGGCTGTACCGAACACGTGTGACTTCAGAAGAGAGGACCGTTATTTGGTTGTATGGGTACGACATTACCGGCTTAGTACTGCACGGCAACTGGCTGTGAGCTCGCAGCATCCACTGGACGTGTTGTATCGAGGCAAACGGTGTGCAGAAAGCTTCAGAAGAGTGGCCTTTATTGTCCGAGACATGTTGTGTGTCTACCTCTGACGCGTCTTCACAGAAGGGAATGTCAAGAGTGCAGTCATCAACATGCCACCTGGACGGTCGGACAGTGGGCCAATGTTGTTTCCACAGATGAGTCTCGGTTTAGTCTGGAGAGTGATTCTCGATAGATTCGCATCTGCAGGGAATGTGGGACTCAACTTCGGGACCTAAACATTGTGGAGAAAGAGGGAGATCGAGGAGGACCCCTAATGGTGTGGGCAGGGATTATGTTTACCACACGAACCCCTCTTCTTGAAATAGTATGGGTGAATCGGCAATGTTTAACTGCTGTCAGGTCACGTGACGAGATGTTGGGACCTCATGTACGATGTTGAGAGGTGATGTGCGCGCAGACTTCCTATTGATAGACGATAATTCTTAATTCATAGAGCAAGTGTGATTGACGTTTTCTTGGAAACCGAAGCTAGTGCAAGCATGGCATGGCCTGCTCGCTCTCCCGATTTGAATCCCATAGAGCATGTTCAAATGGTTCAAATGGCTCTGAGCACTATCAGTCCCCTAGAACTTAGAACTACTTAAACCTAACTAACCTAAAGACACCACACACATCCGTGCCCGAGGTAGGATTCTAACCTGCGACCGTAGCGGTTGCGCGGTTTCAGACTGAAGCGCCTAGAACCCCTCGGCCACACCGGCTGGCACATAGAGCATGTCTGGGATGCACTACGGTTGCACCTCGTCAGCATCCATCAACCACTCTCCAAGACTGCGAGCAGCTCTGCAGGAAGAATGGGCGTTACTGCCTCAACATGAGACTAATGATACTATTCACAGCAGGGCCCGTCGTAGTCAGACTTGTATTGCTGCTAGAGGTGATCACGCTCCATACTGAGCACATTAACCGGTTGTCGGAATATGTGCGCAAACCCGTTAAGTTGGAGAAAACGAAGAACACTTGTCAACCATTACGCATGTTGCACTTGTTTACGTTCTGTACTCATTACATTGCTTCTACAGTACTATCACTTGTTTATACTGTTTTGTGGCAAAGTAAACGCGGCCTTGCAAAATTTCCTTTTGTTGCTTTAATTTTAGACAACTGTGTACATTACGTATACTGAACGGTTCTCAGGCGCAGTCATTTCTGTATTTCATTTCCTTACATAAACCGGGACCCGTGAGCTCCCCTAAGACGTTCCCTCGAGTGTACTGTTTCGGCTTTTCAGTGGCTGAAAGCGAACATCCTCTCCATTTATTTGCTGTTTTATGGATCATACACTCCGCTTTTATTGCCAATACCTGGGGGCTTTCAAATCCCTGCCAACATCAAAACGGCACAGAAGGCCTCATATGCATTTGACATGTAATGAACACCACTTGCTATATGCAGCCGTTACTGAACGATATGCAGCCGTTACTGAACATTCGCCTAAGGAATCCAACGGATTGCAATTAAATTGTGCTAGCTCAGGTTTCTGCTGCCTTTGTCGTCTTCAATAAAACTTTTTCATTTGACCGCGTCGTCATTTTATTTCACAAACCTACATGTTGGCGACTGTTGCAGTGGTCTTTAACAGGGTTGTGTATTTGTAGTAATGACACCACCCCCAGATGAATAGTAGTCGAGACTTTATGGAGTAAAATTTTATTTAAGGTGTAATTAAAATGTTTGAAGAAATGAGTCGCAGCCAATATTGGCTGAGGGCACCGAGACTGGCAGTGGTGTACCACATTGCGTAATAAGGTATGTTGCGAACAATGCCATCCCTTCAAATTTTTAGCAGCAGGTTCTTGCGTGGCAGTTGTAGGTGCAAATACATTAATTTTATTCCTGAGGTAACAGAATTCCCAGAACTATGTCCAGATTTCAATTTCATATTTCACATAATCACTTATTCCTTCTGATCATAAATACTACATCCACATCTAGCGCTGAACTGTTGTGAAAGAATCAGAAATGATTTAAAAGAACAACACGCGTCAATTTATGATATTGAACGGACTACGTCCTCCCTCCCTCCCTCCCTCCTTACTTTTGTTTCTCGTAGCATAGTTTCTTTCACACCAATAAACTGTCACCACCTAACTCAGCGCCCGTAATCAGGATACGTTGCGAGTTACTGTACAATCTGCGACGGAGAATTGTTTAAAAATGCCACACGTGGCATCACTGTCTGTGGGATACTGAGCCTTAAATGAATGTTAATATTTCTTTCTTGTCGGTGTACACCTGATCCATACACCAAATGATTGTATATACAAACGCTCACATAAACCGGGGAACGGTCGCAGTGTATCGCTTGGGAAGCCTGTTACGGAATTTAGAATAAAGAATTTATAAAAGAAATTGTTTTAGATACGTGATACAACTTATTGCGAGATCATTAAAATACGACATAGAAAACTACTGTTCTATAACTATACAACAAACATGTACCGTACTAATTTTGTAGTAAATAATGTCTTTTGATAATAGCATCATTTAGATCGTCTGATATTTTTTTTATTTATTTCGCTGTTTCGGCTACTGCAGTCATTAAATACTTGCAATCAAGATTCATGTAACATAAAGAGCGACGGAGGTTCGTTATACATCAAGCTATAAAAGATGAAAAATTGGAAAGTTGAAAATATAATACAAAACTAGCGCCATCTGTCAGCTAGTACTTAAATCTCTACATAATGTTCTGAGTTAAGTTGTTAGTTGACGCCCAGATTAGATATAGTATTTTAATACTGACCCTGCACGTTCTTTTGCGGTTTCTTCGTTTTATTGGTAAGTGGACTTTATAATCTTTTTTAACTTAATTTATTGTCTTTTGTAGCTTGATATTATTTAACAAACGCCTATTCCTCTTTATGTCCCTTTAATCCTAAATACAGATATCTGATGATTACAGCACCCCAAACGGCGTAATAAGTAAAGAAAATTATTAAGCGATCTAGACGGTTTTATTCACATAATATTCACAAAAATTCATACAGGAAATTTATTCCTTTATTACTAAATAAACTATATCTTACAGTAATGTAAGAACTACTTCATTCTCTGTCTGGCCCATTTTACAGTTTTTCTCGCGTGCTTACACACAGAAAACAGTGACAGAGGGCATCAAAATAGAACAGTAGTTATTTTAATGTGCTATTTCTCGCTTTTAATGTAGGGCGTCTTTTGAGATGTGCAGCATTAGCACTCGGTCCCGCAAATGCTGGCGTTCTAGCGCGGCCCGTGTCACGCCAGGGAACCGGAGATTGGCTGTTAAGTGATCGGCGGTGTTATTGACAGGGAGTAACAGAAGCAACGCGCGCTCGCCGGCTGCTCGTTTAAAATGGGAAGGGAGCCTCGCCACGTCCGACCTAATCACACAGCTCCGTTAATTCGGCTAGCCATTAACGAGAAAAACTTCGTCTGTGTGAGTGCGTGCGGGCGCGCGCACGCGCTCTCACTCGCTATGGCAGAGGTGACACGTCGAAACGCGCTGACATTTAAAGAGTGTGATTGCCTTCCATCTCATTTACCCCTAAATCAATACTGCATTAACCTTCCATAATGGAGGCAGAGACGGACTGTGGCCATCTGTGTGGCAGCTTCGCTGAAATGAAACTCGTATCATACGGATCCGTGATCGAACTCTGAAATCAGACCCACCGTTTAAATACAGAAGGAAGGAAGGGAGGGAGGAAGGAATGAAGGAAGGAAGACTACAGTCTAGCTTTGTTGGAGAGGGAAGAGAAAGGATGAATCTGTGGCTTATTTAAGGAAGCACCCCAACATTCACCTGCAGTGATTCAGGAAAGCGATGGAAAACCTGAAGCACGATGGCCGAAAGGATCCTTGAAGTTCGTTAATTCAGAAGAAAAGTCTAGCGTCTTAACCACTTCGTCACCTCGCATTATGTGAAAATAGAGATATGGAAATGCTCCGAAATTTAGCCTTTGAACAGTTAGAAAAGAGCGACGTTTTCGTCAAAAAATTCTGTCTGCTGTACACATGTGATCAAAAGTATCCGGACATCCCCAAAGCACACCCTCCGCCACACACCGTCAGGTGGCTTGTGGAGTATGGATGTAGATGTAGAACATACGTTTTTCATATTAGGCGCATTGTGTTGTTTGTAATGGAAGGAAGTGTGGGGCGCAGAAATTGTAAAGGGAGTCGAAAGTTTAAACAAAGCAAGCAAGTATAAATGGAAGTAGGATGCGGTGATTACGCAGACATGAAGAGGCTTGCACAGGATAGACTAGCATGCAGAGCTGCATCAAACCATTGTTTGGACTGTTATTTCTCTTTCTTCCCATAAGCGAGTGGTACTGAGACGAGAATGATTAAAATGGTACACGGATCTGTCCCCAATTCATTGTCCAGGGCCTCGTGAAATACATATTTCATGAATATGTCACAATGAATGAAAGTACTTTGTACTATGTTCTCATTGTCAACATTCCGTGGCCGAGCGGTTCTAGGCGCTTCAGTCCGGAACCGCACTGCTGTGTCTGATGTCATTAGGTTAGTCAGGTTTAGGGGACTGATGACCACAGATGTTAAGTCTCATAGTGTTTAGAGCTATTTGAACCTTTATTTTCTTTTTTTTGTCAACATTACTTCCCCGATTACTGTTGAAGAAATAACCAGAGATTCTGCATCCCCGAACAGGACCACCAGAAGAAAGCATGTGATTGCAGATCATATGTTGTGGTAAACGAAACTTTGGCCTAAATAGTTTAAATAACTGCTTAAAATAAGTAGGTGATCCGGTTTCGAGTACTGACCTGGCTCAAATTTTCATTTGCCACGACGTGTTCATTTTCATTGTAGGTGTAGCGTATTTGGGCGTATTTTGTCGATATTACATTTCATTTATTTCATCTTACATTTTTCCCTTCAATTCATGTCAGTAATATTAATTATATTGGTGTGCATATTTCCATATTACGTGCACGTGATAAAGAGTCACTGCCATGTGGCGGCACACTATTTCTGTACGAATACAAACTGACGAACGTGCCACGTAGCTGGAGCCCCTTAAAGCATTCGCTTTCGTCGGCACAAGAGGTGAAACGTTTCACGGCATTGGGCGGTTCAGATATACAACGGCAATCAAGTAGACACAATAATTTTGTAGTTGTTGCAGTTACCAGAGACCTCATAACTAGTGTTGCACTGTTGTTTACGTTGCTCTTTTGTTTATTATTGTTCACATTGTGTGTGCCAAAGCCTCACGTATCGCTTTCACGAAACGTTTCAAGGCTGAAAGAGTAAATAAAAAAGTTTTGTTTCAGAATGCAGGCACCGACTAACAGCGGTAAATTTTCAGATTGCCCGAATGTAATAGTGGGCTAAATATGAAATGGTGCATCGAACTGCAGCAGGTCCGGTGAACTGGAATTCCAGATTGTGTGCAAGCGAGACACTGACAATTTCTTTTGCGTTTTATTTTTCGTGCCTTTATTGAGCTCGTGAATCAAGGCAGGAGCATGAAATATTACGGTCCTATGAAATGAATGAACAGTTGTACACTGGTCAACTTAGGTATATCCTCAATAGGCTCACTTTATGTTTGTCACACTGTGACTGCGACATAGAAGCAAATGAAGAAAATGTTATACTCGAGGAAGATTTGTAATGCTTAGTGTTGAAACTATTATACCGAAGGTACAAAAATGTAAGTCTCTGTTATAGTAAAGTTTTATTGTTATAAACGAAAGTTATGTAAAAAAAAAGTATACGGTTTCCATCCTCTTTTATCTTGGTTCGATAAAGATTTATTACAAAATTAATTTTCATGAAGTATCAGCGAAATGAAATTGCGACTACAGTAGAGAATACGCAGCCGACGAAAGCTACGTTTATCGTAGACTCTAGAGGCGCACCGGAAGTCAGTTCAGATTCATCTGTAAGATGACTGAAGTCAACGCGTTTGCCATAATGAGATCGCAACCATCTTGATGGACGCATCGCCAGCCTGCAAGATCCGCATAGGGATATATTGAGGTGCCGTTTTCACTAAGTTATAGCGGACAATATTGCGAATTTCCTGACGTTCGAAAGAAATTTTTATTGATTGTTGTCACCGACTTACGACTCTGACTTATTTTCGATTGGAATTATGTACTTTTTCTATGGTTTTTTAAAGAAACTTCTAAGAGAACTTCGACGACATAACACGTATCGAATCCGATCAAATAATAACAAGATAACAGCACCGCAAACCACTAAAATAACGTCAGGAGAAGAGGTTCCACAAACGTCTGCGCTATCATACCAAGTATAAGCAAGCACGGAACTGAGTTCAGTTAGTGTGTTTTATTACCACGGCTGTCACATCAAGTGCACATGTTGACCTCGAGCATTGCTACACGCTATAAAATGATTTTGGAGAAACAATGCTGCACGTTGAATTTATCGACAGTATATGCCTGTGTTATAAGACTTTTCAAGCCTTCGGGACTCGTCATTGTTTCCAACAGACCTCTTGTTTTAATTTTCGCCACAGATAACTGTGTAGAAGTATCAAATTTTGACGTGTGTAGACACTTTTCGTTTCCTGAAGTACCGTTCCAGTGCTCTCCATGCGTTCTCTTAAGAGGATCTGTCATTACAAGGCGGCATGGGAGGGACATCCGTCACGTTGATTCCACACAGCCTTTCGTCCAGAAGGATGCCTTCCAATATCTGAGGCAACAGAATATTAGGAATTGGAGATACTTGAGGAGATTTAGATTCCCTTCAATGAAAGTGAAGCGGGTCTTGAAAAACACGCGTCAAACATTGATAGACCAAGAGCGTTGTTTTTTTTCTTTGAGTCAGAGTGAATTTTCAGCTGACGAATAGTGCATATTACGAAGATGGTTTGTAAACGAGGCCTCTTCCTTGAAAAAAATTTTGCATAAATATGCCGCTTCACTTTGCACTTTTGGTAGATAACATTCGCAGAGCTGTAGTTGCAGTGAAATGTGAAGGAGATGAAATGCGATGGAATGTAGTGTTCACAGAAGAATCGTTAGGTTCTTCCCTCTCGTACTTCAGAGATGCTTTTTAGTGACATTTTCATTGTGCATTACTGCTACTAAAATGTTAGTTTCATTTCTTTCATCAGTCGGTCTTCTTCTTTCTTGGCGTATTTTAATCTCCACACTTTCACTTTCTAGAGCTTCTTTTCATAATGTTTGCAAAGACAGGTCCTGAGTGCTTGGCACGATCTTCATACGCTTCAGCATACAATCGCATCATTGAACTAAGAGCTTTGCAGCATTTAGCGTAAACAATATTAACCTTTTCAACAGTCGCTTACATTGTGAATGTGTCAACAGCTTTACGTGTAACTTATTTGATAGCTACAACACCAGAACACTGGCTGATGGGCTCCGAGGGCACGGGTAAACACAAGAACCATCCCTGAGTTACGTGTTTGCATAAAAATGGAAAAGCCGTGTAGCTAGGGCCTCCCGTGGGGTAGACCGTTTCCTTGGTTCAAGTCTTTCGGGTTGACGCCACTTCGGTGACTTGCGTGTCGATGGGGATGAAATGATGATGATAAGGACAACACAACACCCAGTCCCTCAGCGGAGAAAATCTCCGACACAGCCGGGAATCGAACCCGGGCCGTTAGGTATGACATTCCGTCGCGCTGACCATTCAGCCACCAGGGGCGGACACATGTTTGCTTACATTTGGTATGATAATGTGGAACCTCTTCTCCTGACGGTGGGGTAGTGTTTTGGGCGCTGTCATCTTCATACTATGTGATCAAGTCCCATATATTTTCCGTCGTTGAAGTTCTCTTTGAAGCTTCTAACGCCACAGAAAAAGCAAATAGTTCCATTAGAAACAACAACAAAAAAACAAAGTTGGTGTCGTGATTCGGCGACTATAAATGACAGGAAATACTTGTGAATGTCAGAATATTAGCCATATTGTGCGCTATAACTTGATGAAAACCTCATCTCGATATAATTACTCACTCTGGATATATCTGGGATTGCCTGTCCAGGCTGCCTCACTCTTCAAGTGTGCTGCCATCTGAAGGTAGCCTTAAACTCGAAACGATGTGCTGTTCAGTAAAAAATTATATACAAATAGTAACTGGAAGCTCTCTGTTTCGTTACGTTTCTACAAGTCTCAGTGCTATAATTCTCACACAGTATTCAAATATGCCTTCAGCCTCGCCTGATAACTATGTGACGGTTTTATAGCTAAACACGAATGTGTGAGTTGTTGAATAAGTCTGCCTCACTTGATTTCTGATCCTTTTCGGAGGTACCTAAGATTGTCATGAAGTACAGAGAATTATTTTGAGAAAGGAAGCGATAGAGAAACTGTCCGCAGTACGCATCATTGTGGACAATGGTTTCACTTTCTCACAAACATTATATTCGCCTTCCGAAATATATTTAGAATTGGTTACTGTAAGAAATGATCCATTTACCGTCGGTGGTTCTCTTTCGATTTTGTGTATCACACAATTTTCAGTTCACAATACCTTGCTGCTGTCACGTGTGAATATTACCGAACTATCAGTTTAATAAGTTATGATTGCAAAATACGAACACAATTTCTTTACAGAAGAATTGAAAAATTGACAGAAGCCAACCTCGGGAAAGATAGTTTGGATTCCTAAGAAATGTAGGGACATGTGAAGCAATACTGACCCCACTGCTTCTCTTAGAAAATTGGTTAACGAAAGACAAACCTACATTTATAGCACTTGTAGACTTAGAGAAAGCTTTTGGCAATTTTGACTGGAATATTCGCTTTGAAATTCTTAAGGTAGCAATGATAGCATACAGGTAGCGAAAACCTGTTCATAAACCGCTCAGAAATCAGACATCAGTTATTAGAGTCGAGGCATATGAAACGGAGGCAGTGGTTGAGAAGTGAATGGAACATGGTTGTAGCCTATCCCCGATGCTTTTCAGCAGTGAAGGAAACAAAAGAAAAATATGGAGTAGTAATTAACGTCCAAGGAGAAGAAATAAATACTTTGAGGTTTGCCGATGACACTGTAAATCTGTCAGATGCAGCAAGGGACTTGGAGGAGTGTCTTGGAAGGAGGATATAAGATGAACATCAAAATGTGTTCAAATGTGTGTGAAATCTTATGGGACTTAACTGCTAAGGTCTTCAGTCCCTATGCTTACACACTACTTAACATAAATTATCCTAAGGACAAACACACACACCCATGCCCGAGGGAGGACTCGAACCTCTGCCAGGACCAGCCACACAGTCCATGACTGCAGCGCCTGAGACCGCTCTGCTAATTCCTCGCGCCGATGAACATCAACAAAAGCAAAACGAGAAACATGGAAAGTAGTCGAATGAAATCAGATGATGGTGAGGGAATTAGATTATGAAACGTAACACATAAAGCAGTAGATGAGTTTTGCTATTTGAGCAGCAAAATAACTAATGATGGCCAAAGTAGAGAGGATATAAGATATAGGCTGGCATTTTCAAAAAAAAAAAAAAAAAAAAAAAAACGGTTGTGAGGAAGAGAAATTTGTTTACATCAAATATAGATATAAGTGTCAGAAAATCTTTTGTGAAATTATTTGTATAGAGTGCAGACAGTATGGAAATGAAACATGGACGATAAACACTTTAGACAAGAAGAGAATAGAGGCACTTGAAATGTGGTGCTACAGAAGAATGTAGAGGATTAGATGGGTAGATCACGTAACTAATGAGGAGGTACTAAACAGAGCTGAGGAGAAAAAGAATTCGTCGCACAACATGAGTAAAGAAGGGATAGGCTAGTGGGACACATTCTGAGGCATCAAGGGATCACCAATTTTGTACTAGAGGTAAGTGTAGGAGGTAAAAATCGTACAGGGAGGGCAAGGGATGAATACATTAAGCACATTCGGAATTATGTAGATCGCAGTAGTTATTCCAAGATGAAGAGGCTTGCACAGGATGGAGTAGCGTGGAGAGCTGCATCAAACCAGTCTTTGGACTGAAGACCATAACAACAACACAATAAACCGAATGAAACAAATACTTGACAGAATCGCGTAGGATGCAACAGTCCAGAGAGAAACCATGGTGTTATGACTCCACTGCTAATATAAGAGGGAAGTAGTGAAGTTTTAACTTGCTCCTCGAAAACATAAAGTTTGTAATTAACTTGTTGTTCTTTTGCAAGTTCATGTATTCTGTCCTGCTACACATTGATACCCGCTCGCCACAGTTCCGTAGTACGTCGCCAGAGGCGCCAAAACAAAACCCCATCTCCACTTTTATCAGTGGACTGCGTAATTTTGTTTTGGCGTCTCTAGCGGCTTGCTATGGAAGTGTGGCGTGGGAATACCAAGGTGTACCAGAACTGCGGTCATGTACATACCGAAAAAAATTTAATTACTCACGTATCTTTATGTTTTCTAGGTCATAATTAAAACTTTGTGACTGCCCCTAGCAAATGAAAAGGCAACAGCAGAAGAAAATAAGGAGGCACAAAGGAAAAGAAAAAGAGAGAGAGAAACAAAACCAGGGATGCGGCCGTTCTTCCGTGTAGGTTAATATTCCACGAGACTCGCGAAACAAGATCTCCTTCCTACCTACGTTTCCCTCGTTCTGAGAATCTGAAGAGGATTTCTCGGTATAAGGCGTCCTGCTTCGTGGAAGCTGGTTTATAAGAAGTGTGCTCGGCCGCCGAGGCAGGTGCGTTGTCTCCGCCCGCAAATAAAGCGTCGCCCGGAGCATTTTTAGGCCCTGACGCCAGCCAGTGACCACCGACAAGTTCCGCCAGGAAGACAGCCCAGCAGAGAGCGGCAGCTTCTCTACTTGCTGTCACAGTTTCCAGGAACAGCCGACAGTGAAGGCTGTATCTAGCTAACAACCTTTTTCCCCCTCCCTGTCGGCAACCGCGAGGTCAAAGAGGAGAGAAAACGACTCTACTCGCCCTTTGTAGCTGTGAGTGGTAAGATTCTGCTTCCGCCTCGGGGAGTTACACCAGCCCCAATAAAATCTCACCGACGGATGAACGACGTGGGTAGCGGTGGTTTTTAAGTTTCCCACGATCCACCAAGTGAACGCCGAGCTGGTACCCAAGTCCCGTCTCAGTTACACGATTCGTACACATTTAGAAAAGTTTCGCATACTTTCACATGGATAACACTACACGCAGACAGTTTCGGTGCACGTATTCCGTCCCGGGCACACGGCCACCCCTTATTTAACCATGCCACATCCGTTAATAACCATGCCGACCCTCCGCCGATGCGGGACAAAGGCACAAGAAAAAAAGAACACTTAAGCAAATTGTGTACTAGACCGACAATCGAGTCGAAATCGAATTTTTCCGTTTCGTGGTCGAAGGCAAAAATCGCTGTCTAGTCCTAATCTGACTTACAGATTTATTTCTTATTAAGTAAAGCTGTCTTCAACCACAAGATGGTTTCAACGCCACCTTGTTTTACTCCTTTTAGAGGTGGTATACCTTTGCCTTCCTCCGACTTTTGAACTGATTGATGCAGATAGTTTAACAGGCACGTACAATTTAAAGTAGACTTTGAATTATAGTGTAATTTGGCATTTTTCACATTAACAAATCCTTGCCAGACCTGAAAGCAGCGGTAAGTGACGTAAAATAAATCCCAAGGTCGACTGAGGAATGCACACATATCTTAAGAATTGAAATATGGTAACTCTGCTGTTTATTTGTATGTCAAAAGATGCACACTTCAAGCAGACAACAAATCTCGTCACTTCGAAGTTAACGTAGTCTACATCGAGCTGTGTGTATGATCCATTGGAATACGGGTATTTTAGGGTCTAGTAAATTAACTACATTTGTTATAAATTAGTTTAAAAAACCCGAAAAGTGCATACTATTTCATTACAACTTGTGAAATGGTGATACATTCTGAACTAATATTTCGTTCTTATTACAACTGAAAGATGTTCAATTTGTGTACCTCTACGCGAAATGGTTTCTGAAACGAAAAAAATTATGTGAACTGCAAGTCAGTACTGTCCATAACAGCACTAGCAATGTATCTCCTTTCTAGTCTGAACAAATATTTATTGCATAACTTCAAAGCCGAAAGTCTATACAGGGTGTTAGGGGTATAAGTGGAGATATTTTATTGATGAATGATGACAGTTACTGAATAACATCACATGCATGTTAACTTCGTTTGCAGACTAATAATTATGGCTATTATGATTAGAATGTTTTTAGGTGGGTAGTACCTCCAAGTACGTAAGGCACAAGCACCATTAATGTTTATTTTTCCCTAGGAAGCTGGTCAGGTATTGAAGTGTGATTGTATGCATGCATAACGGTTACTCTATAGTGACAGGCGTAGTCCGCTACGTGAGGCACTTACGAACGCACAGAAAATATCAGATAGTAAATTATATGACGTCTTTGCGGGAAGATCGTTAGGCACAGAGAAAAAACAACTAACACATTGAGGTGGGTACATATTTGGTTACCAATGCTCAAGATATCTGTACCTATACACCTAACACTGTTTCGTTAACAGTGTGTGTGTGTGTGTGTGTGTGTGAGTGTGTATAACAGACAGCCGAATGGCTAATTCCCTTCGTCTCACGCTCCCACTCCACGTTACGTCACTATTAGTCCCCTAACCTACACTATTCGCCATTAAAACTGCTACACCAAGAAGAAATGTAGATGATAAACGGGTATTCATTGGACAAATATGTTATACTAGAACTGACATGTGATTACACTTTCACGCAATTTGGGTGCATAGATTCTGAGAAATCAGTACCCAGAACAACCACCTTTGGCCGTAATAACGGCCTTGATACGCCTGGGCATTGAGTCAAACAGAGCTTGGATGGCGTGTACAGGTACAGCTGCCCATGCAGCTTCAACACGATACCACAGTTCATCAAGAGTAGTGACTGGCGTATTGTGACGAGCCAGTTGCTCGCCCACCGTTGACCAGACGTTTTCAGTTGGTGAGAAATTCGGAAAAGGTGCTGGCCAGGGCAGCAGTCGAACATCTTCTGTATCCAGAACGGCCCATACAGGACCTGCAACATGCGGTCGTGCATTATCCTGCTGAAATGTAGGGTTTCGCAGGGATCGAATGAAGGGTAGAGCCACGAGTCGTAACACATCTGAAGTGTAACGTCCACTGTTCAAAGTGCCGTCAATGCGAACAAGAGGTGACCGAGACGTGTAACCAATTGCACCACATACCATCACGCCGGGTTATACGCCAGTATAGCGATGACGAATACACGCTTCCAATGTGCGTTCACCGCGATGTCGCCAAACACGGATGCGACCATCATGATGCTGTAAACAGAACCTGGATTCATCCGAAAAGATGACGTTTTGTCATTCGTGCAGCCAGGTTCGTCGTTGAGTACACCATCTCAGGCGCTCCTGTCTGTGATGCAGTGTCAAGGGTAACCGCAGGCATGGTCTCCGAGCTGATAGTTCATGCTGCTGCAAACGTCGCCGAACTGTTCGTGCAGATGGTTGTTGTCTTGCAAACGTCCCTATCTGTTGACTTAGGGATCGAGACGTGGCTGCACGATCCGTTACAGCCATGTGGATAAGATGCCTGTCATCTCGACTGCTAGTGATACGAGGCCGTTGGCATCCAGCACGGCGTTCCGTTTTATCCTCCTGAACCCACCGATTCCATATTCTGCTAACAGTCATTGGATCTCGACCAACGCGAGCAGCAATGTCGCGATACGATAAACCGCAATCGCGATAGGCTACAATCCGACCTTTATCAATGTCGGAATCGTGATGGTACGCATTTCTCCTCCTCTGCCTGTGATTTTTCCTTGGTGGATGGACTGGAATGAGCTGCACTCAACCTGTTGATGCCAGCTGAGAAGCTTCTTGACCGATTAGTATCGGTTCAGAGGTCACAAAGTCACCAACGACCGGTAGAGCGGGTCGGTGACCTTGTGCCCCTCCATCCCGCAGCAAATGACGCCATTGTCATAGGATGGCGCGGCGGTCGGTCGAACCCCTTAGGCCCGTCTAGGGCCAGAACGCAGAAACTTACTTTTTCTACTTTAACAAATCCAACCTGACGATGAGGCTTCAAAGCTACGAAATTGCTAGTTAAATATTTACCAGAGCAACCAAGCGATTATTATTCGATATGTTGTCTACACTGACGTAGCAAATGTCATGGGATAGGCACCTAATATTGCGTCGGGCATCCTCTGGCTCTGCGAACTGCAGTGAGACGCCGTGGAAGTAAGTCTATAAGTCCCTGGTACTCCTCTGCAAGCAGCTGACACAAAATCCTTTGCAAAGCGGCAGCTAATTCTGGTCTGTTCGTGGTTGCAGGATACATGGCACGGCTTGCGTTCCATGACATCCCAGATATGCCCGATGGGGTTCAAATCTGGTCTCCGGGGAGACCAGGATGACTAGGACACTTTTTTTTCGCTAGCTGCTTATTTTTTATGACCCACCGTCTAATTTCTTATGGTGGGTCGTATGTTGCCACTTAGCCGCTGTGACTGGGTCCGGGGTCCGGTGTGACTGAAAGTAACACCATACCGGCTCCCGTCCCCACTCACACCGTTGCCCGTGTCCCGCCACGTGGAGGCGGGCTCTATGTGTTTACATCCATTTGACATCTTTTTTTGTGCAGCACTAGAAACACTTATAACAAATACAAAATCAAGTGAGATATTAATAAACAAAACGAAATTAAATATTTAGAAAGAAGGAAGGAAGAGAATTGATGAATAGAGAAGAGATAGGTATAATATTGCCCGTCACCTGGTTGTGGGCGGCGGCCCGGGTCTTGGAATGACCCTCAAGACGCTGGCCATCGCTCACCATGCCTTTAACATCTACCATCCTAACAACTAACTTAACTAGAAGAGATTAGGGTGTGTTAAAGCAAGAAACTAAGACTAAGACCTCCATGTCCAGCGTGCTAAACTATTTACGATATACAATAGACAGGACAACACAACACTCAGTCCGTTAGCGGAGAAAATCTCCGACCCAGGCGGGAATCGAACCCGGGCCCTTAGGATTGACAGTCTATCGCGCTGATCACTCAGCTACCGGGGGTGGACGTTGTGCCCGATGATGTCGGATTAACAGTGGCACCGGTGTGCGGCGCCGACTCCCATTCCCCACGGAAGCCATGGTCCTACAGATTGTCCGCTGAGACACGTGCTAGCATTTCCTGTATTGAATTGAGCCGTGATTCGTTGCATTGTTGCCGTCCTGTCACTATTGATAATCCGTCTCAGATGTCGCCGGTCACGGTCAACGATCGTGGCTGGACGGCTGGCAGTTCGTCTGTTGTGAACTGTGACACTCTCATTCATTCATTCATTCATTCACGATACAACCAGGGCAGCCGGCTGCTGTGGACGAGCGGTTCTAGGCGCTTCAGTCCGGAACCGCGCTGCTGCTACGGTCGCAGGATCGAATCTTGCCTCGGGCATGGATGTGGGTGATGTCCTTAGGTTAGTTAGGTCTAAGTAGTTCTAAGTCTAGAGGACTGATGACCTCAGATGTTAAGTCCCATAGTGCTTAGAGCCATTTGAACCATTTGAATACCCTGGACACGGTTGCACGTGTGAAGCCGAATTCCTGCGCCAATGACGAAATCGAAATTCCCATCCGTCGGGCTCCGACCACCATACCTTCTATGAACGTCAGCCGACGACGCCGTTCCATGTTACCCAATTTACTTGCATAACCACTTCTCAGAAGGTCTCCTATACAACTACAACAGGCACAGGGGAGTGTGGTGCGCCACAAACACCTGCACCATCTGTGCCCCACTATCCAATGACAGTTGTTACGTCAGTGTACTTAAGGCTGCGATTGTCCCTCGTAAGAGATATTGGATATTATTGCAGTTTTTACAGGTTTAAACTTGGTAATAAATACTCGCGTCATTTGCAGGTACAGTGAAGAACAGTGCGACTGATCGTAACACGTGTGTGACACGAGGGCAGGGGAGAGTGTCAGGAGAGGCGCAGAACCGCTAGTCGAGTGCGCTGTAACGGGCGAGCGAAACGCGGGGCAGCTTCTCAGCGGCGCGAAATGCACGTGGCCGCGGCGCGTTATCTGCGCGGCGCCTGCGGGGATTAGATAATGGGACGGCCGTGCTGATGCAGGCGGCCGCTGCCGGACCTGTGATCACACGGCCGCCGGCCGTAAAATAAAAATGTCCGTAGCGGCACAAACACAGGGCCGGGCCCGGCGCTTAAAATTCATTATTTGAGCGGCGCGCGTGCTGCCGCGGCCACGGCGGGGTGCTGCGTTTCGACACAAATCGGTTAGCGGCAATCGATAGGCCGGCGGTGGCGGCGGTCGCGTGCTGATCCGGCGAGGGAGGACGGCCAGTGACAAAGTAGTGGCGACCTCGCGTGCCGCCTGATTTATGTGCAGCCGCGCTTGAAAAATTCCGCCCGCCACCGCCGCCGTGCCAGCTGCTCCTTATTGCTCTTAGCCGTCGGCCGGCCTCAAATAAATTACCGGTTTTCGAAACAAATTCACGACAGCACCGTCCTACCGCTACGAATAACGAAAATCTCCGCACGGGTGCGCGTTCGTATAACAACAATTGTCTTGCGTTGCGGTGTCTTTCTGGCGCGACCGTGCAATCTGTAACTTCGCGTGGTCACAACGCGCTTTCCGCTCGTGACAAATTCCTTACGCTGGTGCTTTCCCGCACTCTTACTTCAATTTGCTGTTCGATTCTACACGGTCCAGTCACATTAATGTGGCCAGCTGTCAAAGGCCCGAATAACTACCTTTTACAGCGAGGACCGCTGCGAGACGTTTAGGAGGAGAATTAGTGGGGCTCTGGAAGGTACCGACAGGTATGTGGAGCCGTGTCGACTCCAGTGGCATGGCCAGCTTGTAATGGTACTTGAATTACGTAACTATTATGGTACCTCACCTGAACCTCTCGATACCAGTAACATTCTACTGTATTTCTGTTAACTACTTAACATTCAGATTTGATTTCACTTTTGATACATCAGTATGTTTATATTGCAATGATATTATTCTTATGTGTATTCTTTCTTTTGTCACTATGATCTTTGACGTACTTGTAACTCTGATTTTTGGGCGCGTAAGCGATTATTAGTTAGTTGTTGAGTTGTTAGAGAGTCGGACCTTGAAAAAGGGTCAAGTGTTGTACGTCATGTTGGAAAGACGCGTATTGTAGTCCGCTTATAAAATGTGAACTTTAACAGTGACTGTGAGAAAGATGTTTTCAAGTATGTTTTGTATTGTGAAGTGATGTTTTGTGTGTCACGTAATATTGCAATAAAAGCAATTAAAAGGAAGTGTAGCTTAAATTCGGAGTGCTGATTATTTT
Organism: Schistocerca americana; assembly: GCF_021461395.2. Taxonomy (NCBI): domain Eukaryota; kingdom Metazoa; phylum Arthropoda; class Insecta; order Orthoptera; family Acrididae; genus Schistocerca; species Schistocerca americana. The sequence goes on along the minus strand of NC_060130.1, from coordinate 750,514,842 downwards.
TTTACATCACCATTGTCCAACAAAAGTATAATCTCCAAGAATGGTTTGTGAAGCACATCTACAAAACTTTTGAATATAGCGGAATAAAACCTCGGCGTCTTTGCATCCGATCTTGGAATCATAACCACCTAGATTTTCAACGATTGAGCCATGATTTTACGACGAGACCAGCGTGGGAAACACAAAAAGATGAGTGCCTAGTTTTTCGATTATTACATGAAATGACTGTTAACTGTGCTCTAATGACATCTGCCACATAATGACTGATGTTGCCCGAAAATGCATTATTTAGCAGCGTGAGCAACACCACAATCGTTATTAAATGCTGACCTTTGTTGTGGTAGGGTTGTTAGAAGCTGCACTAAGTTTCTCGGTTGAAGATCCGTGGCGCGAACAGCCCGATGGAGGTGGTCCCACAGATTCTCGACTCGGTGTAAATCCGGGGAATTAGATGGCTGGGGAAGCGGAACAAACACTGGTAGCAGTTACTTCTGTAAAACATCTAGGAGTATGCGTACGGAACGATTTGAAGTGGAATGATCATATAAAATTAATTGTTGGTAAGGCAGGTGCCAGGTTGAGATTCATTGGGAGAGTCCTTAGAAAATGTAGTCCATCAACAAAGGAGGTGGCTTACAAAACACTCGTTCGACCTATACTTGAGTATTGCTCATCAGTGTGGGATCCGTATCATCTTGGGTTGACGGAGAAGATAGAGAAGATCCAAAGAAGAGTCGCGCGTTTCGTCACAGGGTTATTTGGTAAGCGTGACAGCGTTACGGAGATGTTTAGCAAACTCAAGTGGCAGACTCTGCAAGAGAGGCGCTCTGCATCGCGGTGTAGCTTGCTGTCCAGGTATCGAGAGGGTGCGTTTCTGGATGAGGTATCGAATATATCGCTTCCCCCTACTTATACCTCCCGATGAGGTCACGAATGTAAAATTAGAGAGATTCGAGCGCGCACGGAGGCTTTCCGGCAGTCGTTCTTCCCGCGAACCATACGCGACTGGAACAGTAAAGGGAGGTAATGACAGTGGCACGTAAAGTGTCCTCCGCCACACACCGTTGGGTGGCTTGCGGAGTATGAATTTAGCTGTAGATGAAGTACGGTAAACTTGCATGGTGCTCTTCGAACCATGACCGGTCACTGCGAGCCGTGGACACGCTTCGTTGTCCTGCTGGTAGATGTCATCGCGCAGGGGAAGAAGACACCGCATGTAGTGTTGGACATGATCCCCAAGGATAGATGCGTACTTGTGTTGAGCCATTATGCCTTGCAGAATAACGAGATCACCCAGAGAATGCCATGTAAACTTTCCCCAGACTATAGCGCTCACTCCTCTGACCTGGACCCTTCCGACGAATCTTGCTGTGCCGTCTTGTAATGTGGGCGGCCTGGATATGATCCTGGCTGGTCCAAGTTTTAGACAATAGTGCATTTTCTATGAGCATTTCCGGGTAGTGTAGGAAACATACAGACAAAGCAAATATTTTATTTTAACAGTTTTATTAACAATCTCTTGTAAAAGATTGGTAATTAATAATTTATATTTTGTATGCAATATCTGTTTAGAAATTAGGTGTGCATTTTTCATAAAAAATGACAATTATGTATGTGTAAATTAGGACATACTTGAAGTAGTTTATATTTAAGCATGAACGGAAAATATAAAAAAAGACCGAAAGGAGACAGGAACGTGCACTTACCAGTGTCGAGCGCTACCGATTTCTTTTTCTTTTTTTTCATCTCTATGTATTTTACGCTACACGTAAGTGCACGTAGAACAGGCACCATTGCTAAAAAAAATTTGCATCTGCTGGAAATCGAACCTGATCCACCGACGTCTACCACAGAAATATGTGACCCGTCGACAAAATCGGCCGTGATTTAATGAACTTCAGACGATCGGAAAATTTCAAAGACGATTTTCTCTAGAATTTTTGATAGTTACATCGAACAGCTTTGAAGGATTGGTGTTTCAGTTCTGAACATCACGTACCATAAGTATTTTTTGAAAAATTTAAAAGTCCGAGTGCAGTGCGGTCTCGTTGTAAGCCGTAGTGTCTCTCGTGTTATCTTCGGCACTAGCAATGGTAGCGACGAGATAGTCGAAGGTCGATCGAGGAAACGGGAGTCAACATTTGACCGAAGTATAGGGTGCCCAAAATGAATTTGAATCGGAAAATATTTTTGACTGACGCGGATCTTATCCTTGTTATTCAACTGGAGAAGTCCCTATCACCGAAAATGCTTAACCATGATTTCAGAGCACCAATCGGTTACTGCCATATGTCTGCAGATTCACATGTCTCATATACTCTCTCCCGAGTACTTCGCTGTGTCCTAAGTGTGAGTGAATGCGAGGAGTAGACGTGTTCAGTGACTAGATGAATATAACACAAAATCGTGCTCAAAATAAAACAGCGCGTGTTCATTGTCGAGTATTATGCGAAGCACGCCGGCAGGTGTGGCCGAGCGGTTCTAGGCGCTTCAGTCTGGAACCGCGCGACCGCTACGGTCGCAGGTTCGAATCCTGCCTCGGGCATGGATGTGTGTGACGCCCTTAGTTAGGTTTAAGTAGTTCTAAGTTCTAGGGGACTGATGACCTCAGATATTAAGTCCCATAGTGCTCAGAGCCATTTGAACCATTTTATGCAAAGCACACACAATAAGTGGAGAAAAAGTGCGGGAACTGTTTTCGCAAGAGGTTAACACTAGAAGTGTTTCGACCAAGTCTGCAGTGCAAACTCAGTGGAAAAATGGCTTGAAGTGATCTCTCTAGCGAACAAATATCGTAACTATCCAAAAAGAGTCTGAACACCAGAAGTGTGCCGTTTATCTATGCAAGATGGAATCAACGGACAGTCGTGTCTAAAAATCAACGAAAAGAACCCGCATATTTGTCCTTACAAGTGTACTGTTGTGCAGGAGTTAAAGTGTCCAACCGAACTTTCGCTTGTTGAGCTCTGCCAGTGGTTTTTGTGTGAAGTGGAATGACAACTTTCGGATCCTCAGTTTTTCATTTCTAAGGCTGGATCAGCCTGTCAGGTATGTTAATTGACCGAATAGGCGCCATTATGCACCAGAAAATCCTCATCAGTACTTTGAAGAGCCGTTGCATAATCTCAAGGTCGGTGGGCGCAATGTCTCATACCCGCAACGTAACAAGATTCTTTCATAAAACTGTTGTGCTAACCGGTATGTTCAGAAACTGTTTAATCCATACTTGGATCACCTCACAGAGGATGAACGACAGTATGGATATTTTCAGTAAGACGAGGCAACAGCACACACACCGCCTTGACAACCTTGTCGCGAGTGCTTGAGGTGTCCGGTGAGGAGAGGACAATCCGCAGAGGCGGTGCAATCTCCTGAGCGCCTCTGTCGCCTAAACTGTCTCCCTGTGATTTTTAAATGCAGGACAAATTAAAGGGTCAGGTGTACTCAAATAATCCTGAAACACTTGGAGGGAAACAGCAGAACACTGAAAATGCTATCGCTGCTATCCCTCGGGTAGATCTGCTATGAGTGCCTCACAGTTCGATAAATCGAGCCCATCGCTATATCGACGCCAGCGGTGTCCATTTCTAGCATCTTCTGTGATGTCCATTAACAAGGGTCAGCCCTGCACCTGTCTTATTGTAGATATTTTTCGGGTCAGTTATGTTTTACCCACCCTGTTGATATTGTACGCGGTATCGGAGTAACTGACTAGTGCACTTCGAACGGGTGTAGCCGGCACTGTCTGAAGTCGATGACAAACGAAGGCAGCGAACGGAATTTCAGACTGTGTGCTTCAGTACCGTTTACGTGTTACACAGAGAAGCATTTTCTTTGAGAACACTATTGTGTTTATAAGCGGAAAACTAAGATCTGATGGGTAGCTGTCTTTTTATTTATTTATCTATTTATTTAATTATTTATTTTGCTGCACTTCTCGTCGAAGCTAAAACTGTCCTAACAGTTTGGATTAAATCGCGATCAGGGTAAAGAAATCCGCCACAGTGTTTCACGAGTAAATATTTATGCTAAATCGCGATCAACGGACCTTCCCAGACGTTCCTGCCTGATTCATCCCGTTAGACAACAAAATCACTTCGGACGTTGCATTCATACGTGTGCAGAAGATAGTAGTTTTCAAGCACTTCATAACTGCTCTTCTTTTATAAACCCTGTCAAGCAGACACAAAAAGAAAATTCTGATAATTTTTCTACACAAGTGTCATCATTTTACCACGGAAACAAAAGGCAGTAAACTCGATTGATGTACAGAAAGTGCCCGCATCTCCTGTTGAGCCGGGGAAGTTGGAAAATTCGGATTTAAATGGCGTGTAATCTTTAACAACGAGAAAAATAGCTCCGTGAGCAGCATTAGTCTAAATACCTTCCATACATTGATCGCATATTTCTAACCTAACCTATTCTAACCTGACTCGGGCTAGGAAAGACTGGAGAAGGGGATTAGCCGTGGGACTTTCAAAAGAAGTCTTTGCACTCAACTGAACTGAAGCGCCGTAGGGAAATCACGGGAAACCTGAATCTGAACGGCTGGACGGGGACTTGAAGCACACTCCTTCCGAGTATGCTTCAAGAGTCTTTAGCCACTGCGTCACTTCGTTGAGATCAGTGAAGCGCTCCCAAAGGCGGTGAAAACTGCGTGGACTTGTTCGCGACAGATAAAATCTTTTCCCTTTAATATGTGGCGTCTAATCGTATAGCCCAGACTAACACAGATTTTCTCTAGGTGTTCCACTTTTTTCCGTTTTGCCACCATTCCAGTACAAACAGTACTGTTCATGTTTCAGTCGAATCGTATCTGGCAACGCATATGTGCTTCATGTTCACACAGTAATTAATCGATGCTCTGACACGATTTCTCGTCTTATTTAACATGCCACATTGTGATTCTAAAAATGACAATGAAGACAAAATTTGGAGGATGGTAAGGAATGGCTTCGGGAGCAACAGCGGAAAGTGAAAGGTATCAATACACATTCTTCCTCAAAACACCCTCTACAACACCTCGAAATTTGTCACGACATTTCTAGGACACCCTGTACAGAACCGAATAATTACATGAACAATGAATGATAACGACATAAATATAAACTAATTCTAAATGAGTTAGCAGTTTTGAAAATAAGTACCTGACAGCAAAATAAGTGGGAATCCATCTTGTATCCTACTCGTGCGTTTCTGAAGATGCGTAGTTCTACCCTTGTGGTGCGTACAAAAATTCAGGGAACATAACAATTTATAATCTTCGTAAATTATGTAAAACACGTCTCGTATTTATAATTACCACAGTGGACACATTTGTTCGTGCCAGTTTATACATTAATCCTCATTTAGATACTGATATACCAAAATTGAATTTTCAGCGACCTGTCTTTCATAATATAATCTGACATTGTAATTAGTCAAGTTACACCAGCGAATTCTCTGTAAAACTGAAGCTGTGCGTGGGCCAGGAACGACGACAAATCTACTTATACACGCAGTTACCGAACGATGAACCAAAAACTGGGAGACCTAGTGTCTAGTTTCTAAGAGAATTTGAATGCCGTTAAGGAAGTAACCGTTCCATTAAGAAAATCATTCGATTCAGTATCGTGGTAGTTAAAATCTTTAACATCGGTACCAAAACAACAAAATTAATTTCCTCATTGTATACCGTCATTTGCTGGAAACTTAGTTTCGACGCGCAAAATATTTAATAGTTTTTAACTCCTTTCTCCTTTTTTCTTTATGGTTCTGGTTGGTATTCCTATTATGATTATGTTTGCATAAGTAGACTAAACTGCTACATAATTGAAATGATCATTAATCTCTCTGTATTCACAATATCACTGTTTTCTTTCCTGTTATAGTAATCAATTCCAAGTAATACGTAGTTCATCTCATTTTAAGTCATAAAATTTATAGTTATTTTAATGTGATTTGTTTACGAAGTAGACGTATGATGTCGTATTCAAATACTGAGTATCAGTGCAGAGGCTGCATACACAAAAAAAGCGGTCTAAGAAACTCAAATTTCATATAATATGATTTTTTTTCATCCTAGTGTACTTTTTTGCACGTTCTACTCTGGGCGCCCCACGTGAATATAATGTCTTGAATTTCGTTTCCTTTTCATATTTATATTTAGTATTAAGCTAATAAATCACATAAATAGCAAGCGCTCTCTCTCTCTCTCTCTCTCTCTCTCTCACACACACACACATATATATATATATATATATATATATATATATATATATATAATCTCAGAAAGAGAGGGGTGCTCACCGTTGGAGGGATTTAACAGTGAAACTAAAACAATTTAAGTACAGAGTAGTACTATTTATGCCAAGAAGGGGTAAAGAACTTTTCCCTTCGCCCTTCGTGTGAAGAGCTTGGACTCCTCAAAAGTAGCATGAATTGGGAATAGAAGCAGGCCGAAGTGGCCGTGCGGTTAAAGGCGCTGCAGTCTGGAACCGCAAGACCGCTACGGTCGCAGGTTCGAATACTGTCTCGGGCATGGATGTTTGTGATGTCCTTAGGTTAGTTAGGTTTAACTAGTTCTAAGTTCTAGGGGACTAATGACCTCAGCAGTTGAGTCCCATAGTGCTCAGAACCATTTTTTTTTGGGAATAGAAATAATGTAGCTGGAATTCTTATTTTCTTTGAGATTATTTAATTAATATAAATTTGAATACATAATACCGGGTTTAGAACATGTGAAATGTTTCCGTTAGCGTGCACAGCGATTGAGGACGATTTGAATGGTACGGCATTCTTAGCGTCCGCCCAGCCATGACGAAAACGCGTGGGGTGTTTGCTGCTGCATGACGTCAGAGATGACACGGATGAGCGATAGGAGTGGAAATTGAAGGCAACTTCCTGGCCATTAATAGTCACCCCAAACATTAGGGATTTCGCTGCTGTGGGGGCGTAATACAAGCATGAGAGATGATTGTCTGCCGGTCGACAGCAGAAGGTGATGGGAAATAGAAGTCAATTTTAGCTGCTTTATCAAATACATGCCTGAGGGGTAAAGGCGCCACAACTGTTTTCACAATGTTCTTTATTGATTTTAATTTCAACAGCAGCGTGCCGTTGCCAGAAGGGTATGTGTACTGTGTAGTGCCGGACGTATTTTGTGCGTACAATTTCAGAAGTAATTTTGTTTAACAGAAGCGAAATTATTGTTCATAATATATTTCCTCTTTGTGGTCATATTGACTTGGCAACAATTTGGACAATTTTAACACATAATTTACTTTTGTTTTCTTTTCACATCAGAAGCGTTTTCATTTTCACATGAAAGTGAGGCTCTCTTGCTAGCTTCAAGAAATCTGGCGTCTACCCTCTGCAGAATCGTTACCTTGTATTTATTTTGTCAGTTTCGAACGCTGCAATGCAACTAATACAATTTTATACATGTTACATGTTCATTTATTAACTGACCTAGTTATGTAGCGTAACACGAACAGCAATAGCTAGAACTAATCGTTGACTGAAGTTTCCGCCAACAGCCAGCGCAGTGCAGATAGTTACTTAGCAGAACTAATACTTCGGATCCGAGACCTCGCTCCGCTGTAGTATCGTGGGATATTCTTTTCTTCAACCTGACCCGCTATCGGGAGGCGCATCGGCTCTGGATCGAATCCGTCAGGCGAGTTAACGACAAGGCTCGGTCTGCCCGCCAACCTCGACGTGGGTTTTAGGCGGTTTCCCACATCCCACTAAATGAATATTGGGCTGGTACCCAAGTCCCTCTTCTGTTACACGATTCGCAAACATTTAGAAAACTTTAGCTGTGTGTTCGAGTGTGTGTGAAATCTTATGGGACTTAACTGCTAAGGTCATCAGTCCCTAAGGTTACACACTACTTAACCTAAATTATCCTAAGGACAAACACACACACCCATGCCTGAGGGAGGACTCGAACATCCGCCGGGACCAGCCGCACAGTCCATGACTGCAGCGCCTGAGACCGCTCGGCTAATCCTGCGCGGCAAACGTTCGATATCTTTCACGTGAATAACACTACACACAGTCAGGTAGGATATATGTATTCCTTCCCGGATGGTTGGGGGGGGGGGGGGGGGGGGGAGTAACGGAGTGGTAACAGCGAGGGCATTTGGCCATCCTTTAAATGAATCATGCCAACTTCGTTAATAACCATTCTGACCATGCGCTGATGTAGCACAAAGGCACAAGGAAAAGAAGAATACCCTGGGATATTACTACGCACTTAGTAAGTTCTTCGGTTGATGGGTACAGAGTAAAGTATACTTTCCATTTCGTTTCACGTCCATCGAATCGTTTTGTTACTTACCTTTAAATAATTCAGTCGTGTTTTCTATTTTCAGAACTTGTTTACAGGATTCAACAGGTTCACCTTCTGTGGTTTTATTGCACTCGTTTCAGTTTTACAATATTTCTACATATTTGACCTCATCTATCTACGAGGGTGGTTGTTCTGTCTATTGGTGTTTTTTCACTCTTTGAGAGAATGATACCGAAGTGCCTCGAAAATTCTAGTGATCGTATTTTGTAGGCTCTGTTTTAGTCCCGAGCAGGCTAGTCTGACTAAGGACTCTGTTTAATTTATCAAACAATCACAGTTTCTTCTACAATATATTAAACTCATTCTATACTTGTTTTCAACACTGGTCTGCTGCTGGAACCTTCACAGTCGACGGTATTACTCGCATAAATCGTCATCTAAAAAGTGACATTAATCGGAGGCAGCAATAAACTAATACCAAACAAATATGCTTAGAATATATGTGAGACCATCTGTACAGTTATTCGTATATTTTGTGTCCAGGAAATTAGATTAGATTTTCTCTTTACAGATTTTTCTTTATCTACATATATAAGCACAAACACATACAGTTTTTGGAAGTAAGTTTTTGTCAGTCTCCGACGTATTTTTGCAAATTTTTCTCATAGACATTGTGCACGTACGACTGCGTGTGAACACACTGACTGTATCATTGACCATCCAAATGTAAACGATACTTAATCCCCGGCGAGTCAATGTTTCTTCTGCCCTTTGACCTTACCAAAGTATCATTCCCGATGTAAGCGAGAAAAACTGATTACAATTTAAAGCTGCAACTATGTGTTTCCGGCATCGAACTGATGGCTTGCAGAGGAGCGAATTAATAACTAATGCTTTTAATTCGTACTGTAAAATGTGATAAATTTGGGATTAAATTGAAACTTCATCACAGTAGCTTTAGAGGGGGCCGTTTGTATCTCCGGGGAAAAGGTGGGCTTCATTTGCGTGTTTAGAGCCTGGCATGTTCATTAGGAGGAACATTTCTGCTTTGATTCTCAAAGACGAGCAAAAGGAAGCGGCAGCCGCCGTAATTAAAGAACAGTTCCGTAGCTGCGTTGTAGTAATTCGGAAGCCCCGCGGAGAACTATGACTAGTAAAGGGGCAGAATGGATGCCCTTCTAGTTTCCAGTCTTAACTTTCTGCCTATTCACTCGTTAAATTTAATGCAAACAGGCAGCCTTGTTGGTTGAGTGTTTGGCGTTTGTAACGGATCGTCAAGGTTAAAGGGAACGGAGCAAATGCTCGCCAACATTTGGAGATTATTTTCTTCTCCACGAAATACTTTTTGGCTCCCCTTGCAGTACACTAGTGAAATCCCATAAGACGTACTAAATTTGACATCAGAAATGCGAAGCATTACAGTGATCTGTCTACCACGAGCATTTTACGACGTTCCTTGTCAAATCGTTCTTTACATTGAAGAAATTTGAGATGTAGGATAAATAAACAAATTCACTCTTTTTTTCTAAATTGTGGCTGTTATGCACCATCTCCATTCAAGTTCTGATCAACAATATTTCGTCGAAGCAAATCTTGTTTGGAGAGAGAAGAAAGATGAGGGGTTAACGTCCCGTCGACATTGAGGTCATTAGAGACAGAGCACAAGCTCGGATAGTTTCAAGAATGAGGATGGAAATCAGCCGTACTCTCTCGAAGGAATCCTTCCGGCATTTGCTTGGAGCAATTTAGGGAAATCACGGAAAACCTAAATCAGCATGGTCTGGCGTGGATCTGAACCATCGTCCTCCCGAATGCAAGTCCAGTGTGCTAACCACTGTGTCACCTCGCTCGGTCGTGTTTGATTACATCAAGTAAGCGTATTTTCGATTGTTTGGATCGTGAAAACTTATGGAAAGACTGATATTGCACCGAGTTATGCGCTTGTGGCCAATTGTTTATGATGTCTAATTCAGCAGTAGCACCTTCGTTCACTCTATCATACTTGTAAGCTACGACTTCACTGTCAGCAGATGGAAATCTATTTTTCCCACCATGATTGCAGATGGATTCCTCACTTCTCTGTTCCTGTGTGTAACCTAAATGCATGTAGATCTAAACGTGAGAGTACTTGTTAAGAGCTGATAAGAGATGCGAATTTGTAATAGAGCGTGAGAATCCTCGACTGAATGTTAAGTACGGATTCATTACAGGGGTACAGGTAGTAGTTTCGTAGAAATATGAAATACGATGTGTAAATAAATAAATAGACCATGAGCAGTGGTTATCGTAAAATGGAGTGAAGAGAAGCTGTGGGGTGAACTGAAACGAAACTTCCAGAAAGGTTCTGTGCTATCGTGTCGGAAGACAAATGGAGATATCATTCGAAGATTTGTTTGTCTGTTTTGGTAGCGAATCAGTCTAATAGGGAACCTATGAATTTTAAAGCTGGCGACAGTGTCAGTTGACGTTTCGTTCACTCTATCACAAACATCGGATGTGGTTCTGAATTTGCTTACTTCAAACCGTATCTGTAAGAATCAGTTTAAACTGCGTTGTTTTTATTTAAATACATGGTATGCATATTCGGAATACCGTTTCATGAACCAGATGTTCGGTTTTAAAGTAATAACTGAAAATGTAGGGCTGTTTCTGTGGGGTGAGTAGAAACAGTAATCCCCAGTGTTTCTTCTGAAGAAGACCAATGATTTGACGGAAATGGAGAAATAGCCGGCACTTTCGCAACTCAGGAGAATATGCTGTCATTAAAGTATATGGTAATAGTAAACAGTTATTTAGATTTTGTACATGCAAAATTTGTGTGTGTGTGTGTGTGTGTGTGTGTGTGTGTGTGTGTGTGTGTGTGAAATCTTATCGGACATAACTGCTAAGGTCATCAGTCCCTAAGCTTACACACTACTTAACCTAAATTATCCTAAGGACAAACACACACACCCATACCCAAGGGAGGACTCGAACCTCCGCCGGGACCAGCGCAAAATTTGTCATTTAGAAGGCAAATGTTACGTTGCTGCTCTCTCTCTCTCTCTCTCTCTCTCTCTCTTCCCCCCCCCCCCCCCCCTCTCTCTCTCCCTCTCCCTCTCCAATAAGTAATTACAATGCGCTATGGCTGTTTTTGCATGTACGGAGAAAACCTACACTGTCAGTTACGTGGTGGTGTTACTAACGACAGTATAATCGTCTTACATCGTCCTTCCAAAAGGTTCCGAGAGTGATATTATTCCAGGCGTATAAGCAACGTCAGCGCAGTAACTAAGGTGACAGTTTGAACAAACAACTGTAAACAACAGATGTTGATATGACCAGTTAGTTGTGAGCGGGCAGTGTTAAGTAGTAGATATGCGACCCTAAGGCTCTTTTTTTATTTGGCTTTCATGACATTTTCGTACAGCCATCTCATCAGTAGGAGATACGACAGTGTGTTTCGACAGTTGAGAACATTCACGAAGTTACATATGCTTAGACTTGTCATGTGACACCACGCGGGCGGTTGGCGCGTCAGTTACGACGGTACAAAGATAAGGGCAACACAACACCCAGTCTCAGAGCGGAGAAAATCTCCGATCGACCGATAATCGAACCCAGGCCCCTTCGGTTAGTAATCTGCCGCAATGACCCCGTAGCTATCGAAACGGGCTGGTGCCGAAGTTGATCAGTGTTATTGTCACATATCACGATGGAACAACATTTCTAAATCAAGTTTTTAAGAATTTCACTAGGATATTTTGAAGAAGAGAAAAATATGTGCGAAGTTTGTCCTACACACGTTGACTCCCGGACGAAAACAACGACGCTTCCACGTCTGCCGCGACTTGATTGAAATGCAAAATGCGGACAGTTCTTTTCTGGAATAAATAATAATGGGAGACAAGACTTGGTGTTATTAATATAAATCTACCACTAATCGAAAGAGTGCAGAAATTCACATAAAGAGATAACGCGTTGACGTCATAACCGACATTCAAACCAGTGTGACGTGCGAGTTGAACAACAGCCCAAAGAAGGGTTTCTGACAGGTTCACATGGCTGTGCGATCTTTCTGTGCGTTGCACACAAGCGGGGAGAGACTATGGAGAACACATGAACTATCGAAATCAGTATCTTAATTTTTCTTTGATTTTTACTAATCCAGTCTCGAACCATTGTTGGACTGACGTGGTATGATAGACGCGGAGAAAATTCTGCCGGCTGCGGTGGCCTAGCGGTTCTAGACGCTTCAGTCCAGAACCGCGCGACTGCTACGGTCGCAGGTTCGAATCCTGCCTCGGGCATGGATGTGTGTGATGTCCTTAGGTTAGTTAGGTTTAAGCAGTTCTAAGTTCTAGGGGATTGATGACCTCAGATGTTAAGTCCCATAGTGCTCAGAGCCATTTGAACCATGAGTATTCTGTCTAGAGATATAATTGATAAAAAAAATTTTCACTCTCGTGTATTTAGGCAATAAGAAACGTCTGCTTTAGTCCAGCTATTCGGCCTAAGTGCATAAGACCAGCCAGGAAACAACATGTAACGCTTTTTAGGACCCAGTTATGAGAGTTCTACACAAGACTAACATTGGTTCCGCCACCCGTCTGCTTACTCAGACTGAATGACATCGCATAAATTTCAGGCTGCATCGCGCAACGTCCTTCCACTAGGTCGTTACGCGGAAGACGCGCGACGCATGCGTCGTGTCGTTCGCGGACGAATGATAAACAAACGGCGCCGTCGGGCCAAATAATGTGAGGACTGCTTCCGGCGCCGCGAGTACTTCCGGTGCCCGATAAGAATCGCCGCCGCTCGCCGTTCCTTGGCATGGGCGCTGCCAAGGAAAATGCGTATTAAAATGGAAATGACGAGTATTAAACTGACACGGCTCTCCGCTTCGCACCAGTTGCTGGCGTCGGTTGCCGCTCCTTCCCGCAGCTACCTAATGTTACGCCATTTGCCACTGACGTGCCGAGAATTATTCCCCTGTGGTTCCATTATACCCTCCCGAAGGAAGGCGGAGTCTTGACAGATACGTGTATGTTTCACGATTTACTAGCCCCCATGGGAACCAAAACTCAGGCGGATTGTTTACTATCCCTTTGCATGCCTCAAACAGGACTTCGGTTACCACGAGTGTAATTGTCAAATGGTTCAAATGGCTCTGAGCACTATGGGACTTAACATCTGAGGTCATCAGTTCCCTAGACTTAGAACCACTTAAACCTAACTAACCTAAGGACATCACACACATCCATGCACGAGGCAGGATTCGAATCTGCGACCGTAGCAGCAGCGCGGTTCCAGACTGAAGCGCTTAGGACCGCTCGGCCACAGCGGCCTGCCGCCCATCACTTAGTTAGTGTTATCACAGTGCTGCACTCCATGATTGGACTGACATTTTTGTATAATGAGGGGCAATCAAATGAAAACCGAACATCCATCACAAATTTGGAAATTTGTGGTCAGTTCCCCTGGGACCAAACTGCTGAGCTCATCGGTCCCTGGGCTTACACATTATTTAGTGTAACTTTCGCTAAGGACAACACACACACACACACACACACACACACACACACACACACACCCATGCCCGTGGGGGAACTTGTACCTCCGACGGGGGGATCCGCTCGAACCGTGGCCCGAGTACGGGCGTGATCGTGCAACAGAATGATTCCGTCCAACAGCACTTCGACAGTCCGAGTGAAAACGGCAGAAGCATCGTTGGAAATAGCTCACATCTCTCCTAAACAAATCCTAAACTGCTCACACAAGTTCCGGTAAGGTCATGATAACCTCCTTCGACTTCAAGAGCCCTCTGCTCGTCGAGTTCCTTGAGCGTGGAACAATAATCAATGTGCAGCTCTATGAAAGACGCGCCACAAAGTGGAAACGCCCAGGAATGCTGTCGGACAGAATCATCCTCTTGTACGATAACGCTCGCACCCACTCTGCCAATCGGACGAAGGCTACGCTTCAGCGATTTGTTTGGGAAACACTGCAGCGTACTGCGCGCGTACCGAAACTTTTACCGTGTAATTTTTACGGCTTTGGAGGCCTGAAGAAAGACACGTGCGGACGCCGGTTTCATTCGGACGACGAAGTACAAAATTGGCTGCGGTTGTGGAGCCGTCAGTTGCCGCCCGCGTTCCACGAAACCAGAACAGATCGTCTCGTCTCCCGGTGAGATAAATGTCTCAATGCATACAGTGATTACTTCTGAATGGAGCCATCCCATTGTCATGTTATGGCGAGTGTTCTGTTTTTGTTTGTCTGTTCCTCATATAATCCGTAGAAATTAACTTTATTTTATACCAAGGGTTGGAAAAATATCACATAGCCCTAAACCTAGCAGAAATTTACTATTAAACGTTCGTTGTGTGAAGAATATTGTATTTTTGAAATTTAGAAACAGCTCGTTAAGTCATCTGAAATGTTTCTTATCTTTTACTTCGTGGTGTAACTGTTTGCACCGTAAATATCAAAATCATGAAATATTTTTATTTGATTTTATTCGTTCTACATACTACTGTAACTTGTGTCAGAGTAATATGTTACACAACATGTTGTGATTCCTGAGAATCACGTACTATGCTGCACAGTACTTCGCCAGCTCTCTCTCTCTCTCTCTCTCTCTCTCTCTCTCTCTCTCTCTCTCTCTCTCTCTACCACACACACACACACACACACACACAGTATGTTTAAGTAACACTGCAACAACTGCTACTTTCTTGCCACTGTTGTGCTGAAATTACTGCTCCACCAGAGAACCTGAGCGGATTTGCGTGCTGTATCTCGCATCTTGCAATTTATCGTTAACCGTTTAGGGAATTAGTGAGCTAAGGCTCTTTTTGTAATTTCTAAAAACATGGTTCAAATGGCTCTGAGCACTATGGGACTTAACCTCTAAGGTCATCAGTCCCCTAGACTTAGAACTACTTAAACGTAACTAACCTAAGGACATCACACACATCCATGCCCGAGGCAGGATTCGAACCTGCGACCGTAGCGGTCGCGCGTTTGCAGACTGAAGCGCCTAGAACTCGGCCACGCCGGCCGGCTGTAATTTCTAAATGATATTTAATTTTTTCTACCCTTAGCTGCTGTCTTGGTTGTTCAGATCCACTTTTTGACTTGCCATAACGATTCCACAGTTGTTCTGATTTGCTTTATTATTATTAAAGCCTTCACAGCTGGTGTGAACTGTTTGAGTTTCTTTTCAGTAAGAATTTATTTGCTTTATTTATTAGTGTAGTGTCCTAACAAAGTTCGGCTTCAGAAGACTGCCCTCTCCCGGTCTTCATACTTGAAATATTCCATACCGACCGCAGTTGGGACCAAGTACGGTCGAATCGAGTGGACATTCCGGAATTTTACTTATTTAAGCCACGCGGAGCGACGCGCGAAGGAATTACTGCCACCGTGTCCACGGCCGACACAAAACAGAAGGCAGCGTCTGTCTACGTGATCGCCATAGCAAGCGTTCTCCACCAGATAAAGTATACTGGCTGCGTCTTTGCCAGTGACATGCCTCTTGCATAGGTAGACGCCATCTCGCCTATATGGCTGCCCTTACGTCAGGGCCTCTGTCTGGTGTACATTCGACGCTCACATGGGTTGAGCAGTATAGTACGAAAATTTTGCTATCGGCGTATTTCCGAATCTTGTTTTTTTCACTCAGTTGTAAACCACTTTCGCTGTATTTCTTTCTTCCTCTAAAACGTCTATACAAGTGTTCTAAAGCGGCAGTATGTCTGCAATCATTCTATTGTTACTTTGATGTACCGTCGCGTCAGTTCTTAGACACTTTCAACGACAGCAATTCGACCGTGGCTTGTTAGTTGGTACACTCGTGTTAACTCTTGCATGCCCTCGTACTAGGTGTATACAAAGAAAGTGGTGCGAACGTCATGTCACCGTACAGAATTCATAGAAAAACTTGGTCTACTAAAAGCAACCGCAGAAGAAAAGCTAAACTCACTTTTGTAAATAGGACGCCACTGCTCTGAAAGCAGCATGCTGGCGCAGCGGTCAAGATGGTTTCCCCAGTCCGAGGTTGTGCTCCATTTCTAATTACCTCATCTCGTCTGCGGAACGGCATACCATAATCTTACTGGGAATAGCTGCTGAGCTTGAAACGAGTTTCAAGAACACGGTGTTACCTAAAACATTCGTGGTTGAGTTTATTTGGCCAAATTTATTGATAACAAGGTCAATGAAAAAGAAGAGGTTTAATTGGTACAGGGAGTAAAAGAGCTGAAGTACCGACCCACGGAAACACATACCGTGATGCCTCGAGTCTTTAGCAGAGCGCGTTTACGCGAATTTCTGTAACAGTTTTTACGATTATCTCGCCATTTTCAGTGCTCGGTGCTCCACCGAATGAGAAGTAACCCGGTAAGGGTTTTTTTAGACCATTGAAAGCGACCATATTCGTAGAAATAACATTTTTCTCCATGTTCTCATAACCATCGGATTAATGACGCGTTTACGTGCGGAAGACCTCCATCACAAAGCATAGTCCAGTCTTCATTTACCAGTAAAACATTGTGGAGGTTCTGTAATTGTTGGTCACATCGTGGTTTCCAGTGCAGTGGATACTATACGCACGCTGCAGGAAAGAGTACCTGGTAACGTCTATGAAATATCTACAGATGGCCGTCTTAGGTCAGTGGCGAGCGATTTATTCCGAGCTGACGATGGAATCCTCTTAGTGGATAATTCACACATTTGAAGAAGAAAAGTCATTGAAGAAGACGGAGGTCATAAATGATCTGACGGACGGGGCGAGAAGCAATTTATTGCTGTTTTCTGATGATGCTGTGGGGTATGGGAAACTGTGGTCGCCGGGCGGTCTAAGGCGCTGCAGTCATGGAATGTGCGGTTGGTCCCGGCGGAGGTTCGAGTCCTCGCTCGGACACGGGCGTGTGTGTTTGTCCATAGGATAATTTAGGTTAATTAGTGTGTAAGCTCAGGGACTGATGACCATAACAGTTAAGTCCCATAAGATTTTCACACACATTTGAACATTTTGAACTTTGGTACACGTAGAGGGTATCACCATAAACAAACAACAAATCATATCACAACATTGCCGCACGCACAGATGGGACATACTGTGTATACAAGAAACACACAAGAAAGAAGGGGCAATAAGACCATAAATAGAAGGAATGAAATTAGCCATAGAAAATCCACATCCTAAATATGGCACAGCGCTGTCTTCACAAAACCTGAGATGGCTATAATATCAACTAACAGAACTACATACAATAACATAGAATTACTGACTGTCGAGTGTAGCACCTTCACCGTAACGTCAGTATACAAGCCGCCCGGAGAGAAGTTCAACTTGACTTTGCCGCCAAACTTCAACAACCAGAAAACACAGTTCATCTTAGGAGACTTCAATTGCCACAGCACATCATGGAGCTACAAACGTACAGACGACAACGGACATAAATTAGAGCAGTGGGCGGAAATAAATAATTTATCCCTCATCCATGATCCCAAGCTACCATGCTCGTTCAGCAGCAAAATTTGGATGCGCGACAACCCTGATATTTGTTTTGTAAGCGCAAACGTGGAAGACCGATGCTTAAAAACTGCATACACACCTCTTCCTAAAACACAACACCGACCTATCGGAATCCAATTATACGCTGCTTTGAGAACAACGAAAATACCATTCCGCAGACGTTTCAACTTTAAAAAAGCTAAATGGACAGAATGTGCTGTGGAACTGGATGCAGAAATAAAAAATCTACATCCAATTCCAGAAAATTATCAAACTTTCGTAGAGACCCTCCAAAAGATCTCTCGAAGACGCATACCCCGAGGATGCAGAGAGCATTTCATCCCATATCTCTCTGACGAATCAAAGAACATCCTGAGGGAGTACGAAATGCTTTACGAATAGGACCCCTTTAGTGAAGTAGTAGTCCAATGTGGAGAAACACTAATGGAAATGATTAGTGAAGCAAGACAAAGGAAATGGGTCGAAACTCTGGAAAGAATGGATATGACCCACAGCAGCAAAGTCGCTTGGAACATAAAAAAACTTAATTGTGACTCTGGGACAGCTAAACAATGCTCTTCAGTAACACTCAATCAAATTACCCATCAGCTCCTACTAAATGGAAAACCCAACAAGAAATGTCAGAAAATAAAAATCAGCAGAATTCAGAGTCAAGAGTCAACCATGTTCGAAATACCATTTACCATGAAAGATCTTAATCATGGAATGAACTCAATGATAAACGGGAAAGCAGCGGGAGTCGACGATATATGCGTGGAACAGATCAAACAGCTCGGACCTAGTGCCAAGCAATGGATCCTGCAGCTCTTTAATCATTGCTTAAAAACTAGTAAGATCCCAAAGATGTGGAGGAAATGAAAGGTAGTGGCGCTACTAAAACGTGGGAAAGACGCAGGTCAGCCGAAGAACTATCGCCCAATAGCACTCCTGTGCCATCTGTACAAACTTTACGAACGAATAATCCTAAACCGCATAGCAAATATCTCAGACCAAAAGCTCATTCCCCAACAGGCTGGATTCAGACCCGGGAAATCATGCACCAGTCAAATCTTAGCACTCACAGAACACACGGAGGAAGGGTTTGAAAACAAACAAATAACAGGTGTAGCATTGGTGGACTTACGTTCTGTATACGACACCGTCAACCACAGAAAGCTCATGGAAAAACTGTACTGTACATTTAAGGATCATCAGTTATCAAAAATCATTGAATCCCTGCTGCAAAACAGACAGTTCTATGTAATGCTGGACGAAAAAAAAAGCCGATGGCGTCGACAAAATAACGGTCTCGCCCAGGGCAGTGTGCTGGCACCCCTACTATTTAACCTATACACCAATGATCAACCAACACCGGAACGTACTACCCATTTCTTGTATGCTGATGATCTGGCCATTACAGTGCAAGGAAATAGCTTCGAGGAAGTAGAAGGGAAATTAGAAAGCTCGCTGCACGTAATGTCTGAATACTATAAAGAGAGCTCCGTCAAACCAAATCCATCAAAGACACAGGTTAGCGCTTTCCACCTCCGCACAAAACAGGCAAACAGGAAGCTGAACGTCACCTGGAATGGCAACAAACTGGACCATACGGACAAGCCAACATACCTTGGTGTCGTGCTGGATAGATCACTGACGTACAGATATCACTGTGGAAAAACCTGCCAAAAAGTTGCTGCCAGGAACAATATTTTAAGAAAACTGACGAATAGTAAATGGGGAGCTAGTCCGACTGTATTACGAACAACTGCTCAAGCACTTTGCTTCTCCATGGCAGAATATGCATACCCTGTATGGTCTCGATCCATACACGCCAAAAAAGTTACTACAGTCCTTAATGAAACATGCAGGCTAACAACAGGATGCATGAAACCCACTCCACTTGGGAAAATATACAAAGCAGCTGGATTCTCATCTCCTGAATCCCGAAGAATTGCGCACGAACATACAGAAAAATTTGATCAAATTTTCGACGAGCGCCACCCGCTGCATGGTTCTTCATGTGGACGTAGCAGACTTAAATCCCGCAAGAGATTTCTCACTAGTGAATTGAACGAGCCTCCGAAGGACTACCCTGCCTCACGAGAAATACCCAGCGACAGTAGATCAAGCTGGAAGATTTGGAGAACACTGAACCGCATCAGAACAGGCGTAGCACCAGTTAAAGCAAATCTAGTCAAATGGGGCTTCAAGGACGAAGGAGACAACAAATGCGACTGTGGTGAAGTTAAGGATATGGAACACCTTCTACAATGTTCCATCTGCCCCACAAGGTGTACCCTTGACGAACTATGGCTTGAGAAGAGAGAAACATTGGAATTGTCCCGACATTGGGCTGAAAGGCTTTGAAACAAATCTCCGCACACGAAAAAGTAAAGTAAGTGAACTGTGGTCGTTGGGTGACTGTTGAAGGATACAGGGTGGCTTAAACAGAATTTCTAGTTGGTGTGATGGATGGCAGCTTGCTCTAAATGTAGAAAAATGTAAGTTACTGCGAATGAGTAAGAAAGACAAACCTGTAACGTCCGAATACAGCAATAGTAGTGTGCCGCTTGACACAGCCACATCGATTAAATATCTAGGCGTAACGTTGGAAAGCGATACGAAATGTAACGAGCGCGTAAGGTTGGTAGTGGGAAGGCGAGTAGACGACTTCAATTTATTAGGAGAATTTTAGAAAATGTGTCGCTCATCTATAAGGGAGACCACGTACAGAATACAATTGCGACCCATTCTGGAGTAATATTCGATTGTCTGGGATCCCCACCAGGTAGGATTAAAGGAGGACATCTAGGCAATTCAGAGGCGTGTTGTTAGATTCGTTACCGGCAGATTCGATGAACACGCAAGTATAATTTGTGAACTCAAATGGGAAGACGACATTCGTTTCGCGAAACAATATTGAGAAAATTTAAAGAACCGGCGTTTGCGGCTGACTGCAGCACGATTGTACTACCGCCGGCATACATTTAGAGTATGGACCGCCAAGACAAGATAAGAGAAATCAGTGTCAGTACGGAGAGACACGGACAGTCGTTTTTCCCTAGCTCCACCTGCGAGTTGAACAGGAATGGAATTGATTAGTAATGGTACGTGGTACCCTCCGCCACGCACCGTATGGTGGTTTGCAGAGTGTAGATACAGATGCAGATGTAGAAGCGGTGTTCACTTGTCCGTTCGACCATCCTGGTTCAGGTTCCTCATGAGTTCTCTCAACTGTTAGTGTGGCTCCTTTCAAAAGGCGAATGCCGCTCATTACTTCACCCTTTTCCAAAAGACATAGTGTTTAGCCACTCACGATGTCCATGTCGGCGGGACGTTATACTTTAAATTTCCTTCAGAAGGATTACTATTCTTCACACATGAACATAAGAAATAACGAACCTAGATGGATAAACGTGTTCACCGCGTTACCCCACGGTTGCGTTGTATGAGCGTTTCTGATGACTGTCTACGCCTACTGTTACGCTTTGTCGATAAGTGGAGCCATTTCCGTGTCGTTTGGCGGCCTCGTTCAGCAGCGGCGCTTTCAAAGCATGTCGGGGTGCGCATTGGCCAAATAGGCGGAGACATGTTTACTAAAGCGCTGACAGTGTAATAAGCCGAGCCAGCAGCCTGGCTTAACGGACGTGTCGGATTTATTAATTATCGAAGCTGCGCGCCACGCCAACGTAGATACCGACGTTTGTTTGTAGAAGGCCGCATTGTCTGAAGCGGCGACCTGCGAGATCTCTGCCGAGGCTTCGGTAAATTTGAGTTGCTGACACCGCCACGTTGTCGCCAGCTGAAGGAGGGAACGGCAAATACTCGGGACCTGCGCTATCATCCCCGATCTGAATTCGAGTACAAATCGCAGTGTCAGAGGATTCTAGCGACTCTGCATTGTATTAAGTTGATAGAGTGCTGATAACCCATTTTATGTAATAAAAGTGCTCATACGGTTTTAAATACTGCTTTAATCGAAGCTATAGATATTTGACAGCTACAACTCTATGTTCGTGCTACTGCTGTTTGATCTGTACTTCCCATTCTGTCGTAGTCGGACAGTTGTCATACGTATAAAACTAAACAAAACATCGCCCGAACAGGCCATTAAGGCCCAACGGTACCGACCGGCCGCCGTGTCATCCTCAGACCATAGGCTTCACTGGATGCGGATATGAAGGGCATGTGTCAGTTTACGAGTCCAGAGCCGCTACTTCACAATCAAGTAGCTCCTCAAATTTCCTCACAATGGCTGAGTGCACACCGCTGGCCAACAGCGCTCGGGAAACCAAATGGTCACCCATCCACGTGTTAGCCCACTGCGACAGCGCTTAACTCCTGTAATCTGACGGGAACCGGTGTTACCACTGCGGCAAAAGGCCGCTGGCGTTGTCATGCGTTTACGGAAAAGGAAACCATAACTGAATCACTGTTCACAACCAAATCTTATTGTAACTGAAAACATCGCCCGGGCGACTGGCTCAGGGACTTGCGTTGACGTCCGAGCTGGTCCCACAGTTGTACTACCGGGGACAGATATGGGGACCTTGTTGGCCACCGAAGTATCTCAACATCACGCCGACAGTTGGTAGAGACAAAAGACATGTGCCATGTGCGGACGAGTATTGTAGTGGTGAAAATTTCACCACGATATTGTCGCATGGGAGGTAACACATGAGGACGCAGTATGTTGGTGATCCACCATTGTGCCGTCAGGGTTCCCTCAGTCAATACTATCCATTACTGGAAGACATAGAAGATGGCTCACTACGTCATGGCACCAGGAGTAACGCAGATGTGCCTGCCCAAAACGGCAGCAACGGACCTCTCCCCAGGTTTCAGCCCATTTCGCCGATGATGAACATCTAGGATAGTGCAGAACCGCTATTCATCGCTGAACACTGGTCAGTAGTCCATGCTTCTCGATCACTGCACAGCTCCAAACGCAGCCGTTGGTGTTGTGGTGTCAACGGGAATCTCCGCATGGGACAGTAAATCACTAGTCCGGCTGTTACTAGTCTCCCATTGATGTGGGATGATGCTGAGTGTTGCAGGGAGTCCATTACTTGTCCTCGGACGACAGATACGTAGGGGCTACGATGTGCTCGCTGCTCAGTACGGTGATCCTGCCTTGAGGTGGTTGAGACGTGGTCGACAGTAACCTCGACAAGTATGTCTGCCCTCCCATTTCCATGAATTAGATACTCTCTCAACCCGTGAAGCTTAATTTCATTTGCTTCACCTCCTCTCGTGCTTTACTTTTTTGTTAGGAAGTGTATATTGCTCGGCATCGTCCATACGAAATTCGCATAACGGACATTATTATTTTTGTGTTATGCTTTCTGTAATTATCTGGAATACCTAAGGTGTATATCTAGAACAGTTACACTAGATCTCATGTTCTGTCTAAAATTTTACCGATCTAGCTTCTTTTTTAACATCACCATTCGATATGTTGTATGTGTAGCCAATGACTTCTTGCGTTAATAGTGTAATGAACCGAATGTACATGCTGGAACCACAACTGATTATCTGGCTTTTACATGAGTACATCGGTGACAATAGAGGGATAGAATTGCTATAAAATACTAAATATACACAATTTAAAAGGAACGAGTTCTGCACTTTATGTATTCCTATGTCTATGTACAGTGTAATGAAACAAGAAAGATGTGAAAGTATTTTATTGTGTTCTTACTGTGTGAGGTGTCCGCCCAGATAGCTGAGTGGTGGATCAGTGGCATGGCTGTCAACTACCTCTTCCGGGACGACATCGTCGATCCGGCGGACTTTTGGACACCCTTCGCCGACATCGACACTATCGGACCACTTTCGCGAACTATTTACAGAGTATTTTCACCAACCCGTCTCAAAGCTGGAATCTCAACGAACCGTGCTAGCCAAGACTGGACGATCCCACGTTCCCCTTTAATGGTCAATGATAGAATGCATTTTGTTCTGATGGCGCGCCAAAGTGGAGCATGGCGCGGAAAGTATTCCTATTTCTTTCGCTTCTCTTTTCTCCTCCTCTTCTAAGTTTTTTTTTCCTTACACATGTTTACGCTTTTCACGCATAGCTGTCTATCTGCAGCCTATTTGTTTTCTTTATCCTGTGGCCCCCCCCCCCCCCCAAAAAAAAATAACATAAAAAAAAAATTTGTGTTGCTGCTGATGGCGAGACTCTATACTCATTTATGTTAACAATAAAAAATAAAAGTAAAAAATAAAAAAGGCCGTTGCGGCAATATAGCTACCTTTTATGTTTTACTTTTTTCAGAGGATATTGTTATTTTATGAAGAACGTCGTCTTTTATTTCGTACACAAGAGATTTTATTTGTTTTCTCCTTACCTGCAACTTAAAAAAAGTAAAAAAAAGGAAAGTTGGTAGAGCACTAAAAAAAAAAGCTGTCTAATGCGCCGAAAAAAATGCAGAAAAAACAAAAAAGTGGTCAGCGCGACGGAATGTCATACTTAACAGTCCGGTTTCGATTCCCGGCTGGGTCGGAAAAAAAAGTGGTAGGCGTGGCAGATTTCTGTCCTACGGGCCTGGGTTCGATTCCCGGCTGGGTCGGGGATTTTCGTCGCTCAGGGACTGGGTGTTGTGCTGTATTCATCATCATTTCAACCCCATTCGGCGCACAGGTCGCCCAGTGTGGCGTCGAATGTAATCAGACCTGCACCAAGGCGGCCGGACCTGCCCCGCAAGGGCCAATGACACCAAACGCTAATTTACATCTTTTTACTGTGTGAGGTGAAAACACCGAACCTTTATTCGATAGGAGTCCAACGTTTCGAGTGGATGCAATTATAATATAGCTGCTCTCGGTGTTCCAGTACAGGCTGCAATTATCTTACCCCAGCGAAACGTGGTGGATATGCTACTGCGTTAAAGCGAAACCGATTTAAGCTGAATAATAAGTTTCAGTTTTGGCCACCAGGTGCAAAATCTGGCACCGTACACTGTTTATATGACGATATGATATCCATGCTGTCATTTGACAAGCCATAACGTAAATGAACAGTATGGCTACCGAGAAAGAAAATGTGCGCTGTTAGTGAAACCGCTTTATGTGAACGACAGCAATTGCAGTGACAGAATATCACAGGTTTGAGGAGAGATCCGATGTTATTAAGTGGTTTAAAGAAGATGAGAATGAAATTCGAAAACAGGGGTGAGCTTGGTGTGACACCTAGAAGAGGAAGGCGTCCTATCGCGGTGGAAGTTATTGATGAGGTTGGTGCTGCTGTAACTGACCATCCCTCGAGAAGTGTTAGTCCCCATGGAGTGCCCCAAGAATTGCTCATCGCATGGTTAACAGTACGAAAAGTTTTGCAGTGTAACTTACAGTGGTACAATTACAAAATCCAGACGGTGCAACAACTGAAACCTCATGAACCGGATCGAAGGTGATGACATGCGGCCGGGCAATATTCTATGGGGTGACGAGGCACATTTCACACTACAAAGTGCAGTGAATACACAGAACTACCTAATCTGTGGTACTGTTAAACAGTGTGTTGTGCACGAAGAGCCGTTACATTCGCCATATATGACTGCGTGGTGTAGATTCGCAAGCACTTTTATTCTCGGTCCGTTAGCAAAAACAGAAGCAGCATGCAGTCTAAGTGGTGCAGTAATAAGTGATTCATATTCTGGAGCCAGGATCAGAGTCTGGTTTGCTTAGTCTACTATGTTCCTAAATCAAAGCATACGAATGTTGGGATTGTTATTTCAACAGCGCCACTAATGATTCTTCCTCTCGTCTTCGTCGAATAGGGCGAATACGGTGTCTCCAACTACCGCACTGTTGACCGGTCTCTGAACCCAGAATAAAAAATGACGCACATCAGGGACGACTGATGGATTCTCCGTATGTTTGTTTTGTCTAGGAGAAAGAGATGTCCATTATATGACGTGGAGGACAAAGAATGAGAGCTTGCATGTGCATGTGCATTTGAAACCATTTTTTGCTATTATGAGAAGCGTATTACGTTTTAATCTTAGCTGCGGGCAGCGTTTAATCCACTGCTCTGTAAATAGCCAGCGGTACTAAGCTGTCGTTTCTACCACAGTGATGTGGCCACTGCGCACCGCTTTATTTTATTTCAGTTTCCACCACTTCTATCGTGAATGACAGTAGGTCCATTTTCTACAACATTTTGCGTCAGGAATATTTACGAGGCTACAAGAGATCTTATTTTTATACTTTACAACCAACCCGCAGTTCTGCTTCAAGTGCTGTCACGATTAACTAAGGAACTTCTCACGCGTAAATGCCACAATAGCTGCAGGCGAGCAAACTTCGAAATATTTACGCCACTTAGTAGCATTTGTGTAATTTTTATTAATGATCAAAGACTGATCCAGTAATTTGTTCTTGAATTTATAAGTTGTTTTCCGGAAGACTGGAATTTGGCTCCGGAAGCGCTTATTAATTTCATCAATAAACTGTGACTAACGCTTGCTACTTTTTGTTTGTCTTTTTCTGATTACGTGTAAGTTTCTATTCGTCTCTTCTCTCTTTCCAGGAGCTATCTACAAACTGTGACTCCGGTTTTCTCATACTTCTCCGACGTGAAAAAAAGTCACGGACAACAGTTGTAACACCTTTAAAATTGTTTAAAGAATCCTACTTCGAATTACACCCGAGAGCGTAAAACTAGTGTTTGATATCGATTTTTTTGGGATACCATATTGTACCGCTTCTCCACAAACTTGTAGTTATTTCAAAACATCACTTATTCGGCTTCCACAAGCTTCAGAAAATGCATCACCGTTTGACATAAATCTTCATTAAGCCTGCTTCACTTAAATGGGACAGCGTGAGTTTCTTATTGGCAGACTGACTGAAACACTGAATTCTGTGCTTGAGGTGAACTGGATAGGTCAGTTGGTAGAGCTTTACACCTGAGAAACAGAAATTCAGGTTTATAAGGAAGGAAAGGAAGAGGTCATCACGTCATTGTTGAGATCATTTTAGCATGAACTGGCAGTAGGAACTTACGGGCTCGTCTAGGAAAACGCTGCGCGACCTCTACGGTCGCAGGTTCGAATCCTGCCTCGGGCATGGATGTGTGTTATATCCTTAGGTTAGTTAGGTTTAAGTAGTTCTAAGTCTAGGGGACTGATGACCTCAGATGTTAAGTCCCATAGTGCTCAGAGCCATTTTTAGGAAAACACGCCCAAGTCCTCAAACGCAGTTTCTATCAACCACTGCATTCATTTAGTGGGATTCCCAGACTAATCTGTTGTAAAGCTCATTTCACTCACATGTATCTTTTCGTGTTGCGGTTTCCTCACATTTGAATGTAAATGGCGTTACCGATAGCGTCTGGTTGCTGCTGACTTAATTTCATTGAAAAAATTCCTGCATTTCCACACAGTGAAAAAACTTAAAATGTCAGTTTCGAAAGTACACCGAGGTGACAACAGTCATAGCGATGTGCACATATACAGATGGCGGTAGTATCGCGAATACAAGGTATAAAAGGACAGTGCACTGGCGGAGCGGTCATTTGCACATCCCAGCCGACCTCCCGCAAATCACCGTCAGGGGAACCGCAGTACCTTGGGGCACTACTACCTGGGTTTGACGCTGGACAGAGGACTAACATGGCGACAGCATGTTCACGGCGTCGTCAGAAAGGACAGGGGTACAATGAAACAACTATACCCCTTTCTAAATCCGTCGACTGCGCTTCCACTTGAACTGGGTGTTGCGCTTTACATCACTCATGTACGCCCGCTCTTCGACTACGCCGCTGTGGTTTGGGGCAATGCTGCAGCGACCCACGTCGGACGACCACAACGGCTACAGAACCGGATCCTGCGGCTGGCGCTTCACCCACCTAGGGACTTCCCGTCAGCCGATCTCAACCGGGTCTCAGACATACCTACTGTCCGTGATAGGTTCCGCCAGGCTGCACGGATCTTCTATGAAAAGTCCGCTCAGTCCACAAATCCGCTCCTCCGAGCACTGGGTCACCGGGTGCAGCGACTTAACGCAACCAGATGGCTCCACTTGCTTTGCGACCAATAAGTCGCAAATGCGTCAAGAAGAAACCGTCCCAGCCGATTGCAAGGACATCATCATGAAGTCAGGACAACGTACGAACACTCGCCACCTTGGAGGAATAGCTCTCCCGCTTGGACTCCATCGAACAGCAGGGGCTCATATGTCCCTGTCATGCAACAGGGAGAGGAGTGGTCATTTGTACTCAGGTACTTCATGTGAAAAGGTTTTCGACGTGATTATGGCCACACGACGGGTATTAAGAGACTGTGAACGCGGAATGGTAGTTGGAGCTAGACGCATGGGGCATTCCATTTTGGAAATCGTTATGGAATTAAATACTCCGAGATTTACAGAGTTAAGAGTGTGCCGAGAATAGCAGATTGCAGTATTACTCTTCAGCACGACAACGCAGTGGCTGACGGCCTTCACTTAACTACCGAAATTGTTCAAATGTGTGTGAATTCCTAAGGGACCAAACTGCTGAGGTCATCGGACCCTAGACTTACACCCTACTTAAACTAACTTATGCTACGAACAACACACACACACCCATGCCCGAGGGAGGACACGAACCTCCGGCGGGAGGGGCCGCGTTAACGACCGAGAGCATTGGCATTTGCGAAGAGTTTTCATTGCTAACAGACAAGCAACACTGCTTGGAATAACTGCAGAAACCAATGTGGGAAGTACGACGAACGTATCCGTTAGGAGACTGCGTTAATGGGCTATGGAAGCAGACGACCGACGCGAGTGCCTTTGCTAGCAGCACGATGTAGCCTGCAGCGCCTCTCCTGAGTGCGTGGCCATATCGGTTGAACCTTAAACGACAGAAAGACTGTGACCTGGTCAGTGAGTCCCGATTTCAGTTGGTAAGAGTTGATGGTAGGGCTCGAGTGTGACGCAGACCCGATGAAGCCATGGACCCAAGTTGTCAACAAGGTATTTTGGAAGTTGGTGGTGTCTTCATAATGGTTTGGGCTGTGTTAACATGGAATGGACTCGGTCCTCGGTTATTCTCAGCTACTTGGAGACCATTTGCAGCCATTTATGGACATCATGTTCCCAAGAAAAACGATGAAATTTTTATGAATGGCAATGCACCATGTGGACAATTCGAGCGACTCGTTTGTCAACCCATATCGCCGAATACGAATACAGACGAACATTTATGGGACATGATTGAGAGGTCCATTCGTGCATATAATCCTGCATCGGTAACACTTTCGCAACTATGGATAGCTATAGAGGCAGCATGGCTCAATATTTCTGCAGGGGATTTCCAACGACTTTTTCAGTCCATGCCACATCGACTTGTTGCACTACACAATGCAAAAGGATGTTTGATGTCTGACATTATATTAGGAAGTATCCCATGACTTTTGTCACCCGACGTATAGCAAGGAACTGATTGTTTCGGACACTTAATACGCTAGACTGCCGTCGACATCGGGATTTCGACTGATTTCTTTGTACTGTCGTACGTCTTAACGTGAAAGAAGAGCTGCAGCAATAATTAAACTGTTCTGTTTTAACACGTCGCCAAGAATATACATTATAAACCGGGAATATTGGAAAAAATGTTTGCAACATCAGCAGGTCATTCATGATATTTCCATTAAATTCTTCTACATTGCTGATGACATCATATTTTACAATGGCGTCTCCAATGTAATACTACCCTGATGAAGAACAATTACAGTAGTGGGCGACACATTGGTGCATTATTTTACAATATCACGCGGGCTACAAACCAGAAGAATATTATGGAAATTGCCTCTTGCGACGAAAGCCTACGAACTTATAGTGTTGAGACTTTGCAAAAATTACAATAAAGAATTTTATAACGTATTGGAGTGTCATTCGACAGTGGCGCTGCTAAGCTATGGCGATCGATGACACCAGTCGCACATGTAGGGACTGCTTGATGTCTTGCTGCGAGTTATAAATTTGTTAGCTAACAAAATATGCGTTCGCCTTCGAGCATCGCAGGCATTAATGTCGTGAGTACGACACGTAGTGCCAGTGCTTCGTATTTCATTCGAGACTAAACAAACAAACAAAAAATAATAAAACGGAGAGAGAGAAAAAATTCATTCGCTACCATGAGCAAGACTAAATAAAACAAGGCGAAAACGTTTAAATTAAAATTGCGTGAAACATGCATACAAATGTATTTATTGGCAAAAGTGTACGAAAGCGGGAAAGCGTAGGTTATTATTAATGCCGGCATCCGGAGCCTGCGTGTAATAAAATAAACGGGAGCGAGAGGTGGAATGTTCGCGTCGCGCGCCGCATCGCGGCCAAAGTGCAACCGACGAGTCGGATACAGGCCCGCTGAAACCGTGCCAAGTGTGCATGAGTCTACAAATCCAAATGAAATGTCAATCTGCGTATCGTTCTCCTCCTGTCACTCACACCGCTGGAGACCTGCAAAACCCGCCTGACATTTCGCGGCTTCTCGCGCGCGTCACCACGCGCTCCAAGAACAGACCGTCTGTCACGGAGAAGCGCGCTGTTGGCCGTTGTCGGATTTTTAACGTCTGCAAACGGCGACTAACACGTATTGTGTGATGAGGTAGGTTACAGTATGTGTCCCAGGTGGACTCTCAAACTTCTCCTCCGTGACTCATTCTTGAATACGTTTGTAGTCAAGTGACATCTGTCCCAGACTGGATCAATGGGCTTCTCTTTCACAAAAGGCTGAGAGCCTACTGATTGATTTCTTAAGTCAACGAGAAACCTCTGGCAGACACTCAGCATTTTAGTTGGGAAAATTCGCAGGAGAACATCTCTCTCCGTTTTATTCCTCTTAAAACATCTTGACAGCTGTTTCTTTATTTATCTCCACCTGCTTCTAACCCAGCAGATATGCACTTCAGGCAGCGAAGTGCAGTAAAATGTGTCTTCAGTTGTGCATGTTACACACACATGCTACATTCATACACGCCATCTACCATAAAAATGTTACTGTCCATCAAGAAACGTCCTAACACATCTGCCTGGAACGTCCAAGCCTTTTTAACAATTAAAAAAGACATGGGCGACAGGATATGTATGGGATACAATCGCTTTGTAAGTCGTCACTGTACTTGAACAGGACTTACAGATCTGTGGACTCTGATAAAAGCAGCTTCCGAACAAGATCCTTAAACCAAACAGTCGAATGCTTCGGTGTAATGTCATTTTATCACGTTTTTGTTGGGTCAATTTCTTGCCTGTCTGTCTGTTCAGTACAAATCCTGCAATTAATTTTACGATAACTTGCCGATGAGCTAGAGACTTGAAATTTTAAATGTAGCTCAGAAGTGGATGACAATGCAGTATTAACTCGCTTTTTTGTCGGTCTGTTTGGTAGAGGTGGGGTGAATACGAACAGGTTGGTAACGCCAAACATCTCGGGTGCCCTGCAGGACTGGCATGTTGTGTGGGTAGTATCGGAATGCATTCCAGGCGGTATGCGAGCGGACGGGCGTGGCAGAGCAGGAGGAGGAGGGAAGAGGAGACAGATATCGCTTTCTTGTCTCTCCGTTCTGTACAAATGTTGTAATTGATTTTACACTAACTTCCCGATGAGCTAGAAAACTGGAAGTTTAAACATAGCTCAGAACTGGGTGGAAACGCAACATTAATTCGCTTTCTTGTCTGGTGTGTGGCGAATAACGGTTTACCACTGTCATATCCCGACGTTCCAGAACTTTGAAATATTCAACGTAACTCAGAACTGGATGACAATGCAATATTAACTCGCTTTCTTGTCATTTGTGTGTTCCACTGTCACTTTCCCCCTTTTCCTGTTTCAGTTAAGAATGGCTCGCATGAGGAAAGATTGCTGGTAAGTCTCCATGTGAGTTCGAATCTCTGTAATTTACAGTTCACGATCTCTTGTAGATATATGTAAGAGGATGATGATGTTTGGTTTGTGGGGCGCTCAACTGCCCGCTGATTAGTGCCCGTACAAGGTCCCATTTTGCACAGAGTCCAGTTTTTACACAATCCAATCTAGCCACTGTCACGAATGATGATGACGATGAAGAAATGACAAGGACAACACAAACAGCCAGTCCCTGGGCAAAGAAAATCCCCAACCCGTCCGGGAATCGAACCCAGGACTCTGTTATCCAAAGGCAGCAACGCTAGCATCTAGACCACGAGCTGCGGTATGTAGGAGGAAGCAATATATTGTTTGAGTCAGGTGAAAATGAAGTGAAATGAACCTGAAGTTTACCACGTCTCTGTTGTAATCTCATCAAAATGTTTAAGATTGCTTGAGAAATTTCGCGCACACGACACTAAAAATTGGAAAATAATTATTTAAATAAAGATGAATTTTGACTATACCACATTTTTATCGGACTAAAAATTGTGAAATAATTGCTTTTAGCCCCGTACAAATTCCTAACCCCATGTAGATAGTCCTGAAAATGTGTGATTGTGAACTTTTAATTGCTGTGAAAACATTTTTAAGATTTAAAACGAGAAACGTACATTACTGGTGTAGAAATAGTTCACCTTCTTACTATTATATACTGCATGCGCCCCACGTTTTTCGTTTTAAATCTTATAAGTATTTTCATAGCTATTAAAAAGTCACGGTCACAAATTTTCAGGTCTGCTTATAAGGAATCTGTATGGGACTAGGAGAAATTATTTTAACGTATGTTAAAAAATTTCTTTTTATTTAAACACTTAGTTTTAGTCCTTTTTGACATAAACATCATGCGTACAACATGTGAGGTAGCTCTGGAAGGTATTGTACCCAAATTACTGAGAGAAGGTTTAAAGCCACAGTAAAAATGTTAGAGGTTGGCGTACTGGAGAGCGGAGGTTGTAATCACAAGGTAACAGGTTCGAAATTTGGTGCTAGAAGCAATTTCCGTCGCCTTAATTTTGCCAGAACGAAAAGAAAATATGAACAATGTCCATCATACGCCACAGTAACATATTTAAAACACAATCTACTTTTGGAAAGAAGTCCGTTATCCGCAATACCTAATCAGGAAAGCACTGGAGAATTTCTGTGTGACCCCCCCCCCCCCCCTCCTTTCTCATATTTGTAGTAATGGAAACTTAATTTCGTTTGGCGAGTAAGCGAGCCAATGAAGAATCTCCAAAGAGTTGCTTCCCCAGCCCGTCAGCCAGACATGAGGTTGATTTGCCCATCAGCGTCTTTTGCAGTAAGGTCCAGTGCAGCGGAGTGTAGGGTCTTGGCACGCAATAGATCTGGAACACGCCAGACACCTTCTTTTTTTGTAGTGAACTGTCGGAACCCTAATTTCAGTCCATAGTAGGTTCATAAAATTCGAAATCTGTGCTAGTATTTGGTTGTTTTATGTAAATCTCAATTTCTCATTTACTATAGCTCTAACATCACGTGAATGCTATTTTTCCAGAGCGCACAACAAAGCAACGGTGTACTGTATTGACTTGTGACCATCACAAGGTGCCCCTACAATTTCTGGGTCATCTAGAATAGCTCTTTGGTGATTGTCTTCGGTAAGGGGGAGATTCAATCAGTCACATCCACCAGCTAGTCACTTAGCTGGGGTAGAACCATCATTCAATTCCTATCACGCCATCACACCGTACTTCACGTAGGTTTACAGCCGATGGCGCCATCGCCAAATCGATCACTGCCTCATATCTGACAAAAGCTTGGAAAGGAATAGCCTCGCACTTCGGCCTGACACTGCGCAAAGAGCTGCAAATTCATATATCCACGTTGACTTTATAAAGCGCTTCAAAGGAAATTAGAGATATCTCCTTAAACAGTACTGCTATTGATGTTTCCTCCTCATTCACTTTCACGTAGAATGTTTGTCTTCGGTGACAGCGCCGTCAAGAGAATATTAAAGACTGCTATATTAAATATATAGTGAAGAAAAATGCAGCCGTTGCACTTGGCAAATCGTTATGAAAATGTTGCTTCCTTGCGACAAGTTTTACTCTGACTATAACATACAAACCTTCGTTTGCGGAGTATGTGACGTAAAAGAGATAGTTTTAAATATTGTCAGGGATGGTTGCATGTGTTGATTGCTACGTTACTTTTCACCGTTGTTCAGTACTTCCAGTTATCACTGAAAATGCACGACAAACGTATCATCCGTGAAGTAAACAAACATAAACTTTTAAATGATTACACTCTCCTTTCCAGCATTATTGTAAAGGGTAGATGCATTATGTACGGCGAGTAGATGTTACCTATCATAGAAAGACTGTGGAAGCTTATTCAGTAAACTACTTTCCTCTCGTATTGTTGGAGGTATCTTCGCAACAACGAAAAAAATAAGCGTATTTCTGTCACCAAACGCGATTCGTTTTATTGACATAAGACGTATTTGCAATTTGGCTTGCTTTGATCTAAAAATAATTCTTTACAAAAGCTATTGGTCTTGCTTACGGTATTTTGTGTGCAATTTTCACCAACAACAGGAAACTGCGTTTGCATGCACGTTTCGAGGTATTCCCATGTCTTACACTGTTGTTATTCGCTTAATCCCACACTTCACACGGCGTTTCCTAATGTGAGCGGAAATAGGACACAGAATACCATAAGTAAAATCAATAACTTCTGTAACGAACTGTTTTTAGATCTAAAAAGCAAACCAAATTGTGAATATGTTTCATAACAGACCACTGACTATGTTTTGTATCAATAAAATGAAACGCGTTTGGTGAAAAATGTCAGATTTTCTTGTAGCTGCAAAGACGGATTTAAAATACTCTCAATAATAATAAAGCTGCTACGGACAATACGGCCAAACAAACGAAGAATTCCTCTCTTGTTGTTTGATATCTCTTTGTACAGGGCTATTTGATTGTCACCCTTCTGCTCCTTCATCTTATTTTAAAAGTTTTTGTCTCTTTTTATGATTCCGAAACGCTGTATCCGTTTTGTTGAGTCATGTGTGTGAAATTGAGCTGTGAAAATTTATTTCTGTCTCTAAAGATCAGCGTTCCACTCTGTGAGCTTTCTTCAGTCGACAAGAACAAAGAACACGTGTTTCTCAAATTTGGAAATCATAAACCTTGGTTTTCCTCCATAAATTATAACTGTCTGAGTTATCGTGAATAATCAGTCATGACCGATCATGTTTTCGACTCAAGCTTTCCATATTTCGTGAAAATATTTCTCTGTTCTCGGAGAACTCTGTTTCCGAAAGAATAAAGTAGAATCCGATTGCAACGTCAGCTATAGTTATTGATTTTATAACTCCTTTTCTTAGCGTTGTTCCTGCCACATGCTGACCGCTGTTTTTCGAATCGGCAAATTTATTTTGTTTTAACTTAATAGATAGATGTCCATCAAGTCGCCACAACTGTCAGTTGACCTAAAGGAGAAAATCCATGTGCGCCGTCTAGGTGTGACTTGTGTAGACTTTGCTCTGCGTATTTTAACTGTTCGTGTGTCGTATTTTCTGAGGCGGGGATTGGGAATCAGCCCAGCATCTGCCTAAACGAGCGTGGAAAATTGTCTAAAAACTCCACCGGTCATCAGTCCGGGGCAGGCTCACTTGCCACTCTCGCAAGCTAGCACGCTGCGTTCGAAGGTATATGAGCGGGTCATCTTGGTTGATTTTTATGTACAGAGTATTATTTATGATACGTTTACTGCCCGTCAGAACGTTTATTTGTTTATAACTAAGCAAAATACGTTTACCAACTATTCGTTGATATCCGTTAACATAACGTTATCTTGTCGAAAGTAGATATATTGAAAACCATAGCTGTAGTGCAAAATTTAAGGTTTATAATCAAACAGCAAACAGCCACAAGATAGTTTAATTTAAATTTACTTTTTTAAACTATCTTCAGATGGTTCTTACAAATTTTCTTGCTTTCCTGCTCGGCCCTCGTTTTGTACTCGTTACTGGTTTTGTGCACAAAGATAATCAGAATACTAATCGTTCAAAATTCTGTAAACTTACGAGAGATTTTTTAACCTTCACGCAACCGTGGAATGATTTTAAAGGTAATAAAACCAGAAATGTGGCGAAAATTTACGTTGTATATATGTACGTGCGGGGAATACGTCGTATATCGGTGTTTTTAAAGTTAACGCCTTTTTGCCAGTGCACTGCTTGAGTGGCATTAAATTCTCTGCGAACTGCTTGAACACACGCCGTTCTAAGTTTTATGCAGCACTTACCCTGAGCATTTAGAAAATGTGGTCCAGCTTTACTTGAGTAACAGAAACGATAGTTTTAAATATGTTAGAGTAGAAAAGGTGTTAATTTATCGATATTGTGTACAACGTATGGGTACAGTAAAATCTCTTTGATAGAACGATCAAATTAATGTTAAGTTCGAAAAGAGAAGTAAAATCATGTTCAATAAATTCTACTTTATCGTGCTACTGAATTCCTAAGATTTCGCTGGTTGCCGCTTAAATTTGTTAACCTTATATCCCTTAACGTATCATTGTATAACTCCTTCTTCCTCTCGAACGTTTTAGCGATATTTTTTTTACTTTATTTAACATTATTGTTTATTAATGAAATGTATTCGCATTTAGAATATCAACCACCTTCGGCTGCATTCTGAAATGACGACACTGAAAATTTATGCCAGACTGGGACTCGAACCCGGATATCCCACTTAACATGAGCGGTCGCCTTGACCGCTTCGACCATCCGAAAGTGAATCACGGCCGGACACAAACGTCCATACGTCGTCATACATGTGTTACAACCTGCACTCGTACGTGACGTATATTTCTGTCCTCGAAGTACGTATTTGAGAGCTGAGGGCCTGGTATTGGCAAATAAATACAAAATAGCAGTGTATGTCTGTGGGAACATTGCATCGTACGTCTTAATAACGCAGTTACTGTTATTCCTTTTTCTTTTATGTTGTGTACAAGATATACACAAAACAGGGCAAGGCATTTTCAGCGTCATTTACAAAATTATTTTCGTGACATCTAAATATTTCTCATGTTTGTCTTTTAAGCATCTACTTAAAAGTGTAATGAGTTCTTTTTCAGACCTTATGCGATTTGGAAGAAGATAAATACAGAGTGCCCTGAAAGTCCGAATCGATATATCCAAAGGAACAGCTACGATCGATAAAATTCTGTCGATTAAGAATTTGTTAACATTGTTCCGGAAGACTAACCAAGTTCTGTATAGGGTCTCCAAAACGTGCCGGTAGTATTTTCATGTAGCCGACGGCTGTTGCAGCACCGTGTAAGAGATGTAGCGTGCACAGTTGGGAGCTGTGTGTTAGCTACTGGAAGCATTGAGTGGAAACTCACGGCCGGGGGCGCGGGCCGCATTGTCTCCTTCCCAAATGCTAATGGAGTCAGGGAACGAAGAGGGACACACACTCGCTCCTTACCGCCGGCGAAACTCGGAGCGCGGCGCTGCTTGCGGCTGGGAAATACGGCGCCCCCTCCTCCGGCCGCCGGCAGCCGGCTGCAGTCATTTTTCACTCGTTCTTGCGTGCGCTGTCACTGACTTCACGTGCTCGGCGCCAAATCCTGCGTCCCGACTTTGTCGTTGCGCTCCAAATATAACGCTGGAGGGCAGTGTGCACTGTTCAATACCAACAAATTGCTGATACAGAGTTACGTATGAAAGTTTCTTGGTTGTTGTCGCCCTCATTATTCCGTAATTTTCGGAAGGTTTATGTCGTTCATGCACTGTCAATAATAATGCAATGGGTTGTTATCCCTTAACTCACGGGGCGACTTTTCTGTAACCTATACTACGAGGCATGTCCTCTGGGACCCCCTATCTTTAAACCAAGATTTAAGCTGTAAAGTGTTTGAAAATTTAATTTATGTTATATAACGCTTACCCTACGACTTATCTTAGAAGCTAGA
Source organism: Schistocerca americana (assembly GCF_021461395.2). Lineage (NCBI taxonomy): Eukaryota > Metazoa > Arthropoda > Insecta > Orthoptera > Acrididae > Schistocerca > Schistocerca americana. Next base: position 750,477,219 of record NC_060130.1, on the reverse strand, counting down.
TTAAGGAAAGGCAAACCTACGTTTCTAGCATTCGTAGACTGAGAGAAAGCTTTTGACAATGTTGACTGGAATACTCTCTTTCAAATTCTGAATGTGGCAGGGGTAAAATACAGGGAGCGGAAGGCTATTTACAATTTATATAGAAACCAAATGGCAGTTACAAGAGTTGAGGGACATGAAACGGAAGCAGTGGTTGGGAAGGGGGTGAGACAGGGTTGTAGCCTCTCCCCGATGTTATTCAATCTGTATATTGAGCAAGCAGTGAAGGAAACAAAAGAAAAATTCGGAGTTGGTATTAAAATCCATGGAGAAGAAATAAAAACTCTGAGGTTCGCGGATGACATTGTAATTCTGTCAGAGACAGCAAAGGACTTGGAAGAGCAGTTGAACGGAATGGACAGTGTCTTTAAAGAAGGATATAAGATGAACATCAACAAAAGCAAAACGAGGATAATGGAATGTAGTCGAATTAAGTCGGGTGATGCTGAGGGAATTCGATTAGGAAATTAGACACTTAAAGTCGTAAAGGAGTTTTGATATTTGGGGAGCAAAGTAACTGATGATGGTCGAAGTAGAGAGGATATAAAATGTAGATTGGCAATGGCAAGGAAAGCGTTTCTGAAGAAGAGAAATTTGTTAACATCAAGTATAGATTTAAATGTCAGGAAGTCGTTTCTGAAAGTATTTGTAAAGAGTGCAGCCATGTATGGAAGTGAAACATGGACGATAAATAGTCTGGACAAGAAGAGAATAGAAGCTTTCGAAATCTGGTGCTACAGAAGAATGCTGAAGATTAGATGGGTAGACCACATAACTAATGAGGAGGTATTGAACAGGATTGGGGAGAAGAGAAGTTTGTGGCACAACTTGACTAGAAGGAGGGATCGACTGGTAGGACATGTTCTTAGGCATCAAGGGATCACCAATTTAGTATTGGAGGGCAGCGTTGAGGGTAAAATTCGTAGAGGGAGACCAAGAGATGAATACACCAAGCAGATTCAGAAGGATGCAGGTTGCAGTAGGTACTGGGAGATGAAGACGCTTGCTCAGAATAGAGTAGCATGGAGAGCTGCATCAAACCAGTCTCAGGACTGAAGACCACAACAACAACATAGTTACAAATATATGAGTGTTGTTTAAATACTCCTTGTTGATTTTATTGCACTAAATAAAGTCAGCAGTATTTTATTTTTGGATCAAGCATACTCTCATACTTTTGTGAAGCTTTTTGAACACTACACATACACGAACTGTTAGAGAATTCAGTAAGTTCTGAAAAATTGTGGTATTTCTGTAGAAATCAAATTCTCACATACAACTAATTTCTGTGGTTTCAACTCGCATATAAAAACTGAACTCGATAGTCAGAAAAATGGATGCAAAATTAACATTCAGTACTGAGATCTACATTTTTCTTTACGACAACTCAGAACACATTCAGTTTTAACTAACACTTTAAGTATTTTATTGGAGAAACAGAAAGGAACTCATCAGCAGTGTCTGAAGTTCTTCCTCTGAATGGTCCTCTTGTTCGCTAGCAGAATTCTGATCACTGACTATTAAAAATCGTTATCTTCTTTGTCTACTTCTTGTTCTATGTCATTGACATCATTCTCCCCATCCACTGAATAAAAATTTCATCGAAATTAGAGTGCGTAAAATTGTCACATTCTTGCAAACACATTTTGTACTGAACTGACGCAAACAGGTGCGTAGTTCACGAGGTACGGTGTAGGAGACCCCATCAAATGTCAACAACACACGTCAGCAGCAATCAAATAAGGTGATACAGCGACTGACAATAATAATTTGTAGGGTTGGTGATTAAAAGACGGTAGGTGGTGTATAAAACCATTCTGCCATAACTGATCTACGAGAGCGACTTTGAACATTCTGGTGCGGTCTGAGAGACCACACCTCGTGAGTTAAGAGTTATAAATTCGTAATTATCACCTCAAAACATAAGTTCCTTCCACCTGAGTGATGAAGTCATCCATTTGTAAAGTATGCGACAATCCAGACTTGGCGTATATATAGACCAAATCTAACACCAGGAACTAAAGTACACATTGATACCAAGTACTCACAATACGCTTAGTAAATCTCATAAAAGTGAGCAATACAAATGTACACACATGTGCAACTGCCGTTAGGCGTATTTACAAAAGATGTTATTTTGAGATGTCACATACCAGAGTGGAGGCAGCAGACTCGAGGATCGTACTGTTTCAACTTGGCACCATATGGGGTTGATCTCAAAGCTCGAAACGTACTAGGACATAGCTTCTTTTATTATTCGAGGTGATACTTGAAACATAATGTTACACTTCGTAGATTGTGTGAAAGATAGCCAAGAATCAGCCCTAATGTTGAAGTCAACAACACAAAGCTTCTCAAAGTAGAGAAAACCACGAATTAATACCGGAAAGGTGCACTCCAGTGCCAGACAGACTGCGAACAAAAACACTGAGTAGGCGGGTTTTGGTAAAGAGCAGTGGCAAAATAGATAAAGAAACGGCGTGATCTTGGCTAACGAACGAAATCCTAAGAAGAAAATTGAAGAACTGATTATTGCTGCGCAGGAACAAGCCACAAAAAATTACAACAAAGTCAGAATCGAGAAATCAGCAGATTCTGCAAAGAAACTGAGGAAGCATTCGATCCTATCTTGAGCTGTTGAAAAATGATCACTCGGACTGATGACAGGTAGAAGGACAACGCTGTGGTACGAATGATCCACTGGAATTACTCAAAAATTACGATATGCCGGTGGCAAGGATCTGGCGGGATCACAAGCAAGAAAAAGTTGTCGTAAAGGAGCATACTAAATTACTGTGGCACTTCTCGTCTTGAACAGGTCCGTCTTTTCAACGATTTGGCAAATTGTATTTTTATTTATCTTTGTAGTCAGATGCCCTTCCCTAAGCCACAGCCGTCTTTTCAACGATTTGGCAAATTGTATTTTTATTTATCTTTGTAGTCAGATGCCCTTCCCTAAGCCACAGCCGTCAAGATAACATAAGGGCGGGAAGTCATGAGCGCCGTCCATCTGCGAATTATGTAAACTTTGTTCTGTGTGTGACTGGGACTGTTTGTGTATCGAATTCTCGGAGGCGGAACTTGGGGACCAGCGCAGCATTTACCTAAATTAGCGTGGAAAACCGCCCAAAAACCACATTAATGCTACCCGGTGTATAAACCTACCGTCGTTGATCCGCCGCGTGGACTATATCAGGGTCCGGCTCACCTCCATGACTTGCAAGCTAGCGCGCTGCGCGTTACGCAGTATGAGCATGCAAGCGTTTCCACACATCCAGTGCCCAGTGATGATGTATAGAAAATTGAATTATTGAGAGAATGATATATCGTGGGAATGTAACTATGTAGCTGATATTTAAATACGGTAATATCGATATATAAATACCGATATTTTTACAAAATATCGATATTTCTTAATCAATTCGAAAACGTAACTGTACTTTTCCCATAAAGCAAACAACAACCAATTTTCTGCTGTTTCTGCTTTCCAGCACCAAGAGTTTGCGTTACATGACAGCCATGGTCTCTAGCAATGTCTTTATTTGATAAAATTGCAACAATGCTAATTTTATACTACATGCTCCTGGTAATCATAGGCATACACTTGGCCGAATACGTCTTAGGTGTGCTATCGCACGTCGGTAACGAGACTGTCTCTGCGAATCCAACAATGGCAACCGAGACGACATTGTACGTGTAGTCTCACTGTTGGCAGTGGCAATTTATATGCAACAGAAGCGAATCGAGCTAGTTTGCTCGTGATTTTGCAAGCTGAGGAAAACTATGGAGAAGTAAGCGGCGAGTGCGCGGCGGCGATTTTTGGCAGCGAGCGGGTGTGGGCGCGCTGTCAGTCAGGCGGCCTTAATCTGTATCGACCGGGGACAGCGCGCACTTCGTTAGGGGCTCAGCGCCGGCAAATAACAAAGGCGGCCTGTCACCGGCCACCGGCATTATCTCAAAAGGACCGCACACCACACGCCGCCATATTGTCTGCCACTTCGCCTTTCTTTTTCCCCATGACGCACGAATAATTCCAAACACTTGCTTAATGAATGTATATCCACCTGACGACGCTAATGTGCTGTCACAGCAGGTCACGTAACCGTGTACTCAACTGGGTAGTTTCATTCTTATAGTCGAAGTAACTGTACAAAACTACGAAGAAAATAAAAAAAAGACACTTATACACTGTCCAATTACGTTAATACACCCATGCTCATAAATTACGGATAATTGCAGAACTGGCGTTAATAGCATAGGCACATACTGTAAGAACACACACGACACAGATCTTTAAGTCCACGGTATTGGTGATAAGTTGAGAAAACCGTCCCGAAACACATGCGCTACAAAACGCCACTGTTCCTTGCGCATGTACCCCGACATCAATATGGGATATGATCACCATGCTCACGTACATAGGCCGCACAACGGGTTGGCATACTCTGGATAAGGTGGTCGAGCAGTTGCTGGGGTATAGCCTCCCATTCTTGCACCAGTGCCTATCGGAGCTCTTGAAGTGTCGTAGGGGTTTGAAGACATGCAGCGATACGTCGACCGAGAGCATGTGCTCGATGGGGTTTAGGTCTGGAGAACAGGCAGGCCACTCCATTCGCCTGATATCTTCTGTTTCAAGATACACCTCAACGATGGCAGCTCGGTGGGGCCGTGCGTTATCATCTATCAGGAGGAAGGTGAGACCCCAGTGCACCTCTGAAAAGGCGGACATACTGGTGCAAAATGACATCCCGATACATCTGACCTGTTACAGTCCTTCTGTCAAAGACATGCAGGGCTGTACGTGCGCCAAATAATCCCACCCCACATCATCAAACCACGACCTCCATAGAGGTCCCTTTCAAGGACATTAAGGGGTTGGTATCTGGTTCCTGGTTCACGCCAGATGAAAACCCGGCGAGAATCGCTGTTCAGACTATACCTGGACTCGTCCGCGAACATAACCTGGGACCACTGTTCCAATGACCATGTACTGTGTTCTTGACACCAGGCTTTACGGGCTCTCCTGTGACCAGGGGTCAGTGGAATGCACGTTGCAGGTCTCCGGGGGAACAAACCATGTCTGTTCAATCGTCTGTAGACTGTGTGTCTGGAGACAACTGTTCCAGTGGCTGCGGTAAGGTCCCTAGCAAGGCTACCTGCAGTACTCCGTGGCCGTTTGAGGGCACTGGTGGTGAGATATCGTTCTTCTTGTGGTGTTGTACGCTGTGGACGTCCCGTACTGTAGCGCCTGGACACGTTTCCTGTCTGCTGGAATCGTTGCCATAATCTTTGTGGCATACCTAGGACCCGTGTGCCCTGCTGTGCTTGACCAGCCTCCAGTCGCCCTAGTATTCTATCCCTCATATCGTCATCAATACGTGTTCTTTGAGCCATTTTCAACACACAGCCACCATTAGCACGTCTGAAAACGTCTGCACACGTACTCGCTGCACCGTACCCTGACATACACCAACACACCTCTGCGTATGTGGGCTGCTGCCAGCGCCACCGTGCGATGACCGCAGGTCAAATGCACCGCATGCTCATACCCCGAGGTGATTTAAACTCACAAACCGCCCACCAGAGCGTTGTTTCACCATGTATCAGCATTATCCTTAATTTATGAGCATGAGTGTAAAACCACCTGCCAGCCGGAGTGGTCTAGCGGTTCTAGGCACTACAGTCTGGAACCGCGCGACCGCTATGGTCGCAGGTTCGAATCCTGCCTCGGGCATGGATGTGTGTGATGTCCTTAGGTTAGTTAGGTTTAAGTAGTTCTAAGTTCTAGGGGACTAATGACCACAGCAGGTAAGTCCCATAGTGCTCAGAGCCCTTTGAACCATTTTTAAAACCACCTGTCAAAAGCCTGAATAACCACCTATCCAGTGTGAGATGTGCAGGAAGAGAGTCAGTGAGGTCCTGGGAGGTACCGACAGGGATGTGGAGCCATGCCGACTCCACTGTCGTAGCCATCTGAGCTAGGTTTCCTCGGTTGAAGATCTATGGTGCGAACTGCCCGATCGAGGTGGCCCCACAGATTCTCGATTACGTTTAAATCCGGGAAGTCTGGTAGTAAGTGGAGTACGGCAAGCACATGCTTGTGCTCTTCGAACCATGTAAGTGCACTACTAGCATTGTCCTGTTAGTAGATGCCATCGTGCCGAGGAAAAACAAACTGCGTGTAGGGGTGAACATGGTCTCCAAGGAGAGATGGATACCTGTGCTGGCCTATTGTCCCTTCCATAATGACGAGATCGCCCGGGGAATGCCACGAAAACATTCCCCAGACCCTAATGCTCCCTCCTTGTTTGCTCTCAGACGTTACACAAACGGCCATCTGTCCGATGCAGCATTAAACGTGATCCATCTGAGATGGCCTCCTGTCGGCATTCAGTGGACGCCCAGTTGCTGTATTGGCGGGCAAATTCCACCCTTCGTCGCAGATGAACAGCAGTCAGCATAGGTGCATGAACCAGGCAGGCGCCTGCTGCGGAGACCCATACGCAGCAACGTTCGCTGAACGGTCGTTGAGGAGGCCCTGTTGGTAGCCCCTTTGTTCATCTGGGCCGTCACTTGCTCAAGAGTTGCACGTATATTCGCCAGTACACATCTCCGCAGAAGTGGTTCACAGATCCCATATATGGCCCGTGATGCACCACAATTGCCTCGGCGCCGGTTTTTGGATCTACATCTGCATCTACATGACTACTCTGCAATTCACATTTAAGTGCTTGGCAGAGGGTTCATCGAACCACAATCATACTATCTCTCTGCCATTCCACTCCTGAACAGCGCGCGGGAAAAACGAACACCTAAACCCTTCTGTTCGAGCTCTGATTTCTCTTATTTTATTTTGATGATCATTCCTACCTATGTAGGTTGGGCTCAACAAAATATTTTCGCATTCGGAAGAGAAAGTTGGTGACTGAAATTTCGTAAATAGATCTCGCCGCGACGAAAAACGTCTTTGCTTTAATGACTTCCATCCCAACTCGCGTATCATACCTGCCACGCTCTCTTCCCTATTACGTGATAATGCAAAACGAGCTGCCCTTTTTTGCACCCTTTCGATGTCCTCCGTCAATCCCACCTGGTAAGCATCCCACACCGCGCAGCAATATTCTAACAGAGGACGAACGAGTGTAGTGTAAGCTGTCTCTTTAGTGGACTTGTTGCATCTTCTAAGTGTCCTACCAATGAAACGCAACCTTTGGTTCGCCTTCCCCACAATATTATCTATGTGGTCTTTCCAACTGAAGTTGTTCGTAATTTTAACACCCAGGTACTTAGATGAATTGACAGCCTTGAGAATTCTACTATTTATCGAGTAATCGAATTCCAACGGATTTCTTTTGGAACTCATGTGGATCACCTCACACTTTTCGCTATTTAGCGTCAACTGCCACCTGCCACACCATATAGCAATCTTTTCTAAATCGCTTTGCAACTGATACTGGTCATCGGATGACCTTACTAGACGGTAAATTACAGCATCATCTGCGAATAACCTAAGAGAACTGCTCAGATTGTCACCCAGGTCATTTATATAGATCAGGAACAGCAGAGGTCCCAGGACGCTTCCCTGGGGAACACCTGATACCACTTCAGATTTACTCGATGATTTGCCGTCTATTACTACGAACTGCGACCTTCCTGACAGGAAATCACGAATCCAGTCGCACAACTGAGACTGGATACCGTCGATTTGCATGCGCAGTATACTTTAACCAGGGCGGCACGCGAACAGTTTACATACTTAGCCGTTTCGGGTATGATTGCACCCTTGGCCCGAAAGCCAATGATCGTGCCGTTTTGGACGTCCGAGAAATCGCTTCGTTTCCGCACTACAACAAGGACTGCACTGTTGGCCGCGTCCCCCCCCCCCTCCCCCCCTCCCCCACGACGTGCTTTATGCACTCGGCACTGCCAGCGTTGCCTCCTGCCGCGTGTGTGTGTTTTCTGCACGTTGACGTCTAATATTGGCGGTGTGCACATTAATATGACTGGACTGTGCAGTAGAACTTGTCGCGTGTGATTGTTTTAACAATAGTAAACGCTCGTAATTGTTCCTAGGAGCATATCTGAATATGCGCGGTTCTCAAGAATGATTAGACCGAGCGAGGTGGCGCAGTGGTTAGCACACTGGACTCGCATTCGGGAGGACGACGGTTCAATCCCGTCTCCGGCCATCCTGATTTAGGTTTTCCGTGATTTCCCTAAATCGTTTCAGGCAAATGCCGGGATGGTTCCTTTGAAAGGGCACGGCCGATTTCCTTCCCAATCCTTCCCTAACCCGAGCTTGCGCTCCGTCTCTAATGACCTCGTTGTCGACGGGACGTTAACCACTAACCACCACCACCAAGAATGATTATTTAGTTCAGAGTTTGAGTAAGTAGGCTGTTTTTATATTGGTAACGCCACGTAGCGCTCTGTATGAAAATCACTGGCTGTGCTGTGTGCAGTCTGTGGCTGGTTAGCATTGTTGTAATATTCGCTATTGTAGTGTTGGACAGTAGGATGTTAACAGCGCGTAGCGTTGCGCAGTTGGAGGTGAGCCGCCAGCAGTGGTGGATGTGGGGAGAGAGATGGCGGAGTTTTGAGAGCGGATGATCTGGACGTGTGTCCATCAGAGACAGTAAATTTGTAAGACTGGATGTCATGAACTGATATATATATTATGACATTTGAACATTATTAAGGTAAATACATTGTTTGTTCTCTATCAAAAGCTTTCATTTGCTAACTATGCCTATCAGTAGTTGGTGCCTTAAGTAGTTTGAATCTTTTATTTAGCTGGCAGTAGTGGCGCTCGCTGCATTGCAGTAGTTCGGGTAACGAAGATTTTTGTGAGGTAAGTGATTTGTGAAAGGTATAGGTTAATGTTAGTCAGGGCCATTCTTTGTAGGGATTGTTGAAAGTCAGATTGCGTTGCGCTAAAAAGATTGTGTGTCAGTTTAGTGTTGATCAGAATAAGTAAAGAGCGAAATGTCTGAGTACGTTCTGTTCTGCTCAGCTGTTTGAAAATCAAATAATGTAAGAGGTTTATCAGCACAGTAATTCATAAATTTTTCTAAGGGGGCGTTTCAGTTGCTATGATCGGGGATACGCAATTTAGAGCCATACTGACGGGTAATCGAGCACGAAACATATAGGCGAAAAAGGGATCAGTGTTGAAATAGACAATGATATTAAAGTATTGCTTTCTTTAGAGGAGAGCTGGAAAATGGACACATTGAAGGAAACTAAAAATTTCATCCATGGCCGGAAGTGGAAAACCGAGGTCCTAAACGAAATTACAGAGATCAAGAACCACCCATCCTTCGGCAGCTTCAATTTAGTCCTGTTACAACAGAAAATACGTAAAAAATAAGAATAAATACGAAATGTGTTCCAGCAATATCTTTTTAATTCTGTAAAATAATTTTCATACTGTCGTTTTGAACAGCAGATTGTCGCAGTCTCGTTTATTGCAACATATTTCGTTAAGCAACATCGAAGATACGACGTCAAAATATGCAAAAGACATTGCAAGTGACTAACAACACCAGAATCGCAATATTTACGGTTGAGTCGAAAGAAGCTTTTTTGCCGGCCGGTGTGGCCGTGCGGTTCTAGGTGCTTCAGTCTGGAACCGTGTGACCGCTACGGTCGCAGGTCGAATCCTGCCTGGGGCATGGATGTGTGTGATGTCCTTAGATTAGTTAGGTTTAAGTAGTTCTAAGTTCTCGGGGACTGATGACCTCAGATGTTAAGTCCCATAGTGCTCAGAGCCAGCCAGAAGCTTTATTTCGACCGCCATCTTGTTTGTATCGTACTGTAGAGGTGATGACGATGTTGCGTTTTAAGTTTCCTTAGTATGTTTACGAACAGTGATTAGCAACATCCAAGGAGCCATAGTAATGTAGGTAACTGAACTCATGGCGAAGACGAAGCACTCTCTCGGGTTTGGAAATTATGAGGAAAAAAATTGGCCTTGCCCATTTCCATGGAACCATCCTAGTCTTTGCCTTAAGCGATTTAGGGAAACCATGAAAATTCTAAATCCTCATCAAGACGGCCAAGCTTTATGTCCTTAACCGACGGGCGAGTCACAACTTGCAGTAGCTTACCCGCTCTCGACTTAGGATACTGCACTGAGAGTTCAAATTGAATTGAGTCTTCTGACTGGTCAACATATTTCTCTCCATCCTCCTCCGACTAGAGCTTCACATTGTCATCTTACTCATTATGCATTATTTATTTATTTATTTATTCATCCAGGGTTCGTCATATTATGATTTAGGATCTGTCATCATAACGCAATCAAAATAAACGGCTCAAAAATATTCACAAAAAAATGACTCTGAGCACTATGGGACTTAACTTCTGAGGTCATCAGTCCCCTAGAACTTAGAACTACTTAAACCTAACTAACCTAAGGACATCACACACATCCATGCCCGAGGCAGGATTCGAACCTGCGACCGTAGCGGTCTCGCGGTTCCAGACTGTAGCGTCTAGAAACGCTCGGCCACCCCGGCCGGCTAAAATATTCACACACATAAGATATTTAAGTATGCTTTTATGACGGTAGGACAGGTTGTCGGTCGTTACGTTGTTGAAGGAACCATCTCAGCATTTGCCTGAATTGATTTAGGAAAGCTACTGAAAGCCTAAATCAAAATGTCTGGGCAATACTCCCGAATTTGAGGTCAGCCTTACTCGGTTGGTTCCTATTGTACAGCTTTCTTTGATAAACACAATTTTCTTCATATAACTTATAATAAAAACATAGTTTTGATTTTCAGTGCAACCCACATTAACGACACCCACTGGTGACCCCATAACCATGAGTTTCTTAAATTACGTATTTCGGCAAGACAGCTGAGAAGAATATTTTAAAAAACCTAAGAAAGCTAATTTTAACTTCGAAAGTAATAGATCAGTGTTTGTTGTCTTATTTTTGACCTAAGTAATAACAGATATGAATCGTCTGCTCACAAAGATAAAAACACATTATAGACAGAAATGTTAGTTCACTGAAATTCATTACTCATTATTTTAACGCAGCATATGCCAAACAGTTTAATAACAAACTGAAAAGATTGTTTAGTCACATTGCTGACTAGAAACTTTTCTGATGAGGTAATCATCCTTTCAGTGTAGCGGATCAATGTTTCAAAATGATCCGCTAATAACAACCATAATTATGAGCATTCTTCATTACATTTTGTTCCTAAGAAAGACTGTAAAATTCCCTAAAATGTTCCTAGTTTCTTGCACGCACCTGTATGACACATTGTCAATCACATTTATCTAAAATACGTAATGACATTTAATTCACCTTATCTTGACATATTACTATATTGAGTCTTAGTTGACTGATTTTCATTCTCACTAAATAATTTGTCACAATTTGCAGGAAAGAAATTGATTTTAATTATATTCATCTTCTTTTGCTAGTAGAACATTCATGTCTTTAATGTTCACGTTAAAGTTAAAAGGAAAAATTTTTGTGGACCGTCATGTGTCATAGTCTTCATTTCAGACATTACTACATACGCAGATTCCTTTCATTTCATTAAACCTTGCGGCTCTTTTCAAAGTTGTCTCTTTTAACAAAATAACTTTTGATTCTCAGAGCCCTACTAACGTATTAAATTGCCTAATTATAGAGTAACAAAAAGAACATAAAGTGACAAGGGATATGAATTGCAAGTATATTCGCCAGTACACATCTCCGCAGAAGTGGTTCACAGATCCCATATATGGCCCGTGATGCACCACAATTGCCTCGGCGCCGGTTTTTGGATCTACATCTGCATCTACATGACTGCTGTTCACATTTGTGAACACCTAGTATCGTAATTCTAGATGCACAGGAGAAAACATGAACAGTGCAGAATATAGTGTGGTGAAATATTTCTTTGCTGGCAATATGAGATTTTAAAACCAAATATAGAATGTGTTTCATCTGTTTGTAGCCTCCATTTGTAAGTCGCTGATACGAAAACGACAGTAGTATTGCGTTCCATCTTTACTTTTTTTTTTTTTTTTAATTCGCTTCCCTCTCACTCCAACATAAGCGACAAAGTCGGCCACTGTCTACGTGAAACAGGGAAGATAAAATATCCGAAAAAATTTTAACGCGGCAGTAGAGGAACGCTGTACCGAACTGCAGCTGAAAAGAACTGTGATTTAATAGCGCTCGCCGAACAAAGAAAGCCAATAAATTTCGAATACCTCGTTAAATACTATCTCTGAAATTGGAATTACCCTGCAAACAAATTTAGTAGAAAGAATTTAATTTCCGACGGGCTGAGGCATACTGGTACCTGGTGAATTCAAATCTACAGGTCGCAGGAAAAAGAGAAGAAAAATATTGCAAATAACAAAAAGGGAAAGTATTCTAAATGGGTGAGTGTCAATACATGCCAGTGATACGCACGGTGTTCAAAGAAAAATCTATGGAAGCCACGAGGAATGATTCGTGCGTCGTGAAAACGGCATATTCAGCGTTGAGATTACAGCCTTATTGTTCATCTCGCAGGTCACCTGCAATGTACGATTGTCGCTTTTCTGTTATAATCTGCTTGATTTCTTCTCTCTTTATACACAAAGTAAAGAGAAATGATTTATCTAAGACCGTGGATTATTAACAAAATTGCATATGGCTTGCTGAAACTGCTTTGGCAGAAAGTGAAAAACGAACACCATAAAGCTATTTTGTTCACGTTTGAGACAGGTTGTACATTTTGTATGACCATAATCACAGCGCCAGAAACTTGTAGTCAGATTATCTTGGATACTTCGGTATAGCCTCATCTAGATTCGTATTCAGAATGACAACTGTTTAAATGACGGTTCAACGACCTCGATTTAGATTTTCTGTGACTTCCCTAAATCGTCTAAGGCTGGGGTGGTTTATTTAAAAAGGACACGACCGATTTTCTTCCTCATTCTTGCCCCAGTCTGAGCCTGTGTTCCGTCACTAATGACCGTGTTGTCGACAAGACATTAAACTCTAGTTACCTTGTAATCTTGAGGAGTAGGCTAAGTGTCGCCATTGGCTTTCACACTGCTCTCTTTCACGTCCAAGTTCTGTGTGAGAACAAAAATACAAAACTAAGTCGCCACAAGCACTAATTTGTACTATACTCTGACCCGTCAAGCCCCATATGTTCCCAAGGGAAGAGAGGTCTGTAGGCTTATTAACCACACGGGGAATGAGGGGGGATGACAGACGTCTAGGAGAAGGCGGCTGGATACGCAGGCGGTGTACTGCTGTCTTGCTAGAAGTGTACATCTTCCTGTTAATGTAGGAATGGGAACAGAATGAGCCTGAGTGTATCCCAGGCTGTTCAGCGTTCCTTCAAACCAACACACGAGATATAAGCTCACGATATGGTAAGGAGCTCCACAACAATATGCCCTTAGCTTGCTGAGCATCTCACTGCATGGTACACTCCTACAGTCGCTCCCGTGCTCGACACTACACTGAGCAATTACCATTACTGACGCCAAAGAAGAATCAACGCTCTTTATTAACCACAACTGTGTACCATTTGTCCCTGCGTTTCCTCCTTCCATCACAGCCTTGGAGTAACCATCCCAAAATTTTACCCTAAATGGTATTCGCAAAATACACTTGACAGCAAACGTAATAATGTGGCAGGAAGAGGACCACTTACCACCGAAAGTAATTGCTGTTATGAAGTGGCATGTTTGTACGCAGCAACTGTACAGCCTCATCACATGCCCAGGCGGGGTTAGGCAATAACTACGGCGCAGTGGTGGCAACACAGATTAGCAAAAACTTACAGTAATTTATTAATAGAAACATTATTGTATGTGGTGTGTGGTACTAGTTCAACGTTCACTTGAACTGATCTCTCTTTAACACTGGTCTAGACCTGAATCCAGTGAATGATGACGAAGGTCACTTGCAGAATGTCCAGCTTGGCTCTCCATAGCGGCTATTATGAAGAGTCCTAATGTTGTCTTTGGGTACTGTTGATACTGTCTCTTGTGGAACCGTGTGACGGCTTATATCCACGTTTGACGGAAGGATGTCCACTTGGGACCTATTTGTGTGACGTCAGACGGGTAAATGAGATAGTCCTTGCCGGTTGAGACCTCTAAAGCCGTCGCCACACGCGACGAATTGACGTGACGCTCTACGAGTTCTGTGACGTCACTTCCTGCTGTTTCACATGAGGAGCCATTTCGCCACGTGAAATACAAAGTAATTGCTGAGATTTTTCGGAAACGTGCCATGTAAAGTAGAACCAGTAGGAAACTAGAACGCTGCCTGCGTCACGAACAGAAAGCGGGACGGCAAATTGTATTTTTCGTGTTCAACAGAAGCCCATATTCGACGGGTTTAATGTTATACCGTACAACTTATGAATATATGCTGTTTCTCAGAAATAGCACATTGGATGTCTCGACAACGAATCGTTATTGGTAAGATTTATGGTAATAAAATGACGGGAAACGTCATACTGGTGGTTAAAAAATTTTCGAATATAATTATTTGCACATTATAACTTGCTACATTGAAGATTCGTGAAAAAATGTGTCGTTCTTGTTAGTATTTGTTGTAATTAAATGTCAAGGTAATAAAACTTCGGCGGTTAAAGTCTTTAGAAGACCATAACTTTTAAGACAAGGTCGCTGGCTACAGACCTTTACAGCGTAGCGTATTAGTAGAGGGACAGGAGGTGGACTGGTAGATATATCAAATAAATAAATAAATTCACATTTACTTTATCTAAAAGATTGTGGAACTTTGGCATGAAACTAATAAGTAATAATTTCTGTAATGTTTGATGTTATGTACATGTAAGGGCGCTCTCTGACTGGAGTGAGTTTGTTCGATCTGGTGAACCTTTATAAGATGGTGTTCCTACTGGCTGGATATGTGTCTACAATTTTTGTCTTACTACATGTTCACGGTACTGAAATTTTTATGTGCGTACACCACAGACAGAACAACATGACTAGCATATGGCGAGGGAGGAAATGCGCGTTTTAATTGAGCAGAGCTATCGTAGGAACTTAACGCGAGTCCATTTTGTGTCTCGTGATGTTGGATATCTCGTCTGCATGCACTTCAGCGTTACCTGCCTCGACCCGTGTGACGGCGGCTAGGAAGGCTGCTAGAAACTACACTGCGCACGGGAAATCTAGAGCAGAATCACCAGACGAACGGAAACGCCATTTCTCTGGCGTTATTCACTGCACAACCTTGTTCGGTCGAGAGCAGAGTTCGACAATAAATACTTGTCAGTAGTACTTTCTTCTTTTTTAAAAAATGGCTCTGAGCACTATGGGACTTAACATCTATGGTCATCAGTCCCCTAGAACTTAGAGCTACTTAAACCTAACTAACCTAAGGACATCACACAACACCCAGCCATCACGAGGCAGAGAAAATCCCTGACCCCGCCGGGAATCGAACCCGGGAACCCGGGCGTGGGAAGCGAGAACGCTACCGCACGACCACGAGATGCGGGCTGTCAGTAGTACTGATAAGAAAAATAAATCATTTGTATATCGGTCAGTACATCGCTGATGAGGATGCATTTCACACCACCGCGTTTAAGCTATTCTAACTTTCGCTCCTGCGTCGCCCACACGGCGCAGCCCAAAAATAGCTCACCTGTTGGTCGCATGGACGGTGACTGACGCGGTAAAGTTCTGTAGCACTGAGAAATATTTGTTTTGATTCCGCACTATGAGGCTACATGTGTCTTTGGCATCTTCAGTATGATGATATGGATCCACTGCGCGCGGCATCAACAACGGAGGCTATGAGGATATGATACGAACGTGACCCTAACTTTGACTTACAGGAATACATGGCGATGTCTAGTGCTGCAGTATGCTTGTAGACTAGCTGCTTTCACCAGGCTGTACTTTTTTCGTAAGTGGATTCATTTGTCAAGAGGATGAAACAACACGTTTCCTGGTACACTCTGTCAGGGAATAGCTCGAAAAACAAGTTGCAGAATGTTGTCTCAAAAGTCAGCAGATATCAAACGTATTCAATACTTGCGTGACGTTATGCAACGTCACATTCCGGTACTCGATAACCGAACTCCCGACACGCCAACACTTACGCCCGCAATGGATCGAAAATAATTTCACCGGTTACGATTCTACTGCCAACCTTGAGCTACAACACTGCTTTATTCGCTGGATCGTTACGGTACGAAATTTTGTCTTAAAACATAATAGATAGGTGGAAATAATTCTATGATCATAGAGTGTATGGCACACTGAACACTTAGCAAGTCTAGTTTTAATTATGTTCACGTTTATCATGGCAATACGACTTAAAGTATTGCTCATCACTGGCCACTACTTTCTCCCATCTTTCGAACACCATACGAATCTCGCGGTGGAAGAAACGGACGTCTTTTGAGGAGATTCATGGAGCGATCAAATCTTGCACTTCTTCATACGGCCGCAGGTGCTGGTCAGCCATGTCGTGTGCCATTAATCGAAAAATGTGGTAGTCAGAGGGAGCAATGGCTGGAGAATACGGCGGGTGGCATAGGACTTCCAATTTCAACGTTTCCAATTATGTTTTGACGGGATTTGTGACATAGTGTCGACCACTGTGACACTGCAAAATCACCTTCTCATGTCTATCGCAGTATTGTGGCCGTTTGTATTTCAAATGGTTCAAATGGCTCTGAGCACTGTGGGACTTAACACCCGAGTTCATCAGTCCCCTAGAACTTAGAACTACTTAAACCTAACTAACCTAAGGACATCACACAACACCCAGTCATCACGAGGCAGAGAAAATCCCTGACCACCTCAGTCGAGAATAAATTTGTAATGCAATCACAAATCGGCTAATATTTTGATGGCGTTACGTTTACAAATGCCTCGACTTATTGTATGACACTGCCGACCTTGCCTCTGCACCACCACTTGCCGCTACTACCATCTATTAGAAAACTGTGGAGGCCAAATTGTAAACTTATATATCTTAAGGGGCTCCGGAAAGGCTCAAAATCATGAAAAGTTCAATTTTTACTTTTTTGCGTTTTCTGAATCTACAGACTATTACCTTTTAATAGATATATAATTTATTCAATTCCGAAGACTACAACTATTTTTAAATTTTTTTTAAAATGTGTTCTACATGGGCGTGACCCACTGTGGCGCTGTTAAACTGCTGTCAAATGGTGTTATTATTAACGTCCGTGTTCATCAGGTACATTTTAGTGATGTGAGATAAAGTATGTGTTGTGGCTAACCTGTGATGGTTCAATATATATCGCTGGTGTGATTGTCGATTGTTTCATGTTTATTTACTCTGTCGTTATCTCGAAAATATTCGTAATTAATTCTGTTTCTTGAGTCTCTGTTTTGTTGAAGTATAATAATGAGTAAAAGTAAAGTTATTAGAAATCCTCTGAAGGCTTTTAAGAAAAGGAGAAATGTTGGAAAGCCAAAGGTATGTGTTATTACTGTAAACAATAAAGACGATAACCAAGTGAGTGAACCTAACCTCTCAAGTACGCCTGCCCATAGCAGTCAAAGTGGGAAAGAAAATACTTCACAGAAGAAGCTTGATTCAATGAGTGAAAGCTATGAAAGTTTTATGGGCGAATCGGATGTGAATGAAATATTTGATATGTCGGTTCTCAAAGGAATTTTTTCAAACTGTGTAAGATGTATTCATTGTAGTGAGGTTGGTCTGGAACTCTCCATAATAAAGCACGTAGGACTTGCTAGTGAAATACATCTGAAATGTGGTAAGTGTTCATACATGACCACCTTTTGGAACAGTGTTGCAGTAACTGCAACTGAAGAAAATGGTAGCAAAATCTACGAACACAACAACGCGCGATGCTTGCTTTAGACAAGGAACGCCTTCGGGCTGCAGACAGGGCTGTAAAGAGTCTAGAAATACAAGCAAGAGTAAACAGGAGGAGGAACAAGAGGAAGCTGGAGGAGGAGTTTGCAGAGAATGAAGATAATCCACCCTATGGACCTGGAATGCACTAAAAAGTTAATCCAATCTTTGTCGCTCGATTCCCAAAACTTTTATTTTCTCATACTAATTACATGTTTTCTAAGGATCTTCCAAACATATTTGTTTCAAACTTTCAGTAATGTTACACAGTACCTTCTGCATAATTTAACACAGCCTTTTTCCAAAAAACTGTATATTTTTGAATATATAAATAAAAAATTGCAAAAAAATGTTGTGAATTTTCATTACAATTGAAAAAAAATCATCTTTAGTAACTGAACTAAAATTTTGTAAAATCCCTGTGTTAAGTTGTATTCCAATAAATAATCTGTAAAAAGTTCAACTTCCTACCTCAAATACTTTGTGAGGAAAGATGTAATTTATAAGCGTTATTTTAACATTGCAAGTATAGGGCGTTCGGGAGCCCCTTAAGGAATTCAGGGATGCTGTCTGTGATTAGTCTTAAGACAGTGAAGACAGCATACAATGGAGTCCTTAAAGTTATCACGAGCGGCGAAGACTTTGGCGCGGTGGTGTCGCTGGCTGGCCTTGGACCCCAACACAGCAGCCAGTAAACCGCTTGCAGGCAGTAAGTGATCCGGGCTGCAGCACGCGACGCGCCGTCACCTTTGCCCACTTCACTAATCGTTGGCAAATGATAAACGTTTTCCACTATATTCGCTCTTAATGTGACAGACTGCCTGGCCGTTCATTTTGCCAGCGTCTGTTTTCCCACCTTGTGTATAAATTGTTACTCAGTAATCTACAGTAGAACATTTTAGGTTAGGCTTTACCGTGACTGTTACTGACATTAAATGAAACAACAAGTTTGCTGTTACCAATCACCGTTTTATTTATTTCCACAACCCGTTTCAAAGGTATAAACCTCCATCATCGGGTGGATTTACATTATTTAGTATGACATTTGTGTGTTGTGTTACGATTTTTGGAGGAACTTTTGGCACTGCCTCCAGTGGTCACAGGTTCCTATTCGCTGTCGTAACACATCACATGTGTGTCACATTTGTAAACAAATATGCCATATCTGTTTACAAATGTGACAAATGGTTCAAATGGCTCTGAGCACTATGGGACTTAACATCTGAGGTCATCAGTCCCCTAGAACTACTTAAACCTAACTAACCTAAGGACATCACACACATCCATGCTCGAAGCAGGATTCGAACCTGCGACCGTAGCGGTCGCGCGGTTCCAGACTGTAGCGCCTAGAATCGCTCGGCCACTCCGGCCGGCTACAAATGTGACAGTATACATGTGATGTGTCACGTCAGCGAATAGGAACATGTGGCCACTGGAGGCAGTGCCACAAGATCCTCCAAAAATCGTAACACAACACACACACAAATGTCGTACTAAATAATGTAAATCCACCCGATGATGTAAGTTGAAACCTTAGAAACGCGTCGTGGAAATAAATAAAACGCTGACTGGTAACAGTAAACTTGTTGTTTCATTTAATTAAAATCTACATTAGCTCCAGACGTTCGATGGATTTGACATACAGTCATCGGGAGCTATACAGGGTGAAAAGTATTTAAACCGACAAACTCTGGGAGGTTGTAGGGGACATCAAAACAAATATTTTTCCCTAATGTCATTTTTTCCTATGAGGTGTATTTAAACTGGTAGAGAAAGATTTCTCTGGTGGCAAATTAATTAAACCAACAAACACTTTCCCATTTTTTATGACCAAGAGAACACATTAACACAACCCAATTTCAGTTACAGTAGATTTTCAAAAATGCCTCCATTGACACTTAAACAAAGGTTACACAGTCGGACACGGGCAAAAACCCCAGGAGTATCCTGAATTGATCCTGCTGCTGCTACTATCCGGGCAACCAGATCATCTTCTGATGCCACAGGAGTTGCGTAAACAAGGTTGCGCATCTCTCCCCACACAAAAAGTCCAGAGGGGACATATCTGGGGATCGAGCAATCCATGGTACAGGACCACCTCTGCCAATCCAGGTTCCTGGGAACCGTCGGTCCAGGAATCGACGCACACGACGACTGAAATGTGCCGGCGCCCCGTCATGTTGGAACCACGTGCGTTGTCTTGTAGGGAGCGGGACGTCTTCCAGCAATTCTGGCAATGCTCTGGCGAGAAAATTGTAATAGTGCCTGCCATTTAATGGCCTAGGTAGCCGATACGGCCCAGTTAAACAGTCCCCAACAACACTGACCCACACATTAACGAAGAACCGCACTTGATGAGCGCTAGTAACTGTGGCATGTGGGATATCCTCACTCCAAGACTCCATCACACCCGAACGTTGCTTCATCGTTAAACAACACAGAGGATGGAAATGTAGGATGCATTTCACACTGTCCCAGATACCACTGCGAAAACTGCTCTGGGTGGATAATCAACTGGTTTCAGGTTGTAGACACGCTGTAAATGAAATGGACGTAACAAGTGCTGTCAAAGGACTGTTCTTACATTCATCTGATTCGTCCCCATGTTATGTGAAATTGCACGAGTGCTGATTGAAGGATCCCGCTCCACATGCTGCAAGACAGCTTCCTCAAATTGTAGCGTTCTTACCGTGCGACGGCCTCCCTGTCCAGGTAATCTGCTAAATGACGCGGTCTCACGCAGACGTTGGAACACACAGCAAAGGTAGTATGATGCGGGATACGGCGATTAGGATATTGTTGATAAACTCGCTGTGCAGCTCGTCCGGTGTGGTGCACTACGTAGTACTCATTCGAGGTGTATCGCTCTATTAGTAAACAGAGACAATGCCCTACTACACTGGTGGACAGCAGTTGCCTACAACTGAAGAGTGTAATACGCCTTCTAACAACTGAAGCGCGTAATACGCCCTCTAACAACTGAAGAGCGTAAAACGGCTTCCACCGGTTTAAATAATCCTCATAGGAAAAAATTACATTAGGGAAAAATATTTGTTTTGATGTCACCTACAACCTCCCAGAGTTTGTCGGTTTAAATACTTTTCACCCTGTATACTGGGGAGAGATGAAAAATCTAGCTATATAAAAACAGTTTTCCTGGAGACGGCAATTTCACGAACCTATCGTGCAGACCAACAAACAAATTTTCCCCATTTCTTCTTGCCATTATCCCGCTTTGCAGCGTCCACACTGGAAAACAGAGCGACGATAATGTAGCGCTTGATTTTGTGGCCTGGAATCCTGCCTGTTCAGTGCTTTAATGCAGAAGGATGAAGTGATGTGTAAGCCATCTATTGCGGCACTGTGTTTTCGTGTTTTCACTGCTTGTATGTTGTACTTCTGAGACAGTGTTAATACTATCCCGGCACTCGCTTCATTACATCCAGGTCGTCCATTGTACCGGACCGCCTGTCATTTTGGGGAGGGGGGGTAGGACGTCAAACGGGTCGACTTGGAGCAGGAGAGGCACCACAGGACATTTTATTTTCTACTGTCTATACTTTTACAAATAAATTCATAAAACTTTGTCAGCATGACCAAAAGGATTCGGGATTCACACCCGTAGCAGTGGAAGTTCAAAAACATAACAAAATAATTTTTTTTACATGTGAAATTTCATCATTTTTTCGCTTACTATTGGCTGCATTTGTTGCTATAGGTACATTTTTCTTCACGAGTAACAGAGATTCTTTGATGAATTTTGCACAGCATGCAAACCATACTTACAGGTGTATGAAACTCTACAATTTTCCAAATCTATTAAAAACTATGGTAAAAATAGAGATAATTAACTACAAAATTTAATTTTTTTCTAAACATGAAGTTTAAAACGTAACAGCTCATTCATTTTTTCATCAATTCAATAGATTCTAGAGGTTCAGACACCTGTAGGTATGGTTTGTATGCTGTGCAAAATTCATCGAACAGTCTCTCTTACTTATGAAGAAAAGTGTACCTATAGCAACAAATGCAGCCAATAGTAAGTGAAAAAATGACGAAATTTCACATGTAAAAAAAATTATTTTGTTATGTTTTTGAACTTCCGCTGCTACGAGTGTGAATGCTGAATCCTTCCTGGTCATGCTGACATAGTTTTATGAATTTACTTGTAAGAGTATAGGCAGTGGAAATTAAACTGTCCTGTGGTGCCTCTGCTGCTCCAAGTCGGCCCGTTTGACGTCCTACCCCCCCTTAAATCAATTAAACAAACGCTATTGACATTCTACATCTTTCTTTTCGTGCCTACATATTTGCAGCCCATTGCCGCCAGAGAGCTCCGTATTGTAGCGTGTAACGTGGCGGTGTGTAACGTGTTCCTCCACACGTGGAGCACCCTCTCTTTCAGCATGACAATACCAGAATACAAAGGAGCGCTGCGGCATTTGCAACTATCCAAGGCCTTGGATTCACTATCATAGATCATCCTCCATATAGTCCCGACTTGGCCCCAACTGATTTTCATCTGTTTCGACAACTTAAAGCACACCTTCAAGGGCTTCACTTTCATAGTGGTGAAGGGGTGCAAGGAGAGGTGAGGTTGTTACTCCGTGAGCAAAATTGAACGTTCTAATGTGACGATATCAACAAACTGAGGTCTCTCGTTTCGAGAAATGTGTTCATCGCCAAAGTGACTACGTCGAGAAATAAATATGTAGACATGAAGAATAAAGATGTAGAATGTAAATAACGTTTGTTTTATTTTTTAAAAAAAGCTTTACGAGTTTTGACATAAAAAAATCGTATGCGTTACTTTTCAGCATGCTCTTGTAAAACCAGCAGCTCTGGCACCAACATAACCATAATGCTATGCGAGTAGCACAATAGACTGGCGTACATATCCCTTCATTTTGTCTCCATATATTAACATCGACCTCAAAAATTCGATTACATGGTGTATTAAACTTTCCAACCTCAGTGAGAACTTTCGCTTGTTCTGTGACTTCTTAAGCACCTTTATCTACGAACGAACGCAAGAATAAAATCTGTTCTGCTAACTTAATACGGACAATGAAGGAGGTTCTAGTATGAATTGTAAAACGTTCTGAAGATGTCAGTCATTATACAATGACAGTATGCTTGCTATGTTTGTACCCTCAGCGGCGTGGAACTTCGAACTGGGATAAAACATACAAAATGTACGATTCTAGTTTTGCTGAAAGTGAAAGCAGATGCTGAAAACGTTAATAAGCGCTGAACTTAACCGAACTCATCCCATGGCTTTGCAGTTTTGAGGAAGGTCACCCAAGACTTAGATACACACGAAACAATTATCGCCAGGTGCGCTGGTTGTGCACAGGGAAATTTCCGAGTATTCACAAAAAAAGGGAACGTAATTTAACCATTCGTCGCTGCTACGACTTACTGGATGTCATTTACATGAAGTACGAGTGTACAGCATATCATATGACATCAATCTCTCTTTTAATTCGAACATGTTCGCAGGCTGTAAGTAACTTCTGACAATGCGTAGCGTTTTTGGAAAGTAAAACAGCTAAAATTCTGAAGTAAAAAAAAACATATTTGTAAATGAGAACTCTACAAAGCTGTGAATGTTTCATTTCCCGGTCTTCTGATGGCGAACGGAAGTGACACAATTACGTTCATAAAACATGCTGTAAAAGTGACCTTCATTTAAACCATAGTAAAAGTCAAAGTGTTCGAGGAAGGTGGAATGGACATTTACCTTCTGTCACTTTGTATCTTCTGGTGTCTACGAGTTACCTTGAGGACAGAGACGAAATTCGACGAAGCGATTTAGTGGTGCTGTGACACAGAAGCACGCAACTGAAAGGATATATCCATCAGCAGCTCAAGAAAGGCATTCTGCAACGCTCTCAAGTACAATGCATCAACTGACTGAGTCAATGTTGTGCGTCAAGTAACGTGGTCGCTAGGAATTTAGTCCCAAATGTTTAGCGCCTCCTTCTCATCTCGCTGATGGGCGTCGTGTCCCTTTACCAAGGTCCACACGCGATTATCATGATTACTGTGGAAGTCGAAATTCTTCCTTGAAAAATATGCCCCTTCCGTAAGCATCATGATTTCTGAAAACGTTGTAACATTATTTCAGTTCAGCAAACACAGTCGCTGAAACTGTGTCTCGTCAGTTGTACAGGTTGTTGATGAAGTGAGTACAAACGCTCCCGTTGCAAGGCCCATGGAACTCGCATTTGAACAGCATGCAGTGTGTTTCTAATTGCACATGTACATGTCCAGGGATTGACAACTACATGGTCTAGAAAAACTGTTTCGAGATCAGGGATCTTCGTACTTCAGCTTAATGCTCACAAATGTCGGTCACTTGACAAGATTCCAGATTCCCTAACGCAATTAAACAACTTTGGTGATTGTAGTGTGCTAGGAAGTTGCATGGTTGGGTATTTCTGCTCTTATAAACGATGAACAATGGTTCAGAAGTAAAACGATTTTGTTCAAGACAACTGCATTTCTGTTGTGTCCCACATAAATCTGCTGTCGATATGTATCCCGGGATGCTGGCAGTTACACCACATTAATAAGGGAGTGACGTACTGCGGTAGCAAAATAATCTACATCTACAAATCTTCTTTTGATAGAGGTTCAAATGGCTCTGAGCACTATGGGACTTAACTTCTGAGGTCATCAGTCCCCTAGAACGTAGAACTAGTTAAACCTAACTAACCTAAGGACATCACACACATCCATGCCCGAGGCAGGATTCGAACGTGCGACCGTAGCGGTCGCGCGGATCCAGACTGAACCGCCTAGAACCCCTCGGCAACCCCGGCCGGCTTTTGATAGAGGTTTTTCGTGTATCCTATCTATTCGAGACGAATACGGAGATGTATACTTAAGTAAAGAAATAACTCGTTCCTTCCATAGTTCTTCGACTCTGCTGAAAGTTGATCTGTGATCACCTCAATGTGGACGTGACGAAAAACGATGGGGTAAGAGTCCTGTGTGCGCTGAAACTTTGAATTTCAAACTGAGGGTAAGAAAGCTCGCCGGAAATCTGCTGGGAAAGAAAAACCACTGTAGCGTTGAATTACTTATATAAAGCGCCTACCATTATCTTTGATATCGTGCAATGAACTAAGTCTGCGCGTTGTTCATTGTATTCGATTAGCAGACCAGAATATAGCTATCCATCATATTGAGTATAGTTATATTGGTATCAGCGCCCCAAAGTCGGTAGCGAATAAAGTTGGTAAGTCAGGATGTCAGTTGAAGCGCCACGAATCGCGAAATGTTGCAAGGTAGCAAATTTATCTTCTGCAACAGTGGTGCAGTATCGAATGGCTTGAAGCTTTTCAGCAGATTTTCCTGAAGCAAGTCTTCCTGGAAGGGAAAGGAACACTAGTGAAGCGAGAAGATATCAAGCATTTCGTGTAATAGAATGACGCCTTGGTCTGCTAAAACACTGCCCAGCACTTCCAACAATGGGTACACTCATTTTGCCAAATCTGGAGAAGCGTTATTGCTGCAAGTGTATAATTCTGTCCTATCTGATTATTGAACTAGTATTCGAGAATTCCACAGCTGTCTGATACCTCAAACAACAATTAACCACAGTCGGCTATTGACTCCTGTAATGTCACAGTGACGTCAATGCGGTCGACTCAAGTCAAAGGGGACGGTGTCCGCAGGGGTATGTTTACAAAAAGACTGAGTTCAGGAGAAGAGGAGGAGGAGGGGATTAGTGTTTAACGTCCCGTCGACAACGATGTCATTAGAGACGGAGGACAAGCTCGGATTAAGGAAGAATGGGGAGGAAATCGGCCGTGCGCTTTCAAAGGAACCATGCCGGCATTTGGCTTAAGCGATTTAGGGAAATCTTGGAAAACCTAAATCAGGATGGATGGAAGCGAGTTTCAGCCATCGTCCTCCCGAACGCCAGTCCAGTGTGCTAACCACGGCGCCACCTCGCTCGGTGCTGAGTTCAGGTTGTATCCGAGTTATTTGTTGTGTGAAATATCTTACGAGGTTCCACTGGATTTTCATCAGGGCAAAAACTAAGATTTTCGTTTATGTTTGACAGCTAGTTACGCTGACAAAGCACTTTCGTAATTATTTCACAGAAGCTATTTCATTTATTAGAACTCGATCCGCTACGGAAAATAGCGCATTTAGCGAACTTATGTATTTATTGTGTCGAAAGCTCTCCAATGCGTAGAAATGATACTATGCCGTTTTCCTAGAATAGCAATAAAAATGTTCAAATTTGTGTGAAATCTTATGGGACTTAACTGCTAAGGTCATCAGTCCCTGAGCTTACACACTACTTAACCTAAATTATTCTAAGGACAAACACACGCACCCATGCCCGAGGGAGGACTCGAACCTCCGCCGGGACCAGCCGCACAGTCTATGACTGCAGCGCCTTAGAATAGCAATAGAAAGTGCGTATCAACTACAGGTAGCCACATCATGATGATACTGTCACATACGAGAATGTCCGCTACTGAAGGCATATGAACCCAACAGAAGACTCATGATATATTCACAGAGCGAGGTGACGTAGTGGTAAGACAGTGAACTAGTGTTCTAGAAGGCGGTGGTTCCAATCCTCGTCTGGTCATCCCGATTTAGGTTTTCCCCGATTTCCTTAAATCGTTTAAGACAAATTCCGAGATGGCCAATTGGAACAGAGACGACCAATTTCCTTCCCATCTTTCTCCAAAACGAGCTTCTACTCCCTTTCTAACGACCTCGCCGTCGACGGGACGTTAAGCCCTAGCCTTCCTTCCACTTTTCTTCATAACGTATACAGTTTACAGCACTTCTAAGCTAGCCTCTGCATCGTTGACTACTAGGTTCTTGCGAGTTAGAGGAATCAATGAAGTTGTTGAAATTTTGATGAGGACTGGGGCCGCAGTCTTAATGACACCATTGAAAGTAGTCATTCACCATGTACCTGTTCAAATATTTATTGCGATTGATATTCCGATATTTTGTCATTGACAAGCATTGTGGGATGCTAAAGCTCACCATACAACTTGCGCCAAGCACAATTGTCCTATCGTTCATACTCTTATGGCGTGTAGAAGAGCGCGTATACTTATACCACCATACGTGTTTGGAGTGATAGTGCTGGGAACTAAGTTCCAGCATGTCAAAAGTTAACGTTACAGGGCGGGCTTTAACATCCGACAGTGCTTGAAAATGACGAAGTTTCGAAATTATAATCGCAATAAATATTTTTATCTGCCGTATACGGAATGACCACATCCAATAATTACGTTGTTGACACTTCATTTTAAAAAGGAAAAGTGGCTAGAAAAAAATAAAAATAATACTGCGATACGCACTAACGTTACTTATATCAGTTATCAAAAAATGGTTCAAATGGCTCTGAGCACTATGGGACTCAACATCTTAGGTCATAAGTCCCCTAGAACTTAGAACTACTTAAACCTAACTAACCTAAGGACATCACACACATCCATGCCCGAGGCAGGATTCGAACCTGCGACCGTAGCAGTCCCGCGGTTTTAAGCCTCCGCAGGAATACAAAGCAAAATGTTAAGTTATCCGAGTGAAATAGACTTTTTGTTGTAGTCTTCAGTCTGAAGACTGGCTTGATGCAGGTCTCCAAGTTAGTCTGCCCTGTGCAAGCCTCTATATCTTTGCATAACAATCACAACCTACACCCATCGTAACATGCTTGCCGTTGTCAAGTTTCAAGCCTTAGTCTGTCTCTAAAATTTGTCTCCCTCCCCCCCCCCCCTCCCCCCCTCGCATACACATGCTTCCTTCTTTCCATTACCAAGTGGACAATTCCTTGCTGCTTCAGGCTGTATCCTGTCAACTGATCCCTTCTTTTAGTCAAGTCATGCCATAAAATTATTTTCCAGAGTTCGATTCATTACCTCTTCCTTATTCGATTTAAAGATGTAATCTTCAGCAGTCTTCTTTAGTACCATATTTCATATGCTCATATCTTTTTCTTCATGTTTGACCCTATTCGTCCACAGTGCCCAAATTCGGCAGTTCTACGCGTTCACTGCCTCCTGTAATGTAATATGGGCCTCGTCACTCCACGGAATATTGCCCGGCCACATGTTGTCAACTTAGATCCGTGTCAGAAACAGAAAAACAAATTCGGAAGGTTGCTGAGGATCATGAGGTGTCATTTCTTACACCGTCTGGATCTTTTACGGTTAATAGTGTAATATAGACCGTAAAACTTTCCGTGCTGTTGACCATTGCTCGAGCACTGGTACTACCAAGAGCACGTGCTGCTTGGTCAGTTATATCAACAGCAACTTCCACAGGGCTACGATGCCTTCCTCTTCCAGGTGCCACACCAAGTTCACACATACTTTCGAATTTCATCATCATCTTTAAACCATTTTATGACGACGAGCAACTCCTCAGATCTCTACTCTCTGGACGCAGCACTGTAATTGTTGCCGTTCACATAAAACTGTTTCACTAACAGCACACAGTCTGTCTTCTCCAAAGTCATACTGTATACTCACGTTATGGCTTGTCAAACAACAGTTTAGATATCGTACTGTCATACAAACAGTGTGCAGCCCTAGACTTGCTCCTAGTGACCAGATTTGGAACTAATTTTTTCCAGGGTAAATAAGTTCTGCATTAACTCATTAGCACATCTAGCAAATTTCGCTCCCCACTGGATGTCCGCGAGTGACTGCACTTTAATTACAACCTCCCTGTACCTTCAAAAACGATTTCCCAGCATCTCAATTTATATTGGATGCTGTGCTGGAGCAGGTATCCTCCTGTAACTATCTTGAACGCGAAATATCACAAACAATAGATCACGAAATAGAAACGAAATTGTGCACATTTCAATGTATATATGTGATACAGTTCTTATAACTCTGACATTTAAAACCAGAAAAGAAACTAAACCGTAGCTTTATGAAACAATGACGTTACCGGTAGCATTATCTGGAATTGAGAAGCAGGTACTCTCGGAGAAAGAGCGAACAGAAATTACGTCAGCAGAGATGAAATTTCTCGGGACAGTCAAAGCTGCACACTGATGGACAAAATACGAAACACAGACATACAAGAACTACAGATTTTCAGTTTGGAAAGCAAAATTAAAAAGTATAAAGTCAACTGTTGTAACTGTTTAGAAGAAGGCAGCAAGAGCGTCTGCCTCGAATCACCATGAACTGCAAGCCCAAAGTGTCGTCCGAGGACAAGATGGTTTCCGGTACAGGCTGTGCAACCTACTCCAAGAAGTGACGGTAATGATGATGTCAACAAATTCCTCTTTTTCAGAAACGTTTACTTGCTATTGCTAGTGGGCATTTCACATCTTCTCTACTTCAGCCATCATCAGTTGTTTTTCTGCATAAATAACAAACCTCATCTACTGCATTTAGTATCTCATTTCCTAATCCAATTCTCTCAGCAATGCGTGATTTACTTCGGCTGCAATCCAATAATCTTGTTTTAGTTTTATTGATGTTCATCTTCTAATCTCCTTTCATTCTGTTGAACTGCTCTTCCAAATCCTCAGCCGTGTCTGACAAAGCATCTAGTTTGTATTAAAGGAAAATATTTTATTGCGTTTAGAAAAAAATACAATAACTGTCAGTGAAAGATCAGAAACAGTTGTTCTCAAACGCAGTTGATCACGAATCAACAGCTCTATTGTATTAATCATTTTGACGGTAGGAATAAAGAGAGAAGAGCGCCCTGCAACGGTATTTAACTGCTGCATAAATAAGCAGGACGCTTTTAGACAGCAGCCTCTTTGTATATTTGATTACGTTCGACGCGGTACACCCTGGAGGAGCATGCTCCCGAGTGCCGAGTGGTCGTATAGCGTTCGCTGTTCCGCTAGTCAACTGTTCTGCCCGAAACACGGTGCGTTCGCGTATCGCACTTCCTTGTCTATGCAAAACTTAATATAGCACCTCGAGACTTTATTAGTTCTGCATAATCGCGCGTACTAAGCACCTGTAGTGCTAGTTAATTAATTCCCGTCGTCTGTACAAAGCGTGCGCTTCCCTAAGCAAATTCATCTTAGAGGAAATTACGCTCTGAAAGAGCTTCCGCCTTATTGCAGATTCCTCTGGATACATTTCCTCTTTTCGCGTTATTACGTTTTCACGGTGTATGTTTAGCACGGACAGTGCGACGTAATTGTGACTTCCCGTACAAAAGTTTGCTTCGCCGTTGTTCTGCGAAATACATGGGATACCTAAACTAGACTGGACGATAGCAAGGAAATAGATTAAGAAAGTGTAAAAAAAGACAATAATATTAAAAATTCTTAGCGTACAAATATGAAATACTGTTTTTGGTGGTTAGTTATACGAATTATAGACCTGTATGGATATTTGTTCGGAGAATGCAACAATAAAATGGAAACAAGTGAGAACCCGGAAAGAATTTGCAAGCCAGTGCGCGAAACTGTGGTTTGGTGGCTCAGTGAATAAGTTAGCAATCGGCAAAGACAGTTTATGGCTTCTGGAAAAGATTTGTGTATGCGAAAAATGTTGAGATGCTCCACGGTTCGGAGTCCATATTAAGCCGTAGGTCTCCTTATAACTATCTAAACAACACAGTTTCTAAGTTCGGAGGAAGGAAAGGGCATATCACCTCCAACAGAACCATGCTTAGTAACGACTGTGGTGTTCAAACGTACCTTCCGGTTAAGGAAAGATTTGCTAAACTGGAACGAGTAGGAATCCTTGAAATTGCTGTTCCAGTTTCCTGCTCTCGTGCGTACAACAGTTTTTTCCTCGTGTTATTTGCAATACAGCAACATTCTCAGCTATGTATGTTCAATAATTCCTTATCCTTTTGCATTTCTTCATTTGAAATTCATCATAGCCTCCCAGAAATGTCGGTTCCCACCCCACTGATATCGGAATGAATGTCCTTCCATTGGTAGCTGATGCACTTGAAATAAAACTATACCTCGAAATGAGCATTATCTATTAAATAAATTATTGTAATTTAACTTTACGAGCATTGTCTAGTTACGAAAAGCGGTAAGCATTTTGACACCGCACATACACTAAAAGCACTCCGTCTTCAGGCCACAAGTGGCCCATCGGGACCATCCGACCGCCGTGTCATCCTCAATACGGATCGTCCTCCTTTTTTCTGAAATACATGCTCGGCAAACAGTAGCATGGTGAGAAATATAAACAGTACGTTGCCAACGCCATTCTCATCCTTAAAATTTGCGTCCTTCATTCGAAATGAGCATCGTGCAGTTGCTTGTTCACTTCGCTGTCCATAGAGAATCACGTGTTATTAGAC
Organism: Schistocerca americana; assembly: GCF_021461395.2. Classification (NCBI taxonomy): domain Eukaryota; kingdom Metazoa; phylum Arthropoda; class Insecta; order Orthoptera; family Acrididae; genus Schistocerca; species Schistocerca americana. The sequence goes on along the minus strand of NC_060130.1, from coordinate 750,446,027 downwards.
GATCTCTTGCGTTACCCTGACTGTTCTTGCAACTTTACTATTTCTAGTTGGATCTATTGTCGACTTATCCACTTCTGTTTTCTGATTTTCTAAGCTGGCTATCCGATTAAGATGTTGGAAATTCCACTTTCCGACAAGTAGAATGCCAGATTTTTTTTACCTTCCTGGGGAGGAATACTCAATTTTATGGCCGGCAAAAACAAAACTCATGGCTCTAAAATATATTTCTACATCGTATCTAAGTAGGGTAACTTTATTAAACGCCCATATTACAATTCGCTACAAAAAAGAGCCCACAAAACTCTGCACGAGAACACAAAGATCCTCCACAACCAAATCCATCAGTCTATGTGAAAAAATTATACATGTACGAGGGCGTGCTGAAAAATAACGCCACCGCATTTTTTATGTGAAAACTCTTAAAGCTTTTTAAATGAAACAAACTTTCTTAACAAAATCTTAAAAAAAACGCAGTCCATTTGTCTGGATGTTTACTAAATGTTATGCATCTCTCGTCAATTCGAAAGGAATGACATTCTTATCTTTAATGTAAAGTTTAATAAAACCCTGAACTTTGTTCGAACTGACAATGCAGGCTTTCTCGGCGAATCTCGATGTAAAATCTTCTCGAGTTGACAGCCGAGTCAATGCGTTGTTCTCCGGCAACATTTCAGCAAGTTTCTTACTTGCCATCTTCAGGTGAAGTGAAGTCATCTGAAGATTGCAACTAAGAAACTTGCTGAAACTTTGCCGGTGACCAACGCATTGACTCGGCTGTCAATCCGAGAAGATTTTGTCATCTTTGTTGGAACTATTGGCTAGTGTGTGGTCTCCTTCAGACATGATGGTCTCAGAAACGTTGAGAGGCATCACTCAGGAGCACGAGTGGGAAACGGGTGGCCCGAGATCGGTTTCAGTCTGCCCTTCGGAAGAAATTCCCGTTGGACACAAAATGAAGGTACTCTCAGAAACACGTGTATTGAGGCAAAATTTTCAGGCGTGGCTTGTCGGAAAAGGAATGCCATTCATATCGGTGCGTTACTCCACAAAATTTAACCTCGCGGACGCTATAAATTTGACTTTATGCGCTTAAGTGAATACGTGAATATGGCCCGCGACCACCACAGATTGCTCATGCTTGCTCGAGAGTGTTACGGCTCTGCCTATAAACTGATGAGATTTATTTCCACACGTTACACAGAAATTACTTGTAGTATTACATGAGTAATTTTCTGCAACCCGAAAGGGACATATTGTCAATTTCTGTGTCAGTCGCGACACCCTTTACTGCTTACGTGTGCATAACTTGCAGTCCTCTCTCTGCCAAAGAAAAACCGGCTGTATAAATGTGTAAACTGAAATGTGCGTGTGACGGGGCATTGTATGATCGTAGTCAGAGCAAAGAAATATCTGAAACAACATTTCCAAAGGAATCTATGTGTTGGCGTTCAAAGGAATTCGAACTGAGTGAGGCGAAACAGTGATCTGCACCATATGTGTGACGCGCCAACGCCTCAAGAACGCCAGCGTTCGTTCAGTAAAACTAATCTTCTAGGTGAAAAGAATGGCAGAAGTCAAACTCAATATTGAAAAATAATCGATCACTTTGAATAATTTCACGGGCAAAGAGATGAACGGTCAGATATCGAGTCACATAAAACGGCGTATGTAAACATAGGTTATTACTAGCCGATTTGTTTGGTAGTAAAATGACCCTGGAAGCAGCATTTTGGCTACATGTAACAAACGTGTTCGTGCGAACACAGCCGAGGGCCCCGATATAATTGTAATAAATTCGGTTCCCGACGCCGGCAGTGATGACAGTGCGTGGAGTGCAAATACTCGGCGCCGCTCCTCGAGAGTGAGTGCCGTGGCGGCGTGGAGGCCGCTCTGTATTGACCTTGGGCGACGTGGAGGGGATGGAGCCGGGGGAGGGGGAAGGGGCCGGGAATCGTGGTGGGAGTAATCCCGCTCCTCCGCGGCCCGGCTCGATCCCCTGTCCAGCCCGACCATGTGCCGCCGCCGCGGTGCAACCACTCGTTCACGCTTCCCGACCCGGGTCGACATTCATATCTCCAACCGCCCGGTGCTCAATGAAGCAGCGTCGACGCCAACGTCTGTTCTTGTCTTTCGTCTACCGTACATATTCATCTTGTTGCCTAATCGTTCATCCTTCGTGATTCGCTCTCCAGCCACTGGGAGAGCTCAGTGACTTCGAAAGTGGACTAGTTATTGGATGTCACCTGAGTAACAAATACACCAGGGGCATTTCAACCCTTCTAAGGCTGCCCAAGATAACTGTTGATGTGACTGAGAAGCGTAAACAAGATAGAACGACCACAGCTAAACCAATAACTGGCAAACCTCACGTACTGAAGGACAGCGACCGTCGAGCACTGTAGAGGGTGGGTGTAAGAATCTGTATCAAATCAGCGGAAGGAATCACCAGTGAGCTCCTAAGTGTTACCAGCAGTCCAGCTAGCACCGTGACTTTACATAGGGAGTTAATACACTACTGGCCATTAAAATTGCTACACCATGAAGATGACGCTACAGACGCGAAATTTAAGCGACAGGAAGAAGATGCTGTGATATGCAATTGATTAGCTTTTCAGAGCATTCACACAAGGTTGCCGCCGGTAGCGACACCTACAACGTGCTGAAGTGAGGAAAGTTTCCAACCGATTTCTCATACACAAACAGCAGTTTACCGGCGTTGCCTGGTGAAACGTTGTTGTGATGCTTCGTGTAAGGAGGCGAAATGCGTACCATCACGTTTCCGACTTTGATAAAGGTCGGATTGTAGCCTATAGCGATTGCGGTTTATCGTATCGTGACATTGGTGCTCGCGTTGGTCGAGATCCAATGACTGTTAGCAGAATATGGAGTCGGTGGGTTCAGGAGGGTAATACGGAACGCCGTGCTGGGTCCCAACGGCCTCGTCTCACTAGCAGTCGATATGACAGGCATCTTATCCGCATGGCTGTCACGGATCGTGCAGCCACGTCTCTATCCCTGAGTCAACAGACAGGGACGTCTGCAAGACCTCAACCAACTGCACCAACAGTTCGACGACGTTTGCAGCAGCATGGACTATCAGCCTGCGATGAATCCAGGTTCTGTTTACAGCATCATGATGGTCGCATCCGTGTTTGGCGACATCGCGGCGAAGGCACATTGGAAGCGTGTATTCGTCGTCGCCATACTGGCGTATCACCCGGCGTGATGGTATGGGGTACCATTGGTTACACGTTCCGGTCACTTCTTGTTCGCATTGACGGCACTTTGAACAGTGGACGTTACATTTCAGATGTGTTACGACCCGTGGCTCTACCCTTCATTCGATGCCGGCGAAACCCTACATTTCAGCAGGATAATGCACGACCTCATGTTGCAGGTAACGTACGGGCCTTTCTGGATACAGAAAATGTTCGACTGTTGCCCTGGCCGGCACATTCTCCAGATCTCTCACCAATTGAAACCGTTTGGTCAATGGTGGCCGAGCAACTGGCTCGTCACAATACGCCAGTCACTACTCTTGATGAACTGTGGCATCGTGTTAAAGCTGCATGGGCAGCTGTACCTGTACACGACATCCAAGCTCTGTTTGACTCAATGCCCAGGCGTGGCGTATCAAGGCGTTTATTGAGACCAGAGGTGGTTGTTCTGGGTACTGATTTCTCAGGATCTATGCACCCAAATTGTGTGAAAACGTAATCACATCTCAGTTCTAGTATAATATATTTGTCCAATGAATACCGGTTTATCATCTGCATTTCTTCTTGGTGTAGCATTTTCAATGGGGTACAGTGGTCGAGCAGTTCCTCGTACGCCACACGTTTCTGTAGTCACTGCTAAGCGACGCTTCATACGTTGTAAAGAGCGACGCCACTGGACATTGGATCACACTAAACGATTGATATGGAGTGATGAATAACGCTTTGGCTTGTGACAATCGGATGGAATGATTTGGCTTTGGCCAGTGTCTGGCGAACTTTACCAGCTGTCACGTGTAGTGCCAATAGTGAATTAAGGAGGAGCCGCGCAGGATAGCCACGCGGTCTTAGGCGTCTTGTCACGGTCCGCGCGGCTCCCCCCGTCTGGGGTTCGAGTCCTCCCTCGGGCATGGGTGTGTGTCGTCCTCAGCGTAAGTTAAAGTTAGATTAAATAGCGTGTAAGCTTAGGGGCTGATGACCTCAGGAGTTTGGTCCCATAAGACCTTACCAGAAATTTCCAATTGAGGTGGAGCTCGTGTTACTGCGTGGGGATGTTTTTTGTGACTAACCTGTGATCCCACTATTGCTCTTAAGCAAACGCTAAATGTGAAAGATACGAACACATTTTGCAGCATTGTTTACTGTGTACAGTAGACACACAGTTCGGAGACGGGCTATATCAGCGTGACAGTAGACCCAGTTATAAACTAGCACCTGTGAGGCAACAATTTGTGCACAGTAACATTCTTGAAGTGGACCAGCCTGCCCAGGGTCACGACCTGAACCCAATAGAATACTTTTTGAATGGGGTAGATATAGTCTTTGCTCCAGATCCCAGCGTCCACCATCACTACCTTCTCTAGTTTCGGATCTTGAGTAAGAATGGGCAACCATTTTTCCACAGGCATTGAGACAGCTCATTGTGTCCCGAGCAGAGTCCAATCTGTCATGAGGCGAAGGGTGGACACTCACCCCACATTAATGTCCACCAATAGCTGTCCAGATAATTTTCATTGCCAACGACGTTGCCGCAGTGGTAACATCGGTTCCCATCAGATACCATAATTAAGTGCTGTCGGCCTCGGATAGCACTTGAGTGGGTGACTGTCCGGGTCTGTCGAGCGCTGTTGTTAAGCTGGGTGCACTCAGCCCTTGTGAGGCCAGTTGAGGAGTGAGTTGACTGAGAAGTAGCGGCTCCGGCTGCAAAAACTCATAACGGCCGGGAGAGCTGTATGCTGACCACATGTCTGTCCGTTCCCGCATCCAGTCACGCTTATCGGTTGAAAATGACACCGCGGTCGGTCGGTACCGCTGGGCCTTCGGAGGCCTGTTCGGACGGCGTTTACTTAAGATACTTACGATTAGATAGCGTATAGTACAAGAACAACATTCTACGAGGGTTGAAACTTATATAATGGCAACTATTTATTCACAGCCGATACAAAAGAGTTACATGTTTGCACCTGTTACTGGCCTTCAAAGTAGTCTCCAGCGTTGTGTAGAACCCGTTGCCAGCGATGTGGAAGGCGTAGTATACCGCTAGCAGAGCATGTCCTGTTAATGGTGCGAATGGAGCGGTCTGTCGAATCTCTGGAACAGTTCTGAAGCGAATGCCACGAAGTGGCTCCTTTATTTTCGGAATCAAATCAGTCACAAGGTCTTAAGTCCGGGGAGAATGGTGGATGGTACAGTACTTCCCAGTCCCATCGACCGAACAGAGCAGCCACAGCTTGCGCTGTATGCTAGGTTGCCCAAAAAGTGTCTCCGCTTCTTTCGCAAAGCTGGTCGCAGGTGATGCTCCAAAAACGAACTGTAACACTGTGCACTGACGGTCTGCCGTGGAGGAGCGTAATGCGTTAGGATAACACCATCACAATCGTATACGAGGATCACCATACTGGGGCTCTGACGCAATTTCGACTTTCGCGGCGACCCATAATGACGCCATTCTTTGGATTGGCGCTCCAGTTTTGGCTCGTACGATGTGGCCCATGCCTAATCCAGTGTTACGACACGGCGTGAGAAAGTCTCTCATTCGCACTCATAGCGCTCAGTGCGTCTGAGCAGCATCGTAACGCATCCATTTCTGTATTTCCGTCAAGTCATTAGGGACCCATCGTGATTGCAATTTTTCGCATGCCCAGGCGTTCCTTCAGGATGCGAAGCACTGTGGTATGCGCTAATCCGGTTTCGTGGGCGAGCTCACGAATCGTATGGCGTCGATCACTGTCCACTAACGCGGCAACGTCGTGTACTACTTCTTCAGAGACGCTAGGACGACCTGACCTACGGCAATGCCGATTCCCCACACGCCTCTTGAAGACCTTGATGACACTGTCGTGCTGTACGACCTCTGGGACATTCAGTCTTGATCCAACTCCGTTTTTCCTGTTTCGAAAACATAGTGACACCGTTAGGTTAGACCGCTCGCTCACAAGTTACTGTGTTTCCTTCGACTGTGCGCACGCCGTTGACGTGGGACGGGCGAGTCCATTTGGTCGGAGGTAAGGTAGATAGGTCAACAACGTGTGCTATCGACGACAATAGTAGATTCCATTCCATAGTGTCTCCACAGTAGTGTTGCCACTATTTGAGTTCCAATCTACGTACTTATTGGGTGAAACGAATCTCTGTAGAAATTTTTTGTGTTGTCTGACATATCTGTTGCTTATGTTACCGACTTAGTGTTTCTGATAACTCACCCTATCAGCAAGGACACAATTATAGCATGAAAGTATCTCGATTTACCGATGACACTGTATATCTGTCAGAGGTAACAAAGGATGGGAAGTGCAGTTGAATAGATTTGTCAGTGTCTTGAATGGGTGTTAGAAGACAAATATTAACAAAAGTACAAGAGTAATGGAATGTAGTCGAACTAAACAAGGGGATTCTGAGGTAATTAGATTAGAAACACCAACAGTTGTATATGGAATTTGGAATTTGTGAAGCATAACAACTGACGTTGTCAGGAATAGAGAGGACATAAAATGAAAACTGCCAGTACCAAGAAAAGCATTATTTGGAGAGAGCTATTTATCAACATAAAATATTAATTTAAGTGTGAGCAAGTCTTTACTAAAGATACCTGTCTGGAATGAAGACCTCTACGGAAATAAAACGTAGACGATAAGCAATTAGTGTAAGAAGAAGACAGAAACTTTTGGAATACGACGCTACAGAAAAATCGTGACGATTAGATGCACAGTTAACGAAGAGATATTTAATCGAATTGGAAAGAAAATAAATTTTTGGCAGAGAGAGATCAAGGCTGGACTACACAAAGCAGGTTCAGGTAAATTCAGGTGTCACTAGTTAGGCAAAAATGAAGAGGCTTGCATAGGACAGACTTTCGTGAATTCTCGATATCCAGAGATTTTAATATTTAAGCAAAGTTTACTTTTATGTCCCACGTGCAGATTTGAACTCCGCCATAAATAATGGTCCTCATCCCAAAACTGAGCGAGGTGGCGCAGTGGTTAGCAAACTCGACTCGCATTCAGAAGCACGACGGTTCGAACCCGCTTCCGGCCATCCTGATTCAGGTTTTCCGTGATTTCCCTAAATCGCTTCAGGCAAATGCTGGGATGTTTCCTTTGAAAGGGCGCGGCCGAATTCCTTCCCCGGCCTTACCTAATCCGATGGGACCGATGACCTCGCTGTTTGAACTCCTTCCCCCAAATCAACCAACCAGCCAGTCATCCCAAAAATTAATTAAAACACAATAGTGGTGCACTAGGCATGACCGCTATGCACCTTAGGCTTGCAAATCGACTTCCATAGCCAGCTGAAGTGACAAATAATTTAACTGCAGTGGGGCTGATCCCTCGCTTTAGATGAGAAGGAGAATACGTGGAGAATGTAGTAGCTGTACTTGAAAGCGTTTTAGTAAGAAATGAGTATTTGAAACTAAGCAACGTTGAAAGTTTCTGCTTGGTTAGAATACTCTAAGTTTGGTACAGCTTGCATCAGAAAATTATTTTTTTGATACATAGAAAACGAAGGAAAAAGCTCCTGACAAAACGTGAAAGTAGAGTGCATGATTACCCTAGTTATACCCCCCCTGCGGGTCCGGGGTAAGAATAGGCCCGAGGTATTCCTGCCTGTCGTAAGAGGCGACTAAAAGGAGTTTCAACCGTTTCGGCCTTCCATGTGATGGTCCCCCTTGGGGTTTGACCTCCATTTTTCAAAATTCTACAGAAGTACGAGCCTTTTGGGGAAGGACGCCTTACATGGTGTACCACTGGTCCTCAGTGCACTAAGACCTTGGCACTCAGCATTGTACCGGCGTTGTAACCATACCCACTATTCCTCAAATTGGGCCTAAACGCCTGATGGGTTGTACAAGTTACGCCCATAGTGCGTCCCCATCTGCACCTACGATCATGATGGACTTTCCATGGCACCAGAAATCCAGCACGGTAGCCAGCCCGTTGTGGTGGGGTCGTCATGTACCTTCTAGGTTGTAGCCCCCTGACAACACAGGGATCGTACTGCCGATACCTGAGCTGCACCCTCCCCACGTCGGCCAAGGAGTAGATGCCCGTCTCCTTGGGGCACCAGGACTCCCGGCAACGGTCATCCTGCCAGGTGGCCCTTGCTGAGGCTGGGTGGCGCCCGTGGGGAGAGCCCCTGGTCGGAGTGGGTGGTATCGGGGCGGACGTTTCGCAGATGAAACGTCAACACGTATCAGGTTGCTCTGCGGCCGAGTCTTTCAAAAGGAAAGGTACTGTTTCTAGTTCTGGTTCTCCTGCCCTTTCCCCCTTGGCCACTCCCTGGGAGGAGGGACAGGCCCTCCGGCTTGGGGCGAAGTACTTCCCCCGCTATTTGGTCTGTTCTTGAACCGATGGGGGGACGTTCGCCACCTCCAAGCCCATGTTCTTTGTTCAGCACATTGAGGACATCTTCGGGGAAATCGAGGCTCTCAGTAAGTTGCGTTCGGGGTCCGTTCTTATAAAGACCACCTCCGCCACACAGTCGGCGGCGCTCCAGGCGTGCGACCGCCTAGGGGACATCCCAGTGTCCATTGTCCCGCATCTGGCACTAAATAGGACGCAGGGGGTTATTTTTCATCGGGATCCCCTGCTGCAATCTGATGAGGAGCTCAGGGCCAACCTGGAGGGCCGAGGCGTGCATTTCGTCCGGCGAGTCCAGCGCGGCCCCAAAGACCGTCGCATCGACACTGGGGCCTTTATCCTCGCCTTCGAAGGGGACGTTCTCCCGGAGAAGGTAAAGGTGATGTGCTACCGGTGCGACGTGCGACATTACGTCCCGCCTCCTATGCACTGTTTTGGGTGTTTGCGCTTTGGGCACATGTCGTCACGGTGTGAGGCTGAGCCCCTTTGTGGCGATTGTGGACGTCCTCTTCGTGAGGAACATACATGCACCCCACCACCTCAGTGCGTTAATTGTCCTGGCATGAACTCGCCTAGATCCTCAGACTGCCCCGCATATCAGAAGGAGAAGAAGATACAAGAACCCAAAACTTTGGATCGGCTCTCTTATTCTGAGGCCAGGAAGAAGTATGACCGCCTCCATCCCGTGCCATTGACCACTTCGTTTGCCTCAGTTGTGTCCACTCCTTCCGCGGTATCCTCACCCCTATCCTGTCCCCCCTCCACCTCCTCCCCCATCCGGGGTCTCTGCCTCCGCCTCCCAAATCCCTCCCTTCCAAATCCTCCTCCCCCGTGGCCCCCGCCCCCTCTGCCCCAGGGGCCACCCTTCCTCCTCCTCCCCCCCCCCCCGCCGCCTGAGAAGCGATCCTCTTCTCAGGCGTCCATCGGGGAAACGTTCCGGACCCCAGCTTCCGAGGTCCGGCGTTCCAAAACGGACCCCGCGCGAGAGGACCTTCTTCGGGTCCAGCCCACCGTCCCTGTGCCTCCTCGGACTTCCAAGAAGGCCTCCAAGAAGAAGTCTCTATCCCCCCCTCCACCCCGGCGCGTTTCGTCTGACGCTCCATCCGTGAGTCGCTGCTCCCGGCCGTCCTCAGTTTCGCCGGGACGCTCTGCTGCCAGGCGCTCAGCTGGCCTCTCGTCGGCAAATGATGCTGCCCCTCCTACACAACCAGGGACAGCGGCCGCAGTTGGCGACGACTCGATGGAACAGGATCCGCCTCCCGCCGGTTGTAGCGCTGTTCCCTCGAAACCTGGCCCTCCGCGGCCGTCGAGGTGACCAGCTCTTCCCCCGTCTCGTTCCCCCTCCTTTTTGACTAGCGATGGCATTGTTACATTGGAACATAAGAGGTATTCGATCTAATCGGGAGGAATTACAACTGCTCCTCCGCCTGCACTGTCCGCTCGTCCTCGGTCTCCAGGAAACCAAGTTGCGCCCGACTGACCGTATTGCCTTTACCCACTATACCTCGGAGCGGTATGACCTCACCCCTGTAGACGGTATCCCAGCTCATGGTGGGGTCATGTTGCTCGTTTGGGACGATGTCTATTACCATCCCATCCCATTGACCACCCCACTCCAAGCAATAGCTGTCCGTATTACTCTTTCTGCTTTTACTTTTTCTGTTTGTACCATCTACACTCCATCGACATCTGCTGTTAGTCGGGCTGACATGATGCACCTGATCGTTCAGCTTCCCCCGCCGTTTTTATTGTTTGGCGACTTCAATGCCCATCATCCCCTTTGGGGCTCTCCTGCATCCTGTCAAAGAGGCTCACTCTTGGCGGATGTCTTCAACCATCTCAATCTTGTCTGCCTCAATACTGGCGCCCCGACTTTCCTCTCGGACTCTACTCATACCTACTCCCACTTGGACCTCTCGATCTGTTCTACCACTCTTGCCCGTCGGTTCGAGTGGTATGTCCTTTCTGACACCTATTCGAGCGACCACTTCCCCTGTGTCGTTCGTCTCCTGCACCACACCGCATCCCCACGTCCTTCGAACTGGAACATACCGAAAGCTGACTGGGGACTTTACTCCTCCCTGGCGACCTTTCTGGACCACAATTTTCTCAGTTGTGACAGTCAGGTCGAATACCTCACGGCTGTTATCATCAATGCTGCCGAACGTTCCATTCCTCGTACTACCTCTTCTTCACGTCGCGTTTCCGTCCCCTGGTGGAACGAGGCTTGTAGAGACGCTATCCGTGCTCGACGACGTGCTTTACGCACCTTTCGCCGCCATCCTACGTTGGCGAATTGTATTGGATACAAACGACTCCGAGCGCAATGCCGTAGAGTCATCAAAGACAGCAAAAAAGCTTGTTGGGCCTCTTTCACCAGCTCCTTTAACAGTTTTACTCCCTCTTCTGTCGTATGGTGTGGCCTGCGCCGGCTGTCGGGCATTAAGGCCCACTCCTCGGTACCTGGCCTGACCTCAGGTAATGAGGTCCTCGTTGATCCTGCGGCTGTCTCCAACGCCTTCGGTCGGTTTTTCGCGGAGGTTTCAAGCTCCGCCCATTACCACCCTGCCTTCCTTCCCAGGAAAGAGGCAGAAGAGGCTCGGCGACCTTCCTTCCACTCGCTGAATCTGGAAACTTATACTGCCCCCTTTACTATGCGGGAACTCGAACGTGCGCTTGCACTGTCCCGGTCCTCTGCTCCGGGGCCAGATGCCATTCACGTTCAGATGCTGGCACACCCTTCTCCGGCGGGCAAAAGCTTCCTTCTTCGTACCTACAATCCCGTCTGGACCGAAGGTCAGGTCCCCATGCGTTGGCGTGACGCCGTCGTTGTTCCTATACCCAAACCCGGGAAGGACAGACACCTTCCTTCTAGTTACCGCCCCATTTCTCATACAAGCTGTGTCTGTAAGGTGATGGAGCGCATGGTTCATGCTCGGTTAGTTTGGATTCTTGAATCTCGACGGCTACTTACCAATGTCCAATGCGGCTTTCGTCGCCGCCGCTCCGCTGTTGACCACCTTGTGACCTTGTCGACATTCATCATGAACAACTTTTTGCGAAGGCGCCAAACGGTAGCCGTGTTTTTCGATTTGGAGAAGGCTTATGATACCTGTTGGAGAGGAGGTATCCTCCGCACTGTGCACAGGTGGGGCCTACGCGGTCGCCTGCCCCTTTTTATTGATTCGTTTTTAACGGATCGAAAGTTTAGGGTACGGGTGGGTTCCGTATTGTCCGACGTCTTCCTCCAGGAGAACGGAGTGCCTCAGGGCTCCGTCTTGAGCGTAGCCCTTTTTGCCATCGCGATCAATCCAGTTATGGATTGCATTCCACCTAATGTCTCAGGCTCTCTCTTTGTCGATGACTTCGCGATCTACTGCAGTGCCCAGAGAACATGCCTCCTGGAGCGCTGCCTTCAGCGTTGTCTAGACAGCCTATACTCATGGAGCGTGGCAAATGGCTTCCGGTTCTCTGAAGAGAAGACGGTTTGTATCAACTTTTGGCTATATAAAGCGTTCCTTCCGCCATCCTTACATCTCGGTCCCGTTGTTCTCCCATTCGTGGAAACAACTAAGTTTCTAGGGCTCACGTTGGACAGGAAACTGTGTTGGTCTCCACATGTCTCTTATTTGGCGGCCCGTTGTACACGTTCCCTTAATGTCCTCAGAGTTCTTAGTGGTTCATCTTGGGGAGCGGATCACATTGTCCTGCTTCGCTTGTATCGGTCCATAGTCCGATCGAAGCTGGATTATGGGAGCTTCGTCTACTCGTCTGCTCGGCCATCCCTCTTACGCTGTCTCAACTCCATCCACCATCGGGGGTTACGTCTTGCGACCGGAGCCTTCTACACTAGTCCTGTCGAGAGTCTTTATGCTGAAGCTGCTGGATTACCATTGACCTACCGGCGCGACGTACTGCTTTGTCGGTATGCCTGCCGGCTGTTGTCTATGCCCGACCACCCCTCTTACCAGTCCTTCTTCGCCGATTCTCTCGACCGTCAGTACGGGTTGTATGTGTCTGCCCTGCTACCCCCTGGAGTCCGCTTTCATCGCCTGCTTCGACAATTGGATTTTGCCCTCCCTACCACCTTCAGAGAGGGTGAGAGCCCGACACCACCTTGGCTCCAGGCTCCAGTTCTTATTTATCTCGACCTGAGCTCACTCCCGAAGGAGGGTACTCCGGCTGCAGTGTATTGCTCACGGTTTGTCGAACTTCGTGCTCGACTTTCCGGTCACACCTTTATTTACACCGATGGCTCCAAAACTGACGATGGTTCGGTTGTGCCTTTGTCGTCGGGGCCGCCACCTTTAAATACCGGCTCCTCGACCAATGTTCGAGCTTTACGGCCGAGTTTTTTGCTCTCCATCAGGCCGTTCAGTATGCCCGCCGCCACCGCCATTCATGGTATGTACTCTGCTCTGACTCACTCAGTGCTCTTCAGAGCCTTGGAGCTCCCTATCCCGTCCATCCCTTGATTCAGCGGATACAGCAGTCCCTCCATTCTTTCGCTGATAATGGTTCTCCTGTCAGCTTTCTGTGGGTTCCCGGACATGTAGGAGTGCCTGGGAATGAGGCTGCGGATGCTGCAGCCAAGGCTGCAGTCCTCCTGCCTCGGCCAGCCTCCCATTGTGTCCCGTCATCTGACGTCCGTGGGGATGTTTGTAAGAGGCTTGTGTCGTTGTGGTGGGATGCTTGGTCATCCCTCCAAGGAAACAAGCTCCGGGCAGTAAAACCGCTCCCAACTGCTTGGACAACCTCCTCCCGACCATCTCGGAGAGAGGAGGTCCTTCTGACCAGGTTGCGGATTGGGAATTGCCGATTTAGCCACCGCTACCTGCTCTCCGGTGACCCAGCCCCGCAGTGCCCTAGTGGTCAGGCATTAACAGTGCGCCATGTTTTATTGTCGTGTCCCCGCTTTAGTCAATCTCGTGTTGTCCTGTCCCTGCCATCTACTTTACCGGATATTTTAGCTGATGACGCTCGAGCAGCTGCTCGTGTTCTGCGTTTTATAACTTTGACTGGCTTGCCCAAAGACATCTAACCTTTTTACTTATTTTATCTGCATCTTTGTCAGGTCTTTCTGGTGTCCCCCCCTCCCCTTGAGTTTTACTAGATTCCATGTGCTCTAACAACGGTGACTGGGCGCTAATGACCTCAGTAGTTGAGCGCCCTTAAACCCCACCAAAAAAAAAAAAAAACCCCTAGTTATACATCAATGTTTGATTCCATGTCTTTAGTACAGAAGTTAATAAATCATATTCAGATAAAGTTGTACAGCTCTGTTACTTGGATTCCTGATGATTCTCAGAGTACTACAATATATGTGACATAGTGATTTGTTTGTGGTGTCGGTAAACAGAACAAAAATGACATAACGTCTTCAGATTTCTACCTACAAGAGGGGAGGTGGGGGGAGGTGAAGCTGTTAAGAACAACCTTAAAAGCTCTACCAACTTGAACTGTACATACATGTACCACTCACGAGAATGAACCGAAACTCAGCATGGCATTGAAAAGGTAATAAAGGAAACATTTAAAAAATATATTACATACGTGTGCCATACATTCTGTATAGTGATGACCTGCAATTTTGGTCACTTTAACATCAGTGAAACGAATTTTTTGTTCATTATAAAGTGGCAAGTCACTGCCAGTTTGTCTTCACTTGTGTTGCTTCTCCACATGTCCATTGCAACACTCAATCAGTTACATTTTGTAATGACTTCTTCCAATTTATTTTTTATCTCCTCATATATTTGGATCAGCGTCTATGGCATGAACAGATTTTGTAAAACCTTGATGGCCGAAGTTCTGTATGGCAGCATTTCGGTAGCGATCATTTGTGCATAAAGAGAATAAAGTTCTTTTTTTACTTTTGAAATAGTGTTGTACAACTGACTTGTGTTAAAATTATTTTTTAAAGAGCTTCTCAAATTTTTTTTATTTTTATTTTTTTTCACTTGCTCTAGCACATAATTTGATCCCTCACCTTTCATTTTTATTACTAGTCCATGCGTCTCTAGTTTTTCACCATGCTTCCTTTTTAAGTGGTCTTTTAAATTAGTCGTATTCCCTGAATTTTTTAATTCTGTACTACTGATGGTACTCTTCACAAACTGACTGTTATCTGCCACTTTCTTGAAAAAAGTTCGCACAGATAATTGTTTTTTTGGTATTCATTTTCAAAACAATAACAAAAAGGAAATGTTTCCATGAACCATGGACCTTGCCGTTGGTGGGGAGGCTTGCGTGCCTCAGCGATACAGATAGCCGTACCGTAGGTGCAACCACAACGAAGGGGTATCTGTTGAGAGGCCAGACAAACGTGTGGTTCCTGAAGAGGGGCAGCAGCCTTTTCAGTAGTTGAAAGGGCAACAGTCTGGATGATTGACTGATCTGGCCTTCTAACAATAACCAAAACGGCCTTGCTGTGCTGGTACTGCGAATGGCTGAAAGCAAGGGGAAACTACAGCCGTAATTTTTCCCGAGGGCATGCAGCTTTACTGTATGATTAAATGATGATGGCGTCCTCTTGGGTAGAATATTCCGGAGGTAAAATAGTCCCCCATTCGGATCTCCGGGCGGGGACTACTCAAGAGGACGTCGTTATCAGGAGAAAGAAAACTGGCGTTCTACGGATCGGAGCGTGGAATGTCAGATCCCTTAATCGGGCAGGTAGGTTAGAAAATTTAAAAAGGGAAATGGATAGGTTATAGTTAGATATAGTGGGAATTAGTGAAGTTCGGTGGCAGGAGGAACAAGGCTTCTGGTCAGGTGACTACAGGGTTATAAACACAAAATCAAATAGGGGTAATGCAGGAGTAGGTTTAATAATGAATAGGAAAATAGGAATGCGGGTAAGCTACTACAAACAGCATAGTGAACGCATTATTGTGGCCAAGATAGATACGAAGCCCACACCTTCTACAGTAGTACAAGTTTATATGCCAACTAGCTCCGCAGATGACGAAGAAATTGAAAAAATGTATGATGAAATAAAACAAATTATTCAGATAGTGAAGGGAGATGAAAATTTAATAGTCATAGGTGACTGGAATTCGAGTGTAGGAAAAGGGAGAGAAGGAAACGTAGTAGGTGAATATGGATTGGGGCTAAGAAATGAAAGAGGAAGCCGCCTGGTAGAATTTTGCACAGAGCACAACGTAATCATAGCTAACACTTGGTTTAAGAACCATGAAAGAAGGTTGTATACATGGAAGAACCCTGGAGATACTAAAAGGTATCAGATAGATTATATAATGGTAAGACAGAGATTTAGGAACCAGGTTTTAAATTGTAAGACATTTCCAGGGGCAGATGTGGACTCTGACCACAATCTATTGGTTATGACCTGTAGATTAAAACTGAAGAAACTGCAAAAAGGTGGGAATTTAAGGAGATGAGACCTGGATAAACTGAAAGAACCAGAGGTTGTACAGAGTTTCAGGGAGAGCATGAGGGAACAATTGACAGGAATGGGGGAAAGAAATACAGTAGAAGAAGAATGGGTAGCTTTGAGGGATGAAGTGGTGAAGGCAGCAGAGGATTAAGTAGGTAAAAAGACGAGGACTAGTAGAAATCCTTGGGTAACAGAAGAAATATTGAATTTAATTGATGAAAGGAGAAAATATAAAAATGCAGTAAATGAAGCAGGCAAAAAGGAATACAAACGTCTCAAAAATGAGATCGACAGGAAGTGCAAAATGGCTAATCAGGGATGGCTAGCGGACAAATGTAAGGATGTAGAGGCTTATCTCACTAGGGGTAAGATAGATACTGCCTACAGGAAAATTAAAGAGACCTTTGGAGATAAGAGAACCACTTGTATGAATATCAAGAGCTCAGATGGAAACCCAGTTCTAAGCAAAGAAGGGAAAGCAGAAAGATGGAAGGAGTATATAGAGGGTCTATACAAGGGCGATGTACTTGAGGACAATATTATGGAAATGGAAGAGGATGTAGATGAAGATGAAATGGGAGATACGATACTGCGTGAAGAGTTTGACAGAGCTCTGAAAGACATGAGTCGAAACAAGGCCCTGGGAGTAGACAACATTCCATTGGAACTACTGACGGCCTTGGGAGAGCCAGTCCTGACAAAACTCTACCATCTGGTGAGCAAGATGTATGAAACAGGCGAAATACCCTCAGACTTCAAGAAGAATATAATAATTTCGATCCCAAAGAAAGCAGGTGTTGACAGATGTGAAAATTACCGAACAATCAGTTTAATAAGCCACAGCTGCAAAATACTAACACGAATTCTTTACAGACCAATGGAAAAACCAGTGGTAGCCGACCTCGGGGAAGATAAGTTTGGATTCCGTAGAAATACTGAAACACATGAGGCAATACTGACCTTACGACTTATCTTAGAAGGAAGATTAAGGAAAGGCAAACCTACGTTTCTAGCATTTGTAGACTTAGAGAAAGCTTTTGACAATGTTGACTGGAATACTCTCTTTCAAATTCTGAATGTGGCAGGGGTAAAATACAGGGAGCGGCAGGCTATTTACAATTTGTGCAGAAACCAGATGGCAGTTATAAGAGTCGAGGGACATGAAAGGGAAGCTGTGGTTGGGAAGGGAGTAAGACAGGGTTGTAGCCTCTCCCCGATGTTATTCAGCAAGCAGTAAAGGAAACAAAAGAAAAATTCGGAGTAAGTATTAAAATCCATGGAGACGAAATAAAAACTTTGAGGTTCGCCGATGACATTGTAATTCTGTCAGAGACAGCAAAGGACTTGGAAGAGCAGTTGAATGGAATGGACAGTGTCTTGAAAGGAGGATATAAGATGAACATCAACAAAAGCAAAACGAGGATAATGGAATGTAGTCGAATTAAGTCGAGTGATGCTTTGGGAATTAGATTAGGAAATTAGACACTTAAAGTAGTAAAGGAGTTTTGCTGTTTGGGGAGCAAAATAACTCATGATGGTCGAAGTAGAGAGGATATAAAATGTAGACTGGCAATGGCAAGGAAAGCGTTTCTGAAGAAGAGAGATTTGTTAACCTCGAGTATAGATTTAAGTGTCAGGAAGTCATTTCTGAAAGTATTTGTATGGAGTGTAGCCATGTATGGAAGTGAAACATGGACGATAAATAGTTTGGACAAGAAGAGAATAGAAGCTTTCGAAATGTGGTGCTACAGGAGAATGCTGAAGATTAGGTGGGTAGACCACATAAGTGATGAGGAAGTATTGAGTAGGATTGGGGAGAAGGGAAGTTTGTGGCACAACTTGACTAGAAGAAGGGATCGGTTGGTAGGACATGTTCTGAGGCATCAAGGGATCACCAATTTAGTATTGGAGGGCAGCGTGGAGGGCAAAAATCGTAGAGGGAGACCAAGAGATGAATACACTAAGCAGATTCAGAAGGATGTAGGTTGCAGTAGGTACTGGGAGATGAAGAGGCTTGCACAGGATAGAGTAGCATGGAGAGCTGCATCAAACCAGTCTCAGGACTGAAGACCACAACAACAACAACAACAAAAATGGGTTCCAGAATAAATTTCATTAGCGTTAACACTTAACGTTAAATTTTGTTCGGGTACATTAGTTATACCTACGTCAGCTACCGTGCAGGTCTCTGTAAACTACTTGAAAGAGGACTCTTTTGATTATACCATGTGCAAGTGTCTCTTCAAGTTTCATTCAAGCATGGCGCGAGCTAAAGAAGACAGGTCTTATACGTAGCTGTAAGAGTTAAATGTAATTTAATCTTATTTTTCCGATCCCTAGTTGAAACCGTTGGCTACACTATAATATTTGTTCCCAATAATTACGGCAGTGTTTGGAGGTAATTAATTAATTAATTAATTACTATAATAATCAAGAGCGTAGTACTCTTTGGCACTTTAGTATCGCAAAACTTTCTTTACAGAATCTCCGAGGATCAAAATCCAAGTACTCTGTTCACGAGAAAACGTGTCTCCCACTCCCGTCTGGCCGAACTGTAAATAAGCGCCGCTCCCTGACACCCCCTTCCGAGCGTTAAGTCTCTCGTTAGTTAAGAAGCTGCGGATCTGAGTCCACGCCAAGTGTCGTAATTAGAACGTCCCATTATTTTCGTAAGCCACTCGAGGCTAATACCAGCACGTTTTCGTAGCAAAGGTGCGGGCTAATTCTTTTTCCGCTCTTCGCGGAAGTCTTGAGAGGAATTGATTTGTCCGTAACAGTGTAAGGTCGTCGACATTCGCAGCTCATCCCTCCCACCTCTGAAGAGCTCCGAGTGGAGGGGGAAGCCACGACTGTTTGCAGCTTACGTCTCGCAAGTAACGCACACTCGCCGTCCTTGGGAGCTAAAGACAACATCGACAAGCATCCCGAGCGTGGAAAAGTTGCAGTCTGGAGACGTAATGGAAGCTACGGAAGAGGCGACGGTAACGGAAGGTGAAGAGTTTCTTCGTGTTTGGGAACAAATTAGGTGTATGTATCCCAGTCAGCTGTTTAATACGAATGAACGAAAATATACAGGGCTATTACAAATGATTGAAGCGATTTCATAAATTCACTGTAGCTCCATTCATTGACATATGGTCACGACACACTACAGATACGTAGAAAAACTCATAAAGTTTTGTTCGGCTGAAGCCACACTGCAGGTTTCTGCCGCCAGAGCGCTCGAGAGCGCAGTGAGACAAAATGGCGATAGGAGCCGAGAAAGCGTTTGTCGTGCTTGAAATGCACTCACATCTGTCAGTCATAACAGTGCAGTGAGACTTCAGGACGAAGTTCAACAACGATCCACCAACTGCTAACTCCATTCGGCGATGGTATGCGCAGTTTAAAGCTTCTGGATGCCTCTGTAAGGGGAAATCAACGGGTCGGCCTGCAGTGAGCGAAGAAACGGTTGAACGCGTGCGGGCAAGTTTCACGCGTAGCCCGCGGAAGTCGACGAATAAAGCAAGCTGGGAGCTAAACGTACCACAGCCGACGGTTTGGAAAATCTTACGGAAAAGGCTATAGCAGAAGCCTTACCTTTTACAATTGCTACAAGCCCTGAAACCCGGTGACAAAGTCAAACGCTTTGAATTTTCGGCGCGGTTGCAACAGATCATGGAAGAGGATGCGTTCAGTGCGAAACTTGTTTTCAGTGATGAAGCAACATTTTTTCTTAATGGTGAAGTGATCAGACACAATGTGCGAATCTGGGCGGTAGAGAATCCTCACACATTCGTGCAGCAAATTCGCAATTCACCAAAAGTTAACATGTTTTGTGCAATCTCACGGTTTAAAGTTTACGGCCCCTTTTTCTTCTGCCAAAAAGAAAACCGATGGATCGGTCGTGGTGGAAATCATGATCAGCAATTCATGTCATGGCCTCCACGCTCTCCCGACTTAACCCCATGCGATTTCTTTCTGTGGGGTTATGTGAGAGATTCAGTGTTTAAACCTCCTCTACCAAGAAACGTGCCAGAACTGCGAGCTCGCATCAACGATGCTTTCGAACTCATTGATGGGGACATGCTGCGCCGAGTGTGGGAGGAACTTGATTATCGGCTTGATGTCTGCCGAATCACTAAAGGGGCACATATCGAACATTTGTGAATGCCTAAAAAAAGTTTTTGAGTTTCTGTATGTGTGTGCAAAGCATTGTGAAAATATCTCAAATAATAAAGTTATTGTAGAGCTGTGAAATCGCTTCAATCATTTGTAATAACCCTGTATATGTTAGTTTCTCTTAATTCAGCTCTCGTGTATGGATTACTTCCAATTCACAGTTCTTTCCAATTTGTTGGAAAGATGAAAATGTACTGAGGGAAAAGAAAAAGTGTCTTATCTTCAGACGTCACCACTTACGTTCTGTTTCTAGCTTTTAGTCTTTCCTCCTCTATTATTTGAATCTAGAAGCATTTCTTTCTGGTTTTCTTTTTTTTTACTATATATTTCTAGATTTTTAGTAACTTTTCGTATCATTCTCTTGATAGTTCCTTACCCCCTGACATATCATCTTATTGGCTTCTTAGATGGTAGAACAGGCGCTGTTAGACTGACAACTTATAACACAATTGAATCAAATGAGCTGTTTAAAACTTAACAGTTTCATAGAACATGGTGTACGCTCCACTCGTACATTTGTATTAGTGGTATAGATTCAAGATGGCTATAAAAATGTAAATATCGTGCGACTAGGGCCTCTCGTCGGGAAGACCGTTCGCCGGGTGAAAGTCTTTCAATTTGACGCCACTTCGGAGACTTGCGCGTCGATGGGGATGAAACGATGTTATTAGGACAAAACAACACCCAGTCCCTGAGCAGAGAAAAACTCCGACTCAGCCGGGAATCGAACCCGGGCCCTTAGGACTGACATTCTGTCGCGCTGACCACTTTCTTTTTTTTTTTTCGTTGTTGATCGTTGGGTTTGGTCGTTGAGGACGTCACATGACGTCCGTTAAAGTTGGTTTTGTTGATACTTCCACTCAGTTTTTTTATTTCAGAGGCCATTCAACTCTCTGACCGAACACGCTGAGCTACCGTGCCTGCGACCACTCAGCTACCGGGGCGGACGAGACGGCCATAAACATGTATAATAATTTCATTACCTTGTAATTTTTTCAAACATGGGTATTCTTTGCGTGATTGATGAGCAGTGTGCTGCCGATTATTCTACCGAGCTGATTTTTCTATTTTATACCCAATATTTAGACGACCGACCCAACCGTCTTCTTCAGGTGCTATGAGTTTTCCTGATTTTTGTACTCACTGCCTGGACTCCAACCAGACTGTGAACTATTGTTCATATCACACCGCTATTTATATCCGGGTTCGAACCCCGTCGCCCATTACGCCCTTTGATAGTCTTTTGTTTCTCAGAGCTCGCGCTGACATTCCACGAAACACAAACTGCATTTCCAACTCTAGTGGCTGTGATTATTCACAAAATGGAGAAAAAAACTCGGAAGTTCGTGTAACTGAAGACTGTACAGGAAACTGCAGTTTAAACGGATCTCTCAGTAACGTATTTGTTGTTTCACGCCGATTAACGCTATTGAAGTAGATGTCCTCTTCATCACACACACACACACACACACACACACACACACACACACACACAGTGGAGATAACCTAAAATCGATCTTATACTTACGTTTCGTGGAGCAGCTGTACTTGAAGCTTGGGCGTGTGGTTATGATGTTGAAACTCCTTGAACATCATCACTTGTCGTAAGTGGTAACGAAGGGTATATCTTTGTGTACATTCTTACCCTAGTTCTGGAGACTCACTGCTATTGTTCGTTCCACACTTCCTTGGTAGAACCTTTAGTTCTACGTAGGAAATAGGTAGGTGGAATTCGGCAATGACTGACTGGTCCGTAGTGATTAGTCTCACAACCCGAGAGTTATTATTTGCAGTATTTATTGTAAGCGATGTGGACAGCTATCGATTTTGAACCTCAGCAATATAGACTACGGCCCCACGTGCCTTTCTTTCCAGCGGGATTTTAGCTGGAAAACACGCGGCAGAAATATAACTGCAGTGTCTGAGTGTGGATGGTCACATAGTGCTGGAATTCACTCGGCTGCTGCGCGGCCGCGGCGCGTTCCCTAGGCCGCGCGCAGCAAAATGCACCGTGGCCTATGTCTCTGCTGGAATTCCAGGTGGTGGTGGTGGCTACCCCGCGCGGTGAATTCCAGCTGCCTGAGTGGCTACACGAACAGTTTTTCAGGCAGCGTTCAGTCCGTCACGGACTTCTGACCAGCACTTCTGGCTGATTTCCACCCAGCATTCAAGTGCTGGTTGTTTCATGAACTCTCTCCTGGGCGTCTCCTGTATAACCAAGCCCGTATCACAAATAATGCGTGCAATCGAAGAACGACCAAGTAGAAACTCGAAGTGTAGTGAACTGAATGAGTTTCCTATTCTAGATACCTGAAATTTATATGAAAATTATAATCGGCGGGCTTTATATAAGTTTTATTTTAGGTAGGGAGATACAGAAACGTTCGAAAGGCATAAAGGATAGTTATCTGAGAACCTTAAAACTGCCGGAACGCGGAAGAATAGGAATCTTTATTTACACTACTGGGCATTAAAATAGCTACACCAAGAAGAAATGCAGATGATAAACGAGTATTCGTTGGACATATATATTATACTAGAACTGACATGTGATTACATTTTCACACAATTTGGGTGCATAGATCCTGAGAAATCAGTACCCAGAACAGCCACCTCTGGCCGTGATAACGGCCTTGATACGCCTGGCCATTGGGTCAAACAGAGCTTGGATGGCGTGTAAGGTAGAGCTGCCCATGTAGCTTCAACACGATACCTCAGTTCATCAAGAGTAGTGACTGGTGCATTGTGACGAGGCAGTTGCTCGGCCACCATTCACCAGACGTTTTCAGTTGGTGAGAGATCTGGAGAATGTGCTGGCCAGGGCAGCGGTCGAACATTTTCTGTATCCAGAAAGGCCCGTACAGGACCTGCAACATGCGGTCGTGCATTATTCTGCTAAAATGTAGAGTTTTACAGGGATCGAACGAAGGGTAGAGCCACGGGTCGTAACACATGTGAAATGTAACGTCCACTGTTCAAAGTTCCGTCAATGCGAATAAGAGGTGACCTAGACGTGTAACCAATGGCACCCCATACCATCACGTCGGGTGATACGCTAGTGTGGCGATGACGAATACACGCTTCCAATGTGCGTTCACCGCGATCTCGCCAAACACGGATGCGACCATCATGATGCTGTAAACAGAACCTGGATTCATCCGAAAAAATTACGTTTTGCCATTCGTGCAACCAGGTTCGTCGTTGAGTACGCCATCGCAGGCGCTCCTGTCTGTGATGCAGCGTCAAGGGTAACCGCAGCCATGGTCTCCGAGCTGATAGTCCATGCTGCTGCAAACGTCGTCGAACTGTTCGTGCAGGTGGTGTTCTCTTGCAAACGACCCCGTCTGTTGACTCAGGGATCGAGACGTGGCTGCACGATCCGTGACAGCCATGCGGATAAGATGCCTGTCATCTCGACTGCTAGTGAGTCGAGGCCTTTGGGATCCAGCACGGCGTTCCGTATTTCCCTCCTGAACCCACCGATTCCATATTCTGCTAACAGTCATTGGATTTCGATCAACGCGAGCAGCAATATCGCGATACGATAAACCGCAATCGCGATAGGCTACAATCCGACCATTATCAAAGTCGGAAACGTGATGGTACGCATTTCTCCTCGTTACATGAGGCATCACAACAACATTTCACCAGACAACGCCGGTCAACTGCTGTTTGTGTATGAGAAATCGGTTGGAAACTTTCCTCATGTCAGCACGTTATAGGTGTCGCCACCGGCGCCAACCTTGTGTATGCTCTGAAAATCTAATCATTTGCATGTCACAGCATCTTCTTCCTGTCGGTTAAATTTCGCGTCTGTAGCACGTCATCTTCGTGGTGCAGCAATTTTAATGGCCAGTAGTGTAGAATTCCTGCCGCGCTTTCTTTAGCCGTAATCCCGCTGGAGAACTCATGTGGAGCCGTAGCCTGTACGTTTCACACCCATTTTTTACAGTCGATTGTCGCAAGTCGGAAATGGGGTCACATTGTAATTATCAGTTTCACTATAACAATTTCGTGACAGTGCTGTCGATATTATATCGAGTACTCAAGCCTCAAAGCTAACAAAGGTCTTTAAAAGTTTCTCTAGTTCTTGCAAACTCATGGAGGATGAAGTCAAACTCCAACGACAAAATACATGCTAGACTGATTTCGCCCGCACGAAACTAACATAGTGAAATAGATACAAGTAGTGTGAAACATGTGGCTCCATTTGGATACGAAACTACATTACGTGATCAAAAATATCAGGGCACCCCCAAAAACAAACGTTTTTAATATTAGGTGCATTGTGCTGATACCTACTGCCAGGTACTCCATATCAGCGACCTCATTATTCATTAGACATCGTGAGAGAGTAGAATGGGACTCTCCGCGGAACTCCCGGATTTCGAACGTGGTCAGGTGATTGGGTGTCACTTGTGTCATGCTTCTGTACACGAGATTTCCATACTCTTAAACATCCTTGGTCCACTGTTTCAGATGTGATAGTGAAGTGGAAACGTGAAGGGACACGTACAGCACGAAAGCGTACACGCCGACCTCGTCTGTTGACTGATAGAAACAGCCGACAGCTGAAGAGGGTCATAATGTGTAATAGGCAAACATCTATGCAGACCAAAACACAGGAATTCCAAACTGCATCGGGACCCACTGCAAGTGCTATGAAAGTTAGGCGGGAGGTGAGAGAACTTGGATTTCATGGTTGAGCGGCTGCTCATAAGCCATACATCGCGCCGGAAAATGCCGAACGACACCTCGCTTGGTGTAAGGAGCGTAAACTTTAGACGATTGAACGGTGGGAAAACGTTGTGTGGAATGATGAATCACGGTACACAATGTGGCGATCCGATGGCAGGGTGTGGGTATGGCGAACGGCGGGTGAACGTCATCTGCCAGCGTGTGTGCCAACAGTAAAATTCGGAGGCGGTGGTTTTACGGTGTGGTCGTGTTTTTCATGGAGGGGGCTTGCACCCCTTGTTGTTTTGCGTGGCACTATCACAGCACAGGTCTACACTGATGTTTTAAGCACCTTCTTCCTTCCAACTGTTGAAGAGCAATTCGAGGATGGCGATTGCATCTTTCAACACGATCGAGCACCTGTTCATAATTAACGGTCTGTGGAGGAGTGGTTACACGACAATAACTTCCCTGTAAGCCGGCCGGAGTGGCCGAGCGGTTCTAGGCACTTCAGTCTGGAACCGCGCGACCGCTACGGTCGCAGGTTCCAATCCTGCCTCGGGCATGGATGTGTGTCATGTCCTTAGGGTAGTTAGGTTTAAGTAGTTCTAAGTTCCAGGGGACTGATGACCTCAGATGGTAAGTCCCATAGTGCTCAGAGCCGTTTGAACCATCTCTGTAATGGACTGGCCTGCACAGAGTCCTGATCTGAATCCTATAGAACACCCTTGTGGTGTTTTGGAACGCCAACTTCGTGCCAGGTCTCACCGACCGACATCGATACCTCTCCTCAGTGCAGCACTCCGTGAAGAATGGGCTGCCATTCCATTCCGCAAGAAACCTTCCAGTACCTGATTGAACGTATGCCTGCGAGAGTGGACGCTGTCACCAAGGCTAAGAGTGTGCCAACACCATATTGAATTCCAGCATTACCAACAGAGGGCGCCACGAGTATGTAAGTCATTTTCAGCTAGGTGTCCGAATACTTTAGATCACATAGTGTGTGAGATCGAAATATGTAACATTCCTGTAAAAAAAATAGTGGAGGAAAATTTTGGTTTAGTTCTGTCTCTAGTTCACTAAGCAATTACCTCTACATTTATTATCATTTGAAAAGTCAGCATTTCTCGGTTTCATCCGGAATTGTGGCAAAAGGGACGTCCTTTCATTTCTAATATTTTCCGCTACAGTAACAAGTGATTAATAAAGTGAATGAATGGAACAAGGGGAAGGATGTTCATTAACGGCCTCCACAGCGGAAGGCTTAGTGCGAAGGCGAGGCGGAGAAAGCGTGAGGCCGGCAGCGGTGGCGGCAGCACTCGCTCAAGTGTCCCCAGAGACAAACTCCCCCCGGCCACAGTCGTCGGCCCATCAATCATGCCCGTTTGACGGCAGCCACTATAAGAAACATATTGACCAACGCTTTTTGTATAGACAGGGCGTCTGGCCAACGCAGAAACGGGTGCACGCCATTCTGTTGACTCTGGCGAGGGAAAAAGTCACACGGACACGTGGCATGCATGGAAAACTCGAGAGTGATTGGATTTCAGATGATGAATAGGAATACAATAAGGAGCGGTCGCGTAACAGCGCAATTTACTGCTGGAGATGTTGCAAACTACGCTCGTAATCTTTCATGTTTGTCAACGGTTTTATAAAGTACGGTAATGGTTTCTTACGGTCCCCCTTTTTCAACTCATTGATTCGTTGTTCGCACACAATATTTCCTTTCCCTACTCTTACTCGAATATCTTATGGCCAGCTCGTTCTCAGTTTCTACATCTACACTCCACAAGCCACCATACGCTGTGTGGCGGAGGGTACTTTGTACCACTGTCACTTCTTTCCTTCCCCGTCCCAGTCGCAACAGGCCCACGGGAGCAACACCTGGTGGTAACCCTGCAGGCGAACTTCAATCTTTTTAATTTAACCTTCATTGTCTTTTCGCGAGACATACTGTTGCAGTATCTAATAAAAATGTAATTAGTTATAAAAATTAGTAATAAAGAGATATCATTTAGTTATGTAAATGAGAGTATACGTCTGTTTTTAAATGTTTTGAGTTGGAAGATGTGATACGTGTGGTTACAATGCTACAGTACCTTCATTTACTTCCCAATCGCAGCGTAACTAAACCGTCTCCCTACAGAGTATTTTTTTATTGTACAAAACTGTTGTCTATAATTTTTGCTAATCAGTTCTGACACTACCTTGTATCTCTTATTTTGTCTAAGAGGTGATATATGAGTTGTTCGTCAGATCCAGTGTAGAAGTTCGGTCGCCATACATTTATATGGACTTCATTTCCTTGTTGCGGAATTATTTTTCTGTTAGGTTCCGCCGGCCGAAGTGGCCGTGCGGTTCTAGGCGCAACAGTCTGGAACCGCGGGACTGCTACGGTCGCAAGTTCGAATCCTGCCTCGGACATGGATGTTTGTGATGTCCTTAGGTTAGTTAGGTTTAAGTAGTTCTAAGTTCTAGGGGACTGATGACCTAAGATGTTAAGTCCCATAGTGCTCAGAGCCATTTTTTGTTAGGCTCCTTTGGGACACAACTTGAAATAATTTCTGATACGCATTTTACTCTTCTGCAACTAACTTATTATTTCACTTCGTGGAATACACACTTTTAGCTTTCAGAACAGAACGCGCAACTGCAATTATACATAATACAAGACGACATTGCCTCCCATCTCCCTACTGTACCGCTAACTAACAAGTCACGACTGACAGTCCGTGACGTCTGCCTGAGCTCAACGACCACAACAAGAAGAGCTCAGCTCGGACATGTACCTTTCTCATTCAAAGACTACTCGTAACTCGTTCGTAATGCGTGGCGCACGGTATTCTCTGGCGCCCTCGCGCTCAAGTTGAATATATCTATATTCAGTTACAGATTATATAATTTAATTACATGTTATTGAGAAAACAAACGTAATTAAAGGAGGAATTGCACAGATAACTTGTTTTTAACGTCCAGATAGTTATTTGTTGTCCTCGCAACCTGAAGTCCCACTTCTACGTAGGAGTAAGGAATATATTGGCTGACTCACCGAGAAGCGTACGCTTTTGCAACATAAACAGTAACTATAGTGCAGAACGCCTTAGCTACGGGAGTTGGCTCAGCATCTTTGTGACGCTTTCGCGCTTACTAAATCGACCTGTAACGAAACACGCTGCTCTTCTTTGGATCTTCTCTGTCAGTCCACTGTGGTACTCATTCCAGAGTGACGAGCAATGTTCAAGTATTGGTCGAACGAGGGTTTCGTAAGCTACCTCCTCTGTAGCTGGATTATACAGGGTGTATCAAAAAGAATCATCCGATTTGACACATCTATATTTTTGAAACTAATAAACATATAAACTGAATTTTGTTTTCTTATGAACGGTGTAATGATACATGAATTACATAACCATTATGGCACCTCACCTGAACCTCTCGATACCAGCTATATTCTACTGTGTTTCTGCAAAGTAGTTGACATATTTCTGAGACAACATTCAGATTTGATTTCATTTGTGATACATCGATATGTTTATATTGCAATGATATTATTCTTATGTGTATTCTTTCTTTTGTCACTATGATCTTTGACGTACTTGTAACTCTGATTTTTGGGCGCGTAAGCGATTATTAGTTAGTTGTTGAGTTGTTAGAGAGTCGGACCTTGAAAAAGGGTCAAGTTTTGTACGTCATGTTGGAAAGACGCGTATTGTAGTCGGCTTATAAAATGTGAACTTTAACAGTGACTGTGAGGAAGAGGTTTTCAAGTATATTTTGTATTGTGAAGTGATGTTTTGTGTGTCACGTGATATTGCAATAAAAGCAATTAAAAGGAAGTGTAGCTTAAATTCGGAGTGCTGATTATTTTTTTACATCACCATAGTCCAACAAAAGTGTAATCTCCAAGAATGGTTTGTGAAGCGCATCTACAAAACTTTTGAATATAGCACGATAAAACGTAGGCCTCTTTGCATCCGAGCTTGGAATCATAACCACCTAGATTTTCAACGATTGAGCCATGATTTTACGACGAGACAAG
This sequence comes from Schistocerca americana, assembly GCF_021461395.2. Taxonomy (NCBI): domain Eukaryota; kingdom Metazoa; phylum Arthropoda; class Insecta; order Orthoptera; family Acrididae; genus Schistocerca; species Schistocerca americana. The sequence goes on along the minus strand of NC_060130.1, from coordinate 750,417,176 downwards.
CGTGGGAAACACAAAAAGATGAGTGCCTAGTTTTTTCATTATTACATGAAATGACTATTAACTGTGCTCTAATGACACCTGAAAAAAAATATGACTGTTGTTGCCCGAAAATGCAGTGTTTAGCAGCGTGAGCAACACCACACTCGTTATTAAATGCTGACCTTTGTTATGGTAGGGTTGTTAGAACGGGAAACTCAAAAAGTTTTTTTTTTCATACCTTTCCATAGGTGTTCAATATGCCCGCCTTGAGACGCACGGTATGTCAATGCGGTACCATATTTAAATTATTGCCACACTCCAGCGAGCATGTATTGAGTTACAGCTTCCACAACTGCTGTTATGTGATATCTCAGTGTATTCATTTTTGTTGGTAACGGAGGCACATAAACAGTGTTTTATAAACCCCCACAAGAAATAATCACATACAGTCAGGTCCGGTGACCTTGATAGTCAGTAATGTAAGGCTGAATCATTTGATGCAGTGCGACCGACCCATAGTTCAGTAATTCTTTGATTTAAAAATTCCTGCACTTCCAGATGCCATTGCTACTACCTAGCTGGAATCAAGTAAAACTCGAGAGTTTGCTCTCTCCAAAAGTATGTTGTATCTCAAATAACGTAACAGTTATGATTTTTTCTTTATATTGGATAATTCTCTTTGATACAGCCTGTACAGTATTTCCTGAGCACTCTTCCTATGACTTTCAGTCTGGCTTCAGCCTTACCGGCGATTGGTTTTATGTGGTCGTACCACTTCAAATCGCTCTGTACTCGTACTCCTAGATATTTGATGGACGTGACTGCTCCCAGTGACTGCTCTGCAACCATTTACTTATACATTAATAGCTTTTTCTGCCTATTTATACCAACTACGTTACGTTTCATTATGTTGACGGTCAACTATCAATATCTGTACCAGGCATCGATCTTCTGCCGGTCTTATCGGTGATAGGCCCGTTGCTTTTGTGATGGGACTGCTGTGTTCTCTATATACGTAAATGATTTGGCGGACAGGCTGGGCAGCAATCTGCAGCTGTTTGCTGATGGTGTTGTGGTAAATGGTACCGTGTCGAAGCTGAGTGATTGTAGGTAGATACAAGACGGCTTAGACGCAACTTCTAGTTGGTGTGATGAATGGCAGCTAGCTATAAATGTGGAAAAATATGAGTTAGTGGAGATGAGTAGGAAGAACAAACCTGTAACGGTTGGTTACAGTATTACTGGGTCTCGAGTACTGTTCGAGTGTTTTGGATCCGTACCAGGTCAGACTGAAGGAAGACATCGAAGCATTTCAGAGGCAGTTTACCAGATTTGTTACCGGTAGGTTCGAATAACATGTAAGTGTCACGCAGGCGCTTCGGGAACTCAAATGGGAATCCCTAGAGGGACGGCATCGTTCTTTTCGAGAAATACTATTCAAAAATGTAGAGAACCTGCGTTTGAAGCTGACTGTCGAACGATATACCACTGTCGCCAAGATCCCCACTGCGCGTAAGGACCACGAAGATAAGTTTCGAGAAATTAGGGCTCACACGGACGTATATACATAGTCGCTTTTCCATCGCTCTGTTTGCGAACGGAACAGAAAAAGGAAGGACTAGTAATGGTACAGGGTACCCTCCACCACGCACCGGACGATATAATGAATTTCATGACGTTAAAAAGTAATTTTATCGTTTATAGTCGTCTACTTACGATACTGTCTTTTTTTTCTAATGGAGCTATATACTATTTTCTGTGGTACTTAAAAGGTACTTCTACGAGAAATTCAACGACATAACATGTCGTTGGTGTTGATCAAATAGTATCAAGATAACAGCACTGCTTCGCCGTCAATAGAAGAGGGTACACAAACGTCTGCCGTGTTATATACAGTGTAATCAAACACGCAACAGTGGTACGGTTTGTCTGTTCATTATCAAGGCTGACATACCAAGTGCTCAAAATGTTGACCGTGAACATTGGTACATGATATAAAGTGATTCTGGACAAACAATACTGCATGTTGAATTTCATCTGGAGTTAACAGCAGCACAGGTCCGTGTCGTAAAGCATTTCATGCCTTCGGCAGTCGTCGATATTTATTAATAGACCTCTTGCTTCAATTTTCTCCACAGATAGAAGTAAAGAAGCGTTAAGTGTGGTGAGTATGCAGACCATTTTACGTTTCGTGAGCGACCGTTTCAATGCTCCCCAAATATTCTCTTACGAGAGCGTGTCGTTACATGTGCAAAATGGGACTTCCGTCATGTTGGTACCACCCTAATTGCCATATGTCCAGTGGGATGTCTTCCAATAACTACGGCAGCAACATAGCTCAGGAACTCGAAATGCTTGAGTATATTAGAGTCCGACCACTGAAACAGGGACCAATGATGATCGCCTTGAAAAACACGTACCAATTTTGATAGACCAAGAGCGTGGTGTTTATCCACTTCTGAGTCAGCCTAGATTTTCAATTGACAATTATTGCATATGGCGAAGGTTGACGTATCTATGATTTGTCAACGATGCTTTTTCCTTTAACGGCATTTTCTATAACTAGGTAGCATCACTTATCACTTTTTGTAGACAACATTCGGAGAACTGTAACGAATTTTGGAAGTCATTGGCTTAAAGCTGTAGATGCAACGAAATGTGAAGAGGATAAAATGCGTTGGAAAGTAGTTCCCGCAGATCACTCGTTTGGTTGATCCCTCTCTTATTTACAAGATGCCTCTTAGTGACTTTCTCACTGTGTGTTACTGCTGCTAAAATGTTAGTTTCAGTTGTTTCATCAGTTGCGCTTCTTTTTCCTTGCCGTACTTTATTCTCCACACTTCCAGTTTCCAGAACCTTTTTTTTATATGAATAAAGTTTGCAGATACAGATCGCGAGCGTTTGGCACGATCTGAATACCCTTCAGCATACAACCGAACCGCTGCTCTAATAACTTGGCAACATCCGCCGTATACGATATTACAATTTTCGACCATCGTATACATTGTGAATGCCTCAGTAGATTTACGAACAAGTTATATGATTGCTGCAGCAGCAGAATATAGACTGATAGGCTTCAGACACACAGGAGAACACAAGAAACATACCTGACCTACGTGTTTGCTTACATTTGGTATAATAGGCCAGACGGTTGTGGAACCTTTTCTCCGGACGGCGGGAGAATAGTTTGCGGCTTTGTTAGCTTGATGCTATTCGATTAATTTTCATACATGTCGTTGGAGTTCTTTTAGATTCTTAGAAGCTTGTTTGAAATGACACAGAAAAAAGTTTATAGTTATATTATTAGAAAAGTCGGCGTCATTATTCGGCGACTATAAACGATTAAAATTATTTGCAAGACATAAAATTCGCCATATAGTCCTCTATAACTTGGTGAAACCCGCCCGTCTCTACATTTGTTCTTTCTGGAGACAGTTAAGATTTTAGCTGCCTCGCCATGTATAACAGCATTATCCACCAAAAGCCCATCGTACTTCTGACATTATCCACTAGGTCATTTATGTACACCGATATTGTGAAAATTAATCCCCATATAACACTCCCTTGTGGTACACCGGAAGCTGCTTTTTGCGTCTGACGATTTCTCTGCGTTGAGTGTGACATGCTGTATTTTGTTAACTAGTAACTGTTAAATTCAATCTAAGTACTAGTCAGATAACAGCAGTAGTGGTCAGTTTCTTTAGACTGGGTACGTTTACATCGTTTCAAGCACTGTGAAGCGATATTAAGTGAAACTATGGCATGAAGGTGACTAAAATATTTCAGCCTGTTAAGAAAACAGCGTAAAAGACACAACTGCATTGTACTCATGAGTACTGCTTCAGGTATTTTAGAGTCATTGTGAAGTAGACCTGATGGAAGACGTCGAATGAGTTCAGACAGGAATCTTATTTGTGAACACTTGAATGAAAAGTTACGTTCTCGCATAATCCTCTTGGGTAAGTATACGAAACCGATATTCAAGGTATCTTACGCTGCAGTTCTATTGCTTCTACTGTGCATCTACCTGTAAACTATGAGAATAAGATAAGAGCAATTACCGCGCGTGCAAATACGTACAGTAAATTTTACCTCGCTCCTGCGCGAAAGGAAGATAATTGGGAGCACCTAACGTTCGTAGGAAATACCCAGTGTAATGCACTGCACAGTGGATTCCGGAGTGTGCATTCCGACGCAGATTTACAAGTACGTTATCCGGTAATAGCTTCTGCTGCAATGCTAAACGCACGTCCGAACTCAGATATTGCAGTTATTACTGATAAAGCCTTGGATGAGCATTCATGAGGAATATGGTTTTCCTAAGGCACTTGAGGTGAGTACAGAGATTCTTCGTTCATCATGGCAGTGGATGATCACTTCCTTGTTCTCCTCCAATTTAATAAAAATGCTATGAACATTCGTGAGTACCACAAGGACTCGAAGTAGATCTTGTTTTCAGTGTGAAAATACCACTAAGAAACAATGAGTGGAGAATGTCTAGCGAGCGGTCGTACACTAGTCTACATCCCTGAGTTCCAAACAAACTCACATAGTATTTATGCGACGTCGGCACGCCTGAAATGTAACCACTGGTGCTACAAAGATCTATACGCCCACTTGAAAGAACGGTCTCCACCTAATGTGGAGTGGAAGAAGACCTTCAGCATGTATTACGTAGGTGTCAACGACGAGAAGAAGCAACAGACGCCCTACTCCAGAAGTTGAGGGACATGAGACCATTCAGCGTGATAACACACCTGATATCAAGATTTTCAAATTATTGTCGAATTTTTAGTTTAATAGCTTTCGTTATGTCTTGACCACATTGTTCATTAGATAAATTGTATAGCATCAACATTCTCAGTCACGAGACAAGTGCACTTGTCTCGCGATTGAGAATGTTGACGTGCTACAATATATCTAATGAACAATTTTATATGATTGACATAATGCTGCCTTTGAAAATAACGGAATGTCGCAACACGTAAGGTGTTTTTGGAAATAATAAAAGAGCGGTCAAGACATAAGGAAAGCTATTAAGGTGCATCCAAATGGCTGCTACGCCTCACAGCATGTTCATACAAATTGCAGGCGTTGTCGAATTACCTTACGGCACTTGACGTGGAGCTCTGTCAGTACTTACGTAGCTCTTCCACAGCGGAGAGGCAAGACCTTATAGGAACTTTAGTTCATTAAATTGTTGCTTACGTATGTGATATTTCATGCTTTCAAAATTTGTATATGTTACAATGTTTGTACGACATATCGTAACTCACCGTTGTTCGAGCTCTTCATCACAAATTCGCCAGGCGGCTTTGTGAATGGAACTGTGCGTGTCATTATGTGTGAGTAAACAAGAGTATTGTCATGTATTCAAGATGGCTGACTGTAAAAATAAAAGCTAATACAATAACTGTAAAAAAAAAAAGCAAATGCTTCGTCTCCAACAACGTTTGTGTTGACGGATTGTTAATATTTAAGGCTCTTTTTCCTCGCCAGCAGTGTGAAAACTGCATTAGATTCTGTTATGTTGCATCCATTTGTTCCGAAGACCGAGGAAGCTATGATTTTAACCAAATGGGAAAGCAGGTACATGTGACCCTCCAAAAGGAACAAAGCGGTATGTATGAACAGTAGTTCAGTAGAACCAAGGAAATCCTGAATCCACGTTTAGGGCTGGTCCAGAATATGCTGTCAGTGTTCTCCAAACCGGCTCATATCTCTGAGTCCAGCGGCACCAAAATAACCCAGAGGCTTGTGTTTCACGCGTCACGTCTGCTCAAAACAAGAAATCTGAAAGGGCGTAGTGGTATGGTCTGTGTTATCTGTCACCCCTCACCCGCGGTTATCAACTAAAAAGCAGCCTGCCGCCCGTTGCGTTGGCCTCCGTACAGTAAGCCCTTTTTCCCAGGCCATGTTGTACAACCGCTTCCGGTTTTGTTTATTACTCTCAAACATCTGGAGACACGTTCTTAATTTCCATGAATCCGATTTCCTGTTAATACAATCTTTAATGTTGTCGTTAGTGACATCCATCTTCCACTGCCGAACGTCAGCCATGTAAAATTTTTTAAGGCAGTCTTCCGACACTGCGTAACATCATATAATCTTTGTATCTTCATTGCTGCTTAACTGCAGTTTTTGTTTTTTGTAAGTGGGTTCTTATTACATTTTGATCCGCAAGTTAACCACCCTGTGTTCATTATATTCGTTATACAGGTTTGTCAGGAAAAGTCTGAAAAGCTTATAAGAGGTTTACAGGATAGGTTGTGCTGAGAAATAATTATTACGAAAAAAATTCAATACGTAGCGCTGTTTCCGAGTTACTTAGCATCGAAGTTAGCCAACAAGGCTATTGCGCGCACAAATTCAAGCAGCCCACCAGAGATGGTTTCGCCAACCGTGTGCTTCGTTTGGTTTCCTAACATGAGAGCGAGACAAAAACTGGACATGGGATGTTGGTAAGGCTCGAAACCGAACCAGATGCTGAGCAGTCTCGTGCGCGTTCATGTACACTATGAGAACAACCGACGCTAGTTGTATCTGGCGGGCAGCTTGAATTTGCGTACACAACGGTGTGATTGGCTAACTTTAATGCTAATTAACTCGCAAAAGGCGCGATGTATCGATTTTTTTTCTTAATACTTACTTCTCAGCAAGACCTAACCTGCAACACTCTTACAAGATCTTTAGACTGTTTCTGATCACCGTCTATACAGGGTGTTCGGAAATCTCCGTAACAGAGTTCTGGGATTTGTAGAGGGGAGTGAGTACATAATACACTCCTGGAAATGGAAAAAAGAACACATTGACACCGGTGTGTCAGACCCACCATACTTGCTCCGGACACTGCGAGAGGGCTGTACAAGCAATGATCACACGCACGGCACAGCGGACGTACCAGGAACCGCGGTGTTGGCCGTCGAATGGCGCTAGCTGCGCAGCATTTGTGCACCGCCGCCGTCAGTGTCAGCCAGTTTGCCGTGGCATACGGAGCTCCATCGCAGTCTTTAACACTGGTAGCATGCCGCGACAGCGTGGACGTGAACCGTATGTGCAGTTGACGGACTTTGAGCGAGGGCGTATAGTGGGCATGCGGGAGGCCGGGTGGACGTACCGCCGAATTGCTCAACACGTGGGACGTGAGGTCTCCACAGTACATCGATGTTGTCGCCAGTGGTCGGCGGAAGGTGCACGTGCCCGTCGACCTGGGACCGGACCGCAGCGACGCACGGATGCACGCCAAGACCGTAGGATCCTACGCAGTGCCGTAGGGGACCGCACCGCCACTTCCCAGCAAATTAGGGACACTGTTGCTCCTGGGGTATCGGCGAGGACCATTCGCAACCGTCTCCATGAAGCTGGGCTACGGTCCCGCACACCGTGAGGCCGTCTTCCGCTCACGCCCCAACATCGTGCAGCCCGCCTCCAGTGGTGTCGCGACAGGCGTGAATGGAGGGACGAATGGAGACGTGTCGTCTTCAGCGATGAGAGTCGCTTCTGCCTTGGTGCCAATGATGGTCGTATGCGTGTTTGGCGCCGTGCAGGTGAGCGCCACAATCAGGACTGCATACGACCGAGGCACACAGGGCCAACACCCGGCATCATGGTGTGGGGAGCGATCTCCTACACTGGTCGTACACCACTGGTGATCGTCGAGGGGACACTGAATAGTGCACGGTACATCCAAACCGTCATAGAACCCATCGTTCTACCATTCCTAGACCGGCAAGGGAACTTGCTGTTCCAACAGGACAATGCACGTCCGCATGTATCCCGTGCCACCCAACGTGCTCTAGAAGGTGTAAGTCAACTACCCTGGCCAGCAAGATCTCCGGATCTGTCCCCCCATTGAGCATGTTTGGGACTGGATGAAGCGTCGTCTCACGCGGTCTGCACGTCCAGCACGAACGCTGGTCCAACTGAGGCGCCAGGTGGAAATGGCATGGCAAACCGTTCCACAGGACTACATCCAGCATCTCTACGATCGTCTCCATGGGAGAATAGCAGCCTGCATTGCTGCGAAAGGTGGATATACACTGTACTAGTGCCGACATTGTGCATGCTCTGTTGCCTGTGTCTATGTGCCTGTGGTTCTGTCAGTGTGATCATGTGATGTATCTGACCCCAGGAATGTGTCAATAAAGTTTCCCCTTCCTGGGACAATGAATTCAAGGTGTTCTTATTTCAATTTCCAGGAGTGTATTTTGAATAGGAAATCATGTCTGGAAACTTACCGTTTCTCTTCTACGACGGTTTCAATTCAGATGTTTGACGCATTCGCTTCTGCTTGAGGAACTGAATTAGGCGTGACGCAGTACAATTATTAGGTAACAATTCCAAAGGAAACATAACGAAACATCTATTTACATTCGTTTTTATTAATACTTAAGCATTGTGTGTTAAAATTATTCCAAAACAAAAAAATTACCTACCCATACTGTACGTACAAAACAGTAATGGTGCATTACAACAGCGACCACCAACCTTGTCACAGACATTGTACCTGCGAAGCATGATGTTCTGGGATGGAGCATCCCACGTTCTAGTGCAGCGGCCAGAACTCGTGCTAACACATCTTCCTCTGTCTCTACAGGAGTCTCGTAAATTAAACTTCGAACTCAGACATTAAGTGACATCAGGTTACCGTATGACGTAGTACGCGTCATCTTATCAACCCATTTGCATACCAGGACAAGCAACTCTGAGACTTTTCTGTTTCCTTCAACAGGCATGGACGCGTTACGTATCTGAATTGAAACTGTCATAGAACGGAAACGGTTCGTTTCCGGTCATGGGTTTCCATTCAAGATATTATGTGCACATTCCCCTCTAGAAGTCCTAGAAGTTTGTAACGGGAATTTCCGAACACCCAGTATATAATCCTTTGCATTTAATTTCCATTTAACGTAAAATCTGTTTTCAAATGGCTCTGAGCACTATGGGACTTAACATCTGAGGTCATCAGTCCCCTAGAACTTAGAAATACTTCAACCTAACTAACCTAAGGACATCACACACATCCATGCCCGAGGCAGGATTCGAAACTGCGACCGTAGTAGTCGCGCGGTTCCGGACTGAAGCGCCTAGAACCGTTAGGCCACCGCGACCGGCTACAATCTGTTTTATCTTTACCGATACCATACAAGACATAGCGCTTCAGTAGTTTAATCGCTCTCGTGATTGTTTTATGCTATTTTAAAGAGACTTTTCATCCCCTTCATTTTGTCACTTCGAGTAAGACTTACAGGTACGACATTTCCTATGCCTACGTGCTTTCGTTTTTATCTCTCTCTCGTCAATCGTGTTCTTGAAAGGTGTGAATCTCGTGCCGTACCAAATCTCATGACCTGCTCCTCTGTGGAGCATCTTAGTTTCAAGTCAGGCTCCTTCATGCGTTCTTCAGGTGTCTGCCTGTCCTCCGTGACTGCCTTTATTTTTTTGCCTTTTCCCTCTTGACTTGAATGCAGCTGTATCTCTTCTACTAAATTCACTTGGCGAGGTAGCGTAATGATAAAAGTTGTGAATTTCAGGTTGGTTCCTAGAATACAGCCACCGTGTGCCCCTCTGTCCATCCCTTTCCCCCTGGCCCAATGTTTCGTCTGGTCTCTCGGTACACAAGTTTCTTTCCACAGGGCATCCACGAACATTGCGTTTGCAGGTGGACAACTGGGAGCGGCTAACGGTGCACCCAGTTTACTTGATATGACACAACTGTTGCATCGAGCACTAGTGCGATTGTGCCGTTTTTTGATGTCTGGTGCGACATAACGTCAACCTTAGTTGTAGCAGCGAGTGGAATTTGGAAGATGAGATCTTTCTATTGCATGTGATGGCAGTGTATAATATAAATGTTGTCTCCTACATATTTCTGCTGTTTCCAACCACCAAAGCACTCTTACGAAGCAAATTAGCGCGACCGGTGAGACAGTAATGGAAAACGACAAACGAACGTGTACTTTCCCTTTTTTGTTTTTTTATTGGTGTTGGCTTGCAAGAGTGTTGGTTATGTGTGTTATGTTATTCGAAAGTAATAATATTTCGTGCTTGGTACAGTGATATCAGTAGTAAATTTTGTTGGTAGACTGTGACCCTGCCGGCCGCTGTGGCGCTTCAGTCTGGAACCGCCCTGCTGCTACGGTCGCAGGTTCGAATCATGCCTCGGGCATGGATGTGTGTGATGTCCTTACGTTAGTTAGGTTTAAGTAGTACTAAGTTCTAGGGGACTGATGACCTCAGATGTTAAGAGCCATTTGAACCATTTTTAACTGTGTCCCTAATAGCGACTTAAAGCCGATTTTAACCATCCGGGAAGCTCCTTACAACTGATAATGGGCTTCTTGAAGCAACTTCAGGATTGTAGCCAAGTCATTTGCCCCGAATTCTTTCTCTCAGGAGCGTTAATCTAGTAAGGAGTAAAGACGTACCTATTAACAGTTTAAAACGTAACAGAGAGATACTGATAGACTGACACGCTTTTGTAGCTCGGCTAAGTAAATCAATATCACCAAACAGGAACATCAACTGACGGCGACTATCTTAGCTTTCTAGCACAAATATGAAAATAAAACCTGTAAATTCACTCATCGTCTATTGTAATTTGCCTCCTTCGCTATGTCACAGTGATGCGACCTTACCTACTCAACATTTATGCATTGTTCAGCTGAGCTAGCGATTTTTCTAACAGCCTCGACATCGACAGAATATAATCAAAACAAAAAAGGAAAGTCAATGTTTAGATGAAGTACCAATAGAAGTTTTTCGGACAATGACACATTTCGTATCATACTCTCCATAGAAGAGAAGCGCTGGTAGAATAATACAATGATAATTACTGGAGTGAACTGTGTCGTTATTATTGCTTATACATTTAGAAATTTAAATAAGTGGCGAGTGGAGCTCATTGCATACATCAGTCGAAAAACTTTTTCTGTTTGATTCTGTAGTAGTGAACTAGCATAACATAGGTTACATTATTTTCTTTATGCTGTTACTTAATGTACTTACGATATTGGAATTTGAATTTGTCGACGTTTTGCATTTTTTTTTTTTTAGCTTTATCGAGCGACCGGGCAGAATACTCAATACGAAAGGCAGATTAACAAGCACCATGAATCATGCACATCATAGCCACGCGAAAAGTGTAAATGCAGGTAGCTTGATATTGTAACAGAATTATACACTATCACGAAGAGTATGCTGCACACCACTGGTCATATTTCGTCATCAGCAGAAATTAAGGTTGATGTGAGCCAGCCACGACCAGTATTATCGAAACGCCAACCACCATCAACACTTGTTACACAGTTCGCCGCAAGGCGTTCGATACAGTTCCCCACAGTCGTTTAATGAACAAAGTAAGAGCATATGGACTATCAGACCAATTGTGTGATTGGATTGAGGAGTTCCTTGAAAACAGAACGCAGCATGTCATTCTCAATGGAGAGAAGTCTTCCGAAGTAAGTGTGATTTCAGGTGTGCCACAGGGGAGTGTCATGGGACCGTTGTTGTTCACAATATACATAAATGACCTGGTGGATGACATCGGAAGTTCACTGAGGCTTTTTGCAGATGATGCTGTGGTGTATCGAGAGGTTGTAACAATGGAAAATTGTACTGAAATGCCGGCCGAAGTGGCCGTGCGGTTAAAGGCGCTGCAGTCTGGAACCGCAAGACCGCTATGATCGCAGGTTCGAATCCTGCCTCGGGCATGGATGTTTGTGATGTCCTTAGGTTAGTTAGTTTAAACTAGTTCTAAGTTCTAGGGGACTAATGACCTCAGCAGTTGAGTCCCATAGTGCTCAGAGCCATTTTTTTTTTTTTTTTGTACTGAAATGCAGGAGGATCTGCAGCGAATTGACGCATGGTGCAGGGAATGGCAATTGAATCTCAATGTTAGACAAGTTTAATGTGCTGCGAATACATAGAAAGATAAATCCCTTATCATTTAGCTACAATATAACATGTCAGCAACTGAAAGCAGTTAATTCCATAAATTATCTGGGAGTACCCATTAGGAGTGATTTAAACTGGAATGATCATATAAAGTTGATCGTCGGTAAAGCAGATGCCAGACTGAGATTCATTGGAAGAATCCTAAGGAAATGCAATCCGAAAACAAAGGAAGTAGGTTACAGTACACTCGTTCGCCCACTGCTTGAATACTGCTCAGCGGTGTGGGATCCGTACCAGATAGGGTTGATAGAAGAGCTAGAGAAGATCCAACGGAGAGCAGCGCGCTTCGTTACAGGATCATTTAGTAATCGCGAAAGCGTTACGGAGATGATAGATAAACTCCAGTGGAAGACTCTACAGGAGAGACGCTCAGTAGCTCGGTACGGGCTTTTGTTAAAGTTTCGAGAACATACCTTCACCGAAGAGTCCAGCAGTATATTGCTCCCTCCTACGTATATCTCGCGAAGAGACCATGAGGATAAAATCAGAGAGATTAGAGCCCACACAGAAGCATACAGACAATCCTTCTTTCCACGAACAATACGAGACTGGAATAGAAGGGAGAACCGATAGAGGTACTCCGGTACCCTCCGCGACACACCGTCAGGTGGCTTGCGGAGTATGGATGTAGATGTAGATGTAGATCTCCACTAATGTGCTATGCCATCTGAGTAGAGCTGATTCTTACTCTATTACTTTCTAAATTCCACCGAGCGAACTGTCTATGTTTATTTCATTTGTCACAGTCGTATTTACTGATTTTCTTTCGGCTTCTTCCGTTGTCTGAGAATATCGTAATTTTTTCTTGCAGTGGAGGTCGCTGGTTCGAATCCCAGTTGGACTTGGATTATACAAAGTAGGCCAACTAATATGTACCACCCAAAATATGTCAAAAAGTTAAATGTTCAGAGGTGCGGTCTTTGCTACGTCATAGCGAACATATGGTGAACATTGGACGTACGTAAGTAACTTTTAACACAAGCCGCACCTGAGCTACGTATCCGCTTAATATCGGTACAGTAGGCAGATGTTTGCAGAAACTCCTCACTTGTTTTGCGCCACTGCTGACTCGTTCCTGTTTGATCAAGTTCCACATATGGTATGCGATTGGAATCCCTTCGTCACAGAAGAAAAGTCTATACTTCAATGAAGAGCAACGCATGTTTCTTAATTCGGTAGCTATAAATGTTAACAGTTACTTTTGTGCGTCAGACATGGAGTCTCATTGCCCGCTGTAACGTAGCGGAAACTGCACCTGGTGGATACGCTTACTCGTTCTACACTGTCCAGTCACATTAACGTGGCCACCTGTCGAAGGCATGAATAACCACCGTTTGCAGCGCGGATTGCTGCGAGACGAGCAGGAAGAGTGTCACTGAGGTTCTGGAACGTACTAACGGGGATGTGAGGCCTTGCTGTGGCCAGCTGCGCTGAGTTTCTCGGTTGAGGATCCACGGCACGAACAGCCCGATCGAGGTGGTCTCACAGATTCTCTACTGGGTTTTAGTATGCGGAGTTTGATGGCCAGGGGAGTACGATAAACTCATCCTGGCGCTTTTCAAACCACGCACATACACTCCGAGCTGTTTGACAAGTTGCTTTGTCCTACTGGTAGATGCCATCGTACCGAGGAAAGAGCAAACTGCACATTGTCACCAATACTTGTGTTGATCCATTTTGCTTTCTAGCATGACGAGATCACCCAGGAACACGACGAAAACATTCCCCAGACCATAGTGTCCCTCCTGGTTGCAGGGTGTTCGCTTTCAGGCGTTTCACGCCGAGCACAAAAAAATGGCTCTGAGCACTATGGGACTTAACTTCTGAGGTCATCAGTCCCCTAGAACTTAGAACTACTTAAACCTAACTAACCTAAGGACATCACACACATCCATGCCCGAGGCAGGATTCGAACCTGCGACCGTAGCTGTCGCGCGGTTCCAGACCGTAGCGCCTAGAACCGCTCGGCCACCCAGCCGGCACGCCGAGCAAAGCAACGGCCATTTGTCCTATGGAGTATAAAACGTGATTCATCTGAAAAGACCACCTATCGCTACCGAGTGAATGTCCAGTCGTGGTACTGACGTGCAAATTCCAGAATGTGTCGCCGAGGAACAACAGCCAGCATGAGTGGATGAACCTGGTGCCTGCTGTGGAGGCACACAGCAACGTTCGCAGAGGGTCGTTAAGGAGGCACTGTTGGTAGCCCGTTGGTTCATCTTGGCGGTCAGTCGCTCAACAGTTCCACATCTTTTCGTCCGTACTCGTCTCTGCAGACGTCGTTCACCCCTCCTTCTGCCTATACCCCATGTACTGCTACGAGTTTGTCGGATGCTCTGAAGATGGCTATTTATAGCTAAAATCTGGATATGCAAGTGTAATTAAAAAAAACAGTGGGACTGTGATTGATAACTGTCTTCTTATTCTTCTTTAATTAATCTGCAGTCGCTGCGCACATCGGTTCCTTATGGAATCAAAGTTGGCACTAGATATCGCCGTAAGCAGCTACCAGGATTTTCTACTATCTTTGGGGTTATGAGAAATGAATTTGTGTTTGTGCAGAATTTGTAAATGTTTTTAATTCTACACATTTAAGTGCTGCATATAAAGCTATTTGGAAGATATGATTATTGATCAGTTACAAAATTTTATGCTGAGTAGAACGCCACGTATTTTTAAAACTATTTTTGTAACCTGCCTGCCGGTGTGGGCGAGCGGTTCTAGGCGCTTCAGTCTGGAACCTCGCGACCGCTACGGTCGCAGGCTCAAATCCTGCCTCGGGCATGGATGTGTGTGATGTCCTTAGGTTAGTTAGGTTTAAGTAGTTCTAAGTTCAAAAAATGGTTCAAATTGCTCTGAGCACTATGGGACTCAACTGCTGAGGTCATTAGTCCCCTAGAACTTAGAACTAGTTAAACCTAACTAACCTAAGGACATCACAAACATCCATACCCGAGACAGGATTCGAACCTGCGACCGTAGCGGTCTGGCGGTTCCAGACTGCAGCGCCTTTAACCGCACGGCCACTTCGGCCGGCAGTTCTAAGTTCCAGGAGACTGATGACCTCAGATGTTAAGTCCCATGGTGCTCAGAACCATTTTGTAACATACTAACGGTTCATCCGTACTTCGTCGGTCATGCAACATCTTGTATCTTGAACCAGCGGGCCTTCTAGTATGGAACGTGTGATATTTCCAAATGAACTGAGTTCCTGTAATGTCTTAGCAATTTTACATGTCTCAAAAATCGATATTTGTGAAAATGGTGCAGCATACAAAAAGTGAATGCTATCATGTAAAAACAGCACAAGTGCGAATAGGACTCGACTTCTGAGGTTACGTACAGACGTAATTACGTACATAGATAGTTCATCTATGGGTTTTGATAAGTGAGTTTGCGAGTATGAAAATACGTGACGTAAATAGCCGTCTCTTTTAACTGGATTTACATAGAATCTTAACGCTTACACACCTCCATGGAACCATGATGAAAACTCAATTCAATGTCACCATTTTATTGATGCTTGCGCAGTCTTTTATGACATTAATTTCAACTTGATAATTTAGAAATTCTTCCAATCCATATGTGGCATACAGAAAACCAGTGCGTAACAGTATTGGTTAAAAACAGTCTTGGTTGCAATTTTATTTCTTTATTTTTCAACGACGCGTTTCGCCTTATTTAGGCATCTTCAGGTTATTTTTTCGAGAGGCACCAAGGTCTACATAACGCTTTCCCGTTCACGGTAGCGAGTAAGATGGGGGCTTAGGTAGTAAGCATTATGCTTACTGCCTGAGCCCCCATCTTACTGTGTTGCTCGCTACTGTGAACGGGAACGCGTTATGCAGATCTTGGTGCCTCTCGCGTCCATCTAGAAAAGATAACCAGAAGATACCTAAATAAGGCGAAACGCGTCTTTGAAAAATAAAGAACTAAAATTGCAACCAAGACTGTTTTTAACTAAAACTTGATACTTGTAACCGTTCTTAGAAAAAGGGGTCTTATCAGACGGCCGTATCATTTGACTGCATTAACTTAGAAGCTTAAAATTTTTACACCGCCAAGGAACAGTAGATCTTAACATTTGACGTAAATTTCAACTTTATACGCGTACCCGTTCCCGGGAAAAAGAGCTCTCAGCAGTCAGACAGACAGGCATGGATACGGGCAACAAAGTGATCCTGTAAGGATTCAGGTACGGGACCATAAAAATGGAATAAACTTCTGTTACAGAGTTGGCTAGAGGCGAAAGTCTGAAAAGTGTTCCAAAGTACGAAAATCTCCCTTATTTTATACGTGACTGTAGCAGCAAATAGTGTTGTTTATAAAATTCAGGACGCGGTCGCAGACCTCAGCCAGATCCATACACGAGTACATTCAAGTACCGGCGAATGCTGTGCGAGTGAGCAGCAGCAGCGCGAGTGTAGCAGCAGGCGCAGTGGCAGAGACGGGTGCAGGTGCAGCGCGGCTTTATAAACAAGGGCGCGCTCCGCGGCAAGGGGAGCCAGCCCTCGCCGCCGCCGCCGCCGCCGCCGCCGCCGCTGCTACTGCGCCTTTGAACGCATCTCGATCAATATGTTGCGCAACTTGCCGCTACGTGCGTGCGGTTTCTGCCAAACTGAAACTTCTTTCTGTTCTTGTACACGAATGATGTGCCTGTGTTTTGGCGACTTTCTCGCCACCACCGATTCTCCTTCGGAACTGGGTAAGTGAGCCCAACAATTTGATGTTTAGCACCTTAGATCGTGACAGGGATAGGGAAGAAAAATGAAATAATGTCGAGATCTTTTTGCTGTTTGCGCCGTCTTATTGGAGGCAACAATTGTTGCCCCCCGGGAGTGTTGTTGTTTCTGATGATGTGGTGGTTCTCAGTCCGAAGAAAGGGGTAAATCTGACAAGAAGTGAACACGGAGCTCGGGAGGAAGCCCGATATAAGGTTTAGTATATGCGGAAATCAACATTTCGTTTTCTACTGTAATTGGTAATTCTTCACTGTTGTGTTGATTGACCATTATTCGTCTTTGGGAACTGAAGAGTGCTATAATTTGAATCGGCGCACACAAATATCATCCGATTTCTTTTGGCATTGTTCTTCTTGTCAACAGACCGAATACTGGTTTGATGCAGCTCTCCACCTTAGTCTGTACTGTGCAAGTCTCTTCATCTCAACATAGTCATTGCAACCTACATCCATTAGCTACTGCTTACTACACGAGCGTCATTCCGTAAGTCGTAGCAACTGTGGTATATCGTGCGAACGTGTGGCATCTACGTAATTGCAGTAAATACGCTGAAGAAAAAAAAAAGGTTCAAATGGCTCTAAGCACTATGGGACTTAACATCTGAGGCCATCAGTCCCCTAGACTTAGAACTACTAAAACCTAACTAACCTAAGGATATCACACACGTCCATGCCCGTAGCAGGATTCGAACCTGCGACCGTAGCAGCCACGTGGTTCCGGACTGAAGCACCTAGAACCGGCTACGCTCAGCCCTCGGCAAACGATACCTAAATCAACCGACAGATTGCGACCGAGGATGGCTCGGTGCTAGTGTCTTAAACACAGTGTGAGATTGTCCGTGCTACAAGATAGATGTAAGCAGAGTGGAACAGCGAGAATACGTAAATATTGCCTTTTCGCTGGCATAAATGCTACTCGCAACACTGTGCTCTACCATCAGCGACGTACACTTCGGCGGAAACGTCTGGCACTGATGGATAATGCTGTCATTCTTCTTTATAACACTACAGGGCACATTGCAGACGTCATCAAGAATTGCGTAAAGCGGTGGGATTGGGAAATTCTCCTCCACCCACCCTTCTCCTTAGACCTCACTCCATGCGACTTCGACTGAAGAAACCATCGTGTGGGAGGCGCTCTGCAAGGAGGGCGGATATCCTCACGGCATTTGGGCGACAGATGGCAAACTTGGATGGCAAAACCAATGGAATTCAGCGCCTTGTCCTATCAGCCGACGCGTTCTTCTATAAGAGGCGATCAAAAAGTATGTTCCTACGTGTATGCAACGTAGTGCCACTTAGATGCGGGTTGGTATATGAGCACCGACATGCAGGCAGAAGATTAATATGGCATTCGTGTCTTTACGATGCCCTTGCGGCAAATGCGGATACGTGAACTATGGTGACGTCATTACTAATTACGTCCAAACAGGACCAATGTGCTGTTATTCTTTTCTTGGCTGCTAAAGAAAACACACCGGTAGACATCCATCGGAGAATGAAGAACGTGTATGGGGCAGCATTTCTGTCGAGAACCACCATTTTGCTACTGCTTCAAAATAACGCACGTTTGTAGCAAGTGCTTTAACGGAGAAGTTACTGCAAGCCAAGTGGCAGACACTCGACCACACTCCCTATAGTTCTAATCTCTCCCCATGATATTATCACACCTTCCGTCCCTAAAAAAAGGTGTTAAAGGGCCGACGATTCCTGTCGGACGAGAATGAACAACCACTAGTTACGTACTCCTTCACGATGTTTTACTAAACGGATATTTTCAATCTGGTGCGCCGGTGGGATGATTGCCTTAATGCTCACGACGATTTTGCTTGATTGACATACCGATTCTAGACTGTACGGCCTTCGCAAGGAAAGCTTTTCATGGCTCTTTATAGTTAAGATGTGCAATACATTTCTTCTGTCTGCAATTCGGCTCAGTACCCCTTCATTAATTACGGGATGTTGCAGTCTAATTTCCATCACTGTGCTTCAGCGCCACCTTCCAAAAGTTATTATTCTTCTTTGTCCGAACTTCTTATCGTCCACGTTTCATTTCACAATCCTTTACTCCAGACAAATACCTTCATAAAAGACTTCGTGACACTCAAATTTATATACTACGAGAGTAATCCCAAAAGTAAGGTCTCCTATTTTTTTTTTATAAGTACAGAACTCTGTTTGTGTGGCAGTTGGTCACACTTATGAAGAGTGCTTCACGCGCTGTTTGTAAACATGCGCACGCCGCGCTGAGGCGCTCAGTCTTGGCTTGGCAGCCGTTGAGAATGGAGCACCCGTTGGATGTTACCGCCAAGTGCGAATTGCGTGCAGTTATTCGGTTTTTGAACGCAAAGAGCGCTGCGCCAATTGAAATCCATCGCCAATTGACGGAAGTGTATGGTGAGTCGTGCATGGATGTCAAAAATGTTCGTGAGTGGTGTGGAGAGTTTGCAGCTGGTCAGACCGAAATTCTCGACGAACAGCATGGCGGCGAGCTAGTATGACATGGGCATACAAAAACTGCCACAGCGTCTACAGAAATGCATCGACAGAAATGGTGATTATGTCGAAAAATAGCTAAATGTTCAAGCTGTAAACAGATATAAACCATTGTAGAAATAAACAGATCTATGTACTTATAAAAAAAATGGGAGACATTACTTTTGGGAATATCGTCGTATTTTTTTTTTTTTTAATTCTCCCTCAGAAACGCTGTTATTGCTATTCCTGATCCGAATTTCATATCCTCTCTACCTCGACCATCGTAAGTTATTTCGCCGCCCAAATAACAGAACTCATCTAGTACTTTTGGTGTCTCATTTCTTAAGCTATCTACCTCAGCATCGCTTAGTTAAATAGACTTCATCCCCATCACTCTTGTTTTACTTTTGTTGCTTTCATTTTATAACCTCTTTCCAAGATACTATCTGCTCTGTTCAACTAATATCCCAAATCCTTTGCCGCCTCTAATAGAATTAGAATGTCATCGGAAAACCTCAAAGTTTTTATCACATCTCCCTCAACCTGAATTCGCTTCTGACGATTGTTGCAGGTTGATTGCTTTCAGACCTTTATGCAAAGGCCGTCTGTTCGGTGGAGCATAAATCGTGATTCTTCTGGAAGGGCCACCTGTCCCTACTCATTGACCATCCAGTTGGGGTATTCGCATGCAAATTCCAGCCTTCGTCACCGAGGAACAGCAGTCAACATGGGTACATGAATTAGACGCCTGCTGTGGAGGCCCGTACGCAGCAACATTCACCGAACGGTCGTTGAGCAGAGACTGTTGGTAGACTCTTGGTTCATCTGGGCAGTCAGTTGCTGTCCACCTGTCACCTATGGCCCGTGGTGCACCACACTCACGTCGGTGCCGGTTTTGGATAGCGCCATTTTGTTATACGCGATCTACTTTAACCACGGCGACACGCCAACTGTTTATACGCTTAGTCATTTCGGAAATGCTTCCACCCTCGGTCCCAAAGCCAATAATCGTACCCTTTTTGACGTCAGATAAATCGCTCTGTTTCCTCAGTACGGCCGGCCGCTGTGCCGAGCGGTTTTAGGCGCTTCAGTCAGGAACAATGCGGCTGCTACGGCAGCAGGTTCGAATCCTGCCTCGGGCATGGATGTGTGTTATGACCTTAGGTTAGTTAGGTTTTAGTAGTTCTAAGTCTACGGGACTGATGACCTCAGATGTTAAGACCCATAGTGCTTAGAACCATTTGAACTATCGTCAGTACGACAACGATTGTACTGATTTCTGCGTCCTCCAGGTATGCTTAATTTACGCTCCAATACCCGTGCTGCCACCTGATTTCTATTATTGCACATCTGCGTCGAACATAGGTGGTGCTCACATTAATGAGGCTGGACGGTGACCTGAAAACTTTAACGTGGGTGTAATAGAGCTGTTACCCACTAT
Organism: Schistocerca americana; assembly: GCF_021461395.2. Lineage (NCBI taxonomy): Eukaryota > Metazoa > Arthropoda > Insecta > Orthoptera > Acrididae > Schistocerca > Schistocerca americana. The sequence continues at coordinate 750,396,582 of NC_060130.1, read as the reverse complement.
GCTGGTGACTTTCTGATGTCTTTTGAGCTCTTTGACAGAATGTTACCCGCAACAGACTCTGTAGTTTAACTCCATTGTTTCCGCATCTACAGATAACAAATTTCAGTGCTACATAGATTAGTACATTAATGAATATACAAAAAAAAAAAAAAAAACCTATGCATCCTTTTCGTTTCTCATGTCTGTGACGTATACATTTCGCTGGGAAGATTTCAGAAACACTTTCTTAGTTTCTGAGGACGTTGTTCTCCGCCGAGTACGAAGGCCTTGAGCGTGAGAGAGCACACCAATGACGGCGAGTTTCTTTCACCAAGCCTAATGGAGTTGGCCAGAGACAACACCAGTTGGTTAATGATGTGAACTTGTGACCAGCTGCTTCGCACATCCGGTTGCAACATACGTTTTCCAGGCGAAAACTGTAAACCAGTTCAGAAAAACGTGTGTAACACCACGAATTGGGGCTCCTGGTGAGATTGTGAAACCAGTGACATAGAGAAGTCTGTGTCATTGGCTTGCTATGGCAATTTCAGGCACAGACTTTTATGTCCTTTGGAGACCCAAATGCGTATCCTTGAGAGATGAATAATAATAGAAGCTTTTGAAATATGGTGCCACAGGAGAATGCTGAAGATTACGTGGGTAGATCGGATAGCTAGTGATAAAATACTGAATTTGCTTGGAGCACAACCCGCTGAAAAGGAGAGATCGGTTGATAGGGCACATGCCAAGGCATGGTCAGTTTGATAATAGAGGAAGTGTATGGGTTAACAGTCCGCAGCTCGTGGTCTCGCGTTAGCGTTCTCGCTTCCCGATCACCGGATCCTGGGTTCGATTCCCGGCGGGGTCAGGGATTTTCACCTATCTCGAGATGACTAGGTGTTGTGTCGTCTTCATCATCATCATTCATCCCCATTACGGTCGGAGGAAGGCAATGGCAAACCACCTCCGCTAGGACCTTGCCTAGTAAGGCGGTGCGGGTCTCCCGCATCGTCCCCTACGCTCTGTCAAGGAGCATGGGACTTCATCATCATAATCATCATGGGTTAATAAGGCGACGGAGGTCCGAATGCAGTAAATTTGTTCAAACAAATTTAGCTTGCGGTGTCAATGTTGAGATGAAGAGATTCCATAGCACAGACCAGCGTGGAGAACTGCATCATATTAATCGTATGACTGATGACAACAACAATCTTCACTTGCCAAAGACGACTAATTGTGAATCAGCACTACAGGGGCTAATGTATCGATTACAGTAGAAAAAGAAAAGCTCACTACCTTAAATGCTGAACCTTTTGTCGTGGTCCTCCGCTTCCATGTTGACTCTTCTTGTCAGATATACACGAATTGTACAAATATATGGAGAACCCGCGAGAAATGCATGCTCTAACATAAATGCTGATGCTAACCAAGCATGCTGGTTGCACTGTTGTATTTGACCCCGCCACCTGTGCAATGTTGTCAACTCATTGCAAGTGCCAGTCGTAACTTTTGTGGCGGCGTTCGTAGCGACAAACAATTCGCTGTAGAAACGGCTTACGAAGTCACCGCCACACTTTTAATAGCGGGCCGACCGGTCCGCTGGAACAGTGAACAGAAAGATGAAAACCCAAACACTCTGATTAAATAAAAGTCTGTACTTATCTTTATTAACGAAGATACAGAAACACAGTAGTGAACTCCGTGTCTACAGAGATCTGTCTAGTTCGAGTCGGAGCGGCTAGGTCAGCGTCGGCTGACGACAAACAACAACTCTGCTGCGATGAACACACAACTGACTAGCAAGTACACAATTCGGTGGCGAGTATCCAACTGAGCGGCGAATACAGAACTGTCCTAGCGCTCGCGACTCCAGCGCTTAAGAAACCAGAAGCCAGCGGTGGCGCGCGCAGACTTGCGGCGATTTCCTGTCTCGCTGGCGCTGCTTATGCGGACGGCGTCCGGACTTTGATGCTGCCAACCTTTTGGCAGCGGGCTCGGGTGGCATTACTGGCTAGGATATAACAGTAACCAGAACAGTGTTCCGTATAGTTGTGAGTGTATTATGTCACAACTGAGTGAATTTGAATCTGGGCAAATTGTTGGTGCTGGTATGGTAGGTGCTTCAGTAACTAAGGTAACCGAAGTGTTTGGTGTTTCGAGAGGCAACGTATCGAAGATTTATACCGCATACCGGAAAAGCGAAAAACATCCGCTATGTCACAACGCGAACTAAAGTCACTGCAGAACTGAATATCGCATTTGCGAACCCTATCAGCACCAAAACCTCGCGAACGTAGCTTCAGAAGCAAGGAACTGCAGGGCAAGCTGGAATTCCAAAACCACTCATCAGTGATGCAAATAACCGTACCAGGAAAACGTGGTGCCGGAGCCATAAAATCTAGACTGTGGAGCAATGGAAGAACGTTGTTTGGACGGATGAGTCTTATTTCACACTGTTTCCAACGGCATTAGATATGGTAATGTGTCGTGTTTCTGGTGAAGCTTCCATGGTTTTTCCACCCTCTTATGTTATTCAACGCACACACGACATAAGTAGCGCGTTAATGGCTCACTGTGTGTTATTTTATTTGTGTCACTTTACAGTTCAGCAGCTGCTTTCTTTATAGTGTTATTCGTATTACAGCTGCGAATGGATAAGACTAAGTGGCGAATAATGTCTCACTAGAGAGTATTTTCGCCCTTGCCGCTGTCATTCATCCAGCAACTGGGTAACATTACCTTAACCTTTTAATATCGAACGACTGTTGTATATTCCGTGAAGTAACACTAATTAATTTGCCGCTTCACAGAAATACATGGTGTATGCGACTCACCAACCGCCCCCACTCTCTCTCTCTCTCTCTCTCTCTCCCTCCCCCTCCCCCTCCATCCCTCCTCCCCCATCTCATCCCTCCCCTCTTTGTGTGTGTGTGTGTATGTGTGTGTGTGTGTGTATGTGTGTGTGACATGTCCGCGCGGACGTATGTTTGTTTATTTGAGAAATGGAGGAAGAAACAAGTTGTTTGTACTGGTACCCACATGTCTTTCTGTTGCTCCGACGAAGTGCGCATAATTATTAATTATAAGAAAATGCACGAGAACAGGAGAGTAAAATTTTAGCGGCCTGTTACAGTTATATGTTGACAGGATAAACATACGCTCGTAACTCACCTTCCACCTTTTACGTTCCACCTTTTGAAAATGTAAACACTGCAGAAACGTCGCTGCGACTGCAAACAGCATATGATAGGGCAGTGTTTCGTATATTTATGTCACACATTTGGAATATTTTACAGTGCATAATACTTCTGTTAAGTCTACATCTACATACCAACTTACATACTCCTCAAGGCACCATACGGTGCATGGTGGAAGGTATCTCGTACCACTTCTAGTCATTCCCTTTCCTGTTGCACTCGCAAATGAAGCGAAGGAAAAATGACCGTGTATATGCGTCCGAACGAGCCCTAATTCCCTTTATTTTGTCGTCAGAGACCGTACTCTAGATTTACTTTGATGCCAGTAGGATCATTTTCCAGTCAGTCACAAATGTCGGTTCGCTAAACTTTCTCAGTAGTATTTCGTGAAAGAAACGTCCTCTTCCCTCCAAGGATTCCCATTTGAGTTCACGGAGAGTTTCCCCAATACTTGTGTGTCGATTTCACAATCGGTAACGAATCTAGCAGCGCACCTGTGAATTGCTTCGATGTCTTCCTTTAATCCGACATAGTGAGGATCCCAAACATTCGAGCAGTACACAAGAACGCTTGTGTTCCATACGCGGTCTCCTTCATAGATGAGCTACGCTTTCCTAGGATCTTCCCAATGAACAGAATTCGACCATTCGCCTTCCCTACAAACGACCGTACATGCTATACCATTTCATATAGCTTCGCAACGTTATGCCTAGATATTTAATCAACGTGACTGTGTCAAGCTGCACGCCACTAATACAGTATTTGAGCATCAGACGATTGATTTCTGGACAGAAGCTTTTGTGGAAAGGAAATTTGTTATATTTGATTTCAGAATAGCCGGCCGTTGTGGTCGAGCGGTTCTAGGCGCTTCAGTCCGAACTGCGCTGCTGCTACGGTCGCAGGTTCGAATCCTGCCTCGGGCGTGGATGTGTGATGTCATTAGGTTACTTAGGTGTAAGTAGTTCTAAGTCTAGGGGACTGATGACCTCAGATGATAAGTCCCATAGTGCTTAGAGCCATTTGAGCCATTTCAGATTATGCGCAAAAATTCTGCAGAAAACCGAAATTCGATTTCGTTTCGTTCTACCCTTGCGTGTGCTACACTTTTTTTTGTCAGGTATTGTATAAATAAAGTAATTTCGTTTTTGTGCTTGAGTCAAAATGGTTCAAATGGCTCTGAGCACTATGCGACTTAACTTCTGAGGTCATCAGTCGCCTAGAACTTAGTACTAATTAAATCTAACTAACCTAAGGACATCACACACATCCATGCCCGAGGCAGGATTCGAACCTGCGACCGTAGCGGTCGTTCGGTTCCAGACTGTAGCGCCTAGAACCGCACGGCCACTCCGGCCGGCCTGCTTGAGTCAGTTGTTTATTGTACCACTACTCGTTTCGACGGTTCACGCCATCGTGTTCAGGTGGAGAATTACGTAGTTACGTGCTTGGTAGTGGCGCAGACTTTCTTGGTAGTGGCGCGGAGCACAGGCACCTGTTCACAGTAGCAGGCCAAGTGAAGATCCGAATACGTTTCATCTTGTGTTGATGATAGAATCTCTCTCTCTCTCTCTCTCTCCCTAGCCGGCCGCGGTGGCCGTGCGGTTCTAGACGCTTCAGTCCGGAACCGCGGGACTGCTACGGTCGCAGGTTCGAATCCTGCCTCGGGCATGGATGTGTGTGATGTAGTTCTAAGTTCTAGGGGACTGGTGACCTAAGATGTTAAGTTCCGTAGTGCTCAGAGCCATTTGAACCATTTGAGCCCTCTCTCCCTCTCTGCACAAACATTACTAGTAAAGTAAAAATCATTAATTAGGCGAGAATAACGTTTCTTACAGTTTAAGTAGAACCAATGTGATGCTGCGTACTGCTATTTGTTTTACGTGCAGAATGCAGCATCTTTTCAGTTATACCTTACCCTTACGTACTCGTTACTCTTACATAATTGATGTTTTTTAGGTTTAGCAGCACATTCTGAAAAATACATATCTATTACCACCGAAAGACGAAATATAACATGTTCTCCACTTGACCCGTTGCTGTGAAACAGCCTCTGTGCTCTTCACTAATACCAAGAACGTAGGTATGTCATTCTCCACCTGAAGATGATGATGTAGACCATCGAAACGGATAATGGTCCAATAAACAAGTGACTGACGCAGACTTATACATAATTAGCAGTCGAGTCCTGATGATGCTGTCCTTTAGGGAAGAAATAATTATAGTAGTACCCACCATCTAAAGCCTACTCCCGAACAAGCACACGTATGCCAGCGCTTCTGTTTGGCTGAGTGGTGGGACAGGGCGTTCCTGCGTTGCGTGCCGCCAGCAGGCGATCCGGCGGCCTGTGAGTAACGGCGTCGTAAGCGAAGATCCGCGTGCCATTCGTGGCCGTCGTCCTCTGCATCGCTTGCGTGGCTGCTAAATAATGGCGGCAATATTACGCCACTCCGCTTGAGAGCCGGCATAGGCACACTTCAGATTCAGGTGAAGGTACGCTCATCAAAACAACGTCCTCTATTGTGCTCGGCCGTGTCTTCGAAGAGAATAGTCCCTCGGGCTTAAGATGCTGCCGTATAACACTCGACAATGATATTTCGTTTTCTAAACGGGGCAGAGTAAGAAACTTTCGAAGAGGGAAGAATACCGCTAACTTCATTAGCGGTATGCGCAGATCAAATTAAACTGAAATCTACTCTGTAGGAATCAACATGGATTCCGCAAACAGCGATCGTGTGAGACCCAACTCGCTTTATTTGTTCATGAGACCCAGAAAATATTAGGTACAGGCTCCCAGGTAGATGTCATTTTCCTTGACTTCCAGAAGGCGTTCGATACAGTTCCGCACTGTCGCCTGATAAACAAAGTAAGAGCCTACGGAATATCAGACCAGCTGTGTGGTTGGATTGAAGAGTTTTTAGCAAACAGAACAGAGCATGTTCTCAATGGAGAGACGTCTACAGACGTTAAAGTAACCTCTGGCGTACCTCAGGGGAGTGTTATGGGACCATAGCTTTTCACAATATATACATAAATGACCTAGTAGATAGTGTCGGACGGAAGTTCCACGCGGCTTTTCACGGATGATGCTGTAGTATACAGAGAAGTTGCAGCAGTAAAAAAATGCAGCGAAATGCAGGAAGATCTGCAGCTGATAGACACTTGGTACAGGGAGTGGCAACTGGCCCTTAACATAGATAAATGTAATGTATTGCGAATACATAGAAAGAAGGATCCTTTATTGTATGATTATATGATAGCGGAACAAACACTGGTAGCAGTTACTTCTGTAAAATATCTGGGAGTGTGAGTACGGAACGATTTGAAGTGGAATGATCATATAAAATTAATTGTTGGTAAGGCGTGTGCCAGGTTGAGATTCATTGGGAGAGTCCTTAGAAAATGTAGTCCATCAACAAAGGAGGTGGCTTACAAAACACTCGTTCGGCCTGTACTTAAGTATTGCTCATCAGTGTGGGATCCGTACCAGGTCGGGTTGACAGAGGAGAGAGAGAAGATCCAAAGAAGAGCGGCGCGTTCCGTTACTGGGTTATTTGGTAAGCGTGATGGCGTTACGGAGATGTTTAGCAATCTCAAGTGGCAGACTCTGCATGAGAGGCGCTCTGCATCGCGGTGTAGCTTGCTGTCCAGGTTTTGAGAGGGTGCGTTTCTGGATGAGGTATCGAATATATTGCTTCCCCCTACTTATACCTCCCGAGGAGATCACGAATGTAAAATTAGAGAGATTCGAACGCGCACAGAGGCTTTCCGGCATTCGTTCTTCCCGCGAACCATACGCGAGTGGAACAGGAAAGGGAAGTAATGACAGTGGCACGTATAGTGCCCTCCGCCACACACCGTTGGGTGGCTTGCGGAGTATAAATGTAGACGTATGTAGACGTAGACGTAAATCCAAGCCACATTTCACCTACAGAGTAGTTCGGAGCAAACACGTGTATTTTATAGAGCTTTCTGTTTCCTTCCAAGCAAAATATTTATTTGTTAGAAACAGCAGACACTACTCCAAATACACTGACGAAGAAGGAGAGGGTGGAGCACCAGTCCTATATTTATCGGATTCCTTGGGGATCTTCATCGCATAAGACAGAAGGAAAGGATTAAAATTTCATTTCTCTTTTTCCAGACTAAGGTCCATCATTAATACAAATCGGCCGTCTGCTTTTCAAAGGAACCATCCCGAGATTCACCCTAATGTTTTCAAGCAAGTCACGCAGACCGTGAGTCTGGATTTCCAGCTTGGGATTTTCATTGCGCTCTTCCTGAGTCGAGTGCGCTAACTACTGCGCCAGGTCACGGTATGAGGTACACCACAAGCCAAAAGAAAACATCTCTACAGTCAACGGTTTTGTTGATAATCTTCTACAGTTCGTGTTGAGTCATCTACTTTTGTATGTCAACGCTACCGATTATGTCTAAACTTGCAAATAGTGGAAAGCACAGCTTTTAGCGTTTTTTTTTAATATGTCTTATAGTGTCCACTATTTCGGAGATGTCGATTCTGTGTGATATAGTCCTTCATCTGACCCAAGCTGGTATTTTCCTTACAGTTTATTGCTGCGGAGATGGTACATTACTTTCACGAATCCTCATACTCCGATGGTGTGTATTTTCCATACTGCCGAACAGAAAGGTATAGAAGTTAAATGCGAATGTGTTGAGAAAGATGAACGTTTTTACATTGTGTGTGTGTGTGTGTTTGTATAGTAGGGTTCAGAAATCTCTCCATGTTGAAGATATGATTTGAGGTCGAGAGACTTCTGTCACAACTTTAGAATTGTAACCACGTGTAGCGTAAGCAATTACAATATTGTCACATAGTGAGACAAAAAGAAACCCAACTGGATATACGTGCGTGTTAAAGTGCTGCTTCGGGGTCGAGGAGGTGCGCCGGCCCCGGATCAAATCCCCCAGGCGGATTAACGACGTGGGTCGGTGTGCCGCCAAGCCTGAGTGTGGCTTTTAGGCGGTTTCCCACATCCGACTAGGTGAATACCGTGCTGGTGCCCCATTCTCGCCTCAGTTACACGATACGCAAACGTTTACAAAAGTTTCGCACGCTTTTGCATGAATAACACTACACGCAGACAGTTGGGGGACACATGTTCCGTGTCGCGCGGGATTATCCGAGCGGTCTAGGCGCTGCACTTGTGGACTGTGCGGCTGGTCCCGGCGAAGGTTCGAGTCCTCCCTCGGGCATGTTTGTCCTTAGAATAATTTAGGTTAAGTTTTAGGTTAAGTAGTGTGTAAGCTTAGGGACTGATGACCTTAGCAGTTAAGTCCCATAAGATTTCACACACATTTTGTACACATGTTCCGTCCCCAGGTATAACGTGGTGTCGACAGGTCGAGAATCCAGCCACCCCTTAAATTAACCACGCCAGTTCTGATAATAAGCATGCCGACCTTGAGCGGCAAACTCACAAGGAAAAGAAGAAGAAAAAGAAATAAGTGAGACAAAAAGAATTTAACATTCTGGGAGAAGCACATGTGCAGTGTGATGATATCAAAAGAACACAGAAGTGCCTAGATAAGGTTCTCATTCTGTTCAGCAATGAGATAGCAGTACCAGAACACGTAAGGGCAAACTGCTCTCTTTTCACACCAAATTCAGACGCTAGATTACCGTTGACAAACCTGAATGTTTATACGCAGCAGAGATAATTTCTGGTAAAGGCACTCTCAGAAACAGAGGGGAAAAACAGGAAATTTCAAAGGAATGTCTTGAGGTCGAAAAATGTAGCAGCATATGAGTTTACATTACATCTGAGGTCAAGCAAGGGATTATATGAAAACAATAATATTAAAAAGAAAATGGTTTTTTTTACGGATACATTAAAAGGATGATTGTAGAAAGGGTTGGGAATATGATATTGACTTACCAGGAGGACATAAAACAGACGGGCTTATGAAGTAAAAGCAATTGTTTAATCGTAGACTACAGACGGCTGAAAATATCAAATAAATAAAAAGTTCATGGGAAGAGCGTAACACAGAATAAAGCATATCAGAAAATGAAAAGGAGCCACGAGGAAATATTTTGACTGCTCGTCGCATTTCAAACACCCCTTCCACGTTCTCTGGAAGATTCAGACGGTTTAGTACATTTTATCATTTGCGTCCTAATCCCTGCGTCCGCTTTGTTATAGCACCTTATATCAAAAGAGGAAAGCAGTATTGCTTCTGTATAGAAGGAAAGTGAGTAAACGGTACCGAACTGCCGGCGTAACTGAATTAACCAGGGGAAACGCAGTTGCGGAACGTGGCGGTGGCTTCAACTTATTACAGAAAGCTGGATAGAAGCCTTACAGACACGCACACACACTGGCCACCATTTGACATACGGTTGGCTCGAAACGAATTTCATGTCGCTCTTCTCAGACTTCCGCCTCTGTTCCACTGAATCTCCAGTCTAGAAGCGGAAGGAAAAAACCCACTCGCTCTACGAATCATGGTGAAGCCGAATTCCCAGAGCAGTTTTAAATCTTGTTCAGGGATATTTTTTATGGGTGTTTGGTAAAACAGACCCGTGGTTTGTGGTAGCTCTTTACAGAGCAATAATGTAATTATGATTTATTCGGTTTGTTACTCCCCTGTTGTCATTGTTTCAGTTAAAATCCATTCACAGCAATGAAAAAGCCTGTAATATGCAATCACTAAAACGTAAAACGCAGATTATACGATAATTCAACAACCCTCGCTTGCAAAAGTAACGTGATGTATGCCTCGGCAGGTGCACCGTCAGCGCGGCGGATTGCTAACCGAAGAGGCTCGGGTTCCATTCCCGGACAGGTCGGAGATTATCTCCTCTCGGAGTCTGGGTGTTACGTTGCCCTCACGTTCGTATCGTCATAACTGACATTCACCTATTGAGACGGCTACGTCCAGAAAGCCAGTAATTTAAAAAAATCGAAGTAAAGTGCTGTGGTTCCCGACGCTGCTGAAGAGTTCATCGTAGCGTCGTCGTGTCGGTCTTTCATTGTGTTCAGTGACTCCTATCACGAGGTGCATATCGGGAAGCTCTTCGCTAGTCAACTTATCCCTCCTGCTGTGGCCGGCCTTTGTGGCCCAACGGTTCTAGGCGCTTCAGTCTGGAACCGCGTGACCGCTACGGTCGCAGGTTCGAATGCTGTCTCGGGCATGGATGTGTGTGATGTCCTTAGGTTTGTTAGGTTTAAGTAGTTCTAAGTTCTAGGGGAATGATGACCTCACTTGTTAAGTCCCATAGTGCTCAGAGCCGTTTGAACCTACTGCTGTGTATCATTGTTCCGTAGAAATAACACAGCTGCAAAAACAAACATGAGACGGGACCGAGCAGTACTGAGTCCATACTTGGAATTTAAGAGTAAAATTTGAATTACTGCGGTCAACAGCAAGTACTGTGAGTGAATAGAACAAGTTTGTACCCAAACAAGACACACAGCAAATGCCGTAGACAAACGAAACGCAGTTACTCTGTAACGAGCCATCGGAGACCACCGATACCATATATAAAAATACTTAGAAAACATCCGTGAACAATCTCCGTAATTTTGTCGGTGGGTTCGGAGTCACGCTATATCTCTCTTAATTCCTGCGTGGTATTTTAGTTTAAGCTTTAAAGGAAGCTTACAGGAAAAAAATAAACATTTTTCACATTTTACAATACAAGTCCTATAATATTCTTTACTGTTCCCTGCACAAAATGGTATATACACCAAGGTGACAAAAATCATGGATACCTCCTAATATCGAACCGGTCCTCTTCCTGGCGATATAGTGCACCAACTCGATGTGGAATGGACTCAACAAGTCGTTAGAAGTCCCCTGCAGAAATACTAAGCAATGCTGCCTGTATAGCAATCCATAAATGCGAAAGCGTTGCCGGTACAGAATTTTGTGCACGAACTGGCCTCTAGATTAGGTCTACATCTATATGGATACTCAGAAAATCACATTTAAGTACCTGGCAGAGAGTTCATGGCACCACCTTCACAATTCTCTATTATTCCAATCTCGTATAGCGCGCGGAAAGATCGAACACCTATGTCTTTCCGTACGAGCTCTGATTTACCTTATTTTATCGTGGTGATCGTTTCTCCCTATGTAGATCGGTGTCAACAAAATATTTTCGCATTCGGAGGAGAAAGTTAGTCATTGGAATTTCGTGAGAAGGTTCCGTCGCAACGAAAAACGCCTTTCTTTTAATGATTTCCAGCCCAAATCCTGTATCATTTCTGTGACACTCTGTCCCACATTTCACGGTAATACAAAACATACTGCCCTTCTTTGAACTTTTTCGATGTACTCCGTCAGTCCTATCTGGTAAGGATCCCACACTGTGCAGCAGTATTCTAAAAGAGGACGGACAATCGTAGTGTAGGCAGTCTCTTTAGTAGAGCTGTTACATTTTCTAAGTGTCCTGCCACTAAAACGCAGTCTTTGGTTAGCCTTCCCCACAACATTTTCTATGTGTTCCTTCCAATTTAAGTTCTTCGTAATTGTAATACCTAGGTATTTAGTTGAATTTACTGCTTTTAGATTAGACTGATTTATCGAGTAACCGAAGTTGAACGAATTCCTTTTAGCACTCATGTGGATGACCTCGCATTTTCGTTATTTAGGTCAACTCCAAATTTTCGCACCATTCAGATATCTTTTCTAAATCGTTTTGCAATTTGTTTTGATCTTCTGGTGACTTTATTAGTCGACGAACGACAGCGTCATCTGCAAACAATCTAAGACGGCTGCTCAGATTGTCTCCCAAATCGTTTATGTAAATAAGGAACAGCAAAGGACCTATAACGCTACCTTGGGGAACGTCAGACATCACTTCTGTTTTACTCACTGACGTTCCGTCAATTACTACGAACTGTGACCTCTCTGACGTTAACGATATAGGCCTGTAATTTAGTGGATTACTCCTACTACCTTTGTTGAATATTGGGGTGACCTGTGCAACTTCCCAGTCTTCGGGTACGGATCTTTCCTCAAGCGAACGGTTGTATATGATTGTCAAGTATGGAGCTAATGCATCAGCATACTCCGAAAGGAACGTATTTGGTATGTCCCACGAATGTGCTACAGGATTCATGTCGGGCGATCTGTGTGAACAAATCGTTCGCTCGAACTGTCCAGAATGTTCTTCAAATCAATCAAGAACAACCGTGTCCCGGTGACATGGTGCATTGTCATCCACAAAAATTCTATCGTTGAATGGCTGCAGATGGTCTCCAAGTAGCCGAACATAGCCATTTTCAGTCTATGATCGATTCAATTTGACCAGAGGACGCAGTCCATTCCACGTAAATACTGCCGACACCATTATGGAGCCACCATCAGCTTGTTCAGTGCCGTGTTACAAACAGGGTCCACGACTTCGTGGGGTCTGCGCCACACTCGAACCCTACCATCAGCTCTTACCAAGTGGAACAGGGACTCCTCTGACCAGGTTACGGTTTTACAGTCGTCAAAGGTCCAACCGATATGGCCACGAGCCCAGCAGAGGCGCTGCAGGTGATGCAGTGCTGCTAGCAAAGGCACTCGTGTCGGTTGTCTGCTGCCATAGCCCATTAACGCCAAATTTCGTCGCACTCTTCTAACGTATACATTCTGCATACGTCCCATATTGATTTCTGCGTCCCACAGCGGGACGTAGGTTGTAAGCCATCCTGAAATATCCAATAAATAATACACTCGTGCCAACATCTGCCACCTAAAGTGTAAACAAAATTCATTGCCACATTTACAATGCCAATGCTTCTTCTCTGCAGACAACTTGTGTACAAGCCTATATTTATTTTTACCCTGATCAGGAGACCTCACTACCCGTGAGGCCATTTTCTAGGATGGCCTTCGGCTGTGCGTCTGAGGTATGACTTGTGAGGATCTCTTATTGAGGCTCTAATAATTATACCACAAAGGCCTATAACGACCCTGTCTAAAGTCAAAATACTTATTAGCACACCTTATACCGTTAGGCATAAAAACAAACTCTCTGTATGCCTCCCTAAACTGACGAATTAAATCGTCCAGGTTTGGCTTATAATACCACAGTTCTTCTAACACAATAACAGCTGCAGAATAATTTATTTTGTTGCCATAAAACGTAATAGCCAATTCATCAATCCTCTGTTGATTGTTGGGAACTAGGAATGCGAGGCGCAGGTCGTCCGGGTAATTTCGGATACGGTCCCAGTCGGCATAAAAAAATTCCAACGCAGACATTAGCTGTAAACAATAACCTTTATTCAGATAGTAACAGTACCCTTCCTCTTACAAAATGTCATATAAACTCTATTTCTTACAACATATGTTACATATTTAACCTCACTCTGAACATTATCAGTTTTCTCAGATTCATCACCAGGAATTTGTAGTCCAATATAAAATGGGTTAGTACCTTGAAACAAACGATTCTTATCTTTACACTGGGTTACCAAATCAGTCCATGATTTAACCTTGTCTATATCAGCACTAGTTTCTGGTTTCGAATACGTTACAAACTTAAATCTATTCCTGCGACGATATTTCCGCAATGGAACACCTGCAGAGCGCTCCGGATTAAGATCAAATGCACCAATTTTATTAGTACAAGCTATACGAACTTTCTCAAGAGCACCTTGATCCTCAAATATTTTCTTGTTAGCCCTTTCATCCAAAGTAAGACGTTCAATCCTAACATTAATTCTATACACATATGTCACTACTTTATTATTACAGAAGCATATTTATTAGAAAAGAACTTAAACTCGTCTGTAATATCATAATGCTGCAATTTTGCAAAGTTCTTCGCCTTTTCGTCATGTTTCTCACTAATACCCATTTTACCACACTCGAAACTTACACCATCTGTTTGCGTAAATTCTGTACACCATCTACACATACGACCAAAATAAGGCCTACTCAGATTCGTCCGTCGGCGCATCCAACGCCTCGGGCGTGCAGCGCGAAACTTGCGGATCATCCTCATCCGACGATATACAAACGATCTCCTGCGGGGTTTCCACATCCGACGTGTCCGACGCATCCAGTTCCTCCTTCAAAAAACGACAATGCACAATGTGACAGTCTGCGTGTTGCTTGTATGTTGGCACTGACAACTTTAACCAAGCGTCGCTGCACTCGATCGTTAAGCAAAGGCCGTCGGCCACTGCGTTGTCCGCGGTGAGAATTAATGCCTGAAATTTGGTATCCTCTGCGCACTTTTGACACTGTGGATCTTGGAGTATTGTATTCCCTAAAGATTTCCGAAACAGAATGTACCATGCGTCTAGCTCTCATTACCCTTCCTCGTTCTCAGTCTGTTACTTCCCGTCGTGCGGTCACAATCATGTCGCAAACCTTTTCACATGAATCATCTGAGTACAAATGATTGCTCCATCAGTGAACCGCTCTTTCATACCCTGACTGCCGGTTACTACCGCCATCTGTATATGTGCATATCGCTATCCCCTGGCTTTAGTCACCTCAGTGTATAGTGAAACGGGGAATTAGCGATGCCGCATTAACATTTAATGATGGAAACATGAGGAAGAAAGAGTAACTGTCCATCTTATCACCACTCCAGGCTGTCATAGCGTAAATGGGTTGAAGTTATTAGACAAGTTGTGACTTGCTGAGGTTCACCGTGCAGCAGAGGTCACCACCAAAGAAGCAATGTCAGCCAGAAGAAAGAAGCTTTTAGAGAAGGAGGGTGGCAAAGAAGTTGGTGATGACTATTTTACTAGGTGCTTTGAACCTTAATTTAAAAAGATGAATGCATGTTACCATTTTAAACTTTAAACACGACTTTGTCAAAACGACTCTCTTTATACTTAATGTACCTTTGTAACAAGAATTACTTGTGGTAGCTACGTGAAACTTTGTGACCCGTTTTATTATATCATACTACAGCTACAGTCATGATAGTGAGTTGAATAGGTATAGTTGAATAGGTATCGATCTAATGGCTTACACGTATAAATATTCATAGTAAAAATGGCATAATTTTAAAGACATTATATCTTTGGTTCTTTAGTATCTTATCTCTTAATTCTGCTTCAGAGAGATAAATAGCATGGAAAGTTAGCTGTAAAATTTTGGATTGTTATCTTCATTTGTTCCAGAGACAAAGGTAAATAACGTTGGCGTATTTACTAGTGACCGCTTGGGCCCTGCAAACGTCCCTTTCTGTCAAGAAATTTCGAAGAAAGTATATCTCTTGACTGTTTTTAAAACTTTCTAGTCGTGATTGCGACGCACCGTGCGCGAATGCCGGCGCAGCTGGACCCAAACCATAGCGCGCAGCCGCCGCTGGCATCACATAATGCGATTTCCGCTCGCCTGTAATTGTGTGACCAGTGTCCATTGCTTCGGTAATGAATTAATAATCTGGCATAAAATGTTCTAAATAAACCACTCTCGCATATCATACCGGATACTTGCAATTATCCGCCATGAAATCCGGGCATGGTTTATTTATCACAGCGGGGAGCGTTGCGTTCTTGCGCAAATTTCCTATTACTGTGAAATATGGACCGTTTTCATTCCGTTTGAAGTCGGACTTTCCAGAGTAACCAGTATCAGCTAGTACTTATGTCTATGCACGCTTTACTAGCAGACCATTTACATAACAAATAATCATTTGTCTCTGCGATTTCCAGTCCAGAGGCTGTTGATAGTTATCGTTTGCTTCGGTATTTAACGGCTACATTTTTAGGTGAGCCTTTTGCACAGACGTCTCTGCACAGCGCCACTGGATTTCATAAACCAAGCTCTTTTGCGCTCCTGAGGAATAGCGGAAAGTCAATTCATCCTAAGAAGCATGGCGAATTTTAATTTTCTTATTCTTTACCGCTGCCATGATGGGACTAGTTAAGTGCTAGACACGTAAATTGCTATTCTCTTAACCAGTCTTCTTGAAGGGCTGAAGAATTTTTTATGTAATTTGCCCTTGTATGAATTCTTAGACGCATCATTTTTGCGCGATATCGTCGAAAGAAATGTTTCAAATTACACTAGGTTCTCTTTGTGAATGTAGATAAGACCACAATTTGAAATCATATGTTACGCAAATTTGTAATAGCGGTCTGAGTTACAGGTCTCGAAATCTCTGTCTAGGCTAAAATCTAGAGAAAACATCGAACGAGTTTATACAAGAGTTGTAAAACTACCATAGGCTATTGTAAGTAGGGGTAGACTACGGTTGTTTTCCTAGTACCTTTTGTCAGCTAAGATCGTAACCACGTTATCTGTACGTTAGGTGTGTTGCATACTTATCGGGCGTTACATTATTTCGATTGCTGTGTCTGCGTATGTTTTCTGTGTCTAACAGGATTGCCCTAGAAATCGGAAGCGGTGAACTGCCTAGAAAGTGAGAGTGGATGTATGTAAAGGGCTATATAACCTAAGGAACGTTTTTGTTCTACAGCGTTATTCTCCTGTCCGTTTGTTAATAATAAACAGTGTTTATAGGAAAATTGAAATTGTCATTGTTTAATTCATGTTGTATTCGAAAATTTTTATTAGTAACATGAAACAGAGGGAAGTTGAAGTAAAAATAAAAGAAAGAAATACAGATTAATTAAACAGCCCTATAAAATGTTATTTCCACCGAAAAGTGTAAAATTTAAAAAATGCAGAACAAAAGCATATCAAACATCACCTCAGCCCTTCGTCAAGATTATATAAAACATGAGTCGTGCTTGGGTAGCTCAGTTGGTAGAGCACTTGCCCGCGAAAGGCAAAGGTCCCGAGTTCGAGTCTCGGTCCGGCACACAGTTTTAATCTGTCAGGAAGTTTTATATAAAACATGTTTCTATTACTGCTAAACAACTTCCTCTCTTCTAACAGGAAACTCCTTCTTTTTATCATAAGGAAAATTCCATTGATTACAAAATAACAATAATTATGTAGAGTTTTTGCGTTTGTGATGTAAACTGTACTTGCATCAGAAGTAGTTGTTTTGGTTACATAAAAGCGTAGAGGTTACGCGAGCAGCTAATTGTTTTTACTTATAAAATGTACTTTATATTTTGTAAGGAAATAAAATACACAATGGACTAACACTTGACGATATGCGGTTCTAATAATGTGGAAAACAAACCAAACAAATATCAAAGAGATGTCGTCGGCTCCCAGTTCCCCTCTCACACATTCATTTATGTTTCTTTCCATACGAATCCTACCAGTACTGCCGATAATCCCGCTATTTACTACGTCGTTAATGTACTGTACTAAAAGTACGGAACCGTAGTTTTGGTAGAGGGCAACTCTAGCCTATACATACACGTTAAGCCGCCGGCAGCGGAAGATGAAAGCGCCACTACCGGACGATGAAAACACTTCTAGAGCTTCTGGTCATCGCCGCTAACCTCCAAAAAGCATATTACGTGCAAGCTGGGAGTACTCGTGCTTCTGATTTTACCAGGTACTGCAATATCGGAACTAGGTCCCAGTTTGCTGGAAGATTGTTGGAGTACTGGCGCTCGGTCTCGGATGAGAGGAGAGAATTTTCTAACGCTGACATTGATCGCACAAGCAAGCGTGGGACCCATGCGTGTTTTACTCGTATTTACATCTTTTAAAGACAATGCACAATGCGTACACCTTAATGATCTAAATGAAGGTAATTTGCGTATTGACTAAGACGTCCAGTGTCCCCTCCCCCCCCCCCCCCACCCCCCACCGCCAGTATATGCCGAAAATATGACGAAGAGCAGATAGGAGAGATTTATAGTGTTAAATTGTTTACATAGCAGCTTGATAATATGTTCAGTTCGGAGGACCGTACCACAGAACTCCTGTAGCACATAAACACATCATTATTAGCGTTTCGATGTTGCCAGACATGGATGATGTAAAAATTTTGAAAAGTTAGCACACTTCACTTACTTTGATTACTTTCATTCCACACTTTTTTTACAACACTTCAAGCCAGCCAAACTAAAGTTCTTCCAGTCAAGAAAAGTTATTTGTAGTGTGAACTGAAGAACGCCCTGGGGAGGCGTGTTTACAGAACAAGGGATGCTAACTACTGATCCCAATATTTTTATTCCTTAATGAAATATATAAATATCAGCTGAGTACATGGAATCAGTACTCTAACTAAGAATAATCTTCAAAAAGATTTAAAGTCGCTTACTTTGGTCCAGAAAGGTGCCGATTATTCGGGAACACACATTTTTAATAACTTGCCAGCAGACATAAAAGTTCAGTTTAAGAGGAGCCTAAGGAATTTATTGGAGGCTAACTCCTTCTATTTCATTGACGAATTTCTTTGTAGAACCGGCTGGTGTGTGTACATTAGTAATAATACCAACCAATAGGAGGATGGCGTAAAATCTGATTTCTGCACAAATTCAGGATGTAAATAAGTGTTGTAAAATGATTTTTATTATTGACTGTTCGAGGCTGCAATAGCCTAGGAATTGTCGTACCACCTTAGTGTATTGTACATATACGTGTTTTGTGACAAATTTGCTATTACTTTTTGAACGAAAAAATGTTTAACCGTTTTACTTATTCCACTTTTTTTAAAAAAATCTGCAGCCTTCTGCCTTGTTTGATGCAGTCCGCCACGAAGTCCACTCCTGTGCCAACCTTTTAATCTCAGAGTTGCAGCTGCAACCAACGTCCTCTATTATTTGCTGGATGTATCCCAATCTCTGTCTCCCCCACAGTTTTTCCCCTCTACAGATGCTTCTAGTACCGTGGATATTATTCGTTGATATCTTAACGCATGTCCTACCATCACGTCCCTTCTTCTTGTCAATGTTTTCCATATATTCCTTTCCTCTTAGCCGATTCTCCGGAGAACCTCCTCATTCCTTACCTTATCAGTCTATCTGATTTTCAACATGCTTCTGTAGCACTACATCTCAAATGTTTCGATTCTCTTTTGTTCCTGTTTTCCCAAAGTCCATGTCTCTCTGCCATATAATTCCACGTCTATGAAGACTGTTACACTTGGGATCTGTAGAATGTGCATCAGCGTCTCTCGTTTCCTTTGTAAATATATATTGTGTGTTTTTTTATTTTGTTTTGTTTTGTTTTATGACATGTCCTACATCCCAGAGTATCTCCTCACTATGGATCTATGGAACAAAAAATAAGTTACATATTACATACTCTAATACCTCATTACTGTGGAAACCATTCCCAACACTGCTCCGACGGTTGGACTTTATGATCATGGGGTCAGCATTGCGCTTGACTAGAGCCGAAGATGACACAATGTGTCAAGCTGACAAAATAAAAACGAGAAGCTCACTAATGTGGAACACAGATCCGCGACATTTGTGCTGCAAACTACTCGAGCACACTCCCGCTCTGTTAATATGGCAATTCGAGCGAGATGGCGAACTGTTTAATACAAAGAAGTTGCATTTAGAGACCGTGCGACGTTGCCCAGTGGTTAAGGCATTCGATTAGCATCCGGCTGGCGTGAGGTTCACCGTCCCATCTGGCCATTATGAATTAAGTCTCCCGAGATTTCACTGAAATGCGAAAGGCGCAAACCGGTATTGTTCATTTGAAAATGGCGCAGTCGAATTATTTCCCCATCGTAATGCAATCCGAGCACGACCTTCTTCTCTAGTGTGCTTATCGCTGACGGAACGTCAAACCTAACCATTCCCACCTAGCATCTGTATGCAGCAGTTAAAATTAATATTATATAAACATTCGTTTTATAAATAAAAACTATTTTTCTTGCTGCAGTCCTAATTATTTAGTTTCCAGGCGCTTTTCGCTTTTTCTCTGAAAGACATCTTCAGTGGATTTTTCTGGAATAATATGCAGGTTAGTTTCTATATATGTTAGTTTTATATTTTAAACGAAACGCATCATAATTTTCACAGAGATAAAATGTTCCTTACAGTTTCTTTTTAGGTATACTGTAATACACTGTCCAGTAACATTAACGTGACCACATGTCAGAAGCCTGAGTAACCACCTTTTGCAGCATTCGCAGAGTCAGTGAGGTTCTGGAAGGTACACCGACAGGGGCGTGGAGCCATGTCGACTCCAGAGCCGTGACCAGCTAGGTTTCTCGGTTGAGGGTCCATGGTGCGAACAGCCTGATCCACATGGTCCCACAGATTCCACATTGGGTTTAAATCCGGCGAGTTTTGTGGCCAGACCTTTTTTATATATGATGTCAAAGAATTCCCTGGTGACCTGTCAGTTATGTCACATTTGTGACATGAGAGCAGTGACGATTTCTATTGAGGTAAAAAAAAAACTGGTTGCTTAGTTGTCTGGCGTCTGTTTCAGTGCGTGGTGACACATTAAGGGGACGACGTTTCAAATCCCTGTTTAGCCATCCAGATTTTCTGAGGTTTCCCCAGTACGCTTAAGGTAAATGCCGGGACGCTTTCTTTGAAAATTACACGTCCTATTTCCTTCTCCAGTCCGAGCCCGTGCTCCGCCTCCAGTGACCTTGTCGCCAACGAGTCGTTAAACACTAATCTTCCTTCCTTCGCAGTTAGTCCGATTAGCCATCCGGATTCAGGTTTCCCATGGTCTCCCTAAATCTCTGAAGGCGAATGCAGAGTAGGATACGACTGATTTTCTTCCGCATCCTTGTCGAACTAAACTAGTGTTCCATCTGTAGTGACTTCCAA
Organism: Schistocerca americana; assembly: GCF_021461395.2. Lineage (NCBI taxonomy): Eukaryota > Metazoa > Arthropoda > Insecta > Orthoptera > Acrididae > Schistocerca > Schistocerca americana. The sequence continues at coordinate 750,375,806 of NC_060130.1, read as the reverse complement.
ATCGACGCGACGTTAAATACTAACCTTCCTTCTTCCACAATACGGCACGACTGTCTTTGGGAGACAACAAAGCTCATCGTCCAGGCATTGATGGCCCAAGGCATATGCAACAGCTGCCGTGTCATACTCTGCCTTGGGGCATAATGGGTATATGGTTTGGAGGGGCATATGGTCAGCACACCGTGTCAGACTTCCCAGACCCTCGAGTCGCTACTGCTTGGTCAGATAGCTCCTACGTTGGCATCACGGGGTTGAGCACACCCCGTGTCATTCCTCCTACCAAGGAAAAATGCTTGGCAGTGTCTGGAATCGAACGCTGGTGCCCCTTATGGCAGCCATCTACACTGACCACTCAGCTACCGAGGCGGATATTAGTACAAAAGCAAAATTAGTAAATGCAATTTCCCTATTAACGTTGCAAGATAGTCAGTTACTCGGGACATGCACACTATCTGTATTTACTCGAGCCGTGATAGCTCTACCGTCGAGTGATCGATGACTGTGCTAGTGAAAAATAGGAACAACCTTTGTCTTCGAAATACTGATGTCACTATGCCCAAGGGGAGCTTACTGGCTGTCTGCGTTAAGTGGTTTAGTTTCAATCCTGAATTTCTCTGTTACTTGGTTGGAGTGAGGGCATGTGAGGCACGGTTGATTCGTCCATCGGACGACAACGTTAAGCACGGTAGTCGCCGTGGTGTTGTTTGAAAGCAGTATAGTACTTGTCTGGACCAGGTTTCCATTTGTCATCAACTATACACAGAGTCGCTTTGGACGCATCACTCTCAACACACGCTGTATGCGAGAAGGAAAAAATCCTTTCACATTCCAGTTGAACAATCCCTCTCCAAGAACGCCGTACCAATTTTCTTTAGCAGGACGCTTTTCGGCGCCATACTGCCATCAGCAGGTGCACGTTTATTATTTGTGCATTACTTTGTGTGACTACATATAACGATTACGCTGTTTTCGTTGTATGTGCCAGTGCGGTCAGGTAACGAAGTTCTGCCAAGAATTTTACGTATCCGTTAATATTTTTTTCTTTATATATTCACTGAAATAACCTGTTACTGACATGTGGAGTGAATAAGTAAATATACATTCAAATTTCTGTTACTGAGGTCACAAAAAAACCACGAACATCGCTTACAGGTCCACAAAGCTATGTTTATACTACAGTCAAAGATGATTACGCTGGTAAGATACTGAAGGTGAACGCAGATATTATCATTCTTGCATTAAAAGAAGACAACTGTTAACGCAGCCTGAATGTTTTTCCTAAGAGAAAATTCATGTAATTTTGTTAAACCAAGGCTCAGGAATCATACAAGTGTTCAGGTCGTTACTTGAACAAGCAATCAACTGTGGAATAGCTTATAAAGGAATTATTGCTTAACTTTTTACTCAGCAACTTAATTTTGCACTTTATGATACACTAAAGTAGACAATGATGCGTTGGTTGAAGGGGCTACTCTAGGAAAATGTACTCTGCTACCAGTAAATCGCATGGCAGCAGCTGGTGAAAGATATTTTTTTAAAAATTGCTAGGGTTTGCAGGGTAAAGTTACATTTATTAAAAATTTTGTAAGTAGATTTAAAATTAAGACATTATTTTCATGAAGGAGAGCTACTATAATACTGGGAAATGACTGATGAGATCTGATTAATTGTTGTGTGAAATTAACTTGCTGCTTTGCGTATAGTTTCTTCCACTGTTACTCCATCCCATTTACATTCAGGGAAAATGTCTGGGGAATGATCCTGGATTAATTCTTGTGCGAATTATGTAACTCTTAAACTTGGCCTTAATTGTATGGAACCAGAGCTGCGAGAGGATGTTCGACTGAATTTTTCAGAGAAGTTTCCCTTTACTGCGTATCGATGGTTGATATTCGTTTGCCTATTGTCATCTTGCTCTTCAACGTAATGTAATTTTCGGGTTGTTGGTGGTAAAAATATGTTTTTGAATGTGCCGTTTTGAGCGGCATTCGCTAAGTCGTCGAGTAGTTAATTATATTTAGTGTTAGCGTGTCCCTGGATCCACATAACTATCACTACCTTCCAGCGAATTTCGTTGTCCGTGGTGGCTTTCACAGTGTCCGTTGTCAGTGGATTAGCTGGTAAAGTGTAGGGCTTGGGCCGGGGAAGCACCTCGGCGGGATCGCTCAGGGGACTAGCCACCCTCTGTAATAAAAAATCTGGCAAAGGGGCTGCAGCTACTTGTCACCACCGATTTCGTCCAGATTTATGGCCAGAAATGGGCTCCAGATGGCCAAGTGTTCAGAAAAAAATGCATTTTTGACGCGGGTGGGGCGAGACATGCGTCCTTAAAGTTAATGTAGTTGACGCCCCGAAAAGACAATCCGAGTGTCGTTGGAGCGAATCCTTGCGTAGACAGTTCTTTTATTTTCATTTTTTACATTACTTACCCACTGCAAATAAACCAGATCTCTGAATGTATTGTATTTCTTAACATTTTCATAAAAGACATGCAAAGAAAAGGCAAATTAAAATTAGAGACAGCAAATAAATTTCCAAGAAGGGATTGTACTTACAGCGTGGACGTGGACGTGGACCTGCAAATAAGTTTCAAGAAGGCTCAAAAATGGCTCTGAGCACTATGGGACTTGACAGCTGTGGTCATCAGTCCCCTAGAACTTAGAACTACTTAAACCTAACTAACCCAAGGACATCACACACATCCATGCCCGAGGCAGGATTCCAACCTGCGACCGTAGCAGTCGCGCGGTTCCGGACTGCGCGCCTAGAACCGCGAGACCACCGCGGCCGGCGGTTTTCAAGAAGGGATTATAATTAGTGTGTACAGGCATTCCATTAGTTTCATTTCGACCTTCGAGCAGCGTTACTCGTGATTTGCTGCAAACTGTGCGATGAGAGAGAGAGAGAACCTTAAACCAATTTTGTTTTTCTCTAGAAACTTTAAAACAGCTATGTAATTGTAAAAATTTAGCGTTTGTAAGATATGCAAGATACCTAGAAAATTAATACTGCCCCTGTTGTACGATAAATAATACCCCAGGACAAGACGTAAGATAATTAAAAGGATCTAATTTTATACACGAACTTGTCGTGTACGGCTTATAATTATTTCCTGGAAATTTGTTTGCAGAGTCCTCGACGATGCTGTAACTACAATCCTTTCTTGGAAAGTTATTTGTTATCCCGAATTTTCCTTTGTCTTTCCTTTTCATGACGTTTATTAAAATATTAGTATGAACAATATATTGAGCATTATTTCGGTTTATTTGCCGTGTAAATAATGTAAAAATTGGAAATAAAAACGTGTACGCATAGAGACTCGGTCGCATAATCGGGATATTACCGAAATGTACTCTTCTGCTGCACCAACCGCTGCCTGGAAACTACGCTAACATAAATAGCTCATTCCTCGCCCGGCCCGCGCCAAAAACCCATTTTTTTCCCTAAACGCTTAACAGTCTGGAGCTTCCACTTCCGTCAATTTCATATCTGACCAAGCCCAGCATATACCATAAATTTGGACGAAGTCGTTGATGAAGTGTAGGCGCGGTCCCCTTGTGAGGGAAGTTCCCGTCGTTATATTTTGAGAAGGCAACCTGCGACTTCCGCATAGAACCGATCTCCCCACAGAAGAAATACGACGAAGAAACAGACAGGAAAAAAGGTTAGCCTAGTGGTGCCGGCACGGTAGCTCAGCGTGTTCGGTCAGGTGACCGTGCATTCTTCGCAATGAAAAATAAAAATCTGAGTCGAGTTCTCATCGCTGGAGTTCGTAAAATGTCTTGTGACATCTGCACAGAACTACAGAAGGAAAACGGCGAAAGAAGGGAGAGAAGGAAGAAAAGAAGAAGAAAAAAAAAACCGAGAAGGCGCGTGCCTGGTAACCGAAAAGTCGCGGGAACGAATGTGGTACGGTCCACTTATTTTTCCAGTCTGCCTTTAATGTTGCCTTCACATTCCAGCGATGTGAAGATTCACCGGGAATGACACGTAGTTAGGATTTCACGTTAAACTATAGGTTTCCTTCCCCGGTAGGATTACTGGGGTTGGTTAGGACACGTAATCCGCCTAAGTGGCTTCCAATTGACTTGCACTAACCAGGCCGTTGAGCCACACGAAATTATTAATTACTAGCAAGCCGGCCGGCTTCGCACGGGTAACCTTACGTATCTTCGGCCAGACGACCTGCATGGCGTAGCGTACCTTGTTTGCGGGCCACTGCGTACAACTATGAATAAATTTCAGAGATCAACCTTAAGTGATTGAATATCATCACGTTAACGTAACTTAACGTGATGTAAGCAGCGCGAGGCAGGAAATATGTCTGGAGGCATGAATGGTGTGTGTTCCATATTGAATGAGCATTTGGAGTGACATGTCTTGGCAATGATGGGAGCACATTCCTATGTAAGTAATCTGATTATGACTAGTGTAAATAGTATATGCGAATCATGAGTGTATGCGATTCAGCATCAATCGGAGGCTAGCTAAGGTAGCACAAATAAAAGACAAAATAAGAAAAACACGCATGTTGTACATGTTTAGTTCGTGTTACAGGTTTGCTTTTGCGAGCCTTAGTACGCACTGTGATACATTGTTGAGGCTTATTGCCGCAGTTCTTTGTCGTAGGCACTCTATGGCTGACTTCTTCGCCGTGCCACGCAAAGAATCGTGTCCTCATCTAGGTTCGATTCAAGGAAGCAGGAAGCTGAAAGTTCAGTCATCTGCTGAACTGCAGAAGGAATGCACTGTATGTAAACGAAGCAAAGTATTTTCGGTAAACGTTTTACTTGTAGCATAAAAAATAAAAAGGCGCATATTCTGGATTCGGATGTTTTTTTCGCTATGCAATTGTTCTCAAACGATTGCTGGGAAACTGTTGGTCAAAAATATTTCAGTATCTCCAATTGTAAGTCTCACATCACAGCCTGATGATGAGGTGGCAATCTTTTCGTTAGTGATGATACTTATTACGATACTGCCCGTTGTTCGAAGAATTAGCAGTCAATTAAGAGTGCGATTTGTGACCGCTAATCCGAGGGAAGCAGGAGCTGGCAGTCTGAGATTATTGTCATATTTCGAAATGCACATCTCCACATCATTAACAGGTGAACGTTAGGTTAAAAGGTAGCATGAAAAAAGTGATCCAGCCGAGATTTGTTCCTACAATCTTTCGTTTTTTAGACACACACCGCTAGACCACCACAACAAATGCAAATTACGGGCGCGTGCTGAAAAGTAGTACCTCCGAATTTGTAAAGGGAAAACAATAAAAACTTTCTTAAAAAACTTTATTAGCGTTCTACGTCTTTATTATTCATGTCTACCTATTTATTTCTCAACATAGTCACCCTGGCGACGAACACATTTCTCCCAACGAGAAACCAGCTTGTTCATATCGTCGCTGTGGAGCTACAGCCTCACCTCTTCTTGCACCGCTTCTTCATTATCAAAGTATTTGGAAACTTGTGGTAAGATAATATGGGACCAAACTGCTGAGGTCATCGGTCCCTAAGCTGGCAAGCTACTTAATGTAACTTAAACTAACTTACGTTTAGGACAACATACACACCCATGCCCGAGGGAGGAATCGAACCTCCGACGGTGGGAACCGCGCGGACCGTGATAAGGCGTCCTAGACTGCGCCGCTACCTCACGCGGCATTATCAAAGTAAAGTCCTCGAAGATGTTATTTAAGTTTTGGAAACAGATCTCAATAAAATGTCCAAATGTGTGTGAAATCTTATGGGACTTAAGTGCTAAGGTCATTAGTCCCTAAGCCTACACACTACTTAACCTAAATTATCCTAAGGACAAACACACACACCCATGCCCGAGGGAGGACTCGAACCTCCGTCGGGACCAGCCGCACAGTCCATGACTGCAGCGCCCGAGACCGCTCGGCTAATCCCGCGCGGTACAGATCTCACGGCGCTCGTGTGTGGTCTAGCGCTACCATGCTGAAGGAGAAGTTGCTCCATGTGTGGACGAACTCTTCGGATTCGAAACTTGATTACAACACGCTGTTTCTTACGCACCGATATAGTTACGTTACACACCGTAATGTCACACGCTGCAATTCGGAGCCCTCCACCGGGAGAGCGCTGCCAACACGTAGACACGAAGAATAAAGATGTAGAATGTTAATAACGTGTGTTTTATGTAAAAATATTTAAGCGTTTTCACATAAAAAGATCCGAAGCTTTACTTATGGCGGCCGTTCGCTAAGTTGCAATGGCATCGTTTTCAAAAAAATGTTCAAATGTGTGTGAAATCTTATGGGACTTAACTGCTAAGGTCATCAGTCCCTAAGCTTACACACTACTTAAACTAAATTATCCTAAGGACAAACACACACACCCATGCCCGAGGGAGGACTCGAACCTCCGCCGGGACCAGCCGCACAGACGATGACTGCAGCGCCCGAGACCGCTCGGCTACTTCCGCGCGGCCATCGTTTTCACAACTTAAGTTTAATTCCATCATTATTAAGACAAGCGTTTATTAATTGTAAACAGAAACCTACCTAGTGAATCAATGTATCTATTACTCAAAGCGGGAGCAGAATCCCTGCAATATTACCTGATATCACCCTGCATGTGCAGACCGACGCGAGCAGGCGGCTTCAGTTGATATACAGGGTGGTCAGAAAGAGTCTGAAAAGCTTCGAGAGGGTCGTTGCAGGGTAGGTTGTGTTGACAAATAACTGTTAAGATGAAGAAATTCGATACGCCGTTTCTGATTTAATTATCATTGACGTTAGCCAGTCAGTAGGACGCCGAAACCGGGCAAGCGACTTTCATTTAATATGTCTCCCCTGTATGGGAATATACACTATGGATGTAGGAGTACAGGTTGCAGACACATGGTTGACGACTAATGTAAGTTTGGGTCCGTCAGTGGAGCGTGTTCGGATAGCTTAATTGTAAGGCGACTACTCGCGATAAGCGATTTTCATTGTCTTTGTTTCATTATACAGCTGATGGTTGGCCATATTTGCAGCTGTGAGCACATCCATGTTAGCCAATCAGGTCGCTGAGCACGCAAATTCAAGCCCTGCGTACGCTAAAATGCGGTAATGCACAACCATCTGCCGGAGCGTGAGTTATCATTTGTTCAGATCCTCATTACCATTTTAAATGCGCCTTTATCGGATGTGATAAATTTAATATAGGTTTGTTCGCTTCGAGAAAGCCAAACGAAGAACACGATTGGCGGCACGAGACAAGCTCCCTGAATTTGCGATGTGTTTGGCTAACTTCATTGCTAATTAAATGAGAAACGGCACAACTTATTGATTTTTTTTTCGTAACAGTTATTTTCAGTACAACCTACGTTGCAGCACCCTTATAAGCTTTTCAGCCTGTTTCTGACCACCCCGCGTAGATAGATTATAGCCGGTAAAGTTGCTTGTCGAGTGGACTTGAAAAGAAACAGAAGCGGTTACTGTGAGAGGAAGAAGCCGATGAAATGAGACGTGCCTCGGCTAACTTACGAGGCTTAGGAAATCAGCGAAAAGTTTACGTGGTAGCTGCGCGCGAAAGAGAGGCTGATCGCCAGTTATGTGGCGGGTGACCTGCCAGAGTTGTTCTCGCGTAGGCTTCGCTTTCCGCCTGCGAGTCCTATCGGAAAAAGCCCCCGAAAGTATCGGTAGGGCTATAGTTTCCGCGCTGCTTTGGCGGGCGAGGTGGCGGTGCGCGAGATGGCTTCCTGTTGACCTGACCGGATGCGGGGCAGAATGAGGAAGCGAGAAACCGCCGGCGGCGGCGGCTATTGCCAGCACCTGCCGATCGCAGGGAAGGGAGCGACGCGGGTGTAAACGCAATTTCGAAACGAGCGCCTGCCGGAACGCGTGGGCGGCGACGAAGTGACAACATCCGACGCCAAATGAAATTTGCGCCAGGCCGGCAGGCCGCCAGGTCGCGGGCTGCGGCTCGCGCCCTCTACCTGTTGACGCCGGATGCGAGCGCACCTCAGTTTTTCGAAGAAGCAGATATTTCTGCGGGAGACTTGAGTGCGACTAAAGCTTCCGATAAACGCCGTACTTCTTTATAATTTAGTTTACAAAGAGTATGGAGGTCGAGGTGTAACGGATAGAAAGGCCTAAGCTTTCCAAAAGATAATATTCCACCAGTGATATGAAGTACTTTGGAGAAGTTGCAAAACGCACAAAATCGCGTTTTCCCAAATAATATTATAACCAGCAAACTCCCGATTCTTTAAGGAATCGGACTCCCGTTTATAAAACAGCTCCAAACGTGTCAGCTCTGATTACTTTATACGTGAGTTAATGTGTTAAGTATTTGACGTTAAGCATGTAAACCAGAAAAAGTCTAGAGAATGTTGAAATTATGATTAAACTTTGTTGTAAGTCGGTAAGTGCTCTAATTTGAAGCACTGGATGAATATACTCTAGGTTAATCTGCGCCCCATTTTAAGCAAAAGTTATTCTTCACTCACGCCAATGTTTATTACGTCACATCTCCTGAAATTAGAATTAGTGATCTGTTTGTTGTACCGGATAAAATAGAGCACTTCATGAAAAACGTATGTCAGAAATAAAATCTTTAAAGTTAAAAAGCACCTTGTACACATGGCCATGTCCATATACGTAGCGCTAACAGATGAGTTTTGATTCTTAAAAACCACGGTACTGACAGGATGGAGCAAATAAAAGTGGCCCGGACGATTGGATACAATTGCACGTGAGTGAATGCATATAACCACACCTCGTAACACGCACACCATTTGTACATCCGCCACGTGATCCACACCGTTTCAGTGTCACTGTGTCAGTGTGAGTGGAACAGTGCAAAAAGGACGATGGTACTAAGACTGGAGCAGCGTTTGTTCGTTGTGGAAAGTTACGTCACAACAAAGTTGTGAAAACGATGTGGTCAGCTGTTTCACGAGAAGTTTAGTCGTGTCAAAGAGTACCATGTAACGCCTAGTCCGAAAATGGCGTCAGACAGGATCTATTTTGAACAAGTCAAAGAAAAAAAAACATTTCGAAACGTGAGCGCACACCAGAAAATATGGCTGCAGTTCACCAGAAAATGCTTCAGACTCATACCATATCAACCCGACTCCTGTCGCAAGAGACGGTCATATCACGCCGATCATATGGACGAATATTCCACCTGGACCTGCAGTTGCATCCGTACCAAGTGTCTGCTGTTCATGCATTAAAACCAGCAGATGCTCCTCAGCGCCTCCAGTTCTGGCTGTTCACTGAGATAACGATGACTGGCTTGGACATAGTTCTGTTCTTTATGTCCGATGAAGCCTGGTTTCATCTGAGTGGTAATGTCAACTCACAGAATCATAGGTTCTTGGCAGCGTAGAATCCGCATAACTTCCAGGAAACACCATTGCATGATGAGAAGGTTGGGGTTTGGTGAGCAGTATCTGCACGACGCATTATTGGCCCTATCTTCTTTCATCAAACGTTGACTTCGGCACGTTACATTGCCAACATCTTAAAACCATTTGTGGAAGCGTTAACGGAGGAGGAAAAGACCTACAAGAACTTCCAACAATATGAAGCAACTGCCCATACAGCCGGTCGAACCTTCGAGCACGTTTCCACAATCTTCACGCCTGACACAGTTGTTAGCAGAGATATGTGTGGTCGTGGCCCTAGCTGTCCATCCAAATGGTTCAAATGGCTCTGAGCACTATGGGACTTAACATCTGTGGTCATCAGCCCCTAGAACTTAGAACTATTTACACCTAAATAACTTAAGGACATCACACACATCCATGGCCGAGGCAGGATTCGAACCTGCGACCGTAGCAGTCGCGCGGTACTGGACTGAGCTCCTAGAACCGCTAGACCTCCGCGGCTGGCCTGGCCATTCAGGTCAACTGATCTGTCAATGTGTGATTACTTTTTGTGGGGAGCCCTCAAGTCTATAAAGTGTATCGAGCAACCGTCGTAGTCTTCAAGAACTGCAGCAGAACATTTAAGATGAGATTGCAGAAATTGCAGCAGTCCAGCTTTGATCCACCTTCAGCAACTTGCTGACCAGGGCTCAAAAGTGCCAAGAGATGAATAGTGATCTATTTCAACATCTGCTGTAGTCATGTTAGTACTGTATTTCCTTTCCTCTGCTTTGTTTCTTTGTACCCTGGAACTCTGTTCTCTGGGCTACTTTTCTTTGCCCCACCTGAAGTAAAAAGCACATGACAGATGTGCAAACATGCATTTTGCTGTGTATTGTGATTTTTAAGAATTAACAATCATCTGTGAGTGCCCCATATACGGACATGGCCATGTGCACATGGTGCTTTTTAACTGTAAAGATTTCATTTCTGACAATTCTTTCTATGAAGTGCTATATTTTACCCATCACAAGAACAACATAGCACGAGGCTCTAACTCACGATGAACACGTTTAGTAACAAAAATTTTTTGAAGACCTGAAGATCATAATTATATCTTCTAAATCTGTTGTCAAAAGTAAAGACGCATTAATCCGATCTTGGCTGTTGAAAGCCTTCTACTATATCATTTTTCAGATAAACTCAGTGGTATATGTAGATACAGTATTCAAAACGTGTTGCGAATGCAGTTAAGAATAAAGAAGTGATAAATTAGAACTTCATACCTGATGCTGTTGTGTTACTGCACGAACAGCGAAAATGCAGTAAGCGATAACCATTGGTCTTTCTTCATTTTGTGGAGGATGTCAGGGAGAAAAAGTTTCATAAAGGTTTCACATTATGTGTAAAGTTCGCTGGAAGTCGCCAAGTGCTTTCATTCTGAAATACTGGATGGATAAAGTGTGGGTAATTTGCGCGCCGTTTGTTACCCTGCCTCAACACATGTACACAGTTTCTAATTGTAATTCTTGTCTTACTGTGTTAAATCTTTAACTTAACATTACACCTCGTAATGAGTAGTTTGTGACATCTTTTCTAAATTCGGTTAGTAATCATATGAAATACTGAAAATCAAACTTCTGTTGCCCTGGGAGTCTTTACATAGGCAACCTGCAAGTGTCACTCTGCACCATCTACCATGAACAGGGTTTACCGTTTGTAGCATAGATATACGAGGTGTGGCTAGAAAAAAACCGGACTAGTACTGGTGAAACAATAAAACGAATGCAATAAGGCTGAAAGTCGCGTGGCCTGTCACGTGACTCTCGCTCCGCCTACTGCTCGAGTTTCATCTGCCTCCTGCACTCAGTCTGCCCGTGGCGTCTGTTTTAAGTAGTTGACGTTTTGTCTGTGCGTCGGAAAATGTTGAGTGTACAGAAAGAACAGCGTGTTAACATCAAATTTTGTTTCAAACTAGGAAAATCTGCAAGTGAAACGTTTGTAATGTTACAACAAGTGTACGGCGATGATTGTTTATCGCGAACACAAGTGTTTGAGTGGTTTAAACGATTTAAAGATGGCCGCGAAGACACCAGTGATGACACTCGCACTGGCAGACCATTGTCAGCAAAAACTGATGCAAACATTGAAAAAGTCGGTAAACTTGTTCGACAAGATCGCCGTTTAACAATCCGAGCAGTGTCTGAGTTAACAGGAGTTGACTTGCTGTCTTGTCGAACAAGTTTACCGATTTTTTCAATGTTTGCATCAGTTTTTGCTGACAATGGTCTGCCAGTGCGAGTGTCATCACTGGTGTCTTCGCGGCCATCTTTAAATCGTTTAAACCACTCAAACACTTGTGTTCGCGATAAACAATCATCGCCGTACACTTGTTGTAACATTACAAACGTTTCACTTGCAGATTTTCCTAGTTTGAAACAAAATTTTATGTTAACACGCTGTTCTTTCTGTACACTCAACATTTTCCGACGCACAGACAAAACGTCAACTACTTAAAACAGACGCCACGGGCAGACTGAGTGCAGGAGGCAGATGAAACTCGAGCAGTAGGCGGAGCGAGAGTCACGTGACACGCCACGCGACTTTCAGCCTTATTGCATTCGTTTTATTGTTTCACCAGTACTAGTCCGGTTTTTTTCTAGCCACACCTCGTATTATTAACCACGAGAAACATCGCTTTATTTATCAATTTATTTATGCAGAACTGCAAATGCTGGATGTTTCCAAACGCGAAAAATAGTGTCGCCTATCGGTATATGAAGAGCAGTGTTTTTCGCCAAGTGCTGTTTTTGGATAGCATGTGAACGCCAAGATACTAGGAACACCCTCACTTCCCCCCCACTCCCCTCCCCGGTTTTGGAATACTTTCGCGTACTAGGCTGCCGGAACATTTGCTGCTTGCTTGATGCTGAGGACTTACAGCGTCTTAATAATGGAACGCTTGCTCGAAAACACGATGCGAAGCAAACAGCGACGAGGAACGCGATGGCTGGTTAGGAACTGGCTGTTGATATTCAGCAGTTGTGTGCGCGGAGGGCTGTAATCGTGAGTGCCGGAGAAACACTCGGCTTCGTCAATTTTCGGCTGTGTTTGCCGAGGCGGCGCGGCGCCTCTGTTTATTGTTGTTGTATTTGCCGGGCGTGCTGGAGCCGGCCTCGCGGCGCCTCGCGTGCTGTGGTGTGCTGTGTGGTTTGCCGCGCCGCCGTATGCGCTCGCAGGACGGTTCTCTGCGCTTGCGCGGCGGACAGGAAGTCCTATCTAGTCCAGCATGAAGAAAATCTGGCCCGATGGCACGGTATCAGATGATGACCTATTACGTCATCCTTCTAAGGAATAGTCCTCTTAAATAATACGGGATGTTGTAGGTGCAATGGTAAATTTAGCATATTTTTATACAGGGTGAACATTAATAAAACCTACAAACTGGCCGGGCGGTGTGATCGAGCGGTTCTAGGCGCTTCAGTCTGGAACCACGCGACCGCTACGTCGCAGGTTCGAATCCTGCCTCGGGCATGGATGTGTGTGATGTCCTTAGGTTAGTTAGGTTTAAGTAGTTATAACTTCTAGGGGACTAATGACTTCAGTGCTCAGATACATTTTTGAACCTACAAACAGCAGCGACGGATTTCTGACCAGAAATTAAGGAAAAAAGGTCCAATGAACATATGTTCGGAAATGCATCTTTGCCGCTGTAAATAACACTGAAGAATGACATTCCCTCTGACCACGTGCCGTGTGTTCCTTGTGTGCTGCACGCTGTGTGATTGACGCAGCGTATTGTGAGACGCAGAATGCTCCGATATTATTGTCAGAACAAGCCAAGGTGGAGTTTGTGTACAGTCAAGCAGATGGAAACGGTCGAGAGGCAGCACCGCTATACCAAAACAAGTACCCTCACAGACATCAACCACATCACACAACATTTCAAGCCCTTTTCGGGCGTTTGTGTGGTCATGGGTCCTTTCAGATAGACGAACATGCACAAGGCGCCCCATTTTGCGTACACCAGATCTGGAGGACCGAATTCAACAGGATATTGAGACGAACCTTAGTACAAGCTTCAGGCAATTGGCTCGCCCAGCATGGTGTAAGCCTAAGTACGATTATGGTTCAAATGGCTCTGAGCACTATGGGACTTAGCTTCTGAGGTCATCAGTCCCCTAGAACTGAGAACTACTTAAACCTAACTAACCTAAGGACATCACACACATCCATGCCCGAGGCAGGATTCGAACCTGCGACCGTAGCGATCGCGCGGTTCCAGACTGAAGCGCCTAGAACCGCTCGGTCACGCAGGCCGACAGTACGATTATGTGTATCTTTCATAACACTGCATCCCATGGAGGACACCTGGAACATCTGTTGTGCTGTGCGTGCGATGCAGGTCTGTACTGTATTCCGGGACGTTTTGTTATTGTTACACACACACACACACACACACACACACACACACACACTGTTCATTTCCGGACACATGTTCATGGGACCTTTTCACCTCCACTTCCAATCTGGGATTTGTCCCTTCAGATTGTGGGTTTTACTAATTGTTCACCCTGTTTATACAATTGCAGCTGAGTACTCGATGTCACCCAGATATATATTTCAATCTTCTGTTAGTCAATCTCCTCCTCCTTTCTCTGTCTGTATTACGACGGTACTGGGCAAATAAAATATGAAAAAACAATGCAGGTAAGTATTGCGGTGAAATTTAAAAATATTGAGTCACTCATGTCGATTTACAATATGAACAAGTGGTTTATTTCTATCTTTCCACGAATAGTCTTCATTATATTGACTAAACACTTAAAATGCAGTCTGGGGGGGGGGGGGGGGGCTTTTACGTAAGGGCGGCCGTTAATAACTGATGCGACAACACTTCACTATAAAATTCCTGTGTCGCCATCGCGGCACTCGACAGTCTTCACAGTTCACAAAATACACTTTAGTGTGCTGCCCTAAACCACTATATTGCGCTAAACTTGATCGTTTCCTAACGTAGCTACTTACATACTTGTCCCCGATCGTGGCTGCTATCCCAATACTACCCCTAGATGGACGGCACGTCCGGCACTTAGCGTCGCTCAAACCCCATTGTCCCAAAGATGGCCGCCCTATGCAGCCCCGAAACGACTGCCTAATTTAAAACAATGTTTGACAAAAAAAATTACGAATATTCTCAAACTAAACACAAACACAAATGATACATTGAAAATTATGGGAATTTTCCGGGCAACAATAATTTCAAGTGCAATTATTCGTATCTGCCACCGTTTTTTCACAAGTAATGTTTTTATGGCGTGATTTTGCTTTTCCCGGATTTTTGATACTAAATATATACAAACAAATAAAAATACATACTTAATTACTCACCTACCTCCTTAAACTTTAGTATGTTGCCGCTAGTTTCGTCTCTTTAAATTTATTTATTTATTACCAGAAACACAGTTTCTCTCACTCGAATCCCATATTCCTATCTCTCATTCAAAAAATGGTACAATTGTGCTAAATCGGCTATGATTGCTCGGTGAAGCTCTGCTAGCCACATCCGTAGACTCTTTGTTTATATCAATCTGCCAAAGCATTGCCGAGATACTAGCTTTTGAACTTTAATAAATTTACAATTTTCAAGACAACAGTAACTTTTAAACTATTATATATTTTTGTGGCGCGTCTAGATAATTTAGCTTTACGTATATTTCTGTTCATGAGTATCAACTCGCATCTCCGTGTCACTCTGTTTTGTTTTTATCAATTTTTCTTTGGAATATAAATTCCTCCAAGCGCGCAAACACGGCCGTACGCGCCCCTGCCTAGCTCCCGCTCTGGTTTTTCCAAGGCCCCATAACGCTAGCCGCTCGCCACGGCCCTGTACCAACCTCCAGCCACGTGCTCTGCGGCGGGAAACTGCCGCTCTACTCTCCCCCCACAGCTTGTATGCTCACAGTCCATCTCTTCCTTGCCCCCCTCTATCCATCTCCTCCTCACCCTTCTCATTCCACTTTATTACTCCACCCCAATAAGACCTTCTGGACCCCACCCCCACGTAATTTCTTTCCAGATAGTAAGCAGTGCCGGTCGGTGTGGCCGAGCGGTTCTAGGCGCTTCAGTCTGGATCCGCGCGACCGCTACGTTCACAGGTTCGAATCCTGCCTCGGGCATGGATGTGTATGACGTCCTTAGGTTAGTTAGGTTTAAGTAGTTCTAAGTTCTAGGGGACTGATGACCTCAGAAGTTAGTCCCATAGTGCTCAGATCCATTTCAACCATTTTAGTAAGGAGTAGTATACCAAGACTGGTCGAAATCGATCCAGGAGTTTAGGAAGAGCTTTACACCCACGACTCTGCGCGCATACGCATTTGTTGTATAGTGGGTGATTCAGTTGCCCCTACCTATGGGTTTAATGCAACCCTCAAATATGCGCAAACCATTAATCCTACAGAAAAATGAACAAGACCCCTTTGTAGGAAATTTAATATAGTTAAATTTTGTACTGGGGTAAGTTTCGTTGGAGGCCACAGTTTTCGAGTTATTAAAGAAAAACGCGTTTCAAGGTCATTTTTGTACGTTTTTCTTAAATAATTCGAAAATTAAGGCCTCTAACGAAAACGAATCCTAGTAAAATTTAGCTACATCAACATTTCTACAAAAATGTCTTTTTCATTTTTATCTGTACAACTAATAGTGGGCACGTAGCAGGTGAAAGAATATAAAAAATCTGACACATGGTTTTTGAAGGCGTTGCGGGTTGCACAAAACCCATAGGTAGGGGCAGCTGAATCACTCTGCATATTTAACATACTTCACGCATATCTGGCGAATTTCGCCCTGTACTTTCGTTTTCACGCAGCTCAATGTTTCTGATGGTGCATCCCCTAATTATGTGTGGTACAATGGTGTAATTTTACAGGTACTTTCAGTGTTATATATGGATACTGTCCACGAAATCTATTGCAAATGTAATTAATAGTAAAGAAGTACTAAATCAAAACGTCATGCAGGATGCGGCAGTTTTCATACATCTCAGTGTTTCTGACTTCGTATCGCCTGAACTATATGTCGTTAGGTATATTCTGTGGTATATGTGAATACTATCTGCGAAATGTATGGCGAATACAATTAGAAGTAAGGAACCAATAAATTAAAACGTCATGCCTGATGCGGTGGTTTTACTGCATAAGCTTTTTTCTTGCATCATTGTGTTAGTCCATCTCCTCTTTCCTCCTGTCTCTGTCCATCTCCTCCTTCCCCCCTCCAGTACATACATATATACACTTACTTTATACGTATCGATTTCAGAGTAGATACGTTATTGGATTTGTTTTTCTTATTTCAGTGTACACTCCCACCTCTCCAAACATCCGAAACGATTTTTTTTAATTTTAATTATCACCTCGAAAATTTAAGTTATATAATTTCTTGTTTGTTTCTTTGAATGTACACGTCTGTAAGTTTGTATAAAATATGTCGCATTTATCTTGAACACACAAAATAACTTTATGTCCAGAAGAATGTAATAAAAATATGTCAGTCAAATGTTGTTTCCCTGCCAGGGGACATTAACCAGCAAGATTGCCTTCCTTGTAACTTTGTTCGTTTCGAAGATATGAACATCAGAATGTCTTTTTTAAAGTGGAAGTGGATTATTGAATAAAAATATAGGGTGTTATTTAAAAAAAGACGTACTTCTGTTCATATCCCCGTAATGAACAAGGATACGAAGAACGTAGTAATGCTGGTTAATAATGTCGTCCCGGTAACTAAACATAATTTGCTTCTGTGATATTAAGCTTTCCCGTCGAATAGAATGTTGGTGCTGTTTTCGGGTGTCCAGCCGCGTAACACGATATTTCGACAGCGTACCTTGCCCTCGTTTTCAGGTGATACCTGTAGAATCAGTGTCTTCGCCACATCCCGCGTCCTTTATATTGTGATCGCTCCCAACGCCTTCCTGCCGCGTCGGATGGATTGGTGGGGAGACGGGATCTTCGAAGGCTGGGTGCGAAAATCTGCCAGTCAGTGCTTCTGTAGAGCCCGTCGGGCGCGAAAGTGGTTCGTGGCCGATGCTGTGATTTTAGTTGGCTGAGCGCTGGGTCCCAAGTTTCGCTTAGGGTGCAGCCTCTCTCTCTGTTAATCAGCACGTCGGCTACTCGTATTTCGGTAGCATACTTCAGAACACAGGCTCAAAACGAGGAGGTCTGTCTTGACACTCCAGTTTATGCGTACTTCATTGAGTCTTCCGTAGCCAGGCAACGCTCTGCAACAGCAGATTTTGTTAGTTGATTAATTTCGGTATGTCTTCTGTGTTCCTTGCATCTTTCTTCGAACGTCCACACAGTCTGTCCGATTTATGCCTTGGTGCATTTCCATAGAACACGGTAAACGCCCGGTTTAACGAAACCCAAGTCGTCTTTCACCGTACCTAATTGTGAACGCGTTTTCCGAGGTGAGATAACGTTCTGCCGATTTTGTTCGATGCTTTGCCAGCGTACGGCAGATATGCCATTGTCTTATCCTCTTCATGTTCTATTTGCTGAGTCTGTATCTTCCTCCTGAAAGCACGTCGGATGTGTCTCCCGCCGTACCCACTGCTCTTGAATACGTCCTTATGTGGTTGAGCCTCCTAGCTAAGCTTTTTTCGTCCGATATTGCACATGCCCTGTGTACCAGTGTATATAGGGCACACTCACTCTGTGAAGGATATTCGCAGCTGGCGTCGAGGAGGTACAAATCAGTGTGGGTGGCTTTCCTGTACACACTGCGTCCCATAGTGCCGTCCGGTTTGCGCTTGACTAAGACGTCCACAAAGGGGAGTTCGCCATTCTTTTCCACCTCCGTGGTGAATTTAATACTGGGGGGGCAGTGTTTGATGTAGGAAGATCTCCTGAAGTTTCTCACTCGCATATGGCCACACCACAAATGCATTGAAACGTACATGCTTTTTCAGATGTTTCCAGAGAAATCGTCCATAAAAAAGTTTGCCACAACTGGTGACAGAGTGCGTTACATGTCGACGCCATTCGCTTGTTCATAATAGTCGCCATTGCAGAAAGAATGTTGATGTTAGAACAAATTCGAAGAGATTAGTCGTTGTCGGGTTTAATTTTTGCCTGATCAACTTGAGGGAATCAATAACCGGCACTCTGCTGAAGAGGGAGACCGCATCAAAGCTCATTATAAGGTCCTGGTCACGAAGCCGTAGTTCTTGCAGCCGTTTAACGAAATGTACAATGTTGCTGATTTGGTACTGACATTTACCGACGTAGGGGATTGCATCAAATGGCTCTGAGCACTATGGGACTTAACAGCTGAGGTCATCAGTCCCCTAGAACTTAGAACTACTTAAACCTAACCAACCTAAGGACATCACACACATCCATGCCCGAGGCAGGATTCGAACTGCGACCGTAGCGGTCGTGCGGTTCCAGACTGAAGTGCCTAGAACCGTTCGGCCACCACGGCCGGCCGTAGGGGATTAATGCTGATGCATTGCTAGGTGGTATGTAGGTGCGCTTATGTTGCTCACAACTGGACGTAGAGGAACATCTTGTTTGTGAACTTTTTGTAAGCTGTAGATCCTTGGTGGTGCAGCAGCTCGTGGTCAAAGATTCTTGACGATTTCTTTCGGCAGGGACTGGTGTAGAAGCTCATTGGTCTTCTTTTTCACTCTATTGTTCGAGTCTCCCTTCAATTCTCTGCATGCTGGATCCTCGAGTAGGTTGTCCATTTTGCGATTGTACTCTCACAGCAGAAACATTACCGTGGCATTTCCTTTGTCCACAAGTAGAGTGACTATTTCAGGATCGTGCTGTGGTTCTCGAATGGCAGCTCTTTCCGCTTTCGTGAGGTTCGTCCCCCGTGGAACAGCACCAGTGGGGACGCGGCACGTTTCTCAAAGTATCTCTTCCGCATCATCGCTGGGGAGGGTGAAAATTACTTGTTCTATACCACTGATGAAATCTGCAACAGGTACAGCAGTCGTTGTTGGTGCGATTTCCCTCTCCCCCCCCCTTCCAAGTCTCCCCCCCCTCACTCCCATTATGATCTACCCAACTTCAACACCCAGTCAAATATTCATTCATGCTTCTTATGCTGTTTCCCTCCTACAGCCCCCCCCCCCCCCCCCTATCCACATCCCTCTCACTTATACCTACTTTCAATAGAAGGCTGCTACTTACCCATTCCACTAATCGACCTCTACATGTGGGCCACTCCTCCCCCTCCAATCCTCTCTCCCCCTTCAATCCCCTCTCCCCTTCCACCCACCGCCATCACCTTCTTCCCTCTCTTAATCTTACGCAATCTTCACATAATAATATCTACGCCTATTTCTTTTCTTCCATTTCGACCCCACGCACCCAGCTTCCCTCCCCATCCCCGTTTTATTATTCGTGTTGTTATATGAAATACTTTTTGATTTTATTAATGGCACTTAGTATATCCTTAAGTGCGATTCATTGGGTTCTGTACTTTATTTCGTCTGTTCCTTCGGTTTCTTCACGCTTTATAACGTACGTTCGCTTCATATTAAATCTGATGTGTCCACGTAAATGCAAAGATGAAGATTGACAATGCTGCCTCTAAAGGTAATGACTTACAGACAGATGGCACCTAACACTTGTAAGCTTATATCTGTGATACTTCGATATTCACTATATCTTCTAGAGTCTACATTCTTTGACGCCATTTTAATAGTTACATCTTATAGGAATATGCTATTCTTGTTTACCTACATTAGATGTGACGTGTTAATGGTCTAAGAAATAACTGAATATATCGTAATTTTATATCAGTGTACATCTAGTATATTTTTTAAAATATCAGTTTTTTATTTCATGCCCTACTATTTGCACGTTTCAGCTTTCAGCATTGTACTCGATAATGGCATAAAAGCATAAATCTAGATAGTACAGAAGATAAATACATGAATGCACAGTCAAACGGTGGTTTATTCTCTGAAAAAATATTTGATCACTGTGGCTCAGCGCCACCGAAAGCTTTTTTAATCATCAGTTACAGTTATTACTAGATCTGTTTATTTATTTGTCAGTTAGGTATTGCGAAAGCTTGGTCGTCGTCACAAATTTATATACTTATATGTACATGAACATCGTTATGCGAAACTCAGCAATTCTAAGGCGTTTCTAACTGTAAAATTCCTCTCGGAGGAGCCGCATCCCCTCTTCTTGAGGCAGAAACGACACCCACTCCCGACTAACGGATCCGAATGAAATCCGGCTTATCCGCCGATCTATAAAACTGGGAATTTTACTCACCTGCTTATCCTATGGGGCGCACTCAATAGGAGAGCGGATGCCACTCGGCGCGCTCGTTCGCGCCTGGGAAATCGGCTTCTCTAACCAAATCCTGCCGGAGATGTGGCAGATAATTCAGTTGTCAGCTGTCAGCCGCTCGCACAAGACCCGTCTGTACAGATATTGATCTTTTGGTGGGCGTCGCTGAATGGCACAGACAGATAACTCGATGGTGTTGTAAACTGTTGCTCTAAGCTTCAAATTATTTTTGATGTACTCTGGTCTAAACGGCTGCAGCGACGTCAAATACATGTAAATTTGGTAGCTAAGAGGAGTAAGTGTTTCTGTATTTGCTTATTGTTTTTTCGTCGCTCCAGGGTTTGGAGGGCTGATGTTCGTTTAGATGACCGCGGTAACTAAGCGGTTTTTGGTGTGAATATATACATATGCATTGCTATACATCTTCCCTCTAATGACTGGACGCACAAGTTTAAATGTGGCCAAATTTACTTTAATAAAAGAGATCTCACAACATGCAACGAGTCTTCATGAAAGTGCAAAGAAATAATTGGAGCGATTAAGACACGTATTAAACGGGGTAGCAGTTTTAGCCACACAGTTCTCTAGAATGAAACAGAAAGGGAAAATAATATGGGTAATATTTTTCCATCATCGTTCACCACGCCAATTTTTATGTAAAATTAAAGCAAAATAAAGGGTAAAAGACAAGAAACGGATACAATTCTTCAAAGCTTTCCTCCATGGTCGATCTTTGTCAGTTGCGTTAATAGGATAGCATTAGATCAAGCGGTCTCAACTCGGACACTTGAGGTAGAAAAACGTTGCATCTGTAGAATTTCACTGCAAATGGTAGGGAGATACAGGTGTGTCATTCCTGATTAGGAGAGTGTACGACATATCGTGATTTGAATTCATAACCTTGTTAGCTTATTGAGCGAGGCTGTAAGACGTGGAACGACACGTTCGACGTGCCCGTTTCGTGCTTTTATTGCGCTTGCCCTACCGTCGCCGTTATCGGAAACAAGCGGTGACTTTACAGTAAACAAGTGCAATTCTGGCTAAGGAAAACGCATCGCATAGTGAATGATTTCTGGACAGTTGTGCATATACTGTCAAGTGGTCCAGTGTTTCCTCGTGAAATTTCACGATTAAAAAATGGTTCAAATGGCTCTGAGCGCTATGGGACTCAACTTCTGAGGTCATCAGTCCCCTAGAACGTAGAACTACTTAAACCCAACTAACCTAAGGACATCACACACATTCATGCCCGAGACAGAATTCGAAACTGCGACCGTTGAAGCAGCGCGGTTCCGGACTGTAGCGCCTAGAACCGCTCGGCCACAACGGCCGGCCCCTGTTATTAACTGACTTAATGATGTATCATGCTTACTACTCAAAATACTGCGTCTCCGTGTGAATGCAACCGAGAACAATGCATACGAGAATTTGCCAATCATTTTCGGTCCTTGCTAGAATGTATTAACCAATATCACAGACATAGTTAATGTTTTCAGCTAACTCCACGTTCACGTTTGTTATAGTGTGCCAAACACGTGATGACTTACACCAAGCAATCGAGAACATTCAAGCTGCCTCTGTCAGAGGTCTGGAGATCCCTCTCCTCCACGATAACTTTGCTTACTAAAGATTTGCCTCTTCTTGTTAATGTTAACACGTTCGTTCACATCGAAAACAATTAATACAGTTCACTCTTTATTGCAACCGAGACGAATTCTTTCAAATCTTACGTTAGGTTAGCAGAGTCCGAACTACATCGATAAAATTAGATTAATCTGAGCATAAGCACGCTCAGTGTAGTTTACTGTTAATGAAACGTGCACTGTGCGAGTTCGCGCTGTGATTGCATTCCGAAGCAGCTCAGTCCAAATTACGGGCTGAGTTCCGTAATTTAAATTTGTGACTCCTTCCATGAATCACAAGATAGAAGCGCCCAGATGAAGGCTTCAGCAAGTACGGTATCAATTACTTCTTATATATACTAAGACGGGAATCGGCAACGCGCCGCGAGTAATGAGTATAATGGGTGGGGGCACTACGAATGTAGTGCGGGACAATTCGTTGAGAATGTGGGTTTCGCGGGAGGCGTGCCAGAGATAAATCCCCGCAGTCGCGCTATCCTCTGTGTCCTCGGTGGCTCAGATCGATAGAGCGTCTGCCATGTAAGCAGGAGATCCCGGGTTCGAGTCCCGGTCGGGGCACACATTTTCATCTGTCCCCGTTGACGTATTTCAACGCCTGTAAGCAGCTAAGGGAGTTCATTTCATTGTAATCTATTACTTCTCTCCCACTTGTCGGTAGTAATTCCATTATTAACCACCTCGCACTCGATGCAATGCTAAACTGGAAAATGACAGATCAGAAAAAAATCCCTCCTGTATAACAGAGTGACCGTCTTCCTCTCGCAGATGTCATCTATGCGCAATAACTTCAAAAAGATGACCCTGCTTCTTTCGTATACTATACCCTAATGACAAAAGCCATTCTGGTCGTCTTTGCGCTATAGTAGAACCCTACATTCCTACCTCTGGGTTCGGACCCGGTGTGGCCGTGAGGTTCCCCTAAATCACACCAAGTACACGCTTTCATGGTTCCTCAATCAAGTAAGGGAACGATGTGACACAGTGGTTAAGCACTATATTCGTATTCGAGACGAGGGTATTCGGATCCCCGTCCGGATAACGTGATGATGGTTTCCACCTAAGCCACTTCCGGCGCGTGCCGGAATGATTTCCCCGACGGCGGTCGTTTCCTTCTCATCGTCCACTTGCAGCTAAGCTAAAACTTTGCATGCGAAGAAACGCACACTAACAAGAAGTTAAAACGTTGGGAAGACGAGACATTTGCTTCACCTGTACGTGTGGCTCTCTGGGACGTGTGGTTGTGACAGATCGTGAAAGCAGCGGAGCGCGTGGTATTAGCATGACACGGCTTAGCGAACTACAAATAGCTGCGACTGTAGTGGCGGCGGTCGATACGCGCACAGTTATTAGCACCCACGCCGCTCGCTTCCCGCCACTCCAGCAGTCCGCTAGCTGTATCCACACCAATGGGAAATCGCCCCAGCTTAACGACCGCGCTAGTTAGCTACTATTTGCTACAGCTCACGAGTTAGCTACCGTTGTTAACTTTTCTGTGCTGTCTGTTATTTCAGAAAACGTCCCTTTGTGAGGTTTCCTTGTTGTTAACAGTCGTGTAAACAAACAACATAAATTACAGCTTTCAAACACTGAACTCTTTTTGCAATTACGTTTGCAACGCATCACGGCCTGTGAATGTGTAATAAAACATAGGAGAAATTCCATTTCTCCTAGAAAACTGGAATTTAATGTACACCTGTCTCGACTCATAAATGTTGAAATGGGCCAAATTTTAATTTATTTCCACTGTATGTGAGGTAACTGCTAATATAAGTGTAACAGCTACATAATACACTACTGGCCATTAAAACTGCTACATCAAGAAGAAATGCAGATGATAAACGGGTATTCATTGGAGAAATATATTATACTATAACTGACATGTCATTACATTTTCACGCAATTTGGGCGCATAGATCCTGAGGAATCAGTACCCAGAACAACCACCTCTGGCCGTAATGACGGCCTTCATACGCCTGAGCATTCAAACAAACAGAGCTTGGATGGCGTGTACAGGTACAGCTGCCCATGCAGCTTCAACACGATACCACAGTTCATCAACAGTAGTGACTGGCGTATTGTGACGAGCGAGTTGCTCGGCCATCATTGACCAGACGTTTTCAGTTGGTGAGAGATCTGGAGAATGTGCTGGCCAGGGCAGCAGTCGAACATTTTCTGTATCCAGAAAGGCCCGTTCGGACCTGCAACATGCGGTCGTGCGTTATCCTGCTGAAATGTAGGGTTTCGCAGGGATCGAATGAAGGGTAGATGCACGGGTCGTAACACATCTGAAATGTAACGTCCACTGTTCAAAGTGCCGTCAATGCGAACAAGAGGTGACAGAGGCGTGTAACCAATGGCACCCCATACCATCACGCCGGTTGATACGCCAGTATGGCGATGACGAATACACGCTTCCAATGTGCGTTCACCGCGATGTCGCCAAACACGGATGGGACGATCGAGATGTTGTAAACAGAACCTGGATTCATCCGAAAAAAGCACGTTTTGCCATTCGTGCACCCAGGTTCGTCGATGAGTACACCATCGCAGGCGCTTCTGTCTGTGATGCAGTGTCAAGGGTAACCGCAGCCATGGTCTCCGAGCTGATAGTCCATGCTGCTGCAAACGTCATCGAACTGTTCGTGCAGATGGTTGTTGTCTTGGAAACGTCTCCATCTGTTTACTCAGGGATCGACACGTGGCTGCACGATCCGTTACAGCCATGGGGATAAGATGCCGGTCATCTCGACTGCTAGTTATACGAGGCCGTTGGGATCCAGCATGGCGTTCCGTATTACCCTCCTGAACCCACCGATTCCATATTCTGCTAACAGTCATTGGATCTCGACCAACGCGAGCAGCAATGTCGCGATACGATAAACTGCAATCGCGATAGGCTACAATCCGACCTTTATCAAAGTCGGAAACGTGATGGTACGCATTTCTCCTCCTTACACGAGGCATCACAACAACGTTTCACCAGGCAACGGCGGCCAACTGCTGTTTGTGTATGAAAAATCGGTTGGAAACTTACCTCATGTCAGCACGTTGTAGGTGTCGCCACCAGCGCCAACCTTGTGTGAATGCTCTGAAATGCTAATCATTTGCATATCACGGCATCGTCTTCCTGTCGGTTAAATTTCGCGTCTGTAGCACGTCGTCTTCGTGGTGTAGCAATTTAAATGGCCAGTAGTGTATCACATACTATGAGGGCTATTCTGAAAGTAAGGTCCGATGGGGCGTGAAATGGAAACGACACTGAAAATCCGATGCAGCTTTGCACAGATGTGTTGAACAGTGCCTCTAGTATGCCTGTCGCTATTTTCAGTTCTGAGCACACAGCGAACAGGTAAAGTTGCCTAGAACAGTAGTGTCTCCCTGCAAGTGTGACTGGCCGCTTCTATGTTTCGCCTGATTTCATGCAACCCCACATACGTAACTGTCACACATTTCCTTGTTCATGACAATTCTCGGCCGCACCCTGCAGGGGCAATGAGGATACCCCTGCAACGGTATTAGATGGGAATTGTTTGATCACCCACATACTGCCTGGACTTGTCTCCTTCTGATGTTCATCTCTGCCCACATGAACCACTGACTGTGAAGACAACGTTTTGGCACAGACAACGAGCTGCAGACCAGCGCACAGAAGTGGTGGAAACCACAGACGGCTGCCTTCTATGACGAGGATGTTGCAAAGTTGGTAGAACGCTACGACAGCTGTCTAAGTCGGAGCGGCGACTATGCAGAGAAGTAGCTGGAAAGTGCAGTAAACTGTTGCAAATAAAATTTTTTTTATTTTCACTGAAGTTTCCATTTCGCAACCTATCGGACCTTACTTACCGAACAACCCTCGTATAATGGTTGAGGGTCAACAATTTAAATCTTAATTTTTATTGTTTCTCATAGTCGTCACTATTTTGTTTAAGTCACAGTTAACAATATCTAATTACTGTGGGTAGTGTATCCACCTTGATGCAAACACTTGATTTCTTATTTACTGCCTCAAACTAGTTTCAGCAACCTACCGCGATCATCAGAGGGGTTCTTTGCTCTAAACACTTTAGGAAAAAACGTTATTACGTATGTACTGTTTCGTTCCAGATCTTCTTCTTTCGCTGGTGCCTTATCCCGCAGGCCAGCACAGTTAGAATCGGATTTGGCAGAGTAATGTTAAAGGGTGGCCGGATGCCTTCCTGCCGCCACCCCGTACCCCCCCAGGACGGAATTAGTGTTCCCCAGCTGTCTGCGTCTAGTGTAATCCATGGAGTAGTGCAAACGTGTTAAGATGTCTGCGAGTCGTGTAACTGAGTTGGAACGTGGGGACCAGCCCGGTATTCACCTAGTGGTGTGTGGAAAACAGCCTAAAAACCACATCCAGGCTGGCCGGCACACTGGCCGACGGCGGAAATCCGCCTGGCGGATTCAATCCGGGGCCGGCGTGCCTACCAGTGTCCAAGAAGCAGCGCATTAGCGCTCTCGGCTAACCTGGTGGGTTTGATTGGTTCCAGATATTGTGTGAATAATTTTGTAGCACTTCTTTACTTCAAAGTTATTGCATGATTCAACAAACATAGATATCGTGGTCTCACTTTAAAGTAAGAAGGTACTAAAAATTATTCACACAATATCTGGAATTTAACATACACATGTACGGGGGCGTGCTAAAAATTAATGCCTCAGAAATTTTTATTCTGTTCTCAATATAGACTGAGGTGTTACATGTCATGCACATTGATAGATCGACTTTCCCGCTTCGTTGACCAAGTTGCAGCCCTCTGCCTCAAGAGTGCTCGAAATTGTAGCGTGTAACATGGGGGTACGTAACGTGAATAGGTCAGTGCGTGATTAACAACATGCTGTGATCGAGTTTAGAATTCGAAGAGTTCGTCCACAGATGGAGCACCCCCTCCTTCAGCTTGGCAATGCCAGACCACACACAAGCAATGCGACATCTGCAACAATACGACGCCTTGGGTTCACTCTGTCATCGATCATCCTCCATATAGTCCCAACTTGGAATCCTCCGATTTTCATCCGTTTCCAAAACTTACAGAACACCTTCGAGGACTTCAGTTCGACAGTGATGAAGCCGTGCAAGCAGAGGTGAGGCTATGGCTGTGTGTACAAAGTCAAACATTCTACAGTGGTGGTATCAACAAACTGGTCCCTCGTTGGGAGAAATGTCTTTGTCATCAGTGTGACTATGTTGAGAAGAAAATACGTAGACATGAAGAAGAAAGATGCAGGATGTTGATAATGTTTATTTTATTCAAAAATTTTTAAGAGTTTTCACCTTAAAAATTAGGATGCATTCGTTTTCAGCACTCCCTCGTAGTAACGTATCTTCTTAATGTATTTAAACGATGCTCATTTTTGCATGTTTCAGAACAAAGAAACCCATTGATGATGGCGGTACTTTACTGAAACTAGCTTCGGGAAGTAAATAAAAAAAAAGTGTTTGCATCAAGGCAGACCCAAAACCTCATTGTTTTACACAGCCAGTGACCTACAGAACAGTCCGAGTAACATTATCTAATTATGGTAGTCGAAAATATGAACTGGCGAGCAAACAGCTTGCCGCGAAAACAGAGATGATTTTTGTTGTTGTTGTTGTTGTTGTTGTTTTCAGTGCGAAGATTGGTTTAATGCAGCTCCCCATGCTACAGTCGAGTCGGAGTAAGACTATCCCCGACAGATAACACCGTTGTTGCCAGCTTTCAACCGCGAAGCGGTAACGGCTGCAGGCGAAAACAGTAGCCTTTAGTAGAGTTGTGACAGCACTGATGCGTTGCCATATAGACGTTCACAAAATCGTGTTACGTGACAGATTGAGGTGGGTGCGCTAAACCTCCGTGCCCAGCTCACTGCATCTGCCAGGGATTAACTTACGCTGACTCGACTGTTGTCTATCCTGGGTAAAACTCTTCGTGTCTGCATATCCGCTACGCCTCTCATCCACTAGAACCTGCCTGGCATAGTCGAGTCTCGGCCTCCGCCTACAATTTTACCTCCCCCCCCCTCAAACTTCTTTCCATTACCAAATTCGCTATTCCTTGATGACTCTGGATGTGTCCGATCTTGTCTTTTAGTCAAGTTGTGCGACAAAATTTCTTTCCTCCCTAATTCGATTCAGCACCCCTTCAGCAGTTGCCGAACAACCCAACTAATCTTCAGCATACTTCTGTAGCACCATATTTCAAAAACATCTGCTCTTCTCCTCTGAACTGTTTATCGTCTACGTTTCACTTTTGCACAATGCTACACTTCAGACAAATACCCTCAGAAAAAACTTCATAACACTCAAATTCTCATTGTAAGTTAACATGTTTTTCTTTTTGAGAAATACTTGTCTTGCTATTACCAGTCTGCATTTTAATCCTCTATGCTTCGGCTATAGTCAGTCACATTGCTGCTCAATTAGCAAAACAGACCTACTACTTTTAGTATCTCATTTCCTAATCTAATTATCTCAGAGTACCCTGACTTAATTCTATTTTACCGAGGAGGGAGTCGTCTTCATTAAGCCACGCAGTAGAACTGCATGTCCTTGGGAAAAAATGATGGCTGTAGTTTCCCCCCTTGTTTTCAGCTGTTAACATAGCAGTTAACATAGCAATGCCATGTTGAATAGTGCTACGAAGCCGGTTCAGGCAATCACTCAGCCTTTGCACATGCAGCTACTGAAAGGGCGGCTGCTCCTCTTCAGGGACCATGTCGGTGTGGCCTCTCCACTGATTAATACTCCAATGTGATTGCAAGTAGGCTAAGGCTACCTGTGTCGTTGGGACACACGACGACCGCCCGCAGTAAGGTCCATGGGTCGTGTGGGAGGAGATCATTGTAAGTCGTACTGTGTTATGTATTTCGTATAACGTTATACACAATTTGTTTCATATTTTTAAAGGAAAATGTTGTAAGAGAACTTACATTTCAATACAACATTTATGTAGAATTTAGAACCACACTCAAGTACACACGGACAACCTAATAATACACA
Source organism: Schistocerca americana (assembly GCF_021461395.2). Lineage (NCBI taxonomy): Eukaryota > Metazoa > Arthropoda > Insecta > Orthoptera > Acrididae > Schistocerca > Schistocerca americana. Next base: position 750,346,527 of record NC_060130.1, on the reverse strand, counting down.
TTTTCATTGTTCTAAGTATATCAGTTTTTTCTGTCTTTGTTATACAAGACATATGAAAACGATACCGTTCAATCGAAAGGTATTCAAGAGGGAGTCTGGAAAGAGCAGATTCTCCGCTGGTGTCCTACTAAGTAGATGTTTGACACCACACAAACAACACTCTTACAAAGGCCCCAGAGAAATATATATGATCCTACTTTACATCATAGGATCAAAAGCGTTGGTCCGCATATTTCCCATACTCTGTAGTGTCCTTCGGTTATGCTTCTAAGCATGGTTTATCTTCAATTTGTTTCTCCAGCCACCTTCTAGATTCTGTACGAATGTTTCGTTTTTCTCGGTCGGCTGGAGTGGCCGTGCGGTTCTGGCGCTACAGTCTGGAACCGAGCAACCGCTACGGTCGCAGGTTCAAATCCTGCCTCGGGCATGGTTGTGTGTGATGTCCTTAGGTTAGTTAGGTTTAATTAGTTCTAAGTTCTAGGCGACTGATGACCTCAGAAGTTAAGTCGCATGGTACTCAGAGCCATTTGAACCATTTTGTTTCGTTTTTCCTTTGGACGATTTTCATATCAGCAACAAGTGCATGTATTTGTCATCATGTTTTTATTATTGATTTATTTGCAACTTGACTTACTACTTGATATACATTTTCTCCGTTTAACACTGCTTACAGGGTCCATAGATTCGATCACATGTGAGGTGACTGTAAAATGATGTAACGAGAATTTCAAATTCTACTAAGCGACTGAAGATGCAAGCTGCAGCAGTCGTTTAAAGCTTAAGTTAATTGATGGACAAGTAGAGAAAAATCGGTTTCTAATGCAATGAAGAGTTTCACCAAACAACGAAACGCATGTCTAACATGAGAAAAAAGTAGCACTCAAAACTGTGTGCGCCTGGTTGTACAGGGAACATCAGCAAACATCAAAGGAGGGTATTTACACAGGTGGGATACAGTGTAGTTCATAATTAGTCTACGCAAATAGGCACAGCAATGGAAAATTTTATAGGAAATCGTTTAGAAACTTGCAGTGATTTAAAAAAAGATGACCTGCCTGCTGATGGCAATATAGGGACATTCCAAAGTTACCGTGGCTAAAATACTGTATAACTCTAAGCAGTTATTAAGTAGGTATACATGTATTTCATATATCCACCTTGCTGCAAGGTAACTTTTTGTGGGACACCTGAGGAAACATAAAACTTTTCTTCAATCTAAATAAATGTCACCATCTTAGTGTAGGTCATGGACTGTGCGGCTGGTCCTGGTGGAGGTTCGAGTCCTCCCTCGGGCATGGGTATGTGTGTTTGTCCTCAGGATAACTTGGGTTAAGTAGTGTGTAAGCTTAGGGACTGATGGCCTTAGCAGTTAAGTCCCACAAGATTTCACACGCATTTGAACACATCGACCAGGCGAAAATTAGGAAGCATCGTAGGGTTGGTTCAAATGGCTCTGAGCACTATGGGACTCAACTGCTGAGGTCATTAGTCCCCTAGAACTTAGAACTAGTTAAACCTAACTAACCTAAGGACATCACAAACATCCATGCCCGAGGCAGGATTCGAACCTGCGACCGTAGCGGTCTTGCGGTTCCAGACTGCAGCGCCTTTAACCGCACGGCCACTTCGGCCGGCTAAGCATCGTAGGGTTTTAACTCTATATACCGAAGGAGTGTACAAGTCAACAAATGTGAAACCACGGTGAACTCAACCAGAAGTACTGCTTAGCTACACCAGCTCTGCAAAGCGCGCTCAGTGGAACCGATCAAGTTGCACGTCGTCATCCACGACTACGAAGTCTTTTCGTTTGCTCTCCTAGCTGCTCTGAGGACTCCTCACTCCTTTTATATCAATTGACGTAAAAACGGTTTTGTGTGCTTTCATCTACTGAGTCCGCATATTGATTCTTTGTAGAAAGCCGAGTCGGTATTCAAACGTCTGGAGATTAATTTCCGCGTTGTGTCTATTGGTACTACTTTCACGCGCCGGAACACTCTTTTCCCAGAGGCGAAGGAAATGCCCTGAGCTCGGAATAATCGCCAGCAGTTTAGCTAGTATGCGAAAGGATTAATATTAAAAACGGATATTGGCGAAAAAGCTACCAACCATTCCTCCGAGATATTGACCTAAGTCAACGACTCACCTTCAATTACTTCTTCTATGGAGTTCATCCTTTAGAAAAGTAAACTGCTTGGAAGTAATATTTTGCTTTGATTCCATGTAAATCATTCGTTGGATTCATAATTCATGCTACATATTATTGTCTAGCTGGTCCCGAATTTATCCAATAGAAAAACTTTTGTCCTGTGTTACAGTATGCTACGGCTATGCACTTGGAACTTAACGTCTTGTCGATAGCAAAGCCATTACGAAGAGAAGATTTATGCAGCGAGTAGTTAGCATCAAAGACACGGCCGTAGCCTTTTTATCAAACGCTGTTTTATTCTCCTTTTCTTGTTGGCGTTTAATGTAGCATAACCGCCAAGGTCATTACAGATGGGCCCCTTGAGATTATGCGGAGTCTGCCGAAGGAATCGCTCGCGCCCGTATTCGAGGAAACACCCAAGCATTCGCGTGGAGTGATTTAGGGAAAGGACGGAAAATAACTGTTTTCACATTGTGACTCGAATTACCGTCACAAACGTTATGGATTCAGCGCTTAAACTCGATCTAAATGGGGTTCACCGAATATTGGTCTAGTACAAAGTAATGAGTCAACTCTTTCACCACCTGCGAGATTAAATAATCCTGATACCGCTGCCATTTCGCGACTGAATTTCACATGCGTGCTACATTCTTCGAAATGAAAAATTTCTTGAAATAGATCGCGGTACATTTATACAGGAGGAGAGCGCCCATCAAAAACTCATGGTAGCTCATTTCCATATCCAACTACCAAAAATTTGGTGTTTCCTTGATTTCGTGGCCATAAATAATTACAGTAGAATGTTGGTACGGCGTCGTCAAACAAGAACGCATATATTCATTAATCAACCCTGGAGAACACCTAGATTCTCCTCCTTTATCGACGACAGATATTTAAAATTTATGGAATACATTTCACTCATGATGATGCAAAATATGTGTTAGTAAATACGAGTAACGCTTCCAGGTAATTATCCACTGATAACAAAACTGGATAAACACAAAGGTAATGAAAAGTAGCAGAAATGGGAATTATGAGAAACTGAACATCAACACTGGTGATCACGATTTAGACGAAGTTAAGAAATTCTTCTACCTTGAAAGCAAAATAAACCATTACGGATGAAACAAGGACATAAAAAGCAGTGTAGCACAGACAAAGAGGGTATTCCAGGCCAAGAGAAGTCTACTGGTACCACACATGAGCATTAACTTGACAAAAAAATTTCTGAGACTGTACATTTGGAGCACATCATTGTATGATAGCGAATAATGGACAGTAGGAAAATCGGAACAAAAGAACCGAGGCGTTTGAAACGTGGTGCTACAGAATAATGTTGAAAATTAGGTGGAGTGAAAAGATAAGGAATGAAGAGGTTCACCGCAGAATTGACGAAGAAGGAGCGTATGGAAAACACTGACAAGAAGAAGGGACTGGATGGTAGGACCTGTTTCAAGACATCAAGAAATACTTTGCTTGTTACTGGAAGGAATAAAAAGTGTAGGAGAAGACAGAGACTGGAATACATGTAGCAAATAATTGAGGATGTACAAGTGCTACTCCAAAATGAGGAGGCTGGTGGCGCAGGGTTGAGATAAGGAAGTCGGTGGCACAAGAGACGAATTCGTGGCTGGTAGCATGAAACCAGCCAGAAGTGAGGAGTGGCCTCGGTAACTCTGCGCGTAGACCATGGATGGAAGCTTGGAGCTATATCTTAGGGTCTTGGTTAAAAATGGCGCACGGGCGGAATAATGACACTGAAGTGTCGTTGGTTGTTTTTGTACCCGTCTCGAGGGGAAATTTTGCTAAAAATTAAAGTAGAAATGAAAAATTTAGATACCAAATAAAAATTACTGTACAGACAGTGTGGAAGTCTGATTTGAATGTACATTTTACTTGACGCATAAAAAGAAAAGTCAACGTCGGTAAATATCATTACGGCATCAGCGATACATCAGTGAGGTCGGCATCATATACCTAGTAGAAACTATCGAGGGCTTCGATTCCCGTTCGTGTCGGGCATTTTCTCCGCCTGGGGACTGGGTGTTTGTGTTGTCCTCATCATCTCCTCATCATTTCATCATTATTCGAAACGTGGCGAAATTGAAAATGGAAAGACTGGTAACTTACACGGGCGTTGATGTCCACAATGTTGAGCACCCTACAAACCAGCATCAGCATCATCATCATCATCATCATCATCATGAACGTCCGCCCCGATAGCTGAGGGTTAGCGCGACGAATTGTCATCCTACGGGCCCGAGTTCGATTACCGTCTGGGTCGGGGATTTTCTCCACTCAGGAACTGGTTGTTGTGTTGTCTTCATCATCATTTCATCCCCATCCGGCGCGCAGGTCGCCCAATGTGGCGTCGAATGTAATAAGACCTGCACCAAGGCGGCCGGACCTGCCCCGTACGGGACTTCCTAACCAATGACGTCAAACGTTCATTTCCACAAGTTTTCATCATCAACACTATCGAGGGCGATGTGATGTTGAATCATCAACTGAACATTTTGGCTGAACAACTGGGCAGCTATAAGCCAAATACATACAACAAAACAATAAAACTGTAAAGTGTTGCAGGGAACAAGAACGACAGGCTCTGGACCTTCGGAAGTATGAATGTATCACATAAACATTTCCTCTGTGACTGACCGTCGACCTCAGTCTATGAGACGGAAGAGAGTAAGACCAACTTAATATTCCTCAAATGTCTTGCAAATGATCAGTAATTTCGTTATGAGAATGTTGGACATTTACCCATGTTGGTGTAAGGCTAGTGTAATAATTTAAATTGTAACATACGATCCACTGGATGTTGTTTCAGACATATTGCCGAGTGTTGCTAGGTTAGAAATTGCGACACCGATAACTAAATCGCTGTCACAAATATGGAGATTGGGATCTTATCGCAATAGAGGAACAGTTAAACACAAAGTTAAGGGCTGTATCGGATGCCGACATTGACAGCTTAGTGGAGCAACAGAATGCGCCCGCAGGCAGCGAGCTGCGCTACAAAGCCCCACCTGCGCGGCCTTTGATCGCTGACGCGCTTACGTCTGACCTCTGCTTATCTTGGCTGATTCACAGACAATTATGCCAGCCGCGAAATACTCCTCTGATTGACAGGTAGCAGCGAGCGTAGGGACATGCTGCGGGTCGCACCTGTGTTTCCAATACGGAGTTTATCTGTGAGATAAATTGAAGCAGATTAGCCCGGTCATTCCGGTCTGTTAGTATTTTCTAATGATTTCCAAAATCGGATGACATTTACTACAGTTCCGTTCATCATACCAATTCGTAGCTGGCTGTGACGTGGTGGACTCCTCTTATATTTCCTGTTTCTTCGTAACTGTTTCTCAGAGTGATGAGGGAGGTTACATTCAGTTAAATGAAGGTCTGAAGTTCTTGGAAGCTAAATTGAGCCAAGGCGGTCACACGTCCCACTTTATGCTGCCGTAATTTCTTCTTTGGCGAAGTCCACATCTGATGGATATTCGGGCAGCCACAAAATGAAATTTTCTTCTTTCACTATATGCCCATCCTATATTCACGGTGTTACCTTAACGTAAGCTGGGGAAAAGTCGTCCGCGACGTCTGTCTGTATGTGTGTTTATACAGGGACTATCTAAAAGTGTGTTGCAAGGCGTGGTGGTTGGTTGGTAAATAGATATCATGTGAGCATATTGCACTAGTAAAGGTATGCTCGGAAATGCTTCATTTGCGCGCTGGAGTCTGCGAAATGTGGAGGAGGGCGTAGGCAGTTTGGCCCACCCAATCTAGGGAAGGAGTAAAGAAGAGGATTACATTAATGTCAGTAAATACCAGTTTAATTCTCTCACAGTAGAAGCTCAATTGACCGTCGCCGACTTATACATTTTGCGTATCGTCTGACTATGGATTGTAGGAAGAAATCTCGGCTGGATCACTTTTTGCACGCTGTATTTTAACCTAACGTTCACCTGTTAATGATGTGGTTGGTTCAAATGGCACTGAGCACTATGGGACTTAACATCTGAGGTCATCAGTCCCCTAGAACTTAGAACTACTTAAACATAACTAACCTAAGGACATCACACACATCCATGCCCGAGGCAGGATTCGAACCTGCGACCGTAGCAGCAGCGCGGTTCCGGACTTCAGTGACTATAACCGCTCGGCCACAGCGGTCGGCTCCGTAACTGGGATACAGGTAATCTTATGAGGGTGTAGTCGGTATTGTAGACTCCACGTCATCGACAGCTGTTGAATGACTGCTTCATTTTGGGATATTGTATCAATCTTTGCTCCTAATTATCTATTCAGCTTACCAAAAACCCTCTTTTCTCATCGCTTTCTCTGTAGCCTCAACCAGTACTTTGTGCAAGAATTCTCCCCTTGAGCCACCTGTCTTTCTGAGAGAGGAGAAATGGTTTATTCTAGTAAGAGTTAACGCAATGAAATGATAGTTATTATGTAGTATGTTATTTCAGTGTTATTACAGAAGCTCAGTTGTGCATACTGCACATTGATAACTGGTTTAATGTAAAAGGCACTACTATATAGAGATCTATCTAGCACCAATTTCCATATTCTTTACTTTGATTCGTCTATATTATACTTCTTGTGGCTTAGTTACTCCATTTGGACCTCGCAATGACATTTCTTCTCACAGTTACGCATAAAACAGTCTTGTGTTTGAAAATTCAGTCGGTGTTGATTGCAGTTTGAATGAAATCCACTCCCCACACATCCACCTCAGGAAGATTAGGTTTAGAACCTCGCCGACGACGAGTCCATTTAGAGGCAGAGCACAAGACCAGATTGGGGATGGGTAGTGAAGAAAATCGGCCGTGTCCTTTTCAAAGGAACTATTCCAGCGTTTGCCTTAGGCAGTTTTGGAAAACTATGGAAGATGCGAATCTGGGTGTCCGGATGGGTATTTTAGTCCTGTGTCTTACAGTACAGCCTAAGTGGTGTACCCGATCAGTGGGAAAGGTGAGACATAGTGGCTGGTTGGCCCTAAATTTCGTTCGTTGCGTGTTCTCGGCTAGTATATCCGGGATCGGGATTAGATTCTCAGGCTGTCACACAGGTTTAACTGTCTATTAGTAGAAATTGAAAACAAGCAAAGCCCCGCGGTCTGATCCTGATGCGAGAATTGGGACCGACCGACCACCGTGTCATCCTCTGCCAGTGGCGTCATTGCATGCGGTATAGAGGAGCGTGGGGTCAGCACATCGTTCATCCGCCCTTGTCGACTTTCTTGACTTGGAGCCGCAACGTTTTCCTCAAAAAGTTCCTCATTTACCATCACGAGGCTGAGTGTTCTCCGTTCCAATCCTGCCATCTTGGAAAAAATCCCTCTCTCTAGCGGGATTCGAAGCCGGGTCCGCAGCATATTAGCCAAACATGCTGAACACTCAGGTACAGAGACGGACAGTAGAAACTGAGGGGATCAGAAATTCTTACCTCGAGAAAGGCCAGTTATTCTCAGCGGCAATTTTCGATTTACCCAAGACGGAGGACTGGCCGTTCTCGAGAAGACTGCCCTCAAGGAGTGACTGACGTCCTTAACAGTATTAAAGCAGGTCTCCTTCTGCACATCAAGCCCGTTAGCCGAGTGCATTAAATATTAAGTTCTAGATTGCGGAGTTGGGTTGGACCCAGTTCGAATCCATTAAGCGGAAACGGCCAGAGGTCTGGAACATCCGCCAGGCTTCACACACACACACACACAGCAAACTGTGCACGAGCTTTTCCCTTTCACAGATAAATATACAGTCGCAAACACCGGAGAAAGAGATAAAAGCTACTACAAGGTTTGCATGATTCACTGTAAGATAATGCTACATTTCATTCTCCCTTCACGCGTTGTAGCAAGATACACCGAGGTCTTTTCACCTATTTTTATTTCTTTAGTAGTTCTACGATGAGAAGAGGCAGAAGGAAAATGCACGGTGATAGATTTAAAGCGGATCCTGCAGCTCGAAGTAGAAAAACCCCTAGACGTGAGATTTGATAGATTTTGCACGTGTGCGTCGCAGATAAATTAGATAATGACTTAATTGTTGAAGTGGAACATGTAGTGGGATGGTCAGGATTGATTTCGCGAATATTGTAGGATTAAGCAGAAGGCGTGAGTAACAGTCACTGAAACAAATGTGTAGATCAGTTACTGACTACACTGATTGTCGGAATCAGTCATTGGCGAAGGAACTGACAAAGAACTGGGAAAAGGAAACTGTAGAAAACTTCAACAAACCAAAACTTAAGGCCTGTTTTTGTGCTGAGTTTTTACTTAGGCCCGGTATGGAACGACGATGAATAAAGATACCTAAATAATTCATGGTCATCAGATATCAGCTTTCCTTGAAAATACCTTATATTTTTCTTTAAAATATCTGTTGCACCTGATATTGTAGTCATTGCTTATGGATACGCAGTTATATCCTACATACAACTGAAAATAACTTGCACCTAAGATATTATCTGATTTTTCAAAAATACAAATCCATAGGACGGTATTCGCGACTGCGAAGAGAGACTTAAATATTGCTCCACTAAGGCTTCATCGTTCGACATTCAACAAGAAGCATGCCGCTTTTCATTCTCCTGTCAATGGAAAAAGAAAAAGAGGGGGACCACTTAATACAGCTTTGCGCTTCGTATGTATGGCTTATTCCTGCTTGTATCCTCTGTTGCCTAGACGCTACTTACGTAGGAAACAGTTTATTTTGGAAATAACCCGCGTTTTACCGCGTCAGACTCGTAAACAGTGAACTGCCTTAATGGGCAGTTTTCAAGAGGTTCAATTCTACTTGAGTAACTCGGCGTTGCCTAGTAGCGCGACCTTGCGTGCGAGTAGAGAAGTTGGAAAAACACTTGTGGAATTGCGGTAACACAGCCGTAGACTGTTCTGACTTGCACGTCAAGCAGTTCGACTGTGTTCGCACATTAAAAATTTTATGGCTCGTTCGTCGCGTGTACCTGTTGGTCCTAGACTGCGAGTAGTAGCCGGGGATTTATGGGCGCCACTGTACTTGGGAAATGGAATATCCGCTCGCTTTCCTTTTAGTAACGGGACCTTATTGTAAGCAGATTTACAGTTCCTTTCCCGTTTTTGTACGGAGTTCTTACTGCTCGGAGATTTACGACCCCTCTCTTGGCTCCGTAATTATCAGTAAAGAACAGTGCTCCAGATTTCGCTTTGTACAATTTTGTGTCACTGGCAAAGTTGTGACGCGTAAAAAGACGTTTGGCTCTACTACAAACAAAATTTATTGACTTTATTGGGAAGGTCTATTAAAATTAAACGTTTCTCCAAATGAATCACAAAAAGGGACACACAGTCCGAACAGCCCTTGAAGGTCCAATGGCACCGACCGGCCGCCGTGTCATCCTCAGCCCTAAGGCGTCTCCGGATACGGATACGGAGGGGCATGTAGTCAGCACACCGTTCAAAAATGGTTCAAATGGCTCTGAGCACTATGGGACTCAACTGCTGTGGTCACAAGTCCCCTAGAACTTAGAACTACTTAAACTTAACTAACCTAAGGACATCACACACATCCATGCCCGAGGCAGGATTCGAACCTGCGACCGTAGCGGTCGTGCGGTTCCAGACTGTAGCGCCTTTAACCGCTCGGCCACTGCGGCCGGCAGCACACCGTTCTCCCGGCCGTTGTTAGTTTTCGTGACGATGCCGTTATGTTATGTTATGTTATGTTAACCGGGAACCTCGAAACGACGGAGAGGTCCGTCGCCGCCGCAGCCGCAGTGGTCCACAACCCCACGACGACTACCGCAGTCCACTTCACCCCTCCGCCGCCCCACACCGAACCCAGGGTTATTGTGCGATTCGGCCCCCGGTGGGGCCCCCAGGGAACGTCTCACACCAGACGAGTGTAACCCCTATGTATGCGTGGTAGCGTAATGGTGGTGGACGCGTACATGGAGAACTTGTTTGCGCGGCAATCGCCGACATAGTTTAGCTGAGGCGGAATAAGGGGAACCAGCCCGCATTTGCCGAGGCAGATGGAAAACCGCCTAAAAACCATCCACAGACTGGCCGGCTCACCGGACCTCAACACAAATCCGTCGGGCGGATTCGTGCCGGGGACCGCACGGCCAATCGGGCGACGATGCCGTTACTTGTCAGTCAAGTTGCTCCACAATTGTCCTCACAAGAGCTTGTGGACCCCGCTTGCCTACAGCAATAGGCAGATCCGGACGCTTGTCATATCCGTGACTTTCTGTCCCCTATTTCGAGATAATAAACGAGCTGCCATTCTTTGGATTTCTTTGGTGTCCTTCCCCAATCCTATCCGGTAAGGATCCCATATCGTACAGCAGTGCCGGCCACTGTGGACGAGCGGTTCTAGGCGCTTCAGTCCGGAACCGCGCTGCTGCTACGGTCGCAGGTTCGAATCCTACCTCGGGAATGGATGTGTATGATGTCCTTAGGTTAGTAAGGTTTAAGTAGTTCTAAGCCTAGGGGACTAATGACCTCAGATGTTAAGTCCCATAGTGCTTAGATCCATTTGAGCCGCACAGCACTACTCTAGCACAGGACGAAAAAGCGTAGTGTAGACAGTCTGTTTAGTAGACTTGTTGCATCTTCCATGTGTTCTGCCAATAAAACGCTTATTTTCTACCAGACGTGTTCAATAAGTAACGCAACACATTTTGTTTCGCCGCCAATTTCGGTTGAAAAAAAAATCGGAATTTGATGTGGTACATCTTAGAATAATCCCGTATCAGCTCTTATCGTTTCATGAAGTTCCGATTGGTGGTAGCGCTATGCTTAGCGTTCAAAACAACTTCTATAACTAAGGTGTGTTCCAAGTAGAGAACCATAATTGAGCTTCTTTTGGCGGAAAACCAGAGCGTCGCACATATTCATAGGCACTTGCAGAATGTTTAAGGCGGCATGGCAGTGAATAACAGCACAATGAATCGTTGGGCGAGGTGTCTGTCATCATCGCAACAAGGCCGCGCAAACCTGTCCGATCTTCCACGTGCCGGCCCGCCGCACACAGCTGTGATTCCTGCAATTTTGGAACGTGCGGACACTCTCATTCCAGATGATCGACATAGCACCATCACGCAGCTTCACTGCTCACTTGGACGTCTCTGTTGGTAGTACTGACACACTCGTCCACCTGTTGCTGTACTCAAAGATGCGTGCCCGATGGGACACACCCCCCCCCCCCCCCCCAAAACAGAAGACTTTCATCTGTTTGGCCCAGTGAAAGGTGCACTTCGCGGGGCACATGGAAGGTTATCAAACCGTTCAAATGGCTCTAAGCACAATGGGACTTAACAGCTGAGTTCATCAGTTCTCTAAACTTAGAACTACTTAAACCTAACTAACCTAAGGACATCACACACATCTCCATGCCCGAGGCAGGATTCGAACCTGTGGCCGTAGCAGTCACGTGGTTCCGAACTGAAGCGCCTAGAACCGCTCGGCCACTGCGGCTGGCGGGAAGGTTATCGATACAGTAAGACTGACTCCTATGTCGACCAGTAGGGTGGTACCATGCGGTCATACATGCCCTCACAGTAAGGTGGTGTAAGGCCGTCGTAATGAACAGAGATAGTGTTGAAAAATGGAATTTTGAAAACAAATGAGTGTGAAATAATATGGTAAATTCCAATGCTGAATAAACAAACCTGCTTTCAGAAAAAAAGTGTTGCATTACTTATTTAATGCCCCTCGCATGTTATCACTGCAATTTAAGTTATTCGTAACTGCAAGTCCTAGGTATTTAATTGAACTGCCAGCTTTTAGATTTGCGTGATTTGTCATGTAACCGAAATTTAACGGATTTCTTTTACTACTAGTGTGGATGACCTCACAAGTTTTCTTATTCAGACACAATTGCCACTTTTCGCACTATACAGATAACGTGTCTAAGTCATTTCACAATTGATTTTATCTTCTGAATGCTATAATAGACGGTAAATGACTGTATCGTCTGCAAACAAACTAAGAGAACTGCTCAGATTGCCTCCTAAATCGTTTACGTAGGTTGGGAACAGCAGTGGGCCTATAATACTTCATTTGGGAACGCTGGATATCACTTCTGTTTTACTCGATGATATTCCGTCGATTACTGCGCACCGTGACCTTTCTGACAGGAAATCACGAATCCAGTCGCACAACTAAGCGATACTGCATAGCCGGCCGTGGTGGCCGAGCGGTTCTAGGCGCTACAGTCTGGAACCGCGTGACCGCTACCGTCGCAGGTTCGAATCCTGCCTCGGGCATGGATGTGTGTGATGTCCTTTGGTTAGTTAGGTTTAAGTAGTTCTACGTTCTAGGGGACTGATGACCTTAAAAGTTGAGTCCCATAGTGCTCAGAGCCATTTCAACCATTTTTTGATACTGCATAGGCATTCAATGTGATTGCTAAGAGCAGTCGCAAAATATTTTGAAAATTATGTGCTGATACCTAAAACCGAATCAGTCTGACTTACATTGTGCTTGGTTTCCGTACATCATTGTGAGTGATTGCTTATATGAGTCACAGTTGCATCCTTCTCGAATTAAGCTTTTAAACAATGCTGATATTACGCAACGTGGAACCGCAAAGTCGCTTGCGTCGCCTAAACATTAGAAAGCTTGAAATTCTAGATACTGCGTCCCGTTCCTGTAGTAAATATTAAAAACTAGACGATTTTGAAGACTAGTTTATAGTTATGAAAACAAGAGCGAAAACGTACAAGTATATTGTAATATATACGGTATAAAAAAGATCGACAAACTACTGTACATAACAGTTGAGTGTTCATATTGAAACTTTCACTGAGTAGGTAATGTTTGAAACTGGCGGAAAATTTGCCTTAGTTGGCTGAAAGTCCTAAATGGACTGCGAATCGAACCTGAACTTGAGCGCTTTGCCAACTGCGCCGTGCGTTTAGCCGGTCTCGGCAAACGTTTAGTGATTACTCTATTTGTGTGAAAAGATCGGCTAGGGTTTTATTTGCATGTGGGCCACGCTCTTTCTGCTTGTTCCGTCTCCGGTTCCATTAAGCGGCATGTCAGCCAGGCTCGCCTCGGGATTTCCCTCTCTCGGCAGAAAAGCTTCCACTGCCAAGTGCACGCTACCTCTCATTCCTGAGAACTCTATAAGCTCGTTTCTAATGCTTCGTGAAACTAAATATATTGCTTAAAATTATAACGAGAGCAATATCATTTTTCTAACTGAGTATTCAACCTGTAACAACACCAACGCTATACTATTGTACATATAATAATTTTTTCTTCTGATTTTCGATAAATTAGTGTAATCGATGTTCTGATTTCATTTCTTTTTCTTTTCTTTCCATTGTGTCGTGCTTCGGTAGCTCAGTTGGTAGAGCACTTGCCCGCGAAAGGCAAAGGTCCCGAGTTCGAGTCTCGGTCGGGCACACAGTTTTAATCTGCCAGGAAGTTTCATATCAGCGCACACTCCGCTGCAGAGTGAAAATCTCATTCTGGAAACATCCGCCAGGCTGTGGCTAAGCCATGTCTCCGCAATATCCTTTCTTTCAGGAGTGCTAGTTCTGCATGGTTCGCAGGAGAGCTTCTGTAAAGTTTGGAAGGTAGGAGACGAGGTACTGGCAGAAGTAAAGCTGTGAGTACCGGGCCTGAGTCGTGCTTCGGTAGCTCAGTTGGTAGAGCACTTGCCCGCGAAAGGCAAAGGTCCCGAGTTCGAGTCTCGGTCGGGCACACAGTTTTAATCTGCCAGGAAGTTTCATATCAGCGCACACTCCGCTGCAGAGTGAAAATCTCATTCTAGATTTTGAACGATTTCTCATTCTTCATAGTGATTTCACCAAGCCTTTCCACTGCCGAGTTTAATAATAATTTAATGTTTTTATTTAATCGTAAATAAGCATTTTAGCCAATCAGATGTTTTTCCCTTCTTCTATATCTTATCCATTAGATTTTAGCTTCCTACACTGAGCTAATATATGGCTTTGATTCTGTAGCTTGATACTTTTATCACACGGTAATGCATTGAAATGAGTGATTATCATCTAAAACTGTTGAAGTATTATATCGAATAGTTTAATCACCTTAGTATCAGATTATGTACTGTAAACAACTGAATTTTCACAATGTGGCAAAATTGCCTCTTTGTCCGGCATGAACGGGCTCAATGGCCACTTAGTTTTAAACTCAAAAATAAAGGATGAAAAAATGTTATGACAAAGAACTAACTATATTTTTTTGTGAAACATGGTTCTAATCACACTTTTCACAAGCAAAAGTGAAACTGTGTTCCTCAACTCCTGTACAGAGTTCCTGACCCCAGACAGAGCATTAATCCACTGCTCTTGTGGCCTTGAATTTGAAAATTTTTCTTTGTAGCACACACACTTTGTGTCTTATCGTTGTCATCTCCTCTAGAGTTGGTTTTCCTGCTCTTCACACTTTTCTTGTTAGTACTTTTCTTCTCTACAGCAATTTTCCGTTTTGTTTTTACTTTCTTTTTCTTCTGTTTCTTTATTTGCGGTTGCGAAGTCACTCATATAAGTACATGCTGTGAGCATCGCCACGAAGCCCTTTTTCGGCCGCTCCTGCTTACATTTTCCGCCTATACTAAGTGGCCAGATGCTGCAACCGAGATGGCCACTTTGCCCGCATTGACGCCTTTACACAAAAGCTGTATATCCTCTAATACCATGACCGAAATCTCATGTAGGATTATGGAGTCAAGATATGACACTTCCAACAGAGGTTTATTAAAAGGACTTATGTCACATTCCCTCTCCACAGCAAATACACGAACTGACCACTTAGCCGGCCGATGTGGGCGAGCGGTTCTAGGCGCTTCAGTCCGGAACCGCGCTGCTGCTACGGTCGCAGGTTCGAATCCTGCCACGGACATGGATGTGTTTGATGTCCTTAGGTTAGTTAGGTTTAAGCAGTTCTAAGTCTAGGGAACTGATGACCTCAGATGTTAAGTCCCCTAGTGCTTAGAGCAATGTTTTGACCACTTACCTTACATCAGGATAACTAAAATCCACAGAAAATATAACTCCGAAGAGCGGCGCAGCAAACAGGTTAGAGATCTTGAGGTGACTTGTTCCTCCAGGGAGAACGCGTTAAGGCATTTCCCGCGTGATACCACCACCTCGTACCGCCCAGGACCCCAATAGCCACTTTTTACGCCTTGGTCACGTGGCTCTGCTTTCCCCTACGTAATTATGTTCCGTCAATTTTCATGTTAAATTGTTGCTATCTAATGTATTCGAGGAGCAGATGAAAATGAGGAAGTTTTGGGTTTACCGTTCCTTCAGAATTGAGGGTATTATAGGCGGAAAGAGAAAAATAGAAAGCAGACCAGATTTCAAGTTAGTGATCTCACAATAACACCTTACCGTTACATCCCAGTTCCTCGATATACCAGTACGTTGGTCATTAATTTGGAGCGTAGATTCGATTACTATATCTTATTCACATCGATGGAGAAAAGTGTACTTGTAGAATGTTTAGCTACCTCCTGCTTATCACATCGCCATACAGAAAATACACACAGA
Organism: Schistocerca americana; assembly: GCF_021461395.2. Taxonomy (NCBI): domain Eukaryota; kingdom Metazoa; phylum Arthropoda; class Insecta; order Orthoptera; family Acrididae; genus Schistocerca; species Schistocerca americana. Next base: position 750,330,863 of record NC_060130.1, on the reverse strand, counting down.
GGCCAAGTTGTAGCAATACATCGCTAAATACCAAAATGGATCTCTGTGGTAAACTCACAACTTATTCTGAAGTACTGCTGGAATGTTTGGAATTCTCACCATGTCGGTCAAAGGGAGATATCGAAGCAATTCAGATATGTGCTGCTAGATATGTTACCCCTACAGTTTCGGTGAACACGCGAGCATTACGGGGATACTTCGTGAACTCAAATGGGGTTGCTGGAAGGAATAAGACGTCCCTTTAGCGAAGGAAAGGGAATGACCAGCAGTGGTACAAGGTACCTTCCACTATGCACAATATCTACATCTACATCTATACTCTGCAAACCACCATGTGGTGCATGGCAGAGTGTACGTCTCATCTTACCAATTATTATATTAGGGTTTCTTTCTGTTCCATTCACGTATGGAGCGTGGAAAGAATGATTGTTTGAATGCCTCCGCGCGTGCAGTAATTATTCTAATCTTATCCTCATGATCACTGTGTTAGTGATAAGTAGTGGGTTGTAGTATATTCCTAGAGTAATCATTTAAAGTCGGGTCTTGAAACTTTGTGAATAGACTTTCTCGGGATAGTTTACGCCTGTCTCCAAGAGTCTGCCATTTCAGTTCCTTCAGTATCTCTCTTCCTCCATGAACCATGGACCTTGCCGTTGGTGGGGAGGCTTGCGTGCCTCAGCGATACAGAATGCCGTACCGTAGGTGCAACCACAACGGAGGGGTATCTGTTGAGAGGCCAGACAAACGTGTGGTTCCTGAAGCGGGGCAGCAGCCTTTTCAGGGGCAACAGTCGGGATGATTGACTGATCTGGCCTTGTAACACTAACGAAAACGGCCTTGCTGTGCTGGTACTGCGAACGGCTGAAAGCAACGGGAAACTACGGCCGTAATTTTTCCCGAGGGCATGCAGCTTTACTGTATGGTTAAATGATGATGGCGTCCTCTTGGGTAAAATAGTCCGCGGGTAAAATAGTCCCCCATTCGGATCTCCGGGCGGGGACTACTCAGGAGGACGTCGTTATCAGGAGAAAGAAAACTGGCGTTCTACGGATCGGAGCGTGGAATGTCAGATCCCTTAATCGGGCAGGTAGGTTAGAAAACTTAAAAAGGGAAATGTATAGGTTAAAGTTAGATATAGTGGGAATTAGTGAAGTTCGGTGGCAGGAGGAACAAGACTTTTGGTCAGGCGAATACAGGGTTATAAATACAAAATCAAAACGGGGGAACGCAGGAGTAGGTTTAATAATCAATAAAAAATAGGAGTGCGGGTAAGCTACTATGAACAGCATAGTGAACGCATTATTGTGGCCAAGATAGACACGAAGCCCACGCCTACCACGGTAGTACAAGTTTATATGCCAACTAGCTCTGCAGATGACGAAGAAATTGAAGAAATGTATGATGAAGTAAAAGAAATTATTCAGATAGTGAAGGGAGACGAAAATTTAATAGTCATGGGTGACTGGAATTCTGTAGTAGGAAAAGGAAGAGAAGGAAACGTAGTAGGTGAATATGGATTGGGGGGAAGAAATGAAAGAGGAAGCCGTCTGGTAGAACTTTGCACAGAGCACAACTTAATGATAGCTAACACTTGGTTCAAGAATCATAAAAGAGGGTTGTATACATGGAAGAAGCATGGAGATACTGACAGGTTTCAGGTAGATTATATAATGGTAAGACAGAGATTTAGGAACCAGGTTTTAAATTGTAAGACATTTCCAGGGGCAGATGTGGAGTCTGACCACAATCTATTGGTTATGAACTGTAGATTAAAACTGAAGAAACTGCAAAAAGGTGGGAATTTAAGGAGATGAGACCTGGATAAACTGAAAGAACCAGAGGTTGTACAGAGTTTCCAGGAGAGCATAAGGGAACAATTGACAGGAATGGGGGAAAGAAATACAGTAGAAGAAGAATGGGTAGCTTTGGGGGATGAAGTAGTGAAGGCAGCAGAGTATCAAGTAGGTAAAAAGACGAGGGCTAGTAGAAATTCTTGGGTAACAGAAGAAATATTGAACTTAATTGATCAAAGGAGAAAATATAAAAATGCAGTAAATGAAGCAGGCAAAAAGGAATAAAATCGTCTCAAAAATGAGATCGACAGGAAGTGCAAAATGGCTAAGCAGGGATGGCTAGAGGACAAATGTAAGGATGTAGAGGCTTATCTCACCAGGGGTAAGATAGATACTGCCTACAGGAAAATTAAAGAGACCTTTGGAGAAAAGCGAACCACTTGTATGAATATCAAGAGCTCAGATGGAAACCCAGGTCTAAGCAAAGAAGGGAAAGCAGAAAGGATGAAGGAGTATACAGAGGGTCTATACAAGGGCGATGTACTTGAGGACAATATTATGAAATGGAAGAGGATGTAGATGAAGATGAAATGGGAGATACGATACTGCGTGAAGAGTTTGACAGAGCACTGAGAGACCTGAGTCGAAACAAGGCCCCGGGAGAAGACAACATTCCATTAGAACTACTGACAGCCTCGGGAAAGCCAGTCCTGACAAAACTCTACCATCTGGTGAGCAAGATGTATGAGACAGGCGAAATACCCTCAGACTTCAAGAAGAATATAATAATTCCAATCCCAAAGAAAGCAGGTGTTGACAGATATGAAAATTACCGAACTATCAGTTTAATAAGTCACGGCTGCAAAATACTAACACGAATTCTTTACAGACGAATGGAAAAACTAGTAGAAGCCGACCTTGGGGAAGATCAGTTTGGATTCCGTACAAATATTGGAACACGTGAGGCAATATTGACCCTACGACTTATCTTAGAAGCTAGATTAAGGAAAGGCAAACCTACGTTTCTAGCATTTGTAGACTGAGAGAAAGCTTTTGACAATGTTGACTGGAATACTCTCTTTCAAATTCTGAAGGTGGAAGGGGTAGAATACAGGGAGCGGAAGGCTATTTACAACTTGTACAGAAACCAGATGGCAGTTATAAGAGTTGAGGGCATGAAAGGGAAGCAGTGGTTGGGAAGGGAGTGAGACAGGGTTGTAGCCTCTCCCCAATGTTATTCGATCTGTATATTGAGCAATCAGTGAAGGAAACAAAAGAAAAATTCGGAGTAGGTATTAGAATCGATGGAGAAGAAATAAAAACTTTGAGGTTTCCCAATGACATTGTAATTCCGTCAGAGCCAGCAAAGGACTTGGAAGAGCAGTTGAACGGAATGGACAGTGTCTTGTAAGGAGGATATAAGATGAACATCAACAAAAGCAAAACGAGGATAATGGAATGTAGTCGAATTAAGTCGGGTGATGCTGAGGGAATTTGATTAGGAAATGAGACACTTAAAGTAGTAAAGGAGATTTTCTATTTGGGGAGAAAAATAACAGATGGTGGAAGTAGAGAGGATATAAAATGTAGACTGGCAATGGCAAGGAAAGCGTTTCTGAAGAAGAGAAATTTGTTAACATCAAGTATAGATTTGAAAGTCAGGAAGTCGTTTCTGAAAGTATTTGTATGGAGTGTAGCCATGTATGGAAGTGAAACATGGACGATAAATAGCTTGGACAAGAAGAGAATAGAAGCTTTTGAAATGTGGTGCTTCAGAAGAATGCTGAAGATTAGATGGGTAGATCACATAACTAATGAGGAGGTATTGAATAGGATTGGGGAGAAGGGAAATTTGTGGCACAACTTGACTAGCAGAAGGGATCAGTTGGTAGGACATGTTCTGAGGCATCAAGGGATCACCAATTTAGTATTGGAGGGCAGCGTGGAGGGTAAAAATCGTAGAGGGAGACCAAGAGAATAGACTAAGCAGATTCAGAAGGATGTAGGTTGCAGTAGTTACTGGGAGATGAAACAGCTCGCGCAGGATAGAGTAGCATGGAGAGCTGCATCAAACCAGTCTCAGGACTGAAGACCACAACAACAACAACTGTATCTCTGTGACACTTTCCCACGGATTAAACAAACCTGTGACCATTCTTGTGTTGTCCTCCTCTGTATACGTTCAATATCCCCTGTTAGTCCTATCTAGTACGGGCCCCACACACTTGAGCAATATTCTAGGATGGGTCGTACGAGTGTGGTGGCTTGCAGAGTATCTATGCAGATACATAGTCAGAAAATGACTAAATAGATTTACTGATTCTGTAAAAAGTTGAAAACGTCTCTCTAGCAAATCGGTAATGTTCCATCACCATTGCTGGCCAGAATGGTCGAGCGGTTCTAGGCGCTACAGCTTGGAAACGCGCGACCGCTACGGTCGCAGGTTCGAATCCTGCTTCGGGCATGGATATGTGTGATGTCCTTAGGATAGTTAGGTTTAAGTAGTTCTAAGTTCTAGGGGACTGATGACCTCAGATGTTACGTCCCATAGTGCTCAGAGCCATTTGAACCATTTCCCATCACCATTCTCAACAAAGGACTTCCGTTTGCGTCTCTGTATGTCCCTATTGGCGAGACTGTTCAGCATGGGGGACGTAAACTTGATCTCGTTGACTAAGTAACTATTAGCTATATGTTATAGGACAAATGAGAGCTGCAGCATCCGGTTGTGTGAAGATTTTATGAGGTAACAAAAGGCTGTGCGCCATATGGCTCTCTTAGCTATGCCTGCTGCTTTGAAGAATGTCTGAAGTGCGACTTCTACTGGATCACCAAATCAGCACAGCTAATTTTGCCGATAGTCTTCTTTCACATACAGACAACTGGGGTCTCTTCCTGTTCTTCCTGACAGTGCTACGGAAGAGAACCAAACGTATATTTTGGCAACTGCTTGCCGTCTGGCGTCAGCGAATAGTTAGTGAAGGAGCATTTTCTGTATGAAAATCATAAGGTACTTTTTCCAAGCGAGTGACATTTTGACGAGACCACAAAATTATGAATGGATCAGCTCAGAATCGTTATGAGACCTCGTCTTCTGAGTCAGATGGCGCTTCGGTTAAGGCGGTGCCAGTATCGGAGAGGAGTTGTGTTCGAATCTCGTCTGTCCATTCTGATAATTTCTCTAATTCATTTGCTTTCTTCATAAAAGCTGCAGTCAATTTATTCCTTTGTTCTTAACCAACTGAATGAGTCTTTTTGTAGCTGATGACTAATCATCGACGTATAAACAGTACCTACTTCAGCATCAGACCAGTCGATACCTGTCTACAATGCAGCTCCCCACATATAATGAACTTTGGCGTCTAGGAGTTTATCTTCACCAAACCATGAGCATTTCATCGAGATTAAAGCATAAACTAAACTAATTACTAAATTCTTATAGGAGCTACGATAAGCAATCATTTGTATAAATTGGCTGAAAACACAGAAAAATGTGTGGAAGATTTCTGCTCACAAATTATTACACCCTTTTACCAACTAGGAAGACAGTTTTGTTGAACAATAAATAGGAATATATATTAAAGCTTAAAATACATTTCCGGGCGTGCTCACGCGCATATAGGTACGTTTTTATTAAAAAAGGAATATCTGATAAAGAAAGATAAAATCATATAGGTTGCTAGGCCGCGTCATGATCCCCTTCAATTTTTCATATATAATCGACGTTTCTACCCGTGGGATGCACGACAGTAATATTTTGATAAGCAATCCCTTTTTCTTGCTCTGCCTGTTTCGCTATCTAGCCAATGACGATGGACCACCAGTAGTAGCCGGAAAAATTTAATCCAGTAGACCCACTTCTTCAGAATAAGGCCGGGAAGATCCTTTTATAAGTGAACACCGCAAAGCTCTGTGGAACACCACACTATCCCTGCAGAGGTACTGATATGTCGATTGTGTGAGAACAAATTGAAGAGGAACGTGCCGGGGACTAACATCCTAGAAGAGTTTATCTTTGATAATAACGGCCACGAAATCTGAAACCTTTGCATTTAAATGTTTGTTTCAATTACGTATACCACCAGCAAAACACTGGCGGGAGAGGTCTAAGAATGGTAAACATAAATCGGGAATTGTCACGAGGAGCGCTAAAGTGCACAGTGACTGAGTGAATTGGAGAAAGCAACTCTTTTTTCCAGGCAATAAATCGAGAAACGCTGGAGAAAGTAGTCTGCAGGGCTGGGAGCTGTGGCAGCTGCAGGAAATCGTTATAAGTTGGACGCGCCGCGAGATGACTCAGAGCTGGAATCCCGCACCGATCGAGGGTCGCGTACTTATGTCGCTTGCTGTCGCAGCTCTTTCTCTGTCCCACGAGCTGGTCAAAGATTTACTGCAATGCTGTCCCCCAAAGGTATTCCAGTAACTTGGTCAAAATACTGAAGCTGCCATAATGTAGTACACTTCCCCATCGTCATTTGCTATCCGCGTTGCTGTTGCTTCGTTTTGTTTTTCTCTTGCGAGTTTGTACACTTTCCCGAGTTCGGCTCGTCTGGTCTAGTTATTCTTCGTTTCCTACTCCCTACCGGGCTTGCCAAGCCCTGTCGTAGACCAGCATCCGGAACTGACTCTTCACATGCTGTGGATGGGTGAGATTGTGTGTGCTAGGTCTGTATCCTCTACTGTTCGACTTGTTTTCATAGTTTACGATCGTGATTCAGCAAACTTTGGTATGCAATCAGATATATTGTTTCCAGCGGTGTCAGGAAATTAAATCCTTGTGCATGTGGGTCCTCAGCCATTGAAAATGAAATGGCTCTAAGCACTATGGGAATTAACATCTGAGGTCATCAGTCCCCTGGACTTAGAACTACTTAAACATAACCTAAGAACATCACACACAACCATGCCCGAGGCAGGATTCGAACCAGCGACCGTAGCAGCAGCGCGGTTCCGGACTGAAGCGCCTAGAAAGAAAATAGACTTGTTTTATTATTTGCTAAATTATTTTGCATACTGACAGGTTCTCGACCCTTTCGAATCATGGGTACTTCCACTGTCTAAAACGAGAGACAAGAATTCGCTCCGTGATTAGCGCTCTCGTGATGCGAATACCGGTCGGATAACGGCAACATACATTTGCACACGACAGGAAGCTTATTGGTTCGAGTACAGCACGCAGTATTTATGTTAGAAGTCATTTATGTTAGAAGTCATTGGCTTTCATGACCATGATCATAAACGTAACCTACATTAAGTCTGTGTTCTTTGCACTACGAGTCTCTTGCGTCCTCCACCACGCTTCCTGCGACAATGTGAAATCTTAATTCCAATGATTACGTAATTTGCGGCCAAAGACCCAAGACGACCGTCACTTCTCATTGTAGGATGATACACATTTACACATAACACAAATAGGTACACTAACATACAGACCACAGACCGCTCTGCGTTACTTTTCTGCAGCGCTATTAGAAGTCAGACGGGGATAATGCTCAGTTGAGCTTCTACTGCCCTAATTCTGCCCTAATACCACATAACTTCTGTCCACTGCCAAATTGGTCTAGAGTCTTTTAAGGACAGTTTTACTGCCGCGAGAGGCGACTAGCATCTCTCATCAGTCGTCAGCTCCTTAACCTGGGCTTGGCAGAACTCGTACCAAACAGTGATGGCAAAGCTGCGATAAGCACCATGTCGCATCACACGGGGGATCACGGTAGCTACATTAAGAAGTGCTACGAATACGGCGAGCTTTGTACCCTGACAATGCGTGGGGCGGAAACGAGTTTGCAGATAAGCATTCGAAGAAATGAAGTCGAAAACCTATCGAATGTAGAACCCCGGCTTGTCACTGTTCCACTAGCTACGACTATAATCGAAGTAGAGGGTGCGAACGATGTCCAGGGAACTCCGTGGTTCCGTTAGTACAGAATAATACGATTCTTTGTCTCACTATTTGTACGAAAGTAGAGCTAAGCTTTGTATGGGGAAAAATCAGAGATTCTACTCTGTTCTTCTAATGAAAGTATATTAACGGTAGCTGTGCGGTCAGCGCGGCAGATTGCTAACCCAACGGCCCCGGTTTCGATTCCCAGCCACGGCGGAGGTTTTCTCCGCTCGGGAACTGGATGTTGCGTTGTCCTTTCGTTCGTATCGTCATAATTGACTTTTCTCTATTGAGATGGTGGTATAGACACTTACCGAATACCAATAAATTTAAAAAACTACCTTCAGCATATTTTGGCGTTGAAATGTCGCTAGCGTGGTATCACCACAACTGGATAAGAGAACGCTATTGTTCCGCTCTCGCAGCTGTCATTATTGACAGTTTCATATAAGAGTTTCATTGTTTATTTATTCAGTTACATTCTTAATGATTCAGGATCGCAATCAGCAGGGCTTTTGAATGGTGTTTTAGCGAGAGAAACTTTCTATGATGCCATCACGACGAGCCACAATGAGCCAGTTCCATATAGCTTCCGAATACATTTCATTAATCGTCGTTTTGTTAGCCTTATCCCAGCAAAGGGCGAATTCATTACCGATAATGAAACATCACTTTTGTCCCTACTGAAAATCTGAAATTTATGATCCCTACTACTAAATGAGATTAACGAATGAATCGAATACTTTATCGTTAACTACAAGCCTCGAGTAATTAAAGTCGCATTTGAAATGCCACGAGATAAATCGTGTCGCCAAAGTCTTATCCTTCTCTTTTTGTAAGGCGGCTTGTGCTGAGCTTTTTGATAACGAGGAAACCAAAGAAACAAGGCAGGGGCTAAATATGGCAGCTCGCAGCTTCTGTAACAACTGCTGTGCCTGCAGACCACGCCGAATCGAGTTTTGTGTACCGTTAAAATGACTGATTATTTACATCAAATGGAAAATGGAGCTAATGTTTTTGATTACACGCATCGAAATAAGATTATATATGCGAAGAATTGATTTACAGTGCGCTTGCTGAATTGTGGACCGTTCCTCGGAATCCAATACAGAACAGCATATTTGCTGGCGGCTGTCCACTCAGGCATAAAACCGCGTTCGCGTACGCCTACGGAACTAAGCGAAAATGAAAATTGTAGATTTCGGATGGCGCTGCAGAATAAGATTGCAATCGACATTTGACTATTAATAGACTCTCGGCAGTGGAAGTAACTCTAAATTCAGATGAAAACAATTAACTGCACTTACAGCTAGGATCTTTATACATAAATTATATACCAAGTGTTGCCCGCAGTTAATATGATACATCGATGACAGGAAATACGAAAGATTAATAAATAATTATTCCTAAAGCGTGTGGATATAAATCAGTGATTTGTCAGTCACTCACAGAACAACACTGTGTCATTATTAGTGAACAGGCATTTATCAACATCTGTGACTTGTAGCACATTTTCATTGATGTAGTGTAGGAAGAGAAGCATGTAATGGAGTTTGAAATGATGATAATACAAATATCACTGACCTCTGCATCCACTTGTTCTTTGTTTGTACTTTACCTCATATCCTCATTCTTTGCCTCACATCTTCGTGCGCTGTGTAATTCACAGCTACCTGCAGAGTGGACTTGGTTTTGGTTCCCTTCGGCCGCCTTCTTGTTCGAGGGAGTTAGTGTGTTCACAGGAGTCTACTTTCCTTAAGACACATTTTAAAAATTGATAACCAATGGTTATAATGAGCGATTGGCAATTCTGAGTGAACTGTAGTGGATTAAATCCCGAACTAATCCGTAGGGCCTCACGAAGCGATGTCCAATCAGAACATGTCCCCCCCCCCCCCTCTCTCTCTCTTTCTCTCTCTCTCTCTCTCTCTCTCTCTCTCTCTAATGGGCCGATAAGCTCATGTCTTCCTTTCATCGAGAGGAACCACGGGTAACAAAGTCGTAATGTTGTAACTGGGATTTTATGCTTTCCTCTCCTGACCACAGCGAAAATGTCGTTGAATGGTTAGTTCGGGAGCTTTGAGCTATGCATTTCGGAGGACTACCTGTGAACCTCTCCATTTTTCAAGATACATGTGATTATTGACGTCTCTGGAAATTGGTTGTTATCAGTAAGGAACTTAGACAGCCTATTAATTACACTAAGTAACTGCTGTGAAAATAATGGGCTTCGAATTCAACATATTAGTGAGGTCCTAGCAGATATGCATAGCTCTCGAAAGTAACTTCTTGATATACTTTTCTTCCACTAAATGCTCATAACAATAAGTTATTTAAAAAAATGCAACTCGCGAAACTCCCGTATGTAGTTCGTCAAACGACTGTAACGCCGGGCAGCTGAAGCACTTAGTCTCAGCTCATTAAAATTCAGGGAAACCACATCATAAAATCTAAGTGTCAGGATGTGTGCTGCTGTGTGACGGATCCCACATGACACATTTATACGACACAGCTCCTACCTAAGTTGCAGGCTGGCGGAAAACTATCTTCTATGCTAAGTCTAGAACATAATTTCTAGTATAGTCCCAGTCACCTTTCTATACTTGAGAATGGCACACGTTCCATGGATTTAAATTTAAAAAAAAAAAAAAAGAATGGTTTGCTGACAGCTGACACGTACGTAAACATACGGTCTGATCACCTGCATCAATTCAAGTCCGTTGTGTGTTCCAACGGACTTGGGCAATTCCAGCAGGACAATGCGACACCCTACACGTCCAGAACTGCTATCAAGTGGCTCCAGGAACACTGTTCTGAGTTTAAACACTTCCGCTGGCCACCAACCTCCCCAGACATGAACATCCTCCTCGCAGTCTTACGGATTTACGGACAGCCCTGCAGGATTCATGGTATCAATTCCCTCCAGCACTACTTCAGACATTAGTCGAGTCCATGCCACACCATGTTGCGGTACTTTTTCGTACTCGCGGGGGCCCTACACAATATTAGGCAGATGTGCCAGTCTCTTTGGCACTTCAGTGTATAATAAGCATAGATATTCTTCTACACTGTGCAAAAAGAGGCACATCACTTTTCGAAATTTTCTCCCACTGTGATGTATAAGTTTTAGATTTGGCTCAAACGTGCATACAGTCTTCCGCTTTAATGAGGCAAAAGCTTGGCGTACTCCGGCGTCATCCTCGGTCTCGTCGATGTTTCAAACATCAAGGTGTCGACACATGCGAAAAATACGCCAGAGCTCCGAAGTACATCTGGGGTGTAAGGTGAGATAATGATGTCACACTGGCACCAAATTTCACCACAGTTCTACCCAACGCCATCGTGGACATGATACAGTGGGAAGGTCGCCTCCGCGATGGAGGTCAGAACCGCGATACCCACCACAAGAATAACTCGGTTTTCTTATGGGTGGCCGAGGAAAATGTTTCAGACGCGCCGTCGCCTAGAATCTACACGGAAAGGCCTCGGGAGTTTGCATAAAGGACATCAGTGAAACGACCACTTCTGGTGGGCGTTGATTCCCACACATGTCGTTGTCGGAAACGACAGCTTGCAGTCCGGTGAGCAATAGGTCGACGTTCTTGACAACGTTCGACGCTGCTACTCCCTCCCTCCCATCCCCCACTGGCTCGATCGATTCAACCCTACTTACAGGACATCGTGGGGAAGCAACGTCAATGAACGTGATCCGTCTCCTCTGGAGTGTACCCCCAATTTTTGCTCTGGTATGCTGGGAATAAATACTGGGACCGTTCAAAACCATTCGAAGATATTCGAACGTGGTTCAAAGTAGAGAAGGATGTTTATGGTTTTCAAGCCTTCCTGTTTCGCGCCCGCCTTCGAAACTTTTTATGTGGGTTTTTGCCGTCAGGGGTTAGAGCAGCCGCGGGGCAGCACTCAGCTGGATGGGTTTCGAAGTCTCTGACAGATACATCTTTAACGTGCTCAGTAAAGGTGTGTAGGTGACACTGAGGATGTTGCCCAACTGGTTCATCTGAGAGAGACCGTTTGCCGTTTTATTCACTCACGTATCAATCTAACACCCCTCCGTAATCTCGCAACAGGAGAGCGTGAAAGACTAGGGCTGAAAATGCATAAGCACTTTTTACTGCTTCAGATCACGTCTAATGGTTTTGAACCGTCCTTAATGCTTCCACCCTGTATAACATAGCAAACATTGCGGTCGCACTACAATCCAAACGGGTCAGATCACTTTCAGTGGCGTTGCAGCCCACGATGTCCTTAGAGTTGAATCGTCCGGGCGTGTCGACAGTGTCGAACTTGGTCAAGAACGTCGCCCTGATGCCCATCACACTGCGAACTGTCATTTTCGACTGCGAAATGTGTGGAAATCTACGCCCCAACGGAAGGGGTGGTTTCATTGACGCCCTTTACGCCACCTCCTAAGCCCTTTTCTTGTGGATTCTGAGCGGCTTTATGTCTGAAACGTTTTCCTCCGCCACCCATAAGAAGAACGCGCTATTTCGACAGTGAGGGTCTCCGTTCTGACCTCCATCTCAGGGGCATCAAAAGAAGGGGTGAAATGTCGGTAAGAGGAGTGTGGCAACCTTCTCATCGTTTGAAACATTCACGATGACGTTGGTCTGAATTGTGGTACATTGTGACATCACTGATCCACCTTACGCCTTACGCGAACTTATGAGCTGTGGCCTTTTTTTTCACATATGTCGACACCTTGCTGTTTAAAGAGCCGACGAGACCGAGGATGACGTCGAAGGGCAGTACGCCTTTGCTCCATTGCAGAGGAAGATTGTAGTCACCTTTGAGCCAAACGTAAAATTCATGCGTCGCAATGGAAGACAATCACGGGGTTTCGAAAAAGTGATACTTCTTTGGCGCAGTGTATAAGGAGTAAACAGCTAATATCTACTGCTGAAAACTAGTTTGAATCGAAGCACCGAAGTACAATAAATTTCTACTCTTGTTCAGCCTCTAATGAAGTAAAGAAAAAACAACTACAGATAGACTGCAGAAAGCGGCGTAATAACCAAAAGGTATCAGCCATTAGTGCAATCTATTGCTTATGGTATCTACTTCAGTCTTATTTTACTACACTCTTTGCAAAGGGAGGCCTAATATAGCTTGCATTCAGTAAGTAAACTCGTCCCCGCAGCAGAGGAGGTTGGTGTGTTGACGATAAACTTAAAGACACCCGGTTCAAATTGTAGCATTGGTATAAATTTTTATCATCAGAACTTGACTTACGCGTAGGAAGATGAGTGATGACGAACAAGTCCTCATCATTGAACAATGTGTTGACGATCTGGATTCAATTTCCATCCCCTTCGGTGTTTTGTTGTGGAGTAAAGGCATACGAAACTCGCTATGGCTATCTGTATGTCGGATGAGGACGTTAATTCCCTGCAATCCCCTTGATGCTGTTCGATAGGTGTAGATGTGTAGATTGTGTGCTGGCTTTCCACTTCCTCTAGTTTCGGCCCCCCCCCCCCCCCCCACACACACACACGTACACCCGCGCTCGCTACAGTTACACGCATGACGGAAGTCGATGTAAGGCAATGCAAACAGCCTATGGCAGGACCTTGTCATAAGCGGTGTCTGAGGTACTACAAGTCTCATTACCTTCAAATTAGGGGCCTATATGAACCGACTAGACTATATTTGGAAATAATCTGGTAACTCTGTTAAAACGTCTTCCTCAGTCTGTGCATGAACTCCAGTATTTTTGAAAATATTCCAGAACCGTTACTGAGCAATAAGTTTGAGTGTGTTGAAAGATATTTTTTACGACCGGCAACAATGAAACACATGAAATTAAAATCGGCAGAGCACTTGCCTGCGAAGTGCGAATGTTCGGGGTTCGCGTGTCGGTACGGCGCACAGTTTCAGTCGAACAGGAAGTTTCATATCAGCGCACACTGCACTGCAGAGTGAAAATCTGATTCTGTGAAACATGAAACGTAGCTTCAACTTGGGACCACACACTGTTGGCACATACCTAGCAACGTGATACAGTATGCGTTTGTGTTTATTAACTCACAGAATGGATCTTGAGCAGTGCAAAAGCGACTTCGTTTAAAGATGACAAAGAGAATATATATTACAATCACAGTAGACATGAAACGTTTGTCAGGAAGGAAACCAGATCGGCATACATCGATTGATGGAGCGCTGGGGTCTCGTTTTTAAGTCGTCTTAGGAACCGCTACATCTAGCCACCTACAAATTCTTAACCTCTCCATCGAATTTTTATTCGTTCTTCATTCACCAAATGCAGTGAGGCCACCCGAGATATCCTTATAAACGACCAGCATCATGTGATTTCGCTATTTACTCGCGTTTTGTCAGTATTCGTGGTTGAAACAAGTTAAGCTGGTAACTCAACTGTTCTGTCTGTTTCCTCCTCGTAGCTTGCATAAGCTTTTACTAACCGTGAATCAGTTCCATTTGACACATTATTTTTTGCTTCTCTCCTAAAGATACGTCGCTGTTCTTGCCTGTGAATTTATCCTCTCATACAGCCCTAAATCCTATCGGTGCCCGCCCGGTTGGCCGTGCGGTCTAACGCACGGCTTTCCGGAAGGAGCGCGTGGTCCCCGGCACGAATCCGCCCGGCGGATTTGTGTCGAGGTCCGGTGAACCGGCCAGTCTGTGGATGGTTTTTAGGCGGTTTTCCATCTTCCTCGACGAATGCGGGCTGGTTCCCCTTATTTCGCCTCAGTTACACTATGTTGGCGATTGCTGCGCTACAAGTTCTCCACGTACGCGTACACCACCATTACTCTACCACGCAAACATAGGGATTACACTCGTCTGGTGTGAGACGTTCCCCAGGGGGGGTCCACCGGGGGCCAAACCACACAGTAACCCTGGGTTCGGTGTGGGGCGGCGGAGGGGTGAAGTGGACTGCGGTTAGTCGTCGTGGGGTTGTGGACAACTGCAGCTGCGGCGGGGACGGACCCTTTCCGTCGTTTCTAGGTCCCCGGTTAACATACAATGCAATACAAAGTCCTATCGGTTGACATTTTTCATTCAACTGTAACTGGCAATATACCTTTGGCACATTTAACAGCGGCGATGCGTCGTGACATGAAAGCAATGAGCCCTTGGTGGGTCCCTAGAGGGAGTTGGCACCGCATCTGCACAGACAAGTCACCTAATTCCCATAAATTCCGCGGAGGGGGGCGATGAGCTCTGATACCACGTTCAGTCACATCCAAGATGTGTTCGTTCGGGTTCAGATCTGGTAAGTTGGGATGCGAGCACATCAATTGGAACTTGCTAATGCATCACAATCCTGGCCTTGTGACATGGCGCATTATCTTCTTGAAAAATGCCACTGGCATATTGGAACATGGTAGTCTTGAACGAGTCTATGTGGTCTGTAATCAGTGTACTATACTTCTTGGTCCTCATGGTGCTTTGCACGAGCTCCACTGGACCTATGGATGCCCACGTGACTGTTGCCCAGAGCGTAATGGACCCACCGCCAGCTTAATTCTGTACTGCAGTACAGGTGTCAAGGAGCTGTTCCCCTAAGAAGACGACGGATTCGCTCCCTCCCATCGGCATGATGAAGAAGACATATGAATTCATCAGATCATGCAAGGCTCTGCCACTGCGCCAACGTCCTGTGCCGATGATCACGTGCCCATTTCTATCGTAGTTGCCGAAGTCTTGGTGTTAACATTGGCCAATGCATAGGTCGTCGGCTACGGAGGCCCATTGTTAGGAGTGTTCGGTTGCTGTGTGTTTAGACACACTTGTACTCTGCCCAGCATTGAAGTTTGATGTTAGTTCCGCTACAGTTCACCGCCTGTCCTGTTTTACCAGTCTACCCAGCCTATGACGTTCGACACCTGTAATGTCGGTTGGTCGCCCAACCCCACGATGTCTGGTTTCGCCACGTGTTGAAGACACTCACCATAGAACTCCTCGAACACCCGAAAAGTCGTGCAGTTTCCGAAATGTTCGTCCCGAGCCTCTGGGCCATCTTAATGTGCCCTCGGTCAAACTCAGATAGATCACGCGTCTTTCCCATTCTACACACGGACAGCACACTCATTGATACTTTATGCACCATGCGTGTGTCTGAGTAGCGGTCATTCCTCGCCAGGTGACGCTGCTATCGCCTGGACGGGTTTATATCGATAGTAGGTCGGTGGTTATGATGTTCTGGCTGATCAGTGTAAAAGTCAAGCTAACATGACTAAAGCTGATCTGAGAAATTCATAGTTTTCTTCCATTTTTCAGAAACTTCATGTTACCACTTCAGTGCGCTCACTCCTTGTTTATGCCGAATGAGTTAGGATGTTTATAACCATTACTTATGGAAATTTAGATGAAAATATTGTGGAAAATGGCAGCAGTAGGATCTGTTATTGGCATCCTTTTATTTTGCATCTGTGTCGCTAGAAGCCGAAGTGCCACTGCTGGTTTGCTTGAAAAGGTTTTAACCCCATATACTTAGCAAAAATAATAACATTTGGTAGGAAATTCGATCAAACTCTTTTTCGAACTATATTCGCAACATGCACGTTCACGACAGTTCATACGAAGGGTGCTCTTCGCACGTCGTCTCGTCGCATAACGTCGCCTTCTCTGCTAGATGCAGGGCGGAGAAATGAGTCGTTAATCATTTTACTTCCGAAACGACGATGGGCCGGCGTAAAGATACGTTGAACGCTCTACGCGAGTCGAGGCGTTAAAGGCTGCAGGGAAAAAGGGAAACGGAAGACACTGTATATCGATGGAGGATGTAGCTGAAAGTCTTCATCCATGAATAATGGCTATCACGACAGCAGACGCAGAAGATGGGAACTACCAAAACACGGACCTCTAGTATAGCGTCTGGTGTAAATGAAGCCAGAGGAGTTCGTGGAGAAGATGAGGAAGGAAACAGTAGAGAGCCGAAGCGTTAAGCCTGCAGGGAGCGCGGGAAACGAAACACATTGGAGGATGAAGCTGAAATTCTCCATCCGTGTATAATGACCATCCGGATAACAAACGCAGAAGATGGGACTACCAAAGTATGAACCTGTAGCATAGCTTCCAGCGTTAATGTCGCCAGATGAGTTCGTGGAGAAAATGAGGAACCAAATAGTTGAGACGATGGAATGGTAAACAGTCGCTTAAAAGTCGTTGCTGCAGTAGGCGTGGCAGTTGCTGGAAAGGAAATTGACGTACTGTTCTTGCATCCGTAACATGGAAGGAAATTATAAATGAACGCTTAAGCTAGGTTAAAGTTGAGAGACTGCTCTCCACCTGCTTTATACTGTATGGGGGAAACATATTACGTTTGTCTACTGGAACGAAGCCATCGTCCTAATATGTTCAAATAGTTGTTTTAATCGATTTTGCCCATAATGGATGTGAAGTCTTAATTGTGAAAGTCAGTGTTAAAATATCGTTGCAACCACCTATTTACAGTGTAAAAAACTCTAGAATTTACTAGTTTCGAAGGTCAAGTCTTCATCGGTATTACTGTACAGAACCTCCAAAAGAAACCTGAGAAGACACCACTGGAAAAGAAATAGCCACTTTATTTTATTTTTAGTGCAACTGCTTATGTTTTACGTTGGTCGCTTTTAGATGTTTTTCTACGGTAATTCTGATGATGAGGGCTTGACCTTCGAAATGCGTAAATTCTAATGCTTTTTACACTCTAAACAGTAGATTGAGCTGTCATTTTTACATTGTATTTAATTGATTTTAAATAATTACACAGGAGTTTGGATTGTTTGGGTCTCGTCACTAGCAACAGCCTTGATTCACAGCAGTGCTGGTGGTGCAGTACTCAAGATACTGTTCTCGTATTCTGGACGGGCTGGATTCAGATCCCTGTTCGAATATAACGATCACAACTTTCGGCAGTTTCCGTAAGTTACTAGAGTCAAATTCTGGGGTTATTCCTGGAAGGATGTGAGGGTCGATGTCCTACTCCAGCCTCGTCCAATTTCTCTAATGCTCCTGCCGTCGACTTGAGGTTGAACACAAGCTTCTTTATTCAGATATTAATCCTTCATAGTCAAGCAATATTCCAGTACAGATCACTCAAACGTTTTTACGCAGTCTTTTTTCATTGAACAATTGAAATTTCCAAGAATACCGCCGTAACTGTGGCCTCCTATTTTTATTTCATAAATGTTCAAATGTGTGTAAAATCTTATGGGACTTAACTGCTAAGGTCATCAGTCCCTAAGCTTACACACTACTTAACCTAAATTATCCTAAGGACAAACACACACACACCCATGCCCGAGGGAGGACTCGAACCTCCGCCGGGACCAGCCGCATAGTCAATGACTGCAGCGCCTGAGACCGCTCGGCTAATCCCGTGCGGCTTTTATTTCATACCGAAGCACATTGTTTCCTCAAATATTTTGTGTTACTACTAGGTAAAGGTGTAGCTCACAGTTCCTTTTGTATAAGGCTGCTGAACGCTTTTGTTTCATAATTTAAACTACTTCACATTTCTCTGTATATAGAGCCAGTTTCCAGTCTTTCCACCAACTTGAAATATCTACTTCTTTATTCAGATGCGAGTCCTACATTGTCAAGCAGTATTCCAGTACAGATCACTCAAACGCCTTTAAGCAGTCTTTTTTTTTCATTGAACTACTGAAATTTACAAGTATATTGCTAATTAACTGTAGCCTGCCTATTTCCTCTACAATCGGTTTGTTTCATACTGCAACACATTATTTTCTCAAATGTTTCTATTTTATGACTGACTACTGTTGTAGCTCATAGTTTCTGTTTTGTAACGCTACTTAACGCTTCTGTTACATAAAGTATAAAACTTCATATTTCTCTGTATGTCGAACTAGTTTCCAACCTTCCCCCTAATCTGAAATATTTAATGTGTGACACGTCGCTATATAAATGCAAAATTTAGCGTTCTCGCTTCCCGCGCCCGGGTTCCCGGGTTCGATTCCCGGCGGGGTCAGGGATTCTCTCAGCCTCGTGATGACTGGGTGTTGTGTGATGTCCTTAGGTTATTTAGGTTTAAGTAGTTCTAAGTTCTAGGGGACTGATGACCATAGATGTTAAGTCCCATAGTGCTCAGAGCCATTTCATTTCAAATGCAAAATTCCAAGTTCCTGTCATACCATAACTACAGTATGACACCACTATAGTGCATCGACGAGAATAATCTGAATAATTAATGGTTTTTAGTGATACGACAGCCGAGCAATTTTAAGAATGCCGACGTTGTTTTGTATTAAGGCTGACATGTTCGACTGCGAGAGGCACACTTTGGTACGTGAACACGGACGAACGCTTACGCGGTGGAGAGAGGTGAAAGGATTATAAACAAGAATGAAGGGTCGAGCTGTAAAGAACATGGCTTAGTAATTAATGTCTTGCTAGTTGAGAAACTTGAAGTGGAGCTGTTGAGCCGCATTTTACGGAAGGAAGACAAGCTGGGTCGATGTGCCGCCTCGCGTCTCGTCAGCTTCGGGAAGCTTAAAGAAAGAGTCTTTCCGGGGGCGCCTACAACTGCAATCATCCGAGGCCTTCTTTAAGGAACAATCCGAGGTTCACGTTGAAAGGATTTACGAATACAACGAAAACTCTGATTTAGGGTGACAGGAAAATCCAGTGTATTAGTGTCCCTCTTTCTGAGTGCGTTTTGTGATGTCAGACGTTCTATAACCAATGCTCTGTTACGAAAAAAATCCTCTCCAGAGAACAATTTTTCTCATTCAGCGCAGTCATTAGTGCCGAGAATTTATTTTTATCGACTTATTTGAAAAACAGTTGCAAAATTTTGTATCTGAACAGCTTTTTATGCCATGCCCTTGTTTATTTAAAACCGTTCCATTGTCGTGGGCCCGAAAGCCCATCATATTCAGCAGTTTTAGTGCTCTTAATTGGAATCAGTTCTTCGAATCCCGCAGTTGAGCCTGCAGTGAAGTACCTGTTTCGACATGCTCTTCCACCAAATTCCCGGTACTTGCTTCATCAGTGGCAAAACAGGCATTCCATACGCTAATTTGTGTTGGAGAATTTGTTGTATGAGTTGTTCGGTATGACGTATCCTTCATAGAGATGTTACAGTTCACAGGTACTGTTGAATGAATAAGATGTTTTCATTAATAATTCTCTACATTTGCATTCGTACGTAAGCAACAATCAACATTGTCTTTGAAAAGACCTACTCGGTGACGTAGAATCCTGCAGTACTATGATACCGGTAACTGTCCAGTGCTACTCTTTCTCTACTAAATTACGGATTCTGAGCAGTTGCTACTGCACTAACGTTTCTCCAGGACTGCGTATTAGCTTTATATTTCAGAATTAACACAGTGACTTGACTCTGTGATTGAAGATGTTGTTACGAGCCTTACACCAACCTGTACTGACAACGGATCCTGTAGTAATGCAGCATAAGATTTCAGATATAAGTTACTGTTGCTAGCTACGGAGTTTTAACATGATGTTTGCTCATTAATTATAACAGTAGAGGAATTCGATGCATACTGCGATAGATTCAGATAAAGCGAAGATAGAAACAGACTCGCAATGAATGTCTGAGCAAATAGCTATAGCACACACAGCAGAATGTGCGTCTGCCAGTCTAAACAGTACTTTGTCGTTCAAAGGCTTTTGTTCCCTACATGAAATGCCAAGTGTGCGCCACAAATACATCCGTGCAGGACAAACGGGCAGCTCATAAAGCAGCACTTAACTGTCAAGGGAGCCGCCTGGTCTTTCCAGTACTCAATAAAACCCGTTCGCCTCTCAGATGTACTACAGATCAAAACATGTTTAGGGAGTAAGCTGAAAATTGTCACTGATTCGAAGAAACTACCTAGGTATTATATCACAATTTACAAGCAACAGCTGAATCAGAAACTGTAGCTCTCAAACAAAGTAGCTGTTCCTATAGGACTCAGTGACACCGCATAGAATTAGTTTTCGCTTAAAATCTGTAAGCGACAAATGAAATCTGACTTTGAACTACGATGCATCTCGAGTGGAAATGATTGACGAATTTTTTCACCGAATACTGTGAAAAGTCGCCTTCGTGGTTGCAGGATGGGCGTTTCGAAGATATAAAACCGAACTCTTTGTACACTAGCAATAATTATTAGTGAATATTACGTACGGTTATTGACACCGTATACGTTTAGGCATACTCGGAGATACGGAACGGGTTGTGTTAGTATTCCTGTAGTGCCACATGTGAATTGGTACTGACGAAATAGTTGAGTCAGTATTTGACGCAAGACACAGGCCAAAGTTGTGAGGTAGCTCAGCATGCACTACTTGCCATTTGTGGCCAGTATAAAATGGCAGAAATAAAATCGCTCCATCAGACCAAATGATATTCGCCGTTGCTGGACATACATACCTTGCAGCGCTTAGCTGATATTTCAGTAAGAACCATAACACAATCCTCCCGAACAGACCATGAAGGCCTAACGGTACCCACCGGCCGCCGTGTCATCCTCAGCCCATAGGCGTCAGTGGATGCGGATATGGAGGGGCATGTGGTCAGCACACCGCTCTCCCGGCCGTATGTCAGTTTCCGAGACCGGAGCCGCTACTTCTCAATCAAGTAGCTCCTCAATTTCCTCACGAGAGCTGAGTGCATCCCACTTGCCAACAGCGCTCGGCAGACCAGATGGTCGCCCATCGAAGTGCTAGCCCAGCCCGACAGCGCGTAACTTCGTTGATCTGACGGGAACCGTTGTTACCATTACGGCAAGGTCGTTGGCTTAACACAGTTAAACTCAGCCAAATGTTATTCACCCCTTAATAAATCTCTCTGGTCGCTTTGGAGCCGGTAGGTAGTGTAGGACTGATACCGGATGATCATGTGACACTCTGCCCCCTGACATACTTCATGACAGTGAAGTGTCGTTGTTATGCCAGTTGGACGTATGTAATCAGACCAGTAAGATGGGTCGACCTGGAGACGTAACACAGTGGCAGAAATGAGCTGTTGTGTTTTGAACGTGCCCATGACCACACCGTGAGTAGTGCTGTCCGATCTTGGAGTATCAATACGGACTGTCCAACGTGTCTACACGGAATGCTGTACCACTTGTAGCAACGTCAGGGCTTAAAAACAATGGTTGCCAAAAGATCGCAACCGATGGGGTCGCGAGACGAATTGCACGCCTTGTCAGTGACAGTGTTAATGCAGGTTTCCGAGCGAACCTTGCGAAGGAAACTGCGTCTAGTGGGCAGTTGGAGTCGAGAACCTTGCTAAAGATCGTTTCTCACAAGGGCACATAAAACTGCATATGTTCAGGGGATCAAACAACACAAACTGGACAGTAGCCGACTTTAGACGTGTAATGTGGTCCGCCGTGTGGCGATTTTATCTCTTTTTCGTGTGATGCAAGGCGACGAACGGAACAACGGCCCAGTGAGGTATTTAACCCACAGTGAGCGGGTGGTGTAGATCACGCCGCAGGTGGTTATATGACGTTTTGGAGGTATTTTTGTCGTGCCATGACTTGGGACCCTCATTAAGATTACTGTAAACATGAAAAAGGATGCTATTTCGACAATCTCGGTGACCACGGGTTGCCTTTTTTCATGGTTAGTATGCTGTTAGTTACATGTTCCACAGATCATTTGAATGATTCTTTTATCGAAATGATGTGGAGCGAGTCAGTTTACAGGATGTGTGTACATGATTAGTGTTAATATTAACGAACTTATTTTTAGGGTTCCGTACATCGTTCTGTAATATCGGGATCCTTAGAGGATTACTTCGTTGTCCCTCTGCCTGTCTGTCCGACTGTTACGAACCATTTTTCTCAGCAACGGGAAGACGTAGCAAGTTGAAATTTATGTCACGCACTAAGATCTACGGTCCCTTGGTGATGGAAAAATGTTAAGCTACTAAGTCAACGCAGTCAAAACATTCGGCCATTTATGACACTTATTGTATACTCGCGAACTCCCACATCAAATTATTTTGAATTGCAGGCAACCGCAGCCGACTGTCCACATTTTTATAAGAAGGCGAAAAACACCGCTCTGACTGTAGAAAGTTTTTTTTATCAAAACCACGACCGATTCCAAACCCAATTTAGGCGCATCTAAGCAGGGATTAGAAAAGAAGTATTTTACAACTTTTCTTACCTTTGTACATTGTCTCCGAACCAAATACTAGTTTCATTTTCTTTTAGCGACCCCCGTTTAGCAGGTTTTATTTTATCATTGACGTGAAGGACGGGGAGAGGCTTCAGGCCAGAGTAAAATAATGCTGTAGATACAATTGATGTAAGTACCTAATTTACAGGACTATTCTACTCCTAACAATGTTTACTAAGCCAATGTAAAAGGGAAAACACTATAAAATATTTTCTTTCTAAGCCATGACGATGCGCCTAAATAGGTGCGAATCGGTCGTAGTCTTAATAAAACAGTTTCTACAGCCAGAGCGATGTATTTTGACTCCCTATAAACAACACTCATCAAAATCTATCGGATACTTACTGTTGTCCTAGAAACATGAGATCTGGCAATAAGCAACGTGTTAAAGTACAAGAAAGAGAAAAATCCTGAGATTGTTAATTTGTAATTATATCTTACAGAAAAAAAATTTATTTTGTCATTTTTATCCGAATGTCTGTCTGTTCGTCTGTTAAGACCTCTTTTTCTCAGGAGCAGGTGAACGAATCAAGTTGAAATTTATGTTATAACCGAAAGTCTGCAGTCCCTTGGCAGTGTGGGACATTTAAGCTCATACGTCAATGTAATGAATAAGTACTGCAATTTATGCCACATATTTCGATATCTTGTCAGTAACTACATCAATAACATGGAAAAATCATCGAAATTTTCGTTTCACGGTATAGATGACCTTTCTATACACGTAGTTAAGTTTATACGGAACCCTCTGTGCGTTGAGTCGTACTCGCACTTACCCGAATTTTATTTATTCCTACTCATGCATCTACACTGAGACTCCAGCTTTTTATTCTTTCTTTAACAGGCTACCAGTTTTTAAAAATAAATTCTTTCATGGAATAGAAGGAGTTGTTATGGAGAAATAATTTAATATTTAAAACTTACTTTGTTACCTGCCAGACATTTTATGTAACTGGACAGACGATCAAAAAATTTTTGCTGCCTCATATTGAACTGCTTTCTGAGCAACTGTCAGCTTTTATAATGGGCAATAAATGCCATTTTCTCCAGCAAATTTCATTAGCGAATGTATACATTGTTATGATGCAGTTAAAATGACAAACTTCTTAGTGCTACCTACATGACGACCACGAGTGAACACCACATGCTATTGGTATTGCTCGCTTTTGCGCAATCGATACTTATTTGTAAGTGAATTGTTCCATTGGACATTACTGAGTCGTAATGTGCCAAATGTGTCAAGATGTTCATTCGTTTGTTTCCAACACGAGCAATTATACGAAGAGCAAAAGTAACTGAACTTAATTGCTTGAGACGCTCAGTAATATGCTTCTTCCAGTTCAAGTTTTCATCAGTATGTACTCCAAAATATTTGGAGCATACTGCCCTATTTACTGACTCCTGTTCATGTGCTATGTCAGTTGATATGACTCTACTTGTCAAACTGAATTGAAAATATTGTGTTTCCTCGAAATTTAGGGAGGCTTCATGTTCAGAGGATCACTTAAACTGATAAGCCAAAATATTATGACCACCTCCTAGCCGCCCGGGATTAGCCAAGCGGTCTCAGGCGCTGCAATCGTGGACTGTGCGGCTGGTCCCGACGGAGGTTCGAGTCCTCCCTCGGGCATGGGTGTGTGTGTTTGTCCTTAGGATAATTTAGGTTCAGTAGTGTGTAAGCTTAGGGACTGATGACCTTAACAGTTAAGTCCCATACGATTTCACACACATTTGAACATTTTGAACCACCTCCTAAATAGCTTGTTTGTCCGTCTTTGGAACGAAATACATCACTGATTCTCTGCATCAGAGATGCGACAATTTGTTGGTAGGTTTATGGAGGTATGTGGCATTAGATGTCTACGCAAAGGTCGTGTAATTTGAGTAAATAACTGGCCTCTGATACGCGTAGGCAGTCATGGCGCTCGGTGGCGACCCACATGGGTTCCATGGGATTTACATCAGGCGAATTGAGTCGCCGAGACATCAACGTCAGTTCTCTATGATGCTCCTCAAATCACTGCAGCACGGTTCTGGCTCCGAGACACGGACGATTACACTGCTGAAAGATGGCATCGCCGTCGGGAAAGACATCAAGCATGACGATATGCAGGTGGTTCGCTGCTGTAAACGAGTCTTCGATTGTTACCACAGATCCCCTGCAAGCGCAGGAGAACATCTCCCATAGCAAAGCCTTAGCTGCTCCCATCAGCCTGCGTGCGTGACACCATGCATGTTTCGAGCCGCCGTTCACCTCGATGACGGCGTTTGTGGAGAAGTTCATCAGTCTAATGTGGCAAACATATCAGTCACGCAAAGAGCAGACACGTTTCCATTGGCCAACGGTCGAATACCGATGGTCCCGTGCCCACTGCAATCGCAATTAGCGATGTCATTGGGTTAACATCTGAACACGTACGGGTGGTCTGCTGCGGAGCTCCATGTTCAACAATGTACGATGGACGATGTGCTCCGAAACACTTGTGCGTGCACCAGCACTGGGCTCTTTTCAGCAGAGATGCCACAGGTCACCATCTATCATACTATCCTGTGCAGACAAGCCACTAAACGCGACGTTCTGTGAAAAGCCTTGGACGTCCAACCATTTAGCGCCTAGTGGTAGTTTCACTGTCCTGCTACCCCTTTCCGTAGATACTCACGACAGTAGCACGTGAACAGTAGACCAGCTTCTCCGTTTTCGAAATACTCGTTCACAGGCTCTGCGTAATACACTGCTGGCCATTAAAATTGCTACACCAAGAAGAAATGCAGATGATAAACGGGTGTTCATTGGACAAACATATAATACTAGAACTGACATGTGATTACATTTTCACGCAATTTAGGTACATAGATCCTGAGAAATCAATACCCAGAACAACCACCCTGGTCGTAATAACTGCCTTCATACGCCTGGGCATTGAGTCAAACAGAGCTTGGATGGCGTGTACAGGCACAGCTGCCCATGCAGCTTCTACACGATACCACAGTTCATCAAGAGTAGTGACTGGCGTATTGTGACGAGCCTGTTTCTCGGCCACCATTGATCAGACATTTTCAGTTGGTGAGAGATCTGGAGAATGTGCTGGCCAGGGCAGCAGTCGAACATTTTTTGTATCCAGAGAGGCCCGTACAGGACCTTCAACATGCGGTCGTGCGTTATCCTGCTGAAATATAGGGTTTCGCAGGGATCGAATGAAGGGTAGAGCCACGGGTCGTAACACATCTGAAATGTAACGTCCACTGTTCAAAGTGCCGTCAATGCGAAAAAGAGGTGACCGAGACGTGTAATCAATGGCACCCCATACCAACACGCCGGGTGATACGCCAGTATGGCGATGACGAATACACGCTTCCAATGTGCGTTCACCGCGATATCGCCAAACACGGATGCGACCATCATGATGCTGTAAACACAACCTGGATTCATCCGATAAAATGTTTTGCCATTCGAGCACCCAGGTTCGTCGTAGAGTACACCATCGCAGGCGCTCCTGTCTGTGATGCAGTGTCAAGAGTAATCGCAGCCAGGGTCTCCGAGCTGATAGTCCATGCTGCTGCAAACGTCGTCGAACTGTTCGTGCAGATGGTTGTTGTCTTGCAAACGTCCCCATCTGTTGACTCAGGGATCGAGACGTGGCTGCACGATCCGTTACAGCCATGGGGATAAGATGCCTGTCATATCGACTGCTAGTGATACGAGGCCGTTAGGATCCAGCACTACGTTCCGTATTACCCTCCTGAACCCACCGATTCCATATTCTGCTAACAGTCATTGGATCTCGAACTACGCGAGCAGAAATGTCGCGATACGATAAACCGCAATCGCGATAGGCTACAATCCGACCTTTAACAAAGTCGGAAACGTGATGGTACGCATTTCGCCTCCTCACACGAGGCATCACAACAACGTTTCACCAGGCAACACCGGTCAACTGCTGTTTGTGTATGAGAAATCGGTTGGAAAGTTTCCTCATGTCAGCACGTTGTAGGTGTCACCACCGGCGCAAACCTTGTGTGAATGCTTTGAAAAGTTGATCATTTGCATATCACAGCATCTTCTTCCTGTCGGTTAAATTTCGCGTCTGTAGCACTTCATCTTCGTGGTGTAGCAATTTTAATGGCCAGTAGTGTAAAATCTTTGTCAAAGTCGCTTACGTCAATGGATTTCACCATTTGCAGCTCATGTCTTCGCTAGGGTGATCCACCGTCCGTGTCTGCTTCGTTTACATACTTTGGTACCGCTTCGCGTGTCCACAAAGTCACCAGGCGGCATCCAACGTCACGATGGGCAGTGGTCATGTTTTGGCTTATCAGTGTAACAGATCTTTGAAAAACGTTGTTAACAATCTCTTCTGTTACTTTCTGTCTAACGGGATTTAGTATAACACTAGAAAGTATCGTCTGCAAAAAGTACCACACTCCCGTCTTTCAAGATTACAACAGTCGTGTTCACAGGACTGCACGGGAACATTCCTGGTTTGACGATCACTCAGGCAACCTATAGCTCCTCGACTGGTCTTCTAAATCACTCGATATTAATCCCACAGTATAATTCTGGGAATATTTGGCACAGCGGTTGCAACCAAGCTCTACGGGATCTAATGACTAGTGAGTAGCTTCAGCTTGATATGGCGTGTCTGACGACACTTGTGGTATTACACTGGACTCGCATTCGGGAGGACGACGGTTCAATTCCGCGTCCGCCCATCCTGATTTATTTTTTCCGTGATTTCCCTAAATCGCTCCAGGCAAATGCCGGAATGGTTCCTTTGAAAGGGCACGGCTGACATCCTTCCGCGTCCTTCCCTAATCCGACGAGACCGATGACCTCGGTGTTTGGTCTCTTCCCCCAACCAACCCAACCCAACCCAACTTGTGGTATATCCCGTGTGTTCCCATCACTAACAGCATGGAGGGTTATTCCGTGACTTGCACCGCTGTTAAAAATTGTGGGGAGTTCTTTGTAATTATCTGTATGTTGTTGTAGGTGCTGCTGACGGGTGCGGTGAACGCTGTGGAGTACGAAGAGCTACCGGTGGATCCAGGCAACCCCATCCTGCCCGATACGACAGTGTCGCCGGCCGGCGACTACCTCTACGTGCTCTCCTCAGCCAGGGTAAGTGTTCGCTACCAACTTCCAGTCGACCGTAGCGCTGCAATTGAAGTAACTGGAATTTTTAGTATCCTGTCTTGAAATATGTGGCACAAGGTGTTGTGAAAGATGAAAAACGTGCGCCATATCAATTTCGTTATCTGAGTCGCAATGTAAACATTGGAATCATAAAATTAATGTCAATGGTATTAAAGGGAAATAACGCATCTACCTCAAGTAAAAGTAGCTGGAAGTCTGGTTGCGAACGTAAACTAATAAAATTGAAGTTATTTAGAAATTTCTTTTTCTGCTATGTTCAAAGATTTTCCTCAGGATGTCCAATTGCGTCACCGTTATCGGTACGCATGCACACTTCCACCTCTTGAGCAAATGTAGCAAATCGGTTAGTTTTTTTTCTGCGTTTGATGTGATCTGCAGTGGGCCTTAAGGAGCTTGTGGAGGCACCAGTAGTTCACCGGCAGTTCCTTAGAGAACCCACAAAAAACTTTTTTTTTTCATTTTTCACACCAAAACCAAGCCACAGATCCCAAGACGACTATGCACAGCAAACGGCTGAAATGTTTACAGTTTATTCCTAAGATCCAGATTACTGAGAACCTTTAAAACTTTCCTGATATCTTTATCCGTTTCCGAGATACGGAAGTACAAATTTATCCTAATTATAATCATAATCTACGCACGTACAATCTGGCATGAGGCGGAAAACCAAATAATAAATAACCGCAGCAAAGTCCTCAAATTTTAACGGTATATTATCTATGGGTTTATCTAAAAGTGCCATCATCCTGTTTTAAAAATTCGTTCATTGGCTGTTCCTTAGAAAACCCCAAAAAACGTTTCTTTGTCATTTTTTCGTACCAAAACCGAGCCACGGATTCCAAGACGGCTATGCACTGAAAATGGCTGAAATTTTTACGATATATTCCTAAGATCCAAATCTCGCCTTTATCCGTTTCCGAGATATAGAGCTTTAATGTTACCTTACATGTAAACGTAAAATAAGCACGTAAAATGCAGTGCGAGGCGAAATGTAAATAATAAATAACCGCAGCAAATTGCTCAAAGCGTTATATTCCCTAGGCATCCATCTAGAAGTACCATCGTGCCGTTTTAATAAATAGTTGTCCGTTATCGAGAAACTCCCCAAAAATTCCAAGGTGGCTATGCACAGCAAATGGGTGTGACTTTTTACGATATGTTTCTAAGATCTCAATCTCGAAAAACCTTGAAATTTTTGTTGATATGTTTGTCCGTTTCCGAGATAAGATATTCAAAGTCACCCTACTTCTATACGTAAAACACGTTCGTAAAATCCGGTGTGAGACGAAAACGTAGTTCATAAAGTGACGTAGAATGGAGAAATATGCTGTTATCATCAGAAGGGTTCTGAGAAGCAACATTATAGCACTGAAGTACTTGCAAAACTTTTGTGCACTTAAAATCCGAATGAGGTGTAAAATGAGTTTCGCATTATTTCATTTCACGTAAGTAAACTCTCAAAGGTTTACTGCCTCATGAAGTTATTTTCATATGAGCGACATGCCGTGCTTTGGCATGGAAAAGAAGGGAACCAGAGAAAAAATGCTCCTACCGGGGCACAAGAAAGGCGAATATGTTCTTGTTCAAAAGACTGTCTGAAAAGTGAGAAACCAACTTCGTCATTCATTGCTCAAAGCAAAGAACCTTTAAAATGTTTCCCAAATATTTTGGCATGCGAACATATTTGTGCCTTCTTATGGTGATGAGAGGAGGAGATAGTGGTATTGAGAAAGAGATGGAAGAGTAATATTTACTGGGAGTTAGTAGACAAGGGTTGTGATATAGAAAGAGCGAAGGAGATAATGTCAGTATGAGAGCAAGAGAGGGACACATTGGCAGTGGAACATAGTTGTCAGTGACAGAATAGTGCTAGGAAAAAGAGTCTAGGAGACAGTGCCAGAGGGACAGGAATTAAGAGGAGGAGGAAGTGGAATGGGTGAGAGCCAATAATAATGAGAGACAGAGTCTGTGAAATGATAACGAGGAACAGAGAGGTAGTGACACTGAGAAGAGACAGAAGCAGTGGGAAGGAAGGAATGCGGTAGTAGAAGTAAGAGAGCAAGAGGGAGACAGTGAGAATGAGTGAAGACAGTAGTAGTAGTAGTAGTAGTAGAGAACGAAGGAGACTGTGGCTGAGAGACAGAAGACAGTGACAGAGTGGCACAAAGAGATTTTGACATTGAGTTGAGCTCAAAGAGTGACGAGAATGGGGAAGTGGGAGTGGATGAGTATGAGCGACTCACAGCAATGGACTAGTGGATGTGAGCGAGTTACAGTTAGGGGAGCTTATGGAAGTGATAAAAGTACAGTGACGCAGCTGGTACCCCTCTTTTCAGTCTTTTAAACAGGAGCGTATCTGCCTCTTTTGTGCTCCCGTAGGAGCATTTTTCCTCTAGTAATATTTTTTAACGGTTTCTGCACGTCAACAGAAAGCCACTGAAGCACAATTCTTGAACAATAACTCACACAGCTAGTATTTTAAGTCTGAGTATGGATAATGTACGAGGTCCAACAAAAAATAATGATAATACTTGCATTACTTAGAAACTATTCGTCGTTCCCTGTTAGTGGGCAACAGTTTTTAGACCCCTATACGTATATATATTTCGTCAAAATCAATCTCTTAAGTGGAAGTGAACGTGCAGTTTACTGCAGACTTGTTCTAGGCTTCTGCCGGGGTATGTTATGTACCAAATTTGACGTAAAGGAAATGAAATATACTCTTGTGCGCTTTCCAAATATGTTGTTTTAGTGTGATCGACGGCATAATAGGACCCACTTGAGTTCTGAAACCTCTGCATTCGCTCTTTCCACTGCTGCAGAATTTCTGCGTGTCACTTTCTATGGCTCTGCACAGGAGTTCCGCCATTTCTACCTTCCCGCGGAGCGCAAGAACCTATCTTTAGTAAATATCTCGTCACTGCCACCGAGCTAATCAATGTTGTTGGAACAGCTAAGGACACAGCAAAAGGTCAAGTAACAGTCGCGCATTAATACGACTTGATCGATAATTACTTAGTAGTCGAGCAGCCTCGTTTCTTACCTTTTTAGATAAAGAAACACTGTACTTGGATGTAGGACCTACTGTATGGTACCAATTCAGATACTGGTGTTGAGGACTTCTGATCGTTAAGGTTAGACTGGTAAGCTAAGAAGTGTTGGTGGCGTACAATTTCTGGTCCCTTAACTGTGCGCCATTACCGCGAGTAAACTCAAAAATCTCTTTAGCCTCTTACGATGCGAAGACATGCGTCACGATGAGGATCTGTGCGTCGAATGGGGAGACTACAACAGCAGCAGTCATCAGCCATCTTCTACTCGACGCAGGGATACGACTGAGCCTTTACATTTAAGAAATGGGGTTGCTGCCTATCTTAGGACTGCGGTAATCCCTTGAACACAATAAAACAGCTCACGTCGTTTGGATCTCAACTAATTACTGAACACGTTCCTTTTAATTTATCTTTCCTGTGATTAACTCATCCTCAGCCGCGAGGAACTGAGGAAATAATTTACACCTGAATTATTGCGAAGGGAATGAATTTATTTATATATCGTATAGCATTGTATCAAACTAGATTAATGAAAATAAGCTAAGAATAACATTTAGAAACTTCTAGGTTGCAAATGTAGTCAACTGAAGTATGAAGTATGAATCATACTCAGAATGTCTTCAAATTTTCCCGTGTAGTCTCTTAGTGAACGTGTCTGCGCTATATGCTGGATTATTTGCCTTCCTGCTCCACAGTCACACTTTGAAGCCGGCCGCGGTGGTCTAGCGGTTCAGGCGCTCAGTCCGGAACCGCGCGACTACTACGGTCGCAGGTTCGAATCCTGCCTCGGGCATGGATGTGTGTGATGTCCTTAGGTTAGTTAGGTTTAAGTAGTTCTAAGTTCTAGGGGACTAATGACCTCAGATGTTAAGTCCCATAGTGCTCAGAGCCATTTGAACCACTGAGGCCTGTTGCATGCAGCAAGAGGCACGTTTCTTCTCGAGACTTTGTAGTCTGTTAATTTACAAGGAACCGTACCGTATTCGCTTTTTCAAGCAATATTTGTTGTGTTTCCATTATTTCACTCTCAATGAACGCTATAAAAGTAAAGCAGTCTGCATACTAGCACTAACGCCAGCACCGATACTAAATATCCACGTTCACCCTGAAGTACTCGTAGTGGACATTTGCAATAGAATGGCCCTATGGGCTAGTATGCTTAAAAATGAATATCATGTCACCATACGCCTTGTCACTCGCACACAAATCTATTACAGTACTTGCCATTCACATATCGAAAATGCCACTAGTGAAGATTTTATTGCTATTCTACTGTATTTCGTTAGTGGTTTGTGCTAGCTGCACGGTTACTTTTAACAGCAATCGCTGTTAAGAACAGTCTTCATTTTAATTGTTGTAGGTTTCGGAGGTGTAGATGTGATCAGATGTGTGTGAATTCTTATGGGACCAAACTGCTGAAGTCATCGGTCGCTAGACTTACACACTATTTGGTTGGTTTGGCTTGGTTGTTTGGGGAAGCAGACCAGACAGCGTGGTCATCGGTCTCATCGGATTAGGGAAGGATGGGGAAGGAAGTCGGCCGTGCCCTTTCAGAGGAACCATCCCGGCGTTTGCCTGGAGTGATTTAGGGAAATCACGGAAAACTTAAATCAGGATGGCCGGACGCGGGATTGAACCGTCGTCCTCTCGAATGCGAGTCCAGTGTCTAACCACTACACACTATTTAACCTAACTTAAGCTAAGGACAACACACACAGACACACACCCATGCCCGAGGGAGGACTCGAACCTCCGGCGGGAGGGGCGCGCAATTCGTGAGATGGCGCCTCAGGCCGCGCTGCCACTTCGCGCGACGGACGTGGACGGTTGCCGTTTACCGTGGTGGTAAAAGAACGTTGAAGATGGTAATGTGTGCTGACGTTGCTGCAGAATCTCCCTGAATTTACCAGCAGTACCTGTCAGTACCTCTTTCAGAAAGACAGATGCGCATTGGTCGAATTAAATTTATTTTCACCTGTCAGTATACACGAATGAGTCCTACGTGGGAAGTTAGACACCTTACGAGTGTGTCAGAGAATCTATTTACATGATAGTCAGAAACAGACCGAAAAGATTAGAAGGGTGTTGCAGCAGATGTTGTGCTGAGTAATAGCTGTCTAGTAAAAAATTCGTTAACTTGCGTTTTTCCCGAGTTACTTAGCTTTGAAGCCGGCCAGGGTGGCCGAGCGGTACTTGGCGCATCAGTCTGGAACCGCGCGACCGCTACGGTCGCAGGTTCGAATCCTGCCTCGGGCATGGATGTGTGTAATGTCCTTAGGTTAGTTAGGTTTAAGTAGTTCTAAAGTTCTAGGGGACTGCTGACCTCAGATGCTAAGTCCCATAGTGCTCAGAACCATTTGAACCATTCGCTTTGAAGTCAGGCTGTTGCGCTAGTAGATTCATGAGGCCCTCCAGATGCAGTTAGTGTCAGTTGTTCTCAT
Source organism: Schistocerca americana (assembly GCF_021461395.2). Lineage (NCBI taxonomy): Eukaryota > Metazoa > Arthropoda > Insecta > Orthoptera > Acrididae > Schistocerca > Schistocerca americana. Next base: position 750,297,414 of record NC_060130.1, on the reverse strand, counting down.
AGCGTAGATGCTAGCGCACGAGACGGCTCAGCCTTTGGTTCGGGTTCGATCCTTACTACCGTCCCATGTTCAATTTTTGTATCGCTCTCTTGTTCGATTTTAGGAAATCAAACGAAGAACACTTTTGGCAACACCCTCTCTGGCGGCCCGCTTGGATTTGGGCGCACAATGGCGTGATAGGCAAACGCCAATGCTAGTTAACACGGAAACAGCGCAGCGTATCGAATTTTTTGGAATTTGGAAATTTGTGGTAAGTTCCTTTGGGACCGAACTGCTGAAGTCATCGGTCCCTAGGCTTACACGCTACTTAATCTAACCTAAAGTAACTAACTATAAGGACGACACACACACCCATGCCCGAGGGAGGACTCGAACCTCCAACGGGGGAAGCCGCGCGAACCGTGGCAAGGCGCCTCAGATTACGCGGCTACCCTGCGCGGCACGAATTTTTTCGCAACAGTTATTTCTCAGCGTAATCTACCCTGCAACATTCTTAATATCTTTTCAGACTGTTTCTGACCACCCTGTATAATAACGTAGCAGTGTACTTCTTGTGTGTGCACTTACATTGGTTTTATGGTAAAACGTAGCATTGTTATGCAATCAAAGGTACCTCGGGAAATGGGACAAAGAAAGGCGTAAGCAGAATCAATCTTCGCTTCACGCGGAAGTATAATATTAAGACAGTCACCCGTTAATGCGTACTGTTTTATCTGCAAAATACTTCAGTATTTATTGGTAGCGTGTTAATTTTTCCGAGTATTTTGAACAACATATCACAAATATGGTTGTCTGTTCGGAGACTATTACATGATGTGCCGTTTCTAACACGGGCTTGGCAGCCTTTTACCGTAAGTCTTTAAGCAGCAATTGATAAAAAATGCAAAACTACTCATGAGAGTGGGATCTCCTTTCTCCAGAGAGAAGCAGGATAGATAAAAGGTAAATAAAAATATGTGGCTGGTAGCAGAAATCATTTTAATAAATTAATTGAGAAGTATACTGGATTGCTACTGCGGGCCAGTTGTATTTATCCTGTGCCACCATTTCTGTATGCAGAACTTGTAGCCAACGTTGCTGGAACTTAAGGCTCATTTGCGAGAGTGACCTCAACAGGTAGTGGGTGGCAAGGTGCGCAGGTCTCGCCAATTTGTCAGTAACTGACATGAACATAACGCCCGGGGCCAGAGGCCGCGACCTGCCGGCGACACGACTCTATCAAGCCTCGTGTTGCAGGTAGCATTTCCACCGCCTTGTCTTTCAAGGGTTCGTGACTGTACATCTTGATGGTCCGGTTGCAGTGCCGCTTGAACTGAGAGTTTACTTTATCGTCCTTGACTGGAAAAAGAATATGCACGTTCATTGCTTTATCGTACTTCTGAAGTATTCACGCCAGGGTACTTTTTCCCCTAAATCACGCACTCTGCATGAAGCACCAGTTTATTAAGGAGAATAGACTTCCGTCTTTCCCGCGTTGTGTTTATTACAGGACTTGTTACAGGATAGAGAAACTTGGGGAACGTTGAGAGAAACGAAGTGAGCCATACCTAACAAAATTCACCCGTCTTAACGGTTGAGGTCTGGCACACTTTTGAACATGGATGCAGTTCTCAGTTGTTCACTTCCCGCCACCTCCACTCCCCCCCTCCCTCCCCTCCACCAACCCCTCTGCACCAGATACTTCCTTTCAGGGTGAATTTCAGGCCAGCTCCCCGCCTCTTCAGAAGTGGGATAAAACATGTAAATACGCAGAACAGAGGTTATACTATACGTATACAGGTGATGTATCCGACAGTCCTCTCTTTAGTTGAAAACTGGCTATCTGCCCGGCTTCGCACGGGTAGTACTAAGTAGCTACAGCCGGACGACTTGTCTGGTGTAGCGATAATAACTTACGTGCACAAACCTTCCTCGTGAATCAGTCTACCTATTAGTAAAAACTGTATTAGAACACATTCAGTAGCTCCAGAGGTTAGTCTTTGCGCACAGGCAGCTGCGGCGGGGCAAACTAGTATGCAAAATTTATGGACGAAAGTAATTTCGCATGATGTGTGACGCCAGGTAACATAGCTCAATGAAACTTTGACCGTAAACAGAAAGATCTGCTTCGGCAAAGTACAGAAGTAACTGAAAGAAACGCGCAATGAGACCCACAGAAATGACATTTTTATTCAAAGACAGTAATTATACTAAAGTCACAGCGATAGAAGATGGTCCCGTGGGTATTATAGTAGGCGGGACATCCTCTTAACAGAGTGTGGGACTATCAAGGATGGCAACGCATGCTCTGTACGCCCCCGGTAGCTGAGTGGTTTTCATCCCCACCGACATCCAAGTCGCCGAAGTGCCGTCAAATCGAAAGACTTGCACCCGGCGATTGTCTGCCCGACGGGAGGCCCTAGTCACGCGACATTTACATTTTAGCGCATGCACTGCAACGTGCTCCCATGCTGGCCACTAGGTTGGTAAGGAATTCTTGTGGTAAGGTTTTCCGTTCCGCCACCAGCGCTGTCGACAACTGTTGGGTAGTCGTTGGTGCATGAGGACATGCTACAGTGCACCTCCCCAACGTACCTCACAACCGCTCGATGGAATTCAAGTCACGGGAACGGGCAGGCCAGTCTATTCGCCGAGTATCCTCTTGTTCCAAGACTTCCTCCACGTGCGCTGTTCGACGCAGTTGTGCATTATCATCCAAAATTATGGCCGAAAACACCTCTGAAAAGACAATGAATGTACCGTGTTCAAAGATTTACGATGGTGCCAAGAACATAGATACTGGATCAACGAGGAATGTGGCCACTCGCTCTTCTCGGGTGCGAGCAGACTCATTCCGCGTAGTGATTCTGTATGTACTCGCGTACAGCGTAAGTAGGTAACAAAAAAATGGTTCAAATGGGTCTGAGCACTATGGGATTTAACTCCTGAGGTCATCAGTCGCCTAGAACTTAGAACTACTTAAACCTAACTAACCTAAGGACATCACACACATCCATGCCCGAGGCAGGATTCGAACCTGCGACCGTAGCAGTCGCGCGGTTCCAGACTGTAGCGCCTAGAACCACTCGACCAGTAAGGTGGGAACAACCAATGCATCCAGGAACATTGTCGAACATGATCGTTTTGGTAGTGCACGTGTTATAATGTGGACCGGCATAATGTAGCATATAACCCAAATCATTGAACATTATACACGCATGGAAATTTGTGTAAGGTCTTATGGGACCAAACTGCTGAGGTCATCAGTCCCTAAGCTTACACACTACTTAATCTAACTTCAACTAACTTACGCTAAGGACAACACACACACACCCATGCCCGAGGGAAGAGTCGACTCTCGGTGGGGCGAGCCGCGCGGACAGCGACAATGAGCCCTAGGCAGCGCGACTACCCCGCGCGGCCCTACACTCACCAGTCAGCGATATTATGACTCTGTACTTCTTTCCACGTGCTTCTTTTCAGGGGCACATTCGGCCCTGGCTTAATTTTTATGGGTGATAATGTGCGACCGCAGTTAAAAGAGCCGGTGGAGGAGCTCCATCGAGCACGTGTGGGATGTGTTAGGGAGATATAGTCCTGCACGTCGTCCAGCAGTCGTCAACAGCGCTGGTGTAGGAATGGAACGCCCCACCACTAGACCTCCTTACCAACCTTTTGGCCAGCATGCGAGCAAGTTGCTCAACGTATACTGTCTTCTGTTGAGCCGTGCTGTGGCTCACGTTGGTGTTGTTTCTGTCCTCTGTTGGAGGCCAGACTGTATCGTTTAGTTGACATGGTTGCAGTTGTTTGTATTCTTCTCGTGTTGACTGGCGCCACTTGGTTTCCCAAGCGTTGCCTGTCCGCTAGTGGCAGCATCGGTTGTCATCGATATGTAGTAACTATCTGTGGGGCGACGTTGTTGTTCTTCTGGGTCGTGTCAGTGTGCAGTTCGGTAGGGGGACTCAGGAGGAGCCAGGCGCAGTGCGAGAACATGCCGGGACCGCTGGCGGCGCGCATAGATTGCGGATCGAAGGCCTGTGGTCACGAGGGTGCACGACCTCGTCGTAAACCGGATCCTGCAAGCTTTAAGTTGAGTGCATTTGGATTCAAGTAAAGAAACCACCATCATTGTGAGACCTTGCTATTCTCCAGTGACTTTGGTTCGTGTTGCTGCTCGTAGTGTTGCCGAGGCGAAGAGCAGCGAGTGGAGTGCTAGGGTAAGGCAGATCTGTTTAGCTTTCCTGGACTCCTAATTACTCCTTATTGCGTTCAGTTCGTTCCTATTTGTTAAGTTCAACCTGCGGTATTTTTTCTGCTCCGTGGCAACTGACGACCCAGTTACCTGCGTTGGGGGTTAGTGTATGTAACGGCAGTGTACGTTTCCTCGCCTTGCCGCTGCTGTCCGGTGAGGCGTGTAGTTTTGGCAGTTTTCTTGATTGTAGGTTGGTTGGCGATTTTTCTACTCTGGTGGTAGTGCTTCCTTTCTCGTTCCGGGCGCTCTAAGCACGGTATTCTACGGGCAGAGTCAAGATCGCCGGTTCCGGCTTTGGCTTGTTTTTACGTCTTTGCGTTTGGTTTATTGGATGTCATGTAGCCTCAGAAAGATTATCCTTAGTCATTCGTTGAACTCCGACTAGTCTGAGTTACCATCTTGTGAATCAAATGCAACATTTGGCTGCCTATCTCATCGCTCGCGAAAGTGTTTTTTGCTGGACCTACTCAGAGGTCGATTCCTGGTGCACTGTCTGTGACTGGCTCTTGCGTTTTATTATTGTATTTTCTGTTTTATGGTATGTTTCTAAATTTTTTATATAATTGCCATTCTTGGCGTTACAGCAGGTTTAAATAATTGTGCTACCAAGTTTACCATCATTTGATCTCACCTGTTTGGTGATCAGTTGCTTGTCCTTTTAAATTAACCTTTGCTGTTGTATTTGCTGTTTTACTGTCTGTTTTTTTATTTTTATTTTTATATAATTGCGATTCTTGGCGTTACAGCAAGTTTAAATGGTTGAGCTACCAAGTTTACCATCATTTTGTCTCACTCGTTTGGTGATCAGTTGCCTGTCTTTTAAATTAACCTTTGCTATTGCATTGCTATTTTGCAGTATGGTTGTTGATTTTTTTTTTATAATTGCCATTCTTGGCGTTAAAGGCCTTCAGCCGTGACTGTGGTTACTTGCCTTAAAATTCTAATTGGGATCACATTGGCTTCTTTTGAAACATTATTTGCTGTGTCTGTATTTTATGTTCATTTGGTAAATTGTAACGCACTGAAAGCACTATTAATTACACAGTTGTTAATTCCTTCATTAATAACGTGTGATATCTTTATTTATTGCTGAGTCTGGAATTACCGTTTTAAAATAAATGTGTGTAATTGCAAAAGGGAACCAGTAGTAACTGACTACGGCCCTGTCCACGATCGTAACCGAATCCTGCGTTCCTTGACTACCAGGTTTCGTACGTGGTGATGACATATCCTATTAAGAACCACATCCTGCCTTTTGTAATGTCCATGGAAGTACCTTAAATCGTGGTGGCTTCGGAGTAATTAGTGTCTTTGAACAAAAATGTTATTTCTGTTTGTTTCACTGCGTATTCCTTTCAGTTACTTTCTGTACTGTACTGTACTGTACTGTAGCAGTTCGTTCTATGTATGGTCCAAGTTTCACCGGTCTATGTTTCTCGGTACTGACACATTATGTGAAAGTTGCTTTCGTCTTTAAGCTTCGCCCGCCACTGTATGTATAGATGTCGTTCTGGCGCCTTGAAGTGAAGTGAATCCTACTACAGAAGCAAATGGTATATCTACAATGAGCAAAGACTTCCCACATGAAAAAATTGCAGTAGTGTCATAACTTCCGGAAGAAATTTTGTTAAGGGGATGAGAGTATGTATGTTGTACCAGCAGGAGAATTAAATTGCTCTGAATAAGAGTCATATCTTCTACCACAGAGCAGTTTCGCTGTGTAGGGAAATGAAGAGCCTTGAGATAAAGTGGTTACATCTCTTACACTATCTCATTCAGTATGCGCCCTTTTTGCGGATCTGGTGTAAGGCACATTTCCACCAAGACATCAGTATTTCCGTGACTTTTAAAAGTTTGACAAGTGTACACTCAGCAAAATGCACAGAGGGTAGAAGGAGTGCAAGTAGTTCAGCATTGATATCAACATTCAGCTGGGGCTGCGTTTTCGCGGTAGTAATAAAATCTAACAACGATATACGTGGTTTCAAACCAGTCCCCGAAAAGTATGTGGCTATATTTACAATAGGTTACAGAAGCAGTCGTGCTTAGAAATTATATAATTTAACAACTGACGTTGGACGTAATTTGGAACGGAGACATTTTCCACTGTGAAATATTTTACCTAACGTTTGATTTCACAAACAATGAACACATAATCAGTCATAAAATATTCACTGTGTGGTAGAAAGCTGTAGAATCAGCACGCATTGCGGAACGAAAACATTGGATTTTGTAAATGGTGTCGCTGTGTTCATCCCTGCCCCCTTCTCCCCTCTCAAATACGCATTACGTAATGAGCCTATAACTTAGTCTCCATTTTAGCGTTCGGAAATGAGACCACAGCTCTTCATTCACAAATGTCAATCAGTTTAAATAAATTAACATTTTACGAGATCTGTCAGCTAGTTGGTCGACTGGAGACCTTTGTGGATCTAGGAGTATTTCGTTACATGTCGTATTAAGTTGAATATCAAAAGTCAAAGTGAGCTTTATTTGTTTTCTCGTTAACGGACATTAAAGTTAGTATTTAGGTACATTTATGTAGCTGGGGATAGTATCGGGAGTGCCAGAAAAATGTATACACACACTGAACAGAATTATAAAATGTATTTTCCAGTCTACAAGGTTAAATTTCTGGGAAAAGTAAGGCTACAGTTCAATTAAAGAAGTAATTGTACTTTCTAGCCAATGTTCCAAATGGTGGTTAAAGTAAATGTTCAAAATGGTGACCTTCAACATCGGGACATTTACGAGTACGTCACAACTGATTCTGTACTATTTACCAAAATGTACAATGGAATTTCTGCAGTGTTTCAAAATCTTTGCATCGTACGTCTATGGTTAATAGATCACGTCATGGGGGAACAAATTTTGTTAGACACATAATGTTCGCTGACGCTTCCAGATTATGCTAGGCATCCTTTAGTATTTGCTGGCTGTGAGACGACGATATTCCTCCAAATTAGCTAGATCTACTAACCAAGTGTGCTGAATAACACCTACCCCAGTTACCTAATAGCGATTTTCAAAAAGATAACCATAAGAGTGAGGGTTTCTAAGTGGAGGTTCAAATGGCTCTGAGCACTATGGGACTTAACATCTCAGGTCATCAGTCCCCTAGAACTTAGAACTACTTAAACCTAACTAACTTAAGGACAACACACACGTCCATGCCCGAGGCAGGATTCGAACCTGCGACCTTAGCGGTCGCGCGGTTCCAGACTGAGGCGCCTAGAACCGCTCGGCCACATAGGCCGGCTCTAAGTGGAGGAAGGTGTTTTAGAAACGAATTAGGAATTTCAGTTTTGCTCGGTCCAGTCCCTTTCATGCAGAGCAGATCACTGGATTATATGTAATGCACACGCACACAGTAGGAAGCCTACTCCATGCCGCCTCTCAGTGGCATAACCAATATAAAATGATGCCTCCCGTCGCTAGGAAGCGTAAGTGAACATCACGTCTCTAACTAAAGCTATTTCCGTTGTGAGATGTATTTTTCGCTGGATGCTGTAATTTTTGAATTATTCAAGAAAAACCTACACAAAATTTAACTACGTTAAATTTCCTGCAGAAAGGTTCTGTTCATATTTTTTGTAGGACTAACAGTTTGCGCGTAGTTAGCGAGACATTATGAAAATATTGCTCGCGATATTTGTAGGCTTTGCGGGCTTCATAAACCCAGCGACAGGGGGACCTGAATCACCGTGTATATATAGTGAGTTTATCAAAGGAAGCATCCCTGCATCGATGAGAACCGCAGACATGCTAAATCTTGATGACCAGACTACTGGATGAGTATGGAAAGGATGATCCAGTCGTCCCTAGCGGCGTCGTTTTATGCAAACCCGCAATTATATATCTGGTCCTCAAAAACTACGCGTGGAATTTTCATATTCTCTGGCTTGCTATGCGCAGACTATTAGTTCTAAAGAAAAAATGAACATGGCAATCCTTCCTACCACTGTAAAAAAATTTGCCACTACACGAAATATTTCCGACATTCGACCGCTTTTGCTCTTCGTTGACTGGCCTTACTTAGTGCGCCGCCGTCTTAGTCCAACACTTTCAAATTTTTTACCTTTGTGTAAATTATACCTAACATTTTACTGTGAATTTTAACAGCATAAAATACACAGTTACATCGTTGTATTCGGTGGCCTAGTAACTACGAAACTACGGTGCTTGTAAAGCATTAAGTTTGGATCGAACTGTCAACCTAATTACTTTTAGCGTAACGTTTACAAGAGTCATTTTCCTTTCATTACTCTCACTGTCACGTTTAAATTAATAATGTTAATGAAATAGCCGACTACTCTGGTGGCGTAATAGCCCTATCAGTAAAAACCATCGAATATCAGGAATAGTTCGTGTAGTTGGAAATTTTTGTACAGTGATATGAGGGAGTGCTACGAACAACATACTAGAAATCCTGGCTATTGGGGGATGAGTGTGAGGCTGGAGGAGCTTTTGAAGGTTACTTTTGTACGTTTTTCTTGAATAACTCGGATACCGTGACCTTCAGTGAAAACTTACCCAGTACAAAATGTAACTACATTGAATTTCCATTCCCTACAGAAAGGTCCTTTTCGATTTTTCTCTATCACTAACAGTTACCGCGTAGCGAGTGAGAGAGTATGAAAACCTCGCGTATGGTTTCTGAAGGACACATATAACATTGCGGGTTGCATAAAACGACATCGGTAGGGGCAGCTTACTCACCCTTTACATGCTCATCCAAGTCTGGTCATCAAGATATAGGTTCTGTGCTGTTCTCATAGATGCCGGTATGCCTCCTTTGATAAACTCCCACCCGCTCTCTTCCACAGTTATTGTTTACCTGAACAGGTGTTCCGTCCGTAGAGACCCAACGTAAAACAGAAGCTACACTCTTAAGCTTCCTTTCCTTGTTTCACACACAAATATGATCTCTCGCACCAAACACAGCACATTTGCGAGACTCCCCACGCATTCTTCGTTAAAGCTAGGAATGCAGCACCTCTCATTTACACCTCCACCAAACGAGTCCTACCGATACTTTCGGCACAGGGACTAATCATATTCCGCATGGCGCTTCCTACGAGCGCTCCCGGGCTTTAGTGCGGTTTAACGGCGCCCGCCGCTCTTTCCTCAGCCGGCAAACTCTGCCCAGGCGCCGTTTACGACCTCGTTCGCTCTACCAACTCGGCCGCCGGCTGCCGCTGTGTGTGTGTGTGTGTGTGTGTGTGTGTGTGTCGCAGTCCTATTAATTGTAAGTTAACGTAAGCAAAATCGTAAAGTCTTCGCTAACCGGGGCCCTAGCTCTATACGATGGCCTCTCTCAGGTACTTGTTTCTGAGGATAGCAAGGTAGGGTACAGAGGCTGAACAAAACAATATGAATATCTACCTACCTACCACGCTGTAGGGTCACCTTAATCATCCAAAATATCCAAGGTCCTCCTGGGGAACGTTGCGTATTAAACCCTAAATGATGCGCAATGGGATTTCACACACTTACTAGCAAAGGCATTGTCGTGATTCCTTCACAGAAAAAGGATCTGAAGCACCACTTGTTTTAGTGTTCCAGTACAGACCGCAATAGAGCGATGATGAATGAGGCACCGTAACAACCTGTGTTATTTCAATATCCTGATAAACCAAAACAAACGCATATTTACAGCACTCTGAGACGGTGCATTTTCGTCGTGGACGTTGCACTAGCGCTTTTTGAATCATGCGGCCACTTTTAATGTGCATAACCATCCAAATAGATTCACATTAATAGCTGCGAAACCTCCACCCTTATTAATAGATCCCGTAGTACTGAACAGTGTAAAAGAACACTCGTGGCATCATATTACTTCTTTACATTCTTTAGCGGCTCACCCCTAAAAAATGGCTCAAATGGCTCTGAGCACTATGGGACTTAACATCTATGGTCATCAGTCCCCTAGAACTTAGAACTACTTAAACCTAACTAACCTAAGGACAGCACACAACACCCAGCCATCACGAGGCAGAGAAAATCCCCGACCCCGCCGGGAATCGAACCCGGGAACCCGGGCGTGGGAAGCGAGAACGCTACCGCACGACCACGAGATGCGGGCGGCTCACCCCTAACGCCACACTGTGGTGTCTAAATGTGTAGCAAATTCTGCAGTCAATTTCATGATAGTGCTGACCTACGTAGAAAAAAAAAAGAGTGGTCAGCGGGAGAGAATGTCAATTGTAAGGGCCCGTGTTCGATTTCCGGCTGGGTCGGAGATTTTCCTCCGCTCAGGACTGGGTTGTCCTAATCATCATCATTTCATCCCCATCGACGCGCAAATTGCCGAAGTGGCGCCAAATCGAAAGACTTGCACACGGCGAACGGTCTACCCAACGTGAGGCCCTGTCACACGACACTTCTTTTTATTGTTAAATTTAGATTTTACTCCACTAATTTATTCAACTAATGAAGTTTAATGTATGTACCGTTGTGATTCTCTGTACAGTTGCTCTAGATACTTGTACTACATTTGAGACCTTTGTAAGCGATGCATCACATACGCGAGTACCTACAATTTGCCCTCTTCTATAAGATCCGATATGTTCGTAGATCAACACAGCCACTACAGGCATTCTGGTCATTTTGAACGCTCTTTCAGATATGAATTCTGAAGTGACTGATTGGTATTTTTTTCGAGTGTGCAGCCAGGTATACAGCGCGATCGTCAACACTGGTGGCCCCTCGAAAGTATGCTTTCTACTTCCAGACATTTAATAATTCAAGAAAAAAAGCTAATAGATTGCCAGTGCGTCAGAAATTCTCATAAAAAAGCTCCAAAAATGAGTGTTTTATATCAGGATGTTCAAAATAGTTTGTCAAAGTACTGTTCGCAAACTAACGTAAGCATAAAGCAAAACAGTTTATCCCATCACAAGTCAAAGGACATTATATCATATTGAGACGTAAGCATTGTGATGAGCTTTGTAGAGTGTTGAAAATCTATCGGTCTTGATCATTCTAATTTGCAGCGAAAACGCAGAAATTCGAAATTTTTTGCTGGGGAAAGTTTATGTCATGAAGGGTGTCACTTAACTCTGGTCCCTCTACAAAATTAAATATCATTTCTAACTTTTATGAAATCCGACCCACCATTTCCTACACAATATTCGCCAAATTAGAAGCTATAATTGAATTATACATACCTGCATTCATAAAAGCATCTGCGAGAGGCGCACTTCCAACATAATTTATTCGATTATAAAACTGTGCAACCATCAAAATGGACATTCTGTGCTCTCCTGCTGGGCAGTGTGTTAAGAGCTCATGCAGTAAATTAATAAAACGGCTGTCCTCGCTCAATATGGAGTCTGGAATACACTGTTCAAATGAATTAGGGATCACGTATATCAGCGTTCGTTATGTCAAATCTATTGTGATACAAGGGCTCTCTCTGGTCTTATGGGATAGCTTGAGATCTTCAATAAAGGCAACATTTAAAATCATTCGTCATCTAATGGCTGTGCTGTGCATTACAGTGTTAAGTGAGCCCTCAGAAAGAAGTGAGTACCGGTGACCCAGTGCTTTCTAGTGAGGTATATAGACGGCAGTTGTCATTTTTTGGAATTTTTATTCAACCAAATACTTGCACTGCGACATCGTAATGCAGTGCAAGCTGTAAGGACAGTCTGTTTGATCCAAAAAGGATGGGCTTTCGGTAGTGTTGCTGCAGACGACAACGCCTTTCCATGTGTCGTTGTGGACACGATGAAGGAAGATAGGTCAGTATACAAGGCGAATTGGACAAGGTCGCCGACGCATTACAGTCTCATGTGCTGACCGATATCTGGCCATCTCTGCGTTGCAGCGTCGTACCAATACCGGCAGAGAACAGCAAGACGATCTCAGAATGGCCATTGGAACCGCTGTGTCCTATCGGATTGTAACGAACATTTTACGAGAACGGACCTTAGGAGTCAGACGTCCTGTTCGAGTACCCTGCTTGACAAGGACAACGTCTTGCAGATCGCCTTCATCTGCCGTTCCCATGTCAATTGGCAACTTCATCACTGGCGAAACGTGTTATTCACAAACGAGTCCATGTATCCTCTGACGCAAGATGAGCGGTGTCCGCCAAATGCTGTCCATTAAATCGACAGATGCGGCCAAGGTTTTGTGGTGTTTTGGGGAGGCTTCAGTGTTGACAGCCATACGTATCTTGTCGTTGCCCATGGTCGTCTTACCGCCAGGCTGTACATCGAACAGATCCTGTTGGACAACTTGGTAGCTGCTGCATACGATGGTGGGCCTGAATTGCTTTTAATGCCAGGGCCTATACGGCGGGCGTTAGGAGGGATGGTTTGCGACCTCCGTAGACGAGCATGCCATGTAGAAGGCAGGCAGTGACGAACGTTACTGAAGCTCTCAAAGTCCAATGAAAAGCTCCCAGGATGACGGGATGAATGTTTGTTTCCACTTTTTTTTGACACCTGTCGGATATTTCAGTTAACGATGCCGAATGTCACCATTTTTTGTTGTGTATTTAATTTCTGAAAGATAAAGGTATAATCTCTGGACGTACCCAATCCTCAATTTGGAGTGTGGCAGCAGTGTATGTTATCAGCGGTGCGAGATACAGAAACATGACTTGTCTGCAACTGATAAGTGTGCGACGGACTTTGAAATTTGGTATGTTGTTAATAAGCATAAAGATATTATCTAGGATTATGTTGACGATGAGCCGGCCGGTGTGGCCGTGCGGTTCTAGGTGCTTCAGTCTGGAACCGCGTGACCGCTACGGTCGCAGGTTCGAATCCTGCCTCGGGCATGGATGTGTGTGATGTCCTTAGGTTAGTTAGGTTTAAGTAGTTCTAAGTTCTAGGGGACTGATGACCACCGATGTTAAGTCCCACCGTGCTCGGAGCCATTTGAACCATTTTTGTTGACGATGTAACTCCATTTTTTTAAAAAAAAAAGGAACAAAACTCTTTCATTGTTTTCAAAGGCACCTCCAAAAATAAATATAATTGCAGAAAGCTGACTGAAGTCTAAATAACGTATTTCAAACGATTGTAATGAAAAATTATGCAAGGAAAAAGCAGTTTTTCTTATTTTGCTTCAGACAGTCATGAGCAATTTAATTAGACACGATCTCTAGCAACGCAGACTCCTCGGTAGCGTCACGTGGCACGGCTCCACGTGAGACTGAAGCCGTTGGCCAGCCATCCCGATCCATGACCGCTCAACAGTCGGGCACAACATTTGGAGATGAGTCTGAACTGGGTCTAGTTGTGCTTATCTCGCCTGCCGATGTAATAAAATGGCTCTGAGCACTATGGGACTTAACATATGAAGTCACCAGTCCCCTAGACGTAGCACTACTTAAACCTAACTAACCTAAGGACATCACACACATCCATCCCCGAGGCAGGATTCGAACCTGCGACGGTAGCAGCAGCACTGTTCCGGACTGAAGCGCCTAGAACCGCTCGGCCACAGCGGCCGGCGCCGATGTAATAGATACCCTCAATGGCATTGAGTTTCGATGGCCTTTGGGACCGCAAAATCTTCCATGTGCATTTCGATACTATTCAGGTGCGATGCGGTGGGGTATTGTCTTCCTGAAAGAACACAACACAACACGTGTGGAGTTCTATACATTTACCTCTACATCTATACGCTGCACGCCAGCTGACAGTACTTTAGCGGATGGTACTTGTGTACAACTGTCATTTCCCCCTTTCCCTCTTCCAGTTGCAAATGGTTATCGAGAAGAAAGATTACTGGTAAGCCTCCACCTGAACACGAATTTCCATAATTTTACCATCATTGTATTTCCGCAAGATATACGTAGAACCCCCCCCCCCCCCTCCCACTATGAACCATGGACCTTGCTGTTGGTGGGGAGGCTTGCGTGCCTCAGTGATACAGATGGCCGTATCGTAGGTGCAACCACAACGGAGGGGTGTCTGTTGAGGGGCCAGACAAACGTGTGGTTCCTGAAGAGGGGCAGCAGCCTTTTCAGTAGTTGCAAGGGCAACAGTCTGGATGATTGACTGATCTGGCCTTGTAACAATAACCAAAACTGCCTTGCTGTGCTGGTACTGCGAACGGCTGAAAGCAACGGGAAACTACGGCCGTAATTTTTTCCGAGGGCATGCAGCTTTACTGTATGGTTAAATGACGATGGCGTCGTCTTGGGTAAAATATTCCGGAGGTAAAATAGTCCCCCATTCGGATCTCCGGGCGGGGACTACTCAAGAGGACGTTGTTATCAGGAGAAAGAAAGCTGGCCTTTACGGATCGGAGCGTGGAACGTCAGATCCCTTAATCGAGCAGGTAGGTTAGAAAATTTAAAAAGGGAAATGGATAGGTTAAAGTTCGATATAGTGGGAATTAGTGAAGTTCGGTGGCAGGAGGAACAAGACTTATGGTCACGTGAATACAGGGTTATAAATACAAAATCAAATAGAGGTAATGCAGGAGTAGGTTTAATAATGAATAAAAAAAATAGGCGTGCGGGTAAGCTACTACAAACAGCATAGTGAACGCATTATTGTGGACAAGATAGACATGAAACCCACGCCTACTACAGTAGTACAAGTTTATATGCCCACTAGCTCTGCAGATGATGAAGAAATTGATGAAATGTATGATGAGATAAAAGAAATTATTCAGATATTGAAGGGAGACGAAAATTTAATAGTCATGGGTGACTGGAATTCGAAAGTAGGAAAAGGGAGAGAAGGAAACACAGTAGGTCAATATGGATTGGGGGTAAGAAATGAAAGAGGAAGCCGTCTGGTAGAATTTTGCACAGAGCATAACTTAATCATAGCTAACACTTGGTTCAAGAATCATAAAAGAAGGTTGTATACATGGAAGAATCCTGGAGATGCTAAAAGGTATCAGATAGATTATATAATTGTAAGACATTTCCAGGGGCAGATGTGGACTCTGACCACAATCTATCGGTTATGAACTGCAGATTAAAATTGAAGAAACTGTAAGAAGGTGGGAATTTAAGGAGATGAAACCTGGATAAACTGAAAGAACCAGAGGTTGTACAGAGTTTCAGGGAGAGCATAAGGGAACAATTGACAGCAGTGGGGGAAAGAAGTACAGTAGAAGAAGAATGGGTAGCTCTGAGGGATGAAGTAGTGAAGGCAGCAGAGGATCAAGTAGGTAAAAAGACGAGGGCTAGTAGAAATCCTTGGGTAACAGAAGAAATATTGAATTTAATTGATGAAAGGAGAAAATATAAAAATGCAGTAAATGAAGCAGGCAAAAAGGAATACAAACGTCTCAAAAATGAGATCGACAGGAAGTGCAAAATGGCTAAGCAGGGATGGCTAGAGGACAAATGTAAGGATGTAGAGGCTTATCTCACAAGGGGTAAGATAAATACTGTCTACAGGAAAATTAAAGAGACGTTTGGAGAATAGAGAACCAAGAGCTCAGATGGAAACCGAGTTCTAACCAAAGAAGGGAAAGCAGAAAGATGGAAGGAGTATATAGAGGGTCTATACAAGGGCGATGTACTTGAGGACAATATTATAGAAATGGAAGAGAATGTAGATGAAGAGGAAATGGGAGATACGATACTGCGTGAAGAGTTTGACAGAGCACTGAAAGACCTGAGCCGAAACAAGGCCCCGGGAGTAGACAACATTCCACTAGAACTACTGACAGTCTTGGGAGAGCCAGTCCTGACAAAACTCTACCATCTGATGAGCAAGATTTATGAGACAGGCGAAGTACCCTCAGACTTCAAGAAGAATATAATAATTCCAATCCCAAAACAAACCGGTGTTGACAGACGTGAAAATTACCGAACTATCAGTTTAATAAGCCACAGCTGCAAAATACTAACACGAATTCTTTACAGACGAATGGAAAAACTGGTAGAAGCTGACCTCGGGGAAGATCAGTTTGGATTCCGTAGAAATGTTGGAACACTTGAGGCAATACTGACCCTACGACTTATCTTAGAAAATAGATTAAGGAAAAGCAAATATACATTTCTAGCATTTGTAGACTTAGAGAATGCTTGACAATGTTGACTGGAATACTCTCTTTCAAATTCTAAAGGTGACAGGGGTAAAATACAGGGAGCGAAAGGCTATTTACAATTTGTATAGAAACCAGATGGCAGTTATAAGAGTCGAGGGGCATGAAAGGGAAGCAGCGGTTGGGAAGGGAGTGAGACAGGGTTGTAGCCTCTCCCCGATGTTATTCAATCTATATATTGAGAAAGCAGTAAAGGAAACAAAAGAAAAATTTGGAGTAGGTATTAAAATCCATGGAGAAGAAATAAAAACTTTGAGGTTCACCGATGACATTGTAATTCTGTCAGAGACAGCAAAGGACTTGGAAGAGCAGTTAAACGGAATGGATAGTGTCTTGAAAGGAGGATATAGGTTGAACATCAACAAAAGCAAAACGAGGATAATGGAATGTAGTCGAATTAAGTCGGGTGATGCTGAGGGAATTAGATTAGGAAATGAGAGGCTTAAAGTAGTAAACGAGTTTTGCTATTTGGGGAGCAAAATAACTGATGAAGGTCGAAGTAGAGAAGATATAAAACGTAGTCTGGCAATGGCAAGGAAAGCGTTTCTGAAGAAGAGAAATTTGTTAACATCGAGTATAGATTTAAGTGTCAGGAAGTCGTTTCTGAAAGTATTTGAATGGATTGTAGCCATGTATGGAAGTGATACATGGACAATAAATAGTTTGGACAGGAAGAGAATAGAAGCTTTCGATATGTGGTGCTACAGAAGAATGCTGAAGATTGGATGGGTAGATCACATAACTAATGAGGAGGTAATGAATAGAATTGGGGAGAAGAGGAGTTTGTGGCACGACTTGACGAGAAGAAGAGACCGGTTGGTAGGACATGTTCTGAGGTATCAAGGGATCACAAATTTAGCATTGGAGGGCAGCGTGGAGGGTAAAAATCGTAGAGGGAGACAAAGAGATGAATACACTAAGCAGATTCAGAAGGATGTAGGTTGCAGTAGGTACTGGAAGATGAAGAAACTTGCACAGGATAGGGTAGCATGGAGAGCTGCATCAAACCAGTCGCAGGACTGAAGACCAGAACAACAACAACATGCGTAGAACAAAGCAATATATTGGTTGACTCTTCTAGGAATGTGCGCTGTTGGAACTTTAGACGGTAAACCACACAGTTATGCAGATCGCCTCTCCTGCAGCAGATGGCACAGGAGGTGGCAGAGCATCACCTCAATAGACTGTTACATCGCGGAAGATGTGTTCAAATATTTCTTAATATAAGATACATCAAGCCTCTCCGCAATGTTTTCGTCACTAGAGACAGGATATGACCATCGCTTGAATCTGAAGTATTTTGATGGCAGTGCAACCCTGAAATGCGATAATGGTTAACGCTGTTCCAAATGTGGATTACCAGGATTGAAATCGGAGGAATGCAGAACGATGAGCGATGTGCTGACTTGATTGGACTCACTTTCAGAGATCTGGGGTATCATCATTCGTGGATGGCTACTCTGAATTGATTACGAACGATTTTCTTCCCCATCGCGTTTGTGAGCAGCCTGTTAGCTTATCTGCCCATATTGGCGTAAAGGTTACCTTGTCAATCCTACTATATTTTCTATTCTATATTCTATAAGTATTATAAATTGAAGTCCTCCATCGCAGTTTCTGTAATTCGGGCTAATCCTAGAAACTACTGTAGGGATTTTCTTACGGTTTTCCTTAGTAGATACACTGGTTCATGAGGACGTTTTGTGTGAATAATCTATTGCCGCTGCACCCGACAAGTCGTCCGGTCGTAGATATCAGGTGGTTATAATTAAATTACAGCTACTCAGAGAGCTCCAGTGTGGGCTGCAATTATCGTTCGGCAGCGAAACTTGGTACATATACCATTGCCTTAATGTGGAACATTGAAAAAAATAATTAGTTCCAATTTCAGCCATGAAGTGCAAATCTGCCGCTGTGAATGTAAGAAAGGCGTATAGAAATGTTTCCATATGTGATGGATGAGGAACGGGACGTGAGCAGAAAAGGTCAAACAAGCGAGGAAGTATAATGTTGATTTTATTATTAACAGCCTCCTGGACAATTTGTTCAGTATGAGAGACGAGATACTGTGCAGCGCCAGATTTGCACAGGTGGCAAAAACTAGAACTATTTTTTACCAGCATAAATCGGTTCCACATTAACGCATTAGCATACCTACCAAGTTTCGCTGCCATCCGATAATTAATGCCCACACAGGACCTCCTTGGGTATATGCACTTTTAATTATAACCACCTGGCACTTAGTGGCATTCATTAGAGAATGGGCAGGTCACTAGTTCACCATAAAATTGGAAAACTCACATTATTTTTTATTACTGACTTTTCTTTTTTCTTTTACAGTGCACATATACGAAGGTATTATTATTATTATTATTATTATTATTACAATCAATTAGAAAACTGGAAAGATGCGTGTAAATTAACATTGACATCTACAGAGAGATTGAAATATGTCATAAATTTGTGTACAACATATTTGTTTTTAAATATAACTTGCTACCAATAAAATTTTTAAGTGTTTGGTCGTATAACACACATTATTGTAACAAGTGGAGATCACGACGTTCGGATGTCGGATTTACTTCAAACTTTGTACACTTTTAATAGTGCATTAGGACAACATACTGTGCAAGTAGTAACGCGGTTTGTAGAAAATCGCAAGAGATGTTTTACGCCTCATTGATGTACCGGTCGTTGCCACCCTGAGCAGGAGCCGGTGCCTGTCATGTGGTTAGCGTTCAAGCTCCGTAATCGGTGGATTACTGGATCGAGTCCTGCTCATCTTTTTTATCTATAGCCTGTTATCAATACCCGTCATATTATTTGATACATATGACATTTGAAAGACAATGTGACGAAAAAACACGTTTATTTGCATGAACTTTTATTGAATTTCTATTGTTATTTGTCTATTTACTAATTTTTATTATTACAACAAATATTATGCATCTTTTATTTCTATATGCAAGATAAAATCTTTATCAAGCGCCTTCAAACTAGGTCATATTTGAATGACAACGAACGAGAAATTGCTTCTTGTGAAGATAACATTAAAGTACATTCAATCGTACATCTCCAGTTTTCAGCACCGATGTTTAAGAACGTGTTGCGTTACGCATGGTTTGCATCCAAATTGTCGGGGGAAAGCAATTTTCAAAATGTCGATGAGCTTTTTTTTCCCTTAGAAACTCTAAATATTCCTTGTGCATGAGGGAAAATTGCATTCATTCGATGTAGTAGATGCCGTTTAAATTTATGTTATACGTGTCTATATGAAAGGTACCATCCTGCAACTTGTAATTTTGAAAGCACATCCGACAGTTAATCGTACATAACCCTTACATTATTACATCTGCAACTCATTGTATTATTGAAAGAAGTTATTTACACCTTTATTTATCGATATCTGACGTGAGCTTTTCAAGGCTGTCGCTCGTCCTTGAAACCTGTGTCTGCAGATCGAAGCGTCCAGGTTCACAGGAGTTTTCGGTACCTTACCCGATTACAGACATACGGGAATTCTGAAATCACGACAGGCATCTATTTTCAGGAAAACTTCATGAGTTTCGTCGTTTACTTGTCGATAGCTATAAATATAATACTTGTTGGGATAATACAAATTAGCAAACAACCAAATAACACTGGTAATTCAATAAAAATTCCTGCAAATACACGTGTCTTTTCATCATTTACCTTTCAGGTTTAATACGTATGAAATAATATGTCTAATGTTGAAAAAATGTAATTTAAAAAAAAATGTGAGCGGTACTCGATCCAGAGATCCACCGATTACTGAATTTGCACGCAAACCACATGACCGCCGTCATCTCGTGCTTCGGGTCGCAGCACAGCGCTACATCACTCAAGCCTAAAACTTCTCTTGCGATTTTCTTGAAATCGCCTAAGTGGAACGCCTTACTACTTGCACATTATGTTGCCCTAATAGGCTTCTAGAAGTGTATAAAGTTTGAACTTAATCTATGATCCGAACGTCGTGGTTTCCCCCTGTAAGTAAATTTACGAACATTCAGACTTCGTGAAGGATCTTGTAACAAAGAGCAAGGCGTTTAGTGGAGCCATAAAACTGTAGCAATTAGCCTGTAACGCTGTAAATTATTAATATGTTAGGTAATTTTTGTTCCTGTAGTGGTTACGTGCTACCCACGGTGCGACACAGAGAACTAAAGTGGGAAGTATCTGTGCATCCGTAGAAGGAGACGCGCACTCCGAAATTACCTGCATTTGAAACTGGAACATGCGTCTGCAATTTCATCGCTACTCATACCGCTCTCGGAAGATTAAAATGTCAGGTTATCGACATGACGGCAGGGCTTTCAGTACGATGTCACATGAATGCGTGCGCGTGTGTGTGTGCGTGTGTGTGTGTGTGTGTATGTGTGTGTGTGTGAGATAGATTTTCAATAGTGACGAGTTCCTAAGCTCCGGAACTCGTCTGCGAAGTGGAAGAGACGACTTAGGTGTTGGAAATGGCCTCCCGTATTCCGGCGGCGCAATCTTCACTCTTTTCTCCATCCCCTCCAACCCCATAGGTGAGCGTGGGTACGGATTTGTCGCACCTCGCTGCCGACCGTGCTTTACAGAAGCCACCATGATGAGAAGCCAACCGGCAGTCTCAGCCTTATTTTTCGCTGACACCCCATACGAGTAAATGATACGTGGAAAGGATTAGGCAATGTACGTCACTGTTACAGTGTAAAAATTGAGTCTGCTTTGACAATCCACCTGAATAGATGTCACGTTTCGTCCTCTGGCTATCACTGTTCCCGTGTTCGGACGAATTTGCAAGCAAGTTATCACTTCTAAGTACGATATATTAAACTGGGTGGTATTTTAATGCAAATGAAAAAGTATTTTTTTTTGTATTGTATATTCCACGCAACGTGGATGCCACTACGTATCGTAAAATGTTCAGAACATCGAAAGTAGGTAATCGGCCGGTGACAGAAAGCAAAGAAGAGAATATTTTCCCGACAACAGGAAGGCCTCAGATGCGGCTAACCAGTATGGCTCATATTTGGGAGGTTACGTGCGTACAACCTAAAATGAAGGATTCTAAGATATTTTGTCTCAGTATACCTCCGTTTTTAAGAAAACCGCCCCTAAAATTCATGAAGTGCAGTCGGCACAAATTTGACGAGATCGACAGATAATTGAAATCTTAACCTGTGTTCGATTCCCAAAAGCGTTTTGCTGTTTTTTTCTCCTTTCTATTTTTTTCCGTATCCACATTGCACAACCGCGCGCATGCAACAACGATTCAGAGCATTATCAGCTTACGGTACCGGTTTTTCAGACGATGTTACCATCAGCGTGTCAAGCATTAAAATTAATTGCCGAAAAACAAATACTTTACAATGTAAACCATGTCATTTTTCTGCCGAATGTTCCAAAGGAACGATGAAGTGTCACGAAGATCACATTCATTAGATGTTCTTGGTGCCGCAAGTATATTTGTTTTGAATGTTTACAGGACAAGAACCATCCATCTATATGTTCAAAGGAAAGTTACGACATGTAACAAGTGAGTGAAAGAGCCACTACGAAGCGGCCGGGATAAAAATTTTCATTCTTTGCTAATCTAAATAACTCGAGAATTTTTTTTCCTATCTTGTTATTAATCCTGTTTGATTTACTTATCTTATTAACTATCCGATTCGTACCGGTTTCGATATGGAAAAAAGAACACACGAAAACAAGCTGCTGAATGCTCTTAGGAATAGGACACAACTTCTCTGCTCCCAGCCAAATCCCGTGGTCGCTGCACCGTCGGCGCTTTCGTTGAAAAACGTTTATGGGTACACAAGCGGCAGTCGTAAAAGTTTCATTCCACGATTTCTAGAAAAATATGCGTTTTAGGCCATATATGATGGTAAAAAATTCTCAGTTTTCAATCATCTATCAATACCGACAATTCTAAGTCGATTTCGTGTCATGAGCTTTAGGGGTGGTTTTCTCAAAAAACAGGGTTATATTGTGCAAAAATATCTTGGAAATTTAATTTAGATTGTACACAGGCAACGTGCCAAATACAAGCCGAATCCAGTGGCAGTGTCTGACGCTTTGCCCTTTTGAGAACCTAATGTTCGGAGATTTATCTTCCGAAAAATAACGCTTCTTACGGTTTGCAGTGGAAATATTCGCAAAAATTTCCGAGATTCACGAATAATATTAGGCCAAACTTTCTCAGCACAGCGCAGACTTACTTGCATCTTCATTTCAGATACTGTGAAAGTGGAAGGGAAATAGCATTCTCACACTAGTTTCAGTTATAGCAAATCGAATGGCTGTTCACATGCTATAATAATATTTACATCTTTCCATAACAAAAGCCGCTTCATTCTCTTCGTACGTCAGTTAAGAGCATTATGCACAAAGGAAAATTTTCACCGTAGATGCCATATTAGTTTGTTCGATTTGTCGCACTAATTATAAACTGTTAAAAGTGTTAATGCAGTGTGAAATATCAGGTATATGGTAAAGTCTTTCTTCTCCATACGGTAGCTCCTCAACACATGCAAATGTTGAAACTTTCGATCCGAATGTAGTAGATCCAAATCACATAAATCTGCAACAAATTGACTGAGGAGATTTGTTGACATGCTGTTTCTGTTCGCCACATTGGTGCTCAGTGTCCGGGGTTCAGTCCCAAACCGCATTGTCTCTAGGAACGAGACCATGTGGCACTGTCGATGACGGTATTATCCACTGGATATGGGCGTTAAAGTCGACAAGAGGAGAAGCTGCAAACCAACATCAGATTCATCCTCCGTCTCCCTGTTGCTTTCATTTCCCTAATTACTCGTTACAGCACAATATCACAAGCTTCGCTGCACAGTCACTCATCACCGTCACCCGTGTGATGCACTTACACGCTTCACACTTCATTACAAATCTGTGGAGGGCACTGACGAAACACCTCCAGTGAGGGAGCCAATGCCTGGTGGCATGAGGGGGTGGGTGGGGGGGAGGGGGAGGGGGTGGCGGCGCCACTCGCCACTCCCTCCCTAACTCTCAGGGAAATGAAAAAATACAAGGGTCGTTCAGTAAGTCATTTTTTCTCTGAAAGCAGGTTTTTACTCAGGACTCCAATACACCATATTATTTCCCCACACTTTTGGCTACAAACCCCTACTTTTTAATGTAACCTCCGTTGAATGCGACGGCGTGACGCCACCTTACAGGGAGGGCCCGTATGCTCGCGTGGTACCACTCTACTGGTCGACGCCGAAGCCAAAGTCTCTTTGCACCAGTGACCTCCCGATAATCTAGGTACTGCTCCCCGCGGAGTGCGTTCTTCATTGGGCCAAACAGGTGGTAGTCGGAAGGTGCGAGATCAGGGCTGTAGGATGGTTGATGAACAACAGCCCAATGAAGTTTCTTCGTCGCTCTTCATGGTTTTCTGTTAGGCTTCGTGGAACCCAGCGGGAACATACGTTTGAGTAACCCAAATGGTGGACGAGTGTTTCAGCACTACCAGCAGACGTCCAGTTGAGCAGCGAGATGTTCGATTGTGATTCGTCGATCACCTCGACCGAGAGTTTGACGTTCCAAGGTTGCAGAAATCACAGCCGTGTGCGGCCGGATGGTGCACTAGAGAGCGGACAGGTTCGTGCGATCGTGTTGCGACGATGACGGACGCCTCGACCAACGACTCACCATGCTTTTGTTCGTTTCCAGGTCTTTGTCGACATTCTGCAAGCGCCTATGAATATCTGCGTTGCTCTGGTTCTCCGTCACAGGCGCTATTTTCGAGGCTACTTATAGCCCCGCCACCTACTGCAACTTTGTGAAACTGTAGGGGCTAAAGCGTGAATATTCCACGATGTTCCACAACAAATTCTGCATGTTTCAGCCGAAATTGGCCGATATATAATGTGTGGCATTACCTACTGAACGCCTCTCGTATTGTGCACACAGGTGTTTTTCTCTCGGATTTAAAAGTCGGCATTACGCAGGTTTTTAACAAGTTCGCAAATGGAACTTTTTATGGCTACTTACAAGTCGCCATTCGTCTTCCAAGATATTAAAAATACTCCATAACCCAAATCTAGCCCTCACCTCCCACCCACCCCTCTTTACAAACCATCGTATGGGCGCCCTTGCCTCCAGTAGGCATTTGCGTAGTGTAGCAGTGAAGGATTCCCACTTTGTCCTCGACACTGATTGACGTAGTGCGATTTACATTCCCTTATCGTTTGTAAATGTCACACGCTGCAGATTAAGACAACAAATGAAAAGTTGAAATGCCAAACATTGAAGGTGCAGTTTTTTTTCACAAAACGTGTTTTCAGTTCTGTTGTGTTCCCGGAACTCTGTTAAATGTTCTTATACTCGTTTCCAGTGCCAAATAATGGACAAAATGTTGCAAACATTCATTACTAGATGGCGCATGCTCTTTATGCTAGGCAGTGCTACCCTCTGGAATTCCAAGTGTCATGCTTCAAGGTCTCTTCCATTTAGCTTCGGATGGTTTGAAGAGATAACACACGGGGTTTTGGCGAATGGGCGTAGGTTTTAGAGCTGCAATAGAGGTTATGCAATTATAGAGAAACGAAGAAAAGCAAGTAAGAATTTTCTTTCGCAAGATTTACACAAGGTCATTTAGTCAGATAAAGCTACGACTCATTCGATGTAATTCCACTGCGTGCAGCTGACGTCTCTGATTTTAAAGATGCTGCTGAACAATTTCTATCAGTGTAGGCGAGTAATATTTCTAAATGCAGTATGATCAAAGTGTCTCATACTCCCCATCTCAAATAGTTACTAAAATTTTTTACTCTAAAAAAGAAGAATGGAAAAATGTCAATGTCCAAAAGAGCAAAGACCATGGCTAATGCATGCGACGTCATACTTCATCTGAAAGATCAGCTGACGTTGACCAGTTGACATTGTTGCCATTTCTTCCTCAACAGCACAGGCAGTTTTTCAGTAAATTTTGCAACATCTGATCCCAAGAATAAGGTTGTGTAAGAAACGGAAGTTAATATTGATAGATTTTTTCCCAGAATATAATTTTGTTATTCTCTTCTAAGAAATTTAAAACCCAGGAGAAATGCAGTTTTTGTTGAATGCAGTTTTTCTAGTTAAAATATTATTCCTTTGTTTTTGTACTTGTATTGCCACAAATAAAACATAGTTCCTCGTTGTTAATGCCACTTGAAGCAAAAGCTTTCTTATTGACACTTAGAACCAGTCAGTTCGCTAGTATGATACTTAGAACGTTCTTAAATTATTCATTTACGAAATTGACTCTTTTTTTACAGTGATGTGATAAGCAGTATAATCGTGTGGTATCAGAATTCCTTCTCATTTGCTTGCGCACAATTAAGGCATTTACAAAAAGACATAAGCTTTTTTCTACTGTCACAAATGTGAGATTTATTACTTAGAATGTTTCACATTTCCACTCTTCAAATAACTAACTAAGAGACTGCCACATGTATATGGCTTAGACTGTAAACACAACGAAAGAACTCCCCTCGTCTTGTATTATTTAACAAAGTCATGCAAAAATTGTATTAGAATATCTGGGTCGAAATGTGATCTTTAATGTTATAGCGTACCAGCTGATCAAGTTACTCTGCAGTCTAAAACTGTAGTATTTATTAATTTTTTGTAATACTGAAAACATAACAAACAAGCACTACAAGAAAGTGAATTACCTGTTATACAAATGAATATATCATATTGGCTACTTTCTTTAACTATCAATACTCGCAGATAAGCTGTTTCTATACCATATTCACACTGCCTCCTAGCACTTTTCTGTATTGGTGAAAGGACTCAACTCAGAGGTCTGTGGTTTGTTGTAATCCATTTTGCATTAAGCTAAAGAGCAGAAAAATTGGACCCATTGCGTGTAACACATTCCGATACTCATCGTTATTTATGTCCTTCCTGTGAAGTTCATCGTTCTTTGAAGGCCATATTGTCACTAACATATCGAGCTGCATGTACTAACGGACTTAATTGTACAACATAGGTTAACGAAGTTTAATTAGTCTTTTGTACCTTTCTGATAAGAGCAGCCGAAGAAGAACAATCCAGAAATCATCTTTGTAATAGTCAGAAACCCGCTAAACGTGAAGCTCAAAGTTACTAGCGGTGGTAGCCCTATCTCTGGGATATCAGAGTGAGAAATGGAACTTTTAATAACAATATAGTTGCCGTCACAGGGCAAAAAGCATATAAGCGAACCATTTTTGTGTGTTGTATAGTCGATATTTGTTTCGTAAAGATACAGTACAAAGTAAACTCGTTATCTGCGATAGACTCATTCTTTATTAATGTCTACGTCAAGTTTGAAGGAGTTAGCCCCCTCATCGCCATTTGGGTAGAGTGATTTACAGATTAATTTTTCTTGCTGTAGCCAGCCATCTGGCTACAAAAGTAACAATTTATCATTGGTTATTCACGAAATGGCTCTAACTCTTATATTGTAAACAATCAGAAAGCTACAAATTGTTCCACTAAAAGACATACTGTAGGTCATTGTCATATACACACATTATACTACTAAGCTAGAGCTAAACTCAGCCCTAGAAGGCCTCTGGAGACCTAACATTACCGACGACCGCAGTGTCATCCTCAGGCGATAGGTGTCACTGAAGGCGGATATGGAGGGGCATGTTGTCAGCACACCGTTCTCCTGGCCGTTGTCAGCTTTCGCGACTGGAATCGCTACTTCACAGTCTAGTAGCTCTTCATTGGTCTCACAGGGGCTCAGTGCACCTCGCCTACAAACAGCCCTCGGCAGACCTGGACGATCAAGGCCGACAGCGATTAATTTCTGTGATCTGAAGGGAACCGCTGTTACCTGTGCGCCAAGATCATTGGCACATTATGCTACTGGATCCATATGAAAACAAAAACTGTGATGTAAACCACTGAATCACAGTCGCGGAAGAAGTCGTGGATATTAATCAACAATCCTTCTTACACAGGTAAGTGTTTTAATTTGTCTCGTGTTCCAAACAGCCGCAGATTTCCGTAAAAAGCGTCCTGAATGAACATCTTCAGCTACGTCTACATGGAGAGCCTGCAGATCACACTTAAGTGCCTGGAAGAGGGTTCAACGAACCACCTTCACAATAATTCTCTATTATTCCACTCTCGAAAAGCGCGCGGAAAAAACAAACACTTACATCTTTCCGAGCCAGCTCTGACTTCCCTTATTTTATTGTAATGATTTGTTGCTCCCTGTGTAGGTTGGCGTCAACAAAATATTTTCAAATTCGGAGGAGACAGTTGATGATTCAAACTTCGTGGGAAGATCCTGCCGCAACGAGAAACGCCTTTGTTTTAATGACGTCCACCTCAAATCCTGTATCATGTCCGTGACACTCTCCCCTATTTCTCAATAGTACAGAACATGCTGCATTCTCTGATTTTTTCCGATGTACTCCATTAATCGTATCTGGTAAGGATCCCACACCGCGCAGCAGTACTCCAAAGGAGGATGGACAAGCGCAGTTAGGCAGTCTCTTTAGAGATCTGTTGCATCTTCTAGGTGTTCTTCCAAAGAATCGCAGTCTTTGGTTCCTCTTCCCCACAACATTTTTTACGTGTTATTTCCAATTTAAGTTGTTCGTGATAGTAATTCCTGGTATTTATTTCAGTTTAAGGGTTTAAGATTTGATTGATTTATCGTGTAACCGAAGTTTAGCGGATTCCTTTTAACACTCTTGTGGACGACCTCACGTTTCTCATTATTTTGGGTCAATTGACAATTTTCGCCCCACACCGATATCTTTACTAAATCGTTTTGCAGTTAGTCCTGGTCTTCTCATAAGCAGGCGGTAAACGACAGCGTCATGCAAACAACCTAAGACGGCTTCTTAGATTTTCTCCTAAATCGTTTATATAGATACGAAACAACAGAGGGCCTGTAACACTACCTTGGGGAACGCCAGAAATCACTTCTGTTTTACTTGATGACTTTCCGTCAATTACTACGAACTGTGAACTATCTGACAAGAAAACACGAATGCAGTGTCATAACTCAGGCGATATTCCACGAGCACGTAATTTGATTACAAGCCACTTGTGAGGTACGGTGTCGAAAGTCTTCTGGAAACGTAGCAATAAGGAATCAGTTTGAAACCCCTTGTCAGTAGCACGCAATACTTCGTGTGAGTGAAGAGTTAGTTGTGTGTCAGAAGAACGTTGTTTTCTAAATCCATGTTGACTGTGTGTCAATAGACCGTTCTGTTCGGGGTAATTCATAATGTTCGAACACAATGTATGTTCCATAATGCTGCTGCATATCGACGTTAATCATATGGGCCTGTAGTTTAGTGGATTATTCCTACTGCCTTTCTTGAATATTGGTGTGACCTGTGCAACTTTCCAGTCTTTGAGTCTTTTGTCGAGCGAACTCTTGTGCAAGACTGTTAAGTATGGAGCTATTGCATCAGTATACTCTGGTATACTGGTAAACAGCCTGGACCAGAAGACTTGCTTTTATTAAGTTATTTCAGTTGCTTCACTACTCCGAGAATATCTGCTTCTAAGCTATTCATTTTGTCAGGCCATCGCGCAGAGAAGACATTGATTGTGTCTTGCCGCTAACAAACTTTACGTACGACCAGAATCTCTTTGGATTTTCTGCCAGAATACGAGACAAAGTTTCGTTGCGAAAACTATTACTAGCGTCTTGTATTGAAGTCCGCGCTAAATTTCGAGCTTCTGTAAAAGATCACTAACCTTGGCGATTTTGCATTTCTTTTAAATTTGGCATGCTCTTTTCGTTGTTTGTGCGAGAGTGTTCAAACCTGTTTTGTGTACCGGGGGAAATAGCTGCGTCGGTTATTTGGTATTAATCTCTCCATTGCTACCGATACTATTTCTTTGTATTAAAGCCGCATCTGTTCTGCTCTTACATTGTTAATTAGGAAAGAGTTTAGATTGTCTCTCGGGAAGGCGACAAGCGAATTTTTATCTGCTTTTTTGAGCGGGTATATTTTTCATTTGTTTTTGGAGGATTTGAGAGTTACGGTATTCAGTATCGCTACGACAACCCTGTGTTCACTAATCCCTGTGTCCATTTTGATGTTCGGTATTAGCTCAGAATTATTTGTTGCGAAGAGGTCAAGTGTGTTTTCACAACCGTTTATTATTCGAGTGGGCTTATGAATTAATTGCTCGAAATAGTTCTGAAAGAAAGCGCCTAACACAATTTCGGATGATGTTTTATGCGTACCTCCGGATTTGAACATCTATTTGCGCCAACATACCGAGTGTAACTTGAAGTCCCTACCAACTATAGCTGTATGAGTCGGGTAGGTGTTTGTAATTAGACTCAAGTTTTCTTTGAACCTTTCAGCAATTGTGTCATCTGAGTTGCGAGGTCCCTAAAACAATCCAGTTATTATTTTATCCCGGTCGCCAAGAATGATCTCTACCATACTAATTCACAGGAACTATCTGCTTCAATTTCGGTACAAGATGAACTACTTCGAACAACAACAAACACGCCACTGCCAACGATATTTAACGTATCCTTTCTAATAGCCACTCGAAACCGACGTGAGCCACCCCCTGCACATTGCCTGCACCCTGTGCTTTCATGGCGTCCGGAAGGACCCGTTGCACGTCTGGATCTATTCCATCCTTTATGTACACAGAGTGCACGCTGATCTTCTTTAGCAGCCATGTCCCTAATGGGTTCCATAACGCGAATCTTGTAGGCTGAGAGGTTTCCTCTGATACAGGACAAGCGACTGCATCTGTCTGAAGGACAGTGTCAGCCACAGACAGCACCTGGAACCCGTTTGGCTGGCCGTGTGACCGAGCGGTTCTAGGCGCTTCAGTCCGGAACCGCGCTGTTGCGGTGGTCGCAGGTTCGAATCCTGCCTCGGGCTTGGATGTGTGTGATGTCCTTAGGTTAGTTAGGTTTCAGTAGTTCTAAATCTAGGGGACTGATGACCTCAGATGTTAAGTCCCATAGTGCTTAGAGCCATTTGAACCATTTTTGAACCCGTTTGTCAGACTAACCGGAGGGGAAGTTTTTCGCCGCCTGCCACACCCCTAGGCGATCTATTACTCGACCACGGATGAGGGGTGAACCTCAATGGGAACAGTAACTGGGGTGAACACCAGTGCAGACCGATTAGCGGACTTGTGGGTCATGCTGGACGTACATTGGAAGCCCATGGCCGGCCCACAACAATGATGCCCATCCACTGCAGCCTGAACCTGTGTAACCGGAGCCAACACAGCCTGGAGCTGTGTAGGTGCGTTCAGTAAGGAAACTTGTAGTTTCCTTGAGATCGTCGATTTTGGAATTTGGCAGACTTTTTAAAATTATTGTTTACATACTTGAGAATTTCTACTCAGAATACCTCCTACCTACAGTATTAAAGTTTTCCTCATTTTGTTTCCAAATCTGTGCAGACAAGACTATGGACTACATGTACTGCCTTGGTCTTAGTCTAAAATTTTAACTTTTTCTGCAAACGTTTTTACGTCCTTGGGATTAAAAACACAAACAAAAAATTGAAATGCTGACTCAGATATGAAATCATACGTGTTTTGTCTGTTATTCCTAAAGTTGAAATATTAATAACTAGAGAATCTAACTTCGTTAAATATTATTATTCGTGTTTCAAGATACCCAGCACAATGAAACTTAACGAAGGAAAACTGCGAGTGCAATCTTTTATACAGCATGCCTTTTTCTGAAAATATAATGAGGGATTTATGTGCCAACGTAGCCCCTAAAAATAACGACAGCTTGTTGGCTCTCATATCCATAAAGGTATAATAAAGCTGAGCATACCGTTCGTTAATGAATAATGTTATCTGAGTAATGCCATCAGGTGTCCCTTTACACTGTAGCCAAGCCCGCACTCTCCGACTGCACCTCTACTTATACGGCGATTATTCATAGACTTATGAGAGCGATATTAGTCTATAAAAGAGATCGTGTAGTGCAAGGCAAATTTTGTCACGTTTTTCAATGTATTAAAAATTACTGTCCAAAGCGTTTATGGGTATAGCCATTACCGGCAGCGGCGTGGTCATTCGTTCCAGCTGCTTCGTCCGGACTTCCGCGCAGCATAGAAGTTAGTGCGGTAGCCGCCCTCAGAATACGTTATCACAAGAAAGAGAACGCCCATATATACGTAACGCGTAAAAATTAATTTTTCAGCCACGAAGAATCAACTTTCGTATTTAAGACTTCTTTGCTTTAAAAGCCAGAAGCGAGCGAAGAAACACGGAGTGAAATATCCTTTTATTCTAATAGGGATTGCGGGCTCTTTCTCCGTCTGCATTATTACGAGAAGACCGTTTGGCAGAGAATCAGGTCTTTCGCAATTCCTCTGAATCAGTCGCGCGGTTTAATTTCTCATTTGCAAATATATTTCATCTCTGTGTGCCATGCTGAATTTTTGCGTCTTCTTCTCTTTTCCTTACAAAAAAACTCGATATACCGCGCTAGTTGGCTCGGTGCCGCTGCAGTGTATTCCGCAGACAGCGCAAGATAATGCGTAAACGAAAACGCGCCAGTGTGGGTGCGTCGTTTCCCGCATTAGCATGGCTCTCACTGGTCACCTCGGAGTTCGACTCGCTTGTGCCACACTTAAAAGAGGTTCAAAGGAGTGCGTGTTTTGAAGCAGACGTAACGTAAAATGATAGATACAGAAAGAATTCCATCGCAGTAAAGTCAATAGAACTGCTTGGATTACCGAAATAAGTTATAAATCTTATTTATTTCAGTAGTTGTAGCATTGCACGTCACCATGAATATACAGGAGCGTAGCGTATGTTTTCAAACGACGTGTACCAAGAAAGAACACACTATAAAGCGAATCTTTCATCGTTTTCTATTCATTTACCTTAGTGGCTGTTTCGATTTTAACACGATTACCTGTGTGCGCCACAGAGGTGAGGTGCTACTCATTCACCGTCGACGTCGAGGTCATTAGGGATGGAGAACAAGCTGTTTTAGAACAAAGTGGGTGAAGCAAAGTAATAGCGGCTGTCTCTAGGAACCATTCCGGCATTCATGCCGTATGGTTAAGGTAAACAATAGTCTTCTTCAAGGTAGCTGGTTTCTTCAACACACCGTACAGACAAATGTGACTACTACATGACGTTGGCTGGCTGGCTCTGAGCACTATGGGACTCAACTGCTGAGGTCATTAGTCCCCTAGAACTTTGAACTAGTTAAACCCAACTAACCTAAGGACATCACAAACATCCATGCCCGAGGCAGGATTCGAACCTGCGACCGTAGCGGTCTTGCGGTTCCAGACTGCAGCGCCTTTAACCGCACGGCCACTTCGGCCGGCACATGACGTTGGAGGCAATCACTGACATAGGACACATATCATTGACAACAAAGACGTACAGGACATGATACAACGGCCAGAGAGGCGGAAAACGAGCTGCCAGACACAGCAGCGTAGCGACACTTTCTATAGCCTAACTTCTTTTAGTAACAAACCACAATAGCGGCGCACGAATTGTATGAGTCAATAGCTTGTTATGTCGCCATGCTCTGGAACATAGCTGTTACCGTTTGCATCTAACAAGATTTAGCTAATATTGTATAAGAAACACGTCTCTTTTCGAGTTTAATTGTTTATATATATATCTAAAACTTAGCACACTATCTGTCAAATGTATTCGGACACACACAACAGAAGATTAATGTGGGCTGTGTCCACCATTCGCCTTTATGATGACTAGAACTCTGCTTCGGCCACATGCAATGAGGTCTGTTGAGGAATGGCAGCACATTCTTGCTCAATAGCCGAAGCCACAGGAGTTAATGATGTTGGACGGTGGGGTCTGGAACGGTCAGAGACTGGCGAACAGTACTCAGGCAGTCTTGGAACAGATGTTTCAAGCGACTTTCTTCGTAATGTCTCGCACTGAATTATGATATTAAAGTCCACCTATTCTGCAAACAGCTATCCTTTTCAGTGTATAAACATTTTTCCTTCAGGATCTGCTTCATACGAGGGCGTATTCGGAAAGTAAAGACCGATTTGGCGCGAAATGGAATCCACTGTGGAAATTCAATGAAGCACTGTACAGATGTGTTGGGCAGTGTCTCTGGTATGCCCGTCGATGGCGTCACGTCGCTCTTTTCGGTTCTGAAGACATAGTAAGCGCCTAGAGATGCCTACAACAACAGTGTCTCCCGCCAAGTATGGGAGCCTGGTGAGAGATTTCTCCTGGAGCTATGCAGCCCACATAACACAAATGTCATGCGTTTCTTTCTTCAATGCAACGGATTACGTGTTCTAAAGGAACCATACTCACAAGTAACTCTTCAGACTTATCAAAATACAGTGTTTGCCATAATTTAGTCTGTAAGCGCGTCTCTTGTTAGAGTTTCCAAATCGAATGGTGACGATATACATTTTCTTTTGTATTTTAAGGTTTACTTAGTTCGTTAACTTAGATTCGGTTTTAGAGTGTTGCTGCGGAGTACTCAGAATTAAGGTGCTTCTCCAATTCAGATTCATGAACCTATTATCTTCATCCTCAGATGGATGGGAAACCCTCTC
Organism: Schistocerca americana; assembly: GCF_021461395.2. Classification (NCBI taxonomy): domain Eukaryota; kingdom Metazoa; phylum Arthropoda; class Insecta; order Orthoptera; family Acrididae; genus Schistocerca; species Schistocerca americana. The sequence continues at coordinate 750,263,607 of NC_060130.1, read as the reverse complement.
CTCGTGCAGTATTCGAAAACATGACTCAGAGGCATTTCGAAATAACATACGTTGTAAGTACGACCGTTATGGTGTAGTTCAGTCCGGGTATCAGCAGAGTAGCAAATCGCTCGTTTTGCAGCTTACGGTGATTCCGGCGGCGCACTGCTTCATCGTCTCGGGCGCTCCTGCGACTGCGCCAGGGTGCCGCCAGCTCATCGGCGGTATCCTGGAATTAATAACAGCGTTCGGAAAATATTCGGCCGGGTCGGAATGCGACGCGACGCCTAACGGGCGCCGTTTTAACGCCTCGTCTCTCGGATACGGGCGAGCCCGCAAAAGTTAATTAGTTCTGCGCTCAATGGTCAAACTTTAATCCGGAACGGCAATCCGGGTGGCGCATTCATTCTGGCAGCCTTATTTCGCGCTGGCTGTTTGGAATGTGTGATTCGCCCTTGCAGGAGCGCGCTGCCTGACCAAAAGCTTCCGGGTGTATATTCCGATCTGTGTGTGTGCGTGTGTGTGTGTGTGTGTGTGTGTGTGTGCGCGCGCGTGCTTGCGTGTGTGTGTCCATGTACTCGGAAGGAAGGGAACAACAATAAAATGTAGACAGATAAAATGGGCCCGCCTGATAGACGAAGCAATGCAGCGCTACCGCTCGACTGCCGTTCCCCCTCCAGCCCCCCACACCACCAGGATTTTACCTACCATTTCCAGAAAAATCGTTAATCGGGCGCAAAGCCACCTTGGCGGCAAACAAACCTCCTAGGAATGTATAATTTTTTCTCGCTACAGTCATTAAATGTTATAAAATTATAGCAACCTTTTGTTATATAGGAACAAATAATGTCATGTTCTTTTTAATATTTTTTGCAAGCTAATTTTGATAGCTGCAACATAGTTGAAGAATTTTCTTGTGTATACAACAGCAGCAGTTGTTTCGTTGTTAATTATCAACCGATTTCGGCCCATATTAAACCATATTCAGGCTATATAAAATATTATCAGCTGAGCATCATACAGAACCTATCCATACAATATGTCCACTTCTTGGCGTACAAAATTTGCCGAAAGTCAACTGCAAATTGTTACTGCTAAAATTTTTGTGGCTGTTAGTCGACCATAATCTGATGCACCCGGAGTACGGACGCTTCGTGTATCTCCCTGTGCGCTTGAAGCCCGTCAGAGTGTGCTCAGCTGTTCTAACGACTAGAGAACTTGCTCGTGAATCTATTCAGACTTCCACAGTGTATACGACAGTCAAAAATATGGATGTGGTTTTTGTTTACTGCAACGTCACCGCGTGCTTCCGTAATGGCCACGGGAGGCAAAGTGCAATAATTATCGTGGTTGGGTAGTGCAGGCAGAGTAGGAATGACGTCTACATGTTGTTTTTCTTGTTGTTGTTTTTTGTTGTTGTTGTTTTTTTTAGTCCGAAGACTGGTTTGATGCAGCTACTCTACCCTGTGCAAGCTTCGTCATCTCCGAATAACTATTTCAACCCACATATGTTTGAACCAGCTTATTGTACTCGTCTCGTGGTCTCCCTTTGCAGTTTTTACGTGCATACTTCCCTCCAATACTAAATTAGCCTGATGTCTCAGAATGTATCAAATCAACCGATCCCTCCTTTTAGTCAAGGTACGCCACAAATTTCTTTCCTCAACAGTCCTTTTCAGTACCACCTCATTAGTTACGTAATCTACTTCCTACGTAATTTTATCACTATCACTGATGCGACGTTTTGATAAGTTATAGCTTCATGACTACGTTCTCATAACTTATAACTTCATGAGTATTCTTTACTATAATGGTAATTACATGTAACATTTCACAGTTGAATTTTGTCAGATTTTGCATACCAGCAAGTGGTTATATTGTAAAGATAGGTTTTGTATGATGCTGAACTCGATACACTACAGGCCGAAGTAGGCTGCTCAACGATGACTAAGCAAGTGCAAGTTTGTGTACAATGGAGTTCTTCCATCTTGTTATTTTTATTTCACTTTGTTTTATTTTCAGAAGTTAATGTCACATCGGCGACAGAGCTACAGACGATTTATCAGCTTTCGGACGATTCTGGGTTGAAATAGGTCATCTTCTTGATAAGCTATCCCAGCGATAATGTAGAGTGAGAGTAAACAGTAATAGTAAGAGGGCTGCATGCATCGGCTTCTCACGTTGTCTGAGTAAATTAATTGTGTCAAATAATGGTTATAATAACTGAAACCACTCAACACAACAGAAAGAAAAGAAATTACTGTTTATTCTTATATAAATCAAACATCGCTATGGCCAAAATGTAATCACGTAGATAGACATCCAGGAATGACAGAAAATATGAATATAGACGGCATATCTGGTACCTGGAAACTCTGCTTGTTCTTGTAGTCAGGGTTTAAAAACACAAAAGTTCATCAGAAAGTAAAGCAACGTCGGGAAGGAAAAGGATGAGGAAAAACTCAGCGCGTTCTTTTCCAATTAACCATCTCTGCATTCCCCTTAATGGGTGTAGGGAAACCACGAGAACCCCAGATATTTATGAGTGCGCAGGAATTCGGACCCTGTTCCTGCGGGATCCTAGTGCCTTGATCACTGCGCCACTGGACTCGGTTCCACAAATATAGTAAAAATCACAAATTTAGTCATAGTTTAAAATAAAGACACTTCGGCCTGTAAGTAGCGCCTCAGTGCCAGCTGTCAAAGCTGTTGCACCTCACTTCACAGTAGCAGCTTCTGTCCCACACCAAAACACGCAGTTGCCTGCTGAGTACAGATGGCGCCAGATGGTTTACATGTGCTGCTTTTGTGACAGCATCATACTCCATTAAAGTCTCAATTGATTTATTTGTTTTTCTCGTGACATCCCTTGTTCACGGAACTCAATGTATTACTGCAATACAGTCTTCTTTTTTGTGCAGTGTTCTACGTCTTATAAGTTTGTCTTGTGTTGAATTTTTCAACATTATTTATTTTTTGGGATTTGGGAACCCACTGTATAAGGGCGTGGAACACGACCTCTCATATTTCTGTCTTGTTTTTTCACATTCCCTAGAATCCGTCCAATGTTACTAGCGCAATAGTGGTACATGAACTATAAGGTCTTTTAAGAAAGAAACGAACTGGAGACTGTGACCATAAACTTGTACCTTTATTTCAAAATCATTGCCCAGCAATGTTCAGGCACTTGTTCTATTGTTACGCAAGATGGTGAATGACGTCTCACAAAATTCCTCGGGCTGCATTTCGAACCAGTTCCGAACGTACTGTTTGACGTCCTCGTCCGAGATGAATAATTTGCCTCTCAGAGATTTTTTTATTGTTATTATTATGTAGCATTTTGTCTAGTGACATGTACGTGTCTTCGCACGGAGAAATTTTGACGCCAATGTTCCCTTTTTCAGCTTCTTCCTTGAGTCTACCATATCGTCTTCCGTCTTTCATGTCATCCAAATGTTGGCCGGCCGCGGTGGCTGAGAGATTCTAGGCGCTTCAGTCCGGAACCGCGGCCGGTCGGAGTGGCCGAGTGGTTCTAGGCGCTACAGTCTGGAGCCGCGCGACCGCTACGGTCGCAGGTTCGAATCCTGCCTCGGGCATGGATATGTGTGATGTCCTTAGGCTAGTTAGGTTTAAGTAGTTCTAAGTCCAAGGGGACTGATGACCTCAGATGTCAAGTCCCATAGTGCTCAGAGCCATTTCAACCATTCTTCCAGATGTTGAATTCATCTTCCTCGTTCTGTAGTTCCTTTGATCTTCCCTTCGATGCCGTCGTATATGAGCCCCTCATGTCTAGGAATGTGTCCGATCCCGTTAGGCTTCCTCTGAAGAACTGGATTCAGAACAGTTTTCTTCTCTCCTACTCTTCTCAGTATATCGCTGTTTGTCACCGGATCTGTCCACGTGATCTTCTCTGTTCTTCTCCAGCACCACATTTCAAAATTTTCCAGGAATTTCCCCTCCATTCTTTTCATGGTCCACTTCTCTGCTTCGTGCAGTGCAATGCTCCAGATGTAGCACTTCACCACTTTCTTTCTTCCTTACTTGCTGCGCGTGGGATTAGCCGAGCGCTCTAAGGCACTGCAGTCAAGGACTGTGCGGCTGGTCCCGGCGGAGGTTCGAGTCCTCCCTCAGGCATGGGTGTGTGTGTTTGTCCATAGGATAATTTAGGTTAAGTAGCGTGTAATTTTAGGGACTGATGGCCTTAGCAAGTTAAGTCCCATGAGATTTCACACACTTCCTTACTTCCAAGCTCAACTTGCTGGTAAGCACAGTCCTTTTCTTGCTGAATGCGGCTTTGACCATGGCGATTCTTGCTCGAGTTTCATTTGTGCAATGGGTATCCTTTGACGGCAAGCCACACAAGTACCCGAACCCTCTCCATTTCTCTATGGCGACAGTTACCCTCAAAGGTTTCTCCCGTTCTGATATCCGCATCACTTTTGATTTCCATGATGTTGATTACCATGCCATATTTCCATCGACTTTCCACCAACCGGTTCATCATGTGTTGCATTTTTCTTTGATTTTTGGCAAGCACTATCAGGTCATCTGCATACTTGATGGCGTTGATGAGTCGTCCTCCCATCATGAACTTTCCGCACCCTTTCAAAGCATCTCTCGCCAGCCACTGTCCATACAGGTTTAAGATATTCGGCGATAGACAACGTCCTTTTCTGACACCTGTTCCTTTTTCACGCTGTTTGTGTCTCCCTAGTTCAGTCACACCTTTACTCTCTTCCCAGATACAAACTGAGAATTAGTGTCCGGTCCCTCCAGATGAATCTCCTTAAGGATATTCATCAATTTTGTCCAGCTGACTGTCAAAGGCCTTCTGCCAGTCTATAAAACAGATGTAAAGTTTATCATTAACCGTGCAAACTCTCCCCGAAAAAATCTTCACCATGCCGATGGCGTCCCTGATTCCTTTTCCTCTCCTAAATCCAAATAGTCCTCTCCCACTACTTCTTCAATCTTGTGTTTCAGCCGCGTGTTGCGTATTCTACCAACGACTTTCGCCTCGCGAGATATCAGGCTACACTCCTTGGTTTGTTGTTTCCTCTCAAGAGCAACCATTGTGACGTCAGAAAGCTCCTCAGGCAGTTCTCCAGATTCGTAGGTTTTGTTGATGAGTTGCATCAGCGCTTCAGCTATCTTTAGCTCACCAAAAATGGCATAACCGTGGGGAAAAAGGTCGTGAATGCATTGAGGTAGACCGACGACCTCCCATTTGAATGCAGTGTGGTGTTTCAGACCTTGAATCATTGGCCAGAGGAATCCGTCCTTCACTGAATCGCTTCTGCCACTCCTTGACCCTTGCAGCGGACACGTAGTGCTCTCTCTACCAATATTCGATGAATTCTCGTTCCCCGCATTCCGTCCGCTGTCAGCAAACATACCATGCCCCTTTGCTCTTCTTTCGAAGCCTCCATTTTCCTGGTTTTAGGCGGAGTGAGTGCTGTGAACGGTCAACGTGTCCGCGTGCTCATACTGCCGTCATACGGGTGTGACCCGATGTGTCTCTAGCGGCGAGTGTCGGATCTTAGCAGCCAGTGACATTACGATACTTTCAGGGGTTTAATCTTACACCGCCCGCCTCATTTCTTTTTGAATCTCGTATTACAAAACTCATAGATCATTTGTAATAAACGCAACCATTATTTCATTTCGGTGAAACTAACAACGACCAAAAGGGAAGATTCATCAATAACTACCTTACGAGATGAGAATTCACTATGATATTCTGAATTACCTGTAGATCAATGCGACGTACACTACAAAAAGGCAGTTACTTATTGTCTGTCGCCAGTAAGTAGCTGTTTTGTACCTAGAGTACACCTCTCCATGACTTGCCAAATCATTCCATCACTAATCTGTGTCAGAATTAAACGCGAATTGATAACTGCAACAGGCACGAAGGTGGGAAGTGTTGTCAGCTAGTGCGTGCACTAAAGCCTCGGTGATTAATTCTCTTAATGTGCACCCTACGGTACATTTTGCCCCGTCGATTGTCCCACGCTGCGGTTACTCTATTGTAACCCATTCAGCTGATGCGATCTGGTACGGGGCGCTGTGCACGTCCTCATTTAGGAAAGTGGCCCTCACAGATTTACGTCACATTGCCTGCTGCCTACGGTATTAGCGATGCGCAATTACGTTCGGCTACATCAGTCAAATTGTCCCAGCCACATAAATCAAATTGTAGGCAAAGGAAGCGACTAATTACCGTGCATTGACAGAACTGCAGGGCACAAGCGCTACACTGTTAATAGCGTGGGTGACCAGCTCCAGACTTTCTTGACACTCGTTTATCGACACTTACCATTTCTGATTTCGTCTCTGATAGATGACATAGAAACACACGTCAGGTATACAGGAATGGACAAAAATATGAAGACACAAAAACACAACACATTACCTTGCCTACTACGGTGTAGGAAACCCACTGGATCTCTAAACAGCTTCCACTCGTCTCGGAAGGGATAGATACAGGTACTGTACAGTTTTCAACCGAATCTTATACAATTCTTCCTGCAAAGCAGTGGAAATTCAGGTAACGATGATGGAGATCGATAGCGTTCATGTACCCTTCTCTCCAAAGAAGACCACAAAGGCTCAATAATATTGAGAGCTGGTGAGTGGTGGCCAGGGGAGATGCGAAAATTCACCCTCGTGCTCACAAAACCAGTCCTGCAACACAGCGTCACTGTTCGGGAACAAACCTTATACCATGGCATGGACCTGATGATCGAATATAGTCACATCGAACTTGACAGTAACGAGACACTGCAGAGTACCTATGGGGCCCATAGAATACCACAATATGGCTGCCCATTTCCTCACACAATCCCAGATTTGTTTGGGAATCCAGCTGCCCTGAAATTTCCTGCTTATGGAGCTCCCTTCACGTCGTGTTGATGCTGACAGGGTTCGCGAGTGATACATCCAGTTCTGCAGTGACTTTTGGGACTGTTGATCCCTTACTTTTCGTGAAATACTCTTCAATCACCCTCCGTCTCCATCACTCAGCACATACTTTTGTCCGCGTTATGACTAAGCGGACGACGTTTTTCCGTCTTGCCTGTGTGCAGTACAAATCTTCGGTACGGTGCTTCGTGAAACACTAAACACTTCGGCTACCTTGGCTACAGAATCACCCAGGATACGAGCACCAATAATTTGCCTCCGTTCGAATTCAGTCAGCTCCGACATAACGCACACACAACTACACAGAACATTATTCTGGCAACGTATCGAGGAGATTGCACAGCTGCCGGTCGTGTTCAAAGACAATAGGCTTGGTTTGCATCTGCATTTATGTTCAAGAAAGCATTTCTCACGATGTTTCCATATTTTTGTCCAACCCCCATACATGTATACGGTACAACAGCAGCTGTGAATGCAAATGTTGTCTATGATTACCGTTGCTGGAAACAACAGGTCCCAGTTTTATGACAGTCGGTTGTGACGTCTACTCCAACAGGTGAACTTGGATGCAATTCATTACTTTCTTGTGTTTGATAGGTCTGCTCCAGAGTGAAAGCACAAGTTAGTCCTCTGTGTTACTAAGCAGCAGAAGCACTCCGTCTTCAGGCCAGAAGTGGCCCACCGTGACCATCCGACCGCCGTGTTATCCTCAGCTGAGGATGCGGATAGGAGGGGCATGTGGTCAGCACACCGCTCTCCCGGTCGTTATGATGGTTTTCTTTGACCGGAGCCGCTACTATTCGGTCGAGTAGCTCCTCAATTGTCATCACGAGGCTGAGTGCACCCCGAAAAATGGCAACAGCGCATGACGGTCCGGATGGTCACCCATCCAAGTGCCGGCCGCGCCCGACTGCGCCTAACTTCGGTGATCTGACGGGAAACGGTGTATCCACTGCGGCAAGGCCTGTGTTACTAAGCCTGTCGGAATTTCCAGCCTACCCCTTTGGTTAGAAGATTTCCATTGAATGAAACAAGTGGCGGTTTATTAATTTGTCTGACGAAAGTGTTCCGATGCACTAGTGTACATTGTCAGGAATTGTAACTGAAGGGACGGCACCATACGCGAGATACTCATAAGGTTTTAATTATCGGCTCGAAAAAATAAATTGATGTAATTAAGTTTTTGCTTGTTGGCAGGTACATATCTGCAGCCCTGGTACGCACTGAAATCCTCGCATCAGAACACCGTAGGACGCGGCCAAGAGGAGCAAAATAGAAATGGCGCAGACTCCGCTAGGGGTGTGCTAGCGTACTGTGGCCCAGAGATTCCAATGTGTACTACGGCTGCAGGCGAAAACAAATAATTAATTACGTAATTTTTTTTACCAAGATCTGAATTAAACCTTTATGACTACATCTCGTGGAAATAAAAGACACAGACAGGCTGTAGTTGAATGAAACGTCAATATCCATGCTGCTGGGGTTATAACAACCCAAGGCTGTCTCATTTTTCTAAACTAAATCGTTCGACACTGGATTCTTGGTAGATGAATCATCCAATGCCACTTTTGATCAAATTCTCACGTTCAATTTTTTGTTATGTAACTCAGTTTTTCATGACATTCGTCCTTGTTTGTTATTTCTCAGTACATTTTATAAATTATAGAAACATTTTAGTATGATTGATACAAAAGAATAGATTGACTTCAGAAACGTAATGATCCTGACATTTGCCGCAATCGGTTTAAAAAAATGAACAAAATAATATCGTATAAAATACAAATATTTTTATACACAAAAGTATTACATGAAATATGAATTTAATAGATGTTGTCGAAAATGCAGAGAACATTTATTTTACTGAAAATATTCAGATACATATGTCTCCGACTTGTGAACTCTTTTTAGTTGTTATTCGCGTCTTTACTGCAAGTAGTTAGTTGGAAGTTGGTTTTGAAAAGATAAAGGTCGGACAATTTGTTAATTAATGGTTGTCATAAGACCTTAAGGCCAAGAGCCAATTTATATGGAACTGTATTTGAAATTTATGTCAAACATTACTGATATTGAACAAAGAGCTCGTAATAAACCGGCGAAGTTAAAATGGCATTACTGTTGTCAGTCATTTCGAGATGAAGACCCAAACCCCCCCCTCCCCCCCTCATTCCCCCCCCCCCCCCCCTTCCCCAGAACCTACTTCCACAGGTTCCGTGGGTCACCATGTGAAGATTTGTTGTTGACTCTCGACCGGAAATAGATGGCTCGCGTTTTGCAATAGGTGTAGATCAAACCTTGAAGAAATTGGGTCTACCCCTGGACGACTGTGGCCATTACAAAAGATAAGTACTGACAAACATATAACAGCCACACGACAGTATTATTAAATTGTATCTTTAATTATTCATATCTGTACCCTGTTCCTCTGTAAAATACTTATCACAAAGTTAAAAGTTCAGTGAAGTACTGATCGATGTTTGCAAGACTGAAACAAAAGCTTTTCTCTGAACACGAGATCCATCGGCAAACGGAGACACCATTCATGCTGAAATTTTGTGGGAATATATTAATGAAATACGCTGTAATGACCTGCATCACCTTCGTAAAGTATGCTTTCATTTGCCACGAGATCCATCAGTATCGTTGTAGACCACACTGCCGCAAAGACGTTATCGTTGGTTTTGTGGTCAGTTTTATGTATAGCCGGCGCCGAAAGGCATCCCAGGACATCACAAAATGAGAAATATGATTACAACCCCTCTCATGCGAACATTAATATTCGAATCTACGACCTTTATTAAGGAATTGTCATCTGTAGGGGTACCGCTAATCAGGCTAGTAAACAGAGACCTACCTGTATGCATATTGCAGCACCTACCTCCACAGGTTCCGTGGGTCACCATGTGAAGATTTGTTTTTTACTCTCGACCGGAAATAAATGGCTCGCGTTTTGCAATAGAACACATGTGCATCATTGATATTTGCCGGTTAGTATGGAAATTCCGAAGGAAAGTAACTTCTCCGAGGAGCATCCGTGCTTCAAATGAAATTCCTATCCTCTCCACTCTGTTTAATTGACTGAACCTAAGACACACATATGATCGTATTTGATACGTTAAAGAAATATGTATGTCCCAAAATAATGTGAAAATTACGATAACACAATTGACAACTCAAAATTTAATTCACTACCGTATAATGAAGAAAGCAGAAATGATTATAAAATAGAACAAAACTCATAAAATTAAATAACCGGTAACTACGTTTGTTTCTTTCCTCACTTGCTTCCAAATTCCATTCTTCTGGACCTACATAGTGCGGTAAGCATCAACATTAATCACATACATCAGCTGCATCTGCTCATACGTTATTCTGTAGAACAGTAACTACAGCCTATCATTTGAGAAAGCTTAAAAGTGATGAAGCTGTAATAACAGCTCAACGAGTTATGTACGTGCTACGTGCGTACGAGTAGGTAGCTCATAAATACAACGAGGGACACATAAAGTCCATAAGCTCCTGAAGTACATATTTACTATGTGCCACAGAATCATATGAGCAAAGTCTTAGTCATAACAGTTAAATACAAAGATTTGAAAGATAGTAGATTAATTACACGCCCCTTCGAGAATAAGCTAGATACGAAAATTTCACGAACTGGGTAAGAACACTGTTTAAACATTGAAAACTGTACGTCAGAATATTTCTACACCACGGCATTGGAGGCAAGGGCAGCAGTATGCCCCTCAGTGGCATCGTCTGCGTCACCTTTCACTTTATTATTCAACTGCGTCTGGTATTTTTTTTTTTATCGTGAATACAATTCTTATATTTGATTTTCATTATTAAAATCAAAAATGGTGCTGAGGCAGTCAACTGCTATTCATTACCTTTCCACTTGTCTGTCCCACGCGAAGTTATAATATAGAAGATATTTGCGACGAAGTTTCCACGTACAGGCAAACGTTGTTGCCATGGATATTTGCACTTGTAAAATGAACGTGGAATCTGGCTTTATTAATTAACACCTGAAAAATATTTCTGTGATACAAACTGACGAGGAGGCCAGAACACACCATCACCCTCCCCCCCTCCCCCCTCCTCCCACCACCACCACCCACGCGTCTACGCTATAAAATTGACGAAATTCCTGCTGAAAGAAGTTCCGATAAAAACTTACCACATTCCTCACTGAAACAACTTCTGTTGCAAATGCCAATTAAAATGCAGATCCTTTATTTCTGACCGCAGTTTTTTGTGTGGCGTTTCTCATACAAGCAATACACGTTTTAAAACTTGTGGAGAGCTGTAACAAATAGAATATGTCTGAAAAAAAAACTTTTTTGCGTTTTTCACCGAGAGCTGAAGCGTGTTTGTGAAATTGTTACTTTCTCGGAAAGAAGCTAGGGTAATAAAACAATCAACTTCCAGCAGTTAACGTGCATAAAAGCAAATATTGGGTACATGAATGATTTTCATCTTACGCGAAAGCAAAACTAAGTTCCTGCACCTTTTTATGTCAAATCATTATGAATGCACTTCAGTGCCAAACATTGCATTTTCTTCTATCTACATCTACAGCTAGTGCGTACTCTAATTATCATTCTCCTCTGACGAAGAGAATACCACTTCATTTGCACCAACTAAAGATGCTGTTACTGTGTATCCGGTAGAAGCGATATTCTCTACTCCGTCATTCACACGAAACTCGGATGCAGCGTTATACGCCTAAGCAAATGCGACGGTTGTCTATTTCTGCTTTTCCATGTACGTGGCGTCCCCATCTTTTCTCTCGCGGACGTAAATTCTATTTCCAGAGTAGACACAGAGGTCCCATTTCTATAAACACGTAAGACATTATTTTGTAAATGTCAGAGAGAGAAGGAAAAGTGTAGTTCCGTTTCTTCTGTGAACTTGAAACAATTGTTATCTGATTAAAAATATGAGGACACGTATGAGTGGACATTGATATGGGATGTGTCCACCCTTCACCCATATGAGGCTTGAACTCTGCCACAGACACTTGATGTGTTTGAATGTCTGTGGCGAATGACAGCCGATTCTTCCCCAAGAGTCCAAAACCAGGAGGTAGTGATGGTGGAAGTTGAGTTTGGAGCGAAGTCGATTCATTCCAGAGGTGTTGCAGTGGGTACTGATCGGGACTCGGGGCAAGTAAGTCCATTTCAAGAATGTTATTGTCCACAAACCATTGACTGCTTTGTGGCAGGGTGCAGCTTTATGACAGGGTGCATTGTCGTGCTGATACAAATTGCCTTCGTCTCCGAACTGCTCCTCTACTGTATACAGTAGACAATGCGGTAAAATGTATTAATATCCTTCCGCATTTAACGTTTTTTTTTAAGCGCAATAAGGTGACCACACCCTAACCACGAAAAACACACAACCATACCAAAACACAACCTCCTCCACAGTTCAGTGTCGGCACTACACATAACGGCACATCTACAGCCGTCCTTACGATGTCATCTATTTTACGATTACCAGTTTCAGTGCATTATTGCAGTCTTCAGGTATTAGCTGCTGCTGAGGTGGTTAACACCATCCGTATACACGATGCATCAGTGGCCAACATCTACGACTGGTTTTTATAGACTACTTTTAATCTCAATGTTGTCTCTGCAGCCAGAAACTATAAAGTGACATTTAATTGATAGTTGAAATGAAATGATGGTATGGCATTGTTGGCCGGCAGGCCCCGTTCAGGTTCGGCCGCCAAGTGCAATTATTATTTCAGTCGACTTGCGTGCTGATGATGAAGATGAAATGATGGTGAGGACAACACAACACAGAGTCCACGAGCGGAGAAAATTTCCAACCCGGCCGGGAATCGAACCCGGGCCTGCTGCATGGGAGGCAAGCTCGTTACCACTCAGCTAAGCTGGCGGACAGTTGATAGTTGATGGTTGGAGAGGCAACATCGCGGTTACAGATAGTCTGCGAAAACCAGTTACAGATGTTGGCCACTCATGCGTCGTGTATATGGATGGTGTTAAGCCCTCGGCATCAGCTAAGGCCTGAAGATGGCACAGAAACTGGTAGCCAACAATAAATGACATCATAAGGACGGCTGTAGATGTTTCATTTTCTTACATACGTGAACCGCCGAAGTCCTTCAGACCTCCAATCATACAAAAACACATTATGGCAGTTAACGTTCTCTGGCAGTCTCCAAAACCAAACCCTCCCATCTGGTTGCTACAAAGTATAGAGCGATTCATTAATCCAAGTCACCCGTTTCTGGGCATCCAGTGGTGTCGGTCGTTAAGCCAACTCAACCTTCGCTTAGCACTGATTACTGAAATGTTTGGCTTATGAGAAGCTGTTCAACCATTGCTCCACATTCTTTTAACAGTAACACAGCTACTGTCCTAGTGGGACTTCTGGTAAACTTTGGAACTCACGAGTGATTCCTTCCGCTGACATAATCCGATTTACACACATCAAAAAAAGTTTTGCATCACTTCGGTTCCGAGAGTTCCGGGACTTGTACAGAAAATTAGAATAGAGATCAACACAAACATCATTTCCGCCCTTTTTGTTGCTCATGAAAACCACACATTGCGTGTTGTACTACCATACAGCGAGAGCTTCAGAGGTGGTGGTCCAGATTGCTGTACACACCGGTACCTCCAATACCCAGCAGCACGTCCTCTTGCATTGATGCATGCCTGTATTCATCGTGGCATACTATCCACAAGTTCATCAAGGCACAGTTGGTCCGCCGGCCGTTGTGGCCGAGCGGTTCTAGGCGCTTGATTCCGGAACCGCGCTGCTGCTACGGTCGCAGGTTAGAGTCCTGACTCGGGCATGGATGTGTGTGATGTCCTTAGGTTAGTTAGGTTTACGTAGTTCTAAAATGGCTGGCTCTGAGCACTATGGGACTTAACATCTATGGTCATCAGTCCCCTAGAACTTAGAACTACTTAAACCTAACTAACCTAAGGACAGCACACAACACCCAGCCATCACGAGGCAGAGAAAATCCCTGACCCCGCCGGGAATCGAACCCGGGAACCCGTGCGTGGGAAGCGAGAACGCAACCGCACGACCACGAGATGCGGGCCGTAGTTCTAAGTCTAGGCAACTGATGACCTCAGATGTTAAGACCCATACTGCTTGGAGCCATTTGATTTGAACAGTTGGTCCAGATTGACCCAAATGGTTCAAATGGCTCTGAGAACTATGGGACTTAACATCTGAGGTCATCAGTCCCCTAGAACTTAGAACTACTTAAACCTAACTAACCTAAGGACATCACAAACATCCATGCCCGAGGCAGGATTCGAACCTGCGACCGTAGCGGTCACGCGGTTCCAGACTGAAGCGCCAGAACCGCACGGCCACACCGGCCGGCGCAGATTGACCCACTCCTCAACGGGGATTCGGCGGAGACCTCTCAGTGGTTGGTGTGTCACGTCGTCCATAAACAGTCCTTTTTAATCTATCCCAGGCACGTTCGATAGAGTTCATGTCTGGAGAACATTCTGACCACTCTAGTCGACCGATGTCGTTATCCTGAAGGAAGTCATTCACAAGATGTGCACGATGGGGGCGCGAATTGTCGCCCATGAAGACGAATGCTTTGCCAATATGCGGCCGATATACATCTACATCTACATCTATACTCCGCGAGCCACCTTGCGGTGTGTGGCGGAGGGTACTTATTGTACCACTATCTGATCCCCCCTTCCCTGTTCCATTCACGAATTGTGCGTGGGAAGAACGACTGCTTGTAAGGCTCCGTATTTGCTCTAATTTCTCAGATCTTTTCGTTGTGATCATTACGCGAGATATATGTGGGCGGTAGTAATATGTTGCCCATCTCTTCCCGGAATGTGCTCTCTCGTAATTTCGATAATAAACCTCTCCGTATTGCGTAACGCCTTTCTTGAAGTGTCCGCCACTGGAGCTTGTTCAGCATCTCCGTAACGCTCTCGCGCTGACTAAATGTCCCCATGACGAATCGCGCTGCTTTTCGCTGGATCATGTCTATCTCTTCTATTAATCCAACCTGGTAAGGGTCCCATACTGATGAGCAATACTCAAGAATCGGACGAACAAGCGTTTTGTAAGCTACTTCTTTCGTCGATGAGTCACATTTTCTTAGAATTCTTCCTATGAATCTCAACCTGGCGCCTGCTTTTCCCACTATTTGTTTTATGTGATCATTCCATTTCAGATCGCTCCGGATAGTAACTCCTAAGTATTTTACGGTCGTTACCGCTTCCAATGATTTACCACCTATGGCATAATCGTACTGGAATGGATTTCTGCCCCTATGTATGCGCATTATATTACATTTATCTACGTTTAGGGAAAGCTGCCAGCTGTCGCACCATGCATTAATCCTCTGCAGCTCCTCCTGGAGTACGTACGAGTCTTCTGATGTTGCTACTTTCTTGTAGACAACCGTGTCATCTGCAAATAGCCTCACGGAGCTACTGATGTTGTCAACTAAGTCATTTATGTATATTGTAAACAATAAAGGTCCTATCACGCTTCCCTGCGGTACTCCCGAAATTACCTCTACATCAGCAGATTTTGAACCGTTAAGAATGACATGTTGTGTTCTTTCTTCTAGGAAATCCTGAATCCAATCACAAACCTGGTCCGATATTCCGTAAGCTCGTATTTTTTTCACTAAACGTAAGTGCGGAACCGTATCAAATGCCTTCCTGAAGTCCAGGAATACGGCATCAATCTGCTCGCCAGTGTCTACGGCACTGTGAATTTCTTGGGCAAATAGGGCGAGCTGAGTTTCACATGATCTCTGTTTGCGGATTCCATGTTGGTTATGATGAAGGAGATTTGTATTATCTAAGAACGTCATAATACGAGAACACAAAACATGTTCCATTATTCTACAACAGATTGACGTAAGCGAAATAGGCCTATAATTATTCGCATCTGATTTATGACCCTTCTTGAAAATGGGAACGACCTGCGCTTTCTTCCAGTCGCTAGGTACTTTACGTTCTTCCAGCGATCTACGACAAATTGCTGATAGAAAGGGGGCAAGTTCTTTAGCATAAACACTGTAGAATCTTAAGGGTATCTCGTCTGGTCCGGATGCTTTTCCGCTACTAAGTGATAGCAGTTGTTTTTCAATTACGATATGGTTTATTTCAATATTTTCCATTTTGGCGTCCGTGCGACGGCTGAAGTCAGGGACCGTGTTACGATTTTCCGCAGTGAAACAGTTTCGGAACACTGAATTCAGTATTTCTGCCTTTCTTCGGTCGTCCTCTGTTTCGGTGCCATCGTGGTCAACGAGTGACTGAATAGTTGCACTATCGGTCGGAGGATAGCATTCACGTATCGTACAGCCGTTACGGTGCCTTCGATGACTACCAGCGGCTTACGTCCGCCCCACATAGTGCCACCCCAAAACAGCAGGAAACCTCCACCTTGCTGCATTCGCTGGTCAGTGTGTCTAAGGCGTTCAGCCTGACTGGGTTGCCTCCAAACACGTCACCGACGATTGTCTGGTTGAAGGCATATGCGAATCTCATCGTTGAAGAGAACGTGATGCCAATCCTGAGCGGTCCATTCGGCATGTTGTTGGGGCTATCTGTACCGCGGTGCATGGTGTCCTGGTTGCAAGGATGGGCCTCGCCATGTACGTCGGGAGTGAAGTTGCGCATCATGCAGCCTATTGCGCACAGATTGAGTCGTAACACGACGTCCGGTGGCTGCACGAAAAGCGTTATTCAACATAGTGGCGTCGCTGTCAGGGTTCGTCCGATCCATAATCCGTAGGTAGCGGTCATCTACTGCAGTAGTAGCCCTCGGGCGGCCTGAGCGAGTTATGTCAACGACAGTTCCTGTCTCTTTGTATCTTCTACATGTCCGAACAACGTCGTTTTGGTTCACTCCGAGACGCCTGGACACTTCCCTTGTTGAGAGCCCTTCCTGGCACAAAGTAACAATACGGACGCGATCGAACCGCGGTATTGACCGTCTAGGCATGGTTGAACTGCAGACAACACGAGCCGTGTACCTCCTTCCTGGTGGAATGACTGGAACTGATCGGCTGTCGGACTCCCTCCGTCTAATAGGCGCTGGTCATGCATGGCTGTTTACGTCTTTGGGTGGGTTTAGTGACATCTCTGAACAGTCAGAGGGACTTTGTCTGTGATACAATATCCACAGTCAACGTCTATCTTCAGGAGTTCTGCGAACCGGGGGGATGCAAAACTTTTTTGATTTGTGTATTTACAACCATCCTCTACAATGCTCGACGACCCCTGTCCGTCAGTAGATAAGGTCTGCCTGATGTTGTGTTAGCTGTGGCTGTTCAATCGCATTTCCACTTCACACTCACAGAACCAGTATTCGACCTGGGCCGCAGAGTTACAAGGGTTTATATATCCCAGATGCATTTGTTACTGGCGTGACTTCCAAATACTAGTCCACGTCCGAAGTCACTGAGCGCTCCTGACGCACCCATCTTGTTAGTGCAGCTTCTTTATCGACAGTACAGTACTTGTCGCCTCCCTTTATACTGACCGGTCCGCCTCTCGTGGCATCTTGCGATCATTTCCGTAGTACGTAGGGGCTCCGAATATTTTCGGTCAGATAGTGTATATAATAGGTTAATCACTCAAATTGGTACCATAATCGGTAAGGTAGCATTCATTTTCTGCAAATTTCATAGAGTATTTGCCAGGGTCTAAATACTGTATACTTAAATCTGCTGGTTAAAAAGCAAGCGACGTGGCGTAGTGGTTAAGGCGCTGGAAACTCCTTCATATAGACAGGGGATCAAATCTCCATACAGCCATCCAGATTTTGATCTTTTTGGTTTCCCAAAATCATTTACGTCAAATGCTCAGATTCTTCCTTTAATGTTCAGACGGGTAATTCCGCTCCATTATTTTCTGCCGCGCGGTCTCAGGCACCTTGCCACCATCCGCGCGGCTCCCTCCGTCGGAGGTTCGAGTCTTCCCTCGGGCATGGGTGTGTGTGTTGTCCTTAGTGTAAGTTAGTTTAAGTTAGATTAAGTAGTGTGTAGGGACCGATGATCTCAGCAGTTTGGTCCCATAGGAAGTCACCACAAGTTTCCAAATTTCCATTATCTTCTGGTCCAGGGCTCCCGCCCAGTCAGTCACGACTACACCGTCGACGTGACGTTGAAAGTTAATCTTCTTCATCTGCGAAGCCATGTTTGTCCCTTCTATAAAGTAAATATACGTAATACGACCCACATGAAGAAACATATTTTAATTAAATTATTAATAAGAACGGTAACGGTAATATTTTAAATGGTCGGAGCACCGGTGGTAAATATTACGTTTTTTGACAGGAGACCTTACGTTTTGTGTGTGTTGTAACCATCTGAGGATATGAATGGTAAATTGTAACGAAAACTGGCAAGATCACTTATTCTACGACGAAGAAGACGCAAAAATTCCGCTGAAAGTCTTTCCATTTGTGCTTCTCCATGTATAGTTAAGGCTTGATTGCTAACTAGTACGAAGCGATGTCCTGTAGAATCTACGATACCTGACTCGTCCTCGGAAAGAGCAGGGTTCAATTCCCCGATCGACCGTCTTGATTTAGACTTTCAATCTTTTCCGTGATCACTTCTTGGTAAAGGCTGGTTACGTGCTTCAACAGCTCCACCTATTCTTCTCTCCCCCCCCCCCCCCCCTTTTTAAGTCAAAGCTCGTCTTCCATCTCGATGCTGAGAAGATTTTAACGTGTGTTCTCTGGGAGACTGCAAGCCTTACCACATCTGTCCAAGGAAGGGTCCGCTTAGACGGAATGCGATCTGTGCGCCCGGCAAAAGCACGTTGTAGGCTGCCCGCCCAACAGCTTCGCTTCCTGGACGGCCTCGTGCGCTCTGTCAGTTTTTTACAGCAGCACAGTGTTAAATCACGGCCAACACAAAGGCTTTTTTTCAGGCCTTAGTAGCAACACATGCTGGCGTACCTTACGACTGCACGGTTCGATGGCCTAACAGAGGCGAATTTCTCGAACTGTTCTTTGCGATTCGGGAAGGAAGCGCTGTGTTTATGGAAATGAAAGCGGAAATTAAACCATATCTGAATAGCGACAAATGGAAGAGGGCGCAGGCTTTCGCACTTACATTACTAGGCAGTTGAATAATTTACATACACGCCGTATGTTGAGAAGTATGCAGATACCTGTTAGGGGACATTTACATACGGTGTCTCCACCCTTCGCCTTTATGACGTCTTGAACTCTGCTGGAACACTTTCAATGTGGTGTCCGAATGCCTTGGCAGAACG
This sequence comes from Schistocerca americana, assembly GCF_021461395.2. Lineage (NCBI taxonomy): Eukaryota > Metazoa > Arthropoda > Insecta > Orthoptera > Acrididae > Schistocerca > Schistocerca americana. The sequence continues at coordinate 750,244,432 of NC_060130.1, read as the reverse complement.
GCAGCGATTATTCCTCAAGAACCAAAACTAGAAAAGATAGTGATGGTGGACGCTGAGGTCTGGGGCGAAGACAATGTTCTATCTCACCCCAAAGATATTCCACTGGATCCAAATCTGGACTCTGGACAAGCAAGTCCATTACAGGAATGATATTGGCCACAAATTTTGACCTCACAGGTACTGTTTTGTGACAGTGTGTGTTGTCATGTTGATACAATCAATCATCGAACTGTACCTAGCCGGCCACTGTGGCCGAGCGGTTCTAGGCGCTTCAGTCTGGAACCGCGCTGCTGCTGCGGTCGCAGGTTCGAATCCTGCCTCGGGCTTGGATGTGTTTGATGTCCTTAGGTTAGTTAGGTGTAAGTAGTTTCTAAGTCTAGGGGACTGATGACCTCAGATGTTAAGTCCCGTAGTGCTCAGAACCATTTTTAACTGGGTACATTGGTATGCATTCACAAGAAATGCGACATAGTCTGTGGCGTAGTTTGCATCAACATCATGTTGCGTTCAGCTTTATTGTGTTATGATCCCACGCTGAACAGCATTCTTCTGCTTGTGGCAGCGCAGAGATAGACACCATAGTTATGACTTGTGTAGTCCTTCTATCGGAAACCTCTATCTCACTAGTCAAATGAGGAGCACTATGGGACTAACTAACCCAAGGACATCACACACATCCATGCCCGAGGCTAGATTCGAACGTGCGACCGTAGCGGTCGCGCGGTTCCAGACTGAAGCGCCTAGAACCGCTCAGCCACACCGGCCGGCTTTCTCACTAGTCGTTTGGCCACAGAAATCGCCATGTAATGGAGGTAAAAGTCGACATCCATTCAATAGATCGGGTGCTGTGTGAGCGACAATGTGGCTTTGTAAACAATGCAGTCTGTCAATATTCTTCGAAGGGTCATTTCACGTTCAGACCGTGCGCGCGTTGCCACTTTCAAAATGGTTCAGATCGCTCTGAGCACTATGGATCTTAACTTCTGAGGTGATCAGTCCCCTAGAACTTAGAACTACTTAAACCTAACTAACCTAAGGATATCACGCACATCCATGCCCGAGGCGGGATTCGAACCTGCGACCGTAGCGGTCGCGCGGTTCCAAACTGTAGCGCCTAGAACCGCCCGGCCACTCTGGCCGTTGCCACTTTACAGCAACAAGATTTGTCAGCACAGGAAAGTACTCGCTGAATTGGAGTAGACTGCTGCGACATCATTCGAACATTCAGTCAGTACCGCCAGTCAAAAATAATGAATATGTGTATCGTACTGTTAACTAGCGGTTAACGACTCAAACTAATCATCACTAACTTGTTTACTACATAGGTCTTTGTATGTTGTCTTATCAAATGAATTTAATCAATTCAGTGGCAGCAGTTGTGGCTGAACGTTACCATTCACACAATTTGTGATGGCTGTGAATCATATTGCAACAAAAATATTGGTTGTTTTATTGCTAGCATATTATTTTTTATGTAACTTTGATAACGATGCCGCTGCTGCTGCTGCTGCTGCTGATGATGATGATGATGATGGTGATTATGATTATGACTTCAGAGAGATTAAACATCTATGATCATCAGTCTCTTATTCATCTCTCAGGATGGAATATGTGTACCCCATCTGTTGTGTGTAGCGTAAATCCCATGTGCAAGTGTGACAACGTTAACTAAATGTTCGCGTAGCGTGTATCTGAGGCTGGGCATGGGCACTAGCCCGTTACTTACCGAGGGGGATGTGGGAAACCGCCTAAAAACTACATCCAGGCTGGCCGGCTCACCAGCCCTCTTCGTTCTGCGAGTTAAATTCGATTTGGACCTGGCTCACCTACCCATGTCCCCAAAGCGACACGTTAGAGCACTCGGCTATCCGGGCTATTTTCCCGTGAATAACGTAGCAGTACATATGCCAGACTGTGGTTGGGACCTGACCAGTTTTCTTCTCAGTCTGTCATATCGGCTTTGGCACAAGAGATGTAGTGTTTGTCCTATTCAGTAGGTACAGAGCTGGCATTAGGCTGCAACCAGTAGGCGCAGGCTCCACACGTATAATCTGTCAGCCTACATTTTTGACGATAGAGTTGACTCCAGTTCAACTGTAGGAGATAGTGGATACGATGTAGAAACTGATTTAAAGACTACACTGAAAGCGCGAGAGGACTTCCAAACTTAAGTAGTACATTATTATGACAGGCCAGGTAACTTTTGTTGTATGCTTAACTACTCTTCAGACTGACGCAGATAAGTGACTCTGTTATTCAACATACTCATCCAGTCTCTTTAAACAACAGTCGGAAGGTTCTATCAATCGTTCAGTTCCTCGACGATAGAAATCCGCTCCTTTGTCACGGAGCCATTTCAAAACCGCTGTGTGAACGACCTCGTCGTTAGAAATTCTCTTTCCTCCAGATGATTTTTTTCAGTTCGCGGAAGAGATGGAACCCGCATGGTACAAGATCTATCTTGCAGGAGAATAACGCTTTTGCTTAATTTTCTGCAATTACTGCCAATCAGTTCATCGACTGGCTGGACACTGTCGTATATGGATGATGCCAATGGCCTTCCTTCCGGACCAGCATCGCCCACCTCCGTGCGGCGTTGGTCGAATTGTTTGCACCATGTGACTACTGCTGGACGCGACATTGCATTTGGCCCAATACTGCCAGAGTTTCGAAACGTTAAAATCCATCCATTTTGGGGTACCGTACCTCAATGTACCCTTGTACGATCACAAATTATTTTATATTCTCGCGTCCGCAGGTGCTGAAAGGCATGATGTTAAGAAGAATTCCGCTAACACCTCGTAAAATTGTTGTTTATTGAAAAACAACCGCTTTCGAGGTCTAAAGCAACATCATTATGTGCAACCTATATGGCAAAGAGCAAAGTACAGTGTCATCACATTTTGTGGATACTGAAATTAAAAAAGGAACAACGTTGAAAGGTCATAGGCATACCCATCGCTCCTAGCCAAAATTTACTATTCAGTGAATTTGTTGATACTATGGTGAACGAAAACAAGGAAGTCGTGCTCCATTCATGTAGGACTAATTGCTTACAGGGGAAACTTGCGGTTACAGAGCCATGTTTGAAAACTTGCCTGTATCTAAGAAGAAAAGAGAAAAAAATAAATATTTTAATTAATAAAATAAATGTTTCATCTTGTTTCGGTCCATACCATCTCCTCCGAAAATGTTGAAACGGAAGAGCTTGCAATAGAAGAGACGTGTTTCAAAATATCAATGATGTATAAATGTTCATAGCTCTTAAGGTAAGGAGACCGGGGAACATTTACTCGGGATTTTTTTAGATTTTATTATTATTGCTTCGTGTATATACCCGGAAATCAACATTACATTCAAAAGATCAAAATAATTTTACACAAGCTCAAATCGATTGCGTAAACATCCCCGGGTATGGGGCAAGTTTACACGCCCAAGGGGACTCGTTTACGCATATCGTAGAACACAATAATGAGTAAACAAAACACAATAGTGAAATTTTCTTAATATCGTTTATTGCCAGTAAGGCTTTCTTACACCAATTAACATGATCAAATACAAGAATTTTAATTATGTTATTTCATAAAAATAAGAAGACGCCCATCTTTTGCAACTGAAATTCCAGTTACAAACGACGGTTGTGTTCTTACCATTAAAATAAAACATAATTGAAGTTAGCAATTGAGGAAAATGGATGCAAATATTAACAATATTGCAAAAATTTTAGTGGTTGTAAACAAAGTATTTGCCGAACTTCGGCCTGTGAGCGTGATAAGGCCCACATAGAAGTCTGAATGATAATTAAAGGCCTATTCCTCATCATTGTCCGAGTTGCTATTTATACACACAAAAAATGGGTTTCCTGTGTCACTATTTTCTTGAGCCCAACTTTTACATCTAAGGCACTAGACCCATTCTTGATTTCTTTTTGACTGGTTGTATCGTTTCAAGCAGTAAATAGAAAGGCAATTTCCATATTCTTTATAAAACTGCTGATGATTATAAGAGAAAGGAAAGAGAATTGAAAGGGACATTCGTTGAGACGGCAGTGCTTGCTAACAGACAACTTGCAAGCACTAGTTTTCGAGAGGATATTGAGAGGAGGGAGGAGATACAAGACGATAGACGAGATCAAGGGAACCGGAAATTACGCGCACATGCAGAGGATGGCAGAAGACAGGAGAGTTACTATGTGTAAACCTGCCTTTGGGCCGAACACTAATGGTGTCAGAAGTAGGCCCATCCACGTCTTTCCCCATTGCTTTTAGCAATTTTTCCCCTTCTCAGTCCTTGCTCTCATACAATTAAATCCTTCTGTTTGATATTCTTTATTTTCAAACGGCTGTTTTAGCAATTTCTACTTTTTATTCTGTTTGCCTTCTTTTTTTATACTGCGTTTCCAACTGCTGTTGTCTTAAAGTATCCTTGTTTGGGATATTAGTTAGGATGGCAATGCAAAACAGTGCGTAAACGTGTTCCAACAATACTGCGACTGTGTAAACGTGCCCATCGCCATATTCGAATTAGTTTCTAAACTACAGTAGTAACTTTGAGGCTTTCAGATTATACAAATGTACCTTGCAAAGTAGAATTACCTCCTGTAAACGGACATGTATTTATTCATTCTCAATTCAAAAATATCCTCCCTCGGAGCGGCGGTATTTGAGGAACAAAGTTTGCTCTCGTTGCACAAAAACGCACATATGTTCTTCGCGCTACGACGTTAATTCAACTGGTGCCACGAAGTTTGTGAGAGCCATCGGTAGATGACAGCACTAATCTTCCACTGTCTCGGTAGCGCTGTACAAGAATGATTCCCGAGAAAAGTAAACATGCCCCGTGCGTTAAACTGCCTCGGTCCCACCTATGCGATTTAGAGCCCGTGTTTTACGGGATATTTTTCTTGTTTTGATCCATACTACGACTTCTGAAAGTTGTCTACCCTGCAGTCTTAACAACAGTACCGGTATATGTATTCCACTGTCAGAGGTCTCAGAAATATTTTCGTTCATAACTTTCAACTCGGTCCTTTCGGAACTCCTTGCTCAAACTGATACATTTACCCTTCTCGATCATCCCCGAAAGTCTGTAACATCAGCACGGAATCACCGTGTATGACACAGAACTGTGGTGTGATAACATCATCGAAGTCAGACAAGGGATGATGAAGCTGTGCAAGATGTTAGCCATAGTGATCAAACCAGTTTTTTTTCTTTCTTTCTTTTTTATCTCAGTAGGGCCTGCAGCATGAACTACGTCAAAATACGATATTTTACAAGTAATAAATTCCAGTACCTGCCATGTAATATTTATCTGTCTCTATCTAGATACTTCCGCACAAGCTTGTCTGTTTCGACTTAAAATGCCATTTTCAAGTGCACCTGTGGGTGTTGTGAATAACGAATCATATTTACATCTTACTTATGATCAGAACGTATTTTTATATATTACATTTCTACTTCAGTCTAGATGTAATTGACGATCATATGGTATCCAGGGGTCATCTGTGAGCTTTCTGCTGTGGAATATTATTTTTTGACAGCTATCTGACTGCTGGGATCTTTAGATGCTATATATTAATACATTTTTGATTTATCTGTGGGAATCAGAGATGCCATATCTTTATAGATTGTTTATCTTTGGGAGACAGAGATGGTTCAAATGGTTCTGAGCACTATGGGACTTAACATCTGAGGTCATCAGTCCCCTAGAATTTAGAACTACTTAAACCTAACTAACGTAAGGACATCACACACATCCATGCCCGAGGCAGGATTCGAACCTGCGACCATAGCGGTCGTGCGGTATCAGACTGAAGCGCCTAGAACCGCTCGGCCACTCCGGCCAGCAGTCAGAGATGGTACATTTTTTTGCACAGATATAATACGTCAAAATTTTAATGTATTTTGTTTGTTATCTGTGATGTCATATGTTTATTCGTCCTCGTGGTAGAGCATTTAAATAACATTTTCTAAGTAGGGCTTGTATTTCAGGTAAGTTTGTTCACTGAGTAAGTCGTTTGGGAAATTTTTCGTATGAGTGTATATCTCCAATTCTTCCAAAATATCCATAGTATGTTCTTTAGATATTTTGCGTAAAATATGTACAGTGTGTTCTGCTTCGTAGTTTTCGTTTTTAAGAAGCAGGTAGAACGTTAATTGATTGCTTTCACATGCTGTCGTATGTTATTTCAATCTAATATTGATGTTTCTTCCAGTTTGTCCGATGTAGAATTTCATTTACTTTTCACAAGAAATTTTGTAGACTCCTGGCTCAAAAATTCTGGGAATTTCGGTTTTTCTGATCGAATTCTGTTTTCAGATTATTGGTCTTGCAAAAGGCTAACTTTACATTTGTGAATAAAAACTATATTTTTCCCACCTTTGACAAGAAGTCTTTTAGGAGATCTGCGTCTATCTTTAGGACTGAATGGAATTACACTCATCTTCTTTAATAATATGATTTTTATCAACGTCTTATTATGCATTTTGGAATATCCCCATCATCAGAACTGTGTTACAAATATCGGGGGATCAAAAAGTCAGTATAAATTTGAAAACTTAATAAACCACGGAATAATGTAGATAGAGAGGTAAAAATTGGCACACACGCGTGGAATGACATGAGGTTTTAATAGAACCAAAAAAAACACCCCATATTGCTAGACACGCGTCGTTTGGTGATGATCGTGTGCTCAGCCGCCACTTTCGTCATGCGTGGCCTCCCAGGTCCCCAGACCTCAGTCCGTGCGATTATTGGCTTTGGGGTTACCAGAAGTCGCAAGTGTATCGTGATCGACTGACATCTCTACGGATGCTGAAAGACAACATCCGACGCCAATGCTTCACCATAACTCCGGACATGTTTTACAGTGCTGTTCACAACATTATTCCTCGACTACAGCTATTGTTGAGGAATGATGGTGGATATATTGAGCATTTCCTGTAAAGAACATCATCTTTGCTTTGCCTTACTTTGTTATGCTAATTATTGCTATTCTGATCAGATGAAGCGCCATCTGTCGGACATTTTTTTGAACGTTTGTATTTTTTCTAATAAAACCCCATGTCATTCCAAGCATGTGTGTCAATTTGTACCTCTCTATCTACATTATTCCGTGATTTATTCAGTTTTCAAATTTATACTGACTTTTTGATCAGCCGGTATAGAACATACGACAAAAAATAAAATTTAGATATATACACTTGAACAACGCAGTGAAACAGACACACGTGCCTGTTCAAAACCATATGCAATCTATATCGCTTCATACTACCTTCCGGCACACCATCAGTAGCCAAACTGACACAAGCAGTACAGAGTGGTACAACTTTTCCAGAGGTGGCGTTTGTAACAGTATGCTTATGATGATAAAAGAAAGGCTTAATTAAAATGCCTTGCCCACTTCCTATCCTCATTTCTCTAAAATTATGATCGTGTTCTGTTATTATTTTACTGTTATATTCTATTGTCTTTTTAAAATCTATGTATGGAACTGTTACTAATTTTGGTACGACGAGTAACACTACTTTGAACGTTGTGTCATATCCTATCTTAAAATCTAGTAACGTGTAATATAACGGTTGTGGCTTTTCACAGTTGCTTCTTGTATTCTATAAGCCGGCCGAAGTGGCCGTGCGGTTAAAGGCGCTGCAGTCTGGAACCGCAAGACCGCTACGGTCGCAGGTTCGAATCCTGCCTCGGGCATGGATGTTTGTGATGTCCTTAGGTTAGTTAGGTTTAACTAGTTCTAAGTTCTAGGGGACTAATGACCTCAGCAGTTGAGTCTCATAGTGCTCAGAGCCATTTGAACCATTTGTATTATATAAAAAATTATGTTCTTTTATAAACATAATTTTGTTACGTCACTTAAATAATCAAAAAAATGGTTCAAATGGCCCTGAGCACTATGGGACTTAACATCTGTGGTCATCAGTCCCCTAGAACTTAGAACTACTTAAACCTTACTAACCTAAGGACATCACACACATCCACACCCGAGGCAGGATTCGAACCTGCGACCGTAGCGGTCACGCGGTTCCAGACTGAAGCGCCTAGAACCGCACGGCCACACCGGCCGGCAAATAACTCAAGTTCGATCACCTTCTCGTATAACAGTTTAGCGTCTCATAACTATATACATAATACACATATGATATAACAGTTGCAAAACTTGAGTTAAAGTCATCTTTGGCATAGCAAAAAACATTCATACTTAACACTGAATAAGTGTATCTGGAGATGGGGATGTAAAATATGAGCTGTAGGTTACCGGTTCAGTTTGCCATAAACAAAGTAGAAACTTGCCTCTAAGAAATTACCTCTAAGTGATGCGTAAGTTGCAAGTTGGAAGTCTATATAAATATAAGGATTTACACCTAATTTTACGGATGTTCACATGGTAATATAGCAGAATATTTCGCAATTTAGAATACAGAGATGTTCCTGAAATTTACTGAGCAATCTTTACATGAAATAACCTTGAACAAATTTATAGGATCATGATTTTAAAAAGACTGCAAATTAGCCTTTCTACGCTCGTGGAAACTATCGTAGTGACCTCAGTGACAAGGTGCTGGTCTACGTCGGACATTCGACAATTGTCCTATCGTCATACACGGCCACCTTTATACCTACGTCATACAAGTTCACACAGAGAAATGTATCCCTCAGGAAATTATAACATGTAAGTCTTGACAATGTAGCTGTACAGAACATGATATCTGTCTTTCTGTTTGTCACTTACACCGATACACAACTAGCAAACATACAGTGGAACCGCGCCTACTCGCCACTACCGATTTCGTTGGAATCTATGGTACATGCAGGACTTGGCCAGGAATGGAAGTGTCGTCAGAAGTTGGAGCTCGGGATGGCCAAGCGTTTAGAAAAAAAAAAGAAAAACATTTTTGGCGCGTGTCTGGCGAGACATGAGTAATTTAAGCCACAGTCGTTTCCAGGCATTGGTTGGCGTGGCGGGAATCCGAGGGTCGTGAAGTCGATTCCCTACGTCGAAACTTTTTTCTTTTCCTTTATTTTCAGTTTTTACGTTACGTACTTATACTGCAAGTAAACAGAAAGAATGTTCAATTTGTTGTATTTATTAATATTTTCTTAAAACGCATGAAAAGGAGAGGCAAAAGAAATTTAGTATTGTAAATAAAGATCAGGGAAGGAATTTTAAGGTGTACACAAGAACTTCGTATGTAAATCAGATTCTTTTACTATTTCGCAGCTGATGATTTATACGTGTCGGCGTAATGTTCATCATAAAAACAGGGGAACCTATTGTTCGCGTAGAGCTGCTGAGGGCTGTTAAAAGTCAAAATGAAACTAATAGAGGTTCTGTAAGCTGTAATTAGAATTCCTTCTTAGAAAGTTATTTGCAGAGTCCTCGTGGACGCTGTAAATGCAATCCTGTTTTGGAAATATTTTGCTATCACATATTTTCTTTTGCCTTTCCTTTTTATGTCTTTTATTAAGCTATTTGTAAATACATTACATTCAGCATTAATTCGCTTAATTTACAGTATTAGTAGCATAAAAACTGAAAATAAAGAAAAGAAAAAAGTAGTGTCAGTGTAGGGAATCGAAACCTCACCATCCCGGCGGAGGTTCGAGTCCTCTCTCGGGCATGGGTGTGTGTGTTTGTCCTTAGGATAATTTAGGTTAAGTAGTACGTAAGCTTAGGGTCTGATGACCTTAGCAGTTAAGTCTCATAAGATTTCACACACATTTGAACATTTTCGAAACCTCACCGCAACCCTCGGATCACCGTTTTTAATTCTCTCAGCTGCGCCAACCGTTTCCTGATAACTGCACTAAAATGAATGGCTCAAGTCTTGCCCGAGCCACGCCAGCATTACTTTTTTTTCCTAAACACTCTTCTGGCCAAGCCCTGCATGTACTATAAATTCGGACAAAATGGGTGATGAGTAGTAGGCACTGTACCCTTGTTAGCGCGTTGTTGTCGTATTTTATTGTTACTCAGTACAATCGGAGGAAAAGTGTTAATCGCAAATACTTTACTTACGTGACTTTTTATTTTACACGCTGCGAGAAAAGAAAATTGTCCGAATGGAGTTCTTGATTTTTCGAAATTTATTCTGAGCAGTATGTTTAAACTTTCCACAATTCTGATGACTGCTCTGCATGTCAGTATGATTCTTAAGGCACCTACAACATTGTATGTTGGAAACAGACGCATTTAATGTTCTATCAATTATATAGTTACGACTGTCCTGTGATAAAACAGTCAAAGGAAAACTGTATATATTGATGCATTGAATATAACCAAGAATGGTTGGTGTTGTGACACCGCTGTTAGTAGTGCGACTTCTTTCAGATTCACTTTAGCAGAAGGCGGTGGTCAACTCGCGTGACGCTATAACCGGAAGCCTGAATATTCCCTCAGTGCCGAAGCACAGTTCTATTCTAACAACTCTCTTCAAATAACTCAAGTAAGAGGACAAAGACGTCCTTTGCCGAAACAAAGCACGTGATACACGTTCCAAGATACCTTGAGAGACCAATCGTTGTTTTTTTATTTATTAATTTTTTACGTTACTTGCGAGGTATGGAGTTAGGTCAATAGCAAAATCAATAGAGACAAATAATCTGTTAAATTACCGACCGAGATGGTGCATTGGTAGGTCGTGGGACTTGTCCTATGAGGGATGGCGGTTCAGATCTCCCATAGCTATCTACATGTAGGCTTTCCGTGATATCCCTAAATCAGTTAAGGCTAATGATAAGATGGTTTCTCCCCATCCTTCTACTATCAGGCCTAGAGCCCTGTCTCTAATGACGTCGTCGTTATCGTTGACGGGACGTTAAATACTGACTTGCCTTTCTTCGTCCTGTCCTTCCTCCCTCGTAAGTTACATTCTAACGTGTGTTGAAGTAGAAAATCACTTTACCTCGCAAAAACACTGTGGCACAGAGGGTGTTAAGAAGATTAATTGATAGAGAATCACGTAAGCGCACACAACCATAGTGAAGTCTCTGTGCGTGACCATATTAATCAGTTAAAGCAAATAAAAACAAAACACTAAAATATAATGTTTATCAGGGAGTGTTTCTAACTGGTTCATGGTCAACTAAACGACCTTTTCAAGTAGAAGGCTAAAATGTCATTGCTTGATGACTGTCATGTCGCTCTCGGAACTGTAAGCAACAATACTCCACCGCGTTCCTGCTACTAACTACCATTCCCAGCGGAGTTCCTTTTCTCTCCGATACTGCAACTGTTGCACTCGACTTACGTTGTACACGTTGGTACCTTAACCTTAATAATAAATAGGTCAGTTTATATCTGTATATACAAGATTCACAAAAAGTTAATTACATTGTTTTTAAAAACTTCCTGGCAGATTAAAAGTGTTTGTCGGACCAAGACTCGAACAGGGGACCTTTCTCTTTCTAGGGCAAGTGCTCTACCATTAATCTACCAGCTAGTTTCAAATCAGAGCACACACCGCTGCAGAATGAAAATTCATTCGACTAACATTTATCAGGCTGTGTGTAAGCCATGTCTCCGCAGTATCCTTTCTTCCAGGAGTGTTAGTCCCATAATTTTGCTGTAGAACTTCTGTAAAGTTTGAAAGGTGTGAGATGAGGAACTGGTGGAAGTAGGGATATTAGTATGGGTCATGAGTTCTGCTTGGGTAGTTCTGTTATTAGAATACTAGCCCGCGAAATGCAAAGCTCCCGATTTTGATCTGATACATAGTTTTAATCTGTCTGGAAGTTTCATATCACCGGATACCAAGCGCAGAGTGAAAAATTCATTCCGGAAACACTTATTTTAGTTTACGTGTACTGCAGCCTGTCAGCTCCTAAACTACGGGTATTGTTTTTTACATCCATCGCATACATTTTTGTAAGCGGTAGATATGATACAAAAATTGGGAGAGTGGCATCAGAATCTCGCATTAGTGGCAGGTACCCGTGTGCTGTGATTCACTAATTGAACTGTCGCAAACAGACCACTCCACGTATATTGTGACAACGCTGCCCAATGTACACCGAAGAGCCAAAGAAACTGGTACACCTGGATAATATCGTATTGGGTCCCCGCGAGCACGCAGAACGTCCGAAGTAATGAATCCTGCAGGGCTGTCCATAAATCCGTAATAGTACGAGGTGGTGGAGATCTCTTCTGAACAACATGTTGCAAGGCATCCCAGATATGCTCAACAATGTTCATGTCTGAGGAGTTTGGTGGCCAGCGGGAGTGTTTAAACTCAGAAGAGTGTTCCTTGAGCCACTCTGTAGCAGTTATGGACGTGTGTGGTGTCGCATTGTCCTGTTGGAATTGCCTAAATCCGTCGGAATGCGCAATGGACATGAAAGGATGCAGGTGACCAGACAGTATGGTTACGTATGTGTCACCTGTCAGAGTCGTATCTAGACGTATCAGAGGCAACTGCACACGCCCCTCACTATTACAGAGCCTCCACCAACTTGAACAGTCCCCTGCTGACATGCAGGGCCCATGGTTTCATGAGGTAGTCTCCACACCCGTACGCGTCTATCCGCCCAATACAATTTGAACGAGACTCGTCAAACCAGGCAACCTGTTTCCAGTCATCAACAGTCCAATGTCAGTGTTGATGGGTGCAGGCGAGGCGTAAAGCTTTGTATCGTGCAGTCGTCAAGGGTACACGAATGGGCTTTCGGCTCCGAAAGCCTATAGCGATGATGCTTCGTTGAACGGTTCGCACGCTGACGTTGTTAATGGCTCAGCATTTAACTCTGCAGCAATTTGCGGAAGAGTTGCACTTCTGTCACGCTGAACGATTCTCTTCAGTCATCGTTGGTCTCGTTCTTGTAGAATCTTTTTCCGGCCGCAGCGATTTGGAGATTTGATGTTTGACCGGATTATTGATATTCACGGCACACTCGTGAAATGGTCGTACAGGAAAATCCCCACCTCATCGCTACCTCAGAGATGATGTGTCCCTTCGCTCGTGCGCCGGCTGTAGCACCACGTTCGAACTCACATCTTGATAACTTGCCATTGTAGCAGCTGTAACCGATCGAAGAACTGCGCCGGACACGTGTTGTCTTATATGGCGTTGTTGTCCGGAGCACTGTATTCTGCCTGTTTACATATCTCTGTGTTGGAATAGGCATGCCTATACCAGTTTCTTTGGCGCTTCAGTGTATCACTGAGTCTTGTAATGACTCAGCGGCGAGGTGCTGACATTACACGGAATGAAGACGATTCAGTGCTAGAGGCAAGTTTGAATATTTACTTTTCAAAATAATGTATGAGGCAATAGTCAAAATACAGGTAAGTTGACGGGGGAAGGGGAAGGGGGGGGGGGGGGTAATCATCCATCAAGCGTTCATGCATTAGAATCTGCATGGTATGATGCATATTATCTTGGGGTACGCTTAGAATTTTGCGGCAAGCGCAGGTAATCTAGTAGTTGAAATACTTTCCTGCTGCTCTTATGTCAACCTGTATCAAATTCAGAGTGACAGCTTATAAAAAATTTTACGCATGTAGACTAAAATGGCGCGTGACAATTTGTACCAAGGCCAGGGATCGAATCTTGGTCTCCTGCTTACTAGACAACTGCACGGATCCCTCTGACATGCCTCACTCCTCGATCCAAATACTGACTGCTGCCCCAGTCTCGTTTAAATCCCACCTTGCGCACGAACAAACTAAAAAAAAAGCTTGAATATTAATTGCCTTTAACTGAAAAATTGTGACAACAGATGGGGGAAGATATAGTGATTGCAAACTTCATAGACTCACTTTCTTCAGTAAAGTACGGCTATTCATGGCCTTAAATTATAATTAACGCTCGCTTGATTTCCTTTTCAACAATTCTGACGAAGTTTCGTAGTTTGTTCGGCGGCAACTTTGTGCAGAAGCTATGAATCATCTTTTCCTATAACCTTCACAGAAGTAATTACTTTTACTTTCATAGACCGCCTGGAGTCCACACGTGTGCTAATACTGCACTTACGATGGAGAGTGTATGATAGTCTTTGAGTTGTCGTGAGTTGAATATCGTAGAGGTGAAAAACAAAAAGTTTCCTAAAAGAATATGACCATGTTTGCAGGTTCTAATCATTCATCCATTCTTCACTGTTCCGCTCGATTTGTGAATCGCCGAAATATTTTGGACCATAATATTCGATCAATCAAATAAAAACTCGAACATACTTTTGGGAATAATTAACAAAAATATATTCTGGAAGATGCAGTACACTTTTGCCCTACACCTTCGATGTGATTTCCTTCATAATTGTATCACATTAATTTCCTAAGGCTAACATGAATCGAAAAGTAATAGCGGCTGCCAACAATGCCTAGACTATCTAATGCTCAAAAGTCGGCTGTCTAGTTGAAGCTCTTGAACAGAAGTAATTCCATTTCAGTGAATTGTAATTTCACGGAGTACATGTCGCAATCCAAAGAGGGCAGAGCTCTTCCGCAGGTGAATGGACAGTGTCCTTGGCATACCTCCGCGCGACGCGGTAAAAGTGTTGTTCATTTTTCCACAAGGGAACGAAATATCAATTCACAAATAAATACGCGATACATTGCAAAGTGTAAGGTGTCTTTCTTCTTATATTGGCAGACAGCTTGTCACTTCCTTTGTCACCTCGTCATTCATATGGTTAAAATATAACCTGACACCTTATATCTTTCCTAGTGCTTTGCCGTTTAGTGGCGCAGTTGCATCGCATTGCTGCTCATGGATCGGAAGCTGTGTCGCTCTGTTGGGAAAATTTACTGGGTCGTGTGCCTGTGAACTTTACACAGTGTGTTATATGTTATGCGCTTTGTATATTACATACAATATTTGAAGGTAACTCGCGAAAGAGCGCTGTGTTTACTTAAGTGCGTTTAGGAATCCACATAAAACTGTAATCACACTGATCGATTTGACACCCTGTAGGTTGCTGATCGAGTTTAACCTGTTTTCTGGTTTCATGAACCTAGTATTTGGAAGCAGCAAGGTGACGGGTCTCTGTGCAGATATCGTCCTACAGATTTTATACAATTTACAACAGTTCGTTCAGAAGAAACACCGTTCTTAAAATTTAAGTTTTCTGTGATGCATGTGCTTGTGATTCAGTGTCACATTATACAAAATTCGGCGATGATTGTTGTGTTTAGGGCACACCTTAATTTGGTCACCAGCGCACGTGCAAGAAATCAGTAATACCCTTAAGAAATGACACGTTAATGAATCGCTCCAAGTTTATACACCCAAGCGATATTAATAATAATTTTCAAATAATAGAGAATTGTAAGATCGATTTCTCGGTAATTAACGATAAAATTTTAACGTGCAGTTTAGTGAAGACGTTATACTGATAGCAGAATAATGGCATCCTCCAGGTGATAGGTATATGTTTTATGTGAGACGTTGTGACATCGCGATTAATCCTCTATCTAATCTTAGGACGAGTTAAGACATCATCAGAAAAAGTATTTACGCATAAAACTAGAAAAAATGTACACTCATGCTGGAGTTTCTACTTTGCAAATTTCTCCTTCAAAGGTACATTTCAGGCGTGAGACACCGTAATGGCATCGATGTCGACAGAGCGTTAAATCTTAAGGAAAACGAAAGCAACGAAGTTGTATTTGCGTTCCACGAAAGAGCCAAGCAATTCTGTTTTTTACCGGTAATTCTCGCTCGCGTCACACGGTTGAAACGGCCTCTGAAGTTCTTTCCGGTGGCGTTATTTCGATGCTAGTTTGCTATGAAACCGTACGACGCTGTGCAGTTAAATACAACCCCCTTTCTTTAAAAAAAAAAAAAAATCTTGCGGCCGTGCAAAGTTAAACACCGAGCTAATGTAGTAGAGCTGTGTTTGGACTTGGTGTCCAGGCTGATTTTACAGCAAACTTCATCCGTCCGGCAGCGGATCTTTCCGTCTCTCCCCATAAAATAATATCCCTGGCTTTTTGTGAGAATCATACCAAGTTTGAGAGTCCAATTTATTTGTGGGCAAGCTATAATACGTGTTTTTAGCCAATATTCGTACACGTGTGAATCATAGTAGAAACTGTGTTAGTGAATTAGCTAGAACACTTCAGTGCAACAAGAAAGGATACGAACTTTCCGGAATTGTAACAATATTAAAAACAGAGTGCGTAAGTGTCAATCCCTCCTGATGAGGGAAACGCTGGCACCCAGTGCGGTAGATCTATCATGCTTTCACGACATAGTAAGTGTAGAACTGTGTGTCCACTTTCCAGCCAAAATGCAGTGTGAGTTAGGAACCCTTCACCAATGGCACTGGAATGGTAGACCAAACAAAATAAATTAATTTTTCTGTAGCCGTTCTCGTATCACCAAGCATTGTTCTAGATATACACTGCTGAGTCAAAACACTATGACCACGTCCTTAATAGCTTGTTTGTCCGTCTCTGGAACTAAATACATCATTGATCCTTCGTATCAGGGATCCGGCAGTTTTTTAGTAGGTTTGAGGAGGTATGCGGCATTAGATGTCGACGTACAGGTCATGCATTTCGCGTAAATAAGGGGTCACTGATTTGCGTATGCGTTGCTGGCGCCCGGTAGCGACCCAGGCGGGTTCCACAGGTTTTACATCACGCGAATTTCGTCGCCGAGAGATCAGCATGAGTTCAGTATAATGTTCCTCAAACCACTGTAGCACGGCTCTGGCTC
This sequence comes from Schistocerca americana, assembly GCF_021461395.2. Lineage (NCBI taxonomy): Eukaryota > Metazoa > Arthropoda > Insecta > Orthoptera > Acrididae > Schistocerca > Schistocerca americana. Next base: position 750,227,759 of record NC_060130.1, on the reverse strand, counting down.
CGAGACACAGACAATTATATTGCTGAAAGATGACATCGCCAACGGAGAAGACATCACGCATGAAGGGATGCAGGTGGTTCGCTGCTCTCAGCGGGTCTTCGATTACTACCACAAACCACATGCAAGCTCAGGAGAATGCCTTCCATAGCAGAATACTGCTCACACCAGTCTGTGTCCGTGGCACGCTCCGCGTTTCGAGACGCCGTTCGCCGCGGTACGACGTTTGTGTAGACGACCATCGACCTACTGCAGCAAAAGTGTGATTCACCCTAAGAGCCGACACGTTTACGTTGATCTACGGTCGAATCCCGGTGGTTCTGTGTCCACTGCAATCGTAACTGACGATGTCGTTGGGTCAACATGTGAACATGTAGGGGTGATCTGCTGTTGAGCTCAGAGTTCAACAATGTACGACGAACGGCGTGCTCCGAGACACTTTTCGCGTGCACCAGCATTGTGCTCTTTTGGGTCGCGCGGGATTAGCCAAGCGGTCTCAGGGCGCTGCAGTCATGGACTGTGCGGCTGGCCCCGGCTGAGGTTTGTGTCCTTAGGATAATTTAGGTTAAGTAGTGTGTAAGCTTAGGGACTGATGACCTTAGTAGTTCCCATAAGATTTCACACACATATGAACATATGCTCTTTTTCCAGAGATGCCACAAAACACCATCTATCCTACTTTACAGAGAAGGCAAGCCTTCGAACCCTGCGTTTTGTGAAGAGTCATAGACATCATACCATATAGAACCTAATGGTAGTTTCACTGTCCTACCTCTTTCCATAGAAGCTCACGACACTTGTTGTTGTTGTGGTCTTCAGTCCTGAGACTGGTTTGATGCAGCTCTCCATGCTACTCTATCCTGTGCAAGCTTCTTCGTCTCCCAGTACCTACTGCAGCCTACATCCTTCTGAATCTGCTTAGTGTATTCATCTCTTGGTCTCCCTCTACGATTTTTACCCGCCACGCTGCCCTCCAATACTAAATTGGTGATCCCTTGATGCCTCAGAACATGTCCTACCAACTGATCCCTTCTTCTAGTTAAGTTGTGCCACAAGCTCCTCTTCCCCCCAATTCTATTCAATACCTCCTCATTAGTTATGTGATCTACCCATCTAATCTTCAGCATTCTTCTGTAGCACCACGACAATAGTACGTCAATAGTCGACCAGTTTCGCCGTTTTTGAGAAACTTGTTCACAGGCTCCGCGTAATAATAATCTGCCATTTGCTAAAGTCGTTTATCTCAATGGATTTCCCCATTTGCAGCCCATATCTTTACTAGCGTGAAACCTCGTCCGTGTCTGCTCCACCCACATACTTTTTCTACCGCGCCACGTCCCCGCAACTCCTCCACGTGGCATCCAACGTCGCGGTGGGCAGTGGTCATAATGTTTTGCTGTTCAGTGTATGTACCCCAGTTTGAAGCGTGTCGTGCAGAAAATAGTGAGAAAAGGCAGTGCGTCTTTTAAGGAAATCGTCTATAAGGTTCTACATTGATCAGTTTCAGAGCGCAGGTCAGGGGTAATGGGCTTTGCAAATCAGCCTGAGGGAAGTCTGCGAAGGAATTCAGAGACCGCTGCTCGGATCGTACACCTTCGGTGTCGTCTGTACCAAAATCAACAGACATACTATTGCAGCTTTCATGGCAATGTCATCTGCGATGCCTGTTGGTTAAATACAGCTTTATTAGAGGTAGACTGGGCAGCCATTCTACTGTATCATCGTACGTTTTTGGTAAGGCTAAGGAGAAAAATGAAAAAGCTAAAGGATATCAGGAAGCGTAATGATGCATGCAGCGTCCTGTGTGGTGTAAGGGCGAGTTTGCGCACCTCAGCGAAGCTCTTGAACCACGCCATCAGTAATGCAGCTACTCTCAGGAGGACGTTTTCCGAATACGTCTAGTGCAAAATCCAGGCTAAGTGAGTCACATATCATAGGATAATTCGCCTCCCACTCCCCACAGGGCTCAATCACAGTACGGGAATGGAGAACACAGAGTCCAACCTTGGGGCAATTCGGCACCACCAGTCCTCTAGCAGCGAACACACGCACTGTGGGTTCCAGCGATCACCTAATGGGCATGAAAGTGGAACGTACTGTCTCTTCTCCGGGAAGAAGGGGTGTAGGAGGAGGGGAGGGAGGTAGAGGTAGTGACTTATCTGCCTGGATTGGGAGAATGGCTAAAAAAATTAAAAAATTAAGCTCAGTTTGCTGAGACTCGATGCAATTAATCGGGCAATGCCTGGGACATCATCCACCCCAGTTGTATTAGGCTTGTTAATATCTGCGGGGATCTGTCTGAATTGACTGTCTATTCCCTATATTCCTCGAGAAAGACAGTATTTTATACTTCTCAAATTCCCAGTGGTAAGGGTAGACCGTCAGCGATTACAAACACCCAGCCAACGATGAGAGCTCTTGTGGGCAATTCTACTGAGCAAATAAATCGTAATATTTATGATACAGAGAGTAACAGGGCACTTTTTTGCTGTAATTCGTTTATAGGGATCATGAGAGTGGAGAGATTGTTTATCTGCAATTGCTTTACTGAAAAAGGTACGAAAGCAATCGCTGTGTCTTTGAAAAGAATCGTCAGTGCGTCTTTAAAAAGAGTCCTACGACTTCGGAACGGGTCTATACTGTTCGAAAAATGGTTCAAATGGCTCTGAGCACTATGCGAGTTAACTTCTGAGGTCATCAGTCGCCTAGAACTTAGAACTACTTGAACCTAACTAACCGAAGGACATCACACACATCCATGCCCGAGGCAGGCTTCGAACCTGCGACCGTAGCGGTCGCTCGGTTCCAGACTATCGCGCCTAGAACCGCACGGCCACTACGGCCGGCATACAGCTACATAAACACCTAAAGTTTAGAGCCCAAGAATTTAGGCTACTACTCTAAATGTGATGCATAACATCCTTAACGATAGGAGGTATGTAGGTAGCTGTCTTGTTGACAAAGAATAACAAGATGCTCAGGGTGATTTAGTGATAATGTTACAAAATTTCAGGAACGTTAGCGAAGGGTAAATATTACACTTTGAGGTAGGGGACCCAGGCCCGGAAAACACTTAGTAGAAAGTTATAAGAGATAATCGTTCTGATAACTCTGACAGTATAACCACTTCGACTGCAAGCTCTTTACTTCCCGTATTTTGGCAGGAGGTAGTATGGACCAAAACAAAAAAAATACCATTACACATGGGCTGTAAAATGCATAGCTTAAGAGCTATGAACTGGTTCATCTTTGCTACTGTGGGATAGATCTCTTCTACTGAACAGTTGCTCATAGCTCTTAAGGTGTGCATTTTAGAGCCTATGATTACTACACAATTTTTTTCTTGTTTTGGTACGTGCCACCTCCTCCCAAAATATGGGAAGCAAAGATCTTGTAGCAGAAGAGGTCCACTGTCAGAGGTTTTTCGCTTAGAGCTTTCGATTCGGCCGTTTCGAGACCAGGATCCTTATTTCAAATTGATAAATATACCCTTTCCATCATACCTGAGAGTTTTTAACATCATCACGGAGTCACCCTGTGTAATAATATTGCTTACAAGGGCAGACATCTTTGTTCAGTTAACTAAACACACACAATAATATTGAATAAGATTATTGATTGCTATTCTGTTGAGTTCTCTAAAACCAACTTCATCGTCATCATATAAAATTACTATCGCCAACATTAGCGAATTTCCCATTTGTGTGGTCGTATACTGTGTTGCTAATCGCTGACGACGTGTACCTTCACTTTTGAGCTGTGTACAAATATTTAAGATGTGAGCACTTTTTGCTTGAGTCTGGAATATTCACTTTGTCATCAAAACAGCAAACGATAATGTGGTGTTGAAACCGTGGTGGCAATAGAACGCCACTGCGATTTCTCCAACATTCATAATTGGTTCCATTGAGCTACTCTACCACCTGTCTTTTGAAGTGTGCAGAGACTCCGTCCTGTTGTAAATCATGTTATGTGTTGTCAAGGGGGCATCCTCCAACTGCAGGTGCTGTGACCTGCCAAGAGACTGCTTTGCATTAACAGGAGCAGTGAGCTACTTATCAACGATATCTCACCTCACGTTAACCGAGAAACGACGCTGAAAATTGATATCAGTTGGGGTGTAAAGATTTCCACCTGCCTCTATGTGATGTGTGCGTTTAAATAGCTTACGTGATAAACGGTGAGTGTACCAAACAGTTAGTGTCCAATACTATCACTTCTCAACACACATTCTTTTCTTACAGCACGTTTGTTCCTCACAGCTGAGACATATGACGTTGTTGTTTCATAGTGGGTTATATTATTTATGTTCTTCTGAAGTGAGAGCTCCAAGTTTCGGATTAAAAATTATAATAGCATCAGCATCAGTCATACTTGCAAGATCAAGATGATGTAAAACCACAGATCAGAAAACGCAAGCGTCATTTACAGTTCTTACAACAAAACATTTTATCGAGGATGAAATTGCAATTTCGACGCATTTCATCATCGTTTTTGAAACAGGGCTTTTTAAAGCTGTGTATGCAGCAATTAAAAACTTTCACTGCTCGCTCACTGTATATTTATTAAGCCTATTCTCTAGCGCCAACGCATTGCGATTATCTTATCTGTCAGTACGTAAATTGTTATGGCACAATGATAAGTTACTACAAATATTTATTCGTGTTGTAGGCGTACTAATCTACGCTGTAGAGCTGACAGGTATCACTTTGGAGACACTAATGTCACGAATAAACGGTTGAAGTTGAAATATTCTCAATCCGTAGGTTGGTTTGAATAGCACAGTCCGTTATGAAACGTCGTTCTACTGGAGTTGGTTACCCTCGTCGCCCTTCGACCTTTGACCTAACTTACTCAGTCAGTTATGTGGTGACCTACAGTTTAACGTGCACGGTAAAGCTTGGAATTTTTCGCACTAACGGATCTCTGCAAGAAATTAAAGAAGCGGTAAGTGACAGAGAAAGTCCTAGAACAGATATGGAATCGAACCTCAGACTTTCGCGTTTGTCGTCTGAGACTTAGCCGCTGTGTCACCGAGCCGCATTATAAGCGCTAACGTCCGTTGGATTCCAAGTAACAGGATTGTAGGTCACGCCATCCGCGCCTGCGAGTTGCAACGTTTGTAAAAGCTCTTGCTAAATATAAGACTTGCAGCTGGACACAGCTGTCTCTGCAGAGTTTTATTTATTTTTCACGTGTTTTGTTGCGGTTCTTCCCGGAAGCCGCTTTTAGCCTGCTGAAACCGTGTAACACGGAGTAGCCGTGATAGCAGGGCGCCACGGTCGTCGCCGCATTCGTACTGTGCACTGTGCCACATTGCCGAAAGCACTGGATTCACAGTTAATCTTTCACTCTGCGGCGGAGTGTTCCCTGCCCGGATAGCTCAGTCAGCAAGTGCATTCCCCGCAAAGGCTAGATCCCAGGTCGTAGTTCCAATCCGGCACACAGTTTTTATCTTCTAGGAAGTTTCACTGGATTCATATTCACGAGAACAGAAGCTGAAATATTTGTCGCACGGTTCCAGAGTGAAGCGCCTAGAACCGCTCGGCCACATCGGCCGGCTCTCCTTCTACAGCTGAGCTTGTGCTCCCTCTCTGCAAACTATCCTGTCCATATAGCAGCTGATTACACCGCATCAGCAAAGGACATTGTTGAAGTTTTGCAGGCATATGAAATAACTAGAGCTGTTAAGCAGAGAATATGGCCCCAATATACAGCGTCTGTGCAAAAGTTCCGAGACTGATTTTATTCCTGGCGTATACGCGACGTCAGTGCAGTATCTACGGTGACAGCTTTAATTAACAACTGTAAACAGCAGATGTGCATTCGACCAGTCAAATCTATGTAGTAGATGAGCGTAGAATGTCTTGTATATGAGAAACGTGTTTGCAATGTTTGTCTCGCACGTACTGAATCCCGAATAAAACCAACGACCCATGGACACCTGCCTCGACTTGATTGAAATGCAAAACGCGGACAATTCCGTCGTGAAAAAAATCATCATGGGTGACGAGACTTGGTGTTATCAATACGATCCAACCACAAAACGACAGTGTCCAAAAGCCACATGAAGCGTCAACACTTTGGCGAAATAACCAACGTTCAGAGCAATGTGACGCACTAGTTCAACAGCATCCCAAAGAAGGACCTTTCTGACAGATTGTCATGGTTGTCTAAACGTTCTGTGGGCTGTACGTAAGTGCGCAGAGACTGTGCAGAACACCTGAAACATTAACACCACCATCTCAAGTGCTCACTTCCTTGTGACCAGGCCAAACTACTTTCGTCCAGCCACAACTGCGGGTCCTTTTATTGCTGTGGGAGAAGACTCATCACACTAGATCACATGAAATATTAGTTCACTTTATTACATAAATAAGTAAAATATTTACTTACCTTTGACACACATCTTTGCCACCGGAGTAGTGTCATTGACTAGCAAAGCACCACTTGATGCTCGGATAAACAAACTGTTCTCCTGCGTTATGATGTTAACTATCACGTTGATCCTATACTATGATGGTGACTCCTTAAGATGAAGTCACGAACTGGGCCGAACTCTTGTTAGCTCGACACCATATTGACCTCAACTTGACGGGGCTGCTATGTTGAGGCGGGAGGCGTGGTCTTCACGATCTTCTCCTATACGTCGTAGCGGATTGCAGCGAGCGCTCGCTAATGTCTGTGATATCGATTTGCGTTGCCAGCTTTGGTGTGGCAGCGCAATCTCTCTAAGATACCACACTCCGTTTGTTACAAATCGGGTCTCGAAATTTTTGGACTGGTACGGCACGTAAATCTAAATGCAAACTACAATTTGTCCTCAAAAAATTACACCAGAAACACAGGCGAGGAAATACGGTTTAAGAGTGAAGGAAAACTGCAGTAAATAAAAAAGAAATGTCACCTGAAACATACACCTTACCAGTAACTTCTTGAATTAAAAAATAACTTATGGCCGACCTAGTTCAGCTTCCGTTCCTCCTTGAAGTCCTGGAGAAATTCATTAAACAAACATGCAATCAGACCTTTCTGATGCGTGCAGTCAACACTCAATGAAAATACTGCTACTTTAGAATAAAAATATGAAAAGGTGATAGAGTGGTTCTTCTACGTCCATACAAACCATAGGCGAACGTTTACAAAAAAAAAAAAAAAAAAAAAAGGCTCTGAGCACTATGGGACTTAACATCTGAGGTCATTAGTCCCCTAGAACTTAGAACTACTTAAACCTAACTAACCTAAGGACATCACACACATCCATGTCCGAGGCAGGATTCGAACCTGCGACCGCAGCGGTCGTGCGGCTCCAGACTGTAGCGCCTAGAACCGCTCGGCCACTCCGGCCGGCGAACGTTTACAGCTTTGTTCATTTCCATTCCAGTGCCCACTATTTTTATATGAAGTATCAATATCTGTCAAGTGCCACGCACGTCTTCCATTATACTTCCGAATAGTAATGATCCGACGTAACAGCCTTATAGTCATATAAGTATGTGCAACCACTCTTTGTGGAATTCTGCTCTTGCTCTCAGTGACGATAATGATGTGGAGAACTAGCCGGTCACTGAAGGTGATGTCGACAGAGTGCTCAGTAGCTGTGAACTAAGAGGAGCTGGGACGTGAAACAGGAAGCATAAAACCCAATTCAGTGTTTTGAATCAGCATTTGATACAACATACGTGGTGGCAGTTCAACTCGTGGAAACGTACACTGTGTGATCAAAAGTATCCGGACACGCCCAAAAACATGCGTTTTTCATATTAGGAGCATTGTGCTGTCACCTATTGCCAGGTACTCCATATCAGCGACCTCAGTAGTCATTAGACATCGTGAGAGAGCAGAATGGGGCCCTCCGCGGAACTCAAGTACTTCGAACGTGGTCGGGTGATTGGGTGTCACTTGTGTCATACATCTGTACGCGAGATTTCCACAATCCTAAACATCCCTAGGTCCACTGTTTCAGATGTGATTGTGAAGTGGAAACGTGAAGGGACACGTACAGCACAAAAGCGTACAGGCCGACCTCGTCTGTTGACTGACAGAGACTGCCGACAGTTGAAGAGGGTCGTAATTTGTAATAGGCAGACATTTATCCAGACCATCAGACAGGAATTCAAAACTGCATCAGGACCCACTGCAAGTGTTATGACAGGTGGGAGGTGAGAAAACTTGGACTTCATGGTCGTGCGGCTGCTCATAAGCCACATGTCACGCCAGTAAATACCAAACGACGCCTCGCTTAGTGTAAGGAGCGTAAGCATTGGACGATTGAACAGTGGAAAGACGTTGTGTGGAGGGATGAATCACGGTACAAAATTTGGCGATCCGATGGCTGGGTGTGGGTATGGCGAATGCCCGGTGTTCGTCATCTGCCAGTGTGTGTAGCTCTAACAGCAAAATTCGGAGGCGGTGGTGTTATGGTGTGGTTGTGTTTTTCATAGAGGGAGCTTGCAACCCTTGTTATTTTGCGTGGCACTATCACAGCACAGGCCTACACTGATGTTTTAAGCACTTTTTTGCTTCCCACTGTTGAAGAGCTATTCGGGGATGGTGATCGCATCTTTCAACACGATAGAGCACTTGCTGATAATGCAAGGCCTGTGGCGCAGTGGTTACACGTCAATAACATGCCTGTAATGGACTGGCCTGCGCAGAGTCCTGACCTGAATCCTATAGAACACCTTTGGGATGTTTTGGAACGCTGACGTCGTGCCAGGACTCACCGACCGACATCGATACCTCTCCTCAGTTCAGCAGTCCTGCCATTCCCCAAGAAAACTTCCAGCACGTGATTGAACGCATGCCTGTAAGAGTGGAAGCTGTCATCAAGGCTAACACCATATTAAATTCTAGCGTTACCGATGGAGGGCGCCACGAACTTGTAAGTCATTTTTCAAGCAGGTGTTCGGATACTTCTGATCACACAGTGTATGTTTTGATCCTTTTTAAAGAAAATTCACTGGTATATACACTGGAATTCAAATCTGAGAACCTAACTAACTTCCACATTACGTGTCACTGCCAAGCAACATAGTTCGATTAAACCTGGACTGTACATAGAAACACCTGCCACAGCATGGTACAATATAGTACAGCACAGAAGGTAACTGAAAGAAATACTCAATGAGACGAATAGGAATGACAATAATTACGCTGAAGTCACCGCTATTCATGATGGTTCGAAAATGGCTCTGAGCACTATGGGACTTAACATCTGAGGTCATCAGTCCCCTAGACTTGGAACTACTTAAACCTAACCAACCTAAGGACATCACACACACTCATGCCCGCGGCAGGATTCGAACCTGCTACCGTAGCAGCAGCGCGGTTCGGACTGAAGCGCCTAGAACCGCTCGGCCACTATTCATGATGGTCCCCTCGACATTGCAAAAGGCGGGACGTGGTTCATAATAGCGTTTGTGATCACCAAGGACGGCTATGCATGCTCTGCAAGTGCACCCATGCTGGCCATAAGATTCGTAAAGAGATGTGGTAGTAGGGCGTTCCATTCCTCCTCCAGCGCGGATAACAACTGCAAGATGGTCGTTGGTGCATGTGGACGTCTGCATACGTCTCCTCAGCAATGTTCCTTGATGCCTTACGTGTTCCCACCTCTCACCACATAACGGTACGTCGATCATGGTCGTTTAAGTGGTCGAGATGTTGAGCTATGGGAGGCATAATTTTGCATGCGCCTACTAACTTCCAGATCTTTCAACACGGTATAGTCACCGGTCATCATTATTGTGACACTGTACTCCTTCCTCATGTGCGACTTTTCAGGGGTGCATTGAGCCATGAATTTATTTTTATGGATGACAATGCGCGGCTGCATCGAACAGCGCGAGTGGAGTTCTTGGAACTCGATACTATTCGGCGAATGGATTGGTCCGCCCGTTCCACTGACTTAAATGCCATAGGCCACGTGTGGTTGGACTTGGTGAGAGGCATTACAGCATGTCCACGTGCACCAACGGCCATCTAGCAGTTAAGAAGGAACGATCTACTACAAGAAGCCGCAAAGGACGCATTACCATCCGTGGCGACCACACACCCTGTTAAGAACCCAGACCCGCCTTTTGTAACGTCCAGAAAACTGTCATGAATCGCGGTGTCTTCAGTGGAATTATTGCGTTTGAATAAAAGTGCTGAAGACAGTTATCGATAATTTCAATACTAATTTGTGTGAACTGTCAAAATGGGCACAGAATATAGGGTTAAAGATCAACCCATCCGAAACCCGAGCGGTACTGATTGGCCATTCTGGGCTCATTACGCCGAAATATTGGTAATTCCTACCATCTTTAATCCTAAATTGGACAAATATCAACTTCTCTCCCTCAGCAAGGAGTCTAAGAGTAATAACAGATGAAAATCTAAATTGGACTGTGCACATAACTGCAGTGTGCAAGGAGGCATCAGCGCCTCTCCATGTCCTACAAAAGTATAAGATGCTCTTCCTTCTTGACCTGTACAACAACTTATACTTCCAATTACTTATTACAGCGATGTTATCCTGCAAGGTCTTCCTCAGGAAAGCTCACGGCGCTGGGAACTGGCTATCAATGCTTTTGTTCGACATATACGTGACGTTCGACTGTTTGATCGTATTTCACCATCATTTGCACAGCTCTCCTGGCTGTGCAAGCGCAGAGATTTCCATACAGACGGTCTCCTCCATCGTCTTATCAACGTACACTGTCCCTCTTATCCCTCCTCGACCTTAATGCTCTTGTCTGAACAACGTGCAAGGAACACCCCTTCCCGTCAGAGAAAAACTCTTTCTATCCCACTTCATCGCTCAGCCACTTTCTCGAAGTCCTTTTGAGTACCAGAAACGCGACTCTGGAATAACCTCCCTCATTATATTAGAAAACTGAATAACATCTCCAGTTTCAAAAGACATTTAATGACACATCTACTGAAGGAACAATAACGACTTCCGTTGTCTCTCTACGCACTCGTTACCCCGTTACATCCTGCCTTCTAACCAGATCTCCTCATTTCCAGTGTTCTTAGATGGCGCACTCTCCTTAAATTTCCCTTCCCCCGAACTCGCTATATCAGAAAACATCTGTTTTGCACAGTCATAAATTTTCTTTAAATCTGCCACTATCATTAATTATTTTCATTATTCTTCTTCTTCTTCTTCTTAATATTATTATTAATATTATTTCCATTATTGACGGAGGCAGCAGCAGTAGCAGAAATACCGCCAGCGTTAACTTTATTAGCTCTTAGTCGGTACTATTTATTCATATTTTTTCTACAGACCCTCAAATCGTTTTATTACTATTCGTCATACTAAAATTATTGTTATTTCTTACGTACCTGTGATGTAAAAAAAAGGTACTGTATGTTTGTAACCGATATAAGAGTGTGCCTGAATCTTTAATCTGGGCGGGGTTAATAAATAAATTAATGATTTCTGTTTCTCTCATTGCTGTGTCTTTCAGTTACATACTGTACTACACTGTGGCAGTTCTGTGAGTGTGTGGTCCAGGTTTTATCGAGATGTATTGCTTGGCTGTGACACATTATGCGAAAGTTTCTTTCGTCCGTAAGTTTTACACACCAGCGTATCTCCAACAATGTCGACGAAGTTTTTCGGTCCATTACGGCCACTTGGACAAGATGACGGCCATCCTGTGCTGTGATCACATTACGAGAAGTTCAATACTCATTCTTCGCTGTGTACAACCATCTACAAGCCACTGGTTCTACAGACGCATGACTGTCGTAGAGATATATCCTATGAGAAACGTCATTGCAGCACAAACCCATTTCCCGATCACCGATCGCTGTGTCCAGTTGGAGCTTATTCACATTCTGATATCCCGCCACTCCGGCGATATTGAAGCCGACTCTGAGTGTGTCAGTGTACGCGGCGATCGCGACTCCAGAGGTCGCGGCAAACGCGTCACGTGAGAATGGCCGCTACCCGCTACGGGAAATAAATGCCCGGCACGGAGGTTGGGACGCCGATGACACGGCCTTCCTAACCTCTGGAAGGAACATCGAACAACTTGTCAACATGATGCAGCGACAACCTGTCGTCACCGCACAGTGGGCAAAGAGCAATAAAATCAACCTAAACCCTACAAAAACTGCAGCAATACTGTTTAAGAAGAAATGGCCGGAACTGAGGACGTGAATTGCCATCAATGGACAGCCAATACCTACGGTGACGAAATACCTGGGAGTGATACTGGCTAAAGGGATGACTTTCATCCCAAACATACAAGATAGAATACTGAATACTATGAAGATGATCCGGGCACTCACGCCGTTTTTCACGAGCAGGAATCTAAACCCGTCAACGAAATTAAAATTTCATAGAGGAACGGTACAACCCTCCCTGCTGTACGTCTCGACGTCTTGGGGAACAACAAGTGACTCTAATATATGTAGTTTGCAACCATTACAAAACAGGTGTTTGAAGTGGAGTCTAGGCCCTTCACGGTGGGCCAGGGCGAGTTAAATACACGAGCTGACTCAGGAAAAATACGTCGCTGAGAAGGTAAAAGACCATGCAGCTCGTCTTTTTCACAAATTAGACGAGTATCGGGGAAATGTCCGCCAAGTTGCGAATGTAGGGCAGACCCTACCACAACATTGGCACAAATACAAGGTGCCTCGAGCCATTATTACACCCCCACAGGACCATCAAAGATGATGCAGTCTTCAGTTATTCGGTGTAGTTACTGTCCATCACTCGTACGACTACCTAATCAACACCCTCAAAGGACTCAATGAACCACAAAGAGCCGAAGCCCCTTTGCAAGCGAACACACAATAAAGTGAAACAATTTCTCACACCTTGCCAATGCAGAAGAAAAAATCGCCAAATTCGATCACTCTTTGGACACAACATGCCAATAAAAAATAAAAAATTTTAAAAATTAAAAAAAGAGGCTGGTCGGCAGTTCGTATGTCGTTGCTGAAGCCTCTGCACGCCGATCTTCAAATGCGACAGTCTCCTCGCTTTTTCGGCCTGGATTTTGAATGGGAACTCTAATTGTATACGTTGTGTTCAGTATAATTTTGGCTTTGTTCGTTGGAGCCGATTTCAACTCGAGTTATTTGCAGTATTAATGTTTGGTCCCTACTAAGTTTTCATCCATCGACTTAGTGCCACTTGCTTTCCACACGCTACAAGGTTCGCGGCAGTGTCACGTTACGACATGAAACACATGCTGATGTCATATCCTTTGACAGGGGGTAGCGATATTTTGTTTCACGTTTCCAATTCGTTTGGCGGCTCTTCCGTCATTAATTTGGTGTAATATTCGCATTCTCGCCCTAAAACAAGGTGTACTGATGGCTGTACTTGAACAATATCTCACATGTTGCCATTTCATCCTGGCCGTTTTCACAAAAATGTTCGTATATTTTTCCGGAGTTAATAATTGGCTGCAAGGCGTGTCTTTACTGATTAGCTCAAATGGAATGGTGAGTAATGTTTTTTGTTTCTATTGTCGTTGTGATGTCTTCAGTCCGAACACTGGTGTGATTCAACACTCCACTCTCCTGTGTGCGACTACTGCATCGTACATCCACCTAAACCTCTCTTCAAGCCTAGTTTTTCTTCCCACCCTATGCTCTGTTACCACATTAACTAGTCGTTGATGCCTAAAGATGTGATCTATCAACAACTCTACATTTTTAATCTGTTTGTGCCGTAAATTCACACAAAAGAAACTAATACTCCTCTGATATTGTGAATTAGTTATCTGTATAGCAGATACCCGTCTTCAGATACAAATCAGCCTATAAGTTCATATGCCGATTAACTTTATATCCTGTGCCACACGTGGAAGAACAGACTACCTTCACTTACTGTCTGTATTTTTCAACGGTTCTCTACACGCTATCAATTTTGTTTCCGTGCGCGCATGTTTCAGTGCCGTGACTTAACAGTTGATCGTATATGTCTTTGGTACATTCCGACCTTACTATCTGTCCTCATATCTTTTAGGCTGTCAGATAGCGTAGCAGTTTTACTGATTTGCATCTGCTTTACATATTTGAAAATGCTTTCCTGTAAGAAACTAGTTTCTGCTGTGCGATGTTCCCACAGAACGTTCTCGGTTTCTTGGTTTCTTCCTGTAACTGCTGCAGCACTTTTACCTTCACAAAAAGTACTGGTCGTTAGCAACTATAATGCACCTGTTCTCACTTACTACATAATAATTCAAAAAATCACAAAAAGTCTGACATCTATTCTTGACTTTGTTAGTTGATAGTTGCTTTAAAGTATGGACGGCATCAAGCGAAGTTCCGCTGTACTTAAAGCAATGGGGGTCATATTCCTGCTATTTCATCCAAGATTTCCCTAACTCACGTTATGCAGATGCCGGAGTGGTTCTCCTAAAGACTATGATTTATTTCTTCCTCATTACTTGACCAGTTCCTCAAGCGTTTCGCCACGAAATGGGAGAGACCTTCAGATGTGAGGCCCTTTCGATTTCTATGGTTGTTGTTTCATTATGAAACACCTTTGATGCTGTGCAATCGCTTCTGCATATTACTGAATAGATAAAGAGTTGAATGGCGGGAATACTGATACTGCAACTCTAGCCATCTTGCGATTTCATGCTCACTGCACCAGTTCGAGAAGAAATGTATTCTCTGTTCTAAGTGTTGTAGTATTGGACAGAACGCTTGTTTAAATTCGGAGGTACACATAAAATATAGTCTGAAATTGTGCTAAATGAATTCTCTGAAAACTATTTCGAGCTGTTATTTCATGAGCCTACTCGAATAGTAAACGGTTGTGAAAACACACTTGACCTCTTGCCGACAAATAATCCTGAGCTAATAACGAGCATCATAACGGCTACAGGGATTAGTGAACGCTGAACGCTGTAACTCCAAATCCTCCAAAAATAAACGAAAAATATACCTGTTTAAAAATGCAGATAAAAATTCACTTGATGCCTTCCTGAGAGATACTCTCCGCCCCTTTCAAATTAACAATGTAAGTGTATACCAGATGTGACTTGAATAAAAAGAAATAGTATCGACAGGAATTGAGAGATTTATGCCAAATAAATTAACAAACGACGGAGCTGATCCCCCTTGGTACACAAAAACACGTCAGAACACTGTTGCACAAACAACGAAAAAAGCATGCCAAATTTTAACAAACTTAAAAATCTCCAAGATCGGCGATCTTTTAGCGCGGACTTCAGTGCGAGATGCTTATAGTAGTTTCCACAAAGGAACTCTGCCTCGAAACCTAGCAGAAAATCTAAAGAGACTCTGCTCGTATGTAAAGTATGCTAGCGGTAAGACACATTCAATGCCTTCTCTGCGCGATATCAATGGAAATACTACCGATGACAGTGCTGTTAAAGCAGAGTTACTAAACACAGCCTTCCGAAATTCCTTCACCAATGAAGACGAAGTAAATATTCCAGAATGAGAATCAAGATGATCTGACATCATGAATAACTTAGAAGTAGATACTCTCGGAGTTGTGAAGCAACTTAAATCACTTAAAAGAAACAAGTCTTCCTGTCCAAACCGTATACCAGTTAGGTTCCTATCAGAGTATGCTGAAGCAATAGCTCCAGACTTAACAATCATATATAACCGTTAGCTCGACGAGAGATCCATACCCAAGGACTGGAAAGTTGCACAGGTCACACCAATATTCAAGGATGTTCTCGTTTATCGTCTAATAAAGTCATCAGAAGATCAAAACAAATTGCAAAACGATTTAGAAAAGATGTCCGTATGGTTCGATAAATGTTAATTGACCCTGTATAATGAAAAGTGTGAGATCATCCACATGAGCGGTTACACGATAAATCAGTCAAATCTAAAGGCCGTAAATTCAGCTAAATACCAAGAAATTACAGTTACGAACAACTTAAATTGGAAAGAATACTTTGAAAACGTTGTGAGGAAGGAAACCAAAGACTGCATTTCATTGACAAAACACTCAGAAAATGTTGCAGATGTAGTAAAGAGACTGTCTACATTACGCTTGTGCGTCTTCTTTTGGAGTACTGCTGCGCGGTCTGTGATCCTTACCAGATAGGGTTAACGAAGTACATCGTAGAGAATTTGTGGAGGACATCATTAAAAGAATGGAGTTTTTCGTTACGGCAGAATCTTCTCACCCTATTTCAATCGCCAATTTTCTCCTCTGAATGCGAAAATATTTGTTGACGCCGACCTACATATGGAGAAACGATCATCGTAATAACTAAGGGAAATCAGACCTCGGACAAAAAGATACAGGTGCTGGGTTTTTTCGCGCGCTCTTCGAGAGTAGAATAATAGAGAATTATTGTGGATGTGGTTCGATGAACCCTCAGACAAGCACCTAAGTGTGATTTGCAGAGTATCCATGTAGATGTAGAACAGTTATCCTGGCGTGCGAGAAATTATTTCATCTAAATATTCAGACACTACATGAAGAAAGAACGCACTAAATAGTGCAAACACACTATTTAAAGGTAATGACAGTCTGTATGTACGCTTTTATCTCCTGAATAAACTGTACTGAACATCCAGTATTCAAATCAGCATGTTTAAAAAGTTTCACTGTAACAGTTCTTAAAGCTCTGTGGATATTCTTAAAATCTGTAGTACTTAGAACAGAGAAGACTGAGTGCGGTGCAACTACGAGGCATTACTTAAATTTCTCAAAAATTTTCCACGAGCCTAGCGGTACCGTCTGCTGCATACTTTGCGTTGCCATCGTTCTTCAAGACATGCAGCCTTACGCAATTCTCACGAAGAAAACTGATGAACTTCGTGCTGAATACGATAAATCGTGAGAACGTTCCACTCCCTGTTTTTATTATAGCGTTCCATTGTGTAGTCATCCGGATGACATGAGTCACATTGTGTGTTCGCTTTATTGCCCAGAGTCCTCCATAAAACTGCGTGATTCACCAGCACGGACACCTGCGAAAAGTATGTTTATTGTGTGTGATGCCCTTGCCCACGCTATAAATGCGAATTTATTTGGACGCCCCCACCTATTATACATTATACTTAGAATCGTCAAGGCTGTTATTTGGATGTTGCTACCTATTGTACCTGGAACATGGATTTGTTAATCTTAGTAGACACTACAGGCCTCATCTGTACGTCAGCGTGTGAACGAAACAATCTGAAAGTACAGAGTGTCTCGTACCTGTAATGTTAAAATGCACGGGCGAGCTCATTTTGAGTGTTTTCGGTAATTGAAAATATTGTTTCAAATGTGTAGCACTAGAACCTTAGACGTGCTAACTCGGCATTCGAACCCCGGTATCTGTCCTGACGCTCAGTACTTTTATACTTGACATGTCTAACACAGACTCTGGCTGTGAGACCTGGCCAAATGAAAGTCGAAATATTGCTTGTGCCAAACCATTCACTCTTGGCGGCGTAGATTTTTACAGTAAAGTTCTAAGAAAGTTTTTTTTTTGCGGTTGCACGAAAGGAATATATGAGTAGTTCATAGTAATAATGAATACTTCAGATACACACATTCATTTGACTTGGGAAATCTCGTGTGTTCGCAAAAGGCATCATGTTTCCCACATAAGGTATTCAGCTAAAAAAAATATTACCCACTGCTTTGTCTTAAGCATTTCACAACACCGAATTCGAATTTTGATAAAAATAATAGTTTCCGATTTTTTGGAAAACTCTTTCGATAGAACTAGGCAAGTGCCAAAAGTAGCATACACAATGTAACTGTGTATGCGATTCCGCTATGCAGTACAACGGATAGGGAATTAATGACGAATGCGATCGAATAATGTTCACAAACGAAGTGATTGCTTTCCCTCTGTTTATTAATTAATTACAGCACAACATGATTCGAGGTTTCGTAACTGACCACAATACTATTAGTTGCACGAGATATATTTGGAGTAGTCATGTTTGTAGTTCTTTCCCACAGACTCTGATGAAATCACTGGCTTCAAATTGTATTCGATTCGCATAACCTTTTCTGTTAGCATTGCAGGCATATTAATTTAAATAAGTTTCAAGTTTATGTTACTTAATGATTCACTAATAACCCACTCGCCATATACAAAAAACTGCTCCGTTGGACTGCCGGTAAGTAATTGATCCATACCTGTACTCTCCAAACCTATGTCGCGGAGGTCGATGTCGTTCCCATTTATAAAAGTGGCCCCGCAGCCCGTGACAGGACGCCTCAAACCGCGCGGCCACTCCGCGTGGCGTGCCCCTTTTTTTCCACAAATCTATGAACTTTCCGTCCGTACATTGATATTTCTGTTCCCCTTCTGTAGCCTTGGTTAAAGAATATGAGTCATGTGGTAAGTATTCACAAGTAAATGTGATGTATAGTGAGAGCAGGCGAGATATCGCATAGACCATTCACAGAAGTGAATACAACGAGTAAACGAGCGTGAAATATGTTACCACAAAGGAATTCAAGAGTCAAAACTTTCATAACGGAACGCGAGAGTAATAACATTTGGTACTGTGTGGATCAAATAGGAGGTATGTACGTGTGAAGGTTCCTGCATTATTCCTCGCTGTTGCAAACGGATGTTACATCACGACACAGTCAAGCTAAATACAATGAACAGACATGTCAATGAACCGACGGACGGTTTATAATTTTGTGAAAAAAAAATTGGGCGCTATGGAGATTTGAACACGGGTCACCCCCTTCGTAATTCAACACTGTGATATATAACCACGACGCCCTCTCTCTTCATATCTTCTCGATGTTGAATATCTTGACCTTGAACCGTTCACTGTTTGTATTTTGCTTCTTTTTTCACATTCCAGTACACCTACTTCCTGTTTTCATGCTTGACCTGTGTTCAGTTTTTGACGGGCTATCCACTGGGATCAATAAATCTGAGAGGGATTGCGGTGAGGAGTTTCCCTGGTGAGTAAAAAATCCATCCGGGACCGTTCATCCCTTATAAAGCTGCAAAGTTGACTGTCGGTGATGTAAGCGTGAAGCGAAAACGTGAAGGAACAACGACAACTAAATCAAGATCAGACAGATCTCATGAGGTCACGGACAGGTCACATCGAGCATTGCGGAGAGTAGTTTTAAAACATCGCATGAAATCAGCGGAAGGAATCACTATTGAGTTCCAAAGTGCTACCTGCAGTCCAGCTAGCACAATGACTGTGCATAGGGAGTAAAAAAAAAAAAAAAAAAAAAAAAAGGCTACAGTGGTCGAGCAGCTCCTCCTAATCCACACATATTTGTGGTCAATGCTAAGTGACACTGGAGGTTGCGTAAAGAGCGAAGCCAGTGGACAGCGGATGACTGAAGTGAATTGCAGAGAGAATTGCGCTATACCCTGTGGCATCCGATGGAAGGGTTACAGTAGTGCATGTAGTAGAGGAAGAGTTCCGTGAAAATGTTTGTATCAGCACGACAATGTACTGTGTCATGAAACAGCATTTGGGGCAATGGTTTGTGGACAATAACATTTCGATAATAGTCTGGCTGCCCAAAGTCTCGGCCAGAATCTTTGGGATTAATTAGAACGTAGACTTCGCTCCAGACTCCAGAAAGTAATAACAGTACTTTGTCTGGTGCCTGCTGTTGAAGAAGAATGGAGTGCCATTGCTCCACAGACATTGACACCTCATCACGAGCGCCCCAGAAGAATTCAAGCCGTCATAAAGGCGAATGATGGACTGACCTCATAACAATGTCCACCAGTAGGTGTCCAGATACTAGTATTTAAGGCAGTCAGGAGACGTGGGAGGTTGTAAGTTTCTGCGCAGACTATACGATGTCACGGAATGCGTTTACTGCCGCCTGCAGATTAAAGCCTTAAAATTTGACACTGGACTCGCATTCGGGAGGACGGCGGTTCAATCCCTCGTCCGGTCGTCCTGATTTAGGTTTTCCGTGATTTCCCTAAATCGCTCCAGGCACATGCCGGGATGGTTCCTCTGAAAGGGCACGGCGGACTTCCTTCCCCGTCCTTCCCTAATCCGACGAGACCGATGACCTCGCAGTTTGGTCTCTTCCCACAAACAACCCCACCCCTTAAAATTTGTCTCAAATGGCGATGTATTGTCATATAGAGAATGACGAAAGGTGGCTGGACGAGGTAAATACAAAGATTTACTTTTGAAAGGAAAAAAAGTCACTTTCAACCATTTACTGCGCGTTCTCAACGTGCGCCGCACTGATATTGGTGTTCGGCTCGTGCATAAAACACCCACACCCGCCTTTCCCTCTCTCTCTCTCTCTCTCTCTCTCTCTCCCTCTCCCTCTCTCCCTCCCCCATCCCTCCCCCTCCTTCTTACACACACACACACACACACACACACACACACACACAGAGCAGCTGCGAGCGCAAAATTCTCTTGTCTTCACATTGAAAATTGTGACACATCTTGTGGATATGTAATTGATAATAAGGAGTAAGCAGTGAAAACATTTAATGATATCATTAATCTAGCGCATATTTGCAGTCATTTTTCGCTTCTTTCGCTTCTGTCGTCCTTTGCTGTCACTGCTGTGTTGTGTGTTGCTATGCGATATACATATCCGCCATTCCACGCAGATACATTTTACTACACCACGTAACATACATTGTTATCGCATTTTGCAAGTCTCTTAATCCTTTTGACACTAAGAACTGACTGACATAGTCTTTTCCGGGTCACGGCTCCATCATCTGTTTTCGTCCGTTTTTTAACATTCTTGTGTTCAGATAGAAGACTCACGTTATAGCTCTGTTAAGCTTTGATGCAGATATGGGCAGCGCATTTCCTTGAGGCAAAATGCATGTGGACCTTATTACCATTCAATGAAGGTCATTAACAGATACACGTCAAATACATCATTGTTTTAAATTCGGTACAGACGCTGCGAATTGTTGGTTGGTATTTATTTCCGTGGCTGCCACGTGACAGAAAAGGCATCATTACGGAAAGGTTAAATGGCATTGTTTGCGGACGCGACGTACGTGCTGCGGGCCACGTTGCGGCTTTAAAAGTGGGGGGAGACATTCGCTGTAAATTGCGTTAATATATTACGCTGGTCCGAGTAATTATAAAGCAGTTGGAGGCAGAAAAAATATATAAGAGAAACACGGGCTCGTGCCGACGCATTATGTACAAGTTTTCTTTTTATTCCGCGTTCATTTAAGGAAAGAGTGGTAGCGAAGCCCCGTCGAGAGCCCTTACGGGCCGGCGTCTGCTGCTTTGCGAAAAATGGGCGTCCGTGTAAAAGGAAATGCTCGTTTGACTCTTTCACAACGCGAATCTCATTAACTGCTCTGGATTTCGGCCGAGCCGTTCGCGGAATTTGTGCGTGTATGAGATCGGTCTTTTAACTAACATTTGCCTTTCTTTGAACCTGCCGGTAGCGTCACTGTGTTCGGAAATGGAACTGGACAGTAAGGTGTGAAAACGTTGCTTAATTGCACGTAATACGGCGGATACGAGGCCTGACACCTTTCTCCGCTCACTCGTGAAACGCGAAGACAATTTTTTTTAAAACAAAAGTAGAAAAAGTGTGGCCTTTAGCAACTTCGCGTATTTTTTTGTATCCGACGGTGTATTTCTCGTTCTGCAGTTCACGTACTTTTTTCTGCCGCTTTGCGGGAGAAACTCTGGATTTAAATTTATTACGGTTACAAAAATGCGACGTTCATTTGTAATAGAAAGTACCAAAGTGTTCCTTGTGTTTACAACAGCCCCTTTGATCGTCACGGAGAAAGCTATGGCTCTACTTTCGACACTGCCCCGTTTAGTTTTCACTGAATATTTGAGATGCGACGTATCTGATACCACCAGTCTGCGGGAGCACCAATTTCCATCCTCTTAGTTGTCAAACATTTCTCCCATATTGTTAATGTTTTCATTTACCTTCTTCCACCAGTTTCATATTATGAACAGACCATACTTACGATAAATTTTTCTTTTCGAATTATGGAAATTATAAAATTACTTCTGTTAAGAGCAATCTTGATCACGTTGTAGGCTCTGTGGCAGTAAAATCCTGAATTACGATAATGTAATGAAATTTCGGTAAAGTAGTAATGAAGTCTGCAGGCGATCCTGTTTTCCACAGGGTGATTAAATATGTGAATCCAGCTAGGCTTCGTTCTTTCAGTTTCACCACTTCTTCCAAACTGATCATGGAGACAACATCCATTTTCTTTCAACGATTTACTGAAGACTGACATACTTCATTAAAAGCCAATAAAACAGTTCTTCAGTTGTGCCTTTCCAGAACGCGTGAAGTTTCTTCTGCTCAAGCCGGCAAGAGTGAAAAGTCTTTTGCAATTACTCAATAAATCTTTCACTGTTGTTGATGTCTGTGATTTTGACCTAATATTTCAAATACACCGGTAACAGAACACAGATGTGAATGTTTGTGAAGTATTTAGTGCTTAATGCAACATGTGTCAGAAAGGTGTCTTAGAAGCATGCGTGAGTTGCTGAACTAGTTGATGCGTAAAGAGTCCATATACTTCATCACATATGGTACACATTTTTACCTAATGTAAATTATACAGACCATGATTGTACACAGGCGCGCAGCTCTTCGTCCCAAGCAAATTGACGGCTACGAATGTCTTTCTTCAGGGCTCCAAAAACATGGAAATTTGGACTGTAAGGAAGCTTGCCAGTGAATCTACTACAGTGCAATCGAAACAACCTTCGCAATATGCGGAATCGCTGGGAAGCCCTTGCCTGTACAGTCCCGATCTCTTCCCATACGATTTCCATATTTTTGGAGCCCTAAAAAAGACGTTCATAGCCATCTATTTGCTTCGGACGGAGAGGTGCATGCCTGGGTACAATCATGGTTCCGTAGGCAACTGCAAAAATTTTTCCATCAAGGCACTGACCGTCTTATCTCGTAGTTGGCCGGCTGTAGTGGCCGAGCGGCTCTAGGCGCTTCAGTCTGGAACCGCACGCCCGTTATGGTCGCAGGTTCGAATCCTGCCTCGGGCATGGATGTGTGTGATGTCCTTAGGTTAGTTAGGTTTAAGTAGTTCTAAGTTCTAGGGGACTGATGACCTCAGATGTTACGTCCCATAGTGCTCAGAGCCATTTGAACCAATCTCGTATTTGGATAAACCTATTAGCAGTTATAGTGATTACTTTTGACATAATAAATAGTTTATTTACTTTTTTACCGTCTGTCTCCTTTCCATTGGACTGTCCCTTATAAATATGGGTGGTGTCCGCCTCCATAGCTGGGCGGTCAGTGTGGCAGAATGCTATATGAGAGGCCCGGGTTCGATTCCCGGCCGGATAAGTGATTTTCGCTCCTCGGGGACTAAGTGTCGCGTTGTCATCATAATCATTTCATCCTAAACCACATGCAAGTCGCCGAACTGGCGTCAACTTAAATAACTTGCACCGGACGACTGGTCTACCCGACGGGACGCCTTAGCCACAAGCTCGCACACAACTGTGTGGCAGGACGCAGATTTGAACCGTCGTCCTCCCCAATGCGAGTACAATGTGCTAACCACTGCGCTTCCTCGCTCGGTATATTTACGTTCGGGATGAATTACCAGTCCTTAAAGTAATCGTCCATCTTCTGCAGGTCTTCCACCCCACTTTGAAGCTCGGATTAATTGCTTCCTTTGGACATGAGAGAAGTGAATTACTGCACGTCAGCCCCCTTGTGTAGCTGTTTCGCCTCCTGGATGCCGTGTGTGTGGTTCGTGACATACGTCATGAACTACACACACATCATCCAGGGGCAGACGTAGTAAACTGATTCTAGAGATATGAGTTCAGATATTTTAGAAACTATGAAAAAATATAGTGCATCTGTAGAACTTTGTAGAGCGTATGCAGTTGCAACACAGAGAAAAGGTGCGCGTGTGTGTGTGTGTGTGTGTGTGTGTGTGTGTGTGTGAGAGAGAGAGAGAGAGAGAGAGAGAGAGGGGAGGGGGGAGGGAGGGAGAGAGGGGGTAGGGGATGAGGGGGAGAGGAAGGCAGAGAAAGAGAGGGAGAGGGAGGGAGAGAAAGAGAGAGAGAGGTTGAGGAGAAGGGGGATGAACGTGAGTTATGATAAAAAGTTTCCGGTAGCATGTCTGAAGAAGACCATGTGTCACGGTTAAGAGTGCTGCAAGCTCCTCTGGCAGCGTTCTCGTTGCTTCATCTGGAGACAGCCGCCGGAAACGTCCGTCTGCTGCTCCCACTCGGGGCACTCCACTTTCCCCCCTCCTTCCTCCTTTGTCTGCTGTTACCGCCTTGTATTAGAATGACTGGTAAATATTTACTCTCATTTACTTTCGTCAGTAATTTACCTCCCGCTCCCCTCTTAACAGGCCCCGGCTATTTAGAGATACTCATTATTTTTGATACGCCCACATTTATTTACATGCTGCTTCTCCCAAGCCTTTGTGATGAATCTCACGGCCATTTCTCGTCATTGTTCCGTCACCGTGCGCCTCCGGTTGCCAGACGTGCAGGTAAATTGGCTACGTAATTGGAATTTTAAATAAGTGAGATCGCGCTTATTTGTGTGACGTATTTCTGCTTCTCTCCGCTGTAGCGGTAGCAGCATCCGGGGAAGCGATGGGTTTTGCTGTGTCGGTCAAACAGTAAACAGACTTCTGGTTCTCAAAGCTTTTTCGTGTGTGGAAAACTCGCAGGCGCACGACTGTGTTATCGTGACATACGTACAAAGCATTTCAGCGGAGGGTTGAGCTTTTCGCCCTGGTAGCTGCGGGGGTTCGATTCCCGATCCGGTCAGAGATTTTCTGCTGTCGGCGAATGGATGTTCTGATGTCCTTATGTTCGTGTAGTCATAAGTGACATTTCACTATTGAGATGGCTGTACGGGCACTTCAAAATGGCTCTGAGGACAATGCGACTTAACTTCTGGGGTCATCAGTCTCCTAGAACTTAGAACTAATTAAATCTAACTAACCTAAGGACATCACACACATCCATGCCCGAGGCAGGATTCGAACCTGCGACCGCAGCGGTCGCTCGGCTCCAGACTGCAGCACCTAGAACCGCACGGCCAATCCGGCCGGCACGGGCACTTCCAGAAAGCCAATAAATTAATAAAAAAAACTGAGAGCTGTCATCATTTGACGTGTCAATGGACTATGTTGGTGACAAATATTCCAATTTTAGCAGCCGTGTTCTGTTACTAATGACATATTACGTGAGAAGGCTATTTTTAGTACCAGTAAACTTAGTCTTTCAAAGTGATGTACAGTGCCAGCCAACAAATGTGAGGAACCCAGAAGACATGGTCTCGTGACAACGTAACTTCGTACACGTACACACATCGCTGGGTATGGAAATAAATTACAGTTTTAGTTTTCTGTGACA
Organism: Schistocerca americana; assembly: GCF_021461395.2. Classification (NCBI taxonomy): domain Eukaryota; kingdom Metazoa; phylum Arthropoda; class Insecta; order Orthoptera; family Acrididae; genus Schistocerca; species Schistocerca americana. Next base: position 750,202,472 of record NC_060130.1, on the reverse strand, counting down.
AGTAGAACGGTCACTACAGTGCATTAGTGTTGTTCGTGTTTAGTACTCCTTTTATAGATAAGGGTCGTGAACAGCTTCATTATGTTGAGTGGTCACTGAAGAATGTGGAGATGGCGTGCATTCGTATGAGACAGCGATATCAGCGCATGACAGAGTTTTAAAGGCACCTCCTTATGGGTCTCCACTTGGACGGATGGTCACGTCATGCGATATCCAAATTTCTGGGGATTTAGACGTGACAGTGGTCCAATGATGGACTGTAGGGGAACGTGAGGCTAAGCATACTCTTCGCCAGGGTTCATGTCAACATTATCTGACCACAACAAGGAAGGATCGCCGTATGGTGCACCAAACACATCGCAACCCCTTTACATCTGCAACTGCCATCCAAGAACAAGTAACGGAATCAGTACAACTTTCTGTGTCACCCCTGAAGTGTACCAATTCAGAATTCACAAATAGAAATGAAGTCCAGCGCTTCTTGACAGAGCGTAGGGGAACTATGCGGGAGACCCGCACCGCCGTACTAGGCTAGCTCCTAATGGAGGTGGTTTGCCGTTGCCTTACTCCGACCGTAATGGGGATGAATGATGATGATGAAGACGTCACAACAACACCCAGTCGTCTCGGGGCAGGTGAAAAATCCCTGATCCCGCCGGGAATCGAACCTGGGACCCCGTGATCGGGAAGCGAAAACGCTAACGCGAGACCACGATCTGCGGACAGAATTAACAAGGAAACGTTAAATCAGGATCTGCAATCAGGAAAAAGGGCACAGTGAACCAGGTATATTTCAAATACGCAGCACCATACACAGAAGTAGGAGGGCGATTCCGAAAGTAATTTACGGCCGGTCACGAAATGGAAACCATTGTGAAAATCAATTTTTTTTATTTGCAACAGTTAGGTACACCTTCCAGCTACTTCTCTACGTAGTCACCGCACCGTCTTAGACATTCGTCATAGCGTTGTACCAACCTTCCATTTCCCTCGTCATAGAAGGCGCCGCCTGCGTTTTCCGCCAATACTCTACGCTTGTCTACAGCTTACTGTCTGTGACAAAATGTTGTCTTCAGAGACAGCGTTTATTGTGAGTAGAGATGAAACTCGTGGACAGCCGGTTCCCGGCTGTATTGTGGGTGATCAAACACTGCCCATCGAAGACGCTGCAGGAGCATCTTCCTTGCCCCTGCTGAGGGCAGCAGAGAATTGTCATTAAGAAGGAACCGCATGACAGTTGTGTTATGTGGGCTGTACGACATCAGGCGAAATCTGACACCAGGCCTTCATACTTGGCGTCATACGCTATTTCCTAGGCATGTTCACGTGCTCACTGTGCACTCAGAACTGAAAACAGCAAAGCGACGCGATAGACGGGCTACTAGAGACACTGCCCAACACATCTCTGCAAAGCTTCATCGGATTTTCACAGTGGTTTCCATTGCGCAACCGACTACATTAAATGAGTTCCTTGGAACCGGTACTGCGGCGACTACAGCCGTTATGAAATACATTAAATGAATTCGCAATTGACAATAAGGACAACCATCAGCTATTGAATGGAATGATGACAATGAAAATTAGTGCAGGACCGGGACTCGAACCCGGATTTTCCGCTCATCGGCAGTGGTCGCCTTACCATTTGGCTATCCATGCACGACTCACAGCCACACCCAAACTTCCTTATATCGTCAACCATGCGTCTACGATCCGTACGCGTACATCTACTATGTTTATTCCTGTGCGCCGGCCGCTGGTGGCCGAGCTGTTCTAGGCGCTTCAGTCTGGAACCTCGCGACCGCTACGGTCGCAGATTCGAATCCTGCCTCGGGCATGGATGTGTGTGATGTCCTTAGGTTTAAGTAGTTCTAAGTTCTAGGGGACTGCTGACCTCAGATGTTAAGTCCCATAGTGCTCAGAGCCATTTGAACCATTTTTTTGTATTCCCGTACAAGTCGCTTGCCGGGGCAATAGCGAATTCATTTAATGTGTTTCATATAACGGCTGTAGTTGCCGCAGTGCCTGTTTCTTTGGACATACATGCATGTCCAAATGAACTTTGCATCTTAATCAGAGTAACACGGACACTGCAATATCATATTTATCTGCCGATACTGGGAAAGCGACTTTCAAGTATAAAGTCTGACTTGTACGGGAATATACATAATGGATGTACGAGTGCGAGTCGTAGAGGCATGCTAAATTACAGGCCCATATCGTTAACGTCGATATGCAGCAGGATTTTGGAACATATATTGTGTTCGAACATTATGAATTGGATTAGCCGAGCGGTCTAAAGCGCTGCAGTCATGGACTGTGCGGCTGATCCCGGCGGAGGTTCGAGTCCTCCCTCGGGCATGGGTGTGTGTGTTTGTCCTTAGGATAATTTAGGTTAAGTAGTGTTTAAGCTTCGGGGCTGATTACGTTAGCAGTTAAGTCCCATAAGATTTCACACACATTTGAACATTTTTTTTGAACATTATGAATTACCTCGAAGAAAACGGTCTATTGACACACAGCCAACATGGGTTTAGAAAACATCGTTCCAGTGAAACACAACTAGCTCTTTATTCACACGAAGTGTTGAGTGCCACTGACAAGGGATTTCAGATCGATTCCGTATTTCTGGATTTCCGGAAGGCTTTTGACACTGTATCATACAAGCGGCTCGTAGTGAAATTGCGTGCCTATGGAATATCGTCTCAGTTATGTGACTGGATTTGTGATTTCCTGTCAGAGAGGTCACAGTTCTTTGTAACTGACGAAAAGTCATCGAGTAAAACACAAGTGATTTATGGCGTTACCCCAGGTAGTGTTATAGGCCCTTCGCTGTTCCTTATCTATATAAACGATTTTGGATACAATCTGAGCATCTGTCTTCGGTTGTTTGCAGATGACGCTGTCGTTCATCGACTAATAAAGTCATCAGAAGATCAAAACAAACTGCAAAACGATTTAGAAAAGATAGGTGAATGGCGCGATAAGTGGCAGTTGACACTAAATAATGAGAAGTGTGAGGTTATCCACACGAGCGCTAAAAGGAACTCGTTAAACTTCGGTTACACGATAAATCAGTCTAATCTAAAAGCCGTAACTTCAACTCAATACCTAGGTATTGCAATTATGAACAACTTAAATTGGAAGGAACACACAGAAAATGTTGAGGGGAAGGCTAAACAAAGACTGCGTTTTATTGGCAGGACACTTAGAAAATGTAACAGACCTACTAAGGAGACTGCCTACACAACGCTTGTCCGTTCTCCTTTAGAATACTGCTGCGCAGTGTGGGATCCTTACCAGATAGGACTGACGGAGTGCATCGAAAATGTTCAAAGAAAGGCAGCACGTTTTGAATTATCGCGAAATATGGGAGTGTCACAGAAATGATACAGGATTTTGGCTGGAAATCATTAAAAGAAAGACGTTTTTCGTTGCGACGGAATCTTCTCACGAAAGTCCAATCACCAACTTTCTCCTCCGAATGCGAAAATATTTTGTTGACACCGACCTACATAGGGAGGAACGATCACCATGATAAAATTCGGGAAATCAGAGCTCGTACGGAAAGATATAGGTGTTCATTCTTTCCGCTTGCTATACGAGATTGGAATAAGAGAGAATTGTGAAGGTGGTTCGAACATTATGAATTACCTCGAAGAAAACGGTCTATTGACACACAGTCAACATGGGTTTAGAAAACATCGTTCCAGTGAAACACCACTAGCTCTTTATTCACATGAAGTGTTGAGTGCTGTTGACAAGGGATTTCAGATCGATTCTGTATTTCTGGATTTCAGGAAGGCTGTTGACACAGTACCACATAAGCGGCTCGTAGTGACATTGCCAGGCACTCGAATGTGATTTGCAGAGTATCCATGTAGATGTAGACGACATATGGATGTTTGGGGCAGGCCGTGAGTCGTGTGCGGATAGCCAAATGATAAGGTGGCCGCCCGCGATAAGCGGGAAACCCGGGTTCGAGTCCCGGTCTGGCACAGATTTTCATTGTCTTCATTCCATTCTACAGCTGATGGTAGTCGTTATTCGCAACTGCGAATTGACTTAATGTATTTCATAACGGCTGTGTCGCCACAGTGCCTGTTCCAAGGAACTTTGGAACGTATTCGAAATAACACAGGCACTGCAATATCGTACTTTCCGAACAGCCCTTCTACAAATAACGATGTAGACAGTCCAGGTCGTATAACACTTGAACACAGATAATCCAATCGATGAACTAGAGAGAGAACCAAATAACGTTTGCAAGTGAGCATCTTAGAGTTTGATGATGCGTCGAGCACTTCAGCTATTCGCTCGATGCTGATACACGGAAGGACAATGGCTTCGCGATGAGCTCCCAGTTGGAACGTCGATTAGTGCGCGGCTGCGTGTGTTTGGCAGGTGTCTGCGGGCGCGGCTCACCCGTGGCGCGGGAGCCGGCGTGCGCCGTGGACGCCCGCTGGTTTGCATTTAGGCCGCTGCCCACGCTGTTTCCATGGCAACGGCTGCGCGCGCTAGGCGGGTGCGCGGGCTGAATTGGGGGCAGGAAATTAGGCGCCAGGAGCCGACACCACAGTCCCACACTCTCGATAGGAGACCCGCAGCAGTCGGAACAGGCAATTACCGTCCCATGCGTACACCGGCAGGCTGTCGCTAATACCACGGTACAAATCACTGAGGTTCAAGTGGTGCCGTTACTGGGAAGCTTGGACTGATGATAGTATGGTGTCGTATTGTGTTCGGCGAGTATCGCGGCGACATGGGGAAGGTCACATTTTTACAATGTTTTGAAGAGGCACAGTGACCTGGCATTATGGTGTGGGGAGCCATCGGGCACAACTTCAAGTCTCGGGTGCTCGTGACTGAGGGAACTATAATGGTACAACAGTACGTCGCGGATACCCTGCTGCATCCAATGTTACCTCTCGTGCGACAATATGGTGTTGCAATATTTCAGCAGGGTAATTTTAAATGGCTTTGAGCACTATGCGACTTAACATCTGAGGTCATCAGTCCCCTAGAACTTTCGGCCACACCGGCCGGCTCAACAGGGTAATGCTAACACGAATTCTTTACAGACGAATGGAAAAACTGATAGAAGCCGACCTCGGGGAAGATCAGTTTGGATTCCGTAGAAATGTTGGAACACGTGAGGCAATACTGACCCAACGACTTCTCTTAGAAAATAGATTAAGGAAAGGCAAACCTACATTTCTAGCATTTGTAGACTTAGAGAAAGCTTTTGACAATGTCAACTGGAATACTCTCTTTCAAATTCTGAAGATGGCAGGGGTAAAATACAGGGAGCGAAAGGCTATTTACAATTTGTACAGAAACCAGACGGCAGTTAGGAGAGTCGAGGGGCATGAAAGGGAAGCAGTGGTTGGGAAGGGAGTGAGATATGGTTGTAGCCTATCCCCGATGTTATTCATCTGTATACTGAGCAACCAGTAAAGGAAACAAAAGAAAAAGTCGTAGTAGGTATTAAAATCCATGGAAAAGAAATAAAAATTTTGAGGTTTGCCTATGAGATTGTAATTCTGTCAGAGACCGTAAAGGACCTGGAAGAGCAGCTGAACAGAATTGACAGTGTCTTGAAAGGAGGATATGAGATGAACATCAACAGAAGCAAAACGAGAATAATGGAATGTAGTCGAATTAAATCGGGTGATGCTGCGGGAATTAGATTAGGAAATGAGAGGCTTAAAGTAGTAAACGAGTTTTGCTATTTGGGGAGCAAAATAACTGATGATGGTCGAAGTAGAAAGGATATAAAATGTTGACTGCCAATGGCGAGGAAAGCGGTTCGGAAGAAGAGAAATTTGTTAACATCGAGTATAGATTTAAGTGTCAGTAAGTCGGTACTGAAAGTATATGTATGGAGTGTAGCCATGTATGGAAGTGAAACGTGGACGATAAATAGTTTGGACAAGAAGAGAATAGAAGCTTTCGAAATGTGGTGCTACAGAAGAATGCTGAAGATTAGATGGGTAGATCACATAACTAATGAGGAGGTATTGAATAGAATTGGAGAGAAGAGGAGCTTGTGCCACAACTTGACTACAAGAAGGGATCGGTTGGTAGGGCATATTCTGAGGCATCAAGGGATCACCAATTTAGTATTGGAGGCCAGCGTGGGGGGTAAAAATCGTAGAGGGACACCACGAGATGAATAGACTAAACAGATTCAGAAGGTTGTAGGTTGCAGTAGATACTGGGAGCTGAAGAAGCTTGCACAGGATAGAGTAGCATGGAGAGCTGCATCAAGCCAGTCTCTGGACTGAAGACCACAACAACAACAATGCTCGTCCGCACGTGGCACGTGTAACTACGGAATGTGTGCGTGATGTTGAGGTACTGCTGTGGCCAGCAAGATCCGCAGAACTGTCCGCGATAGAACTTGTGTGGGACCAACTCGGACGTAAGCTTACTCCCAGTACCAGTGTACATGTTACCATGGATATCAAGGACCCGTTACAACAGCTGTGGACCAGCTTGCCCTAGGAATGGATACAACGGCTTTATGACACACTTCCCTAGCGAATCAGTGTATGCGTTCGGGCTGGATGTGGTGCGACGTCTTACTGATAAGTACTCATGTGTCACAGCATATTGCGAGGTTTCATTTTCAATCAAAATCCGCCAGTTGGGGTCAAGTAAATATTCCAGGTGCCTGGAAGCAGGCTGTATTACTAGTTAGGCTTCCAGTAAGGTGTGTTAACTGAGACCTGAAGCGTACTTAGTTGTGTGAGCCAGATAAGCTACGAATGACGGCTATAGAAATGCAGAGGGCTGATTAACCCCCGCCCTCCTCCTTTCTCCAGTAAGAAAAAGACACTGTAGCGGTCTGCCTACTGGGACTTGCAAGTATTTCATTTCATTTACTGCTCAATCAGAGACCTGTTGCTTACATTTTGTAACAGGTCGCTCATTTTACAGCTTTTTCGTGTGGATTACAAAATATGTTCCGCGTTGCAAACAGCAATAATTGTTTTCAGCAGTTGCAATGGAAGTCATTATAAATTAAAAGTTCATTAGAAATTGAAAGAAAAAAACAAATGTTTCAAATGGCTATAAGCACTATGGGACTTTACATCTGAGGTCATCAGTCCCCTAGACTTAGAACTACTTAAACCTTACTAACCTAAGGACATCACACACATCCATGCCCGAGGCAGGATTCGAACCTGCGGCCGTAGCAGCAGCGCGTTTCCGGACTGAAGCGCCTAGAACCGCTCGGCCACAGCGGCCGGCAAGAAAAAACACAAAAACACTCATATTTTAAGGAGATACGATGATAGATGACAGGAAGCACTTGGAGAGAGAGAGAGAAATGTTGCCTATCGCGAGTTATATCTAAAAAGATGTTCTTAGATTGATGGCCCGAATTAACATCTTCCCCGTCTTAGCCGCACAAGAACTATTAAGTTCGACCCAGGTGCGGACACCAGCAAAAGGGAGTCTACTATATATATGTCCAGTTCGAGTACAATCTTCAGTTAAGATGCTGTAAATGGGTATAGCAATAGCTGACTGCAATTTATAGAACAGTTTTAGTCACTGCGTCTCAGAGAGTATAACGTTTACAGGGAATATAATGTTCACCACTAATTCACGTAATCAATTTCATTCCCAAGTGCCACGCGGGATTAGCCGAGCGGTCTAGGGCGCTTTAGTCATGGACTGTGCGTCTGGTCCCGGCGGAGGTTCGAGTCCTCCCTCGGGCATGGGTGTGTGTGTTTGTCCTTAGAATAATTTAGGTTAAGTAAGGTGTAAGCTTAGGGACTGATGACCTTCGCTGTTAAGTCCCATAAGATTTCACACACATTTGAACATTTTTTTCATTCACAAGTACTACTGTTCAACGTATAAAACTTCAAGCAGTGATCAGCTTGCAATATTATCACTCAACACGTTTCACTGCCAACAAATACAAATATATCAATCATAAAATCACAAATGGGGGAATAAAATATGTATTCTTCCAGAAAAATTACAAACTATGCACCGTAAAATCCCTAATTTTCAGTTTAATATAAAATACATTCAACATTAAATACACTAACGGAAAAAATCACAACACAAAAAATAATTAATTCCGGGAATACATTTATCTAGGTAACATATTTAAGTGATTAACATTGCAGGATCACAGGTTAATGCGAGCGCGAGATAAGCCATTGCAAATGTGAAATTCTGGTACCTAATAACCGATGTAACCGCCAGACTGATGAAAGCAAGAATGAAAATGTGCACGCACTGTGTTGTACAGGTTCCAAATGTCAGTTTGTGGAATGGAGTTGCATGCCTGTTGCACTTAGTCGGTCAATGCAAGGACGGTTAACGTTGGTGGATGACTCTGGAGTTGTCGTAAGATGATGTCCCATATGTGCTCGATTGGAGACAGATCTGGTGATAAGGCAGCCAAGGCAACATGTCGACACTTTGTAGTGCACGTTGGGCTATAACAGCTGTACGTGGCCGAGCGTTATCCTGTTGCAAAACACCCCCTGGAATGCTGTTCAAAAATGGTTCAAATGGCTCTAAGTACTATGGGACTTAACATCTGAGGTCATCAGTCCCCGAGACTTAGAACTAAGTAAACCTAACTAACCTAAGGACATCACACACATCCATGCCTGGGGCAGGATTCGAACCTGCGACCGCAGCAGCAGCGCGGTTCCGAACTGTAGCGCCTAGAACCACTCGGCCACTCCGGGCGGCTGGAATGCTGTTCATGAACGCAACACAACATTCGAATCACCAGACTGACGTACAAATTTGCAATCAGGGTGCGGGGGATAATCACGAGGGTACTCCTGCTGTCATACGAAATCGCACCTCAGGTCATAGCTCGAGATGTAGGTCCAATGTGTCTTGCACGTAGACAGCTTGGTAACAGGCCCTCAACGGGTCTCCTCCTAATCAACACACTGCCATCGCTGTCACGGAGGCAGAACCAGCTTTCATCAGAAAATACAACTGATCCCCACCCTGCCGTGCAATGAGCTCTCGCTTGACACCACTGAAGTCGCAAACGGCCGTGCTTTGGGGTCAGTGGAAAACAGGCCACAGGGCGTCTGGCTCGGACTGTCCTTAAAGTAACTGATTTTTATTAGTTCGTTGTGTCACTGTAGTGCCAACTGTTAAGCAAATAGCTGCTGCAGATGCGGCATTATGCGCCAGATCCATACGCCGAACACGATGGTTTTCCCTCCCGGTAGTGCTACGTGGACGTCCGGAGCCCGGTCTTCTTGCAACTGTACATTCTCGTGACCACCGCTGCCAGCAATCACGTACAGTGGCTACATTCCTGCCAAGTCTTTCCACAGTATCGCAGAAGGAACATCCAGCTTCTCGTTGTCAGACTACACGACCCCGTTCAAACTCAGTGGAGTGTTGATAACTGCGCCTTTGTCGCCTTAAAGACACTCTTCACTAACACAAGCCATCATGTCCAGTCTCAAAGGTAACTAACGCTTACGACCGTTACAGCGTGTATTAAAAACAAACCTGATTAGCATCCTCTAATGGCGCTACTAGCGCTACTCTTATGCCATTGGCGCTAAATTAGAAAAGACATCATCATTCAGATGTAGAAACATGCGTATCAACTTTCGTTTATGTCGCATTACTCCTTCTTGGTGTTACGATTTTATTTTCCTTCAGCGTATTTATTATCCTGGCCATTAGTCTTTTACGATTGAAGTACAATGAAGAACTGAATGTACAACATAACATTTCTCATGTTTGTCATTATACAACAACGGCGAGCTGCAGTTCTTTGACAGAGAAGACTGTATGACTGCCATGGTTGTTCGCACCTCTTGATACCCGATACTGTTAGCTACTCCGGCACATCAGGATACTTCGAGACTCGTTCTAACTCATAGTTTCTGTGACACATTTACACAAACATTAGCATAAATATACTCCCCTTCAAGTTATCGATAAAATTCCTCTATCTTTACGATTTACTCGAAGCTTAAAATAGACGTTTACAGTCGCTCCAGAGGAACCCGCACAACACGACCGATCCAAGCTTGTAATCTGATTATAATGACCTTCTGGTCGATATGACATTAAACTAAAATTTCCATTCATCCCACCCCAATTTAGACACACATGTTCTGTAGATTTCAGTGTTATAACAGACAGATAAAACTAACTTAATATTAACCTGCTCGAACCACAGTGAGCAGTCAGGAACATCACTGCTACTGATTAACGCAAGACTTCCAGATTTGTACAATGTATTCCGTTCTCACCTCTTGATAGCTGCTTGGAATCATAGCCAGAACATTGTAACAAGACGAGCAACGTTAGAGTATCACACGCCGTCGACGTTGATGTTACTAGAGGTAGAGCACTAATTCAGTTGGATTTGCATGAGTGAACCAACTGACCTTGTTGAAGGATCCGTCCCAGGATTTTCTTCGAGTAATTTAGGCACCACAAAAACCTTTGACAAAGTGCCCGGACAGGGATTTATCTCTTCTGCTACACGTCTATTGTCTGTGAATAGTGCACTGCAATCAGCCCTTTCTTGTTTTCTTCCTAAAAAGTCTATTTGCCTGTATAAAGAGTTCTCCGGTCAACATTCGGATCGTCATGCAGTTCAAAGGACGATGCGAGATTTCGAGATCAGCATTTAAAATCTCGTAATGCCCACACTCAGTATGACTACCCGTATTCCGGCAGTCACGTCCCACTTGCCCGCATCCGTAAAGAACCGGAAAATGAGCACGCAGGTTGTATTACAAGTAACGCAATGTACACAGCGGGCAGGAAAAAAGAGATCTAAAACCAGCTATAAAACATCTTCCACAAGCAAGCATTATTTGGCACAAACCAGTGATAAACGCTGTTCATTTCATTGCTGATATTACATCAGCCGAGAACGATTTAATTATAATTCATTTCTGAGTTGAATTTGGAAGATTTTCTTTACGCAGGAAGAAACTGATCGCTTTTTTGTGAAAACTTGTCCAGAAATTCTTGCTTTTTTTCAAGGTTTCTTCATCATTTCAAACCTATCATGGGCTCCTTCCGAATTTGTGGCCGTTTCTAACTCTGGCTGTCACTTACACAAATTTTTCATCCTCCGAAATGTAGATTTCTGAATTTGTGGCCGTTTAGTACTCTGGTTATCTCATACATGAATTTTTCGTCTTCCGAAATGTAGACATTAACGGAATGTCTAAGCACTCAACCTGTTAAATTTTCCAAAAATCACTGTAAAAATGAAGATATATGGAGATTGTACGGAAGCAGTCCCTCATTGAATTTCATGAAATTTATAGTCCCAAAAACTAGTTTTCAAGCCACTGCAGGCTGATTAGATGGGGTTGTTACACCATCTGGTAATGAACCTGCGATGGCTTGAAAAGTAGTTTATGGAACAGTAGACCGTATCAAATTAATCAATTTCTTCCTAGTGCTGCGTACACGTAACACGAAGTTTAACTTCACAAAATTCAGTCGAAATGAATTTATTATGACTGCTACGGTCCCAGGTTCGAATCCTGCCTCGGGCATGGATGTCTGTGATGTCCTTAGGTTAGTTAGGTTTAAGTAGGTCTAAGTTCTAGGGGACTGCTGACCACAGATGTTAAGTCTCATAGTGCTCAGAGCCATTTTTGAATTTATTATACAAAACTAAATATGCGTGTGTTAAAAGGCATTCACAAGTTCTCTGTGTATGATTTTTATAGTTCACAATTAGTCTAACACTTCGTGAAAAAGTAAATTACTGAAACCTGCGTATTTCGTGTACACAACACTGGGAACAAAAGCGTGAAAAAGGAGACTGATCTCAAATATACCGCCACTTCAAATCATAGTAGCAGCTTGTCATCCACAATGGCTATAATGAAACCACTATTAAATGGATAACCTTCTTGCTTTATAACTGTTTACTTTAACCCATTGATTTGTAACTATATACGTTAACCCATTGATTTCACTTCTTACCCTATGGACACTCGATAAAAAATTGACATCCTTAGTTTCCCATAAGTAGATTAGCTCCTACTGCAATGTGGACTGCACTTTTATTAGTTTTTCAATGTCTCCCGGATAGCACATGTCGGTTGTCCTACATATATCTGTCGAAGTGTTTTACTCTAATCAAATCGTAGTATTTTATTCATACAGATGTGAGGAATTAGACTTTCGTACCTGTGTTCTTATTACATTAGTGGAGTAAGGCAACTGAAGTTATATTTTATGTCAACAGCACTGCCTTCCTCGCTACAGAACAGATTAGTAAGCGTAGCCAGCGAACATTGAGAGAATGCCGGTGAGTCAGATTACAGATTCTCAGTGCTGATATCCCAGGTAGAAACGCTACGTTGAGAGTCTCGGCACGTCGCTTCTTCCGTTAGCTTCTGTGAGCGACTGACTCAAACTTGGGTCGCCCCAGCTTTGGTCGACTGCGCTGATGGAATATTGGGAGCGGCCGGGCATTCCGTAGTGCCAGTCACTCGTCACGATTCGTTAGAAGCTCATGAATGTTGATACGTAAATGAAGAACCAAACAAAAACACACGCAAAATCACTAGAGAGAAGACAAGCAGATGAAGTTGTATCTCCAAGTTGAATTCACCCTCAGCTCTCAGACTCACTTTGTCATAAACTGCGACTATTTGGCACTAATTATTAGTAGTTCTCTTAATAAAATTTTTAAAAACTTGCCATCAGAAAAGTAGTTTAAAAAAAAAGTTTCACGCGAAGGCCAACGTGGGGTAATCGGGAAATACAGCATAGGGCTGTAAAAATGCTGAGAATCATGCAAATTTCGAAAGAAACGTATTTCACGTATACAAAATATAATTCTGAAAGGGCTCTTAATTTAAATTATTGTAAGGATTACTTATCAGTAACAGAAATAATAATTTGATTCGATAACGAATACGTTACATTTATTAACTTGAAAACAAAATTCTGAAACATTTACTTGTTTATGTAGTAGAGGTGATTTATTTTACATTAATTCAAAAGCTAATCTTCATTCTCAGCACAAGCACGGTCAAGGTGAGTTTTACGAAATACCAAGTATTCCATAGTTTCTCGACTTGCCATCTTGGGCTTCACGACATTACAACAGAACCAACCGTATCTACAGCCAAAACTCGAGAAATACATAGCGATCTACAATTCTTTCGCTTAATAAATTGTATAAATTTAATCATTTGTGTAAATTTTCAATAATTATTACTTATTTTTGAAAACTTACCTCCAAACAATTTTGCCAAACTACGAAAACAATTCTTCTGCGCCGTTACTCTCACGATATCTGAAGAAGAACTGAATTCGTTAAGAGCATCTCAGGAACATATTGAAGTAGATCGTGAGTCTCCCAATTGGGAGCACAACTCGAGGCATGAGAAATCACGGTATTCCATTTTACCCGGCTATTCCGTAATACCCGAAGTTTATCTAGCTCTAAGAGGAAAACAGTGCGTCTGAAATGGCTCCGATATCGATTTCAGCAGAGGAGCAGTGTCTCAGAGAATGAAAATAAAACTGTTCACACTGAACCAGACCGTAATGTTCAAGTCTACGTTACGCTAACGTACGTAACACAACCAGCTTTGTAGAGTAGCGTCTCTTGATTCATATTCCGGGGTCTCAATAAATGGTAGTAGCTCATATGTGATAAATGAGATAGGTCTCAGGTGAGTTAAGTTCAAAATGTATAAAAATTTGTGTTACATACGTACGACAGTTGATGATGCGGATGGTGATGTTGTGCACATCACTTTCCTTCTTTACTTCAGTGCTCATTTTATGTATTTATTGCTTTCTTTTCGTTCTTATAACCTGTATCTACAACTGCGTGATTACAATTAAGAAGAAACTCCCTCAAAAATAATGGTTGCCAACTTCTGGTGGCCGTGTGGAGGTCTAGCGAGTAGAGTGCTAAATTCCGGCCCTGGACGTGCCCAGTTCAGTGCCGGATAGGGGCGGGCACTTTTCCTCGTTCCATTCCCTCCAGGACAGCCCTAGATCCATACAGGCACAATAACTTTCTGCCCCGTGTTTTCCCTTTGTAGACGATCAAGATCAAGTTACCACAACAACATGTAGTTTTGGAGCTCGGATAAAAATCTTTCAAATTATGGTCGATTTTGGTTCTAGAAACGACGACGTAAGTTGCCGCGTGTTTCTGTCTGAACGGCCAGCAGACCCATTTTAGTTACGCACTATCATTTATTTAGTGTACCCGGGAAAACTGTGTTTGGAGTTGCTCTGCCAATAAAGTATAGTTCCGGGTGAATCACAGTGAAACGAGTCATTGTTTGGTTCCGATTACAAGGTCGGTTTCACGGTATTTTGGCCACAAAACTGCTCCACCTCCAAGTTTCTTTTCTGTCCTCAGTAACGGTTACGGAAGAACTGCCTGTCCCAGTGCTGCTAGCCGGCCAAAGTGGCCGTGCGGTTAAAGGCGCTGCAGTCTGGAACCGCAAGACCGCTACGGTCGCAGGTTCGAATCCTGCCTCGGGCATGGATGTTTGTGATGTCCTTAGGTTAGTTAGGTTTAACTAGTTCTAAGTTCTAGGGGACTAATGACCTCAGCAGTTGAGTCCCATAGTGCTCAGAGCCATTTGAACCATTTTTTTTTAACCCAGTGCTGCTGACAACTTTCGAAGTCCCACTCGATATCTACCTTACGTGCACTGCGTTTGCTGCAATCGGCCACACGAAACGAGAAGGGAACTATCACATCCTGACCCACCCGTAAATGTACCAGAACTGTTCTAAAACGACAGCTGGATCGTTCATCAGAGCAGTAAACAGTACTGTAGTCTGAGTAGCGATGAGGAAACGACGACGACAACAAAGGAATAGTGGCCTTAAATGTGTCAATCTTGCAATCTAGATCTCCGTTAAGTGGAAACGCGCAAAGTACATGTGATCATTAGTCGTTTGTATCGGTCTGAAGAGCAAATAATAGGGACGTAAAAAATTTTGCTCAGTATTTCTTTTTCTCTCTGTTCTCGAGAAACTCCATGCACAGTGCTGCTCTTTTAATAAGGCTCACATTTGGGCTGTACTTGAAACGCAGTCTTCATTTCGCGAAAAGAGAAGTGGGCTACGGTAATAATATACACAGCAGGTAAACAGCTACACATAAAAGTGAAAGTAGTATAGTAATAGATGCTCAGCCCGCCCAGTTAGTCGTGCGGTCTAACGCACGGCTTTCCAGATTGGGAAGGAACACCTGGTCCCCGGCAGGAATCCGCCCGGCGGACTTGTGTCGAGGTCCGGTTTTTAGGCGGTTTTCCATCTGCCTCGGCAAATGCTGGCTGGTTTCCCTTATTCCGCCTTAGCTAAACTATGTCGGTGATTGCTGCGCAAACAAGTTCTCCACGTACGGGTACACCACCATTACTCTACCACGCAAACACATAGGGGTTACACTCGTCTGGTATGAGACGTTCCGTGGGGGGGGGGGGGGGGGGTCCACCGGTGGCCGAACTGCACAATAACCTTGTTCGGTGTGGGGGCGGGGAGGGGTAAAGTGGACTACGGTGGTCGTCGTGGTGTTGTGGACCACTGCGGCTGCGGCGGGGACTGAGCCTCTCCGTCGTTTCTACACCCCCGGTTATCATACGATACAATACAATACAATACATGCTCAGGTGTTGAGTTCGTCGTGAACCGCTACAATGAACAGTTCCTGTCTTCGGCGAAGCTACTGAGAACAATGCTTTCGTCCAACGTCAAGACAAAGGAATGAAACTGGATACTTTTTTAGGAAACGTATGTGCAGAAACCAATTCAAAGAGCTAGAATGGAAATCGACTGAAGATTTTTCACAAAGTAAAAGAAAGAACATCGTGAAGCTTGCATCTCAAGATCAAAACAGAACTCTATTTGGTGCATGAAATGACCTTGATACTGGTAGTTATATTACGTAATTTTGTTTCATATTTTGCATCTGCATGTGTGATGCTAAAGCACTTCTTTCCTTTGTTTTTTGCGCGTTGTTTATCTCTCTTTTCAGTCTCATTGACATCCAAAGTCACCCGTTTGAGAAACCATACATTACTACTGTTTGATTGCAATGATTAGAAAGAGTCATTTCACACGAACTCCGCGGCGTTTCTTTTGATAAGTACAAACCGTGTAATTTCCCTTAGTTTTCTGACATAGCATAACGTCTCTAATGACCCCGATGTTAACGAGGTGATAAATTCTATCTTTCCTTTGGTCTCCTATCCGTACTGAACCACAGAGCGTATTCTGTTTCACTTATATATCATTTTCCGTTTATCAGTTCTTTCGATAATTGAGTGGCCAGCACCGACCACGGGATCTTGCGAACACACATATTTTTCTTGTGACATCAGTTCAGTTGCAGCGACGCACAATAAACCAAAACGGTTCGGTCGCTCAGGTTTCTCTTTGAATAGACAGGCACTGCAGTTGGCTTAACGTTTCATTGGCTGCTGTGTGAGGAAATGTCATGAAATAAACGTCAACAGAGAATGTTTGCTCTTGTTCTGCTGTTTTAACTGGATTACGGAAGCGGTGTCTATTTACTCGTTTTAATGCAGCGCTTGAGCGCGCGGCGGCTGCCACACACATTAATACTGTAATTGCAGGGAGCCTGTTTAGTAGGGACGGCAATAAGCGCATGCTTACTCACCAGCGTCCGTGCGCCGCAACACCCAAGACGAGTTATAGTTTGTGGCAGCTCGCAGCACTTGATAATAATTGTCGACACACAATCGGTTAGTGGCAGATATGAACACACAACAGCCATCAAAAGTTGAGAGTACTTGGAAGTGCACCTGTTGATTATGACACAACGTTTGAAGTCCAGCTGGTTTATTCAGTTCCCCCGTCCACTTATTGTATGGACTTGTCGCCAGCCATTAGCGGTTGTCGAATTGCACATCGAACCCTGCGTGTATTTCTTTCTCCCTGTTATCTGATAAGCTAGGCAAACGCGTGGAAGGTCCACAGGGCATACAGCCAATTTCTGCACGTCTCCTATTTTAAAGAAAAAAAAGAGGATGAATTAAAGGTCACACGGCGTTCTTGAGTGACAAATTATACAGGGTGTACCATTTATTTTGGCGAACTCAAATAACTTTTTGTCCAAAAGTTAAATAAAATCGTATCAAGCAAATGTTATTTAGCTACTAGGGAACGTAAACCAACACGTGTGACTTTCTTGTAACTTTGTTCGTTATGAAGGTAGGAACAGCTATACATCTTGTTTAAATAGAACACTATTTTTTTTCATTTCCTATATACATGTTCAAAAACATACCACAATGTACTATTCACGTAAACATGATATTATTAAAAACTGATTTTGACACTCTTGTACTAGTACACAGGTGGGAGATGTAGCGTAACTCGCCCATTTGCTGGACATGACAGTAAACAAATGAAAACACGAGGAAGATGCATACCTGTCATTCAGTCAACCGTCTTCAGTTGAAGGTCTGCGCATACAATGTACGCCAAAGATAAGAAGGTAGAACTGCTACTCATCTATGGAGAGTGTAAAGTCTTTATTTTTCCATTTATCTTTCCTTTCGTTTAAATTTGTTCACTGTCAACTCCAGCATGTGAACGAGTTACGTTGCCTCGGATACCTGCACTGTGTGCTGGCACAGGAGAGTCAAAATCAGTTTTTGTGTACGTAACAAACTTTCAACAGCCAGGATCACATAAATTCGTCTTTATTTTTGACAACAGGATTCAACAGATAAAACTATCATCTTTTTGTCTTCGAAAATTTTTTGTTACAAAACATGTTCATTGTGAGTTAGAACCTCATGCTGTATTTTCATTATGATAGATAAAATGAAGTACGTTATACAAAGGTTTGTCAGAAGTATAACCGAGCGAGGTAACGCAGTGGATAGGATACTGAACTCACATTCGGGAGGACGACGGTTCAATCCTGCGTCTGGCCATCCTGATTTAGATTTCCCTGATTTCCCTAAATCGCTCCAGGCAAATGTCGGGATGGTTCCTTTGAAAGGGCACGGCCAACTTCCTTCTCCCTCCTTCCCTAATCCGATGAGATCGATGACCTCGCAGTTTGATCTCGTCCCCCAAACAACCAAACCAAACCAGAAGTAAAAACGTGCATTTACATATTTGTTTATGTTTGCGTGACATGTCACGCAAATGTATGACGTGCAACGTTTTATCCACCATAAGAACAACATGGCACAAGGTTCTAACTCACAAGGACACGTTTTGTAATAAAAAATTTTTGAAGACCAGAAGATGACAGTTATATCTGTCCAGAAACCGGTTGTCAAAGCTAAAGACAATCTAGGTTGTTCAAAGGGTTTTTTTTTTCAAGTAAAACATATAGCTCCTTCTAATTTCGCAACATGAGAAAATTAAGTCATGTATACTTGTATGGTACACTTTGATACACTTTTGAACATGTCTTGTGGAGAAGAAGTAGATTATCTAATAAAAATTTTAAAAAAGGCATAATGAACCAAGTTACAAGAAAGGTAATCATGCTGGTTAATGTCCTTCTTGGTAGCTAATCAACATTTGTTTGATATATTAATTTATTTTGCTACTGAACAAAAAGTTAATTGGGCGCGTAAAGATAAATAGAACACTCTGTACGAGGTTTCTCGTCTAACAGAACTCGATCGCTTATACCACATTCCCGTTCCTTGGCGTTTTACAGTGTTCAGAGAATACAGATAAGCCGAAAGTACGGCGTGTAATACAAAACTAAGGACGTTTCGACGACGAGATCGTTAGAAAGGGAGAACAGACTCGGATTGGGACCATAGAAGATAAGAGAAGGCCATGTCCTTTTCTAAGGAACTCTTCCTACCCAACACTCACCTTTAACGATTTAGGAAAATCATGAAAACCTTTAATCTGCTTTGAATGTTTGGAGATTTGAACGCTACTCTCTCTCCACTGGAGGTCTAGTGGGGATACCATGAGGATTCGTGATTCCGTTGTTTTCCTTTCACCACTTATATTATCCATACGTAAAATACAGAAATATTTATTTAAATAAAAATGCATTTTTAACATAATACGTTTTTAAATTGGACTAAAAAGTATAAAATAATTTATCATAGCCCCATACAAATCTTAACCTCATACAGATAGCCCTAAAAATTAGACTAAAGACGTGAGGTGCATGCAACACAAAACTGATGCACATGAATAGTTCACCTCCTTACTATTACACTACTTACTAACTGATACATAAATACGAGTTGTTCACCTCCATCGCATGCGCCCTACATTTTTTCTTTTAAATTTTTATGGACAACTGTTTGGGGCTAGGAATCTTTATGAGGCAAGGAGAGAAATTACACTATCATTTGTAAAAATAACAACAGCAAGAAGGTTACACGTGATGACAATGAAATTTATTCCATAGGTTAGGGACATGACTTAGTACTTGGGTTTTGACCGTGAGAATTCAGTACGGTTTGAAGCCAACATGTACTGCAATCAGAGGTTCTAGGCGTCGTGGCATGGAATCAAAGAGTGCCTGGAGATACTGCTAGGGAACATACTGTCACGCGGTTCGTAACTGCGTCAACAGAACATCGACAGTGGTTGCAGGAGTAACCGGATGAACAAACTGCCGATCGATCATATCGCAGACATGTTCGACGGGCGACATCTTAGGTGAACTTGCAGGACAGGGAAGCAGTGATACCTGTCGTTCTTCGAAGAAGGCTGGCCCATTTCTCACTACACGTGGCCGGGCATTGTCCTGCTGAAATAAGGCATGTGGAGCTGCCTGCATGTGAGGCAGTGCCTCAGATTCTAAAATCTTCCTGATGTAGCAGTTGCTGTTCATATTGCCCTCAATACGTAGGAGGCGGGACGTCTTGCTATAGCTAATGGCGCTACAAACCATCACTCTTGGCGTTTATCTGCTATGCCACTCAAAAGTGCAGTCTATTCGATTGCGTTCCCAAGGGTAGGGTCCAACACGTACGTGGCCAGCACTGTAGGGCCAATTGAAGCAGAACTCGTCCGAAATCGCTACTCTCGGCATCCGGCACGCCAGTGACTGCGTTCGTGTTCCCATTGCAGCTTGAGGCGTTGGTGTCGCTGGCCAATGGAAGTCGACGCAATGCCACGCTTGCCTTCAGTCGAGTCCTCAGCAGACGGCATCGGGTCGTTAATCCGTACATGTTCAAACCCTTCGCAGTGCTTCACAGTCCAACACTGTGGACGAAGCTGTTGTGTCAGTTTCGGCTAGGCGGACAACATGGCGGTCATCCCTCGCCATGGACACATTATGCGGTCCAGTGCCAACTCGTCGCTGTGAACGAACCACTTCTATCCACTGGTTCCACACACGCATAACAGTCGCCGCAGAGCGCCCTGTACAAGTCCTACCGTCACAATCATAGGCTGATACTGCGCCCTTTCATGTGGAAGAGGCGCAATTGCATTTGCTCGCACGTTTCCACTTCGTTAGACGGCTGAGCGTGGCATAAGACTCACGTGTCCGATCACACAGAAGAGAGCGCAGCTCAGACTATGTGCTTCACCATCTCCTTGCAACTTTAATCACCTATTACTGTTCCAGTGTTCTACACACCCTCCGATTTTGGCGCGATTCAGACCATTCCTTCTGAGTGTCGCAATTTACACAAACAGTAGTGTATTTTATACGTTTTTGTCCAATTTCAAAATTCATTTTTATTTAAATAACTATTTTCTGCTTTTTAGTCTCGGGTGTGTGGAATTTTTAATTCGATTTCAAACATTTTTATGAGATTACGACATAGTCTTGTGGTAAACTACAGGTTTATTTCAATTTCTCTTCATGTGACTCTACTTGTTGCTTTTACCGACGTGTATCTCGCGGAAAGACTGTTAATTTAAGACTTAGAGATGTGATCTCACATGGAAGATTACCAGCAATTGTTCTTGTCCCGAACCATTCACACCTGGAACAGAAAACAGAGGATTGACAGTGGTACAGAAAGGACCCTACACCACACACCAGACAAGAAAGTCAGTTAATATTGCATTTTCATGCAGTTCTGAGCTATGTTTTAAATCTGTAGGTCAGTGGGAAGTTAATTAAAATCTGTTCTAAAATTTGTACCCGACAGACAAACGGACAAGAAAGCGATATCTATCTCCTCTCCCCCCCCCGTCCCCCCCCCCCCCTCTCTCTCTCTCTCTCTCTCTCTCTCTCTCTCTCTCTCTCTCTCTCTCTCTCTCTCTCTCTCCCCCCCCCCCCCCCCTCCTCAGCCATACATGTTCGCTTGCATATTTCCTGGAACGCATTCCGATACTACCCGCACAACACGCTGGTCCGGCAGGGCTGCTGAGATGTCAGACGTTGCCAATCTTTTCACTCCCACCCCTACCGAACAGGCCTACAAGAAAGCAGGTTTAATATTGCCTTTCCATCCAGTTCTGAACTGTATTTAAAATTTCAGATCTCTAGTTCTTTGGGAAGTTGTTTATAATCAATTGCGGAAGTTGTACTGAATAGAGACACGGACAAGAAACCGACCTAGCAAAAAAACGTTGTAAAAACAATAATTTACTGGAAATTATTGTTAACGAATGAGCTGGCGCATTGTTTTATAAGTCGTTTTCCTGTTAGCGAATTGTGGTTCTCAAATCCGCTCTATATAGGGACTGGCGCTTTAAAAAAGGGATGGCCATTTCTGTCCCCTATCTGTGCCTAATGCCAGATATTTCCCTGTCTCTAATGACTTCAAAGAGTAACATATGTCAAATTCTGCCCTTTCATATTAGAAACATCATTATTTTCTCCAAAACTGTCACACTGAGAACTATGGCTATAATACTATAAGGTTTGTAACTGAAACAGCAACTAGTCATAAGTATGGTTTAACAAGGTTTATTTGGATCAAACCATGATCGGTTTCGGATATTTTACAAATCCATCTTCAGATGGATGTTATACGTTTTAATGTTTGCTTGCTGGGATCTCGGTTTGTATCCGTTATTGCTTTGCTGCAATGGGACAGACAAAAAGTTTTTTATATACCGTTTGGCAAAGTTTACGATAGACTTAGTTCTTATGACCTGTATCAAAGCAATTATGAAAACGTTTTAAAGTTATTTAAACGTGAACTGTGGTGAAAACTCAGGTGTTGCGGTGAAAACTTACGTGCGGCATGTTTCTGTCTGACGAAATCACGATTTCCTGCCAGGAAATTGTGTTACTCAAATCCACTCCTGATTTTCTTGATAAAATTATTTCTCTTTCTTGATGATATTTGTTTCTTCATGACTTTACTAACGTGCTAACAATTGTTGTTTGAGTTTGAGGCACTCAAAATGTATGCTATTAATATACGTAAATGCGCTAACAGAGATAAGTATACATACGAAATTTTTAAAAAGACATCGCTCTGCCATACGCCATACCATCGTTTGGCGCGAGAAAAAAAGTGAATTGTGGCGTCATTTGGCTATCACATTTTGATGAATTACTTGTAGCTGCAGAATCCAAATGCACATGTTTGTTTGTTTGTTCTGTATGTTTGTTTGTATCGTTGTTTGAACAACAATGTCTTTATAGGGAGAACTCAAATATTAATATGACGGTGCTAAATCAAACGTGTTGGGTGGGAAGCTACATGCTTTTCGTGCTGTTTATTCGTTTTATTCATTCGCCCCTGCTCTCTGTTGTCCATTGTACCCTTAAATGCAAACTTCACAACCGCATCAAGTCATAATAAATTTTCCGTGAATTAATTGCGTGTATAAAGTCAAGGGTCGTTCGGAGCTACCAGCGTCCGTGTCATCGACTTTTCGATTCGTAGTCCTCTAAACTGTTACGAGATGGCACAAATCTTTTTCACAACTTCTTCATAAATCAGACCACTAGCTGCGGTGGATAGCCGCGCGGTCTTGGGCGTCTTGTCACGGTCCTTGCGGCTCTCACCGTCGGAGATTCGAGTCCTCCCTCGGACGTGTGTGTGTGTGTGTGTCGTCCTTAGCGTGAGTTAGTTTAAGTTAGATTAAGTAGTATACAGGGTGTTACAAAAAGGTACGGCCAAACTTTCAGGAAACATTCCTCACACACAAATAAAGAAAAGATGTTATGTGGACATGTGTCCGGAAACGCTTAATTTCCATGTTAGAGCTCATTTTAGTTTCGTCAGTATGTACTGTAAATTTTCACAATCAACATGTGTGGACTGACGAGAATCCGCATGCAATTGTGCAATCACGTCATCAACACAGATTTTCTGTAAACGTTTGGACAGGCATTGTTCGTGATGTCTTGATTGGGCCCCATGTTCTTCCACCAACGCTCAATGGAGCACGTTATCATGATTTCATACGGGATACTCTACTGTGCTGCTAGAACATGTGCCTTTACAAGTACGACACAACATGTGGTTCATGCACGATGGAGCTCCTGCACATTTCAGTCGAAGTGTTCGTGCGCTTCTCAACAACAGATTCGGTGACCGATGGACTGGTGGAGGCGGACCAATTCCATAGCCTCCACGCTCTCCTGACCTCAACCCTCTTGACTTTCATTTATGGGGGCATTTGAAAGCTCTTGTCTACGCATCCCCGGTACCAAATGTAGAGACTCTTCGTGCTCGTATTGTGGACGGCTGTGATACAATACGCCATTCTCCCGGGCTGCATCAGCGCTTCAGGGATTCCATGCGACGGAGGGTGGATGCATGTATCCTCGCTAACGGAGGACATTTTGAACATTTCCTGTAACAAAGTGTTTGAAGTCACACTGGTACGTTCTGTTGCTGTGTGTTTCCATTCCATGATTAATGTGATTTGAAGAGAAGTAATAAAATGAGCTTTAACATGGAAAGTAAGCGTTTCCGGACACATGTCCACATAACATATTTTCTTTCTTTGTGTGTGAGGAATGTTTCCTGAAAGTTTGGCCGTACCTTTTTGTAACACCCTGTATAAGCTTAGGGACGGATGGCCTCAGCAGTTTGGTCCCATAAGACCTTACCACTAATTTCCAATTTTTTTCAAACTGCTACACAATATCCATCTTTTGGATTACAAAAGAATTTTCCACGAGTCGCATTCCGTACACATGATCGACATGAGTCTGATTATTGGCGCAATGAAATATTTTTGCAGAATTTTTGTTCACTTTATTAGCTCCGTACTTTAATGCAACGGAATCATATTTAATTTTCTGTGGGATACGAATTTCTATGATCAGAGAAAGGTAACAGCAAAGTTGATAGCGACTTTCGGCTCCTCTTTACGTCGTCGCATCTTTCTACCCCAATTCCATCCACCCGAATGACACGTACATAGCGTGTTCGCAACAATGCGGAAACACCAAAAACGCAACACATTCCCACGCCTAATGTGGTGCAGGAAATGCGTTGTCATTCAGAACAGCTTCCAGTTTTTTCCGGGATGAATGAATGAATGCAGGTCCTGTGTGGTTTTCAAAGGAATTTTATACCATTATTCCTCCAAAAGAGTTGCAAATTCAGGTAACGATGATGGAGGTGAATAGCAATCACGCACCATTTTCTCCCAAGTAGACCACAAAGGCGCAATAATATTAAGGTGTTATGACTGGCCAGGGAAGATGCGACAGTTCATCCTCGTTCTCGCAAAACCAGTCCTGGACGGGTAGGTTGGGTTGTTTTGGGGAAGGAGACCAAACAGCGAGGTCATCGGTCTCTTTGGATTAGGGAAGGACGGGGAAGGAAATCTGCCGTGCCCATTCAAAGGAACCATCCCGGCATTTGCCTGGAGCGAATTAGGAAAATCACGGAAAACCTAAATCAGGATGGCCCGACGCGGGATTGAACCGTCGTCCTCCCGAATGCCAGCCCAGTGTGCAGTCCTGGATGATTTGAGATGCGTGAACAGGAGTCCTATCTTCTTGGAACACAGCATAGGCGTTGGGGAACAAACGTTGTACCATGAGATGGGCGTGATGAGCCAAAATGGTCTCACAATCCTCGACAGAAAGTGCCCTAGCAGAGTATTCATAGGGCAAATGGAATATCTCGACATTATTACTCAAAACATCACCGAACCCTCGTTTTTGTATCCCGCCTGGAAGGCGGCGCGTGGGTCTGCTCCTGAAATCTAACAGAGGCCGAATGCAAAGGAAACGAGTAGGAGCAGGTGAGATAAAGCACGTCGGTGCTGCAAGTAAAGTAAAAATAGTTTTACTGTAGTATAAACGCAAACATATTACATAACTTGAGGTGATGAGCACGTAGGTGTGCAGCCAAAGTCCAGATAAGAAAGTCTCAATAGCAAGCTAAGCTAAAGCAATGGTTCTCGGCCGTCTGGTCTTCATGAACTGGGCGAAAGTCGAGCGGTGCTGCACAGCGTCGGCTAGAGGGCGCTGCGGTCGGCGAAGCTCTTCCGTTCTCGTAGTGCCAACCTACACTGTGGCATCCGAACTATCGACACCACACCCGTCGTGTTTCACTCTTGGGACGTAAACTCGGTTAGAAGTTGGAAACACTGTGTAACGATACTCATCCGACCAAATGATGATCTTGCATTGCTCTGTAGTCCAAGTCTTATGGCTTCGGCACCACGTTTCCTGTTACGGGCATTAGCATTACTGATGAAGGGTTTTGGAATTCCAGCTCACCCTGCAGTTCCCTTCTTCTGGAGCTCCCTTCGTGTTGTTTTGGTTCTGACAGGGGTTCGAGAGTGCGACATTCAGTCCTGCAGTTACTTCTGCAGCTGTTGTCCTGTTATTATTCGTCACGATCACTAAATACATGTTTTCGTCCGCGTTGTGACTTAGCGGATGATGTTTTTCCGTTTTCCCTGTAAGCGCTATAACTCTTCGGTTCAGTACCTCTTGAAATACCAATCACTTCGTTCCCTTGGTTACGGAAGCACGCACCGTTTGGGCCCAACAATTTGTCCACTCTCGACGTCATAACTACAGTACACTGTTCTGACTAGGACTGACACTTGCAAGGAATTGAGGACATTGCACAGGTGCCGTTCATGGTCAAATACGACAGCTCGACCTGCAGGCTAGGCTAGCAAAAAAATGTTCAAATGTGTGTGAAATCTTATCGGACTTAGCTGCTAAGGTCATCAGTCCCTAAGCTTACACACTACTTAACCTAAATTATCCTAAGGACAAACACACGCACACCCATGCCCGAGGGAGGACTCGAACCTCCGCCGGGACCAGCCGCACAGTCCATGACTGCAGCGCCTTAAACCGCTCGGCTAATCCCGCACGGTGCTTGGCTAGCATCTCCACTTACGTTCGAACATACATTTCTCTCGGTGTGTCCATATTTTTGTCCATGCCTGGCGCGCGAGATTAGCCGAGCGGTCTTAGGCGCTGCAGTCATTGACTGTGCGGCTGGTCCCGGCGGAGGTTCGAGTCCTCCCTCGGGCATGGGTGTGGTGTGTGTGTGTGTGTGTGTGTGTGTGTGTGTGTGTGTGTTTGTCCTTAGGATAATTTTGGTTAAGTAATGTGTAAGCTTAGGGACTGATGACCTTAGCAGTTAAGTCCCATAAGATTTCACACACATTTTTTTGTCCATTCCTGTGCACATCACTGCACAGTGATTACTTACATCAGTGGTGGAGTGTCACATGACCACCTGGTTCCAGTTCTGCGCCCTCTAAATCGCTCCAAAGCGACCTTTGCGCTGTTTTGAAGAGTGAGCTATATTTTGTCAGTCGACCTTATATGAAGTAGTACTAAAATCATAATGAGTTAAAAGTTGTCTGTTTTGAACGTACTGCCATTATAATTACGGACAGAGAGCCAGCCAGCTCCCGCGTGATCCCGTCACGGGAGGCAGCAGCCAGTAACGGCCGGGCGCTCGCCGTAAGGAAGGCTCCAGCCCCGTAATGAAACATAGCGCCGCGTCCCCGGGGTGTTCGCACTTGTGCCAGCCCATCCCGGACACGATTTTTCCTCGTTCGCGGAATTGTACTTTACAGCGCGGAGCGCCACGATTCGCTAGCGTAAGAGTGCGCTAAGACCCCGTTGTCTCCGATCGATAGAGTTCTCGTTCGGGTCACTCGTAAAACAAGAAAGGGATAAACTGCAGAGCTGATAGCGACATCACCTCTCATCCAATTTACAGCCACTACGTTCCAAAGGGCAGGAAATTTTCTAGCTGAGCGAATGTCATAAGGTACTCCGCTCCACATTTTACACAACTGAAGCCAAGTCCGTTGATATTTCTTCCTTTATCTGGAGCTCCAATATCCTGTAATTTACATCACACGTGCTCCGTGGTATACTATACTCTGTCTGCAAGTAAAATATGTAAACATTGTTCACACGTAAACACTAACCACTGTTTCTCTGTGACGACCTTGAATGATTTAGCACATGAGAACGTGTCAATAAATAGGGTAGAATGCTTCAAATTTTTGGGTGTACATATTGATGAAACCTATAAATGAAAGAAGCATATTAGTGAGCTACAATTGACTTCAGCTACTTTTGATCCTCGCATAATTGCTAATCTTGGAAACAAACGTCTCATCCTCCTGACATATTTTGCATATTTCCACTCAATAATGTCTCGTACGGAATAATTTTCTCGGAAAACTCATCGCTTAGAAAGAAGTGAGCAGTAAGAATAATATGTGGTGTTCACCTACGGACGTTGTGTTCAAATGGCTCTGAGCACTATGGGACTCAACATCTGAGGTCATCAGTCCCCTAGAACTTAGAACTACTTAAATCTAACTAACCTAAGGACATCACACGCATCCATGCCTGAGGCAGGATTCGAACATGCGACCGAGGCGGTCGTGCGGTTCCGGGCTGAAGCGCTTAGAACCTCTCGGCCACAACGGCCGGCGGACATTGTGTAGGCATCTCTTCAATGAGCTAGGCATTTTAACTGCGCCGTCACAACACATATTTTCGTGTAATTAAATTCAACATAAATAACCCGTCACATATATATAAATTATATGACTGCGTGGTATCCGTTCTTTCGAACATGTGGCGCAGTGGTTAATGCAATTACCCAGTAAGCAGGAGATCCCTGGCTCGAATCCTGGTCCGGCACACATTTTCACTCGTCGCCGCTGATGCTGCACAAAGTCCTGATGCAGCTGATATCAATTATCCCTTTCCTTTCTCCCCCCTCCTCCTGCAATTTACGTAATCCATCACAATTTGAGAACAGTGGTGTGCAAACCTACAACACTAGAGAGAAAAATTACCTTTATTACCCTTTGTTAAAGCTGTCAGTGGCTCAGACAGGAGTTCAATATGGAACGATAAAAATTTTTCATCATCTGCCCTATAACATAAAATGTATGTCAGGTAACGAATCAAGTTTTAAATCTAATTTCAAATCATTTGTGCGGGCAATATTCCACTGACAAATTCCTATTTAATAAGCTTGAAAAGAACTTGTTGTCAAGGGTAGTTGCATGTGTAGGAATAAAATGATAATGTGTTCATTAATGTTAACACTAATCATATTTACACATCCTTCAAACTCACTCATTCCAAATCATTTCGATAAAAGAACCGTTCAAATGAACTGTGGAACATGTAACAAACTGACTAACTAGCTGTGAGGACCTTGAATGCCGCTTTAGCATTGTTTAGAGAACTGTATAAAACTACCAAACACGCCAAATAAAACTAGCTTGTACCTCTGTGAATATCGTTGATGGTGGTGATGTTTGGTTTGTGGGGCGTTCAACTGCGCAGTCATCAGTGCCCGTACAAAGTCCCACTTTTTACACAGTCAATTTTCTTTTCACAGTCCAATCTAGTCACTCTCACAAATGATGATGGTGAAATTATGAGGACAACACAAACACCCAGTCCCCGGGCAGATAAAGTGCCCAAGCCAGCGGGAATCGAACCCGGGACCCCGTGATCCTAGACCGCGAGCTGCGGACTATGAACAACGTTTCTCAGTAATTGCTGAATCCTGAGTTACGTTTAACCTAGTCCCAAAAATAGATAATTCGTTTCCTTTCCCGTTTCCCAGTTCGTGAATGAAGTAAGAAATAGTACCAAATGATATACTAGCAGTTTATTATTTCTAGCAGATCTCTTAATGAATGACTACTCTGCTAGGGGTGACACGCCAAATTTCTTACAGTATCTTGGATGTATAGATCCTCAAGGCCATTGTTCCTCGTGGCTCTGTGAGTAAAAGACTGGCCCTCACCCTCACACCTCGGCCGACAGCAGCTGCGGCGCGAGGTAGCCGCTTGGTCTAGGACGCCTTGCCGCATCGGTTTGTTTCCCATTACAAAGAAAATAACTTTTAAAGTGTAATTTTCTGTGCCCATTCGACGGAGCTGCCCAGAGTTAGTCTAGTGCGCTATTCCTTTTATCGATGTGTATCAGCAGGAACAGTTAAAACACGAAGAATAACCAATACTCCTGCAGCGGAAACACAGCCCTGCCCCCGCTGAATGCTTCCGCCATGCAGAAGCGCTGCTCAGTTGCTGGTGGAGTACTGATTATTCTTCTTGTTTTACCATTCCTGTTAATACATATCGATAAAATGAATAATGTGATAGAGTAATTTTGGACCGCTCTATCGAATGGCTAATATATATATATATATATATATATATATATATATATATATATATATAGGGTGTCCCAGCTATCTTTTCCACCCAAAATATCTCTGGAACAATAACAGCTATTGGAAAACGACTTTCATCGGTATCAATGTAGGGCTGGGGCCCATGAATGTACATATTTGGAAACATTCTAAAACGAAAGCATGTGTGTTTTTTAACACAAACTTATGTTTTTTTAAATGGACCTCCTATATTTTTTCTTCAGCAATCCATAGCATGACAAAGCACATACACAATGGCGTTGATTGCATTGCAATATTCCCATTACATCTCGAGATATTGAGACGCGAAGTTGACGCTTGAAACACCCGACATGCGCTGCTAGCGCACGTCCTGAGGCTCAGGCGTGAACCCCATGCTGCCCGTAATCGCGATGTGATTGACACGTGTAATCACACCTCCATACTTATCAAGAGGTCCGAAACAACGGCAAAACTTTTAGTCCACTTGCTCGTTTCACTAAAGCCATCAACATGAATTTTACTATTACGAGTGAATGATTAACTGTCACTTGCGCTAGATTTACAGCAAAGTAAAGTTTTAACGTTGAACGGCGTTACCTTTTTAGTAACGGATCAACGATAAGCGAAGTTAACTTTGTGACTAACGTTGCGGTACACAGATATGTTACAGAACCGCATCACCCCTAGCCTATGGGATAAATACCTGCTGGAATGTACGACGTTAATGCAGGATGGCAGCAGACCGTATTATTCGTTTCGGACCTCTTGATAAGTATGGAAGTGTCAATCACATCGCGATTACGGGCAGCATGGGGTTCACGCCTGAGCCTCAGGACGTGCGCTAGCAGCGCATGTCGGATGTTTCAAGCGTCAACTTCGCATCTCAATATCTCGAGATGTAATGGGAATATTGCAATGCAATCAACGCCATTGTGTATGTGCTTTGTCATGCTATGGATTGCTGAAGAAAAAATATAGGAGGTCCATTTAAAAAACATAAGTTTGTGTTAAAAAACACATATGCTTTCGTTTTAGAATGTTTCCAAATATGTACATTCATGGGCCCCAGCCCTACATTGATGCCGGTGAAAGTCGTTTTCCAATAGCTGTTATTGTTCCAGAGATATTTTGGGTGGACAAGATAGCTGGAACACCCTGTATATATATCCCTGAGCGTCGTGTGAAAGACGCGATAAGTAGGATTTGTTTGGGCTGACTCCAACTATACGTTCCAAAAACGAAATTGCAAAGATGTGCTGAAAGACAAGAGAAAATACGCCTGGCGATTCTTATGGGAGACTACATGTATGTGTAAGGGGTAGTCAAACTAAATCTAGACTTAGAAAAAAAAGTAAACTATTTATTATTTCAAAAGCAATCGCCCTAGCTGTTAACACGTTTATCCCACTGTGACACAAGATGCTCAGTTGCCTTCATGGAAAGATATTTCTGGATGCCTACGGAATCATGATTGCACCCAGGCGGGCTCACATGTGGCAAATGTTGTTTCACTACGCTGTAGAAGTTTCACTGGGAAGGCCCTACACATCCTCCATACAGTCCCTCTCTCTCCTCAGGCGGTTTCCATAGTTTTGGAGCCCTGAAGGGATATATTCGTGGCCATCAATTTGCTTAGGACGAGGAGGTGCGCACCTGGATACAATCACGGTTCCCTAGGCAACATTTTTCCGTCAAGGTACTGAACGTCTTTTCTCACAGTGGGATAAATGTATTAACAGTTATGACGACTGCTTTTGAAATAATAGTTCACTTTTTCCATCTGGGTCATTTTCATTTGACTGCCCCTTATACCATACACTGAAGAGCCAAAGAAACTGGTAGACATGGCTAATATCGTGTAGGGCCCCCGCGAGCACGCGGAAGTGTCGCAACACGACGTGGCATAGATTCCACTAATGTCTGAAGTAGCGCTGGAGGGGATTGGCACCATGAATCCTAGAGGGCTGTCCATAAATCTGTAAGAGTACGAGCGGCTGGGCATCTCTTCTGAACAGCACGTTGCAAGGCATCCCAGATATGCTCTATAATGTTCATGTCTGCGGAGTTCGGTGGCCAGCGGAAGTGTTTGAGCTCAGAACAGTGTTTCTGGAGCCGCTCTGTAGCAATTCTGGACGTATGGGGTGTCGCATTCTCCTGCTGGAATTGCTCAAGTCCGTCGGAATTCACAATGGACATAAATGGATGCAGGTGAACAGACAGGGTGCTTACGTACGTGTCACCTGTCAGAGTCATGTCTAGACGTATCAGATGTCCCATATCAAAGCAACTCCACACTCCCCACACTATTACAGAGCCTCTACCACCTTGAACAGTCCCCTGCTGACATGCAAGGCCCATGGATTCATGAAATTGTCTCCATACCCGTACACGCCCATCCGCTCGATACAATTTAAAACAAGACTAGTCCTATCAAGCAACATGCTTTCAGTCATCAACACTCCAACGTCGGTGTCGACGGGCCCAGGTGAGGCGTGAAGCTTTGTGTCGTGCCGTCATCAAGCGTACACGAATGGGCCTTCCGCTCCGAAAGCCCATATCGATGACGTTTCGTTGAATGGTTCGCACGCTGACACTTGTTGGTGGTCCAGCATTGAAATCTGCAGCAGCCGGCCGAAGTGGCCGCGCGGTTCTGGCGCTGCAGTCTGGAACCGCGAGACCGCTACGGTCGCAGGTTCGAATCCTGCCTCGAGCATGGATGTGTGTGATGCCCTTCGGTTAGTTAGGTTTAACTAGTTCTAAGTTCTAGGGGACTAATGACCTCAGCAGTTGAGTCCCATAGTGCTCAGAGCCAAATCTGCAGCAATTTACGAAGGGTTGCACTTCTGTCACGTTAAACGATTCTCTTCAGTCATCGTTGGTCCCGTTTTTGCAGGACCTTTTTCCGGCCGCAGCGATGTCGGAGATTTGATGTTTGACCGGATTCTTGATATTCACGGTACGCTCGTGAAATGGTTGCACGGGAAAATCCCCACTTCATCGTTACCTCGGGGATACTGTGTCCCATCGCTCGTGCGCGGACTGCTATACAAACTCACTTAAATCTCGATAACCTGCCATCATAGCAGCACTAACCGATCTAACGACTGTGCCAGACACTTGGTGTCTTATATAGGTGTTGCTGACCGCAGTGCCATATTCTGCCTGTTTACATATCTCTGTATTTGAACACGCATGCCTATACCAGTTTCTGTGGCGCCTCAGTGTATTTCGTACAGATTGTCCTCGAACACATTCAGTACCCTCGCACTTCCCAGTACGTTTTGGTGGCTTACGTTCTCATCATACATTGCGTTCTCTCGCCACCAGTGTGTGGCCGAGCAGTGTTCTTTCTCTTTTAGCGTTCCACAGAAATAACCAGCGTGTATAACTTAATAGTATTCTGTGTTCAATGATTTCCCAAATACTTATACCTGAGTTTTTTGAGTTAAGGACTGGCTGTATATTACCAAATATGAACACTGGAAGTCATCAAAATCCATACAGAGCAGAAGCGAGAAGCTCATTGGACCTGTTTCGTACAAAAAAAAGTTGAATAGATAAAAACATATAGGAAGTGGAATTGAGCTTAAAAACATTCTGCACTTAGTAAATTAATAATAAATAGTTCATATCAAGCTGAACGAGACCGACCTATTTAAAAAACAGGGAGAAGCGGATAGTGAAAAAAATGGTTCAAATGGCTCTGAGCACTATGGGACTTAACGTCTGAGGTCATCAGTCCCCTAGAACTCAGAACTACTTAAACCTAACTAACCTAAGGACATCACACAATCCAAGCCCGTGGCAGGATTCGAACCTGCGACCATAGCGGTCGCGCGGTCCCAGACTGTAGCGCCTAGAACCGCACGGCCACTCCGGCAGGCGGATAGTGAAGAAACGAAGATTATTAGACTCTAACTCCAATATAAATGAAAAATATATACAGTTCAGCTGTTCGAACACATATAGGAAGTGTCATGGAAAGTGGACGCCACGAAAATTTCAATAAAGTGGAACAGGAAATAGAATGGCAAGTAGTGGTACAAGGTGCATTTGCCATGCACTGTATGGTAGCTTGTGCAGTGTGGTTTTACATGTAGAAGTAGATATAGATATGTAAGACCTGTTATAACTTTGTCTCGTATTGAATATAATTAAGTTTATATGGAATGCCTGGTGATGTGTAAGAGAGGTCCTCATGGCCGTAATCTTGCCAGGATAAATAGATAATAATTTTGAGCTTATTTGTGGTGTTGCAGAAATGATCGTTGGGTGTTATTACCGAGTGCAGAGGCGTTATGGCAGGATACTGGACTCAAATTCCGAAGAACGGTGGTTCAAATCTCAGTCCGCCCTTCCAGATTTAGGTTTTCCATGATTTCCCGAAATCGCCTAAGGCCAACCCTGGGATGATTCCTTTGAAAGGGCACTGAGGTATTCTTCCCCAATCCTAGAACGTGCTCCGTCTCTAATGACCTAGTCGACGACGGGACTTTAATCCAAATCTCCCTTCCTTCATTTTTGGATCCTATCCGACCATTACTGGAGAGTTATCAGCGAATGTTACGCCGTCATTATTCCACCACGTCCGGTGTCTAGTTGGGTTGCCGCGTTATTCAGGTCGAAAGGAGCATGGTACACACTACTATCCAGTTATTCTCCGTTGTAGTTTTAGTCGTCGAAAGGCGTGACGCATTTTATACTGCGCCGCCGAAATCGCTAATTCCGCTGTAAGAAAGCGGGCGGCGACGTGCACGCTCTCTCTAATTCTACGCACGCGTGGGCGGCCGTTAATTACACGTAGCGCTGACCCGCTCGCGGATTCTGCTGTTTGCAGTGTACTCCGCGACTCGCCGCCCTTTGTTCACGTATCTCTGGGCCCGCCTTTAAAAAACACCGTAAACAGCGCAGCGCGGTGTGTCGCCGTGTTTGCCGTCTCTCTCGTGCAATCGCGGCCGGCAACTCTCGCCCGTTTCCGCGTCCCAGCCCGTCCCCCGTCAGCGTTTCGCCGGCCAATAAACCGAGAATAATTTAGATGTCTCGCTGCTACGTAAAATAACCAACAGGACAGTGGAGCGCGTCGCGGCCAGGGGCTGGGCCCGGCGCGCAACATGTTTCAGCGCTATCGCCGTTGATATTTATCCTTGCCACTGGAGCACTTCCCACATCTTCCGCACCCAGTGAGCTTCTAACAAAGCGCAGCCAGATATCCTAAGCTACTAGGAAGAAATTAAAAAAAGTACATTTAAAAGCGAAGAACGTGTTAAGTGTGTGTGCGAGAGCTATTCGTACACTATGGCCCGATGAAGCTTTGCAAAGATGTGAGGGGCAGTGTCTCTAATATCCCCGTAAATCGCGTCACATTGCTCTTTTTAGTTTTTAGCGTACAGTGAGCTCGTAAAAATTCCTGGGGAATGGTGTCTCCCGCCAAGTATCGGGTGAAATAAAGTGCTGCTACTCACAGAGGTCCAATGTGAGCTGTAATTATCGTATGGCAGTAAAGCTTGGTAGATATTCTAATGCGTTAATGCGGAATCGATTTACGCCGGGAAAAACGTTACCTTCTGAAGAGAGGCACTAGGTGCCTGAAACCAGTAAATGAAAAATGTGTTCTGTGTAACTGGTTACCAATTATTTAATCAAATAGAAATACAGTTGCTGATGACGTATAAAATACTAAAGAAAAATAGTTCCTATGTTGACCACCCAGTAGAAATCTGGCGCTGTAAATGCAAGAAAGACATATAGAAATGTTTCTACATGTGATGGATAGGGAACGGAACGTGAGCAGGAAAGATCAAACAAGTGATAAAGGCGTAATGTTGATTTTATTATTAACCGCTAGATACACAGTTTGTTCTGTATGGAGCTTATAGGCGCTCAACGTCGAGGTTATGAGTTCTGGAGACTTAGACAAGATGCTGTACAGCGCCAGATTTGCACCTGGTGGCCAAAATTGGAACTGCTATTTTTCAGCATATATCGCTTGCAGATTAACGCATTAGCATATCTAGCAATTTCTGCTGCCATACAATAATTACAGGCCACACTGGAGCTGCACTTTAATTAACACTACCGGGTATCAGTGCCTGCAGAAAGATTTCGCCTGATTTCATGCAGCCCACAACGTAACCGCCACGAGTTTCTTCCTTCACAACAATTCTCGTCCTCACACTGTTGGGACAATGAAGACACTCTCGCACCGTTTTCGGTGGGAAGTGTTTGATCGCCCACTATATAGCCCGGACTTGGCTCCCTCTGATTTTCGCCTCTGCTCACACGAACCGCTGGCAATGACGACAAAATTTTAGCACAGACAACGAGCTGCAGACCGGCGTCGAGGATGGGCGCTGCTTAACCATTGCAACCTACGTACGGTCATCATAAAGTAGGTTACACATGTCGTCCCGCGTCAAAACCATTGCGCAATAAGTGTGGCGCACTGTCAGAAGAGAGTACACGATCTGAGTCTCCCGCAGACACCGTTCTGCTGTGGTACGGATAAGAGGTGCTTCACAGACTACGACTGAAAGAGCGTGACAATTGGAAACGTACTCCTCAGTTGAAGTACGCGGAAGAGTGCGATTCCTGTTGGCAAATGGCTAAACTGCACACAGATTCGCCGTGAAATTCTGGTGATATATGGACCGAATGCAATGTCCATTCCAGCCGTAGTGAAATGGTGCAAATAATTTGAGGAAGGCCGCACAGACGTGGATGACGCTGATCGGGAAGTTCTGATCTTGCAGCATGAGATTTCAATCTTTTCGGCAAGTTGAAAGAACATCTGCGGGAAAAAGATTTTTCAACGATGAGGGCGTTCAGACAGCGGTTCTCGAATAGCTCCATGACAAAGAAGCGGATTTCTATCGTCGATCAGTTGAACTAATGGTAACGTTCCGACCGTTGTTTACAGAGACTTGGCGATTCTTTTCAAAGAAAGTATCATATATCTGTGTCATTTTAAAATTTAGTGCAGCATACAACAAAAGTTATTTGTCCTACAATAATAACCTGTAACCTACATTTTGAAATCGCCTCGTACATACTCTTGATCCTGCTTACTGTAGTCAATAACTTTACACAAAACACACACACACACACACACACACACACACACACACTGCTCTATTAGCCAATTATCTTTCTATGACGCATCAAGATTTTCTGCCACCCGATCCTTTCTTTCAGTCTACTTGAACCATATTTTTTTCGTCCCGCAGTTCGATTGAGTACACTCACATTAGTTACATGCTCTACCTACCTGATCTTCAGCAATCTTCCGAAGTACCACATTTCGAAAACTTCCACTCTCTCTTTGTCTGCGGTGTTCATCGCCCACGTTTCACTTCTGTACAAATAATTTCAGAAAATACTTCCTAATATAGAAATTTATATTTGATATTGGCAAATTTCTCATTTTCAGAAACGATTCTGTTAACTCTTAAAAGAAAGGAAACGGAGGAGAAATTTGTGATCGGAATTATAAGCTTCAGACAAAAAAAATTAAAACTTTGATGTCAGCCGATCACATTGTAATTCTGTGTGAGACGGAAAAAGACTTTGGAGGACAGTCGAATGAAATGGATTGTAACTTGAAAAGAGGTTATAAAATGAATAACAACAAACGTAAAAAGGTAATGGAATGCAGTCGAATGAAATAAGGATACGTTGATGTAATTAAATTAGAAAATGAGACAGTAAAAATAGTGGACGAGTTCTGTTTTTTTGGACATCGCAATGATTGGCAACACCAATAGAAGCTGATTAACTTTTCATGGTTGGGTTTCACAGTCATGTAATACTTTTTAAAAGACATCATAGTCACCACTGACTGTATATATTACTTATTTTCACTATTACAGTTTTGACCTTAAGGACAGATATCGGCAAATTACCTGTCGCTCTATCAGCGCCCTCTCCTAAATTAACAGTCACACTGAATCAGAATACCCGTGGAACTCGAATTCTTGAGTGATGCGCGTCTAGACTGCCTTTGTTATCAACGTATCATCAAACGAATGTCTGTGAGAGTGGTACAGCTTTCCTCCTCGTCTTCATATGCTGTGGACTAGAAACAACACAGACCCTACGGTATGTTGGGTGGTCCCCTGATTTTATTGGCCATTGTAGTCTTAGTCTGAAATACTGGAGTAATGCGTGGATATACAACCTATTAATTACGTAATTTCAGTCTTAGAGCAGAGTCACTCGATGGTGCATAGTTAGCACTGTCTTAAATAGCTTCCATTTTCTGTAGAAAAATATTTAGTTTTCATATTTAACAACTGATTACAGAAAACCCAGTTCCTCTGGTTCCCTTATTTTGCAATGCCCGTGTAATTATTTTAGATCTAGCAAGGACGTGCTGTGAACCTACTCGTGGGGGATCGCACCAGCTCTTCTGACATCATGGAACTCTCTAAGTTACGGTAACTGAACACAGTTTCAAACTAGACTGTATTTGTTGTGAGTGTTCACTTCTTAGAAACTAAGTAGAACAGACTGAAGTTGATTTTAAGTGACTGTTTAAAAGAAAAATCCATATTTCAGTAAAAAAAAAGTCCTGAATATTGTTGTGTGAACAGGACGCTCTAATATTCGACTAAGATGAGTATCACTCAAGCCAGTCTTCCTTAATTTCCTGTGCCGCTTTCTACATCATATCGTAACGACATAGCAAGAGTTGAAATGCTTCAGAAACTCGTCTTATGTCGATTAAGACACACATTTCAGGCTTTCAGCGTGCCAGTCATGTATGAAGAACGGTTAATTTGAGCAACCCCTTTCCATTCAGCATCTCCTTTTCTGGCAAGCACTCGTTACCCACCTAGCCGAGCGAATCAGTTTAATTAGCTTGCAGGTGTAGGTGCGCGTCGAACGTCACCTCCCGAAGAAACTTTTCGATTAATTCCGCAACATCTACTTTAGTTTATTTTCAGTGTTTGACTTTCACCTCGAGCTGGTGCTCACGCATTTACCACACGTCATATTCTTGGATTAGAACAGCGTTTTCACAGGTAAATATTTTTTTTTTGTCCGTAGGTAAATTTAATATCTCTTACGCTAGTGACCTTAAATTTACTCGCTGTTTACATGTCACACAAAATAAATATCGTCATGGCAAGATAAATATGAATTTGTTCCAATTTCAGTATGACGTTTGCCACAGCTTGATGTTTTCACACTATTAATCGAATTTATTTACAATCAGACTGTTCATTTGAAGCGCTAGGCCTCAACTAACCTATCTGCTGGACTGTTAATATTTACATCGGAAGATTATAATAGCCAAATCGTGTCTTAATTGGGAGCATTTTTCTTACCTGTTCAATCTTACGTCGTTTATCTGAAGCAGGGAGGGGGGGTTGAGTATGATGAATCGTTAGGCTATTGATCTATAAAACATGAAATAATAAATTTCTTTCCAAATTCCAGTCCACAAGAAGGCGCGTTCCCGGGGTATAAGTCTATCAGTGCACCGATATATCTCAATAGTAAAATGGCTCTGAGCACTATGGGACTTAACATCTGAGGTCATCAGTCCCCTAGATCTTAGAACTACTTAAACCTAACTAACCTGAGGACAGCACACACATCCATGCGCGATGCAGGATCCGAACCTGCGACCGTAGCGTATCTCAATAGTAATCAGTGGATGTTATTGCTTCTGGTGTATTGCATTTGCAACCATTTTGTATATGGAAGTTTTCGGCAAAAGTCGTCAACAATGTTGAAAGCTTCTTGGTACAGTTTATTTCGACGGAGAATATGGTGTATGCTGAGGATGGAGGATAAAGTACGTGTGTTGTAGAATTTCTGTCGCTGCTTTTGCAAAGTCTGGTCCCCTATTCAGAGGACATATCTTATGATCAGTTGGAATGAAACAAATATCCGGAGTGATCGCTTGTTGAAGAAGTTCTAGCAAAGTAGATCGATGGAACGTTGCGTAACTGTAAGATCGTGGTTTGCGTGACTGCAGTTAGTCGGCCGAGCGCAACTTAACATTACTTTTAAGCCTTTAATCTCTCAATGTGCTTTAAACATGGCCTACAGAGAACTGTTCCAAGAACTTATCTATTAATTACTCTAATCTGTTAATTAATACTAAGGATGTTACCAGAACACGCTGTGTGATAATAATAATAACTTTGCTAGTTTTGTCCTACAGTCCTACATTCCAGCAACGCCTTAAACCTTCCTACGTTGACGTACGCAGCAGCAGTGCGCCATACTTGTATTGGAAGGAGACTGATTCGAGTTCTAACCTAGCCATCCTGCTTAAAGTATTTTGTAGATTCCCAGGGCCACTCCGGAAATATAGCCGGTTACTTCTTTAAGGAAAAGCAGAACCTACTGCCGTCTTCATCGTAGTCATTTTATCGAGAGTTGCCACGCTGCCGACAGAACGTTAAATCTTCATGTAAACGATTATCGGTAAACATTCGTGCAAGAGCTGTCTTTTAGGGACACTGAGTACCATTTTAGTGCTTGGTGCGTACCATATGCAGTGAAGGATGAAAGTACTATCATATTTCAATGTCTCAATTTCTTAAGAAATAGACTGGCATACACAATTATCATTGCAGCCAAGAATATAGAATTACTTCTGTATAAAATTTAGTGTACAACTAATATACTTGGAAACAACTTCGTAAGAACTGTCATATTTGTAAATGTCATCACTTTTACGCAAATAGTATCTGCCAATAATGTCATCACACCTGTCATAGACATAATATCGCACGAAAACGTAATCTGTCGATGAAAATGGCGCAGGTCGATGATGTAAAAATCAATTGTAACTTTCTGCTCTTGTAACTTTGTGTGTAAAGTCGGATAAACCGCATATATAGTGCATTGTGCTACGATTTCCAGAGCCATACTAATAACGAAGATGATGATGATGATGAGAGGAATCAGAGCACATGCTTGGTCTCTTATTTCCTTTTTCTCTTTGTAGTGTAAATCTAAATGCATGTGAAAACAGCGGAAACCGAGAAAAGTCAATACAAAAAATTTGAAAACGAAGTGATTGGTTGCTGCAAATCCCTCCTCAGAAGTATCAATTATTTTGGTTTCTTCTTTAGTTACGGGGATAATACCACTACCAGTACAGTCATCCGGCCGGAATTAATGGCGATCAGATTTGTGCTCCAACACTCATACCTACATAGATGAGAGTTCTGTCAGTCTACACGTTGCACAGCACTCACTGTTGGAACAATCGCTCTATACAAAATATTTACCAGCCCAGATAGCCAATAATAAATATGTTCTTCCCACGAACGTCAACAATCATAGATTTTGAAGCGCTACTTAAATTTTATTAGTACGGTGAAATACTCATCATCAGATCATCAGGCAATCATAGCAATATTAAATCACTTAGCATAAGTGATGATTAGTTTTTTACAACGGTATTGTTGTCATGATATATAGCAACAAACACCTGGGCAATGAAAGGAGTACAAGATGTCTTTGGAATAATGTTAGTTGATCCATTGGTCATTGTAACTACCAGTATTTAATATGTCCCTTAATGTTTCGATCAGTTTTGATGCTGTTTTTCTGTCGCAGCAACACTCTTCAACCAGCATAGTTGATTTTCTTCAGTAATCACTGTCTGGACTCTTGTGCCTTTCAACAACAACACGCTGTTCTATAAGCAGATCATTCAGTGTGGTGTAGAACTAAGGCGGTGCAGAAAAACTAAACTTTGTTCGACCCACTGTCGATATTTCAATGTTGGTCAAAACTAGTAATGCGAAATGTTTTCCCCACCGTAATTCGTCGTATATTTAGTTAGCTGGGAGACAGTGTGGCGAATTTATCCAATATGATCAGCAGTTGCTTATTGTACCATTTGTGTCGGGTGAAATTAGAATACTATTTACGCGAAAAATCATGTAGCGGTAAGTTATTGTGACTATAGTTTAGGCTAACATGAAGGGAGTGCGTTTTTAGTATAAATTTACTATCCCTTACATTTTTTTGATGTGAAAATGTCCTTTAAAATCGTAGGGAGGCAGCTGCATCTGTCGAAGCAATTTTCTGCCTCAATTACTAGGGTAAAGATAAAAGAAGCGCTGTCATCTTGCTGTCAGTTAAAGGAACAAGACTGAAAGTTTGTTCCCCTATCCCTCCAATATTCGTCGCGACTAGCCGTCGCGAACTTCATAAAACGAATCCAGCGTACGGATTCGACGTGTGCTCAAAAATAGGTAAAAATTTCAGAAATTAATTATCCCACGCGAACAAACTAAGTGCTGTTTTTAAGACGATTGTATATGGTACATTTCATTTTCAAAGCATATCTCTCAAAAATTCAAAAGAATAGGCTGCTGCGCAGTTGCAGAAGGTCCGAAAACTTAACGATTTTCTTAAAATATCAAGATATTTTAGGGTACAGTACAGCCGTAATTACAAGAAATCGTGTACTAATACATAGAGCACAAATTTCTAAGAAAATGACACTAAAATTGAAAATGAAAGACGCTATTCCTATTTAATCACTGACATATTCTTTTCATTATGTTAGTGTGTAAAACGTACAGAAAAATAATTTTTTTTTAATGTTTCAATGATGAGAATATTTCATGCAATACTTGAGAACAGTATGATCTTCGCTCAAAGAAATGTCGAGCAGCATGTCAAAGGCATGCTTGAGTAGATCTGAATTGCAGTAACGTTGTAGTTCCCTGCCTCTGTATTAGCAACTAAATGTGGTCGACTGCAAGGTGTTTCTTTCTTTCGGAAGCACGAATAATATATTTGCGGCTGTTGAGGGTGTGCGATCCTACAGGGAGATGCCGAAGTTCCACGGTTGTAGCCAAGTTTAGGGAATCGCGCAACGTGCTTCCGACAAAACCTGAAGTTCGCCGCAATGCCTCACACGAACGCCTATAGCTGGATTTACACATGTAATAGTGCTAGCGTTTTCTTGCTAATTCTAAGTATGAGAACATTGTAAATGAATGAAGAAAAGCACCTCTCTTCCGTGTTAGCTTTATTCCTTCCTACACCAGTGCTACCAGCATTTATTAAAATACCTTAGTTTGATTTTCCATGCTAAAAACTAAGAATATAACAGTTTCTTTGCAAGGAAAGGTGAAATGCCGACAGAATTTTTGGTGTACAGGGTGCTCAAAACCAGTATGAAAAGCTAGTGAGGTTTTTTTTTATTTATTTGTTTTATTTTTTCGTGATGATATTAATAAATTCAGAAACAGTGCAAACACATGTGAAGATTTATTTCCAGCAGTTGTGCTGAGATCCGTTTCTGTTTCAGTTTCCACTAGGTAAATGTAATCGTCAGTCGAAATCTGTAGCAAAATATTGTGTTGATTTTAGGTATTACAAATACATATGAAATTTTATAAACTGGGAATGTTCTGTATACAGAAAAAACGGAATATGACCAGTAAAGGTACTTCGCGAAACAATTTTACGTTCATATACAGGATGGTCAGAAACAGTCTGAAAAGCCAGGGGAGTTCGTGCTGACAAATAAATGTTAAGGAAAAAGTTCGACACGTTGCACCGTTTCCAAGTTATTTGGCATTGAAATCAGCCAATCAGGTAGTTGCGCACGCAAATTCAAGCAACTGCAAGCCGCAAAATGCGGGGTCCGTGAGTGACCACTTGTTGAAAAGTGATCACTACCAGTTAAAATATGCCTTTTTTGAAAGTGATAAATTTAGGCTAGGTATACAAAAGCTAAGTTTCTTCAGTTTGAGCAAACCAAATGAAGAACACAGCTGGCGACACCGACTCTGGCAAGCTGTTTGAATTAGCGCGCGCAATGAGCTGGTTGGCTAACTTCAGTGCTAAATAACTCGGAAAGGCTACAACGTATGGAATTTTTTTCTGAACACTGTGTCTTAGCAGAGCCACCCCTGCAACACGCGTACAAGCTTTTCAGAATGTTTCTGACCACCCTGCTTACGAACGTAAAATTGTTTCGCGTAGCACATTTACTAATCATTTTCAGTTTCTACTGTGTGTAGAATATAAACAGTTTACAGAATTTCTCCATTTTTTATATGTCTAAAATCAAAATTATGTTTTGCTACAGAGTTCGGTGGACGACTAACTTTATCTATTGGAAACTTCTAAAGATATCGATTTTAGCACAATCGCTGGAAAGAAATCTTCACATACTATTTTCTAACTTTATTTATATCATCAAAAACATAAATAAAATAAATAAATACAAAATTTAAATTATGTACTTGGACTATCAGGCGTATTATAGTAGTACTCCGAATGTTCCTACTACCTCCCATTGGCCCCCCCCCCCCCCCTCTCTCTCTCTCTCTCTCTCTCTCTCTCTCACACACACACACACACACACACACACACACACACACTAGAGAGAGAGCGCGCTCGTGACTTCAACAAAAGTTGTGAAACGCTTTAATTTGGCTTCGTTCATGTAAAAATGCGATATTTGTCTTGATTCATGCGCCCACAGCCATGCTACATTTGTTATATCTAACGTTATATCCTGCAAGTCTGTTTTTCTTCATCAAAATTAGATCGTGCGTCACGATTCACTAATTGCAGCTACGTGGTCGTTTCTGTACGGTATACTCCACATATAGCTCTGTAGAATGTAGGTATATGTAAAACATACCATATATTTCGAACGTTTGATAAGCATGACGTACGATCCTTAAGAAAAACATCCTTGATCGTACACGCGTGTGGATGACTGTCCATTTGAAAATTAGTTGGTGGTTGTAATTGCCAACGGCCTTGCCGCAATGATAACGCCGGTCCCTGTCAGATCACCGAAGTTAAGCGCTATCGGGCTGGGCTAGCAGTTGGGTGGGTGACCATCCGGTCTGCCCAGCGGTGTTGGCAAGAGG
Source organism: Schistocerca americana (assembly GCF_021461395.2). Taxonomy (NCBI): domain Eukaryota; kingdom Metazoa; phylum Arthropoda; class Insecta; order Orthoptera; family Acrididae; genus Schistocerca; species Schistocerca americana. Next base: position 750,158,065 of record NC_060130.1, on the reverse strand, counting down.
AGTGCACTCAGCCCTTGTGATGAGGAGCTACTTGATTGAGAAGTAACGTGTCTGGTCTCGTAAACTGACGTACGACCGGGAGAGCGGTGTGCTAACCACATGCCCCTCCATATCCGCATCCTGTGACGCCTGTGGACTGAGGAGGTCACGGCGACCGGTCGGTGCCGTTGAGCCTTCCAAGGCCTGTTCAGACGGAGTTTAGTGTAGTTTAGTTTAGGTGGTTGTAATTGGCTAGTAGTGACGCATAAGAAGTTTTTCTTTGATAAAAAAATCCTTGCAGGAAACTGTCTCATTTAGTAATGAAAACTTGCTTGTGATAAAAGCATAGTCAGGGTCTTGATTCAGTAAGCCAACCCATCAACTGCTCGCACCAACACGTGTTCACCTTGCCACTCTGGTTAAGTATGTAGTCGTTTGGTCTGGTTTAGCTGCTAGACCAATATGAGACAAGTAACTAACTATCTGGACACTATAAGAAACCTTCGCCAGAAATTGAGTTTATCGTGGAAAATGTAGGAGTTAAAGTACTTGCTGTAGCGCCTGAATACTACATAGCGAATATACAGTAACTGACATGTGGTAATTTAGGTGGTGAAGAGATGCAGTCTGTTCGTTGTATCGCTTTCAGCGTCTTACAAAAAATAAATTAACTACATCTTCCTCTGTGTAATGGAATTCTGGCTTCTCTCTTTTATACAAAAGCGTGTAAGTAAAAGTACCATTTACGTATCCCAGTTCATGTTTGTATACTTCAGTCAGTTTATAATATTCCGAAAGAAATAAAAGAAGGTATTACGTTGAACTCATCGAGCCTGTTTATTTAGTAGCCTCGATCAAAGCGGATGGCGCCACCGCTTTCTGTACTGTCGCTGTCTAAATGGAAACTTCCGGACGGAAATGTTGAGTGAGAATGCTATGATTGATGGTGAACACCATGAAGCAGGAGGCCAGATATCTCAACCAAACAACTGGATCGATAAGAAGCTGAAATTATTTAACCGCGAATATTGAACCATGCAGAACTCCAGTTGAGAAGAAATTTTTAACCTGGCTAGTTTATGAGATCAAAAAAAGTTGTCAAAAATAAACTACGTATTTATTGAAGCTTACTAATCTCTCAAATGAGCGTCTCGTTCCGTATGACTGCGTAGCAGCCTTATCGAAAATGTGTACCTCCCTACATACATAACAGTTGCATAATGAAGAAATCTGCAAATCATAAATCAGTATCAAGCATGCTTAACGATCACACCAAGAACCGATCATAGTTACAGACTGGTACAACTAACTTGCAGCCAGAAATACGATGTGGCATAAGAGCTTTTTTTATTCTAGTGGTTGTAGGGGGGACTGTGTAGATAAAGTTTCCGTAAGGAACCCATGTCCGTGGCAGCTTCACAACACTTGCGCCCTGTCATGCACGCATTATGCATACCGCAGAATAACTGCCTACAGGAAACCCAGAACATGTAGTTTCTTCTGATCCTGCGCCGCTCTTGTTGCGCAATGATCGTGGCGTGGGACGGCATGGGTATCTCACACCCTGAAGTCTCTACGTACATCTACTGGGTCGAGTAACGGATTACTTATTGTTAATTAAACTAGTTAATCAGTTCACTGATCAGCATGGTTCGTAAAAGAAAATGAAAACCCTGTCTTATAATATGTCAAGGAGGCCTTTTAATGAAGACACAAATCTAAAACTTGCAAAGCTGTCAACGCTACCATAATAACAGTACTCATTTTGTTTGTTAGTAGTGAAATGACGCTACAGGTTGTTCCGATTCCAATGCCCTTTCATTACTACTGGCGCAGTTGAAACACAGCCATTATTTGTTACTTTTTCTTCGGTGGCTTATCAGTCCACCAGGTAAAAAAAAAAAGTTGAAATTGTGCCCTAGCGCGAAGATGGCCTCTGCGCTCCAGGCAACATGTTAAAGGGAATTATCTCAATTTCAAATGGACTTAGAAGTGTGTCGTGGGAACGTACAGGCCGTCCAATTTGCAGAATAGATGTTTGCCACGTTGCTATCTATTTGCAAGACGTGTTGCCCACTCCCACACTATGTGACCAAATGTATCCGGACACCTGGCTGAAAATGACCTAAAAGTTCGTGGGTCCCTATACGGTTTTGGCCCAACCTTAGCCTTGATGACAGCTTCCACTCTCGCAGGCATACGTTCAAACAGGTGCAGAGTGGTTTCTTTTGGAATGGCAGCACATTCTTCACGGAGTGCTGCACGGAGGAGAAGTATCGATGTCGGTCGGTGAGACCTGGCACGAAGTCTGCGTTCCAAAACATCCCAAAGGTGTGCTGTAGGATTCAGGTCAGGACTCTGTGCAGGCCAGTTCCTTACAGAGATGTTATTGTCGTACAACCACTCCGCCACAGGCCGTGCATTATGAACAAGTGCTCGATCGTGTTGAAAGATGCAATCGACATCCCCGAATTGCTCTTCAACATTGGGAAGCAGCAATGTGCTTCAAACATCAATGTTGGCCTGTGCTGTGATAGTGCCACGCACAACAACAAGGGGTGCAAGCCCCCTCCATGTTAAACACGACCACACCGTAACACAACTGCATCCGAATTTTACTGTTGGCGCTACACCCGCTGACAGATGACGTTCACCGAGCATTCGCCATACTCACACCCTGCCATCGAGTCGCCACACTGTGTACCGTGATTCGTCACTCCACACAACGTTTATCCACTGTTCACTCGTCCAATGTTTACGCTCCTTGCACCAAGCGAGGTGTCGTTTGGCATTTACCGGCGTGATGTGTGGCTTATGAGCAGCCGCTCGACCATGAAATCCAAGTTTTCTCACCTCCCGCCTAAATGTCATAGCACTCGCAGTGGGTCCCGATGCAGTTTGGAATTGCTGTGTGGTGGTCTGGATAGATGCTTGCCTATTACACATTACGACCCTCTTCAACTGTCGTCGATCTCTGTCAGTCAACGGACGAGATCGACCAGTACACTTTGGTGCTGTACGTGTGCCTTCACGTTTCCTCTTCACTATCACATCGGAAACAATGGACCTAGGGATGTTTAGGAGTGTGGAAATCTCGCGTACAGACGTATGACACAAGTGACACCCAATCACTTGACCACGTTCGAGGTCCGTGAGTTCCGTGGAGCGCCCCATTCTGCTCTCTTACGATGTCTAATGACTGCTGAGGTCGCTGATATGGAGTACCTGGCAGCAGGTGGCAGCACAATGCACCTATTATGAAAAACGTATGTTTCTGGGGGTGTCCGGATACTTTTAATTACATAGGTATGTATCCATTATTATGACTAGGCAGCTGCACTTCAGTATCCTTAAACCTTCCAGTAGCTAAACTTAGTGAAGTCGAACCGAACGAGGTGACATGGTGGTCGAAATATTGAAATCATATTCGGGAGGAACGGGATTCAGATGCTCTGTGGTCATCCTATTTAGTTTTTTCACGATTTCCCTAAACCACCTCATGTAAATTCTGGGATGATTCCTTAAACGGCTAAAGGATAATTCCTCTAAATCTATCCTTTTCCTTCTTCTCCTCCTCAGTTATTACACCGTCTATCATGAACATGAAATACACTGCGGAAATAAAAATGCAACTGTGGTGTCACCGGCAGACACCACACTTGCTAGGTGGTAGCTTTAAATCGGCCGCGGTCCATTAGTACACGTCGGACCCGCGTGTCGCCACTGTCAGTGATCGCAGACCGAGCGCTACCACACGGCAGGTCTCGAGAGACTTACTATCACTCGCCCCAGTTGTACGGACGACTTAGCTAGCGATGCAACACTGACGAAGCCTCGCTTATTTGCAGAGAAGATAGTTAGAATAGCCTTCAGCTAAGTCAATGACTACGACCTAGCAAGGCGCCATAGCAACTGATAGTTATCGTATGAAGCATGTCTCATCAAGAACGATGTATACAAATGATGGATTAAAGTTAAGTATTCCAGAAGCTACGTACTTTTCTTTATAGCATTCATTACGTAACCTATTTCAGACCTCACGCCATCCTGCGTGATTATAGCGTGCATTTCGGCCTTCTCTAGCAATATAACAGCAACTCCCTCAAGGAGAAGGCCATTTTATCGGCAAGTGGTGTGACAGTTAGTTCATCGTTGCAGGAGTAGATGATAACAATGCCAGACCAACTGAAACACACGTCACAGTAAAGCATGTCCAAACAGTCGCATCAGCAAACAATGCATCTCCCTCAACCCCCTCTGGCGGCAACGCGAGCGTGTATTCTATCACGCAAAGCTGGCGAATGCATCCTGTGATAGATTGTCCCAGGCATTTTGCGCCTTTTATTGCAATTCGGCAATGGTTCTTTTACGCTCTGGAGAACGAGTAAGTTCCCGCTCTGTCATTTCACATACGAATTCAATTGGCGAGAGCTGTGGTGACATTCGTCTTCCCCCCCCCCCCCCCCCCCCCCCAAGTTACCTTGCATTAGGAACGTGGGTGCACTCAACGACTATGATATGACTTTCAGGTGATAGAGCACAGAAATCAGTCGTCTAGTCGTCCTTTTTTTTTTTGCAGGTTTTATCCGGCTAGCTAGTGCCTAGCCATTATCAATGCATTTCATAGTATCAATGCATGGTCTAGTACGTCAGTCCCCAGTTGTTCGGGCTTCTGCCACAGTTCGTTCAAGACTTTTTTTTCCACCACAAAGAGCATTTTGCTCCGGAACAGACTATGTGGACGTGCATTATCCTGCTGAATAAGCACATCACCTTCGTGTCGAGGAAATGGCGGTAGCACGGGATAACAGCCTGTAAAATGTAGGGGTGGTGGTTACTTTACCCTGCAGAAAAACCAAATGTGATTGCAAATGATAACTTATTGCAAATGATAACTGATTGCCCCTCTTACCATGAAGCCTGGAGTGGGACCTGTGTGTATCGGACGAATGCACTCCAGAATAGGCAGCTCACCTGGTCTACCTTATGCAGGCGTATTTCCATTACATGCATACCTACTATAATCACTGACGGCAGTAGAGTGACATTTCACTCTCCAGTCGAATCTTTCACTACACCAGAGTAGTCATCCTTGGTGGTGTCGTGGTGTGGTGTTAATGGTAGCTCGGCCAGAGGTACATGGGATTTTAGTCCTACTACAAGCAAACTCTTCCCAGTGGTCCTTGGTGACGCAGCAGGTGCAATATACCACAAGATTTCGTCCTTGGATGATGTTCGGTCGGCCACCGCTGCTCGCATAATGCGTCAGTCTTGACGTGCGCCTGCACTAAGAGGACGTCCAGAACCTGGTCTGTGGGTGTGGGGATGTTCCACAGACCACTGATGAAAACGGTGACACACCACCGATAAACTGTGGCCAACATGTGGAGCACTCCGTCTATACGTCCATCCACGTTCCTGCAGCCCCACAAAGTGACCCCGTTCAAATATCTGAAGCTGTTCCTTATTTCTACTACACACTAGAATGGTTTGTGATGTCACGTTTTAAGTGCCTCTTGCAAGTTTAATTCTTATAAACAAAGTGAGTGATTATTTTAAATTGTTTATGTGAACAGCAGACCGACAAACGAAGTGAATACTCCCTCATTAAGTTTTCATTCTCTTCCTCCGCAGATGACCGCAGCACATTCCAAGGCTGTGCGGAAGAACTTTAATATCTGTGTGTACTTTTATTAAATGATTTTGTATTGCCCCTGTAGACTGAAGATGAGTTTTGTACCTAGAAACATATTGCCTTTTTAACAAAGTCAACAAATTTTGCAACTGGTAGCGGTGTCTTAAAACCTTTTCATAGCACCCTGTGTAAGGATTTCGGTGTCGATGATAATTTAGTTACCTGGCCTTAGAAACTCATAGGTGTCTTTAATTACAATGAAAATTCTGCCATACTGAACATATTCCGTATTTTATCGGGAAGCAGGATGACGCATAAAACGGTAGCGTATTAGGGATATGGTGACGCGGAGTGGTTGTTAAAATTATCAGTGAAATAGAAAAAAATACCATGGAACATACAACAGTAGCCAGCGCACTCCGCGCCTGTGAACTCTTTCAGTGGAAAAGGAAAATCCACCTAATTACCAAGTTAGTGAGTGACAGTAAGCAGCCAGTGGATGGAACAAATGGTGACGGGAATCCCCTGAGAGACGGAGTACTCGTAGCAGTTGGAACGAAGTTAGAGCAAGCACTCAGGCCGTCCCAACAGCTGCGCAACCTAAATATATCCCACCCTGACCGAGCCCGCACCTTCCCCGCCGCCTCCTGGAAATCAAACACAGAGACCCTCCAGCTTAATGCGTGTCGTTGCAACTGAAAATTAAATTAAGTGGAGAACCCAGGTGTCGAGGAAAAAAAAAAAAACAGGCTCGTAAATGATTTAGTTGGAACGCATTTCGAAAAGCAATCCGTCGATCGACGGCCAAAACTGCTACTAGAAGCACCCGTTATTGATGACCAACTAGTGACTTACGTTGGAGGTGCTTATCATGCAGGTGTCCCGAAAAATTTTTAACAGTAAAAATTTAAAGCATAAAATTGCTTGCATGATTTATTTAGAAACTCCTCATCTGTAAACAAACTGTAATTTCTACGTTCTGATTGATTCTTACATCATGCGACACAGTTTGAAAAAGCGTATTGAAGTATCTTCCGTACGTTTCTTGCGAAATTCTTGTCTAATAAAAATAAATGAGATTCTAACCATAGGTTTATGTATGAGCAAATAATTTTGTTTCTACGACCATGCAAAAACACAGATGCCAGCCACTAATGTCCGTTACAAGGTTTTAGAACATCCGTTCACTCGAAGATAATTCCATTCGTAGAAGCAGCAAGTGCCACGATATATGTCAGCGACTTTTTTTTTTCCCCTCCTGTCAATACGTTGAGTATTCTGAACAGACACTGGCCGCGATTCAAGAAAATTTTCGTTCCGATTTCGTCTTCTGGTTCCCCAATTTCTACCGCAAAACCCTTACTAACACCTTTGTAGGATCGCAATGTTACAGATTCCTTTTAAAACTATGTACATTCAAAGCACTTCTGAAACTGTGATAAATTAAAGTAAATTATTTGTACAGAACTTGTTTATTTGTTTGTAAGCAATAAAATGCCAAATAGATAGTGCAAAAAACTTTTAAAAACACGAGTTTCGCCCTTAATTGAATTTTAAATATCCAGCAAACAAAAAGTATGTAATGACACTCATTTACGTCCTCCTATCAGTTAAAGTAAATTTCTATTCCTGCTTTTTTAGACACTGCATTCGTCTAATATTTCGCGTTATCATTTAAGCCATTCCGCGTAAGGAATGCTATTTTATTCTACACCAAATTACTTTTTAATTTGAAATTTGATTTTCTAATTACGAATTTGTGTGCTGATGACGAAATGTTTAGAGTTGTAGTAATCAAACTCGTCTAGGTTTCGATATGTTATGTTTGAGAGACGTTAGTGGGCGTCTGTTTAATTCTCCGAGGGCTGTAAGTGGCTACTATTTCATCTGGTAGTTTAAATAATTACCTCAGCGCGATTTACCTACTAATATTCTCAGAAATTTAATATGTAGGCCGTATTAGTCACACCACACTAGAATAGATTTTCATTACTAGTGAATTAAGAAGCATAAATTCTATTGTAAACTTGTCTTCTTTCAAGCGAAAATACGTATACGATGAAAAGTTTTCATCAATGCTTAATGGTAATTATTTTAACATTATACAGACGATTATTAATAGAAGGAAAGCTGCTCATCTAACTATTAAGCACTCTATTAAAAGAAACAACCAAACTACAGAGACAATTTGTTATACAAATCCTATACAATAAATTGGGAACAATTAAGTTACATAGCTCAAAATACTAGTTCTCCTCTTGATAACTATTTTACTTATAAAATATAAATTATGTAATTTTAAGCGATTAGATTCGAAAACTCGTCCCGTAAATTACAGTACATAAATTACGACGCGTTATAGGAAATTTCGCACGTGGAGTCACTGCATAGTGACTTCCCACTTCTCCGAGTACCGAAAACTGATTGCACGTCTCAAAAGTTTCCAACTGTCACTTTTTTGAGTCATGTTTATTACTAAGTTTCAAAAACCTGTTTGCTCACTGCCCCCGACTCTTTTACAGGAAATATGAAACCTACTACAACAAAAGTTTGTATTCCTTATATCATCCAGGCAGAGATTCGTCGGAATTCACGGCATATTTATCCGCTCTGTTCGATTCGTAAAATTTGCTGTGGTCCTCCATTGCTTTATTCCTCTCTTTACCGTGCTGGCAACCTACTGTTTAGCCACAATGTTGCTAGTTGAATTCTATACTTTACCATCTCTGATTAACAGCAAATGATGCTTGATCGCGAATATTCATTGTCGTTGGTATAGAAATGAAAGGTAGGTCTTGAGAATAAGTAAAGAGTGTTCTTTTCAGTTTTCATTTGCTACTCCACTTAATATTAAGCTTCATGTCTTTTCGAAATAGTAACACTCAATCGATTCTCTTGTGAAGCGAATTATTATTATTATTATTATTATTATTTCATTCTTTTGTATTTCGATGGCTATGATTGTTATGCTTTACATGCATTCGTCCGACTGTGAAAACTAACCGCAGGTGCAGATCATAGTCTCCGTTACAGAGTCTGCTTAACAATCTATTATTATATATAAATTATGCCGCGTAAGCATCACCAGGAAATGCGGTTTGGCATGTCATTCCAAAATAAATCCAGCGGGAAGTTTCTAAATTATAAAAATATATTAGATGCTATTGTTTCATGAATGTCAAAGATACAATTTCAGCCATTTCTCTTGTCATATCAAATACGTCATTTGGTGCCTTTGTTTGTGTCTCTTTGTTACTGGATTGCGGTTTTTAATGCGTTTTATAAGTCATTCATTGTTCATTGTTTCACAGATTATAATTTGACGTTCTGCGCTCTGTCCGGTGACGAGTTTGCTTTAAATGTTCTTTGTATGAGTATTCCTCATTGCTTTACAGTACGCTTCTTAACAATATATATCAGCCACTACTCTATGGAACAGGGACGTACCACATCCTGATAAAATAAATGTGGGATATTCGTATTCGTTTTATACTTTTCAAAATGAGTGCTTTGTCATTAGTGAAAGGACTGAAATAGGATAGTACGGACAAAGCTTCAGTTAAAAATCATCTGCTTCAATGAGGAATATAGAGAGAGACGTAGGATAACAGTATCTTCCCTTCTGCATGTACCACGACAGTGGCATTTTCGTAGCATGTTGTCATTCTCACGTTAAAGGTACTACTGATATTCTTAACTAACATATGCTTATGTAGCATTCATTGACATTAGTTCAACATCAGTTTGTGATTAGTTTGGGCGAAAGGATTATTTTTAGGTCATTGTTAAGGTACTTTGCGCAATAGACTAGTATATTTCCCGTAGGTAATCTTGAATGTTCAGAAGTTACAGTTAATGTGCCTAATAAAACGTTGCAAACGAAAATTATGCGCATACTGTTCGTCTCCCAGATTCGTTAGTGGAAATTTGGAAAAAATATTTGAAACACTTGCCAGTATTTTGACACTGCAGTGATAGAACGTCGTCGTCTTTAGAAACTTGAGGCAACATACCCAAGATGCTTTTAATGCAGGACGTAATGGTCGCTCATCCGGCTTTTATTAGCCTTCAGGCTACCAACATCCACATTCCATGCCTGGAATTATACGTCTCAGTTCCTAGAAAAGAAGGAAAAGAGTGGAGGACGAGCGCTGAAGACACTTCGTGATGTTTTTACTGACTACTCTCTTCTTGTTTTATTCCCTACATTACGCGGAGGAGAAGCACTCTCGTGTTTTTCCTACTCTCCGTCTAATTCCACTTCTACTATCTTGTTGTGATTGTACAGACATGTTTTTCTTTATTTCTGTTTCATTCTTACCAAACTACACTAAAATTTTTAGCTCTGTGCGTATAAAGTATTTACAAAACAACCTTACATTTAGGTGTGCCATTTCTTTCGTTAGAATCTAGTATATAGCTGATTTCTTTCCTCAAAACATTTACTGGTAAGGAAGAAGGATAGGTAACAGGACACAATATTATTCCTTTTTTTTATGAAATGTGATTGATTATTTCTTCTGAAAGAGTTCGCAAACAATGAGTTAAGCTCAATTTACCACCTGTTTTCCTAATTCATGTTATGTACGTATCTGGTTCGAGCAGGAAGCAGTGAGCCTACATTACTCCTGCACTGCCCCTGCAACAGTGTTGACGTCACCACACACCATTCCACTTCAGGTTGTTTTTAAATATTGTGCTCCAATATTCTAAACTGAGCATTCTTAAAACTAGCTTGCGTGGTGAACATGATTTAGAGAAGCAACGTTTCCAAGCCTCGTGGAACTGTAGGGTTCTCTAAGCGTGGGAAGACAGAACAGCACGAGTTTCGAGAATTCACGAGGAAGTGGGCGGCGTCTTCAAACGCATGTCCTGTTGCGGGCACGATGTCAACTTTCGAACAAGACTACATTCAAATGTTGACCCTTCTCAGGAGTGGAACTGAAGAATGTCCATGAACATGCACACCTAAAATGCTAGGACGATGGAATACAGACTACTCATGCGACAGCCAGGATCGTATACCGAGAATACATAGCTAGTCATAAGAGACAGTCACGCTGTTTTACACACAATGCTGTGACTTCGCTGCCCATATTTAGTGAAGAATATTTTTTGTGTTGGTGGCAGAAACAGTTCTTCGCAATCCGTCACATCTGAACGTAATAACTTCACACAACACGTTCCAAGGTGTAATACATCATCAGATACACGTCTTCTACATCGTCTGCTGTCCTGTTCTACTTTTGTTTTTTAGCAGCATTTTTACAAGGACTGTTGTTTTCCAATGGTAGGTTAGACAGATACTCCATAAAATCACTGAAATTCACTCTTACTAAATATCTGAACTCTTAATGTTCTTTGGAACTTTAAGGCTAAGAGAAATTTTCACCGATCTCTTGTGAATCCACCTTTTTTTTATTTTTTTATACAATTCAGTTTTTCTTTAGTCGGGTTTCTGAAAAACAGCTTTCTCCACAAAAACCAAATATTATTTTTTTAATGTTGATGGCATCAAAGAAGATGTAACTGCGATGCTTTTAAAGGGACAAGTCACAGTATATAGTTTAGAGGTATTTCAGTACGCTGAACAGAAAGGTTCCGAATATATCAAATTATATGCTTTGTAAAACTTAGATTCTTTCCATACCTTTCCATGCATTCGCAAAATATCCTGGACAGTCACCGTGGCGAATACCTTTTGTGTATTAAGTAGTATGCTGCAGGATATACAAATGCAAATGCTGTGGATTTGCTTGGTGGCACACGTAACAGAACTGGCGTTTTCGGAAATTAGAAACAGACCAAATTTTGAGTATCATGGCGGCTTATGAAAACTGACTGCTAGGCACAAAAAAGTCCTGTTTTAGCACCCATCTCTTACGGCAGTATGGTCTCTCCTCTACGATGACTTAACGCAAGATTATAACATTTATGATTTGTAATAAATTATTTTTATTTGCTGGCGTTTGCTCATGTACTCTCCAGTTCTGGTGATGTGTAGATGCATAGATGCCACCTTTCGGATGCTACTATGAATATAGGGTGAAGTTTATCAAAGTTTCCCTGTTTTCTGCTGGTAAATGACACGCTGAGTGCTCACCAACGGGCTAGATTATTCAGTCCACTTATCTTACTAGTTCCAAACAAAATAGCATATTGTGCTCCAAGCAATCTCGGTTCTAGCAGAAAAGTTAATATCACATCCAGCGGCACTCAGGAGACATGAAAAGATGTGAATCAAAGTGAAACCAATACTTTCAATACATAACAGATCCAATAATCATGGAGTCGTAGTTGTGTCCATCCTAAACTTATATAAATAAGCCTGTGTGTGTGTGTGTGTGTGTGTGTGTGCGTGTGTGTGTGTGTGTGTGTGTGTGTGTGAAATCTTATGGGACTTAACTGCTAAGGTCATCAATCCCTAAGCGTACACACTACTTAACCTAAATTATCCTAAGGACAAACACACACCCCCATGCCCGAGGGAGGACTCGAACCTCAGCCGGGACTAGCCACGCACAGTCCATGACTGCAGCGCCCTAGATCGCTCGGCTAATCCCGCGCGGCAAATAAGCCTGTGCCCATAATCATTTGGCCTACTGCACATTCCAGTCCGATTGGGACACAGAGGAGACGATTCGATTCCTTGCGTGACATCTTCTGCTCCCCGTTTGTGCTATTCTGATCTAATTTTTTTCAAATATCACAAAATTAAATAAATGAACTTGAAAATAAATACCACAAGAGCCCACAGTTTAACTCTAAAATTGATGCATTATAAATTAATTCTATGAATTCGTCCAGGGTTCAAGGATACACATCAGATACTGTTCTGCAAGATGGAGTATAACGATACTGAAAGGAGACAGCTATGGGCTTTCAGAGGAAATGATAGCGGTAATTATCGTAATTTACTTGTCGAAAACACACTGCTTAGTGATTTGGCTGGAATTTGAGCCCTCTTCCTCGTGAATATGACTCCGATGGCCTAGATAATACGCCACAAAGTTCGTTACAGCTGAATAAATGTAGTCCTCTTCGAAGAACTACTGCACTGGTTAAACATGGCTGCCCTTGTAATACTTACCTAAATGTTTCGTCATTTAACTCCATACCCCACAGACTACTGCGTCTTTCCCATTACCTGCTTCACATAACAGTCTACTCCAAGTATGTACCAGTATTTATGATGCTATAGGATCTGATTGATACAATACTCGAAATATAAAAGTGTTTCAAATTTTTAGCATATCTGGAAACTAAAGTATGTACTACGTTCTCTGAAATTGGAGAATACTCCAGTGAAAGTCAAAACATTTACAAAAAAATACAGCGATTTCGTGCCCCTTCCTTCCATTGATCCGCGGGGCATTTCAGCTGCCGTCTGTGGGATGAGTCAGCGGGGGAATGTTATACAAACCATTAATCTTGTAACATACGATTGCTGTAGAATGTGTAGTAGCCATTGATATCTACTAATGTCAAAGTCACGATGCAATACGCCTACATAATTTGTTTCGGTGGCCGTAATTGAGAAAGACGTCCACACGGAACTCGACGCGCAGCGCCGGCAGCAGTGCGAAAACAACACAGCATTATTAATGGAGACCGTGGACAAACTTAAGTGAGTTTCGTGGAGCGCGGTTGCGGAATCGATATATCACTGCCAGCTGAACAGAGACGCAGTCAGCATCCCTTAGTTCCCCGACGAATTACGGTCATCGGAAGTGCACTGCCAGCCGAGAGCACTTCGCGTCGAACAGGCCGCCAAGACGTCGCGAACCATTTCAGTTTCAGGAGTTGATCGCGTAAAGCCAACGCATACATCGTTTCATAATAGTCATAAATAAGTGAGACCATTATAGATCTCATGTTTTTGCTGTGACGAATGCCAGCTTGCGGTTTATAGGGTGAAAAGTATTTAAACCGACAAACTCTGGGAGGTTGTAGGGGACACCAAAACAAGTATTTTTCCCTAGTGTCATTTTTTTGCTATGAGGAGTATTCAAACCAGTAGAGGAAGATTTCTCTGGTGGCAAATTAATTAAACCAACGAACACTTTTCAATTTTTTATGACCAAGGGCTGACACATTAACACAATCCAATTTCAATTACAGCTGATTTTCAAAAATGTCTCCATTGACACGTAAACAAAGGTTACACTGCCGGATCATGTTCTGTCTGACACGGACAAAAACATCAGGAGTGTTCTGTATTCTTTCCCACACAAAAAAGTGGGGATCGAGCAGCCATGGTACACGACCACCTCTGCCAATCCACGTGTCTGGGAACCGTCGGTCCAGGAATCGACGCACACGACGATTGAAATGTGCCGGCGCCCCGTCATGTTGGAACCACATGCGTTGTCTTGTAGGGAGCGGGACGTTTTCCAGCAATTCTGGCAATGCTCTAGCGAGAAAATTGTAATAGCGCCTGACATTTAATGGCCTAGGTGGCAGATACAGCCCAATTAAACTGTCCCCAACAACACCGACCCACACATTAACGAAGAACCGCACTTGATGAGCGCTAGTAACTGTGGCATGCGGATTATCCTCACTCCAAACATGCGATTTGTGCATGTTGAAGATTCCATCACGCTCGAACGTTGCTTCATCGGTAAACAACACAGAGGATGTAAATGTAGAATGCATTTCACACTGTTCCAGGTACCACTGCGAAAACTGTGCACTGGATGGATAATCAACTGCTTCCAGGTTGTGGACACGCTGTAAGTGAAATGGACGTAACAATTGCTCTCGAAGGACTGTTCTTACACTCGTCTGATTCGACCCCATTTTGCGTGCAATTGCACGAATGCTCATTGAAGGATCCCGCTCCATATGCTGCAAGACAGCTTCCTCAAACTGCAGCGTTCTTACCGTGCGGCGGCGACCCTGTCCAGGTAATGTGCTAAATGATCCGGTCTCACGCAGACATTGGTACACAGCAGCAAAGGTCGAATGATGCGGGATACGGCGATTAGAATATTGTTGTTGATAAACCCGCTGTGCGGCTCGTCTGTTGTGGTGCGCTACGTAGTACGCACGAACCATATCAGTGTACTCACTCCAAGTGTATCGCTCTATTAGTAAACAGAGACAATGCACTACTACACTGGTGGACAGCAGTTTCCTACAACTGAAGGGCGTAATACGGCCTCCACCGGTTTATATAAACCTCATAGGAAAAAATGACATTAGGGAAAAATATTTGTTTTAATGTCCCCTAAGTTTGTCGGTTTAAATACTTTTCACCCTGTATATATAAAAAATATAAGTTAACGCAGATGAGTAGGGAAAACAACCCAGTAATTCTCGAATTCTGGAGTTGATGGCGTAAAGCCAACGCATACATTGTTTCATAATAGTCATAAAAAAGTGAGACCATTATACACTCCTGGAAATGGAAAAAAGAACACATTGACACCGGTGTGTCAGACCCACCATACTTGCTCCGGACACTGCGAGAGGGCTGTACAACGAATGATCACACGCACTGCACAGCGGACACACCAGGAACCGCGGTGTTGGCCGTCGAATGGCGCTAGCTGCGCAGCATTTGTGCACCGCCGCCGTCAGTGTCAGCCAGTTTGCCGTGGCATACGGAGCTCCATCGCAGTCTTTAACAATGGTAGCATGCCGCGACAGCGTGGACGTGAACCGTATGTGCAGTTGACGGACTTTGAGCGAGGGCGTATAGTGGGCATGCGGGAGGCCGGGTGGACGTACCGCCGAATTGCTCAACACGTGGGGCGTGAGGTCTCCACAGTACATCGATGTTGTCGCCAGTGGTCGGCGGAAGGTGCACGTGCCCGTCGACCTGGGACCGGACCGCAGCGACGCACGGAAGCACGCCAAGACCGTAGGATCCTACGCAGTGCGGTAGGGGACCGCACCGCCACTTCCCAGCAAATTAGGGACACTGTTGCTCCTGGGGTATCGGCGAGGACCATTCGCAACCGTCTCCATGAAGCTGGGCTACGGTCCCGCACACCGTTAGGCCGTCTTCCGCTCACGCCCCAACATCGTGCAGCCCGCCTCCAGTGGTGTCGCGACAGGTGTGAATGGAGGGACGAATGGAGACGTGTCGTCTTCAGCGATGAGAGTCGCTCCTGCATTGGTGCCAATGATGGTCGTATGCGTGTTTGGCGCCGTGCAGGTGAGCGCCACAATCAGGACTGCATACGACCGAGGCACACAGGGCCAACACCCGGCATCATGGTGTGGGGAGCGATCTCCTACACTGGCCGTACACCACTGGTGATCGTCGAGGGGACACTGAATAGTGCACGGTACATCCAAACCGTCATCGAACCCATCGTTCTACCATTCCTAGACCGGCAAGGGAACTTGCTGTTCCAACAGGACAATGCACGTCCGCATGTATCCCGTGCCACCCAACGTGCTCTAGAAGGTGTAAGTCAACTACCCTGGCCAGCAAAATCTCCGGATCTGTCCCCCATTGAGCATGTTTGGGACTGGATGAAGCGTCGTCTCACGCGGTCTGCACGTTCAGCACGAACGCTGGTCCAACTGAGGCGCCAGGTGGAAATGGCATGGCAAGCCGTTCCACAGGACTACATCCAGCATCTCTACGATCGTCTCCATGGGAGAATAGCAGCCTGCATTGCTGCGAAAGGTGGATATACACTGTACTAGTGCCGACATTGTGCATGCTCTGTTGCCTGTGTCTATGTGCCTGTGGTTCTGTCAGTGTGATCATGTGATGTATCTGACCCCAGGAATGTGTCAATAAAGTTTCCCCTTCCTGGGACAATGAATTCATGGTGTTCTTATTTCAATTTCCAGGAGTGTAGATCTCATGTTTTTGCTGTGACGAATGCTAGCTTGCGGTATATGTATAAAAAATACAAGTTAACGCAGATGAGTAGGGAAAACAATCCAGTAATTATCGAATAGTGTGTCAGTGGTGTACTGCTTGACGCAACCACGTCGCTTAAATGTCTAAGTGTAACGTTGCAAATTCATACGAAATGGAACGAGCACGTGAGAGCGATAGTAGGGAAGGCAAATGGTTGACTTTGGTTTATTGGGAAAGTGTAGTTCATCTACAAAGGAGACACACGTGCGTCTAATTCTTGAATGCTGCTGGAGCATGTGGGATCGCCATCAGGCCGGATTAAAGGGAGACATCGAAACAATACAGAGGCATGCTGCAATATTTGCTACTTGTAGTTTCAATCAGCGCGTAAGTATTATGGAAACTATCCGTGAACTCAAGTGGAAATACCTGGAGGGAAGACGGCGTTCTTTTCGCGGAACACTGTTTAGGAAATTTAGAGACTCTTCAGATTGTGGCTGACTGCAGAACGATTCTACTGTCGCAAACGCATGTTTCGCGTAAAACCCCAAAGACAAGATGAGAGAAATTAGTGCTCTTACGGAAGCATATAGACAGTAGTTTTTACCTCGCTCCATTTACGAGTGGAACAGAAAAGGAAATGACTTTCAGTGGTACAACACATCATCTGCCATGCACTGTATGATTGCTCGTGGACTATGTATGTGGATGTAGATGTAAAAGGGTAAAATTCAGGTCTGTTTTGTCAGTGTTCCCCTGTAGAATATCAGTTTTACAAATAAGTATGTAACACTGTGAAAATCATAGGCTATTAGCCTAAGTATGTAGGCCGAGTCGTTATGTTACATTAAAGTTAACTGGAATCCACGTTGCATTCAATACAAATTCAGTCTAAGAATGATATCAACAATAATTGAAAATCATGAAGTCTTAAACATCACTTTGGTGTTGGCATAAGTCATTTTAGGCCGGCTGGGGTGGCCGAGCGGTTCTAGGTGCTACAGTCTGGAACCGCACGACCGCTACGGTCGCAGGCTCGAATCCTGCCTCGGGTATGGATGTGTGTGATGTTCTTAGGTTAGTTAGGTTTAAGTAGTTCTAAGTTCTAGGGGATTGATGACCTCAGCAGTTAAGTCCCACAATGCTCAGAGCCATTTGAACCATAAGTCATTTTATTCCTCATCAGACTAATAACTTAACAGTTGCGTACTTGTTAGCGTTTGGCGCTAGGTACGTAATTGGTTTCAGATTTATCCTAAATTTTGAGTTGTCCTTCCTATATATGTTAGGTTACACTTGCAAGGACTCTCGTTGACACCAATTTCCCGCAGGCCGCCATAACTGAACTTAATACAACCAAGCAGTGTTTGAAGCTTCTTCAGTTGTAAGCACATGTCTCTAATTATGCTTCCCTCCGAATCTTTTCTTTTCCTTTGACGAAACACATCACCATACAGGCGATGTCCCGTATATGCCGGGATCTACAGGATTTTTTTTTTTTTTTTTTTTTTTAAACTTTGGATGTGCCGCTTAGAATAACTGTTGGCGTAAAGAATGGTTCTAAGTGTAAGTGAACCAATTCAGAAAAAAAGTTATTTTGTCTTTGATTGGCTGCAGTCACAGTCTCACCACTAGTCTGTTGTGATATAGGAAAAAGGCAAATAAAAAAAAACCTGTAAAGCTAAATCAGTATCGTCGCATGTGTATTCTACCTCCGTCCCTACGAAATATAAATTCAATGTCTTGTCTAACTTCACTACCTCGCTCGGTAAAAATCATTGTGAGTGATCTCTCTTGTCTTAAGACACAATGTGCACTTCGGTGGATTCGGACAAGCGACAACGGAAGAAGACGCTGCTCTCCTATCCCTGTTCTAAACCCGATGTAAGGTTGAAGATAATTTATCACATTTTTTTCTGAAAGCAGGATGGTTTTATTCGCGATTTCAATATATCTTATTATTCCCCATTCCTTTGGCTACAAATCGATATTTTTGAACATAATCGCCATTCGATGCGACGGCCTTACACCACCTAACTGGGATGGCCTGCACGCTCGTAGGGTATCACTCGAATAGCCGACGTCGGGGCGAACGTCTTGCTGCATCAATAACCTCCCCATCGTGCACGTACTGCATCACACGGATTGCATCCTTCATTGGACCAGATGGAAGTCGGAAGGTGTGATATCCGGGATGTAGGGTGGATAGGGAAGAACAGTCCAATGAAGTTTTGTGAGCTACTCTCGGGTGAGTAGATTTGTGAGAGGCCTTGAGTTGTCATGGAGAAGGAGAAGTTTATTTGAATTTTTGTGGGGACGAACGCGCGGAAGTCATTTCTTTAATTTCCTGAAGGAACCACAATACACTTTAGAGTTGAGCGTTGCACCATGAGGGAAGACATAAAACAGAATAACCCCTTCAGAGTCCCGCAAGACCATCGCCATGACTTTACCCCGGCTGAGGGTGAGGCAATGAGCTTCTTATTCGGAGGAGTGGTGGTGTGGAGCCACTCCATGGATTGCCGTTTTGTTCCGATTCGAAGTGATGAACCCATATCTCATCGCCTGTGACAATGTTCGCCAAAAAATTGTCACGATCAGCTTTGTAACGCGCAAAGAGTTCCGCGCAGATAGTCATTCGCTGCTCTTTACCGTCTTCTGCGAAGCGGCGTGGAACCCAGCGGGCCCCTATATTTGAGTAACCCAACTGATGGACGAATATGTCAGCATTACCAAATGAGACGGCCAGCTGAGCAGCGCGCCGTTTCATTGTGAACCATCGATCACCTCGATGAGAGTGTCCGCACGTTCGAACATTGCAGGAGTCACAGCCGTGTGCGAATGGCCGGCACGCGGGAGATCAGACAGGTCTACGCGACCTTGTTGCGATGATGACAAACGCCTCGCTCAACAACTCATCGTGTTTTTTTTTTCACTGTCAGGCCCCCGTCTACATTCTGCAAGCGGCTATGAATATGTGCGATGCTCTGGTTTTCTACCAAAAGAAACTCAATGACAGCTCTTTGGTTGGAACCCACCTCAGTTACAGACGCCATTTCGAAGACTACATATATCGCCACCACCTATCCGAAATTGGTGGCCGGCCGGAGTGGCCGTGCGGTTCTAGGCGCTACAGTCTGGAGCCGAGCGACTGCTACGGTCGCAGGTTCGAATCCTGCCTCATGCATGGATGTGTATGATGTCCTTAGGTTAGTTAGGTTTAATTAGTTCTAAGTTCTAGGCAACTGATGACCTCAGAAGTTAAGTCGCATAGTGCTCAGAGCCATTTGAAATTGTTGGGACTATAGGGGCTGAAGCGGGATTATTCCACGGTGTCCCATAACAAATTCCCCTTTTTTACAACCGAAATTGGCCGTGAAAAACATGTGTTGCATTACTTATTGAGCGCACTTCGTAATTTGGCAGCATCATTGTGTCTGAAGAACCTTCCGTGAACAAATTCGTCACCACGAATGACTTACCTCCACTAAAAACTCGCACTTGAGCGCAAGTATCTCCGATGACGCCTGTGTCAAAACGCGACTGAAACCCTCACATTACGGATCAAACCTCTTAGCGAATCTCTAGCGCCTCAACAAGCAGCTCAAATGGCAAAACATGCCACGTTCCTGCTGTATTCGAAGGATATGTGAGGATTTAATTCCAGAGCGGCCATCAATACCATCAAGATTTAGGTTTTCCAAGGTCTCCTTAAACTTCTTATGGCAGCTGCCTTGGTGATTCTTAGCAAAAGGGTTAGGTTAGCGTAGGTTAGGGTCTTTTTACAGCCACTGTTCGTACGAAGTGATGGTTGCGTCTAGTACGCCAGTTTTCGTAGAAATGTCGTACAGTCAATGTTGATACACCAACAAATGGGCAACTAAATACGCAGCGTGGTCGTGGGCACGTCCAAACACGATAGCTACTTTCGGAGATTCCGTCACGTCTTGACATCGACCCATCTTATTGCGATATACATCTGAGTGAGTGAGTGGCTAGAGCTGTGAAACTACGCTGCACTGCCGTAGACTGTCATAAGAAAGAGTAGAGTAGGGTAGTTTTCCTAGTATATTTGGTCAGTTAAGGTCGTTCCCGCGTTACCTGTACTTCAGAAGTGTTGCGTACTTATCAGACGTTACCATATAGCGTTCGCTTTGTTTACGTATGTGATGTCTGGCTTGCTACTGTATGTTCCCTAGGAACTCGAAGCGGTGAACCGTCTAGAAAGTAAGTGAGGAGACATTAAGGGCCGCGTAATCTGTGGAACATATTTGTTTTACATAGTTATCCTCCTGTCTCTTATGTAAAAGTAAACAATGTCATGACAAAATTTAAATTTTCAATGTTTAATTCAGGTTTTATTTAAAAATTGTTGATTTGTAACGTGAAACAAGGGATGCTGTAATAAAAGTAAAGAAAACTGTACAGATTTATCATGTAGCGCTATAGAACGCAATTTTCTCAACAAAAAATAAAAAAAAGCAAAACAAAAATATATGAAATATCGCTTGAAAACTTCCTCGAACATTATAAAACAAGTTTCTATTATTCGTAAATAGCTTTCTCATTTCTTAATAATAACAGGAACTTCTTACCTTTGATCATGATGAAGAACGTTCTATTGAGTACAAAATAACAATAATTATAAAGAAAAAAGTTTATATGAACATAGGTCCGCAAATGTTTAGTTATGGAACTGCGGCTAATAAAAGATTTTGCCTGAAATTTAGCGACTTCGCTAATATGAAGCCATCGCAAAACAGTACGAAGTTAAAGTAAAGCACGATTTCCATTTAATTTGTTGTTACTGGTCTGGTGAATCTACTAAAGCATGTCCCGGACGTGTATCTGCAGTAGTTTTCCAGAACATCAAGAGAAGCAGAGATTATTGTACAAGTAAATTTGTGTACCTTCCAAGAATGTAGAAACATTTATGTCATTGTTGGTAACCGTTAGTGAGTTGTTTCAGTCGTTTCCTAACCTTGAAACAAGTTAGTTATCTGTATCGTTAAGTGAAAGAACATAATAACAACACTGTATTTAAGTGAAACCACATAGTAACTGTTGTACTTTGTAGATTGGTTGTGAAATAGGGATGTCTTTCAAATTTACGACAGAGGAATACGCCGATTTGGTGCTTATTTATGGTAAATGTGATGGTACAGCTACAATGCCAACAATGACATAAACATTTCTGCATTCTTAATGGAAAGTAAACAAATTTACGTGTAATTTACGTGTATAATAGTCTTTGCTTCTCTGGGTGTTCTGGAAAACTATTGGAGATACACGTCTGGGACATGTTTTATTACATTCACCAGATCAATAACAACAAACTAAATGAAAATCGTGCTTTATTTAACCTCGTACTGTTTTTCGATGGCTTCATATAGCGAAGTTGCTAAATTTCAGGCAAAACCTTTTACTAGCCGTAACTCCGTAACTAAACATTTGCGGACCTATGTGTGTATAAACTTATTTCTTTAGTTTTACTTGCAGAAAAACGCATTAAAATATTTGCGTATCTTCGTGAATCATATATATATATATTTGTGGATGTAAACTGTATTTACATCAAAAGTAGTTGCTTAAGTTACATAAAATTGCAGAAGTTACGTGATCAACTAATTTTTATCACTTATGAAAAGCAATTTATATTCTGTAAGGATATAATATACACTGTGGACTAACGCTGAATGATGCGCTGTTCTCTCTTACACACGCATTTATGTCTCTTTACGTAGTTCTACAATTTACTTACTCATTTATATACTGTACCAAAACTACCGAACCGTACTTTTGGTAGAGTGCAAGTCTACGAGTGGCCCATATCAAAGTTAAGAGTCAGTTGTACATTGAGAGAAGAGATTATCATTCTAAATTGATTCCCAATAATGAAACGTTTAAAGGAATCATTTACAGGATAAAGCACACAAATCCAAAGGCTGTAAATTCAACTAAATACTTGCTGACTGCAGTCACGAGTAACTTAAACAGGAACGATCACACAGACAGTGTTGTGGGGAACGCAAACCAACGGCTGTGATTAATTGGCAGAACACTTAGAAAATGCAACAGGTCTACTAAAGAGACTGCTTATACTACGGTTGTCCGTCGTCTTCTGGAGGACTGTTGTGTGGTGACGGATCCGCGTCAGATAAAATCGACACAAGACATCGAAAGAGTTCAGAGAAGTGCAGCTCGTTTTGTTTTATAGCGAAATAGGGGAGAGAGTGCCACGGATATGATATGCGAATTGGGGCGGCAGACATTAAAACAAAGCTGTTTTTTGTTGAGGCAGGATATTCTCATGAAAATTCAGTCACCAACTTTGTCCTCAGTGTGTGAATACATTGTGTTGACACCCACCTACATAAGAAGGAACGATCATCATAATAAAATAAGAAAATCAGAGACTGTGCGGCTGGTCCCGGCGGAGGTTCGAGTCCTCCCTCGGGCATGGGTGTGTGTCTTTGTCCTTAGGGTAATTTAGGTTAAGTAGTGTGTAAGCTTAGGGACTGATGACCTTAGCAGTTAAGTCCCATAAGATTTCACACACATTTGAACATAAGAAAATCAGAGCTCACACGGAAAGATTGAAGATGGTTCGATGAATCCTCTGCCAGGCTCTTAATTGTGAATTGTTGATGAATCATGTAGATGTAGATCAGAATTTATGTGATAAAGTGTTCAGCGACAATAACAAACACTCAGACTATTGCCATGGATATGGATTGTTTCCGTACTAAGTCCTTCATATTGTTCAAGTTTTAATAACGGGTTCCAATATTTTGTGTTGTAGTATCCACTCCACCTCCCGCAGAAGAAAATCTAGTATTGCTAGGCTCCACTACGGTACTGACACGCATGTCGTAAGTGTTTTTTCGTGAAACACTACACACGTAACCGGCTGGTTCCAGTTTACACCATTTACAAAGTTCCAAAGTGAGCAGTGTGCTCTTTAAAGGGGGTAACTAATGTTTTATCCTGTGAGTTTGCATCCCAGTGAAAATACGAGTATCGACTTTACGCGTGCAGGGAGGGACGGCCGCAACGTACGAGCCCGAGAGTGAGTTTCCTTGTACCAGGCCCAGTCATTTAACGGGATTTTCGAAATAGTGTTTAACAAACTACTAACACAAAGCGACGGATCCGGCTGGTGACCGCGTAATCGACATTGGCACGGGCACTCCCACCTCTCAGAGATTTGCCGCGCACTCTCATTCCCCCTTCCTCTTCTAATTATTGGAATGTTATTGCAGTCAAAGCGACGTCTGAATTACGAAGCAGAGCTCTCATGCGACCTTAATCGACTCTGTTTCAGAATTCAGTTATTGCGAGTTAATTGCTATTTTGGTATCCGGACGGAAGCAGATGGCAATGCTTTGCGTCTTTGTGCCGTCCGCGGTCGTTGTCTGCGAGGCCGAGTCCCGCGAATTTCGGCCGATCGGCTCTCGCGCACAGCAGCGCCGCGTCACACGCAATTAAGACTTCGTTAGCAGAAGCACGCCTTTCTGCCCTAAGCGCGTTTTCCGCGTCGTTGGCGTCGCTAGCACGTCTCTACGCCAACAGCGCTCCGGGGCATCGGCCATCGGCAGAAACGGAATTTACGCAGAAAATTGCTGGAACCGAAATCCTCTCCAGCGTGAAGCGAATTCGCAGTACATCCGCGGACACAGGTTTCGTAGCTAGTTTAAAGAGAGCCACTTTGTAAATGAGAAATTAATATTTTGCTCTTCCAGCTTGTACTTGAGCCAATGGGTGCTAAGGTGTTAGCTTACCACTGGCGCGTTAACGGATTTTAATACAACCGGATTATTTTGGAAGTAAAAACAGATAACGATGGTATACACTCAGGTGTATACCTGGATACCTCCTAACATCGTGTATGATCTCCTTTTACCCAGTGCAATGCAGCAACCCGACGTGGCACGGACTCAACAAGTCGTTGGAAATTCCCTACAGAAATATTGAGCCATGCTGCTTCTATAGCCGTCCATAATGGCGAAAGTGTTGCTGGAACAGGATTTTAGTCTCGATGGGATTCACGTCGGGCGAATTGTGTAGCCAAATCATTCGTACGAATCGTCCAGAACAATTGTGGTCCGGCAACCAGGTGCATAGTCATCCATAACAATTCCATCGCTGTTTGGGAACATGGTCCATGAAAGGCTACAAATAACCATTTCCAGTCAGTGGTCGTTTCAGTTCAACCAGAGGACCCAGTCCATTTCACGTAAACACAGCCCACACCATTATGGAGCCACCACCAGCTCGCTCTCTACTACAAACCAATAATCAGTAAGCTAAAACAAATTAAGTGGATGTCCAATCAAAAATCAGTTGCAAATTAAACACATTTTGAAACAGAAGCTGTAGAAAACTAACACAAATTTTCATACGCAAAAAAGATAAAATTGTTAAGATATTAAACAAATTCTGCTGATTTGCAAATATCACATGTTCTCTGACAGAAGACCTTGCGTTTCAAAATACAAGAAGGTGCACGATCGACGAAATGTGGCTTAGCCGTCCAAATTGCTTTAATATTTTATACAAAAAAATGGTTCAAATGGCTCTGAGCCCTATGAGACTTAACTTCTGAGGTCATCAGTCCCCTAGAACTTAGAACTAATTAAACCTAACTAACCTAAGGACATCACGCACATTCATGCCCGTGGCAGGATTCGAGCCTGCGGCCGTAGCGGTCGCGCGGTTTCAGACTGTAGCGCCTAGAACCGCTCGGCCAACTCGGCCGGCTTTTATACAAAACACAAATGTGCCGAACTGAAATATTTACAAATGTTGCACAAAATGCAACCTCATGCTTCATAATAATCAAAAAGTAGACAACGGCGTAAATTGCTTCTGGCGGTCTCCAGTGTGCGATCCTTCACGTGATTCTAAAATAGGTCACTAGATTGATATACCGACCAAGAAACATGTGTTCTTAGCTACACTATCCTCTAGGTACAAGACTCTCCTCTAAGAACGAACGAGATGATAAAAGCATAACCAATGTTGTATTTTTCTTTCTTTTTTTGTAATAGAGTTGCGGAAGAGTTGCCAACTGAAGACGCATCAGATCAGCCCATAATGAAACAACAAGATAATACAAAGCAATGTGAATGGTCGCTGTTTTAATTTAATCAATGTGTACTTCAAAACATTCCAGTGGGCAGGTCATTTCTGCTAACTGTCATTATCGAACACGCCCAACCGACCGCCGAAATTAAACCATATCGATACGAAGCACCGGCCTGCAGTACGGAGCAATTTTTGTTGTATTGCTGCAGGTAAAACTGCCGCTCGGTATTCCTCGTAATTAATCTGAAACCACTAGCGAAAACACGAATTTCGAAGTCGGTTTACAATTTTCCGCATTCCTGCAAATATCTGCCACCACGATGTCCCTTTAGGCAATAAACTTGTGGCCACGAAACAATTTAACGAAAAATTAAAAGCAAAAACAAAAAAATAAAAAACAAAAAAATTTGCGGCGGTTGCCTTTCGCCTGCAGCGATTCATGTCTACGATCGGTGTGGGCTTCAAACTCTGTTCCCCACGTAGTTAAGTTAATAATATGTAACACTCATATCGCGACGCTGTTAGATGAGATTCAAAAACCTGCACCAGAAAATCAAAGTAAATAACAATTATGATACACTTCTGAATAAGTCTAGATTTCAGTGATTAAAAAGTCCACAATAAACATCAAAGTAGCGCCAGACCAAGTATGGACAAAATTTGCTAATAACTTCGGATAGTGAACAGCCAAAGATGGCTGATACAGAATTCACAAACGTCTGAAACAAGCGGCAAAAGTATCCACTCAAATCTTGATAAGTTTTCTAAGTGGTGCAAAAATCGCCAACTTGCTTTAACTGCACACACAGGTAAACTTTTGCGTTTCACGAAATGCAGAAAAGTAGTATCCTCTGACTACAGAATATCATGAGTCGCAAAGGAAATCAGTTAACCCATACAAATACTGCGTGTAACAATTTGTGTGGTTATGAAATGGAACGATCACATATGCTCAGCCGTCGGTAAAACAGGTAACCGAATTCATTTCATTGGTGAGATGTTGATGAAACGCAGTCTGTCTACAAATGAGACTGCTTAAGAAAGAAAAAAAAAAAAAAGCCTGGTGTGACCTACCCTAGAATATTACTCAGGTAAACTCATACCAAATTGGTGTAACAGGGGACGCTGAACCTACACCAAGAAGAACAGCACGAACAGGCAGAGGTTTGTTTGACACACGAGAGGGCGATACAGAGAAGCTGAACAACGTAAAAAGTTTCTAGAACCGGTATTAAGTGAAGAGAAACGTCTTTCTCGTGTTGGAAGTTCCTCTTGATGTTTTTTCGTGTTGGCGTTTTAGAATGTGGGTTTTTTGAAATCCGGCTTATGCAAAACACTGTTTCTTTTTATTATCCCAGACAGGTTTCGGCACCTATGTGACATCTTCTGTGGCTCAAATTTATTTCTGAAAATTAAATTGCTAGTGAAATTGCATTTTTATAGATCGGTTTTTCCACCTTTTTTTTGTCGTTTTAGCAGCATGTCATATTTTCTGTCCTGTTGTGTATCTCTGGTGGATCTCTCTTTCTACTGCTGTTGAGTATGCTGTTTTCACACTGTTTTTTATGCAATTTCACTCTTACATTTACTTCGCACGTATTTTCCACAAAATGTGATTTTTGAAAACACCTCTGTCTCTATATTCAGTGAGAGACGGAACACACAGATAAGCGGACAACAAATGACAAAAAATATTTTTTATGTGATATAATTACAAATTAACAATTTTCGGATTTTTTCTTTTACTTGTGACGTGAAACCTTGCTTCTTGCCAAATTCTACGATTGTAGGTCAGCGGGAAGTACCCTATGGGTTTCGATGAGTGAGTTTGCTAGTATAAAAATATGTGGTATTAATGGCTGTATCTTTTGACTGCATTGACTTGGAAGCTTAAATATTTTAAACTACCAAGGGACCGTTGACCTTAGTATTTGTCTTGAATTTCAACTTGACATCTCTACCTTTTTCTTAGAAGAAGGGGTCATAAAAGACGGACGGGCAGAGGTAGAACAAAATGATCCTATAAGCGTGCCATTTTTACCGATTGAGGCGAGGAGCCCAAAAACGTTGTCTGTTTTGAAGTGAAACCGTATTAAGAATGGAACAGAGAGGATTAGGAGAGACAGAGACGATTGAGGAAAGGTCCTTTGCAAAGCAGTGAACGCAAAAAATTTATGTGGTCACTGAATATTGGGAGAAAGAGAGAAACTGCATCAGAATAATGAAGGTATGGCTAAACAGATGGGTAGTGAAGACCTAAAGCCGACTAGAACCTTCATTTAATGAATGAAAAGCGAGATACTTTTCTTTTAAAAAAATCGGCCATTGGAGGCTAAAATTCAGAAAATGGTTGCAAAAAAGTCTGAAAAGATTGGTGATTTTTGTTTTATGGTATTAGGCTGTGGTCCAAGGCACATTCTTCTGCCTAATGTTTCGTCCCCCAATACTGGGGACATAATCAGGGGCTGTAACGACTTAGAAGGCTGTTACATTTTCAAACAAGCTTGGTATACGAACCTGTTTATACGATAGGCAGAGAAATGTGCCTTGGAGTACTGCCTAATGCCCATAAAACAAAAATTACCAATGACTTAAACGTGAAAGAATGCATTGTGTGATTTGCAAACATCAGAATAAAGCGATAAAGCATCTCAAAATTGGGCACCTTCGAAAATAATTCTGCTGTTATAACCAGCAAAGAAGGCGTCCAATAACGTATAAATTTTGCTTAAAGTGGTCTCTAATAGCCCTATGTGAATATTTCTATATTTCATTTTAGGAAAGAATCGACAGCCTGTACGGGTCACACATTTCTGCGGTTTGGTCCAATGTAGAGAAAGAGGATATAAATTATTAAACCTCATAGCGTGTATCATTAAGAACATTTTTCATGAATTATGTTTAGACTGCTAGCAAGTTTTCATTAAGTGTGACTGCCGACCTTGTTCTAGCTAGAAAGAAACGGTTTACCGGAACAGCGTGTCAAAAATAGCACTGTGCAGCCAAACACGATATTCACTTGGAATTTGATACCCAGATTCAGCAATTTCCTAGATCTCAGTGGTATGAATTCGTTAATTTTTTGGTACAGTTAGCTGTCTGAAGAGTATACGCCAGTATTTTGTGGCTCCCGGCTCCTAGCCTTAATCGCCCGCTTTTAATCGTACTGGTTTTGTACGAGTCTTTATATTCGTAATTACGTTTGTAAGGTCTGAATTCGAAGCAGCTCGGCGAACTAGTTTGGTATTCAGACGAGTGAGTGTGGAAGACCGTTTAAAATGCATACACGGCCGGCTGACGCGTTCCTCAATTCTGTCCGACTTCCGGCGCACCTTTATATTCCAGAAAGCCCGTCCACTTTCTGAGCTATTATTGTGCGTATCATTTCAACGTTTTAAATTTTTTCTTTCATGTCTTCTGAATGATAAATATTACGGCCTCGGTGAATGCTACAAAATATCTTGGCCAGCTTGCACGTAAGTATTCAGGGTCTTAATTAGGCGCTGTACTTCTGTGTGAGTTTTCATTTCGCGGTAGTAATTGCGAGCGGCACTACAGCCAAAGAGCGGAGCCAGTTTCAAGAAGGAGCGCGCCAGAAAAGACCGAGCAACTGGCCAAGAGTGTAGTACGGAGAAGACTTGTGGAGAAGACGCAGCTGAGGTGGCCGCGAGCGGACTACCGGGAAGTCAGGAGAGACCACGTGGGAACAGCCCTCGCGGGCGGCCGTGTTTATAAGGACCGTTACGAGTAAAGTGCTTGGGTTACCTAGAATATGCCTGCTGGACAAAATGCGTGCATGCAGGATAGTTAACCAGACTTGGAATGGCACTGATGTTTTTCTGTGAAGCAGAATGCATACACGCTAGACAGAGTTTTACAGACGCACTAAGGATTCACTGAGCTCGAGAGTGCCGTAGGGAAAGGTATAAATCACTATAGCTCTTACTGTGTATTAAAAATAGCTGAGTACCCGGCGGGTTGTCCGGGTATGTATTTATTACAATTGTATTAACCGATCTCCTCCTTGCCCTCTCTTTGTCCATTTCCTCCGCCCTCCGATCTGTCCTCTGTCCACCTCCTTCTGCTCCCTCTCTCTGTCCATCTCTTCCACCACCCACTCTCTATATGTCTCCTCCTGCCTCTCTTTTAGTCCATCTGCTCCTACCCCCCCCCCCCCCCCTCTGTCCATCTGTTCCTTCCTCAGTCCTTCCAGATTGAATACTCCTCCTGCCTCTTCATCTTCTACTCATTCCTTTTATCTCCTCGTCCCCCCTCCCTCTGTCCATCTCCTCTCCCTCTCTCTCTGTCCATCTCCTCCACCACTCTTCCTCTGTCGATCTCCTCGTTCCTTCTTCTCTCTCTCCACGATATCACCTCCACGCCTATAGCAGATAGGTGGTTCTTACCGCCACAGTATTTCTTTACAGATAGTAAGTAATATGTGTACCAAATTAGGATGAAATCGATCCAGGGGTTTAGGAGGAGCTATTTACCATCGCCTTTGTACGCAAACGTACAAGTCACATACACACTATGTGATCAAAAGAGGTCATCAGTCCCCTAGAACTTAGAACTACTTAAACCTAACCAACCTAAAGACATCACACGCATCCGTGCCCGAGGCAGGATTTGAACCTGCGACCGTAGCGGTCAGGCGGTTCCAGACTGAATCGCCTAGAACCGCTGGGTCACAGCGGCTGGTAATTTAGGTGATGTGGAACATACGTATATACATACGTACGTACATGTCTGTAACAGGTATGGATTTGGCGTACAATAACAGTTACAAGCAAAAGAGTCTGTAAAGTGGACACTTCATGTGTGAAAAAAGATCGTCTGGACTGATCGCAAATAACGAAGGAAGGAAGATTATGGTTTAACGTCTAGTCGACATCGAGAGCGGGAACACAATCTCATTTTGTTTCAAGGATGGGAAAGGAAATCAGCCGTGGCCTTTCAGAGGAATCGTTCCGGCATTTGCCTGGAGCGATTGAAGGTAATTATGGGAAACGTAAGTCAGGATGGCCAGACGTCGTTGTCCCGAATGCGAATAGCGAAGGAAGGCACTACTAGGTGGCAAAACGCGTGGAGCCATTGATACAGTTCGGGTTGATGGTGGAATTCTAGTCTTTATTTATTTATTTATTTATTTATTTACTTTATCTGACATCCGTGGAGCTAACATCACAATATGTATAGTACGTGAGCTGCAGCTTGTGCCAAAATTATCATCTACCGGGATCACAAGTCAGAAAAAGCTGGCCAAAACGATCATGCCACATCACTGCGGGACTTCAGACAAATCGTATGCCGGAACACAATACAAAAGACATCAGGTTTGTGGAGGAAAGGAAAGTGCGCATCATTGAAATTGCCACCCCAGGCGAAAGCAGAATTGGCCAGAAACAACTAGAACAGATGCGAGATTTCGAAAAACGAACTAAATGCGGCTCTGCCACAAACCAGTGAAAGTGGTCCCAGTGGTTCCCAGCACACTGGGAGCAGTATTGAAAGATCTTAGTGGGCACTTGAAATCTATTGGGATTGCTAACTACAAAAAGCTACTTTGCTGGGATCTGCTCATATTATCTGCCGATACATTACGCAGTCCTAGACGTTTGGGAAGCGTTCGACTAGTGATAAATACGTGTTCATAATGATATCAACAATAATAATAGTAGATGTGATTGTTATATAAATCTTATTGCATTGTGTTAAGTGATTATCTCAGAACATAACGTTCTTGTCGAATGTGAGTAACAACATGCTAACAGGAATACTCTGCAGCAGTAAAGAAGGAAATTAAATCTAGAGGTGAAGTCGTCTGGTTCGATGGAGACCAAGAAATAATAGCGTAAAGTTAGCAGATAAGATACAGAGAAATAAAAAAAAACATTAATAGATGGAGATATAGGCGTGGGGAAAGCTGGGAATACGTTGACAATGTGACAAAAATACGGATTCGCTCTTGTACAGAGGCAAGACAGATGGAATATGACGAGAGGGAAGCTATGCCGATTATACTTCAATCTCCTCTGAAAAACTGTGAGATTTTGGGTCTGACGTAGTTTACTGTATAGATTGTTCCAGAGTCTTGTGACCGAAACGGAGGAGGAGATGGAGAAAGAGTTATTGTTATGCATAGGTACAGTATCGATGCCGAACATATTAGATGTAGTACTACAGTTACGGAACACGATACGCATTTGATATGCGAGGAGAGGAACTGAGGCCAGCAGTGACTAAGGTATAAAAGAAGATAAAAAGTGTGAAAATTACGTTCACCATCCGACCACGTCCACCCTAACCGAGCATAAGAAGGATTAACATCGTCAAACAACTGAATACTACAAATCTCACTCAAGCAGTGATGGCTCGTTCGAGTCGTCTATAGGTTTCGCTATTTGTGGTGTACTAAACTACATCACAGCAGAACATACTCGTCTGAACTACTGACAGGATTAGCCATTGTTTTATTTTATATGTAATTCTTTTTCTAAATTTTTGAAAAGCATGTAAGCAAGAGAGAAATTGCTGTGTGTTGTGACAGTTAATACTTTCCAGATTGAATACTCGTCTAATACTATGCTGAGATGTTTCACTAATTTTTCGTAGAGTAATTGGGTACTATCAAGGAGTACAGAGGGAACTGTTCCGTGAATGTGTTAGATGGTGGGTCCCCAGTGCGAAATGAATGTTACCTGCGGCTTCTTCGGATTTAGTCTAAGAAACGGGTTTAATGCCCATCGTGACACTGAACAAAAGCCATCGTTCCTGCACAGCATGGAAAATGCACTGTTCTTGGGGACAGAATGTGTCACATCTGAGATATCATTAATGAATAGGAGGGCCATTTGTTTTTTTTTATCAACTTCATCTTCGTCGCGAAATTAAAACTGCACTGAAAACCCGGTGAAGCTTTGCGCAGATGTGTTGTGCAATGTATCTAGTATGTTCGTCTATCGCGACACGTTTCATTTTCGTCTATCGCGACACGTTTCATTTCTCAGTTCTGAGCGCACAGTTAGCGTATAAAGATGCGTAGAAAATAGTGTCTCCTGCCAAGTGTGAGGTCCTACTAAGACGTTTCACTTGATTCCTTGCAGCCCACATATCGTAACTGCCATGAATTTTCTCCTTCATGACAATTCTCGACCGAATACTGTAGGGGCAACGAAGACGCACCTGCAGCGGTTTCGATGGGAAGTGTTTGCTCACTCACCATACTGTCCGGACTTGCTTCCTCTGATTTTCGTCTATTTTCTCACATGAACTGCTGGCTATGAGGGCAGCATTTTGTCACTGACAACGAGCAGCAGCCCGATGTAGGGAATTAGCGGAAATCACAGGTGGCTGACTTCTACGGCGTGATTATTGGAAAGTTGGTACCACGCTAGGACAAGTGTCGAAGTCAGAGCGGCGACTGTGTAGAGAAGTAGCGGGAAGGTATAGCTAAATGTTGCAAATAAAACGTTTTTGTTTTTCTCTGTGCTTTACATTTCCAGACCGATCGGAGTTTGAAAAAAAAAAAAAAAAAAAAAAAACAGCCCTCGTAATTATGGGGTACGGCAACGGATCAAGGACTGAGCCGAGGGGCGCTTCTGAGTGTACGTGTTTCCATGATGACGCCTCCAATGGAATATTTACGTGAAATGAAATGATGTGCAAGTTAAGTCTCCCATCATCTCTTACAGATGGATGGTAGTGTAATATGAACATGATGGGACACCATATTCACCTTTTGTTCGCCAGTAGTATATGGATAGAAGATGGTGTCTCCCGAAAACTTAAAAATCGTAGAATTCGTGCCTTGCCTAGTCGCCATTACCATCAGGGCTAAAGTGTACGTTGCTTGCAACTACGGAGAGTCTTACTTCAGCTGCTTAAAGCGTAAATATTATACTGCATATCTGCGAAAGTGCTGTTTAAAATTCCGCAACTACAGTGAAACCTCGATTTGTTTCAGGTGACGAAAATCAAAGTGGAGCATTGTGGGAGCTACGGCAACTGCTCCATGTGCCTGGAGGCGAAGGACCCTTACTGCGGATGGTGCTCTCTCGAGAAAAGGTAAGACCTGTCATTCAAAACGCCTCATTCCTTCATATTTTCAGTGTTTCCGTTTGTAAATGATGTGCCTTCATGTTAGGGTGTTTATCGGTATTAATCGATAACATTTTAGGCCTCAACCTGAATGTTGAACCATACAACACGTCGTTATATGTTGTAATCGAGCGTGGTTTGAGCACCAGCTCGCTTTAAATGTGGAGCTGGCAAACTATTCCGCGTGTTACGGACTCTTTTTAATATTTCCTATACTCTTCACGATGTTTCAACAACGATTTTGACAAATGATAATAGGAAAAGTGGAAAATATTGTGCTGTGTGCTCAACGCCCGCACTTTTTTACTATTGGGGTATTTGGGGAATTGTTTCTTAAACGGAATGAGTTACTTTTCGAACAGCATTCAGTAACTCATATTAGGTGGAGTAAAGTGAGGTGACACGTGTCAATATTTGGAGTAAAAAATTAACCAAAAATAAGCAGAAAATACACTATATGTAATGCTGAAGAAAACGACATAGTGCAGTTTCCACTTCATTGCAATGTAAATATAGTTTGATGATGAAACTGAACAGTATTTGTAGATTTTTGGGGACTTCCGTAACTAATTAGAAAAATTATTGAGAGACTTTTGGGGCCTGGTTTGATTAACAGAGTTTCAAATTTTATCCGATTGTATATTTCTTTTGTAGCGGTATTAGTAAATCGTTAAGGGCGTTCATTTCAGTTCATTCAAATGAACGTATCTGAGAGCAGGACATGTTCAGCCTTTATTGCACCCTGTCTATACATGGTTCTGATCGTGTAACATAACGGGGAAACGACTGTTATCTTGATTATGAGAGAAGTTTACATCGGCAATATTCCGTCCACAACGGGAGAAAGGGTCATCAAACTGTGTTCCTATGTCATGGATTGTTTCAGTACAGAATCTCCTGAAGGCCGAGCATTTGATACTGTTGACAGCTGTATGTCAATGGAATGGGGACGTGAAACTCGACAACCCACTTCATGTAATTCAGGAGACAAAAGCTATGTGCCCGTAACAAATTTCACCTCACCTCTTCCTGTGATTTCCATATCATCCATAACAACAGAAACACGCCATCACCCTTCGCAAGAACTAGTTACAGTCGTACACACTGTACGGATATATTCTTCGCATTACGCTGATAAAAGAAGTAGAATCCTACTTCCATATGTGCCTGTAACACCCAATGAAATATATCATAATATTCGGCTTGGAAGTAATGTCTGTGGAGATAGATTAGAGTCTTCAACGATATGGATGTACCTCAGGCGGAGCAGTATGCCGTAGTGAAAACTCTGCAATGTATACATGATCGGCGCTGTAAATGTGTATTTTTATCTGAATAGGCAGTACTTGTACCGCGTTTGCTTGAAGTAATTAATATACTGTCCGTGGCCTATCTTTTAGGGAAGTCTCTTCAGGGCTGAATTTCTCAGCAGCCCAGCCTCAGATGCCCTTATCCAGAGGCCTGTGGTTATCGGGTTTTACATGTCGCAGCGTTCGTGATGTCGGAGATGCGGATTTTTTTCCCCCCTCCGTTTGGAGTGTGGGCCGGGCAGGTATCGGCGATTGCGTATTCGGGAGCAACGTTGTTTCCCTGCCTTATCCGCTCGCAGGAAACCTGAGATCTGCAGGCCCCCGCTGTTTGGTTTCTGCCTCGACCAATACCAGCGCCTGCCTCATATTGCTATACAGCACGAGATCAGTTTCAGAATGTTACACAATTCGGCTTTAAACAGCTTGTCGAAAGATGCGAACCGTTGTAGTACTGTCAGCTTCGAAATTACACACACACACACACACACACACCAATGACACGCAGACTCGCCAAGCACATACACACACAGCACTACCAAATGCAGTTACGTACCACTCACCACTTAATTGATAGAAAACGTATAGCAGCGTGAGGCCAATTTTCATGCATCCTCGTCGTAGAAATTTGATGTCTTCCACGGTCACCAGCTATTAAGCACCTGTACCTGAAATTTCTAAAAAGCGGAACGAAACTTTGTCTCCCCGTTTTCTTCTTCTCTATGAACATTGTCTGTTGTTTGTGCTTGGCTTCTCTGAACAGCGAGTCTCTGCTCATTCCAAACCACTG
The DNA here is from genome assembly GCF_021461395.2 of Schistocerca americana. NCBI lineage: Eukaryota > Metazoa > Arthropoda > Insecta > Orthoptera > Acrididae > Schistocerca > Schistocerca americana. The sequence continues at coordinate 750,122,339 of NC_060130.1, read as the reverse complement.
GATTAAGTTCTTTTGCCAGGATAATCTTCTACGTCCTGAACCATCCCTGCCATCACTTTTTCCTTGAAGTGTTAGTTGCAACAAGTTGTATTTGTTGTTGCGCATTATAATGCCAAAGTATTCCAGTTTTCTTCCCTTGATGGTATTCAGAATTTCTAAATCTTTCTTCATACGCTGTGTTACTGCCACATTCGTGACTTTATCTGTCTGTGGTATCCTTAACATCCTTCGATGCGCCCAAATTTCAAATGCCTCCAGTTTCTTACATAATACTGTGGTGACTCAACTCCATAGTAGCATCAAAGTGGTCGAGTGCGAAGTGTAATACTTATGTCACGGCTAGACAGAACTTTCTACATTTTCTGGAAAGAACTCCTGGTTTCTTCAATTCTGCAGCGAATTTCTGGAGAGAAGTCCTAGTTATCGTTTATTTGACACCCCAGATATTTATTAGCGTGTGTAAGGGCGCCCTGAACTTGATCTCGGTTTCTTCTTAACGTATAAACGTAAGCCCATGGCATTGCTCTCTTCAGTAACATTGTTTAACAGTTCTTCCAGGTCTTCCAGCCTCGTTGCAAGAAAGACAAGACATCAGCATGTCTGATGTTATTGATAACTCCATTAAGACTGCTCCGTAATTCATTCCATGAAGAGCATCTCGGAAAATGTTTTCAGAATACATGTTAAAAAGTGATGAGGAGAGAATACGCCCCCTGCGAACGCATTTCATAATGTCCTGGTAGCTGACCAACGACACACGCACTAGCACTTTCCAATCAATCGGATGACACAACCATGCATTCCCAGTTCGCCCAAGATATGCATCAATTTCTCATGCTGAACAGTGCATAAAGCTTTTTCTTAATCGATGAAGCAATCAAAAAAACGGACATCAACTTCACGACAGTGCTGAATAAATACCTGAGAGCTGAGTAACGCCTGCCGAATCCCGAAACCACTTTTGAATTCAAACTGAGAGTCTCCTGTATTCTCCTCACATTTACGTTATACTATGAAATGCAGTATTTTAATGAATAACTTGAGGACATGAGTCATTAAACTTATCATTCTGTAGTCTTTTCAGAAATTTATTAAAATATTGTCCAACTATCGTCACTCCATGCCCTTAGGAGAAAGAACATAGAAACGTTATAACGTGCCACTAAACCTCAAAAGTTTTATTTCTTTTCTCTGAACCTTAACTCCTACTCCAAATTGTCTTTAGTTTCCTTTACTGCTTGCTCAGTGTTGAGATGGAATAACATCGGGGATAGGCTACAACACTGTCCCACTCTATTCTCAACCACTGCTTCCCTTTCATGCCCCTCGACTCTTGTAACCGCGGTCCAGTTTCTGCACAAGTTATAAATAGCCTTTCACCCCTGTATTTTACCCCTGCTACCTTAACAATTTCAAAGAGACTATTATAGTCAACATTGTCAAAAGCTTTCTCTAAGTCTAAAAACACTATAAATGTAGGCTTACCTTACGTTAACCCATCTTCTAAGATACGTCGTAGGTTCAGTATTTCCTCGCGTGTTCCTATATTTCACCAGAATCCAAACTGATCTTCCCAGAGGTCAGCTTCTACCAGTTTTTACATTTTTCTGTAAAGAATTCGTGTTATTGTTTTGCAACTATGACTTATAAAACTGATAGTTCGGTAATGAAGTAGAGTGGATATGAAATGTAGACTGGCAATGGCAAGGAGAAATTTGTTAACATCGAGTATAGATTTAAATGTCAGGAAGTAGTTTCTGAAAGTATTTGTATGGCGTGTAGCCATGTATGGAAGTGAAACATGGATGATAAATAGTTTAAACAAGAAGTGTATAGAAGCTTTCGAAATGTGGTGCTACAGAAGAAAGCTGAAGATTAGATGGATCAATCACATAACTAATGAGGAGATATTGAATAGAATTGGGGAGAAGAGGAGTTTGTGGCGCAACTTGACTAGAAGAAGGGATCGGTTGGTAGGACATGTTGTGAGACATCAAGGGATCACAAATTTAGTATTGGAGGGCAGCGTGGAGGGTAAAAATAGTAGAGGGAGACCAAGAGATGAATACACTAAGCAGATTCAGAAGGATGTAGTTTGCAGTAGGTACTGGGAGATGAAGAAGCTTGCACAGGATAGAGTAGCTTGGACAGCTGCCTCAGAACATGTCCAACCAACTGGTCCCTTCTTCTTGTCAAGTTGTGCCACAAACTCCTCTTCTCCCCAATTCTATTCAATACCTCCTCATTAGTTATGTGATCTACCCACCTAATCTTCAGAATTCTTCTGTAGCACCACATTTCGAAAGCTTCTATTCTCTTCTTGTCCAACATATTTATCGTCCATTCTTCACTTCCATACATGGCTACACTCCATACAAATACTTTCAGAAACGACTTCCTGACACTTAAATCTATACTCGATGTTAACAAATTTCTCTTCTTCAGAAACGCTTTCCTTCCCATTGCCAGTCTACATTTTATATCCTCCCTACTTCGACCATCATCAGTTATTTTGCTCCCCAAATAGCAAAACTCCTTTACTACTTTAAGTGTCTCATTTCCTAATCTAATACCCTCAGCATCACCCGACTTAATTCGACTACATTCCATTATCCTCGTTTTGCTTTTGTTGATGTTCATCTTATATCCTCCTTTCAAGACACTATCCATTCCGTTCAACTGCTCTTCCAAGTCCTTTGCTGGCTCTGACAGAATTACTATGTCATCGGCGAACCTCAAAGTTTTTATTTCTTCTGCATGGATTTTAATACCTACTCCGAATTTTTCTTTTGTTTCCTTTACTACTTGCTCAATATACAGATTGAATGACATCGGGGAGAGGCTACAGCCCTGTCTCACTCCCTTGCCAAGCGCTGCTTCCCTTTCATATCCCTCGACTCTTATAACTGCCATCTGGTTTCTGTACAAATCGTAAATAGCCTTTCGCTCCCTGCATTTTACCCCCGCCACCTTTATAATTTGAAAGAGAGTATTCCAGTCAACATTGTCAAAAGCTTTCTCTAAGTCTACAAATGCTAGAAACGTAGGTTTGCCTTTCCTTAATCTTTCTTCTAAGATAAGTCGTAAGGCCAGTATTGCCTCACGTGTTCCAATATTTCTACGGAATCCAAACTGATCTTCCCCAAGGTCGGCTTCTACTAGTTTTTCCATTCGTCTGTAAAGAAGTCGCGTTAGTATGTTACAGCTGTGGCTTATTAAACTGATTGTTTGGTAAGTTTCACATCTGTCAACACCTGCTTTCTTTGGGATTGGAATTATTATATTCTTCTTGAAGTCTAAGATTTCGCCTGTCTCATACATCTTGCTCACCAGATGGTAGAGTTTTGTCAGGACTGGCTCTCCCAAGGCCGTCAGTAGTTCTAATGGAATGTCGTCTACTCCCGGGGCCTTGTTTCGACTCAGGTCTTTCAGTGCTCTGTCAAACTCTTCACGCAGTATCGTATATCCCATTTCCTCTCCATCTACATTCTCTTTCATTTCCAGAATATTGTCCTCAAGTACGTCGCCCTTGTATAGACGCTCTATATACACCTTCGACCTTTCTGCTTTCCCTTCTTTGCTTAGAACTGGGTTTCCATCTGAGCTCTTGATATTCATGCAAGTGGTTCTCTTTTCTCCAAAGGTCTCTTTAATTTTCCTGTAGGTAGGATGTATCTTATCCCTAGTGTGATAAGCCTCTACATCCTTACATTTGTCCTCTAGCTTAGCCATTTTGCACTTCCTGTCGATCTCATTTTTGAGACGTTTGTATTCCTTTTTGCCTGATTCATTTACTGCGTTTTTATATTTTCTCCTTTCATCAATTAAATTAAATATTTCTTCTGTTACCCAAGGGTTTCTACTAGCCCTCGTATTTGGTATAGGTCTATAATTCAGCGGATTACTTCTATTTCCTTTCCTGTGTATTGGTGAGGCCTGTGAAACTATCGAGTCTGTATGTAATGGTCTCTCCTCTGTAGCGATGTGGGTGTTCCGGACACTGGACGCAAGGAGTCCCACAAACTGTTATGCAAAACCGGTGTGTCAGAGTACCGGCGTGCTAGGACAACGGCTTTAGGTGAGAAAGATGAGCACGGCTGCGCCAAGGCGCCAGGTGGCGGGCAGCTGCGTCCCCACAAACCCCCTCTCCCCTCACCTGCCCGCTCCCCTTACCTTTATTCTTAACTCCACGCCCCCGCTCTCACTCAACGGACTTGCTCTGGAACACAACTGAGACACCCGTACCAAACGTCGACCTCTTCTCGGCATGAACCACGTTTGTTCGACTTCGCCGTGGCTCTGAATGTGTACAAGCTACAGTGCTCTCGCTAGCTCTACAAACACTACATCTGCATCCGTACTCCGCAAGTCACCTGACGGAGTGTGGCGGAGGGTACTTTGAGTACCTCTATCGGTTCTCCCTTCTATTCCAGTCTCGTACTGTTCGTGGAAAGAAACATTGTCGGTATGCCTCTGTGTGGGCTCTAATCTCTCTGATTTTATCCTCATGGTCTCTTTGCGAGATATACGTAGGAGGGAGCAATATACTGCTTGACTCCTCGGTGAAGGTATGTTCTCGAAACTTCAACAAAAGCCCGTACCGAGCTACTGAGCGTCTCTCCTGCAGACTCTTCCACTGGAGTTTATCATCTCCGTAACGCTTTCGCGATTGCTAAGTGATCCCGTAACGAAGCGCACTGCTCTCCGTTGGATCTTCTCTATCTCTTCTATCAACCCTATCTGGTACGGATCCCACACTGGTGAGCAATATTCAAGCAGTGGGCGGACAAGTGTGCTGTAACCTACTTCCTCTGTTTTCGGATTGCATTTCCTTAGGATTCTTCCAATGAATCTCAGTCTGGCATCTGCTTTACCGACGATCAACTTTATATGATCGTTCCATTTTAAATCACTCCTAATGCGTACTCCCAGATAATTTATGGAATTAACTGCTTCCAGTTGCTGACCTGCTGTATTGTAGCTAAATGATAAAGGATCTTTCTTTCTATGTATTCGCAGCACATTACACTTGTCTACATTGAGATTCAATTGCCATTCCTTGCACCATGCGTCAATTCGTTGCAGATCCTCCTGCATTTCAGTACAATTTTCCATTGTTACAACCTCTCGATATACCACAGCATCATCCGCAAAAAGCCTCAGTGAACTTCCGATTTTATCCACAAGGTCATTTATGTATATTGTGAATAGCAATGGCCCTACGACACTTCCCTGCGGCACACCTGAAATCACTCTTACTTCGGAAGGCTCCTCTCCATTGAGAATGACATGCTGCGTTCTGTTATCTAGGAACTCTTCAATCCAATCACACAATTGGTCTGATAGTCCATATGCTCTTACTTTATTCATTAACCGACTGTGGGGAACTGTATCGAACGCCTTGCGGAAGTCAAGAAACACGGCATCTACCTGGGAACCCGTGTCTATGGCCCTCTGAGTCTCGTGGACGAATAGCGCGAGCTGGGTTTCACAGATCGTTTTTTTTTAAACCCATGCTGATTCCTATAGAGTAGATTTCTAGTCTCCAGAAAAGTCATTATACTCGAAGATAATACATGTTCCAAAATTCTACAACTGATCGACGTTAGAGTCATAGGTCTATAGTTCTGCACATGTGTTCGAAGATCTCTAATATTTATTGGAAGGTTCATCGCACTCAAGAGGAATTCGTGTGTAATAATCTAGGCATTGTCCAGTAAGCAGTTAACTCTGATTTGGTGGTGAAATAAAAAATATCGTTTTTTACTTCTGTTACTCTCTGCAATCCAGTGCATAATGTGTGTTAGATGCAATACGACACCGTTAGAAATCGCTACTTTCCTATTCGATTCACCTAATGAGTGCGCGAGAAATTACATTGTGTGGAGGCTCTTATGTTATTCATATGGTCTTCATGATGATAAATAATGCGGAAACACGAAAAACAACCCTTTACCACGCATAATACGGTGTAGGAAACACGTCGTCTATCAAAACAGCTTCCAGTCGTCATGTCCTGTATCGTTTTAAATGGAATTTTGTACCATTCTTCTTGCAAAATAGTGGCAAGTTCAGGGAATAATGATGGACCAAATAGCGACCATGCACCCTTCTCTTCAAAGTAGACCACAAAGACTCAATGTTATTGAGATCTGGAGACTTTGGTGGTCAGGGGAGGTGCTACAATTCATCCGTGCTCACGAAACCCGTCCTGGACGACGCGAGCTCTGTGAAAGGGGCCCTGTAGTCTTCGAACACAAGATGACCACTGAGGAACAAACATTGTATCATGGAATGGACTTGATCACCGAAAATGGTCACATAATCATTGGCAGTAATGCGACCTTTCAGAGTACCCATGGAGCCCATGAAATACCATAATATGGCTGCTCAAATTATCGCCGAACCCACTGCATGTTTACTCGCAGTCGGGAAGACGACGGTTCAATCCCGCGTCCGGCCATCCTGATTTAGGTGTTCCGTGATTTCCCTAAATCGCTTCAGGCAAATGCCGGGATGGTTCCTTTCAAAGGGCACGGCCGACGTCCCTTCCCATTCTTCCCTAATCGGATGAGACCGATGACCTCGTAGTTTGGTCTCTTCCTCCAAATCAACCCAACTCAACCCACTGCATGTTTCACTTTTGGGACGTAAACTGGGCCAAAAAATGGGAAAAGTGTGAAACGAAAGTCATCTGACGAAATTACTTTCTTCCATTGCTCCATAGTCAGAGTTTTATGGTTTCAACATCACGTTTGCCTGTTGCGGTAATTTGCAACACTGATTAGTGGTTTTGGAATTCCGGCTCGCTGCGCAGTTTCTTGGTTATGGAGCTCCCTTTGTGTTGTTTTGGTGCTGACAGGTTTCACGAGTGCGACATTCACTTCTACAGTGTCTTTTGCATCTGTGGGCCTCGCTTCGTCACAATCCTTTTCAATTACCGTCCGTCACGACCATTCAACACACACTTTAATTCGTGTTGTCACTCAGCGGCTGATGATTTTCAGCTTTTCCTGTATGTGGTGTAAATTTTCGATAGGGTGCCTCTTGAAACGCCAAACACTTCGGTTCCTGAAATTACACAACTCGCCACCATACGAGTAGCAGTAACTTGTCCGTGTTGGAATGCACTTATCTACGACATAATGCACTCACAGCTACACATAACACTTTTGTGGCCACGACCGACACTTCCAACGTATTTACGACATCGCGCGAGTGCGGTTCGTGGTCAATACAACAACGCAACCTTCAGGCTAGGCTAGAATCTGCATTTATCTTCAATCATGCATTTCTGGCGTACGTGATTCAGACAGCTCAATGCTTTTAGACATTCTTTGAAGATTGTGTTTCTATAGATTTGTCCAGTAACTTTCCTTTCCTCTTATAATACAGATTTTTATGCCTTGATAAATGTGTAACACTTTCGTGCGTGGTGAACTGAACAGCTGTAACCTTAGGAGAACTTTTCTGGACGTGGACCTTTGACCGATTTTATGAGAATCCGAAACACTGCAGGATATTCTCACCTTTTTGTGAAGATTCTCATAATCTTATCCTCATTTAATAGGCTGTGTCTTTCACTAAAAGAGGTAGATACACTGTGTAAGTGGTTCTCCACTGGCTTACGGCTATCTCACGTTTGCACTGTCTTAAAGATAACTCACCGTTGACGAATATTCTGAGAGTACTGTTCACTGCATTTAATAAACTATGTACAGACGTAGATGCAGAAAGATTAGAGAAAATAATTATATTCACACGTGTTTCGAGGTGAGACATTTCTATTATTTCACATTTTAGAAGAGAAAGCCACAATTCCGTCAGACTGTCTCTAAAACAAAACTGAATTTAAAATGTTCACCTTCTATTAGATTTTCGAGCAGTACCGATTAGATGCTGATGACTTCACGAAGAATTATTTGCAAATATTGAGAAAATAAATAGGTCTAGACTGTGTAAATGACAACAAAAGTCTCTAAGAAACTACCTTTCCCCATTTTTTCTTAATTTTTCAGTGACTTCTTCCTTCTTCTTCAGCATCTGATTTTTATGGCGATTTGGAAGGAGTCTGCTGTCCCACTCGCGGTGTGATTTCCGCGTTTCATTTCATCTTCGGTATTCACAGCTCTCCCTCTAGCTTTGTCATTTTAATTATAGTCCGTAAGAATAAAACTGTGATCCTGGTTAGTACAGTGTTGTATTATACTTCTGGATGTAAGAGACACTTATTCGGGTCTAATGTAAAATGAAATATCATGCACAAAATTATACCGCGTACATTATTCTTGCGTCCAGGACAGGAATGGAGATGTCTTGGAAATATTGCTCCTCGAGTAGTTTCAAATTGTGCCTTTGTCATTGTAGGCAAGCGCTTTGCTTGGTGGAACTAAAGATGCCGTCCATATTGACATTCGGATTAGTTCTGAAAAATGTACCATTGTTCTTTCAGGAAAACTATTGATGTGCTTATATATTGACTTCCTCATTAATTCTGTGTTTAACTTGTCTCAATAATTTTAAAAAAAGGAAACCTAATGTAATCAGCTGACGATATTCAGAAATAATCTATTTCTAATTGAAGATACGTTGTTGTGTATTGCGTGACTAATTCAATTTTTAGCTAATATTTGTACATTTTTTCGATGCGTTTTTCGCTGCAACATTCCACAACGTGCTTCACACAACAGGACAAGAGCCCTGTGCCAGTTGCGAATGACACGGCTGTGATTCTCAACTGGAGAAGAAGGATGCCTCTGGACTTAATACACATCGCATCTACCTTCAGATCAGATTCCATGCCATTTTATGTGGTTTTTTCCAATTACCTATGAAACGTGGCGCCATTACGCTTCGTATTGTCTGCTCAAAATCACACAAACGTGATGAAATTTAACAGACTTGAGTCGTACGTATAAGCTACACTAACTCACGTCGTCGTCGACGGGAAGTTAAACTGCAGGAATGAAAATGGAAGAGGACCTTGAGAAGGAGCACAAGATGACGGATGGCAGAGCAATGAATTTTCTGTTACCTGCAGCCGCGGCGAACTTTCAGCGGAAACTTTTCCACCACGACTCCTGTGGGCGCAGCTTGCTTCTGCCTGTACGTGGACGATTCTTTCATGGATCAGTCGTATGGTACCGAATCCCTGCGTCTCTTTATCCGATCTAACTTTTATGACTTTCATAGTTTATGATACGGACGCTCCAGGTTTTAATCGAACTTCGAAAAAGATCAGAACTGATTGATTCTATCGAAAGCCAAAATACACAAGTCTAGGATCTCAAAACTGCCATCATGCTATTCACAAAACATCTGTCCGTAGTACTAATTTGTATATAGACAGCAAACCTCACATAAAGGAAGTTCATAAACAAAGGCGTAAAGGACACTATCCACTTACAAAATCCACCTCACACACATAGAGAATTCATAATGAGGGCGTTTTTCTGCTAAAGTCAGAGTTTTTGAATAAGATTCAGGGCGAGAATCGAACTAAGGCCAGCCGCCTGTGAAACACTACTGCAAACTCTGACTTACAGACACCACTGGCCATTAAAATTGCTACACCAAGAAGAAATACAGATGATAAACGGGTATTCATTGGACAAATATATTATACTAGAACTGATATGTGATTACATTTTCACGCAATATGGGTACACAGATCCTGAGAAATCAGTACACAGAACAGCCACCTCTGGCCGTAATAACGGCCTTGATACGCTTGGGCATTGAGTCAAACAGAGCTTGGATGGCGTGTACAGGTACAGCTGCTTAGGCAACTTCAACACGATACAACAGTTCATCAAGAGTAGTGACTGGCGTATTGTGACGAGCCAGTTGCTCAGCCACCACTGACCAGACGTTTTCAATTGGTGAGAGATCTGGAGAGTGTGCTGGCCAGGGAAACAGTCGAACATTTTCTGTATCCAGAAAAGCCCGTACAGAACCTGCAACATGCGGTCGTGCATTATCCTGCTGAAATGTAGGGTTTCGCAGGGATCGAATGAAGGGTAAGGCCACGGGTCGTAACACATCTGAAATGTAACGTCCACTGTTCAAAGTGCCGTCAATGCGAACAAGAGGTGACCGAGACGTGTAACCAGTGGCATCCCATACCATCACGCCGGGTCATACGCCAGTATGGCGATGACGAATACACGCTTCCCATATGCGTTCACCGCGATGTCGCCAAACACGGATGCGACCATCATGATGCTGTAAACAGAACCTGGATTCATCCGAAAAAATGACGTTTTGCCATTCGTGCACCCAGGTTCGTCGTTGAGTACACTATCACAGGTGCTCCTGTCTGTGATCAGCGTCAAAGGTAACCGCAGCCATGGTCTCCCAGCTGATAGTCCGTGCTGCTGCAAACGTCGTCGAACTGTTCGTGCAAGTGGTTGTTGTCTTGAAAACCTCCCCATCTGTTGACTCAGGGATGGAGACGTGGCTGCACGATCCGTTACAGCCATGCGGATAAGATGCCTGCTAGTGATATGAGGCCGTTGGGATCCAGCACGGCGTTCCGTATTACCCTCCTGAACCCACCGATTCCATATTCTGCTAACAATCATTGGATCTCGAGCAACGCGAGCAGCAATGTCGCGATACGATAAACCGCAATCGCGATAGGCTACAATCCGACCTTTATCAAAGTCGGAAACGTGATGGTACGCATTTCGCCTCCTTACTCGAGGCATCACAACAACGTTTCACCAGGCAACGCCGGTCAACTGCTGTTTGTGTATGAGAGATCGGTTGGAAACTTTCCTCATATCAGGACGTTGTAGGTGTCGCCACCGGCGCCAACGTCGGTTAGATTTCGCGTCTGTAGCACGTCATCTCCGTGGTTTAGCAATTTTAATTGCCAGTACCGTAATTTCATTTAATACATCTATAGCACTTTAATAGAAAAAATTTTAACGTAATTGAAATTGACTCTTTTTGGTACACCTTGAAGCTTCGTCTTGTTAGTAACTAGTGCACTCACAAGTAGTGTCGATAATCGTATTTCTAGTTTTTCTGCCTGAAATGTGGATACAAGACATCCTTCGGTAATGTGGAGCAAATCAAGTTCAGATATTTAGCCTCAGCTGTTACTTTAAAGTCTGATTAAATTTAGAAAAGCAGGCATATTAACCACAAAGCGTCAGTATTTTAATGGCCCCACATTTCACCGCACCCTTTTAACCATTTCGTTTATGGAAAGTAAATGAGTAGCGATATATGTCCATTATCATTCCCCACATACGAGGGGCTTTAAATAAGTAACGCAACATTGTTTTCTGAAATCAGGTTATTTTATTCTGGAAACCAATACACCATATTGTTCCCCATTCTATTGGCTACAAATTCCTATTTTTCAACATAATCTCCATTCAGTCCGACGGCTCTACGCCACCTTACTGACAGGGCCTGTATGGTGGTCGCATGGTACCACTCCACTGATCGATGTCGGAGAAAACGTCTTGCTGCATCAATAAGCTCCACATCATCCACGTACTGCTTCCCGCGGGGCGCATTCTTCATTGCGCCGAAAAGATGTAAGTCACAAGGTGTGGGATCCGGGGCGTAGGGTGGATGAGGAAGAACAGTTCAGTGACGTGAGCTACTCCCGGCTGCGCAGATTTGTGTGAAGCCTTGCGTTGTCATGGAGAACAGGTTCGTTTGTTTTTTTATAGCGACGAAAACACTGAAGTCATTTCTTCAGTTTCCTGAGGGTAGCGCAACACGTTTCAGATCTGATCGTTGCACCATGAGAGAGGGATGCAAACAGAATAACATCATCGGAGGCCTAGAAGAATGTCGCCATGACTTAACGGGCTGAGGGTGCTGCTTTGGCCGTACGTTACAACGGTGCAGGCGTCATAGCTATGTGAGGACGGTCGGCACGCGGGGGATCGAACACATTTGCGCGACCTCGTTGCGATGATGACAGATGCCTCGCACAACGACTCACCGTGCTGTTGTCCACTGCCAGGTCTCCGGATATATTCTGCAAGCTCCAATGAATACCTGAGATGCTCTGTTTTTCCGCCAAAAAGAAACTCAGTTACTGCTCTCTGCTTAGAAAGCACCTCAGGTACAGACGCCATTTTGAAGGCTACTCATAGCGCCGCTACCAATCGGAACTTCATGACACTATAGGGGCTGAAGCGGGAATATTCCACGATATCCCATAGCAAATACTGAAATTTTTGAACCGCAATGACCGAGAAAATAATTGTTTTGCCTTTCTTATTCAACGCCCGTCGTATTTTAGTGGTTCCATTCGATTCCGTCATTTTTTATTGGACGTATTCTGAACGCAAACTCACAACGAGCTGTCCGTTAGAGTTACAGCCTGATTATATTAACTGAATAAATACAACAACCAGCGACTTTTTACATATTTTTGGTTATACAAAGGGTTTCGGGCTTTCGCCCGTCTTCAATTGGGACAATATATACTTAAATTTTCTACTAGCGCGTCATTAACAACATCAACTGCAAATGGATGCTGTTGCTGCCCTGTGAGAAATTACAGTTTTGTTTATCTAACACACCTCGCGAAACGTATATTTACAACGTATTACTCTTTAAATACACTTATTTTCTGTTCTGCTTGTTGTTCCCTCTATTTTCCACTTTCGTAAGTGTAGCGTAAACATTTTTTTCTTTCTATGATGCACAAAACCATTGCAGCAGCCGCCACTTTGCCGTCTGAAATGTCTGCTATGTCAGCAGTACCTGCCAAACTTACTCGTCTCGTTGAATAAATAGGGTGGCATATTTAAAGTAAATAAAACCTATTTCTCTTTTAAATACGATTGTCAATGATCTTGATTGAACTTCTAACTAATTTCCACCAGTATTATTCTAATATATGAGTAAGTTAAATAGGTTCTATATAAAGCCAATTACTTTTAACAGTTCTTGCGTTAGACACTTAATAATTTTAAAACTGGTTACCTGTACATTTTCATTTCCCTAACTAAAGCTGATGACTAAACATATAATTATTCATATTTTTGGCGCCTCGTGAATGTCTGCATTTTTGCTTGCACATTGGTAATCTTTGTTCTGGATGCCCAAAATTCAAAGCACACGAGTCTTCTTACGGCCAGATGCTCGTAGAAACTGTGTCAGACAACCGTCTGCAAATATTGAAACTTTGTCATAAGCGAATGTGCGTATTTTTCTTTTTCCTACCGTCATAATATGACTGGGAATGTGTTTCCAATAACTGGAAAAGCGACGACGTGCAGCAGTTGCTCATGGAATTCACACCCAGCAATAGGAAAAGGAGCAAATTTCACTTACAACCGTACCTACTTATCTTACAGATACCAACAGGGTACTACTTTGAAGACGACCAAAGCTAACTGTGTGAATTTGAGAAGCACATGAACATGAATTATCAATTTTTTTCTGTCCTCTTGGAGGATATTTTCTTGCGGGGTACAGAAAAACACGTTAGTTCAAATGGTTCAAATGGCTCTGAGCACTATGCGACTTAACTGCTGAGGTCATCAGCCGCCTAGAACTTAGAACTAATTAAACCTAACTAACCTAAGGACATGACACACATCCATGCCCGAGGCAGGATTCGAATCTGCGACCGGAGTGGTCGCTCGGCTCCAGACTGTAGCGCCCAGAACCGCACGGCCACTCCGGCCGGCTCAACACGTTAGTAATGATCTGTTTTCACATTCCCACATAGATTAAAGATTTTTACGGGATTTATCACAGCTTAAGGACGAAGTTAAAGGTCGTGAAACAGTCACGTACGGAACGGCACGACAAACAGTTCCTTAGCAATGCGGAATGCGTCGTTCCTTTTGCGTCGAGGTAATGTCTCATTAAATACACTGTCGTACGTCGTGACGCATCACTACGATTGGGTAGAACAAATGTCAGTATACAGGGTGATTGCGTGATGATATTACAAACTTTCAGGGATGATGGAAAAGGGTAAATGTATCAAACTGAGATAAGGGACCCTGGAGTAGAAATGACCGAGTCGAAAATTATAAGCGAAAATCGTTCTGATGCCTCTGACAGTTGACCTCTTCTACTGTAAGCTCTTTGTTCACCATATTTTGGGAGAATACAGTATGGACAAAAACGACAAAAAATCCGATGAACATAGATTGAAAAGTGCATGTCTTAAGAGCTATGAGCACTTGTTCATCCTTGCTACCTGGCGAGGCGGCGCAGTGGCACACTGGACTCGCATTCGGGAGAACGACGGTTTGAACCCGCATACGGCCATCCTGGTTTAGGTTTTCCGTAATTTCCCTAAACTGCTTCAGGCAAATGCCGGGATGGTTCCTTTGAATGGGCACGATCGTCTTCCTTCCCCATCCTTCTCTAATCCGATGGGACCGATGACCTCGCTATTTGTTACCCTCCCCCAAACCCACCAACCAACCACCATCATCTTTGCTGCTGTGAAAATTATGTTTTGCTTTGGTCCATACTACCTTCTCTCAACATAAGGAAAAAAAGGAGCTTGCAGTAGAAGAGATCCGTTATCAGAGGTATCGAATGGTTTTCACTTACAACTTTCGAATCAATCTTTCCGGATCAGCGCCCCTTACCTCAAACTGATACAAGAGTCGAAAATGTCTGCTGCAGTTTCTGGGACAGTTCAAAAATGGCTCTGAGCACTATAGGACTTAACATCTGAGGTCATCAGTCTTTTGGGACAGTGTTTGTAGGACAGAGACCGTAATACAGCCAAAGGATAGACTGACACTGTAATAGATCAAGATGAGCAATATTCTATGGTTTTTATTTCTCAGTCAGTAATATCAATAAAGTGTAATTTCCTCACTTTTGAATCTAATCATGAATAATTTTCGAAATAACTTTACGATTATTTGAACAGAATCCAAAAACAAAGCAGCCTGACGGTAGCATAAAACGCTGCTTCTTAATTTGCTTTAGTGATTAAGGGATATGAGCGGTCGGTACTTAAAGAAGTGACATCTCAAATCCTCACTCATTCACATACACAGGGTGTTTCACCATTCTTATTGCAGGAATCTAGGGGGGCGTTTAGGTAAAGTTTTCATTAAAAAAAACCATGTCCGGAAATGCTCCGTTTGGAGGTAAAATAAATTTGAAGATCGGATCACCCTTGAAGTTCCTTACTTGTGTGCTGTACAGGAATTGCGCCACGTGGCGATCCTGCTGCTAGTTGCACAAGGTGTACCTGCGACTCCTGCTTTCATAGACACGGTCCAGAAAGCCTGGTGCCTGCACGTGGAGCACCACAGTCAATTTACCTGGTCGTGAACGTACCAGTTTCTCGCAGCCGTTGTAGTCGGGCGAAAATGGTAAGTGATGGACTCGGTGATCCGGAAAACGTGTTATACACGTACCGTACTATGAGGCACGAGGTTTGAAATTGATCCGATCTTCAAACTTATTTTATAATCAAGCGGTACTTTTCCACTAACTCCCCTCTATAACCCCTACAAGCACGTAACAATGATTGTGAAACACCTTGTATATTCCGCAAGCCACTGAACATTGCGTCGCAGAGGGTACATCGAACCTTCTCCCAACCTCGTGAGGTATGATAAAGTGCTCATCTCTAATTGTCTTAATGTCTGAAGTGAGTCACTGGACATGTGACACAATGCTTAAGACTCTGGATTCGTATTCGGAAGAAACAAGAACAAACTAGAAGAATTAGAAGCAGAAAAATCCATTAGAGTTTCCATGGTTTATCGGAATAAAATTCTGTATATTTTTAATATAACTCCTGTAAAAGGACATGGCCAGTTTGTTGCCCAGTTCCTAGCAGTACTTCACCGTATGTCGCGCCCTTGACATCTACTAAAGCTCTAACTTACCTTTCCCCTTCCCTCAGATGGATATTGACCTCTGAGGACAAAATCGAACGGTTTCTGCCAAATAATAATGCACTTCGAAATTTGTCGCTGCAGCAAATACACGCACATAAAAATGTAGTTTAAGCGCATTCTTCCTATCAGAAAATGGAGCGGAAGATGTGATGACCAAGCATCCTGCGGCAAATGCTTCGTGATGATTATCTACGCAGGTACGTTCCCCAGCTGCATCCACTTCGAGCCTGTTTTTTATTTCGCATCAGAGTTGCGGTGTTTGCGATCGCGCGGCTCTGAATGCCACCAACGCCTTGTAAATGCGTTTCTTTAGCCTTGCAAAGCAGTGTGACTAGGTGGAGCGAAAGAGGCCGCGCAGTGGGGGACAGTAATTTGCTTGTTGGCGAAGAACTCCCTAACTGACGTTGCCGAGTTCGCAAGTGCATTGTCGCCGCGCGGCGTCCATTTGTTTCCTACAAAAAGTTGCGGCGGCTTCCGCCGCGGTTTTTAGCTCTTCTATGTATTACGGGAGCCACACTCTACGCTGCCGGAGCTGTCGAGTAGCGACAGCAATCTCGTTCTTAGTGCCGTTAACAGCAGTAGATCTGCCGCTGCTGATACGTCTTTACACGTTTCTCGGATTACACTACTGGCCATTAAAATTGCTACACCAAGAAGAAATGCAGATGATAAACGAGTATTCATTGGACGAATATATTATACTAGAACTGACACGTGATTACATTTTCACGCAATTTGGGGGCATAGATCCTGAGAAATCAGTACCCAGAACAATCACCTCTAGCCGTAATAACAGCCTTGATACGCCTGGGCATTGAGTCAAACAGAGCTTGGATGGCGTGTACAGGTACAGCTGCCCATGTAGCTTCAGCACGATACTGCAGTTCATCAAGAGTAGTGACCGGCGTATTGTGACGAGCCAGTTGCTCGGCCACCATTGACCAGACGTTTTCAGTTAGTGAGAGATCTGGAGAATGTGCTGGCCAGGGAAACAGTCGAACATTTTCTGTATCCAGAAAGGCCCGTACAGGATCTGCAACATGCGGTAGTGCATTATCCTGCTGAAATAAAGGATTCCGCAGGGATCGAATGAAGGGTAGAGCCACGGCTCATAACACATCTGCAATGTAACGTCCACTGTTCAAAGTGCCGTCAATGCGAACAAGAGGTAACCGAGACGTGTTACCAATGGCACCCCATACCATCACGCCGGGTTATCCGCCACTATGGCGATGACGAATACACGCTTCCAATGTGCGTTCACCGCGATGTCGCCAAGCACGGATGCGACCATCAAATGGCTCTGAGCACTATGGGACTCAACTGCTGTGGTTATCAGTCCCCCTAGAACTTAGAACTACTTAAACCTAACTAACCTAAGGACATCACACACATCCATGCCCGAGGCAGGATTCGAACCTGCGACCGTAGCAGTCGCACGGTTCCGGACTGCGCGCCTAGAACCGCGAGACCACCGCGGCCGGCGATGCGACCATCATGATGCTGTAAACAGAACCTAGATTCATCCGAAAAAATGACGTTTTGCCATTCGTGCACCCAGGTTCGTCGTTGAGTACACCATCACAGGTGCTCCTCTCTGTGATCCAGCGTCAAAGGTAACTGCAGCCATGGTCTCCGAGCTGATAGTCCATGCAGCTGCAAACGTCGTCGAACTGTTCGTGCAAGTGGTTGTTGTCTTGAAAACGTCCCCATCTGTTGACTCAGGGATGGAGACGTGGCTGCACGATCCGTTACAGCCACGCGGATAAGATGCCTGTCATCTGGACTGCTAGTGAGACGAGGCCGTTGGGATCCAGAACGGCGTTCCGTATTACCCTCCTGAACCCACCGATTCCATATTCTGCTAACAGTCATTGGATCTCGACCAACGCGAGCAGCAATGTGGCAATACGATAAAACGCAATCGCGATAGGCTAGAATCCGATCTTTATCAAAGTCGCAAACGTGATGGTACGCATTTCTCCTCCTTAGTCCGCAGCTCGTGGTCGTGCGGTAGCGTTCTCGCTTCCCACGCCCGGGTTCCCGTGTTCTATTCCCGGCGGGGTCAGGGATTTTCTCTGCCTCGTGATGACTGGGTGTTGTGTGATGTCCTTAGGTTAGTTAGGTTTAAGTAGTTCTAAGTTCTAGGGGACTGATGACCATAGATGTTAAGTCCCATAGTGCTCAGAGCCATTTGAACCATTTGAATCTCCTCCTTAGACGAGGCATCGCAACAACGTTTCACCAGGCAACGCCGGTCAACTGCTGTTAGTGTATGAGAAATCGGTTGGAAACTTTCCTCATATCAGCACGTTGTGGGTGTCGCCACCGGCGTCAACCTTGCGTGAATGCTCTGAAAAGCTAATCGTTTGCATATCACAGCATCTTCCTCCTGTCGGTTGAATTTCACGTCTGTCGCACGTCATCTTCGTGGTGTAGCAATTTTAATGGCCAGTAGTGTATTTTGCTTGGTATTTAGTTGGGCCCAAACTATACCTCTCCCAACAGGTGGTCGATGTACAGTTATCACCTATTTTGGTATTTTGTAACGTATTCGGCAACTAAGAGCTTTACTACGAGTGTTAAAGACACGGTAATAATGTGAAACACTTAGATCGGAAAAAAAATCACTACCTGTCTTCTCTTTGTAACCCACCTACGAAGGGAAATATTGTAGCAACGCAGTGATCTGAATGAAAATTGACTTCTTCGTACAGCGTAATGCGCAGCACGTAGCTATCGAGACACGGAGGTGACCCAGACACTGACTGAATCCGCCCTGCTGATTAACGACTGTCGATTCGTACACTGGGCAGCCAGAGTGTGGTTTGTAGACGGTCTCTTACGCTCATTTTGGCAAATGCTGCGCTGTTTCTCAAATTTCGTCGCAGAGAATACGATTGACAAACAGTTAAAATACGGTAACTCTCAGAACAAAGTTTACACAATTTAGGTTATCTTGACGACTGTGGAGTCAGAAGAGCACGCGGCCACGAAGTTGAGTACATTCTAGAACAAACGAAAAACGACCTACCACGAAGAAATTATCCGAATTGGACGGAAATCAGTAGACGTGAGTACACGTACAGATAATCAGATGATAAATGTTGCAGAAAAAAATTGGATGAATTATTCAAGAGAAAGAGCTATACTGTGCTTCGGTAGCTCAGTTGGTAGAGCACTTGCCCGCGAAAGGCAAAGGTCCAGAGTTCGTGTCTCGGTCGGGCACACAGTTTTAGCCCGCATCTCGTGGTCGTGCGGTAGCGTTCTCGCTTCTCACGCACGGGTTCCCGGGTTCGATTCCCGGCGGGGTCAGTTATTTTCTCTGCCTCGTGATGGCTAGGTGTTGTGTGCTGTCCTTAGGTTAGTTAGGTTTAAGTAGTTCTAAGTTCTAGGGGACTGATGACCATAGATGTTAAGTCCCATAGTGCTCAGAGCCATTTGAACCATTTGAGCTATACAAATTGAGTAAGTCAATAACGCGTTTGTCCACCTCTGGCCCTTATGAAAGCAGTTATTCGGCTTGGCACTGACTGAGAGAGTTGTTGGATGTCCTCCTGAGCGACATCGTCCAAAAATCTGTCCAAATGGCGTGTTAGATCGTCAAAATCCAGAGCTGGCTGGAGGGCCTGGCCCATAATGCTCCAAACGTTCTCAATTGGGGAGAGATCTGGCAACCTAGCTGGCCAAGGTACGGATACAAGCAAGAAGACAAGCAGAAGAAACTCTCGCCATGTGCGGGCGGACATTATTTTGCTGAAAGATAAACCTAGGATGGCTTGCCACGAAGGGCACTAGGAAATGAAATTTCACTCCACACCATCACTTCTGGTTGCCAAACAGTATAGCGGGCGACAGTCAGGTTGGCATCCCACCACGGCGCAGAGCGTCTCCAGACGCGTCGTCGGCCTGGAATCTCATGAAATGGAGTAGAATTGTCTTCAGTGACGAATCCTGCTTCGAATTGAGGCCCGAAGACCAGCGAAGGCGTGTCTGATGACGCCCCGGACAGTGGTAAGGTACCAAACTGACTGTCGAACGCCGTATGGCCCGACAACCGGGATTGAGCCATTTCATTTCGTAGCAGATCGCCTTTTGGTTGTCATCCGTGGCATCCCAATAGCACAGTGGTACGTCAACGATGTCCTACACCCCGTTTTGTTGCCCTTCGTGCCAAACCATTCTTGGTTTACATTTCAGCAAAATAACGCACGCCGCATACGGCGAGAGTTTCTGTTACTTGTCTTCGTGCTCCCCAGACCCCACTTTGGCGAGAAAGGTCACCAGATCAGTCCCCAGTTGAGAATTATGGACAGGGCCCTCAGACCAGCTTAGGATTTTGACGATCTAACGGGTCAATTGGATAGAATTTGGAGTGATATCCCTCAGGAGGATGCCGAATAACCCGAAAAGGCCAGAGATGGCCCACAGCGTTACTGACTTGCTCAGGTTGTGACGTTCTTTCTCTTCCATAAATCATCTAACTTTTCCGAAATTGTAATCATTTGTTTGTCTGTACATGTACATCACAGCTACCGATTCCCACCCCATTCGAATAATTCCTTCGTGGCGTGTCTTTTTTTTTTTTTTTTTTTTTTTTTTTTTTTTTTTTTTTTGCTATTCTTAGAGTGTAATGAAATAAATTTTGCCACATCCTTAAAGAAGCGGAACCTGTTCTAGATAGGATAAACGCTAGGGGAAAAAGAATAAGTTATCAGAATGGACAGTCAATGTAAGAAAATTTTTCTAATTGTATCCCCTTTTGAGGGAGCAGATATAATATCTTTGAGGTTTGACGATGACATTGCAATTCTGTGAGATGCCGTAAAGGACATGGATGGCCAACTGAGCAGAATGGGTAGTGTCTTGAAAAGAATTTATACGATATCAACCAAAGTAAAACAAGGGTAATGGAATGTAGTAGAAACAAATCAGGGAATGCTCGGAGATTCTATATAGGAAATGAGACACCTACAGTAGTAGATGAGTGTTGCTATTTGGATAGAAAAAATAACTGACGTTACCCGACCTAGAGAGCATGTCAAATGCCGACTGGCGACCGCAAGAAAATTGTTTCTGATAAATGGGAATTTGTTAACATCGAGTATAAATTAAAATTTTAGGAACTCTTTTTTGAAAGTATTTTAAGTTACAGTATACTTCATGAATATCAGTTACTGTCACTTCGTCCGAAATGTTGTTTAGACCATAGCAAACAAAAATGCCTGTAGTGTGAAAACGTCACTTGTTTTGTTAACAGTAGAAGGCACTGCAAGCATGAGCAAACGTCACCACTAAAAAATTAATTTCAGACAACCGAAGCAAACAAAATAGGTTAGGCAAATTTCCATTAGAGCAGATGGATCGGTTGAGGATTTGCATGAGTGAAAGAATGAAGACAAAAAGCGAATTGAGTGCTGAAAGGAACAAACGATTCAAGGGTTACACGCTGGTTAGGTTGTAACTAAGAGTGAGGCCGCAAGTGATCTGTAAAATTCCATCGATGAAATTGAATTACTGATCTCAGCCGCATGAGGGCATTGATATAATTCAGTGGCGACAAGCGAAAATCTGTGTCGGATCGGGACTCGAACCCGGGTTGCTTGACGCGAGCTGTTGCCTTGACCGCATCGGCTACCTGAGCACGAGTCCCTTTCGACAGTTCTCAACTTCTGGCACATTACTTCAGTACTGCCGCCCTGTCCATCATCTCCATCGGATACGTCCGAAAAAACAGATACCACACACATAACAGTAAAATTATATGGACTGAGCCGGCACGGTAGCTCAGTGTGTTCGGTCAGAGGGTAACCTACCCTCTGTAATAAAAAAAACTGAGTGAACGGATCAACGAACAAACGAAACGGCTGTCATCCGACGTCATCAACGAACAATGTAGGACAAAAATGATATTTTTAAAAAAAATAAGAAACGGCCTGGGTTCGATTCCTGGCTGGCTTGGAGATTTTCTCCGCTCAGGGACTGGGTGTTGTGTTGTCCTAATCATCATCATTTCATCCCCATCGATGCGCAAGTCACAGAAGTGGCGTCAAATAGATAGACTTGCCCCTGACGAACGGTCTACCCGACGGGAGGACCAAAAAACACGACATATATATATATATATATATATATATATATATATATATATATATATATATATATATATGGAGAGTATGAGTACCGAAAAAGACATTACGTCTGGAATATGCAACACGGCTCTTATTTGTAGCGTAAACCTGGAGAGAAATGACCGTCTTAGACTATAGCATCTGAGCGCTATGGGACTTAACAGCTGAGGTCATCAGTCCTCTAGAACTTAGAACTACTTAAACCTAACTGACCTAAGGACATCACACACATCCATGCCCGAGGCAGGATTCGAACCTGCGACCGGCCACACCGGCCGGCAACAGGAAATTACTGACTCAGTTATTTGCTACGCGCCAGTAGAGAGAAGCGAAAGGACCATTAAATTATCTGAACCTCCAAATTTATAGAAACACGGCAAAGTAAATCATATTTCTTCACATATTAAGTTATTCTCCTCTCATGGGAAAGGAATTGTGCACATCCAACGCGACATTTCGGAAGTGGGAAGGAGTTGAACCATGATTAGTAGGCGTTCGTACCAAGGTAGTTACCAGCTTCCTTGACGCCTGAAATTTTCGAAAGCAGGGGGAATTCCTAATTACTGGTTGATCGAAACGTGTTATTGACTTTTTGACGCTAATCCTTGTCCATTCTTCCTCGTCCAGTTTTTACGTATATAGTTTCACAATCGGATGGTGGCAGACACGTTCATTGCGGACCAGAAACATTGCCCATCAATGTGACATTTTATAATTAATGAGTGCAGGCAAGTTGTAGATAGGTTAATTAGTAGTGATTCTTCCACATTACAGGCTTGTTTCGGCTGTAGTGCCATTCTCAAGTTAATCTGTAGATGTTAGAGTTGATGAGCCTACTTACGTTGTACATAAAGGTCAGTTTACATACATACTTACGTCTAGTTGGAATAGACTGTCTGTTAATTGCTAGAATGTTATAAGTCACGTAATTTCTATTTGTGTAGATTTTCTTTCGTGAAATGAAATGCTTTTGACAGGTAGACTAGCAGTTTATTCTCACTGATGTTTTACGTTTCATTCATATTATAATTTTGTTATGATTTCTAGAATATTCTACACAGTTTATAAATAATTTACTGACATTTTGGAAAGTGAGAACGGGTAGAAACTCACAGTAAACGAAAACAAAAAGATAGAAAAATTATAATATCCATGAAACGCAGCATCACTGACTAGCAGAGATTACACTGTGAACATAAATCATCAGCGAGAATAAACTGTCAGTCTACCTGTCAAAAGTATTTCACCGAAAAAGATCTAGACGAATAGAAATTACATGACTTACAACATTCTAGCAATAAACAGACAGTCGACAGTTTACCCACTGATGCCATATGGGCGTTTATTTAAACTACAGTACGTAGCAGTTCTGCAAAGAATTGGGCAAAAAATTGGTCATATCCTATTAAACGAATTATATTATAAATATCTAGAATTTTATTCCGAGAAACCACGGAAACTTTAATGGATTTTTACTGCTTCTAATTCTTCTAGTTTTTTCTTGTTTCTTCTGAATACAAAACCAGAGTCTTTAGCACTACGTAACATCGTCCAGTGCTTTACTTTGGACATTAAGGAGATTAGACGTGAGTACTTGATCATGCCTTACGCGATTGGGAGAATGTGCGATGTACCCTCTGCGACACAATGTACAATGGCTTGCGGAATAAACAGGGTGTTTCACAATCGCTATTATATGCTTATAGGGGGCTATAAAGGGCAGTTAGTAGATAAAACTTGATAAGGAATCCATGTCCGGAAATGTACCGCTTGATTATAAAAAAAAAGTTTGAAGATAGTATCAATTTCAAACCTCCTGCTTCATGTTACGGTACGTAACGGTAAGGATGTGCAACACGTGTATCGGGAAAGTTCTCGGGATCGCCTCAGCCCATCACTTACCATTTTTGCCTGACAACAACGGTCGCCCTTTGGCAGTATTGCGGTTTCTGTCCTACAAACACAGTCCCAGAAACAGCAGCAGGTATTTTCGACTCTTTGCTTCCACTCTACCCACGAGATAGACATCAGTTCTACAGCTTTGTTGGGTCAGCTGTCATATGGGGTTGTAACTCATCACAGAGAACCTCAGTTTGGCCGAGATAGGGCCCCGGGGAGGCCATTAGATTTCACTCTTACATTTCACAAGACGGCTCTGTCATGCCTTCAGCTTTATGTTCTCAAACACTGTCACGGTGAGAAATAGAAGGGTCAGTTCCAAACTATTGCCACAAACTGTTTAGCAGACAATTGTCCTATACTACGATGTGTGAAACAGAGTTCATGGTTGTACAAACAAGATCAAACCGCGGAAAAAACGTTGGTATTAGCGCAGAACAGCGGTTTCTAAAGAGAATGATATGGTAGTGGAGTTTGAGGCTACTGGTTGCGTTAGCTCCTCTCGTAAACCCAGAGCCAAGAAAACAGCTGCACTGGGTAGACTCTTTGGTGGACGAGCCTCCATAAAGCTGCGAGAACAGATATTTGCATACATGAAGCCTAGAATTATGAGCCCTAGAGTATTGTGCTGACGACTTTTCCTTGCTTTCGGATATCGAGTAGGACACAATTTGGTCACACTGTACTTCGTCCACGACGACCTTTGCTCTCCTCTACATATAATTTGACTCGCAAATTCCCCCGAGAACTTTCTTTCGCCCATAGCCAGGCTGTTACAAACTCGGAATGTTACCGCAGCTTCGAATGCTCAACGTTCACCAATATATAAATAAATATTTACGCATTCGGGGATATACGTTTACGCATGTAACAAACGATTTGTGTCGGTACCTTTCTCGTTGTATATAAGCCGGTGATCAAACAGTTTCAGCTTGAGGGCACTGCTGCAACGTATATGCAACGAAGAGCGACTCCGATGCGGGAATACAAGCAGCGACATGCAGGCAAGAGATTAGTGTGGCATTCGCTTCTTTGCGACGTGCTTGCGGTGAATGTGTAAACGTAAACTGTTGGCAACGTTATTACCAAATGTGTCCAAACAGGTTCAACATGCTGTTATTCTTCACTTGGTTGTCGAGGGACAAACACTAGTAGACATCCCTCAAAGAATGAAGAATGTATATGGAACAGCACGTCTGTCCAAAACAACCGTTGTGGAATGATGACGCACGTCTGCATATTCTATATGACGTAACGCAGAAGTAACGCCACCTGAAGAGGGAGACATTCGAGCATCCGCCCTATAGTCCTGATCTCTCCTCAGTCGATTATCAAGCCTTCGGTCCCTCAACAAAGGCCTCGAAGTGTTGACGACTTCTATCGGACGGTGATGTGCAGCAGTTACGGACTTCTTCACGCAGTAGGACACAGTGTTTTGCCAAACGGGTACCTGCAACATGGTCTGACGGTGGGACGAAAGCCTCAGTTCTCAAGCCGATTTGCCTGACCAAAAGTTAACGTGTTTTGTGCAATCTCACGGTTTAAAGTTTACGGCCCCATTTTCTTCTGCGAAAAAAACGTTACAGGACACGTGTATCTGGACATGCTGGAAAATTGGCTCATGCCTTAACTGGAGACCGACAGCGCCGACTTCATCTTTCAACAGGATGGTGCTCCATCGCACTTCCATCATGATGTTCGGCATTTCTTAAACAGGAGATTAGAAAACCGATGGATCGGTCGTGGTGGAGATCATGATCAGCAATTCATGTCATGGCCTCCACGCTCTCCCGACTTAACCCCATGCGATTTCTTTCTGTGGGGTTATGTGAAAGATTCAGTGTTTAAACCTCCTCTACCAAGAAACGTGCCAGAACTGCGAGCTCGCATCAACGATGCTTTCGAACTCATTGATGGGGACATGCTGCGCCGAGTGTGGGAGGAACTTGATTATCGGCTTGATGTCTGCCGAATCACTAAAGGGACACATATCTAACATTTGTGAATGCCTAAAAAAACTTTTTGAGTTTTTGTATGTGTGTGCAAAGCATTGTGAAAATATCTCAAATAATAAAGTTATTGTAGAGCTGTGAAATCGCTTCAATCATTTGTAATATCCCTGTACATATATAGTGACCTTTAGGTACACCTTATAGAAACGTAAATAGACTGACCAACTGTAACATCTACTGGTTCACTTGAGAACGACGCTTTAGCCGATAGAAGCTAGTAATAAGGAAGAAGTACTACTAGTTGAACTCTCTGCTTATTGATTATAAAATGTCATTGTAAAATGTCATACTACGACGTATCATATGCTGCGCGATCAGCCAAAAAGAAAATATTGCCCGCCATGTCTCTTTTTAAGCGTAATGTATTTAGAATGTTCATTCCTTTCGATTTGTACTGAATTCTCGTCTTTTCTAATTCTCTTACTAGACAGTGACAATTCTCTTAGCTTAGATTCACCAGGACATGGAATGAGATGCTAGTACGTAAGTACTCACTCATCGTCGTCTACTGTTATATCGAATGGATGACGTGGATATTGCGTCAAGTTTCTCTCTTTCTTCGTTACAGGTTTACCGAGAGACCTTCAAATGGCTCTGAGCACAATGGGACTTAACTGCTGAGGTCATCAGTCCCCTAGAACTTAGAACTACTTAAACCTAACTAACCTAAGGACATTACACACATCCACGCCCGAGGCAGGATTCGAACCTGCGACCGTAGCGGTCGTGCGGTTCCAGACTGTAGCGCCTAGAACCGCTCGGCCACTTCGGCCGGCTTTACCGAGAGACCTCTCGTTGCTTATAACGCTTGCTGCGTAACTGAGATTGCTGATTGTTGCACAAAGCGCCTGACACCACCTGCGCTTCCAATTAAGACCCGCCGGCTGCGATAGCCCGATGAGCTTGCGAACGTTCTTCCTTTCCTCTTTTGTCGGTCTCCTCTAAAAATTTGTCCGGGCGTGCGTTCATCAAGGAAAATACGCAGGAAATATGCGTACCGTGCATGCGGTTTTTTTATTCGCTTTGCCGACACGCTGAGATTCTGCGAGACGATCCAGTTTTATTCCTCGTTGGCGCGTGGTCTTCTCACGCGCTGCTGGACCGCGCCACGGCTTGTAACGTGGCTAGGATTTTATTTCGAATAACACATTCCGCTTTCTGCGGAGGCTGCTGTAATTATGGGAAGCGGCTTTTTTGAAGTTGTCGGAATATTGCCGCGCTTGCGCCCAGCGACGGGGCCAGCCCGGGCCTTTATTAATATAAAGCATCGGCTTCCTCGCTTCCTCGGCACACCCCGCAGACAGTGAAAGCAGCCTCGCGTGTCGCTGTCACACAGACGGGAAATGCCAGCTTTGAGCGGGATTTATTAAACCCCGTATGTGCTTCCCATTGCTGTACACATTGCGAATCCAATAAATGGCGCAGAATAAGACATCGGGCGTTTGATGGTGTAATCTTTAGTACCTAACCACGTGTTTCCCTTGTAATAATAATGCCTTCACCTCGAAAAGTGATCTGTGATTGTGCGATACATCTGATCACTGCGAATCGTTTGGAGAACAAAGGAATCATTAACCCTAGATTACTAACACTCCTAAAATTTACAACTGAAGAAGAGTATAAAACAGGACATTCTGTACTTAATTTGGTATGTAATACACCATTGGAAATCTAATAATTGCAATTGACTAATGCTTATCTATATATTTCATCTTTTCTTCGCCGCAAATATTGGGACTCCCCAGAATCCTAGGTCCCATTGAATTGCATGAGATAATGGTGGATTCCTCATCAGAGTTACCACCTGGGATAGAGCATCCATTGTGCTAACTTTCCATATTGCGACTTGAAGCTGTAAATTGTAAAGAGTAGGGAATCCAAGGTCATCCCTGAATTCCCAAAGTAAGACCAGGTTGTTAGCCTGGAATATTATTTATTCAGCCGCGACTAACATGTGGAACAGACGCTGTCGGGGTGCCGCCACTAACATGTGGTACCGTCGCGCCCTCTGTCCATTTTGGCCTTGGACAAGAGGCTGCCTCTTCCACCAGCTCCGCCGTACTGAAGTCCATCTTCTCCGTCTTCGCTGCCTACATCGACATCCATACTCCACAAGCCACCTGACGGTGTGTGGCGGAGGGTACCTTGAGTACCTCTATCGGTTCTCCCTTCTATTCCAGTCTAGTATTTTTCGTGGAAAGAAGGATTGTCGGTATGCTTCTGTGTGGGCTCTAACCTCTCTGATTTTCATCCTCATGGTCTCTTCGCTAGATATACGTAGGAGGGAGCAATATACTGCTTGACTCTTCGGTGAAGGTATGTTCTCGAAACTTCAACAAAAGCCCGTACCGAGCTACTGAGCGTCTCTCCTGCAGAGTCTTCCACTGGAGTTTATCATCTCCGTAACGCTTTCGCGATTACTAAATGATCCTGTAACGAAGCGCACTGCTCTCCGTTGGATCTTCTCTATCTTTTCTATCAACCCTATTTGGTACGGATCCCACACTGCTGAGCAGTATTCAAGCAGCGGGCGAACAAGCGTACTGTAACCTACTTCCTTTGTTTTCGGTCTTCACCGTGTCCCTGGCAAGGGCCCCTCACGAGGTACTATCACCCGGGCCAGGTGAACCAAGGTTTTTTAACGAGGTGTTACTCCTCCCCCTCCTCCTCCCTCAACCGGGCTTGGGACGGGCTATGGCGGAGTGACTCAAATTAACATTCTGGAAAAATTAGCAAACAGAACTGGTCTCAAAATTTCAGCTGAAACAACAAAATTCGTGACAAATATAAAAAATGCACCAAAATACATAGAAACACAAATAGGTAAAATAGAGCGAGTAAATAAATTTAAATATCTTGGAGAAACTATACAACAGAATGGACTAGAAAAATTTGCATTAGGTGTAAGAATTAACAAAATGGAAAGAGCATATGGTTTGACCAAAAATATTTACAACAAGAAATGTATATCTAGAAAAACAAAACTAAAACACTACACCACAGTGGTACGACCAGAATGTTTATATGGATCTGAATGCCTAACGATGAACTATAAGATGGACAAACTAGAGGTACTGGAAAGAAGGATTATTAGAAAAATAATGGGTGCAATGAAAACTGCAGATGGTTGGAAAATAAGAAGTAATGAGGAGATCTACAAAAATATAGAGAAAATATCTGAAGTAATGGCCAAACGAAGATTAACCTTTTTTGGACATCTCTACCGAATGGATGGAAATAGACTAACAAAACAAATACTCCTATATTTCTGGAAGAAGAAATCGACAATAGCATGGATTACAGAAGTAAGGAAAGATCTTGAAAGAAGCAACATCAAAGAATCAGAAAGAGCAGAAAGAAACCGTTTTAAAAACAAAATACTAAATTTGGAAGGCTTTCAAAGCAGAAGAAATAAAAAATCTGGAACAACATGGACAGAAGAAAGGAAGAGAAAATGAGGGAATACTGGAAAAATAGGAAACAACAACAAAGGAAGAAGAGGAACTGAAGTTGTTACGTGATCGTAGTTGGTCAATACGATTTAAAAAAAAAATCAATAAAATAAAAAATTGACTAATGCACAAACTATAAATTATGAATTCTTTTTAATAAATTTGGAATAATACAATTTACGATTGTTTAGTAGCAATGTAATTTTCCCCCCTTTAGTGTTATAAAGTTAAACATGCTCAATTGTAAGCTAAAATGAAATACGGTATGTATACATAATTTTGGTGGCCTTAAAAATACCTATGAGCGAAACATTTCTTTAGACATACACTAAACGCCTGATGATAGGATAATGTCTGACAGTCTCTAATACCATATTGGCTCCTTCATAACTCTCATATTGTATTTTATTTTCAATGGGCAGCACACCAGTCATTGTACAATTTTAAATATTGTTTATCGCACCATGTGTTTATGGGATGATCTATCAGAAGGCATTCGTTTACATTTATACATACATCAAATATTTCTTACATAAACCACTGACACTTTCAGAGGTATGAGGGCGTGCTGGAAAGTAGTGTTTCCGAATTTTTTCTGTGAAAACCCTTAAAGCTTTTTAAATGAAACAAATATTGCTAATATTTTACATGTTTATTCTTCACGTCTAAATATTCATTTCCCAACATTGTCATCCCGGCGACTAACGCCTTTTTCCCAACGAAAGACCAATTTCTTGATACTACCACTTGTAGAATGTTTGACTTTGTTGACGGAGAAACAATCTCACCTCTGCTTGCACCGCTTCATCACTATCAAAGTGAAGTCTTCGAAGGTGTTCTTTAAGTTTTGGAAACAGAAGAAATTCCAATGGGGTCAAATCGGGAGTACATGGAGAATGATCGATGTCAGTGAACCCAAGGTTGCAGATGTCGCAGCGCTCGTGTGTGGTCTGGCATTGCCATGCTGACTCAGAGGGTCCTCCGTGTGTGGACGCACTCTTCGAAACTCGATTGCAGGACGTTGTTTCTCACGCACCGGTATGGTTACACGTTACAGTAATACGTAGAATGAAAATAATGTTTGTTTATTTAAAAAGCTTCGAGAGGTTTCACGTAAAAACTTCGTAGGCAATACTTATCAGCACGCCCTCGTTAAAGGAGGTATCATTTCCTCGAGGCTCCTGCTAGCCTACCAAGTTCTGACGCAACCATCGGCTAGGGAAGAAATGGGCTATTTAAAATGAACAAAAGTGTCGAAACCGGATTAGGCAGTAAACAATATTTTGTAATCATTGACTGAAAACTTTTGTAGCCAAATTTAGTGAGCCCAGGGACGCTATATGCCACACTGTCGCAAATATGAACATTAAACAACTGTGTTCAGTGTACTTAAAAATAGTCTGCTTAAAGTTATACTTTATTTAGTGTGACAGCTCAGGGACATTGTTGTCTCCTATAAAGGAATTATCTAGTTGCCTCTATATTGATCATAAACCAACCTTTCAAAATTTTCCGAGATTGATTTTATTCTTGGTCTACAAGCGACGTTAACACGGTAACTAGGGCTGTGTTAACTAGTGGACGTGCGACCGTACGAGTCAGTGTTGTTGTGCTACAAACCTTCAATAATGATTCGACAGATTTCCTGCTCCTTGCTTGTTCGAATGGTCTAGCACTTCGTTTCTTTTCGGTAGATGACACTTCGAACACGTAAGTGGCCTTCCTTATCACTGGAGCGCAGTGATTTGTGCCACTGGCCGTACTAAGCAGCACCACCGGGTTAGACTGGGCAAAAATTATTATTTACACATATTTTAAAGTGAACGGCACGATTTTAGATGTACATTTTTTCTCACGTCACAATTTGTGACGCAGTCGCTGATTTTTATTAACCAAGGGAAAAAAATTGCTTTGGTGAAAACACTGCATAAAAATGCTAGAAAGGAAAAAATATCGTTTGGGTATGTGTTTGATGAATGTTTCTGCACACCATACACATTCAAACAGACACTTAAACAGTTCACCTACAGTAATAAATTATAGAAAATAATCTCACACCACCTAGGCTACAGAGATACGAATACATCTCATGAGACGAATATCTCAATTCGCAAAGGTTACTGCCCGGGCAAGGTGCACTGGAGACTTGGTACCAACACTGCAGTTGGCGGAAATAGACTATACAATATTAAAGTCAGTTAATCAAATTTTCCTTGCTTGCTGAGTATTCGTACAACATTTTCTCGTAATATGTGAGCATTTTTTTTTCATTTTTTTTGTGTAATTCCCGTTGAGAACATTCCCACAGAACTGAGACAAAATCTTAAAGAGAGTGTCTGCTGGAATAGCGTAGCTATAAATCATTTGCTATTTTGATTGTGAAGGGGTGGGTTGTGCTGCATGCTGAATACGGAAATCTGCTTATCTCCCAGTTCGAGAGTGGAATCACCGTCTCTGGTCATTCACCTTGTCAAATGCTTCTTTGTTGCCCCTATACCGAGTCATACACATAGGGGACCTACTCTTATACCGTTGATCCATTCACCGAACTTACAAACACTATTTCTCACGTATCCTCTTCAAATTAAGTCCATTACTAGGGCGCAGCACAACATGTAATAAAAAAAAAGCCGTAACAGCAGCAGTATGGCTTCATATGAAGGTTGAAATGGCTCTGAGCACTATGGGACTTAACATCTAAGGTCATGAGTCCCCTAGAACTTAGAACTACTTAAACCTAACTAACCTAATGACATCACACATATCCTTGCCCGAGGCAGGATTCGAACCTGCGACCGTAGTCATATGAAGGGTACTTCGCACAAGACGCCTTTCTACATTTTAATAATCCATCTAATCTCGTCCCCTTCACTCATGGCAGATTCACCTAAGTTCCTCAATGTTCCTTTTTTCAGTGCATATACTGCATTCCTAAAAAGTTAATAATGAGTTTTTACCAGATCTCTCAAAATATCGGTCGCGTTGCATCTGGCTTTTAATGACGATATTATGAGTCGGACGAAGCGTGTAATTCACTTAAAAACACTCATGTAGTAAGCACGAGAAGCAATGCGTGTCCTCTAGACTTCATACAGGCAAGAAAATAAAAATAAAAAATCAAACTGTGTAAATAACTGCTCTGAAACATTGCCAAATCGTTATTCGTAAGTTATGAGAAGTCTTTCATTTTATTTCTGTTGAACCAGAACAAAAAAGATTGGTGTGGGTTATTTACGACGTATCATTGCCAAAACTCCGAAAACGCTGATGCCACGAGTCTAGCGTGAGCTAGTTTCTGGCTGCATTCCACAATTCACAACTAACCTCTTCGCTGCATCACACACTGTGACGCCGGCCAAAGTGGTCGTGCGGTTCTAGGCGCTGCAGTCAGGAACCGCGAGACCGCTACGGTCGCAGGTTCGAATCCTGCCTCGGGCATGGGTGTGTGTGATGTCCTTAGGTTAGTTAGGTTTAACTAGGTCTAAGTTCTAGGGGACTAATGACCTCAGAAGTTGAGTCCCATAGTGCTCAGAGCCATTTAAACCATTTAAACACTGTGACATTCCTCTTATATTTGATAGTCAAAAATATTTAAAGGCACCACGCAACGAATTACCACAGTAATAAAATGCTGGGCTTGTAATGCCCTGAGCCCATGGACCTGTCTTATAGTTATCGTGATTTTCCTGAATTTTCGGTCGGGCTCCCTACACGAAACTTCGTCAACAGCAACAACATATCTGGCAATTTCAGCTGAGCCTGGAAAAGAGAACGAGCTGTTTATTCTTACTCTTTAAAAACAAAATTTGTCACAATATTAAATACCCCGTTTATGTTTTTCCAAAACAAGAGCAGGCACGTAGTTTTCTATATATTAAAAAACTAGAAACGAATGTCAGCATGGCTTTTTCTTGTCATTTCAAAAGATAATTTGAGAATATGCTGTGGAAAGAGATGCATGAAGTTATTCCTTATAAGCTTTTACTTTGTTCGCTCTTAACCTTGACACTTCTTAGCGTGGTTCAGTGCAGGTGTTTATTTCATTTGTGACAAAACATGCCTGTTCCGTCCTCCTGCCTTGCTCTCAGAGGCAGACGAACAAATCTGGAATTACACTTTGTTTCGGAAGACTACCTGCTGCCTCTATATAAGCTAGCGCACCGTACTGTGAGTCTGACGTGTAAGGAAACACAATTATCGGACTGAACCAAAGAAACGTGTTCCATGTTTCACTCACAACGAGGTAAGCGGTGGGATGTTTCTACAAGGCATTATGGATGTTTTTAAAGGTGCCCAGTATTAAAAAATCAGATACGTTTTTGACCGAGCGAGGTGGCGCAGTGGTTAGACACTGGACTCGCATTCGGGAGGACGACGGTTCAATCCCGCGTCCGGCCATCCTGATTTAGGTTTTCCGTGATTTCCCTAAATCACTCCAGGCAAATGCCGGGATGGTTCCTCTGAAAGGGCACGGCCGACTTCCTTCCCAATCCTTCCCTAATCCGATGAGACCGATGACCACGCTGTCTGGTCTCCTTCCCCAAAACCACCACCACCAGATACGTTTGCGGAGATAACAGTTAATATGTTCATAACTTTCACTGACAAATCATTTGCCACTCCCCCGACCTGAATCACAAAAAATAAGTGACCCTATCATTAATACGAGTTTGCGTCACCAAACGAAGCAGTCATCTGCTACTGAATGAGGGGAACGAGCGAACAGCAGCGTAAACAATTGGAACAACTAAAACATATGGGCGCTTGCTCACTCCGAAGCATCAGTGTATTTCATAACAATGATGTGCAAGTGAGATGACTCTGTGGTTAAGATACGGAACTCACAGCTGAGGGGATTGTGGTTCATATTCCCGTCCAGCCATCTCGTTTTAGGTTTTGCGTACTTTTTACAAAATCATTTAAGACGAATGTTGGAATGGTTTCTTCGCAAATAACACGGCTAATTTTCTTCCTAACCATTGTCCTATCCGAGCTTATGCGTTGTCTCTAATGATCCCGTAATCTATGAGATGTTAAACCTTAACTTTCCTTCCTTTTTCCTTCCAAGAGTCTTAGAACACTATTCATCGTTCCATGGACTCTAATAAATCGATTATTCAACAAAATATCACATGGGGACGTAATACCTAAGGAAATGAAGCTAGATTATACACTTAAGAGCCAAAGGAACATCTGCCTAATATCGTGTAGGCCCCCAGTGAGCACGCATAAGTGCCGCAACACGACTTGTGTACCACTCGACTAATGTCTGACGTAGTGCTGGAGGGAATTAATACCATGAATCCTGCAGGGCTGTCCATAAATGCGTAAGAGCACGACGGAGTGGCGATCTCTTCTGAACAGCACGTTGGAAGGCATCCCATGTATGCACAATAATGTTCATGCCTGGGGAGATTTGTGGCCAGCAAATGTCTAAACTCGGAAGAGTTTTCCTGGAGCCACTCTGTAGCAATTCTGGGCTTGTTGGGTGTCGCATTGTGCTGCTGGAGTTGTCCAAGTCCTTCGGAATGCACAATGGACATGAATGGACGCAGGTGATCAGGCAGGGTGCTTACGTACGTGTCACCTGTCGGAGACGTATCTAGACGTATCATGGGTCCCATATCACTCCAACTGCACACGCCCCACACCTTAACAGAGCCTCCACCAGCTTGAACAGTCTCCAGTTGAAACGAGACTCGTCCGACCAGGCAATCTGTTTCCAGTCATCAACAGTCCAATGTCGGTGTTGACGGGCCCAGGCGAAGTTTAAAGCTTTGGGTCGTGCAGTCATCAAGGGTACACGAGTGGTCCTCGAGCTCCGAAAGCTCATATCGATGATGTTTAGTTGAATGGTTCGTACGCTCACACTAGTTGATGGTAAAGCATTAACGTCTGCAACAATTTGCGGAAGGGCTGCACATCTGTCACGTTGAACGATTCTCTTCAGTCGTCGTTGGTCCCGTTCTTGCAGGAACGATCTGATGTTTTACCGGATACTGATATTAACGGTACACTAGTGAAATGGTAGTAGGGGAAAATCCCCATTTCATCGCTACCACGGAGACGCTGTGTCCCATCGCTCGTGCGCCGACTGTAACATCACTTCAAACTCACTTAAATCTTCATAACCTGCCATTGTAACAGTAGTAACCGACCTCACAACTGCCTATCTACACATCTCTATATTTGAATACGCATGCCTGTACCAGTTTCTTTGGCGCTTCAGTGTATTACTACTATATCGAAGAATGGCGATAGCAGAATTTGTACGAACTATCGAGGAATTTAGGGTACAGACTCATTAACGGGAATTTTTAGGAAAGTAATAAATACAGAGTGGAAACTAATTTGAAAACAATGTGGTTTCGCATTTCAAAAATGGCTCTGAGCACTATGGGACTCAACTGCTGTGGTCATCAGTCCCCTAGAACTTCGAACTACTTAAACCTAACTAACCTAAGGACATCACATACACCCATGCCCGAGGCAGGATTCGAACCTGCGACCGTAGCAACAGCGCGGCTCCGGACTGGAGCGCCTAGAACCGCACGGCCACCGCGGCCGGCGGTTTCGCAGTTGGTAGAGCATATAAAGACTATGTTTTCACATTACAGCAAATTTTGGAAAATTACAGAGAAAAATCAAAAATCGCTGGATTATTTTTCAAACATTTAGAAAAGGCATATGATACCATTTCAAGTAAACTGCTTTGACAAGCGTTGCATATGGCTGGTATAGTGGATCCCTTAATTAAAATAATACAGGAAATGTATAAGGTAATACACGCCAAAGCAAAACTGATAATACAATTTATTATTTGCGATGACCAGTTCACCATAGCACAAGATTACGATCCTACGGAAAAATCTACATACGTCTTGTCCGAAGCATTTTCTTCGCGTCGCCACAGATGACGCTGTAAACGGAGGAATAGAAATGGGTACGCAGTCGCAATTTACGACATGCTACTCAATGGCCTTTCAATATCCAATGGCACATGGAACCCCACCTTCATACTTAAAGGGTAGGACAGGAAAGTATTTCATAATTTCTAATTGGAAATCCCATTCGCAACGTTGTATTCCTCCGGCTTATCGCCACTGTTGCTGTGGCTCGAGGCGAACGCTACTCTACTTTTCCAACTAGAGTTAGTGTTCAAACGTAGTACCACCAACTTCTATACACTTAGTCATCCGCTTTTCAAATGACCATACACAGGACAGAAGCATATCTCCGGAAATGTCAGCACAGTCGTTTCTGATGCTGTCGGCCTTGTCTCCACGGCCTGTTGGCACTTGCTGGTACACATTATCTTTTAAATATTCCCACAGACAGAAATCCGGCGACGTCAAATCCTTCGACGTAGCGGGCCAGTTAATAGGACCATCTCCGCCGATCTACCGATCAGTATAAAAACGTTCTAATACCTCCCGTGGTTCAACTACGTAATGGACTGGGCAACCGTCACGCTGAAACCATGTGCGTTGCCGAACGTTCAGGGCAACATCCTGCAGTAGTACCGGTACTTCCTGTTATAGAAAATTTCGATTTTTGAGTCCATTCAACGTGCCGTCGATAAAATGCGGGCCAATGTTTGCTCCCCATAATGCCACACCTTACGTTAACTGACAAAGGACGTTGATGGTCAACTTGCCGTAACCAGTGGGTAATGTCTACACTCCAGTAATGCATGTTATGACGGTTAACGCTACCATGGTTTGTGAATGTAGACTCGTCGGAAAATAGTACATCGACAAAGAATGTAGGGGTAATTTTCAATTGTTGACGTGCCAATTCACAAAACACTACCCAATTATGGAAATCGGCGCCTTGACGTTCTTGATGCAGTGACGCGTGCAGTATTGTCATTACTACCAACGGACATACCGGAATCGCTGTGTATTCGTGGTTGTGGTGTACCGCCGCTAGTACAGCTATTTCATTAGCTTCTCCTCTAACACATTTGCTTCGGTTCCTTTTGCCGGTCTGTACGCTGCCATCAGACATAAAGGCGTTCTACCTTGTAAAGGAACGAACGAGAGCGAGCTTTCTCTGGAAAATGCCCGGCATACAAGGCAACAGCAGCCTCAACATTTCTCCTACATTTTCCGTAAATCAGTATCATTTCAATTTTTTCTTCTGTGGTTGCAACATTCATCGTTCACTTGCATATCTGTTCTCTAAATGATTAGTTGTGTAGGCAATAAACACTGCGCAAGTATTGTCATGTTTAGAGCCGCTATCTGTTCTGCGTCTGCACGATACGTGTGCTCCGGCCGTAGTGTAATGCCTGTTGTGATACGCCGTAGTTCGTTACACGGCCACGGCGGTGTCGTAATACGAGGTATGTCCACAAAGTATGTTCCGTTTGGTTATATAAAAAAAGGTGTACAGACCAAAAAAAAATTATTGTACAAAAATCTACAACTGTTAAAGTGCTTTTCTACATAGCTTCCGAAATTTTGTAGGCACTTTTCATAGCGTGGCACTAGTTTTTGTATGCCTTCTTCATAGAAGGTTGCCGCCTGTGTATTCAACCTTGTGGTAACATGTTCTTTCAGCTCGTCATCGTCGTTGAAGTGTTGACCACCAAGGACAGATTTTAGGTGTAAGAAGAGATGAAAGTCGCTAGGAGCGAAGTCCGGGCTCTACGGAGGATGATCAAACACGTCCCAGTGAAAATCCCGTACGAATCGTTCATTGAACAGTCTGACCCATCTTCTAACCATTGAATCACTCATAGCATTTTGTCCGTAAACCTCGCAGATTTTCCATTTAATTTCCTTTGGTTTAACTTTCTTTGCATTTAGAAAACGAATCTCAGATCTGATTTCACCCGCGGCGGCATTTTCAATTACGGCTGTCATTATAAAGAAGCACTGCAAAGCACACGTCGGCAACAGCGATCTGAAAATGGCGTACATGTCTTCTCCTTGAGTCAGAGTAACTGCAGTGCATGCTCGGAACTGCGATCGTAGCGCTGCCGCGGATAGAAATAGAAACGGAACTTTGTGGACGACCCTCTATATGACAGGACTGGCTCTTTATCTAGTTTTCAGACTATTTGAATCTCTCCACTTGGTGTATTTGTCCGTTGTACTTCGGTAATCATCGCTGCAGTCCCGCCTTGCTTTAACATACACCTGTTTCAAAGTGGACATCCTTAAGGGGGCCTTACATCTAATATATTTACATCATGAGTAGGCTTCCGAACAATCTGTTCTCGCTAGTTTTAAGAGAAGTCATTTAGTATTGTTTTGTAGGAAGTCTTGTCGCACCTACCACTTACAAAACTATAACTATCCCAGTTGAATGTTGAACGATTAATGCCTGCCCCAGTGATAAAAGTTTGATTAGGGAAGCTGACATTTTCTCTAAAGTTTTCAGTTACATATGGAGAGGCCAAACAATAGTTTACGCATGGTACACCTAACTGCTGCTCAAAAGGAAGCAAGCAAAGAAGCAGTTTCAGAATTTAACGTTATATCGATGTTGATCACACTAGAGAATTAACCCTAGTTCAGCTGGGCAATGATGGAGTGGAACGGCTGCAAGATTTTTTTTCAGAAATGTTTCCGCCATTTGTTTGAAGAGATATGTAATTTCCTTCGCGGCATTCGTCAAAATGGTTCAAATGGCTCTGAGCACTATGCGACTTAACTTCTGAGGTGATCAGTCGCCTAGAACATAGAACTAATTAAACCTAAGGACATCACACACGTCCATGCCCGAGGCAGGATTCGAACCTGCGACCGTAGCGGTCGCTCGGCTCCAGACTGTAGCGCCTAGAACCACACGGCCACTCCGGCCGGCCGGCATTCGTCACAAAATCTCTGTGTAATATATCTATAATTACCACACCATTGACCAGAAATTAAGTTCTAATAAAAAGTCTGTAAATGAAGTAATTGGCTTGTAAATAGGGTTCGAATCTTTATTAGCTGAGCAAGTTTCAGAGACAGACTAAAACCGTAATGAGATTGACAGCAACGAACACATTACTCTGTTGTCCCGTCAGAGCAATAGTGTAGTACATGCTTAGCACCCCCGCAAATACTCCGTATTTCGATCGTTACTGTATACAACAGACGTACAGCGCTGTTCATTTAACGTAATGTGATGACACATGATGTGACCAAACGTTCAGCAGGTTTCTCGGCAGTAATTTTATGTACCTGCATCGAACATGGAACGTTGTCAGTATGCGAGATTTTCGTGCCGCAGTCATCCGGCTTACTCTTTTACCCAAGTCCGACTGGTTTGGTTATTGTTGTATGGAGACCTTTTCGGAAGGCAAACGGCTCTCGCCTGTGGGTACACAGGCGGCTGTTTAAGTGGCATGGTCCGTCAGACGCACGTGTGATTCGTGCAGTTAGCGGCTGCTGGCAAACCGGTTCCGGAGACGGGCCGAGTCGGTGTCTTCGTTTTTTAAACTGCGCCCGCGGACCGTGGATGCCGCCGAGAAGGCACTTCTCGAGGCGTTGCTTATTTCTTCCATTGCACTTGGAGGCATTTCTTTGCGACTGACATAGCAAATAAATGCTTAATAATAATATACGGGGTCTAGGGCTTAGTGGAATCGTGCTCTTAAGCAGAAGACCGAATTATTGACTGTAGAAGGGAGGCAACAACAAGAACAGTGTTGTGCTATGTCATTATGATTAACTTGAGTTGATTCTAGTTAGGTATGCAGTGAGAAACTTGACTAGCTCAAACAGTAATCGGTATATCCGACATCGGAAATGTCGCACTTAAATGTCTTGTAGCT
The DNA here is from genome assembly GCF_021461395.2 of Schistocerca americana. Classification (NCBI taxonomy): domain Eukaryota; kingdom Metazoa; phylum Arthropoda; class Insecta; order Orthoptera; family Acrididae; genus Schistocerca; species Schistocerca americana. Next base: position 750,082,208 of record NC_060130.1, on the reverse strand, counting down.
TTGTTTGCTTCGTTAGTAGTCGTTTATATTGACATGTACCCAGTTCCGGTATGCCGTTCAAGTGTCAGTGTCTCGACTCTCTCTAAAACAAAGAAGTGCGCTGAGATTCAGTCAGTTATTTTCTGGAATGCGTGAGCGCAAGATAGTGTCCTTGAATAAGTATAGTTTGCTTGGTTTGACTTAAATAGAATAAAGCTGATATCGTGTAAGTTAATCGTATTTAGATAGAACTATTATAGTTTATACGTCTTCTTAATTCCTAAAGCAACCAACACGGCTGTTTCTGAGAAATGTACCTCCTGTAACGAGTAGGATTTTGATAATGAAATTTTGAGGAAGGATAAATATCATGGACTACGTGATTAAAATGACAGTGTGTGCGGTGTGGTATTTTCATTGTTTCTGGCGACAGGACGGACTTGGAGACCACCAGTTCATCGTTATTAAGGGCCATAGCCGCCTGGTTAACAAGAACGAGGGACCGATTATTTGTATGATACTGTCGTTTTATTACACCGTCCCCGTAACGCAGCTAGGAGAACGAATGGCTACTAACGATGCCAGGAGCATTTTACATGCATCTGCAAGAAAGGAAAATTAAACTTCAATGCCCCATCGATATCGCCGTCACTATAGGCGGAATACTAGCGCGAATGGAGGAGGATGGGAGAACGAACGTGCGCAAGACTTGCCATAGGAACTTCTGTTAATATCACTTTACCCTGTAAATAATTGAGACGTAGACGGACAGCTAGATTACGCCGTCTTATATTTTTCAAACTCGTTCAACGGTGTGCCACATTGTCGACCGTTAACAAAGCACGGGATATCTGCTAGAATGTTTGACATATATAAGCCAGTACTTTATACTGGACGGCGGATGTCGCACACAAACGAAAGTAACCTCGGGTGTGCTCCAAGAGAACGTGGTATAACAGCTGGGGTTCTCAATAAACGCATAATTAACAGATAGTAGCTGCAGTGAACCTGACTGCTGGTGATGTTGTCTACACGAAGGCGACATCGCCAGGTGACTGTACATAAATACACAATGGCTGAGATAGTATTTCTACATGCTGTACCGATTAATAGATATTCTTAAAAGCGGATAAATGTAAGATAATGGTCAAAAACATGATCGGTCTTGGTACCCACTCTGTTACAAATCTATCGTGTTGAGTATTCATCTGGTAAGTGATTCTCAAATCTTGTAGGACTAGCAGTGTAAATAAGTCGAGTGTAGCCAAAGATGCCTCATGTTTGGTGCATGTCTAGCCAGCACCATGGAGTAAGTGCGTACAGTCCACAGAGTAACAGACACCAGTGAATTGTGGGGGCAGACGGTGACATTCTTTTACTATTGCCAGCTGAAACACAGAGCCCAACTTGTCACATAACTTAGGAGCCTGTAACCCTGAATTGCTACTACACTTACTAGGCCATTTTTGCGTTGACTATCCTGATTCATGCACTATTCCTCTGCAAATACAATAATTTTCATTTCGTTCCATTCCCTGAATACCCTAAACTTTTCACGCTGTATGATTCCTTTACAGCGCCTACCTTTAGACACAGAAACGTAGATTAATTCTCCCTAACATACCTCGCGGTCCGAGGTGGCTCAGTGTTTATGGCAATGGACCTGGATTTTGGAGGAACATTTTTGAACTCTTCGACGACCCGTCTAGATTTAGGTTTTCCAAGATTTCCGCTCGTTATTTCAGTTGAATGCTAAAGTATACTCCTTGGATTAGACAACAGCAGGTACCTCCTAACTATGCTCCTTCAAAAGAGCCAATGCTAGAGGTCTAATATGTCATCGAACGAGGTGACGTAGTCGTAGGATAATGAACTCTTGCTCACAAGGACGGTGGTCGAAATACCCGTCGCGCCATCGAGCCTTAGGTTCCCCTAAATCAATTAAGACAAATGCTCGACCCACTCAGATAGCCCCGCGCGTTAGCACGACGCTTCCACGGTATGGGGAGATGTATCGGCCCTGGAATGGATCCCCCTCGGATTAATGAAGAGTGTCCCACGTGTCAGTCAGCCTGGATGTGGTTTTTAGGCGAATTCCCACATGCGACTAGATAAATACCGGGCTGCTACACAATTCGCAAACATTTAGAAAACATCTGCATGCTCTCACATGGGGGTGACACTAGGGGTACATAAACTCCGTCCCAGAGTGGGCAAAGGGTGACGACAAAAAGAGCATCCGGCTATCATGTACCAGTAACATTGTCAGATTCAAGAATTAATATGTCTACCCCGCGAAGATACGGGATAAAGGATAGGAAAAAGAAGAGGTTAAGGCAAATGTTGGAACATCCTCTTGGAAAGGATAAAATTGAATTCCTTTCCCAACACGACTTTATGCTAGTGATGGGAAAAACCGACCGCTTAAAAACGATACCGGTATTTTAGTTATGAATAACTGATATATTTTTGTATTTGTTTGGTCTCAGTTTTAAGAGGTTTTTATTTTTTACTAATAACTGAATAAAAAACGAAATATTAATTAGCCATAGCGGAAGAGTAAAATTTTCGTTTTTAATTAAACCTTTTTTGAAAAGAAGTGTTTTTACTCGTAAAATTTGCATTGGTTTGAAATACTGCGTTATTATATTGTAGAAAATGGGAAAATCATTTATTGCTGGCTTGAAAACTGGTACAGCATAGCTGAGCACAATAATGTCTTTGCGGTTTGTCCTGGCTTAAGATAGGCGCGTACGTGCAGTGTGCAAAACGTGCCCCCATCTCATTGTCACCGGACATCCGTTGAATTGCAGGCTGTCACTAACCATAGTCTGGAAATATTTTTACGAAGTGACGTAGCAGTGAAGTACAGTGCTTCATTTGATTGAATATTTGTCGCCGTTTCTATGAAATAATGAAAGAGGAAGGAAATTTGGTAACAGTAATAAATTAAAAACTTCTCTCATTCATAGTATACAATAAAAATAGAAAGTAGTTGATATGCTGCCTGCGTCTACATAACATGCCTCTATCCGCTTGTAGCCCTTGAAAACGGACGAAATAACTCGAAAAACAGAGTTCTTCGACCTCAGTTTTCACCCTTCAGCAGTGACAATTCCTAATACCCAAACAATGGTATGATCCCCGATTACAACACGATTTTAGAGCCGAGTTTCAAAAATTAGAATCAGTTGGAGAATACTGGTGATTTTTTTGCAGTGTTCAACCATTTACACTTTTCGAGGAAAGCCGCGAACGGTGGACGGACTAAGTTTCCTTTTATTTGTCTATTTATTTAATATCTTTATTCTATGTATCTTGAAGCTGACTCAAAAATTTTCAATTTTTTCTAGATTTCTGTGTTTCTTACAGGAAATAACAGGAATAGAAAACCAAAAATCGTTGTTTCAGGATCGGGTTATAAGCGGTTTTAACAGTCGTGTTAAACCGTCATGAAAATACAAACTATATAACCAAGAATCTGTTGTTGCAGTGATTTCCATCAACCCTCGCTGTGCACTCTGTCTAATGATACCGTACACGTGTATATCCGTACTTCGCAAGCCCCCTTATGGTGCCTGTATCTGCACCACTGTCACTCCTCTCTTTTCTGTTTCAGTTGGGAATGGTGCGAGGAAACAAAGTTTGTTGGTAAGCCTGAGTTCGAATCTTGATGCAATACAGAATACTTGCTCACTGCTAGATGAACTACGCTCTCGGGACTTTAACAGTAAACCGTTCTGTGATGATGCCCAACCCCTCCCATGTCGTTTCTGGCACTGGGATTTGATGAGCATCTAGGCGACGCTTTTTACGGTTACTAAACGAACCTGCGACGAAACGCGCTGCTCTTCTTTGGATCGTCTCTATTTCCTATATCAGTCCTGTACGGTTAGGGTACCAGGCCGAGCAGCAATAACCAAGTACCACGCGCTTGAGGGTTCGAAATAAAATGGTTCAAATGGCTCTGAGCACTATGGGACTAAACATCTGTGGTCATCCGTCCCCTAGAACTTAGAACTACTTAAACCTAACTAACCTAAGGACATCACACATATCCATGCCCGAGGCAGGATTCGAACCTGCGACCGTAGCAGTCGCGCGGTTCCGGACTGAGCGCCTAGAACCGCTAGACCACCGCGGCCGGCGGTTCGAAATACCCTCAGACTGCAAGAAGAATATAATAATTCCAATCCCAAAGAAAGCAGGTGTTGACAGATGTGAAAATTACCGAGCTATCAGTTTAGTAAGTCACAGCTGCAAAACACTAACACGAATTCTTTACAGACGAATGGAAAAACTAGTAGAAGCTGACCTCGGGGAAGATCAGTTTGGATTCCGTAGAAATGTTGGAACACTTGAGGCAATACTGACCCTACGATTTATCTTAGAAAATAGATTAAGGAAAGGCAAATATACACTCCTGGAAATTGAAATAAGAACACCGTGAATTCATTGTCCCAGGAAGGGGAAACTTTATTGACACATTCCTGGGGTCAGATACATCGCATGATCACACTGACAGAACCACAGGCACATAGACACAGGCAACAGAGCATGCACAATGTCGGCACTAGTACAGTGTATATCCACCTTTCGCAGCAATGCAGGCTGCTATGCTCCCATGGAGACGATCGTAGAGATGCTGGATGTAGTCCTGTGGAACGGCTTGCCATGCCATTTCCACCTGGCGCCTCAGTTGGACCAGCGTTCGTGCTGGACGTGCAGACCGCGTGAGACGACGCTTCATCCAGTCCCAAACATGCTCAATGGGGGACAGATCCGGAGATCTTGCTGGCCAGGGTAGTTGACTTACACCTTCTAGAGCACGTTGGGTGGCACGGGATACATGCGGACGTGCATTGTCCCGTTGGAACAGCAAGTTCCCTTGCCGGTCTAGGAATGGTAGAACGATGGGTTCGATGACGGTTTGGATGTACCGTGCACTATTCAGTGCCCCTCGACGATCACCAGTGGTGTACGGCCAGTGTAGGAGATCGCTCCCCACACCATGATGCCGGGTGTTGGCCCTGTGTGCCTCGGTCGTATGCAGTCCTGATTGTGGCGCTCACCTGCACGGCGCCAAACACGCATACGACCATCATTGGCACCAAGGCAGAAGCGACTCTCATCGCTGAAGACGACACGTCTCCATTCGTCCCTCCATTCACGCCTGTCGCGACACCACTGGAGGCGGGCTGCACGATGTTGGGGCGTGAGCGGAAGACAACCTAACGGTGTGCGGGACCGTAGCCCAGCTTCATGGAGACGGTTGCGAATAGTCCTCGCCGATACCCCAGGAGCAACAGTGTCCCTAATTTGCTGGGAAGTGGCGGTGCGGTCCCCTACGGCACTGCGTAGGATCCTACGGTCTTGGCGTGCATCCGTGCGTCGCTGCGGTCCGGTCCCAGGTCGACGGGCACGTGCACCTTCCGCCGACCACTGGCGACAACATCGATGTACTGTGGAGACCTCACGCCCCACGTGTTGAGCAATTCGGCGGTACGTCCACCCGGCCTCCCGCATGCCCACCATACGCCCTCGCTCAAAGTCCGTCAACTGCACATACGGTTCACGTCCACGCTGTCGCGGCATGCTACCAGTGTTAAAGACTGCGATGGAGCTCCGTATGCCACGGCAAACTGGCTGTCACTGACGGCGGCGGTGCACAAATGCTGCGCAGCTAGCGCCATTCGACGGCCAACACCGCGGTTCCTGGTGTGTCCGCTGTGCCGTGCATGTGATCATTGCTTGTACAGCCCTCTCGCAGTGTCCGGAGCAAGTATGGTGGGTCTGACACACCGGTGTCAATGTGTTCTTTTTTCCATTTCCAGGAGTGTACATTTCTAGCATTTGTAGACTTAGAGAAAGCTTGACAATGTTGACTGGAATACTCTCTTTCAAATTCTAAAGGTGGCAGGGGTAAAATAAAGGGAACGAAAGGCTATTTACAATTTGTATAGAAACCAGATGGCAGTTATAAAGAGTCGAGGGGCATGAAAGGGAAGCAGCGGTTGGGAAGGGAGTGAGACAGGGTTGTAGCCTCTCCCCGATGTTATTCAATCTATATATTGGGAAAGCAGTAAAGGAAACAAAAGAAAAATTTGGAGTAGGTATTAAAATCCATGGAGAAGAAATTAAAACTTTGGGGTTCACCGACGACATTGTAATTCTGTCAGAGACAACAAAGGACTTGGAAGAGCAATTGATCGGAATGGACAGTGTCTTGAAAGGAGAATATAAGAAGAACATCAACGAAAGCAAAACAAGGATAATGGAATGTTGTCAGATTAAGTCGGGTGATGCTGAGGGAATTAGATTAGGAAATGAGACACTTAAAGTAGTAAAGGAATTTTGCTATTTGGGGAGAAAAATAACTGATGATGGTCGAAGTAGAGAGGATATAAAATGATAAAATGTAGACTGGCAATGGCAAGAAAAGCGTTTCTGAAGAAGAGAAATTTGTTAACATCGAGTATAGATTTAAGTGTCAGGAAGTCGTTTCTGAAAGTATTTATATGGAGTGTAGCCATGTATGGAAGTGAAACATGGACGATAAATAGTTTGGACAAGAAGAGAATAGAAGCTTTCGGAATGTGGTGCTACACAAGAATGCTGAAGATTAGATGGGTGGATCACATAACTAATGAGGAGGTATTGAATAGAATTGGGGAGAAGAGGAGTTTGTGGCACAACTTGACAAGAAGAAGGGATCGGTTGGTAGGACATGTTCTGAGGCATCAAGGGATCACAAATTTAGCATTGGAGGGCAGCGTGGAGGGTAAAAATCGTAGAGGGAGACCAAGAGATGAATACACTAAGCAGTTTCAGAAGGATATAGCCTGCCGTACATCCCGGGAGATGAAGAAGCTTGCACAGGATAGAGTAGCATGGAGAGCAGCATCAAATCAGTCTCAGGACTGAAGACCACAACAACAACAACGAGGGTTTTGTAAGCTAGCGCCTACGTGGGGGTGTGCTGTATTTCCTGAGGATTCTGTCAGTTAATCTCTGTCTGGCGTCTGCCTTTCTTAGAATTAGTTTTATGTGGTCGTTCCACTTTAAAACACTTCGTGTGTCATGGGACGTTAAATCCTAATCTACCTTCTCTCTTATGACAGATCTGCCGACCAGACGTTTAGTTTCAACAGTAATGTTTCTAACGCTTTCCTCGCCTATGTGATTTGACCCCAAGAAAATTAGCTTTAGCTATACGCTGAATCATTTGCATCTGCCATCCGTCACCAAAATGAATCGACTCAAAAGAAGTCTTCACACGTTCAATAATATTATCAAACCTTCGATACATTGCCTGGCTGAGGACTGGTATTGACGAAATGTCAATATGAGAAATACTGACGAGCGGTATTCATGGCGCCAAAATTATTCTCAGTATTGTCAGTATGTACTGACAAGTACACATCACCAACTTGACCTCATATTCTAAGGATAAAAAAGCACACTATCAAGGTATCAGCCCCAGCAGTCGATCCACTCGAAAATTTGGGCCATAATTCTGACAGTCCGCAGTTGTGACCATGCGAAGGTACAGGTTTCACACTTTTGTGTGTAACGCTTGTAACTCGCACCGCCCCGCTGCAGGCGCTTCACACCAGAGCTCGAAGTACTGTATAGTAAAGTGAGTACGAGGTTTGCGAAATACTAGTTTGACATTGACAACACGCTTTGTTCATTGTGTCGAAGTGCGCCGGTTCCAACCTGTAGCTGGTGCCAGAGAGTTCCTTGCTTTGAACATTTTTATGTTGCGATTCACGAATGCAGTATAAATCAATTAAACGAATTAGTTTGTGATTAAAGAAGTAACTCAGCACTATTTAATTATTAACATGGCTGTTGTGCGTTATTTTCTTTACATTTTTAAGCTATATCTGTTAAAGTGAAGTATATTTGCAGGAGTCGTGTTGTTCTTCATCTGTGAATCAAAAATAATTAATTCCATTTAATAATAATTCTTCAATTGCTTAGGCTTATTAATTTGGTTTTGATTTTGAAGGAAAGGGCGGAAAGGTGGACATATCTGCTAACGTGTTTGAATCTTTCTCAAGAGCAAGTGTTCAAAAAGGTTCAAAGGTGTGTGAAATCCTATGGGACTAAACTGCTAAGCCATCAGTCCCTAAGCTTACACACAACTTAACCTAAATTATCCTACGGACAAACACACATACCCATGCCCGAGGGAGGACTCGAACCTCCGCCGGGTCCAAGCCGCACAGTCCATGACTGCACCGCCTTAGACCGCTCGGAGAGCAAGTGTTATTTTACGCAAAATTTTTAACATGTGTACGTAGTATGTCAAATAATATTGAACATATATGTGCGTGAGGTTGACATATTACGTACGGATGTTACATTTTTTGCGTAAAATAACACGTGCTCTCGAAAAAGATTTAAAAACACGTTGGACAGATATGTCCACCATTCTTCTTCTCTACCCCAGCCTTCAGCATCCCGCAAATAGGAGAGCTCTGGCTGTCACTCCAGTGTGGAGTACCTCTCGCTCGTCTATAAGTCGGCAGAAGTGGAGCAGTGGGAGTGACAAACAAGTGGTGCTCGCGAAAGTTTAAAAACTGTACTTTCAGAAGATCGTAATTACGCACTATCACAAATATGGTCCAAATTTTCGCACGGAATCGAGTGCTGGAGCTGATATCTTACATGTGTGCTTTTTTCCTCCTTAAATTATGAGGTCAAACTGGTATTGTTTCCTTGTGAGCATGCGAGGTCGAGTATTGACGGCTTGCCAATATTATCAACTGAGATGTTAACACTGTTCCACGAACCAGCCGCACGGTGTTAGTGCGCACTCTTTGTTTGCAATTCGTCTTTGTGCAAATAATACCTGAGATTCAATTTTTCAAGTAGAGTCTTAACATAAAACAGTTTTAATAGGCCAACGCACAGATTGTCATTGAATTTCCCAGTTTAGGACAGTCGATGGAGGACTCACTATGGCTTTGCTTTCCTTATTAATTCGAAAACAAAGTATTTTCTTTTTAACCTACACAGCAGTGTGAAAAAACGCTTCTACTTCGACACAAGTACGTCATAATATGCAGTGACTCGTAAGAAGTCTGCGAAATGCATGTCAGTCTAACCAAATTCTCACATACCTCAAAAAAATGTTTTACTTTAAATAATTGAATATATACCTGCTGGGCAAATATACATGCTACACAGGTTTCCATAACAAATTTTTTAATTGTGTTTGCTGACGTTGCATTACTAAACTTCAAATTTCCGAATGACCGGCTTGTAACTAGAAGTCTTAAAGTTAATTCTAACCTCTCGTCGATTACGACTACTTTTCTCATTAACGTAGTTTGCTTCTCTATTTTATGTAGTATCAACATTCTTAAGTTATCGTATAGTGCAGGACTCTTGCGCAAATGGTTTGTGAAATCATTCGGGTCCGTGCTGGTGATTTCTGTCAGTAAATTAAAATGCGACAAGTCGCTTCTTCGCAGCCATTCTCGAACCCATTTCTCATTTTTCGTTGTTTTCTGTTGTTTCTTGCCAACCATAGTCATTAAAATTGCGAACACTCTTGCTTTTGTTTGTTAGACGTCATTCTTACCCCTATGTATTGAAGATTTTACAAACTAGTGTTGCTAATAAATTTTGAACGTGTGCGTCTCTTACGGCTTTTATGTACTTAGTGCGAGCACTGACGCATGTCGGAGCTGCATATGGTTACCTGACCTGCATCTAGCTTGACGGTAAACATGAAACACGTGTAGCCGCTGACAGATCGCGAACCTGGTTCCTGCGCTGCTCGGTAAACTCTGGCATATTGCTTGTCGTGTGCGGAGCGCTCAGTAAACGAGGCATCGCGCTGGTAATTAGTGTGGCGACCCGACTTTCCCGCAAGTAATAACTGTGAAATTACGGCACCTACTAATTGTGTTTTAATCGACCGGATCCCGGCCATTTTCGCTCCAGTTTCGGGTACATTTTATCCGCAGGGAATTTTGCGGAAATCGGATATTAAAACTGAGAGGCGAACTAGGAACTGCTTGCTATCAGCACTCTGGAACAGTATGTTTAGCAGAAGAGACAGAATCACGATTCAAAGGGAGTCACTTTTACCCCGAGTGACTTTGTCCTACTGCACCTGATCCTACTTCAATTATTCTCTACGTCTTCTGATTTTAGGTATAATTAGGTGTACACCATTCCTACTCTTGATGTTTACCGAATCGAAGTTACTCATATACACTGATTTTAAACGTAAGGAATAAGGACCGACCGCTGTGGCCGAGAGGTTCTAGGCGTTTCAGTCCGGAACCGTGCTGCTGCTACGGTAGCAGGTTCGAATCCTGCCTGGGGCATGGATGTGTGTGATGTCCTTAGGTTACTTAGGCTTAAGTAGTTATATGTCTAGGGGACTGATGGCCTCAGATGTTGAGTCCCTTAGTGCTTAGAGCCATTTGAACCATTTGAAGGAATAAGGTCAATATGTGCAGTGGAAAGAAATATCGGAAGAATTTTGAAAATGTTGCAGAAAGCAGGAGGCCATGCAAAGGACAAGCGTTCGGTCCAGTAAGTGGCAACTGATTCTCACCTAAACAAAAGTGTTGCCACGGTGCTAAAGAAGTAAAAAGACTCTGTACACAGACTATATCGCGTTTAGTAGCGAATACTGACATATGCAGAGATGTATGATAGCAAATGCCAAAGCGTTCCCGTGAACATGGCTCTGCAAACAAGTCTTTCGCGAGATACTGCGAGTATGTGGTTACGTGTCGCAACTGATGTCAGTATGAAATATTGTCCTAGTTAGAAGAAATGTACACAACGGCGTGAACACTATACAAGCACCAATTTGATATGTGGTTGTTGCAATATATTAACACGAATTATTTACAGAAGAATGGAAAAACTGGCAGAGCTGACCTCGGGGAAAATCAGTTTGGGTTCCGGAGAAATGTAGCAACATACGAGACAATACTGACCCTATGACGTTTTGTAGAAGACAGGCTGAAGAAAGGTAAACGTACGTTTATATCATCTGAAAATTTAGAGAAAGATTTTTCACAATGTCGACTCGACTACACTCAGTGAAATTTAGGAGGTAGCAGGGGTGAAATCAGGGAGTGAGAGACTATTTACAAATTGTACAGAAACCAGACCGCAGTTATAATAGTCGACGGGTATGAAAGGGAAGCCGTAGTGTAGAAGGGAGTGAGACAGGGTTGTAGCCTATTCAAACTGTACATTGAGCAAGCAGTGATTAAAACCGAGGACAAATTCGGAAAGGCAATAACTGTTCAGGGAGAAGAAATCAATACTTTGCGGTTTGCCGATGACATAATTCTGTCAGAAACGCCACAGAATTTGGAAGAGCAGTTGAACGAATGGACAGTGTCTTGAAAGGAAAATAAAAGATGAACATCAACAAAAGCAAACAAGGTTAATGGAATGTAGTCGAATTAAATCAGGCGATGCTGAGGAATTAGATTACGATATGAAACGTTAAATGTTGTAGATGAATTTTTGCTATTTCGGCAGTAAAATAACTGATGACAGCCAAAGCGGAGAGGATATAAAATGTAGACGGGTAATATCATGAAAGGCATTTATGAAAAAGAAAAATGTGCTAAAATCTAATTTCAGTTTAAGTGCTACGAAGTCTTTTCTGAGGCTATTTATCTGGAGTGCAATCATGTACGGAAGTGAAACATGGACGATAAGTTGTTCTGACCAGAAGAGAATAGATGCTTTTGAAATGTGGTGCTACAGATGAATGCTGAAGATCAGATGGGTAGATCGCGTAACTGATGAATAGGTACTGAATCGAAATGGTGAGAAAAGAAATTTATGGCACAACTTGATTAAAAGAAGGGGTCGCTTGATGAAACAATTTCTGTTCTGGGGCATCAAGGAATTCGAGGGAAGAGTGAAGGGGGGGGGGGGGGGGCTAAAATAGCAAAGGGAGAGAAATGCAGTGCAATAAGCAGGTTCAAATGGATGTTGTTTACGGTAGCTATGCAGAGATTAAGAGGCTTGCACAGGATACATTAGCATGGAGAGCTGCTGCAAACCAGTCCTCGGACGGAAGATCCCAACAGCAACAACGACGACGACGACGACAACAACAATAGTAAAAATGAATTACTGATGTCAAGTTTTCATTAAGATGCCACGTAATTGAGCTTTCCTCTCTTCGATAGACTAGCTGAATCTGCCTCTATTCACAAACCTGCCTCGTTGTAAGGTGGCAAGAATCCTCGTCTAACTTTATATTCCGCGCCGACAAACACTTCATTGCCGCTTCTAACCTACTGTAAATAATATTCTTACACTATAGTAACCAGCGGAAGCGTTTGCTTATGATCATCAGTATCGCCGTTGTGTAGAAAATGCTGTATTCAGAAACACAGATATTTTCATTATATTAATAACGAAATGTACTAAACTTTGACACGTACAGACCGACTTGGTGCAATGATCGGACAGCAGACTTGTATTGGGGAGGACATCGGATCAAATTCCCGTCTGGGCATCCATATTTAGGTTTTTCAGCGGTTTTCCTAAATTTCTTGAGGAAAGTAATGACCTGCGTAGGCTGCTTTTATTTTCGAAATTATCACTTTATTATATGAATTAGCTAACAGTAACAGCTACATCCTCCACCTTCGGATTTTTCAAGCTACCTTTGTTAATGATATCACAGAAAAAAAAAAAAGAGGTAATCATATAGCATATTACATTCCACCCAAGGAGGCGAAATTAGTTAACAGCTACATCACGAAATAAAGTGGTTATTTCAAAATGAAGTAAGGTCTCCTTTTTTTATAAGTACGTAGACCTGTTTATTTCTACAATGGTTTACATCAGTTTACAGCTTGAACATTTAGCTATTTTTCGAGATAATCACCATTTCTGACGATGCATTTTTGTAGACGCTGTGGCAGGGTTTGTATGCCCATGTCATACCAGCTCACCGCCATGCTGTTCAAAAGTTATGAACCTCTTCTTTCACCTCGTCGTCTGAGCTGAATCGCTTTCCGGCCAAATGTTCTTTTAACCTAGGGAACAGGTGATAGTCACTGGGAGCCAAGTCAGGGCCTTAGGATGGGTGGGTGATTATGTTCCACTGAAACTGTTGCAGGAGAGCAACGGTTTGCCGAGTGATGTGTGGGCGAGCCTTGTCATGGAGAATGTGTATGCCCTTGCTCAACATTCCTCTTCTCCGGTTCTGAATCGCCCATTTGAGTTTTTCAGAGTCTCACAGTACCTGTCAGCGTTAATTGTGGTCCCAGCAATTCAGCTCCGACGACGAGGTGAAAGAAAAGGTTCATAACTTTCTGAACTGCATGGCGGCGAGCTGGTATGACATGAGCATACAAAAACTGCCACAGCGTCTACAAAAATGCATCGACAGAAATGGTGATTATGTCGAAAAATTGCTAAATGTTCAAGCTGTAAACTGATGTAAACCTTTGTAGAAATAAACAGGTCTATGTAATTATGAATAAATAGGAGACCTTACTTTTGGGATTACCCTCGCACTTTCCCAGTATGAGCTTGTGCGCAGTCTGTGATCACATGCGGTTGACGGGACATTAAGTCACAACTATCCCACGTTCCTTTAATTTTACCACCCATAGCGCCTCTAGAGGTTGCCTAAATGTTACTACAGATAAGTAAGTCACGAGTAGAGGAATTCCTGGAAGCCTTTAATTCAAATAAGCATTACAAAATGACAGAAGAACATTTTGAATATGTCAAAAAATTGTCTTCCGGGTTAGAGCCTCGTACAAAACCGGGGGATTCTGTTTTAAATAAATTAAACCTGTTTTTTTCTAAAAAAAATTCATTGAGCTTAATTAATCGTGATAAAGGAGCTTTCCTCCGTGTGTTTTTCGCAAGTTCCTCTCGAGCTGCCATCCACAGTCTTGAAACTGGCAGGGGAAGCAGGCGGGAGGCAGCAGAATTCCCCAACCTCGTCTTTGTTTTGCCTCCTTCGCGTCGGTTGTAACAATGAAATTACTTGGCCAAGTGCTTTCGGCGCTTACTCGATCAATTCTTGATAGCGTCCTCCCTACGTGCTGCCAGCTTCGATTGCATCGCAGTGGAGGAGCTTCGCCCCCCCCCCCCCCCTCCCTCCCCCTCCTACGCCCTCCCCACCCTGTCCGCCCCTCGCTGAATCTTGGCAAATTACTCACACACTAAGTCTTTCTCTTCGTAGTCAATGCATCTCAAGACTCCCACCTTGAAACATTATGCTTCACGCAGTCTTATTAAAATATTACTTGCGGCAGGTACACTGTCGATACAGCATACATACACGATGCTGGACGTACTCTCATATGGTGAGAATGGGAACACGCAATGCACCCACGAAAATTGTCCAAAATGATCGTACTTGTGGTCCAACTATTATGATGTGGTGAAGCATAATGTTGCATGGACGTACTGACCTACACATCTTTGATCACGGCACACTCCACGGTCAACGTCACCGTGACACTGTACTCCTTTCCCAAATGCATCATTTCAGGGGTGCATTTGGCCTTGGCTCCGTTGTTACGGAAGACGGAGCTGTTGGAACTCGAGGATATACGACGAATGGACTGATCTGCTCGTTCCCCTGACTTAAATCCCATCGAACACGTATGGGATGAGTTGGGAAAAGGTATCGCAGCAATTCCACATACACCAACGACTAACCACCAGTTGTCAACCGCGCTGGTGGAGAAACGGAACCCGCTACAACAAGAACTCCTTACCAAAGTTGTGGCCAGCAAGAGAGTGCGTTGCAGAGCATTCATTGTCGTCTGTGGTGATCACACAGCTCATAAAGTACCATGCCACTCTACTTGTAACGTCCAGGGGACCATCATGAACCGCGGTGACTTCAGTGTAATTATTTGCCGGCCGCGGTGGCCGTGCGGTTCTAGGCACTTCAGTCCGGAACCGCGTGACTGCTACGGTCGCAGGTTCGAATCCTGCCTCGGGCATGGATGTGTGTGATGTCCTTAGGTTAGTTAGGTTTAAGTAGTTCTAAGTTCTAGGGGATTTATGACCTCAGATGTTGAGTCCAATAGTGCTCAGAGCCATTTGAACCATTTTTTGTAATTGTTTTCTTTCGATAAAACGGAAATTTCTGTTCGTGTCATTGCGTATTTCTTTCAGTTACCTTGTTTACTACAGTGTAGTAGCTCTTTTTGTGTATGGTCCTAGTTTAATCGAGCTATTATACTTGCCAGTGCCACAACATAAATATAGCTTCGTAGATTGGTTACTCGAAGACTCTACACCTTTGAAAAGTCCCTGCCCGGTAAAAACAGTATGGTTACATAGTAGCTATGACATCAGTCAGAGAGACTTCTGGTCTTCCTTTTATTTCAGGTACAGTCACACTCTTTAACACAATTATTATCGGCTTCGATCTACACTGGACATCTTCAGTTGCTAAAAGCAGAAAAAACAGGAATGCCTTCATTAATATCTTAAAACCTATTTGAAAAAAGTCAGTTCTACTACTTAACACTGAACGAAAAACATGTTTCATACCATTTGGTCATGAGCGGCATTTTGTGAAAACTTTTACTGTATTTAACTCACAATTAGAACTGGAAAAGTATTTTTACAGAATTTAAAATATTCCTATTGTAGCATTTGAAGATGGCCAATCTAGGTCGAAACCGCTAGTGATTGCACCACAAAGTTTGATCGTGTTTGAAATACACCTCAGTCACTAATCTCCTTCGACTTTTTTCCGGAGAGCCCTCTGAACTACTCCCGTGTAAATCTGTGTTTTAATAAGGCCTAACGTCCCGACGACAACATGGCCATTACATGCGGACTACTAGTTCAAATGCGAAACGAAGCAAACTCGATAAACACGTACAGCATATATCTGTCATTCTGTTACACTAAAAACGGAAAAATCTGCATCTATGTACATACTACGCAAGCCACCATACGGTGCATCGCTTAGAGTACCTTGTACCGCTACTAGTCATTTCGTTTCCTGTTTCAGTCGCAAATGGAGAGAGGCAAAAATGACTGCCTGTAACCTCCCCTCCCCCACCCCCCCCCCCCCCCCCCGCCTTATTTTCGTGGCCATTAAGCGAAATGTAGCTTAGCGGCAATAGATTCGAACTGCAATCGGCCTCAAATTCCGGTTCTCTAAATTCCGGTTCTCTAAATTTCGGCAATAATGCCTCAACAAAAGAGTGTCATCTTCCCTCCACGGATTCCCATTTGAGTTCACGAAGCATCTTCGTAATACTTGCGTGTTGATCCAACCTACGGGTAACAAATTTATCAGCACGCCTTTGAACTGATTGAACGACTGCCTTGAATCAGACCTGTTTGGGATCCCAAACACTTGAGGAGTACTCAAGAATGGGTCTCACTAACGTTCTATTTGCCGTATCCTTTATAAGTGAGCTACACGTTCCCAGTATTCTCCCAGTAAAACGAAGTGGATCATTCTTCCCTAATACCAAGCTGACGTGTTCATCCCATTTCATTTCGCTTTGCAACGTTACACCTATATATTTAATCGACATGACAGTGCTCTATTCGAATGTTATAGGATTTTTTTCCTACTCATCAGCATTAAATTACATTTTTCTACATTCAGAGCTAGCTGCCATTGACCATCCAATCTAGAAATTATGTCTAAATTAGCTTGTAGACTTCTACAGTCACTCAAAGACGACACCTTCCCGTACACCAAAGCGCCGTCAGAAACAGCCGAAAATTGCTGTTCATCCCGTCCGTCGGATCTCGAATCGTCGAATCACACTGCATAACTCGAGTCAGTCACCGTGCTGTTTCTGCGTAGTTTGGTCCACTGAAACGTATAGCTATATGAGCCGCTTGGTCAATGGCCTTTTGCGAGGTACCAGACACCAAACGTCCATTGCATGCAATCCCCTTCGCATTGTTGGCTCAAAAACTGACTGACATGGATCTGTATTCACGAACAACTGTAATTCCTTCCGGTTTTTGACAAGTCGTCTCCGTCCTCTACCTGTTACGATCATTTTATGTTTACGTCATGTTACGTGGCTCCGAAGAGAACACCACTCGTTGTAGACACGTTGGTCAGTCCACTTTAGTAACCCAACATATCGGGCATCTTCACTCATGATCTAGTCATGGACATGTCTAAGCACGATAGCTCTTTCATGTCTCCATGCCGACCCGCGTTACTGCGCTGATTCCGTACAACCGACTGTCACATACACACCCCTTCACTATCACGACCGACTAGTACCAGTATATCGCATCTCCAAAGCGACCAGTGTACTTCCTACAGTGGTCAAAATAAATGTTCGATATTGGCGAAACTTTAATGCTGAATGTCGTGATACAGAAATACGTTATGATCTCGATACACTGGTTTTTTTGTAATTTAATCCTAGCTGAAACAGTCCGTGCTCCTACCGTGATGACCGAGCGATGTGGTGCGGTGGTTAACACACTGGACTCGCATTCGGAAGGACGACGGTTCAAACCCGCATCCGCTCATCCTGATTTAGGTTTTCCGTGATTTCCCTAAATTCATTCAGGAAAATGCCGGGATGGTTCCTTTGAAAGGGCACGGCCGACTTCCTTCCGCATCATTCTCTAATCCGATGGGACCGATGACCTCGCTGTTTGGTCCACTCCCCAAAATCAACCAACCATCCTACCTACCGTGATGGGGCAGTATGTGCAGTCCATGGCAGCCATCTCACGTGTAAAACTACAGTACTTGTGTGTCATTACGAGAGTTGTGTTGCTTCAGGATGGTTTGGACAACAATAAAGTACGATCATAGGCTCCGTATAGTTACTGTAATGGAGCAGGGACTGAGAGAGGTGAATGTTATGCCGCTGAGAGTCAAAGTGATGTCTGTAGACTCCGGAACAAATTGGGGATCGTCCCAGAAGTGGCTGCGGGAAGAAAAATAGACAAAAAACAGCAAAAAAAATAGATCTGCATGACCGATATCTGTGTAAAACAGCAAGTAGAAACCCTCAACACAATGCTACACGTCTACGGCGGCAGTTCCAAACAGCTTAATAAGTGTAGGTTTCAACACAAGCGATACGAAATACGCTCCACGAACAGGGATTACGTGCCGGAAGACCTCTCAAGGCTGTTTCTCTAAATCGAAATCGGATAGGGACTCCTGTCTCATAGGCCGAAATCACTCTTTGTGGACTAGGCAGCAGTGGGACACAACGCTCTTTTCTGATGAGACACGTATCAGTGTCCACCTTGACAACACTGACTTTCGTGCGTGACAGCAACGAGAACAACTTTTACACCCTAATTGTATCGTAACCGCCACTCTTATCAAAGCGGTTTTCGGTTTGAATCGTGCATGGCTGCAGGACACCCCTTGTGCCGGTACATGGGATGATGACTAGTATGACGCCCTTACTCGTTCTTGCACGCATTGTAGCCACATTTGGTGAACATATTGGAGAGGGATTCGCAATTATGGACGACAGTTCACGTTTCCATCGTCACACTATGTGAACACCTTCCTAGCGACATCGACCATACTAAAACAAGCGGTTTGCAGTCTTTCTATCCCACTAAAGACCTTAAATGGTAACGTAGAGGCCACTGTAGAGGAATGGGACAGTACCCCACAGGCCTATCTGAAAAATTTCGTACAGAGTATGCAAAACCGATTCAGAAGTGTCTCTAATTATAAGGAGGACCAGTTGGTTAATAAACAATGTGTTACGCACGATGACAGAAAAGAAATTGCAATGCCTGCAGTGGAATCTATTGTAAGGTTCTCTTTGTTTTTTAGTTTATGTTTATCAAAAGAAATGTGTTTATACCCTTTAACTTTTTTTTCTTATGACTATCTGACAGAACAAAATCTTTTTTGTATTCTATCATGTCCACTATTGACAGTAAAGCAATATGTAACATTTATTTTGACCACTGTATTTTGTCCACTGAGCTGAAAACGCTACGAGGGTGAGTCAAATGAAAACCTTAAATATTTTTTTAAATATTATTTATTGTGCAGAAGTGGTACAAAGCTGTATAACTTTTCAACATAATCTCCCCTACGCTCAATGCAAGTCCTCCAGCGCTTACAAAGTGCATAAATTCCTTTAGAAAAAAATTATTTTGTTAGTCCGCGCAACCACTCATGCACCGCGTGGCGTACCTCTTCATCAGAACGGAACTTCTTTCCTCCCATTGCGTCTTTGAGTGGTCCAAACATATGGAAATCACATGGGGCAAGGTCTGGTGAGTCTGGTGAGTATGGTGGATGAGAGAGACACTAAAACGCAGGTCTGTGATTGTTGCAACTGTTGTACGGACAGTGTGGGGCTTTGCACTGTCATGTTGCAAAAGGACACCTTCTGACAGCAATCCAAGTCGCTTTGATTTGATTGCAGGCCGCAGATGATTTTTTAGGAGATCTGTGTATGATGCACGGTGACAGTGGTCCCTCTAGGTATGTAATGCTCCAAAATGACGCCTTTTTCGTCCCAAAAGACAGTCAGCATAACCTTCCCTGCTGATGGTTCTGTTCGAAACTTCTTTGGTTTTGGTGATGAGGACTGGCGGCATTCCTTGCTCGCTCTCTTCGTTTCCGGTTGGTGGAAATGAACCTAGGTTTCGTCCCCAGTAACAATTCTTGCAAGGAAGCCATTACCTTCTCGATCAAAGCGCGGAAGAAGTTCTTCACAAGCATCAACAAGTCGTTCTCTCATTTCAGGAGTCAGCTGCCGTGGCACCCATCTTGCAGATACTTTGTGAAACTGGGGCACATCATGCACAATGTGGTGTGCTGACCCATGACTAATCTGTAAACATGCTGCAATGCCATTCAGTGTCACTCGGCGGTTTCCCTTCACTATGGCTTCAACTGCTGCAATGTACTGTGGGGTCACAACTCGTTGTGCCTGACCTGGACGAGGAGCATCTTCCACTGAAGTCACACCATTTGCGAACTTCCTACTCCATTCGTAGACTTCATGCTGTGACGAACATGCATCACCGTACTGAACCTTCATTCGTCGATGAATTTCAATAGGTTTCACACCTTTGCTGTGCAAAAACCGAATAACAGAACGCTGTTCTTCCCTGGTGCAAGTCGCAAGTGGGGCGGCCATCTTTATACTGATACTGCGACGGTATGTGTGCATCTGCACAATGCTGCCACCTACAGGCCATTCTGCACGCTGTTTGTAGCACACTTACCAACTTACAGGATACGAATTAAAGGTTTTCATTCGACTCGCCCTCGTATTAGCGACAGTACTGAACTCGACGTCACACCTTAACGTAAATTACTTCCTTTTCTCCTTCGTACAGACTTCATTTAACGTACTTTCTCATTAACAAAGCTTCTTCGAAACCAAAAAACTAACAAGTAATATTTCTCAACGACATGTGTTAATACACCTGAATGAGCACCTCAGACGGCGGTGCTGTGGTTTCACATGTCTCATTACACTGTAAACGCCATTGTTCGCAGAAATGAACACGTACCGCACGTTTCAGGTTCGCAATCTCTCGAGTACGGCAGTCCTGACAAGCAGCAATGTGCGAGCTCCACTGGGCTGCGGTGACTCACTGAAGCGCTCGCCTGAGATAATAGCCTCTTTGACGACAATTTTACTGGGGCATTAAGCAGTGTTGCGGCATCGAGCAACGTGCTTATTACGCACAATTAAAGGAATAACGCCCGTCGATATATACTGGTGGCAGGAAAGATATTATGTTGTTACGTAGTATAAAGTGTAGAGCAGTCGTTGCCTTCCGCTGGCTGTGAAGAGCTCTGGAACAAAGAGGGGCTGGGCCTTTCAGATTTGAAATTGAAATGCTATGCAGTCCTAAAGTACAGGTTTAAGAACACTGTCACGCCCAGCACACAGCGAAAGAAAAATATGGTGCCAGTCGGCGACAAGTCACCGCTGGTCAGGGACGCATAAATTACAACTTCAGCTGCACGACGAACTCCTCTCGCAGGTCTAGCAGTGTAAGGTGTGCTGTCATGAACCTCGCTCCAAAAATAAAGCAAGCCAAGAACGAATAAAAGTGTACGAGTAAATAGCAGAAGGAATTCCTGAAACAACGCACAAAAACTGCAAATAAATCCTTCCCTTCAATAAGTGCTTCACGGAGATTTTGCGGCGTCAGATTTATCAGTCTCGAGCCTTCGGCGACTTTCTCCGTCGTCATCGTCAGAGAAGACAAGGACTCCGTGAAGCATTTATGTAAGAACGTCTGTGCGAAACACAATGTTGTCAAATCCTTTCCTTCTGTTCAAAATGGTTCAAATGGCTCTGAGCAATATGGGACTTGGCATCTGAGGTCATCAGTCCCCTAGAACTTAGAACTACTTGAACCTAACTAAGGGCATCACACACATCCATGCCCGAGACAGGATTCGAACCTGCGACCGTAGCGGTCGTGCGGTTCCAGACTGAAGCGCCGAGAACCGCTCGGTCACTGCGGCCGGCGACCCGCAAATTCGCTCCGAATCCAACTCAGCTATCTACCTGCTGTGTTGGCGCTCTACTCCCTACGCTACAGAAACAGGTAACTGCTATTTCTAAGATCCTTGGTTGACAGATTAAATACAGTTAATGTCGTAACGTCATATCAAATTGTGTACACTATCTGATCAAGGGTATCCGGACACACCTATGTCGATGTCATGAGACGCGGACCTAACAATATTATTGCCAGTAAAGAAACAGTATCAGCAGAATGGTATCCGGACACACCTATGTAGATGTCATGAGACGCAGACCTAACAATATTGCCAGTAAAGAAACAGTAGCAGCAAAAGGGTCGGGCAGGTGACTCAGTAACTTCGAGGGTGGACTAGTCATTGGATGTCAACTAGGTAACAAACCCATGAGGACATACTAACTCTTATAAAGCTTCCCATATCGATTATTGGTGATGTGACTGTGAAGTGGAAACGAGAAGAAACTGCCACAGCTAAATCAAGATCAGGCAGACCTTACATACTGACGGACAGGTACCGTCAAGAACTGCGGACGGGGTTCTAAAAAATCACATGAAATCAGCGGAAGAAATCATTCGTGAATTTCAAAGCTCTACTAGCAGTCCAGCTAGCGCATTAACTATGCGTCGGGAGTTAAAGGATGGTGTACATTGATTGAGCAGCTCCTGATAAGTCACATATATCTGCAGCCATTGCTAAGCTACACTTGTGGTGGTGGAACGAGCGACGCCACTCGGTAGTGGATGGCTGAAAACGAGTGATTTAGAGTGATGAAGGACGCTATACCCTCTGGCACTCTGATGGAACGGTTTGGGTTTGCTCAGTGCCTGGAGAGCGTGAATTGGCATCAAGTGTAGTGTCAACAGTGAAGTACGGAGGAGGTTGTGTTAAAGATATGGGGCTGTTTTTGGTGGTTAGGGTAAGGTCCCCTTATTGCGCTCAAGAAAACTTTAAATGAGGAAGGGTATGTACACGGTTTACAGCATTGGGTACAGTGTACAGCAGAGAAACAGTCAGGAGACGATAACTGTTTGTTGAAGCATGGCAGTGCCACCTGTCACAAAGCAGAATGTGTGAGGCAACACTTAGTGTACAATAACAATCTTGAAATGGATTGGCTTGCTCAGAGTCCCAATCTGAACCCAATGGAAAACCTTCAAAATGAGTTAATTCGTGGACCGCGCTACAGACTCCAGCGACTAACATCACAAACTTCTCTGGTTTCGGCTCTTGACCAAGAATGGGCAGCCATTCCTCCATCCTCCACAGACATGCAGACATCTCAGTGAAAGCGCCCGCAGCAGTTTTCTAAGTCGTCATAAAGGCCTCGGGTGGACAGGCCACGTATTACTGTGCACTAATATGTGCTCGTATACTTGTGATCAGACAGTGTGAATTTTCCTGGCAGGTTAAAATTGTGTGCCGGACCAACTGACCTGTCCAGTCGCCATTCACGGTCAACCCTCATAGCTTTAGAAGGTAGGGGAGAGGTACTGGCGGAAGTGAAGCTGTGAGGGCACTTCGTAAGTTGCTCCCGCATGACTTACTCGGTAAGCGCACTGCACTCGAAAGTCAGCGTTCCGGGTTCTAGCGCCGATCCAGCAAACAGTTTTTTTCCCTTACTAGCTGTATGTTACCTCATGTTGACCCATCTGATGGGTGTCTAGCTAGGACTTGAATTATAGCATTTTACCAGTAGAAACGGTCAGGCATCACAGCACACCTAGTGGGACGACTCCCCTCATTTCGCCATTGTTGATTTTCCGGTAGTCTGAACCTTAGGCAGGTCAATAGTTTATGGTCTTCATTTGTCGTCTCCTTTACTGCCAAGGCCGATAATGAAAAAGCTTGCTAAATTAACCAGTACGTTACCTTTCCTTATTTGAAAATGTGAATTAACAGGAGGTTTCGCTTTTTCCGTGAAATGTACTGATGGCGGGCACATTTTCGTTTTATTGACTCATGGTGAAATATGAGCGAAAATCAAGTTGAGATATGCGTATTTACACATTAGTGACAGAAATATCGCGCCAGCTGTATCACTACATACACTGTTTAAGGGTTCAGTCTTCCCTTTTGTTTTTGTTCTGGATTCAAGGTGTGCTGGGCAAATTTTCCACACACTCTTCCTTCTTCAAAACATTATGTAGAGTGTATGGAACACTTGATTCAGAGATGTTGCTCCATCGCTGTTTGCGAGAACTTTTTGGACTGACGGTGTACGTTGTACTAAAAGAACACAAACTTTTGTTCTGTTCTGTGACTACCAACCAAACTCGGAATTTCTAAACATTTTAAGTGAGATATCACTTCCATGTATGCCAAACTAAAAGCATGTGATTATTTAAAATTCATAATAATTCCGTTACGCACACCAATGCGCTAAGGTGAAAAAAAAAGACATTACACGGTGAATACATCTGTGGTCATATCAATACTGAAACACTCCCCTTTAATTGAAATAACCACAGCAGCCGAATTTTACGTATAGTTTTGCATCATTATTTCGTTGCTGTTGTTTGTGTGAGCCTAATCATTTACCTGGCAAAAGTTTTAAAATTTTGTCAGATGTTTCGATATTAATACGCACATCTTACGTGCATGGCATCACAATGGATGATTTATACCGTTGCTACTTTCTTACGCACGTAAGTGTCTAATACACAGAACGTTTCCTGACACACAGTTAGTATATTATTTCAATTTGATACTTAGAAAACGTATTTGGTCATCTTTTTTGCTGAGGTAATGTCATGAGAACACCTGCTAACTAAACAAAAGTGTTATAACCCAGTATCCCTGCTTCTGAAGTTGTTTGAGAACGAATTGTGTAGCTAGGCTGGAGCTTAATGTCTCGTCCATGCCGAGGCGTTATAGACGGAGAACTAGTTTATTCGGACAAGGGTTCGGAAGAAATGCACCTGCAGCAAATTAGGAGAACCCATCCTAGCAAAATCCCAACTTCGCATGGTCAAATGAGTGTTTTCTACTTTTTAATTTTTTTGTTAGCTTTCGGTACGTTCCCATACAGCCATCTCATCACTGGAAACATGGTTCTACATTTTGCTTTGGCGGTGCAGAGTACACATTACAAGCTGCGACATTGTCGCGAATAAAACAGTTACCCGTATCTACAATAATTTTCCTTTAATTTACGTCTGTGGTCACAAACGTTTTGTTAACAGATTACCAGTTTCGGTCTATAATGACCATCATCAGATCTGTTTTATAAAAACAAAGTCCTAATGTACTGCAGCCATAGTGGCATCGTCAAATGTTAAATGCAAAATCAGCACCAGCATCGTCAAATATATATAAATAACATCATATGCACGAGTCGTGTTGTCAGTAGAGTGCTACTGACAACATGACTCGTGCATATGATGTATATGATGTTATTTATATGTATATTTGAGGATACTGGTACTGATTTTGCATTTAACATTTGACGATGCCACTATGGCTGCAGTACATTAGGACTTTGTTTTTATAAAACAGATCTTATGATGGTCATTATAGACCGAAACCGGTAATCAGTAAACAAAAAGTTTTTGACCATAGATGTAAATTAAAAGGAAACTTAGAGTACACATTACTTTAAGTCGTACTCTGATACTAAGTTACATACGCTTAATAAAGGACAGATTCCGTTATAAAACAAATTTTACAGCCGCATCATACTGAAACGACTAAACAAGACGAAAGTGTAACACAGGATACACAGACATAGTATGCTATAAAAATCCTACTGGTAGCACAATAGAAATGATAAAACGCCGTTAGTACACATTTGGGATATTCCCAATTCAATCCATATTAATGACTATGTATGTACATTAACAATAAAATATTCTTTTGCATCTAACAAGTAAGATGAAGATTTGAATTCATACCTTCAGAGTAAGAGACCATTGTCCCAAACACTGCACCGTGTTGTTCACTACTATGAAATATAATGTCAACAAAATCTATTGAAAATGTTAGCAAAAGTTAGTTAATTTCTTAAAAGAAGTGCAAAAAACAGAGAACTAAACTTGTGGAGCAACAAATCTAGCACAGTAATAAACAACAGTACATTTCTGAGGCGCGACAAGAAATGTTGCACTTGAGAAACAAATTTATCTTGTGGGCATAGCGTCTGAGTTTACAAAGAGATAATCATGTTGTAGCGTAGTTCGTGAGCACCTGGCGCGGCTTGAACCGTGGACGGGCAGTCTGCGAGATTTCCCTGGAGGGCCGGCCGCGCTGGAGCCTCGCTAACTGTGTACCAGTTGTCCGCTAGCTTGTCAAGCGCGTCAGCTCAACTTCTCTGCTTTTCACACACTTAGCTTGATTTCAAGATCTAAAGTTACGTGCAAAATCTGACACAGCATTCGAGTTTAGATCCCCCAGGCAAAGAAAAAGCTGACCCTACGAGACGGGTCTAATTCACTTGCGTCTGGTGCCTGCTGTTTTCCGTGGAGACATCTTCACTGCATGACCTACATTCTTACCTCTACGGAACGATGTATCGAAATGATTCAAAACGCTGGACTTCCGGAATTACTGGAGTCGTAAAATTGGAGAGAATTTTCACTCATTCATCTTTCAGCTGTTACTATGTTATCTTGAGTTGTGTTTTCATTATTATGCCTTAAATATCAGTTTTTTTAATGTTGGTAATGCGACATTAACATAGATTATATAGCTTGTCGCAGTTTCTGGGTGCTGCCTTTTTGTTTAGTATTGTATCATATTTGATAAGGCAGTCTTGTAGCCTATGGTACACGTTATTCAAACAGCACATTGAGGAAGCAATAGAGGAAGTTAAGGGGAAATTTGGAAAGGGAATTTAAGTTCACGAAGAAGAAGTAAAATCTTAGATGTTTGCCGATGACATTGTCATTTCGTTAGAAGCAGCAAAGGACGTAGATGATCAGTTGGACGGAATTGATAATGCTTTGGAAAGAGGCTCTAAGACATCCGCCAAAGCAAAACAGGCGTAATGTGATATAGTCGAAGCAAATCAGGGGATGTTGAGGGACTCGTATAAGGAAATGAGGCACCTAACAGTAGTATTGCTATTTCGACAGTAAAAAACTGACAATGGCAGAAATAGAGAGAATATATTATGCAAACTGGTAATAGCAAGAAAATAGTTTCTGAAAAAGATAAATTTGTTAACATCGAATATCAATTTAAGTGGTAAGAAGTCTTTGTTGAAAGTATTTCAAGTTACAAAAGGCTTTATGAATATTAGTTAATTTCATTTCCAAAATACTGTTCAAACGATAGCAACTGATGCACAGAGAACCATAAGAGCCCCAAAGTACAGACACTAAGTTTTGAGAAAGACGTTTGTTAAAATCAGAGTTGTAGACAAACCAGCAGTCTCATAGGTCTGAAATGTTTTTAAACCAAATCTTAGCTTCATATATTTCCTATGAAAAAATTGCGTACCCACTTCATTAATATCTAGGATTATATTTATTACTAAGGTTAATTCACAAAGTTTCCATATATTGACTAACGACAACAGTATCTTTTGATAGTTGCAAAGTTTGTAATTAAAGTGGAACTAAGATCAGGACATGAAGAGCAGATATTAAATGCACCACGCGTACAATTATGACCTATTCCAACACTTCATGGTCCTCATAATCATCATTTTCATCTTGCACGTTTAGAATCTGGGGTTCAGATAAAACTGCCAGTGTACCTCCGATTACGAAGCACTACTGCTACTGTAGACACTAAATTATGTTGGCAACCCTAATTAACAGTTGAGCAATGCAGAGCAGCAATATCATTATATGTGCTTTAGGTCCATATGGAAATGAATATTTGAGAAATCGGTTAGGCAGCTTTTCGTGAATGTTCGTATAAACAATGTTAGCCTACAGATATCGTTAAAAATGAGTCACCATAAGATTATCAGATGTCAGGAGCGCTCATACAATCTCAAAATTGATAACGGTATGCTTTAGGCCATGATGGTTCTCGGAGCCTCAATTATGAAAGTGTGTAAAGTAAAATCATTTGTTTTGTTAATAGTAGAGGACACGATAAAGCCAGTAGTTTTCAATTATATAGGACCCATGCCAAACAAAACTTGCACGAAGAAGGACAGCATTAATAGTCACAAATTCTTTGGCCCACGAGAGAGTGTCACAGATATGCTGGAAAACCTGAGAGTAGACGCCAGCTATCCTCGCCGAAAGCCTATTTACAATCTGAAAGTAGTCTATGAGGTTTACTGTATCGACAGCACAATAAATTATGTTGGCGGAAGTAAAGAGGATATAAAGTACATACTGACACAGCAAGAAAATCATTCTAAAAAAAAAATACATCTTACCATCTAACAGAAATTTAAGTGTTAGGAAGTCTGAAGGTATTTGTGTGGAGGGCAACCTTATACGGAGGCTAAAAGTGTTCGATAAACAGTTCAGACCAGAATAATGGCGATGATTAGGTTTATAGACTGAATAACTAACGGAGAGGCACCGAATCGAAATGGGGAGGAGTGAAATATATGGCACAAATTCACTAAGAGATACGTCGATACGACACATACTGAGACATTAAAGCATAGTAAATTTGACACTGTAGGGAACTGTTGTGGTGTAAAAATTACGTAATAGAGTAACACCAGCCTCTCTACAGTTAGGAGGTTCAAGATGATTTAGGTATCAGTAGTTACGTGGAGATGAAGAGGCTTGCACAGGACAGTGTAACGTGGAAAGATGCATCTAACCTATCTTCAAAGACTGAAGGCAGCAACAACGATAACAACATTATTATTGTTTTAACTTTTATACATGCATTTCATTTTATTTCCCTTCGAAAACACAAACTACAACTAAAACGATTTCGCTGTCAATGAGACGCAAAACCCCTTTTCTTCTTTCTTTTTCGACCGGCACATCTCGTCATCTGAAACTTTTCTTAGTTCCGTAGTGACACAAAACACAAAATTTCAGGCCGCGCGAAGTAGCCTCGCGGTTTGAGGAGTCTTGTCACGGTCCGCGCGGCTCCCCCCGTCGGAGGTTCGAGTCCTCCCTTGGGCAAGGGTGTGTGTGTTGTCCTTAGCATAAGTTAGTTTAAATTAGATTACGTAGTGTGTAAGCTTAGGGACCGATGACTTCAGCAGTTTGGTCCCATAAGACCTTACCACAAATTTC
Organism: Schistocerca americana; assembly: GCF_021461395.2. NCBI lineage: Eukaryota > Metazoa > Arthropoda > Insecta > Orthoptera > Acrididae > Schistocerca > Schistocerca americana. Next base: position 750,053,582 of record NC_060130.1, on the reverse strand, counting down.
TAAATTTTTTTCCACAAAATTTCAAGCCTTGAAGTGTATCCATTACAACATTGCCACATCGGATAGCTGTTGTATGCGGATAAATAATGTGAGCTACGCCGTTTTAGTGAAATGTTCGCAATTTAGATACCCAGTAGTACACACTTCATAATTTTCCAGACATCTTTATAATGAGGTGATCTCTTCCTCCCTCGCGCCCTCTCCTCCTACCGCACCACCCGCTCAAATTATTTGCAGTGCTCATTTACTGATTGGTGTGGCGAGGGCGGGGGTTCATTTCCGCCTGAAGCATAAAAGTTAGTTTATGCCTCTGCCAGCGCGTAATTAAACACGGAGGTTGCAACGACAGTTCGTTTCGCATTTTCGGAGGAAATACGAACGGAAGAGATCCGCGCGCAGGTTTCTCGGTGTCGTTTAAACGCGGCACACTAAAAAAGGCAGGCGTGCGCCACACTTGGCGTCTCGACGTTTGCTCTCGCAGATCTGAGGCGCCAACGACTGCTCTCGAGTTTCTACAACTCCCACAATTCGCCCATCAGCGCCATCAAGTGGAAGTTAGATGAACTACACAGGACGGAAATGTGGTACTTGATGCTAACTTTGCGCAGCTCTACGGCGCTTGTTCGGTTATTTTACATCCCATAAATCTGCGAGATGGCAGCCAAAGCTTTATTTCCTTCCTCGGAGACCGGGTTCCCTTTTCCCACCTCCTCCCCCCCCCCCCCCCTCAACTCCCCACCTCCCTAAACTTTAGCCTGCGCTGTACCGAGCCTAAGCGAAATTTTGTAAACTTTATCCTTCGAGAAGAATAGTTTTTCTGAAGCTATTATGCTCTTGTAACCTGGTAAATTTTACAATAAATATTTTACGAATGAAAAAGGTTTCTTTCATGAACATGACGTCTACTCGTGAACACTTGAATTAATGGTAGGTAGCACCTCCTTTCACTTTGATGTTGGAGGTGACGCGTGCTGAGATGAACTCATTGAGGCACTGAAGGTGTTGGGAAACAATTTTGATACATAAACGCCCAAACAATTGAGGTAGTTGGAGATGGCATATTTTCTGACTTATCGATATGTCGAATTTTCGATAAATCACGTGAATGCTATCAATAATGACGATAAACAGGTGCAAAAATCCATATTTTCGATTCGTCGGATTTCCATTGATTAAAAGAGTGATTTTTATTTTTAAAACAATCTCTTTGGGTAAGAAATAGCAAATGCAGATACCAGAGAGAAAATAAATTGGAGAATTTGACAAAATGGAAGGATATATTGATATAACACTTCTTAAAGAATAGAGAAATAGTTGATTTAGTAAAGAAGGGAAGTAGAGGAAGGAGGAGACGAAGACTGGGAGATGGACTGTTAAGGATGTAGGTTGCAGAAGTTAATGCAGAAACTTGCACAGGATATACTAGCGTGCATCAAAACTAATTTTCGGGCTGAAGACCCCATTATCATTTGACGAGATATGTGAAATACAGTGATTACTGAAAACCAGTACCCAGTAAAAGTACATAGAAAAAAATTCTTAGACCCCGATACACCGAGAAAATTTACCGACAATGTCGATACGTTAGCCGTATAATATCGATTAATAATTACTTACTGTATGCATGCAAAATATCAATATTTATTGCCTCCATATATTGTCGGCAACTTTACTGAGAACTGAGTCCAAGATGGACGCTTCTACTATGGCAACCCAGATGCTGTCAATATGACTGAGGTCAGGTAACACGTGTTTCTCAAACAATTCTGATGTAATTCGTTGGTTTCTGGTGGCAGCGTCATTGATATTGAGGTATCTCAAGTCAGATTACAATTTGGCTCACACATTATGAAGTTTTAATTTTCTGTGAGATTGTATGTGTGAGCTTTTAATTCAAAGCGCAAGTCTCCCAGATTCCTAATGCACCTTGTCTTAGATCTACGAGATACATCTGTTCCAGTAAACCTAATTGTGTTAAGTGATGTATAAGCAGATCACGTTGTTCATAACAATGATAACAGTAAAGATCATCTTGACAGGGTCAGTTTCATAAGTGCGTGACACTTAAAGAGAGAAATGTAACCGAAAATATCAGAAGAAGAGGTAATCAGTGCCCCAAGAGATCAACGTCGGTAAATACTCTGAATTAGTAGTGAACGCCCCCGATAAATTCTGTATGCATAGCATGCTGAGAGTGATTAGTTTAGCAGAATTGACCATTTCAAAATTTATGGCTAAACACTGGATTTTATTTGTATTGTTCTTAGAGGAAGTAAACTTACTTTCAGATAGAAAGATTTGCAACAGGCAGTTGAAAAACTTCTAGCCAGTAATGCGAAACAATCATTCTTTCATTCAAATGGTGTTTTAATATTAACGTCAAAGTGCAATAAACGTGGCTCAAGATAAATTTATTTCACTTTAAAATATTCCATTTGGCACTTCAAATTTCGTTTAAAAAAGGCAAAGGCACAACGAGTACTCGCTATGGCAAGGGGCGAGACGCTTACATCGACGAATTCGTAAATGTTGTATTTTGTTGTAACAGCACTTTCCACACCATTGTATGATGGAATTTTTGATACTGAGAAAAATTTTTGACAGTCGTGTAAAAAGCATTATGGTAGTGATTGAATTTAAGCAATTCCACGCTCTAGTTTATCATGCTCTAAGCGTGTGACGTTCCAAAAATTTCAGTTTTTTGGCAATAAAAGTTAGAAATCGGGCCGCTGCAATAAGCGTTTGTGAAGTGAACATCGTCAATTACTATAGTTCCGTAATACCGAAACATTGTATTCAGGGTGGGATCCCAAACTGTTATGTGGAAAATAGAGATTTATGTACTAGTGAATACCATGGCGGCCACGTGGAACAGAAATTTCACGAGTGCCGAGGCTCTGCCATTTAAAACAACCAGTTTCTGGTACAGAGAAACCACTTTGCTGAGTATAACATATTATGGCAACCATTCATTACCCTGCTCCACATAAGCGTTGCATGCCGGAGTTATCTCAGCAGAAGTTGATATTGAGGAACTACTTGAAAAAGTAGTAGTAATTCTGTTTCCGAAAGATGTGCTTGCTGACAGTACCTGTAAAACTATCATCCAGTGTCACCTCAGGCGGTGGGTGAAGCTGCAGTGTGTCGTCTGGCATATCTGGCATATTATATCCCGCACGACAAAGTCAGTTCCTGCACTGAAGTCTTTTTCTCACCTTGATCAAAATTTAGCATGGACACGTGGAGTTCATTAAACATGTAGTGGGGCAGATCTCACCCAAGGATTCGGAGATGGCCTCATGTAGAAACCATCCCAGCACTAGCCTCAAGCGATGACGGGAGAAAACGAGAATCGATGCTCAGAAGACTGAACAGTGTTTGCAGTCGCACGTCTCCGTAATAGTCCTGACACTGTGCCCCGTGAGAACGTATGATGTGGAGTGTTATGATTTTACTGACGTGTTTATTACAATGCCTCATAAGACCGTCTTCATCCCTTGCTGATTACTAAATAAATGCTTTGAAAGGTTATCAAGTAACATACCACAGCTGAATTTAAGTTCTACTTCGTTTAAATTTATTATACATCAAGCACATTTACGATGATCAACTTGCCTATTGATTTAAACACCAGCTCGGTGCTTTATAAAGGCTCCATTTAGCCTAACGTAAGTCTACAAGGGGCACTTCATAGTCGTACTAGCGCATATCCCTATTGCATGTAAATCTCGGACTCTCATACTAACTGTAATTAATGATCGCCAAACTGCGTCTGCCCCTGGCTTTGTGCACGTCTTGTCTGACAGGGTGCACCGGGAGAAATTGTGAATATTCAGGGATATGACAGCATATTCGAAGCAAAAACGTCTGCTGAACATGGCCTCAAAAAGCATACCTTAAGAGCTACGGGCACTTCATCATTGCAGTTGTGAAACAAATATCTTCTACTGCAAGCTCTTTGCTTTCCATATTTTGGCATGAGGTAGTATGGACCAAATCAAGAAAAAATAGTCTAGTAAACATGGGCTCTAAATTGCATATCTTAAGAGCTATGAGCACCTTGAAATAAAGATCTCGTTGGGTAAGAAATTGTAAATACAGATATCAGAGAGGAAATAACACTTCTTAAAGAACAAAGATGTGTTTCACAGTAGCGAAGATGAATAAATAAGTGCTCATGTCTCTTAAGGTATGCTCTTAAGAGCCCGTGTTTACTGGCCTTTCTTCATTGTTTTCGTTGATACTACCTCCTCCCAAAATATGGAAAGCAAAGAGCTTGCAGTAGAAGAGATTTGTTTCATAGTATCTGAGTTCAAGTAGTGCTCATAGCTCTTAAGGTATCCACCTTAGAGCCCAATGTTCACTAGACTTCTTTATGCTTTGTATTATCATTCCTATCACATCTTTCAATATTGACCATTCCTCCTGGTAAACCATGTACATAGACACGCACAGTGACGCCAAAAAAATTATCCCGTTAGCATCAATGGCATGTAAACTACTTACTGGGTAACAAATTTTAGATAGCCACATCACAGATAAGAATATGGAGATTTGAGGTACACACAGTATATTTATCGAGAAAAAAGGGGGAAAAAGGTGTATGAGGGTTAGTATAAAAACAAGTAGTTCACCTCAACCTTGATTTGTTACGGTTTGACGTCACACATGCGCAAACACAGAAAATTCAGAATACCTGTTGGCTATGGTGACAGATTGAGCGGTAGCGTAGCCCGAGATTGGGTTGAAAGTTAACAGCTTAGTAGTGAGTCGGCCTATGAATGTAACGTCATCAGAGTAGTTATAATTTCGATGAGCGGTTTATTTCCGACATTTTAATGACGCCACGGATCAAACCAGATTCAGTATCTCCACAATACGAGTTCACCACCACCTCACTCGGTGTTTGATAAGTGGTGAATCTCATTCCTGACAGAAGTTTCATAACCGCTGATTACTTTGCTGTTACTATTTACTTTTCCACTGCTGCAGCCTCCAGAAGATGAGTACATTAATTACCTAGACATTGCAATTTTAGCGTGTGTAAACTTCTTTCATCTACAGAGCTTCTAATGTTTGTAGCTTTCCGTAGAAGTGTCAAAAATTTCGGCTACAGTTACAGAAGCTACCGCATTTGGAAGCCGCTTCATTTCATCACTGAGAACTTCCGAGGACAAAGATAAATGTCGTAATATGTCGCTTCTTCAAAGACATTTTCACCTTTTCCCCTACTGTACTCGTTTCTTCACCATATAGTATTAACTTTTTCATTCTTTTTATGTAATCCGGTTTTGTTTTTCTCTGTGTATGATTCATGGTGAGTTCATTTGGACTATATTTTGTATGTATGCTGCAGTTGCTGAATTCCTTCTAATACCTTGTACCACTCAGCGAAAGATAAGCATATATTGCAATTTTTTAAATATTTCTTGAGGTGAAAAGGATGGGACACGCATGAAACTGTGTAAGGCGATGCATTCAGAGCATTTCTTTGCGAAACTCTCGCTCTCCCAGGTAACTGTTAGAAGGCAAGCCGGCGTAAGTTCGCGAGGTTTTTCTCTAACGATGTAGAGTTGGCGCCCTTAGGCCGTGCTGTGTGGCCTTTCATTACGTCTGTCGCAATGTTACATGCCCGCCGCCCTCCGACCTTCATTGAAAAACAAAAGCTTTTCCCCCGTTGCCACGGTAGTGGGAATTATAGCCCGCCTGCTCTTAATTAACTTCCTCGGCATTATCGTGTAGTTCGTTACTCCGTAGTGTTTTAATGGCAGCCACGAGAACGTCTGCCGCCGTACGCGCTGTCCTTTTTCAATGCGCAATGAAAAGCGCATATGTATTTATAATTCGATGCATCCACGTTGATAGAACTTGCTTTCATGCGGCTGGAAGATGTAAAGTCATTTGCTGAATTCTAAGAAGAAACGAGTAATATATATATATATATATATATATATATATATATATATATATATATATATATATATTGACGTCAGTCCGTAGCTAATCAAATACTTAAATACTTCCCCTCTCGCGTACTCATCACGCCGGTTCAATCTTAGTTACAGCCTGTGAACAGTTGTTTTGTCATCAAACGATAGTATTACGCTTAGTGTAACTGGCGTCCAGGGCAAACTTCACTTCGTGGCAATCTGTCCTCTTCCACCGACACCTAATTTCTTTTTTATCATCTTTATCGCTGTTTAACCTTTATCTTCCTTTATTGAGATCCACACTATTTTACTACGAAGTAAAATGGTACAAGTTCTAATAATTTACATGTGTGATACAAATTCAGAACGCACGGTCTGAAGTAGCACTGCTTACAATAGTAACGCGAACCCTTCTTTATTGTTTTATTACCAATCAATGCAAAGCCGTAACAAACAAAAGAACGGACACATAATATCGCTTTGGCACATCCCTTGCGTTGGCTCATTTGGCCTGAGAGTGAATCCATCTAGTAGTAAAAAACATGACACAATCATCTCTGTACCAGGGAGAGGTGAGCCTTACGGGACTGTTGTTCAACAGTTCAGTAGAACGGTTTCTTGATTTCCTTCCATAAATCTCCGCCCCCCCCTTCCCATTTTAGTGCCGCCCAATCCTTTCCCTTATTGTTGTCGTTGTCGTTGTTGTTATTATTGTTGTTGTTGTTCTTCTTCTTCTTCCTCCTCCTCCTCTTCTTCTCTCCACTGCGTCCTTCATCCTCCCCTTTTCTCTTGGATTTCCTCAATTTTTTTTACACCTGTCACAAACATGTGACCCCATTGAAATGGCTTCCAGGGAACACATTGCTTGCTGCTGCCATACCCTAGTTATTAGAGTGATTACACTAAAATATTAGTACTGTCGTAATAGAAGCGGTTAACATAAGCATCAGTTCTCATTCCACGTTCTCCAGTATTTTAATTGTTAATTTATATATCTTCCAGCTGTACGTGGCCACGCCTTGTTGTGGCCCAAACTGGTTAAAAGGAAAGAAAGGAAAGAAAAAACACATGTTTATCATATGTATGCGACTTGAATATACGTCCTAATCTCCTTCTACCCATGTCTTTACACATTTCCTTCTCCTTCCCACTCTCTCTTTCCATCTCCTCCTGCCCTCCATCTGTCTATCTTCTCCTTCCCACTCTCTCTCCATCTCCTGCTTTCCATCTGTCCATCTTCTCCTTCCCACTCTCCCTCCATCTCCTCCTGCCCTCCATCTGTCTATCTTCTCCTTCCCACTCTCTCTCCATCTCCTCCTGCCTTCCATCTGTCTATCTTCTCCTTCCCACTCTCTCTCCATCTCCTCCCCGCCCTCCATCTGTCTATCTTCTACTTCCAACTCTCTCTCCATCTCCTCCTGCCCTCCATCTGTCTATCTTCTCCTTCCAACTCTCTCTCCATCTCCTCCTCGCCCTCCGTCTGTCTATCTTCTCTTTCCCACTCTCTCTTTCCATCTCCTCCTCGCCCTCCATCTATCTATCTTCTCCTTCCCACTCTCTTTCCATCTCCTCCTGCCCCTCTGTCTGCCCATCTCTTCTTTTCCCCTCTCTGCGTCTATTTCCTCCCCCCCCCCCTCAGTCCATCTCCTCTTCCCGCCCCCATTTCTCACTCTGAGCCTTGTTTACTGTCATTGCAAATATAATTTCTATAGCAGTATACTAATCATAACCCCATAACCCAGAAATACAACATTCCTGTCTTCGGTGAAAACCGACTGTGAGGGGAAAAAACGAGACGGCACATTGTCGTATACACAATTTATGTTTAGAAATATTTATAATGAGGAAGAATATATATGTCAGAAACAGTTTGTCTAACGGTTTAAATGCGTCGCTATCGTAGTTAAAAATACCTGTGACAAGGGAAACAAAACCGCACATTCTTACAGCATATCATTTTCTTTCTCGCAGTCGATTTTAACAGCAAACATCTACATTGTTGTTAAAAAACCATACAGTCTACCACCGTCTGAATGGTTAATCGACTATCGATTTCAAACGTTTATTATAGCAGCGTTTGAAAATTTGAAGTAAATCGGTCAGGGATTTTTTGAAATTTTTGGTAACTATGTTTCTCATTTATGTATTACACATTTTTATATAGTATATATATTGAAAATATATAGACTATGTCCGTCCGAATGTTCATTAGAGTATCGCGTAAGAATCTGAAGTAATTCGGTCAAGAACTTTTCCAGATTTTTGGTAACTTCATTTCCCCTTTATATATTACATATCCATTTACATATTTAAAAAACAGTCATTTAAAGATAGGCACGTATTCACACGCAACATTGTGTCAAAATTTCAAAGCAATCGACGTACTACTTTCCGAGTTTTGCGAGCACAAACATGCGGAGGCAGACTTTTTATACATACAGATTTCCTCAGACTCTGCTGTACTATCTGAACTTACCTGGTCGCAGATCAGAGAATGCTGTTTAGGCATACGGAAAAACAACATACCTTGCACTGGCCACCGACACGAAAGTGGATCGCGGGATGGCGATGCCATCGGTGCATTTAATCGCGGCCAAGTCGTGAATATCCGACACATAGGAGAGACAATCCCCTCGCTCGCACAGGCACAGGGCATCTCCGTTGCCACCGTGCCTACGATGTATTGTAGGAAACAGGCCGTCAGAGCCAACTGCCACTGAGGGGCAGTTGTTGGAGGGGACCGTCGTCGATTACAGCAGATTGCAACGGCGTATAGACGAACCACAGCACAAGAAACTCTCGTCATTTAAGACGTGAAAAATAGCAACTGATAAACAGCTATACCTTCGAGAAGCACATCCTCGCAGCATAGTTACGGTGCCATAAATTTTCTGTAAAAGGCTACGGTGATTTATGGAATCCATCATATCGAAGTTTAATAAAAACCTACATTTGTGAGTCACAAGAAACATTCAATGTTTGGCGGAATGTTCGTAGAATACCAGCTACAACCTCCCCTCCTTTCTAATACAGGCTGTTTGGAAATTCCCTTTACAGACTTCTAGGACTTGTAGAGGGGAGGGAGAACATAATATTTAGAATAAGAACCCATGTCCGGAAACGTACTGATTTCATGCTGCAGCCGTTTGAAAATATGTTTGCTGGGTAGGTTAGCTACAAGGTAGTCATGGTGGGGGGCGCTTACTTCGGATTGGCTGATGTCATTTGACGTCCACCCTACCTCTCTGACTTGGTTCGAGACTCACGTGACTGTGAATGTTAGAGCAAAATGGTTGAGCACACGTTTGCAGAATACACCGATATGGTCCTTCTGTATGGCGAAGCTCACGGTAATGGAAGAGCTCCTCGTCGCCTTTATCAAGACCGTTATGCTTAACTTCCGACTCCATCGCATACCCTTTTCACCACAATTACGTAACGGCTTTGAGAAAGGGGTACCTTCACTGTCAGCAGGCGTGACTGTGGGGAAGAGCCTGTACTGCATCGTGTTGCATAGAACCCGTCAACGAGCACACGAGCACTTGCGCATGCAGTGGTTTGTTGCTCACAGCACCTTCTGGTATGTAGTGGATGACCATACCACCTCCAACACTCTGTACCACCTCTAAAACTCACAGGCACGTGAATGAGCTCGAAACAGGTGAGAATGGTTGGATAGACGTCAGATGGTAGGATATACGTCAAATGACACCAGCCAATCCGACGTAAGCACCCCTCTCCGCCATGACTACCCTGTAGCAAACTTGCCTACCAAACATGTTTCCAAACGGCTGTTGCGCAGAAACGGTACGTCTCCGGATATGGGTTCCTTTTCAAAATATTATTTTGAATATTTTTGAGGGAGTCCCCTCTACAACTTGTAGAAGCTCGTGTCGTGAATTTCCGAACACCCAGTATTTCAAACGCGGAAGCTATGCCGACTGCCGGATGCTCCTCTATTTCTCAAACTTTTCCGATCAAACTTCTTTAATTTTACCGCCGTGATCATTACGCGAGTTGCAAGTTGAAGAAGTTAAAGTTTTTAGGTTAAGGCTCTTCACGATGCGCAAATCTTTTTATAGCGTCTCAAAGGGAATTGTACGTGGAGGAGCAGTCAACAAGATTGGCTTCAGTGCTGTTAACAATACTCGGATCTTGTTTGGTTTCCCCTGATTCAGATCCAATGAAATCCATTCGTACAGTAATAGTGATGAAATAAACAGGAGGGATAGCAGAACATTTTGCCACATCTTTTTTGTATGTAACACTTAATTGCTTACAAAAACAAATTCTGCCGCAGCAGAGTCAAAAAGATGTAACGATGAGGTATTCCACTCTCAGCGCATTTACTTATGATCCCAGAATTTCAGCTGTTCTGTGATTTTCGTCATGCTCTGCTTACACAAGCACGTAAACAGATGCAAAACATTTTCAAACGTTTATCCTTGAACTAAATGGTGTTATTTAGCGCCCGTGAGGAACGGAGGAAGGTAGATCGATCAACACTGAAACGGCTTTGCTTTCAGACGTTCACATGACTCGATGTTCCTGCAAAAAGAAAAAGAGGATCGGTTGCAGAGGATCGGTTGCAGTGGCGGTGACTGGGTGAGTGTACTCTGCTCTTGTCCCCCTGCACTTTTTAAGATTAAAATGCCGCTTCGTCAGTCAGGGGCCGGCTTCCGGAATCCCAGAGAATACTTTCGTCATTCGAAGAGGGCCTTTCAGGCGCTAAGCCATTGTCGATACGCGCTTTGACCGCAGCTTGTTGCGCGCTCCGCTGCGTCTGCGATGCTTGTTCTAAGGAAAGTTACTTGCCACCAAACAACAAATTTACAGGCTTTCTCTTTCAATATTGTAATGTCTTACCAAGTTCAAAGAAGAGTAGCTCAATTTGTATTATTGCGAAATAGGGGAGAGAGTGTCACGGATATGACAATCGAGTTGGGCGTTGCGGCGAAATCTTTTCACGAAATTCCAATCACAAACTTTCTCCTTTGAATGTGAAAATATTTTATTCTCGCCAGCCTACATAGGGAGAAATGATAATCATAATAAAATAAGAGAAATCAGAGCTCATACAGAAAGATTTGTGTGTTCATTTTTCCCACGAGCTGTTAGAGAATGGAGCGATAGAGAAATAGTCTGAAGGTGGTTCGACGAACTCTCTGCCAGGCACTTAAGTGTGAATTGCAGAGTAGTCATGTAGATGTAGATATACTTTTATTAAAGCAGATAAATTTTCTTTGGTGACCCGAGGCATTTGTTTAGATACGACATTTTCTTTTATTTTTAGATTCCTTTTCTGTACAACTAAGTAGGTAAATGTCTCTTCGTCTTGTAGCTGACCTTGGAGTGAAGATCTGGGTTCGATTAACCCTCATCCGATTCTAGAAATAACTTCGGATTTTTTGGATACAGTAAGTTCTGTGAAGAAGTGAAACGAGCATCTTGAGGACACACTTGTTACTCTTGCGTAAAGTATTAATCTCATACTTGGAAGTCTTGACTCTTGAAATCCTTCGTTGTTTGCCTATTGGACATAACGGCTGAATAAAGGACAGATGTTCGGTTCAGCCGGCCAGGGTGGCCGAGCGGTTCTAGGCGCTACAGTCTGGAACCGCGCTACCGCTACGGTCGCAGGTTCGAATCCTGCTTCGGGCATGGATGTGTGTGATGTCCTTACGTTAGTTAGCTTTAAGTAGTTCTAAGTTCTAGGGGAATGATGACCTCAGGGGTTAAGTCCCACAGTGCTCAGAGCCATTTTTTTGTCCGTTTCATGTTAACCTTGAACTTCGATCAAGCAGCAACAGGAGAATCTGAACGATTCGAGGACCTCTTCCTTGATAAGAAGATAGTGTTCCTGAGAATTTTAACGCTTGTATACTGCAAGGAAAGTAGGCACATCTGACTGCGTCACTTATAATACTATTCGGGGGAAGGAGGATTGATAGCCCCGTCCTGCTACCCTTATTAATGTACTTCGCAGTTTCCTCGGTCCAGACAATTGCAAGAATGCGAAGAGCATATTTGTCCCTTAGCCTTCTCCTAGTCGGTTAATGTAATGTCTCTCATAATCACGATATCGGTGGAACATAAAATAAAAAATGTTCCTGACTTCCTTAGTTGCCTAAAAGGTGAAGGAAAAGAGCATGCATAGTGAATATCTGTGTAGAACTTTGTGTGCTATATATATATATATATATATATATATATATATATATATATATATATATATATATATATGGCGTGAGGGGATTTTGAACACGGCGTGCGCACTTAGCAGTCGAATAGCAGTCGAACACCATGACCACGTACCCACGAAGTCGTTGCTATTTGAAGCTGCTCTGTATTTTACTTCTCGTTCTTGGACCGTTCATTGTTCCTGTTTTGCTTTTTTTTTGCAGTTCAGTACACCATCTTCCTGTTTTCATGTTTGATCTGTGTTCAGTTTTTAACGGACTGACTGCTGGGCCCTCTTACCCCTAAATCTGAGGGATGTGCGACGGAGCGCTTCGCTCGTTAGAGCTGCCTGGGGACAGAGTCCAGTTCGCGAACTGGACACATCGTCACCAACACCATAATGCTGTTTCACCGACAGTCGTTAATCTCTTCAGCGGAAATCTTTCTGTACTAGTAAAATGTAAGAAAAAAATTACATAATGACATTACTAAGCGAGTAGTATTGATGGTTTAATTTAAGCAAGACATGCCTCTCGAATTTAAGTTCAGGGCATAAGTAACTAATGGAAGCGGTTCAGGTAGTGTAGCGTGGCATTTTTTACGTCAGACGTATCTCAGCCCGTTTATGTAACTCAAAAAAATCCGAATTGTCAATATTCCTTAATATGGCCGTCTTCCCTAGCATAATCCTTGCGTGATACTGCCCGGTGGCATTCGCGCTCTTTTTCTTTTCTGGAGTCGTAATCAAAGGACCACTGACTCCTCTATATGGATATGCGAATCAGATCTCTGCAAGTGCAGGCTATGTGGAGGGCGGAAATTACATGTCTCCTCTTCCCCCCACATCTAAGTCCGCAAGGTTAGGCCAACAGCGGTGCACTAGCGTCCTGAAAGCTATTTCCGTAGCTGAAGTCATTAAAATGCTGTAATGAACTAGCTGTCAACTGCAGCTTATCCCTTTTTGTATCTCGGTAGTGGGTTAAATTCTCATCGTAGTGTCTGATAGGCAAAGCTGGAACGTTCATAGTTATCAAAGACTGTGCTCTCGCAGTGGGCTAACCCAAATCCCTTTTCAGTTAGACTTGTAAGTGACAATTGGTGAGTCGAATGGAGTCATTAAAACTGGCATCAGCGTTTTCGCAGTACATGTAAGCCAAGTCCGGCGTTGGGCTTCAGTCTCGTTTCTGCCATTTTTCACAACTACAGCACAAATTCGGCGAGCGTCTTTGCATTACAGTCATCAAGTTTGACTACATGAAAGTTACTACGCATGTCTAAGAGAGGGGAAGGCTTACGACTGTGTGGGGCGGCTGGTGGATTTTAGTTGCTGTTATATAATGTTTGGTTTGTAATGTAATGTAGAAAAGGATGCATTTCCTGGCCGATTAACCATATGTGGGGCGGCGGGTGGAATTAATTGTGATATAAATGTTCCTATTATTTATGCTGTCTTTTGACGTTCTCAACACTGACACTCTAACTACAATATTGGCAACCAGAAAGTGATTAGCAAAACGTGAAGCCTGTAATTAGAATTCCTAGTGCCCACTTCATCTGAGAAATACGCTTATAGCTACAGCTTAAAGCTCTGAGGAATTAGGAGATTGTCTGGGATTCATAATCAAAAATGATCCTGTAAAAACGTTCGCTATATTCTGAAAGTCACAGATCAAAAAAAAGAATCCACACAATCTGACTAACAGAGCAGTTCGGAGTCTAATGCGCTGACGCAACTATAACTGTCCAAATTAAATGTTTAAGTGAATGCTCGCCATAATTTGATGATAATGTTCATCAAACGCCACGCTAAATAATTGTAAAATGTCTGTCCCGCGACGGCACGTGAAAATACGACATACACAAACTGAAGATAGATCATTAAAGTCATCTCAGAATTAACACTTCACTCGAAAATGATTTCATGGTTATGCGTATCCCGAGTAACTTATTACGGCATCCGAGGCTGTTCATAGCAATGATACCGACGCGACGCGACTCCCGGCACAGGTGGTGTGCTATTCAGCGTCTGGAGAGAATTGGGGCCTTGCTTCCTCGCGCAGCGTTCTTATATATAAAGCCGCGGTGCGGACGGCTAAGGGAACGCCTGATCAAATCGGCTCTCCCGACAAGCCGCTGGGCTAGTAATGAACCACATTAAGTTATTGAATAAATCATCGCTTCCTTTGCTGATGGCCGATGAAGCTCTCAATTTAAGTGTGCAGTCAGCACACAGGTAAGTAATCATAATAAAAGTCTGACGTGGCTAAGTAAAATATTTTGGGCGAGAGAATTAATTTAATTACACTACACGCAGTAGACGAGCTCTGAACTTGCCCTTTGGAGATACGCTATCGCTATAGCTTTATAGTTATTCAATTGAAACTTCTCACATCTTTATGATTATAGCGGATATCCATTCTACTTAAATATAAACATCCTAGCCTTATTTATTAGCCTACTTAATCTATCTTGCTTCCTTAATTTTAAAGACAAAAACCAGAAAATCATGAATTTCAACTAAAATCTTAATTTGTGAGATCCAGAAGACTGTTTCTACTAAATTATTATGAAAAGGAATCTAAATATAAATTTTTAAGTCTCTAGCTCTTTTATGTTGCGCCAATGATTTTTACAGAAAAACGTCCAAATTTCAAAAATGGTTAAAGTTATTGAACTGATATTCAACACATATTGATGTAGTATTACTCCTGACATGCTAGAAACGTTTCAGGTTATTTACTTGATTTTTAAAGTATTGCGCAACATTTATGACGTCAGAGCTAGTTACAGCGGACTAGGCTGGCACACAATGGAAAGACTGATGTGAATTTTATGCAGCGTGAGTAGGCTGCTTCCCTACAACTGTAAACAAATCTATATCTATAACACACTCCGCAAGCCACATAGTGCTGTGAAGGGGAGGGTACTTCTGGTACCACTAACTGATTCCGCCCCCCCCCCCCCCCCCCCGTTCCTCTCGTGAAAGCCGCGTGCTAAGAATGTTTTTCGGCAAGGATCTGTAGTGCTTTCTCGCAATTTCAACAGAAAACCTCTCCGTGATGCACAACGTCTCTCTTGTAACGCCTGCCAACGGAGTGTGTTGAGCATCTCTGTAACGCTCTCGCGCCAACTAAACGATTCTGTGACGAAACGTGCCACTCTTCGTCAGATCTTCTCTATCTCTTCTATCAGTCCTAACGGGTAAGGATCCCATATTAATGAAAAGTATTCACGAATCGGTCGAACAAGCGCTGTATATGTCACTTGCTTCGTAGATAAGTTACATTTCCTAAAGATTGTTAATATGAGTCGCAGTCTGGCATTTGCTTTTCCTATTATTTGTTTTATGTGATCATTCCACGTAAGATCGCTCTGGGTAGCTACTCCTAGATATTTACGGTAGATACTGCTCCTAGCAGTTTCTCATCAATAGTGTAGTTGTGCGTTAGTGGCTTTTTTTCATACGTACGCGCAATATGTCACATTTATTTATGTTAAGAGTCAGCTGCCAGAAGCTTGCACCATTCATCAATCCACTCCAGGTCATTCTGTAAATCGATACTATCTTTTGGCGTATGACACAAGATGTAGCGTCGTTTCATGTTCGTGTGAAGCTGAAACGTTGCTACATCTGGGATCATACTAATAGCTTTTTACAACTACAAGTATTCCTGTCGCTTGTACGTACGCAGTTCCTTTCAAGTCGTCTAACTTGATGACTGTGACGTATGGGTGCCCAGCGAATTTGTGCTGTAGCTGAGAAAAAATATGAGAAAAGAGACTGTGAAGCCCAGCGTCGGACCTACAAGGGAACATTTCCAAATGTAAACAAACTGTCTTGCTGCAACCTGGCGAGTGTGTAGAGGGGGGAAAATAATGCAGTCCGTATTTATTTCATTGTTCCCAATTTCACTTTTAAGGAGTAAGACACACCCCGAAAGGTAATTTGGCATATTACGTTTAGAAGGAAAAACTTGAAAAGGACGATATATAAGAAATATTATTTGTGTAAAAGTTTATACGTAATTAACGTTATTGAAAACTGTATGTGCCTTCAACCAGACAATCGTCGGAGACGTGTTTGGAGGCACACTGTCCAGCGAGTGCATCAAGGTGGAGGTTCCCTGCTGTTTTGGGGTGGCATTATGTGGAGCCGACGTACGCCGTTGGTGGTCATGGAATGCGCCGTAACGGTTGTACGATACGGAAATGCCATCCTCCGACCTATAGTGCAACCATATCGGCAGCATATTGGCGAGGCATTCGTCTTCACGGACTACAATTCGCGCCCCCATCGTGGATCTTGTGAATGACTTCCTTCAAGATAACGACATCGCTCGACTAGAGTGGCCAGCATGTTTTCCAGACGTGAACCCTATCGAACACGCCTGGAATAGATTGAAAAGGACTGTTTATGGACCGCGTGACCCACCAACAACCACTCTGAGGGATCTACGCCGAATCGCCGTTGAGGAGAGCGACAATCTGGACTAACAGTGCCTTGATGAGCTTGTGGATAGTATGCCACGACGAACACAGGCATGCATCAGTGCAAGAGGATGTGCTAATGGGTATTAGAGGTACTGGTGTGTACAGAAATCTGGACCACCACTTCTGAAGGTCTCGCTGTATGGTGGTACAACATGCAATATATCGTCTTGATGAGCATTAAAAAGGGCGGAAATGATGTTTACGCTAATCACTATTCCAATTTTCTGTACAGTTTCCGGAGCTCTCGGAACCAAGGTGATGCAAAACATTTTTTGATGTGTGTATTTTCACACTCTGACGAGAAAGTTGGTGACTGAAATTTCATGAGAAGACAGTGCCGCAACGAAAAACGCCTATGTTTTAATGGTTGCCACCCCGATGTACCTATCTCACCGTGGCACTCTCTCCCCTATTTTGCTACAGCACAAAACGAGTTGGACTCCTTTTAACAATTTCGATGTCCTCAGTCGATCCTATCTGATGAGGATCGCACACGGCACAGCAGTACTCCAGAAGAGGACGGATAAGCGCAGTCTCAGCTGCATTACGTCAGTGTTCTGCCAATAAATCATAGACTTTTGTTGCTTTACCAACAACATTATACAAGTGATCGTTCCAACTTAAATTATTCACAATTGTAATCCCGAAGCATTTAGTTGAATTTACAGCCTTTAGATTTGTGTGATTTACCGTATAACCGAAATTTAGTGGATTCATTTTAGTACTCATGTGGATGACTTCACACTTTTCATTATTTAGAGTCAATTGCCACTTTTAGGAGCAGACAGGTATCTTGCCTAATCGTTTTGCAATATGGTTCAAATGGCTCTAAGCACTATGGGACTTAACATCTGAGGTCATGAGTCCCCTAGACTTAGAACTACTTAAACCTAACTAACCTAAGGACATCATACAACACCCAGTCATCACGAGGCAGAGAAAATCCCTGACCCCGCCGGGAATCGAACCCGGGAACCCAGGCGTGGTGATTTGCTCAGGCACTCTGCGCACTTCAACTGGCTCGGTCTATCACCCGGTATTAATCCCATAGAGTCACGTAGACTGTTTGGAACAGTGAATGAAACGTAGCAATTCACGTTCCCGCCGTTTGGTAGCTCTGTAGGATCTAATCAACAGAGGGTGTTTTCAGCCGTACACTTCACACCTGAAGAAAATTTGTTGGCCCTGTACCTCACCGTATCGAGCCATTATCACGGCTAGATGCAGTGTATTCGAGTGGTTTCTCCTAGAGTGAATAAATTTAGTCCAGCATGCTTAGGAAGCAACCTAGCTGTTGTCTCCGTGCGCCTCTTAAATCACAAGGGGAATGACACTGAAGCTACGAGGCACATCCCCACTCTGCGAATTCGAATGCATGTCACAGCTACACACCGCAGTTAGCTAAGCGTGCCGACTGTGAAGTGGGGAATCGTGTCGCAAGCACGCGGAGCAAGGATCGGCGGCAGCGTCTGTGATAACGCTAGAGACATTAGCAGTAACAGAGGCCGTGGCTAGACAGCCTGGTGGCCAGCCAGCTGGGCAGCTCGTTTGCATACGCGCTACCGGAAGCACAGCGCACCACACACGTAACGTTTTTTCGCTTCAGCAACTAGCTGGCGTCTCCATCTTTTGTCTGTGTAAATCCGATCCTTGCAGGCCTACAGTATTCGACAGAGTATTTGTTCTTCTTGCTGTTTACTCTTTCCACTTAAGATCTTCTGTCATCATATAGCTTATTTCTATATCCAGATGATGTAAATCCCCGTAATGTGCTGGAAATTCTGTCAGCGTGTCAGCTGACGCTATGGTTTACGCACTGGATCCCTTTTTCCGAAAGGACCGGCATTCAAATCGCTGCCCGGCCATCCAGATTTATATTTTCCGTGCTTTCCTCAGACTGCATTATTTCGTCCTTGTTGAACTCACAAGGAGAGGACGCCTACTCGTCATCGCCGAATTCGTCCAAATGGCTCTGAGCTCTATGCGTCTTAACTTCTGAGGTCATCGGTCCCCTAGAACTTAGAACTACTTAAACCTAACTAACCTAAGGACAGCACACACATCCATGCCCGAGGCAGGATTCGAACCTGCGACCGTAGCGGTCGCTCGGCTCCAGACTGTAGCGCCTAGAACCGCTCGGCCACCCAGGCCGGCTTCCAGATGGTCAAGCGTTTAGGAAATAAAAGGAATTTTGATATTGATCTATCACAATGTGCACCTTATCAATTGTCCCTGTGAGAATGTGTTTAGGAAACGGTGTTTGGCTGAGCGGTAAGACATCGGATTTCGCATTGAAAGAGTCGCAGCTTCGACTCCGCCTGCTGGCAAATATTTTTGAGCTCCTTGGTAATGCGTACACTACTGACAACACAAATAACCGTAACGTTATATAGGTCATTTTATTAATTTTTATAAGCACAAGAAATATAGGCACTGGATGAAATGCAGGACTGCAAACATTTAAAAAGGGATTGTAGTCAACACGTACACGGGAACATCGTGTATGTAAATTGATATAAAATAAAGAAATATTTGGCAGGGGACGAAAGTTTCTATGGAAATATCATCACAAAAATTCAAAGGACAGTATTAACAAAAACCTCCAGCTACCAGTGTCGCTATAGTCAAAAGTACATTCGGAAAAGAGCATGCTTCTACGGCATGAATTAGCGTGAAAAGTTTCGAAGGTGTTGAAATTTTTGAATTAAACTAAAGAAAGGCATTTAACAATCATCATGACAATTCGATTTCGTTCCCAACGCTATCGTTCTAGGCGCTACAGTTTGGAACCGCCGACCGCTACGGTCGCAGGTTCGAATCCTGCCTCGGTCATGGATGTGTGTGATGTCCTTAGGTTAGTTAGGTTTAAGTAGTTCTAATTTCTAGAGGACTGATGACCTCAGAAGTTAAGTCCCATAGTGCTCAGAGCCATTTCAGCCAACCATATCCCAGTACGAGTTTGTACTTCGTGTCTAAAGACTTCGTCTTCGACGGGGTATTAGAACCTAATCTTCTTTCCATTATTAAAATCCTGTTTCCTCCTCCTTACTTTCCGATCCGAGAAGGTGTTTCGTCTCTCTTAACCTCATTGTTGTCTCGAAGTCAAGCCTTTATATTCCATAACTCCAACGAGAAGTTGCTTCTTTACAAATAAGAATCCACTCACACTGAGATGATAAAAGTCATGGGACACCTCCTAATATCGTATCAGACCTCCTTTTGCCTGGCACAGTGTAGCAGTAGCAGCTCGGCATGGCATGGACTCAACAAGTCGTTGGAAGTACCCTGCAGACATATGGAGCCATGTTGCCTCTATAGCCGTCCATCATTGAGAAAGTGTTGTCGGTGCAGGATTTTGTGCACGAACTGACCTCTCGATTGTATCTCACAGATGTTCGATACGATTTATGTCGAGCCATCTGGGTGGCCAAATCATTCGCTCGAATTGTTCAGAATGTTTTTCAAATCAGTCGCAAACAATTTTGGCCTTGTGACATGGCGCATTGTCATCCATAAAAATTCCTTCGCTGTTTGGGAATATGAACTCCATTAATGGCTGAAAATGGTCTCCAGACAGCCGAATATAACCATTCCGCGTTCAAAGTCTGTTAATTCTTGTCGTGTGCCCATAAAATCATCGGAAACATTTTCACATGAATCACTTAAGTACAAATTACAGCTCCGCCAATGCACTGCCCTTTTATTCCTTGCGTACGCAATACGGGCACATCGCTATACAATGACTTTTGTCACCTCAGTGTATATACATTTCACTCTAAACATTAGTTCGAGTCGAAACGGTGTATGATGAAGAGTACATCGCGAATCACTACATTCCACCCCAATCCCCACTTTTCATTGCGGTTAGTGTGGGGGAAGAACATCAGTAAACAGTATTGCTTTGTGTGATGTATGTGGGAGCAAGTAATGTGCTGTATATTCTTGGTATGTATACTGTTGGAATTTCAACTATCAGACTCTCAGTGAGGAACAAGCGCTCTCTTGTTTGTTCCAGTGGACTTGGTTGAGTATCTCCGTTATTCTCTTGTACCGGTAAACGAACCCTTCACGAAGCGCGTGGCTGCGTCGTGTGGTTGACCGTAATGAGTGCTTGTACGTTGTAGTGCTGGGTTTTTCTTGTTATGCATGATTATGCAAATGAAATGAAGGGAAAGGTGAGGGTGAAACGAGGTGACAGCACAGCCTAGGCTTCAGCAAGCGGGTTCCAGAGCGTGACGTCCCCATCCGACGCACAAATCACCATCAACACTGTCATGCTACATGTACCCACTCCGAGACGCTGTGGCTCAGGGTACTGGCTCACAGTCTGGCGATTTGGAGCTGTGTGTCACCTCTCACTCTTTTGCTGGTTAAGAGTATAAAAATTTCTTCCACCACCAATATGCGAGCGATCCACCACCGCGTGCATCGCCAAAGTATTAATTAGTGTGCATTAGCCATTGGAGAAATGGGTGTATGTATCCGTAGGCATTCATAAAATCCTCAGTGGAGAGGTTCATTTATTTTCAGCACACAAAGCTCACACCACCGCAGGTACGGCGTAGCACCTATGAACTGAATTGCTTCAGTTTGTTGTATATTACTGTATTAAAGATTTTACTTCCTACACTAAGCGTATGTAGTGGGACACCTGTACCTGAATGAGATTCATAATTACTAATAGCTGGCTGTCGGAAGACTACAAAGTTCTTATCTTACATGAAGGCAGTACAAGACAGTTGGACGGGTGATTTTCGTAGTCCATTAATATCCAAATAATAATAAAACACAGCTTCATATAATAATGTAAGGCAATATATGAGAAAACAGAGTTTTAATACTTACAAGTAAATACAGACTAAGCAATAATCGCTTTCTTGGGAAACTATTTAATTTTATTAAAAATCATCGTTAACGAGGTTAAATTGCAAGTTTGTTAATATTTCCTCTACTTTAGATACTGATAAGGAGGACAAAAATATACTCGTAATTAACAAGACAATGTATAGAACTTCTCTTGTCTTTCTCTCTATCTTACTTTCTTTCCTTGCTTTATTACAGTAACTTAAAGAAGGATTTGCTGAAAGTTGCGTCAGAGGAGATAAATACGGAATGCTTCTACATGCGTGTATCATGTAGCGACTAATAAACAGCCGGCCGAAGTGGCCGTGCGGTTAAAGGCGTTGCAGTCTGGAACCGCAAGACCGCTACGGTCGCAGGTTCGAATCCTGCCTCGGGCATGGATGTTTGTGATGTCCTTAGGTTAGTTAGGTTTAACTAGTTCTAAGTTCTAGGGGACTAATGACCTCAGCAGTTGAGTCCCATAGTGCTCAGAGCCATTTGAACCATTTGACTACTAAACGGACGCTTTGAAATATTTTTTCGTGTGATGTTGCGAGACAATGGCTCATGGGGTGAAATTAGCTAATTGCCAATGAAATAAAATGTTTGGTTCAATTAAAAACAACCTGAAGCAGGAAAAAATGACTTCGTAGAGGAGTAGATAAAGCCAGAAATTACAGTGTGTGTGATACCAATAAGAGAAAAATTAACACAGAACAAAATTAAATGAGAGAATTTGTTCTGCGAATGACGGGACAAGGATTCCTAAGTAAATCCTGCATTACCAGCCACCAGGAATAAGATCTCTTGCAAGACGGTGGATAAGTTCGTGAAAATGTAATAAGCTACCCCAACCGAGGACTAGAGGAGAAGGAGGAGGAGGAAGAAGAAGAAAGCGAAACAATTTACAAGAGAAAATATTAGTTACTGTCCCTAGTTACACCCACCACGCAAAGAAATTATGTGCAGCTAGTTGCAACCTCCGATTCGTAACACCCTTATATTTATTATATTTTACAATGTCTGTTACTTCAGACATGCATGTCTGAAGGAACAGACATTGCTGACGATCCACAACTGTCTTAAATATTTCGAAATGTATTCGCTGATCGCGAATTCTTTGACATCAGATGTATACTATCTACTCGTGAAACATGAAAATCTGTGCCGGACGGTAACTTGAAGCCGGATTTCTCGCTTATCGCCAGCAGTCGCCTTGACCACTTCGGCTATCAGTGCACACTTTCCTGACCGATCCATACCTCCACATGCCACACCGTCTACACCCCTAATGTTCGCACATTACTGATTCCCTCATCAGGGATAATGAGACTAAAAGGAAACAGGACTATGATATCATCGTCGTTTTTGCCCGTCCAGGTTTGACTGACGCTACAGCACTCGTTTCGTCGATTTAAACCACAGATACACAAAGCGCAAGCGACCTCGATCAGCTGCAAAGAGTATACATGAATAGTATTAGTGGCTATGCGGTCTGTCCTATTCATACTGGGATATCGATGTACGAGGGCGTACTGAAAAGTAATGCCTCCGAATTTTTTATGTGAAAGCCCTGAAAGCGTTTTAAATAAAACAGACATTATTAACATCATACATCTTTATTCCTCATGTCTTCATATTTATTTCTCATAGTCACTCTGGCAACGAACATATTTCACAGCGAGAGAATAGTTTTTTGATACCGTCAAGTGTTTGAATTTGTTGAAGGAGCCACAATCTCACCTTTGGTTGCACCGCTTCATTGCTGTCAGAGTGAAGTTCTCGAAGGCGTTCTTTAAGTTTTGGAAACAGATGAAACTCGGATGGTTTCAAGCCGGGACTGTATGAAGGATGACTGATAACAGTAGCCGGCCGCGGTGGCCGAGCGGTTCTAGGCGCTTCAGTTCGGAACCGCGCGATTGCTACGGTCGCAGGTTCGAATCCTGCCTCGGACATGGATGTGTGTGATGTACTTAGGTTAGTTAGGTTTAAGTAGTTTTAAGTTCTAGGGGACTGATGACCTCAGATATTAAGTCCCATAGTGCTCAAAGCCATTTGAACTGATAACAGTGAACCCAAGGCGTTGGATTTTTGCAGAAGTCGCAGCTCTCGTCTGTGGTCTGACATTTTCATGCTGAAGGAGAGGGTGCTTCATATACGGATGAACTCTTCGTATTTGACACTAGAGTACAGCGTGCTGTTTCTCACGCACCGACATAGTTACGTTATGCACCGCCATACATATACTACAATTTCGAGCCCTCTAGAGGCAGAGGGCTGCAAACGTGTAATCACGAAGAATGAAGATGTAGAATGTTAACAACATTTTTTAATTTAAAAAGCTTTAAGAGTTTTCATATAAAAAGTATATAAAATTTTCTCTGGGCCCTCGTGTCATTATTAGATATATTGTAGTGACGACTTTGCGAGTTTGTTAAAGAAAGCGTCTGATTTCATGACTTGTCCAGGTTGAAACCGCTATATCCGTTAATTAAGTTCTTACTAAGCAAATGTCAACTGCTTCTTTCACCACCGAATTTCGCAGAAAATTATATTGACAGCACGTGGTATAGCACTACCACACACTCTTGATCAACGTAGTGACCACACATCTGCTCCAGGAATGATGTTTACAATACATTTGTGTGAATCACCTGCAGGCACGTGATGATACCGTGCTGAACGTCCGCATTAATTGTGAATAATGTAGCACTGAAATGCGTTCACTCGCAGTGTGTCAAGCCGGGACTTCGAGAAAACGATGCAGTACCTACCAACCGATGCGCTGTCGAAAACAGGAGGTTCCCTATGAGGTCAGGAACGACGGAAGCACCTTTCTCCGGTGTTAATCGGGAACCAGTACCTCCATAGGCAATTTGTGTTCACCACATAACACTCTGACTCGTTGCTGGGATCGTGTGGTGTATCTGTTTTGGCTGGCAACAAACTAGACGAGTTAGGTGAAAAAATTCAGAGAAAATCGTTATGCCATTTAGCAGTTCATACTGGGGTGTCGGTAGCATCTTCTCGCGAGACGTGCGCAAATTCAAAATGAAACATTTCAAAGTAAGTTTCGTGCATCACCTAGCCAATACCGATACTGTCACTCGACGTCAGCCCTGCAGCTGGCTGTTGCCGTCTGTGCCTAATGGAGTGACTGATCCTGAAATACAATCTTGGCTCAATTTATCGGAGTACATGAACTCGCAGAACAGTCACCACTGGAATTCAAAAAATCTTCATCAATTACATCGAGAACCTGTGTATGAATAGGGGTGTGTGTGCAGCTACTGTAACATGAATTATTGTACCGATCGTTTTTCACCAACCCATAACTTTTGACAGGTATGTGAACAATGTACTGCAATCTCGTTTCAGAGACCTAACACCTAAAGAAAAGATCGACAGTTATTTCGTGCAGGACTGTTCAAGAGTACACACTGGTATGACAGTATTATGAGGCGTTTTATGATAGTTACTTACCGAGCGTTGGGTCGAAGCAGTATGTAAATGACCGCATCCTGCCAGTGAGGGTACTAATTTGTGCAAAACGCCGGTGTAAACACTTGCCTCATAGGTTGATTTTTCACTACCCTCTTTTTTTTCTGAAAGACATGTCTTTAGGGTTATTTCAATTAATGTAAGAGTTAGAAGTAACAATATGAAAAAAAATAGGTCCCACCGTTTCGATTTCCATCGCAGTGAGAGGTGGGACGTACACCGTTATTCAGAAGTACTTCCGGGGTTTTAAAAGACAAATTTGCAAAAACTGCAAGTCCCATGGAAAGCGGACACACATAAGTAGATAGAGCAGCTCTCTAAATTTTAACTCACTTTACAGGCGCTCAAAATAGGCACCGGCTGTGACGCAACAAACGTCAACATGTGTGGACAGTTCATTGGAAAGAATTTTCCTGGAAGGCGGAACAGCAGCCCGCTAGCCAAATCTGTTAACTGAGTTGCGTATCTGCAGGCGCGAACTAATTCGATGCGACAATGCGGAGTGGATCGGAGCAGAGGGTTAACGATATAACATGACAACAGCGTAACCCATAGGTGCACGCTGTAATTCTACGAATTCTGCAAACCATTAGTAGGTTTCCCTTTACCAGCGGGGCACTGACACGTAACAATATCATGCAGCAAATTCCCACCGGTTCTCTGATAACCTAACTTGGGACAGGTACGTCCCCATGGTCGTAAAAGTGTTAAGAAGAATTGAAAATCACAGTCGTGCTTCTAAAATGGGACTCTGAAGCTTGACTTTACCGAAACAGCATAGCTCCTTGGAAACGGCGCGAATGGAATAATGCTGGATTTTTTAATTATTATTTTTTTAATTATTATTTTTTTTTATTTTACGACCGTGGCCTGTACCATCTTCCTGAAGCTCCAGCAAAGTCTTTCCGTTCCTCCGTGGCACAGTCGTTTGTAGATATGCTGAAATTTTTCAACAAAGTGTAACGTTCGACACAGAAGGGATGGGTAGGTGCTAGTATACCGATTAAGGTAACACATTTCTGACGAAATCAGCTCCAGCCTGAATTTTTTTCTTTCTCGGGGCTGAACTGTTCACATGTTCACTTCATACATAAGTCTGAGTCACTTTCACAGCTAAATGACACAAGTCAACTGATTGCTTTCTCATGAGTATTATCACGGTTTTCCTGGTTCAGTCAACGCAACACGACACATGTATAGTGTGTCCATGAAGTCCCGCTATCGTTTCGGAAAATCATAACTATTACAGACATAGCATCGTGGTTTCTTTTAAATCGTCTAGCGGCTCTCAAAGTATTTTTTTCCTGTTATGCCAGAATTTTATTGTGAGACCCACTTGTCGCTTGCAGAAAACCCAGAAGATATTCGAGGTTCGCCCATGTATAGGTCTGCACTGAAGTGTTAAACAATTCTGATTGCCTTAATTATTCGTCAGGGAATAGTAGCAATGTTGTTGACGTAACCCAACAGCAAGATGTTTAATTAACTGAAACAGGGAAAGCGCGAAGAATTGTCTTTGACACTGCCTGTTTTTATTTTAATTTTTTGAATCGACATCAATTTGCTTATTTTTGTCGGTGGCGCCCTTTCTTTCTGGCTTCGATAATTCGATAGTGGAGGTGTCACGGATTTGGATTCTGCATAGCTGATGACACATGACACGTTGTGCCTTCTGGTCTGTTGCTAGTTTGATGCTCTCGGCCATATCTAACTTAAAGGGGAAAAAGCGTTTTACAACTCCACAACCAACCACCATTAATCTGCCGGTAATAGTTACCAGGTTATCATATTTTAAATGCTAACTGGACTTTATAGACACCCTGTATACGAATTAAGGGAATCGGCTTAAACTGTGCTCTCAACGTATCGTTTGCACTATTAAGTGGCACATACGTCCACACACCACCAAATAATTGCCCATTATCGCTCAAATAAACTTTCTCATTCACCGTCTCGCTCCTTGCTCCGACGAGCCAAACTTCAGTTACTCTGTATCGATGGATCCAAATACATTCTCTTTTCGCCGCGACCGCCGTCGATAATTCGCCAGAGGAACAAATGCGATGCTAACGAAGCACTACCGACACATACAACGGTATGTTGTTTACAACAATCGTTTTCGACCAAACTGGTTTGTAAGCATGGCTGCAAATCAAAAAGGTCTACTGAACATTTCAGTGCCGTCAAATTTCAAAATCAGGGGTTGTGAGGGAATGGCCGTGTCTGGAGTCTGGTCCGGACTAATCAGAACAAGAAGCTTATCCCCTAACGCCGTGCAAACCTGCTTGAGAGCCTCGGCCGGCACAAAGGCGAGCAACAATATTGGGTCTGCAAATACCGTGCCTGCATCTAATTGAAGAGAATTTTATTGTTTACCTTGTAAATGAGGCGGAGTAGTTTCTGGAATTCGGACCCATCTCCGTGTTCACAGCGCTGCCCCAAGAAAAACATCTGTCGAGGGTCCTCCGGAGCGGGTCCACGGCGGCCTCCTAACCCAAGAAAAACATTGCTCTGTGCGTACGAAAACACGGCGGACGCACTGCCCTCTAGACTCTGGGTGGCCCGCTGTCCCACCGTCACTCGGCTAGCCTCCACCTCCGCCTCTCCCACGCGTTTTCCCTCGCCAGTAATCTTACTGCACCCCCGCCACCAGGCTCGTGAGAAACTGGTGAAACACTCCCTGGGTAGAGCGTTGTTGACCTTAAGGGCAAACAACTTCGCTCGGAATAAGTGGCACGTACAGAATTATGTGCGAAGCTCGCGGCTCCCTTGACACTAGCCACACTGGGGAATCAATTTGTAATGGACTTCAGAAGCGTCGCAGAAGCTGGATGGGGTCTTTAACTATTAGACAAATAACATATATAAACCAGCTCTACCAACAAACTTTATGGGATTCTTTAGGATTGCCTTAATGTTCCACTACATGAAACATAAATTTTGCAGCAATTTATTACAAATTAGCTTTACGTTTATGCCTTGGACATATACTGCTTCCCATTAGCCGTGACATACTGAGTGCCCATAAAGTCCTGCTATCACTCCAAAAAATCGTGATCTGGAAACTATCAGATATAGAGCATCCTGGTTGGCTCTGAGCACTATGGGACTTAACTTCTGAGGTCATCAGTCCCCTAGAACTTAGAACTAGTTAAACCTAACTAACCTAAGGACATCACACACACTCATGCCCGAGGCAGGATTCGAACCTGCTACCGTAGCGGGCGCGCGGTTCCAGACTGTAGCGCCTAGAACCGCTCGGCCACCCCGGCCGGCTATAGAGCATCCTGGTTTGTTCTAAAACGTGTAGCACCACTGAAAGTTTTTTAATGCCAGAATTTCATTGTGTGCCCCTTTCATCAGAGATAGAACATAAAGACGATATTCGAGTTCTGTCTATGTACGGGTCACCATTACAGCATCAACTGTTCTGATTGCTATATTGAGTCGTACATTAAGGGCAGCATTGACATTGACTGATGTATGATCTTTGACGTAACACCACAAAAAGAAGTCCAGCGGCGTGGTACTGAGAGAGCGCTGGGGCCATATGTTGGGACTATCACGACCCATCCATCTTTCAGGAAACGTCATTCAGCGCATCTCGTACATTCGGACTCCAGTATGGGTGTGTACCACCATGGTGGGAGATATTGGACGGCAGCATGGTTTCACCTCAGCAGTGTATAATGTCTACGTCTACATCCACATGATTACAATTCACAGTTAAGTACCTGGTTCAAATGGTTCAAATGGCTCTGAGCACTATGGGACTTAACAGCTGTGGTCATCAGTCCCCTAGAACTTAGAACTACTTAAACCTAACGAACCTAAGAACATCACACACATCCATGCCCGAGGCAGGATTCGAACCTGCGACCGTAGCAGTAGCGCGGTTCCGGACTGCGCGCCTAGAACCGCGAGACCACCGCGGCCGGCCTAAGTACCTGGCAGAGGGTTCATCAAACTACTTTCAAGCTATTTCTCTACGTTTCCACTCTCAGACAGCGTGCTGGAAAATCCAACACTTAAATGTTTCCGTGCGAGCTCTGATTTCTCTTATTTCATTATGGTGCTCATTCCTCCCTATATCGGTGGGCGCGAAAAAAATATCTTCACGCTCTGAGGAGAAAATTGGTGATTTAAATTTCACGAGAAGATCCTGCCGCCAAGAAAAACGCCTTAATTTTAATGGTTGCCACCCCAATTCGCGTATCATATCCGTGGCACTCTGTCCACTATTTCGAGATAATACAAAACGATCTGCCTTTCTGTGAACTTTTTCCATGTCCTCCATCGATCCTATCTAATGCGGATTCCACACCACACAGAGATACTCCAGAAGAGGGCGGACAAGGGGAGTGTATAAATAGTCTCTTTCGTAGTCTTGTTGCAGCTTCTAAATGTTCTGTCAACAAAACGCCGTCTCCGGTTGATTTATCCACAGCTATAGTATGTGGTCGTTCCAACTGAAGTTATTCGTAATTGCAATCCCTAAGTATTTAGTTTAATTTACAGGTTTTAGATTTGTGTGATTTATCGTGTAACCGAAATTTAGCGAATTCCTTTTAGTACTCATGTATATGACTTCACACTGCTCATTATTGACAATTGACATCTCTAGCACCATACATATGTCTTGTTCAAATCGTTTTGCAATTTGTTTTGATCGTTTGATGCCTCCGAGAGACGGTAAATGACATCATTATCTGCAAACAATCTAGGAGGACTGCTCAGATTGCCTCCTAAATCGTTTATATAGATCAGGAATAGCAGAGGGCTTATAATACTTCCTTGGCGAACGCCAGATATATTACTTCTGCTCTACTCGATTCCTTTCCGTTAGCTACTACGAGCTGTGACCTTTCTGGAATCACTAATCCAGTCGCACAACTGAGACGATAGTCCATACGCACGCAGCTTGATTGGATGTCGCTTGTGAGAGGAACGTTGTCAAAAGCCTCCTGGAAAACTAAAAATATGGAATCAGTCTGACATGCCCTGTCAATAGCACCCATTCCTTTGTGAGAATAAAGTGCTAGTTGCGTTCCAAAAGAACGATATTTTCGGAATCGGCCTTAGCTGTTTGTTAATAAATCGTTTTTTTCCCGATAACTCATTATGTTCGAACACAGTAGTATGTTCCAAAATCCTGCTGCAAACCGAAATTAGCGATATGGGTCTGTAATTCAGTGGATTATTCCTATTTCCTCTCTTGGGTATTGGTGTGACTTGTACAATTTTCCAGTCTTTAGGTACGGATCTTTCGACGAGCAAGCAGTTATATATTATTGTTAAATATAGAGCTATTATATCAGCATACTCTGAATGGGACATGACTGGTATACAGTCTGTACCGGAGGCCTTGGCTGTATTAAGTGATTTAAGCTGCCTTGCTACACCAAGAATATCTACTTCTAGCTTACTCCCGTTGGTAGTTGTTCATGATTCGAATTGCGGGATGTTTACTTCGTCGAATTGCAGTTCGCGCCTAAATTGGCGTACTTATAAAATTAAGCTTCAGGCTACCGTGGATTTTTTCACTTTTGTCTTGATGGTTTCCGGAGCCCCAGATGCAAATGATGTGGCGATTCACATATCCAGAAATACGGAGCGTCTCTACATCCATGTGATTAGCGATCAAAGACTTGTGCAGATGATGCACCTTGTGAAATAACAGCCTTCATTTTGTGTCATGTGCGGCTTCTTTCCACATTATGCCGCCTTGTTCTTGATCATCCAGCCGCCCTCTAAATTTTCTGCCGTTGCGGCCTTTGTTCTTCTGTCCTCTCCCTATTTTTACTGCTGTCCCCAGCCACACAATCTAGCTTGTTCTTCTTTTCTGTGGAGCTTCAGGCTATTCCATCAAACTGCATTATCCCTTGTTCGGTAAGTATACTGTAGCCTTGTTCTTCCTAAGTTAGTCTTTCTGTAGCTATTTCATTATTCTGTGCATTTCTCTATATTTGTTACCTGGACGCTAATGCACAGGCTTACAGTGCTATGTCATTTCTTAACTTTCTCTTTTTACTCTCATTCCTTGATGGGAATGTGTTCTGTAAGCCACAATAGCATTGCGATCAAGCTACAGTCAGTCGCTAAATATATTTCCTCGCGAAAACAAATGGCTGATACAGCGACAAAATATCATTTTGATTCACACAATTCATTTTCCATACAATGTGTTTTCCTGTGTGAAGAACTTCTTACATAACATGAGAATGAAGGCAGCGACCACTTCAGGCAGACTAGTAATGCAGTAAATAAACTGCTTCAGTTACAACTACATCAGCTTGTTAAAAACCAACGATTCCGGACCCCGTCCATTCACTGGTTCACCCTTCCCTTCAGTTCTGAAATGCCTCAGCTCCCTCTTCTATGTTCAAATGTTGACAGTATTTCTAGCAGATTTCTGGGTATTGTTGTATTCTTCGCAGAACATTCATCTTTTAATGCCTGACGTTGGGTGCGAACCAGTAACTTTTCATGATAATTTCTTGGTCAAAGAATCATTTGAGACCAGCAGACCGCAAATGCATGCAATATTTTCTGAATATTATTGGCATGACTGGGTAATAAAGATAAGTCGTGTAACAACAAGTGGGAAGATTGGCTCTGAGCACTATGGGACTTAAGATTTGAGGTCGTCAGTCCCCTAGAACTTAGAACTACTTAAACCTAACTAACCTAAGGACATCACACGCATCCATGCCCGAGGCAGGATTCAAACCTGCGACCGTAGCGCTCATGCGGTTCCAGACTGAAGTGGGAAGATTCATCCATATTTGTTTCACTTATCAAGGAATTTGAAAACTGAAGAAATTCAGTTGACACTGTCAATGCTGTGTAGTTCTCGGATTAGTGGCGAATTGAGGTATGTCAGAGTACTGATGTGGGAAGAGTTGGGGTCGCTTTCGACCGCTACACCGTTTTCGATGCCCTTCCAGCTGACCGCCGAGACTCTGAGGGAAGCTTCCCCCTCTTAATGTCATCAGCAGCGGAAAACTTGTGAAAATGTCGAGGCGGCCGCAACAGTGATTCAATTGCTGGCTTGAAAGCATCCACTAATCCAGTGCGATTTTCACTAAACTAGTTGCAAGCGGTGTAGCTCAAGCAGGACCAAGTGACGTGTGCACATTGGGTGTAGTGGAATCACTAGAATGCAGAATCACGCCAGATGCTCGATTTCAGCGGTTCTGCAGTAGCAGGAGACAAACCGCAAGCTGCCGTTGTATCTACACTGTCCGTCCAAAAAGTTCCGAGACTGGTTTCACTCCTAACATATAAGTGACATCAGCGTAGTAACTACGAAGGCACGTGGAACTAACAGTTGTAAACGACGGATGAGCATTCATCCACTTGTAAACAGGCAGCGCTAGGTAGTGGATGTGCGGCCATTTTGTGTCAAAATTATTTTATCAGAAATCGCAATGGAGAAACGTCTCTAAATCAGATGTTCAAAACACTCTCCAGAATGCTTTGAAGAAGAGAAAATTTTGTGGAAAGTTTGTCCCGCATACTTTGACAGCCGAACAAAAAAAAACGACGTGTGGATGCCTGCCGCGATTTGATTGAAATGCAAAACGCGGACAATTCTACTCTGGAGAAAATCATTACGGGTGACGAGGCTAGCTGTTATCGGTACGAATCTATCCCAAAACCACAGAGTGCAGGAATTCACACATAGGGTCAACGCTTTGACGAAATATTCGACGTTTCAGCCAAAGGGACGCGTAAGTTAAACAATATTCCAAAGAAGGGCTTTTTTGACATTTCCATGTGGTTGTGTGAACGTTCTGTGCGTTGTTCTGAAGTGAGGTGGCGGCGAGGGGACTATATAGCACACCTGAAGTGTTAAAACCACCTTCTTCACTTTTCTTTATCTTTTATTAACCCAGTCTCGAAACTTCTTGGGCTGATGATGGTAGGCCATGAGCCAGGAAGTGACATGAACTACCAAAATGGTGTCCAACAGCACTGAGATATATTAGCGCTGCTGCTTTTGTGCCGGCCGTAGTGGCCGTGCGGTTCTAGGTGCGACAGTCTGGAACCGAGCGACCGCTACGGTCGCAGGTTCGAAGCCTGCCTCGGGCATGGATGTGTGTGATGTCCTTAGGTTAGTTAGGTTTAAGTAGTTCTAAGTTCTAGGCGACTGATGACCTCAGAAGTTAAGTCGCATAGTGCTCAGAGCAATTTGAACCATTTGCCGCTTTTGTTGCCACAGCATGAGAAATTGCTTCCAAATATCTGTAGAAATTAGGGGAATTCAATGGAACATGTTGTTATGTATCTAAAATCCAAAGAATGAAAGAAATATTGGGTTTAACGTTCCACAGACGACGAAGTTATTGCAGTCGAAAAGTAAGCTCGGATTGGAGAAGGATTAGAAAAGAAATCGTTGTTGTCATTTTCAAAGGAATTATCCTGTCGTTCCTCGTAAGCAGTTAAACCACAGAAAACCTGTATTTAGACGATCATACGAGCAGCTCGTGGTCTCGTGGTAGCGTTCTCGCTTCCCGAGCACGGGGTCCCTGGTTCGATTCCCGGCGGGTCAGGGATTTTCACCTGCCTCGAGATGACTGGGTGTTGTTGTGTCGTCTTCATTATCATCATTCATCCCCATTACGGTCGGAGGAAGGCAATGGCAAACCACTTCCGCTCGGACCTTGCCTAGAACAGCGGTCTGGGTCTCCCGCATCGCCCCTACGCTCTGTCAAGGAATATGGGACTTCATCATCATCATCACGAGAATCTGAACCACTGTCTATCAGGATGCAAGTCAGTTGTCTTATTACACGGTCGAAAATCAAGCTTACTAGTAGACATAATGTATTTTGAAAGAGAGAGAGAGAGAGAGAGAGAGAGAGAGAGAGACTTGTTTGGCTCAAGCTGCAAACGCTAAGTACATTATCATCGAGCTCCCCGCTAATCACAAATAGATCTACGATTCTGACAGTGCGACACAGTTGTGTATCATGATAGCGCTTTTCTCTAAATGGGTACCCATTTGTTGGCAGATCAGAACGTGAGTAACATACATTTTTCTTCAACCACTTTCAGTAACAAGATTTATGATGCGTGGTTTCCTGTGTGCTACGACACTGAAGAGAGCAATAGCAATCGTTCGTAAACATTTTTGGTTGGTTGTTAGCCGTACCTTCTGCCATGCACCTCGTAGCGGGTGGAAAAACCAGAAATAAAGAGGTACGCGAACGTAGACTCTGCTACATGCAGTGAGCAGGGACTTCCGAAAGTCAGAGTGTTTCCTGCAGAGAGAATTCTGCTGAAAACGGGTAACGAGCGCAACATAGTCTGGTAGTGAAATGGCACGGGAGTTGGGTACGTACTCCAAAGCTAAAGTACGCGTGACGGTGCGATTCTTGCGGGCAAAACGTCAGAATTGCACACAGATTCACTGTAAAATACTGGTCATTTGTGAACCAAATGTCCGCAGCTCGTGGTCGTGCGGTAGCGTTCTCGCTTCCCACGCCCGGGTTCCCGGGTCCGATTCCCGGCGGGGTCAGGGATTTTCTCTGCCTCGTAATGACTGGGTGTTGTGTGACGTCCTTAGGTTAGTTAGGTTTAAGTAGTTCTAAGTTCTAGGGGACTGATGACCATAGATGTTAAGTCCCATAGTGCTCAGAGCCATTTGAACCATTTTTTTGTGAACCAAAATGCAGTGTCGCGTCCAGCCGTAGTAATGTGGTGACAATTTGACTAAGGTCGTACGTACGTGAATGATGCTGATTGGGAAGGTCATAACTTGCACCATGCGATTTTCATCTTTTCGGCAAGCTGGTGGAACATCTCGGGGTGGGCAGAGAGAGAGAGAGAGAGAGAGAGAGAGAGAGAGAGATTTTCCGACAATGAGGGCGTTCATACATCGGTTGTCAAATGTTAAATGGGTCCGTGACCAAGAAACGGATTTCTGTCGTTGAGGAATTCAGCGTTTGGTAGAACGCTCCGACCGTTGTTTACAGAGACGTGGTTACTATGTGTCTCGTATCTGTGTCACATTGAACTGTAGTGCAGAATTCAATAAAAGTTCCTTGGCCTGTCATAATAATATGATACACATAACAAAGTTGACACGATCCACAACCAGGTGGCACACAATATTTCCCTCCTGCTGGTTAACTGACGGCTGTAGCGACAGGAAGCTCATCCTGCCACAAAGTTAAAATGAAGTAAATTTTCCAAATGATAAAAGACAGCGGCTCCCTTACGGCGGAATAAATTATAGGAAAGAGACAGCGGACGATAGTTACTGCTAATATTGTATATTTCTGGTCGGTCTCAATAGCAAACATCACGTTTGTAAAAGCAAAATGGTATCCACCACGTTTTCACCAGCATCGGATATATGTCAGCACGATGTGCAATGAAATGGTAACGGAATTTTGTCGCAAACGACTACAGTGTGGCCTTACTAAACGAGGAAGTATGTATAAGGGGCGACCAAAAAGTTTGCGTTTGAGGACGTTGCTGTAGTATATTTACGGTCAATGTAGCGCGACTCCGATTCGGATACATAAACACCGACGTGTAGCAAAGGCATTCGTGTCTTTCCGACGTGCGTGCTGTAAATGCAGAAACGTGAACTATGGCGACGTTATTACCAAATGCGTCCAAACAGGAACACGACCGGAATGAATTTATTCTTTTCTTGGCTGCCGAAGGGAAAGCACTGGTAGACATCCATCTGGGAATGGTGCGCCAAGTTCCGTACTGGTTGCAATTCGACTCAAAACTGCGGTCGATTGGGGGAGGCCAGCCTCATCCAACCTGGCGTCTCAATCACTGGAGAACGGTACTGCGCTACGGTGGAGAAATTACTGCTTCCGGTTCAGGCGAAAAGCCCGGGAAAATTGCGACAAATGGTACTGTTGCTTCATCAAAAAGCACGTCCCTATTCCGCAAATGTAGTCCGCATTTGTTACACCAACCGAAGTGGAAGACACTCCAGCACCCACCCTATAGTTCTGATCTCTTCCCAAGCAATTATCACGCCTTCCGGCTCTTAAAAAAAGGCCCTGAAGGGTTGATGATCCTGTCGCACGAGGATGTGCAATAGGTAGTTACGGACTTCTTCACACAGTAGGATACGGTGTTTTACCAAACGGATATCTTCAACCTGGTGGGTCGGTGGGAACATCGCCTCAATGCTCACGGCGATTTTGGCTGACTGGCACACCGATTCTGGATTGTACGGTCTTCGAACGGAAACTTTTTGATCGTCCCTCATATTATTCACATAACTACAGAATGTTGCAGAAAGACTCATCCGTCCAATTTCACAAGACTATATACTCTACGTGAATAATGGTGAGAACTTCGAGTAAATTTTAGCTTACGCATAGGACAAAGAAGATTTTAGTGTCAAAGGAACCATCCAATTTGAAAAGATAAATCTCTTACATGCTTGCATATGCAAACTTGGCGTACTTTTTACTTTTGTGTTTAGAATCAAAGTTTCCACTGGCCTTTCACAAATGTTCAGTGGACTCTCCATTGGGTGCACCCGCAAAATCCAGATAATAGCCAAACTAGTCCCATACTTTTGGGAGCATGTCTGGTGTTTCTGCATTCACTGCCGTTGCTGTACGGCATTGCAATACACCCCAACTTGCTGGAAGAGGATGCAAATAAACGGATTCTTTTACAAACCGTCTTCACCCAAAAGCAAAGAAAATAATCATATATCCTGACATCAGGCGACGTTGGAATTCAATGAAGTAATGCGAGATTCGTACGTCCCTCACGGCCGATCCATCTTTGAAGCAGTTTATTATTAAGAATTGCTCCTATATGCAAGTGTCAATGTAGGATGCTCCACACTCTTGAAAAATGAAATTTCCAGCATGTTCCCGCAACTATGGAAAAGGCAAGATCTCCAACATATCCTGGTGCGTGATTCCTGTAACCGTCTTTTCCGCAAAAGAGAAAGGGGGGCGTAAATCTATTCTTGGGAGACATGAAGCATTGGAGAGTCTCTCTCATGCTCGGGTTTGGTGTGGTTGCTGTTACTTCGTAACGGCTCACTTTTCCACTTTAATGGAATGTATGCTCATTACAAAACCCTAAAGCACTCCGTCTTCAGGCCACAAGTGGCCCATCGGGACCATCCGACCGCCGTGTCATCCTCACCTGAGGATGCGGATAGGAGGGGCGTGTGGTCGTTATGATGGTTTTCTTTGACCGGAGCCGCTACTATTCGGTCGAGTAGCTCCTCAATTGGCATCACGAGGCTGAGTGCACACCGAAAAATGGCAACAGCTAATGGCGGCCTGGATGCTCACACATCCAATAGCCAGCCACGCCCGACAGCGCTTAACTTCGGTGATCTCACGGGAATCAGTGTATCTACTGCGGCAAGGCCGTTGCCTCAAAACCCTAAACATGAAAGAAAATTGTTACTTTCCATCTCCATGAGCAGAAAAAAGTCACGAGATTGTACACGTTAGGTTTTATGAGCAGCTCGGGGTAATTGAGTCTTAAATGGTATGAAACATACATTGCACGACGAGGAGACTTGTATTAACTATGCGCAGATGTCTAGTCTTGAACGATTACACACGGAAGCGACCTATGGATTTCCCCTTGCGTAAACAACGAGTGTCTTCAAGCTACCGGCGGCATCTTCAAATGGTTCAAATGGCTCTGAGCACTATGGGACTCAACTGCTGAGGTCATTAGTCCCCTAGAACTTAGAACTACTTAAACCTAACTAACCTAAGGACATCACAAACATCCATGCCCGAGGCAGGATTCGAACCTGCGACCGTAGCGGCCTTGCGGTTCCAGACTGCAGCGCCTTTAACCGCACGGCCACTTCGGCCGGCGGTGGCATCTTCGAATGCTTTGAGGTGTAGGAGGTGTAGTGCCGTAATCGTGATGATGATCGTGCCGCAAAGTTGTGCAGCGTGGTTGTAATTAATCTTTCACTACTTGAGAGGGCCCCCATGATAAACGAATGATCGTCGGACGGCGAAACTTTCTGGAGACATCTGTAAGGACATGCGGAGGAGAAATAACGAACAAACTATTGAAATGAACACATTTTAATTTCAGCATGAGAAGGTTCAACTCTCGTGGTCTTGGTGGTCACGCAGTTTGGAAAGATTGGCCAATGATTAGATCTTCTCCAAATGTGTTACAGAGTAACAGAGTGACCACACTAGATATGTGAAGTGAAACTCCACCCCGTATCAAAACAGCTGAAACGCAAGCACCTCTCTCCCGTAGAGCAGGAGTCGCATATTGCCGAAGCAGATCACAGTAACCTGTGCCGTTCACGCTTCATGTCCTTGGTCTTTGGGGTCTGAGTTTCTCGAAGAAAAATGAACCAATCATGAACTGTACCGTGAAGCTACGCCACTTAGTGACGCGTTCGCTATGCAGGAGAAATTCATGAGCGGTCATTGGAGGTGACGATCCCCAAATGCAACAGCTTCTCAAAAGTTCCAACGCCGCATGTAGTCAACTTCAACCTTAGCAAGAAACGTAAGAGCAAAATCTTCTAGAACGTCTGAGTGAAGTAACAAAAGTTGGTGAGTAATTTGAAGTTTTTACAGATACCATTACACATTTGTTCGCAGCACTTTTCGAACGGCGGACCATGGAATGTTCAGTTGTCGTGATACAGTTCGTGCATTGCTTGAAGATCGCACATTGCGTCCAGCATTATCAGCCATGGCAACAGTAACTTTTTCAACAATTTGTCGCGCAATTGGCGGCTGATCCCGGCGGAGGTTCGAGTCCTCCCTCGGGCATGGGTGTGTGTGTTTGTCCTTAGGATAATTTAGGTTAAGTAGTCTGTAAGCTGAGGGACTGATGACCTTAGCAGTTAAGTCCCATAAGATTTCACACACATTTGAACATTTTTGTCGCGCAGTTGGCCGTCGGCCTCTCCCAGGAGCAAAGCGATTCGTTGTCCGATCGTTCCAAACTGCGTAACCCTCTCATGTGCAATATGTGTTTCTTTCATTGGTTTATTCGTTATCTCGTTTCTACATGTCCTTAAAAATGTTTCCATAAAATATCGCTGTCCTACGATCACTCGTTTTTCATGGGGGCCCTCTCTACTAACAAAAGTTTAACTGTAACCACCCTTATATAAACTGTGCCTGTTGAAATGGATAGCCCAAAACGCCTTTTGTTGCTGTGTTACAGATATTTCCTCTAGAAGTACATTGGGTCAAGAGCTTACTATCTAGCTAGCTGACTATCTGCAACATTACGTACCAGCAACTTAGCGGTTGCCGAGCGGTTCTAGGCGCTTCAGTCCGGAACCACACGACTGCTACTGTCGCCGGTTCGAATCCTGCCTCGGGCATGGATGTGTGTGGTGTCCTTAGATTGGTTAGGTTTAAGTACACTACTGGCCATTAAAATTGCTACACCACGAAGATGACGTGCTACAGACGCGAAATTTAACCGACAGGAAGAAGATGCTGTGCTATGCCTTTCAGAGCATTCACACAAGGTTGGCACCGGTGGCGACACCTACAACGTGCTGACATAAGGAACGTTTCCAACCAATTTCTCATACACAAACAGCAATAAGCTCGGAGACCATGGCTGCGGTTACCCTCGACGCTGCATCACAGACAGGAGCGCCTGAGATGGTGTACTCAACGACGAACCTGGGTGCACGAATGGTAAAAGGTCATTTTTTCGGATGAATCCAGGTTCTGTGTACAGCATCATGATGGCCCCATCCGTGTTTGGCGACATCGCGGTGAACGCACATTGGAAGCGTGTATTCGTCATCGCCATACTGGCGTATCACCCGGCGTGATGGTATGGGGTGCCATTGGTTACTGTCTCGGTCACCTCTTGTTCGCATTGACGGCACTTTGAATAGTGGACGTTACATTTCAGATGTGTTACGGCCCGTGGCTCTACCCTTCATTCGATCCCTGCGAAACCGTACATTTCAGCAGGATAATGCACGACCGCATGTTGCAAGTCCTGTACGGGCCTTTCTGGGTACAGAAAACGTTCGACTGCTGCCCTGGCCAGCACACTCTCCAGATCTCTCACCAATTGAAAACGTCTGGTCAATGGTGGCTGAGCAACTGGCTCGTCACAATACGCCAGTCACTACTCTTTATGAACTGTGGTATCGTGTTGAAGCTGTATGGGCAGCTGTACCTGTACACGCCATCCAAGCTCTATTTGATTCAATGCCCAGGCGTATCAAGGCCGTTATTACGGGCAGAGGTGGTTGGTTGTTCTGGGTACTGATTTCTCAGGATCTATGCACCCAAATTGCGTGAAAATGTAATCACATGTCAGTTGTAGTATAACATATTTGTCCAGTGAATACCCGTTTATCATCTGCATTTCTTCTTGGTGTAGCAATTTTAATGACCAATAATGTAGTTCTAAGTTCTAGCTGACTGATGACCTCCGATGTTAAGTCTCATAGTGGTCAGAGCCATTTGAGCCATTTGACCCAGCAACTTACTAAAGGTAGCAAGATAAACTTCTAGTGACAGCGCGCAATTTAAAATTGACCCAGAGTTTCTATATTCATTCATGTAGAAAATACAGTCCCGTGAAATTGGGTGAATCTTTTTGAAACAACCTGTACGGAGTCTCCTAACTGAGAAGTAATGCAACCCGCCATAGACAAAGGCTTGACTTGTACTGGAAGTATTATAAAA
The DNA here is from genome assembly GCF_021461395.2 of Schistocerca americana. Lineage (NCBI taxonomy): Eukaryota > Metazoa > Arthropoda > Insecta > Orthoptera > Acrididae > Schistocerca > Schistocerca americana. The sequence goes on along the minus strand of NC_060130.1, from coordinate 750,012,967 downwards.
AAAAAAAAAATAAAAAAAAAAAAACTCTGAACGTTTAATGTGCGGCGAAATTATACGTTTCATTGTATGTTTTATAAATTAGTCTGCGGAACGATGACTTCTCGCTGTTCAAAGCGGGAAGGCACACGTCAGCTAGTTAATTTTTCACGTGACTCACCAACGAGAGATAAAAAGCAGGATACGGCGAGCAGTGGCAGTGTGACAGCCCCGGGACGGGTCTGATCAGCGCCGTGTGTGGCGGCCGCCGGCTTGCCGGCTGCTTCCGCCGTGCGTGACGCCGCTATTTTCGAAGTTTGCTTCTTGGGATTTGGAGCCCTCGTTTCCTGAGTGCTGTCCGCGTTTACACGGTGGCCTCTGGCCAGCCAGCTTACTTAATCCATCAGTGCTGAAAACACACCCCGCCAAAAATGTTTAACTGAAAGCACTTCTAGATATTAATAAGCGAAGTGAGGCATGGCCTACCGAGTTATTTTCGCAAGCTGTTGCCAGAAAGTTACAAAATCGAGTGGAGAAAGGTTAAAATAAGGCCACTATGAATAGTAAAAACTATGTAACTGTAATATTGTTCTTGGTTAGCTTTGGCAAGAGAAGTGAGTTGCGTTCCTCCAGCAGATCGTTTGCTACAGGTCCGAGTGCACACCATATGGTAGAACTAGGAGCAAAATCATTGAACGTGTTGGACAGAATAATCCAGTTACTAAATTACGGACCGGCCGGAGTGGCCGAGCGGTTCTAGGCGCTACAGTCTGGGACCGCGCGACCGCTACGGTTGCAGGTTCGAATCCTGCCTCGGGCATGGATGTGTGTGATGTCCTTAGGTTAGTTAGATTTAATTAGTTCTAAGTTCTAAGCGACTGATGACCTCAGAAATTAAGTCCCATAGTGCTCAGAACCATTTGAACCATTTTGAACTCCTATACATTTTTGCTAGAGACCGCGGATTTCGAGAACAGAAGAACCTTTCTATCGCACGCTCAACCCTCAACAGTCACCTCCCCCCCCCCCCCCCCCCCCCCCCCGCCAAAAAAAAATCATTCAGCATTTTTAGTACGCCGTTGATGACACTCTCTTCTCCTACTGCACAAAAATTATCAGCTACACGGATTATTTCCCGTATTTGACCTTTTTTGGTTTTCATTGACTGGGCTGTTAGGTCAGTGGCTTAGTGGGATATTTTGTTAAGATTACTAATTTAAACTTTCCCGTGACGGTATTCAAGGAAAAAAATGTTACGTTTACAATTCTGTCCAAACTTAACCCTTCCAAACATCAGGCGCACCGCGGATGCACAGTAGCTTAGGTGGGTATTATCGAACAATTTGTGAGATATTCCTGGGTTGGTGGACCACAAGTGCCACATATCAACTGGTTCATCGCGACTTCACCTACACCACTGTGGTACATTGTAAACAATTGTCGTTACACGTTGTATGTAATACCGAACGAGAAAGGAACGCAACAGGAACAAAAGAACGTTGGAGTGAATTTAAAAAGGTCCCGGCAAAATAAAGATCCTAGATTTCGTTGCAATAAAATATGAAGTCTCTGAAAAAAATAGAACCAGGGTCTCATAAGTAATCTTACAAAAACATTTTTCCATAAATATTATTATTATATTACAATGAAGTCGAGATCTTTCTTTTGTTGGTACCTTTGTTAATTCTCTCCCATATGCGCAATACACTCTGTCTGATTAAACCTTACAAATTCGCAATTCTGACAATGGGTAAAACTGTCGTGGAACATTGCAAAAAAAAAGCGGAAATCAGCTGTCAGCTGTAAAATAAAAGAAAGTGTTTGAAAGCAGTTGCTGTGGTTAGACTTAGTTCTAAAATATTGTTACCTTTATTTCTTCAATTTAGTGCAGAGAATTGGTTCAACTAGTTAAAAAAGTAAACTGTGAATTGATTATCAATCATTAACAGGGTAAACATAACTCTGCCAGATGCATACACAGTAGATGCCTACCTTGAAAAGAGAGCGACAGAGAGAACAGCTGGTGCTCAGTTACCTATATAATGCGGAGAACTAGTTTGCCTTCAATGCCACCTCACGGCTTCTCCATTCAACTATAACAAGTAATATTGCACAGATCGCGTTTCTTACAAATATCCTGCACTGTGCTACATCCCACAACTTGTTTATCAAAATATCCGTATAAGAAATCAAAAGACTAGAAATTTATCACTAATCTGGGTGTGCAAAAAAGGCTGTTTGTTCGCAAATCACAGATGTAGTATTACAAATTAACTTTTGGTTTTTCTCAGTTTCAGAATTCTTTGGATGAGATCTCACTCTCTTCTATATTATTCATTAGAATTTACGTATTTTACATAGTCAGAATTGAAATGCACCTGATTACAATAGCAAAATTTCGTTTCGTCTCTTTATAATGGTTTCGAGTTGTATTTTTTCACTTGCTGGAAATAGAATCTCCGTGCGTACCGTTTGCTCTCAAACGCTGTTATTTTGATCGACAATAACACTATGCGCTTCGTAGAACCTTCTCGTTGCTCATATGTGTTACGAAGAAATATGATACCTGAAGCTTCGTAATCAAACGAACTAGTATAGTAGTTAAATTGACAAGTTCTATTTGCAAGTTTCTAAAGTAATTGCTACTGGTGGTTTACGTATTTTAAGTTTCTAATTTATTTTTAAATCATTTCAGGAAATATGTTGTACACTGTCGGGTCTGCAGCGCCGGGTGGTGTCGCCTGTTAGTCAAACACCGCGAATAAAATTGAGTGGTATCGGTAATTGTGGTAACTGATGCCGCAGAATACTCTGCGGCCGCCTGCTGCGAAGCCACCATCGTATCTGTCTGACGCACTCACCACATGCCTCCCAGGTTTCCCACCGGATTCCATCGAAAATCCGGCTGCATATACGAGTGTAATCTGGCGGGACATCGCACGCGTGCCGTGTCTGTGGTTATGGTTTCCATGACGTAAATAAAACTCGCAGCATTCACTGAAATACCAGCAGTTAAACAATAAACACATTTTTAAACGCGAACAATGATCTGATAGCGGCAATGACGATGACAACTGAATTAATATTTATTGTATACCAGTATTTTCTAAAGTAATTTACTGCGCGAAGCCAACCTTTCTGACATTTCTCGTTGTCGTTTTTAACGCATTAGTTTATTGTTCCTACGTTAATGCTGCCTGTTGTGGAAGAAAATTAGTGTAAATGCAATGAGCAAAATTCCGCCGATATGTCCGTATCCCGTTGATATCCGGTGATACAGTAACGAGATAAGTACTGAATCTTATTCGGGAAAGTGTGTGTTTAAAAAAGGGTTCAAATGGCTCTGAGCACTATGGGACTTAACTTCTGAGGTCATCAGTCCCCTAGAACTTAGAACTTCTTAAACCTAACTAACCTAAGGAGATCACAGACATCCATGCCCGAGGCAGGATTCGAACCTGCGACCGCAGCTGTCGCGCGGTTCCAGACTGTAGCGCCTAGAACCACTCGGCCACGAAGGCCGGCGTGTGTGTTTAAAACTGTACTACTGTTGCCACTTAAGTTTGCCTAAAGAATTAAAATTAAATGTTGCGGAACCACTCTTCTAACAACGTTAGACCGATTCAGTTTCCTCTTTTCCTACTGAACTAGTCCGCTGCTCTCGTCTATTGAGTCTTCGAGACAACTGGATATTACTGTTTATTTTTTTAAGTACTATATCTTTGAATGTAGCGTCTAATGCGTTCTGTATTATGTTTTATTACGTGTGTATCCTAACAGACACCTTGCGCCTCTCCTCCTAAATTTTTTCTTGTGGCTAGATATACACTCGTGCTTACCTCGTCAGCCCAAATAGTTTCGAAACTGGTTTAACAAAAAACAGAAAAACGTTAAGATGGTGGCTTTATCGCTTCACGCGTTCTGCATAGTCTCCTCCTGCTCGAGTACAACGCATAGAACGTTCGTACAATCATACGAAGCTGTCAGAAAAGTCAGGTTTTAGGATGTTGTTCAACTTGTGCTTGAATGTCTGTTATGTCGCCAAAGCATTGACCCTTCATGTGAATTCCTGCACTGTTTTGTTTTGCAGTAGGTTCGTATGGATAACATCAAATCTTGTCAACCATGGCCGGCCTGTGTGACCGAGCGGTTCTAGACGCTTCAGTCTGGAACCGCGCGACCGCTCCGTTCGCAGGTTCGAATCCTGCCTCGGGCATGTATGCGTGTGATGTCCTTAGGTTAGTTAGGTTTAAGTAGTTCTGAGTTCTAGGGGACTGATGACCTTAGATCTTAAGTCCCATAGTGCTCAGAGCCATTTGAACCATTTGTGACCATGGTGTTTTTTTTTTCAGACATTATTTGTCTGCGTATTGCATTTCAGGAAGTCGTTGGAGTCATCCACGTGTCATTATTTTTCTATGAGAGTCAAAGTGCACTGGACAAACTTCACTCACAGTTTTCTGTTCTTCAAAAAATTCTGCAGAACGTCTTCTTCACTTGATTTTGAGATGCTGCCCCACTGCGATTTGTGACGCATCTTTGACACACTAAAGCTGCCCGCCCACTGCTTAACGCTGCCTGCTCACAACTGACTTGTCGAATTCACATCTGTCGTTTAGAGTTGTTAGTTCAAGCTGACAGCGTACTGAGCTGACGTCGCCAATACGCCAGGAATAAAATCAGCCTGTTTCATATCACTCCATCTCTCCATCCCTTCAATGCTAAAGACAATCATACACCTGAAAAATATTTGCCAACTGACAACACGAGTGTTTCAACAAAGATTTTGTATTCTGTCACAGTAACAGTGAATGATCCAGTTTTTATTTAATTTAACCTCTCAAAGCCTTTTCATGTCTAGCGAAAACACATCCTCGGCGTGTTCTTATTTAGAATATTTATTACGTGACTACTGCGCGATGCCTGGGATTTTAAAACTTACAGCTTGGCGGTGTGCTGGAAAAGTAAGATGCAGTGGCGAGTGAGATGCTGACGCAAGCGTTCTCTATTTTGTTTCGCACTTACACTGGCTTGATGCCAGATGTCCACTCTTGCACCAACTGCGCCTTACTGGAAGCTATGCGCACGATACAATTGAATGCATGACCTAGCACTCTAAACTTGAAACGACACATTGGAGAGGGTGGAAGAATATCAAAACCCTTAGTCATTCTCCCGCTTCGTATTATTTTGGAAGTTTATATCCCCAACTTTTAAACATCGACATTTGTCTTAGTACATGTGGGGACAGTTAAGGAACGAACATTGGGAAGCATATCGAACAAGTACAGTTACAAGCATTTTCAGGTATGCGTACGATGATAAAGCTTGTCGGTATTAAAATTAAGTGATATTTTTCGGCTAACTATTGAAGTTTATGCATTATGGTCGTCGTTAAGAAAGGATTGTAGAGGCAGCTGTCAAACTTCGTTGACCGAGAGAGAACGTGTGACTATACAGCATCTTCAATTTAGGCAGCACCTCTCCCCTGTTTGGCACTCACACTTCCGTCATTTATGCCTGCGTGGAGTTCACAACAACTGGTTAACTTCAGCTTGTGGCGGGTTCTCCTAGAGATACTTTTGTACAAGTGTTGCTTGCATGTGAGAAACTTAAGATCTAATTTGTTTGAATCTGTCATTAATAACAAGCTGAAAAGACTTTTAACATATTTAAAAGATTTTACTAATTAAAGTAAATGAACATTAGAATGATCGGGTAAAGTCACTCTGTAAAATTTACGGTGTGAGACTTTTTTGTACATGTCAGATGGGAAAGACGATCCCATATAAGACGTGGCCGGACATATAACGCTCGTAAGCATCTGCATTCTGTAAGTCACCGCACAATGTCTGGATTCGTAGTGCACAGTGTCATTGTTTGTCATTCTGTTTCATTTACGGATGTAGTTTGGGAAGAAATACAGTCGCCACGCCTCCCAACAAGCCTGAATATCTCCAGTTGTATTACCACTGTTACTACGCGAAAAGTATGTAGTAGTAACATCATTCTGGTGCGACTAATTCTAGAGTACTGTTCCAGTTTTTGGAGTTCTTGTCAAGTAGGCAAGACAACAGACATCGAACAAATTCAAAAACGCCTGCTAGGAGCGTAAGAGGTCGGTGTAGCCACACGAAACAATAACAGAAATACTCAGGGCCGGCCGTTGTGGCCGAGCGGTTCTAGGCGCTACAGTCTGGAACCGCGCTGCTGCTACGGTCGCAAGTTCGAATCCTGCCTCGGGCATGGAAGTGTGTGATGTCCTTAGGTTAGTTAGGTTTAAGTAGTTCTAAGTTCTAGGGGACTGATGACCTCCGATGTTAAGTTCCATAGTGCTCCGAGCCATTTGATTTGAAATGTAAGTAGGCTGTTTAGGTTCTTATACTGGTAACGCCGCCGCCACGTAGCGCTCTGTATGAAAATCACTGGCTGTGCTGTGTGCAGTCTGTGGCTGGTTGGCATTGTTGTAATACTCGCCATTGTAGCGTTGGGCAGTTGGCTGTTAACAGCGCGTAGCGTTGCGCAGTTGGAGGTGAGCCGCCAGCAGTGGTGGATGTGGGGAGAGAGATGACGGAAATCTGAGAGCCGATGATCTGGACGTGTGTCCATCAGAGACAATACATTTGTAAGACTGGATGTCATGAACTGCTATATGTATTATGACTTTTGAACACTATTAAGGTAAATACATTGTTTGTTCTCTATCAAAATCTTTCTTTTGCTAACTGTGCCTATCAGTAGTTAGTGCCTTCAGTAGCTTGAATCTTTTATTTAGCTGACAGTAGTGGCGCTCGCTGTATTGCAGTAGTTCGAGTAACGAAGATTTTTGTGAGGTAAGTGATTTGTGAAAGGTATATTTTAATGTTAGTCAGGGCCATTCTTTTGTAGGGATTATTGAAAGTCAGATTGCGTTGCGCTAAAAATATTGTGTGTCAGTTTAAGCACAGTCATGTACAATTGGTCAAAGGGGACGTCTCAATACGACGTAGTTCTTGCGAAACGCTGCTGGGTAAATTTGGGGAACCGGTATTCGAAGACTACTTTACGACCATTGTGGTGCTAACATCGTAAACTCTGTGAGCAAAAGTATCCGAACAGCTAGCTGAAAAGACAAGTTGGTGGCGCCCTTCATCGGTAATGCTTGAATTCAGTATGGTGTTGGCCCACCCATAGCCTTGATGACAGCTTCCACTCTCTCAGGCATATGTTCAATCAGGTGCTGGAAGTTTTCTTGGGCAATGACAGCCTATGTTCACGGAATGCTGCACTGAGAAGAGGTATAGACGTGGGTCAGTGAGGCCTGGCATGCAGTCGGCGTTCCAAAACATCCCAAAGGTGTTCTATAGGGTTCAGGTCAGGACTCTGTGCAGATCAGTCCATTACAGGGATGTTATTGTCGTGTAACCACTCTGCCACAGGCCGTGCATTATGAACAGGTGCTCGATCGCCTTGAAATATGCAGTCGCCATCCCCGAATCGCTCTTCAACAGTGGAAAGCAAGAAGGTTCTTACAGCATCAATGTAGGCCTGTGCTGTGATAGTGCCATCCAAAACAACAAGAGGTGCAAGCCCCTTCCATGAATAACAAGACCACACCGTAACACCACCGCCTCTGAATTTTACCGTTGGCATTACACACTCTGGCAGATGACGTTCACCGGGCATTCGCCATACCCACACCCTCACACCCTGCCATCGGATCGCTACATTGTGTACCGTGATTCGTCACTCCAAATATCGTTTTCCCACTGTTCAATTGTCCAATGTTTACGCTCCTCACACCAGGCGAGGAGTCGTTTGTCATTTACCGGAGTGATGTGTGGCTTATGAGCAGCCACTGGACCATGAAATCCAAGTTTTCTCACCTCCTGCCTAACTGTCATAGTACTTGCAGTGGGTCCTGATGCAGTTTGGGATTCCTGTGTGATGGTCTAGATAAATGTCTGCCTATTACACATTATGAGCCTATTCAACTATCGGCGGTCTCTGTCAGTCAACAGGCTATGTCGGCCCGTACGCTTTTGTGATGTATGTGCCCCTTTACGTTTCCACTTCACTATCACATAGAAAACAGTTGACCTAGGGATGTTTAGAAGAGTGGAAATCTCGCATACAGACGTATGACACAAGTGACACCCAATCACCTGACCACGTTCGAAGTCCGTGAGTTCCGCGGAGCGCCCCGTTCTGCTCTCTTACGATGTCTAATGATTACTGAGGTCGTACCTGGCAGAAGGTGGTAGCACGATGCACCTAATATGGAAAAGTACGTTTTTGGGGGTGTCCGGATACCTTTGATCACATAGTGTATATGTGTACTTATGTAGAGGTAGACTCTTCTTTCGCTTCAAACATTCAGTGACTCTCTTGCGCTGATTAAACCCATCATTCCTAGTGTGGTGCACAAAGCGCCCACTACCACATACCCCTAGGTGCCTTGCGGAGTATAGTTGTAGTTTTAGATGCACAGTATACAACTCGCGAAATTAGTTCCCTGTTAACTTGCCAAGTGGCCGTAAAAGTATCGTTAAAAAGGACTAATCTTCTCACCTTTCCAAGATTCTACAAAGAGGAAACAAAGTGTATCCTTCACAAAACAAAGCCGGCTTCCTGAAATAAGTGTTAATATTCCCTGCGTAAAGCATGTCTATGGAAATACACCAAATCCGATGAAAACATAACTAGTTATTATGTGGTAGACATATTTGGATGAACAGTATCGTAAGGGGATTAAATCAATACATTCTAGTGCCAGCTCTGTCTCGGGTACAAGCTAACGACAGGCGTAATACTGACACATATGCCATATGTACAGCGGCACGCCAGATTTGACTTGATTAGTGGTCAATTCAGTAACAGTTTAACATGGGATGGGCAGCGTCCAATCATGTCTTAACAGTGTCCAAGCAGTGAGATGTTCGGCAGCCAAGTCGAACGTCATTTTTACGTCGACTCTCTTGTATGAATACTGACGTGTCAGTTCGAATGTTATTCTCTTAAAAATAGCCTCCAAATGACCGAAAACCGAGTTACTGGATTTTTATATTTTTAGAATAATGCAGTGTACCACAGAGAGTTTCCTATAAACCCAGCCAAAGTATGCTAACTGTGGCTTTTGACTGGGAAAATAGACCTGTGACAGGTGAATGTTGCGACGCTTGTCAGTGGTTCCGGGCAGAGTCACTATAGGGAAGCATTTTGTATGATATCTACAAAACGTCAGTGCATAACTCATCATTTCTGGATGTAACTTTTTCCTTTCCTCATACATTCTGTAAGCCTCTTCGTGGTGTACATCGCCTCTGTTGAAGCGTCTACCCGTGGAGTTACTGAACCGTAATGCTCTTCCGCTGACTAAACGATCCCGTGAAGAAACGTACGGCTCTTTCTTGCATCTTCTCTATCTCGTCTATTAAGGTGGTAACGATCACTAACGAGCAGTACTAAAGTAACGTAGAACAAGTGTTTTGTAAGATACCTCATTCGTCGATAAATCACATTACCTTAACATTCATCCGACAAATTTCAGCCTAGAATCTGCTACAAATTGTTTTCTGCGGTCTTTCCACTTTAGATCGCTCTGAATAGTTACTTCTCGTGTATGTTCTTCTGACACCGACCGCATCGACAATTTTCACGACACTAATGAAAATTGTTGACCGAGAGACCATGGAAGAAGACTTTTAACATATTTAAAAGATTTTACTAATTAAAGTAAATGAACATTAGAATTATCGGGTAAAGTCATTCTGTAACATTTACGGTGTGAGACTTTTTTGTACATGTCAGATGGAAAAGAGGATCACATATACGACGTGGCCGGACAGATAAGGCTCGTATGCATCTGCATTCTGTAAGTCACCGTACGATGTCTGGTGATGGATATGTAGTGCACAGTGTCATTGTTTCTCATTCTATTTCATTTACGGATGTAGTGTGGTAAGAAATTCTGTCGCCACGCCTCCCAACAAGCCTGAATATCTCTAGTTGTACTACCACTGTTACTAAGCGAAAAGTATGCAGTAGTAACATCATTCTGGTGCGACCAATTCTAGAGTACTGTTCCAGTTTTTGGAGTTCTTGTCAAGTAGGCAAGACAACAGACATCTAACGAATTCAAAAACGCCTGCAAGGAGCGTAAGAGGTCGGTGCGGCCCACACGAAACAATAACAGAAATACTCAGGGCCGGCTGTTGTGGCCGAGCGGTTCTAGGCGCTTGAGTCCAGAACCGCGCTGCTGCTACGGTCGCAGGTTCGAATCCTGCCTCGGGCATGGACGTGTGTGATGTCCTTAGGTTAGTTAGGTTTAAGTAGTTCTAAGTTCTAGGGGACTGATGACCTCAGATGGTAAGTCCCATAGTGCTCAGAGCCATCTGAATTGGAACCATCAAATGTGATCACGACTGTATGTATTGAAGTAATGTGTAAAATGTGTTCGTCTCCTTCCACATTTAGCGTTTTCTTAAGCGCAACAAGGATACCACACCATAACCAGTAAAAACACTTCCTTACTATCAAGCTCATCCACTGGATTTTCATAGAGTATAGCGTGATTCTTGACTCTATATCAGTCGTTTGCAGTCATCCACTGTCCTGTGGTATCCCTCTTTCCACCACTTCAAACATCACTTTACACTGACCACAGAAAAGTCTGGCTTATCAGGAGCTGCCCGACCATTGTACCCCATACTTTTAACTCCTTATGCACAGTCATTGTGCTACCTCACTCACGTGTGATTCCTTCCATTGATTTCATACGATTTTTTGCTGCCACCTTCCGCACTGATCGACAATCCCTCTCGGTCAGTACATGATATGTGCATAGTGTTGGTTTAGTTATGGTTGTTTCTTCGCGTTTCCATTTCGCAGTCTCATCACCAACAGTCGGTTGGCGCAGCTTTTGAAGATTGAAATGTCTCTGATGGATTTGTTACTCGGGTGACATCAAATGACTAGCCCACGTTCGAAATCACTGAACTCTCCCGTCCCACCCATTCTACTGTTACGGCTTGTCAACTGAAAACACAGTACTCCCCACCGCCTGCTCTACTGGCGGGTCCGCTTCTCGTCACATGTAGTGGGCAATTCCGCGTTGCATATGGGTGTCCGCATAATTTTGGTCGGATACTGTATACTGGCCCCCGCATACTACGAAACTAAACGCAGGTTAGCCGAGCGGTCTAAGGCGCTGCAGTCATGGACTGCTGGTCCCGACGGAGGTTCGAGTCCTCCCTCGTGCATGGGTGTTTGTGTTTGTCCTTAGGATAATTTAGGTTAAGTAGTGTGTAGGGACTGATGACCTTAGCAGTTAAGTCACATAAGATTTCACACACATTATTAACGCAGGTTGTGAGGTATGCGTTGTAGATATAACATATAAGAAGAGATAATAATAAAATGAGTTGTAAGGATCACATAATCCATACAGTGGAGGTATTGACGCTTGTTTGTTTCTGCTGCACACCGGACTCGTTGAAACACTGGAAGGTCCTGCAGCACTTCCAGTAGTTAATGTTTTGGTTAGGTGGCATTCAATAGCCGTTAAGTAATGGAAAAAAACACATTTTAACCATCAACTATTTTTATTTGTACCTTAATATCTACTGTTTTCGGTCGTGGGCCATCTCCACAAGATAAAAGGCAACAGATCAAAAATGGTTCAAATGGCTCTGAGCACTATGGGACTTAACTACTGAGATCATCAGTCCGCTAGAACTTAGAACTACTTAAACCTAACTAACCTAAGGACATCACACACATTCATGCCCGAGGCAGGATTCGAACCTGCGACCGTAGCGGCCACGCGGTTCCAGACTGTAGCGCCTAGAACCGCTCGGCCACCTAGGCCGGCAACAGCAGATCAGGTGAACACATAAATCATTTTCTTTTCTGACTGATAGGAAATCCAAAACGTCATAAGTACAACAAAAGAACATAACATGTTACACAAAAGTCTAATAGAGATGTGCTCTTACCTCTTTGCTTTCTTATCTTTTTGTACATCATTACGTTAACTAATGGTACGATGAGGACACCTCTATTAGATTTTTGTGGAACCTGTTATGACATTTTGGATTTTCTATCAGCCAGAAAGAAAATGATCTATATGTTCACCTGATCGGCTTTTGTCTTATTTCCTGTGACGATGATCCACGCTCGAAATCAGTAGATTTTAAGGTTGAAATAAAAACAGCTGACGGTTAAAATGCGTGTTTTCAACCGTCAACAGTGACTGCGAACGTTTTTGTCTGCACAGCCTGCGACACATAGTGGAATTGCCTTGTTGACACGAGCCCTAGAAATTAGATTGTAGCCGTGATGGACGAGCGCGGTTAGTAGGTGTGATGGTATACGGCATGCTGCGACCGCAGACGGCCTTAATAATTTTGTCCAGCATCAGGTATGCAGTGTAGCGACGGCTCTCCACTGCCCTGACGCAGCACCCCTGCCTCCCCCGCCTTTTCCCTTAGCCACGCACTCTGTCGTCTCACTTGCTGGCCCGTCGTGCGCCACCTCATCTAATCTCCCGCCCCCGATTCCCGCAGACCTCCCTCTCATTTAGTGCTGCCTCGAGCACGGTGTTCTTATCTGGTATTAAGGATCTCCTGGCACGTAGAAACAAGTGCACTGCAGAAGATAGCGGAGCCGTGTGCGAAATGAGGGTCCTCTCTGGATAATCCGTTAGGAAGAAATCAGTCCTTTAAACTTCGCGTGGCACATCATAAGGAACCGGAGACTGCGGGTCAGTTATCCGGAAAGTAAAGACACACAACAGAAAGTATTCGTGGAACACACATTTTCCTATTAACTTCATTCGTAAAATGAAATGGCTCTGAGCACTATGCGACTCAACTGCTGAGGTCATCAGTCGCCTAGAACTTAGAACTAATTAAACCTAACTAACCTAAGGACAGAACACAACACCCAGCCATCACGAGGCAGAGAAAATCCCTGACCCCGCCGGGAATCGAACCCGGGAACCCGGGCGTGGGAAGCGAGAACGCTACCGCACGACCACGAGATGCGGGCTGTCCTCCATTCGTATTAAGGACGCTCCTTTGATAACTTTTTCTTTCCTGCAGTGTTAGAAACGGGAAGATTCACTCGCTGAGACATTCAGAACTTCCAACCAGGGCTGCAACAGTCCTGTGCGCCACGCATAGTTTTCGATAGCTTAGTTTATTTGTAATTATCTCGTGAAGAACAATACTTGACTTTCACCTAGTGGTTACACTTAAAGTGCAGCTACCCATATTGTGGGCTGTAGTTATTGTAGGGCAGCGAAACTTGGCAGATATGCTTGTGTGTTAATACGGAGCCAATTAACGCTGGAAAAAAATTAGTTCCAATTTTGGCTACCAAGTGCAAATGTGGCGCTCTACAGCATTTCACCCACGTCTCCGGTTCTCATATTGAACAAATAAATTCTGTAAGCAGCGGTTAATAAGAAAATCAACATTCACGACTGGTACATTTAGGCATCGCGAGAGCGTTACAAATCTCATAGAAAGTTTGAAGTGGGACACACTTGCAGATAGACGACGCGCCAAACAGAAGGGGCTGCTCTCTAACTTCCGAAATCCAATATGACTTTGGCGCGAATCGTGCCTCCGCCACACACCGCTTGGTGGCCAGCAGAGTATATATGTAGATGTAGATTATGCCTTCCTCATTTGTTTGACCTTTTCTGCCCATGTCGCGTTCCAAACCCATTGCATATGGAAACATTTCTTTCTTGCATTCACAGCGCTAGACTTGCACCTGGTGGCCAAAATTTGAACTCATTTTTTTCCCCTGTGTAAATCGGTGCCGCATTAAAGCATTAGCTTTTCTACGGAGCTTCGCTCCCATAAGGTAATAACAGCCCACACTGGTCCTCTGTGAGCAGCTGCACTTTAACCATCCTTACGTTAAACGCTTTTCATCTCAGATCTTTCCTGCGGTATAATCCATGGCTCTTAATTATTTCATCACAAATATAATGAAAACATTTTGCCTATACATCACTCTTTTTTAGTCATTTGTCTTCTGACTGATTTGATGCGTGTGACCACTATTTCCTATCCTGTGCCCATCTCAGAGTGGCACTTATACCCTACACGCTCAATTACTTGCTGTCCCTGTAGTTGTAGTTGAGCGGTTTTTCGTGTCTGACAGCTATGGGGAGGACCCGGATTTGATTCCCGTTATAGCCAGGGATTTACCTTTTATGGGACTGAGACCTCTCGGACTCATGAAGCCAATGGAGAAGCTACTTAACTGGGAGGCGGCGGCTCCAAGGTCTCAAAAGCTGACTATTGCCGGAAGGGTGGTTTTAGTGTCAATCCAAACAGCATCCAAAAAAATGGCTCTGAGCACTATGGGACTTAACTGTTAAGGTCATCAGTCCCCTAGATCATAGAACTACTTAAACCTAAGGACATCACACACATCCATGCCCGAGGTAGGCTTCGAACCTGCGACCGTAGCAGTCGCGCAGTTCCAGACTGTAGCGCCTAGAACCGCTAGGCCACACCGGCCGGCTCAAACAGCATCCAAATGACGTCATATGGCATAGGGTGACACGGCGGTCGGTTGGCATCAACTATGTTTATTCTCCTGGCTAAAAGTATATTTTGCCGTGTTTTTCGTGAAGAAATCTTAACTGCTGCGTGTCAAATCGAAATTACTCCAAAAAACGTTAGTACCAAAGGGAAGATTACCTGAAAAATTCAAATTTAAGCAGAAATTGGACAAAAGCGGAGTCATTAGCAACGTTTTAAATGAGAGAAACGAAAAGCGTATGGTAAAATTGATGCGTATTTTTAGTTGTTGCGAACACTGATTTGAAATATCTTGAATAACAGTACAGCAATTAGCGTCTCAGTGGCCGCCCAAATGACACAGTACCTGTGTTACCGTTTTATTAGAGCGCTTTGGACGTCCCGAACAGAAAAAATTCTCAACTTGTCACGCAGAATCTAAAGCGGAAAGGAGGTGTCTGTTGTTAGTAGTGCCAATCTAGATAATGTCGGGCAGCTACTGTGCACCAGGCGACAAACGAGACAACGTACACAACGTACGGACGCCTTAAAATTCCGTCTGCTTGTGAGATAGTAATCAAACGAGCGATCTGACTGTTACCGAGTACTCGCCTCAGCTCTGCTGAAAAGCAGAACGTGCCCTACGTGATTGTCAACGAAGCAGTATAGCAGCGCCGTTGTGCCTGCGTGCAGAAACTGTCAAGGCTGCAGCGGACAACGCTATGGACACCACGCACTATTAAACCATACTCTCCCGAGCCTGACGCCGAACACACACATCACCACCCATCTAATTGACTAAAAATCGTTACCAATCAAACCAACATACAATTATCCAGTCGTCAATAGTTAAACTGGCTCGTTACACCTAGCGAATCTTTGTTACCAATTTTTTTACCAGCCGGCCGCTGTGGCCGAACTGATTACCTAAGATTTTAAGTCCCATAGTGCTTAGAGCTGTTTGAACCATTTTTGAATTATTTTACCTGAGAGATTGGATATGCGTCGAGGCTAACAGATTTACACAGTTGTGCCACCACTTGGACGTTTCCCGCAGTTGAATCTAAACTCGATATATTTCAGGTAGCGATTTTAGAACACTCCACAGATGCTACTGTTTGCGATATCGAGGCACAATTCCTCCAGGTGGCCACTGTCTACCCTTCGCCAAACAAATGCAGATCAGTTTGTTTCGTCATAAAAAATGTTTCAAATGGCTCTGAGCACTATGGGACTTAACATCTATGGTCATCAGTCCCCTAGAACTTAGAACTACTTAAACCTAACTAACCTAAGGACATCACACACATCCATGCCCGAGGCAGGATTCGAACCTGCGACCGTTGCGGTCGCGCGGTTCCAGACTGAAGCGCCTAGAACCGCTCAGCCACACCGGCCGGCTTTCATCATCATACTTTAAAGTTCACTATGTACCTTTATGTAGTAGAATCACACTGAGTTGTAGAATTCCACAATGACTTTTCGGAAGAACATCACATGGCAGCATGATTGGGCTTACAAAAAGAGAGGATGATGGTCCTTCAGTGATCACAACGCATAAAAGTATTTGTTTTGCATGCCCAAATATTAAAATTGATCACTGTCTAATAGTAGACGTCGGATTCAGGTACACACCGGTACGTATAGAGTTGCTTTTTTAAAAAAAACACCCATGACGTTATACAGAGTAGTCACAGTAAGATTGGTTCAGAAAGTTTTCCTAAATTTGACACTTTAACAAGGTACCTTAATGGAGTACTGTTCCTCACAGAAGATGCTGTAAATGGCTATCAGTGACATCGAAGTAGTGATATATGTGATTTATCAAATTGCGAGACGCACTCGGCACCTCAGCCTGAGGGGTTTCAGCAAAAGCCTTTTCAATGTTCTGCTGTATCTCGTCCGGTGTGTGGGGATTATTTGAATACACCTGACTCTTCAGTTTTCCCGACGGGTTCAAAAGAAAACACTGAATGACGAATCAGACGATCTTGGAGGCCAGTAGAATTTGCTGCCTTTGCTAAGTGTTCTCTTCTCTTCTTGCCGAACACCTCACGAACTCGTGTGAAGGCATCAACATGTGCGGTGTGTGCTGTTTATCTTGCTGAAAATGTCCAAGCAATCTTTCAAGTTCTGACATTTGATCCATGAATTGATTAAACAGGTTCCGGGCATACCATTCAGCACTAACAGTTTTTCGATCCAGTCTTATGTCGGTTACCCCATAGGTGCACACATTCCACCTGGCGACGGTAAACTAAAATTATTCCTGCCCTCCAATTCTGACTAAGGCTTTTAAAAGGTTTTTCTGCGACTGTAAGGTTCGTGCAGGATCTTCACATCGTTGTGACTGAAAAGAACCTAGACCCATAACTTCACTTAACGCATTTTGAAACTTAGCTTTTAATAGTGTATAATAATACACTGAAGAGCCAATGAACTGGTACACCTGCCTAATATCGTGTAGAGCCCCTGCGAGCACGCAGAAGTGCAGCACCACGACGTGGCATGCACTCGACTAATATCTGAAGCAGTGCTGGAGAGAACTGACATCATGAATTCTGCAGGGCTGTCCATAAAGCCGTAAGACTGTGAGGGGGGTGGAGATCTCTTCTGAACAGCAAGTTGCAAGGCATCCCATATATGCTCAATAATGTTCATGTCTGGGGAGTTTGGAGACCAGCGGAAGTGTTTAAACTCAGAAGAGTGTTCCTGGAGCCACTCTGTATCAATTCTGGACATGTGGGGTGTCGCATTGTCCTGCTGGAGTTTCCCTAGTCCGTCTCAATGCACAGTGGACGTGAATGGAGCAGGTGATGAGACAGGATGCTCACGTAAGTGTCACCTGTCAGAGTCATATCTAGACGTATCAGGGTCCCATGTCACTACAACTGCACGCGACCCATACCATTACCGAGCCTCCACCAGCTTGGACAGTCCCCCTATGACATGCAGCGTCCATTGATTCATGAGGTTGTCCCCAAACCCGTACGCTTCCATGAGCTCGATACAGTTTGAAACGAGACTCGTCCGACCAGGCAATTAGTTTCCAGTCATCAACACTCCAATGTCGCTGTTGACGGGCGAATCGTAAAGCTATGTGTCGTGCAGTCATCAAGGATACACGAGTGGGCCATCGGCTCCGAAAGCCCATATCGATGATGTTTCGTTGAATGGTTCCCACGCTGACACTTGTTGATGGTCCAGCATTGAAATCTGCAGCAATTTGCGGAAGGGATTGCACTTCTGTCTTCTTGAACGATTCTCTTCAGTCGTCGTTTGTCCTGTTCTTGCAGGATCTTCTTCCGGCCGCAGCGATGCCTGAGATTTGATGTTTTACCGGATTCCTGATATTCACGGCACACTCGTGAAATGATCGTATGGGAAAATCCTCACTTCATCGCTATCTTAGAGATGCTGTGTCCCATCGCCCGTGCACCGAGTATAACACCACTTTCAAACTCATTTAAATCTTGATAACCTGCCATTGTACGAGGGTAACCACAAAAGTAAGGTCTCCTATTTTTTTATAAGTACAGAACTCTGTTTGTGTGGCAGTTGGTCACACTGTTATGAAGAATGCTTCACACGCTGTGTGTAAACAGGTTGGTTCAAATGGCTCTGAGCACTATGGGACTTAACATCTGAGGTCATCAGTCCCCTAGAACTTAGAACTACTGAAACCTAACTAACCTACGGACATCACACACATCCATGCCCTAGACTGGATTCGAACCTGCGACAGTAGCAGTCGCGCGGTTCCAGACTGTAGCGCCTAGAATCGCTCGGCCACATCGGCCGGCTTCACAGAGTTAGTACCGCTTACAGAAGCCCAGATAGCTTTAGGAACAGAAAGCTGGTTGAAAGAGAAGTGAAATACTTACAAAATTCTAAGTCCCAATTGGAAAATTTATCGTATGGATAGGTTAGTCGGCAAAGAAGTCAGCGTATTTACTGCAGTAAAGAATTCTATATTATCTTGCAAGATTGTCGCAGATTCAGAATTTGAATTAATCTGGGCGAACTTAAGCATGGAAGGTCGGTCGAAAATGGTAACAGGATGCTTTTATAGACCACCTGGGTCAGGAGCTGTAGCGATAGAGCGCTTCAGACAGAACTTGCAGACTATTAAGAACTACATTATGCGCACAACTGCATTGGTATATTTTATTAGAGGCGGTCGATTTCAGTCTAGGATCAAACCGCCATCGGGTCCTAAAAATTTCTTAGCTACGCATTTGCGTAATTCGAATAACAGCTCTATATACGTAACATACATGTCCATATAGCCAGCTAGATGTTTGCGTATGGTAATCTCATGCATGAGAGTGGCAAGATTCATCCGACCAAATGACTTTCTTCCATTGCTCCATAGTCCAAGTTTTATAGCTTATGAACTACTTTTTCCTGTTACGGCCATGTGCGTCACTTGACAAGTGATTTTCTAATTCCTGCTCGTCCTGTAGTTCCCTTCTTATGGAGCTCACTTCGTCTCGTTTTGTTGCTGACAGGATTCGTGAGTGCGACATTCAGTTCTGTTGTGACTTCCGCAGTTGTCGTCGTCTTATTTTTCGTTACAATCCTCTCCAACAACAGTCCGCGCTGTGACTTAGTTGTGACGGTACCTGCTGGAGCACCAGAGACTTACCCCCCTTTGTTTTTGGGAACACCCACCGTACGAACACTGACAATTTGCCCACATTCGAATTCACTTAGCTCTGACGTAATGCAGTCACAACTACACCGAACACTGTTCTGATCACTTGTAACGTATTTAAGACATTGCACGGGTGTCGTTCGTAGTCAGATACAATAGCGCAACCGGCAGGCTTGCTTAGCATCAGGTCCAGAACCGCGTAGCTGCTACGGTCGCAAATTCGAATCCTGCCTCGGGCATTGATGTGTGTGATGTCAAATGGTTCAAATGGCTCTTAACATCTGAGGTCATCAGTCCCCTAGACTTAGAACTACTTAAACCTAACTAACCTAGAACCGCTCGGTCACAACGGCCGGCTGTGTGATGTCCTTAGGTTAGTTAGGTTTGAGTAGTTCTAAGTCTAGGGGACTGATGACCTCAGATGTTAAGTCCCATAGTGTTTAGAGCCAGCCATTAGCATCAGCATTTATGTTCAAGCATGCATTTCTCGCGGTGCTCCCATACATTTGTCAAAGTCCTGTAGATGTAGGTCATTAGTGAAGGATTCATCTAAATCATGTTATAGCAACATAAGAACATGCTGCCTTGTAACTTGCATTGTACTTCGATGAAGACGTAATAGCAACCTGCTGTCTAATTAATGTTACTCCATACAATGACTTTTGCCTTCATGGCGTAAGTAATTGTGTTAACATGATCTTGTGGAAAATAAAGGGTAAATATGCGTGGAAACTATTCTAACGAATGCATGAGACTGAACTGTTAGGTCCTGTCGTGTAGAGGTACCAACCAGGCAACATATTAGCGTAAATCGATGTGTTATGGCTCGATAGCTAAGTTCTGCTGGGAAGGGCCCGCGAGTTGCTTCGTTGTCCGCCAGCATGGGAGAAGTTGACGTTGTCGGTGTGTCCGCCGTCGGATTTTACGTCGCATTAACTATGCAAGCTCCACTGGACAGACAGCGGTCGAAGCTAAGCTTTATGAGCGCAAGTTGCGCGTCTCAGCGAACTCAGTCATCCGCAATGGCCACAGGCGTCAACCATATTTGAACAGTTCGCTGCCAGCTTATATTCCTGCCAAGCGCACCCCTAATAAACGGGCACTCTTGCAGATCCGCAGTTACGTCCCTCACGGTGTGGCAAACTACATAATAACGGGCCCTCATTTAATCGTGTATAAAACCGACTATTTGCTTTTAGTAACTCTTTTTTATGGCAACCTGATTATTTGATTCGCAACAACTATTGTTGAATGTATAAGAAAAAGTGGATATACTTAAATGGTTTGCTTGCGGTGGTTCATCCTAGTTAGTTATACTATTTTCCTGCGCGATAATTCGAACACCGACCCAGGCGTCTTCTTCAGGTGCTATGAGCTGCGCTGCTTTGCGTACTCGCTGTCTGGGCACCCAAGTGAAGTACCGTTGGTGTTGCGCCGCTATTTCTGGAAGACTTCAACTTCTGGCGCTCACTAGGCCCTTTGATGCTCCTTTATTTTTGGAGCCCGCACTATTACTCCTTGAAATGCACATTTCTCAGCGTTTTCTAACTCTGGTATACAAAAATATCTTTCTCTGTTTATTCAACAACCATCTTCCCTCGCCTGCTTTATTCTTACGGATGATCTTGTACAGGGTGAATCAGAACTCAACAGTGAAGCTTTCAGAGGTGATACTATGCATCAAAACAAGTAAAAAAGACTTGTAAACATGAGATCTAAAGTGCGTACATTAAGAGCTATGAACACTTGTACTGTGAAACACATCTCTTCTACTGAACAAGTGCTCATAGCTCTTGAGGTAAGCATTTTAGAGCCCATATTTGCTAGACTTTTTCTGTTGGTTTGGCCTGTACTACCTGCTCCCTGAATGTGTAAGACAAAGAGGTTTCGGTAGAAGAGATACGTTTCACAGAATCGAAGATGAACAAGTGCATATAGCTCTTTAGCTATGCACTTTAGAGCCCATGCTTAATAGACTTTTGATCTTCTTTTTTTTTCATAATACCATCTCTGAAAGTTTATCGGTGTAGTTCTGGTTCACCCTGTATACACAACATTCAATTTAATTAACTGTGTTTTCAAAGTTAAGTGATAGACCAGTTACCGAGAACTTGTTACCTATCGATAATACAATAATACTTTTGAATATTTCATTTATAGCTCTTTATGCTGTTGCAGCTCTATTGAACTTCATTATGATGCATGCGTCATCAGCAAAGAATAATGTCTCTTTTTTATCAGTGTAAGACGGAAGGTAATATATATAACGAGAACAGAAGTGGCCCCAAAATTGAACCCTGTGGACTGTTAATAGTAACTGTCTCCACTCGGAAGGGGAGTTTGGTGGCTGTGATGTTGCTTGTGACAGGAGAGGACGGGCCTACAGTGCGGTTCAGACGACTAGCCACAGGCCATCGGTATGGGTAGAGTTGTAAAACTGCCGTACGCTACCATACGTAGGCGTATACTGCGGTAGTTTTCCTAGTAGCCCTGGTCAGATAGAATCGACCCGCGTTACCCGTACGTTAGGTTTTTTGCGTGCTCAATGGGCATTTTTTCAAGTTATTGGCTTTCGGGCTGTGTCCATTCAACCATGTCAATAGTAATTTCAATTACGACGATACGAAAGTAAGGACAACTCAACACACCTCTGGATCACGGGGTCCCGGGTTCGATTCCCAGCCGGGTTGGGGATTTTCTGTGCCCGGGAACTAGGTGTTTGTGTTGTCCTCATCATTTCATCATCATCGTCATCATTCGTGACAATGGCTAGATTGGACAGTGTAAAAATTGGGACTTTGTACGGACGCTGATGACCGCGCAGTTGAGCGCCCCACAAACCGAACATCACAACTCAATACGCAAGTCCATAAGCAGAGAAAAATCTCCGACCTGACCGCGAATCAAACCCGGGCCTCTTCGCTTAGCATTCCGCCGCACTGACTGCGCAGCTATCGAAGCGGACTGTACTGAGTTTTACGTATGCTATCACTGTTTCTAGGTTCCCATAGAAACTGGAAGCGGTGAACATCTAGAAACGGAGTGAGGGTAAATAAAGGGCCGCGTGACCTACAGAACTACTTTGTTCTACATAGTTATCTTCCAGTCTATTACTTAAAAATTAACATTATTTATAGTAAAATTGAAATTTTCAACGTTTAATTCAGGTTTTATTCGAAAATTGTTTATTTGTAACTTACAAAACGCAATTTACATTCTTTAAGAATATAAAATATGCACTGGACTAGCACTGAATGTTATGTGTGGTTCTAATTATGTGCAATACAAACAACCAAATAAATAAAAATCAAAGAGAAGTCGTTGGATCCCAGTTCCTCTCTTACACATTCATTTGCATTTCTTCCCCTAGCAATGCTACGAATGCAATTTTGTCATATGATGACATGATGGAGACCGTGGCTGTTGTTTGAAAACAAATGTTGATGGTGTTAGGACAGCAGCCAGCCACAAATTTACTTTCAGTTCCTTTATTCAAAGGCTACCGTTACCGGTTTCGAATCGTTGTGATTCATCCTCAGACGGTTTACATGCTTTCTTTATGACATGTGGTGTGTTTTTTACAGATTAATTGTCGTGAAACGTCGGTCTCGAGTGTTTGTATTCATAGAATTCGTCCAGCAGATGTCAATGCACTCCCACTGCATTCTTATTGTTGCACACGTAAATTGTTCTCACTGAACACTTAAGATTTGTCACATGTTTTGATACATGCATCAAATATGTGGTGCGTGGTAGAAATCATCTCAGTGACAAATCTTAAGTGTTCAGTGAGAACAATTTACGTGTGCAACAATAAGAATGCAGTGGGAATGCATTGACATCTGCTGGACGAATTTCATGAATACAAACACTCGAGACCGACGTTCCACGACAATTAGTCTGTAAAAAACACACCAAATGTCATAAAGAAAGCATGTAAACCGTCTGAGGATGAATCACAACGATTCGAAACCGGTAACGGTAGCCTTTGAATAAAGGAACTGAAAGTAAATTTGTGGCTGGTTGCTGTCCTAACACCATCAACAAATGCTACGAATACTACCGGTAATTCTACCGTTTCCTGCTTCATTTATGTACTGTACCAAAACTACCGAACTGTAGTTTTGGTAGAGCGCGACTCTGGGTATAAGCTGTTGTTTATGGCGATTCTGTGATGTTTGTTGTAATGTTGCAGGTGCACGGTGCGCAGCGCCTGTCAGAAGGCGAGCCATTCGTCGCCACGGTGGCTGTCGTTGGGCACAGGCCAGCAGTGCATCGACTTCGAGCAGGTGCTGCCCGATCGCATACCCGTGTCTCAAGTCACAACGGTAAG
Source organism: Schistocerca americana (assembly GCF_021461395.2). Lineage (NCBI taxonomy): Eukaryota > Metazoa > Arthropoda > Insecta > Orthoptera > Acrididae > Schistocerca > Schistocerca americana. Next base: position 749,989,479 of record NC_060130.1, on the reverse strand, counting down.
CTGCCGCTCTCTATAAGAGATCATCTTACTAAAACAAACAGGAGTATTTTCTCTGCACAGTGAAGATTTTGTTTCATATACTCAGTTTTCTTTTATATCGGTTCCAGTTTATGCAAGGGGAAGGCGCCTAAATTTTTCACCTCAAGTATCTTCTGTCTCTTTACAGCTATTTGTTATCTCATTTCACGTAGTCGAATATTGACCAAGTCTCACGAAACAAAGATCAATGCCTTTTCGTAATTTCAAGAATCACCAACATCCAGGCGTTGACTTTTGTTTAACGAAATTTTGATTATTGATGCCTCAAACTTGCAAATCTGGATGAGAAACTTTCAGTGATATAATTTGTGGTTTGCATACTTATTAATAGCACTATTCATTTTTGTGCAGTTTTATTACAAATTATCACATTTTTAGAAAGCTGCTACGTTTATTTCGGCTACTGCTCGTGACTCCGACGCTGGTTTCGTTCACGTCCAAACGGACTTTGTCACTTAGTAGTCCTACGATTTCCCTAGGCTTCTTTGCTGTTTCTTTGAAAACTGCTGTCGACACTACTGTTATCTTCTCTAATGTTTAATTTCGATCGTACATACCCCTTTTAGTATTGCTATTGCTTCTTCTGCACTGAAGCCATGTATGTTATGAATAACACGTTTTTTCCTTTCGAGTTTGGTGTACCACGATGAGTGGAGATACGCACCATCGTATGCGCATTCTCGTTATCCTTTTCATTAGGAAAAACGGGGCAGAAATAACATTATATTCATGCCGTTGGAAGGCGTTACCTTTTGTGTAACTTAGTCCCCATTAATGAATGCAATGACAGACGAGAAACTTCTTATACACCTACAATGAGGCGACAAAAGTCATGGGATGCCTCCTAAACAAGTCGTTGGAAATACCCTTCAGAAAGTTTCAGCCATTCGGCCCCTATTCCGAAAGTGTTGTCGATTTTGTGCACGAATTGACCTCTCCATTATATCTCATAGATGTGCCATATAGTTCGTGTCAGGCGATCTGTGTGGCCAAATTATTCGCTCGAATTGTCCAGAATGTTCTTCAAAACCAGTCGCAAACAATTGTGGCCCAGTGATATAGCGCGTAGTTATCCATAAAAACTCAATCGTTGTTTGGGAATATGAAGTTCATGAATGGCTGGAAATGGTCTCCAAGTAGCAGAACATAACCATTTTCAGTCAATGATCGATTCATCTGGACCAGAGAATCCAGTCCATTCCATGCAGACACAACCCACACCATTATGGAGCCACCACCAGCTTATACAGTGCCTTGTCGACAACCTGGGTCCATGGCTTTGTGGGGTGTGTACCACACTCGAAACCTACCATCAGATCTTACCAACTGAAATCGGGACACATCTGACCAGGGCACGGTTTTCCAGTCTTCTAGGGTCCAAACGATATGGCCACGAACCAAGGAGTGACACTGCAGCCGATGTCGTGCTGTTGGCAAAGGCACTCAACGTTGGCCGTCTGCTGCCATAGCCCATTAACGCTAAATGTCGCCACACTTCACGCAGTGTTGCTTGTCTTTTAGCACGTACAGCTCTACGTAAACGCCGCTGCTCTCGGTCGTCAAGCGAAAGCCCTCGAGCAATGCGTTGCCCGTAGTGAGAGGTAATGCCTGAAATTCGGTACTCTCGGCACACTCTTGACACTGTGGCTTTCGGAATACTGAATTCCGTAACAATTTCCGAAATGGAATGTCCCATGCGTCCAGTTCCAAATACCATTCCGCGTCCCAAGTTTGTTAATGCCCGTCGTGCGACTATAATCATCTACATCTACATGGATACTCTGCAAATCACATTCAAGTGCCTGGCAGAGAGTTCATCGAACAACCTTCACAATTCTCTATTATTCCAATCTCGTATAGCGCGCAGAAAGAATGAACACCTATATATTTCCGTACGAGCCCTGGTTTCCCTTATTTCATCGTGGTGATCGTTCCTCCCTATATAGGTCGGTGTCAATAAAATATGTTCGCATTCGGAGGAGAAAGTTGGTGATTGGAATTTCGTGAGAAAATTCCGTAGCAACGAAAAACGCCTTTCTTTTAATGATTTCCAGCCCAAATTCTGTATCATTTCTCTGAGACTCTATCCCATATTTCGCGATAATACGAAACGTGCTGCCTTTCTTTGAACTTTTTCGATGTACTTCGTCACTCCTATCTGGTAAGGATCCTACACCACGCAGCAGTATTCTAAAAGAGGACGGACAAGCGTAGTGTAGGCAGTCTCCTGAGTAACGTCGGAAACCTGTTCACATGAACCACCTAAGTACAATGACAGCTCCGTCAATGCATTGCTCTTTTATACCTTGAGTACACGATACTACTGCCATCTCTATACGTGCATGTCTCTATCCCATGACTTTTGTCACCTCAGCGTGTATGAGACGCAGGAGAGTTGAAACCTTTTCATAGCGTAGGAATATAATGTTATCGAGTAACAGATTTGAAAGTTGTTGTCTCACACCTCCCTGATCGTTAAGAGACTCCCCGTATAGCATGCTTCTGACCCAATATGTCTGTGTTTCATCGGCATTTGTTTTGGCACGTACGTCTTTTATCTTCTCCATTTATTTCTAAGACACATTCAGCAACAGGATAATTATTTCTTACTGGCATCCACTTTATCGCGGCTTCATTACGCTCTAGTTTTCTTTTTTGTTCGCTTCTAATCTCCTGACGACACTGAGATCATTAGAGATGGAATCCTAAGTTTGATTTCCTTTCAGTGGGTGGAGGGAATGGGCGCTGGCCTTATAAAAGGAATCCTTCACGGCTTCACGTCAAGGCAACAAAAATTTAAATAAAAACGCAGGGACATTTTAACGTGATTCCTCCGAGGTAGAAATTAACAAGTCGCGGTATTTTCTGAGTTGTGAGGCTATAAGGCTACACCATACTACTCGAGCGTTAACAGGCAACCTAGTTAGGGAAATTGTGTGGAACAAGTAACTAATTTTTAATAAATTTTGGTTATGACCTGAAAGGAGAGAGAAAGCAGGTGGTACGAAACTCACGCCGCCTCTTTATTGTGGCAGCAATCGAACAGAAGTTCAGTGTAACTAATGAATGAATCAGTATGTTTCAGCCTGTTAGTCAATTCAGCCATTATGTTGCTAACTTCCGAATTAAAGACAAATATTTGTGGAACCGTGGAACTCTGTCGCGCGGTGTGACATACAACATAATAACGCCAGAATGAAACGTACTTGACAGATATATAATGGTGTTCAAGATCGAACTCTGTCTTCGGAAAACACGCCGCAGGAAATGAATTGCAAATTGTGTAGACAGCCGATGGAATTTTTCGTTTGACAATCATTTTAATGTACTCTTTTCGCTGGTCGTGCAGGGCCGCCTCTCATGCAAATTTTATCTGCGTCTCCATCGGCACCCCTGCGATTTACATATCACTCAGTAGTCGGTAGCGGATGGTTCACTGCATGAGCCAATCTGTGACGGGCCATGCGAAAGAGAATTTCTAAATGCCTCGTAGCTGGCTCTCGTCTCCGTCTTTTTCAGTTGTATCACCTGTCTCTTTTGCGCGCAACGTGTCAGCATTTCACACAGTGTACAACGGGTTTAACTAAACGACTCTGACAAACGTTGGTTGCGCGGAAGCCCTGTCATGCCTCATCTCGTTTCTGGGACTTTGATTCTAAAAAGGGGATGGCGGTTATCAACGAACAATCAGTTTTCAGTACTATCGTTTTTTTTCACACCAGTTCAACCTGAATGTTAAAACAGCTCAAAATAACCGGTTTTGAAATAACCTACTTTCGGTTGTTTATTCCTATCATTTCCTTTAATAAACGTGGAAATCGAACAAAGGTTGAAAAAATTTGACTCAGTCAGTGTCAAGATACATAGAATCACACTATTAAATTAAAGAGGCAAATAAAATAAAACGAATCCCGTCCACCGCTCACTGCTTTTCTCGAAAAATGATAAGTGACTGAATGGTACAAAAAATCACCAGTATTCTCCTATTGATTCTAATTTTTTGAAACTCTGCTCAAAAAGAATGTTGTAATCGGGGATCATACCACCATTTGGGCATTACAAATAATCACGCTAAAGATGAAAACTGAGGTTCTGTTTTTCTTGTTGATTTGTCCGTTCTCAAGGAGTAGAAGCAGATAAAAGGCATATTATGTAGACACAGGCAACAGATCAGCTTCTTTCTGTCTTAATGCTATGAATGAACTGTTCTTAAGTTTTTAATTTATTACTGTTACTATAACTGCCTTCCTCTTTTAGTATTTCATAGAAATGGCAGACAAATCCTTAATCTTTTAAGGCAAATGTTGCACTGTACTTCATTGCTACGTCACTTCGTAAAAATAGTTCCAGCCTACACTTGGTACCATTCTGCAATACAACGGATGTCCAGTGATGACAGCGGGAAGCTACGGTTTAGACCATGTGGGGCCAAATCTTGCACGCTGCACAACAGGCGTACCTTAAGGCGCGACATACGGCAACAGTGACACAATTGTCTCAGCAATGCTGTACCAATTCTTATGTCACCTGTTTGTTGCTCGTTTTTGTCTTCATTGTTATTAAAATAGCACTGATCGCTTTTCCCATTTCCTATAATAACGCAATATTTCAAACAAATTTAAATTTTACGAATAAAAATGACTCGTTTCTTAAAAAGGTTTGTTTAAAAGCGAAAAATTTTAGCACTGCTGCTATGGCTAACTGATGTTTCGCTTTTTACTCGGTTATAGGTAAAAATAAAAAAAAAACGCCTGTTCTAACCGAGATAAAACAAATACCAAAAAATAGCGGTCATTCAGAACTAAAATACCGTATCGGTTTTAACCGGTCGGTGTTTCCCATCCCTAATGTGCAGCTCTTGCCCGGCGAGTTGCACATAAAATAACCGTATTCTTCCAAAAATAGTGCTTTTGACGCTGTACATAGCATTCACGTCAGCATTTCGTCAGTGGAACATAAAAATCGTGGAGACAACGAAGTCCTTCCGGACGCTACAGTAAAAATTTCTCGTCACGATTATTCCATTAAGTCAGAATGGGATTCTGTGCTCGAAGATCTCTCACGCTAATGATGTAACGCGTGAGAATCGCTCCCCTAACGACTCTTCCTCTTATTTGTTTGATTATACGCTCCTCTATGAGGGGGGGGGGGGGGGGGGAAGAGTAGTCAGGGGCAGAGTAATGAAGCTATACGGTTCCACGCATCACTTACTTGGAAAGCTCTTCACAGAAAATTCATTTTCATACGTGCGATTCAGCCTGCTGCTATGTTACAAACGTGCTCGCACATCATTTTCGCCCTATATAGTCGGTCGACTTCTTCGCTTATTGCATCATTAATTTCCTGAAGTTTATTTACATATGATGGAGAATTTTATTTACAAATGTGTATTGAGCACCATCTGGATTTTACTGGGTTTCATTTGCTATTATCGCATTACGTGTTCTGCTAGTAATGAACAGTCTGTCATTTCATCGATTTATTTTTTTCTCTTACTTACGATTAGTGCTGCAGCGTGTTAAAACAAGTGTCAACGCACAGTACTGTATGCTGCCTCTGTGTCATCGTAGTATGGCCCCCGTGCTATTGTCATTAATAGAAAATACAGTTCGTTATAATTTCTCATCACAATTTTTCGAACAATGGTAGTCTGTAGCGCTCTTTTGTTTCTGCGGTTTCGTGATTTGATTAATCATATAACTGTAATCGTCCCCGTCAGTTATGTCATAACTGAATGGTCAACTTATCTGACTGTCACACGGAGGACGACGTGCGATTGTCTGTGGAATTATCCGTGGTGGTAGAAACAGGCTCCACTAAGCCTTGCAAAATGACAGCTGAATTATTTGTATGAGAATTATAATTTTAAAGTATTTCATTAACAGTCCCCACTTCCTCCCCTCCCCCAATCTGACGCAAAGAATCCCCTTTTCTCCCATATCCACTGTAATCAGTTTGTGTCTGACGTTTAAGGGCCGAAGTTGCTACCGATGTCTGCAGGCGGCTAGCATAGCTCTTCACAGCGAAAGCAAATCTTTTTAAAGTCTATTCTCCTCTAAAAAAATCACGTAAAAATCCGAAATTAGCGTGTGTGTTGTGTGTGTGTGTGTTACGGGCGCTCCACAACGAGGTTATTAGTGTTGAAATTAGCGTACGGTACAGATCTCTATAGCACCCATCAGCATATCAATAATCTGTTCTTAATTTTAATTAAGGCTAAAGTTATAATTTCTTTAAACGTGTGGAATTTTCCTGTCAGATAAACAGCTTCAGACTCAACACGTCCTATCTCGAAACTACTGAATTCACGGAAATACAATTTTTCGTTTATTGCCAAAAGACCTCATTCTGCAACGGAGTACGAGGGATACGTGTAAGCTTCCGAGAACGGCATTTATTGGCCATTTTCGTCAATATATAACTCATAACAAATATGAAGTTTGAAGTCTCAATCTTCTACAAAAACCGCGGAAATAAAAGATTGTAAAAAACGGTCAAATGTTTTGTGAAATTGTCTAAAAGTAAGTAATACAATAAATTAGATAAACATTTGATGCGCTTTTTGAATGCTCTTCAAAATCGTGTACAGCAAATGAGACACTACTGTCTGCATAATCCACCAGACACAGACAAATACGTGCAGTACTCTTCGAAATTCTAAAAGTCTAAGCTAAACGCTGAACAGTAAATTCTCAGTTTGCAGCTTATTTCCTGTACATGATTTCGAGCATCAGTCAGAAACGCATCAGGTGTTTCTCTAATCTATTTTATTTTTTGCCTTTTGCCAAATCATTTCTCAAAACATTTGACTGTTCTTTTTTCAAATATTTTTATTTCAGCAGAAGCTGTTCGTTAAACAGTTCAATTTTCCACCAAATCACTAATAAATTTTCTCAATTATCCTAATTACTCTCAATCAATTAAACTTATTTTGTTTGGAGAACTATACTTCATGATGGTCAATTTGATACTCCCATTTGTTCATTTCCCACTCTTAGTCTGGCTACTAAATTTCAGAAAAAAATTCAGTGTGTAATTTCTAGGTTGTTTTGTTTTCGCCCCACTCAAACATTTGACCAAAATTTTTGAACTTTGCCAATGGTATAGATGTGTACAGTGCTTCCTCTCTGATTCTCTTTCGACTAGTTTGATTACACGTCGTACATCACGCGAAAGTAAACATTACACGAATCTCTAACTGAAACGGCTCATTGAGAACTAGCATGCACTAGCGCTTTCCGCAGGGGAAGTGGCAACATAGGAGCCGACAACGCCAGGCGCTCATTGGTGTATTGCCGGCGGGAACAGTCCAGCTGCTAACTATAATACTTTTAATCGGATCTCAGCTATTTTAAATAACAGATGTCGTCGGAGTTGTAGAGAGCAAAGTAGCGTCCTTTCCTCAGACCATTTCTGAGCCTCTATTCCAACGAGAATATGTCCAATCAAATGCTATCTGGAATACATTTTTTTCAGCACAGAGAATACGATTATTCACTGTCCTGCCTGTGTCATGACATTATGACCCCCTATTAACTGGGCAAACAATTTCCTAGAAGTCATTAGCAACTACCTATCGACTCTCTTCCACATCATTCGCCACATTCCAACGCTCGCCCGTTATATTAACAGTTTGAGCGAAGTGGCGCAGTGATTAAAGTGCCGCACCCGTACCAGGGACTAGGGGCTTTTTCTTTATGCCAGCCATAACATCAAGTTTTAGGATTTCCGTAGTTTCCTTAAATCGATTAAAGCGAATGGCGGGTCGGTTCCGTTGACTTCCGCATTCTTGTCCATTCAAACCTTGCACTTCGTCTCTAGTGACCTCGTCGTTGATGAGAAGTTAAAGTTTCGTACCTTCTTAACTGAACGTTCTGCAGAATAACGAAATATATTAAGCTGTAACCCAAGAATAAGTAACAATGTCAGTAGTCAAATAAAAATCAATTTAATGATATGATATTACATGAGGATATTTCTGATCCGTCGTTGTAACTACAAAAATGCGTGACTTTTTCACCAGACGCGTTTCGCTTTATTCAGGCAAAGTATCATCAGTGGTGGTGATTTTTTCGGTTGCTTTGTTTTCGTACTTTCGTAGACATACTTGAAGTACGAAAACAAACAGAATACAGTGGTGTGCATAAAAGCGTGTTGTGAGAAATGCATAGTGCTGCAGAACATCTAAAAGTAGACGAAAATTATCAGTGTCTAACACAGAAAAACAACGATGTGCTAGCACACGGCAGTTCCTGATGTAAGCGAGAAAGCATCCGAAAAAATGAAAAAATCACCACCACTGATGAGCTTCACCTCAATAAAGCGAAACGCGTCTGTGAAAAAATCGCGCATTTTGTAGTTGCAACGACGGATCAAAAATACCCTCATGAATTATAAAGCAACTACGGACAGTATGGCCACACGAATGAAGAAGATATGATATTAATTTAATAATTGTCAATACGCTATACTTTTCTTACTTTAAATGATAATGCTTACTATGTTCTGTTTCCGGATTGTTTAATATTAATCGCTTTTCTTTCTACCTAGCTATAAACGCACTCTTTCAAATAATGATTCTATTACAAATGGCATTAGTCTCCGCGTTACGTTGTATAGATGGAACACGACGACACGAATTCGATCACCTAGAAATTGTGCACATACTTGTAACACGAAAGTTAATTGTACACTGTGAGATGAGTAGGCTGGTAGATGATATTCATCAAATGGATCTCTCATTTTTTCCTTTGATGTAATGGTGCTACCACCGACAGCAATAAGATCACAAAATTACAGTTCCTCCAGCAATAATTTCGTTTTATAAAACTTTACTATTATATTCGTACCAAAGTTCGTATTATGTGGCATACATTTTATGCTTCTCCCACGAATCTTTCATGGTATCGCAGCTTTTTCGACCACCAGTGAATAATCATATTTTCTTTATTTAATCGTGTCAGAAGAATCGTACATAAAATCAGAATGATTAACACATACATATCAAGTATATAACGAATACAAAAAGAGTATAAAAGTATACAGATATATAAGCAGGGTTAAGTAGTTTTTTTATTTTATGAAGTCTTGGACCGGAAACTGGCCACGTCCAGCGCTTCCGGAGTAGCATTCATCAAATCCTTCACGGTTCAGGTGCTTGGGCACAGCACACACTGCTTGAGGTGGGTGGTGATTTGAGTGTGTCCACAGTCACACAGCACCGGTTCATTTGAGAGGCCCCATTTGCGCATATTCTCTTTGGATCGTGTGACACCAGAGCGCAGCCTATTAAGAGATTTCCAGGTCGTCCATCCTTTCATATGGCCGGGAGGGAGTTCTTCATTTGGGACTGACCATTCCCCAAGGTGCGCGTTTTCTTCTCGCCACATTGCCAGCCTCACTTGCTGCGGTGTCCCGACGATGTTTTCTGCTGTGTGCAGGAAGCTTTTTCTAGATTTTAGTCGACGGCGGGCTGGCTGGTGTTTGTACAGCGGGTGGGCAGGTGAGGTCAACGCCTTTGTCTTTTCCTTCGTGGCCGCTACTTTCCTTCTAATATCTGGTGGGGCCACGCCTGCCAGGCAGTACAATTTATCAGTCGGGGTTGGTCTCACAAGGGGAGGCCGCCAATTGTGAAATTCAGGTTCGATTCATACTGCGCATAATAAAAGCTCATGGCCAGAGGTGTAATGTGGCAAAGCACCAAGATGCACTTCTCAGCCATTGTCGAGAAAATCGACAGTTAAAAGAAACCGTTGCGGTGAAATACTATCTACGATTAGTAATTTTCTACAGCGTGGTGGTGCAGCGGTAAGCGCTCGGGTTCGTAATCCGAAGGTCGCCGGATCGAATCTCGCTCCCTGCAACTTTTTTTTAGTATTTATTTTTTGTAATTTATATATATATATATATATATATATATATATATATATATATATATATATATAATTCCCGGCAATCAGTTGCAACAATTATGCATATAATAAGTTGTTGAAAGTCGTTTGTCATGGAAAAACTGGCGACTTCGAACATCATTATGTTTTCCGCAAACAAAGTTGTATTTCACAAATGTTATTAATTGTCTTCATAATGTTAACCACGTATAGTTAACGGAAGAGGTAGGAACGAATACGTATAGCGTAAGTCAAACGTTCGAATTAGAATAGAGACCCCACGAACACAAACTTGCTGTGGCAGATATGAAATATAAACTCCGTTACTCGCTCGTTACACTTGAAGGACAGATGTTGAATGGGCCGAAACGAGCCGCCCCATAACAGCGTAGTTGCCTGCTAACTTCGAAAGAAGGTAGATGCGGTCCCTAGCGCAACTTATAACATCGTCGAAAATCAGTGCAGACGGGACAGCTTTGGTACACCCTGTTAAACGAACGGAAAAATGGAGGCGGTACAATTGGAGAGCGATCCGCCTTCACCAACATGCATAAGCAATTCATTAATAGTTTATATATATATATTTGAATTGCAAAAAAGTAATAATAAAAAAATATTGCATGGCGCGAGATTCGATCCGGCGACTTTCGAATTACGAACCCCAGCGCTTACCGCTGCGCTATGACGCTGTAGAAAATCATTAATCGTAGAGAGTATTTCACCGCAAAGGTTTCTTTTAACTGTCGATTTTCTCGGCAACGGCTGAGAAGTGCATCTTGGTGCTTTGCCACATTACACCTCTGGCCATAAGCTTTTATTATGCGCAGTATTAATCGAATCTGAATTTCACAATTGGCGGCCTCCCCTTGTCAGACAACCTGTGATGATGCGGCAGGATTCATTAAGCGGTATGTCCACTTGCTTGGCGGGGCTAGAATTGTACCATACAGGGCACGCGTACTCCGCTGTTGAATAGCACAAAGCAAGAGCTGTGGTTCTCACTATTACAGGCTGTGCCCCTCCCATGTAGTGCCCGTTAGTTTGCGCACAATGTTGTTTCTCGCGGCTACTTTGTGTTTAGTGTTCATGCAGTGCTTTTTATAGGTGAGTGCTCTATCCAAGGTGACGCCTAAGTATTATGGTGTTTCGCAATGTTCCAGGGGGCACTCCTTCCCAGTTAAGTTGTAGTCTTCTTGCAGATTGTCTGTTCTTTAGGTGGAAGGCGCAGGTTTGGGTTTTCCCTGGGTTGGGTTTGAGATGGTTCCCCTTATAGTAGATGGCAAGCTGTTCGAGGGCTTCTGACAAATTCTGTTTAACAGTTTCAAAGCTGTCTGCTTGAGCGGTAATGGCGCAATCATCTGCGTATATGAAGCTTTCGGTGCCTTGGGGGGAGGGGCTGGTCATTAGTATATATATTAAAAAGTGGTGGGGCCAGTACGCTTCCTTGGGGGAGGCCATTTTTCTGTATCCTCCACCGGCTTCTCTGTCCCTGAAAATCCACGAAGAATCTTCGATTCTGGAGTAGGTTTCCAATCAGTAAGGTTAGTCTGTAGTCCCTACTCATTGCGTATATTTTCCCCAGCAGCAGTCGGTGGTTGACTGTGTCGTAGGCTACTGATAGGTCTAGGAAGACAGCCCCGGTGATCTTCCTGTTCTCTAAACCATTCTCTGTGTGTTGCGTTAATTTTAGCACCTGTGACGTGCAGCATTTGCCCGTCACAGGTGCTAAAATTAACGCAATAATCATATGAAACTGGCTTATGAGGACATTTCTGTTAACTAGTATTCACTAGAAAGCTACGATCACTTCCGACTTTGTAGTTGAGAAGAAATTGCAATGACTCTTATTGACGCAATAGACTACCGAAAGAACTAAAAAGTATAAGTAGCGTCTGAATGGTGGGATTGAACGTAAGGAGCTATTCTGTCTATACATGTGCAGGGTCGGACAATTGACACTTGGGAGAGGATGATTGATCGTCGCCTGAAGCGTGTCTGCCGCAGCGCGGCGCAAGGCTTCTTACGCTCGGCTCCACTTCAATTTGCGTCCGTTCCGCAGGGAGCGATTATTTACTTTGAGCTGTTTAGCTTCAGCGGAACGGCTACCTGTGTATATTTGAAGTACGTCAACGGGCCCTCTGATTCCATCCCAGTCGCTGTGAGTATCCTTTACTCGAGCACCTCTGGAAATGAATGCCTGCGTTCCACTTAACTGTTTGAGAGTTATCTGCAAGTTCCTTTGTCAGCGGTGACGCCGTCTTCTATCTCTGCTGATGCTCTAACAGCTTACTGCCTCGTCAGTGGATCTCCCCACCTTTAATTAAACCAGTCTGAACTAATAACAAATGTTTTCGTTTCCTGTTCTTACAGAGAACTCTTCGTATTTGATTTTTCTATGTTTCTTCCGAATAACAGATAATGTCAGATTATTAAGCAAATTTTTCCCTTTGCCACAATACTCTCACACATTGGATATCAGTTGCCACAGCCGAGACGATACGCCAAGTCTCATTAAGTTTGGACGCTCCTAAAATTCCATAAGCGCCAGAGAGAATCAGAACAAGGTATTCGATATGTAATTGTACATGACACTATGGTTAATACTTTTAAATTTTCTCCCCGCCAAGAGTTTTCGAGACACCACATTTTTACAATTTTTTAATCAATAAGTCTTGAAGATATGAGTACAGAATATAACACTTGCTAAGGTTTGCGCCGATGTGGCCGAGCGGTTTTAGGCGCTACAGTCTGGAACCACGTGACCACTACGGTCGCAGGTTCGAATCCTGCCTCGGGCATGGATGTGTGTGATGTCCTTAGGTTAGTTAGGTTTAACTAGTTCTAAGTTCTAGGGGACTGATGAACTCAGATGTTAAGTCCCATAGTGCTCAGAGCCATTTGAACCATTTTGCTAAGGTTTGCACTGAAATGCCTCGGAGAACTAATCATGAAATATGCTAAACCTGCCAACATAGTGCAATTAGGTGATATTTACTGTGCAGTGCCTACAATTTTGCGTTCTCTTTTAGCACATCGCACAGCTATTTTTTGCGAAACATTTCACTTACAACTATCGAGAGTTAAAGCACTGTTATCTTCTTTTGAAGAGCTCTATATTTCACTAAAAATCACTGCGATCCATTAAAAAAAGAAAGAAACATGTTGCTTGAATATTTCGCTGTGCAAAAAGGCGCGAATATAAACTATTCTACACAATACTTTCCCACTACGCAGCCATTACTTATTAACATCCTTTTCCCGATATTTTGAACCCTTTATGAAATATTATGGTGATTAATTCTGTATATCAGATTGAAAAAAGGGGAACTTGCATTTGCAATAAAAATATGATATATCAAAGCTTTATCATAGAATTTTGTAGTCTTGTTGAAAGTGAAGTAAAACGAATATTCTGTGGATGTCAGCAGAATGTAAATACGTTAATACCGCCACAGCAACACTGTACGTCCCAAAAATACAAGCACACGTGACTTAGAATCTAGAGAAAACTATTGCCCATATGGCTAGGTAATGGAAATGAGCGTTTAGCGTCATTGGCCGGGAGGCCCCTTGCGGGGCAGGTCCGGCCGCCTTGGTGCAGGTCTTATTACATTCGACGCCACATTGGGCGACCTGCGCGTCGGATGGGGATGAAATGATGATGAAGACAACACAACACTCAGTCTCTGAGCGGAGAAAATCTCCAACCCAGCCAGGAATCGAACCCGGGCCCGTAGGATAGCAATCCGTCACGCTGACCACTTTTTTTTCATTTCGTTCGTTGTTGATCGTTGTGTTTGGTCGTTGCGGACTTGACATTGTATCCGCTGAAATCCGTTTGTTGCTCTTTCCGCTCAGTTTTTATATTACAGAGGCCAACAAGCTCTCTGACCGAACACGCTGAGCTACTGTGCTGGCGACTCAGCTATCGGGGCGTACATATGACTAGGTAAAACTGCGTGATTCAGCGTGGCATGTATCCAGCCGTCACAGATTTGAACTAAATCACGTTGTAGCAGTAACGACAAGCTAAAGGTATTCTTCAGCACAAGAAATTTGTCGCAGAGTTTAAGCTGCTTCGTGAGTGCTTAATGATTTTTATCTGTTGGTACGAACGATAGATATTTCGTAGCTGAAAAGCCACTTTGCTTCCGTTACATTTGCGCTTGGTGACAGGTTAGTTAACAGTTTAGAATATTAATGAACTCTTTCCTCACAGTTTCGCAGAACAATAACAAACTTATGAATGAAAAACACGAATTGCGAATGTACTGTAGTATTTATTTTCCTTGTAAACCGAAAAGCGGTTGAGAAGAAAAATAAATACTGTGGAACATTCTAAGTTCATGTTTTGCATTCATAAATATAAATAACTTTTCCTGCGTGCTTATCAAAATGACCAGTTAGGGAACCTTGTGCTTCAGTTTTCTTTTTATTTTTTCCTATCGCGCTTGCACGTAGACAGTTAAAAATTTAACGGCATCGTTTTGGTTGATAGATGACATCACTGTTAATTACACTGCAACGTGGCAGCAAATGAATTAAGTGCTTATCTCCACCATACAAGGACATTTAGTCGCAGGCTGCTTTTAACTGGTCGCCAGGAAAAGTGCCAAGCGTGGGCAAGTGAGAAGAGCCTCTCTTTCTACTGCTGGACTGCTCTTATGTGTCTCCTAGCCATTAAAGGCGTACGAGCTTTCTTTACAGATAAGACTTCATCTCCTCCTCTGTAAGTTCCGTCTTATCCTCTCCCCCCCACCCTTTCCAGCCACACAAGCCCTACCACTCTCCCCCCTTTCTTTCCGACATCTCCCCCCCACCCCCCTCCCCGCTTCTTCACCCTTCTTCAGTAGAACAGAAAAACAAACCTTCTGAATTTTATAATATAACCTAAATGTAGTTCATTATCTCTCTACTCCAGGCGAACAGGCGAAAAGTGCTTCCATGTACAGGTATCCAGTCCTCCGCTGTGTAACATAGTCCTTAGATTATTTTTGGACTGTACGTTTTTGCACGCAAATCGATCAACATCAGCCTGTAAATTAAAAATATTTACAAAATGCGTTTGATCAGCAATATAAACATTAAATATTTAATCACGCGGATATATCAATTAAAGTAATTATTACCCTATTACATATTTGCGTATTTAGCCGTGCGAAATCGGAGCGTCGCGATTACACTGTTACGCAGTTTAGGAATAAAATTAAATCTCCGAATTATAGCCCTATGATAAATGACCTCATATCATTTCATTTAACGATTGCAAACAAATTACACATGAGTTCGACTCGGCCTGACGAATTGGTCACTGTTTTCTGGAATTATTACATTTTTATTATTAATCTCATCTACATGAATGCTTACTTTTGGAGCGGAATTGACTACATTGAGGACGAGAGAAATTTAAGGAACGAAAATCAGTAGTCGCTGCCAACGACATGGAGGACAGTACAGATTGTTTCGCACGTTTTTCTTAAGGCTGTTGCACCTTTTCTGCGTTACTAACAAAGGTAGTCATGATAAGGAAACAACCAGCTGAAAAAGAAATAGGTTTGCGCCTCGGATACAGAATCCCAGTTTCGTATTCCTTATAATTTTGCAATTATTTCTTCGAAAATTCTTCTAACAACCCTTCAACTCTACCGAACGATGTGACGCAGTGGTTAGCACAGTGGACTCGCATTCGGGAGGCGACGGTTCAAACCGGGGTCCGGCCATCCTGATTTAGGTTTTCCGTGATTTCCCTAAATCGCTTCAGGCAAATACCGGGATGGTACCTTTGAAAGGGCACGGCCGATTCCCTTCTCCTAAACCGATGGGGCCGATGACCCCACTGTTTGGTCCCCTCCGCGAAATCAACCAAACAATCTTAAACTCTCTCAGTATGTATCCAGTCATATACTTGCAAGGAGAGAGAAACCTCTGTTATAAAAAGGCAATACCGTTCATCCAGTAAATAAATTATTAAAAAAATAAGATACGTTAACCCTCATCAGCACAAAGGAAACCACCTACTTCACCTTCAGAGTCAAGTAGGTAGTACATATGTAAAGAGATATATATCGAAGTACGGGTAAAAAAGCTGTGTTCCGCCAGACACGTAAGTGGGCGCAAGTAAAGTTGTTCGGTAGATACCTAATATAGTGAAGGCATCGTTAAGCTTGTCCAAGCGATTTTTTGAAGTATCGGAGACATTTTGAATTTACTAATGAGAAATAAGGTTGATATGCTCATCCCACCATTCTGATGCTGCTTTTCCACTGTCTTGCTAAATCAAACCAGGAGAACATCGGGACGGTTTCTTAAGAGGTTTCCTCGCCCTTCCTTGACAGTTTCAGCTAATGCACTCTCTCTAACGAACACAATGCCGACGGGACGCTAAACTCTAACCTTCCTTCATACTCTTGGAAATGCAGTTGCATTGTGCTGACTCGATTGAACAAGTCGACGGATAGCACCTGAAAATACTGATCCATGCAGTTTCTTTTCTTAAATCTCCTCTGAATTGGTTACTGGAGGATCTTCGAAACTCTACAGTTGCTAGTTATCTTGTCCGAAACGGAAAGTTTGAGAACCGTGGATGTAGTACTGCAAGGTTTACAATTTAAACAGCAACCAGCTACAAGTACGGCTTGAAAAGATTGATTTGAATCAAACCATGACTGGTTTCGAACTTCTTTCAAATCCATCTTCAGACGGTTGTTACAGGTTTCCTTGCTTTCTTGCAGGGACCTCGTTTTGTATTCGTTATTAGTTTGCTGCACTATGATAGACAGTATTTTTTGTTCTCAATTCGGCAAAATTTACGAAGGATACGTGTTACGAGGTGAAAGCTTACATTCTGTATAATTCTGTGCGACGAAATCGCCCTGTGTTTTTGTTACGAATTTCAAAATTAACACATTTGAGGACGTACACTGCGTGAATGCTGTTCAATTTACTGGAAAAATCTTTAAACCACACCATTCTATGTTTAATGCCAGCACGCACGATACACATTTACAAAATGTGGCCCAGTGTCACGTGAGAAACATCAACAATATTTTCAACGTTAATACAGTGGTCCAGAATGAGATTTTCACTCTGCAGCGGAGTGTGCGCTGATATGAAACTTCCTGGCAGATTAAAACTGTGTGCCCGACCGAGACTCGAACTCGGGGCCTTTGCCTTTCGCGGGCAGGTGCTCTACCATCTGAGCTACCGAAGCACGACTCACGCCCGGTACTCGCAGCTTTACTTCTGCCAGTATCTCGTATCCTACCTTCCAAACTTTACAGAAGCTCTTCTGCGAACCTTTTAATACAGTGGTAATTGGGTTACCAGTGCTGTGAGAATGTATATGGGCGGTAAGTTATATCTTTGCTAGTGCAATGAAATTAAATTAATAACGGAAAAGAGGAGTAGAATTATTTACAATTATTACTAACATGGAATTCTATTGAACGGTTAGGATTACACATAAAAGAGTTTTATATATATACGATATCAAGCACTGCGTAGAGTAAATAAGCACAGTAAGAACTTTTTTTGTTATAGTGATTAAGCTAAGTTTAAATATTGAATCTACAAGTGCACGTTCAAACTTAGCTCAATCACTATAACAAAGCCGGCCGGTGTGGCCGAGCGGTTATAGGCGCTTCAGCCCGGAACCGCGCGACCGCTACGGTCACAGGTTCGAATCCTGCCTCTGGCATGGATGTGTGTGATGTCCTTAGGTCAGTTAGGTTTAAGTAGTTCTAAGTGTAGGGGACTGATGACCTCAGATGTTAAGTCCCATAGTGCTCAGAGCCATCTGAACCACTTGAACTATAACAAAAAACATATCTTATTGTACTTATTTACTGTACACTGTATTTGTTATTGTTTGAATATAATGTTTTTATGTGTAATGCTAACCAATCAGTTGAACACCATATTAGAGATTATTTTAACTAACTTTACTTCTCTTTTCGATTATTAAATTAATGTCATTGTGCTAGCAAAGACATATTTTACTGCCCCTATACTCTCATACAGTATCGGTAACCTAACATCTTTACAGCTGCAACATCTCTGAAAATATTGTTTGTGTTTCTCATGTGAAACTGGGCCACGTTTTGTAGATGTTTGTCGTGTATGCTACCATTAAGCATAGAATGGTGTGGGTTAAAAAGTTTTTCAGTGATCTGAACAGCACTCACATAGTGCACGTCCACAAATCTGTTAATTTTAAAATTCATAACAAAAACACTGGGCGATTTCGTCACGTAGAATTATACTGAACGTGAGTTTTCACCCCATTTCACCTCTAACAACTTTTGGTTCAAATGGCTCTGAGCACTATGGGACTCAACTGCTGAGGTCATTAGTCCCCTAGAACTTAGAACTAGTTAAACCTAACTAACCTAAGGACATCACAAACATCCATGCCCGAGGCAGGATTCGAACCTGCGACCGTAGCGGTCTTGCGGTTCCAGACTGCAGCGCCTTTAACCGCACGGCCACTTCGGCCGGCTCTAATAACTTTTATCAAAACATTCATGGAAAGGTTTCAGAGGTCAAAAGAACTAAATCCTTCGTGAATTTTACCGAATTGTGAAAGAAAATTTTGTCTGTCCTTGTGCAGAGACCAATAACGAATACAAAACGTAGACCCAGCAAGATGGATTTATAAGAAATCGAAACCGGTCATGGTTTTATTCAAATAAACTCTTTTACGCCATACTTGTGACTACGATATTACAGTGCCTGTGTTGTTAAGAATAACGATGGAATGTTTATTCAGACATGCATGCATGTCCGATGGAACATTGCATCGTTGTGTTCAACAACATAAGCACTGCAATATCGTATTTATCCGCCAATAACAAACTGCGACTTTCAGTTAAAAAATTTAGTAAGGTTGTACGCAGGAACTATGACAGATGGAAGTTTGAGTGTAGCCGTGTGTACTGCACGGATCGCCCGCACGGTAGCTCAGCTTGTTCGGTAAGAGGGTTAGCTGCCCTCTGTAATAAAAATAAACTGATTTAATGGATCAACGAAGAAGTGGAACAAGTGCCATAGGACGCACGCCCCGAACAAATACAACGATCAATTACGAATAAAATGAGATAAAAAAATTGGGTAAGGCGACCACTCACATGAAGTGAGAGATGCGGGTTCGAATCCCAGTCGGCAAAAATTTTCACTGTCGCCATTTCCATACACGGTCGATAGTTGTTCGTATTCGCAACTGCGAATACATTTCATGTATATATTTGTGGCTGGTTGATGTTTAGATTATAAACCTTGTTTACAGTTCTTTTTAGTCAAAATTATGACGCAGGCACACTTTATCACACCTGTGTCCACGTTATGAATTCCTTACACACAGTCTTCGCGAATCACACGTGATACCGTGCATCAAGGACTTACGAACCTCTTGATTTCAACTACTCCGCGTCTGTGGCCGGGGTAGCTACGACATGTTAATGCTTTGACGCTTAACGAAGAGGTAGCCGCTTCGAAACATGGTGATGGAATATACTCTCATCAGAAGAAAATAGTCAGAAAGTCGAAGAGGTATAGCGACGTTAGCTTCCACCTGTGTTGATCCCAGATCTCTGCGTTGTGCCTCATGGAATGAGAGCATGTGACTGGTGAGATTGATACATGTGTCCGATGAGCGTTTTGATAACAGTAGCCAATTTTTCGTAACCGAAGAGGGAAGACTTGTCTATTGCAAGAATATCGCGACACCCCACTGCATAAACGGTCGTACCATAGGCCTACCCACTTGACATTTCCTATCAGATAGGAGAGAAGCAACAGCAGGATTCAGGCATTATCGCCTACATTCAATGAGTATTTTATTTTTGACATTGCAGCTTGATAAAATGTTGAGTCTTCCATCTGGTAACTGCTCAAATGATTTCAAAATTCCTTACTTTCACAACATTTCGCCACAAACTAACGAACAGCTGAGGCCAGTCAGCCTATTTAGAAACTGGTTAAAATGTCTGTGACGCCACCTGATTGGACTTCAGTGTAGTGCATGTCGTGTTTCGCAAATTGGTAGTACAAGTTGCTTCTCTTCCTTAAAGATGAGATAGAACGCCTACAGCATCAAACGGTCGTACTGCTGTACGCTATACTGAACCTTTCAGATAGATTAAATCAGGCTCTTTTCTAGAAAAAAAATGCATAAATTGTGACTAACACCATTTCCAACAAATATTTACTCTTGGGAGTAAACATTCAGTAAGGTATACAGGAAAACTTTTGTGGGGTTCAGAAAAGCAGGGGAGAGATGATGTCAGGTTAAAATTTTGAGTTGGAATGTCAGCGTGTTCATTTGACACAGGCGTCTCGCGAAACGCAAAGTTATGAGTGCGAGTTGAAGTTAGGAACACATTTTCTACTTGCTACGCAGTTTTATGGTGAATCAGTTTAGATCTAAGTTAACTTACGGTGCCTTTGAGGCCATCGTTTATGCTATTATGTTGAAATTCATATAAGAAACGGAAAAAAGAATTTCACTGGGAAATGCATTCTCAGTAACACTAAGCTCTCTGAGAAGGTACTCAACCGCCTGAGACGTTGTAACGTATCAGTTTCCATTTTTCCCTTTAATATTGAAAAATATTACAGTTACTATTAATGTTTTATTATTAACTATCCTTTCCACAAAGGCAACGGCCTCGCCGCAGTGGAAATACCGGTTCCCGTCAGACCACCGAAGTTAAGCGCTGTCGGGCGTGGTCGGCACTTGGATGGGTGACCGTCTGGGCCGCCATGCGCTGTTGCCATTTTTCGGGGTGCACTCAGCCTCGTGATGCCAATTGAGGAGCTACTCGACCGAACAGTAGCGGCTCCGGTCAAAGAAATCCATCATAACGACCGGGAGAGCGGTGTGCTGACCACACGCCCCTCATGTGAGGATGAAACGGCGGTCGGATGGTCCCGATGGGACACTTGTGGCCTGAAGACGGAGTGCTTTTTTTTCCCACAAAGCTTCTGATCGCCGTGTTCTGCACTAGGCATCCAGAAGAATTTTTACACTTTTCTTTACAGCCTTGACTGGAAAGAAATGCCTTCCAATATGTTACCTCTTCTGATCAGACCTTACATTTCTCTAAAAGGTACTTGCACATTTTTGGCGTTGCGAACTCCTTCAGAAGCTATATGGTCTGTGAATGGCACGCATCCCCTCTCTGTAAGGGCGGCCACCTGGTGGCAATACAACCAAATGTCTCTTCTCGGCCATGGTTCACCTCATTGAAGCTTAGTAAACGTCATGTGACCTCTCATCTGCATGAAGCTGGGAGAAGGATGCTACCCTGTCTACCTCCACCGGTTGAAAATCATCGCTTCTGTACACTGTGATCAGGACACAACGGCAGTGGCGGATCTGTATCACGTCATATCTGCATGTACGAATTACTCGACTACATAGGCGGTCTTGTACAAAAATTGGTTCCTAGGGGCTACCCCGTCGCTACAGGTGTAGCTGTTTCAATGATCCAATGCGATATTTGAAGCTATTATTTTCTCACGAACTATTTAAAAGACGTTGGTATCCAGCTTTGACCTGTAAGTTGTGTGGATCTTGTCCTCTCATGGGACCAGCCCGATTCGTAAACTGGGACGTCTGTTTGTGTTTTTACTTTGCATTAGGAACTTTGTAATCGACACAGTTGCCCAGATATCAGTTATAAGTTGCTGTGGACGTCACTCTCCTCTGGAATAGGCCCAGTTCGAACCCTGGATCGTGATTTTGTATCTGTGTGTGTATTGGTTTTTTTAATTTTTTTCTTTTAAATTTATGCAGCGAACTTAACTTTGTACTTCACACTGTTATCATTGTTCTGTTATGAAAATTGCACTAATGTTAACTTTACACTGTTGTAACTACTGCTTGCCGTCTGTGTTCGTCTTTTAGTGTTCTTATTTTACATCAAGAACTTACATTTGTACATTTATCTCTTTTTATTGTTGTACTGTGAAAATTGCAGTTACGTTAATATGGCACTTTTGTGTCTACTGTTGGCTGTTTGGTCTTTGCTACCCAAAGCCAAAAACAAAAAAAGTATGGTCGGCGAGCGCCAGTGTCGCGTGGCTTCGCGAGCTCGCAACTGTTATCGCGGCGAGTGGTCGGCTGCAGTGCCTCGTGTGAGGCGCGTGAATAGCGCCCGCTATCGGCTAATTTTGAAACACAGCTGCCCACAGTGCGACGCCCAGTCACCTCACTGCAAATGCTGTTCATTCACCGTGAAGCTTCCATCATCAGTTTTAACTTGCTAATGCAACCTGGATTCACGTGTTCCTCTAGCGGACGTCCCGGTGAAATTCAAACTGGGCTTGAGAAATGGAATTTTTTATTACAGATACGAAAATAAACATCGATCTCGTCTTTTTTCCACCATTTCCCCAACAGAAGACGTTTCCTGATATATGGACTGGGATGTAATGTGAATGTCAGTGTGTTTGAGTTCTTTAGTGTTCTTAATTTCCGCTTTAAGTAACATTAGCTGCTACCACTGCCGTAATTACTATTACTTCTAGTAGTTTATAGCCCACTTTTCACTTCCACACAAGGCCACACTGCAAATACCTACAGAAAATTAGACTTCCCGGAGTATACTACTCATAAAAAACTCTCGTGTTTCCAATAGTAGCAGTAGTAATCGTAGTAGTATCGGTATTTTTATTTTTGTTATTTCATAACTGACGCCATGTCTTAGAAACCGTGGTCCTTTTGTGATAATAATTATACAACTTTTTACTTGCCGATAACCGGTTTCAATCTGTGTTGCAGGTCATCTTCAGGTCTAGCTTGGAACAAAAAGTCATTAATTATTTTGCAGAAGAGTGATATTACGAACACTTGTCTCATGGATGGTAGAAGCAACAAAAAATATTATTAACTCGCGCGTACATGACACCCCAGAGTTCAATTTGTCGACGTTGTGTTAAACTAACGTAAAAAACAATTATGTAGTGGGTAAATTTTTTCATACAGTCTAGTCACTTGACATGTGCGTAAGTCATAGATGAGTACATTAAAACGGTGTAAAACTATTTCTCCACATATAATTAAATAAAAAAATTAATAAAAATTCGAACGTAAAGAGCCCTTAATGTAGTACATTTCATCATGGTTGATGTGCTACACAATAATAGATGAAAACAAATGTTATAAATAAGCATGTTGACAGCAGATTGTGCATCGTATATTTTTGTTGTGGTTTACATTTTTTAAAAAGCCTGTGAAAAGTTATCGAACATATCGGGGAGTTTAAGAAATTTTCCTTCATGTTAATGAACAGAAATAGAAATACACTGACGACTCTTACTTAAGTCAAAGAAAAAGGAGGAAAAAGGAGTTAGTCACGAGATAATCATAACTACATAAGTGAAATGAAATGTACTACACTTACGTAGTTATGGTTACCTCGTTATTAGACTCCTTTTTCTTCGCCCTTTTTTAACTCACAGTAAGTCCTCGGCGTATTTCTGTTTTTATTCATTAAAATGTAGGAAAATTTCTTAAAGTCTCTAGTATGTTCGGTAATTTTGCACTGCCTTTTTTTGCAAACAAGAACAAATACGTACGTTGAACACAGTCCTGTCAATATGTTTGTAACATTTGTTTCTTAGCTCTTATTGTGTAGCTCATCATTAATCCTGAAATGTATATCTACACGATTAATCTGCAATTACCAATTAAGTGCCTGGCAGAGGATTCATCGAACCACCTTCAGGCTTTTTCTTTACCGTTCCACTCTCGAACTGTGAGCGGGAAAAACGAACAGTCAGATCTTCCCGTGCGAGCTCTGATTTCTCGTAATTTGTTATGATGACGATTTCTCCCTTTGTAGGTGGCTGCCAACAATATATTTTCACATTCGGAGTAAGAAGTTGGTGATTGAAATTTCATGAGAAGATCTTGCCGCAACGAAAAACGCCTTTGTTTTAATGACTGCCGACTAGACCTGAAGACGATCTGCAATGCAAATTGAAACCGGTTGTCGGTAAATAAAAAGTTGCTATCCAGATGGTGTGTGTTTACTTTCGTTACTATTTGCCACAAAGAGTTCCTGTACGCCGAGATGCACGCTATGCTTTTAGCCATCCCTACACTTTCTTTCTTTCCTCAGTTTTTGCTGCTGTTCCGATTTTTTAATAATCGTATAATTATATTTTTTTCCGAGTACCAAGACCCTAAAAAGATAACCTATCTTAATAAGATGTTACTGTGTGCTGGTCTTCTGTCCGAAGACTGGTGTGATACAGCTTCCCACGCTAGTCTGTCCCGTAAATCCTCATCATCTCTACACAGCTACTACAACCTACATCCATTTGAACGTGTTCACGTAGTGGAGCATTGGTCTCCCACTACAGTTTTCACTCTCCCTCCTCCTTCCACACACTCTTCCCTCCATTATGAAACTGAGGATTCTTTGATGCCTCAGGATGTTATATCAACCGAGCCATTCTTTTAGTGGAGTTGTACCACACATTTCTTTTCTCCCCAGTTCGATTCAGTACCTACTCATTACTTATTCAATTTACCCATCTAATCTTCCCGGCGTGTGCTACTGATGAAACCTTCTCGGGTTTCAGGGCGGGTGGCAGCGTTAAGATACCGCTAAGCTTCGATGAATGCCATGTTCATCATTTATTATGACACACATCTAAATGTCGTGGTATATTAACCCTACCTTCTGGCTGGAAACCCGAGAGCTTTGCATCACCTTCGGTAAAGACTTCCTAACAATTAAATTTACATTGGATGTTAACAGACTTCTCTTTCCCAGAAATATTTTTCTTGCTATTGCCAGTGTTTATTTTATATCCTTTCTATTTCGGCGCTTGTTCGTTGCTTTGCGCTCCAAATATCAAAACTCACCTACTGTTTTTACTGCCTCAGTTCCTCATCTATTTCCCTCGGTATCTCTTGATTTTGATTCAACTGCATTCCATTACTATTGTATACTTTTGTTGATGTTCAGGTTACAACCTGTTTTCAAGACATTAACCATTCCGTTCAAAACTGCTCTTGCAAGTATTTTGTCGTCTCGGACGGAATTACAGCGTCATCAGCAAACCTTGACGTTTTTATTTCTTGACCCTGAATTTTAATTCCTTTCCAAATTTCTACTTGGTTTCCTTTACGAATTGCTCACAAGGGAAACTCCCCATCGCACCCCCCTCAGATTTAGTTATAAGTTGGCACAGTTGATAGGCCTTGAAAAACTGAACACAGATCAATCGAGGAAGCAAGAAGAAGTTATGTAGAACTATGAAAAAAATAACAAAATATACAAAGTGAGCAGTCCATGCACAACATATGCAACAATCTAGGAGCTTGCGTGCTGAGAAGCGCCGTGGTCCCATGGTTAGCGTGAGCAACTGAGGATCGAGAGGACCTTGGTTCAAGTCTACCCTCGACTGAAAATTTGACTTTCTTTATTTTTGCAAAGTTACAATCTGTCCGTTCGTTCATTGACGTCTCTGTTCACTGTAATAAGTTTAACGTCTGTGTTTTGCGATCGCGCCGCAAAACCGTGCGATTAGTAGCCGAAAGGACGTGCCTCTCCAATGGGAACCGAAAACATTTGATCGCACGGTCATAGGTCAACCGATTCCTCCACAGGAAAACACGTCTGATATATTCTATACGACACTGGTGACGGCATATGCGTCACATTACAGGAATATGTTGTCGACCCACCTAACTTGTACCCTTGGCGAATGGGTAAAATGGTTCTTCTACCTTGCCCGATTTAGGTTTTCTTGTGGATGTGATAATCACTCCCAAAAAGTGATGAAAACATAAGAATTTGTCACATAAACTGCAACAAATGAATGCAACAGTTTCACAGTCGCAAGTGCTCTGTCAAAACATAAGTTTTTAACTTTTTCAAATTTTTCCGTGTGTAGACCGTCAAATCCTGCATATGTCCAAGCAAATCTGAACATGTCCTGGAATTTTGGAGAGCGAAGTTGATTATGTGTGAGTGCCTGAATTTTGATAATTGTCTGAAAATCAAAAGTCAAACTTTTACCCTAGGGAAGACTTGAACCAAGGACCTCTCGTTCCACAGCGGCTTACGCTAACCACGGGACCACGGCGCTCTTAGGTTAATAATCACCTTGATGTTGCTTATGTTCCACATGGACTACTCGGTTTGTATGTTTTGCTTATTTTTTCATAGTTCCACACTACTTCTTCCTGTTTTCTCGATTTATCTGTGTTCAGCTTTTCAAGGCCTATCCACTGTACCAACTTATAACTAAATCTGAGGGGGGTGCGATGGGGAGGTTCCCTTGTCAGTGTAAAGATTGAATAACAGCGGGGACAGTCAACAAATCCTGTCTCAGTCTCTCCTCAGCTATTGCTTTCCTGTCGTGTACTCTCTTATAACTGCAGTTTTGCTTCGATGCATGTTGTACCGAACCGATTGTTCCTTACATTTTCTTCTAACAACCTTCATAATATCAAAGAGCGTATTCTAGTCAACATAGTCAAAGTATTTCTCTAAATTAGCATATGATACATTTATATGAGGGGGTCAATTCCACGTCTCTCATTTCTGGCTACTGAAGATTTCATACAGGCCCAGTGGAGTGCTTCTTAATAAGACGGTAAATCAGTTAGTAAAGGCAACTGCTAGAGAGCCTGATAAACGTTCCAGGTGGGACTGTTTCTCTGTCGCTGATGCATCTGCACCTGGACATAGCAAGGAAGCGAAAAGAAAGGCTAGATTTTTACATCTCGTCAGCATCATCGTCAGCAAATACGGTGCTCAGTAAGAGAAGAATGTTGGAAGAAACTGGCATCAACCAAAGTAGGTGAAGAGGGTTTGAATCCCGCTCGTCGTCTCGTGGCGTCCCAACGTGGACGCCGTGCAAGCTTCTATATCGTTCGTAATTAACCACTCTGATAGCGTTGCAGTGTATAAGGCACATCTGGCAATCCGACGCCTGGAACAGTAGCTCACTAAATGCCAGTTTCAGTCAAAGCCTACCGCAGAATGCCGATATTATTATTCCAGTAACAGATCGAAGTAATATTAAAACGCGAATGACTCGTTGCAGGTTATACGCTTATTAAAACAGCTATGTTAAACACAATCAGAGAGTAATTGGTCCATTATTCGCAGCAGTAAATCTGCTATATTGCCGTTCTCTGATGAAACCATGTTATCGAGGCAGCTGGGACAGCGTGCTAATCGTGGTGCGGACGTTGCTCTACCGACCGTGCGATGTTGCAAATACTTTCCTACGAACTAAACCAAGCGTTGAAGGGGAACTTTTATTTAGGGCCTGCCGCGGTGCTCCAGTTGCTTTCGAATGACAGGCGCAAGGACGGTCTAAGAAGCCGAAAACCATTCCACAAATAAAAAACAATATTTTGCATGCCAGCAAGGCAAGCGTTTGTTCATTTTTAAGTGAGCTCAGAATTGGAAATTTCCATTTTGAATTTTACGACGAAAATTGTATACTTTGATACCCTTTCAGTTGTAAAAGGATCACTTTTAGCTCAATTGCAAAATTGCTCAGCTTGACCTATATGTAGTGTGTTGTAAAATAGCGCTCGGGCTATTGTGACGCTTGCTCCAGGACACTAAAATACTGGTCACACTCTACGAACGAATATGTTTTAGTTCGCTCATGTTTAACTCAAGAAGGGTCGTCGAGCAGATGCGCAAAACTATAGACCTATATCTCTGACGTCGATCTGCTGTAGAATTTTAGAACATGTTTTTTGCTCGCGTATCATGTCGTTTTTGGAAACCCAGAGTCTACTCTGTAGGAATCAACATGGATTCCGGACACAGCGATCGTGTGAGACCCAACTCGCTTTATTTGTTCATGAGACCCAGAAAATATTAGATA
Organism: Schistocerca americana; assembly: GCF_021461395.2. Classification (NCBI taxonomy): domain Eukaryota; kingdom Metazoa; phylum Arthropoda; class Insecta; order Orthoptera; family Acrididae; genus Schistocerca; species Schistocerca americana. Next base: position 749,961,682 of record NC_060130.1, on the reverse strand, counting down.
CAGGTTCCCAGGTAGATGCTATTTTCCTTGACTTCCGGTAGGCGTTCGATACAGTTCCGCACTGTCGCCTGATAAACAAAGTAAGAGCCTACGGAATATCAGACCAGCTGTGTGGCTGGATTGAAGAGTTTTTAGCAAACAGAACACAGCATGTTGTTATCAATGGAGAGACGTCTACAGACGTTAAGGTAACCTCTGGCGTGCCACAGGGGAGTGTTATGGGACCATTGCTTTTCACAATATATATAAATGACCTAGTAGATAGTGTCGGAAGTTCCATGCGGCTCTTCGCGGATGATGCTGTAGTATAAAGAGAAGTTGCAGCATTGGAGAATTGTAGCGAAATGCAGGAAGATCTGCAGGGGATAGGCAGTTGGTACAGGGAGTGGCAACTGACCCTTAACATAGATAAATGTAATGTATTGCGAATACATAGAAAGAAGGATCTTTTATTGTATGATTATATGATAGCGGAACAAACACTGGTAGCAGTTACTTCTGTAAAATATCTGGGAGTATGCGTGCGGAACGATTTGAAGTGGAATGATCATATAAAATTAATTGTTGGTAAGGCGGGTACCAGGTTGAGATTCATTGGGAGAGTCCTTAGAAAATGTAGTCCATCAACAAAGGAGGTGGCTTACAAAACACTCGTCCGACTTATACTTGAGTATTGCTCATCAGTGAGGGATCCGTACCAGATCGAGTTGATGGAGGAGATAGAGAAGATCCAAAGAAGAGCGGCGCGTTTCGTCACAGGGTTATTTGGTAACCGTGATAGCGTTACGGAGATGTTTAGCAAACTCAAGTGGCAGACTCTGCAAGAGAGGCACTCTGCATCGCGGTGTAGCTTGCTGTCCAGGTTTCGAGAGGGTGCGTTTCTGGATGAGGTATCGAATATATTGCTTCCCCCTACTTATAACACCCGAGGAGACCACGAATGTAAAATTAGAGCGATTCGAGCGCGCACGGAGGCTTTCAGACAGTCGTTCTTCCCACGAACCATACGCGACTGGAACAGAAAACGGAGGTAATGACAGTGGCACGTAAAGTGCCCTCCGCCACACACCGTTGGGTGGATTGCGGAGTATAAATGTAGATGTAGATGTAGATGAAGTGGCGATCTGTAGTGATTATTCCGCAGTTCGTGGTCTAGTGGTTAGCGTCGCTGTCTCTGGATGACGGGTCCCCTGGTTCGATTCCCGGTCGGGTCGAGGATTTCCTCCGCCCGGGGGCTGGGTGTCTGTGTTCTCCTCATCATTTCATCATAATTTGGGAAAATGGCGAGATTGGACAGTGAAAAGATGAGGAATTTGTACGCGCTTTGATAACCGCGCAGTTGAGCGCCCCACCAACCAAATATTATTATCATTATCTGTCGTGATTACTTACGAGAACAACAACTTCTTGGCCGATATCTCTCTAAAATACTTTATTCTGAAATGCAAGTAGGCTGTGTGTATTCCTTAGTGCCTGGCGTGCCACAATATCCACTAGTTTACTCATGTTGAGCTCGAAGGGGTGATCTGTAGTGATTACTTAGGAGAAGAGTGAACGTTGGATTATTTAACAGTTTGTAGCACTTCTTGTAATTTTATTACAGATCTGAATATGGTGGCTTAGTTTTACCGAAACCGGTTATCTACAATAAAGTATTTATAGTAATCACAGCTACGAAGTTGTTCTTCTCTTCAATAAAAAATGAACGAATATGTGGTGGTACCATATACAGACGACCTAACAGGTAACCACTTCTACTGACTTTGTTGGTCATCACCGTAATTATTCTTTACTGACGTCTACGTCGACGCAATGTTACATTACAGATGTGGAAACTAAAATAAAAATCGTCATTTTTTTCTGTTTTCCGTCTTTCCCTTGGTTGCTTTAAATTTTGGGAGGTATGTACCGTCTATGCAACCAATTGAAAGCGGTTACTTTGTTGCCATACGCGTTTCGCTTCATTTATTTGGAAAGCATCATCAGTAAAGTGCTACAAAAGGTGATTTTAGCCTAAAAAAACAAGAGAAAGACACGAAAAAATGTAATATAGCAGCATATTATATCTACAACATAATACGTTTATTGTATGTAAAAAGGAAACATGTATTACAGGACACTGATCATAAATGAAGCGAAACGCGTATGGCAACAAGCCTTCAATTCAGAATGAGATTGTCACTCTGTAGCGGAGTGTGCGCTGATATGAAACTTCTTGGCAGATTAAAACTGTGTGCGGACCGAGACTCGAACTCGGGACCTTTGCCTTTCGCGGGCAAGTGCTCAAGTTCGAGTCTCGGTCCGGCACACAGTTTTAATCTGCCAGGAAGTTTCAATTCTTCAATTGGTTGCATAGACGGTACATACATCCAAGAATAAAACAAAAATCTCTTCAGTAAAGATACTAACATACTGGTCGTCGCGACGCAAGTATGCCTTCTTATCGAAATGACTCAATTGTTCATACGTGATCGACAAACTGTCTGGCGTTCTATTGTTTGGTTTGCGCACCGCGTGCATTTCCGGCGACCATAGAAATGTCTTTATATTCAATATCATTTACTTCACATTTTCGAAAATGAGACAATCGTGAAATTATACGAGATCTGAATCGCGGTCAGAATGTAAATTTTTAAGCTTCACACTAGGACCTCACTTCGCGTCTTTCCAGCCTCCAGTTGCTGAAATGGAGGCTACAGTCAACTTTTCTGAAACATAAGAAGCGCTTGCTGATTTAGGTTTCCACTTACTTGAGACTTTCATATAAAATATTTAATTGGACGATGTACTGAAGTTGTTACGTTCTGCGAATTCTCCCACAGTTTGCAGACAAGTGAGCTCAAGTTTTGGGATTGTCGTTGCCTAAAGATTTTTAAAGCTTTTTCAGATGTAAGAGGCATGCACATGTAGCTATAGCCGTTAGAAATAGAAAAATATCTTTCACACTGGTCAGAAGAAGAAGAGAGAGAGCGAAAACAAATCGTGTATTTTCCATTAGCTCAGTGTTGTGACACAGTTTCTACGCGAAGTTCTGAAAACACATGTTCTCAAACGTGAGAAGACTGTTGGGAGCGACAGCAGTAGTGGAACGGGTAGGCTCGGGGTGAAAAAAAGGACACTTTGATACTCTGCTATGGCTGTCGTTTTGCTGAAACAATTCTCATGAAGAAAGTCGACCGACCATATGACGCAGCCGGTCGAGGATGATTCAGCAGAGACTACACTTTTAAAGGCTTGAGGAAAGAAATATGTCACCTGAAAAATAGCAGCAGTGCTCGTACACAGCTAACTATTTTCCTTCCCTCGTTTCCGTTGATCTAAAACAAAGGAGATGGCCAGTGGGATGCAGAAACGACGTTGGTCAGGTTCAAATTATTAAACTGTGTACTCAATGTACTCAGGGTTTTTGGAGAATAAAGGATGATGGACCGTGATGTTGCATAGCAAACTGCCCTAATTTAGAAACTTTCTAACGTAATGAAACAGGTGTTCCCCTTTCGAGAGCAGATTTCTTCTATCTGGTCCATCTGAATACGCTTCACTTCCTGACCTGTACATGCAGTCCGTTAACACGTCTCACTTATATTTATGGATTTCCGGAAATTAGAGTGAAGGTTTGATGCGACCTGTTAAAGTGTGCTCGGATTGCTCAGATGGAAGAGTGTACCGCCGAAGACGGATATATGACTTCCAAACCCAATGCGGTACACAGTAGTAATCTGTCAGTTAGGTTTATTTCAGGGTACAGCATTTTATGCTTACGTACTGATATTTTCTAAAAATAAGGTCACTCAAACATGAAATTCATGTCGCAGTGTTTGACATTTTAACGGGCTCTGTAATTTCCACCTAGCCCTACGAAAGTGTTGCTCTGATCGTTTCTGTATACGAGGTAATTAACTGCAGGTGTGGAAACGACACATGTCAATACTTCTGTTCGTTGATTTGTGTCATTTGCTTCCAAAAGGACTCGCGTCGTACATTAGGTCTGAAACAATTACAGAGAGAAAAAGCTATTTAGTATAGTCAAAGCTGTCTATCAGCCTCCATGGTAGACAGCTGTCATGCGTTCAGTAAAACACTACTTTGAATTTGCTTCATTTACACAGTACGCTTTTATGAATGTAGGTCCTGCCTAAACAATGTCAAATCTTTTCCTAGCAGTACGAGTCTCAATCAATTTTCTACTAGCTTTCTACGCAGATTTTTCTTCCATTTGTTCTGGAAGCGGAACGAGATAACAGTAGTATAAAGATGCAAACAATACCTGTTTTCGGTCTCCAAAAATAAATTTTCGTTAGTCGTTTGTTAATAGGATGGCATATATTCGTTTTCACGGAGTATGATCATTTTGGAATAGTGTGTTTTATGTTCAAACTATTTTTTCCTGTTACTAGCTAAAAAAAAAAATTGGCTTTACTATCGTACGCAATACTCATCATTTTGTTCAATCCCGCGTCCGGCCATCCTGATTTAGGTTTTCCGTGATTTCCCTAAATCGCTCCAGGCAAATGCCTGGATGGTTCCTTTGAAAGGGCGCGGCCGACTTCCTTCCCAGTCCTTCCCTAATCCGATGAGACCGATGACCCCGCTGTCTGGTCTCCTTCCCCAAACAACCCAACCCAACTCATCATTTGCAGTAAATCAAAGGCCCTTACGAATATATGAAATATGTCACGCTAAAGAAAAATCACTGGTTTCCAGCAGCCAACAGCAAATAACAAACTCATAACAAATAACTTAGGTAGAACGGACGAAAAGAAACAAAAATGTAAGGCAATATTGCTTACTGTTTGCAGTACAACTCCTGGTGAGTAACGGAGAGGCGTTAGTTTTGAACGCCGTCTCAGGCAGATCGACACTAGTTTTCTGTCACTTAACAGCGGACAACGTATCGCTCTGGAGGATTGAGGTACAAATCCCTGTGTGGCCCTCCAGGTTTGTTTTTCCAGATTTTACTCTATATAACTAAGGTGAATGTTAGAATGGTTCCTTTCAGCAAGCCACTGCTTATCTTCTGGTAAGCCTTCATACTATGATCAAAAGCCACTGCTTACTCCCTTCTGCACACTTTTCCAATCCTAGTGTGTGCTCCTTCTCTAATTACCTCTATGTCTACGAAACTTCGTATTCCAACTAACAACCTATCCCCATTTCGCTCGGGTATCATGAGCGGACGATGCTTCTGGCGTAGCAGTAATAGATTATACAGGATGTCACAGGATGAACAGACAATATTCAGGGCTATGACACGAACGATCATTTGTAACAAACAATTTCGTATGGACATATGCTCCATTCCCAATGGCTTCCGAGACCGAGCACATTTAATGTACACTGTTATTTTCTTCTGTATTATTCGCTGTATTGTCATTGTTTAGAATGTACCTCAGAAGTGTAGAGGAAGTAGAGACGAACAGTTTCATACAAGACACATTCTCTCGTTCTCCTCACGCAAACTATTAGTCCGAGAGGAAAGATGAACAGCTCCTTTTTATAGGAAATTGAATTTAGTTTAATTTTGTACTGCGACACGTTTTCGCTAATGGCCGCGGTTTCCGAATTATTAAAGAAAAACGTAGGAAAGTAACATTAAATTGGTTCTATCTCGGAAACCATTCGGAATAGGGCACAAGACCAAATGATGTTTTCTGCTTCAGATGAGCGTTCGTGTCATACCCCTGAACATTGGCAATTCCTCCTGGGAGTGACTGAAATTAGCCTACTCATACCAACACACTATGCGGCAGGGGACTTCACTTTATAATAAGTGTAGATATTCCTTTCTCCCTTCGGTGTGGCACTCTGGCTCAATAGGCTGCAGCGAATTTTATACACGCACTTAAAATTTAGTTGTAATAGTATGTCAAGAACTGTATCCGACCACCATTAGCCCGCATCTCGTGGTCGTGCGGTAGCGTTCTCGCTTCCCACGCCCGGGTTCCCGGGTTCGATTCCCGGCGGGGTCAGGGATTTTCTCTGCCTCGTGATGGCTGGGTGTTGTGTGCTGTCCTTAGGTTAGTTAGGTTTAAGTAGTTCTAAGTTCTAGGGGACTTATGACCACAGCAGTTGAGTCCCATAGTGCTCAGAGCCATTTGAACCATTTGAACCACCATTAGAAAAGAAGAAAGTTATGACACAGAAATAGGATGAAGAAATTTAGCTTGCATGGTAAAAGAATCCTGTGCTGAAAAAGGAGAATACAAAAAATTGCGGGTGGATGCCAGACTTCCTTCACCTCTGGCAATGATTTGTTAATGTGGAAAGTTCCAGCGTGCTCCGTGGTTCAGAGTCCACTATAAACTGTAGGTCCCCACCCCCTCTCCCCTCTCCCACTAACTAGCTGGGTAACGTAGTTTAAACGTCAGAGGAATGCAAGCGCATACTACTCGTAGTTGAGGACAGCTTTCCTTAGTTGTCCGCCTCAGCACGGAGGATTGCTAACCAAAAGGGCACGGGTTCGATTCTCAGGCCCGTCTGAGATTTTCCCTGCTCGGGGATTGGGTGTTGTATTGTCCTTACGTTTGTATCGTCATATTTCACGTTCGACTATTGAGATCGCTGTATAGGCACGACCTGAAAGCCAATGAATGCCACTTAGGTACGGAAATTATACCTCAAACAAAAGCATCGCCGTTTCTTTCAGTTTTGGTAAAACTCTCCTAAATTGTATTATAATGACTTGGCTTTAGAAAGGACGTGTAAGAAAGAATGGGGGCGTATTGGATTTTTGTATTATCATACTCATCTACGGAATGCGCGCACTTAGTCTATTTCGTGAGATGATAAAATTAAATGTGTACCTTCGTAGAACGTTGTGAAAGACCCGAAGTCGTCGAAGACGATAAAAACTTAATAACCTAATTAGTTACAGGTTGCAGCAAATTCGTCCTCGGTAATATGACACACAGTCATGTTATTCCTTAGCCGTTAAGGGGAAAACTTCGTGGAAATCTTGTTTACAAGGAGCAGTGTGAGAGGATTGGAAATTAAATGATAGCAGGAAACATTCTCGCTGTCCAGTTTACTGCATGTGTAATACACGTAAATGTCAACGGCCTTGCCGCAGTGGTAACACCGGTTCCTGTCCGATCACTGAAGCTAAGCACCTTCGAGCTTAGCTAGAGCACTTGGATGGGTCACCGTCTGGGTCTGCCGAGTGCTGTAGACAAGTTGGGTGCACTCAGCCCTTGTGAGGCCAGTTGAGAACTAGCGGCACTGTTCACCAAAACTGGCAAAGGCAGGGAGGTGTGCTAACCACGTGCCCCTCTGTATTCGCATCCGGTGACGCTTGAGGGCTAAGGATGGCACGACGGCCGGTCGGTGTCTTCGAGCCTTCAAAGCCTGTTCAGACAGTGTCTGTTTGTTTGTTGTTGTTTTGGCATAAATATAACGGCGTTCAATGTGAATAAAACTAAGTGGAATTTGATTGCTGGTCAAGGACTCACGTCGTGGTGGATTGACGTTGAACATTCATGTGACTAACATGGCCGTTTACAGTGAGCTGACCAGCCAATTCTCTTTATTGCTATATGTTTTCGTGGTCTTCGACCAAAAAAACTGGTTTCACACAGCTCTTCACGCTAGACTATCCTGTGCAAGTGACGTCATATCTTCAAAATTACTGCAACTAACATATGTTTGAACCTGCTCTCTCTAATCAAGCTGTAGCCCCTCTCTACACGAGCGAGTGAGGTGGCGCAGTGGTTAGCTTTCTAAAGTCGTATTCAGGAGGACAACAGTTTAAAATCCGTCTCTGGTCATCGAGATTTAGTTTTTGCTTGATTTTCCTAAATTGCTCCAGGCATGGTTCCTCTGCAAAGGCATTGCCTATTTCCTTCCCCATCCTTGAAATAGTCCGAGCTTGTGCTCCGCCTCTAATGACTTCGCTACTAACTGGAAGTGAAACCCTAACCTTCCCTGCTTCCCTCTAAAACGTTTACCCCCACCATTCCCAAATTGCTAATTCCTTGATACCTGTGGGTGTGTTGTATCAACCGGTCCATTCTTTTATTTAAGTTGTGCCAAACATATGTTTTCTCCCCAGTTTGATTAATATCCTTTCATTATTTATCCAGTCTACCCTTGTAGTCTTCAGCATTATTGTGTAGCACCACATTTGAAAAGCTTCAGAACTCTTTCTCCTCCAACTGTTTTCCGTCCACGTTTGACTTCTCTACAAGGTAGATTTCAGACAAGTTCCCTCAGAAACGATTTCCTAACATTTAGATTATTATTCGATATTAACAAGTGTCTCTATTTCAGAAACACGTTTCTTGCTATTGCCAGTCGCAATTTTATATCCTCTCTGCTCGGCTGTCAACAGTTACTGTGCTGTCCTATTAGCAAAAATTACCTACTGCTTCTGATATCTCATTTCCTAAACTAATTCTCTTTGCATCGCCTAATTTGATTCAGCTACATCGCCTTTATTTTGTTTTCCTTGATGTTCACCCTATAACCTCATTTCAAGACACGATCCATTCCGTTCAGCTGCTATTTCAAGTCCTTTGTCGTGTTTGACTGAATTACAATGTCATCGGCAACCCATAAAGTTTTTATTTCTTCTCCCTGGAAATTAATTCCTTTTACAAATTTCTCCTTGGTTTCCTTTATTGCGCTGTTCAACGTAGGGACTGAATAATTTAGAAGATTGGCTACAACCATGTCTCACTCCCTTCTCAAATACTGCTTCCATTTCATGTCCTTTGACTCTTAAAACTGCATTTTCGTTCCTGTTTAAGTTTCATATACCCTTCTCATCCCAGTATTTTATCCCCCCTACCTTCAGAATTTGAAAGAGGGTATTCCAATCAACATTGTCAAAAGTTTTCTTTAAATCTAAATTCCTATATTTCTTCGCAACCTATGCGGATCTTCGCCGACGTCATTTTCTACCCTACCTTTAATCCTTCTGTGTGAAGGTCGTGTCAGTGTATTGTATCGTATTTTATGAAACCGGGGACCCAAAAACGACGGAGAGGCTTCGTCCTGCCGTAGCCCCCAGTGGTTCACAACCCCACAACAGGCCACAGCAATCCACTCACCCACCCCACCGCCGCCCCACACCGAACCCAGGGTTATTGTGCGGTTCGGCCCCCAGTGGAACCCCCCCCTCCTCCTCCTCCTCCTTCTCCTCCTCCTCTCCTCTCCCCCTCCCCCCCCCCCCCACCCAGGAACGTCTCATACCAGACGCGTGTAGCCCCAAATGTTTGCGTGGTAGAATAGTTATGGTGTACGCGTACGTGGAAACAGTGTTTGCACAGCAATCGCCGACACAGTGTAACTGAGGCGGAATAAGGGGAACCAGCCCGCATTCGCCGAGGTAGAGGGAAAACTACCTTAAAAACCATCCACAGGCTGGCCGGCACACCGGACCTCGACACTAATCCGCCGGGCGGATTCGTACCGGGAACCGGCACGCCTTCCCGCTGGGGAAGCAGCGCGTTAGACAGCGCGGCTAGCCGGGCGGGCAATGTGTTAATGTAAGTCGTGGAAATGTTTTTGTTATAAGCAGCAGTGTAATAAGATTGGAAATAAGATCACATGGATAACGTTCTTGGTGTCAAGTTTAGATGATCTGTAATACCTGTATAGGTGTTTAATGTAAAGTGATGGGAGAGTGGCATTAGATTGCTGGTCAGGGAGTTGTACTGTCAAGGATTGACGTTTAGCGTTCATACTCGTAACATGGTAATTTAGTATGTGCTGCTCAGTCAACACTTTGCTAGTACTATACAAAGTGTCTAAAGAGTATCTTATATTCCTACCGGAAGTAGTAGTGGTCAAAGCTAAAACAAAACTTCCTGTAATAAAATGGCAGGAAACCAATACCTGCTGAGATATGGGCTACTCTATCCTCTCATTCCCATCTGTCTCTCAAACAGAAGTAGACGCTCTAAGCAGAGCTGCATATTGTTAGCGCGCACATTCTCAGCCCTTCTTCATAGTGAATAACGCACTCCTTCAAATACACCTGGCTCTATTCGGGTTTTAATTCATATGGGTTGGTCACACTCTTCTAATAGTCGATGAGTTGGACATGCATCAATGCCTGTAAATATCCCGATAGACAGAAATCCAACGGATTCAGGAGCTCCTCGACCAATGTATTGTCCATGAAACGTTGTGGTGAGATTCTGTAGCACGATGCGTAGATAACGGGGCAGTGTCCCGACTTGCATAAACCACATTTACTGTATTTCTATGACGATAACGTTATCCAATAGCGCTGGTAATTCATCGGCCGGAAATCGGTGATACATAACACCCGTTAATCAGTTCGGTAAAATATATTGCCCTATGAGCCTTACTCGACCATTCCCTCCCGTACGCTGATACTGAAGCGAAGCTGATGCGCCGGCCAGTGTGGCTGAGCGGTTCTAGGCGCTTCAGTCTGGAACCGCGCGACCGCTACGGTCGCAGGTTCGAATCCTGCCTCGGGCATGGATGTGTGTGATGTCCTTAGGTTAGTTAGGTTTAAGTAGTTCTAAGTTCTAGGGGACTGATGACCTCAGATGTTAAGTCCCATAGTGCTTAGAGCCATTTTGAAGCTGATGCCTCACTTCCATGACTGCTAGAGCATTTGCATCTGCTCACACTTTCGTATTGCGGTAAATTATAATGCCGTCTCTTGTGAATCCTGCCCCGTCTGTAAATAAAATGCAGGCTGTGAAGTGAGGATCTTCAACGGACCTTATCTCAACAGGTACTGGTTTCTGGACATATCATTGTAGGAACTTTTCTTCAGGCTTTGACCGATACTACCTCCTGTAGGAGTATATCACCCTTGTTTTTAACAGCCTGTACACAACCCCTACCCTGTAAGTTGGAACTATGTGTACTGTTGTTTTCACGATCAGTAAAGTAGACAGTTACAGAGGGTTGACAAAAGTATGGAAACAGCAAATACCCAACACACTACCGTGCCCAAGACGGTGTACGAAACCCGTTGGCATTCAAAACAGCTTCCAATCGTCACAGAATGGACAAATACAAGTCTTGTGTGGTTTTAAGGGAATATTATAGCATTCCTTCTACAAAACAGTAGCAACTTCAAGTAACGATGATGGAGGTGCATAGCGATCACGCGCCCTTCTCTCCAAAGTAGACCACACAGACTCAGTGCTATTGAGATCTGGAGATTGTGATGACCAGGGGAGATGCTAAAATTCATCCTCGTGCTCACAAAACCTGGGCGGTGCTAGCTGTGTGAACAGGAACACAGCGGCAGCATTGGGGAACAAACATTGCACTAATGGATGCATCTGATCCGCTAAAATGGCCACATATTCCTTGCACAATAACCATGGAGCCCATTGAGTATCACGATATGGCCCAAATCATCACCGAACGCCCACCATGTTTCGCTCTTGGGAACTAAACCCGGCCACAAGTTGAAAACAGTGTGAAGTAAGACTCAACCAACAAAATGACTTTCTTCCATTGATCCATAGTTCAAGTTTCATAACTTCAGCCCAAAGTTTCCCGCTTACGGAATTTTCACCCCTGATGAGTGGCAGCAGGGTTCCAGCTCGCCGTGAAATTCCCTACTTCTGGAGCTCCCTTTATATTGTTTTAGTGCCGACAGAGTTCACGAGTGCGGCAGTCAGTTCTGCTGTGACTTTTGCGGCTGCCGTCCTCTTAGTTTTCGTCACAGTCCTCTTCAGTTCACTCGACATGCTCTTTCGTGCACGTTGTGCCTTACAAGGGGGCGCCGCGACGTTGGGATCACAGATTTACTTCAAAGTTTGTACACTTTTAGTAGGCCATTAAAACAACATAATGTGCGAGAAGTAAGGAGCATTACACTGGTAGTTCCGGGAAATTCGCCAGAGAATTTTTACGCATCTGGTATGTGGCTTACGTATCTGTGCGTAGGTGACGAACGTTAGACCTCACGGTGGTCTAATGGTTAGCGTTCGACGTTTGTAAAACGAACGTGTGTGAGGCGACGGTGCGACTCCCGCTCAGATTTAATTATTAACCTATTTTCCATCACGGGTCATATTTTTTAATTTATATGACATTTGAGAGGTAATAACAAAAAACACTTGTATTTGCATGAAGTTTTAGTGAATATCATGATAATTGACCCCTTACTACACTACTGGCCATTAAATTTGCTACACCAAGAAGAAATGCAGATGATAAACGGGTATTCATTGGACAAATATATTATACTAGAACTGACATGTGATTACATTATCACGCAATTTGGGTGCATGGATCCTGAGAAATCAGTACCCAGAACAACCACCTCTGGCAGTAATAACGTCCTTGATACGCCTGGGCATTCAGTCAAACAGAGCTTGGATGGCGTGTACAGGTACAGCTGCCCATGCAGCTTCAACACAATACCACAGTTCATCAAGAGTAGTGACTGGCGTATTGTGACGAGCCAGTTGCTCGGCCACCATTGACCAGACGTTTTCAGTTGGTGAGAGATCTGGAGAATGTGCTGGCCAGGGCAGCAGTCGAAAATTTTCTGTCTCCAGAAAGGCCCGTACAAGACCTCCAACACGCGGTCGTGCATTATCCTGCTGAAATGTAGGGTTTCCCAGGGATCGAATGAAGGGTAGAGCTACGGGTCGTAACACATCTGAAATGTAGCGTCCACTGTTCAAAGTGCCGTCAGTGTGAACAAGAGGTGACCGAGACGTATAACCAATGGCGCCCCATACAATCACGCCGGGTGATACGCCAGTATGGCGATGACGAATATACGCTTCCAATGTGCGTTCACCGCGATGTCGCCAAACACGGATGCGACCGTCATGATGCTGTAAACAGAACCTAGATTCATCCGAAAAAGTGACGTTTTGCCATTCGTGCACCCAGGTTCGTCGTTGAGGACACCACCGCAGGCTCTCCTGTTTGTGACGCAGCTTCAAGGGTAACCGCAGCCATGGTCTCCGAGCTGATGGTCCATGCTGCTGCAAACGTCGTCGAACTGTACGTGCAGATGGTTGCTGTCTTGGCAACGTCCCCATCTGTTGACTCAGGGATCGAGACGTGGCTCCACGATCCGTTACAGCCATGCGGATAAGATGCCTGTCATCTCGACTCCTAGTGATACGAAGCCGTTGGGATCCAGCACGGCGTTCCGTATTACCCTCCTGAACCCACCGATTCGATATTCTGCTAACAGTCATTGGATCTCGACCAACGCGAGCAGCAATGTCGCGATACGATAAACCGCAATCGCGATAGGCTAAAATCCGACCTTTATCAAAGTCGGAAACGTGATGGTACACATTTCTCCTCGTTACACGAGGCATCACAACAACGTTTCACCAGGCAACGGCGGCCAACTGCTGTTTGTGTACGAGAAATCGGTTGGAAACTTTCCTCATGTCAGCACGTTGTAGATATCGCCACCGGCGCCGATTTTGTGTGAATGCTTTAAAAAGCTAATCATTTGCATATCACAGCATCTTCTTCCTGTCGGTTAAATTTCACTTCTGTAGTACTTCATATTCTTAGTGTAGCAATTTTAATGGCCAGTGGTGTATTTTAAATTAAATTTAAATACCACAACAAACATATTTATAACTATCGACAAGGAAAAGATGAAACGCATTCTGATTTATACGATGCCATCTTACCGATGACGCAGGTTTTTCAACTTGCACAGTTAAAGTCATACCCCCAAAAATGAACTCCGATTTGCCAACAATGCGACGTTTATTTCTGTCGACAAGTAAAAAACTTTATCAGCCCCATCAGAACGGTTCATTTCTGATAGACAAAGAACGAGAAATTGCTTCTTGTGAAGATGCTGTTAAAATTCATTCCATCATACGTCACCGATTGTCAGCATCTATGTTTGCCAAAATGTTGCGTTACTCGTGGTTTGCATTCAAACTATCTGAAGAAAGAAAAAATTTTCAAAATTTCAACGATGTGTGTTTTCCCTTAGAAACTTTGAACATTGCCTGTAAATGCGGGAAACCTGCGTTCGCTCGATGTAGCACATGCCGTTTCAGTTTATGTTTTCCATGTCTGTATGGCAAATACCATCCTGCAATGTGTGATGTCGAGACCACATCCGACGAGTAATTGTATATTACTGTTGTAGTCTGGCATATTGTGACTCACAGTATTACTGATTATTAATAACATCATTCGCATCATTACACATACAAGTTTGACTTGCGCTTTCCAAAGTCGTCCCTCGTCCTTGAAAATTTAATTAAGAATAGTAAATAGTATAATAACATATGAAATCCACTATAACTTAGTGAAAATACACGTGGTTTTTTTAATTGTATTAACTCTCAAATGTCGTACAAATTAAATAATATGACCAGTGATGAAAAATAGAGTAATGATTAAGCCTGAACGAGAGTCGCACCGTCGCCTCAGATATATGTTAGCGATATTGGAACCCTCGCCTCAAAAAATAGTTCAAAAGGCTCTGAGCACTATGGGGCCTATCGTCTGAGGTCATCAGTCCCCTAGAACTTAGAGCTACTTAAACCTAACTAACCTAAGGACATCACACACATCCATGCCCGAGGCAGAATTCGAACCAGCGACCGTGGCGGTCGCGCGGTTCCAGACTGTAGCGCCTAGAACCGCTCGGCCAACCCGCCGGCCCTTCGCCTCATCCATGACCTTCTCGTGACGCGCGAACGCTAATCACTTGACCACAATGACTTTTTACGTCCGTCACCTTCGTACCGATACATCAGTTAAACAATAAACGCGGAAAACTTCTCTTGCGATTTTCTCTGAATTGCTGGAGTAGTGCACCTTACCGCTGTGGCCGAGCGGTTCTAGGCGCTTCAGTCCGGAACCGCGCTGCTGCTACGGTCGCAGGTTCGAATCCTGCCTCGGGCATGGATGTATGTGGTGTCCTTAGGTTAGTTAGGTTTAAGTAGTTCTAAGTCTGGGGGACTGATGACCTCAGATGTTAAGTCCCACAGTGCTTAGAGCCATTTGAACCATTTTGTTCTTTTAGTGGCCTACTAAATATGTACAAAGTTTGAAGTAAATCCGTGACCCCGACGTCGTGGCCTCTCCTTGTAAACGGGTGATGTTTTTCCGCTTTCCTTATATGCTGTGCAAATCTTCCATGTTAGCCGAGCGGTCTAAGGCGCTGCAGTAATGGACTGTGCGGATGGTCCCGGCGGAGGTTCGAGTCCTCCCTCGGGTGTGTGTGTTTGTCCTTAGGATAATTTAGGTTAAGCGGTGTGCAAGCTTAGGGACTGATGGCCTTAGCAGTTAACTCCCATAAGATTTCACACACATATGAACATTTTTTTATTCTTCTATGCGGTGGCTAATCGCCAAACAGTTCAGCTACCTTGATTACGGATTCATCGACCATACTAGCAGCAACATTTTTCCCACGATGGAATTCACTTACAAGGGAACCTCCCCATCGCCCCCCCCCCCCCCCTCAGATTTAGTTATAAGTTGGCCCAGTAGATAGGCCTTGAAAAACTGAACACAGATAAATCGAGAAAACTGGAGGAAGTTGTGAGGAACTATGAAAAAAAAATAGTAAAATATACAAACTGAGTAGTCCATGCGAAAATAGGCAATATCAAGAACAATGGGAGTCAAGGAGCGCCGTGGTCCCATGGTTAGCGAGAGCAGCTACGGAAAGAGAGGTCCTAGGTTCAAATCTTCCCTCGAGTGAAAAGTTTAACTTTTTTTATTTTCAGATTATTTGACAAACTCTTATGTTTTCATCACTTTTTTGGGAGTGATTATCACATCCACAAGAAAACCTAAATCGGGCAAGGTAGAAGAAGCTTTTTACTCATTCGCTAAGTGTACATGTTAGGTGGGCCGACAACATATTCCTGTCATGTGACGCACATTCCGTCACCAGTGTTGTATAGAATATATCAGACGTGTTTTCCAGGAATCGGTTGACCTATGACCTTGCGATCAAATGTTTTCGGTTCCCACTGGAGAGGCACGTCCTTTCGTCTACTAATCGCACTGTTTTGCGGTGCGGTCGCAAAACACAGACACTAAACTTAGTACAGTGAACAGAGACGTCAATGAACGAACGGACAGATCATAACTTTGCGAAAATAAAGAAAGTCAAATTTTCAGTCGAGGGAAGACTTGAACCAAGGACCTCTTACCCCGCAGCTACTCACGCTAACCACGGGACCACGGCGCTCCTGAGCTCACATTCTCCTTGATGTTGCCTATGTTGCGCATGGACTACTCAGTTTGTATATTTTGCTTATTTTTTTCATAGTTCCACACAACTCCTTCCTGTTTTCTCGATTGATCTGTGTACAGTTTTTCAAGGCCTATCCACTGTGCCAACTTATAACTAAATCTGAGGGGGGTGCGTTGGGGAGGTTCCCTTGTTAGATTTGATGTAATGCATTCACAGCTACACAGAGGTCTGTTATCACCAGGACGTATTGAGGACATCGCAGAGGCGTCTCTCGTGGTTCAGATACAACAGTGCAACCTCGACTAGCATCTGCATTTCTTGCAGTGTTTGCATATTTTTTGTTGAGCGCCTGCAGCTGATCTGTGCGTGTCTGCAGGTGGAGCTGACAATCCGCACGCTGCCCGAGCTGCCGGCGGGCGCGCAGTACCGCTGCGTGTTCGGCTCGTCGGAACCGATCGACGCGACGGTGACGGCGTCTGGGCTATGGTGCCGCACGCCCGCCGTGGCCGGCCGGCCCACCATCCCGGAGGGGCGCGATCACGTGCTCGTGCCGCTCTCCGTGCGCTCCTCCGAAACCAACAAGGACTTCGTCAGCCGCAACTTCGCCTACTTCGACTGCTCGCGCCACTCTACGTGCGCCGACTGCGTGCGCTGCCAGTGGGCTTGCAGCTGGTGCGTCTACGAGAACCGCTGCACGCACAACGCGACCGCCTGTCAGCGCACTGTCATCAGCGGCGAAAATGTGAGTGCTGCTACGCGCTGCGCAGCGAGCTACAATCCGACACCGGATCTGGCGCATTCGAATATCACAAACGGAGAAAAGACATCCCGTTTCGAGCTGCAAATCGACTCGCGCCGGCAGTACTCGTAACCACAACAAAAAGTTTCTGATTTTTTATTTCCAGGCGGTGATCACACAAAATATGTCGTCTTTCGGTCCGCAATGACCGTCTTCAGATCTGTCAGGAACACGGAAGCAAAATACAGGGTGTCCGAAAAGTCTTTCCCTGAATGAGAATTTCACTCTGCAGCGGAGTGTGCGCTGATATGAAACTTCCTGGCAGATTAAAACTGTGTGCCGGACCGAGACTCGAACTCGGATTTCCCGCTTATCGGGAGCGGTTGCTTTACCTTTTTTTTTTTTTAATGATGAGGGCAACACAAACACCCAGTCCCCGGGCAGAGAAAATCCCCAACACGACGGGGAATCGAACTCGGGACCCAGTGATCCAGAATTTGGCTATCCGAACACGGCGCAGGGCCAGACCCAAACTCGACGTTTTTGAGATTCCCGATTCTCTCGCAATTTGTCTGCTGCTGGTGTGCGGATTAGCCGCGACAGCAGCTAAAACACCTACTAGGGAATCATCATTTGTTGCAGGCGTGGGTGACGTTCCACATGTAGCTGAACACTTCCTGTTTCCTTAAATAACGTAACTATCCGGCGAACGGTCCGGACACATGGATGATGTCGTCCAGGATACCGAGTAGCATACATAGCACACGCCCGTTGGGCATTTTGATCACAATAGCCATACATCAATACGATATCGACCTTTTCCGCAATTGGCAAACGGTCCATTTTAACACGGGTAATGTATCACTATGCAAATACCGTCCGCACTAGCGGAATGTTACGTGATACCACGTACTTATAATTTGTATTACAGCGCCATCCATCACAAAGCGAAAAAAGTGGTCCAACTAAAACATCCATATTTCATTACGTACTACACGAATATGTAATAAAAATGGGGGGGGGGGGGGTTCCTATTTAAAAAAAAACTCAGTTGATATCCGTTTGACCTATGGCAGCGCCATGTAGCGGGCCAACCATAGCGCCATCTGGTTTTCCCCCTTCAAGCTAGACGAGTTTAGTTCTTTGCAGTTTTTTCGTTTGATGCTTATTTCGTGAGATGTTTCGTGACATATTTGGCCCGGTTACTATCAATGGACCACCCTGCTCGCAGGGGAGCCTCTGTAAAGTTTGGAAGGTAGGAGACGAGGTACTGGCAGAAGTAAAGCTGTGAGGGGGGGGGGGGGGGGGGGCGTGAGTCGTGTTTGGGTAGCTCAGTTGGTAGAGCACTTCCCGCGAAAGGCAAAGGTCCCGAGTTCGAGTCTCGGCCCGGCACACAGTTTTAATCTGCCAGGAATTTTCAAAGTCTTTCCCTAAATTGATAACTCAGGCTAGAAGTAAGGTACAAATATGAAACTGGTGTCTAATTGTTTACAAACTATCAAAGTTTTTTACACACATCAGTAAACTTCCACATGAGCACCCTTGGTAGCACGTAGCACATCTAGGCGATATTCAATTTCCGTCCACACATTAGCCAACATCACTGGAGGGATCGATTCAACGACTGTCGTTATCCGTTGCCGCAGGATTTCAAGATCTGGTACACGTGTTCGGTAGACCTCGTCCTTGACGTGACCCCATAAAAAGAAGTCTAATGGGGTTATGTCAGGAGAGCGGGGAGGCCAAACCGTTGACCCATCACAACCAATCCATCGCCCCAATGAGGCGGTGCACCGTCTTGGTGAAACAAGACATCGGGGGTGACACTGAAGCAGCTGAGGAACAGCATACAGTTGCAACATGTCCAGATACACTGCGGATGTGAAGGTAGCCTCAGCGAAGAAGAATGGCCCGATAATTCGATCGTGCAATAGCGCGCACAAAACATTCACCTTTGGACTGCCTCTGGTGCACTCCGTGACCTCGCCAGGAGGTTGTGAACCCCAAATGCGCACATTATGGCGATTCACTACTCCACTGACAAGAAAGGTCGCTTCGTCGGAAAAGGCAATTCGTCTGAGATAACCATCATCGTCCTCAATACGCGATAGCATTTCGACCGCAAAGTCATATCGACGTGTACTGTCATTGGGCAACAAGGCCTGAGCGATTTGCACTTTGTATGCCTTAAATAATAAACGTTTGTGAAAAAAACTTTGATAGTTTGTAAACAAGTAGACACCAGTTTCATATTTTCATCTTACTTCTAGCCTGAGTTATCAATTTATGTAATCAGGGAAAGTCTTTTCGGACACCCTGTACAGTTGCTAGATAGTCTTCATATTGTAAACAATAAATCAGGACTTGGAAGAGCAGTTGAACGGAATGGACAGAGTCTTGAAAGGAGGATATAAGATGAACATCAACAAAAGCAAAACGAGGATAACAGAATGTAGTCGAGTTAACTCGAGTGAAGCTGACGGAATTAGATTAGGAAATGAGACACTAGAAGTAGTAAAGGAGTTTTGATATTTGGGGAGCAAAGTAACTGATGATGGTCGAAGTAGAGAGGATATAAAATGTAGACTGGCAATGGCAAGGAAAGCGTTTCTGAAGAAGAGAAATTTGTTAACATCGAGTATAGATTTAAGTGTCAGGAAGTCGTTTCTGAAAGTATTTGTATGGAGTGTAGCCATGTATGGAAGTGGAACATGGACGATAAATAATTTGGACAAAAAGAGGATAGAAGCTTCGAAATGTGGTGCTACAGAAGGATGCTGAACATTAGATGGGTAGATCACATAAGTAATGACGAGGTATTGAATAGAATTGGGGAGGAGTTTGTGGCACAACTTGACTAGAAGAAGCGATCGGTTGGTAGGACATGTTCTGAGGCATCAAGGGATCACGTTTAGTATTGGAGGGCAGCGTGGAGGGTAAAAATCGTAGAGGGAGACCAAGAGATGAATACACTACGCAGATTCAGAAGGATGTAGGCTGTAGTACGTACTGGGAGATGAAGCAGCTTGCACAGGATAGAGTAGCATGGAGAGCTGCATCAAACCAATCTCAGGACTGAAGACCACAACAACAACAACAACAAATCATGACGCAATGAAAATGTACTAATTTCACATATATAGAAAATATTAGCTAAAAATATGATGAAATGTACCTGACTAACGCAAACTAAGCCTAATATGACGAAGCCATGGTGGCATCGACAAAAGACGTAAACAACAGTAGCTTGCCATCGTCGAACAGTTACAATACGAGGTAATACAATGGAAACCAGGCCACAGCGCCAGGAGAACGTCGCTACTGTTCACAGAAAACTGTGGTGCAGTTGCGATGCAAAACATGTTTGTGACAAACTCGTAAGGACTTGCTACTGTACACATATATAGGGTGTCCCAGGAGGAATAATCAATATCCAGGGATATAACAAGAACGACCATTCCAAACAAAAAAGTCTAGTAAACATGAGCTCTAACATGCATAACTTAAGAGCTATGTGTGCTGCTTCATCTTCGATACTGTGAAACAAATCTCTTCTACTACAAGGTCTTTGCTTTCCGTGTTTTGAGACGTGGTAGTACGAACCATAACAGGAAAAAAAAGTGACCCGTAAACATGGGCTCTAAAGGGCGTACGTTAAGAGGGTTTTCAACTTTTTTTTTTTAGGTGGATCAAACGATAAGTCATACAATACTTCTATCGTTTTATTCATCTGTATTTTACCTGCATTAAAAAGTTTTTTGTCCAAAAATATTAAGGGGTTATTAAGCAAAATGGCGCCGAAGATCGTAATGAACGCCTTGTACCGGTAGGCGGGTGGACCTGATTCACGTAACTGCGTGGTCTGAAACAGACCAGACCAAAAAAAAAATTAAAATGTATGAGCCGGCCGCGGTGGTCTAGCGGTTCTAGGCGCGCAGTCCGGAACCGCGCGGCTGCTACGGCCGCAGGTTCGAATTCTGCCTCGGGCATGGATGTGTGTGGTGTCCTTAGGTTAGTTAGGTTTAAGTAGTTCTAAGTTCTAGGGGACTGATGACCACAGATGTTAAGTCCCATAGTGCTCAGAGCCATTTGAACCATTTGAACCATTAAAATGTATGAGTGTAGCTATGGTCAAAACCTCTGAAAAGTGAAAAAATGTCGTGCTGTTTGAAAAAAAAAGGTAAGAAAAATCGGCTTTGTTTGGGGATTCAAATGTACGTAATAAATTGATATTTTGAAAATGGTTTAAGTTCTAGAGGTTGCGACCATAGCCAGTTCAGTTCTCTACAAAAATAGCTAAGTGTCATCACAATCGGCCGAGTAGTTTTTCGGCATCCAAATCAGTAAATTTATAGACTCGTTAGAGTTTTGAGTTTTCGCGCCAACACATATTTCCAGTAAACTGTCATTCGATAGGTCTTCGTGTACAGATGTACGCGGGACTGCCGGTCCGATGATCGTGTATTTTGACGGTATTCACTAGTTTACGGGCGAAACGGTTTCGCCCACATGTTGTCCATAATATAAGGTATCGGAATATTCAATAAAATAACCGATTTTTTTGAAACTTCGACTATAAAACCCCTTAGGAGCTATGGACACTTTTTCATCTTCGGTGTTGTGAAACATCTCTCTTCTACTGAACAAATGCTCGTAGCTCTTGACGTATGCATTTTAGACCCATGCTTACTGGGCATGTCTGAAGGACATTAAAAAGTGAAGATACAGCAGCTGTGTCAACAGAGACATTGTAACCATCACTGATGTAACCATGTTTTGACGGGCTAAAATAACAATAAAATAGTAGTTCTCTCTCGCTGTGCGGGAATCACGAAATGTGCGAGCGTAAGAGTTGTGGATTCCGTGACATATGGAAGTTTGGGTCAGTCCTAGAAGTGTGCTGGAGCAGCCTAAGTGGTTAAGGTGACCGCTAGCGGTAAGCTGGAAATCCGATTTCGAGTTCCGGTGCGGCCCAATTTTCGTTTGTCACAAACAGTTGACGTTAATCCGGATTCGCAAAACTCGAATCTCTTTCGTAATAATTACCACACTGTAAACGTCAGAGCAGTGTCTGAAGGGCATTTTAATGTGAAGGTACAAACACTGTATAAACACAGACATTGTAACCATCATTGATACTGTTGATCTAATTAAATCAGGCGGTGTTGAAGGAAGTGGATTAGGAATGAGGCACGAAAAATAGGTGAGTTTCTCTGTTTGGACAGCAAAATAAATGGCGATGGCAGAGTTATAGGAAATACAAAATTCAGATTGACAATAGCAAGACAAATGTTTACAAAAAAGAGAAATTTGTTAACATAGAATATAAATTTAAATGTTAGGACGTCTTCTCTGTAGTTTTTTTTTTCTGGAATATGTCTTGTAAGGAATTGAAATGTAGGCGAGAAGCGATTTTGATAAGAATAAAATAAAAATTTCTGAAATGTTGTGCAACAGAAGGATACCGAAGGTTAGCTGGGTAGATTGGCTAACTCATAAGTACTGAATAGAATTGACTAAAAGAAGAAACTGGTTGGTGGGACACATTCTTAGGCATTAAGGAATTGTTTATTTAGCAACGGAGAGAATTGGGCTGGCAAAAGTCGTAGAGGGTGACCAAGGCGTGACTACACTAAGCAGGTTCAAATTTATGTAGATTGCAGTTGTACAAAGATGGAGAGCCTTCCACAGGATAGACCAGCATGGAAAGCCGCGTCAAACCAGTTTTCGGACGACAAAAAGATATGATTAGATATTGCTGTGCTGTCCTCTGCACTTAAGTTCTTATTCTGAAAGTTTTTAAAATAAAAGGGAGAACCCACTGTCGATGCTGCAGCGTAACGGACACATTATGGTGTGCAAACACGGAGAAAATTCGAGCTATGGCCGATACATTCGTCCTGAAAGAATCAGCAACTTTACTGATATTTTTAAAAAATTCTCGTCTATTTTTTCAATCTCAGTTGCACATTTTTAATTACATGAGATGTTTAGATTACTCTGGATAACCTTCATATGGAAGTAGTTGTGTCAGCAATCCGTTTTGTCTGTTCAGAATCTCATATCACAGTACTCTGATATGAAGTTGTGAATACGAAGATGTGTTGCTGGCGCAACTGCTTAAATCTGAGGTTATGAACAGACAAGACAGGATTTTGACGTAACTACTTCGATCTGAAGATGATCCACAGTGATCGAAACATGTCACGTAATTAAGTGTGCTACTGAGACTGAAAAATAAATGAGAATTGCTACACCAATTCAATATGATCGAGCTTAGTTTTAGAGAACTTTCCCAGTAAGAATCCGTCTACCGTTTCCTTTCCCCAGAACTGGAGTCACGTATTGATGCAGCGTTATATCGTTCCGAGCTGTCTCCAGTCGGGCATCAGACCTGCGTGATTGATTAGACTGTCTTAACGCTGATGCCGCGGTGACATGCAAGTAAATACATGTCTCGAGCAACCAATTTGTCTTAACAACTGTTTCATGTGAGGCTCGGGGATCGTATTTTTTACTTCGACTCGCCTGTGCGGGCATGTGAGTAAATCTCCGACCAATCTCTCCTGTTGTCGCCAGTTAAGCATAAAGTCTTACCAAAACAATGTTGTTCGTTACTCTTTGGCCGCCAATTTTGGCGCTAATTGCGCTTAGAGAACTATGCTTGTGTTGCGCGATAAGTAACTTATATGTCTTTATCACCGTCCTCAGTTTCCAATTTGCCTGTGTCTTAGAAGAGTTTTAGAGCTGGTTTTTTGCGATTATAGTGGGGGAATCCGCTTGCAGTTATTCATAAATGGTTCAAATGGCTCTGAGCACTATGGGACTCAACTGCTGGGGTCATTAGTCCCCTAGAACTTAGAACTAGTTAAACCTAACTAACCTAAGGACATCACAAACATCCATGCCCGAGGCAGGATTCGAACCTGCGACCGTAGCGGTCTTGCGGTTCCAGACTGCAGCGCCTTTAACCGCACGGCCACTTCGGCCGGCTTATTCATAAATGTCTGGAGATCGTTTTCATACGTGGAGTTTCAGTTATTGACTAAAGACATTGTTCTGAATGGCCTGGAGTTCTCGTAGCCTTGCTTTACAATATTTAACCCAAGCGCAATGTTGTTAAAATTCTCGGTTACAGAGTGATTTTTCACGATCGTATTTAGATTTTGGTGGAGTTCTTTCCTTTAAAGATATGCCAATTAATAATAGCATTTGGTAAAACATAACTCAGAGATACATTATTAAAGATGCCCAGTGAATTGAGTCGTCATTGATCGGTGTATTCTTTTTTGTGAGGAGAACATTGTCACTTTTTTTCTATACTTGATTTAACTACATTTTCTCTAAAGCAATTTTGGACCAAGTTCAGTTCTTCTTGAAACTTTATAATAATGACGACGGTAAGACATCATAATAGCAGACCACAGTGCAGTATCATCAGTCCCTGAACGTTGTCCTTAGTGACCAGACATTTCATTACTGGTGAATTCTGAAACGAGCAGACTCAAAACTCAACCATCGGATATCGTTATTCGTAAAGGCGCACGATAACCAATGCACTGCCACATATCATTCTTTTTGTGTGCCTAGAGTAAAATCAAAAAGACGTACGGGGAAAAATATAAGAAGAGTAAAAGATCATGATAAAAGAATGTTTGCGAGATATGCCGTTGCTGCTCGAGCAAAGAATAGATTCGGCTGAGGTCTTGACGACAAAAATGGACTGTATTATGTGGAAACGATACGGTTAAAATAAATATCCCCAACACAAAATTATTGTCTAGAGGTTCAAATGGTTCTGAGCACTATGGGACTTAACTTCTGAGGTCATCAGTCCCCTAGAACTTAGAACTACTTAAACCTAACTAACTTAAGAACATCACACACATCCATGCCCGAGACAGGATTCGAACCTGCGACCGTAGCGGTCGCGCGGTACCAAACTGTAGCGCCTAGAACCGCTCGGCCAAACCGGCCGGCTCTAGAGGTAAAGAAGAGAAAATAAAGATGCGAATTATTGTTACAAATGAATTAGAGACGGTAGAATTGTTTGCTTATCTAGGCAGTGATATGTGCAGATTTGGCGGATTAAAGTAAATATACCAAGTACAATTGTTCAAAAATGGCTCTGAGCACTATGGGACTTAACTTCTAAGGTCATCAGTCCCCTAGAACTTAGAACTACGTAAACCTAACTAACCTAAGGACATGACACACATCCATGCCCGAGGCAGGATTCGAACCTGCGACCGTAGCGGTCGCGCGGTTTCAGACTGTAGCGCCTTTAACCGCTTAAGTACAATTGTTCAAGTGTCTTCAGCAAGAAGAAGATTTCTGTATCTCAGTGTAGTAAACATTTAATTGTGTGTGTGTTCGGTCTGTCTGGCTTTGTGGTTGTGAAAACTGAACTTTTTGAACTGTAGAGGGGGTTGAATTAAGTTGAGATGTCGTGCTTCACACGAGAATGGCATGTAAGGCAACTTTTAATACCGCTGTTCGAAGAGCAGATGACTGGAGAGTCTATGGAACTCCGTCACAAGCAGACGAAGGCGACAAATTGAGTATGTAAAGTGCTCAACAATGAAAACATATTATCTGGAAGAGAGGCAGAGGAGGATTATACTATATGAACAAAATTTTGAGAAAACACAGTTTATACAATTCTGTACAGTAAATGGCATAATACCATTGATAAACATAGACTATGAACAGATGTCTGTTACTGAGGCAGAATACGCATCTCGTGGTCGTGCGGTGGCGTTCTCGCTTCCCACCCCCGGGTTCCTGGGTTCGATTCCCGGCGGGGTCAGGGATTTTCTCTGCCTCGTGATGGCTGGGTGTTGTGTGATGTCCTTAGGTTAGTTAGGTTTAAGTAGTTCTAAGTTCTAGGGGACTGATGACCATAGAAGTTAAGTCCCATAGTGCTCAGAGCCATTTGAACCATTTTGAGGCAGAATACTCAAAATTTCTGGGTGTGTGCATTGATGAGAAATTGAATTGGAAGAAACACTTCGATGATCTGCTGAAACGGTTAGGTTCAGCTACTTATGCTATTAGCGTTATTGCAAATTTTGATGATAAATAACAGTAAATTAGCCTTCTGTGCCTATTTTCATTCACTTCTTTCATATGTTATCAAATTTTGGGGCAAATCGTGATTAAGAGAGAAAATATTCATTGCACATAAGCGTGTAATCAGAATAATAGCTGGAGCCCACCCAAGATCACCTTGCAGACATTTGTTTAAGGAACTCGGGATATTCACAATACCTTCGCAATACATATATTCACTTACGAAATTTATAGTTAATAAACCATCCCAATTCAAAAATAACAGCGACGTGCATAGTTACAACACTAGGAGAAAGGATGATCTTCACTATTCTGGATTATATCTCACTTTGGCACAGAAAGGGATGAATTTTGCTGCTACAAAAATCTTTGGTCATTCGCCAAGTAGTATTAAAAGTCTGACAGATAGGCAACCAACATTTAAAAGCAAATTAAAAGAATTTCTGAATGACAACTCATTCTACTCAATAGATGAATTCTTAGATATGAAGTAGTAACGGTAAAAAAATTAATTATTTTGTGTAAATAAAACTAATTTTAAAGTGACACGTTCCACATCATTACGAAATGTCGTATTTGTGATCCATGGAACAAGGATTAATGTATGTATGTAAATTGTGAAAGTTGTATACTGTCATAGATACGAAGAGCAGTTTAAGAAATGTTCGAAGAGAAGACCTTCTGCTGAACAGTTTTCGAATTGTTTACTAATTACATAAAGTAGTTGTCCGCCCATCCCCCTCAAAGAAGGCATTAGACCGATACAGATTATCTGTTTAAGACACTGGTAACCACTTCTTCGTTCTTTCCTAAATATTTTCCTGGTTCAGAGTCATTATTGCAGCCATCTAGTTGCATCTCATACGCGAATTATGCGCGTTTACGATCATCTCAAGTCTTTTTTATTGCATCGCTCGCCTTTTACTGATAGCAAAAAAAGCAAGGCCACATTTTAGAGTGGAATCATGACTAAGAGAACCTGACAGCGAACATCACGCGGCGCCCACTGTATATTATGGAATTTTTATTGAATCAATGGACGCCTTGTGCTGAGAAGCAGCGTCGGTTACTTGACCGCTGGCTGTGCGTAATACGGGTCAAGGAGTGGCCAAGCCGGGCCACGATAGCCGCTCGGCTATCGGAGAGTAGTGCACAGCTACCATACATCAGTGCCCGTGACGTAATGGTCTGCAATACCTTACGTCGCGCTACCGCCTCATCAGATGTACGCCCGTCACGATCGTCGTGTTTTAAGAAATAAATGAGCATCTCAGAAGGACAGATGCTCTCGAGATATCCGTGTGACGTCTGCCCTCCCTCCCTCCTTCCAACCCCTCCCCCAACCCCCCACCCCCAACTCTCTCTCTCTCTTACTGTTTGTAATGGATACCGAGTTCAGATGTGGGCGGGACTTTTTAACCTGGCAAGCACGAATTACTCTTCGTGAATTCGAAATCTGGCGCCTCCGCTTCTGCTGTTAGCCGTCGAATTTGGAGGTCTGCATCATGCCAGACAGCACATTTGCCCTACGCCCAGAACTTCCATGGCAATGATTTGTGAGTTACATGAGCCCTTCGTGTTCTCTGCTGTTTTGTTTGCTGTTCTTTTGGAGCGAACACCGGTATTGAAATTTAACTCAACTTTCTCAGACCTCCTGAATATTAGGTCCATTAAGGGCTTGGCTGAAGTCACTAGATTTTTGATCCGAGCTCCCACCCACACGAAATCATTTAAAACAACGGCATTTATGTGAGAATAATGATACCGCCACCGTTTCGCCATATCACAAAATTGAACAGAAAGATATTTTTAGGCACTCACAAATGTTTTGACGATTTTTGCTTATCACGTTGAATAGTATTTTCGTTGTGTTTATCTTATACGGAACGCATGTTTCTTGTGTTGACTCAAACATCTTTGAACTTACAAAAGTTCTGAAGAGCCAGTTGAATGACAACAGAAGGAGTAAACACAATAACCCAAATCGTGAACTGCTCACTAATGGAATGGTGGTATTCGGCCCGATGCACTGCTATTCACACGACTTTTAAGAAACTGTCGAGATTACGTGCAAAGAGCAACGGCTAAGTTATATGATCCAGGGTATTAAAGCATACGACGGATATCCGTAATAATAGTTTGGTCAGCCTTATGTGGAATTTTACTGGTCGCAAATCAGGATCCATGGTGAAACCACTGTCTAGTGTTGTGTGAACCTTTCGGGTGATCAGAATCATTCCAGCATAGCCGTAGAACTTCCTCGGTTTTTTTAAACATAATTCGCATTCGTAGCCTACAATCCTCCATGATAATGCGCAAGTTTTGCTCGACTGATCCTACAGGATCACACTCACCAGCGTTTGAAACTTGGGATATTGACTCCCAGTTGAATACAAATTGCCTTCACACACACACTAGAAGACAGATGCTTTTGTTTGGCCTCTGTTTTCATAGTCCAAGCCCTGTATGCACAGCTTTTTTAGGAGAAAACGATCATTTGATAACCTGTGACACAAATGAAGCCTAAAAAATCATGTAAAAGTAAACTCTAGTCTTAGCGGATCCCATCATGCCTATTTGAAACTGTCATGTTTCAGAACGGTACAAGTTATAGTAAATTAACAGCTCATCAATTGTGATTTTATTGTAAGTTTCACTATACAATTAATCGAAATTACCACCACCAGCTTCATTTTATTCCGGTTTCTGTAAACAGATGTGCGTTGGTTATTGCGAGTGATGCACATGAACAGTTCAAATGCGAGCAGGCAGTTCGTACCTTGCTTACTTCTTTGGAATTATACATCAGGTTCTAATGGTCCCAACAGCAACCAGTCCCACAAACACCAATATGACAGAGGACTCAAGTAACTAACGTGACAAACGTCATGATTTTCAAACCGCTGTGTTTCTGTCATCGTTGGGAAATAAGCATATGTTGTTTTCCTGCTCCTCGATTGTTCGTATAATTTTCTAAAGCATACTAATTCCGAAACTCTAATTGCAGGCCTCAATGGCTGCTCGTTAAGAAGAACTGAGTAAGGTGCCGCAATGGTAGAACTCCGGATTTACATTCGGGAGGACGGAAGTTCAGACCCCCGTCCAGGCATTAAAATGAACATTTTTCGTGGTTTCCCCAAGTTAGGGTACATTCTTGTACTGTTTCTTTAAAAAATACACGGTCAATTTCCTTCCACAACATCCCGAGTTTTTGCTACGTCTCTTATGACTACGTCGTCCATGGGGCGCTAAACGCTAATATGTATTTCTTTTCCTTTCGTTAAAGAGAGCGCATAACATCTTCGCGATAACTTGTACCTGTCGTGGTTTATTTCACTGTGCTTCGCATGCGATATCGCCCTCAAGGGGCGGCGAATGGAAGCGTTTACTTTAATGGAGACTTGCGTTCACAAGTGGCTGCCCGAAGAGCTGGCGGCACCTGAGGTGGAAGAGCAGGGCGGTATAGTCGTAAGAACGCACAGTTGGTCAACTCGGCTATTGATCTCTGTGCCTTTGTATGAACCGTTCATTTCCCATGCCGTCGTTAGAGCTGAATGCCCCCATCTGCCTCCCTTGCCCTGCACCATTCCCTCTTCCGCTTCTACTTGTAAGCATATCGCGATGAAAGCAACAACTTTATCTCTTTTGCGCCAGCGCTCTCTATAGAGTTTTACAGTAGGATGCGTGACAAAAGTTACTTCTTCCTTCTGAAAACCTGTTAGCGTTTTACTCCAAACGAGTGACTGCGAAATACATGACAGCATAAGCCTGTTTTGTCTGGTTACATAACATTCAGCCTATCCACGGAGCAAATTACGTTGAGGATAGTACAAGGGTAAGTGCCAACCTGTTGTAATAAAATTTACTGTTTGTCATAACTGTTAAACGTACATCATCCATCCAAAAAGTTCCGACACTGATTTTATTTCTGCCGTATAAGATACATCAGCGCTGTAACTGCGGTGGCAACTTGAACTAACAACTGTAAACAACAGATGTACATGTGACCAGTCAGTTGTCAGCAGGCAGCGTTAAAGTAGTGGACGTGCGGCCGGTGTGCCGACGTTGTTGTATCACAAATCGAAATTGAGCAACATCTCTAAATCAAGTGTTCAAAACACTCTCCAGAATGTTTTGAAGAGGAAAGTGTGTCCATAGTTTATTCCGCACACCTCGACTCACGAACAAACACAATGACTCGTGAACGTCTGCCGCAGCTTGACTGAAAAGCAAAACGAGGACAGTTCTATTCTGGAAATAATCTTCACGGGTGACGAGGTTTGGTGTCATCAGTAAGAATCTACCACAAAACGACATAAGCGACATTCAAGTCAAAGTAACGCGCGAGTTTAGCAACATCCCAAAGAAGGACTTTCTTGGCGTTTTCGTGTGGTTGTGTGAACGTTCTGTGCGTTGTACTGAAGTAGGGGGAGACTATATAGAACAAGTGAGGCGTTAAAACCGCCGTCTTAAGATTTCTGTATTTTTTATTAATCGAATCTCGAAACTTTGTTGGACTGAATGAGGCCTTCAGTAATGTTTCTTCACACACAACCGAAATGAGTCACACCGTATAACAACGCACAGTGATACAGAATGTAACTGTCAAATAGTTCAGCCCTGGGTAAAGCAAATGGCAGGCGTTAGCGCTTTTGTTTGTGAAAGGAGATTTCCCTGTGTGGCTTGTTAATTCTTCATTTCACCTGGTCAACGGGTTACCTCTACCAGCATTACTATTATGTCATCTACTTAGATCGCCCTCATAAACTATGAAAAACCTAGTATTTAAAATTTAACAATGTTAATTTTACTCTTGTCGGCACATATACAAATAGAATCTGATGTTCCCATATTTTAAACCGCTTTGTAACCTAGAGCACAGTGCTACACACGTATTTGTGATTCTTGGATGAGTGAAGTAGGTGGCGACAGGGATGTGCGGATAAGGGTTCAAATGGCTCTGAGCACTATGGGACTTAACATCTGAGGTCATCAGTCCCCTAGAACTTAGAACTACTTCACCCTAACTAACCTAAGGACATCACATACATCCGTGTCCGAGGCAGGATTCGAACCTGCGACCGTAGCGGTCGCGCGGTTCCACATTGTAGCGCCTAGACCCGCTCGGCCACTCACGCCGGCAAACAGATGACGGTGGGTGACCGGGTGAATGCATAATAGAAGGTATCGAGTACAATGGACGGAGATGCATATCAGATACAATGATTATTGTTTTTTAGTTTCCCGAGTTACGGAAACGTTGCAGAGAAATGTAATGCATATGCAGTGCCAATTTAAGAAAAATGCTTGAAAAATGTACAACTTGGCGGAATCTTGAACAATTATCGTATGCAGGAATATATGTAGCTATTATTCGCACGGTCCATCGCTGCTTGCATTGGGAAGAATAATTTTCTATCGAATAGCCAATAATCCACGCATTCGTCAGAGATATAACCACAGAGAAAGGGTGGGCAAAAAAATTATAATTATAACCCTTAATTTTCCTTTCATTCACCTCGAGTGATTTAGATATAGCTGTAGCTGATGGAAGGAAAGGTGTTTGCAGGCAAATCATATCCAACAAGTAGAAAAGAAAAATTTCATGCTGTATTTATAATTCATTGAGAAGACTTGAATGATCCTTTGCTATCCATCTGTGCCAGACGAAGGCTCATTATCGGCTGTGAAACCGATTTTTAAACGATGCCGTTATGTTCAGGAAGCTAAGTAAGTCAAAGGCAACCAAGAATGATATAGAAACCACGAGTTAGCAGCTAATTTGGATAAACACAAGCTAATAAGATTAATTAGAAGAAGGAATACAGATTTATTCGATTACACTATACGATAAGTCTGAAGTATGAAAACACCTCCTTGTTCTCTGAGGATACTATTATGCATCGAAAAGACGAGAGGCGAACATATAAAATCAAATTTAGGTTGGACGAATAGAATTCTTCGATTATTTGGAATAATTATGCTTATCTGCAGCGGAGATCATATGCAAGACTCTCCAGCAACCTGTTCAGAACTATCACATGATTGCTTGGGGTTGACTTCCAGTGGCCTGAAGGAAAGAATAGAGGTACCAGAGACTCGTTGCTAGGGTGGGAAAAGAAGTGGTTAACAATGGAACAAAGTACATGCAGTATGAATTGAGTTACGGAGTACATGAAAGTTGTTCCATGTAAAGAGAATATGTTGTGTCTGACACCTCGGGCGAGGCGGCCCAATGATCCCTTCAGTGCGGGAACCAGTGATGTGTTCGGAGTAATGAGGATAATGGGCAAGGGCACTACGTTAGTAGTGTGTGGTCAACTTTTCCCATTGATATACACTCCTGGAAATTGAAATAAGAACACCGTGAATTCATTATCCCAGGAAGGGGAAACTTTATTGACACATTCCTGGGGTCAGATACATCACATGATCACACTGACAGAACCACAGGCACATAGACACAGGCAACAGAGCATGCACAATGTCGGCACTAGTACAGTGTATATCCACCTTTCGCAGCAATGCAGGCTGCTATGCTCCCATGGAGACGATCGTAGAGATGCTGGATGTAGTCCTGTGGAATGGCTTGCCATGCCATTTCCACCTGGCGCCTCAGTTGGACCAGCGTTCGTGCTGGACGTGCAGACCGCGTGAGACGACGCTTCATCCAGTCCCAAACATGCTCAATGGGGGACAGATCCGGAGATCTTGCTGGCCAGGGTAGTTGACTTACACCTTCTAGAGCACGTTGGGTGGCACGGGATACATGCGGACGTGCATTGTCCTGTTGGAACAGCAAGTTCCCTTGCCGGTCTAGGAATGGTAGAACGATGGGTTCGATGACGGTTTGGATGTACCGTGCACTATTCAGTGTCCCCTCGACGATCACCAGTGGTGTACGGCCAGTGTAGGAGATCGCTCCCCACACCATGATGCCGGGTGTTGGCCCTGTGTGCCTCGGTCGTATGCAGTCCTGATTGTGGCGCTCACCTGCACGGCGCCAAACACGCATACGACCATCATTGGCACCAAGGCAGAAGCGACTCTCATCGCTGAAGACGACACGTCTCCATTCGTCCCTCCATTCACGCCTGTCGCGACACCACTGGAGGCGGGCTGCACGATGTTGGGGCGTGAGCGGAAGACGGCCTAACGGTGTGCGGGACCGTAGCCCAGCTTCATGGAGACGGTTGCGAATGGTCCTCGCCGATACCCCAGGAGCAACAGTGTCCCTAATTTGCTGGGAAGTGGCGGTGCGGTCCCCTACGGCACTGCGTAGGATCCTACGGTCTTGGCGTGCATCCGTGCGTCGCTGCGGTCCGGTCCCAGGTCGACGGGCACGTGCACCTCCGCCGACCACTGGCGACAACATCGATGTACTGTGGAGACCTCACGCCCCACGTGTTGAGCAATTCGGCGGTACGTCCACCCGGCCTCCCGCATGCCCACTATACGCCCTCGCTCAAAGTCCGTCAACTGCACATACGGTTCACGTCCACGCTGTCGCGGCATGCTGCCAGTGTTAAAGACTGCGATGGAACTCCGTATGCCACGGCAAACTGGCTGACACTGACGGCGGCGGTGCACAAATGCTGCGCAGCTAGCGCCATTCGACGACCAACACCGCGGTTCCTGGTGTGTCCGCTGTGCCGTGCGTGTGATCATTGCTTGTACAGCCCTCTCGCAGTGTCCGGAGCAAGTATGGTGGGTCTGACACACCGGTGTCAATGTGTTCTTTTTTCCATTTCCAGGAGTGTATAATGGCAGCAAAGTAAATGTGTCTAATATTTCACAGATGTTCGAAACAAAGTTTTCGAGGTGGGATAGTACGCATTGGAGCGAGGTGTCTGCTGCATGTTTAATGCTCGGAACTTTTGCATCTATTTGCCAAGGTACATAAGCGACTGTGTTCTATTTCTAGCAACCCTTGGAAAGAAGAGTACATCGTTATAACGCTTGTTAATATTTGGATAACACCTACTGCAAAACAGACGATAAATAAAATATGAAGACTAAGGTGCGGTTTCTGTTCCAATATCGGCCATTTGCATGTCAATACAAGTGAAACCGCCTGCCCTCGTAGCCGAGGTCGCTAATGCTCGCCTGTTCAGTGGCGCTCGACTCTGAGATAAGCTGATTCGAATATCGGTGGTGGAAAATTTTCACTGTTAGTATTTAGCCGGCAAAGGCCGGAGAGGTCGTGGCGTAAGATTTCTGATCACCAGTCTTTGCGCCAATCGCCTGGATTAAATTCCAAATGTCTGCGCAGTGGCTCATGAAGCGAGAGGATGCGACATTGTTGATGGTGACACCTGGCCGGTGTGGCCGAGCAGTTCTAGGCACTTCAGTCTGGCACACGGTCGCAGGCTCGAATCCTGCCTCGGGCATGGATGTGTGTGATGTCCTTAGGCTAGTTAGGTTTAAGTAGTTCTAAGTTCTAGTGGACTGATGACCTCAGATGTTAAGTCCCATAGTGCCAATTTTTTTTTTTTTTTTTTTTTTTGCCCGTCTATTGGTTGGGGAAGTTAAGCTCGGCGTCCCCTTTGGTGTTATTCGAGTGGAGGAGGTTATGTACCGGCACCGGGTTTCACCCTCCCCCATCGTGTCGTCATCGTCGTCGTCATGCAATACAAACATAACACCATGCATCCATACACTCACCTACATCCCACAAATACACGTAGACACAACTCTCACATATTCACAAGGAAAGAGGCTACTTTGCGCGGCGGAAGAAAACGCTTTCAGACTAGGTGACTGATTTTACGCCAGTAATATCATACGAATTTGCTTTGTACGTTTCCAAGTAGCCATCGGTCAGAAATGAGCCGTTGCGCAGCTCCGGCCATAAAACGACAGCCAATCACTGACGAGCGCGTGGAAGTGTGCGCATTTAAACTAGCATGCCCCAGTTAGTACCTGTAATGCTAAAAAGCGCAGTTTCTAATTGTATTAGCTGAAGGTAATGGTTTCAGCTGAACCGCCAAAGCTAAGCAAACTTTGAATTCCTATCCACGGCTGGTTACGTCAGATGCGAGTTTTCTGTGATGTTTAGCGGGTAAAGCTTGATTATTAAATCAACTACGCTTGAAGTACCGTAGTGTCATTAACACTATTAACAGAATAACACAGCAGCAGCTTCGTCAGACAAAGTCACACTGCCAGACACACCCAGAAACGTGTTCTTGCCTGGCGTAATCGTCTCTGATTGGCTGTCATTTTATCGCCATAAACTCCACAACAGTACAATTCCGACCTATGGTTATCGGGAATATTTTGCTTGATTCGATGTGCCCTACTCTGCTTTGACCTTAGTATCAGGTTGTTCCGTATAAGCAGTTGTAAAGCCGGCCGGTGTGGCCGAGCGGTTCTAGGCGCTTCAGTCCGGAACCGCGCGACTGCTACGGTCACAGGTTCGAATCCTGCCTCGGGCATGCATGTGTGTGATGTCCTTAGGTTAGTTAGATTTAAGTAGTTCAAAGTTCTAGGGGACTGATGACCTCAGATATTAAGTCCCATAGTGCCCAGAGCCATTTGAACCATTTTTTGCAGTTGTAAAATCAAGCTTGTAATGGAATGAATAAACAGATTAGGGTTTAACGTCTCGTCAACGAAGTAGTCACTGTTGAGAAAGCTGAAGCTCATTTAGGACAAGGACTGGGAAGCAGCCATGTCCTTTAGAAGGCACGCATCCAATTGCCGAGAATAATAAATTTAGGAAAATTACGGAAATTCTTAATCTGAATCCAGTCAGTATAAATTGAATTTTCACTTTTTTCATCACGCATATGGACATATGTGTTGCGTTCCCCACATTAAATCATAGTAAATCTGCTTTTGAATACATATTGGAAATTTGGAAAGGGTATTAGGGTTGTGAGAGAGGAAAGTAAATCTTTGAGATTTGCCGATGACATTCTAATCCACTCAGAGACGGCGAAAGACTTGCAAGGTCAGTTGAGCGGAATGGACAGAGTCTTGAAAAGATGTTATAAGATGAACGTCAACAAAAGTAAAGGAATGGTAATGGAATGTAGGCGATGCTGAAGGAATCAGATTAGCAACTGCGGCGCTAAAAGTAGTAGATGGGTTTTGCTATTTGGGCAGCAAAATAACTGACGATGGCCGAAGTAGAGAAGATATCAAGTGCAATAACAAGAAAGGAGTTTCTGAAGAAAATAAATGTTTTAACACCGAATATAAATTTAAACTTTAAAAAGCAGTTTCTTAAGTTATTATCGTGGAGTGGTGTCTTACGCGTGAGCCATAGACGATAAACAGATGAGACAAGAACAGTATCGAAGCTTGATATTGAATCGAATCTGGGAGAAAAATTTATGGTACAATTTCACTAAAAAAGGGATCGGTTGATGAGACACTTCCTGCAGCATAAAGAAATTGGCAGGTTGGTAATGGAGGGAAGTGATGGACGGGGGGGGGGGAGGGGGGGGGTAAAAATTGTAGGGGAAGACTAAGGCTTCATTACAATAAGGAAGTTCAAAAGAATGTAGGTTGCAGTAATTATGCAGACATGAAAAGGCTTGGATATAGTAGACTGGCGTGG
The DNA here is from genome assembly GCF_021461395.2 of Schistocerca americana. NCBI lineage: Eukaryota > Metazoa > Arthropoda > Insecta > Orthoptera > Acrididae > Schistocerca > Schistocerca americana. Next base: position 749,925,154 of record NC_060130.1, on the reverse strand, counting down.
AAAGTTGCATTGGATCGACTTCGGATTAAAGACCACAGCAACCACAAACTATTAGTTCAAATGGCTCTAAGCACTATGGAACTTAACATCTGAGGTCATCAGTCCCCTAGACTTAGAACTACTTAAACCTAACTAACCTAAGGACATCACACACATGCCGAGGCAGGATTCGAACATGCGACTGTAGCAGCAGCGCGGTTCCGAACTGAAGCGCCTAGAACCGCTCGGCTACAGCGGCCGGCCAACAAACTATCCAATCACTGTCGAATCACATTAATGTGGCCACCTGTCAAAGGCCTAAATAACCATCTTTTGCCGCGCGTACCACTGCAAGACGTACGGGAAGAGAGTCAGTGGGATTCTGGAAGGTACCGACAGCGATGTGGAGCCATGCCGATACAGTACCGTAGTCACCTGCGCTAGGTTTCTCGGTTTAGAATCCATGGCACATACAATCCAATTGAGATGCTGACACAGATTTTCCCAACTGGGTTTGTATTCGGGGAGTTTGGTGGCTAAGGGAGTATGGTGCTCATCAAACCAAGTGCTTAACTGCGAGCTGTGTGACACGTTGCATTGTCCAGCTGGTAGATGGCATCGTGCCGAGGAGAAACGAACCGCACGTAGGGGTGGACATTGTCCCCAAGGACAGACACATACTTGTCTTAATCCAGTGTGCTTTCCAGAATGACAAGGTCACCCAGGGAAAGTCACGGAAACATTCCCCAGACCATAACACTCCCTCCTCCGACCTGAACCCTTCCGACGATTGTTGCAGAGTGTTCGTTCAGACGTTTCACGCAGTACACGCCAATTACCACCTATCCGTTGGAGCATAAAACGTTATTCATCTGAAAAGGCCACCTGTTACCACCCAGCCGGCCGGTGTGGCCGTGCGGTACTAGGCGCTTCAGTCTGGAACCGCTTGACCGCTACGGTCGCAGGTTCAAATCCTGCCTCGGGCGTGGATGTGTGTGATGTCCTTAGGTTAGTTAGGTTTAAGTAGTTCTAAGTTCTAGGGGACTGATGACCACAGATGTTAAGTCCCGTAGGGCTCAGAGCCATTTGAACCATTTTTGTTAGTACTCAGCTGACGTCCAGTTGCAATATTGGCCGCCGACGAATATGTCGTCTGCTGTGGATGTCCATGCACAGCAACGTTCGCTGAACAGTCGTTGAGGAGGCACTTTTATTTGCCAGTATATATTTCCCCCACTTCTATCAACTATGGCCCGTAGTGCATCACAGTTGCTTTGGTGCTGGTTTTGAATAGCTCCACTTTGCCATACACGGTATACTTTAACTACGGCGGTACGCGAACAGTTTACGATCTTAGCCATTTCGGAAATGCTACCACCACTGGCCCGAAAACCAACGATCATGCCCTTTTGGACGTCAGATAAACCGCTCCGTTTCCGCATTACGACAACGACTGCACTGTTTTCTACGTCCCCCCTACACACTTTATATACCTTGAACTGCTAGTACTGCCCGCTGTTGTTTGCGAGTGGTTATTGCACGCTGACGTCGAACATAGGCGGTGGTCGCATTAATGTGAATGGACCGTGTATTACAATAATACCAATCCCAAAGAAAGCAGGTGCTGACAGATGTGAAAATTACCGAACTATTAGTTTAATAAGCCACGGCTGCAAAATACTAACACGAATTCTTTACAGACGAATGGAAAAACTGGTAGAAGCCGATCTCGGGGAAGATCAGTTTGGATTCCATAGAAATTTTGGAACACGTGAGGCAATACTAACCATACGATGTATCTTAGAGAATAGATTAAGGAAAGGCAAGCCCACGTTTCTAGCATTTGTAGAGTTAGAGAAAGGTTTTGACAATGTTGATTGGAATACTCTCTTTCATATTGTGAACGTGGCAGTGGTAAAATACAGGGAGCGAAAGGCTATTTACAATTTGTACAGAAACCAGATGGCAGTTATAAGAGTCGAGGGGCGGGAAAGGGAAGCAGTGGTTGGGAAGGGAGTGAGACAGGGTTGTAGCCCAAAAAAAAAAAAAGTGTGTGAAATCTTATGGGACTTAACTACAAAGGTCATCAGTCCCTAAGCTTACGTACTACTTAACCTAAATTATCCTAAGGACAAACACACACACACCCATGCCCGAGGGAGGACTCGAACCTCCGCCGGGACCAGCCACACAGTCCATGAATGCAGCGCCCAAGACCGCTCGGCTAATCCCGCGCGGCCGGTTGTAGCCTATCCCCGATGTTATTCAATCTGTATATTGAGCAAGCAGTAAAGGCAACAAAAGAAAAAGTCGGAGTAGGTATTAAAATCCATGGAAAAGAAATAGAAACTTTGAGGTTCGCCGATGACATTGTAATTCTGTCAGAGACAGCAAAGGACCTGGAAGAGCAGCTGAACGGAATGGACAGTGTCTTGAAAGGAAGATGTAAGATGAACATCAACAGAAGCAAAACGAGCATAATGAAATTAAATCGGGTGATGCCGCGGGAATTAGATTAGGAAATGAGAAGCTTAAAGTAGTAAATGAGTTTCGCTATTTGGGGAGCAAAATAACTGATGATGGTCGAAGTAGAGAGGATATAAAATGTAGACTGGCAATGGCAAGGAAAGCGTTTCTGAAGAAGAGAAATTTGTTAACATCGTTTCTGAAAGTATTTGTATGTAGTGCAGCCAAGTATGGAAGTTCAAATGGTTCAAATGGCTCTGAGCACTATGGGACTCAACTGCTGAGGTCATAAGTCCCCTAGAACTTAGAACTACTTAAACCTAGCCTAACCTAAGGACAACACACACATCCATGCCCAAGGCAGGATTCGAACCTGCGACCGTAGCGGTCGCGCGGTTCCAGACTGTAGCGCCAGAACCGCTCGGCCACCAGCGGCCGGCGTGTATGGAAGTGAAACGTGGACGATAAATAGTTTAGACAAGAAGAGAATAGAAGCTTTCGAAATGTGGTGATATAGAAGAATGCTGAAGATTAGATGGGTAGATCACATAACTAACGAGGAGGTATTGAACAGAATTGGGGAGAAGAGAAATTTGTGGCACAACTTGACTAGAAGAAGGGACCGGTTGGTAGGACATATTCGGAGGCATCAAGGGATCACCAATTTAGTAATGGACGGGAGCGTGGAGGGTAAAAATCGTAGAGGGAGACCAAGAGATGAATACACTAAACAGATTCAGAAGGATGTAGGTTGCAGTAGGTACTGGGAGATGAAGAAGCTTGCACAGGATAGAGTAGCATGGAGAGCTGCATCAAACCAGTCTCTGGAATGAAGACCACAACAGCAACAACGTAGTTTTAGCGCAGTTTGTCACTTTTTCGACTACGTTACAAACAATGTTCAGACAATGATAACAGAACGATATAGATCTGAAATTCCTAACACACAATTGTCTGTTCTGCGTTGAGGTTCTGCTAACGCGTGAAAGCACGTGCAGGCTGTGTGCGTAGAGCGGCGCCGACGCCGACGCCGACGCCGACCCGTGTGCTCAGCTGTAGCAGCGAAGCTCCGCACCCAAGTTTCGGATCGATAAAAAGGAGAAGGAAGCAGTACGTGTTCTGAGCGTTAGCCTAGCTCAGCACTAACTGCTCTCACCAGCTGCACTTACCCTCACTGTTCTCAATATTTTATTTCCCACGCTCGGGTATTTAGTGGTCTTTTTTACGGTCGTGTGTTTTATGTCTCTCCTAGTGGCGATACTTCTCGAGTAATGATTTGCAGGGTGACTCGATGCCGGAGAGCGAACTGTTGGCTTGCCGGGTACTTGAAACCCAGTTCATAGCTCCAGGCACGGTAGGGACATAAAACGTCACATACGTGAATGTAGACGAGAATAGCAAAATGCTCGTCTCATGGACTTCAACTAAGGTTACTTCGGCAGTCTTTCATTCCTCTCAACTAATTAAAATGTATTTCATGATTATTTAATGATTCAGCAGTAGAGCTGTAGTAAGTACTTCAGCGCAACAATACAAATATTGATTCTTTACTCAATTTCAGCAAGAAGTCGCAGTTCTGCTACAGTGCAAGTTACATGTATTGGATTTTAGGGGAAAGAGTGACTCCGAGTTATTATTATTATTATTATTATTATTATTATTTGAGTTTGGACCCTTTTGGATCACGCGGTACTCTTAGATTCGTTTTACTGACCTTCCGTATGGCTCTGATTCTTTCTACGTGAGCTATTTTTCTTTCTTCAGTCCCCTTGGTTTTTCATTTTGTTTGGAACGTTAGTCTCTGGCTGAAAAGTTTACCTTTTGACTGAATAGATTCCTGTCTGCTACTTCTACTGCTTCTATCTGGGCTTCCTCGATCCCCTTGTAAGATTTTTGGATCCATGGTATAGTATTTAATTTTCCGATATGTGTAATAATCTTGTACGATAGCCTCGTTGTTGGGATGCTTTGAAAATGTCCATAACATTTTAATCTTCGTTTTTTAATGTATGCAGTCGGGTTTGATAATTTCTCTGTTTCTTTGTCAGATTTCAGTCTGTAACCGTCCCCCGTTTTTTATGAATAAAGAATTTTCGTCATAATGCTTCGTTCTTGCTTCAGGACGTTTTCCACGGCGCTTTTTATGTTGATAATTGAAGTTTCGCTCGTGTACGGAGCTTCATATTTGATCACCATGCTGTAATGTCTAAACTTTGTATGTGGGGATATGTGCTTTCTGTTGTAGATTCATGCGCTCTCTTGAGTTTCTACAAGCCATCTCTCTGTGCTTCTTTTTCAAGCCCCGTTTGTTCTATAATTTCACCGAGTCGCTTGAGTCTGACCCTTTTGATTTATCTAAATCTCTTGGTTTTTAATATATTCACAATTATTTTGCCAGATTCAAAAAATAATGCAAATGTGTCAACTTAGCCCCGAACTGGGGCAAGATTACTTTGACCACGAGGCAAGATCGCAATAATGATCAATGGTGAATACATTTCTATTCTTTGAAATTGTAAAGCAGTCCATTAATTAATTAAACACTGAAATGTATTTCTTATTGAATAGTATTTAATGGAAAGTTAATGGTGTTCAAAATTAATGTAACTCAAAATCAGTATGTTACATTAGAAAAAAAATCACAAATTTTCCTTCTTGCAATTCTTGGCCATCCTCAGCACTCAGTTCTGTTTCTGTTGGTGAGTCAGCGTATATGCTGTCACAAGTAGCACATTGCACTACATTTACTTTGAAAGTTTCTTCTTCTTGCTTTAAACGTTCTTGTTTTGCCTTGTTCGTTTCCGTATCAACCAACATCTGTTTCATAGATGATCTGCCTGAAACACTTGCTTTTTGTTTTCTGTGAGTTGTCCAGTTTTTCGTACATGCTTTTTCTTTATGCAATTGTTTTGAATTTTTTTCATAAAAATGCTTTGGTGCCATTTTGCCTTAACTGGGGGAGGGGCGGGGGGAGGGAGCACTGTTTGAAGAAGGTCCTGATTGTTCATTTTGCTCTACGTAAAGTTCATCTGGAGTTTCATTCGAAGTTTCCGTGGCTTGGCTTTTAGATGTTGCAGCCCAAGTGAGAGCATTCTCAGTTCCAGCATGACCCATAACCAGAACACGATGTGTGGCAGCGAATTCATGGTTCTTAAACACAAGAGGATCAGAAGTCTCGATGTCACATACTTTGAGTCCGTAATTAGCTGCTTTCAAATAAAAGGTGCTCAATAGATGACGAGCTTGTCAACTTGCGCAATAGGCAACATTAAAAGGCATCTTTTTTTTTTTTTTTATCATTAACAAGAATAATACGTGAAGGAATTGTGACTGTAAAATGCTGTTTTCTAATGTATTTTCTATAACAAAGGCTAAAAAATAGCTTGCCTGCCATTTCACACGATCTTACGTGAGACGGGCTGTGTACACGATAATTATCTAACGAACACTGAACTAGCGGCCGCGGGTTTAAAAAAATCAAATAGCTCCAAGCACTATGAGACTTAACATCTGAGGTCATCTGTCCCCTAGACTTAGAACTACCTAAACCTAACTAACCTAAGGACATCACACACATCCATGCCCGAGGCAAGATTCGAACCTGCGACCGTAGCAGCGGCGTGGTTCCGAACTGAAGCGCCTAGAGCCGCTCGGCCTCCTATTCCCACAGCTGAAGAAATTCCTGTCGTCAGACGTTTTTGAATGAGGAGGTTGTAATCGCAGATAGGCATTTTGTAAACCTTGCAAAATGACACCTCAGAGACGCAGTGTATTCGCTGGGAAAACGTTGGACAAAATTCATTCACCCAATAGGGGACTATGTTAAAAATTAAAGAATTAAGTGCATAGTTGGGTTAGAAACATTCTTTCGCTGCCAGTACACAAACGTTACATCACACTACACTACATTACACTGTACTTGCACCAATAGCAGTCATCAACACAGCACAGATACATACTTGGCGTACGAGGGATGTTCAGTGAAGACAGGCACTCGTTTTCTAAAAACTTTATTTCAGAAGCTGAAATGTTCAAAGGTTTGTTATCTTTAATACAGTCTCCAACCAATGCGTTGCACTTGTCCCACCCCGTTACCACTACTGAAGGACGTGGTGAAGCTCTTCTTTGCCATGTGCTCCAAAATACTCTCTATACATTCACTGCCAGAGCTTCATTATCAAAATGACTTACTATTAAGGTCCTTATGGACAATGGCGGCAGAGAAAAAAGCCGTACAGCACCAGTTATGGACTGCAAGGTGGATGCGGTAGCGTAGACATGCCTTTTCTGCTCAATAACACTATCACAGCTTGGGAATTCGTACTACGCTAAGGAATCCTACTTCAATATTACAGTATGTTCCACCAAAATCTATTAAAATCGGTTACAGCGTTGGAATTCGAACAAATATCTAGGCACTTATGGCTTTCATATTGGTAACCTCTGCATCAACACAAAGTTCATGAGGCTATAATCAACGAAATAGACGCACTAATATCTTATTACCACATTTGTAATTTGAAATCGAAGTACATCATATTATCAGTTAATATGTGTTTTTTTCTTGAAGTGTGATGCTCTGCATAGCATTTACCGTATACAAATTACATCTCAAGAGTTTAACAAACAATACTACGTTTCATAACTGAGCTACTTCTAGTTGGACTCATACTAACTCAGGATAGCTAAAATTAAAATTTACTAATACTCTGTCACGTTAAAATCAGATTGAAGCAAATGAAGTGAAGCTTGTGAAGACATAAAAATAAAATATTTTCTAACGGAAGGAGAGCATTTTCCCACTCATGTGGTTAAAACCACGTGTAATAAAAAGGAAAATGCATTGTTATATTTTTCTACTTGCAAAAAGTCTCAGTGCAATTTACACGTAGAAATCCTCTGCAACGATTCAAGAGATATCTCCGCATAAATTGTATTTAATGGTGCAGCGCTATTTATAACCTATACTCGTAAGTTTATGAATCAAAGAAAACTAATTTATGTCCTCCAGAATGATGTTTACTTTCGCTGTCTCCTGTAAATGAAGACTTGCGAAAAGCTTTGTATTTCTGAAAGTAATTTTTGATGCATGGCAAAAGAGCCGGCTAGGTCAGGACGGGCGCGCTATCTCGTCATTAGCTGTTAGCAGTAGCCTCTCATACATAATGTATTCCTCGTGGTAGGCAAACGCGCTGCTTCGCATAATTAGACAAGTAATACTGAGGGATTTCTAAAGCTTTAGGTACCCAATCTTTTGCCTAACGACGAGCAGATGCTGAATTTTCAGAGCATTTATACATCCTGTAAAACTTTTGCTACCGTACTGTAACAAGCGCTCCTGTGTAACAGGGCCACTTTGTTATTTCTTAAGACATTCATAATGAGAGCTATCACAGTGCCGCACAAGAAGAGCTATTGCAAATGAATTGTTTCTCTCCGTTTTTATGCTTTTTCTTCTTCTTCTTCTTCTTCTTCTTCTTCTACGCTTTCGTGTGTTGAAATTCTTAAGGAGCTTAAATCACAGATATATATATACCTAGCGTAGTTTTCGCGTCTCGTATTTCAGTGAGTGTTTCTTGATTATCAGAGTAGCTCATCAGAAGATTATCTTGGGAATTTGTCACCGTATAGAGTAGGGTAAACATAGTCATGTGTAGGGACTGTGGTTGTTGTGAGCGGACGCAAGAACTGGCCACTCTTCGGGGGCAGGTGGAGGCTTTGTCTGTTAGGCTCATCGAGCTCGAGGCGCAGGCGTCGGCTCGTAGTGGCGTTGGGGCAACTGTGGTGAGACCTATGCCTACTTCGGTGGCCTTGGAATCACATGGAACCCCTGATGTCGCTGCGTCTTCCGGCAGTGAGCATCTTACCGGTCAGCCATCACTCCAGGGTGAATGGCGGACAGTGGTGGGCTCGCGCGTGCCTGGCCGAAAGGCGAAGGTGGGATCTGGCCGCGTGGCAGCTGCCTTACCCCTTTCCAACAGGTACGGGGTGCTTTCTAGTGGTGATGACATCGTTTCCGAGCCACCACAGGATGCCTCGCCTGTTGGGCCAGTGGCCGATTCTCCGGCAAGGTCCCGACAGTCACAGAGGGCGGGCCTATTAGTTATAGGGAGCTCCAACGTTAGGCGGGTTATGGAGCCCCTCAGGAAAATTGCGGGTAGGTCGGGGAAGAATGCCAGTGTGCACTCGGTGTGCTTGCCGGGGGGTCTCGTCCGTAATGTGGAGGAGGCCCTTCCGGCAGCTATTGAACGCACTGGGTGTGACCGGCTGCAGATAGTAGCACATGTCGGAACGAATGACGCCTGCCGCTTGGGTTCTGAGGCCATCCTTGGTTCCTTCCGGCGGCTGGCTGATTTGGTGAAGACAACCAGCATCGCACGCGGAGTGCAAGCTGAGCTTAATATCTGCAGCATAGTGCCCAGAGTCGATCGCGGTCCTCTGGTTTGGAGCCGTGTGGAGGGTCTAAACCAGAGGCTCAGACGACTCTGCGACTATAATGGTTGCAAATTCATCGACCTCCGTTATTGGGTGGAGAACTGTAGGGCCCCCCTAGACAGGTCAGGCGTGCACTACACACCGGAAGCAGCTACTAGGGTAGCAGAGTACGTGTGGCGTGCACACGGGGGTTTTTTAGGTTAGAGGGACCCCCCCTTGGGCGAAACGATAAAATACCTGACGGCTTACCAGAGAGGACATTATCATCGTTGATAAAGAACGTCCGTCCTCGGAGACCAAAAACAGGAAAAGTTAACGTAATATTGGTAAACTGCAGGAGTATCCAGGGCAAGGTTCCTGAATTAGTATCTCTTATTGAAGGAAATAGTGCGCATATAGTATTAGGAACGGAAAGTTGGTTAAAACCGGAAGTGAACAGCAACGAAATCCTAGACACAGAATGGAATATATACCGCAAGGATAGGATAAACGCCAATGGTGGAGGAGTATTTATAGCAGTAAAGAATTCAATAATATCCAGTGAAGTTATTAGCGAATGAGAATGTGAAATAATCTGGGTTAAGTTAAGTATCAAAGGTGGGTCAGATATGATAGTCGGATGCTTCTATAGACCACCTGCATCAGCAACCGTAGTAGTTGAGCGCCTCAGAGAGAACCTGCAGAACGTCGTGAAGAAGTTTCGTGATCATACTATTGTAATAGGGGGAGACTTCAATCTACCAGGTATAGAATGGGATAGTCACACAATCAGAACTGGAGCCAGGGACAGAGACTCTTGTGACATTATCCTGACTGCCTTGTCCGAGAATTACTTCGAGCAGATAGTTAGAGAACCAACTCGTGAAGCTAACGTTTTAGACCTCATAGCAACAAATAGACCGGAACTTTTCGACTCCGTGAATGTAGAAGAGGGTATCAGTGATCATAAGTCAGTGGTTGCATCAATGACTACAAGTGTAATAAGAAATGCCAAGAAAGGAAGGAAAATATATTTGCTTAACAAGAGTGATAGGGCACAAATCGCAGAATATCTGAGTGACCACCATCAAACGTTCATTTCTGAGGAAGAGGATGTGGAACAAAAATGGAAAAAATTCAGAAACATCGTCCAGTACGCCTTAGATAAGTTCGTACCGACTAAGGTCCAAAGCGAGGGGAAAGATCCACCGTGGTATAACAATCATGTACGAAAGGTACTACGAAAACAAAGAAAGCTTCATCATAGGTTTAAGAGTAGTCGAATCATAGCTGATAAGGAAAAGCTGAACGAAGCGAAAAAGAGCGTAAAGAGAGCAATGAGAGAAGCATTCAACGAATTCGAACATAAAACATTGGCAAACAATCTAAACAAGAACCCTAAAATGTTTTGGTCATATGTAAAATCGGTAAGCGGATCTAAATCCCCTATTCAGTCACTCGTTGACCACGGTGGCACCGAAACAGAGGACGACCGAAGAAAGGCAGAAATACTGAATTCAGTGTTCCGAAACTGTTTCACTGCGGAAAATCGTAACACGGTCCCTGACTTCAGCCGTCGCACGGACGCCAAAATGGAAAATATTGAAATAAACGATATCGGAATTGAAAAACAACTGCTATCACTTAGTAGCGGAAAAGCATCCGGACCAGACGAGATACCCTTAAGATTCTACAGTGATTATGCTAAAGAACTTGCCCCCTTTCTATCAGCAATTTATCGTAGATCGCTGGAAGAACGTAAAGTACCTAGCGACTGGAAGAAAGCGCAGGTCGTTCCCATTTCCAAGAAGGGTCATAAATCAGATGCGAATAATTATAGGCCTATTTCGCTTACGTCAATCTGTTGTAGAATAATGGAACATGTTTTGTGTTCTCGTATTATGACGTTCTTAGATAATACAAATCTCCTTCATCATAACCAACATGGATTCCGCAAACAGAGATCATGTGAAACTCAGCTCGCCCTATTTGCCCAAGAAATTCACAGTGCCGTAGACACTGGCGAGCAGATTGATGCCGTATTCCTGGACTTCAGGAAGGCATTTGATACGGTTCCGCACTTACGTTTAGTGAAAAAAATACGAGCTTACGGAATATCGGACCAGGTTTGTGATTGGATTCAGGATTTCCTAGAAGAAAGAACACAACATGTCATTCTTAACGGTTCAAAATCTGCAGATGTAGAGGTAATTTCGGGAGTACCGCAGGGAAGCGTGATAGGACCTTTATTGTTTACAATATACATAAATGACTTAATTGACAACATCGGTAGCTCCGTGAGGCTATTTGCAGATGACACGGTTGTCTACAAGAAAGTAGCAACATCAGAAGACTCGTACGTACTCCAGGAGGACCTGCAGAGGATTAATGCATGGTGCGACAGCTGGCAGCTTTCCCTAAACGTAGATAAATGTAATATAATGCGCATACATAGGGGCAGAAATCCATTCCAGTACGATTATGCCATAGGTGGTAAATCATTGGAAGCGGTAACGACCGTAAAATACTTAGGAGTTACTATCCGGAGCGATCTGAAGTGGAATGATCACATAAAACAAATAGTGGGAAAAGCAGGCGCCAGGTTGAGATTCATAGGAAGAATTCTAAGAAAATGTGACTCATCGACGAAAGAAGTAGCTTACAAAACGCTTGTTCGTCCGATTCTTGAGTATTGCTCATCAGTATGGGACCCTTACCAGGTTGGATTAATAGAAGAGATAGACATGATCCAGCGAAAAGCAGCGCGATTCGTCATGGGGACATTTAGTCAGCACGAGAGCGTTACGGAGATGCTGAACAAGCTCCAGTGGCGGACACTTCAAGAAAGGCGTTACGCAATACGGAGAGGTTTATTATCGAAATTACGAGAGAGCACATTCCGGGAAGAGATGGGCAACATATTACTACCGCCCACATATATCTCGCGTAATGATCACAACGAAAAGATCCGAGAAATTAGAGCAAATACGGAGACTTACAAGCAGTCGTTCTTCCCACGCACAATTCGTGAATGGAACAGGGAAGGGGGGATCAGATAGTGGTACAATAAGTACCCTCCGCCACACACCGTAAGGTGGCTCGCGGAGTATAGATGTAGATGTAGATGTAGTACTGGACACTGCTTTTACGATGGCCCTAGACACAAAAATTGAAGATTCCGACCAGGTGATCATGGAGACAAACGTACCTGTCTTCGAATCCAAGTAGTCAGAAACGTCGAATATACTCGTTTCTTCCATTTCTGTGTTTTTGCGCCTGCTTCATATCTACTTGGGAGAAAAAGTCACCATTTAAGTATTTTTTCCGAGTGGAAGCTCAGGGTAGGTATTTTTCTCTGCTTCTGTCACTAATATTTGTGAAGATCTCTGAAATTTAGATCTGACTGATCCCTCTAGAAATGAACAGTTACTTTCCCCCTTTAAAAAAAATTCATATTCCATACAAACAACTGAATTGCTAAAAACTACGTGACTATTTGTAATACACAGCCATTTTTCTTGTCGTGTAATACTTCGTCCAAATCACACGTTCATGTAGTGAGAAAATGCCACCAATGCTGCTGGTTGCCGAAGCCGTAATTCAACAAAGTACAGAGCCCGTCGATTCACTACGCTGGCGTTCTTTCGCCTATAACTCTGCAGGCAGCGTGTGAAGAGACGATACAGGTGAGAGACTGCAATTGGTGGCATTGGGGTGTTTCACTCGAAAGAGGCCCCACAAACATGTGTAGCAATTCAGCTGAAATTGCACCGTGTTATTTGTGACGTTTGACGTGGCCATACTGAACTCTGCAACATCGTTTAACACAACAATGTGTTTCAGCGCGTCGCTGTGGATGGAGCTCATTGCTCAGTGTTTGTTAACAATGTATCGCTATTCTGTCGATTAGCGCGTGTTTCTTGTGAAACAGTATTGGATTACTGGTTCCATTAAGACAAATCAGCGAATGTTTGTTGAACGGTCTGGTGACGAGCATGTACCGTCTAAATGCTGCATACAAAAGTTAGTTAACAAGATGAAGAGCAGTGGACCGGTGTTGGATTTTCACATCGCGGGAACGGACGCCATTATCGGAAGAAAAAGTGACTGATGTGAAACAACGATTGTTGGCCTCTCCTGCAAAGTCTGTTCGACGTCTATCTCAGGACTGTAGAATTTCACGGAACACATGTCATAGAGCTGTGAAGAAATCCGGCATGTTTCCACACAGGTTTACAGTTCTTCAGAAACTGAATGTAATTGGAAAAGATAAACGCATTACATTTTGCCGTTGGTTTCAGCAGTTTATTGCTCAGAAGGCAGGAATATTGCAGTACACACGGTTCAGTGATGAGGCGTGTTTCCACCTCTCTGGCTATTTAAACTCTCAGTATACACGTTGGTGATGTAGCGAAAATCCACATGCACTGGTCGAGCAACTCTTGCATTCACAAAAGATTGGCATATTCTGTGCAGTATCACACCGTCGCATCATCGGACCAATTTTTTCGCGTCTACTGTGACAAGTTCAGTTTACATCGATCGATATGTTTCGGAAATTTGAGAACCAGCTGAACGATGACCAACTTACCCTCGGCTGGTACCAAAGGGATGGCGCCACCTGCCACACGTCTCGAGTGACCATGGCTGAGGTCGAATCATATTTCCCCAGCAGAGTGATTTCGAAAGGACTGTGGCTCAATGATCACCTGATTTAACACCACATGACTTTTTCTTCTGGGGTGGCCTAAAAGGCAAGGTCTGCAGGAACAAACCACACAACTTTTAAGTAATCATCATCCGTGAAATCCAGGCAGTGACACCAGAGGTTCCGGCAGCAACATTGAGAATCTGCAGCGTCGTGTTCAACTGTGTTTACAACTCGAGGACGGACACTTCCAGCACATTTTGTGATTCATCTTTGCTTCCCTAAGAATAAGGTATGGCATGTTCATTTCATTTCCTGATTTTTATGCAAAGACTTTAAGTATAATTTAAGCAAATGTTTGTTTGTGGGACCTTTTTCGAGTGAGACACCCTGTACTTCAAATAGTGAAACGCTCTCGAAGAGCTCTCGTTACGTCAAATGCAAAGGCTAATAGCATTCCATGGACCCTATTCGGCACACACCTCTAATGTGGTATTGCCCCTCCAAACCGGTTCGCGCCAGCTGCTGAGTAAGATGCATTTTATTGAAAGGAAATAGCTTGTTGATCAGTGCGAACACGCGCGGCGAGTGCCACATTAGCCACGGAATCTCAAAGGTCGTCCTGCCGCCTCTCCATCACAAAGCTGCCGTCATGTCAACGTTGATAAGGAGCTCCGGAGCACCCTTCAGCTAGAGCTTTTGTAAATAAACTAGCAATAAATTTATAGATGGTCGACTAATCTCGACAGCTTTAAATTGTCGTCACAAGGTTTTGTTCTAGCCGCGATGGATTAGCCGAGCGGTCTGAGGCGCTACAGTCATGGACTGTGCGGCTGGTCCCGGCGGAGGTTCGAGTTCTCCCTCGGGCATGGGTGTGTGTGTTTGTCATTAGGATAATTTAGGTTAGGTAAGGTGTAAACTTAGGGACTGATGACCTTAGCAGTTAAGTCCCATAAGATTTCACACACATTTGAACATTTGGTTTTGTTCTCCAAAGCCATAATAATAGCACTGCAAGAGAATAATTCGGCTCAACCACACAAGTATGGCAGGCCAAATTATTCCCTTAAATTGTTAAATTACAAACGCACTCCCGATTCCGTCGAGCTATGTGTAAAATTAGAGTAATAGGGTAGAGTGTTGTCCTTTGGGACACCAAACTTCCGCCTCCAGCCACCCCTGTAATAGATGCTTAATATATTTTTTCTAAAATTACAAAAATTATTCCGGAAATTTAAAGTTTTTCCTAATGTAAAAATATGTTACAAAGTAAAACATGGTCTTGTACCTAGGAACAAATGTTCTGTAGAAATGTAAAAGAGCTGCAATCGAGAAAATCTTGTCAAAACTATTTAACCGTCTCTCTTTTACATTGTTATTCTGCTACGCACAAACAATCAGTAAGTGGAACCAGTTACAAGTTAAATGCATTTTGAAACTGAAGGTACTAGATACTAAAGCAAATGTCTGTTTTCAAGACGGGTAAAGTTGTTAAGATATTAACGAAACTCAATTAATTTGCAAAGATCACATGTTCCATGCTAAAAGACCTTCTGTTTCAAGATACAAGACGGTGCATCTACATGTTATAAAACTGGTTTCAAAAATATATTACAGAATTTTATTTGCCATAAAATTCTGTACGTAAAGAACGAACAATATATTCCAAATAGCTTCAGCAGATTATACAGTACTTAAATGTTTTGAACTCGAAATAGTTTTGTAAATGCTGCACAAAACGCAACCTCATCTCTGGCAACAACGAAAACCGTAGAACATACCGGAAGCTGCTTATAGCGGTTTCTAATGCGCATTCCTTCGTGTGACTCTCAAATTAGTCACCAGACCGAGTACTGACCAAAACACATAATGTGTTCCTAGACAAACTATCCTCCAGGAACAACACTGTCCTGTATCCTGCAACTGTAAGACTGAAACGGTTATGTCCACGTAACAGCTTAACATTGAACTAAAAAAAATCTGGATGGACAGCTGATGGGAAAAACTGAGAAGGTCGAAAACATACACTAAATATCAAAGGTTCTAGCGAAGATAACGTTAATCTTCTTGACTTCTTTTATTGAAAAAATGAGGGTAGGCTACTTTTTTAAAAAAAGTGAATAATAACCTAACCGCATAAATAAAGTTAATGGGGAGAAATAATTTGAACTATTTTTAAATAATAGAAAGTAACTGTTTTAATATAAATATGCTGAATTTAGGAAATCACAAAAGGTGAAACGGTAAAAAATCGTAAACAATATGGATGGAAGAAGAAAAAAAACGGCAAGAGGAGAAGGTGGACTGTTGGAAAAATACGAAACAAAGAGAGAAGAGGAATTGGAACTGCTACATTGTTCCAGTGGTCAGTAAATTCCTTATTCGGCATATTCGTATTGGAAATGAATCCTCCCACATAGCCGTGCTTGTTAAAGCGCCGCTTCCGGGAGGGGGAGGTACGCCGGCCCCTGATCGAATCCTCCCGACGGGTTAACGACGATGGTCGTGTTCCAACCAGTCTGGATTTGGCTTTTAGGCCATATATATATATATATATATATATATATATATATAGAGAGAGAGAGAGAGAGAGAGAGAGAGAGAGAGAGAGAATGAATCTGTGGAACCAGTCTGCTCCCAAATACTCACGGCGCTTACCGCAGCATTGCCTCGTTCGGTTGTAAGGGTATGTAATATTAGCTGGCATCTGAAACATTCTTTTTTATGTCTGTGAATAAATCAGGGGGAAAGCTCTGTAGCGATCACAAAACGGGTAGGGTATCAATTTAGAAACAGCTAACATTTCGCCTTCTGGTATTCGATTATTTCTGAGCCACGGATGTGAAGACAGAAAGCGCGCATCGAGACCATACTGTACAAGAAAGGAAAGTGATCAAAACGCCATGTTAGTTGCTCATTCAACAGTCCGACCAAGAGATGTGTGAGGCTCGAAGGTTATTTTGAAAAACTTCGGATGCAGTAGGCCCGTGGCATCTTCCTTTCTTGCGTACAGAACGATCCCTTTCAGCCGGCGGTGTGACCGAGACGTTCTAGGCGCTTCAGTCCGGAATCGCGCTGCTGCTACGGTCGCAGGTTTGAATCCTGCCTCGCGTATGGATGTGTGTGATGTCCTTAGGTTAGTTAGGTATAAGTAGTTCTAAGGCTAGGGAACTGATAACCTCAGATGTTAAGTCCCACAGTGCTTAGAGCTATTTGAACCATTTTTTATCCCTTTCACGGAAAAAAATTCGGAGATTTTCCAGAGAAATTTTTCTGAGTATTTTGATATAAGGGACCCGTGACCTCTGATGGCTCGTTACATAGTAAATACATTTCGTACGCTTTCTTTCTCCCATTTATCTTCTATCTGTACTGCACTGAAAATATCTGCATAACTGTGCAAATGTCGACGGTATGGACTGTGTGTCACGTTTAGAAACAAAAGTGTTAAATTCCAACACGGTTTTGGCTGTTTGCAATAATATTGCCCATTTTACACTCCGCCCTCAAGCTTGCTTTCAGTACTGGTCGATTTTGAGTATGATTTGTTTTTCCGGATGTGTTAGCTGTGCGTTAACAGTGATATACAGCAGGATTGGTAGCTCTGCTGATGAAGAGCCGACGAATATACACTCCTGTATGGGTTTACCGAGCACAGTGAACGTACTGAACGCACGGTGATGAAAGTGTACGTGTTTCACCTGAGGGTTGTTTCATTACTTTGTCTTTCGTGCCGTACGTTTCGATAACTGCATACGGCAGGCTGTTTCACTGTTTTGAAGGATTTTCACAGAAAGAGAGGTATGCGAATGCGAAAATATTTTGTTGACTCTCGCCATCGTGATAAGAGAACTCCAACGTCGCACGGAAAGCTATAGGTGTCCATTTTTTCCAAGTGTACTTGAGAGTGGAACGGTCGAGAAATAGTCTGAAAGTGGTGAACCTTCTGCCAAGCACTCAAATGCGGATTGCAGAGTAATCATGTAGATGAAATCCTCAGAAAATGTCCGCAGTTTTGTCGGTCGAGTTTGTGTAACCCTGTATTCTCACTTCTTTTCAGAAAAAGATTATAATACGGACTATAAAACACACTTAGTCTTAAATTTTTTTACGTACTCTCTGAGCATGTAATTAGGTCTGGTTTTGTCAGGCGCACATCACGACACGGTGTTGCCCCCATCTGTATCGACATCTACATCTACATACATACTCCAGAAGCCAACGAACAGCGCGTGGCGGAGGAGACCCTGTACCACTAAAACTAAACTCCTCCCCAATAGGCCATGAAGGCCCAACGGTACCGACCGTCCGCCGTGTCATCCTCAGCCCACAGGCGTCACCGGATGCGGATATGGAGGGACATGTGGTCAGCACACCGCTCTCCCGGCCGTATGTCAGTTTATGAGGCCGGAGCCGCTACTCCTCAATCAAGTAGCTCCTCAGTTTGCCTCGCAAGGGCTGAGTGCACCCCGCTTGCCAACAGCGCTCGGCAGACCGAATTGTCACCCATCCAAGTTTTAGCCCAGCCCGACAGTGCTTAACTTCGGTGATCTGACGGTAACCGGTGTTACCACTGCGGCAAGGCCGTTGATACCCTGCACCACTACTGGTTATTTCTTTTCCACTTCCACACGTAAATATAGCGAGGGAAAAACGACAGTCTGTATGCCTCCGTGCGAGCCGTAATTTCTCTTACCTTATGTTCGTGGTTCCTACGCGAAATGAACATTGGCGGCGGTAGAATCAATCTGCAGTCTGTCGCAAATGGAGGTGCATTAAAATTTCTCAGTGGCGCTCCTCGCAAAGAAAGTGCCTTCCCTCTAGAGAATCCCATTTGAAGAATGAAATTTCCACTCTACAGCGGAGTGTGCGCTGATATGAAACTTCCTGGCAGATTAAAACTGTGTGCCGGACCGAGACTCGAACTCGGGACCTTTGCCTTTCGCGGGTAAGTGCTCTACCAAGTGAGCTACCCAAGCACGACTCACGCCCCGTCCTCACAGCTTCAATTCCGCCAGTACCTCGCCTCCTACCTTCCAAACTTCACAGAAGCTCTCCTGCGAACCTTGCAGAACTAGCACTCCTGGAAGAAAGGATATCTGCCAGGAAGTTTCAATCCCATTTGAGTTCCCGAAGCATCTGCGTGAT
Organism: Schistocerca americana; assembly: GCF_021461395.2. Taxonomy (NCBI): domain Eukaryota; kingdom Metazoa; phylum Arthropoda; class Insecta; order Orthoptera; family Acrididae; genus Schistocerca; species Schistocerca americana. The sequence goes on along the minus strand of NC_060130.1, from coordinate 749,906,499 downwards.
GCTTACGTGTTGATCGAGCCCACTGGTAACAAATCTAACAGCCCGCCTCCGAATTGGTTCGACGTCTTCCTTTATCCGACCTGGTGGGGCTTCCAAACACTCGACCAGTACTCAAGAGTTTGTCGTACTAATGTTCTACACCGGTTCCTAATATTCTCCCAATAAACCGAAGTCTACAATTCGTCTTGCCTACTACAGTCCTTACGTGCTAGTTTCATTTCATATCGCTTTGCAATCGAAGTGACTGCATGACGTAGCACACTGTTAATACTCTTTTCGATCATGATGGGATTGTTTTTATACTCATCTGCATTAAATAACATTTGTCTACATTTAAGACTAGCTGCCGTTCATCATACCAAATAGAAACATGGAATCAGTTTGACATCTCTTGTCGATAGCACTCATCATTTCGTATGTCTACATCTACATAAACATTCCACACGCCACCATACGGTATGCAGTCCAGAGTACCTTGTACCAATATTAGTCATTCCCTTTCTCGTTCCACTCGCAAATGGAACGTGGAAAAAACGACTGTCTATATTCTTCCATAAAGCCCTAATTTCTCTTATCTTGTCTCCGCAGTTTTACGCGAAATGTACCTTGGGCCAGCAGAATCGTTCTGCAGTCAGGCACAAATGCTGATTCTCTAAATTTTCTCAGTAGTGTTACGCAGAAAGAATGTCGTCTTAGCTCCAGGGATTCCGACTTGAGTTCACGGATAATTTCCGTGATATTTGGGTGTTCATCGAATCTACCGGTAACAAATCTAGCAGCACGCTTCGATGTCTTCCTTGAATCCGACGTGGTAGGAATCCCAAATACTCGATCAGTACTCAAGAATGTTCCGCTTTGGTGTTCTACACGCTGTTTCCTTCATAGATGAGCTATACTTTCCTACAAATGTCCCAATAAACCGAAGTCGACCACTCGCTTTCCTTACTACCGAGCTTAAGGGGAGGTTTAATATCTTTGGCCCGAAAAAAGCATGTTCTTTGAGAACTTTTTTATAGATATCAATGTCAAATTTGGCCAAAATGTTTATTGATATTTCCTTTACAAACTGGAATTTTTTCGATCGGAAATGTCGAAGAGCAAAGGCGGAAGTGCCGTCGGAACGAAACAAAATTTCGATATAGACCTCCACGCGCGGTATGTCACAGGTCAGCCGGCTCGTCTGAAATCAAAATTGAGTTGACGTTAGCGAAGTATATAAGATTCTTTAGGAGTTGTACCTTGCTTAAGTTATTTGGACCATAGGAAACAAAATGGCAGCCATTTGAAAAAAATTGGGGTTTTTTCATCGATGTTTCGACTTCGTCGGCCAAGTAAAAATATTTATAGTTGATGGATCGGAATAAAAGTGGTACAACTTCTAGACAATTTAGTTAGCTTCGTTGGAAACAAAGAATCGTGCCAACTGGTTCAGTAGATTTGAAGTTACCATACCGCGCGATAAAAAAAGTCATTTCGAGAAAAACGCATTTGAAGTTCCGACTACACATAAATGCAATATTATGCAACTTACATTCAATCTGTTATTCCAGGTCCATAAAAGTAGTTCTTCCTCTTCCTCATAGAGAGCGTTCTGCCCGATCTGGGCCATCCTGCGCCGCTCCAGAGCCGCTCGTACGGCCGGTGACAAGCGGTTTTCGGGCGCTTGAATCCGGTGGTCGTCCGAATGCTTGGCGAACTGCGTCGAATAGAGTCCCAGGGTGACGTCCATCGTTGTCATGGTCTTCATAACTGCTGAATACCCTTCGTTGAAGCTGCTCACTGCCAGGAAAGTCGCAGTCTCCACAGTCTTCGCACCAGAATGCAAATGCTTGGGGGCTAACTTCCAAACACACGCGATCAAACTTTCATTTGAATGTTGTGTGTTTCCTCCCAAGCACCGGTACAATAACTCGTCCTCTGAAAGGGCCTCGTAGATCGGATGAATCACTTTTTGAACTTCTTTGGAGAGCGGCTGGTCGTGTTGATATTCGTCCAGATGTCCGGTAGCCTCTGCAATGCACCACTTGCACCAACTAGTTTCCCCAGCCGGACAATTTTGGTGTTGTGGGTGGTCATCCGTTTAACACTTGTGGAAATACGTTGCCCGAATTGGAATGCCGTCGGATGGCCAAGCCGTAGTACGTCGTAAGCTCCTTGATCACTTTATCAGTTTTAGTCACGGGCAAGCACATAGAATAATTTTTCGCGGCTACAAAATCGAAATTCCCGAAAAAAAACTGATGCGTGAAAAAGGCCGATTTCAGGCAGGTGCATTTTTTTGTTCAACCACGAATAACAAACATTTCCGTTCCGTATTCGGAAAAACCGTTTTAGGGGTGGATTCTAAACACTTTTATGGATCCAAAAATGAAATTAAAAAAAAATATCGATTTTTTAAACCAAAGGTAGTAAACCTCCCCTTAAGTGCTCGCTCTGTTTCATATCGCTTTGCAACGTAAAGCCTAGATATTTAACTAACCTACTTCTGTCAAGCCGAACACTACTAACGTTGAATTCGAACATTACGGGATGCTAGTCACCTCCATTAACTTACATTTTTCTACATTTAGAGCTAGCTGCCATTCATCACACCAACTAGGAATTTTGTCTAAGTCATCTTGTATCCTCTTGCAGTCATTCAACCACGACACCTTCACGTACGCCACAGCATAATCAGCAAACAGCCGCACTTCGCTTCATTGGTGTGTAAGTAAATGACCGCTGGCCTGGAAACCAAGAAGCGGCACCTGCGACTCCAGAAATTTACATTTCACCGAATCTGCGTCATTAGAGCGGGAGCAGTTAGCTCTGTTCCAAATGGAACAGGGGAGCAATGACGCGAATCCTCCACGAGCTGGCCTTCGTAACGCTCGCCTGTTTGATTAATGGAAGCCGTGAGGACCGAAGCCGGGGAGGACACGCGTGAATTCTGCCACCCCGCCAGCCCTCCCCAGAGGCAAGATAAAGTAGTGGCGCGCCCTCTCCCCAGGGATCGAGCACGCCTGCAGCATCCACGCTGTGGCCGGCCATTGAAGCAGCTGACTGCTCGAGCTGGCAACACTGCTTCCTTCCCACCTAGCATCAGTGGTTGCCTGCTCATGTCAACGCGTTCAAATCAAATTCCTTAAAACACAAGTGTGTGCATTTCCCAAGACAGACAAGACAATGTTAGGAGGGCCTGCAAATAGAACACACTGATACTCCTAAATATGTAGAGTATTCTTAACAGGTAGAGTTGCGCTCTACCAGAACACCGGTTCGGTAATTTTGGCCCAGTAGAACTAGAATAGTAGTATTGGTAGCATTGGTTGGGGAAGAGACATTAATAAATGTGAGAGAGGAAGTAGGAGTATTGAAGCGATTTTGATATTTTTTTAATTTACGTTTTTTTCAGGAAGTTGCATTTTCTAGCACTATCTCATAACTTTGCATTTTTTTTAATCTTTACTACAACATCCCTCTGTTTCACGTTCATTTGTAACGTGAAACAGAGGCAAGCTGTAAAAATTTTTAAGAACACAGATTTATCATATAGCGCTAGAAAACGCAATTTAAAGAAAACGCAAAACAAAAACATATGAAAGATTGCTTCAATACTCCCTCGAGCTTAAATAAAATGTTTCTGTTATTGCTAAACAACTTTCGCACTTATCATTTATAACAAGAAACTATTACATTCGATCAAGATGAAGAACGATCTACTGACTACAAAATAACAACGATAATTAAACAGATTTTTGTGTTTGTGCATGTAAACTGTATTCGAATCAGAAGTAATTACTTTCGTTACATAAAGTTACGTAGTCAACAAATTTTCATTACTTATTAAATGCAGTTTATATTTTGTAATGATATAAAATACACAGTGGACTACCGCTTAATTACGTGTGGTTCTGATTATGTGGAAAAAAAATGAACGAAGGGAAGTCGTCGGCTCCCGGTTTCTCTCTCACAAGTTCATTTACGTTTCTTTCCCTATAAATGTTACCAATACTACCGGTAATCTGACCATCTACTACGTCATTTATGTGCTGTACCTAAACTACTGAGACTGATGACCATAAATGTTAAGTCCCATAGTGCTCAGAGCCAGAGCCTAAACTACTGAACCGTGTATTCTTGGTAGAGCGCAACTGAGGACTGCATCTGACTTTTACGCTCGCTCGAATTGCTCGGTGCATGTAGTTCCGCGTTACGTCCGGCAAATGTCAACACAACCGCTTTGGCCGCAGTGAACGACTGCTCTCGACTTAATTCTCGCTCGTTCGGGTAGCCGACTCTCGAATTGTCTGACCCTCTACACTAGTTAACCGAGCGCCACTCAGTCGCCCCCTGTAGGATCATGATAGGTGAACGCAAGATGGAGAGTGTGAAAACCAATCTCGATTCGAAAGAATATATCCAGAGTGCGAAAGACGGTGGCACATGTCTGTAGAACATGACAAAGCGTTACCAGTTACATCGAAAGCTACGAAAAGTAAAAAGGTGTGCAGAAATCTTTGTCAGAGAGCTTGGTCCATTTGCATTGATATTAGATGTAGCAGTTCGGGTTTTATATCAGGAGCTTCTCAACGTCGGTTCAGAATTGCGACACGTAGACGTCTCCAACATTTTTCATGTTCTACGACAGTAGCACAAAAGACAGAAAAATAAGCTGATGAATATGGGCGAGTATAATGCTCAACATTATCCAGGCCATAGGCGGCAATGCATTTGTAATCACAGTGGATACATGGAACGATGCAGGAAAATGTTGTCTATATACTACTGCACGCTTCGTTTATCAAAATTAGGCGCTTTGAAATAAGGTATTGGTGACAACTCACTTTTATGACAAGAAAAAATGCCTGGGGGCCTTATCAACAACTACAGCGAGGCAACATTATTCAAATTGCTAGGATTACATCCCCAGTATTTTAAGAGCTCATTTGTCTCTGACTGAGACGGTAGTATCTAGGCGCTGCAGTCCGGAACCGCGAGACAGCTACGGTCGCAGGTTCGAATCCTGCCTCGGGCATGGATGTGTGTGATGTCCTTAGGTTGGTTAGGTTTAATTAGTTCTAAGTTCTAGGCGACTGATGACCTCAGAAGTTAAGTCGCATAGTGCTCAGAGCCATTTCTGAAAAACTGAACGTACTCAGACATTTCTCTCTTTACTTATTCTGATCATCACTAAACTGACACACAATTTTTTTTAGTGCAACGGCAATCTGACTTTCAATAATCCCTACAAAAAGTGGCCCTGACTAACAATAACCTATACCTTTCATGAATCACTTACCTCACAAAAATCTTCGTTACTGGAACTACTGCAATACAGCGAGCGCCAATACTGCCAGCTAAATAAAAGATTCAAACTATTTAAGGCACTAACTACTGATAGGCATAGTTAGCAAATGAAAGCTTTTGATAGAGAACAAACAATGTATTTACATTAATAATGTTCAAAAGTCAGTATATCAATTCATGAAATCCATCTTTACAAATTTCCTTTTTCTGGCGGACACACGTCCAGATCGTCCGTTCTCAAAACTCTGGCATCTCTCTCTCCACATCCACCACTGCTGGCGGCTCACCTCCAACTGCATAACGCTACGCGCTGTTCACATCCAACTGCCCAACACTACACAAGTGAATATTCCTACAATGAGTCCAACCAGCCACAGACTGCACACAGCACAGTCAGTGATTTTCATACAGAGCGCTGCTTGCCGTTACCAACATAAAAACCTAAACAGCCTACTTACAACAGTCTTGGAACGCGTTTTCGATGACGATTGGAAAAATTGGAAATTTGTGGTAAGTTCTGTCGGACCAAACTGCTGAGGTCATCGGTCCCTAGGCTTACACAGTACTTAATCTAACTTAAACTAACTTATGCTAAGGACAACACACACACCCACGCCAAAGAGAAGACTCGAACCTCCGACGGGGGGAGCCCCGCGAACCGCGGCACGGCGCCCTTCAGACCGCACTGCTATCCCGCGCGGCTGCAGTTGTTTGATAAATGAAGTTGCAGTGTTTTATCCCACGGCTTATGAAGAAAACTGAGAGGTGAATTCGATACAGACAAGCCTGAAGCAAGAATCGATGGAACAGTATAATTAGAATGCTACACTGTGTAGTTAGACTGTACGACAAAATCACGGAAATGCTTCTGGTGAGAGACGTCTCTGAAAAACTTACTGGCTACGACAGCAAGAGTACAAAAGAGCCCGTAAATTTTTAGAACCATTCAAAGTAGCAATCGGAGTGCTGGAAGGCGAGAAGTATCGAAAACGCATTTGCTATGGGCGCACAGATTGAAAAATCGTTGTAATACAGGACCCGTAGATAAAGAGGTACGTTTAAGTTACTGTAGACCGTATTTTCTTGTCTAACACCCGCTGCGTGTCCAGCAAATTAAAATCGTGCTTAATTGCAAAATGTCAGTTTCCATACAACTGTCATATTATCGTCTATTAAATGTAGAATCTGCGAGAGCTGACAGAGTGCTGTCACCGTCTCATAGATGAGAAAGTCGAAATTCGGACGTTGCTTAGAATAGTGACATTTCTGTGGTAGTCTTTCCGATTATTATAAATGCAGTCTGGTTGTCATAGAAATGATACGTTAAACACTGTACGTCAAATATGTGATGAAATATCCGATAAGCTAGAAGGAAATTATGATGTGGCTTTGTTTTTGTGATATCTGTAAATATTCTCTTACGGATCACAATGATATCGCGATTAGACACTACCGCCCAGGAATATACACCTACGGCATAACTAAACTGATGTGAGTGTAGTCTCACCATCTGGTGGGAATATGTGACAAGTGACACCAGCGTGCAGACACACATACTGAAACGTTCGCGACAACAGCACTCTGCCCTCACCACGGCGCCCCGTTCGACCACAGCCTGTATGCTTCGAGCATGCCCGCACGCGGTAAGCTCGAGAGTGTATGAGCAATCAAAACGCCCTCTTTGCAGACCTCTGTTATACGGTCACTTGCAAAACCGCATGTCTCATTCAGGACGACATCCACTTCTTCCAAATGGGCAGATCTAGTCCAGACTGGGCAGGCGTACTCTGCAGTGGAAAAGAAAGGGGTCTTACCAGTTGTTCTTCGAAGGACAGTAGGGTTTAATTACCACTTAATGCAACAAAGTTGCTTTCTGTGCTGCTCCTCGTTGCTGCTCTCGTAGCAGTTTGGATGGTTTGGATGCAGTAGTTTTTATAGGTTAAAGACATTTCAATAGAGCTGTAAAACTTCCCTATGCTACCGTATACTATCGTAAGTAAGCGTAGACTCCGCTATTTTTGCTAATAGCTTTGGTCGGTTAAGATCGTAACCACATAACACGGTTGCGATCCAAAATGACCGCCGTCCGGGATGGCCGAGCAGTTCTAAGCGCTTCAGTTTGGAACCGCGTGACCGCTACGGTCGCAGGTTCAAATCCTGCCTCGGCCATGGGTGTATGTGATGTCCTTAGGTTAGTTAGGTTTAAGTAGTTCTAAGTTCTAGGGGACTGATGACCTCAGATGTTAAGTCCCATGGTGCTCAGAGCCATTTGAACCATTTTTGTTATTGCAGTGATTACAAAATCGAGTCCAGTTTACAAAGAACTTGACGGTGTGAGCTCAATTATCAGTATGATGTTGCACCTTCTCTGGCCTGGCCGCATGCATGATTCGGTTTGGAGGGGTGTCATAAAGCCATTGTAGCCTGTCCTGAGGCAAGCTAACTCATATCTCTCGTAACTGGTTCTTGATATCCTACATACTGGCACTGCGATGAAGTTGACATCCGAGCTGGTAAAACACATGTTCTATCAGAAATCGAAATGGGGATCTTGTTGGCCATAGGAGTACCTGAACATCATGCAAACCGTTTATAAAGACACGTGCCATACGCGGACCAGCATTGGCATGTTGAAAAATGGCACCGATAGTGTTACATCGAGAAGTAATACATGAATATGCAGGATGTTCGTGACATACCGTTGTGCCACCAGTTCCCTCAAACACTACCAGCCATGTCCTGAAGCCATAGCCGATGTCTCTCCACATCATGACGCCAACAGTAATACCACTGTGCCTCCATAAAACATTGTAAGAACGGGACCTCTCCCCAGTCGCTGCCGTACTCGCCGACGATGGTCATTCGAGGCAGTGAGAACTGCAATTCATCACTGAACACAGTGCGACACCATTCATCAGCAACCTGTGCTTCCCAGTCAAGCCACCACTCAAAACGGAAGAGTATTTCCTTTGGTGTTAACGGCATCCTAAGAGTGGGACGGTAATTCCTTTGCCCTGCCGCCACTAGTCTCTGACCAGTGGTGCTATACGACATGATGTTGTACAGAGTCCATCACTTGTCCTCGGATAGTAGGCGCACATGTGATAGGGTTATGATGTGCTTCGTGCACAATACGACGCTCCTCCATTCTAATGCTCAGACATCGTCGACCGGAATTCCAATACGAATAGTATGCCTGCCCTCGCATCCCTATGCAGTCCAACATCGGACCACTGTCACATCCTAATGCCCCACAAATGGTGGATATTGCTCGATTCGACAAGCCGGCCAAATGGAGATCCACAACTTTCATAGACACTGACAACGATTTCTCACACGAGTACGTGGCATCTCCAAGTCCTTCACAGACATCTATCTACTTCTGAATCTGTTCGTGCCCACTATATATCCTACCAGGCCTGGAGATAACACAACATGAACAACGCAGATTCACTCTGCTAGTCGTTCTACCTGTCGCAGAGAATTGCAACCCTAATCATTTACATTTCCATCGATGGTGTGTGCGTGTAATAAGTTACAGTGACATCCGACCAAGGCTTCTGAGTGCCTTCTTTTTTTTTTTTTTCAGGCAGTGCATGTAATGTACCTTGCAGAGAGCAAGTTTCCATTTAAATTAGAATGGTACCTACTGGAGTGCGAAACTTGGAGGACCTATAACAGACTACGAATAGGTGTTGCACCATTAAAGACAAATCTATCAAGGTGGAGGTTATAAAACGACAGCCACATTTTATTCGATTGTGCTGAGGTGCAGGGTGTGCCACGCAAATTCTATTGTCCTTATAAGTGCACCCTCGAAGATCTAAGACTAGGAAACAGTGCAGCTATTGACGTCGCCCAATACTGGACCAAAAATCTTAGAACAAATGACAAGGATCAGAGACCATGACTGAAAAGTTGCAAGGACACGAAAAAGTAAAGTCAGATAACAGGTCGCTGACTTTCAATACATGTTGAAACTCCAGATCAATCAGTTAATGTTTTGTAAACTAGAAATGTTGTGGCAAGCTCTACTGTCGACGGAAGCGGTGCTTGAACAGGGGCTCTTTTCCCTCGCGGACAATGCTTTTACCGGTTGAGATAAGTAGGAACCGCCTCCCCGCCAAACTCAAGAGAAGCTTGACAAGTGAGAGCGAGCTTTGTGAAGGGCCATTAGACGCCCTTTTCATAGTTCAGTCGGTAACGGCACTCCCCGCATTTTCGCGATTGTGGACAGCCTTCAGATAATCGTAAGATTTAATCCCACAGAATTCCGGCTATCCTCTTAATATCAGTCGGTGCATGGTTTTCCATTGCGAATATTCTTAGAAAAAAACTCATTGGTTTTGTTGTTGTTGCTACCTTCAGTCTCGACACAGGTTTGATGCAGCTCTCCACGCCAGTCTGTCCTGTTCAAACATCTTGATCTTTGAATAACTGTTGCATCCAATATCCATTTGAACGTGCCTGTTATATTTATGCCTAGGTTTCCCTGTACAATTTTTACTAAAATGGTTCAAATGTCTCTGAGCACTATGGGATTTAAACATCTGTGATCATCAGTCCCCTAGAACTTAGAACTACTTAAACCTAACTAACCTAAGGACATCACACACATCCATGCCCGAGGCAGGATTCGAACCTGCGACCGTAGCGGTCACGCGGTTCCAAACTGAAGTGCCTAGAACCACACGGTCACACCGCATTGACTAATCTTTGATGCCTAATGATGTTTCCTATCAATCGATTCCTTCTTTTAGTCAAGTTACGCCATAAATATCCTTTTCCCCCCAACTACATTCAGTACGATCTTGTTAGTTATTCGATCTACCCGCCTAATCTTCGGCATTCTTATGAAGAATCACATTCTAAAATCTTATATGCATTTCTTGTCTGAACTGCTTGTCGTCCACGTTTCACTTTCGTAGAAGGCCACACTCCAGACAAATACCTGCTGAAAAGAATTCCTAACACATTTATTTTCGCTATTAACAAATTTCTCTTTTTAAGAAACGTTTTTCTTTTTATTGTGCAGTTTGCGTTTTACATGTTCTGTACTTCAGCCATCATTAGTTGTTTTGCTGCTCAAATATCGGAACTCGTCCATTACTTTTAGTGTCTCGTTTCCTAAACTAATTCCCCCGCCTTCGCCTGATTTAATTGGACTACATTCCATTACACTTGTTTTGTTTTTGTTGGTGTTTATCTTATAATTCTTTTCAAGACACTGTCAATTTCGTTCAACAGCTCATGCAAGTTCTTTTCTGATTCTGACACAATTACATTGCCATCGGCAACCCTCAAAGTTTTTATTTCTTCTCCCTGAACTTTAATACCCATTCCAAATTTTCCTTTGTTTCCTTTATTGCATGTTCAATGTACAGATTATTCATAATTTTTTCATACGTCCCATATTTAGAGAAAGAGCCATTAACTTTGCTGCCTTATGTCTGTTTTTCCAGTCGTTCTACAACTTTTCCACGTGCAACAGCATCATCCGCGAACTTCACGTAGCTTCCAATTTTTATATATGGTTTGGTGAATAAAATAGGAAGGTCCGTGCCGTTGCAACATCCCTATAAACAACAGCATCATCCTGGGGCAGTCTCATGGAGTTTCCTATTCTTGTATATTATCTAGTGAATAGGTCCACTGAGGGTGTACGAGGATGATATTGTTGTTTATAGAACAGTTGCAACGGCAGAAAAGTGTAATAAACTCTTAGATGATCGAGGCGTTGTGAAAGAAGTGTCAGTTGAGCCTCAACGTAAATAAATGTAACCTACTGCGCATAAGTAGGTGGAGGGACCAACTACTGTTCGTTGTTCGATTACTTTATTGCCAATAAATCACAGGAATCAGTAATAACCGTAAATTATATCACACTTTCTTGGGGTGTTTCTGAAATTACTCATACATCTGACGGTTTAGCCCCCTTAAGAAGGACATGTTCAGTTCTGTCTGGTAGGAAGTTCTGAATTGAATTTGAATTTTGTGGTGAGGTTTTACGGGACCAAACTGCTGGGGTCATCGGTCCCTAAGCTTACACACTACTTAATCTAACTTACGCTAAGGACGACACACACCCCCATGCCCGAGGGAGGACTCGAACCCCAGACGGGGGGAGCCGCGCGGACCGTGACAAGACGCCTGAGACCTCGCGGCTACCCCGTTCGGCGGAAGTTCTGAATCCTGTCCCAAAGTGGGTCTCATATTCCGTAAGCTCGTATTTTCTTTCATGCAGACACTGACAGCCACTCAATTCGAATACGAAGTATCTTGGGTGTCGCGCAATTCAAAGGTTCATTTTGTACTATCACATTGTCCAGCCATTTGTTAATGATTCTTGTCTCGTCTAATGCATCCATTGCGTCTATTTCTGCCCATTACTTACGAATTCTACAAAGGCATGCTCTTTTCTTGTCAGGTAAGCTTTAGTGAGACATAAATGTGGGGAGGATAATGCGCTCCATCGTCCAGCAACTTTGTCTCTCGAGCGTATTCACTATGAATGTTACTGAAAAGCTTAAAAGATGCCCCGAGCTGCGAATGAACTCGGATTCCTGCCTTTGCTGGGCAGTGAGCTACCAATCGCGCCATCCATGCATCCCATACAGAATTTCCACTGAGGATCGTGTCCTCTATATAGTAAACATCCTGCGTCAGCCTGTGGAGATTCGTTATTTTTCGCCTATCAGACATGTCTCGGACCAGGTAGGCAGCCACTGAAGCTTGAAGTGACATCTATGTTACGATTGTTGTCATAAGTCCATCATAATTATGTTGTTGTACCTCAACGCTTGTTGGTCTCATCGTCATATGTCATCGTATTTGTCACGTAGTTAAAGATTTATTCTCTTACAATAAAAAATTGTTTAAGTCTAATAAAAACTGCTTCTAGTGTTATGCTTGTGAACAAATTTTTAAACCATTGCAAATTTTGCATTCTTTTCTTTCTTCTTTTGAAAATGAATATAATTTTGAGAGTAATGTACAAAGTAGTGACAGTAAAAAACACGCGAGGTATATTCTTCACGGTGGTTTCAAACAGTACGAAGAATAGTTGTGTACAGTGCTGGTTGGCTGAGTTCGTGCATAGGTCCTCCATCTGCCCTCTGGGTGAAAACACACGGCGTGAGCGGTTCGGCACTAAGTGAAACATTCAGTGTGACCCTGCGACACGAATATCGAATTTCTGCCCATTACTTGCCGTGTCACTGCGAGAAATCCAAGTGGCGGCGTCGATGCCGTCACGCCAGCGTGGCGACTAGTCGAACGCCGGGGCGAACAAGATGGCGCTGACAGCACGAAATTTGTCTCTCTCCTCGCAACGAACTTCTCCTCCCGTCTGTCACGCATTCGCGTGTGCCTCGGTGATTTTTCCCCTGCTCTCTCCAATCGCTTCTAACTAGTTTAAATCGTCGTACAGGATAACTCTTCTGCAATAAGTCTGCTCGTATGTGTTGCTACTAAACCACTGTAGTTTAAGGCGCACTTTAGAATTAGCCCCAAAACAAACCCACGTGTTGTTTGGAAGAGTAGAATCAAATTAGTCTGATTTACTCTGTGCTTGTGCACATTTCAGACGAAGCTGTCGATCTTCGTCATATTGCGAAAGATATGATTAAATGAATTGCAGAATTAGATAAAAAAACTGAAAATAAAGCTGGGCAATGAAAACAAGGAACAGTTCACGTGTTCGCTTCCACATTTGCCATCGCGTTATTATTGTAGCAGCAGTAACGCTCAACCCATATGTTACTATAAGACAATTTGAATGTGCGAGTGGACGCAGTGAAAGAAGTGTTCTGCCAGTATTACCTTCCAACGGATTTCAAACTTTCCACATTTCATTCCATCAACAGTTCTCCGAACGGTGTCTACGAATAGTGCAAAGTGTTGCAATGTTTCCGTGTAAGATTTAGTTTACGAATGAATCATCAATTACAAACGATGGGCAAATCAATCTTGACAGTACACTCGACTGGTTGAGCGAGGTGAGTAAACAATGATCTTGAGCTGTCAGTGCGTCCCATTATTGGTCCCTGCTTTATTAACACGACTCTGAAAAGTATTTAAAGTTTCTAACAGATATGCTGCTGCAGTTCTTGGATTACATCTCAAAGTAAGGCAGTCTTTCTGCTACCAACATGACGGATGTCCCTTTCATTAATTGCAAATCATTGGGATATTGCTGGATCAGTCGTTCGGGAAACATAAAATGGCATGTTGCTAACCAGACTTAACATCCTTAACACCTGTAGACTAACTTCTGTGAAGAAGATTAAAACAAAAGGTCTCCAAGGAAACATCGACGACTGCCGATGGCTTGAAATTCCGTATAACATGTGCCTATCTAAACTCCGTCCGAACAGGCCATGATGGCCCAACGGTACCGACCGGCCGCCGTGTCACCCCCAACCCACTCACTAGATGCGGATATGGAGGGGCATGTGGTCAGCACACCACTCTCCCCGCCGTATGTCAGTTTACGAGACCAGAGCCGCTACTTCTCAATCAAGTAGCTCCTCAGTTTGCCTCACAAGGATTGAGTGCACCCCACTTGCCAACAGCGCTCGGCAGACCGGATGGTCACCCATACAAGTGCTAGCCCAGCCAACAGCGCTTAACTTCGGTGATCTGACGGGAACCGGTGTTACCACTGCGGCAAGGCCGTTGGCAACATGTGCCTAAGCTGGGATAAATCCACATGAAATTGAATGTGCATGCAGTATTGTACATTATCGAAGGATGCGGACGCCCTTATGTAATGTGGTACTGATCACTACATGTAACGAGCGGTAGACGCGCCAGTATAAAAGGAGGTTAGGTATGCAGTGTTGTCAGTAGAGAAGCAGTTAACAGCAGAATGGGTCGGTCAGTGACTTCGAACGTGGACTAGTCACTGGATGTCACGTGAGTAACAAATCCATCGGGGACTTTCCAACCCTTGGCTGTTGGTGATGCGATTGTGAAGTGGGAATGTGAAGAAACTACCACAGTTAAACCAAGACCAGGAAGACCTCATATAATGACGGTCAGGGACCGTCGAGCATTGCTGAGGTTGGTGGTAAAAATCGCATGAAATCAGCGGAGCTCCAAACTGCTACCAGCAGTCCAACCGTGCCTTCGGATTTAAAAAGGATAGAATGTTCGAGGAGCTCCTCATAAGCCACACATTTCCCAATCCAGTGCTAAGCGACGCTTAACAGCGACACAGGTAGACAGTGGATGACTGGAAACGAATGTTTTTGGAGTGCTGAATCACACGCTATACACTGTGTACTTGGAGAACGTTACTTGCCATCATGTTTACTTCCAACTGTGGAATACGGGGGAATTGGTCTTAAGGTAGGGGTGTCTTTCGTGGTTATTGTGTGGTTCTCTTATTGTGCTTAATAAAATGCTGAATATGGAAGAATAAGAACATTTTACAGCACTGTGTATTGCGTACAGTAGTGGAATGGTTCGGAGACGATAATGATTTGAGTTAGCATGACAGTGCAGCCTGTCATAAATCAGCGTCTGTGAGGCAGTGGTTTGTGGGCAACAACATAACTGAAATGGACTGACATTCCCAGAGTTCCGACCTGAACCCAATGGAACATCTGTGGGATGAGCTAGAACGCTGAGTTCTTTCCGGACCCCAGCGTCCAACTATCTCTGGTTTCGCCTCTTGAGGAAGATTGGGCTGTCATTCCTCAACAGACATTCAGACACCTCACTGAAAGTTTCCCCAGCAGAGTTCAAGTCATCATACAGGCGAAGGGTAGATACATCACATATTAATGTTCACTAACAGGCGTCCACCCTCAAATTATGCTGTACGAGGATCTTCCACATGTTTTACTGTATTTTCGATCTTATGCGACTCAGAGCATGCTAACATTGAAGGGTGACTCCTCGTGTAGACTGACAAACTGATTGTAGATCTCATCTTATGCAACATGGCGCGTAATGGTGCTGTGCACGTAAGTAATGAACGGTTGTTACGCCGAAATCATGACTGTGTCATCTGTGCTACTATATAAAGATAAGTCGTTGTTTAACATTGTTACCAAAAATTTCGAAAAGTACTTGACCGTTTTACTTCGAATTTTTACACGGCTTATATATATATATATATATATATATATATATATATATATATATATATATATATATATATATATATATAAACCGTGCGGTCTAACGCACCGCTTCCCGAACGGGAAGGCGTGCCGGTCCCCGGAACGAATCCGCCCGGCGCATTAGTGTCGAGGTCCGGTGTGCTGGCCAGCCTGTGGATGGTTTTTAAGGTGGTTTTCCATTTGCCTCGGCGAATGCGGACTGGTTTCCCTTATTCCGCCTCAGTTACACTACGTCGGCGATTGCTGCGCAAACACTCTCCACGTACGCGTTCACTATAATTACTCTACCACGCAAACATTGGCGTTACACTCGTCTGGAATGCCACGTTCCCGGAGGGGTTCACTGTGGACCGAGCCGCACAAAAACCCTGTCTTTGGTGTGGGGCGGCGGTGGGGTGAGTGGACTGCTGTAGTCTGTTGTGGGGTTGTGTACCACTGAATACTCCGGCGGGTACTTAGCCTCTCCGTCGTTCCTAGGTCCCCAGTTCAATACACACATACATACATACGTAATATATACAGGGGAAAAGAGTTACCAAAAATTTAGAAAAGATCTTGGCCGATATATTTCAAACTTTTACACGTTACTCAAATAAACATCCAGACGAACATAAGCTATATGTATATTTAAATGACAATGTAGAGGTTATGTGTTACAACCGACTGCGAGAAAGAAAATGATGTGCTTTGAAAATGAGCATTTTCGATTTCTTTCTACACAAAAATTGTACATACAACAATGTGCTGTTGTGTTTTCTTCCGCGCATGCATGTCCAAAGGAACAGGCACTACGCCGTCTACAGCCGTTATTAAACACATTAAACGTATTCGCAATCGCGAATATGGGCAGCCGGCCGCGGTGGCCGTGCGGTTCTGGCGCTGCAGTCCGGAACCGCGGGACTGCTACGGTCGCAGGTTCGAATCCTGCCTCGGGCATAGGGGTGTATGATGTCCTTAGGTTAGTTAGGTTTAAGTAGTTCTAAGTTCTAGGGGACTTATGACCTAAGATGTTGAGTCCCATAGTGCTCAGAGCCATTTGAACCATTTTTTTTTTTTTTTTTTTTTTTAATATGGGCAAACATGAACTTTAGAATGCTATGAGGACAGTGAAAATTAGTTTTTTTTTAAGATTAAAAACAGTCTTGACTGCGACTTTTCATTTTTATTGGAGTGACCGGTTTCGATTCTATTTAAGAACCATCTTCAGACTCTGAAAAAACAGACAGAGGGATCGCTATAATAGTAAGTATATACACTCCTGGAAATGGAAAAAAGAACACATTGACACCGGTGTGTCAGACCCACCATACTTGCTCCGGACACTGCGAGAGGGCTGTACAAGCAATGATCACACGCACGGCACAGCGGACACACCAGGAACCGCGGTGTTGGCCGTCGAATGGCGCTAGCTGCGCAGTATTTGTGCACCGCCGCCGTCAGTGTCAGCCAGTTTGCCGTGGCATACGGAGCTCCATCGCAGTCTTTAACACTGGTAGCATGCCGCGACAGCGTGGACGTGAACCGTGTGTGCAGTTGACGGACTTTGAGCGAGGGCGTATAGTGGGCATGCGGGAGGCCGGGTGGACGTACCCCCGAATTGATCAACACGTGGGGCGTGAGGTCTCCACAGTACATCGATGTTGTCGCCAGTGGTCGGCGGAAGGTGCACGTGCCCGTCGACCTGGGACCGGACCGCAGCGACGCACGGATGCACGCCAAGACCGTAGGATCCTACGCAGTGCCGTAGGGGACCGCACCGCCACTTGCCAGCAAATTAGGGACACTGTTGCTCCTGGGGTATCGGCGAGGACCATTCGCAACCGTCTCCATGAAGCTGGGCTACGGTCCCGCACACCGTTAGGCCGTCTTCCGCTCACGCCCCAACATCGTGCAGCCCGCCTCCAGTGGTGTCGCGACAGGCGTGAATGAAGGGACGAATGGAGACGTGTCGTCTTCAGCGATGAGAGTAGCTTCTGCCTTGGTGCCAATGATGGTCGTATCCGTGTTTGGAGCCGTGCAGGTGAACGCCACAATCAGGACTGCATACGACCGAGGCACACGGGGCCAACACCCGGCACATGGTGTGGGGAGCGATCTCCTACACTGGCCGTACACCACTGGTGATCGTCGAGGGGACACTGAATAGTGCATGGTACATCCAAACCGTCATCGAACCCATCGTTCTACCATTCCTAGACCGGCAAGGGAACTTGCTGTTCCAACAGGACAATGCACGTCCGCATGTATCCCGTGCCACCCAACGTGCTCTAGAAGGTGTAAGTCAACTACCCTGGCCAGCAAGATCTCCGGATCTGACCCCCATTGAGCATGTTTGGGACTGGATGAAGCGTCGTCTCACGCGGTCTGCACGTCCAGCACGAACGCTGGTCCAACTGAGGCGCCAGGTGGAAATGGCATGGCAAGCCGTTCCACAGGACTACATCCAGCATCTCTACGATCGTCTCCATGGGAGAATAGCAGCCTGCATTGCTGCGAAAGGTGGATATACACTGTACTAGTGCCGACATTGTGCATGCTCTGTTGCCTGTGTCTATGTGCCTGTGGTTCTGTCAGTGTGATCATGTGATGTATCTGACCCCAGGAATGTGTCAATAAAGTTTCCCCTTCCTGGGACAATGAATTCACGGTGTTCTTATTTCAATTTCCAGGAGTGTATAACAAAATGTAGAACTAATTAATAAATATACATTTTGTTATATATACTTACTATTATAGCGATCCCTCTGTCTGTTTTTTCAGAGTCTGAAGATGGTTCTTAAACAAAATCGAAACCGGTCACTCCAATAAAAATAAAAAGTTGCGGTCAAGACTGTTTTTAATCTTTAAATTTTAATCTTAAAGATCACTGACAATGTTTTAAAAAAATTAATGAAAATTCGTGCCCGACCGGGACTCGAACACGGATTTCCCGCTTATCGTGAGCGGTTGCTTTACCAATTTTTTAAATGATGAGGACAACACAGACACCCAGCCCCTGGGCAGAGAAAATCCCAAACGTGGCCGGGAATCGAACTCGGGACCCTGCGACCCAGAATTTGGCTAGCCGAGCACGGCGCAGGTCCAGACCCAAACTCCCATACGTCGTGAACCATCCTGTACAACCTGTACTCGTACATCCATTAAGTACTTCATAGCGGCTGTAGTCGCCGCAGTGCCTGTTGCTTTGGACATGCATGCTTGTCCAAAGCAGCATTGCATCCTAATTCGGAGTAACACAGGCCCTGCAATATCGTATTTATCCGCCGGCATCGGGCAAGCGATTTTCAAGTAAAATGTCTTACCCATACGGGAATATACATAATGGATATAAGGGCACAGATTGTAGATACATGGTTGATGACATATGGAAGTTGGGGCCTGGCCGTGAGTCGCGTTCGGATAGCCAAATGGTAAGGCGGCAGCTCGCGATAAGCGGGAAATGCGGCTTCGAGTTCCGATCCGACACAAATTTTCATTTTAGTCGTCCATTCTACAGCTGGTGGTTCTCCATATTCGCAATTGCGAATGCATTTAATGTACTTAGTATTCACGGCTTACCGGCTTGTATTTAGAATATGGCTATGGGAGCTGAATCTTGCGAAACTGTTTAGTCTTACCCTACCCGTTCACAGATTTAAATGGTTCAAAAAAATGGTTCAAATGGCTCTGAGCACTATGGGACTTAACATCTGTGGTCATCAGTCCCCGAGAACTTAGAACTACTTAATCCTAACTAACACACATCCATGACCGAGGCAGGATTCGAACCTGCGACCGTACAGTCGCGCGGTTCCGTACTGAGCGCGGTTCTGGACTGAAGCGCCTAGAATCGCTCGGTCACAGCGGCCGGCATTCACAGATTAAAGCTTTGCACAGTACTTTCATTGAAGCTACTATCCTCACAGATAAAGCAGCTCTAGAGGTGTCTCTCGTATCTCTTTATACCCATTTACTTTCAGCGACGATAATTCCCAATCAGCGTTTCGTTTGCATTGACAACGAACAAAACCCAAGGTTAGAGACAGCGCTATAAAACGACAGAGAGGGGTGTAGGGGAAGAATGGACATAGAGTGCGGAGAAGGAGATTGACGGAGACGAGGAATGAGAAAATAGACAGAGTGAGGGGGGAGGAGGAGGAGATGAAAAAAGAGAGAGGGGAAGAGGAAAGGTGCAGAGAGAACGGGTGGAAGGAGATAGGAATACATATCCAATTCCCACACATATTTACTAGCTGCGCAGCATTGCCACGTTCGCTAGTTTCTTATGTGTTCAAGATCTTCAGATTCTTACGCAAGTTTGTATTTAACACTTCCGTAGTTGATATATTTTTATAGGTGCTTGATAATGACGCCTTGGTCGGAGCTGACCAATAGCACAACAATTAAAAATAAATTTACAAACTACAACGGTCAATGTCGACTTTTATGAAATACACCGAGTCTGTGGACCAACACACAAACAAGATTATCAAGCTTAGACTTACAGGCCGCATCGAGGCGTTCAAGCTGTCCACACGCGAATGTTACGAGAAGTAGCTCTAACAAATAGGGCACTGGGACAGACCCTTCCCCGTACTCCATTGTGGTGCTCACATTATAGCTTCAGATCTGCAGAAACTTGCAAGCGCATCGAGGAACGCTTCGCCTCGGCCGTTCACGTCGCTTTGAACGCAAGCCGCACCTACAGGCATATATCCCTTTCTGGGTAAGGAGCGCGGCAGCTGGGTCAGATCCGATATACCGAACGAAGCGTTTTGCGGGTGTTGCGTCCGTAGCGGTCCGCTGTCCGACGCTACAGAGCCGCAGCTTTGATGTAATTTTGGTGCTCCCTAAACGAGTCGGTCGCGTCATTCGCAGGGATCGGCTGCCAGGCCTTTCCTCTATTGTTCCTGAAATCGCGTGTGCGTGGCATTTAATTAATCTGCGCGTTGCGTGTCTGTCCGATTGTAGGTGCTGATGTGTCTTCCTAAATACGAGTTAAGCCCGCTAACGTGGCATCCCATCATCTGTGATGAAAGTCATCTATCTGACCGAAAATGATGGCTGCTTGGCGCAGTTAACATGCAATACAATTGTTATATTATGGTTCAGTACATTCCTTGCTCCATATCGGATCATGATTTAGCTTGGCATGTCAACACTGAAAGTAATTCTGGGGTGTCTAATGCCAAGTTGACACAATTACTGTATCGACAGTGTTTTAGTGATTCAAGCAGCTGGATAATATCGATTCTACTGCACGACAGGCAACTCACCAGTGACTGATGCCTATGAAGTAGGAAATAGTAGTAATCAGTCTAACTATAGCCGCGCGGTTAGAAGCTCCATGTCACTAATTGCGCGGCCCCTCCCGCCGGAGGTTCGAGTCCTCCTTCGGGCATGGGTGTGTGTGTTGCTGCCTTTAGCGTAAGTTAAAGTAGTGTGTAAGTCTAGGGACCGATGACCTCAGCAGTTTGGTTCCTTAGAAATTCACATACATTTGAACAACATAACTATAGGTTGCAATCATAGAAGCCGAGGCGGATTCTTTCTCTCTCTTGCTCGAAGTAATAGAGTACGAATAACTCTGCTTTCGCCATGGCGTTAGGCGACAGATTTAGAGATGGGTTATTTTGGACGCAGAACTACAGCTGATTTGGCATATGTACTGTATTATCGATTTGTGTTCCTTTAGTATTAAGGTTGTTATTCACTCCGACCTAACAATTTATATTTTTGTCACCAGGATTTATATAGTCATAGTCCTTACTTAACTAGAAAAGTATAGTCGTAGTCCTTGTTTAACTAGAAAAGTGTTAATATGTATGGCTGGATTAGACAAAATGCCCACTTGGTTCTGTGAATGGCGGCTTGCCTGAAGTGTGAATAACTCTGGTATATTGAGCATGAATAGGCTAAATATAAGGGGCGACCAAAAAGTTTCCGCTCGAAGACCGTACAATCCAGAATCGGTATAAAAATGGAGCAAAATCGCTGTGGGCAGTGACCCAGTCATCCCACCGACGCACCAGGCTGATGATACCTGTTTGGTAAAACCCCTTGTGTTGTTGAGTGAAGAAGTACATAACTGCCTGCTGAACATCCTCGTCCGGCTGGAATTGTCAACCCTTCAAGTCCGTCACAAGTCTAAAGCTTCATATAAAAGGACGGCGTGGGAAAATTTGGTGCGAGCGTAATTGTTCGATCAAAACCGTGGTCTCTGTCTTAGCGTTCCATAACGAAAGTCCGTCAAGAATTTATGATGCTAACCGTGAACATCCTCGCGGACCCAGGGCTCCAGTCAGAGAAGACGAAATCAAACTCAGAGCTGAAGATTTCAGTTCTGTTTTTGAAAGGCAAATTTTCCAGCAAAATCGGAAATGTTTTC
Organism: Schistocerca americana; assembly: GCF_021461395.2. Taxonomy (NCBI): domain Eukaryota; kingdom Metazoa; phylum Arthropoda; class Insecta; order Orthoptera; family Acrididae; genus Schistocerca; species Schistocerca americana. Next base: position 749,884,713 of record NC_060130.1, on the reverse strand, counting down.
TGATTTGGGTCGAATTATAGGGGGTTTTCATTTCATGCGAACGATAAAAGGCTTCCTTTCAAAGAGCAAATATTTCAAATGACCTAGTCGTTAGCGAAGCGCTTTTCACTACCTGGGAGCTTAAAAAAGCGAACGGTGCTTAAATACGAGTAACATTTCGAAAATAATCCCAAAGGTAAAAGGTACAGAAAATTAATACGCCTGTTTCACGCGCAGATTTAAATTTTGACAAAAAAATTGTAGTTCTTTTATGAAACCGTACGGAAACGAGTTCCATTGTTGCAAAAACTAATGTTCTACTGCCGTTTTGTACACTGCCCAACATAAAACTAGCAAGAACTTGAAGAAATCACCATAAGAAAAAATATACGTGACGCATAACTAATAATATAATCAACCAACGTTTCAGAATAACAAAATTACAAGACTCAGGTTTCAGCATAAAAGAAACACCAAGTCAGAGAGGCGTTTCGTGTATCTCTGACGTCATATGTTCAAGGCTGTTTAAATTTCAGTGCGGAGTTAATTTTGAGTTCTGAAGGACATGAACGGTATTTTGTCAAGTTAGCTTACCACACACATTTGTATCAGACGACAATTCAGAGCAACAAGTAGGCCAGGGAAGAAGCGACATGTTATTGCTGTACCACGCTTTGGTGCGCCCCAGTAGCTGAGTAGTCAGCGTGACGGAATGTCATATCAAGGGGCCCTGGTTCGATTCCCAGCTGGGTCGGAGATTTTCTCCGCTCAGGAACTGGGTGTTGTGTTGTCCTAATCATCATCATCATCTCATCCCCCTCGACACGCAAGTCGCCGAAGTGGCGTCAACTCAAAAGACTTGCACCAGGTAAACGGTCTACCCGACGGGAGGCCCTAGCCACACGACCCCGCTTTGAAAAAGGCTTCTTCATTCCAGGCAGCAAGCTGTGGAACATTTCCTTGTTCGACAGTTTCAAAACGTAGCAGTGATAACATCCACAATTCCAACAGCTTAGATCTACGATATCCGAGGGACACCGCACTTTCATGCCTCTTGTTCGCTCAACATGATTTAATGTAATACATGCAGAAATATATAGGGCTCCTAATGCTGATGCAGGCATCATTCTAACAAAAGATAAGTGCGACTTGTCCGACTACCTGTTGCCGATGCGTTCGCACTGACTGTTCATACGGCTGCTGTAGGCGTCGACAGTTCAGGGCCATGTTTCCAGCAAGCTATGTTTGACCAACGTGGATAAACAGCGAAGGCTACTTGGACTTTCCGGCTGTTGCCTTTACGGCCGTGCTGTAGGTGCTACAGATACTTCCGACCAACCGATTTTGCACTAGACACTTCTACATCTGAAGCACAGAAGAGGATACGAAGGTAACACATGTTTTATTTGCTTTGCTCCCAGACAATATTCAAAATACGTATGAAAGATTTTTTTCCGAATTGAGAAATAAGGTGACTGGGTGATCACCGAAAACTACAATATTAGCCCTTGAAATGGCTGCAACTGAAGCTATAAAATAAGTGTTCCCCCGAAGCATCCCTTTCCGGTTTCAGTTTTCGCTTCAACCAATGACCGTGCAAGAAAATACAAGAAGTGGAATTAACTGAGGAATACAAGGGTGGAGAAGAAGTCAGAGTGTTTCGACGCATGTGTGCTGTAGTCGCACGACTTCGAGTAAACAGTGTTGATGAGGCGTGGGTGTTAATAATGGAGGAAATGCTCAGTGGAGAAAAGGTGATGCAATTCGCAGCTTATAACGTCAGTCATTGGATGGAACATCTTATCATGCCAATTGAAATGTGGATGTCTTATCCAGCGGCACAGGACCGTGAAAACTGTTGGATTTTGGCGTAGGAAACTAAACTACTCAATAAACCAAAAACATCCGAACGTAGACATTCTGATAAATAAGCTGAAGGAGGAAGCATTAAACGCCATACTTGAAATTAAAAAAGATTCCATTAGCCTGCCTCTTCTAAAAAGAAAAGAAAGACACATAAATCTCCCCAAAAGGTTAAAAGACATTATAAAAGTATATAACGACTCGGACCATTTAAGATGATGGTTAAAATCTGTGACTTTCTTACAAAAAACTGAGTGAGAAATTAAAACTCATAAAATAAGACAAAAAGTTTAACCATTTGCTGCAGTAATGTTGTAGAGAAACAAATGAAAAAAATTCAGCATGCCCATGTAATACGCGAGTAGCCAGTCCTAAACCTGGATAAAATGTTAAGGAATGTTCTTGTTACCAGGCGGTCGGAAAATGCACGCACAGCTAAAATATCTGTGATCGGAAATGCTACATTGGCGTCACGTGTCGAAAGCCTACGGTCGGTAAGTTCACGACACCTCAGTGAGCATGGCTCCTGCACATTGACCTAGCCTTTTCCAGGCTTGTGATCGGATGGGCATACATGACTTATGCTCAGTCTGCAACTGGTAGCCGGCCGATGTGGCAGAGCGGTTCTAGGCGCTTCAGCCTGGAACCGCGCGAACGCTACGGTCGCAGGTTCGAATCCTGCCTCGGGCATGGATGTGTGTGATGTCCTTAGGTTAGGTAGGTTTAAGTAGTTCTAAGTTCTAGGGGACTGATGACCTCAGATGTTAAGTCCCATAGTGCTCAGAGCCATTTGAGCCATTTGAGCCAATCTGCAACTGGCCAATTTGTTTCAACGGACAGTGTTTCCGGACACAAACAGCTATGTAAATAATATCACGAAACACGTCAGACGCCTCAGTGGTTCCACGAGGCCATTTCCACAAAGAATGTTTCGTTTGTCGTCTGATTATTAGATGCGTAAAGTAAATGCAATATGTTTCCCAGTTTGTGGTTTATTGAGACATATTTCGCTAAGGACGCAACCTGTCGCACCTTGGAACACCAAAGGATGTGGTCATTGGTGTTAAGTATTTACGCTGTGCCAGATTCATGAATAAATGTGCAACGCTTGTGTTTTTGTTCGCAGAATCCAGTGCAACTCGTGACCCACGGAGCCAGCTACTGCCCACGTTTCAGGCATCCCAAGGAAGATATTCTGCTGCCAAACAACGTACCAAAAGAGATCGTATTAGAGGTGGAGAACCTTCCCCATCCGCAAGTAGGCCACACTGGTTTTCAGTGCATCGTGAATATCGAGGATGCTAAGATGATGGTCCCTGCTCGCGTCGAGTCCAATCGCTTCATCGTGTGTGACAAAACGACGGTAGGTATTTCATCAACTACTGTTTCTGCCGTATCAAAACAGAATATTACATAATATGTTTCCAATTTATTAAGGTAACACAAGTAGAGAAGATGTCGTGAATAGTGTTGCAAAAGAGAATTCTTCTGTGCATAAAACGAGTAACATAACTTTGGCCTAGTGGTCTTACTCTACGAACTGAGCTATAGAAGCATGTGTTGCGGAAGCTCGAATTACCAAAGGTAATGGCTAACAGTAAATAAAGTGTTAAGAATGATTGTCTGGTGTTACTCCTAAAACGTCCTGTAGAGGTCTTTTTAAGCTGCTTACTGTTTTGACAACTGTCTCGTATTACATGTACTCATTAATGCTCTTTATTGTTAGAAGTATTTCTTTTACTTGCATCACAAAAATGAGTACAAAATATGATTTTGAAAGAAACTAAGAAATGTTTGTCTAAGGGTTAAGCATTAGTTCACGAAGGTTTCAGGCAGATGCGTATTCAGTATTTCAACTTTCCAGAGCCTATGAAATATCCTGTAGGAAATGTAGCTGTTTTTAAAGTAAAGTAAGGAATTTTCAGTCGGTCATTTTCTTCCGCTTTGTTGAAGAGTAACTCAGCTTACAGATAATGTGAAGTAAATTAAATGAATGAGCGTAAATCATTCTGTTTTCTTTTGCTTGGATAACATGTACAACTCTGACTTCTTCTAACATTTTTGAGATTCCTTTCGGTGAGATCTGTCTAATATGACTCATGCAGGTTCGGTTTTGTAATATTTTCAGCGCATAACTGTATACCTCTCATGATCATTAATATGACACTTCGTTATTGTGTTAGTAGAACTGTAAAAATTGTTGTCGACAGTGAAGCTTCCTGGCAGATTAAAACTGTGTACCGGACCGAGACTCGAACTCTGGACCTTAGCCTTTCGCGGGCAAGTGCTCTACCATCTGAGCTACCCAAGCACGACTCACGACCGTTCCTCACAGCTTCAATTCGGCCAGTACCTCGTCTCCTACCTTCCAAACTTCACAGAAGCTCTTCTGCGAACCTTGAGTCACGCTTGGGTAACTCAGATGGTAGAGCACTTGCCCGCGAAAGGCAAAGGTCCCGAGTTCGAGTCTCAGTCCAGAACACAGTTTTAATCTGCCAGGAAGTTTCATATCAGCGCACACTCCACTGCAGAGTGAAAATCTCATTCTGGAAACATCCCCCAGGCTGTGGCTAAGCCATGTCTCCGCAATATCCTTTCTTCCAGGAGTGCTAGTTCTGCAAGGTTCACAGAAGAGCTTCTGTGAAAACCTCATTCTGTTTTTGACAGTGTCTAACAATCACTTGGTATCTAGGTTCAAGCCGTGTTTTGGACACAAATCAACCTCCAGAAGTAGTGTCTTATTTTCAACGAACCTATTAGTAACCGAATGACTTACAGGCGTACTTCCATGTGAAATTGTAGAACTTGCTACATTTCGAAAAGTTTCTCCTCCCTTAGAATATACGGTACCACTGACACTGGGCGAACTGACGCAGCTGTTGCTTTTGCTCATCTCATGGAGGCGTGCTACACACACTATCTGATCAAAAGTAACCGGACACCTTAGTGGATCTTAGTGGACATTAAATGGACATTAAAATGGGGTGTGTCCACCCTCAGCCTTTATGGCGCATTGAACGCTGCAGAGGACTCTCCCAAGGAGGTGTCCGAATGTCTGCTGAGGAATGGCAGCTCATTCATTCTCAAGAGCCGAAACCACAGACGGTAGTCATATTGGACTCTGGGCAGGTCAGCCCATTTCAGGAAAGTTATTGTCCACAAACCAATTCCTCAGAAGTACTGTTTTACGAACTGTTCCTCTACTGTACGCAGTACACAACGGTGCAAATTGTGTTTATATCCTTTTGCATTTAGCGTTTTCTTAAGCGCAATAAGGGGACGACAGTCTAACCACGAGAAACACCCCCATACCGTAACATGACCTTTTCCTTACTTCACTGTTGGCATTACACATGATGGCAGGTAACTTCTCCAGGCATACACCTAACCTAAACCCTTCCATCGGATTGCCATAGGATGTAGGGTGATTTACCACTCCAGATCACTCGTTTCCAGTTATCCACTGTCCAGTGGCGTCGCTCGTATGGTGTAAGCTTCGCTTAACATTGATTGCAGAAAGATGTGGCTTATGAGAACCTACCCGACCATTGTAGCCCATTCTTTTTAGCTTCCTACACACAGTCAGTGTGGTAGCCAGACTTCTGATAGTGCCATGGAACTCATGAGTAATCCGACCACTGCTTCCATGCGATTTCTGCAACCACCTTCCGCAATTCTCGACGGTCGCTGTCCACCAGAACGTGAGGTCTGCGTAGTCGTGATTTTTCATTCGCGTTCCCACTTCACAATCACATCACCAGCAGTCCACTTGGGCAGTTTTGGGATTAAAATGTCCCTGACGGATTTGTCAGTCAGGTAACATACATCAACCAGTCCACGTGCAAAGTCACTGAACTCCCCTGAGCGGTCCGCCTGCTTAGGTGCGTGGTGTTGCCGACACAGTAGCTCAACGTGTTCGGTCAGAGGGTTAGCTGCCCTCTAACAGGTCAACAATGAACTTGAACAGGTGTCATGGGGCATCCGCGCCGAAGAAGCGCAACGAACAATAACGAACAAAATGAGAAGTGGTGCCATGTTTGCCTCCCATGCAGCGGGCCAGGGTTCGATTCCCGGCTGGATTGGAGATTTTCTCCGCTCGTGGACTGGGTGTTGTGTTGCCCTCATCATCATTTCACCCTCATTCCCGGCATGCAAGTGGCGTCGATTGAAGTAAGACTTGCACTCAGTGGCCTAACTTCTCCGTATGGGGCCTCCCGGCCAACAATGCCATACGATCATTTCATTTTTTCCCCTGAGCGACCCACTCTGCTGTTGTACTGCTTCTTTATTGACAACATAGTACTACCCGCCTCCGTTTATGCTGGCGAGTTCGCCTCTCGTGACACCTAGTGGTCAGTTCCGTAATACATAGGGGTAGCTGGGTACTGTCGATCAGATAGTGCACGGCACCACTGACATTCGGTGACTTGATGCAGCTGTTGTATTTAGTGACTTGATGGAGGTATGCCAAATAATTTAAGTATTGTGCTCTTTCTGTTAATATACATGGTAAAGCACCTTGAAATCAGTTGTGTGTGTGTTTGTGTGTGTGTGTGTGCGTGTGTGTGTACTCATAATTGTTGTTAACATTTGTGCAGTATTCGTACGAAGCCAACTCTGGGGAATACCGGGCGAGTGTGACAATCGTGTGGAATCGCAACCACCACGTGGACAACATCAGTGTGATCCTGTACAAGTGCGACATCCTGGGTTCGCACCGGGAGCACCCCGACTGCTCGCTGTGTGTGACGCGAGCGGCCAAGTACCAGTGCACGTGGTGTGGTCTCACCTGCAGCTACAGCGACAGCTGCCAGCGCACGCCCGTCAACGAGTGTCCCAAGCCCCGCATCGACATGGTCAGTTCTTTCAAATAATGCATTCCTACCGCTCACTCTGTTTATGTCATAGCTATACTCTGTTGCCCGCCCGGTTGGCCGTGCGGTCTAACGCTTTCCGGGCGGGAAGGAGCGCCTTGTCCCCGGCACGAATCCGCCCGGCGGACTTGTGTCGAGGTCAGGTGAGCCGGCCAGTCTGTGGATGGTTTTTAGGCGGTTTTCCATCAGCCACGGCGAATGCGGGCTGGTTCCCCTTATTCCACCTTAGCTACACTATGTCGGCGATTGCTGCGCAAGCAAGTTCTCCACTTACGCGTACACCACCATACTCTATCACGCAAACATAGGGGCTACACTCGTCTGGTGTGAGACGCTGCCTGCGGGGTCCACTGGGGGCCGAACCGCACAATAACCTTAGGTTCGGTGTGGGGCGAAGGAGGGGTGAAGTGGACTGCGGTAGTCGTCGTGGGGTTGTGGACCACTGCAGCTGCGGCGGGGACGGAGCCTCTCCGTCGTTTCTAGGTCCCCGGTTAACATACAATACAATATACTCTGTTCATCATAAGAATAAACCTGATGTAAACATTCCGCTGTGTATTCTTCCGCGTTTGCTTGAATCTCATTGGAATCCGTTTCATATGGAGCGGAGGCCAAGTTGTGACCATTACAAAAAAATGGTTCAAATGGCTCTGAGCACTATGGGACTTACCATCTGAGGTCATCAGTCCCCTAGAACTTAGAACTACTGAAACCTAACTAACCTAAAGACATCACACACATCCATGCCCGAGGCAGGATTCGAACCTGCGACAGTAGCGGTCGCGCGGTTCCAGACTGAAGCGCCTAGAACCGCTCGGCCACACCGGCCGGCTGTGACCATTACAGTCAAGTACTATCGTAAGGGCACATTTTATGCTGTGCTACACGCGGGACAACAGCTTGACCGGCGCATTAAACTTGGACAGCACTAGTCAGTCAGTGATCCAACTTACCTGTAGTGATGTGAGCAATTGCAGTTCAGACGTAAAATGAGACGAGCAAAGAAAGAATATAGCTTCGATGTCATTTAATTTTTAAAGAGCCGTGGAATAATATTCGACGAAACTCCAGCACTATCGCGCACTTCTTAGGTGACCAGACGGAAAGCATAAAATGCTCTCGTTCTCGCGTGACACAGTATTCTAATCACAAATAAGAGTGATGAAAATTCTCGACTTTAATACAGGGTAGCCGGCCGCGGTGGTCGCGCGGTTCTAGGCGCTCCAGTCCGGAGTCGCGCTGCTGCTACGGTCGCAGGTTCGAATCCTGCCTCGGGCATGGATGTGTGTGATGTCCTTAGGTTAGTTAGGTTTAATTAGTTCTAAGTTCTAGGGGACTGATGACCAAAGCAGTTGAGTCCCATAGTGCTCAGACCCATTTGAACCATTTGAACACAGGGTAATTTTTCTGAGCGAGCTATGTGTGATACAAAACCATACTGCAGGTATTTCACCGTACTGTTGAATACTGAAGGTATTAATTACTGTCAGTAGTCTGGTTCTCTCTTAGCTCCTTCCTTATATGAATCCGAAATATACATATCAGTTCTGGAACAGTCACCTGCTACGTTGATAACGAGGCAATCAACAACGGAATCCAGGAAGCCAACCTTCTCCTCCTCTAATGACGTGCCGTTGTATATCCCGCCAGCGTTCGGCAGTGACGTATGAAAAAGCTGCGTGCTTTTTAGTTCCAGTACATCTCGCAGCTTAACAGTCTGGTTATTTCTCGGGCCAAATCCCTTCTCTTGGCTTCAGATCAGTTCTGTTGGGTTCATATTGTAATGGTACAGTGGGAAACGTAAAAATGCAGCGTTTGTACAGTGTGTTAGATGGTGTGAAAACGACTGTTTTTTTTATGTTTATACGACACTTATCTACATCTGTGGCATAACACAATGGAGTAATCCAAATAAAGAGTATTTGATTTTTCATTTTTGTCTGAAGAAATTAGATTGTTAAGTTTTCTTAATTTAAGCAACTTTTATTAATGGTCTTTCATAAAATATCGATAATTGAGAATTTATGTTTGAAATAGAAACAGGAATTTCGCGTGCAGTATGTAATTAAAAACAAGAAGACTTGCATTATTCATAAAAATGATGATGAATTTTACAAATACGAGATGTACGTATTTCAGATTGAACGAGGAAAAAGAAATGACTCACGTCACAAGCGAACCAGTAAATGCGGTAAGGAACCGAGTCTACCACGCTACCAATTCCGCTAAACATCTATACCGGTATACATGGGCGTACCCAGCGAGGGGAAGGGGGGGGCAGTTGCCCCCCCCCCCCTATAAGATATTCGCAGTTTTTCACTAGTTTACTGTTTTATTTAATAAGAAGTGCTGTATGTTGTCTCGAGTCCTTGTTTCCTGAGACTAGTATGACCTGCCCCCCCCCCCCCCTTCCGCAGTTCAGATCCTGGGTACGCCCTTGCCCTTATAGGTATCAACTGTATATAATACAGTCCCTCGGGGAACATCAAAGCCGATTATGTCTGTAAATTTATGAAAAGCGCTAAGAACAACCTATTTCTCGGCGCTTTTTAACCATGTTCCACAAGCGTGTTTCACTACGGAACAGGAAGCAGACTCGGCCATTTTCATACTGCGTATTAAAAGCGCAACAACTGTGATTGTACACGATTTTTGAAAAAAACAACACATTGTTAAATCGTGATTAAGAAAAAATTGAGGGCTGTTAATACATTTGAATATCTTAAAGGTTCATTTAACGTAAATTAGTTATAATATATCTAATCATTAGTGGGGCCTACTTCCAAGAGCGTAGCAATACCATTGTAAGTGTGCTACGGATTCTGACCAATCTACGCGTTTCTGTTTGTTAAAATCAGGTTTATTCTTACGATGAACGCAGTATGGTAAACTTTCAGTTTTACCGTCAGCTGGGACTGCTTTGCTACTTGGAACAGATGACTTGGAATTCTGAAAACGATTAAGTGTGACACTCAACCAATTTCCTAAACTATTCTTGGATTAAAATAACTTTGTGACTGACTGAAGTTTCAGCGAACTGAGTGTTAGGGGCCAGCCAGTAACCAGTCTCAGTTCTTTCTCGAGCGCCACGTGCTCGTCGTGTTGCCTGTTTTGCAGGGACACGCAGAGACTTGCCAAGCAAGCCACTGCAATCAGTCATTCACAAGTTATTTTATTTGATCTGTAGCCAACTGAGACGCCGCTGTTTGCATCGCACGCAGACAATACTTGACAACGGTCACTCTGCTCCTTTCCAGCATTGTCAGCTGTTTACACGTCTTTATCGGTGGTTTTTCTTTCGTCTTGGAGGGCATTATTTTTATAATCTACAAAAGCATCTCACCCTGCTCATATATTCGCACCTCAGTAAAAACCATTTGTTGTACTTAATAAAGCATAATATAATTGTCTTTGAGGAACACTTGCATATGTAAATATCATGCTACATTTAATTTTACTAACATCATTTGGTGATGTTGTACTATGGAACTTGGCGGAAACGAGACAACTTTTCCGTATTTGTCTTCAGCTCGGCGTTTTTCGTTTTGTTTTACGGCCCCCGTAAATGAATGAACATTTTGTCAAACTTAACCACGCTTGCCGAATATTTTACAGTGTATACTTCTGTTTGACGTGCTTGTCAATCACAAAGCTTGTTTGAAGTGTTTGCGAGAAATTTTGATTGTCGGAAATTGACAAGATGGCAGGCGTTGTTTGTGTCGATAATTCGCCTCGTATGTTTAGTGAAAAATTGTTTTATTACAATTTATCTCACCATATCGTGAGTTTCCCCAATTAACAGAATCACTGTTTTTGCGCATACATACAAGCTGGAGCGCAATGAAATAAAATAAATATTCCGCGGACGATGTGCGCTATATGATGCTACGTTATGGTATTTTAATGAAGTGTCATTAGAGAAGCAAGTAGAAAAGCATAAATTGTTGCTTACATGTCTCTTCTTTTTCAAAGTGAGTTTGAAGGAACTCTTAACAAATTTCACTGTCCACCTGCAGAAACGTGATGTAATCATCAGAGTCTGAGTGCAGCATTTCCATTAATAGGTTTTATTGTGTATATTTCTCTCTCATTGTAAAACATTCCCTGGACCAGCGTCTTGTTTTCTTCTTCTTTGAAACACAATGCCAGAGTCAATGTTAGAAATACTTCCTCTGCATTTGTAACCATTCCCGACAGTGCAAAAATACAACATACATGAAAAGCATCTGCTTCACATGTAAGGTTCAACAGACAAGCCTTCTTGGTCCTTGTGCAGGTTTGTTTGACACATCTGTGGCTAGATAAGAGCATTGACAGACACGTTTCCTCTTCTGCGAGGGCTTTGAGAAGTTGTTAATCATTTCATTGTCCATTCAAAGAAAGTTGATGTAGTCGTAGAGTTTTAAGAGTAATATTTCCTTTAAAAGATTTTCGACCAATGACTGTAGCAGTCTGGTCGCTTCAATCCCACAAACAATCTAAAAAAATGTTGTGGGTAAATCTCTCTCTCATTGTAAGCCATTCCTTCGACCACCATCTTAATTTCTTCGCACATGTACGGGCTTGTTTGAGAAATCTGCAACTAGACAAGAGATGACTTGACAAACAGGTTAGACCTTTCACGAGGGCCTTTACATGCTGTGAAAATCCCAAGATGCATAAGGACCAAGCCGAGAGGCCATGTATATTACAATAATGGCTGTATTATTATGCAACTAAATCTGCATATACATACATACTCTGCAAGCCACCATACGGTGTACAGCAGAGGGTCGGTTGTACCACTGTTGCTAATTCCCTTTCCTGTTCCACTCCTAAATGGAGTGAGTGAAAAATGACTCTTTATGTGCTTCTGTATGATCCTTGATATCTCTTACCTTGTCTTTGCTGTCCTTACAGGAGGTACATGTAGGTGACAGTAGGATCATTCTCTGGTCTGTCACAAATTGTGGTTCTCTATAATTTCTCAATAAAAGATCATCATCTTCCCTCCAGGGATTCCCATCTGATGTCACAGAGCATGTCCATGACACATCTTGACTGAATGTACCAGTAACTAATCTAGTAGCATGTCTCTGAACTGCTTTGATGTCCTTTAATCGGATCTGATGCGAATCCTGTACATGTGTTCTGTACATGGTCTTCTTTACAGATGAGCTACACTTCCCCAGAATTCTCCCAATAAACCAGAGTCAACCATTTGTCTTCTCTAAAATCAATCTTATTTGCTCATTCTATTTCATATTGCTTTGCAATGTTTCACTTAGATATCTGATTGATATATCTTTGTCAAGTAGCACACAGTAACACTGTATTTGAACATTACAGGTTTGTTTTTCCTACCTGTGTGCAGTAACTTACATTTTTCCACATATGGAGCAAGCTACCATTCATCACACGAAATTGAAATTCTGTTTTAAGTCACTCAAAGATTATACATTCCAGTACACTACAGATAAAAAAAAAGATACATTCATGTCAGATGAACACTTGCTGTCCAGGTAAACATACTGGGTTCTGTTACTTAAAAAGCCTTCAAGCCACTCACATATTTTACTCAGAGTAAAGAGTATGCAGTGTGGCACTGTGTAAAACTCTTTCCAAAAATCTAGTAATAAGGAATGATAGCAGACTTTGTAATCAGTGCAGTGACAGCCTGGGTGTATAACTTTGAAAAGATAAGACCACTTTAGCTGTAAGTCCTATATTTATAGGCATGGCAGGTCTTACAGCATTTTAGCTGCATCACCAGATACAATAAGATCAAGTCATGTTCTTGGTGTGAAAAGAGAATGGCATGACCCAGCATTCATAGTCAGAAATTTTTCACTAAGTAGCAGACATAAAACATAAAATAGCATGAAAAACATAGGCCACTCCCATTATACACTCCTGTCATACCATGAGTAACAGTATCAGGTTAGCTGTCAGGGTCCCCATATGCTGAGATAGTGATCAAAACAGACCGTGTATTTAATCATGTATGGGATTATGTAAAATTAAGCAACTCACAGTCCCTCATTTGCCCACAGCAAGCAGGTGCACAGGATTGTGTACTAACAGATCGCGAGTCAAATAACTTAAATATCTTAAACATGGTAATTTAAAATCATATTGTTTTCAGTATACAAGAAATAAGAATTTAACTAATATCTTGCCACTTAGTGCAGTGAATTATTATTTACATCTGAAATTACTAATGAAACTTTGTGTCAGAAGTTCAGAAATTAGGAGAGAACCATCAAGTGACAAAGAGAATTTGAATCACACCTGGAAGCAAGTGTGGGTAGAGTACTGATGAAAATGATTGTTCATGTACAGTAGGGAATCCAGGTTCCTATTGTGGTGTTGGTAAAAATTTCCGTGTGTCACATTTACCTTAGATGTGTTATACAGTGCCGTCTTCTTAGAAAGTCTGATTCCATAGCTCAAAGGACAGCATATCTGGCTGCTGTGTGGAAGACCTGAGTTCAATTCCCAGCACTGCCAGGGATTTTTCCTTGGTGGAGTACAGGAACGGGGTACACTTAGCCTTGTAAGGTCAGTTGAGAAGCTACTTGATTGAGAAGTAGCTGCTCCAAGGTCAAGAAAGCTGACAATTACTGGGAGATCAGGGTGCTGACACCATGCCCCTCCATACCGCATCCAAGTGACATGACTGGCAGAGGACTCATTGCTGTTGACCTGTCTGGGCCAGAATGCTGAGCATTGATTTTTGCTATTTTTTAGAAAACTGTATCAAGAGCCAAAAGATTGTTTTAGTGAAGTAAAGGGCAAACATGTTTTGGGATTATACTTATAAGAGGGAATGTGTAATGATTTCACATTTCATCTCTTTCAGATCAAACCACTGAGTGGTCCTGTTGAAGGTGGCACCCTCGTTACCATTGAAGGAAGTAATCTTGGTCTGAAAGAAGAGGATGTAAAAGGCAAAATTCGGATTGGAGACACTCCATGTGAACTAATACAGTATGAGGTATCTGTTAGAATTGTTTGCCGTACAGGTCCCGCCGGTCAAGAGACTTCAGCATCAGTTATTGTGGGCAACGAAGCAGGTTTTACCGAGTCAGCAGTTCATTTTAATTATAAGGTATGTTTTCTCAATAATATTTTTTACAACAAATTTTGTATAAATTTCTTAAGCTTTTTAGAAGTTAATGACAAATGCCTGTGTCCTGACAGAATAAAACAACAAATCATTAGGGTAACCACTTACAGTATAGTTGAACATAGCACCATCAACTGGCTCATAAACAAGACTGGATACAGCACTGCATGCAGAATCATGTGAGGGTTTGTGTGAGGTGGAGTGGGTGAGATGAGAAAATCAGTGGAATGGGGAGCTATAGAACTTGGCAGGAATGTGGCACCAGTCAGCATGCCCTAGCAAAGCCAGGGGAAATTGTGTTTGGTACACAGTGAAGTGGGCGGGGTGGCTGGGAGTATAGAAAAAGAGGAGGAGACTACATAGAGAAATGTGTGAGTGTGGATTACTGGAGTAGTGAAGTGGAAGGCAAGGAGACAGTGTTGGTGGAACTGGGGCTACTTAAGATTGAGACCAAAAATGTTGCATGATTGAAGGATATTTTAGAAGGACAGTACCCATGTATGTAATTCAGAGAAGGTACTATTGGGTGGAGGAGGAAGGAGGAATGTGGGAGGAATCCAAATATCACAGATTGTGAATCAGCTATGAAAGTTGTGTATATTATGCTCACCAACATGTTCTGTAACTGTGTAGTGAGCTTTGCTATTAGTCACAATCTGACAGTGTCCACTCACTTAGATGGACAGCTAGTTGGTGATCCTACCCAGCTGTGTAGAAGTTACAACAGAGCTGGTATATGATGCAACTGCTTTTCCTGGTGGCCATACATCTGGTAGGGTAGGATATATCTGTGATGGGACTGGGATAGTATCTGCTGGATGGGTGCATATGACAGACAAATGTTACCTTTACATCTCCATAGGAATACAAAAAGTGTAGGAAGGGATTGGGAGTATGCGCCTAGGTATGGCATAAGGATGACATAGGATGTTTCATAAATTGGCTAAGTAGTGGAATACTTCTAAGGGAGATGTGGACAAAATGAAAAGTAGCTGAAGCACTATCAGAGCATATAGTTAAGTTTTTACAATTGGAGGGTGATATTGCTCCATTGCAGCTAGTTCATAAAGGTATTTGGGAAATTAAGGGTATGAGTGAACGTGACACGGGAGATCTATTTACAGTCTAGGATTAGAGGTTAATACCCATTTGTAAAGGCCTTAACAAGATTTCATTGTTGTGGGTAGAGGACTCTTTGTCACTTCAGATGTACCCCCCATAAATGGATGTACTATATAGAGAAATTTGCTACTTTAAAAGGGATAGTGGCTGTTGTAATGGAGGTACTGTTGATAGTTGGTGGACTTCGTGTGGATAGAGGTTTAGATGGAGCCATTGGAGAACTAGAGGTGAACATCCAAGAAGGTGGTGCAGATTCTTGGAAAAGACCAGGTGAAATGAATAGGGAAGAAAGTGTTACAGCTGTGGAGGAATGGCAATAGTCTATCTTGTTCTAGACCCAGAATATATAGATATCATTAATAAACTTTAATCAGATAAGAGTTTTAAGATCTTGGATGGCTAGGAAGGTTTCCCATAGAGGGGCAATAAACAGGTTTAAATAAGAGGTTCCCTGTGGCCATACTGTGGATTTGTTCATACATTTTCTACTCGAAGGAGAAGTAGCCATTGATAAGGCTATAGTTGGACATGTGAATAAGAAATGAGATGGTATGTTTAGAGTTGGCAGTTCAATAGGAGAGGTAGCAGTAAGTGACAGCTGACCAGGGGCATGGGGATGGTGTCAACAGTGACAAGTAATTACTGATCCAGCTGGCAATGCTGAGGCACGGGGGGAAGTGGTTGGTGCCCTTGATGTAAGAAGTTTGGCTACAGGCAATGGATTGGAGGTGGTGTTTGACTAGAAGTTATATACTTTCTGTAGGAGCAAAGTAACCAGTTATAGTGTGGCATCCAGGGTGCTTGGTTTTACAGATTTTAGTAAATTTATAGAAGGTGGACATGCAGGGGATAGAATGAGAAGGGAAATGGATTTGGAGGAGACGCTCTTGGATGGGTCTAGGGATATGAGTAGGGACAAAGGTCAAACAGTTGGCAGTTATCTCCAGTCAGGTAATTATTGTAGTTCATCACAGCAGTGGAGGAGCCTTTGTTCAAAGGGGTGGTAACAACTTATCAACAGTCCACAAGAATACACTTCAAAATACATGTTGGAACACTCCTAATACTTTGGTAGCCTTATTTATAATAGAGTGTGTTTCATGTTTTTGCAATCAGTATCAATGACAGCTAGTTTGTGATGACAATGATGACTTTATTTAGTATTTTCTTTTTTCTTTTTGTCATTCAGGATGTGAAGTTAGAGGGTGTGTTTCCTCCAATGGGACCACAGAGTGGTGGAACTCAACTTGCCATCACTGGTCAGTACCTAAATATTGGAAGCAGTATCTCTGCTTGGCTTGATGGACTACCATGCCATGTAAATGCAACTCAAGCATCCAGCAGCCGCCTCATGTGTACCACTTCTCGAGCCACTCAGCCAACATGTATTCAACGTCTCACTCTTGTTATTGATGGTGCCAACAGAACTCTTGAAGGAAATCCTTTCAATTATACTCAGGATCCAACAATAATGGAAATAAAACCATTAAAAAGCTTTGCTTCTGGAGGAAGAATGATTACTGTACATGGGACAAACCTCGACACCATACTGAAACCTGAAATGGTTGTGTATGTAGAAGATGAACCAAATCCAGTTAATAAAACTGTAAGTGTCATCTTTATTGTAACTTCTGAACAAAGAACAAATAAGTGTAGGATCAATTTTCTGAAACTTAATTTAGTTACAGCATAGGAAGATGACTAAAAACATTAATTTAGAGCTTCATATCAAAGCACATTTCTGGCATTTCTTTGGACTGATTTTACTATTCATCCATGACTCAGTTTTATGTCTGCTGCTGTAAAACAGTCCCAGCTTCTACCAGAAAATCCAAATAAAGATTTTAATGTGTGTAGGAAATAAATTCAGTTATGTAAAAATGAGATTGAAGGCATTGCATATTCTTTCCTACTTGGAAATAAGATTGACCATCACCTTCTTTGAGAAATTTGTAGTCTTTTGATGGAGTGACAATTGTATTAGTCACACGCACACATTGTTTGTTACAAAACAGTGGCAACAAGTGTCTTAAAGATGTGCCTGAGGCTTCCAGAATGTGCAAATCAATTTGATAAAGATATTGATGCTCTAGTCTGAGTCCTGATGTTTTTACAAATAAAATAGCCAAGGGCATACATACCACATCAGTTCCATATTGTATAAATATTGCTATGAAATTAAACTGTGAGTTTTTCCTTATGTGATAAGTTTATGACAGCTTAAAGTAAGAATTTTTGGTCATTGTATGGAAAAAGAAGGAATAAGTAAAGTCATAAGACATTGTGCAGAAGCCCGATACATATTTTTCAACCATTTGACAGTGTAGATTTTCATTATTTTAGTACAGTGGCTGTTCTCTGTTATAATGTATAATTACTGTACCTTATGTATGACTGTTTAGTGAAGGTAAGTACTATAAGTACTTGTAGAGTGTAGTGCATGTTTTTGTTGTTCATAACAATAAGAGAAGAGGAAGAGTTTGAAACCTGGTACTGACACATAGCCTACTACTTACAAAATGCTAGGCTTAACATCCCTAACCAATGGGAGAATTACCATCAACAGTTTCATGTGCCGTATAAAATCTGCATAAATGAAACTTTTCACTCCACTAAGATGTTAAATTCTTTGGAAGTTACAAATTTGACGAATGTGGTTTTTGTGTAACCCCATAACAATGGTTATTTATCTGCTGGTCTCCAGACCCTATAACATCTCTGTCCTACACTTTTACTATAGTGCAATCTCCTACCTGTTGCTTTAATAAATAAATAAAAAAATAAATAAAATAAAATAAAGTATTCAAATTTTCTAACAGATACCTCATTTGTTGTTAAGGCTCGGAACAAGATGAATTCAGAGGAAGACAATATATGACATTCATTGTCAAATTCCACAAAGCTCAAAAATATTTGTTATCATTGCTTTCATTGGAATAGGTTTGTTTTTGTTTCTTGTGTAATTACACAACAACAGACATTTTCTTGCGATTTTTTTTAAAATCAGCTTAGCAATTATGAACATTATGTTCACATGATAAGTTTCTTACACTGACCTTTCAGTTTAAAAAGCATAATATTATTAAGCCATAGATATCTTAAAGCACTGGTATATTTAAATGTATACTTAAATTGCCTTGCATCATCATGTTTATCAAGAAATGGGAGTATTTATGAGTTATTTTTGCCGAATTTAAGAGCAAGGAAAGTTTAATTTTGTGAAGTTTCCACTAAATGTAAAATAAATTATTCTCCCTCTGACAAACAGAGAGTAAGTTGAAATAACATGCATATACACATCTGGTTAGGTGTAATGTTCCATACATTAGTATATGTGATAATGTGGCTGAAATTCTCAAAACGTACAGAGAAGGACTGAAAAAATATTAATGTAGATAATATTCTGGATCAGTTTTTGTTGTGTATTTCTGTTTATGGAGGTTAATTTACTATGTATATTATATTTCTGCATTTTGAGATAACATGACTGTAATGCACAAATATTAGTGCTTCTCTGTGAATGTTACACAAAATAATAAAACTAAAAGTTCATCTGTTTTCTTTATAGGAATGTACTGTTTTAAATATGGCACAAATGGAATGCCCATCACCGCCTGTGAACATGAAGTTCTGGCAGATGTCTCGTACACGTAGATCAGCTCACTTAATTCCTCGCTCGTTACCTAAATTTAGGGAAACAACACTGGCACTACGTATTGGATTCATTATGGATAATGTTGAAACAGTAAAGGATCTGGAGAAACATTTCCAAAATCTAAGGTCTCAGCTATTGTACGTGGATGATCCCCAGTTCTTCAGATTTCCAAATGAAATAAAATTGTACAAAGGGGACACTTTAGTGATTGAGGTTAGTGAAATCTATAGCTGTGTAAAGCTCTAAGCAAATTTCTACTGCGTGTGAAGTGGGCATCTTTAACAAATTTTCAAGTGGTTATATTCATTGTTTGCTTTTTTAATAAGTAAATAGCAATAGTTTTAGGTCTGAATCATATGCTCTTCTTACGCAGGTCCTAGTCATACACTTGTCAAACTGATTACTGTACTCTGATGTACAGCTGATCTTAAAATGATTTCACTCACAGCTGTTATTTTCTCAGTAACTCTATTATAGTATATATTTCAGAATTAAATTTGGTCATCTGTTGTACAGCTATTTTTATTTTGCCTTACCAATTTCAACAGGTTCATCTGTCATCTTCACAAAACTACAAAATATGAGGTAATATAAATCATGAAACTTTGCTGTGCATTTATGTAAAGTAGAAGAAGTGTTTTTCAAAGACTTTGGTTTAGCAGGTGCATCATTCCATTTCAACTCATGTAGGCCTCCCTGCTCCACCATCACGGATTTTGATGAAATTTTATGTGAACATTCGCCCATGTCCCCAATGAACACTGGTAAAGCTTAAAGATTGCTGAAGTAATACTCGGCGAGATACAGTCACTTGGTTGATTCCATGTGCGACTTTGCGCAGAGCGAGCGTGAATTTCTGGAGACTTTGAGCTGTTATATCTCAGGCAGTGTTTTGTTGAAAGAAGTAAAATGTGGTCATTTTATACAACTGTAAGCTTTCTCTTAAGAATAATAATGAAAAGAATTTTACAAGCCATATTCAGCCAGAAACTTTTAGACAAATTCGCCCTAAAAGATTTCTAAGTTTGGATCCTTATATCTCAATGGCTAAAGGTATGACAAATGAGAAACTTGACATGCACTAATCTAATAACACAGGGTTCTCAGATTTGAAGTTTTGTTTACGTACCACTTTCAGATACTGACAGGTTAAGTGCAAAGTTGAAGATTTTGCAAAAAGGTCAAAAACTGCTGTTTAAGGTTGTCCAGTATAGAATATTATTCACATACTGCTTTCTACATTCCTACAAAACAATTTTAAACTTGATTTTCCTAAAAATTACAAAAATCAATCCAATTCAGTGTGCTTTTAGAAAATCTCTTTTTAATAATTGATTTAAAACTAATCACAGCTGGGAAGAGCACATTTTCATGCATTCATAAAATCATGTTTGATTTTACAATGTACACTAACAATACCTGAAAGTGACAGACAAATTTGAGGAAATGCACCACTGCAACAGGCTACATGACAGCAACCTGTTGTCCATGTTTTGTTGCATATGGTTTTTATTTTTACATTGAAAAGTAATATCTCACTATATTACACTGGTCCAGGGTGACATTGTTACTACCAGTTCATGAACATGTACCAGCAATCCCGTAGCCTTAGGGATCATGCCCGATAGCCATGCAGTGCCAGGCATAGGTGGGTTTCTTCAATCAGGTCTCCAGTCCTGCAATTTGATTTCTGATTTCATAGCTTAAGTTCCAAGACTTGTGATGATCCGTGTCTGCTTACAAAGCCATTTGCTAAGTACCGTATCTCCGAGTCTCAAATCTGTGAGAGTATCTCAGATAGGCAGCAAGTAAAAAGGAATATCAGTTTTTATTTTAAACTTCTCAACATTGCAGTTTATATTTTTTGAAATTTGTTAGCTACTTTCTGTTGTTCATTTGCTGGAAATTGATGCTGTCAGCCAGATGAAGATATTGAAGGAATAGAGAGTGTGGAAATGAGGTGTTTTGCTAATACCCAACAAGCATCCTGTCTTTGGAGCTGATAAAATGAATGTTTCAGTCCTCGAGCATGCATAAATTTTGTCAGTGCATCATTTTGTTCTGTTGATATGTCAATAATGTTGCAATGCCAAGAAGCTGAAAATCAACTTCTTGCTAGCCATCTATGTGAGATATTCCTCCAGATTTGATAAACTGGAGATAAAGTACTTAACAAATGGCTTTGTAAGCAGACAGGTACCACCACAAGGATTTAGAACCCAAATTAAGAAACCAAATTAGAGGCCTGGGGACCTGGATGAAGAATTCCCCCCATGGCTAGTATAGCACAGCCATTAGGCATGACCTCTATGGCAATGGAATTGCCGATCTCTGTTCTTGATGCGGTAGTGACAATGGCACCAAGGACCAACACTGTATAGTAAGATATTACTTGACAAATTAAAAATAGAAACCACGTGCAATGTAGCCTGTTGCAGTGGTGCATTTCCTCAAATTTGTCTCCTACTTTCAGGTATTGTTAGAACTCACTGGAAAATCAAATTTGATTTTCTGAATACTTGAAGACATGCTCTTTCCAGCTTGAAATCAGTTATGGAGAAGAGATTTTCTAAAAGCATATTGAATGTGATTGATTTTTGTAATTTTTACAAAAATCAAGTTTGAAATGATTTTTTAGAAATGTAGAGAACAATATGTGAATAATATTTTACATTGGAAAACCTTTTGTTACTAAGTTTTGTGTCAAAAGTTCCTTGTTTATCATGCATGTAATCAACGAAATATAAGAAACCAAACTAAAACTTTTTTCACGGTGCGATCTTTCTGGGTAGTTCGCCTCAATCTATGTAGCGTTGTTAGGCCATATTGAAAATTTTGCCCACTATTCTAGGGGTTAGGGACCTTAAAATATGTTGTTTCAAATGAAATTGGTTTTGAAGCTGTAACATAAAATAGTGTATGTAACTGAAATGTCAAATATACAATAGTTTCACCTCCTCACAAAATCGTAATATGTTCTACGAATCTGCAGGTTACTGGAAAATAGCAGGTGAATGAAATTTTGTAATCCACATCCTTGTGCCACTGAGCTATTGTGTATTAAGTTTCATGTTCAGTATGCATTTACTCTGTGAGATATAAGAAACCAAAGTTTACATTTTTTTCTTGACGCAATTCTCGTGCCCAAATTTGATTCAAATTATCTAGTATTGTTGGTCCACATTGGATAATCCAACGAACTTCTTTTTTATGTGGTTGAAATAATTGTCTTTCTAGTGAACAGAGCCTTCTTTATTTTTATTTTTTTTTCAAAAACCAGTTGTAAACAGCACATTTTTTTTACCTTTTTACAAAATCTTCAACTTTACACTTAACTTGTTCAGTATTGTAAAGTGGTTCATAAACGAACTTTGTATCTGAGAACCTTGTGTTGTTAGGTTAGTACACATCAAGTTTCTCATTTGTGATACCTTTAGTCCTTGAGATATAAGAATCCAAACTCGAAAATATTTTGGGCGAATTCGGCTAAGAGTTTCTGGCTGAATATGACTCGTAAAAGTTTTTTCATTATTATTCTTAAGAGAATGCTTGCAGCCATATAAAACAACCAAATTTCATTCCTTCCAATAAAATATTCCCTGAGATATAACAGCTCAAATTCCAGAAATTCATGCTCGCTCTGTGCAAAGTTGCACATGGAGTCAAATAAGTGACTTTATCTCAGCCAGTATTGCTTTGACAAATGTTGAACTTTACTAATGTTCATTTGCTCATCTGCGAATGTTGTCATAAAATTTCATTGAAATTGGTGATGGTTGAGCAGGAAAATGTTCCAAAATTAGCCCTTTTTTATCAGTATCTTCTTCAAAACAGCATAATGGCATGACACATTCATAAATATACGTGTTGAATGTGATAATTATAAGCACATATTGATAATTTGTAGTAAATCTGTTGTTATAATTACCCAGTACAATATGCACATCTTTGAACTTCATGGCATTATACTTCTGTGAAGAAGACAGTGATATCTGGTAAACCAATATTAAGTAAGTTTTTGTAATAGGCTTCTCATACTTTACACAAATGTATGGCCAAATTCTTATGAAATATATTATCCCAAATTTTGTAGGCTTCTGAAGATGACAGGTTTATCTGTAGAAATTGGTAAAGCAAAATAAAAATAACTGTTCATCTGGTGACTGAATTTTATTCTGAAATTGTCTTAAAATAAACACTTTTACTTCTGTGCGTGAAGAATGCCCAAAAGGTATTGTTGTGGATATGTGCGCTGTGTATATGTAGTCTAATGGCAAAAGTTATAATAGAATAATCTTTCTTCTACATTCACAAGTAGCTTCATTATATTTTTGCAATAGTCTTTTATTGCAGTATTCTTTTGCATGACATTTCTATGCTGCACAATTAGCACAATGTATATTTTCTACCTTATTATCTGATATTTCAGCATTGCTATGTAAATTGATTCATAAAATAAGTTTGCTGCCCATGTATAATCTGATTACAAAATGAAGTATAAAAATGCATAAATCTAAGCAGTACACCAGTACTTTTACTGTCATTCTGCTGCATATCAATTTATGAACAGTAAACAGACTCACTAAGAAACAAAGGGTGGATCCAAACTGGATATCAAGTATATCCTTTCAGAACAAAACAAAAGAAAGAACTCCTGAAATGGGAACCATTGAAAAGAACATCAGTATTTATTCTCTACCAAGTGAAATGAGAATAACTTTCAGAGACTGATTTTTCACATTCCAGTCTTTAGCAGTCAAATTTGCCTTATTTTTTTAGACTGTATGAAATACATACTTTGATAAAAATAACCAAGGGCAAACTGTTTTCTAGAAGAATGCAAAAATCTAGATGGTACTGTATGACAACTCACTATTTTCTTCTTTCCTTTGATGCAATTCACATAGATATGCTTATCCATCAGGTGAGTAAATTAAATACAAATTAACATTTTTGACATACTTTCATGGCTTGCACTGTGGCTCGTATAAAGAAAAATGAACTACCACTTACTTGCAGATTCTCATGAAAATTTTTTTTGAGAAATAAGAAAATTTATTGGTTTGGCAGTAATTATGTGAGACAATATATGCATTTTATTTTTTACTTAAATGTCATATAGGCCAATGCATTTTGGTAACACTTGCCAGTGATTATCTTTCACCCTTAGAGGGCACTGATGCAAATGTGGCACTCATAATGACAAAATTTTCTCATTGTCACTTATTAATGCAAAATTCACTGAAATCTTTGGCAACATTGGATGAATTTCCATTGATAATTAACTGTCTGAAGCAAAGAATTTTATGACCACACAGTAGTTCAGTTTATTCACTGTAACGTGATATGTACAATACTGCAAAACCTAAGGACAATCTAGATAAAGTAAGGTAACATATAAACTGTTTGGTAGAAATGATAGAGTGTGCGGGAGCATGCTGCTGGAGGTCTCCCAGTTGTGCACAGAAAGTTGGACATCACATGGTGTGAAGTCATGGTAACTATAGTGCAAAATGGGACTGGCCACTCAACACAAAGTAGTAGAAGGAACAAGAAAAGAAAGCGTGTGTCAATCAGTGAGCAGTTGTGGTGCATTTTGGTGGTGATTTCCATTACAACATGCCCCAACAACATCTGGATGACTTCGTACAGGGAAGAATCACTGCTAAACTGCAAGAAGAATAAAGTGTGAAGAGTACAGCCCAGGAATTTTATATTATGCACAGTATTGTTTCATGTGCATGGGGAGCATTCCAACCCCAGGCACTGCTGCCCAAAGGAGAGCAGGTGGTCAGCCATGGCTAACTACTGCAGCAGATGACTGCTACACTGTGCAACAGGCAAGAATGGACCCACACTAAGCAGCAGGTGCAATTGCAGCCACATTTAACAGGACTGCGAGGTATGCAATCTGATGCTCCACAGTCACACTGTTGCAGCAACTATGTGGTTGTAGTCTCTATGCACAGTGATCAGTAAATCATGTTCCGTTGACACCCACACATCTGTGACACGGTTTGCAATGTTGTCAAGAGCGTAGGGGCCTGACCAACAAGGAATGGGGTTACATACTCTTCTCAGATGACAGCAAATTCAGTCTGAGTAGTGATTCTCGATACCCTCATATGGCAAGAGGTGGTAACACTTAACGCACCCAAGGACATTGTCAGATATGACCATTTTGGTAGTCTAGGTGTTATGGTGTGGGGAGGCATAATGTTGCATTGGCATACTGACCTCCAAATCTTTGAACACAATATACTCATCAGTCAATGTTATTGTGACACTACCTCTTCCCCACATGTTTCTTTTCAGGGGTACATTTGACCCTGATTTAATTTTTATTGGTGGCAGTGTTCGAACAGTGCAGGCAAAGCTCCTCGTGGAACAAGATGATATTCAGCAAAAGGACTGACATACCCATTCCCTGACTTAAATCCAGTGGAGCACATGCGGGATGAGTTGAGAAGAAGTATTACAGTATGTTCACATGCACCAATGATCATCCAGCAGTTGTCAAACATGCTAGCGGAGGCACGGAGTGCCTACCGCAAGAATACTTCACTAACATTGTGTCCAGTGTGGGAGCTTGTTGCAGAGCATGCATTGCTGCCTGTGGTGACCACACATCCTATTAATAATCATGCATCTCCTTTTTTAGTGTACTTATTTTCTTTCAATAAAGTGTCATTTCTATTCATCTCATTGTATATTTCTTTCAGTTACCTTCTGTGCTATACTGTAGTAGTTCTTTCTGTGTATGGTCCATGTTTCATCGAGCTGTATTACTCAGAAGTGAATCATCATAAGAAATTTACTTTTGTCCTTAAGTTTTTCAAACCAGTGTATTAATACTTTAAAAAGCTGTAGAAACAAAACTATTCTACAGACAAAGTTATCACTTGATTACATTATTTCAAATATAACAAAACAAATTTTCATCGTATCACTGACATTTTTGTCCCAGCTCAAGAAATTTTGTCCTTGTCCATATATTCTTTTACCTGATAAATGACTTGCATACATCATCATCGTAGTGAAGAGCATAATATGTATGGATGTATGGTAACACATTTATTGTTTTTTATTTCAGGGAGAGAATTTGAATCTAGCTAGTGACGAATCAGATGTTAATGTCACCATTGGAACCCAACCATGCAATGTGACGTCTCTTGCTTTAACACAATTAGTGTGTACACCACCTGAATCACAGCCTCCGAGCACAGATGAACTCGGCATCAAAACAGATGAAGGCCTCCCATTAGTTGTTGTCCGTGTTGGGAGAAGTCTAAGGTTTACAATAGGTTATCTTCGTTATGAAGTTGTCAAACCATATTCATTTTCGCCATGGGCCATAGCAGGAATTGCTGCAATTTCTTTCTTTTTAATTTTCATATTTATTATCATACTGGTTGTGTATCGACGTCGATCAACTCAAGCTGAAAGGGAATATAAAAGGATTCAAATACAAATGGATACACTGGAGAGTAATGTGCGTTCTGAATGTAAACAAGGTAAGAACATAAATATGGTACAGTATATTTGGTGTCCTAGCTTGAAGTACAAAATAGCACTTGTTTGCAGGAGTCACTGTAATATTATGTGAGGTGCTTGTTATGTAAACAGTACGTAAGATCATGATACTATTTTGCAATACTGCATAAATTAGGTGCTCTAATATTACTGTTAAATAATTCTAGTGTCATTGATATTAACAAAGTGTTTAGATTGTAGAATGAGCAGGATACAGCAGATATGGAGTGTTGGTAACTTTTTTATATGAATGGTGTCCATTATGTTATAGAAAAGTAGCTGAAAAACATGATTAAATTGTTAATTGGACTTACTCACAAAAGAAAGATATTTCATCGCAACCTCAAATATATTTTATAGAGTGCAGCAAGACACCATATTTAATTCAGTAATAAAATGCGTACTGTATGTTTGTATATCTGGGATCTATTCCCAAAACCCGGCATCAATTACAACCAAATCTGGCACATACAAATCAAACTTCATAAGTATTTGCACTGTAGATTTTATAACCTCCTAGCTCCAGTAAGAGTGAAGATAAGGGCAAACACCTATTTTTTCAGCCTCTGCCATGTTAGGATGCTGTGCATGACAGGCATGTTTTTCAGCCTCTGCCATGTTAGGATGCTGTGCATGACAGGCATGTTGTGTGGGAATAGTATCGGCTTGCCTTACCATTTTGCTCTACAGGGCATCTACATGTCGAGCAAGAAACTGTTTTCCAGTTCCCAATGTGTAGGCTACCTTGCGCAATATACCTGTTGTATTGTACAAGTATTGGCCTGCCTTATGAACGTACTGTGCAGGGCGAGCCAATACATCAGGGGAAAAAATGGTTTTTAACACTCCGACAGGTAAGCTGCCCTGCACAACAGGTGTGTTGTGGATGAAGTATTAGTCTGCTTTATTGACCCGTTTTGCAGGGGCTACATGTGCAGACGAGCATGGCTGTGGGAAGTTTGCGATGGTTAGGGGAGGCAATGGACAGAGAGGGGGGCAGGAGGGGATAGATTGGGAGAGAGGGGACAGGAGGAGGTAGGCAGAGAGGGGGGAGAATAAAATAGGAAAAGAAGGGAAGCAGGAGTTTGGTAGAGAGGAAAGGAGGAAGAGATGGGGAGAGGATGGTGTGATGAGGAGTTGGGCATAAAGAGTGGGGAAGGGCAGATGAACAGAGGCTGGAGGATAAGGTGGGCAGAGTAGAGGGAAGAGAAGGAGGGTATGGACAGAAAAGAGGGCTGGAGGGGATGGATAGGGAGAGAAAGGGCACAAAGGGATTGGCAAAGTGGGGGCTACAGGTGATGGACAGAGAGAGTTAGGAGGAAATGGACCTCTGTGGAGGAGAAGGAGGAGGAGGAGATGGATAAAGGGAGGGGCCAAGATTGGGTAGGTGGGTAGGGAGGGAGGCAGGAGGAGATGAACACGGAGATGTGGGAAGAAGAGATGGACATTGGGGGAAGAGGGGGGCAGTAAGAAATAGATGAGGAAAGGGGACAGGAGGAGATGGACAGGTAGATGGGATCAGGAGGAGATAGATTGGAGAGAAAGAGATGGACAGAGAAAGAGAGGGGGAGGAGATGCAGATTTTCAGGGAGAGGGGGAGGAGAGGAAGGTGTAGGAGGCATGTGGATGCTGGACAGGGAACTCGGCTGGTGAAAAAGGAAGCTAGTGTGTGTAATTTGATTGAACTTTGTGTATGCGTGGACTTCAAAAGTAAGGTAACCATGTCAGCCTATATGAAGGTCATTGTCCAACATGAGTGGTGCAGTGTTTGAAGAGAGTGTATGTTCTGGATCTTCTGCAGACAGTTCTGCTGTGGTATGGCTAACAAGTCCATCACAATGTGAGTGGGAAATGGAGCAGCAATTGGAAACATACTCCATTGTGGAAGTACATGGGACAGTATGATTATTGTGAGCAAAAGGGCTAAATGGCACACAGATTTGCCATTAAATTCTCGCGGTATATGGACCGTATGCAATTTCGCCTCCAGCCATAGTGAAACGGTTCCAATAATTTGACCAAGACAACACAGATGTGATCAGGTGATCAGGAAGGAAGGCGATCAATATATACCAGCGATGACAGTGTCCAGTCAGTTGAGGAACTGATTTGCAGCAATCATTGATTTCTGTTGTTGAACAATTGGTAGAGTGCTCTGACTGTTGTTTACAGAGACTTGGTGACTACGTTGAAAAATGGTGCCATTTATTTGCGTCACTCAGAAGTGTAGTGCAGCAATCTATAAAGGTTATTTGGCATGCCATAATTATGTGTAACATAGTTCAAAGGGTTCCCGGGGGTCCAGCCAGATATGATTGTTGAATGCCCATGATATTTGTGCAAACAACTGTTCTGCCCTCATCAGGTAGTGCTCATTGCATCAGCACCACCTGATGATGGCGGAACGATTATTCGTCAAAATATCATGGACATTGAACGATCATATCTGGCTGGACACCCAAGAATCCTTCAAACAACATATACACTGGGAAAGCCTTAGCTCACAATGTTTAACGTACTTTTTGAAGTTGTCTTGTACCTTATAACTTACACTTATTTATCTTTTGAATTTCTTACTACAGTTTCAAATTTTAAAATGTTATTCTATATCTTGGCTCTTGCTTTGTTTTCTAGCATTTGCCGAACTGCAGACTGATATGACAGATCTTACTGCTGATCTCGAATCTTCAGGAATACCAACTCTGGACCATAAGAACTACATAATGAAAGTTTTTTTCCCCGGTGTTAGTGACCACCCCATTTTGAATGATCCAAAGGTAAATTTTGTGCAACAAAATAAATTTACATATTTGTAACATATATCTTTAGCATATACTATGTGTTTGTCACTCTGTATATTCATTGTTTGCTATAGAAAGCACATCATACTTGCAAAGTAAACAGGTAAAGAATAACACATGATGGTGTTGCTTTCCAAATGGAAGCCAGTAGTAAAATAGCTTCCTCTGATTAAAAACATGCAAACAGCATATAGTTGTAATTAACATTTTATAGTTTTAATGTAACATTTTTAATTTCCTGTCAGACCATAACTAATTTACACATGTGAAAGAAACCAACCAAATATATGATCTTTTCTGTTCTGTAACACTCTTCAGTAGTGAATATAAAATTAAATTTTTAGGAAAATTTTGATGAGTAATATTTTTGTTCTGAATAAAACACTTTCTGAAATGTACATAGTGTAAATGTGCAGTCTTTGTAGTTTTGGGTATTCCATCAAGCAGCTTGAGACTTGAACCATAACAAGCAGAATACACAAATTACATAAGTATTGCCCTGCCATTTCATTACATTATGAAAAACATTTTTCTTACTGATGATAATTACACACAATCTGCCATTTACAATTTTCAAACCTAACAGTTTTCTCTGTGAGTGAAATAAATTTGTTTCTGTTATTGCTACTGCAAGTGTTAGTATTTTTATATAGTTTATATCCCATAATACTTTATATAGCAATACCTTAAAGGGAAAGCAATTCATAGCTAGGGAACAAAGTGAAGCCACTAGGTGGTTAAGGCATGGACTCAGATTTAGGAGGGGTGAAGTTTGAATCTGTTGATGTCCATCCAGAGTTGAGTTTTCTGTGGTTACCATAAATTAAGGCAAATTCCATAATGGTTGTTTTGGAAAGGAAATGACCAAATCCTTTCCCCACCTTTGTAACACCATAACTAGTGCTCCATTGCTAATATTCTCATCACTGACATCACAAATCTTTTAAAATTTGGAGTGGTCATTAGTCCTGTATGAGTTGCCCTGAAAGTTCTGTAATTCTGCTGTGGTTTGGCCAATTTTTTGAAATGCATTATAATTAAATAGTGATCTCTAAAAGCTTTGTACATGTTTATGTTTGATTTCTGTATATTTTCAAAGAGTTAAAATCAAATATACTCAAGAAGTTTTGTTTCTTATGATAATGGAAAGTCCTGGAAGGATTATAAATTGTTGTTGTGACAGAAAACTAACATATACCTTTAACACAAGGTAGTGCATGATAGATAATTGTATAAAAAGTAGTAATTAATATTGTGCTCTTGTTCTGATTCAGAATTGGAAGATGAATATACTGTGGCATCAGGAGTTATGTATATATTTCATCTTCATGATCTAAAGAGTTCTTGGCTCTCCAGTGATCATATAAATCTCTGAAACTTACATGATGTGCATGTTTACTTTCATTTCTAAGTAACTGTAATCATTTCTGCACATTTATCTTGTTGATTGCTTTTTTGCCACATATTCAACTAACTTCTAGTTTATTTAAGTAGGCTGGTATTTTTTTACATCAAAGAAATTATACACTTCAGTTAATCTGGTGGTGGGTTGTATGGTATGTTCAATGAAACTCAAACCCTAAGTTGAGAGGATAAGATGTGATACCCTTGTCCCCTACATTCTCAGAATAGGTGGCTCCATCACAATCTTGTCTGTGTGATTTGGTCCCCCTTTCCAACCAATTCCAAACAAACTCCTCTTTCCTCCAAAAGGAAGATTTAAGTTACAACAACCATGATTAGTTGTTGTTGCTATCTGCACTGCTGGGAATTTTGCATCATGAAAGTAATTACTGGCCAGCCATTCTGTCTCCTTATAATAAGATTTCTCAACTGCATTTTTACTTTGACATAATTATTGTGATTGTCAGTTTCTTTTGTTTACTGGAATTATATATTTATGTTTCAGGTTAGGGTAAATGGCCCCAGGACAAATTATGATGCTGCAATGTTACAGTTTGAGCAACTAATCAATAATAAATGTTTCATCCTAACATTTATTGATACTCTGGAAATGCAGAAATCCTTCAACATTCGTGACAAGTAAGGCCCTAATTGTTTCTATATAAACCTGTCACTTGACTACTATAAAAAAATTACTCTTGCTGTTTGCACAGTCATATGACATTCACTTGAGAATGATTTTTATGTAGTATCGTATTTTATAAAACATGATAGGCCACATTCATAGGTTATTCATACCATGCTAACACTTCCTTCTTGTTGTGAAGATACTGAATAAGTTTCTATCTGGTTATATGAATTTTTTCTTATAATTTGTGATGTTCTCGCAGCATTCCTGGAAATAGCACCCTCTGTAGAAGTCTGTGAAAAAATTCAGTTGCAATGCTATAAAAATTAATGTATTTTCCAGGACAAGCCCTGTATGATTTACAAATTGATAAGAACTTTGTGTGATTGTATTACGATATCTTGTGATACATTGACTTTCTTCCCTAAAAGATGAAAGAACATTTTATTCTACATCATAACCAAATTAGAGATAAGGAAATTAGAAGAGATTAGAAGAGAAAGAAAGGATGAGGCAGGGAGTGAAACATATATCTTTGTTTATTAAAAATTTAAGTGAAAAACAGGTGTGAAAAACTAGAAAAGGAAATTTTCAGTTTGCCTATGTGAAAGGCTTAGGTCACATTTATTAATGATTTAAATCAATCTCATGCCTCATTCTCCTCGTTCTTGCACAGCAAATGTAAAGCAACTTAGTTTCAATAATCAGAGTACATTTATGTAGTTAGCACTGTTGGGCAGGAACTATGGAAGGAAAATTACTGAATATTAGATGACTTGTAGGAGCCACCTGAGGATTCAGAAAGGTGGTAATGGAATGTGACAAAAAGTCGTCATAAACAACTTCACAATTATGCAATCATCCTTCAGAAAGCATTAAAAAATGAACCTTTCAAAAATGAAAAAAAGAGACATTATTAATTTCAAAGGGAGCTACCTGATTTGTCTTACAGGGACCAAAATCCAAAACTGTGCAACCCTTTCAACAAAACAGGCAATGGATTTCCTAGTCTAGAGTCCACATATCTCACTAGGGATCAGAAAGCTTCTGAACATATCTCACTAGAGATCAGAAAGCTTCTGATCTGTATGGATGAAAATTAGATTTTATACATGGTGTCCAAAAAAAATTCTCACATTCATCCAGGAGGGAGTACTGGTCAAAACCAGAAGTAAAGTTACTGTAATGATATGTGTGTAAATCAATACCTGTTGAGATGTGGCCCATTTTACTTGTGTAAGTAGAATCTACAGGAAATAGCATAGTAAGTTACCGCAATACACACACATGGGCAGCTGACAATCTCGAAGCAATCATGGAGGTGAGGTGTTTTGATTGCTTTATTAGCAATGTGTGGGCTTGAACTGTTGGTGACAGACTCATAGAGCCATACGCTTCTCTGGATTGACTAAGAGGTGCTGTGTATCACCATTTTCGGTGTGATGAATTACCAGCACTATTGGAGAGCATTAACCTTGAAGAAAAACACTGACCATTGTTTACATACATTTGGACACCATCCCATTTCCTAAGGATCATGTGACAGTACCACAACATTTCCTGGATGATGGATTGGTTGAGCAGGTCCAGTAGAGTGGCTTCCCTATTCACTGAACCTGAATCCACCAGATTTCTGGCTATGGGGACATTTAAACACATTGACCTATGCCCAACCCATCAACAATGTGCAGATGTTACAGGTGCATGTGACCAATGCACGTGATGCACTCTGAGTGGAGTGAGATATATTTGAAAAGATTGCATGATTCACTGCAAACAAAGGCTGCAGGATGTGTCACAATGTGTGATAATAGCATGCAGCACTGCCTACAGTGTTCAGTTTATGTAACAGACAGATGAGAATGAAAGAACAAACAGGCCCATATCTCCACGGATATTGATTTCCATGCGAATCATTACAGGATCTTTTCTTATAGTTTTGACCATTGCTACCCCTTGTGGCACTTCTTTCTTTTTCTTTAAATTATCCTTTCTTTCACGGAAGCTTCATCTGTACATATGGGTCATGCCAGAAACATTTTATAAATCACATTCCATTTTAAGCTAAAGGTCTAGTGTGCTGGAGGGAAACTAAGAGGTATGTTACTCAAAACTGGTTTTATTCATGTATTGGTTTTACTCACGATTGTATTAATCTTTTCAGGCATAGTATTATGGTAGTCATCATACCAAGTAATTTTGATAGACAAAATTTTACTGTGATGACAATTCATTTACCCTCCTCCATTATCCCTCAATCTAAGATAAAAACCCTGGTACAGAAACACTCAAGTAATTAGTTATGAAACCAGAACTGTCATGGGATAAATCTGTGAGTGGGATATGAGAATCAACAAATCGTTATTTGTATGCTGTAACTAACTGATTTTTTATGTACATAGTTAGCAGGTAGGTAAATCCTAGCAACAAGTAAGTATATATAATGAGTGGTTCAGATAGGCAACATCACTGATGCTTTTCACATGGCATGATGTGTGCATGTACATGGTCAGTCTTCATGTAAAGGTTGGGAAGATTGCACACTGTGTTTATAGGTTACGGTGTACAGTAGATCAGCCACGATGAAGCAAACGAAAACTGTTGGGAAGCTGATATTCTGTTCAGATAAAGTCTCACATAGGATACATCTGACATATACCTGATACCAAGAAGTTGTCAGAGGTAAATGGAAACAGGGTAAGTAGTTTCACAATACTTCAACTGAGGACAACAAACTATACAGACTCCAGAAGTAATTCTTCCCCATGAGGATGAGGAGCATCTAATGGGGAGTCAGTCAGTTGCACATGATATCAGTGCACCACACAGTGCTACATGGAAAGTGTTATAGGAACTGCAGCTACACACTTCAATTGACAGAAAATGGATGCCTTTACTTCTGCAGACTGTGTTGAATCAGTGGGTACTGCAATGCTGTATGGTCAGTTCTCATTTTCCTGCATAGGTGCTTTTCTCAGTCATATGTGGGACTTTGTGAATCCCCATGGTACCACTGTGAAACGCGATCAACACATATTTGCTGCGAACTCATGGACAGATGTACTTAAAAGTTGGTTAATGGGCCTGATCTGCTTCCTTTCTGTTTCACTGTACCATAGCACACTTTTATTTTGAGAGATGTTTTTGGATGATGTCCTACTTGTTCTTTGATGTTGAAATCCCTGCTTGCTTTGCATATCTTGTTCATGAATACCTGTGTCAGAATTTTCCTGAATTGTGGATAGAAAGAAGCTATCCTGTTTTGTGGTCAGTTCATTCATCTGACCTGACCCCACATGATTGTGTTGTTGAGGATCATGAAAAAAGTCTTATTTACTCGACACCTGCCGAGAGTGAAGAATATATCCTGGCAAGAATTTTTGCTGCCTGTGACATTGTCCAAACACTGCTGGATTTGTTTGAACAATTATAACAGAGCTTTGTATGACATCAGAATGCCTGTATAGAAGTTGGGGATGCCACTTTAAACAGTTGTTGTGAATGTAGTGTTGTGTACAAGCTGTACAGATAGATAAGGTACTTGTAGCTTTATCATTGCCAGCAGATCAGTGATAAATGTTAAACTATCTCAGTTTCACTTATAACTTTTATCTCTTTCCTTACATGAACAGATTTGCCTTTCTCAGAACAACACGTTTGTCTTTGTACATTATCACTGGAAGTGTCAGTAGCTCATGGTCTTGTGGTTGTGTTGCTGACACTCAATCATGGGGCCCTGGGTTCGATCGTAATTGATTTTGGGGACCTTCTCTGCTCAGGACTGGGTGTTTGTGTTGTCCTCATCATTGTTTCATATATCATCAATGTGCAAGTCGCCAAAGTGGTATCAAAGAGAAAGACTTTCAATAGACTGGTCTCTTGGCCAGAAATGTCAGACACATGTTTCATTTCATCACTGTAAGTTGTATCATCATCATCATGCAAACACTATCTATTTTTAAAAAGAGACATTGCCTACAAAAGGACATAGTGTCTTCATTGTGTTAAACATTAGAATTCTTGCATGCCATTCAAGACTTTCATCATCATTGTGACATCATATGAGGATATGCTGAAAACTAATGCATCCAGATCTTTTATTCTTTTCTCGATATCAGGTGATATATTATGTGTCATGCATATTACTCAGTTGACTTTTCCATTTTGCTGATGCAAATAGCAGCCCTCTGCTGATACAGGACTTCAAAATGTAGCATGTAACATGCTGGTGTGTAACATAACTATGTCAGTGCATGAGAGACCCTCAGAATCCCACACATAGTGCCCTCTCCTTCATGACATTGCCAGACCACACACAAGTGCTGCGACATCTGCAACAATCTGGCACCTTGGGTTCACTGTCATCAATCATCCTCTATACAGTCCCAACTTGGTCCCATCTACTTTTCATCTGTTTCCAAAACTTAAGTAGCACCTTTGAGGAGTTAACTTTGATAATGATGAAACAATGCAAGCAGAGATGAAGTTGTGCCTCCATCAACAAAGTTAAACATTCTACAGTGACGGTACCAACGAATTTGTCTCTCATTGGGAGAAATGTGTGTGATGTCAAGGAGATTATGTTCATGAATAAATAAATGTGTAGACATGAAGAATAAGATGTAGAATGTTAATAAAGTTTGTTTTATTTAAAAAATCATAAGAGTTTTCAAATAAAAAGTTTGGAGACATTACTTTTCAGCATGCCCTTGTATTATTATATGGTTTATCATTATGATGTTTGCAGTAAAATTTATGAGTTGACAATTCTCAATACCACCTACCACCTGAAGGGCCCATAAGGAAAGAAAAGTTTCCAGAATGAGATTTTCACTCTGCAGCGGAGTGTGCGCTGATATGAAACTTCCTGGCAGATTAAAACTGTGTGCCCGACCGAGACTCTAACTCGGGACCTTTGCCTTTCGCGGGCAAGTGCTCTACCAACTGAGCTACCGAAGCATGACTCAACGCCCGGTACTCACAGCTTTACTTCTGCCAGTACCTCGTCTCCTACCTTCCAAACTTTACAGAAGCTCTCCTGCGAACCTTGGAAGGTAGGAGACGAGGTACTGGCAGAAGTAAAGCTGTGAGTACCGGGCGTGAGTCGTGCTTCGGTAGCTCAGTTGGTAGAGCACTTGCCCGCGAAAGGCAAAGGTCCCGAGTTCGAGTCTCGGTCGGGCACACAGTTTTAATCTGCCAGGAAGTTTCGAAAGAAAAGTTTTTCATAGTATTCATTTTCTATGTTTTGTGGTATTAACCAGTGAGTTTCCAGCAACCTGAGCATGTTAGCTGTAGGCACAGCCATATTGTGATGGAAGAACAGTTGTGTAATTTGTCTGGATTTTTTCTTTCAGTGGAACCCGTATTATGTGAAACTGACAGTGTATCTTCCTTCACAGGGTCAATGTGGCTTCCTTATTAATGGTAGTTCTCATGGGGAAGATGGAATATGCAACTGACATTCTTAGAAGCTTGCTGTTAAGACTGATTGACAAATCTGTTTGTACGAAACATCCGCAGCTGATGTTGCGAAGAACTGAATCTGTTGTTGAAAAAATGTTAACCAACTGGATGGCTCTCTGTATGTACAATTACCTGAAAGATTACGCTGGTTCTTCCCTCTTTTTATTGTTTAAAGCTATTAAACATCAGATTGAAAAGGGGCCAGTAGATGCCATCACTCATGATGCACGATACTCACTTTCTGAAGAACGTCTGCTTAGGGAACAGATTGATCATGGAGTCGTGGTAAGTGTCTTTTGAGTAAGTTATGTTGATATCAGAGTTGTCACAAGACAAATTTCTATTATACCTACCACTACAGATTTTGTTTGTGTTTGTTCCTCATGATTTACAATTTACTAAATGTTTCTCTATGCATAGACTAAACGCTATTGTAAGTAAATGTATTGTATGGAGGCCACTACTGTTTGACATGGAATTGGCATAAAGAATGACATAGCATTAATTCAAAAATAGAAACCCATCTTGCTTGTGAAAACTTGGATGCAGAAGATTTTATTTTGATAAGCCCTTGACTGCTACCATTGGCTCATGATGTACATTCTGGCAATGTCCATACAAAATTATCTTAAAAATTTTAACTTGCACATCTTCATCCAAAATGTGTACATTTATGAAAGTAACAACGTAATGACAGCATATATTATATTTGAAACTCATTTGTTGTGAAGATACTTTATGTGAGAAGGTTTTGGCAGCGCACAGCAGTACATGCTTAAGAGGAAGGGGTTCACATAATCAGCTGAACATGCAGCAAGAATTCATCTGATTCTTGTGGTCACAGGGTAGAAAATAGAGAAACAGATTTTTTTTAGTGGTATGAAGGTGCTACTGCTAGCAAGACAGGAACTCACTGCTTGAAATTCTCAATGAACTTGGCTTAGACAGCAAACCCACAGCTCTGATTAAGCAAACGCCAACAAACACTTATTCTAAAGTGAAATTTGTAGAAGTTTTGAGATCAAAAATCGAGTCAGATAGGAAGATGGTCTCTCCCCACTGCTCTTTAATTGCCTTCTAGAAAAAGTCATAAAATGAAAATCAAAGAGGTCATTATATTAGGTTACAGAAGGGACAATCTACAAATAGACTGACTAGCATTTTCAGACAACCTAGTTATACTTTCAGGCTCAATGGAGACAGCCACATAACTAAGAAAGACATTTTGGAGAAGGAAGTCATTAAAGGAAGAGTTAATAAGGTGAAAACAGCATACTACCTCACTGAGGATGTATATAATTAAAAAAAATCATCGTCTTCAGTGGTTAACTTAGACATTACTCTACAGTAAAACACCCAGAATAACTCTAAACATAAAGGCAATGATAAAAACACTGGAAATCGTGGAAAGAATAGTACTAAGGAAAGTTTTGGGACCAGTTGAAAAGAAAACACAATACAGATGATGTTGTAATAGTGACATTTATACACATACTGAAAAAAATGTAGAAATGATTAGGAAAAGAAGAATAAGTTTCTATGATCATATCTAAAGGATGAATACCAACAGACTGACAAAAAGGTTGTCCACTTATTTCAGTAAATTAAGAATGGATAGCACATGGTACAAAAAAATTGGAAGGGATATGGATGAACTCCAAACTACTCCACAAGATGTTGAGGTAAATCTCCCACTCAGGAAGAAATTGCAAGATTCCAACATGAAAATGCAAGAAGGAGGAGAGAGAAAAACATCAAGAAATGATGATGGACTTGTGGAAGAAAAGATAGGACAAACAGTTGAAATTACTGTAGTTCATAGTAGTTCATGAACAATATACCTAAAAGAAGAAGAAGGGAAGAGAACTCCAGTTGTTTGAGAACACTGCTCCTCTTATCATCATCAAACACAGGACTGGTGGCAGTGTTTGATCCCAAGTTGACCGTACAGACTGTGACATAGATGTACCTAGTATTCTTAACTGATGAGCAAAAGGGGATTAATCTGCAGAATTCTACTTTTTTTGTTCTACTGAACAGTGACTTCCCTATGAGTATCATTAAGTGACAACAAGGTAGAGTCCACTAGAAGAAAATACTGTTATCTTCGCAGAAATAAATTGAGAGGTAATTAAGAAAGGCCACAAAAAGGACAAAGAAGTGAATAGTGTGTAAGATATTGTAAGAATTTATTTCAATTCAAGTTTTTCTCCTTCATGAAAATATGTTTCTCAGCAGTTTTTGAATATTAAAATTACATCTTATAACATCTTCCATGGAAAATAGTTCTGGATATTTCTGAAGATCTCTGGGAATATGAAGACATGGTTGCAGTTAGTATTTGAAGTTCCCTTATTAATTTTGCCAGTTTCTGTTTATTTCCTAGGGTAACTTACATAATTTTGTGACGCTATCCCATCATAAGTTAGTCTAAACTACAAATTGCTTTTGCTTTTGAAGTTCGTCATTTTTTAACTAATACTTGTTTCTGTTTATTTCAGACTCTCCATGTTGTACAGGATGAGATAGATGAAAAGATTCAATGTAAAGTTTTAGACTGTGACACCATAAGTCAAGTTAAATCCAAAATATTAGATGCACTTTACAAGAATACTCCCTTCTCACTGAGGCCATCAATCCATGAAGTTGATTTAGGTATGAAAAAAATACGTATTACCCATTAATAGGTGTTATACAATGCAATTAACATGTGAAGAAAATATTAAATCTGTTATCACTCACTTTCCCCAGAACTTGATGAGTACTTGGTGAAACTGTTGTAGGTTCACTGTGCTAAATTTTTGGGTTCTCTTGCACTAACTTAAAAAAAAATTAAAAATCCTGGTTTCTATCATTGTTTCATTAGGCTGGTGCCAGTATACAAAATTTTCTAGACATGTGTGTTTCTTCAATTCACCATTTTCCTCTGCTTTCCACTTTTTTGGTTACTTGTTTACTTATCCTGTAGTCACCAGCCCTTTAGACCATGTGCTGCATCAGTAGTCAGTCTCCACTGTATTCTGTCTTATTCTGTTTCCTTCCAGTTTTATACATTCAGAGCTACTGCACCTTTCTTAATCTTGATCTCCCATTGCTTAGAAAGTTGGGTCTCTGACATGTGGATTACATGACCTGCCCATTGGAGTCATCTGCTCTTTTGATATTGTAAAATGCTGGACTGGTTCATGGTCTCATAAATTTTGTTATTCTTCCTTGCCCTCCAAGTATCTCCTTCTTTTACTGGGCGCAAAATCTTTCTCATAGCCTTTCTTTCAAATGTAAGGAGCTTTTGTGTTCTCTTTTAGTTAGTGTCCAGTTCTCTGTGTCATAGAGGACATTGGGGCATATAACGGCATTGTAGATCTTCATTTTGGCAGAATATGATATAGCTTTACACCTGAACGTGTCTCTGAGATCATAGAGACGTCTGTAGCCAGTAGAGATTCTTTCATTTTTACTTTCAGTTGCCATTTATTTATTTTATTCCTAAAAATTTCACTACAATTTTTGATAAACAGATTTATTTACTTTTCCAAAGAAACATTAAGCTATGTGTCATCCTTGTTAATTGATTCATCCTGCTTTGTTGTCTCAGAATACTGCTTTATAATTTCACCCTTTTTATTTATTGTTTTGTGCATGTTTTCCACTTCTTATTTTGAGAAATATACGTTACCCATGAAAAGCCTCTTTTCTTGTATCACATGTATTTGTTTTTATGTCCTGGTTTTCTTACTACCAACAAGTCATTTTAATAAGCATATAAAACACTCATAAACCACAAGGTTAATTTGAACATCACACTACACATTGCTAGGCGTGGATGAATGTAGTCCTAGCTGAGGGTCAAAAGTAAGTGAGAACGTGTAACTGTTAGAGTTTTGGATTTGTTTTTAGTGAGAGGAGTAGGTTTAAAATCCCCTCTGATCACCCAGTTTTAGGTTTTCTGTAGTATCATCTCGGATCATCTCTATACTGATGGAATATTATACATTAGTCATCCTATGGGGAATCAAACCCTTTGCTGTATTGTTAGTAATCTAACATTTCCCATCAAGCTACCAAACCATTTTCTCTTGAATGTCAGTATAAAATAAAGAACAAAATTGAAAATATATTGTAGGTTATAATTTTGTTCGACAAAGACTGAAACTCGAAGCAATGACTTGAGTGGCAATGATCTTACAATTTATTTATTTATGGATTTGTCACAAACTGTTTCAAAGGCTCACCTCACCACTACCTCAGTCTGCTATGTTTCCACAAATCATTATAATCATCATCCCCTTGAAATCTCATGAAGCTTCCTATTTGTTACTCTTGTTACTTGAGACCATTATTAGGAACACATTGGCTTCTAGAAACCATTGCATCTTGACAGTTCTTGCAAACACACAAAGTCTCCTTTTTCACCAACTCCAGGTCTTTAACGCCAAAAATTTTTAATCTGGAAATTTGTAACAGAGAAGAACAAAGATAAATTATTAATTTTAAATGAAAATTTTCATGTAGTTGGATAATAGCTACAACAGTATGAAGATTTACTTTAGTTTGGAACCTACAATTACAAATAATACCAGATTTTAAGATAAATGAATAGTTTATGAAAAACAGTAATCATGCAGATAACCTAGAGATTTTTGCCTCATTTCATTTTCCGTAGGTTGAAAAAAACTTAGATCTCTTATTTCACCACCATCCCTTCCTATTTCAATTTTTGTCGGAAAGGGGCAGACAAACAAAGTTGAAATTGTAAGTTGTGGTCTATACAAGACTGATCAAAACAACTTGTTTCCATTTCTGTAGAAAATGAGAGGTTTCACAGATTTTTGTATACATTTAAGAGATGCATTCTATGTGTTGCTATGAACAGATGTGTAAAATGTAAAGTCAGAATATATATTTTTCCTTTGTTTGTTACTCATTGTTAATTATTCACTTCTAGAATGGCGGCATGGGAGAGGAGGACATCTGACCTTGCAAGATGAAGATCTGACAACTAAACCACACTGTGGTTGGAAGAAGCTAAACACTCTTTCTCATTATGGAGTGAAGGAATCTGCTGTTATGTCTCTTATCACACGACAGAATGGTAGCTTCAGTGAAAACTGTAAACAATCCTGTCAGAACTGTAAGTAATCCTGGCACTGTATTTATAATAGTTGTCTGTCTTGTATGTAGTATTAATTTTTTTAATTTATGAATCAAGTACATATTGCACTTATACTTTCCTGATTGTTTTCTTTTCATAGACCACATTACATAACCCCTACCACATCACACAGTCACTGTTCAACATAAACTGTCCACCAACAAGCAATTAATTTTACTCACATCTGCAAAGAAACTGTTTGAGTCCTGTCATGGTACAACAGAACTAATATTGATTACAACTTCTGGTTACATATTATGCCACAGCTTTCATCGATGCATGTTTGTTACATTGTACATATTTGTTTGCATAAGTAAAACGTGGGCAAAATAATGTAGCACCATAAAAAATTCATAAGAAAAATATGAACTTTGTCCAGTACATGAGTAACGATGACAGATATAAATGGATAAAGTTGCAAAGTAATACAAATGTGCCACCTCATGAAAGAAATTTTGTAACTACACACTAAGCAGCAAAAAGATGTCTTTATGTTATGGTATGAAAACAGATACACAAGTGATACGTTTTGAGCTATTACATGCCATACTCATCAAATCTGAGGCTATAATTCACTCACACTGACTCCTACAGGACATTTTACATCAGATACCCACTTAACCTCATCCCTCTCATTTCTCATGGATTTCATGCATGCTTGCTCAATGCTCTAAAAGGTATGGCTCTCACCTTATTGTCTAATATATACATATATAATTTTCTCCAAATAATTGTGACATTTGTCCAAAAGCTTACACAGCCTTTACACAAACCACACTATCATGTATTTAAACAGTTAATACCAAAAACTTTAACAGAACTGGACTGGTGTTGCCACTCCAAAAGACATGTCAAGTTACTGCTACATGGATCATGTTCTCATCATCCCACGGTATGTTATATATTCCCAAGGCTGATTTAAGAGATTCCTAGTTATCTTTCAGTCCACTGCTTTCACATGTTGTCATAACCATGAGACTATTCATTGCATGAGGAGCAATTTATGGTAAAA
This sequence comes from Schistocerca americana, assembly GCF_021461395.2. NCBI lineage: Eukaryota > Metazoa > Arthropoda > Insecta > Orthoptera > Acrididae > Schistocerca > Schistocerca americana. The sequence goes on along the minus strand of NC_060130.1, from coordinate 749,842,119 downwards.
ATTGTTTTGTTTAAGCTGAATTTCATCTGTCTGAGCACCTGTTTGATGTCAGTAAGACATGTTACTGGAATTTGTTCAGTATGGTATATCAGTTGTTTGATGTATCAACAACTCTCTGTCTGCACGAAAGAGAGAAGAGTGCAAAGAATGCTGCATTTATATTAATTTGCATGCTATACCCTGTTTTCATGATCCTGTAGCTTTATTCAGTCCTAATTAGTGACTGCCAGTGTTTCAGAAATAAATAAAAATGCAAACAATCTCACATTTTGGAAAATTGTTTGTAAAAACTTCAACTATATCTCATATATGCTATGATGAACAGTTCTGGTTTGACAGCTGACCTATATCAATCAGCACTTTGTTTATTTGGTTATCTGTTGCTCAACATTTTCTCCATGTGTTCAGTAATTATCTCTCCTCGTATCATCATCCATACAACTAATGTGTCTTCTTATCACATTACTTATTTATTACACTTGACAGTTGTTGTTGAACAGTTACAAATAAATACACAGTTCTGGTACACTGACAGTTACAGACAACCAACAAAATAAACAAAACAAAAAATTAAAATTAGCTCCTGACGCACCTTCCATGGGTCTGACAAAAGCACTCAAGGGATAGTCCTATACTATATATGACACTGTTGGTGCTAGCCTGCCGCACTCATACATTGGAGAGTCTCATCTCCATTTGTGGAGTGCAGCAGCAGTTCTTCCTGTCCCATGTTTGATACAGTCGAGTTTGTACTAAGTAACTTAAGGAAAGCTGAAACCCAAAAGATTGGCAGCCTGCTTATTGACTCCCAAGAAGTTTTGAAGATGATCACACTCATTTTCAGGAAACTCTGGGATTAAAAGTACTGGCTAACAGGCTCAGTCATGCTGAAGAACCCTGAATAATGGGAGAGACTGGTTTCTCTGTATTCTTGCTCATAATCGAGTGAGAGCTCACTTTCTTCTTGTGTGAAGTGAGGCGATAATACTTAGCAACAGGAACCATGGAACAGGCTTAGGTTACAATATACAAGATACAATGTGCATGGCTTGTTGCATAAATTTTGACCTACAATTTATTTCTCATATGAGACTAGTCTACCCCAGCAGTTCGTTAATGTACATCAGCAGCTGCGTATATACTTGTCAGACCACTGTGTGGTTCATGGCATAGGGTACTTTTAGTTGTACCACATGTTAGGATTTCATCCCATTCCATTATTTGTGTATGGAGTGCAGCAAGTCATGCTGCCCGTATTTGAATATGTATCACATGTTCAGTATCACATGTTGGACTTATCTGTTATGGAGTTCCTGATGTTTGACCAATATTCTTGGATGTTTCATACATGTGTTTGTTAAGACATCATCTTTGTAGATTGCTAATTTTCCCATTATTCTATTAGTGAAATGAATGAACTGAATGAAATCTACTGCCTGCTTTACATATGACCCAGCTTTCCATTTCATATTGCTACAAATTTTATATCCCAATATTTGCTTGATATGACTGATACCGGTTGTGAATAAATGATTTTTTAGTCATAGCATACTACAATTTTGCGTTTTGTGAAGTTAACAGTTTTACATTTCTGAACAGTAAAAGCACATTATGAATCTCTGTATCACTTTAAAATATTATTAAGATCTGACTGATTATCTGTGCTGCTTCTGATTCATTAAAGATGACAGCTTCATCTTCAAAACGTTTGTCCAGTCATTAATATACAACATGAACAGCAAGGTTCTCAACACACTTCCCCAAGGGAAGTTACTTCTACTTCTGTTGATGATTCTCCATCCAAGATAACATGTTCTGTCCTGCCTACCAAGGAATCCTCACCCCACACAAATTTCATTTGACACCCAGTATAACCATACTTTTGTTAATACATATTGATGCTTTTTGGCTGCCAAGAAACACTGCATCTATTTGAATGCCCTGATCCATTGTTTCAGGATACATTGTGAATAAAGCTTGAGCTGTTTCTCACATGACCTATGTTTTCAGAATCCGTGTTGGTTACCATGGAAGAGGTATCTCATTATGTTTGAGCTCAGAATATCTTCTATGATTTTACAACAAATGGATGTCAAACATACTGGACAGGAGCTTTTTTGTGAGATCTACAATATATAATGGTTAAAAGGGACTAACTCAGTTACAAAATCTCTATGTAATTTGACTGGGACTTCATCAGGTGCTGGGGCCTTGTTCAGTTTCAGCAGTTTCAGGGCACCACTGGTATTGACATCTGAATCACTCATCTTTGCAATAGAGTGAGAACCAAATTGTGTTAGTACTCCTGCAGCTTCCTTTGTAAAGTAGCATTTGGATGCATTTCTCCTTTCTGCTTTTGTGTGATATCCTAAGTCTCATTTCCTGTGTTATCCATGAGCTGCTGGACATTAACTTTGGTGCCACTGACAATACTAACAAATAATAAGAATATCTTTCAGCTTTGTGAAAGATCTTTCAATAATATTGTGCTAGAGTAATCACTGAAGGCTTCACATATTGTCCTTTTCAAAGACCAACATTTTTTGTTTACTGTATCTCTATCTATAGACCTAGGCTTTGCCTTACAGCAGTTGTGTAGTAATAGCTGTTTCTATAAAAGTTTCTGTGCAATAACTGTATACCATGGAGAATCCCTCCCATCATTAACTGTTCTTCCAGGTACATACATAGCTAATACTACATCAGCTATTCTTCTAAACTTAAACCACAGTTCTTCTAGGTGCTCATGCCCTCAGCTAAAGGTTTCAAAATCTTCCTTGAGACTGAACATATAAATATTTCTACTTTTTTTTAGTTTCTCTTTATACCTCATTAAACATTTTTGCTATAATTGCCTCATGGTAATTGATACTAGTTTCACTGTGCACACCCTCAGAGAGGCCAGGTTTGTTTGATACTGTTAAATCTAATAAGTTCCTGTCATAAGTGTGCTTCTAAATATGGCAAAAATTATTACTAATTGATGTGATAATTAATAATAATTGTAATACCGTGGGATCACAAATGCAAATGTTTTTATATTGTTTTCCAATATAGAATAATAATTGCAATAAGTAATTATGTAAAAAACTTAGAGCTAGATCTGGTTCTTGTTATCGTAGAATGTGGCTGTTTTTCATTAGTTTTGTTTCTTTTAGGTACAGGGTCATTCTTCCCCAATTCTTTGTCACCAGTAATAACAGCAAATGGTGATATAGAATCAGGATCAAATGTGCGTGTGTTTCATTTAGTGAGAACAGTTGATGAACACCATTACCAAAACAACAAAACATCAGAAAGAACTCATAAAGCCATTCCTGAAATTTTTCTAACAAGACTTCTGTCTACAAAAGGCACCATTCAGAAATTTGTAGATGACTTTTTCAACACTATATTGACAGCAAATGAAGCACTTCCTCCAGCAGTTAAGTGGTTATTTGATCTCCTTGATGATGCTGCTCGGAGATACAGCATTATTGATCCAGAAGTGGTTCATGCCTGGAAATCCAACAGGTATGTTTATACAGCTAACCTTGTACACTGTTTGATGAGAATAAATGTGCCATACTAGTAATACTAGAGAGGAGGTTTAAGGGTGGGAGGGGGGGGGGGGAGGAGTGAATAAAAGCTGTTCACTCTTCACTGTATGTGATTTTTAGAAGTGCAGGAAAGGTTTTTTCCTTAGTGAGTAGCTTGAGTATTACTTTTAGGTTTTATAGAAAACCCTTAGTTGCCATGGTGAACATATCCTGCTTACCCCAGCAGAAATTGCATGGAAAGATTACTAAGTGACCAACATTTTTTGCATTAATGTCTGTATCACTTCATGAAGATGTACCTATTCATCAGTATGTAACTGTCTGTCAATGATTCATATGTATAGTACACCAAACATTTCGCTTTAATTTTTGAGTACATACCAACTGTAGAATATCTGAAGCTGCCAAGAGGAACCATTAAAAATAAATATAGTTATTGTTTATTAATTGTGAAAGATGAATATAAAAATGCAAAGCTATTAACCTAAAACATGGTAAAATTGTACTCACCTTGATTGCAATAAGTTAGTGGATGCTGAAAATTATTACAAGTATTATATGTTTCACTTAGGCATTACAGGCAGTATTTCAAGTGGTGGGCAGCATAATTCCATGCCTATTACATTTGTGACTGATTGGAAGCACTGCAACTTTCTTAATTTTTGTGAAATGAAGTGGCCAAAAATTTAGCCAATGGATCATTCATGACTATTTTGAGAACATAATGATTAGCTATATATCAGGCAGATTTTAGACTAATTCTTTCTTAAGGAATTATTTTTCATGTCCTTACCAGTTCATCACTTCTGTGTAATATAACAGATATATTATGCCGTCTTGGCATATACAGAAGATGGATTTGAGATCATACGCTTTGTGACTAATAGTGTGCTTCAATCTTTTGATACACACACTATGAGAACAGCAAAGTGTTGAAACAGTTTTGGCGGAGTTAAGCTCTTTGGTGAAATAAAATTTATATATCACATCCATATTCCATCTATTCTGTTGTATTTCCAACCATTTCTCTTCATTTATCAGATGGATTAAAAAAAGGTTGTGTGTCTGTGAACATTTGTTTATTTATATGCCTGCCATAATCTGGTAAGTATTTTTTTTCCTGTCCAGTCTTGTATTAGGAATGTATAATAAATCAGTTCCATTTTATCATTTTCTGCTTTGAAGGTTACCTGTCTTTCAATAGCTCATTTAGAGATGAATAATTTTGCTTCATGAGTTGACCATTTGATTCAAATTTCTCCCAAATAATATACATATACATACATACACACATACATTAATCCTTGTTTAATGGATCATGAATACGACATTTTGTAATGATGTGGAATGTGTCACTTTAACATAAGTTTTCTTTACACAAAATAATAGAATTCATCTATTGAGTAGAAGGAGTTGTCATTCAGAAATTCTTATAATTTGCTTTTAAATGTTGGTTGGCTATCTGTCAGACTTTTAATACTATTTGGCAAATGGCCAAAAATTTTTGTGGCAGCATTATTCACCCCTTTCTGTGCCAAAGTGAGATTTAATCCAGAATAGTGAAGATCATCCTTTCTTCTAGTGTTGTGGCTATGCACTTCACTGTTATTTTTGAATAGGTATAGATTATCAATGACAAATTTCATAAGTGAATATATGTATTGCAAAGGTACTGTGAATATCCCAAGCTGCTTAAATAAATGTCTGCAAGGTGATCTTGGGTGGGCTCCAGCTATTATTCTGATTACACGCTTTTGTGCAATGAATACTTTCCCTCTTAGTGACGAATTGCCCCAAAATATGATGCCACATGAAAGCATTGAATGAAAATAGGCATAGTAAGCTAATTTACTGATATGTTTATCAACAAAATTTGCAATAACCCTAATAGCATAAGTAGCTGAACCTAACCGTTTCAGCATATCATCGATGTGTTTCTTCCAATTCAACTTCTCATCAATGCACACACCCAGAAATTTTGAGTATTCTGCCTTAGCAACAGACTTCTGTTCATAGTCTACATTAATCAGTGGTGTTATGCCATTTGCTGTACAGAATTGTATAGCGATATGTTTTGTACTGTCTGTGGGACTAAACTATTTTATAATATAGCTGTTACTGAAATGTAATCCTGAACAATTAATGAACAAGGATGAACAAAATAAACTGGTATGTGTGGAAATGTCAATACCCAGAAAGCGTGGCCTTAATCAATCAAAACTTGGAGAAACTGTTGAACAATTTATAAACAATGTATAATTAACCCTTTGACTGCTAGCGACTTGCTCTCTTGCTCTCTGATTCCACACTGAACGCAGCTTTGTTGTCGCTGTACTGCTTACCTAATATTGCTATGTGTGCTGAGAGGTGGCATTCCATTGCTATGAAATACGTATCATCCAATTTTAAGAAAACTATCTGGTGAAAAAATTTGTTTTTTGTGCATCTTACACTCTGCTATCTTAGATTGATAAAATACTGAATTTCTTTTCATTGTTCATTTTAATATTATGTAAAGCATTGCCTGAAATTGTAAAGAGTTTGCAGAGGTAAAAATACATTATGTAATCTGTGTGTATAGTTGATTTTAGCTAATACATTGCTGTGTATGAAATGTAGATATGATATGAAAATTGTATTAGAAATTGAGACCCGAATGATATCTCATCTCATTTTATTCATGAGTTATTGGGAGTTATTGGTTTTTGTCTCTCATGGACAGTCACAGTGCAATGTGCCTAATTCCATCCCAATGGAAATCCTATGGTCATAACAATCATCATATTTCGTAAATGGATCAAGATATCAAAACAAAGTCTTTTGCAAATGGCAGAATGCATTGAGGTACACACATTGTATGATAAATATTTGAAAATTCTCTGAGAACCAGCAGCAGCAGTGAGAGGTGGAAAACCCAAAGGCTGTGTTTAAACAGACCCTCAGCACTTGGGGACTGGTGGAGCATGATGTGTCATCCACAGCAGTCAAAGGATTACCATTATGCAGTTATGGTATACATGTGAGTCCAGCTGCACTTCCTCTCAGCTGATCAGAAAGGTCAGAACTCAGTCTACATTTGCATTGACATCTACATCTATGCAAATACCCCACAAGCCACTGTATGGTGCATGGTGGAGGGTACGTTGTACCACTACTAATAATATCCCTTCCTGTTCTACTCACAAACAGAGCAAGGGAAAATGACTGCCTAGATGCCTCTATACAAGCCTTGATTTCTCATATCTTATGTTTGTGGTCCTTTCGTGACATGTACGTTGGTGGCAGTAGGATTGTTTTGCAGTCAGCTTCAAATGCCAGTTCTCTAAATTTTCTCAATAGTGTTCTTCAAAAAGAATACTGCCTACCCTTCATTTGAGTTCCCAAACCATCTCCATAATACTTGCATATTATTCAAACCTACCAGTAACATATATAGCAGCCCGCCTTTGAAATGCTTCAGTGTCTTCCTTTTACCTAACCTGATGGGATCCCCACTTCAGCAGCACTCAGGAATGGGTTGCACTAATGCCCTACATGCAGTCTCCTTTACAGATGATCCACACTTTCCAGAAACTCTCGCAGTAAACCAAAGCTGATCATTCATCTTCCTCACTACAATCTTTATATGCTTGTTCCAAAGCCAAAGCAAAGAGCTGTCAAATAAAGTAAATGGAAGTGTTCTTATTAAACATCAAAGGATCTAATATCAACATGTGAGTTCAAATGCGGCAGAATGATGGGTCACTGGGGAACAGTTACCCTGTCAAGACTTTTTTGTTGTACTTGAAAAGCTGCTATGAATGTGATGCATGTGTGGAATGCAAAAATACAATAGTTAGCGATGACCACCATCTTGTCCATTTGTTGCAACTGAACAACACCTTCTTTTATAATGTTGACTTGGTACTGAAATATTGTGGAGCTGCCAGCATTAACAGTTTTGTACCATTTCCTGTGAGCCTTATTGGTGAAGTGCATATCATAATATCGACTTCTGTAGATGAAAACAGTAAATACCACATGGTTCAGTGGATATCTCAATGCAGATACTAATTTGCAGAGTGGCAAAATGTAGTGTTTTTGGATGACTCCCACTTTAACCTCTCCTACATATTTAAACACTACAGTGGTAACCATAATCAAGGAACCTTGTTCTGGGATGTTTTAGATCCCAAGACAGGGCTGCTTCTCCAGACAACTCCACACACCGTATTTTACAGGACAGTGCCTAACTAAATGTGTGAGAAATGTGCATGCTTTGTTCAAAGAACAGAAGCTACAAATGCTTCCCTTGATAATGCCTAGTGTATCGCTCATCAAACATATCATGACATGGGTGGTTAGTTGTTTATTCAATGTTGACCTCTAGCAACCACTGTTGGTGCTTTGCACACTCTAATATAAACTGCATGTAGCAAAATCCACACAAACATATTGATTCGCTGTGTCATTCCATAACACTGCATTTAGAGGATCTAATTGCAGCACATGGTAGATCCTCACCATAGTGACTTCTCAAAGTTAGAAATCGTATACAATTCTGGACTCCTAATGATTTTTGTACTGACATATTGTGCAATAAAACTCATTCATCACATGCACCTTTCTGAATATTTCAGTTTTCTCAAATGTTAATGTATAAAAGACATTCAGTTAAGTAATACTGCAGAGAAAATGAATAATTTATTTACAGATCCATGCTTTCTTATATCAGATGAGATTAATTCATTTACACATAGTTTTCCATATTGTGGCTATCAGTAAAGCTCTTCTTAAGGGAATATTCATTAACAGTGACAATATCACCATAAGACATATTTAAATCTAATCTCTATAATAATCTTAATTGCTGTTTTAGTAATACAAATGATAAAATTTTTGAGTTGGGGCATCAGTAAACAATATTCATTCATTATAACATTTACAGCCAATACTGTCAATCTGTTGCATTTATTCATATCATTTGAGGGGATTCTGTTCTGACACCAAATAAAGAGCACACTAAGAGTCAGTGGGTACCAACCATGCCCTCAACTGTTTTCTCTTTTAAAACAAATAATAACAAAAGGTAGCAATAATATATTTAGCCAGCAAAAATCTACATTGTCTTTCAGGATAACTATGGTCTTGAATTAACTTTCTCTAAGAACCATTTTTCCAACAACAAAAGTATGTTTTTTTGTTTGCCATATGTGAATGTAATAAGTACACACACTTGTGAAACATTCCTGGAATCCTTGTTATTTCGAGCCTTCATATGCACTTTCTGATGGTTAATGATTGTAAAATGCTAGAAAGAAATGACAAACTTTTTTATCTTGTTGTCTACAGTATTTGTGAGAATTTATAACAATGGTGTTCCTAAAACTGTGACAGGATTGCACTTGAGTATGTGGAGGAGGATGTATACCTGAATGATTGTTCCTTTCATTCTATTCAGTCATAAAATGTCACACAAAATTATGTTATTTTGTGAATTTTAGGAATCTTATAATTTGTTTAAATTTCTTTTGCAGTCTTCCATTAAGGTTTTGGGTGAACTTCATTAAGAACCCAGATTTTATCTTCGACATCAACAAAACAACAACAGTTGATTCCTGCTTGTCTGTGATTGCCCAGACTTTTATGGATGCTTGTTCAACAACAGAACACCGTCTTGGGAAAGATTCACCCTCCAATAAGCTTCTGTTTGCTAAGGACATACCGCATTATCGGGAAATGGTTTCACATTTCTATTGTGATGTTCAGCTGCTTCCACAGATTACAGATCAGGAAATGAGTACAGCAATGCAACAGTTATCTGTGTCACAAGTTGGAGAGTTTGATACAGTGGCAGCACTCAAGGAACTCTACATCTATGTGACAAAATATAGTGACCAGGTAAATACACATATTATGAAGTGTCGCATATAATGTCTATGTCATATCAGGCACTGATAATTGCACTGTTCCATGCTTTTAAGCTAAATCCTCATCATCATCACAAGACTATACTTGGGAGTACTTAAGTATATAATTTTTAATCTGTTTTTCTGTGACATATAGACTGCTTTATTGCTCCATCATCCTGTTTTTTTTTAATTGTAAATAAAACTGAAATAAATAATAATACAATTATTGTCACAGAATTCTGTTCTATATTATGTAAAATATTGTGTGATGAAATAATAATTTAATATATAGAATAATATGTGTTAGAGTGTATGTGATCTAATACATTTCAGTCACTAAAATCTCCATGTCTTAAATTCCTTTAGATAAGGGCCAGCCACAGACTGCCAAACTTCACTTGCACTGAGTATGCAGGTCACATGCAGACCAAGGCTTGACCTGTGTTTGCTTTGCTTGTTACTTCCCAGAAGAACTTTGTACAGTGCGACATTTCATTAGCATTCTAGTGTGGCATTTTTTGGTTGGCACAGCTCTCTTTAATTTGGCAGAGTCATGGTGTCAGTGCTGTTTACCGTTTGTTATTTGTTTGTCACATGGAGGATGTTCACAGATCCAGTGGCTGTTTGCACACAGCAAGGCAGTCAAGTGATTGATTGCTACAGGCCTTTAAAAATAAAAGGGGACAGCAATAGAGGGATCCATAAGCAATGGGTACTCCAAATTTTCTATGAAATGATATTACAATACTCTGCAGAAAGTAATGAAAGAGCAAAATATTACAATGATCAACAGACAGGTTTCATTTTTCCGTACATCAAGAAGCACTTTGTGTTAAATTTGCAAGCATGCAAAGAAATTGGTGGTATGAATAGTAAAATTTCCAAAGTTGCAGCCATTATTCCAGTCTCAATTTTCAATAGTTTTCAGTGGAATTTATTGAAGAATATGTAGACTTTATAAATGACTGCATAGTACATTGATTATGTCTAGGGACATGCCTGGAATCATTTTTCAATTTAAAATTCACTATTGTTGAATTTATGAAGGAAAAGGTAGCCCAGGAACAAAATTATAACATCTGGAATGGGCTGCAGACCCTGTACTTTAAGTGGAATTGACTGCACACTGCCCACAGTAAGATGTTGCAAGGTGTTAAACAACATCTTTCTGATTTGATGGAGATGCATTTAAAAAGAGAATCATGTTAGAGAAGGAACACTTTCTGATAGTGCAGTCCAGTTCCCTAAGCTCACTGCCATTAAAGAAAATGCAAGGCTTGAAGAATTCATTGTGACCTTGAAAGAATTAGAAGGATCATTTCCTATACATTTTGAGGGCACTGACAATCTTACAACTGTTTTTGAGCTATTTTTAAGACCATTTGGTGTTTCAGTTGAAAGTGCCCCTGTCCATGCGCTGATGTAACTGATTGACCCACATAGTTGAACACTGTGGCACTCATGCCAGGGCATGGCGTCAAATTCTTGGCTGACGCTGCTTTAGATGAAAAGACAAAAAATTTTTGGGAACAGATGTAACTATGATCTCAAGTAGTGAGTAATCACAGTCCATTGAGAATGTGCAGATTTGTACGGCACTTCCCTTATTGATCTTGTGGCATACCATTTGTTGTTTCTAAATAATTAGTATAACATATAATTTTCTTCAACTCTGTACTGTTCACACCAGAGTATGTGTAAATCATGAGCTATAGGAATGTGTTTGAATATAACTTCTTCTCCTCATGAAATTTTTTGCCACTTCATTTAGCTGAAGGTTTATATGTCAAGGGGTCTAGAGTGTTAGAAGTTGACTGCTGATTGTGATTTGCGAAAGATATGCCAAAACAACTGTGATGCAAGTTATGAACTGCTCCAGTGAACATATTTGAAAAATCTAGGGTACCTTCAGAATATGACACAAAGATAACTAAATAATTAATTAAAGTATGTTCTCAAGTGCGAGGGTGGTGATACAAGGGGAGACAATGAACGTAAAAACAGTTCTACTGCTGTTAAGTTTTACTTTACCCAACATAATGAAAGAACCGGACAGAGCTCAAAGGCAGCAATTAGGAGCAATATAGAAAGTGGTTAAAGTTTGGTTGGAATTCATAATGTCCCCAAGTCCTCTGAATGTAAATCATTTGTCAGTGGGAGTTTAGTAGAAAGAGCTCTTGATAATGACGGTGTAGTGAATAATGAGGTCACCAAGAAGATGATCTCACTTCTCATCTTCCCATCTTATCTTTTCTTTTCATGCCGGACAATCCCCCTTTCCTCCATCACTCTCTTTTTCCCACTTTCATTTTAATGGTAGTGTAATCAGCCACTGGATATACCTTGTATTAAAAATAAATTGAATGTCGTCATTCACTTTCTGCATTACAGATCTTGGAGGCTCTGGACACAGATCCTTACTGCAAGAAGATGCACTTGGCCCATAAGTTGGAAAATGTGGGCTGCACACTGGAGGGAGAAGAAACATCAACCTGCTGACAACGAGCGTCACCTGATCTCCTGCTGGCCAACCTCTGCTCAGAGTAGCAGAAATTACTGTGATAAGCACATGCTGTGATGTGAAGTTCACTGTTGGGATCAGGTGACTGGTGCATCCCAGTCTAGCCAACAACCAGAGTGCTGCAACTCTTTATAAAAGCGCAACAGTTTCCTAACGTTGAGTGCCTCGAAAATAATACTGCAAAAAAAGTGTCAAAATATCCTGCTGATGAACTAAATTTGTCAGAGGATCAACAGAGATATTATTTTAAATCTGCATTTTTATATATAGATGAAACTTGTAGAAATTGGTGATACAAAATTTTAAATTTGTAATTTGGTAAGTTGCTGGAAACTACTTGCCAATATTTTGTTGGATTTTGTTGAGAAGAGACCAGGTATTGACTGTCAAATAAGTGGAGTTTATATGACACATACATTTTGGCCACTGGCTGCGCTCAGTTTGTTAGCACAGAGTAGCCAATTTAGAGTTTAGCGGGATGTCACGTTAGCGGCCGTCCGTGGTCCACACTCTTGTACTGCTGTTACGAGACTGAGGCCTGCATTCTTTCAGCTGAAAGCCATTTTTCTGCAGGTTTTTTTTCCTTGTGGGTGATGATAATTTAATGGAAGTTGTAAGATGTGTAGGAGGCTACTAGTCCAGGAGCAAGAGATTGGAAAGAGAAGCCCCTACCATACATTGCAATTTTACACAGCAGCTAAACTTATGTACTAGGAGAGGAGTCGGGACCAAACAAGGCAAACCATTTTCTCACTTGTGTTGAAAAGATTATGAGATACCATGAAACTAATTCAGGTATACAGGTCTTAAGCCCATCCATTACTACTGTCCCTCCCCTCCCTTTTTGAGTGGGGATTGTAAAACAGAGTTAATTGTTGTGTATACTTTTTTATGTGCAAAATATAATTGACAACTCATTGCCATCAGTGAATGACAATTATGTGTTTTTTATATTTGTTGCAAATTTCAGATTCTGTCTATCTCCCTTTTACACAAAGCTTTACAGAATCTCAATGAGCTGTAGTAATATGTACAGTTAAAATGCTGATCGAAAGAACAATGAAAGCTTGTAAATCTGTGTGTTTGTGTTTCTGTTTAATGTACAGTGTCTTCTCTTCAATGTGAAACTAAGCTGTGTGCAATAGACTTTCAGGAAAGAAAATATCAAAAATGTTATTTTTGTAATTCTATTCAATTAAAACTGTTCCATCACATGAAATCATTCAATATCTCCTGTAGGGTACTCTTTCCTGCATTTTCAGTGTTACTATTTTCTTTAATAATCAAACAATGTTCAGACCATTACTTTTTTACATTAAAAAATATTTTTTGTTGTCAGAAATGTAAATGCTGTTTTTTTATGTAGACTCGGTGTAATGATCCATTAGAACATACTGTGATCCCCGGTCCCTCATGTTCACACACATGTATCTCCTGTAAATTAATAAATAATTTTTTGAAACCTTTGCCCAAATTCTCAAAATTATGTTTGTTACATTTGTACATTACAGATTCAGATCCTTTGTGTGATTCCAGTGTAATGGGATGTGAATGGCAGTGTTTAAATATATAGAATCAATAGTCACCTTGTACTGGACGTTTTCTGGTTAATGACTATACAATAAAATATGTTGAATATTTCATAAAATGTGGATATTTAAACTAATATTGTAAGAAAGTTTCATTTTTGTCAAACCTTTGGTTCCTTGTCCTCTCTGATTCACTGTGGTTTCACAGCAAGAAATAGTAATGTGACTCATATAAATTGTAACTGGAGGGATCATTTTGTCCTGATGTCTTGAAAAGTATGATACAACAGTACAAAAATGATTGTAAATGGCTGTGGAGACTCTAGGTGAGAAACAAATAAGGTTTGGGGGCAGATTTTGCTCCTTGATGGACAGAATAAAAGTTAGTTGACAGAGTGAGAAGCAAACTACAATTACAAAATACAACAGCTTCTGCGTGAGAAGTGTTCACGTTAAGGCAATGACAGTCATTACAAACTGTGATAAAAGAAAGCAGAACATATTAGAATAGTTCATTGTAAATTCTGCATTGGTAAGCATAAATGATTTGTTACACAACTAAGAAACATGGAATTTCAACATGTATTTTTCAAATTCAAAATAAATAAACTGATCGAATATTTGGAAACATACTAACTTTGATGCACAGTCTTTATGATTTAATATTAACTTTGCTATAAATTTGTTTAGAGCATGTATTTTAGATAGTAAAAATCATGCTTGGTCTATAACAGTAACACCAAATCTTGTATGTTTTGGAAGTACAAGTACAGTCCTAAGCTAGTACATTAATGCACACAGTAGGAAGAACTCTTGATATGCATAAACAAGGATTCCTAAACTGAAAATAACTGTGCGACAAATGCAATGCCATAAAACTGTGGCCTGTGCCTTAACACAAGTGCTTCCACTTTTAATAATAGGTAATAGATAATAAAGTGTATAAGCTGCTGTGAGCATTCATCGTATATAAATCCAATCTGTAATTAATAGCATGACAAACAATAATAAGTGGACTGTATTACTCACTTCCAGTTATCAATAAACCAAAATGCATAGTCTTGATAACATTTCCATCATGTCAATGTCCTTTTTGTTGTAAGGGAGGCTTCAATACTGCCACTAAGTTGTAGGTATTCAATTTGCCCACTCACAATGGCCTCTGAGTCCAGAAATGTATTAAAGTTGCCGACTGATCATAGACATAATTTGTGTTGAATTAACTTCGTAGTTCTTAGTGGCAATCATCTCCTGTGTTGAGTGATTTCAGCTGCTAAGGACTGCTGCTGTTTGTTATTGCTCATTGTTTGTGATGTCATATTATTAGCCACATATGGAGCATCATTTTTGACCATGTTGGTCTCTATACATTTAACACAAAGGCAGACTTTAATAGACTAGCTTCACCTTTTCAGACTGTGGAAAACTGTTCTCTTTGAAACACACCTCCCCTTTTTCCTCATATTTCTAATTTCAGATTAGACTAGATATGTCATGTAGTGTACTCCATACTGATATCATCCAGTGCAATGAAAAAAATTGCACTACATGAATTATGAGTGTTACAACTGCACAAAGATGTGTTTCCATTACACTGGTAATATCTGTGCCTAACAATAACTTTTAGAGTCTCAGTCTTCATTTTTCCTGCATGGTAAGTTTTTCGAAACCATCAGTGGGCAAAACACCTTACTTCTACAAACAGATTTGCAAACCATTACTGTACTTTTATACCAGTCTTCATGTCTCATTGTCACCTCAATATCCACAATAATTACATTAATTCTGGTTGAGGATATATATTGATTCAGATGAAGGCAACACTGGTACCTCATTTCGAATTCAAAACACAAAGGTTTGAAACACACCCATACTAGAGCCAACTTCAACGATTTCAGGCAGACAAATGTATAGCCTTCAACATTAACAGAAAATAAAGTAAAACTCTACCCTTTTAACAACACAACAATTATAACAAAGAGTAGTGGTGAGAAGGGAAGGGATAAACAATCTAGTAGACTTCTTGCGATGAGAAAAATTCTCATTGTCCATTACTAGTTTCCTGTTGGCACTACAAAACTGTCTTAAAAATCTTTTGTCCTTCTATTAGTCTCTTCCCATCAGTCTCATGTCAATAGAATTCAGTGGTTACCCAAAGCACCAAACCACATCACCTTTAAAGTCAGTTTTTTTCTTTTATCTACATCCTTTATGATTTTATTCTCCCTGGCATAATTTTTATTCCCAGTAAAGTAGTGTTTATTAAATGTATTTTAGTTTGCTTCTGGGGTATTTTTCTGTTATGCTTGAGTAAAGAAATGTTAAGATTTCTTAGCCCCACTGAGTACTCTCTCCTGTATAAAACTGACCCTTGATATGATGGTATTATGTGACACATTAGTCAGTGTAATACAAGAAAGACAAAATGTTTCAGACTGTTACTTCCTTAATGCACAGTGTATAATGTCTTATGTAAGTAAAAATGGACTAACACAGTAGTAAGACACTGGACTTGCATTTGAGCAGATGTCAGTTGAAATCCCCCTCCAGACATCCTGATTTAGGTTTACTGTGATTTCCCTAAATGGCTTGGGGCAAATGTCAGAATGGTTCTTTTGAAAAAGAGATAGTCAGTTTCATTCTACATCTACATGTATACTCTGCAAACCACTGTGAAGTGCATAGCAGAAGCTGTGTCCCATTCTGCCAGTTCTAAGGGCTTTTACCCATTCCATTCAGGTACGGAGCATGGGAAGAATGACTGTTTAAATGCCTCTATGGGTGCTGTAATTAATCTAAACTTGTCCTTATGATCCCTGTAGGAGTGATATGTAGGAGGTTGTAGTGTATTCATAGAATCATCAGTTAAAGCTAGTGCTTGCAACATTGTAAATGCTTTCAGGTGATAGTTTACATCTATCTTCAAGCATATGCCATTTCAGTTCTTTCAACATCTTTGTGGCACCCTTTAGTGGGTCAAACAAACCTGTGACCATTTGTGCTGCTCTTATCCGTATATGTTCAAAATCCACTATTAGCCTTATCTGGTAAGGTCCCACACACTTGAACATTATTCTAGGATGCTTCACATGAGTGATTTGTAGGCATCCTTTGAAGACTGATAGTAATTACCTAGTATTCTTCTAATTAACTGAAGTCTGCTACCTGCTTTACCAATGACTGAGACTGTATGATTGCTCCATCTCATGTCCCTACAAAATGTTACACCCAGAGATTTGTATGAGTTTACCAATTCCAGCTGTGATCATTGATATTGCAATCATAAAATACTACATTTTTTTTATTTTGTGAAATGCACAGTTTAACATTTCTGAACTTTTAAAGCAACTTGTCAATCTATACACCACTTTGAAATCTTATGAATATCTGACTGGATATTTGTGCAACTGATTTCAGACTGTACTTCATTGTATATAATTCCACCATCTGCAAAATGACTGAGATTATTATTAATATTGTCCACAATGTCATTAATACACAACATGAACAGCAAGGGACTCAACACACTTCCCTGGGGAACACCTGAAGTTACATCTACATCTATTAGTGACTCTCCATCCAAGATATAGTGCTGCATCCTCCCTACCAAAATTGCTTAATTGAGGTTCAAATTTCACTTGATACCCTATATGACTGTCCTTTTCATAATAAGTGTAGGTGTGATACTGAGTCAAATCCTTTTCAGAAATTGATTGCTTGATCATACACTAGCATTGTCAAATCCGAGATTCTATGCTGATTCTAATGACATTATTGTTGATGGGAAATTAAAGCCTAAACTTTCTTCATTTCATTTATGTAACATGTTTAACACATTCATAAACTATGGCCAACACAGCATTCTTTCCCATGGAGTGTTGTTGTGATCATTTCCTGTCAGGTTTGTGATATAATCCAAACACCATTCTATATATTAAAAATGTTGATTTTTCTTTCATTATAATTACTGTCTTCACATTCATTTATGCAAGTGATATTATAAAGTTTGCTAAATATCAGTTTCAATGGTTATTATATTTACGTAGAGAACCAGGTGAAAACTATTGCCCTTATGCAGTGTATCCACTTCAATTTTAGTAACCTTATTTTTATTATTGTTACGTGAAACAAGGAGCAGAATTGTTTCACATTCAATCTGAAACCTAGGTTTTGTAAAGTCTTGCAACTGCTCTTCATAAAAATTAACCTGAACAGTTATAATTCTAGCAGCAGATACCTGAATTCCTTTGACATTTTTCTCTCATGTGGCTTTATGATGATCCCATAAACAGTGGCTGCACTCAACAATAGGTCCCATGAGCCCTTAATGTGGTCTATTCTCCCAGAATTCTGTAAACAAATTCAAATATTAATTTGTCAGTGTGATACTGGAGTGAAATATATTACAATTGTTTATATATATTTTCACAACTTACTTCAGCATCACCTATCTGAAAGTTTGTGTGGCTGTTGTGAAGTGATGAGTGCATTTTGAAATACAGAATTCAACTTCTTTGTTTACCTCCCCTTCTTTTTCTTTGTCTTTCATCATGGCCATTGTAATCTTCAACCAAAATTTTCCAGGTATATGATCATATGAGCATGTTATTGTATAGACCAACATGTTTGTCTCTGTTATAAGTGATCTTCGTAAAGGTGGTATATTGACCACTGAATAACTACTTTCGAAAGGGTCAGTCAAAGTGTCGCTAACAGGAGGTTGCTCCAACCTAACTGAATATTTTACTACTATAGCTCACTGCCTAATGTTGTATGAATGCAACTACTTTCTCTGAAAGAAGTGCAGTCTGAGACTTAGTTGTTAATACTTCAACAGTCAATTGCTAATATCATAATAATCTTCCACCTGATTATGTGACTTGTTTATGGAGTGGTGAACATTCATCAATGAATGTTTGTAGTTTCCTGTTGTGTTTGAAACTACAGTTAAGAATTCCCAGTGCTATAACAGTGTGACTTCTCATACAAGGAACACTGTTGAAGAACTTAGACTTCTCACATATAAATATTTGTACATGCTACTGTGAAAGCACGATCACTTCAAATATTCATATTTTCAAACCAATCAGCCCTTGCATTTGGGATGCATCTCACATTTTGTATGATATGTAAACACATGTTGGTAGACTTCTTCAGGTTTAAAATAAAAAAAAATTACTTCTTTGAGAATTGAGAGAGAATTCAGAAAACTTGTACAAGGGCAAGGAGAGAATTTCTCAGCCTGATCCAGAGATGGCAGATGACAGAAATGATATTTTGTTTCTGTTATGTTGGAGCGTGTGTAGTGCTAAAAGTCAGGAGTCTTTGTTCATATAATTTTTTGAAAGTAATACTTTTGTGAGCATATCATTCAAATAAATAAACTTCAGTATCATGCCATGATTAAGTTCTTTATCTCTGGTAATTTATTGCCAACAGAAATGCATCCAAAGTCGTTGAAAGTTTATAAGAAGTTTGATAATTAATTTGCAATAGTTAAGAAATGACTGGGTGAATTCAAATTTGGCAATGCTTTTATGAAATAATGTACCAAAACTGTATGCACAGTTGAGAAAGTGCACAATATAGTATTAGCTAATTGGTAATTAAAGGTTTTTGGAGTAGCAAACTCCAAAGTCACAGCAAAAGAAGAATTACGGTATTTATGTAAAACATTAACTATGAGAAAATATTTGCAAGATGGTCAATGAAATTTTCTGATGCTGATTTTAAAAAAAATGCAAAAATGAATTTCTTGGCAGTTTCATAAACAATTCAACTAATTTTCTACTCTGGCTGGTTACTAGTCCTCATACCAAACACAGAGCTGCAACCAAAGTAGGGCATGGACACTACTGGCCCTAAACCACAACGCATGAATGCAATTTAATCTACTGGAATGGTTATGGCAACAGTTTCCTGCGATACAGAATAGATTCTTCTCATTAGTTACCTTGCAAAGTGTAAAATAATAACTGGTCAATGCTGCACAAGTCTATTCTGCTAAATGGATGACAAAATATGTGAGAAAAGGAAAATAAAAATCATTTGCCCACAAATGAGTTTTGTCAATGGAAAAATTGAAGCATACAGAGTGCATTTATTTGGAACACCCATCCTAGTCCCTAAATTTGCCACACTCTGATAGCCTCTTCTCAAATGTAAAGAAATTTTTGGCTGGAAGTTTTTTTTAATCAATTGAAGAGGTTTTTGTATTCATATAACAGTAGTTGAAAGACTTTCCAAAACACTTTCCTAACAATTCTTGCCCTCTTAATGGGCCTATTTTTAAGAATATTGCTAGGGAAATATGTTCAGGCTATCTTTCATCTTTGTGAATATTTTAATTTGATTTTTGCTTGGTAGAACAGATCGATAAGCAGTTGCATTTTCCTTGATGTCTTGCACCTTACTCATAATGGATTTTCATTGAGAAAATAAGTTTCTAGACAATTTTTTGCAAATAGAGTAGGATGAAACATGGGTATCTACAGGCACTTTTTTATCAGATATGTCCCACACATTTTGAAGAAATAAGGAACCAAGATTAGAGTTTAATGTGGCATCAGTATCAATGTAGTAAATTATTGAACACAAACTCCGATTGGTCAAGGGAGGGCTGGTTTGAGAATATTTTTCCACACCAGTGTCTTATCATTAGGCGCCTGCCTCCTCTCCCTCTTTTCTCTTGTATGCTTTCACACATGTCAGTTTTTGCTATTAATTGTTATACACACTATACATGTCTTGCACTTGGGCACCTGTGGCACCTCTCTCAGTTTGGTGCTCTAAGCAGTGGCTGCTAATTGTGTCATATCCTGTATGGAAAACTAATAGTTGTTGTGCCTCTAGTGCCTCTATCAGCTTCGGGCCCCAAGTGGCAGCTTGTTTCACTTGAGCCTTAAACTGACCCTGGGTCAACGATAAGGGAGGAAATCAGCTGCAACTGATACAAAAAACTCATTTCAGCACTTACTGTAAGTTATTTATGGAAACAATTAAAGATGCAGTTCAGGATGACAGAACACAAATTTGAACACCACTTCTCCAAAATTGGATCCAATAACATAATCATAATAATTGATGAAAGGAGAAAATATAAAAATGCAGTAAATGAAGCAGGCAAAAAGGAATAAAAACGTCTCAAAAACGAGATCGACAGGAAGTGGAAAATGGCTAAGCAGGGATGGCTAGAGGACAAATGTAAGGATGTAGAGGCTTATATCACTAGGGGTAAGATAGATACTGCCTACAGGAAAATTAAAGAGACCTTTGGAGATAAGAGAACCACTTGTATGAACATCAAGAGTTCAGATGGAAACCCAGTTCTAAGCAAAGAAGGGAAAGCAGAAAGGTGGAAGGAGTATATAGAGCGTCTATACAAGGGCGATGTACTTGAGGACAATATTATGGAAATGAAAGAGGATGTAGATGAAGATGAAATGGGAGATACGATACTGCATGAAGAGTTTGACAGAGCACTGAAAGACCTGAGTTGAAACAAGGCCTCCGGAGTAGACAACATTCCATTGGAACTACTGACGGCCTTGGGAGAGCCAGTCCTGACCAAACTATACCATCTGGTGAGCAAGATGTATGAAACAGGTGAAATACCCTCAGACTTCAAGAAGAATATAATAATACCAATCCCAAAGAAAGCAGGTGTTGACAGATGTGAAAATTACCGAACAATCAGTTTAATAAGCCACAGCTGCAAAATACTAACACAAATTCTTTACAGACGAATGGAAAAACTAGTAGAAGCCGACCTCGGGGAAGATCAGTTTGGATTCCGTAGAAATACTGGAACACGTGAGGCAATAGTGACCTTACGACTTATCTTAGAAGAAAGATTAAGGAAAGGCAAACCTACGTTTCTAGCATTTGTAGACTTAGAGAAAGCTTTTGACAATGTTGATTGGAATACTCTATTTCAAATTCTAAAGGTGGCAGGGGTAAAATACAGGGAGCGAAAGGCTATTTACAATTTGTACAGAAACCAGATGGCAGTTATAAGAGTCGAGGGACATGAAAGGGAAGCAGTGGTTGGGAAGGGAGTAAGACAGGGCTGTAGCCTCTCCCCGGTGTTATTCAATCTGTATATTGAGCAAGCAGTAAAGGAAACAAAAGAAAAATTCGGAGTAGGTATTAAAATCCATGGAGAAGAAGTAAAAACTTTGAGGTTCGCCGATGACATTGTAATTCTGTCAGAGACAGCAAAGGACTTGGTAGAGCAGTTGAACGGAATGGACAGTGTCTTGAAGGGGGGATATAAGATGAACATCAACAAAAGCAAAATGAGGATAATGGAATGTAGTCGAATTAAGTCGGGTGATGTTGAGGGTATTAGATTAGGAAATGAGACACTTAAAATAGTAAAGGAGTTTTGCTATTTGGGGAGCAAAATAACTGATGATGGTCGAAGTAGAGAGGATATAAAATGTAGACTCGCAATGGCAAGGAAAGCGTTTCTGAAGAAGAGAAATTTGTTAACATCGAGTATAGATTTAAGTGTCAGGAAGTCATTTCTGAAAGTATTTGTATGGATTGTAGCCATGTATGGAAGTGAAACATGGACGATAAATAGTTTGGACAAGAAGAGAATAGAAGCTTTCAAAATGTGGTACTACAGAAGAATGCTGGAGGTTAAATGGGTAGATCACATAACTAATGAGGAGGTGTTGAATAGGATTGGGGAGAAGAGAAGCTTGTGGCACAACTTGACCAGTAGAAGGGATCGGTTGGTAGGACATGTTCTGAGGCATGAAGGGATCACCAATTTAGTACTGGAGGGCAGTGTGGAGGGTAAAAATCGTAGGGGGAGACCAAGAGATGAATACACTAAGCAGATTCAGAAGGATGTAGGTTGCAGTAGGTACTGGGAGATGAAGAAGCTTGCACAGGATAGAGTAGCATGGAGAGCTGCATCAAACCAGTCTCAGGACTGAAGACCACAACAACAACAACAACAACATAATCACTACGCTACATTCTTTGTCACTCATTTGAAAGTTTGCGATGTAAGCAACTATATCTCTAAGTAATTATTAAAATATATTTTGATACAAATTTATGGAAAATCAAAAGAAAAAAGATAATTGTTTGACAAATTTGAATGCTGAACCTCTAAAGCAGAATCTGCAAGGATTCATAGTAGCTGTAGAAATCATGTTACAACAGATGACTAACTTAAGAACAACACAATTCATAGATTCAAAGACAATTTTTTGATACACTTAGACATACCTTTAGATGAAAATTACAGGCTTCAATCACTTTAACAGGAATGTTTGTGTGAGAGAACAGACACCACATTAGCTTTATACTGCAAAGAAACACACATATTGTCTCTTGGAGAATAGCTTGAGTATTTCTAAATACACTATCTAACAAAAAAGTAAAGCACCCAGAAGATGTGATCAGGTATCAATGTAACTTCGTACATGTGCACAACACTGGCGGGTACAAATGATTAGAGTTGACTCTTATACCAGCCACCAGAGTGTATTAGTGTTGTTCATATTCAGTGTGATCATGCCTGGTAGGATTTGTAAGGGCTGAGAATAGAGTCAGATTTTGACTGATCAATGTGAAGAGCCCAGAGATGCCATGTACACATGTGAGACAGAGTTATCAGCACCTTACTGAGTTTGAAAGGGGCCTCATTGTGGGTCTCCATTTGGCTGACTGATTGAATCATGCAGTATCCAGATTTGTAAGGCATTCAGATGTGCCATTGTCCTGTTGTGTCGAGAAAGGTGGCATGGATGTGCTGGCAGTGTGAGAGAGGACAACAGGGCAGCAACTAGAAACCTGGTAGCCATGGATAGGCATTCAAACCCAGCAGGAGCACTCTGGTGATGAACATTGAACTGTAGGCTGGAGAGCAGCATTGGTGATCGTCCACTGCATGGAGCTGCCTGGAACTCACTATGACCCACACAATGAGGTCATGGCAGAGTGCTGGCTGCTCAGGCTCAGGTAGTCAAATGGCAGTGATTGGTTTGTGGGCTGGAGATGGTGGTCATGTCTGTTTTCTTAGTACAGTGATGACTGGCACAGGCTGTGTCTCATAGTTTGGCCCAGCTGTACTGATGATGACAAGCTGGACCCGGAGGTTCAAATACTGCTGCCCAGGGCTGACTTTGTCAAAGAAACTGTGCATCTGTGTCATTTGGAAACAACTGGAACAGAGGACAATGGCCAGGGTCCTGCTGTTGCCATGCAACAGTCAGTCGCTACCCCAGACTCAGCTGAAGGCTCGTGGAAGTCAATGACATGATGGAAGTGGTAGCTTTGCCTGGTGTTGATGTGTGGAAAGGAGCATCACCATGAGTGTGGCATTGTAGACAGTAGTTGCAGCCTGATTGCAGTTCTGAGCTATGTTCCATGCTGCTATAGTTCTATGCTGCCACGTTTCCTCCCTCCTTAGATTAATCTGGACTACCAGATTGCTGTTTAAGTATCTGGCAGCAACGGAGTCACTGATGTGACCATAATTGTTTCTGCACTTTACATTCTACTGCACAGATTTGGAGTGAAAACTTCTTGTGTAACTTTCCACCTAGGTATGTCCTTATCCCCTTTTCGATATTACATTGTACATATGATCTCACTCTTGTTATGCTCAAACATGTAGTCTGTAGATTGCTTCATTCACTGAGGTTGAATTACTGGTGCTTGACATGAGCACTATGGAGACACAGGTTAAAGGAAGGTAGGGTGGAATTTGGGCAACTCTGCATCTGAGGTATCAGTACACAATACTAATTATCATCAGAATTATGCAGGCAGCTGATGTGCCAATTCCAGTGGCATTGTTCACACTGATTGGTTTTCACTTGATTGAGCAGGTGTTCCTCTGTCATGTGACCATTTTCAGTGGCAATCATGTGATTGAGGAAAGCAGGAAGGGTCAAGTCTAGCATATCGTTTAAGTAGAGAGAGTTTTTGTTAGGTAGGATTTTGAAGTGTGGGTCTGGCAGGTTGATTAACGAATAATTGGTGTTTAGGTTTGTGGTTCTGGTGATGGTGGCACGTAACCAGAAAGCAGATCTTGATATGTCTCATCATCTACTGCTCTGCAGTTCTATTCACTGCGCATCACCGAAATGACCTCATTCATAGGAGGTGCTAATGAAAACTACTGGTTTGGCTCTGTGAACAGCCAGTGTGACACTGTCTTTTGAAAGAACTCAGTTTCACTTGTAATGATCTCTGTGAGGCACTTAGTCACATGACACTCGGAATGAAACAACGTGTACTCACATGTGTAAGACACTGTGTGTATCTGTTTTGTGGGGCAAAAAGTAATTTACCCAGTTTGGCACTGCAATAATTCCACGGTGGAGGATAATACTTCCACATATCCCCCATCATATTAAATGACTGAACTGATCTACAAGATATCCATTATAAAGAATCATACTCTTAAAATTACATGCCAAAGTGTATCACATATACACATACTCATTCTGTGTTACTAACTTACTTCCTATTGCAGTTCTGCACAACTACATCTACACAAACTCCATACTTAGGAAAACAACAAATATACTAAACCAGGTAACATTCATGCTTTCCTTCTAAACTGAATTATACACACTAAGGTGCTAGTAACATTGCAAATCAAATTTCACCTGACAGCTATTGTAAGCTATTACCTAAACAAGAAGGTTTCCTTTCCATTTAATTGTGAGCCCCTTTCATCTTTCATGTAGGTAACACGAATACAGACGTAACAGTAATCTGTATAGACAAATGCAGTATATCAAATCAGACTTTCAAAGCAGTGTGTTCAATCAACAATATAAATATTGCAAACTTTAGGGAAAGCCTACAGCAGCTAGACTGGGATGAAGTGTATAAGGAACCCGATGCAAACTTGAAATATAACTTATTTCACGATACATTTTTAAGGGTATTTGAAAATTGTTTTCCCAAGAAAATAGTTAAACATAATTCCAAGAAAACATATAAAAAACCTTGGCTAACTAAAGGAATAAGAATATCTTGCAACCGTAAAAGAGAACTGTATCTAACAGCAAGAGGGAGTACTGACCCCGAAATTGTTCAATATTATAAAAACTATTGTGCGGTACTAAGAAAAGTTATTAAAAAGTCCAGAAGCATGTGTATCATGTCTGAGATCAGTAACTCTGATAATAAAATTAAAGCAATTTGGAATATTATTGAAAGGGAAACAGGGCAACCAAGAGCACAGGAAGACTTTAGTGCCATAAAACTGAATGACAAGTGAACTAACAAACAATCAGAAATTGAAAATATTTTCAATAATCATTTTTTAAATGTTGTGGAGAAAATAGGATCTAGATCTTCACTAGAAGAGGCAAGGCTACTAATAGAAGAGGCCATATCTGTGCAGTTTGAAACACCTGTATTTCCACCAACCTCTCCCTCTGAAATCAGTAAAATAATAAACTCACTGAAAAGTGAAAGCTCTTACAGAATTGATGGCATTTCCAGCAAGGTACTTAAAGCTTGTTCCCCACAGATAAGTAGGATTCTCAGCCACGTATGTAATAGCTCTTTGGAGCAGGGTGTTTTCCCCGGTAGACTGAAATATGCCATTGTAAAACCATTGCATAAAAAGGGGGATGTGTCGGATGTCAACAACTACCACCCAATCTCTCTTCTGACAGCTTTATCAAAAATTTTTGAGAAAGTAATGTACTCAAGAGTAGCCTCCCATATTTGTAAAAATAAAGTACTAACAAAATGTCAGTTTGGTTTTCAGAAAGGCTTTTCAACAGAAAATGCTATATATGCTTTCATTGATCAAATATTAAATGCTCTGGATAACCGGACATCACCCATTGGTATTTTTTGTGATCTCTCAAAGGCCTTTGATTGTGTAAATCATGGAATTCTTTTAGATAAGCTAAATCGTTATGGTTTGAGGGGGGCAGTGCACAAATGGTTTAATTCACACTTAACTGGAAGAATGCAGAAAGTTGAAATAAGTGGTTCATGTAATGTTAAAACAACAGCTGATTCCTTAAACTGGGGGGCTATCAGGCACGGAGTCACACAGGGTTCGGTCTTAGGTCCTTTACTGTTCTTGATATACATTAATGACTTACCATTCCACATTGATGAAGACGCAAAGTTAGTTCTTTTTTCTGATGATACAAGTATAGTAATAACATCCAAAAACCAAGAACTAAGTGATGTAATTGTAAATGATGTTTTTCACAAAATTATTAAGTGGTTCTCAGCAAACGGACTCTCTTTAAATTTTGATAAAACACAGTATATACAGTTCCGTACAGTAAATGGCACAACTCCAGTAATAAATATAGACTTTGAACAGAAGTCAGTAGCTAAGGTAGAATTTACAAAATTTTTAGGTGTGTCCATTGATGAGAGGTTAAACTGGAAGCAACACATTGATGGCCTGCTGAAACGTCTGAGTTCAGCTACGTATGCTATTAGGGTTATTGCAAATTTTAGTGATAAGAATCTCAGTAAATTAGCTTACTATGCCTACTTTCATTCACTGCTTTCGTATGGCATCATATTCTGGGGTAATTCATCGTTGTGTAGAGAAGTATTCATTGCTCAAAAACGTGTAATCAGAATAATTGCTGGTGCCCACCCACGGTCATCCTGCAGGCATCTATTTAAGGATCTAGGGATCCTCACAGTAACCTCACAGTATATATATTCACTTATGAAATTTGTTGTTAATAATCTAATCCAGTTCAAAAGTAATAGCAGTGTGCATAGCTATAACACCAAGAGAAAGGATGATCTTCACTATGCAGGGTTAAATCTGACTTTGGCACAGAAAGGGGTAAATTATGCTACCACAAAAGTCTTTGGTCACCTACCAGACAGCATCAAAAGCCTGACAGATAGCCAACCAACATTTAAAAATAAATTAGAAGAATTTCTAGATGACAACTCCTTCTACTCATTGGCTGAATTTTTAGATATAAATTAAGGGAGGGGAAAAAACCAACTTAAACATTAGTGTCATGCAATATTTTGTGTAATGTAATATCTTGTACAGACATCTTTTATTAACCTGACATGTTCCACACCATCACGAAGTGTCGTATTCATGATCTATGGAACAAGTATTAATCTAATCTAATCTAATCTAATCTAATCTGAGGATGATAGGATGATGATGAGGACAGCACAACACCCAGTCCCCGGGCAGAGAAAATTGCCCGACCCAGCTGGGAATCGAACCTGGGCCCAGAGGATTGACAATCCGTCACGTTGACCATTCCGCTACCGGAGCTATTTAGCTCACAAGACCACTTCATAATGTTAAGGCATAGGGGTGTGTTGGAACAGCTGAAGGTTGCTTCACTTGGCTAGTTCTCTTATTTTCTCCAATCACTTCCTTTCTCCTTCATAAGGAGCTACCAGAAATTTAGGCAGTGCATCTGGCTCACCCTTAACTGGACAAATTCTTCCTAAATCTACAATTGTGCTTCATGTTGGAAGCTGTTGCTTGATGTTAACTGGATATGTCATCTTGGATACCTAATAAGGTCTTTGGTAATATGAGCTGAACTTCTTAGTTTTTCCTTTCAACGTATAAGGATTAGATAGCAAAACCCATGCCTAAAATGGCACTTATGCAATTTTGCTTTCCTGTTATGGGTGCCTTCCAGCCTTTATAAAGCATATTCATCTTTTTCAGCTGATGCCAGGTACTTTTTAATGTTTTAACGAAGTTTGGAATGGGGATGTATCTTCTCCCAGGGTAGGTTGGTATAATTCAAAATGGGAGAGTATTTTTTGGGTACAACCAACCCCGTGACATGATAAGCCTTCATTGTCATGGATTTTCACATTGTATGCTGCTACAATGTATGGTAGTAGAGCATCCCAATCATTGTGGCCACTGTTTACATATCAAACTTAACTATGTCATCTTGGATACCTAATAAGGTCTTTGGTAATATGAGCTGAACTTCTTAGTTTTTCCTTTCAACGTATAAGGATTAGATAGCAAAACCCATGCCTAAAATGGCACTTATGCAATTTTGCTTTCCTGTTATGGGTGCCTTCCAGCCTTTATAAAGCATATTCATCTTTTTCAGCTGATGCCAGGTACTTTTTAATGTTTTAACGAAGTTTGGAATGGGGATGTATCTTCTCCCAGGGTAGGTTGGTATAATTCAAAATGGGAGAGTATTTTTTGGGTACAACCAACCCCGTGACATGATAAGCCTTCATTGTCATGGATTTTCACATTGTATGCTGCTACAATGTATGGTAGTAGAGCATACCAATCATTGTGGCCACTGTTTACATATCAAACTTAACATTTTTCCCATTAGTCTGTGTACTCTTCCAGTTCTGCCTTTCGCTTGTCGATATAGTACACAAGTTCATAACTTCTTTATGCATCACAGTTGGCATAATTGCTTCAATAACTTGGACATAAAGTTAAAGCCTTGGTCTGTATTATGGTTTCAGATGTTCTGAATTTCATTATCCATTGGTTAACCATATCCTGTGCCACCATTTCTGCCTGTTAATTTGGTATGCTATCATGACCAAGAAACATGAGAAATGATCAACTATAGAGAATACAAATAAATTTCCTGCTGGTGTTTGTGCAAAAGTACCAAGAATGTACAGTCTGAACATTTGGAATGCTCTATCTGTCTCAGATAATCTTTTTAATGGGATTCACTGGGGACTTATCTGGGCTCTTTGAACACCAGGAATGTAGATTTTTACATAATGCTCTAGATCTTGCTTCCTTTTTGGGCACCAAAAATTTTCCACAACTTGGTGTTCTATGGCACACTGTTCACTATGCCCTGCTAAGATGGGATTGTGAACCTGCCTCAGTACTTCATTTTGCAAACTTGTTGGCACAACTATGTGGTTGCTGCATCTTGTTTGCTTGTGGAGCACTCTGTTGTTGTTGTTGTTGTGGTGGTCTTCAGTCCTGAGACTGGTTTGATGCAGCTCTCCATGCTACTCTATCCTGTGCAAGCTTCTTCATCTCCCAGTAACTACTGCAACCTACATCCTTCTGAATCTGCTTGGTGTATTTATCTCTTGGTCTCCCTCTACGATTTTTACCCTCCACGCTGCCCTCCAATACTAAATTGGTGATCCATTCATGCCTCAGAACATGTCCTACCAACCGATCCCTTCTTCTAGTCAAGTTGTGCCACAAACTTCTCTTCTCCCCAATCCTATTCAACACCTCCTCATTAGTTATGTGATCTACCCATTTAACCTTCAGCATTCTTCTGTAGCACCACATTTTGAAAGCTTCTATTCTCTTCTTGTCCAAACTATTTATCGTCCATGTTTCACTTCCATACATGGCTACACTCCATACAAATACTTTCAGAAACGACTTCCTGACACTTAAATCTATACTCGCTGTTAACAAATTTCTCTTCTTCAGAAACGCTTTCCTTCCCATTGCCAGTCTACATTTTATATCCTCCCTACTTCGACCATCATCAGTTATTTTGCTCCCCAAATAGCAAAACTCCTTTACTATTTTAAGTGTCTCATTTCCTAATCTAATACCCTCAACATCACCCGACTTAATTCGACTACATTCCATTATCCTCGTTTTGCTTTTGTTGATGTTCATCTTATATCCTCCTTTCAAGACACTATCCATTCCGTTCAACTGCTCTTCCAAGTCCTTTGCTGTCTCTGATAGAATTACAATGTCATCAACGAACCTCGAAGTTTTTATTTCTTCTCCATGGATTTTAATACCTACTCCAAACTTTTCTTTTGTTTCCTTCACTGCTTGCTCAATATACGGATTGAATAACATCGGGGAGAGGCTACAACCCTGTCTCACTCCCTTCCCAACCACTGCTTCCCTTTCATGCCCTCAACTCTTATAACTGCCATTTGGTTTCTATACAAATTGTAAATAGCCTTTCGCTCCCTGTATTTTACCCCTGCCACCTTCAGAATTTGAAATAGAGTATTCCAGTCAACATTGTCAAAAGCTTTCTCTAAGTCTACAAATGCTAGAAACGTAGGTTTGCCTTTCCTTAATCTTTCTTCTAAGATAAGTCGTAAGGTCACTATTGCCTCACGTGTTCCAGTATTTCTACGGAATCCAAACTGATCTTCCTCGAGGTCGGCTTCTACTAGTTTTTCCATTCGTCTGTAAAGAATTTGTGTTAGTATTTTGCAGCTGTGGCTTATTAAACTGATTGTTCGGTAATTTTCACATCTGTCAACACCTGCTTTCTTTGGGATTGGTATTATTATATTCTTCTTGAAGTCTGAGGGTATTTTGCCTATTTCATACATCCTGCTCACCAGATGGTAGAGTTTGGTCAGGACTGGCTCTCCCAAGGCCGTCAGTAGTTCTAATGGAATGTTGTCTACTCCCGGGGCCTTGTTTCGACTCAGGTCTTTCAGTGCTCTGTCAAACTCTTCACGCAGTATCATATCTCCCATTTCATCTTCATCTACACCCTCTTCCATTTCCATAATATTGTCCTCAAGAACATCGTCCTTGTATAGACCCTCTATATACTCCTTCCACCTCTCTGCTTTCCCTTCTTTGCTTAGAACTGGGTTTCCATCTGAGGTCTTAATATTCATACAAGTGGTTCTCTTTTCTCCAAAGGTCTCTTTAATTTTCCTGTAGGCAGTATCTATCTTATCCCTAGTGAATAAACCTCTACATCCTTACATTGATCCTCTAGCCATCCCTGCTTAGACATTTTGCACTTCCTGTCGATCTCGTTTTTGAGACGTTTGTATTCCTTTTTGCCTGCTTCATTTACTGCACTCTGTTATCAGAGCTAAACTGTGCTTTTCTCGCAAACTGCTGACAAACTGGGCCTGAGCTCTGTGTCATTCTTCCATGCTTATCTCTGTGCCATTCTTCCATGCTTATCCTAATACACTCTGTGACACATATTTTGTGACTATGTCCATCTATGTTCCCACCAGATGATGCACAACCTCAAAATCAAATTCACTTAGCCATAAAGACCAGTCAGTGGGTGTGTCAAATGATTTGTTGGGTCTTTTAACTCCAGAACCTATTTCAATGCTGCATGATCTGTTATGACCTAAAAATGTCTCCCATACAGATAACAATGAAAACAGGTGATGCCAAAAATTAGTGTGAGCCTTTCTTTTTTCTTAGTTGATTAGTTCATCTCCTCCTTATTGAGCTGACTAGAAGTGTAAGCTATTGGATGTTCTTTCCCACCTATATCTTGACGCAAAAAACAACTGGGGTCACACAAAAATGTAAACCATTTAGGGTAGTCATGAAAAGCAGTGATGACACTGGTGGCCAGTAAATCTTTAAGTTGCTGAAATGCTGTTTCACAATTGGACTCCAGTGAAACTTAACTCACTTCTTTAACAAATATGAAATATGTAAAATTTGCAATAACTTTTCTATAAAAACTAGCGATCCCAAAATATGACTGTAATTTCTTTACTGTGCTAAATGTTAGAAATCTGTTCTGGCTTGTGGATGGTTGATTTGTAACTGTCATGGCCAATAATATAGTCGAACTCCTGTAATATAAAGTGGCACTTTCCTGAACTGAAGGTCAGTCATGTCACATATAACCAATCAAAGATCTTTCACAGATACACCACATGCTCCTGGATGTCCTTGGAGAATACAGCGATATTGTCTAGGTAGACCTTTCATTGTTTCAGTTTCCAACCCATAACAAGTGTTACAAAGTGGTCAGTGCATTTTTCAAATCGAATTCCATCTGATAATAGTACTGACCAAATTGAACCAAAAAGCTGTTTCAGTAAATGCTACCTCTAATTGGTGGCATCCACTTTATAAATCTATGGTGGTAAAATAATAGCATTGTCCCAGATAGTCTGTAATGTCTGTTAATAGCTATATACTCACATCAGAATCTATAAGCCTTCTTATCATCTGAGGACTTCTTTGGAATGGTGATGATGGGTTCTGACCAATGACTGGTGCTTTCCTTTATAATTCCACCCTTGAGCAGCTGATCAATGAACTCTTCCATTACTGGTTGTAGATGGTGTTGAACTTGATATTGTGGTGCACTAGTGGCATAGCCAACAACACTCCAGGACAGTTAAATAATTCTGTGTATTCCTCCAATAATCCCTCCATGTCTGCACTAGCTTTCAGATGCAGCTTCTTTCTCCTTAGTGCAGTTAAATGGACAGACTGTCCTGACTTCATGTATTCTACACCGTAATTGTTATTCAACTCACATTCCGCTAACTCTTCTAAGTTAACCTTCAGTGCACCTTTTGATAGCCTCACCTTTTCCAAACCAAAACTGTCACTACTTGGCTTCCGCCAATTTCCTGCACAAAGGAAAAACTTTGTCATAAGAAATGTTGTGCCTGATCTAGTTCCTCATTCTGTGGCAAGAGCTGTACTACACACAAAGTATTAATTGGTACATCAGCTCCTACATTCATATAAAGCAGCCTTCCTAGACCTTTTGATATTATTTCCTGTGAGCAGAGTCTAAGAGACTTTGTACACAGTTTAATTGGCAATAAAGATGGCGTCGAGTATGCAAGCAGTAGTAAATCGCGCCGTAGAAAATCGTATTACATTTAGTTTAAAGTGCATAGTCTGCCAAAACAGTATTCATAGCGGTATCCGTTTGTGCTCTTTTTCACATATATGGATCCATCTATCGTGTATGAACAATAGAAAAGTGATAAATCCGAATTGTGTATGTGGCTTTGTTCAGTGCAGTGGTCGAAAAAGTGCAGTCAAGATGTATAATGCTGGTACTGAAGAACTCATCTCTGATGTGCTGAAAGAAGAACTCGCAATAGCTAAAAAATATATGAATGACATCGAATCGTTAATTAATTCTTTGAATGTCGATTTTAATCCTTTTGTGAAAATTGTACAAAGTGAAAACTACAACACTCTCAAAGAAACCGTTACTGAAATTCAAAGTGCTCCAATATCTGCTATAGTTACGAAAAACTCGTTTGCGCCCATTGCACAAGAGAAACACCGACAAATGAAATTATTGAGAGAAGACGAGACAAAACCAAAAGTTTATATCTTTGCAGACAGCCATGGACGAGATTTAGCCACTATTCTTACGAATATGCAATCTAAATTTTCCGTTACTGCCACAGTAAAACCTGGGGCTCCTTTCCAGCAAATAATTAATGATTTAAGCCCTCAACCAAACGATGTTTGTGTAATTATTGCTGGAGCTAACGATGTTTATAAAAATGAGTCGAAAAATGCAATCACAGCATTGCGAAATGCACTGGAAAGAATCTCGCCAAGAAAAACAATCATCGTTAGCATCCCACATAGACATGACCTAATAAACAGTTCATGTGTAAATAATGAAATCAAATTCACAAACAGAATGTTTCAAAAGGTATGTAAAGCATTCAAGGACGTGAAGTTTTTGGACAGTAATTCCGAAGAGAGAAACCATTTTACTCGGCATGGAATGCACAGGAACTGGCTAGGAAAACGTGTACTCGCTAAAGCATTATTAGCAGAAACATTCAAACTATTTGAAAACACCACTCCTCCAATCATTCTAAAAGCACCTGTGCCCATTGAAACTGTACCATTGGAAGAAATACATACAGTGTCGTCAAAATACTCCTTCAAACCTAATGGAAAAGCTGAAGGGAAGACTTCATATGCAGCAGCACCTGTATGTGAATCAACACAAACAGGTCTTTTATACAAAAGCAAGACAGCACCAGCAGTTACAACTCAAGTGGGAAACGTTAGTCCACCGCCAACTTGTGAAGCAGCAGCATTTAAGGAGGAAGAACAGTCATCAATAGCAGAAACAGCAACACCAACCCCCACAGGATCAAGTGTACAAGCAGACAGTGTAGAAACCTCACCAACAGGAGATCCACCCTCTATGGCAAAAAGGAGCACAGTAGTGACTGCAGCTGCTCCACATAGGATGTGCCTGAGATCAAGAAAGTCCTCAGCTGCAAATGGGGATTTTTTATGGTACTGGGGCAGAAGGGGGAAGGTTCCAATCAGAATGTAAGTAATGTAGTTAATAACAACAAATGTGGGTGTTACCAGCACAACAGCTCCCTCTTCCCTGCAGAAAACTGTTCCTGTAATACTGGTGTGTCAAAAGTAATAAAACTCAGTCCCAGCAATGGTAACACCACAACTAATCATGTAATTAAAAATGAGCTCAAAATTTTTCACCAAAATATTCAAAGCCTGCTCTGTAAGTTAGACCAATTTATTGTAAATATTGATGAACCAACAGGCGCAAATTGTGCTCATATTCTCTGTCTGACAGAACACCATATCACTTTTGGCATTGAAATGCTCAATATACCAAATTATGTTTTAGCTACCTCATTTTGCAGAAAGCATATGTGCAAAGGTGGGGCAGTTATTTATGTGAAAAAAAGCCTGTCCTTTAATACAATAGATGTAGATAAATATTGTGTAGAGAAAGACTTTGAGGCATGTGTCACAGAAATAGTAGAAGGTAACAAGAAACTGGTAATCGTAGCAGTATACAGGGCTCCATCTGGTAATTTTAAAGTATTCATGAAACAATTAGATTCTGTGCTATTGTATCTCACAAGAAAAAATAGGGACATTATAGTGACTGGAGATTTTAATATAGATTTCTTGGGAAGCTCATCTTCTAAGACAGAGTTTGCAAATTTAATGCATACCTACAACCTTGTCTCCACTGTCAGTTTTCCCACAAGAACTACTGCCACTTCCAGCACTCTAATAGAAAATATCTTTGTAGATATGAGTAAAACTAATCACATCAAAGTTGAAAAAGTCATAAATGGACTCTCTGATCATGATGGGCAAATACTCACAATTGACAACTTTAATACAAATCAGAACAAAGCTAGTGCACAGTGGAAAACCATTAGAAACATGAATGAGGAAAATATCCAAAAATTCAAATTATGCATTCGGGAGACTGACTGGAGGTATGTTTATCTTGCAAATGATGTTAATACAAAATATAATTTATTTACTGATGAATTATCAGGTATATTTGAAAATGTCTTTCCAAAAAAGGTCTGTAGACTACAGAACAGGCAATCAAGCAAAAAACCATGGCTCACCAAGGGCATAAAAATATCATGCCAGAGAAAAAGGGAACTGTATATAATATCTAGAAAATCCAATAATCCCCCGCAGATGAAATATTATAGGACATACTGCAAAATCTTAACTAAAGTCATTAAAAAATCTAAAAGTATGTGCATGCAATCTGAAATTAACTGTTCAAACAATAAAATCAGAACGATTTGGAATGTAATAAAGAGGGAAACAGGTACTGCACCATCTGACAATGAAAAATCTGCTGTCCTAAAAATTAACGATTTGGAAATAACTGATAGTAAACAGATAGCAGACACATTTAACAACCACTTTCTAAGTGTCACCTCTCAGATAGGTTGCAGTGGTGACCTAAGAGAAGCTTTAGATGTTCTGAAACTTAACCTCCCACAATGTTTTAATGATATAAATGTAACACCCATAACTGTTAATGAAATAAAAAAAATAATTCACTCATTGAAAAGTAAAGGATCTTCAGGTATAGATAACATCTCTAATAAACTGTTGAAAGCCTGCAGTAATGATGTAAGTGTAGTACTTGCTCACATTTGCAACATGTCTCTTTATGAGGGAGTTGTTCCAGAGAGAATGAAATATGCCATTGTGAGACCTCTTTTCAAGTCTGGCGATGCTAAAGATGTAAACAATTATCGTCCTGTCTCTCTCTTAACAACATTCTCAAAGGTTCTTGAAAAGGCAGTGTATAACAGGATTGTGGCACATCTTGATAAACCTAATATTACACTCCTGGAAATGGAAAAAAGAACACATTGACACCGGTGTGTCAGACCCACCATACTTGCTCCGGACACTGCAAGAGGGCTGTACAAGCAATGATCACACGCACGGCACAGCGGACACACCAGGAACCGCGGTGTTGGCCGTCGAATGGCGCTAGCTGCGCAGCATTTGTGCACCGCCGCCGTCAGTGTCAGCCAGTTTGCCGTGGCATACGGAGCTCCATCGCAGTCTTTAACACTGGTAGCATGCCGCGACAGCGTGGACGTGAACCGTATGTGCAGTTGACGGACTTTGAGCGAGGGCGTATAGTGGGCATGCAGGAGGCAGGGTGGACGTACCGCCGAATTGCTCAACACGTGGGGCGTGAGGTCTCCACAGTACATCGATGCTGTCGCCAGTGGTCGGCGGAAGGTGCACGTGCCCATCGACCTGGGACCGGACCGCAGTGACGCACGGATGCACGCCAAGACCGTAGGATCCTACGCAGTGCCGTAGGGGACCGCACCGCCACTTCCCAGCAAATTAGGGACACTGTTGCTCCTGGGGTATCGGCGAGGACCATTCGCAACCGTCTCCATGAAGCTGGGCTACGGTCCCGCACACCGTTAGGCCGTCTTCCGCTCACGCCCCAACATCGTGCAGCCCGCCTCCAGTGGTGTCGCGACAGGCGTGAATGGAGGGACGAATGGAGACGTGTCGTCTTCAGCGATGAGAGTCGCTTCTGCCTTGGTGCCAATGATGGTCGTATGCGTGTTTGGCGCCGTGCAGGTGAGCGCCACAATCAGGACTGCATACGACCGAGGCACGCAGGGCCAACAGCCAGCATCATGGTGTGGGGAGCGATCTCCTACACTGGCCGTACACCACTGGTGATCATCGAGGGGACACTGAATAGTGCACGGTACATCCAAACCGTCATTGAACCCATCGTTCTACCATTCCTAGACCGGCAAGGGAACTTGCTGTTCCAACAGGACAATGCACGTCCGCATGTATCCCGTGCCACCCAACGTGCTCTAGAAGGTGTAAGTCAACTACCCTGGCCAGCAAGATCTCCGGATCTGTCCCCCATTGAGCATGTTTGGGACTGGATGAAGCGTCGTCTCACGCGGTCTGCACGTCCAGCACGAACGCTGGTCCAACTGAGGCGCCAGGTGGAAATGGCATGGCAAGCCGTTCCACAGGACTACATCCAGCATCTCTACGATCGTCTCCATGGGAGAATAGCAGCCTGCATTGCTGCGAAAGGTGGATATACACTGTACTAGTGCCGACATTGTGCATGCTCTGTTGCCTGTGTCTATGTGCCTGTGGTTCTGTCAGTGTGATCATGTGATGTATCTGACCCCAGGAATGTGTCAATAAAGTTTCCCCTTCCTGGGGCAATGAATTCACGGTGTTCTTATTTCAATTTCCAGGAGTGTATTAACCACAGACAGTTTGGTTTTCAAAAAGGGGTTTCCACAGAGCGTGCCATATATTCACTCACAAATGATGTCTTGGAGTCTATTAATAGTAAGAAGTCACCAGTTGGTGTCTTCTGTGATATTTCCAAGGCCTTTGATTGTGTAAACCACAAGATACTCTTGGAGAAGGCCTATCATTACGGAATCAAAGGGCCTATAGGTAACTGGCTAAAATCATATCTTCAAGACAGGAAACAAAAGGTGGTTCTACATGGCTGCAACAAAGGATCTCCTAATCTAGTGGATTCTGAATGGGGCAAAATTCAGCATGGAGTTCCCCAGGGATCTGTCCTTGGACCCTTGCTGTTTTTAATATATGTTAATGATTTACCCCTGTCCATTAGTAAAAATTGTGAATTCACAATGTTTGCTGATGATACAAGCATTGTCGTTGATGGTCAGTCTACTGCTGATCTGGAGACTGATGTTAATGATATACTCAGAGAAGTTACAGCTTGGTTTTCAATAAATTCTCTTTCAGTTAATATTAAAAAAAACTAATTTTATACAGTTCCACACAAAAAATAAAACTCTAGAAAGTATAGTAATTGCTCATGACAACCAGGAACTAGAACAGGTGCAATCCACTAAATTCCTGGGGGTTCACATTGACAGTAGGCTCAACTGGGAACAGCATGTGTCCCTTACTCTAAAAAGGCTTTCATCAGCAACTTTTGCTCTAAGAATAATTACTCATTTTGGGGACATCAACATTTTAAAATCGTCTTGCTTTGGGTACTTTCACTCATTAATGAGTTACGGAATAATATTCTGGGGTAATTCACCAGCCTCAAAAAAAATCTTAACTGCTCAGAAGAGAGCAGTCAGAATCATGTGTGGGGTTCCTCCACGAACCTCATGTAGAAAACTTTTTATACAGTTAGGTATTCTGACCACAACATGTCAGTACATATACTCTCTGATGAATGTAGTTAATAAAGACTATGCTCAGTATGAAACAAATTGTTCATACCATAACTACAATACTAGAGGTAAAGATGATCTACATGTTGAACTAAAAAATTTAACACTTGTACAGAAGGGAGTAAAGTATGCGGCTATAAAGACTTTTAATGCATTGCCTAGTTATATTAAATGTACAATAGAAAATGAAACGCTGTTCAAAGGTATGTTAAAAAAATACCTGCTCGACCATCCACTGTACTCGTTAGATGAATTCTTTTCCAGAAGTAATGCCCTCCCTTAATAATAGATGTATTTAGTCTCTTAGTTATTAGATGGATGATACAATATTATGTTAATGTTATAGTGTTAATGTTATAGTTATAATGTTATATTGAGAATTGCTATACTAGTTTAATGACAGCTTGTAATATCTATATCATTGAATTATATTACTATTCTGTAGCATTAATTGTATTTGTACAATTGTATTGACACGTTCCACATCCAGGCGAATCACTCGCATGTACGGATCTATGGAATATGCATACCAAATAAAAATAAAAATAAAAAATAAAAAATGATGTCTCAGGTGTTCCTTCCGACAGTTTGGTTCTCTCAGCAGTAAAACTGAAATGTAATAATGTTCCCTCCTGATCCATTTCATGCAGTTGTTGACTGACTGGAATGATGTTTAGCTAGTAAGTCCTGCCCAAGAACAATGTCATAGCTTATAGCCACACTAGTTTTGGGGCCAAACTTACTCTGGCTAGCAATGATTACCTGTGATCCTGTATCCAACAAAAACTTAACACAACCAAATAGACAAATGTCTGCCATTGATTTCCCACAAGGGTACTGTGTGGTCACACTTACTGGGAGCATTGTGCAGTGATGACACCACCCCTGTCCCATTTAACCTAGTGGTGGAGTATTACCCTGATTCCACATTCCACATGCCTGCAGGGTTTTTTGAATAAAGTGCCCCCCTGTTTTGCACCTTTTACACCATGGCTTCCTACAAAACCACTGAATGTAGCCAAGAGAGCAACATATATAAACTATGACCTCTGTATTAAAAACTCCTCACTTTTCTCTTGACCTAGACAATGAGTCAGTTTTAGACAAAACTATCACAGTGTCTACTGCTTTTTACAAGGTTTTTGGTTATTTCATGTGCACTTTTTGTGATACGGCAGCTGGTAGTCCCCACAAAAAACACTTCAATTGCCCATTGTCTGGTTTTTATAGAATGGTCTTATGGCACGATTGTCATCCATCAATTCATATGCACCAGTATTGATTTTCCTGACATAGTCTACAAAACTTTCTACCAGTTCTTCTGTAGTGATTCACTAACCCTTCCTGAAAGACACTGAAGGACTGAGCATCCTCTAACTTCTCACTGCACAATACATATATATGTCTGCTACTCCAGTTCCCTAACTTCACTGTAATATACAAATTATAAACAAAGACAAAAACATTTTCCCTAGATCTACCTGAAAATGGGGCCATCAATGAGTCAGTACCAGCGTAAAGGATTGGAAGAGACATGCTGGAAGTTGACCATTCCCCCTCCTTCACCCTTTAAACTAATCAGCTCTTTATGTAATTTCACATTATTTGTCTGAAAAAGGGGTACAACAGGAAGGTGTGGGTGAGTGGCTTCTTGTTGGAGGTGGGTGGGGGTGCAAATGATGTAGCCAGCCAGTCTGTTGCCAAAACTCTTTATTAACAATCATACTTGTATGTAGAGCAGTGTACCTGCAGCAGGCAGACACAAGATGAAGGACAATATCCCTTGTACTGGAACAAGCTGGTATGAACACACTGGCAGCTCAAGACTGGACAACAGGCAGCAATGAGACAGCTGATAGGCAAGGCTAGGTAGGCATGCCCAGCAGGATTACCTGGTTGATGAACATGGAACTGCAGTTCGGAGTGTGCAGAGGGCAGTGGCAGTCACCCATGGCATGATGGTGACTAGAATGCACTGTGTGGCCCAGACTGTGAAGCAGAGGCTGCCCAAGGTCAGACAGTAAAACAGCAGTCATTGGTTCATGGCCCAGACAGCAGTCATGGCTGTGCAGAAGCACAAAGATGACTGGCACAGGCTGTGTTTCATAGTATGACCCAGCTGCACCATGGTGGTGGGCTGGGCCTAGGGATTTAAATACTGCTACCCAGGGCTGGCTTTGCAGAAGGAACTGTGTTTCTGTGTCACATGGAAATGTCAGGAACAGAGGCTGATGACTGGTTTCAAGATGTTGTCATGTGGCAGTTGGTCACTATCCCAGACTCAGCTGATGGTATGCAGAAGTGGAAAGCATGAAAGAGGCAGCTTCTGCTGACGTTGCTATGTAGGCTGGAGTGTTGACTGGTTGGCAGGCTGTGGATGTGTCACTTGTTGTGGGAGTTAGCCTCATTTCAGGATTATTTGTCTGTGTCATTTGGCGATGTATTGTTTACTGACTTCATATTATCAAAAACATACCTATGTAGTTTCCATGAGAGTGGAGTTCTATCAGTACAGGAATCGACCCCATAAATTGTATCACATTTAGGCAGTGAAGCTGCAGGAGTTAAGTTTCAAGTGTCATTTCATTACTACACAATCTCAGGAATCTTACATGGACTACTTTGTGTGGGATGCTATCATTCGGTCTGCCCCCAATAAGGAAGTCTGCCAAACGACACTGCAATTCGAGCACCCCTCTTTAGAAGTACTCATGACAGTGCAAGCATTTCTCATGACACTAGCAGGCAATTGAATTCTTGGGCTGACATGGCCACAGTCAACTCCAGCAACAACAGTCATATCTGTTCTGGAAATAACTTCAGAAGTGGAGGTCATGGCAGTGCAAAATGTTTGGCTGCCATGCTCCACACAAACATGGCCATGGCAGAAAACTCATACTTCTTGGTTCCCCTCCAGTCTCATCAACTGTGCACTATATTGTCAATTACAATAGACAGCTGATTCCTGTTCTTGGCCAGTTTACTGCAGAAACTACATACAAGGCAGTGGTTTGGCCAGTTACATTTCTGGTAGTGGACAGCACCTTTACAGAAAATTTGTTTGGTTTGGATACTTTCCAGGCTTTTGGCTTTATAGTCTCCAGTTATGTTCATTTAATAATGGATTTTGTATGCTATCAAGAGTTGGATGATTTGCACAAGCAATATTTGGCCCTTTTTCACCATGATGCATCAAGCCTACTGATTATGTTGTGTTCATCACTCTCAAATCTGCAGCTTGTCCCTGTTTTCTCTGTGCCAGGCATGCACCACTCACTTCATGCTCAAGTGAAGGAAAAATTGGACATATTGACAGCATTAATCATCATGGGACACATTTTGTCCAGTCAATGGGCTACACCATTAGCCATTATTAAGAAGTCAATGGGCAAACTCCATCTTTGAAGTGACTTTAAGGTGACAGTTAATTCACAGTCCATGGTTGATACGTATCCTATTTGTCAGCTGGATGAACTTACATTGAAACTGGTGCACAGACAATATTTTTAACTTGATTTGTCAGAAGCATATTTACAGCTGCCACTTTGCGAGGAATCATGTCAGCTTCTTTTTCTTAAAACACCATACAGCCTCTACAGGTACCACAGAATAATTTTTTTATGTTGCAAGCATGTCTGTCATTTTCCAGCATTACTTGAAACAACTTACTCAGTGCATTCATTGTTGTAGAGAAGGCAGCTGTTGCTGTTATTTATGCTATTAAGCAGTTTTGTGGGCTTCTATGGGGTGTTAAGTTTCATTTGCTGAGTGATCACAAGCCAGTAGTGTGTCTGCAGCCCACCTGCTTGACGAGAGAGCCCACAGACTGCAACAGTGGGTCCTGTTCCTTATCAGATACAATTATGAGATTCATTTCTGCCCTATGACTCAACATTCAAACACAGATGCTGTTTCGTATCTGCCGATGGGGCCTGACCCTACTTGTGATCAACAGGAAGTGATTTGCTCGAACAGTCCATGGGTATACTGCCGGTTCATAGTGTCCAATGGGCCTGTTGGACACTATGAACCGGCAGTATACCTGTGGACTGTTCAAGCAACAAATACGCCAAGAGAAACTGAAGAATCACAGGAAGTGATTTGTTTTTACCTCAACAAGTAAGCTCACCAGACAGTGGATGGATTTTCTATTACTAGTTCTCACATCACACAGACCATTGAATCTGACTCTGTTCTTGCAAAAACGCAATGATATGTTCATCAGCAGTGGCACAAGCAACCTCCAGCTTGTATATTGGATCCAATCTGCAATTATTTTTTGCTGAGGCACAAACTCATGCTTGTTGATGGTATTCTCTTATTGTCCACAGAAAATGCTATTCCATGGGTGGCTGTTCTGGCAGCTCTCCAGCATGACACTGAAGATGCTGCCTTGTCACCCTATCTATTGTCTTGGACTTAATTGTGGAATTGAACATTTAATGAGTGCTTGCTCTATACATGCAGGTCATCATGCCTCTCTTGTCAATGTTATTCACCTTGGCCATGGGAGTGGATCCATGTCAACTTTGCTGACCCCTTCTTGGATGCTTATGGTTGGTGCTCATTGAAACCTACTCCCTGTTCTTTTATGTTGTCAACTGCCACTCCACCACAATGGATGCGACACTGCAAACTCTCACTTGGATCTTCTTGGTCAGAGTCCTGCCCCACACCCTGGTAACTGTCAATGGCCCTCAGTTCATCTCTGAGAGTTTTCATGATTTTTGTGCATACCAAGCAAGGTATTCAACATGTTTAGGCACCAAAATTACACCCTCAGTTGAATGGGGGGGGGGGGGGGCAGAGTGCCTTGTCTGAGCTTTTAAGATGCAAACGAAGAAGAATATTGGTAACAGATGAGGCACTCACAAGCTTTGTTAGGTTTTCCTACAGGTTCAGTTCTATCAGTGAAAAGAGCCCAGTGGAG
The DNA here is from genome assembly GCF_021461395.2 of Schistocerca americana. Lineage (NCBI taxonomy): Eukaryota > Metazoa > Arthropoda > Insecta > Orthoptera > Acrididae > Schistocerca > Schistocerca americana. Next base: position 749,798,500 of record NC_060130.1, on the reverse strand, counting down.
ATCATGCTCAGTTTTCAGCCATGCACAGTGCTGAATTTCCTACTTCCCACTCCAAGGCAGCCCAGTGCCCCTATGAAGTGAAGCTACATACCTGGGATCCTGGTCTGGGCTCATGCATTTGGTTGCTATGGAGGCAGTATGGAGGTTTGGGAGCAGCACACAGCACACTTGGCTGTTGTCGTGTTAGAGTACCTGGTGCCATTACTACTTGGTCAAGTAGCTCCTCAATTGGCATGGCTGAGTGCATCACTTTACAGTCTTCTGTACCAAGGAAAAATCCCTGGCAGTACTGGGAATTGAACCCAGGTCCTCCATATGGTAATCAGCCATACTGACCACTCAGCTGTGGAGGAGGACATATTACAAACTAAGAGAGAGTAAGAAGTCTGAATTAGCAGTATAACACTCCATCATTAGTGGAATTATACATAGCTTCTGATCAGAGGCACAAACTAAACTCCACCCAGACAGGCCTTGAATGCCCAAGGGTACTGACTGCAGTGTCATTTTCAGCCCACAGGCCTCACTGGATGCGGATGTGGACAGACATGTGGTCGGCACACCACTCTCCCAGCCACTGTCAGTTTTCCTAATTGGAGCCGCTACTTCCCCATCAAGTAGCTCCTCAAATGGCCTCACAAGGGCTGAGTGCACCCTACTTACCAACAGCACTCAGCAGACTAGACCAGGGGTTCCCAACAAAATTTTCTCGAGGACCCCCCTCACCACACATGATTGGTACCTTGCCATATCACAGTATCAAGTACCTAAAAAAGCCAAATTAAGAGTCTTTTTATACGTTTTCTATTTTTGGTACTTAGAAAAAACATTGGAATATTCATTGTTGAAAAACTATTGAGCTTAAAACTTTTTCAATTTAGCCATCATTGTTACTGTTAAATTTTTGATTATTGCTCAAAATCTTTATCTTAAATCTGGGTGTTTAGTATAACAAACTCCAAAAAAAAAAAAAAAAAAAAAAAAAAAAAAAATCAGTATGAACTGAAAATGACTGGAAAAACTTAAAACTGAGTGTATTGGTCTTTCAAGTGTACTACAGTTGAGATTGCATTGAGTAGATATGTGTGAAAAATAAGAAAACATTAATTTCATACAAGGTAATATTTATTTGAAAAAATACAGTTACAAGAGAGTACTCCATCAGTATAAAGATAGTTTTAATTTTCAGTTCTTAATGAGATGAGTTCAATCTGACCTTTGAGTCCATTATTTCTGAAATCTTAGGTTCCAAGCTTGAAACTTTCACTCTGAAATCTGACAACATGTCAAGCTGATTCCAATATTTGTTTTCCATGAAACATATGGAAGAAAATGCTTGCTCACACCAATATGTGGTTGCAAATGGAAGGATCTTTTTCATTGCCTTATCTCCAAGTTTCTTGTAGTCCTTGCGTGCTGATGCCCAGAAGTCTGTAATTTTATCACCAATGAAAATGTTTATCATCGTACCACAGCTGGACAGATCCACAAGTTGATCTTGCTCTTCTTCAGTGAGACCCTGGATTTTGTCACTTCTTCACAACTGAAGGGATTTCGAATCCATCTGTTATCATGGTCAGGTTCAGGGAAATGCTCTCTAAAAGTAGTGGCTAGGCTTCATAGATACTCGGCTACATTGATCTTGATCTGGTCAGGCAAATTCTCCTCTGATGACTACAAGAACTGTTTTAAAGTAGAAAAGTTAGTTAGTGACTCGTTTTCTGTCCTTGACATCCAGATCTGACACTTTTTGATCATAGCACTAATCTTATCCTCAACTTTGAACATGTCTACATTTTTTCCTTGTAAACTAAAGTTTAACACATTCAAGTGTTCAAACACATCAGCTAAGTACGTAACTTAGCAAAGCCAAGAGAAGTTAGTGAGAAATCTGCATACTTTGTGTCAAGAAGGAAGACACAAACCTCGTCTCTAAGTTCAAAAAATCTTGAAAAGATCCTACCTCGAGAAAGCCATCTTACTTCCGTATGAATAGGAAGTTGCTCATGCTCACTGCCGATCTCTCTACACTCTAGGAAGATGCTAAACGCAGAAGTTAGCATTCGCTAAAGCTCTGCTCATGCAGGCAGTGGCCTAAACAAAAAATCTGTTATCATACGAAATATATTTAATATGTTTTTTATTCTAATATCATCTTGCGGACCCCTCTGGCATAGCTCGTGGACCCCTGGGGGTCCGCAGACCACCTGTTGGGAACCACTGGACAGTCATCCATCCAGGTGCTTGCCAAGCCTGGAAGTGTTTAACTTCAGTGAGCTAACAGGAATCAGTGTTACCGCAGCTGCAAGGCCACTGGTGACCAGAGGCACAAAATGTAGGAAAATTATTTTCAACATTATACAGCAGAAGATAAAATAAGGAATAAAAAATGGTAGAATTCACATAGAGCTGGGCTCTACCAAAACTACAGTCTCATAATTTTGGTACAGTACATAAATTATGTAGTAAATCGTAGGATTGCTGGCCGCTGTGGCCGAGCAGTTCTAGGCGCTTCAGTCCAGAACTGTGTGACTGCTATGGTCGCAGGTTCAAATCCTGCCTCAGACATGGATGTGTGTGCTGTCTTTAGGTTAGTTAGGTTTAAGTAGTTCTAAGTTCTAGGGGACTGATAACCTCAGATGTTATGTCCCTTAGTACTCAGAGCCATTTGAACCATTTTTGAAATGGTACGATTACTGGTAGTATTAGTAGCACTGGTAAGCAAAGAAACATAAATGAGTGTGTGAGGGAGGAACTAAGAGCCAAAAACTTCTCTTTATATTTTTTTGTTCATTTTTCACATAATTAGAACAGCAAATCATTCAGTGATAATCCATTTTGTATTTTATAGCCTTACAAAATGTAAACTGCATTTTATAGTAGCTGATCATGTAACTTCTCTGCTTTTATATAACCAAAGCTATTACTTTTGATACAAGTACAATTTACATGCACAAATATAAAAAAATCTATACGATTACTGTTGTTATTTTTCACTCAATAGAATGTTCTTCATCGTGTTCAAAGGCAAGAGTTTCCTGTTATTTTTGATAAGAGTGAAAGTAGATTAGAAATAACAGGAACATTTTTATATAAACTTGACAAAGTGGTGAAGCAATGTTTGATATGTGTTTTTTTATTTTTTATTTTTTAGGAAATTGCATTTTCTAGCACTAACGATAAATCTGTTTTTTAAATTTTTACTACAACTTCCTTCTGTTTCAAGTTACAAATCAATAATTTTTCAGTAAAACCTGAATTAAACACTAAAAATTTCAATTTTGTTATAAATACTGTTTATTTTTAAGTAACAGACAAGAGGATAACTATGTAGAACAAAAATGTTCCATAGGTTAGGCAGCCATTTTTATATACCCTCACCCAATTTCTAGATGGTTCACTGCATCCTATTTCTAGGGGAATCTTGTAGGACATTGATCTCATACACAAACAAAGCAATCAAATTCAGGTAATGCCTGATAGGCACGCAACACACCTAATGTACAGGTAATGCAGCTACAATCTTAGTTGACCAAAGCTACTAGCAAAACTACCATAGCCTACGCTTACTTATGATAGCTTACAGTAGCCTACCATAGTCTTACAACTTTACATACACAAGAAAGGAGATTATTACTTGACAGATGATCTGCTCAGGTATCCAAAATGGTTACATGCATTATTGCCCATTGACAAACATTCACCGGCAGGCCTACTGCGATGATTAGTGAATGCACACTTCATCAAAATGATGAGAGAGAAGGGATCCCTTGCATAGCAACTTCATAACAACATATCTGGCTCTGGCAAGACATCAGACAGTGAAGCTATCTGCCAGCACCATGACGGAGGACGATCTCTTGTGTTCAACAGGGACAACAACACAGTCAGGTGTCCAACAAATATTTGTAAAATATCGTGCACCTAAATTCAGGGGCCCATATGGAATATTTATTGGACACTTTATCTCCCACTCTGGGAAAGAGCCTCTGAGATGTACTGGGTAATTGTTTAATTTTCTAGTTTCACAAAAAATGCAAATTAATAAATTATTTGTGTGGTTTATAGCAGATGATCCTTTATTAACCATTTTTCCTTCATGTGATCTGTTACCAACTATGTAACTTTGATTATCATTGATTAACCTCAGCAGTCTGATACCTAACAATAAGCTACTAGCAAAACTACCATAGCCTACGCTTACTTATGATAGCTTACAGTAGCCTACCATAGTCTTACAACTTTACATACACAAGAAAGGAGATTATTACTTGACAGATGATCTGCTCAGGTATCCAAAATGGTTACATGCATTATTGCCCATTGACAAACATTCACCGGCAGGCCTACTGTGATGATTAGTGAATGCACACTTCATCAAAATGATGAGAGAGAAGGGATCCCTTGCATAGCAACTTCATAACAACATATCTGGCTCTGGCAAGACATCAGACAGTGAAGCTATCTGCCAGCACCATGACGGAGGACGATCTCTTGTGTTCAACAGGGACAACAACACAGTCAGGTGTCCAACAAATATTTGTAAAATACCGTGCACCTAAATTCAGGGGCCCATATGGAATATTTATTGGACACTTTATCTCCCACTCTGGGAAAGAGCCTCTGAGATGTACTGGGTAATTGTTTAATTTTCTAGTTTCACAAAAAATGCAAATAAATAAATTATTTGTGTGGTTTATAGCAGATGATCCTTTATGAACCATTTTTCCTTCATGTGATCTGTTACCAACTATGTAACTTTGATTATCATTGATTAACCTCAGCAGTCTGATACCTAACAATAACACAAATAGCTGGTAGAGCAAGAGAGCTATTATATCTACATCTACATACATACTCCGCAATCCACCATACGGTGCGCGGTGGAGGGTACCTCGTACCACAACTAGCATCTTCTCTCCCTGTTCCACATCCAAACAGAACAAGGGAAAAATGACTGCCTATATGCCTATGTACGAGCCCTAATCTCTCTTATCTTCTGTTTGTGGTCTAAATCATGATGACCAATTACAGATTCAAGCCTTCTACCTCCCAAATACAATTCCACTGTGTTTAAAACAATGCTACCTCACTGGGTTTATCCCTACTGTATAACACCATTTTACAAACTGTAGCTAAAATTTTTGTTGTCTTGCATTACATTGAGTGTCGCAGGGAAATACCATGTTCTGCTACTGCTGATTTTAACAATTGTTGGAGATGGTTGTATCTTCCATGTTCTGTACAATGCTCCTGCACAGTTGGTAGTGTCTGGTCTACATATGCAGCACCACACTCACAGGGAATTTTGTAAATGCCTCTTTTTTCAGTTCTAAGTCGTCTTTAACACATCCAAACATGCCCAAGCTCATTGCTGCTGGACAGAAGATAACCTTGAATTTATTTTTCCTAAGCAAGGGTGAGGGAGTTCTCATCACTGCAGATGCATCTTCCATGGTTGCCCAGGCTATAAAGGAGGGATTTTTTGGTGTGGATGGAGTGATAGCTGTCAAAGTGCAGGTACTGTTGATGATTGGTGGGTTTGATGTGGACTGAGGTGTGGATGGAGCCATCTGAGAGGAGGAGATCAACATCTAGGAAGGTGGCCTGATGGGTGAAGGAGGACCTGACGAGATGTTACTCCATTGTGGCGCACATTTCAAGGATGGTGTCCCACTATGATTAATAATGATTAATATTGGTATCTTGACCTATTCTGCTGCAAACCATCTGGCCTCCCTACTCAAGCCATATGTAGGTAAGTGTTGTCACCGTGTATGTAATTCTGTGCATTTTGCCAATGGCTCAAATACAGTTGAGCTTAGCGGCTCAGATTTAATAATTAGCTTTGATGTGGTCTTGTTTTTTACCAAAGTGCCTTGAATGGATTTGTTAAACTTTATTGCTAACTTATTCAGTGCTGATCTGATGACCTTGTTTGAACATAGTCTCTCCTCAACCTACTTCTTATTTAATAATGAATTCTTTGAACAAACAGATGACATTGCGATGGGCAGCCCTTTGTGCCCTATGGTGGCTAATCTTTTTATGAAAGACTTTGAGGAGAAAGCACTTGAGCCTGCTGTTTTAAAGCCCACAGTTTACTGGCATTATGTAGATGATACTTTTGATATATGGCATTATTACATACAAGAATTGGAGAAATTCCTTTGTCACTTAAACTCAATACATGAGAACATCAAGTCTATGATGGAGACTGAGAAAAATGGGACTTTACTCTTTCTAGACATGCTAGTATGCCATAAGTATGGTGGATCATTGCAACATCATCTGTACAGAAAACACATGCACATAGATTTATATCTCCAGGTGTCTAGCTGCAACCACCCCACACAAAACATTGGTGTTCTTTGAACTTTAATACATTGGGTGCATGTAATATTAGATGATGAAAATCTCCAAGCAGAGTTAGAACATTTGGAGAAGGTTACTAAAGATAATGGTTTCACTTCTCGCCAAATAAGGAAGGCCATGCACAATTATAATAACAAGAAGCAACACACTGATGACACTGATGATGACTATAAATCAATTGATTTTCTTCCATATGGCCTTCACAGGCATGAACAGATTTCCCACACCATATCCTCACACACATCTGATCCTCATATCCATCCTCAGAACCAACTACAAAGAAGTGCTCCTCTTGTCAATCAATATAACCCCAGACTGGAACAACTGAACCACATCCTTCATCAGGGATTAGATTATCTACCATCATGCCCTGAAATGAGGGACATCCTACCCAAGATACTTCAACCTCTTTCAAATTGGTGTTCCGCTGCCCACCCAACCTCCACAACATCCTAGGCCATCCCTATGCCACTCCAACCATCATAATCCCCTACCACAGGGAGCATACCCCTGTGGAAGACTCAGATGCAAGACCTGACCAATCCACCCATCCAGCACCACCTGCTCCAATCCCATCACAGACCTATCCTACACCATCAGAGGCCAGGTCACCTGTGAAAACAGAATTTTACATTGGTATGACAAGCTACCAGCTGTCAACTAAAATAAATTGCCACTGCCAAACTTTTGCCAAAAACAAGGTGGTCTACCCAATGGCATAACATGTAGCAGGGCACAACACCTGGATCCTCCCCACCACTACCAGATTTTCTGAGCTGTGCAGACAGGAGCTACCCTTACAGAACAACCTTCGCTCTCATAACCTTTGGTCGAAACCTAAAGTAACTCACTGCCACCGAGCGAGGTGGTGCAGTGGCTAGCACACTGGACTCACATTTGGGAGGACGACGGTTCAATCCCGCGTCCGGCCATCCTGATTTAGGTTTTCTGTGATTTCCCTAAATCACTCCAGGCAAATGCCGGGATGGTTCCTTTGAAAGGGTATGGCCGACTTCCTTCTCCGTCCTTCCCTAATCCGATGAGACCGATGACCTCGCTGTTTGGTCTCTTCCCCCAAACCAACCAACCAACTCACTGCCCCCCACCCCCACCCCCACCCCCTGTGCAACCAATAGTGAGTGTGTGTGTGCATGTGTTTGTGTGAAGGTAGGTGGGTGGGTGGATTTTCACATGTGTGCGTGTGTGTGTGTGTGTGTGTGTGTGTGTACACGATCCCCTGCCCAGTACCCAGGCCAATTTATGCCCCTACATCAGCTAGCTGTGTGCTGTTATGCCTTAGTCTTTGAAATTGCATGCCCAGCCATCTGACACATGTCCCCTCCATCTGCACCCCTAGTTAGTCCACAGATGGCTCCCCACTTTCCCACAAGCCACTAGATGTTTCCCCCAAGACCCTCCCTGCTGTCTGCCTCTCTCTATCCCTCACTCCACCCCAATCCACATCCCCATCACACCCCAGTACACTCACTGTCTGCCAATAAAGAGCTGACAGTTGACTGAGCACAATGTAGGGAAACAGGCATGTGCATGTGAATGAGTGTATGTGTGTGTGTGTGTGTGTGTGTGTGTGTGTGTGTGTGTGTGCGTGAGAGTGTGTGCATGTTTTTCTTATAGCTATCAAAAGAAAGTGCATTCCAAAAACTAGCCACGCTCCACACCTTTAGGTTTTGCGCCTATCAACGATGCAGTGCTTCTGCCTTTTGGTGAGTCATCTCCTTTATTCATAAACAAATCATAATTTTTAAGCAGAACTTACACACACACACACACACACACACACACATACACACACACACACACACACACACACAGTTTCAGTATTATTTAAATATATATTTTTTAATATTATTTCCCTATGCTTTCTAATCACTAAGAATCATAGCACCACATTATCCATTGAAATAAAAGAGTGGTTACAATACCTTGCAGCATATCTATAAGCAGCAACTCGAGCCCTGTTTTTGTATTCACCAAGGGCCAAAAGCATGTTGGAAAATGCAGAGTTTGGATATCCCATACTACTGCCAACACTGTTTTATGACAAACACAAGAAGAAAGTGTGATTTGTGTATGGTTGTACAATGCAGTACATTATCTGTGTATTATTTTGGTCTCACATGTTCTCTGTCCATGGGAAATTGTTCGCAATGCACATCAACTCCTTAAAGAATATCTTTAGTGGCATATTTGTATACAAAATTATAGATATCAACTATGATTTTTTTAACTGAAATTTTAGTAGCAGTGCATACCTGGACAAAGTAAATGATGTAAAAATTTTCAGAACATTTTGGCAGTGCTTTGATGATGAATAATTAATAGTTCACAAAATAGATTGCATAGCCTATGGTGATCTGAGCCATAATGTCAAAAGGCCAGCTGTGTGTGATCAACAACTAGTATAAACATAGCTTTTGTTCTATGTAATTCAACGAAACACTGTCACTAAAGAAAGGTGTAATATTCCAGTTATGTTGTTTTCCTAGCACCCCTATACAAGATTTCCCAAATATCCATCAATGTAGCCAATGATGATGAGAACAACAACAACAACAACAACAACAATAATAATAATAATATTAAGTCGCTACTTGATGACACTAAAAATAGTAACAGAGTTTCATAAGCTGTGAAGGAAACTGGGCTCAAATGTAGTAGAGGTAGGACAAAACAGTAGATCATGTGGATCTGTGATTTGCTTGGTTGCAAGGGCACTACTTAAAATAAAAGAGAAAACTAAGAAGGAGAGGTATGGAGCCTTTTTAAAAAGGCTAAAAAAACAGTGCTGAAAATGGACCAGAAAGCATGGAGGGGCCCAGGGCATAGAAGTGAACAGTGTAAATGTTTAAAAGCAAAAAAAGTCTTTGAAAGTGGAATAATACTAATGACTGTACTCTCACTTCTGTGATCGTATCAAATAATTGCACTATTTTGTAGAAGACCTGTTGTAATTGCTGTATCAGGATTAAGAAGCCAGCTACCACATCACATAGTCTAAAATTAGAAAAGAAAAAATATTACATCGAGACCTAGTAGTGAACTCTTGAAACATTGTAATGAGAAACTCTACCACTGCACAAGCTGTGCACCACAACTATGATGCGTTACAAGAATATACTTGCCATACATTTTTTGTTTGTTTGGCTTTCATTGACATCCGTTTTCTACTAAAAATGTGCACAAGATGAAATTTTGCTACAGACCTTTTTCTATTGTTAGTATGCATGGAACTGCACTGTGGCATCCACGTGCCCAAATTTTGCTTCACCTGGTACATAAATTATGATACTATGAAATGGAGTCACACATGCAACTAACAAGACTGAAGAAAGGTGTTAGAGATGTCAATAACTACTAACCTAGTTCACTACTGACATCATTTTCCAAAATTTTTGAGAAGGTGATACATTTTGAAATAGAATCTCTCCTGTGCAACAATAATACACTACTGGCCATTAAACCAAGAAGAAATGCAGATGATAAACGGGTATTCATTGGACAAATATATTATACTAGAACTGACATGTGATGACATTTTCACACAATTTGGGTGCATAGATCCTGAGAAATCAGTACCCAGAACAACCACCTCTGGCCGTAATAACGGCCTTGATATGCCTGGGCATTGGGTCAAACAGAGCTTGGATGGCATGTACAGGTACAGATGCCCATGCAGCTTCAAGACGACACCACAGTTCATCAAGAGATGTGACTGGCGTATTGTGATGAGCCAGTTGCTCGACCACCATTGACCAGACATTCTCAATTGGTGAGAGATCTGGAGAATGTGCTGGCCAGGGCAGCAGTCGAACATTTTCTGTATCCAGAAAGGCCCGTACAGGACCTGCAACATGTGGTCATGCATTATCCTGCTGAAATGTAGGGTTTCGCATGGATCGAATGAAGGGTAGAACCACGGATCGTAACGCATCTGAAATGTAACGTCCACTGTTCAAAGTGCCGTCAATGCGAACAAGAGGTGATGGAGATGAGTAACCAATGGCACCCCATACCACCACGCTGGGTGATATGCCAGTATGGCGATGATGAATACACGCTTCTAATGTGCGTTCACTGCAATGTCACCAAACATGGATGCGACCATCATAATGCTGTAAACAGAACCTTGATTCATCCAAAAAAATTAGGTTTTGCCATTTGTGCACCCAGGTTCGTCATTGAGTACACCATTGCAATGCTCCTATCTGTGATGCAGCATCGAGGGTAACCGCAAACATGGTCTCTGAGCTGACAGTCCATGCTGCTGCAAACATCGTCGAACTGTCCATGCAGATTATTGTTGTCTTGTAAACGTCCCCATCTGTTGACACAGGGATCGAGACCTAGCTGCACAATCCATTACAGCCATGCAGATAAGATGCCTGTCATTGCGACTGCTAGTGATATGAGGCTGTTGGGATCCAACACGGTGTTCCGTATTACCCTCCTGAACCCACCAATTCCATATTCTGCTAACAGTCATTGGATCTTGACCAACGCGAGCAGGAATGTCACGATATGATAAACCGCAATTGTGAGAGGATACAATCCGATCTTTATCAAAGTCGGAAATGTGATGGTACACATTTCTCTCCCTTACATGAGGCATCACAACAACATTTCACCAGGCAACGCCGGTCAACTGCTGCTTGTGTATGAGAAATTGGTTGGAAACTTTCCTCATGTCAGCACATTGTAGGTGCTGCCACCAGTGACAACCTTGTGTGAATGTTCTGAAAAGCTAATCGTTTGCATATCATAGCATCTTCTTCCTGTCGGTTAAATTTCACGTCTGTAGCACGTCATCTTCCTGTTGTAGCAATTTTAATGGCTAGTAGTGTATCTTCAGAAAATTGCAGTTCTCCTAGATAAACTGAAGTTTGGTGGGACTGGTGGTATAGCCAACAAACGGATAATGCCATATCTAACCATAAGAATGCAGAGTTGTTCTTAGTAATTCAACCAATGTAGTCCGAAGACACTATTCTGACAGGGAAGAAATCATGTACAGGATTTCCCAAGGCTCAGTCGTAGATTTGCTATTGTTCCTCATATATGTAAATGATCTTCCATGTAATACAAGGCAATTATAATTAAAGTTAAACTTTCAAACTGCTGTAGAAATAACACCACTGATCAGAATGAAGTCAAATTGCAATGGAATATTATCACACAAGAGGAAAAACGTGTGGCAGAAGAAAAATAAAGTTATAAAATCTAGCAATAAATCATGCTGTAAGGGTCATAATTTAATAGTGGTCGACTAAAAATGACAAACGAATCATACAAAAATGCCTAAGGTATATGTTTGACATTAAACAAGCTGTACTACTTAGTGTGCGTTAGTGTACAGGTGTGATACAGTTAGTACCATCTATCACAGCAAGATCGTATCACATCTGATGGGAAGAATCACTTTTTAATTGTCCTGAGGCCAAAAACCACATAAAAAGCATTGCTCACATCCATTTTTAATTGTCCTGAGGCCAAAAACCACATAAAAAGCACCAACCAAAATCAAACTGCATTATTAATTTCAGTGTGGCTGGTGCAAAACATGTTCAAAATACTGTCCACCATTTTCTGCAACAAGTTGAAATTGAGAAACAGCATGTTCCACAACTGATCTAAGTGTTTCCAGAGTCACATTCAGAATGTGTTGCACAATGTGCACTATGTCTGCAATCAGAACACTGAATACAACATCTTTCAGATAGCCCCCCATCCAGAAGTCACACGGATTAAGATCAGGTGATCAGGGTGGCCAGGCTGTAGGGAAATGGTAGCTGATAATACTAGCATTTCCAAAATGGCACTTCTGCAGCTGCTTAACTGCATTTGCAATGTGTGGAGGTGTGCCATCGTGCATAGAAATGATCCCATCCACACATCTACACTGTTGAAGAACTGGGATGATATGGTTGCGCAAAAGACACTCATAGAGCTTACCAGTGATGGTACAAGTAACAGGACCAGAAGCACCCGTATCTTCGAAAAAATGATAGTCAATGCCATAAACCTGCATCACACAGTGACCTTTCCCGGATGAAGTGGTACTAGTTGATTTGCATGTAGATTTTCTGTTGCCCATATTCAGTAATTCCGTGTATTGGCATATCTTGTCAGATGGAAGTAGGCTTCATCTGTCCACAAAATCATCCATGGCCAATCATTGTCCACTTACATGTGAGCAAGAAATTCTAAGGCAAAGGTCTCTTGTGCTGGCAGGTCAACAGGAAGCAACTCATGCATGTAGGTAATTTTGAATGGATAGCAAAGAAAGATGTTTCGTAGGATTTTACGCACCATGCTCATGGGTATGTGAAATGTTCGGGCAATTCTCCATGCACTACATGTTTGCACACCACCACTCATCTCCTCCTGCATTGCTGTGGCCACTGCTTCCACTTGCATTGAATCAATTCATTTCCTCCCTCTACCAGGCTGTACATGAAAAGAACCCATCTGTTTTAATTTCTGAATAATTTTCTCCAGATCCACGGCAATCATCGGACGAACACCTTTTTTCAAACCCTTCAGTGTCCAGAACTTCTGCAGAGTGCCATGTGCACAGCCATCATTCTTGTAATACAGCTTTACAAGCAGAGCATGATCCTCCATTGAGACAGTCATGGCAAATGTCGCAGGTGCAAAAAGGAGGAAAAGCCATGTGCCTGGCATGTCTATACCAACTTCAATGGGTCGTGCACATGACAGGTGTTTTCATTTATGTATTCTGACACATACAGCACCAGCTATTGATCAGTTTTCACACTATTTTCTTTCTTCTCTCATTCATTTTCCCCCCTCTCTGATAGTATTTCATTGCAATTTGATGTCATTCCGACCATTGGTGTTATTTCTACAGTGTTTTGAAAGTTTAACTTTAATTATAATCACCCTGTACTTATAAGTATAATTGACTGGTTTTCAGTGAATGATTTCACCCTCAGTTTTAAATAGACACAACATATTCAGTTCTGCACACCTAGGGGTACTACACCAATGATTAGTGCAACACATGGTGAGGAAATGATAAGTAGGGGAAAACTTCAAAATTCTTAAGTGTCAGTATTGATGAGAAGTTAAACAGGAAACTGCACATTTTGGAGCTCCTAAAACAACTTCTTTCAGCCACATTTGCACTTAATATTATTGCCAATCTTGGGGAGAAACAAATCCATAAGTCGACATATTTTGCATATTTTCATGCTCTAATGTCATGTAGAATAATGTTCTGAATAAGTCATCTGATGCTCACCCATGATCATCTTATAGACAGCTGTGTAAGGAGTTGGGCTTTCTGACTACTACATTGCAGTATATTTATTCCCTCATGAAGTTTGTTGTAACTTATCCAGTGATACAAATGTGTGATAGATAGTAAAGAAAAATTTGTAAACAAACTCCTTCTATTCTGTATGAGAATTTTTATTATTGTAGTGTGCAAAATTTGGTGGATAGGAATTACTAACTCACATTTATGTATTTAATAATAGTAATAATAATAACAGTAATAATAATAATAATAATAATAGTAAAGGGTGGGGGATAGGAATTATTAACTCACATCTCTATGTTTAATAATAATAATAACAAAATAAAAAATTTAAATAACTTATAAATGTTCAGCATGTAGCAATATTTACAAATTAATTTGTAATATGCGTGTAAAATTACTCATTTCACATCTTTATGATTTATCATGCAAATGATCCATGGAACATGAAACTAACAAATTAACTATTAATAGACATAAATTTAAAGAAACACACATGAGCACTAACAAAGAGAGAGTCTTCACTAGGTTAAAATCTTAGAGTGAAATCATTAGTATTTTACAGGGTAACACCTGCCATCATAATATCTTATTCATTATGAAATTATATTGACTCAGATTTTGTGCAAGGCAAAGGGGAAGGAACAAAATACATGTAGCTGACAATACACTGGTGATAGTGAGAGATTTTTCCAGCATGTATTTGTATTTTGTGAAATTAAATTGCGTATTACATAATTATTTATAATTCTTTCATAATAAATGTGTGTAATTATTTTTATACTTTACATTAATACTTGTGAAAATTGCAATAGCCCAAATAGTCTGGTCTAAGTCCTCACCAATGGATGAAACCGGAGCTGGTGGGTTGAGACAGTTTCCGACTGGTGCCACATGCAGCACTTTGAAGTTCACCACCAGCCACAAGCATGGACTAGTCAGCAACCTCTGTGCAATCACCAATGAGATGGAGTTCTGCATTGTGATAAGTGGCAGCCACAAGCAGCAATGGACATTTCACGTTCAGCATTGGCATACAAGTTCCAAGGTTGGTGTTTGTAGCTACAGTTCGTAGCTTAGTCTAAAAGTGGAGTTGCCTATAGCCTTTGCATAGGGACAAATGTTTACTACAGTGATTGACAGTGATGATTTTCAGAATGGACATAGTTTTGTTGACATTGTATTCAGTAACACATGCCTTGACAGGCCACTGCTTAGTCATATCTGTCCATAAGCACATTCAAAGAGTTGCTGTACAACTTTAGTTAAGTATTGCAGCACAAAAAGTGTATATTTATGTCACTAATTTGTCTGCACTGTCACAGTTTCTCTGTCCACCTTCGGGTACCTAAATCTAATGCAAAATATGTGCAAGCCATTTGACCCAGATGGCCCATACACATTAGAAAGTTAGTCTTAGGTTGTGGCGCCAATGAAATCGACACCAACATTGATATGCATTCATCTTTGGACTCTAAGCATTATCTTTGGCTGTTCCGTCATGTTCAAGTCAGTTCTTTGTCATTCTTGTATGTGTTAAGGTAAATAAATGAACTATTGCTAAATGGGTGTGATTATTGGTGTATCAAACCCGGTAATCCTCCTCACTGGTGACCCCAAGTTGTAACATCTTCCATCTTCGCCATTTTACTGTGTCCGCAACCTCCGCGTCGGTTATTTTCGCATGTATTACATTGACACAGCATTCGAACAATGACTTCAACCCGGTGCCTAACGCCAGATTTTGTGATCAACATGCATCATGTTGCAGGCAACGTACACCCACCAGGACTGCAACATGATGCCTCTCACTTGATGATTCTGCTGATTTCGCTGGACGTTTTCAAGCATGCAACAATAATTGAGGTTAGGAGTGCGCATGACTTTGGCTATCAAACGCCTTTGTTCCCGTCACATGTGCCCTCCCTCATCAACTGTGCAGTTACCTCTTACAGATCTCTGTGCAGTGCGGGATCAATGCCGATTTCTGCAAATGCTTCGTTGGACAACCTACTACCGCCAGGACAACGATTTGCCATGCTGCAATCCGTGCAGTACCATGCAGATACCTGCCACATGGCTGGAACTGCTTTGTTCACAGGTCTACCTCCTCAGCATCCGACCACGCCTACGCCTGCCTCGGTTCAGCATCAGCACATGACTTCCTACTTCGATACCTCAGCCTGCAACAGGAACAATAACTTGTTATCTGTGCCTGACCTCAACTTCCGTCCCACTGCTATGCCTCAGTGTTTTGTGCCACGACATTCACCTTATCCACACACTGTTTTGAGTAGAGTGACTATGAACAGTGAACATTCACACATTCTGTCCCACGTTAGACATCATTTCCCACACTGTGCTTCTGGACAGCCCGCACCTCCGCAGCCTCCCTGCAACACAGGTGGCCCCGGCTCTGACCATACGTCGAGCTTTCCATGAACTAACATGCGTTCTCAATCTTTGAACTTTTTCTTACCTGCCGCCCCCGTACCACCTCCAGTCGAGCTTCCACTACCGTTCTCGGCACATCTCACTGCCTCATCCGCATCGGTCTTCGGTGACGCGGCAATCCAAACACACCTGCAACGTGTTGAGCTTCCGCAACTGCAATCAACACATTACAGTGTCTCACCCGCATCAGCCTTCTGCATGACGACGGATCATGCTCAACCACAACTTGTCACCTTCACGCTGCCACCCGAACAGCCATCGTTGCCACATCCCCTGGAGGCACACTCTCCTGGAATACTACAGCAACAACAGCTCGATTCAGGCAGTGCCCCGACAAACTCAACTCAACATGTTCTTACAAACATTCTACAATGTTTACCAATGCTGCTGCCATTTAATCCCGACAGAGCAACAACCTGGTTCAATATTGTGGACGAAGTGTTCGACCATTACAAACTCGACGAGTCAACCAGGTTTCTGTGCCTCATCACCCACCTGCACGACCAGGAGGACTTGATTGCTGACCTGGTCGATGCCCCGGACTCATCTACCCAGTACACTCTAGCAAAAAAGACAGTTCTACGTTGGCTTGCACGATCAACTGAGGCAGCAATATGGCAAGTGCTCCATGTCCAGCAACTAGGGAACGACAATCCTTCCCAGCTCTGGAGGTGGCTACGTGTCCTGGTCAGCGCCAATCTATTCTCTGACACAGCTCTCCTCACCATCTGGTCAGATAAACTATCTCCTCACATCCGCTTTTCTCTGGCTCAAAGGTCTCCTGAACGTGTCGAGCAAAGAATGACAAATGCTGACAAGCTACATGATGCATCACTGTTCTATTTCACCAGCCACTGCCTACCTGACAAGTCTCAGGTTCAGGCTCATTGTCCTGTGGCCGGACGTGGCCAGGGCAATACTGTGACGACCGTTCTGCTTGCTCCGGAAAGCAGTAAACAAGCAACTGGGACGTCACCGGCTCTGCCCACAGTCACGCACCCTCATGCAACTGAACCTGCTGTGGCCACCAAACCTCGGCCACTGCCACTGACAACAAACTTTCCACAGCAAATCCAACCGCACTACCCATACTGTTACTTCCACACACGGTTTGGTGAGGTGGCACAGAACTGCAGACCACCCTGCTACTTCCCAAATGCCAATCGCAGGTAGGTCCGGGTGCCGCCTCCTGCACACAACATGACAGGCACCCCCCAGTGCTCCATTCTGTCCGGGAACGACCGGATAATAGCGGACAACTTTACATTAAAGACATTTTGTTGGGATTCCTTTCCCTAGTGGACACAGGTGCCGATATTTCGCTGCTGCCTGCATCCACAGGTGCCCACAGGTGCCCACCCCCCATGACACATCGGTCTGGACTCATCTCATCCGTACATGCTCATCTCTGTCGACAACATTACAAGAAACAACATGACAGGCACCCCCCCCCCCCCCCCCCCCCCAGTGCTCCATTCTGTCCGGGAACGACCGGATAATAGCGGACAACTTTACATTAAAGACATTTTGTTGGGATTCCTTTTCCTAGTGGACACAGGTGCCGATATTTCGCTGCTGCCTGCATCCTTAGCGTTGTCGAACATCCACCCTCATCACACTTCACTGCAACCCATGAATTCAACTAAACTACAATGCTCGGGTTCAATTTCCCACATCGTCTCACTCTCTGGAAACTGCAAACTTGAGTGGACTTTTTTAGTGTGCAAAATTGACGAACCTATACTAGGCATTGATTTCTTGTGACACCAGAAACTTTCACCAGACCTAGTGTGAAACACCGTGTTTCATCATCCGTCCATGACTCACTTCCCCTGTGCTCCATCGAGCAACGCCCCCCCCCCCCCCCCACCCCCCATGACACATCGGTCTGGACTCATCTCATCCGTACATGCTCATCTCTGTCGACGACATTACAAGAAATCACGCACAAGTGCCTTGTCAAGCTTGAACATGTTGCTCGCCTACGCAAGGAAAACTTTGAGCTCTCCCTCCGGCTCCACGATACACAGCTCCAGCTCTCCGATGCAACAAAGGAATTACAGACACTACAGCAAGGACAAACCAAGGTCAGTAAGTGCGCCAAATCTGCTTGCAATCCCAGCAATCGAGCCTCCGTGTGTTTACGTCCCACCAACTCTCGCAACTGTGCTATCAAGACTGCCATAACGTGTACTGACAGTTCTGCAGGACCACACACAAGTGCGCATGTGCATGCGCGACGAGCGTCATGTGTTCCCGAACTGACAGCTCCTACACTGCCCTCACGGACAGCACCTCAAACTATGCAACTTCAGCTCCTGTGCGCCACTGTGCGACCGCCACTGACAACACAAACAGTGCATTTGCGCCAAGCGTTTCGTCCATGACCGTGCTGCCACAGGCCGCGCCCTCGGACAATGGACTCACTAATGGCTCACAAGCTCTACCGAGCTCACCCGACCGTGGTGCCACTGCTTCGGGCCGGCGGCCATCTTGTCGCATTGACTACTGGGACACTTTGCTGCCTCGGCTCCCGTCGGATCCGCCGAGTGGCTCCAAACACCACGACAACGCCTCGCCTGCCCCGCCTGCCAAACATTGTAAACAAACCGTCTCCCATGACGCCGGCAACATTTCCATTGTCACCAACGGATCGGTTCACAAGCTTGACCTCATGCTACGCCCCCCGATCTCCAGTAAACCACATCGACTTTGTCCCGACTGCCTCTCCGACCTTAAAAATCAGATTTCTAAACAATTAAGTTCTGGCGTCATTGAACCCTCTGCCAGTAGCTGTTCTACGCCCATACATATGAAACCCAAGAAAGATGAGTCCTGGCGCATGTGCGGAGACTACCATCGACTAAATGCACGAACAATTATGAACACCTACCTCATACCCAACATTGCCGACTTTACCAGTTCCCTCGCAGGTCCGACCACGTTCTCTCTCATTGCTTGTAAACAGGCCTACCACCAGATCCCAATGGCACCTGAAGACATCGAGAAGACAACAATCACCACCATGATTAGGTTATTTCAGTTTCGATTCATGCCCTTCGGTCTGTAAAACGCAACCCAGACCTGGCAACGCTTCATCAACAAAGTGCTATTCGACCTAAAATTCTGCTTTGCATATCTTGATGACATTCTTCTGTTCAGCTCCTCCATCGAGGACAACATTCGGCATGTGCAAACTGTTATAAACACCCTCACGGCAGCAGGCATCAAGACCAACAAGGAAAAATTGCAGCTACATCAACCCGCTGTCACTTTTCTTGGTTTTCGGGTCTCTGCCGACGGCATTTCACCGCCCCCCAAGAAAGTACAAACAATACTAAACCTACGCAGACCTTTGTCATTCAAAGAGTCCCGGCACTTTCTCGGGACAGTTAATTATTATCACCGACATCTACCTCAGGCTGTGGAGATTCAGGCTCCACTGACGGACACATTGACAGGCAACAACACTTCTGGATCTTGGCTTGTTCCATGGACCCTTGCTATGACTGACTCTTTCACTGCCCTCAAAAATCTTCTTGCTGAGGCCTGCACCATCGCACATCCTCATCCCAACGCGCAGCTTTTCATCACCACTGACGCGAGCAATACTGCCATCGGCGCTGTCCTTAGCCAGACAATTGACGGCCAAACTTCGCCTCTGCAGTTCTTCTTGCACAAGCTCACCAATGCACAACGGAAATATTCCGCGTTTGACAGAGAGTTCCTCGCGGTCTATGAAGCGATCAAGCATTTTAAGACTGACGTTGAGGGACGCCCTTTCTATGTTTTAACAGACCACAAACCCCTGGCTGCGGCCGTTACAAACCCTCCAGCTGACCCGCCTCCTCGCCGCTTCAGATACATGGACTTCATATCTCAGTTCACCATCGATGTCAGACACATAAGGCGTGCTGACAATATAGTTGCTGATTTCCTTTCACGAGTCGACACTGTCCATTCACTGTTAGACCTCTCTGAACTGCCTAACCTCCAACCCACCAACAAGGAAATACAAAACCTGATTTCAGACTCTACTTCTTCACTACACTTCTTCTGCACCACCTTCCCTGGCATTTCTGGTGAGATCTGGTGCAATGACAGTACGGGCACGTTACATCCCCTCATCCCAACGAAGCTCCATCGAGCTGTCTTCAACGGATTGCATAATTTTGCCCACCCCAGTGTTCGTGCATCCGCCCGCCTCGTAGCGGAGCGCTTTGTGTGGAGAAATGTCAACAAGGACTGCCAGCTACATCAACCCGCTGTCACTTTTCTTGGTTTTCGGGTCTCTGCCGACGGCATTTCACCGCCCCCCGAGAAAGTACAAACAATACTAAACCTACGCAGACCTTTGTCATTCAAAGAGTCCCGGCACTTTCTCGGGAGGGAGGCTATGTGGCGCCGATGAAATTGACACCAAAATCGATATGCATTCATCTTTGGACTCTAAGCATTATCTCACACCGTTGGGTGGCTTGTGGAGTATAAATGTAGATGTAGATGTAGATCGCGTGCCAACGCTGCAATGTACACAAGCACACTCGACCCCCCCACCGCCCCCCCCCCCCCAAAGCTCATTTTCGATCCCTCCTGGGCGTTTCCAGCATATTCATATTGACATTGTTCGCCCTCTCTCCATCTCTAACAGCTTGCGTTATGTTCTCTCGTCTATCGACCGAACAACTCGCTGGGTTGAGGATGTCCCCCTCGCCAATATTACGGCAGAAACTGTTGCTCGAGCTTTCATCAAGTCATGGGTATCACATTTCAGATGTCCAGCTATCATCATGACTGACCTGAGCAGACAATTTGAGTCGGTTCTGTTCAATGGGATTTGTAACATTTGGGGCATCTGGCGCATCCGTACCACAGCACATCACCCACAAAGTAACGGGCTAGTCGAGCGCTGGTACCGCACTTTCAAGGCGGCTCTTCGATGCCATGACTCTCTATGGATGGAGGCCCTTCCCCTTGTGCTACTCGGCATTCGTGAGATTTATAAGGAAGACCTCAAAGGCACAATAGCCGAGTTCATATACGGCCAGAACATTGTTCTCCCTGGCGAACTTGTGAGCCCTTCCACTTCTCTCCCTCATTCTGACTTACCTTCGTTCGGGGACTGCGTCAGATGCTACTTTATCAACCTCCACATCCCTCCACCTGCCAGCCATTCCATCCCTAAGGTTCACGTCCTGAAATCTCTGACAATTGTGAGTACGTCGTGCTTCGAGATGACACTGACTGTGCTCACCTCCAATCTCCATATACCGGCCCGTACCAAGTTCTCTGGCGCTCAGCCAACACCTATGACATCCAGATGAAAGATTCAGCTGTTACAGTCCCTCTCAACAGACTTAAGCCTGTTCAAATCGAGCCTTCTTCTCCCCCCCTTCAGGCCACTACCACGCCACTCACTGTCGTGGCTCATGACGTTCCGACCACTCCCTCTACATTGGACTTACACACTCCGTCGAGTGACTTCCAGCTCCAATCGTCGAGCTCTCCTCCGACCTCACCCTCTACTCTGGTCTCACGCACTCCATCAAGTGACCACATGCTTTCCATGTTGAGCTTACCTACGATCATGCCCTCACCGCCAGACCCTTCGCCAGTCCCTTCAACCTCTCCACCATTGCCTGTCTCGTGCCTCGCCCTGTCGAGGTTTCTCACGCCCCCCCCCCCTCCCCCGTCTTGAACGTGCCCTCGCTCGAGGTGTTTGTGCCTGTCCCCCTGGACATAATCCACGACATCTCAATAATACTGTGCAATTATACACTGTTTGTCGTGTGTTTCTCTTCATCCAGCGCTCATGACACAACCTCCGCCATTCCCTGCCACCTGATGAAATGTGTTCCCCCTCCCACCTGACGTCAACCTGGACATGCTTTGTGTGCTCGCCACGCCCACTGGAGACATCATTGTCGTTGATCCGTTCCACCTGCAAACCACCAGCCTACCTATTGCTGCACGACCAGCATGCCCAGTATGACGCCCGGCTCGCTTCAATGACTTCCAGGTTCAGTGGCCAAAACTTCCTTCATGACATCTACCCACACAGCTCCCTGACAACGCTGTTGAGCTGACCGTGGTCTGGCTCCTGCAGACCACCCCTGCTGACGCCATAGTCACTCTCCCCCCCCCCCCTCCCCCCTCGGCCTCTCAAGAGTACTCCGTACTGGGGGGGGAGGGGGGGGAGGGGGGGGAGGGGGGGGGGAGGCTATGTGGCGCCGATGAAATCGACACCAAAATCGATATGCATTCATCTTTGGACTCTAAGCATTATCTTTGGCTGTTCCACCATGTTCAAGTCAGTTCTTTGTGATCCTTGTATGTGTTAAGGTTAATAAACGAACTATTGCTAAATGGGCGTGATTATTGGTGCAACTAATCTGGTAATCCTCCTCAAGGTAAATATGTTTATCATGCCATGAAATTTGGGTAATTCTGGATGTGCTGCTATGACAGTCACACATGTGGGCAACTGGTGCATTAAAATATATTAAATACAACTACAAGCAGACTGTAAGCATTTGTTCAAAGTGTTAGCTCATTGCTGGGACATTTACTTATTGCTATAGATAATTTGAAACTGACTGCAGTAGACTGAGCTGGTGGTATGCATGTCAATCCACCAGTTTTGGTCCCTCTAAAACTGCAAATGTCTCAGATTGATATGGACACATGAATGTCATTTTTTTCAGGACTCAAAGTACTGCCCCTCCTTCAGATAATTCTACATGCCTCATTTCAACAGAGGAATATGTAATCATATGTGATAAGGTTTATGTAACCCTTCATTGAAGAATGACAGGTATCACTGTTTCCTTGGCACAGATCTTCATGGGACATGTTACACATGGAACATGTCTGGGGTATAGTGAATTGGTAAGTTCTTTAGAATAGTACTGCAGCACTATTTTATTTATTAACATGTAATATAAATCAAGGAAGATACACTAAGAACATAATTAGGTCCTCTTTTATTCTATGCCGTGGTACTTATAAGCTCGTACTGCAGCACTTGCTAGCTTCAAACCATACTGAATTCCTAAATTTGGAAACTGTGGTGTGCAATTCTATACTTCTAATTATCTTGTCTGTTGTCATGTACTCCAACTGTTCATTTTAACCACTAGTATGTTTCTCAGTGTTGCTATTTTCATAAGTGCTAGTGTACACTTTTATTTAAAACTTCAAATAATGTAAGGAAAGCAGACTGACGTTAAACAGAATTTTCTCACATTTCCAGCCACATCTAGTGATTCAAATTTTTTGAATTTTTGGTCAAGTTCTCTCCAACCATTTGCAAATGATACCTACTGACTGCTAAGAAGTTTACTACATAGTTCTTATATAGATATAGGGCTCACTCCAGGCAAATGCCGGGATGGTTCCTCTGAAAGGGCACGGCCGACTTCCTTCCCCATCCTTCCCTAATCCGATGAGACTGATGACCACGCTGTCTGGTCTCCTTCCCCAAAAACAACCAACAGATATAGGGCATCAATGGTGCCTAGTTTAGTATCATGTAAAGCAATGTTTTCTTTCTTTGTCTGCTTCACCTGATGTAACCATCCTTATTGACTGAGTTTCCTGCTATCTTAACTTCTATACCTTTTTTACTGAATTATCTACAAAGCTACTCATATGACTTATGGTTGTATAGTTGTATACAGCCAGACATCCATTTTCTATAGTGTGCCATCTACAGCTTTTTTTTAAGGATAGTGTGTATATGGTGAGCAACCAGACTGAGAGAAAAACCCAAGGATTGAGGAATTTTTCTTCCAAAATTTTGTAACACTATATTTTATGTTTCCAGTACTGCACTCTTTGATGAGACAGTGGATGTACATGGACAGGTGTGTGCACTCAATGTGCCCCTGCCCATGCCTGGTTCCTGTGGGTATTATTCCCAATGTGGGTGCTGCTGACTGGGGATGTTATTACATGGTATTGCTGAACATAGGACACCTTGTGGTACTCTTCTGCCAGCCAATAAGACAGTCAGAAATTGTCACATGAGGGACGTGGAGTGCAGTGGAGAGAAATATTTTGGACAGGTTGTTGCTCTCTCATCTGCCATTTTTTGCTCCCCTTTTAGGGCACAATGCTCTCAGTCTGGCTGTGCAGCCTCCTGACACCACAGCTAATCTCTCTTGTTGTATAACTTAGTAATAGAGCTCAGAGCAATAAACTTCTAATGTGGCACTGAAGTCCTTGTTATGTTTCTCATTTCAAGATATTCCCTAGCACACCCAGGCACCTTCATCGTGCCTCCTATCCTGACTGAGCCTGCCCTGTCCAGTATGGTGAGATAGAACTCACCATTTTACCCAGGTTAACATGTCTTTTGCAGATAGTCACCACTTATTTTAGGGAGAGAGAGCAGGTAGGCTACAAAATTCTTTGTGCTTGATGTACTCTGTTGTGCCATGCTGCACAGGAGCGCACATGGCCCATGTGGGCCACTGGTACTGCCAAACATCCGGTCGCACCAGGCCCTTTCTTGCCACAATGATGGCTTCTTAGGCCTATCAGTCACTGCCTGTGCACAGCCCACACCACACGCCATGCTGTTGTGGTAACAGGCCCAGCAGGGCCCTCACTGACTCCAGCAGCATCAAGGGAAGATGCCACATTTCCTCGTCACTGTGTGGAACACTGAGGGTGCATGCTGACATTGGCACCACTGTCTCCATTGTCACCAATGACATGAACTGTATTGCTGACCTGCCAAAGCTGCCACTGTCACTTCTTTCCACCTGACACTGGAAAGACTAATGTAAGTCTTGCACACTTGCTTCATACTGCATCTTTTCAGTGGGCTGCTGCTGCCAGATGTCATTCTGATAGAGTTTTTCTGTTAATTAAATATTCTAGCTAAATGCTGAGTCCTTCTTTTCAATTTTAACACCTTTGGTCTCTAGAAATTTGTCCTAAAATTTTCTAACTATGACTTACACATGTTCTGGGGTGAGTTGGTCACAGGAACCGCAAGAAGCTGCTGCTGCCAGTATTGCTGAGGTAGGTAATGTCACTCTCATCCAAGAGCTGCCTAATGAATTGTTATTATAGAAAATAGAGTTAAAGGAACAGATTATTGACCAAGTAAATTGTTGTGAACCTTAAACTAGACAGGCAGTGAGTCAAACTACTGCAAATACCACGGTTAGCATCCTTGCTGCAGTTTCAATTGTCTTTTCTCTTTTGGGAAAACCCCATGAGAGTATTACCATCTTTCTGCAGAACTTCCATGACAGGGCTGTGCTTGCTCCTTACCATACAGTTTTCTCTGGAATGTAATCAGTGATAAACTTTCAGGCAATGCTAATAGTGTTGTAGTCTGTTGATGCCTTACGTGATGCAACAAGTTTTCATGTTCTGGTGAAAGATTTAGCAGAGTGCTACTCCAATAAAAGAAGCATAAGATATTATTGAAATTGGTTGTCCACTTTGTGCCAGAAAAATGGCAAGCATTTTGAGACTTTTGCAGATAGAATACACACTGCGTATTGCCTTACATACATGCTGGGCAAAGATGCCACATGAAGTGAGATTCTAATTGAAGAAGCAAAACTCAGAGCTATTGATGTATTTATTCACGGAATAAATCCACAGTTAGAGACTGAAGTTAAGACAGCATGCCCCACCTCATTATATGAAGCCATTAGATCGACTCTGTTACATGAGGAAGCAGGTCAATTTGTTTCCACTCCTGTGAGCAGCAGTGAACCATATCACATTTCTGTAAATGATGCAAATTCTCAGCAGCGTGGGGACCAAACTACACAGGACTGCCATACTTTTTGTTATACAGATTGTCTTACATCAGGGCATGCAATTGATAGCTGCTCACAAAATCAGAGGCAGAGTTTTCCACAGAGGAACACATCACTAAGCTATAGATGAAATGAGAGGACACAGTGGGGAAACACAAATTAACAGTGGGGGAAACAACCATGGCACAGGTCCTACTACCCACCCATGCCCCCCACAGGAAGAGTGAACCCAGTAAGAAAGGGGAAAGTTAATGAGGTGGTGAATGTGGTCTTAGAAGGCAATCTCAGAAGAAAGACTGTCAAACTGCTAGTAGAAACAGGAGATCAGATTAGTATTATATTTGTTTTACAAACTGACAAGTGTGTGCTTAAACAACTATGCCTCAACATCAGTGGATTAGGTGAAGTTCTGTAGGTACTTGTCTAGTAGACTCACAGACTGATAGGAGAAAGTATGAGTTTGACATATAAGTAATTAGGAAACACTTACAGTATTTCAGTGACATTTTAGGGAATGATCTCCTAATCTATTTTCAGGTGGTGTAAGATTACTAGACATGAAGCGCTCAATCAGTGAGGCAATTGACTGTTTTGACAGAAAGCATTCACCTCAGGTGGGAGGAACCTGTGATGTGAGGCCTCCTCCACACATTCTTATACAATGATGCATGTGGACATTAAAAACTAGCACCCCCCTTAGAATCAGTGGAGGAATAGGGAAAGTTCTCTGAACTAATGTCAAAACTCAGATACTCAAGAGGTCAGACTTTCTGGTTGATCCACTCAGCCAGAATGATATTTTCGAACAATTACAAATCCATGTCAAAATGAGCAAAAGTAAAGCAGAAGCAGTTGGAAAGAAGATACAAGTACCATTGTGTGTTGATAATTTTGGTCAGAGAGATGTGGAGATTCCACATGGAACTATATTGGCCAATGGAAAGGAAGCAATTGAAGAAGTGGTCCAATGCAAAAAACAGTTTAAGTAGGAAGAAGCAGTTGCCAGTGAGAAAGGTTTGCACAAT
Organism: Schistocerca americana; assembly: GCF_021461395.2. Classification (NCBI taxonomy): domain Eukaryota; kingdom Metazoa; phylum Arthropoda; class Insecta; order Orthoptera; family Acrididae; genus Schistocerca; species Schistocerca americana. The sequence continues at coordinate 749,771,561 of NC_060130.1, read as the reverse complement.
TACACCTTTGCTAAGGAATCAGTTACAAGGGAAATTAGCACATTTGTCTGAGTCAGAGCAGAAACTTTTGTAGCCAGTTCTGGAGGAATATGTGTGGTTATTCAAAGAACTGCAGTATATGCCAGCAACTGACCTTATACAGCACAAAATACCCATGGGAGACGTTACACCAATCACCCAGAGACATACAGACTGCCATTTCATCTACAATCTGTTGTTGAAGAAACTATTCATCAGCTGCTTGCTGCATGGATAATTCAACTCTCCGTAAATCCTTGGTTGCTGTCTATTGTCATGGGCCCTAAGAAGTCAGTCAATGGAAAATTGAAAGTGGCAACTAAGGTTACAACCTCTGATTTATACCCTCTACTCTATATTGACAGAACACTAGACAAATTAGAAAATTGTCAGTATTTTACCACACTCAAAATACACCCTGGCTACCACCAAATTCTGATTGCATCATAACCTGATCCAAAACTATTTTTGTGGTTCCTTCCTTCACAATTGTATGAGTTTTTACATATGCCTTCTGGTCTAAGGAATGTGCTAGTTAATTTTCAAAGATTTGCTGACTTGTTACTGAGAGATTTCAAACCCAGTATGTATCTTGTCTACATAGATGATATAATATATTTTTTCAAGAACAGTTGAGTAACATGTAGAGCAGTTAAAAAGTTAGGATAGCCTCTGCTTTTGGTGGATGGAAGACAGGTTGACATTCTAACCCATATACACAATTGCTTACTTTGTGCTCAAAGAGCACTCACACTAAGGACCAAAGTTCATCTACAGACCCTCCCAGAAGCTAAATACATCCACTCTATTGCAGATCATTTTTCTAGATATTGTATACTTGTACCACTGCAGATATGAACACAGACACTGCTGCATATGCTTTTGTCAGTCATTTAGTTCTCCCATGGACACAGTCTTAACTGATCAAGATGCCAATTTCATGTCTGTCTCGTTTGTACAAGTATAAAAATTGTTAAGAATCAAAATATGGTGCACAATCCCTTTTCACCCCAGGGCAAATGTTGCATTGAACGCGTCCATAAGGCAATCACTCGAATACTATCCTATTACAGGAATTGATCCTGTTTGGATATGAAGCTTCTGTGTATGATAGTCATATACGTGAATCAACCATGTATATGCCCTACAACGTAGCTTACAGGAGACTCGTGAATTCCCCATCTGAACTTGATAAGTTGCAAGCCAGTATTGCTATAGCTGAAGTAGTGGGCTGGCTTTCCACCCTAAGGCCATCTGGAAGCAAGTTAAATAAAATAATTCCAAAGCTACTCAGAAATAACTGAGTTTTGACATGTTAAAGTTGTACAAAGGCCCAGCTGTGCCAGCCCCTATGACACTACGAAGTCCTTATGCAAATACATCACAGTGGAGCATGGACGCTGTGAAGAAAGAGAAGAAGAAAATAGATAGATTATTGCCAGCATATCCTAGGTGTGCTTTAAGGAACAGGCATCCTTAGGCCCCACAGTCCAGGAACTAATTGTCTTTTGTGTACAGAACAGATATATGCATTGTAAGATTTTTAGAAATGTTGAGAAGTGAATGATTTGTGGGTGTGATGAGTAGTAAATATGTGTGAGGTTTGTTGCTATGGTTCTGTTAGTCATTTTGTATTTAGCATTCCATATATGCAGTGGACATGTGTTAGGTTAATAGACTTGTTCTCAGTTGCTGTAAATTGCTATTTCAGTTGGTGTTTTGCTTACTAAGTTGCTGCTTTCACTTCCCTACAGTGCTGTACCACAAGTTTTATTGCTAAGGGCCAGTAACCAAAGCAGTGGAAATTGCCAATGTAATTGTTTGTAATGTGTGGTACAAGGAAGTATCTAAGCAAGGAGCAGTCAAGTAACAAGAGCTAAATGGTTGGAATATATTGATATTACTCCATTAAAGAGAAGATGTGAAGGTAACATCAGAATTATACTAGTATGAATTGAAGTAAACTAGTAAAAGTACACTGGAGTAAGGCTAAGGAATGCACCAGTAAATTACAATAAATATTGGACTTTTCAAGCTGTACACAGTAAAGCTTTATATACCAGAAAGGATATGTATCCAAAGAGCTACTTACACCACTACAAATCAAGTCTAATGAATTGAACAATTATTTTGTGATACACAGAGTAAAACTGAAACAGACAAACAATTTGCAGTATCCAGTATTGTACAACATAAGGAGGAGGAAGTTGTTTAAAGTTGAAGTGAAGTGTCTTTCAAGTGCTTTCTGAAACAAATTTGATACCTATTCTAGTAGAATTACATTTAAGTGCTCACCTATACACTAAAATTATTTGTTAACCACTATCACGGATGCTAACAGAGATTGTGCTTCTCTTACAATCTTTGGAAACAGACAGGAGACCTGTTATTTTAGTTTCTATGAAAAGTAATTTAAGTTTTTGTTGAATACAACCTTGTTATAGAAAGACAGAGGATTAAGTTGTAGCACCTTTCACTCATTTATATCACATAAGTGAAGCCACTTACAAAGCAGTTTATTACTTATTATCAAAAAGTGTATTGTTCAGCCAAAGGAAACCTTACTGAAGAGGTTAATTTTTAAGGAAAATAGACCACACTATTGGAATTACCTATCTTGTTTAGTTAAAAACATGGGAACAAGCCTATTCATAACTTCTAAAAGGAACAGAGCTGATAGAGCTGTTAATTAAACAGAACCACTGAAAGTAAGTTGGGTACAGTAGTTGTACTCATTTGACCCAGTCAGAAAACAGATTATGGGAAGTTAATTGAAGGAGTTAACATGACTTTCCACCTTTTACAAGTAATGATAAATACATACTGCAACATTTTAGCATTTGTCAGGTTATTACACAGACAACAAATAGAAATTTTGCAGAGAGATTACACCTACTTTGTGAGCAGCTTAAGAAACCAGAAAAGGTAAGTTCTGTCTTCCCTATTATGGAGAAGTGCTACCTTCAATGGAAAGAGTATAAATGAAATACTGTTAACAAGAGGAACGTTTGTGCTATATTCTGTAAAACCTTTTGATACTACCCACCAGGAACTAAGAGTGGGGTTATGAACTGAAAATTTTATTACATTAGCGACATGACTCAGTAGTATTATATTAGTTAGACTAACAGTTCAACCATGTGAGGATGAGCAGCTGACTGTGGCCATTATAAGGAAGGCATGTCCAGAGTTCAACCAACCAGAGTGGACCAGATAATGCACATCCTGGCTTGGCCCACCACCTACCACCATACACCACATACACGGTGAAGAAGTTTTTGAGTAATGCTATCAGCCAAGCTGGTGTTCAATCTTTGTGACATTAGCCCAAATGGAAGAGGATAGTTTTGATTCCAGTGATATACATGATGAAGACTACCTGAATAACATTATGTGTTGTGAGAATGAGAATTGTCAAAAGCAACACTGGTCTTTTCTGATTATCTGCCAATGTGAATGTAATAATTCATGTACACTACCTTCCAACTGACTAAATACCCCTACCCATTCTTTGTGGATTGTTCAGTGCTAAGGTTATACTGATCCTGGGGATATGTGTAATGCTAGTAATTGGTTTCTGCCTGCAATGGAATAAAGTGACTGATTCCTGGATGTACAATAGTTTCCGACATCCCATCTGATTCCACCTAGTTATGACCCACTGTGTAGAAGCCATATGAGTCCACCAATACCCGAGTAATGGGTGTACCTGAAAACATGAAATTATTTCCTCAAAGTGTGTGTGGAGCATGAGTCAATTTTGACTAACCCTCTGAATACATGAGATATTGCCCCAACATTTTCGTAACAACATTGACATTTCTGTCACCCCTTTTTTGACCATAAGCTGTCAACAACCCCACAGGTTCAAAGTGCTTTATCTATCATCCATAGCAGGAGCAATTAGCTGAGGTTCATATGTTAGCAAGGCACCACTAGGATATGCATTTTCACATCTAGCCTGTTACATGGGAAGAGGAGCAAATTTCTACCCTTGAGTTCCTGAGCCTTACATGAAGTTGTTGATGCTACTCAGAACTTCTATTGAACCCCATCCATCTTTCCATCTTTACAAAAACATAAAGCTGATACAGTAGTTGCAATTGAAATTTGTTCCGTAATTGTCATTTAACTGATGATCAATAAAGAAGTTGCCATACCATGGACAGACGACCAAAGATAGGCACGTTCTGATTGATATATTTCCAATGGAAGAACCATGTAATTGAAAGCAGGGCAATTCAGATACCAATTTATAATGCACTGAGTACCCAGAAAGAGACTCTGTAAGTTTGCTGTTGCCATGATCACCACTAGTTACTATTTTATGAATCATTTAATTTTGGTATTGTACCCATATGCACAATTGTGCTAAGATGACCAACCTTCACATGTTACCATGAGCCATTTTTATAAGCCCCAAATGAGTGTTGTATTTTTTTATTTCAGGCAGATATGAATATTTTCCTCACAGTTGAGTGCCATAACATCACATACTACCAGCTGTGTGCTGCCTAGTGTGGGCAAATTGCAGAGGCCACATACCGGAGCTCTGATAAGAATGTCTACTGTGTGTCTGCTGCTCACTGCCTGTCACCGTGGTGATGTATGCTTCATTTACAAACTCTTGCTATTATATCTGTGTGACTAACTTAGTGAACAACCGTTGTAATATTCCTTAGTAATACACCTGTTCTCAAGTAGCCTCCACAGTCTCTTGCCTAACTGATGAAAAGAACTTTGTTGGCAACTATAAAATGGCTGTACAAAATCCTTAACCCAGATGGTTTGGAGCATTCTTAGATTCTGCAGTCATTCTTGGTCAACCCCCCCCCCCCCCCCCCCCCTCCCCTCCCTTGCTGTTTGTATTTGTTCAGAAAATGCAGAAAATGTTTCAGACCACACAACTGAAGATGTGACACTAACCTGATGCCTTCCTTTGTGAGAAAGATTTCCGCTGTGTTTTTCTGTTGCCACACCCTCTAGCCCAAGCAGACCTCACCAAGCCATGAGACACCATGCTGCATAAGACTATCTGCTGAACCATACAACACTAGGAAAACTTTTGTTCCCACCAATAAGGTCTTAGCTTTAAACTTGAGATGCAATGACACCTGCTGTAGATTATATCCAAAATATTCACATTTACAAATCTCCTCTTGTTGCATGACACAGGAAATGCCAAAGAGCTTGCATAGCATAATCAAGCACATTATGTTGGTGTATGAGTGAGTATGCCACTGCCACAAGGCAAGCATGTGATAGCATTGAAGAACGGACTTCGGTCACCTAGCTCAGCAAGAATTTTAGCTGTTTCTCTGTCATGTGTGTGCATAAAGTGCTGCTTACTCAGACACAACCCCATATACTCATGACAGGCACAATTTCAATCCAACCACTAAAACAAAAATTTGTCCACTATATTCCCTCCGAAGAAAGGTACCACCTTTTTCAGAAGTTACTATTATGCAATTAAGAACTACTATAATTGTATCTAGGGCTAAGAGTACCACAGGTAAGTATGACACAGAAGATGCTGCTGATGCTGTGTACCAAGATCACCAACCCAGCGTAGGGCCTGACAGGTAGGTAAGAAAAATATGGGCAGGAAATGTACAAAACTACTCTGTTATGATTGAGAAATGGGACATAATTAATTGTAGAGAAGATATGCTATGCACCAATTCAGTAGCATCAATACCCCTAGCCATTACTTACAGGAAGCACATGAGGGAAACCCTTAAGAGATATAGATAGCTCAAGACAGTGTCTTGGTAGCAACCTGCAAGAAGCAACCAGACACCAGTGTGAAGTCTGTTTTTGGTTTAATTTCTTTCTGTTGAGCCACTCATCCATCTATTTCTCTCCTGCTCTTCACTCTTATCACCTGCAATTATGTGGGTTTGGAATTATGACTCTAATGATTTTTCCTCTTTTTCATAAAATATTTTATTTCCTTCTCAGAGTGGCATGTCTATGCTGGGTGTAGCCTTCTGCACTTTCATGATCTTTCATGTATTGTTTATGTCTTGTTCTGCATCTTTGATTCTTTCTTCCCAGTGGCAGCCTTGGTGCTCTTGTAATTTTTTCTTCACCTGACATATGGGTCACCTAAGAAAATGACAATTGGGGGGATTATGGTAATATTGCCTCCTCAAGTGTTGCTTAGTGGTAATCAGGTCACAGGACCCAGATGTTATGGAGCTGGTCCCTAGTACCAGGTTCAGTTGTCATCTTGGTGCCTGTATCCTGAGCACAGTTCTGGAGGACAGTTGTAAAATACTCAGCTGCCGAGACCACATCTCATTTGAAATGTTTCCATATGTTGAGGTTCAACAGCCATAACGTATTTTATAAAATGCATTTTCACCATTAGCTGTTTATTGTCCCATTAGTCATCTACCGGTTTTGGTTATTAACCATAATTCAGGATGTAGATTACAACAGATTAGTTCTGTTGTGTCTAGACAAGACAGCCTAGACACAATGAGAGGAAGCCGAAAGGCATGCGCTAAGTTAAAGCAGGATGGCGTGAGGTCTGAAACAGGATACGTAATGAATGCTATAAAGAAAAGTACGTAGCTTCTGGAATACTTAACTTTAATCCATCCTTTTGGTACATCTGGAGATTGTGGTGATACAAGTGAGACTCTTTAGATACATTCAATGTTACTAATGGCGCCTTGCTAGGTCGTAGCCATTGACTTAGCTGAAGGCTATTCTAACTATCTGCTCTGCAAATGAGCTATGCTTCGTCTGTGTAGTCGCTAGCAAAGTCGTCTGTACAACTGGGGCGAGTGCTATTCCGTATCTCGAGACCTGCCTTGTGGTGGTGCTCGGTCTGCGATCACACAGTGGCGACACGCGGGTCCGACATGTACTAATGGACCGCGGCCGATTTAAAGCTACCACCTAGCAAGTGTGGTGTCTGGCGGTGACACCACAAGTTCATCTTGTTTCTCCTGTGATGTTTGTATGTTTGACATAAAATATGACTGTCAGTATTCTAAGACAAATTGGTTTTACATTTGTGGGCAATTTTGATATGGTTCAGCTTCAAAAAAATATGGGATTTCTTAATTAATCTGTTGTACTCTACATCCTGGAAGATGGTTAATAACAAAACAAGTAGATGACTAATGGGACAATAAACAGCTGATAGTTAAAATGAATTTTATAAACTACTTCTCATTTGTTCTGCATCTGTGGTATGTCCTCCAGGTGATGTATTACCAGGGTGTTATATTGCTTCCAGGTAGTGCTAGATGTTGTATTTGCATTGTCCTGTTTGGCTCTTCAGCATCAGCACATTCCAGGACAACTGGGCTGCAGTCAGAGTCCAATTCATAAGAAACTGTGGTTGCAGTTCTCCATGGTAGGCCCTTGGACAGGCTATATCTAGGATATCCAGCCTGAACTGGGCATATTAGGGAACATGAACAGACTCTCCAGAAGAAATTACCCTCAGGGAGGGATCACCCCTGACAAACTGCCTCAGTCTTCTCCTGATGGCATTTATGGATGTTGCAGCATCAGTCACCATATTTGGCATACATATCCCCTGCTACTATTATATGCTCAAAATTGCCAGTCAGTGGCTGGAGATCCTGTGCTGCAATGTAGCTATGTGGAGGGTTGTATGCTGAAACTATTGTGAGGACATGGTTTTCTATTTTTAATTCTATACCAGCAGTATCGACTGTGGTCAGATTTCATGTATCAATCGTTCAGTGGCAAATCAAATCCTCTGATGCACAGGGATGACTACTCCTCCACCACAGTGCTGATGGTCAAGCCTAAGCGTCCTGTGGACACAATATTTGTGCACCTTAAATTGATCAGTCAGTAATAGATGCATCTCTGTAATGCAGGTGACATCTACAGCATGCTAGTCTGGAAAAGACTGTAGTTGTTTGTTTCAATTAGGAATGCTGTTGCCAGTCCAGTTCAGGATTCCAAAGTTACTGTGTTTAAGGTCCCTCAAAGAATTACATAGTGGCCTGTGCAATTAATATCACCTTGGCAAATTTATCTGGCTCAGTACAGACCACTGTCATGGTTTCTTTGATCTTTTTGACTATGGTGCTGAGGTAGAAACCAACAGATAGTGACCTAATCTCTTTGACTTCTTGCATCAGGCTCACAAGCTCACTTACTGCACTTTGCAACTCCTGTTCTTTGTCATGGTATATTATAGGGTGACACTGTCAGCATCGCTGTCAGTAGCTGGCTCCTGAGGTGGTGGAGGTTCTGGCAAGTCTATCTCCAGCACTGCTGGAGAGGACACCATTGCAGCAGAGTGAAGAGAAGAGGTCCATGGGTTCTATCTGGCCAGGGGATCTGGAAACTGCAGATGTAGCAGTAGCAGATGCCTCTGGTTGTGCACCATTTTTTGTTATGCCTCACAACCTTGGCAATTGACTGGGTGTTTACCATTGTAGCTCACATAAATAGAATAGAATAATTTTATTGTCATTAGGCCATTAAGGTAATGGACAAAGTCGTACATATAATACAATATAATTCATGTTGCAATAGAGCAATAGGTTTGTTATTACAGTGTAATATTACAATTGATGAAATCCTACAAAATCATACTTACAACACAATATAATTCCTGTTGCAAAAGAGCACTAGATTTGTTATTACAGTATAATATTACAACTGACAAGGTCATACATATGATACAATATAATTCATGTTGCAAAAGAACAATAGGTTTGTTATTACAATGTAATATTATTATTGGTGAAATCGCACGAAGTAATGCTTATAATACTATATAATTCCTGTTGCAAAAGAGTAATCAGTTTATTATTACAGTACAATATTACAATTGATGAAATCTTTTATGTCACAGAATGGGTGGGCAACTAACCAGTCACACAGTGCTTGATTGAATGGTTGCTCTGGTAAATCTTGCCTAGCTAGTGGAAGTTCATTAAATAATTTGTGCCCCATTAGTTCATAACTGTTCAGTGATTTTGAGAGTCTGTGGAATGGAGTATAAATACATCTATTTGTTCTAGTGTTATAGCAATGTATATTTTCTCTGCATTTAGCTTCAGGTAGCTTCTTTTTCATATACACTCCTGGAAATTGAAATAAGAACACCGTGAATTCATTGTCCCAGGAAGGGGAAACTTTATTGACACATTCCTGGGGTCAGATACATCACATGATCACACTGACAGAACCACAGGCACATAGACACAGGCAACAGAGCATGCACAATGTCGGCACTAGTACAGTGTATATCCACCTTTCGCAGCAATGCAGGCTGCTATTCTCCCATGGAGATGATCGTAGAGATGCTGGATGTAGTCCTGTGGAATGGCTTGCCATGCCATTTCCACCTGGCGCCTCAGTTGGACCAGCGTTCGTGCTGGACGTGCAGACTGCGTGAGATGACGCTTCATCCAGTCCCAAACATGCTCAATGGGGGACAGATCCGGAGATCTTGCTGGCCAGGGTAGTTGACTTACACCTTCTAGAGCACGTTGGGTGGCACGGGATACATGCGGACGTGCATTGTCCTGTTGGAACAGCAAGTTCCCTTGCCGGTCAAGGAATGGTAGAACGATGGGTTCGATGACGGTTTGGATGTACCGTGCACTATTCAGTGTCCCCTCGACGATCACCAGTGGTGTACGGCCAGTGTAGGAGATCGCTCCCCACACCATGATGCCGGGTGTTGGCCCTGTGTGCCTCGGTCGTATGCAGTCCTCATTGTGGCGCTCACCTGCACGGCGCCAAACACGCATACGACCATCATTGGCACCAAGGCAGAAGCGACTCTCATCGCTGAAGACGACACGTCTCCATTCGTCCCTCCATTCACGCCTGTCGCGACACCACTGGAGGCGGGCTGCACGATGTTGGGGCGTGAGCGGAAGACGGCCTAACGGTGTGCGGGACCGTAGCCCAGCTTCATGGAGACGGTTGCGAATGGTCCTCGCCGATACCCCAGGAGCAACAGTGTCCCTAATTTGCTGGGAAGTGGCGGTGCGGTCCCCTACGGCACTGCGTGGGATCCTAGGTCTTGGCGTGCATCCGTGCGTCGCTGCGGTCGGGTCCCAGGTCGACGGGCAGGTGCACCTTCCGCCGACCACTGGCGACAACATCGATGTACTGTGGAGACCTCATGCCCCACGTGTTGAGCAATTCGGCGATATGTCCACCCGGCCTCCCGCATGCCCACTATACGCCCTCGCTCAAAGTCCGTCAACTGCACATACGGTTCACGTCCACGCTGTCGCGGCATGCTACCAGTGTTAAAGACTGCGATGGAGCTCCGTATGCCACGGCAAACTGGCTGACACTGACGGCGGCGGTGCACAAATGCTGCGCAGCTAGCGCCATTCGACGGCCAACACCGCGGTTCCTGGTGTGTCCGCTGTGCCGTGCGTGTGATCATTGCTTGTACAGCCCTCTCGCAGTGTCCGGAGCAAGTATGGTGGGTCTGACACACCGGTGTCAATGTGTTCTTTTTTCCATTTCCAGAAGTGTAGATTAAGACATAGTATATATATAGGTTTACTACTGTCATAATGTTTTGCTCAGAAAACAAAGGTTTACAGTGTGCCTTATATGACAAGCCTGTAATTACCTTAGAGCTTTCTTCTGCAGTATAAGGATGTCACCACACAACTGGAGTTTCCCCATAAAATGATCCTATAGGTTATCATGCTTTGGAAGAATGAGAGATAGAATATTCTAACATAATTTTTAGGTACAAAATGCATTAGCTGCTTTAACAGATAGATTACCCTAGACAACTTACCACTAAGATACTTGACACGTTGACTCCAAGATAATTTGTCATCCAAATATACTCCTAAAAAATTAACATAACTAGGATCATCAGATGGTAGCTTGTCTTTTAGACTAAATACTATCTTAGAAGGAGAGTCAGCATTCGGCGTATTTTTTTGTTTTATTAACCGCAAAATCGATTTTCGGTCACTTTATGTGATCGCTCTAAGCTTGTTGACACCAGTGCCTACCAATTTAAATTGTATATTACAGCACTGAGGATGGTCACTAAGTGACCTAAAATCGATTTTGCGGTTAATAAAACAAAAAAATACGACCAATGCTGTCTCTCCTTCTAAGTATATCCATTATGTGGTCGTGGTGCACAGGACACTCCATGGAGTTGCCAATCAATAAATACTATCTGTTGAGTTTTATTTTCACTAACAAGGGAACCTCCCCATCGCACCCCCCTCAGATTTAGTCATAAGTTGGCACTGTGGATAGGTCTTGAAAAACTGAACACAAATCAATCGAGAAAACAGGAAGAAGTTGTGTGGAACTATGAAAAAAAAAAAAAAAAAGCAAAATATACAAACTGAGTAGTCCATTCGCAACATAAGCAACATCAAGGAAATTGTGAACTAAGGAGCGTCGTGGTCCCGTGGTTAGCGGGAGCAGCTGCGGAATGAGAGGTCCATGGTTCCAGTCTTCCCTCGAGTGAAAAGTTTACTTCCTTTATTTTTGCAAAGTTATGATCTGTCCGTTCATTCATTGACGTCTCTGTTCACTGTAATAAGTTTAGTGTCTGTGTTTTGCGACCGCACTGCAAAACCGTGCGATTAGTAGACAAAAGGACGTGCCTCTCCAATGGGAACCGAAAACATTTGATCGCAAGGTCGTAGGTCAACCGATTCCTCCACAGGAAAACACGTCTGATATATTCTATACGACACTGGTGACGGGATGTGTGTCACATGACAGGAATATGTTGTCGACCCACCTAACTTGTTCACTTGGCGAATGGGTAAAAAGATTCTTCTACCTTGCCCGATTTAGGTTTTCTTGTGGATGTCATAATTACTCCCAAAAAAGTGATGAAAACAGTTTGTCACATAAACTGCAACAAATGAATGCAACAGTTTCACAGTCACGCAGTTTTCCCTGTGCTCTGTCAAAACATATGTTTTTTACGTTTTCAAATTTTTCCATGTGTAGACTGTCAAATCCTGCATATGTCCAAGCAAATCTGAAAATGTCCTGGAATTTTGGAGAGCAAAGTTGATTATGTGTGAGTGCCTGAACTTTGATAATTGTTTGAAAATAAAAAAAATTAAACTTTTCACTCGAGGGAAGACTTGAACCAAGGACCTCCCGTTTTGCAGCTGCTCACGCTAACCACAGAACCACGGTGCTCCTGAGCTCACAGTTACCTTGATGTTGCCTATGTTGCACATGGGCTACTCAGTTTGTATATTTTGCTTATGTTTTTCATAGTTCCACACAACTTCTTCCTGTTTTCTTGATTGATTTGTGTTCAGTTTTTCAAGGCCTATCCACTGTGCCAACTTATAACTAAATCTGAGGGGGGTGTGATGGGGAGGTTCCCTTGTAAGCAAAAATCCATTTGCTTTAAACCAGTATGATGCTTGAGCAATTGTCTCTGTAACACAGGTTTTAAGGCTATTGAGGCCATTACTGCTGTTCAGGAAAGTTGTATCATCTGCATATAGTACAGTTTTTGATTTAATACATGATGGCTGGTCATTAATCATTATTAGGAACAGGAAAGGGCCCTTAACTAGTTCTACACTGGACAATTCTTTGCCAAACCAGACAGTGTGCTTACGGTTCTGTAAAAATGATCTTAATAGTTTAAGGCTATTACCTCTAACACCATAGAAGCCCAATTTTTCAAGTAGTAGTGTATGTTAAGTCAAAGGCTTTGCTTATGTCACAAAAAGTGACTTGAGCAAAGTCTTTATCCTCAAATACGTGATGGATGTATTTTACAACAGCATCTATCACATCAATTGTTGACATGTTTTTCCTAAAACCATATCAGGATCGACTAATAATTCCTTTATTATCAAAGTAATCAGATAATTGTTTGTAAATTGTGCATTCCAGAACTTTAGAAAAAGATGGGACAATGGAAATTGGCTGGTAACTTGAGGCAGAGTTTTTTATAAACTTGAACTACCCTAGACAGTTTAAGCTCATCAGGAAAATATCCTGCAGCTAGACATTTGTTTATACAATGTGTTAAGGGGTACACTATACTGCCTATGACTTTCTTCAGTATGCTACAAGATAAGTCATATATGTCTACACTGTCTGTGCTGAAAATACTTTTAAAAACCTATCAAATAGTATATTTTCTGGCAAATCATTACTTAAAGTACTGGGTGCATCTCCATAACACTGTCAAACCAATCTCTGCCAGCAAGGGAATTACAAAATCTATGAATTTTTTCATCTGAGACAGGTCTGGTGATCACAAATTTTGGGACAGGCGTAGTTATACCAGTCTTATCAGGAGGGAACCTACTCTTGTATAATTTAAGGTTACAGAACTATGATAAGAAAATGCAAACTCCGACACATCACACGATTCGTCTGTTGTTTTAAAATTCACAAAGTTATTGTCAAGACATGCTTATTCTTTTGTGGGCCTATTACTCACACAGTGTAAGTTGGATTGTCTTAGTAGATTTTGACGTTCAGTGACACTAAGTTTGGGTGTGGTTACATCAAAATCTGAATTCAGATCACCAACTATTACAATATGATAATTTGTCCATCTAGTTCCACCAAGTACATGTAACAGCTGGTCCATTTTCTCTAGAAATACACTGATGATGCCCTTAGGTGATCTGTTCAGGGATATAACCAATAACTTAAAACTGTCTAAAACTGTACCAGCAGCTTCGAAGTTCAGTTCACCTGCAGTAGCTATTGGCTATATTATAATTATCAAATTTAACAAATGTTAGGTCACTCTCAGTAGCCCACTGTTCACTCAGACAAAAAATATCTAACCCATTTCTATTCCAAGATTATTGACAATAAGTTCCTTATCCCTCACTCCTTGAATGTTAAGATAGCATATTTTAAGATCAAACATGTCTTACCTCACAGATGTACCATTATGATAACGGGCTATTAAATCTCCTGCACTATTTACCTTATGGGCTTCTTCTCCTTGCTGCCTGCGACTAAAAAATCATTTAGATACTGTTCTCCCTGCATGATTTTGTCAAACTGGATCTACACACTTCATACATCTTGACTTAAACTACAGTTTTGGCTGGTGTGGTTAAACCTCTGACAGCAGTGGCACTGCCCAGGACGAACAGGATTATTGTGGTTTTATGTCCTGATTCAGAAGCCTACTATATACCTGACTTTCAAAACTCTCTGGACCACATCATAACTTACAAGCACTGTTGGAAACTTCAACTCTTTCTTCTGGCTGTTTTCATTTTTCACTTGCATAGCTGGTTTTGTGAACTGATGAATTATTACCTAAAACCCCTCTGCAACTAATCTGTCCTTTAATTCACCAGGCTTGGTACCAATTGATAGATCATTGATAACCAACTGTTAAGGCAGTTCAGGTTCCACAGAATACAAATGGAACTCAATCTCATGCTTTTCCAACTTGCCCTTGACTTTGTGGTAGTCTTCTACCAATTCCACCTGCAATGTCATTGTTCTCGGGTGGCACACTGTCATGAGGCAGCCTTTTATTCCCCAATAAGTTCCTTAACCAGAGTAGAGATCCCGTAAGTCATATAGGTGATACTGGTGGTACATACTCCTTCTCGCATCTCACTAACAGCATCTCCCCTTTGACTTTCCAGAGCAGAAAATGAATTTGCAGTCAGCACATGAATTAGTTCTTCCTGGTTGTGCTTTCCCCTTCTCCTGCATCTTCCTTGCTCTCATCAGAAGCAAATCTACCCTCAATCACTGAATCGTCATTCTCCTCACACATAGACATCAAACTCACCTTGTCTGTGTCCTCTGTTGTTTTTGTAGGTCTACTCAGGTACTCTGATGGGTACTGCAAAGGCATGTGGCTAAGGGTACCCTCATTGAATTCATCAAAGCCATGACTTCTGTCTGATGTTCAGATGCATGTCTGGATTACAAATACACTAACACCAATGGAGGAGCAAAGAGGATGCCTCACGGTAGCAAGGAATGAAACAAGCATTGCAAGTGCAATGCCAAAATTAGCTCCTCAGTTATGCAAATCTCGGCTGCACTTTCACAGTTGTC
Source organism: Schistocerca americana (assembly GCF_021461395.2). Classification (NCBI taxonomy): domain Eukaryota; kingdom Metazoa; phylum Arthropoda; class Insecta; order Orthoptera; family Acrididae; genus Schistocerca; species Schistocerca americana. Next base: position 749,756,501 of record NC_060130.1, on the reverse strand, counting down.
AATACACAAAAACTACTAATCATAGTTGTATTGTATTGTATGTTACCTGGGGACCTAGAAACGACAGAGAGGCTCAGTTCCCACCGCAGCCGCAGTGGTCCACAACCCCACAACAACTACTGCAGTCCACTTCACCCCTCCATCACCCCACAACGAACCCAGGGTTATTGTGTGGTTTGGCCCCCGGTGGACCCCCCAGGGAACATCTCACGCCAGATGAGTGTAACCCCTATGTTAGCGTGGTAGAGTAATGGTGGTGTATGCGTACATGGAGAACTTGTTTGCGCAGCAATCGCCGACATAGTGTAACTGAGGCAGAATAAGGGGAAACAGCCTGCATTCACTGAGGCAGATGGGAAACCGCCTAAAAACCATCCACAGACTGGCCAGTCCACTGGACCTCAACACAAATTCGCCAGGCAGATTCGTGCCAGGGACCAGGTGCTCCTTCCCGCCCGGAAAGCCATGCGTTAGACTGCATGGCCAACCGGATAAGCTAATCATAGTTAACTTTGATCACATACATTCATATACCAAGGAAAAACCACCATCTCGTCAATCAAACAGTTAATTATAAAAATCATAACTTGCTGAGATGATCATGCAGTAATGTGTCAAGACCATGTCTTCATTAGGGCATTAATACACAGATCAGTAACATTTCATCCACCTGTAGATGTAACTAATATTTATCATGTTTAGACATAACACATGCAGAAGAACTTCTAAGCAATAAAAAGGAATATTTCATATTATTTGTCTTTGCAGTTATTGTCACATTTCTCACCACTCTGACAAAGAATTAGCCCCTCCTTTCAAGTAGTGCCATATCATGCTGCTACTGCTCACTCAAATCACTTCAAGAAAGTAACATTTAAAGCCATATGTTGAACAGGCTTTCATGTCATACATACGCCAAATTATATTACATGAAAATTCATAAAGCAACATAAAGCAGTACTCCCTGTTGACAATGTTGTGACACAAATTTTTAGTAATTCACAGTGTACCAGAGTAGAACAAAGATCATAGATGACAATAAAATGCTGCTTCCAATTTTTAATATGTGAAATGTGGTATAATGAGGTAGAATAGTGACAAATGTATCCTTGAAAAGTTTGAAACAACATGCAATGACCTATTACTTCCAGTATTTTAAAAATGTAGCAACATCAACTGTGTTTAAGCTGCAACAGTATTATTATTTTCAGTTCAGTACTGCTAACCCTCAAAATGCCCCACAAATACTGAGCAGTGCAGTTGAACGGCCCCTACATCTACATACATACATATTCCATAAGCCACCATATAGTGCATGGTGGAGGGTACCCTGTACCACCACTAGTCATTTCCTTTCCTGTTCCACTTACAAATAGAGTGAGGGAAAAATGACTGTCTATATACCTCCATACAAGCACCAATCCCTCTAATCTTATCTGCATGGTCGTTACACAAAATGTATGCTGAGGGCAGTAGAATCGTTCTGTAGTCAGTCTCAAATGCCGGTTCTCTAAATTTTCTCAACACTGCTCCTCAAAAAGAAGATTAATTTCCTTCCAATGATTCTCATTTGAGTCCCTGAAGCATTCCATAATACTACTACATTTTTTGAACCTACTGGTAACAAATCTAGCAGCTCAGCTCTGAATTGCTTTGATGTCTTCCAGTAATTTGACCTGGTGTAGATCCCAAATACTTTAACAGTACTCAGCAATGGATTGCACTAGTGTCCTACATGCAGTCTCCTTTACATATGAACCATACTTCCCTAAAATTCCCCCAATAAACTGAAGTTGAAAATTCACCTTCTCTTCTACTATCCTTACATGCTCATTTCATTTAATATTACTTTGCAAGGTTATGCCTACATATTTAGTCAACAAACTGTGTCAAGTAGCGCACTACTAATGCTGTTCTCCAACATTATGGGTTTGCTTTTCCTACTCATCTGCATATTTTACGTTTTTCTACATTTAGAGCTAGCTGCCATTCATCACATCAACTACAAATTTAGTCCAAGTGATCTTATATCTTCCTATAGCCAGTCATCGACAACACTTTCCAATACACCACAGCATCATCAGCAACCTGCTGCAGACTGCTGCTTATCCTGTCTGCAAGATCATTTATCTATATTTGCTTATTCGAGGCATGATGCCACAGTTTGATAGGTCTGCAAACTGTTTAGTACTGAGGAAATTGGATAAATGTTTATTTCGTCCATCTCAGTTGCACTTATATAAAATTCTGCTGCAGTGGTTACTAGTTTTGGGCTGACTTGCACATTCTCAAACTGCACACCTTGCTATTAATCATTATTATTCACAAAATATGGTGCAAAATGGCATGAAAAGCTTTCGTACAGCAAAGTATACTGTGGCCAATGAGTACTTTCATTGGTCTTAGCCTATGTGTCTGTTACAACTGACTGCCACAACCAAACCCAGTTGTTTTTAGTAAACATGTTCAAAAGAAGTTCACAAGTCCAGCTGTCTATACCTTCTGCAATGAAGCCATAGACAACCCAGACTATATACCGTATGTTAAAGTCACCTCCAACTAATATCGCACGGCCTGGGTATTTCTGCACTACTGACCATAGACTTTCTGTCAATGACCTTAAAACTGTCACAGCAGAATCAGGTGGTTGGTAAAAGCATCCAACAATTAACTTGCTTTCACCTAGACATGTTATAATGTGGCAAGATATTTCACTGTCACACTCAAATTTGACTTCAATTGAGACCAGATTTCTGTCAACTGCAAGGAACACACCTCCTCCTATGGCATCTAATCTATTTTTGCAATATATATTCCATGAATTGCTAAATATCTCAGAGCTTCCTATTTCAAGTTGCAACCAGCTCTTGGTCTTGAGAACAGTTTGAGTGTGAGAAGTTTCCTGGAGGGCAGCAAATTTTGGAACTTCATTATGAATACTTTGGCAGTCTACTGATAAAAATTTAGCAGTTGAAGTGTCTTTAATCTGGATGTAATCTAATTTCACTATCTGTAAAACATCTGGTGAGTTTTCATCAGAGAACATGAACATACCACCTCCATGTGCACTCCACAAGTACTCTGCTACCCAAGTAGCTGCTTCCCTTGTGTAGTGCACCCCTGGCCTGGCGAGGGGAATCTCACAATGCTCCACCTGACAATGCAGGTACAGAAATCTGCAGCCAAGACTACCACAGAGTCAATGAAACCTTTGGCTGAGACCCTCCACATGAGTCCAAACCAAAGGACCTTGATAGACTCTGAGATCAATGGCGCAGTTTGTGAGCTCTGCTTGTACCCCACATGTGAGGCCAATAGGCTTCACCACCTCCACCAGCAGTCTGTATGAGTTGAGGATGGCCTCAGAACCAAAGAGGCAAGCATCGTTAGTGCTGACAGGAGCTACAACTTGCAGACTACTGCAACCTGCACACTCAGCAGCCTCAGGCAAGGCCTCCTCCACATCTTAGATGAGGTCCCCCAGCAGACATACCAAGTGCACATTGGCTTTCTTTCCAGCCCTGAATGCTGTCTGCCTAAGCGGCTCCATAATGCCCCTGACGTTGGAGCGCCTAATAACTAGTGAACCCCTCCCCAATGTTCCTGCTTGGACCCCGCTCAAGGAGACATGTCCCATCACAGGGTGAATGGGTGAGCCAGATGGCCTGCCACCACATTGGCCCTCTGCCTCAAGTGACACAAATGTGTTACCAACCGCCACTCATCTTCCTGCAAGGGCAGATCCACCACATCAGGTACCCTGGGAAGCTCCTTGGCAGAAGAGCACATGGGTGAAACATGCAGCACCTAAGATGTCTCATGCAATGCACCAGTTTATCCACTACTGCTACACCCCAAGATACAAGCCTGAAGATGACTGACCATAGCCAAGGACACATTCAGCTGTTTGTGAACTGTGGCCAGCTTCTCCTGCATGCACACACAGAGTGCACACATTTTATCCATCCAAGTATTACTAACATAAGAACTAACTAGAGAGCACAGATGCAAACCTAGACATTCATCTTGCTAATCACCTGATGTGCCACCAATGGAGGTTGATGCTTTGTGAGATGTGGAGCTGGCTGTTCAGCAGCAATGAAAACAGCACTACAGACTGCCTGCCAACACTTTCCAGTTACAAAAATGCGAGATTACACCTTTCAAAGAGAAAAAAACACATATGAAATATAAGAACTATACTGCTACGAAAACAAGGGGGAAGCTAAATACATAACTTTCTGCTTCAAGAAAACAAGAAAGAAGCTAAATATGCCAACTTATTGCTTTCCAGGTGTGTACCAGATAGTAGCGGGAGCCTCACTACATGGGGACTGTAGCCTGTGCTACATGGATAGACCACCTCTGTTGTCTGATGATTATTGGTTCAAACTGAATCAGGTGATAGTAGCACTAACAGAGATTTTCAGATACACTGCTATGTCAACTATGAAAGAGCCCAACACTGGTACAAAAACAAATATAAAAATTAAATGTATTTTGAAAAAGGCTAAACTAGTATTATAAACAAACTGTAGCATCTGGCTGCCACTGTACTTAATGCTGATTCCATGAGATCTGAAGCACTACAGTGCTTATGTTAGCTATGGCATTGACTAAGCAAATGATTATTATTATTACAGAAGGATAATTCACTGGCCAGTGAGAAAATGATATTCACTAGAAAAATGGTGTATTATTGCAAATGATCCAGTAAATACCATGGCGAGACTGATATCCATGAGGAAAGTCAAAGCACTTCGTTAAAATGCTCTACTGAAAAAGTTCGGCACCTAGATATGTTTTAAGTCTGGAAGACACCTTGGAAAAGGATACTGGGAGATAGATACTGAACATCTAATTCAATGACATTCCAACAGAATATGCTAATGATATTTTATCCTCAGAAACAGAAAGAGGGGGATACAAAAGCCCAAAAGGAATATGTAACCACAGCAAAAAGTACAGGTGGCCATCCACATACATAGACAGCAGAACTCACATGTGAATCAAAGATCAATTAAAACATGATATAAGGGGGTTAGTCTGTGTTGTTGCCCCGGATGATGATTACATGAATACTTTGTCAGGATTTGTAAGCGGTGGGCCCTTGAGGTACAGCAATACATGAACACGAGAAGTAAGTTTAAACAGTATTATTAACAAAGGTGGATTACAAAACATGCACACTACGCGCACCCATAATCACTGCATCTGACATCCTAACACCGGCTAATTACGGTTGTATCGAAAGGCTCCATGGTGAGCTAAGGAAAGAGACATATTCGCACCTGAGGCCACGCTAGTTAATACTGGCTGCTGCAGACGGCAGCCAGGTGCATACTCTCCATTGCAGTGTGGCCGGATGCATGTCTACTGACCAAGCGAATCATCAGCATTCCAGACAGGTCAGCTGGCAAGCATGTGTTAACATACCGCACAGCTGCGTGCAACCCATAGACTCTTACATCACTCTCCACAGAGAAAAAGAACAACCATAGTTGGCTCAAAATGACCTCCTGGGTGTTATGAATCTATTTCACCATTTGTGGCATCAGAAGGCATTGCAACATGTATTTCATCTGCAGACACAGTAATGTTCAGTACAGAGATGCGTGCCTTCAAGATGACAATTTCATACATGACAAACGCTGTTGACAAAAGACAAATTAATAAAAACACAATACTGAAAATCAAGTAAGTATCAACATTACTGGAGGAATTGAAGGACTTAATTCTATTTGCTGATTCAATGAAATTTAACTCATTATTTGAAGAGATTACATTTTCATGGATGTCCTTAATCAAATTATTGTCTTCAGAAAAACTTGATAAGGAATGCTTTCCATATGTTAATATGTATGAATCATTGTAATAAACAGATAACATTCTAGTTAATGGCAAATTTACAGTTGCATGAAATGTAGTTGGCAACGCACTAGGCATATCAAATAGTTCACATGATAAATCACAATGTGTGGCATTCAAGATTAATCCACTATTGTTCAATTTTAGTGTAAGGGGTAGCTCAGGTGTATCATCGTTTTTACATGTAAATGTGACATCAAGGGTGGAGTTAAATGAGAAAATTATACCTTCAGAACATTGTTTAAGAAATGGATGATAAAGATGCATTAAAATTCTAGGGCAATCATCTCTTGGGGGATGATTCATAATTAGCAAATGTAGACTCTACCTGCATTTTGGCTGTGATCCACTTATTATACCAAGATGTACCCATTTCCAAAATTGTATCATTACCCTTAACAGAATGAATTAGATCAATTTGCTTCTTTACAGAATTGAACTGTTGCTGGATTTCACTCAGATTGTACTTGAGAACAAGATTTGTATTACTTGTTGAAACTACCATGTCTGATCATGATTAAAACAAAACACCTGTACTCTGTGGTACTATTACTACAGCATTAGTAGAATACGCTATCATAGCAAGCATTAGAATAAAAACGAACATGGTTAATTAGTTCTAAATACTAGAGTTAACAACGAACATAAAATAAATGAGTTTGTTGGGGTAACCTGCGGAATAAAAGGTTTAGTTTCACTTGTGCACTCGTGCAATGGCTTCAATACTAAATTTTCACAACACATTCACATAAGCACATGGCTGAAATAAGCACACGCATTGCAGTCTCACACACTACCCACGTTTATGCAGATTGTAGGGGTGTCTGGAACAGGATCGCTCGGAACGTGGCGATGCCTCGGCCTCAAAGTCTGGACTGCGACCTCACGATTCTTGCTTCCTGGGTTTGAGAACAGCAGGTCTGTCTCTCGGTCGGTCCTCGTCATCCTGCGATACTACAGGAAATCTACCTAGAAATGGCTTTACACGATTGACATGAACAACAATCAAATGAAAGTGCAGTTGGAACTTAAGAGTGACTGGCGACAACACCTCCAAGGTTGGATGTGGTCCATTCCAAAACTTCTTAAACTTTTTGACTTGACTCTTCTTTAACACCATATTGCTCAGATACACAAGATCTCCAACTTGATACTGTGGCACTGCTGCTTGACAGTCGCGTTGTCTTGCTTCCTGAAGAAAGGATTGATGATTCTGCTGTTTCACTCCCATCCATACTTCCTTTAGCTTGCATGCTAGATGCCTTACATGTTCGTTGCTGTCTCTGGCAGTTGATAATGCAAAGTCCAAGGGTGAATGCATTCTTCTTCCATAGACAATCTCATATGGACTTAGGCCAGTTGAGCTGTGCATTTTGGCATTGTAACAACTTACCAAGTACAGTAAACAGACATCCCAATTGTCATGTTGGCTGCTCACATAATGGCTAACCATTTTAATAATAGTTCTGTGGACACGCTTGCCTCTTCCATTTCCTTCAGGGTGTGCTGGTGTAGTCCTTAACTGAGTCATTTGCATGAGCTTACAGGCCTGTTTAAGTAATTCACTCATAAAATTCGTTCCTTGGTCACTAATTATACTTAATGGTGATCCGAACTTAAGAATCCATTCTTTCACAAAAACTTTAGCTATAGTCTCAGCGCTCTGATCAGGTACTGGTATCATGAGAAGGTATCTAGAGAAATGCTCTAACATTGTCAATATGTATTTGTTTCCATCTTTAGTCTTAGGCAACGGTCCTACGACATCTAGTCCTACTCATTCAAATGGTTCACTTGTTTCTGGCAGTTCTTGCAATGGTGCTCTACTTTTTCCTACATTGTTCCATCTGTTACAGGAATCACATTATGAAACAAACTCAACTTGGCCACCAAAACATTTGAGCTATTTTAATGTTTGTTGCTTTTTTACCGCAATGTCCTGATAATAAAGAATCATGTTGCTCTCTCATGATTTGCTCCTTCATGCTTTCTGGGATAACTAGGCGGTTTCCTTTACTAGCGATTTTGTACAATAATCCATCTATTTTGACAAAATGTTGATTATTTTTCCATAATCTGCATTGTGGATCTTCTTCTTGAGCTGCCTTTAACTCTTCTTCTTGACTTATTGTAACACAAACATTGACTTTTCGACTCATTGCATCAGCATTCACATGTTGTTTACCAGGTTGGTGAATAACCTTAAATTGGTACTCACTCAGTCTTAATGCCCATCTTGTTAATCTGGAACTTGGATCCTTTAAGCTCAATAACCATTTAAGTGCTGCATGATCTGTAATAACTGTAAATTCTCTTCCTGTTAAGAAACATCTGTATGTGTTATACCAAAAACCAAAGCACAAAGCTCCTCCTCAGTAGTAGTATAATTACATTCTTCTTTGTTTAATTGTCTGGAAGCAAATGAGATTGGATGTTCATGACCATCAACTTCTTGAGACAAGATTGCACCTATGAAAAAATTGAATGCATCAGTTGAAAGAATAAAAGGTTTACTGAAATCCGGATAGGCTAACACTGAGGCTGGATGCATCGGTTGATATATCGGTTGAAAGAATAAAAGGTTTACTGAAATCCAGATAGGCTAACACTGGGACTGTGGTTAGAGCAGTTTTAAGCTCTTCCATTGCCTTTTTGCATTCTGTTGACCAATTAAATGTGGCTCCTTTCTTCAGTAGCTGTGTCATTGGACATGCTATATTCGCATAACTGGCTGTGAATCGTCTGTAGAAATTTGGCAATCTCAAGAATGAGTGTAGTTCTTTCAAATTCTGTGGTTCAGGAAAATTCTTTACATCTCCAATTAATTTTGGATCAGGTCAAACACCTTCACTGGTTATAACACGACCAAGGTAGTTAACTTTACTTTGTGCAAAATGACATTTATCTATTGATAAAGACAGGTTTGCACATCTTATACACTCAAAAACAGCTTGTAGCCTCTCAGTATGATGCTTCATGTTTTCACCAAAAATTATTGCATCATCAAGGTAAACAAGTGCTTGTGTTGGTGTGAGCCCTCATAAAACTGAATCCATCAGGCGTTGAAATGTAACTGGAGGATTACGAAGTCCAAACGGCATACGAAGATACTTGCGTATTCCTGTTGCTGTTACAAATGAAGTTTTTGCTTGATCATGTGGATGCACTGTTAACTGGTGATAATCATTTGTTAAATCACATACTGAAAAAATTTGACATCTGCGCAAGTAATCCAAGGTTTCCACTAAATTTGGTAAGGGGTAAATGTCGGGTGTGGTCACAGCATTCAAAGATCAGTAATCAACACAAAAACGGAACTGTGGTTCCCCTGAAACTGATTTCTTCTTTACAATTACAACGGGTGAACACCACAGTGGGTCTGAAGGATCTCTTGGTTTTATAATTCCAGCTTCTAATTGTTCTTTAACCATGTCTTCTACCAACTCTCTTTGACTAAATGGTATTCGGTAAGGTTTCTGTGTGATTGGGGCAGCATTCCCTGTATGAATACGATGCTGAACTAAATTAGTGACAGGTAAATTTGCATGTTCTTGGAATAAATCTGCATACTCCAGCAAAACAGGCACTAAAATCTTCTGTTCATCAACTGTCAAATGTTCTATCTTTTCCCAAATCTTGCACTTCAGTTCATTATTAACGTCGTCTCCTCGTTGCAATTTTGCGGTACTGTTACAAAAATCTGTGTTTATAACTGCAGCATTTGTTACCTCATCTGGAATCTGTATTATCTCATTTTCACTTATGCTTGACACTTCAGCAATTTTCGTTCCTCATGGCAAAACAACATCCTCATTGCTCATATTCGTTATTGTAACCGGGACTTTTGCGACATTCTGTCTCACCATTGTAGCAACACCTACACTTCTAGCAACATAACAATGCATTGTATCCAATAACTCACTTTTCTCAGATCACTCATTAATAACAAAGTTCCTTCCGTGCATTGAGGTGACTTAACTTCAATGTAGAACGTCTTTCCTGCTCCCTTGGGAATTTCCTGAGGCTGATCAATTTGAACATCGACTCGGACGGTTTGAACTGATGCATCGTTTGGGCAGTCCATTCCCATGACGTCAGTATTGCTGCTCCTTTGAGTACAATCTGAAGAACAATTTCCTAGGTTGTAGTTACTAAGGCCTAGTCTGATCTTTCTTTCTGCAACAAATATCTCTGCCTCATTAGCGGACAAGAAATCAAATCCAAGTACACCGCCATAATGTGTTTTGTTATTTGAAACTACTTGCACCCTTGCTGTGTATTTATCTTTATTTTCATCTTCATCTTGGCCTTGGCCAAGAATTAATTCCATGTCAACTTCTCCATAGTTACATAGCTTTCCTCCGTTTAAACCTAATAGCAGCAGTTTCAATTTATCCTGTTTATCTATGCAACACTACATTAATAAGGTCTGTGCTCCTGTGTCAATAAGTAGCTTGATGTCTCTCCCAGGATATATAGCACCTATCATGAGGTCATTTTCGGTCTTATTTTCGCTGGCACTAACAGGAGTCACTGTCTCTGGCAAGAGGCGGATGGAGTGGTGGCCCGTACATCCCCGTACACATTTAAAGATGTGGCAGATTGTCTGTTGTTCACATTACCTTCCTTCTTGTTGTGACAATCTCTCAAAACATAACCCTGCATCCCACAATGATAGCAGACTCGATTCTTTTTACAATCCTTACACTTGTGACCCAGTTTATTGCATCTGTAGCATTGTACTGTTGTATTGAAAACTCTGCGTTCTTGTTTCTGCATCTCATTCGGTCGTCTTAGTGCTTCAAAGAAACCAACAGCTGATTCTACTGCTTCCTGAAACGTTTTATATCTCCCCTATCTAACAGATTTGCTTACTTCCTCTCCATGCAATCCATGAATGAATGTCTCCAAGGCTCTCTGGTCGGCTTTGAAAAGCTGAATTTGATTTTCATTTTCATCTTGTACTAATTCATACGTTTGAGCGTTGATGTTTTGAATTCTGTTGGTGAACTGCTCGATAGATTCGTCTTGTCACATTTGAAAACTGTGAAGCTGCTCACTGTAAAATCTGATTGCATTTGTACGTTTAACTCTCTGAACAACAATCGTTCTAAACTCATTGTAATCTTCTGTTTTGACGCAAGTAGGCCCCGTGCTAATGAAATCTTGTACTGCTCCCTGAATTCTTATTTTGCATCTACTAGCTTATTGGAATCTGTCGATGATCCTAACAGGGCAGCGCCTTCAAGTTTATGAAAAAACACTTTCACATCATCTTCGGGTTTCCCGCTAAACACTGGTACTGATGGCAATAATGAAAAATTCTTTATTGTAGATGTACCTGTACAGTATGAACTATCATTTGACATGTCTCTCAGAATGTTACGCATGCTTCTTTCTGCTTTTAACTGCCAAATCTCTTCTTGCAGTTCATTAACAACAGTTTGTAGATCGACAACAATACTCTGACTGGATTGCGACATTTCGTCTAATTTAACACCAATGAGTCACTCAAATTTAAAATAAAAATCCATCACTGCCTTTCATATTCTAGCCAAACTGGAGTAGACCAACCTGGATTCCAGCGTTGGATGTCCCTGTGTAGTCGGAAGATGTTCACGCTGCTGCTGCTGCTGCTGCTCAAAGTTCATGTTGTACTGCACCTCTTCAGGACTGTAGGTTTTCCATAATTATCCCCATGCTGACACCACTTCTATAAGGGGGTTAGTCCGTGTTGTTGGCCAGATGTTGATTACATGAATATTTTGTCAGGATTTGTAAGCGGTGGTCCTTGAGGTGCAGCAATACACGAACACGAGAAGTAAGTTCAAACAGTTTTATTAACAAAGGCGGATTACGAAACACACATGCTACATGCTACATGCACCCATCATCACCGTGTCTGACATCCTAACACCGGCTAATTACAGTTGTATCGAAAGACTCCATGGTGAGCTGAGAAAAGAGACATATTTGTGACCGAGGCCATGCTAGTTAATGCTGCCCGCTGCACACAGCGGCCAGGCACATACTCTCCATCGCAGTGCAGCTGGACGCGTGTCTACTGACCAAGTGAATCATTAGCATTCCAGACAGGTCGGCTGGCAAGCGCATGTTAACATACCACACATAAATGCTTACAATGACATTTTAAGCTGAAGAAAACCATACTGAATGCACTAAAGAAAATATGAAGAATGGCGTGGATATAAAAAAGAAGAATTCTAATCCAAAATTAAGATGTTATGAGTGATCTTACATTTAAGGTGAAATCACTAAACGCATTTGATAAAGAACTGTCTTGAAATCTAGAGATAATGAACTGGACTATGAGAAGAATACTGTGCTTCTTACCTGCTATAATCAGAATTTGATAAAGCCAAGGTTAACATCACAGCTGTCATGCAAGGCAGAAACATGGCTTTCGCAGTATGTGAATGGAAGCAACTCATATGTCCATACATCACAGAAAGCATGTTTTTCAGAGGTTATAATGGTGAAAAGACGTGTTTCAAATTTTGAAGGTAACTAAAATCTGTAGCAGGGGAACGTGGAGCACAGTGGGCACATTTTTTATTTTAGAATATTTTGTGATGAAATTTGATCATATTTGCAGATTATTTCATGTAATGTAAGAAGCCTATATCATCTACTATCTATATTAATATTCATGGTTGTTATGATAAAACTTGACAAACAGGATAAATGGCAGCAAAGTCAGGTGAAAATGGCCACTCTACTCCTGTCATGGGGCACTTGGAGCATTGGAATGGGGCACAGTGAGCAACAGTGAAAAAACAAAATCGTCTGACAAACTGGATATAAATTACCAAAGCTGCAATACAAGCACATAAAAGAGAATTCAAAGCCACAAAAGTAGGTATTCACTTAAAATATGTCTAATTTGCAATAAAAACTGTAGGGTCATATTTTCCAATTGAAAATTCAGAATTTGAGTATAAACATTTCTTTGTCAGGAATAATTTAGGTTTCCTTTTGAAAATATTTCCATCATGAGCACATAAATCTTTTGGCAATCTGTTAAACCAGATTTGACCACTGATGTATGGGCTGTGGTCTGTTATTTTTAGATTAGTCCTTTGCCAAAGATAGTTGTTTGTATTTCTAGTATTTTGGTCATGTATATCGCTGCATTTTCTAGAATCTTTTTGATGATGTACAGAAAATAAAATTACTTTCTTATGTTGCACAAAAACCTCTCTACAAGAATCATGATGACCATGCATTATTCTAATTACCTTCTTCTGCAACAACATTAATCTATCTGCAGTACAGTCCATAATTCAATAGCATAATTTAATAAAGGATACATTGTTTCATAGTAAACAGTTTTGATAGTAGGGTTTGTAACTATTGTTGCTAGGTGACTGAGTAGATATAATCCACCACTAAACTTCCCACATACAAAGTTAATATGTTTTGACCATTGCAATTTTTCATCTCAGTGTAGCTGTTGCTTCAATTCCACTTATATTATTTATAGAGGTATGCTTAGAGCTAACAATCTTAAAGAATAATAACTGTCATTTGTAAATATTTTCATTTAGATCCTGTTATGAGAATACTTAATTACATGTATTACTCCATCTGTTGCAGAAGATGCAAGTTCACAGGTATTTTTGACAAAAAAACAACAGAGATGTGTCATCTGCATAACTCACTATTTTGGAGTTTTGTTACTGTGTGGCATCATTCACATAGACTAATAAGTGTCAGTGGATGAAACAAATAAGTGTGTCATTAAAGAAGTAGCATAGTGCTGTTTAATTATTAGCATCACTGTTGTGCATTATTTTCTTCAGATTTTATAGTTGGCCCTGTTAAAGAGAATCACATTTGCAGGAGATGTGCTGTTCTTCAATGCGATTGTCATAATTATATTGTAAATGTAATACCATTAACTTCCTTTCTTAATAATTCCTCAGTTGCTTAAGTTTATTTAATTTGATTTTGACGCATATACAGAGTGAGGCATTTGAAACTGTTTGTCAGAATATTTGACAAAATACACATCAGATTGAAAAAAAGTGGTAATAAACATTGTTCACTTCAAAGAGGGACATCCATTAACATAAGGCTTGATGCCCTGCTCCCCTTGGGAGAGGGAGGGTGTGTGACTTTGAAATCTTAAATAGAAACCCCTATTTTTATTGCAGATTTGGATTCTCTGTGAAAAAATATGTAACTTTTGTATGAAACATATCTTTCATTTCATGATGGATGGCACTGTACTCAACAAACATGGAAATGAGCTGACAATTGTTGCAAAATGGTACTGTCTCAAACAAATACACATCCAATTAATACAATTGAAGTACTTTTTTGATATTTTTGATAATGCTATCATGTGACACCTCCCACAATCGGATGAAGCATAGATCGTGATCATGCGCTCAGTCCACAGTCAGACTGTGCATATTACTTCAATGATTCAGACTGTACGCATCTTGTTGCAATTGTTCCATGATGTTAATGACAGCAGAGAGGGTCGATATCATTACCGTGAACTTTGAGGCTCATAGAAATGTTGATGAAGCTCGTCAAAGGTACACTACTCTGTTCCCCAATAGGAATGTTCCATCTGCAATGACATTTTGCAGTATTGTCCACCTGTTTACTGAAACAGGAAGTGTTAAACCTAGAAAAAGAGTCTGACCATGGCCTGTGGCAAACAAAAATAACACAGTGAATGTTTTAGCTGTGGTCACTGCAAGTCTTCACATTAGTTCTCAGCAAATTGTGCAAAGTTCAGGAACTTCACTAAGAAGTGTTCTACCCATACACAAATGGCATCCATTTCATTTATCACTGCATCAAGAACTGCATGGTGCTGATGTTCAGAATCACCTGAATTTCTGCAACTGAATACAGGAACAACTGTCGGTCAATGATAATTTTATTTCACAGATACTTCTCTCAGATGAATCAGATTTTACAAATTGTGGTCAAGTGAATTGACATAATATGCATTATTGGTCAGTGGAGAATCCCCACTAGGTAAGGCAAGTAGAACAATAGCACCCATGGAGTGTCAACATTTGGTGCAATATTTTAGGTATGCAGGTAATTGGCCCATACTCCATAAAAGGTTCTCTGACCACTCAAATGTACAGCGACATTGTGGATAATGTTTTACTCATACTAACGGACAATGTTCCACTTCAAATGATACTGGATATGTGGTCTCAACACAATGGATGCTCAGCGCATTATTCATGACTAGCTCAAGAAGTTTTGAATTGACACTACCCCAGTCAATGGAATGGATGAGGAGATCCTCAAACATGACCTGCACATTCACCTGATTTGACTTCTTTTGTGGGGATGGCTAAAAGAGAGAGTGAACATGGATGTATCAACAACCCCCAAAGATATGTGGCAGTGAATTCACAATGAATGTGCAAATATTAGCACACAGACACTAATACATGTTGGATTGCCATTCAGACATGGAGCTGCAATGTGCATTAGAAACAGACAACATTTCAAACATTTGCTGCACTGAAACATTTGTGAGAGGCAAGGGGACTCTCAGTAATCAAGCATCCCGAGATAGTGAGAGGCAAGGGGACTCACCAAAATCAATCATCCTGAAGGGAACACATTACTACTACATCCATGTTGCTGTACCTGGGTAATGCTAAATGTAGTCTAAGAATGCACTGCAGAAGGGTAGACAGTGTCACATGATAGCATTTTCCCAAATATCAAATAATGTACTTTGATTTTCCTAATCAGACGTGTATTTTTGTGAGATATTACCATTTTGCAACAATTTTCACCCCATATTCATGTGTGTCAATTACAGAGCCATCTATCATGAAAAAAAAAGAAATCTATCATACAAAAGTTACATATTTTTTCATGGAGAATCTAAATCTGAAATAAAGAATAGGGGTTCCAATTTAATATCTCAAAGTCAGGTGCAAGGGGGTTAAGCATTATGTTAATAGATATCCCTTTTCACGGTGAACAATGTTTATTACCAATCTTTTTTTAATATGATGTGTATTTCACCATATATTCTGACAAACAGTTTTAAATGCCTCACCCTGTATATTGTTGCCAAATAATATCAGTATGAGAACAAAGTTAAAATAATATTGAATGTATATGCAAATGAGGCTGACATATTACATGCTCATAATACCTACTGCCTTTCATGTGGAATGAAATGTGTTATCGAACAAGGTTTGAAAACATGTAGGGCAGATGTGTCCACCTCCCCTCTCCTCTTCCCTCACCAGCAACATCACATGATTAAGAAGGCTCTGGTTCTCAATCCTATTGACACAAGACAGAATCCTGTGGGGGCTGTACTGGGTTTAGGAAAAGTGCAAAAATGCAGTAACATGTATGTCTTGAATGCTAAATGAAGGGATCATGCAGTACTGTTACAACTGAGAAGTTAGCTATACGATGAACTGTAAAACACCGTAAACCATCAGTTTTTGGCAGAAAGTTTACAACATGTTTGAACAACATACTCCTAATATCTGTCACTAAGATTTATGAAATACTGATTGAAGGTGGAAGAAAATGATTATCAATTCTGTACAAGGCAGGCAACTGAAATCAGTTGTTAGGTTCCCTCTCCATAGTGATAGAAGGTGTCAGCAGAATAATTAATGTAAACAGTGTGGTATATCTTAGAGATGCAACAGGCAATAACTAGGCAGTTAACACAGCTGAATGGAAGGAGCTGAGGCATGCTACAGCAGGTAATGGATCAGTTGGCAAACTGGACACAGTGGTCGGACCCTCACCTGAAGCCACAAGGAGTAATTAAGTTGTGAGGAACCAGTACGGAGCTTAACAATACTACATACTCTCAGGGGTGGAGCAGGTTGGTTGGTTGGTTTGTGGGATTGAAGGAACCAGACTGCTATGGTCATCGGTCCCTTTTTCCAAAATTTCAAACACCCACACAGAATAAAAAGGAACAATGAAAAAGACAACAGACGACACAGGACAAGAAAGACTTAGACAGAGACCAGACAAAAGGAATTAAAATCACACAGAGTGTGACAGTGGTGGCTGACCATAGAGACAAAAAGGAAAAGCCAACCACCGAGAAACACACTAAAAACTCTGACTAAAATCGTAGGTCAAAGGCCAGAATCAATACAAAAAGACAAACATTTAGATTAAGTGATAAAAGCACCCTGCACAAATAAAATGCAAAACTAAGCCTGCCATAGCAGTGTCATCTTTTAAAAGGAAAGGGAGCGTATGAGGCCATGCAAACGTCTGCCTGAGCACAGTTAAAAGGGGACAGGCCAACAAAATGTGGACCACTGTCAAAGCCAACCCGCAGCGACATAGAGGCGGGTCCTCATGGCGCAGTAAATGGCTGTGTGTCAAGCAGCTGTGGCTAATGCGGAGCCAACAAAGGACTACTGAGTCCCTGCAAGTGGCTTGCATGGATGACCGCCACACATCCGTTGTCTCCTTGATAGGACGGAGTTTGTTTGGCGTGGTCAGGTTGCGGCATTCAGTGTCCCAAAGTTTGAAAACTTTGCGGCATAAGATTGCTCGCAAATCAGTCTCCAGGAGGCCAATGTCCAGAGATGGTTCACTGGTGGTCTGTTTGGCCAGGCTGTCAACATGTTCATTGCTGGGTATCCCAACATGGCCTGGGGTCCACACAAAGACCACAGGGCGGCCGCAATGGGCAAGAGTATGGAGGGACTCCTGGACAGCCATCACCAGACAAGAGTGAGGGAAGCACTGGTCGATAGCTCGTAAACTGTTCAGGGAGTCACTACAGATAATGAAGGATTCACCTGAGCAGGAGCGGATATAGTCTAGGGCATGAAAGATGGCGACCAGCTCAGCAGTGAAAACGCTGCAGCCAGCCGGCAATGAATATTGTTCGTAATGGTCCCCTAGAGTCAGAGCATAACCGACACAACCAGCAACCATTGAACCATCAGTGTAAATGTCAGAGCCCTGATACATGGCAAGGAGAGAAAGAAAGTGGCGGCGGAAGGCCTCTGGAGGGACTGAGTCTTTCGGGACCTGTGCCAATTCGAGCTGAAGGCTAGGGCGGGGCACACACCATGGGGGTGTATGCAGAGGGGCCCGGAAAGGAGGTGGAAGAGGGAAAACCTCAAGCCCTGAGAAAAGCTCTCTGACTCGGACCGCGATCGTACAACCCGACTGGGACCAACATTCTGGGAGATGGACAATTGACTGAGGGAACAGGAGACGATAATTACGATGCCCAGGCAAGCTAAAAATACGTGCAGCATAAGCTGTCAGTAAACGTTGGGGCCGTAACTGCAGCGCCCCAGCTGGTGTGGCTCAAGCACCGCAGATCATTAGACAGACATTCCCACCACCGCAGCAAGCCCATTAATTGCAGTTAAAAACAGGCAGACACTTAGGACAGATCCCTGTGGTACCC
Source organism: Schistocerca americana (assembly GCF_021461395.2). Taxonomy (NCBI): domain Eukaryota; kingdom Metazoa; phylum Arthropoda; class Insecta; order Orthoptera; family Acrididae; genus Schistocerca; species Schistocerca americana. The sequence goes on along the minus strand of NC_060130.1, from coordinate 749,738,203 downwards.
TGTTCTCCTGAACTAGGGAGGAACTATGGGAGGCCGCGACTTGCACGCGAAAGGTACAATGCGACAGAAAAATTCATAGGAAAATCAGCAGTGGACCCCAAAGACCCCAATCATGAAGCGTAGAGAGGATATGATGGTGCCATGTCGTATCGTACACCTTCCGCATGTCGAAAAAGACAGCGATGAGGTGCTGATGGCGGGCAAAGGCTGTACGGATGGCTGACTCCAGGCTCACCAGATACTCGGAGGCAGAGCGGCCTTTACAGAACCCACCCTGAGACGGAGCCAGAACACCCCGAGACTCGAGTACCCAACTCAACCGCCGTCTCGCCATGCGTTTGAGCAACTTGCAAAGAACGTTGATGAGGCTAATGGGGCGGTAGCTGTCCACCTCCAATGGGTTCTTGCCAGGTTTCAAAACGGGGATAACAATGCTTTCCTGCCATTGCAACGGAAACTCACCCTCAACCCAGATACGGTTGTAAAGGTCGAGGAGGCATCACTGGCAGTCCACTGAGAGGTGTTTCAGCATCTGACAGCGGATGCGATCTGGCCCAGGACCTGTATCAGGGCAAGCAGCCAGGGCACTGTGGAATTCCCACTCAGTGAATGGGACATTGTAGGATTCAGGATGGCGGGTGTGAAATGAAAGGCTCCAACGTTCCAACCACTCTTTAATGGAGCGGAAGGCTAGTGGGTAATTCACAGAAGCGGAACTGAGAGCAAAATGGTCTGCTAAGTGGTTTGCAATGATGTCAGGGCCAGTACAAACTGTTCCATTCAGTGACAGCACAGGGATGCTGACAGGGGTCTGATAGCCATAGAGGCGTCTAATCTTGGCCCAGACCTGCGATGGAGAGATATGGAGGCCAATGGCGGAGACATACCATTCCTAGCACTCCTGCTTGTGTTGGCAAATGATGCGGCGGGCCCGTGCATGGAGCCGTTTAAAGGCAATGAGGTTTTCTAAAGATGGATGCTGCTTGTGATGCTGGAGTGCCCGCCTCGGCGATCGCAGGCGACCACCAAGGCACAGCCCTCCGCCGAGGGTACCCAGAAGAACGGGGAATGGCAGATTCTGTGGCAGTAACAATGCCTGTGGTGACCGAGTGAACCACCGCATCAATGGCTTCATTAGAAAGAGGCTCAATAGCGGCAATGGAGGAGAACAAGACCCAGTCAGCCTTATTAATAGTCCATCTGCGAGGGCGCCCAGAAGAGTGACGCTGTGGCAGTGACAGAAAGATCAGAAAGTGGTCACTACCACACAGGTCGTCATGCACACTCCATTGGACAGACGGTAAGAGGCTAGGGCTGCAGATCGAAAGGTCAATGGCAGAGTACGTGCCATGCGCCACACTGAAGCGTGTGAAGGCTCTATCATTTAAAAGGGAGAGGTCGAGCTGTGCCAATACGTGCTCAATGGTGGTGCCTCGACCCGTCGCCAGTGACCCACCCCACAGAGAGTTACGGGCGTTGAAGTCACCCAATAACAGGAAAGGTGGCGGCAATTGGGCTATCTGCGCAGCCAGGACATGCTGCGGGACATCACCATCCAGTGGAAGATACAGACTGCAGACAGTAACAGCCTGTGGCATCCACACACAAACAGCGACAGCCTCTAAAGGTGTTTGTAGAGGGACAGACTCGCTGTGAAGAGAGTGAAGGACATAGATGCAGACGCCACCAGATACCATTTCATAAGCTGCCCGGTTCTTATAATAACCCCGATAGCCACGGAGGGCGGGGGTTCGCATTGCTGGAAACCAAGTTTTTTGTAGAGCAATGCAAGAGAAAGGGTGAAGGCTGAGAAGTTGGTGGAGCTCAGCAAGATGGTGGAAGAAACCACTGCAGTTCCACTGGAGGATGATATTGTCCATGGCTGAGAAAGGCGTGAAGGGATTGGGGAGGCAGATTACGCCACTGGGTCACCTGCTGCCTCCAATTGAGCACCAGTGCAAGTGCGATCCATTGCGTCTGAGGGACCGGCGAGATTGAGTTCCTCAGCGGACACCAGAATCTCCACCTCGTCCTCAGAGGCAGAGCTGGAAGGTTGCGGTGGAGTGGGTGCCACCGCGAGTTCCTTGGGCTTAGAGCTCTTCTTCTTGGATTTTTTGCACTGCTACTTGGGTTTCACTGGCTGGGAGGGCTTCACCGATTCAGTCTCCGGGACGGAGGAGGATCGCAAAGCCCTATGACCAGCTAGTTGTGAGCACTTATGCCACTGTCGGGCGTCAGCCTTCCTGCTTGTGGAAACCTGGGAAGGGAGGGACCCAAGGGACCCCTTGTGAGCATGAGAAGCCAAAGAAGTTGGACGCTTCTCCGGCTTAGAAGCGGGGATGGATGTCCCCGATGTGTGGGAGGGTGTTGCTCCTGAGGTAGGTGGCGCAGGAGCAACAGGGTGGGTAGAGCTCCCCACGGGCAAGGAGGCATGTGAAGTTGTATGGCTTGTCGATCCAGCTGGAATTCTTGGAACTGATGGTGCTAGCACGACTGTTGTAGCAGCGGCGTAGGAAGATGTCATTCTCACAGGATGTAGTCGGTCATATTTCCTCTTAGCCTCACTATAGGTCAGTCGGTCCAGGGTCTTATATTCCATGACTTTTTGGTCTTTCTGTAAGATCCTACAGTCTGGCGAGCAAGGTGAATGAGGCTCTCCACAGTTGACACAGATGGGAGGTGGGGCACATGGAGTATCAGGATGTGATGGGTATCCCCAATCTTGACATGTGAGGCTGGAAGTACAGTGGGAAGACATATGGCCGAACTTCCAGCACTTAAAGCACCGCATTGGGGGAGGGATATAGGGCTTGATGTCACAATGGTAGACCATCACCTTGGCCTTCTCCAGTAATGTATCACCCTCGAAGGCCAAGATGAAGTCACCAGTAGCAACCTGATTGTCCCTCGGACCCCGATGAACGCGCCGGATGAAATGAACACCTCGATGCTCTAAGTTGGTGTGCAGCTCGTCATCAGACTGCAAAAGTAGGTCCCTATGGAAAATAATACCCTGGACCATTTTTAACTCTTATGTGGTGTGATGGTAACGTTAACATCCCCCAGCTTGTCACAAGCAAGTAACCTGTGTGACTGGGCAGAGGATGCCGTTTTTATCAAAACTGACCCAGAGCGCATTTTGGACAAGCCCTCCACCTCCCCCAACTTGTCCTCTAAATTCTCTACAAAGAACTGAGGCTTCACAGATACGAAGGATTCCCCATCAGCTCTGGTACAGATGAGATATCGGGGTGAATACGTTTCACTGTCATTCATAGCCTTTCGTTCCTCCCACGGTGTGGCCAGGGAGGGGAACGATTTGGGGTCATACATGTTAGCTTTAAAATGAGCCCTCGAATGATTAGAGACTGCTGGTGGCTGTCCACCAGCAAGAGATGATGTGCCACACTTCATTGCATGTCATCCGCCCAAATGCCACCTACTCCAACCAAGGGCCCTCCCCACGGGTGCCACCCAGTCACAGCAAGGGCCACCTGGCAGGATGGTCATTGCTGGGAGTCCTGATGCCCCAGGAGACGGGCATCTACTCCTTGTCATATATGGGGAGTAAACGGCGCAGGCATCAGCAGAGCGATCCCTGTGTTGTCAGGGGGCTACAACCAACAGGGTACATGGCGGCCCCACCACAACTGACTGGCTACCATGCTGGATCTTAGGTGCAATAAAGTCAAAGGTCGTCATCGCAGCAAAAAGCAACACTGCACATTGCAGAGTGGTAATCGCACCCAGGAATGTATCCTCACCCAAGAGATGTAAAACGAGCGGGACAGCATTGCGACAATGAGAAAGCTGGCGAAAGGTCTCAACGCATGACGGATACAGTGCACCATGTAAGGCACCCGTCCCCAATTGGCTTGCTCTTTGGAAGAATTTAGGAAGATGGAGATCAAACCTGAGAGGGGACCATCACATAAGGCTGAAACATTTGAGACTCCTTTTAGTTGTCTCTTTCGACAGACAGGAATACTGTGGGCTATTCTTACCCCCAAACCTGCAGGGGGAGGTGGAGCAGGCATGTTATAGTAGAATATATAGGAAAATGAGTAAGTTTCTAAAAAATACAAACTAAAATAAAAAAGGTGGAATGTGAGATACCAACACTGTGGGCAAACTGAGCTGAAGAGAACAAGGGAATATACTACCCGATCAAAAGCATTGGACATTAATGTGGGTAGTTTCCACCATTCACCTTTGTGATGGCTTGGGACACTTTCAATGAGATGTTGGTGGAGGAACAGCAGCACATTCTTCCAAAACCAAAGAAGGCAGTGATGTTGGACTCTTGGGTCTGGAGTGAAGTCAGTGTTCTGACTCATCCCAAGGCTGTTCAATCGGGTTGAGGTTGGGACTCTCGGAAAGCATAGTCCTTTTCAGGAATGTTATTGTACACAAGCAATTACCTCAAAGAGGCTGCTTTATGACAGGATGCATTGTTTGCCCTTTTCTCACATGATATCCTGTGAACAAGAGATGAAAGACAAAATATAGATTCCATATTCCTAGATTTCCAGAAAGAGTTTGACACAGTAACCCACTGCAGATTGTTAACAAATGTCCAAGCATACAGAATAGGTTCCCAGATGAGCAAGTGGCTTGAAAACCTCTTAAGTAATAGAATTCAGTACATTGTTCTGGACAGTGATGTTCATTAGAGACAGGGATATCATCAGGACTGCTCCACAGAATTGTAATAGAACCACCTTCATACTCTATATACATAAATGAGCTGATGGATAGAGTGAGCAGTGACTGTTTGCTGATAACATTGCAGAGTATGGGAAAGCATTGACATTGTGTTACTGTATAAGGATACAAGGTGACTTAGACAGAATGTCTACTTCGTGTGATGAATAGTGGCTTGCTCTTAACCCACAGTCGCTCACGTATATTGTTGTCATGTGATAACTCCCGTGTTAGATTTTTCTAACAACGAGATCTTGCACCTTTTTTATCTCTTTATGCCAGACAAAGACAAGTTTATACAATAAATCATTTCTTTATTATCACCAAAGCATTATAAACTAGTATAAAAATGGTATGGAACTTAAAAACGTTTCAACATGCAAAGATTTCACAAACTCTGTGATTACAACTACAACACCTGTGTGAACAGCAGTTTTGTAAAATTTATAGCAAGTGATGAATTAAGGTTAACCACACTCCTTTTTACTCGTCATATTGAGATATGGCTTCTTGTGACATACACTCCTGGCAAATAAGAACACTCAATGCTCTATGTTCTTTACAGACAGGGCTAGAACAATGATGGCAGCGATGCTGTGTGAATCTGTTTTTCCTTTCAGGGCTTGTTATTTCTCTTGATTCATTTTGTTCTTTAGCTGTCGGTGGTTTGCAAATGTGTGCAACACCTTTTATTTTCTCCTTCAAGTGAAGTGATATTCTCAGAATCAACACACGTTTGATCATGTGGGCTTTTGTAAGCATCATACTCAATTCTATGATGAATCTTCTCCATGAAATTAAGTCATTTGTGTTTACCTTATATATTATTTGAGCATTTATTGCTCTGATGTTCAACAAGCTAAAAAAACAGTGTAAGAGCCAAGTGGTTGCTTATTCTTGAAACAGAATATTCTGATTTCAAACAGTCGACAACATCTACACCTCCTTTTGAGAAATTGTAAAATGTAATGACTTCAGGTTTGTTGGTTGGTTGGTTGGTTTGGGGAAGGAGACCAGACAGCGTGATCATCGGTCTCATCAGAATAGGGAAGGATGGGGAAGGAAGTCGGCCGTGCCCTTTCAGAGGAACCATCCCGGCATTTGCCTGGAGTGATTTAGGGAAATCACGGAAAACCTAAATCAGGATGGCCGGACGCGGGATTGAACCGTCGTCCTTCCGAATGCGAGTCCAGTGTCTAACCACTGCGCCACCTCGCTCGGTTCCGGGTTTGTTCCCTTTGCCACTGTCAGCATCTATAGCATCATCACTGTGCATGGTGGATAACATTAGAACATTCTTTGTCTGTTTCTATTTTGGGACGTATGAGCAAATCAGGCAGTTGTGGCTTGGTTTTTCTCCAAATGGGAATATGCTACTGTTTAGTTGCCTACACTTAACATCCAGAAGTTCTGGTGGAATTTCTCTTTTATACTTCTGCAGAGTACCTACTACTGTGAGTCAATGATTGGTGTACATTTTGTTAGCCAGTGGTATAGATGTAAAATAATTGTCCATTATCATGTTTCTGCCTGTTTTGTCAATCGGTTGAATCAATCACAACACCACATTCTCTGCATCATTGAGTACCTGATATGGCCCAGTAGGCTGTTTGCCTGCATGTAATTCCATATTTAGCATATAAAACATTCTGCCATCACAGAGTGCATATACCTTGACGCCATATTTTGCAGGCTTGTTTGCTGTATACTGCCTGAATTTGCAATGTCTACAGAATGGTTCTAACTTCTCATCTATCATTGTTAATGCACCAACACTATAGCTCTTCTTGCAGACATCCACAAATTCATCAAATATTTCTCTAATAGGTGCCAGATTACCTGTTTCCTTTTTCTGAGCTCTCGCAGATTTGTCGTCAAAATGTATAGCTTGGAGAAGTGTGTAGAAACTTTTTTTGCTCATCAATGCAATAGAGAGATCTGGTGCACAAAACGTATAGCTTGGAGATGTATGTGGATCCTTTGTTTGCTCATTGATGCAATAAAAAAATCTGGTGCAGTCCCATCAGTGGCCCATAGCTCATCAGTATTGAGATGCTGTGCCTTTTTCACTCCTGCAAGATATAATACACCAACGAAAGCAGATAACTCTTCAAAATCTGTTGATGGACAGTCCTGAGCACTCCATGAATAAGATGCTGCCATTCTGTGAAGTTCTTAGTTTGTGTATTCCACAATGCGACCAATTATACTATCTGGAAAAAATAATTTCCAGCATTACAAAATTGTTTTCGGATTTTTTGCAACACCCTTCACACCTGGAAGCTATGTTTCAATAATCTGATGGACAGTTTTTGCTGAGGGAGTGTGTTATTTTATTCTATTATTTTATCCTTATTATAAAGGTTTCATGATCTGTATATTGAGAAACAGATGTAGCAGCAATATCAGATTCACTGTCTGATTGATCTGTTGCGATGTTGATCTCTTCATGCACAGAAGGTTTGTCAGTAATGTACTCTGTATAAACAATTGCTTCATTCAATTCTTAAAATCCAATAAGAATACTTACTTTTCTTATGAAAGATGTAACATACGCTGAGCACTTTCAGGAGAAAACAAATGAACAGCCGAATGATACAAGTACAAGAAACAGACTGAAAGTGAAGCAAGGTGGCACTCCACAAAAGGAGAAGTAATGGTTAGGCAAAGACCCCCATGTTAGAAAAAATCTAACACTGCGCACCACTTCAAATAAAGGCACAACTAGCATGCTATGGTTGAAATTTGATTGTTGAGTCACAGATTAATTGAAGCACAGGATATGAAAGGAAGCAATTCTAGATCGTCAGTTCATTAGCTTTGAAATGTGATGGAATATTTAACTAAAAGCAGAAATGTTAGATTTTTTCTAACAATGTGAGCGATCACGGGTTAATGTACCAAAATGTATGCTGTGTAGCTTAATAGGAAAAACAACCATGTAAAGTTTGAATATGCTGCTTGACAAAGTCACAATAATTGTATACCTAGGCACAACAATGCAAAGTAATATGAAATGGAATGAGTACATAAGGTCAATAGTAGGGATGACAAATGGTAGACTTTGATATATTGGGGGAATTTTAGGTAAGTGTTGCTCATCTATAAAGCAAATCATGTATAAAACAATAGTATGACCCATTCTTAAGTACTGCTTGAGTGTTTGGGATCCTCATCAGATCAGGTTAAGGGAAGACGTTGAAGAAATTCAGAGGTGTAAAGCTAGATTTGTTATTGGCATGTGCTAGATTTCTTACTACAATGTTCAATAAATATGTGTGTGTTACATAGATGCTTTGTGAACTCAAATGGGAATCCCTAAGGCAAAGGTGACATTCTTTTCGCAAAACACTATTGTGAATATTTGGAGAATTGACATTTGTGGCTGGCGGTGAAATCATTTTACTGATGCCAATGTACATTTTTAGTAATGACCATGAAAATCGGATAAGAGAAATTAGGGCTCATATGGAGACATCTAGATTTTCGTATTTCCCTTGCTCCATTTTTGAGTGAAACAGGAAATGGAATGACTGGTATCACCCACAAGTTATCACCCACTATGGACAGTGTGTTGGCTTGCACAATATGTATGTGGATGAACTACCCAACCACAAGCCCACCCGGTTAGTCATGCAGTCTAACGCACTGCTTTCCAGGCAGAAAGGTGTGGCGGACCCTGGCACGAATCTGCCCGGCAGATTAGTGTCAAGGTCCGGTGTGCCGGCCAGTCTGTGGATGGATTTTAAGGTGGTTTTCCATCTGCCTTGGCAAATGTGGGCTGGCTCCCCTTATTCTGCCTCAGTTACACTATGTCGGCAATTGCTGCGCACACACTTTCTACACGTACGCATACACCATAATTACTCTACAACGCAAACATTGTGGTTACGTTCCTCTGGTGTGAGATGTTCCCAGGGGGAGGGGGGGGTCCACTGGGGGCTGAACCACACAATAAGCCTAGGTTTGGTGTGGGGCAGCAGTGGGGTGAGTGGACTGCGGTAGCCTGTTGTGGGGTTGTGTTCCACTGAGGGCTATGGCGGGGACAAAGCCTCTCCATCATTTCTAGATCCACAGTTCCATACAATACAATACCCAACCACAATATTATTGTATTTGGCCTCTGTGGCAATTATTAGAAAAACATGGTGACATTGATGTAGACAAGTACAGCGGTGACTGAGGAAAATGCGTTGCATTGTGAATTATTTCAAGGCAGTTGTGTTGTATACTATCAAGTGGATCAATGTGACCTCATGAAATATCATGATAAAAACTCATGGTAAGATGACAGAAGTGCCCTCATTCAAAGATGCAATAATATTGTGTTCAGCTAATAGACTTTCCAGCTGACAAAATCAGTTGTAATCTCTGAATGTTCCTTTACTGCACGCTGAACACATTATTGTAAAATGCACTCATAACTTTCTGCTTTAACCATTTTCTTGAGAGTAATAAGGGAACCACATCCTAACCATGAAAAACTTCCCCACACTATGACATGATCTCATTCATACACTGTTCGCACTACACACAATAGCAGTAAAGTTGTCTAGGCATTCACCAAATCCAAACCCGTCCATTAGAGTGCCACAGTGTGTAGAATGAGTCATCACTCCAATCACTTGTTTTCAGCCCTCCACTACCTGAAGGCATCACTCTTTACACCACCTTAAGCATTGCTTAGTACAGTACTGAGTACAGAAATGTGTAGCTTATGAGGAGCTGCTCAAGCATTATATCCCATTTGAGTCCACATGCACAGTCATTGTGCTAGCTTGACTGTTGATAGCACTTTGGAACTCATGAGTGATTCCTTCCACTGATTTCATGTGATTGTTTTGGCTACACTGCACAATTCTGAATGGTCCCTGTCCATCAGAATATGAGGTCTGCTTGGTCTTTGGTCTATCCATGGTTATTCCTTCACACTTCTACTTTGCAGTCACATTGCCAAAAATCCACTTGGGCAGCTTTAGAAAGGTTGAAATGTCCCTGATGGATTTGTTATTCAGGTGACATCCAATTACTAGCTCATGTTCGAAATCACGAGCTCTTCTGACCTACTGATTTTGCTACTGCTGCATCTTTACTCACAACACAATACCACCCACCTCCTTTTATACTTGTGGGTGTGTTTCTCATAGCATATAGTGGTTGATTCCACATTACATAGAGCTGTACAGATATTTTACTTTTGGTCAGATAATGTAAATACTTGTTAGTGTTCCAGGGGCCACTAAATGAAATGATTATGGCAGACTCAGCTTGACAGCAGAACATGTATCAGGAGAAAATATAATATTGAAATTTGGAATATTAATAACATTACTATGCATTAACAGTAGCTCAATGAAGGTAGCGTGCTAGTTGTTTAGATTGAGAAAGGGCCATTCAATCAGTTATTATTTACAATAGAAAAGGGTTTTAGAGAGGTTGCATTACATATTTACAGAATCATAGTGACCTTTTATGAACAAAGTACGTGGAGACTGGAATGTTTAGGTGTTTTATGTTGTTTATGTGTATAGTACAACATTGCATAATGTCAAGAATGAATTTTCATTCTGCTGAGGAGTGTGCACTGATTTGGAACTTCCTGGCAGACTAAAACTGTGTGCTTGACTGGGACTCAGACCTGACACCTGAAGTTTGGAAAGTATGAAAGAGTGAATACAACTGATGCACCTGGGTATGCATCAGCAGAATGCACAGTGCAGGGACTTAAAATTTATTTGATGAAGCAAAAAAAGATTTGCACAGAGAGTGAAAAATTCTGCACAAGCTAACTGAAGGATTTGAATGTAAGAATAGCATATTGTAATTTTAAGCTCTTATAGTGGTGAAGCACAGCATGGAGAGAAAAATGGACACTATCAAATTCTGTATGTAAAATTAATAAAATATTATTCAAGATATTAGGTGGAGATGGAATGCCATATTTTATGCCAAAAGTCTGATCTAACTAATGTTGTGCAAAAGCAGTTACTAACACTTACAAAAGAAGTAAAGAACATAGTGATGGGACATTAGATGGTTAAACGGAATTGCCAATCCGGTAACTAGAAAAAAGAAATTACTGTAGCATGAATGAAAAAGCTGGGGAAGGAAACAACATCTAATTAACCCAGTACAAAGGACAAATATCTGGAACTGGTAAACAATATCAAAGATAAAAATTTTTTAGCTGCACTTGCTAAAGGGTATGGAAATACTGTTACTCACAATACATTCCCAGATTCAAATGCAATTCTCAGATCAACACAATTAATAAAAAAAAAGACATATATCATTATATCAGGTCAAAGACCTTCTTTCAGATCAAATATCTAAACAAAAAGCTACATGGGTGCCTGTTAAGTATGAGGCAGAAATATGAAACCAGTCCTAGACTGTCTCTTTTAGCATCCATAGATTAAAAATCCTACATTAGTTTTACAATTTTAGAAAGAATTCTGTAATTGGAGCACAGCGATTGGCACAAAATACTAAAAATGAAATAACAGTCTCAATCAGGTTTTCAGGTTTCTTTTTGTTAGCAACTGGTTTTGGCCCTTTCCTCAGACCATCTTCAGGCTTTTCACCACCATTATGCTAGTGACAGCAGATGGAGAGAGATCTGTAAGGTTGTCACTGCGCTAATATATGTAGTTTAAGGTAATATCAGTAATATTTACTATCTAGGATAATGTATCTGACATGAAACTTTACAATGGTGAAAATGGTATTGATGTCGATCTGATAATTATTTTAAATGATAAGCATACGCAACTATGACAGACAGTAAACCAGATGTGTACAATTCAGTCTCTTTTTAATGCTGTTACTATATACCACTTTCAAATTGACTAATTAGAAAAGAGTAGTTGTTTCAAAATTACCAGAGCTAAGAAGTAGGAGTGTTTATGATTGGTACGATAAATATACAAAGATAAAAAGTCTTGGTCACCTCTTAGCACAATGTAGAAACCCAGTCTTGGCACTGCTGTCTCTCTGGTGACTTCATGGGATGCTGACCATAGGTAGCATATTAGCATGGACAGGTCTACATGTTAAATCACTACCTGCAGACCCATATGTAACATGAGTTTCAATTTGTGTGATGTACAGACAGGGAAAGAGGTCAGACTAACATACAGTTCAAGAAGAAGGAGGTTGTAAATCTGGGCTTCCAAGATGGATGCCAATCAGTTCACTTGTGCTTGATGACAGTAAGTGCTCTGTATGCTATTTTGATCATTCTGTGTATCAGAGTTAAAAATCTGATCATCAATATATTGATTATGAGAAATGTACAAACATTTGATCTTTGGATTCAGACTCTAAATTTCCAAGGAAATTTGACATACATCTATCCATTATTAGTATTGGAAACAAAAAAAGACACAGTGAAAGGCTATCATTCTACATAATGTCTCTGTTCTTAAGGGTAACAGGACACGTGCTGCTGTTCAAAATGAATTTCTAGAGATTAAAATGGGTTGAGGGGACTTTTCAGAAACTATCCTAATACTAATATTTCACTTAAGCTAGAGGGACTAGTCAGCATACTACAATCCAATAAAGAGCTGTGAAACCATCACTGCACAAAAAGCAGTGTATCTCATATTAGACAAGGTGTTTACTGATTGCACTATTACAGTAGAAATGTGTATATAAACATGAATTCAAACCGATATGCTGTGCCAGAGTATCAGTTATACTGATGGTGATGTTAAAAATCTGAGTGGTAATGGTGTGATGTCATTAAACTATACAAATACTAAATAGAGGTGAAATAATGTTTTGGAGGAAACAGTTACTTTTCTGATTACATACAACACACAACCACTGTCAGAAAATATTAGGATCATATATACCTTTGAAAAATAAAAATATTACATACCAAATCCAATGTGATGTTCTGTCTGCCAAGAAAAAAATCATGCTGGTACACAGACTGATGCAACTCATAGCATTATTGCATGCAAAGGGCAAGATATACAAAATGAATATCCTGTGCCAATGCCAAAAAAACATTGAACATCTTTCAGTCTCTGATACTAGCCTTAATACGTGATTGTTAAATGTTAAAATCTCTTGATTCAACAGGAAAGGGGAACCATTTGTCTTCAACCAACATAACACACAAGGAAAAGAAACTGATGCTATCTGTTTGATATGAAAAAGGAAACTATAGTTTTTTACTGTGAAGTTATATTAACAGAAACTCAGGAATGCACAAAATACCCAGTGAATTACTCTAGGTCCTATCTATCCTGTTTTGTCACCACCACAGATGAGAGATAAGGGAAATTAAATATCTCACTACAAAATTATGCCCTTACTGCAATCAAACATAAAACAGATTTCCACTTCATATAGCAGACTAAAAGCTCCCAGTACAAGTATGACTCCAGACATAATACCTCCAGAGGTGTATTTACAGTTATGCAGTACATTTATGCTAAACAGTTCTAATCCAAGCAATGGAAAGGAAAAGGAAGAAACAAATGGTTTTAAAAACATACCCAGGGCAGAACAGCATTCTAGCTTTACAAGCACAGTAACTTAGAAATCAGAATTCCAGTCACATCACATGTCATCCGTAAGGAAAGACAGGGCTTTGATGCTGTCAGTGCTAATACGAGGGTTGGAACTTATACAGTGGCAACTATTTATTCATAACCGATACAAAAGAGTTACATGTTTGCACCTGTTACTGTCCTTCAGAGTAGTCACCAGCATTGTGTAGAACCCATTGCCAGCAATGTAGAAGGTGTAGTATGCTGTTAGCAGGGCCTGTCCTGTTGGTGATGTGAATGGAGTAGTCTACTGCCTGTCGAATCTCTAGAACAGTTCTGAAGCAAATCCCACGAAGTGGTTCCTTCATCTTCAGAATCAAATCAAAGTCACAAGGACTTAAGTCCAGGGAGTATGGTGGATGGTACAGTACTTCCCAGTCCCATCGACCGAACAGAGCAGCCACAGCTTGCGCTGTATGCGCCTGCGCATTTTTGTGCAAAATGATGGGTGGGTTGCGTTCCTCCATGGCAGACGGTCAATGCACAGTATTAACGTTCATTTTTGGAGCATCATCTGTGACCAGCTTTTCGAAAGAAGCTGCGACACATTCTGTGTCATCATTTTGCATGGCAATGCGTGGGTGCATGCAGCGCAAGCTGTGGTTGCTCTGTTCGGTCGATGGGACTGGGAAGTACTGTACCATCCACCATATTCCCCAGACTTAAGTCCTTGTGATTTTGATTTGATTCCAAAGATGAAGGAACCACTTCATGGCATTTGATTCAGAACTGTTCCAGCAATTCGACAGGCAGTAGACCACTCCATTCGCACAGGCTCTGCTAATGGTATACTACGCCTTCCACATTGCTGGCAATGGGTTCTACACAATGCTGGTGACTACTTTGAAGGACAGTAACAGGTGCAAACATGTAACTCTTTTGTATCGGTTGTGAATAAATAGTTGCCACTATTTAAGTTCCAACCCTCATATATACAAACACATTTATCTCTAGAGGAACTGAAATAAGCTTCATTTAAGGCAAGTAGTTCAGTTTTGAACTGGACTCAATTACAGATGGAATGATGAGGCACCAGTGCACCCAACTGAAGGAAATCTTTCATTTTTAATAGTACTGTTTGATGATTTATATTCAGACTTATAGTAAGAGGCTAGAACAGTACCCACATAAAATAGAGCAGGGTTGTACCTCTCCAAGTAGATGTCGTAGGGTTGCATTAACTACTAAAGCAGAGACCTTCTAATGCATGCTGTTCCAATGCTAACCCATAGGCCGTAGGCAATTGTAAGTGCCCTTGCCTTGCTGTCACACAGGCACAGTTAGCATAGACTACCTCCCAGAAAGTCTTATTGAGCATATTCTGTGGGTGTACATGCGCTTGTTGGCTGTTTGCCCCTCCTGTCCCGTGGGCACCCTGCTGTCCACCGGTGGTCACTCGAGCTGGAGCAATGTGCTATAATGGAACAACAGCTGCTTGGGTCCTTGAAATAAAGAATTTTGCGAACTGTTCCAGCCAGGATGACACAGTTTGAGAACATTACCTGGACAAAATTTGTAATGCAGGAGACAGTTTTGTGCAAGCAGCACCTTGGAAAATGCCAATGATACAGTAGAGGTGCACCATTCCAACACTTACACAAGTGGCATTCTGTAAGTCATATCTCAACTTTAATATGATCCACTGCTATAGAGTCATTCACACATTCTCAAGTGAGGCCCATTGGGGAAGTGTTTCATATACGATTGATTCTGATTTACTATTGAAAAATTAGAGTCCTGTTCATGGATGATTTCACTACTTATCACCTGCAGCTCATGATGAAAATGCGGGGGGAATTATATTCCCTGAAGAAACATGTTTGTAAAGTTGTAGGGATTTTTAAGTATTCTTAAGTTGCCTGAAAGATGCTGTTGTCAATTTAATACATTCTTGGACTTCATGTAATATATTACAAAGCACTGATCTGGTGGCTAAAATAAAGATAACTGAAAGGACATACTTTTGGATTAAAGAAGACTCACTAAAAACCAGAAGCATTGAGGCATCAATTGACACACACAAAAAGAAAGAAGAAAAGAAAACTTGCTAGCTTATGGAGTAATCCTTTTTTGAGCTATGGTGAAATAAATGTGTGTGCTGCATGTGCGTGTGTGGCGGGTGGGGGGGAGATACCTCTAGCTCAGAAAAGCATTAAATTGAAAGCTAGCAAGTTTCATTTTTTTCCTTCTTTTTGTGTGTGCCTATCAATGACTCAACGCTTCTGTTTTTGGCGAGTGGGCTCCTCTAATTCAAAAGTTTTTACATTCTACCAAAACTATCCAACAACATTTGCAATACTGTCATGATTTTTTGCAGAGATGGGAGCTTATCTACATCCACACTTCATCTAGATGTGGACAGGCAGTTGTCAAGCTAGACACTAAGTTAAAACGTATCAGAGGACAAACCAGAATGCTATTTGCTTTTGGTCATTGCAGTTTCATGCCATTAATGGAGCAGACACTACTGGTTTACATAATTATGAGGGGAGTTTTATGAAGAGAAGTGTGGATAGTTTTGGTTGATTTTCAGGCCTGGTTCTGCTTCACACTATGGTGTATTTGGGCTGCTCTCTGCTACCTATTCTGATGGGCTGTGAGCAAGAAGTAACAGTTATGTCTAACTGTAATTGTAGTCACGAACAAATAAGAAGACAGCTGCACAGAAAGAGGTGGAAAATACTTTGTGGAATTTCCCGTGTGCTCTCTATCTTTATCCCATGGCATAAACGCCAACAATTGCCTACCCTGGTAAATGGAAATTCTAAGGTAAACACCGCATAGGGCCTTTTTTTCTGCTTCTGGATATCCCTACAAAAATGTATATGTTTGGAAGACTATCACTGTCATTTGTTAACATAATACTTGACTTGTTTGCCACCCATAATAAATAATACAGTGACTAAGTAGCTTCAGCAACTGAAACTAACATGAGAATCAGCTTTAGATGTTTCATGTGCATGGCACAACAGATTTGCAGTATTGGCTGGTGTGTCATATGGTACACTGCCCCTTACTACTATGTACAGTTCCACTATTCACCTTCTTACATGCAAAGCAGTCTAGTTATGGACAACCTGGCTCATATCTTCCCTGAATACCTACAGCTTTTTAAAATTTTATAGCCCATAAATTATGCTTTGAGACACACTAATGGCATATGCTACCTTAAACTGTAAATGACTAGCCATTATCCTAATTTATCATGTCAAAATCCAGTAAATGACACTGCTCAAACATTACTAATTTTAACTTCATTAAACAAACTCTGTTTTTTGCCTTGTTCCCCAAATTTTATTTTGGGTACTGCACAACTTATGTTTTGGGTTATAAATCCATCTTAATGCAAAAACAGTGTTTGTTTAATTAATTTGCAATGTTTCACCATGAATGCACAGTTGATTCAATTAAAATGATCACTAATTTTTCCCATCACAGTGAAATTTGCACTGAACATGTATTATTTTTAAATATCAGTACTTGAGCAATGGCCCACTCTTCTCTTTCATGCCAACATAATAGAAAAAACCCTCTTCTTGCTTTTCTTGTAGTAGCACTATGTGGTATTACTCCAATTTGTATCATGTATGCCATTTTGATTAACAAGTATCAGGGTATCTTCATTGTCAATCCTCCTCCACCCATACCGTGCTGATTGATATATGAATCTGTGTTGTTAAGCTCATCACTGACTGACAAAATTAAAAACTGTGTCCTTCCATTCATGTAAAAGATTTTTATTCTTATTTCAAACTACCAGTAATGAACACAAGACAACTTCAACTCAACAAGGATGACTAACACTGAAACTCATCAAAGTAATGGAAACTGCTACTGAATCATAACGATGTACAGGTTCAAATAAAGTTAGATGGCAGTTAAAAATTGACAGCAATGCTACTGCCCTTTGGATGTGGCTTATTTCTTTGATTCAACAGTGGCAGGAGGATAAGTACAAGCATTATACATCAATATATCAGCATTAATGACAGATTTTTATTTCCAGTGTACAATTGTGAAAGAGTGAAGGAAAGAACTACTTGATTGTTCATCTAACACCATTTAGGCAAAGTATTAAAAAAAATGAAATGGTTAGACAAAAACCTGAATCCACTTTTCACAGGCACAGGTCCAGTGTCAATTACTATTTTGTTTCAGTCAACATGTTTCAAAGAACATGTCCAAAGTTAAAAAAGCCTTTTTTTAAGATTTGGTATATATTGGGAATTATTTTAATTTTATGCATGCAAAAAAGGATAGAATAAAGTGAAAGCCCCAAGTTGAAATTTTTTTCTTTTTTTAAAAAAAGAGAAAAATTACAATTTATCACATTTACACAACACCTAATTAACTTAACTTCACAAAATGTTTCATAGTGACAGCAGAATACAGACAAACAGATTTAATCATTACAACCATCATGAACGTGTGTCAAAAATATAAATACAAGCAAAATCACTTAGCAACATAGCTTAAGGCACCAAATAATTGGGTTATCAGCTGGAGATCAGTGTTTTACATACCACACCAGAAAACACAAACAACAATTACAAAGTTATGAAACCAATCCTGTTTAAATATTTATAACATATTAATTTTTATTCACAATATAACACAAATTTGCCAATGTTCATCACTAGAACAGCTGGTAGAATTCTTCAGTTTAGTAATATTACTATTAATGTAGACTCAATGTCATTTTTTCTGCAAACTCAAATTTTTGTGTGTTTAAATGACACAGAGGGGTGTCATGGCAATTTCATTCTTTAATAATGTGTCCCACTGAATTTAGGTATCACAAATTTGTGTCATGATACAAATGTCACCTATTATTAACATATGCCACATGCAACTTCTCATTTATTTTCCACATTTTAAAAATTCTACCAGTACTCATTTAATTAAAGTAAAATTCAATTCATAGCAAGAAAATGTTTGCAAATTAAATTTTCCAAGAGGTCATGATTTCTATTCTTCTTCTGTGACATTAAAACTGGGTTGTGTACCTTAAGAAAAGAACAATACTCTGGCTCCAAATATATATATAGAGACTTCAAAGAAAACCGCCTTCAGTGATAAAAAGCTTTTTTTGAATACATCATCTGAGGTTTATTGATAAACTACACAACTCCTTCATATGTTTAGTTTTCTCATGACAAATGTTTTAAAAATGGATTTACAGCATGCAAAATACAAATAATATCTTTATGTTATAAATTTAGCAGCAACAATTACATTTACAGATGAGGTGACATAACTACTTGGTGAATGAACAAGCCAATCAAATAATGACACTTTCCTACTGATTAGCAATTAAAAATTTAACCAGGGTTTTAGGACACATTGAATTGTTCTGGTGATATGTATGGAAGCCAAAAAATATGTCATATCTATATACTCTTCATCTCACACACACACACACACACACACACACACACACACACACAAGCATTTTGTACATCTTAGATATCAAGGAGCTCTTAACTAATGTCTTTACAAAAATAATCAGCAGAACATGTCGAGCACAACTTTTGTGTTCCTGACATAATAGATTGCTATCTTGATCGATTTCGTATAAAAGAGAACAAGAAATATAACAGATATGATGGTCTGAATTTGATAAAATATAACCTGCCAGTACCCTCGTGGCTGTTAATTGTGGTGCTGCTATGTATTTTGATCTCATGTGTAACTAGGGTATTTCTCAATATTTCACTAGTATGCATTTTAAGAATTGTTTTCCCAAATAAATGGCACAAATTCCCTACAATACTGATAGTACAGGTTGGCCAAACCTTCTGATGCTGGACTTTAGCTTTGATCCATGTCATAATCATATGATGTGTGATGTTATACAGAGACAAACAGAACATGGCAATATTTATTTTGGTTGAATATTATTTTTTGGAAAGTAGGCGCTGGTAATACAGTGGTCCATAGCATAGCCCAAGGGCAAGATTAGGTTAGAAGGTAACAGTTTGAACACAAGTTGCTGAAATCAATGATGTCATGAGAATAACTATAATTCTTGACATGGCATGTATTTCAGACATACTGGATTTTGATGAGTGTTTTATGTTCATTGTTTGTAGCTGTCATGAGTCAGAGCAGATGGGAGCTACTGGCAGGTTCAGTATTTCTTAAGGCAATGCTAACAAGGCCACAGGCAAGGTGACAATCTTCCTCCTTAAATATCATGATCATCATCATTCTCATTATTCTCCTCCTCCTCCTTTCTGGGACTAGACCCTTCAGCTTCTTCTGGCCTCAATCCAACTTTTTCCTGGATCTCTTCAGCCAATATGCCTGTATGACAGTGTCACTTTCAAAATCCTTGTATTGCCCATTCTTTCTAAAAGCTCTTCCAACCTGTTTCTGTGTTCATCCTTTTTATCCTGTATTGCACGTATCTGTAACTGACTCCATACATTCTGGTTTTTCATTTTATCAAGGCGCATGGGTCCCAGTAGTGCCATGAGGAATATCATTTCTGTGGCTATATTCTTTCTGTCTTAATGTATGCTTTTCACTGTCGTATAGAATAACTGGCACTGCCATCATCTTGTACAGTTTCAGCTGTGCTTTGTTCTATGCTGTTTTCAGTGTTCTGTTTATTTACTACATAAGCTTTGTATTTAAAATTTATACCTCAAAATCAGAACCATGGTATTCCAGGGCTAACATATAACAACAGCAAAGATTACTTTTGTTGATAAAATTTTAGAACAGGTTCAACATTTTAATTATTTAGGCTGCAATATCTGGTATGATTATGACAGAGATATAAATAATAAATTAGGAAACTACCAGGCAAGGTGTGGAACAACTCCTGATTAAGTATGGTGTTTAGAACCCTTTTAATAATTACAGAACAAAATCTATCAAGATAATCCTGAAAACACTAAAGTTGTGCCCCATTCATATTTTGGATTTTACTTTCACAACCAATACATATAACAAGTGTTCTGCTCAAAAAGAAACTCTGCCCCTATGTGTGATCATGCGTGCATGCATACACGCATCTCCCCCCTTACACACACAGTCACACACAGAGGAGGGGTAGGGGCAGGGGCAGGGGAAAGGGGAGGGGAGGGGAGGGGGGGGAGAGGGGGAGAGGGGGAGAGAGAGAGAGAGAGAGAGAGAGAGAGAGAGAGAGAGAGAGAGAGAGAGAGAGAGAGAGCACTTAAGCTTACAAGTGATATTCGCAGCACCATAGAAAACACACTGACAGCTCACTTGAGCTGATTCAGTCCAATAATACACACACACACACAAGAGTTATTATTTATCTTCATAAAATACATATACATATAATCACTGTGATATGAAAAGTTTTTCCATTTGTACATATAAATCTTCCAGTAACAGGACACAAGGAAAATTGCAGAGCGATAAAATCATGATCACCTAGAAGAAGACAATAAAGTTGGTAACTACAAGGTGATACACAGTCAAATGGGCTTTGCGAACAGTAACAGATACCTTTGTTTTGACTGGGAAAACAATACATTTTTTGGACCATACTTCCATAAATTTAACATTGTAATTTAAGTTTCACAACTGATACAGTATTGCCTACTTGTGCAGTACTAGCAAACATCATAGTTGCTACTAGCAACACCAAACAAGACCAACATGATTTATATTTCCTTGGTACATTACAGATATGCTTGGTTATATGCCTCATAAAACAGCAACATTAATGAATGTGAAGTATAAAACAGAGAGTGATTCACTATGGAACCAGAGCTAAAATACGTACTTACATACATACATCACAACAACTGGTTACACTTTAAATACTTGGAAGACACAAAATATTCTTCACAATGTCCACTATTAACTTGTTTTCCCAACCATAATTTCAGCAGCGGTGTGCCACTGTATAATTTCTGTCTCTGTTATCAAAAGTCTTTTCAAGAGAATTTTTCTTAACACTATGTATATATACAACATGACACTTTGTTGCATGACATGATACATTTTATCCTTTTGGAACAGATCTACACAGTAAAATTTGTTAATAAGACTTCAGTCACCAAAACTAAAATAATTTTATGAGGTTTTAAGTATTATTTGTACATAAATGAACACGGTAAAGATAATATCATCACACAGCAATGGTCCTCCTGAAGTAAAAACAAATGGTAAGACTGGTCCTGCACACATTAAGTACGATGTAGCAAACATTTCTTTCAAGAATTTGCAACAATCATCAGTTTTGAATTTTAACACATATTTTAATATTAATCAAGACTCTTGTAGGTCATCAGTTACAAGAGTTTAGTTGCTTCTGTGGCATTATCAATATGGTAATAGATTTTCAAAACCAGGAAAAAGACTCAAAAATGCAGTGGCATCTACATACTTTATGTGTCTGATGGGAAGAGAACAGCTTTCTATAGAGTGTAAATACAATAATGTAGGTAAAACAGGGTACAGAGCACACAGTTTCACCTTCCAACCAGATATTCAGTTTTTTACATACTCTTTTAGTTCAGAGGAAGTACATTCTGCTAGCTTCTCACAGGAAACTTCACCTTTTTTTAAAAAAATCAGATGCAGTATTTTTCTGGTTTTCAGCTATTCACATAAATTCAAATATAATTTTTTTCTGAAGTGGTGTACTGAGTTTATCCTGATATTATGGACAGCAGAAGTTCAAAACCAAAAAAACAATAAGTACAGCTTCAAGGATTTACAGAGCCATCATCTGCAAAGTACTTCTGTTTTGCTTAAAAGACAATTTACAGCAACATAAGAGGTCAGATAATTAACTTTCTTGAATTCAACTGTACGTTGAAATCCTCTCAAAATGTAACACACAGGACTACTGTTATTAATTTTTGCCAGCTTTATGGTCTTGCAACATGCATTAAATAGTGGCGCTTTTATGTTTCATGTGTTTCTCTTACAGTGAACATCTGGTTTCAGTTTTGTTGAATTTCTGAGTACCACTGCTCTAATCAATATTGCCAGAATCCTTACATAAAGATGTTGATGGTCAGCTATTTTCTTAATCACTAATTGCACTGATCTAAAACAATTATTTGCAATTTATTTCTCACTTTCGAGAAAGCAAAAGCAGATAAAAGGAACTTACGGCAGTAGAATGCATTAGTATTATCACTTGCTAACAGAAATTACAGTGATGATGATGGTAAACAAATCAAACATCTTTTGAGGCAACAACAGGAAGAAGACTAATGAGGCAGCAAGAATAAAGATTACGTGGAGAGAGATGAATTATACAAATTAAGTGCATATAAAGGATAGAAGTTCAACAGATTAAAAACTGACATGAATGTGTCTTCAGTATTTATTTTGATTGGTTTAACTTATGATAGCTACTAGTAATATTGTTTGTTCTCCAGTTTAACAACTTCAGGATGAAAACAAAATACAGAAATATCTCTATTACAGTCAATCAGGGTAACTTTGTACCACTTTTTACAATTTTTTTTTTTTTTTTTTGGAAAATACTGGACACAAAATAAATTACACAATGCAACACACATTGCAGCACTTTACATCTGTAGTTACTGAGTGCTTGGAAAAGAGAAAATGTGTACTAATATGATCTATTCGAGTAAAATTTTAATTTTAATGCTGGTACAAAAGTTACACTATTATTCAGGATAACTTTAGTCCAGTCTAAAAAAACTAAGAATTTTTCCTTTATCTAATGCTCTCAATAACACCAGAATGAAATCAGGTGTTAATAAGAAGTAAAAACACTGTTAACTCAGTACTGCAGGTTTACACCAAAATATCGAGATATTTGTATCAACTTAAATCACTATCACCAGAAGGTTTCTTCACAGCCAGAGCAATTAATGGAGGATCACAAGCCCAAGAGCTTGCATAAAGTGGGACAGATAACTGAG
Source organism: Schistocerca americana (assembly GCF_021461395.2). Classification (NCBI taxonomy): domain Eukaryota; kingdom Metazoa; phylum Arthropoda; class Insecta; order Orthoptera; family Acrididae; genus Schistocerca; species Schistocerca americana. The sequence continues at coordinate 749,715,048 of NC_060130.1, read as the reverse complement.
ACACTAACTAGAAACCACAGAAGCAATAAAAATTTACTTTTAGTAAAAAATAATGGAATTAGATTCAGCAATAGCCACATCTAACAAAAGTGGTAAGTGGTACAAATATACCCTGACTGGTAAAAAGTTACCCTTATTGACTGTAAAAAGAAGCGAATCTGTTTCTGTTACTCTAGAAGACAGTGTGTACAATTTCCATAGCTCCAGTACCATGCCTGATATCAATTTAATAAGCAGCGATACCAAGTGAAATGCCCTTCTCTTTGATATATTACTTACTTCTTTAGCTTCACCTGTAGGAAATGGTGTTTCAAAAGCTTCAAAAGAGTGTAATTTTGACTATGATATACAGGGTGATTATAATTAAACTTTCAAAATGCTGTAGAAATAACACCACTGGTCAGAATGACATCAAATTGCAACGGAATATTATCAGAGAATGGGGAAAATGTATGACAGAAGAAAAAAAATAGTGTGAAAATTGATCAGTAGATGGCACTGTATGTGTTAGAGTATGTAAATGAAAACACCTGTAATTTGCATGACCAAATGAAGCAGGTATAAAACGGCAGGTACATGCCTTTTCCTCCTTTCGCGTCTGCGACATTCGCCATGACTGTCTCAATGCAGGATCACACTCTGCTTGTAAAGCTGTATTACAAGAATGATGACTGTGCACACATTGCTCTGCAGAAGTTCCAAACACTGAAGGGTTTGAAAAAAGGCGTTGGTCTGATGACTCCTGTGGGTCTGGAGAAAATGATTCAGAAATTCAAAAAGACGGGTTCTTTTGGTGTGCAACCTGGTAGAGGGAGAAAACAAATTGATTTGACATCAGTGGAAGCAGTGGCCACAGCAATGCAGGAGGAGATGAGTGGTGGTGTGCAAATGTGTAGTGCACGGAGAATTGCCTGACCATTGGACATACCAGTGAGCACGGTGCGTAAAATCCTATGACACATCCTTCTTTGCTATCCATTCAAAATTACTCATGTGCATGAGTTGCTCCCTGTTGACCTACCAGCAAGTGAGAACTTTAGTTTCGAATTTCTTGTTCAGATTGAAGTGAACAATGATTAGCCTTGGAAGATTTTGTGGACAGATGAAACCCACTTCCATCTGACAGGATATATAAATACACAGATGTGTTGAATATGGGCAATGTAAAATCCACACACAAATCAACCAGTACCACTTCATCCTGAAAAGGTCACTGTGTGGTGCTTATTTACGGCATCATTTATCATAAGGCCATATTTTTTTGAAGAGGCAGGTGCTTCCGGTCCTGTCACGTGTACTGTCATTGGTAAGTGCTACGAGTGTCTTTTGCGCAAGCATGTCATTCCAGCTCTCCAACAGTGATAATGTGTGGATGGGATCATTGCAAGATGGTGCATCTCCGCACATTGCAAATTCAGTTAAGCAGCTGCTGAAACACCATTTTGGAAATGCTATAATTATCAGCCACCATTTCCCTACAGCCTGGCCATCCTGATCACCTGATCTTAAACTGTGTGACTTCTGGCTGTGGGGCTATCTGAAAGATGTTGTGTTCAGTGCTCCGAGTGCAAACTTAGCTGCATTGAAGGCAGGCACTGCGCAACACGTTCTGAGCATGACCCCAGAAACACTTCGATCAGTTGCAGAACATGCTGTTCCTTGATTTATCTGATTTGATTTTGACTGATGCCTTTTATGCAGTTTTTGGCCTCAGGACACTTAAAAACTGATTTTTCCCATCTGATGTGATATGACCTTGCTTTACATAACTAACAGGATCACACCTGTACACCCATGCAGACTGAGTAGTACAGTTTAACATCAAACGTACACCTTAAGCATTGTTGTATGATTTGTCATTTGTAGTCAACCACTATTAAATTATGATGCTTGCAGCACCATCTATTGCTACATTTTGTAATTTATTTTTTTCTGCCATATGTTTTCCCCCTTCTCTGATAATATTCCGTTGCAATTTGACATCATTCTGACCGGTGGCGTTATTTCTACAGCGGTATGAGAGTTTAACTTTAATTACAATCACCCTGTATATAAAGGAGACTCAAATCTAGCATAATAATGCACCAAAAAGTTCCAGTATATTGATCAGCAATTTACCAAGGCTGCTGCTAAATGTAGAACTTTTGCACATATACAAATTCATTTGGGAAGTTGTAAGCACTGAAAATGATAAATTGTAACTCAAGTTTTGATTTTTTTATATGATTACTGTCCATTGAAAGTGATACAGTATAAAAGTATTACATATACATTGTGTGTGCATATGTAACTTTACAGATATGGAGCAAATAGGATAATCTCATGACGGAGCCTAAATTTATTAAATTTGTACTTTTGTCATTTCCACACAGCATTTTCAAAATAATTTCCATCTTTCTCTTTTATAACTTATACTGAATATTTCTATAAATTTTTTTTAAGATTCATACTTCACTAGTTCTGAATTACAGCTTGGTGTTATTTCAGCATGCCAATGACCTTGTCACAGTGGTAACACTGGTTCCTGTCAGGTCACCAAACTTAAGAACTGTCACACTTGGTGATCACTTGGATGGGTGACTGTCTGGGACTGTTAAGCCTTGTTGGCAAGTGGGGTGCATTCAGCCTTTGTGAGGCCAATTGAGGAACTACTTGACTGAGAAGTAGCAGCACCAGTCATGAAAACTGACAACAGCTGGGAGAGCAATGTGCTGACCACATGCCACTACATACCTGCATCCAGTGATAACTGGAGGATGACACGGCAGCTGGTCAGTACCACTCTGCCTTCTGAGGCCCGTTTCAATGGAGACACTGGACAGAGTTATTTCAACACTGTTTGGACATATCCAGAGTGGATACTATGAATATACCCAGAGGAGTCTGAGAAAACAGCAAGTTATAAAATAATAAAAGAAATAAAGGTAGAACAAGGTTATTGAATGTTTCAGATCTGAATCCCAAATAGTGCATTCCATTCTCCCTGTCTCCTGGAAGGAAGGGAGATAGTAATCCACTGAGATTCATAATTATCAAATTTGTAGTGATATAAATAATGTAGCAACAATGCTTGGTAATAACAACTGTTGTAGTAGTGCAATAATTTGCAGACTATCAGTGGAAAACAGATACTCAATTTGACAAATAAGTACTGTAACTTTCATTTGTCCCCTAATTTTGGGAATTCTTAGCACATGAGTTACCTGGTAATGCAATAATTATTAGAAAAACAACAAATTAACAATACTGTTTTTCAAAATAGGTTCAGGACAGAGAAATAAACTGAAACTTTCAGAAAGATTGCTGCAAAATATGAAGGAGAGCTTTGTGAAGTTTGGAATATAAGTACCAGAAGAAGTGAGGTGGTGTCTGTGAGCTGCATGTTGTGCCTGGGAAGCTCAGTCTGTGAAACTGAATGTTCTGAATGTGAGTGCAGCACAGAGTTTTAATCTCCTATGAAATTTCAGAACAGCACACACTCTGCTGGAGAGTGAAAAAGTCATTTCAGTGAAATAAATTATTTTATACGATTGTTCCTGCTGCATGGAAATTATATGTTTCTGAACAAGAGAATCTATTCAAAATGATATTTATTCACTCACCACTACACCCCTTCCTTCTGCCAAGAGAATATAACTGTCTGTTCAACACATCTTTATCTGAATGGTGGGCTCCATGTGGTTCCCAAATTGTGCAGCGACCGTAAACCATAAAAATACCAAATAAGCAGCAACCAGTCACAAAATCATGTTTAAACATGATTTTTCGACTGGTTGCTGCTTATTTGGTAATTTGCATCTTTCTCTGTCACTCCTTCCGTGTGTATAAAGACACTTGTTATAGAGGGGATACTTTCTTGAACTCAAAATGACTGTATACAGTTAAATAACTTGATTTCTTTTCAAAGAAGTGTTCTAATGTGGTGAATTATTACACAAATATCTATATTTTGGTGGATGTAGTAAACAGTAAAACATAATCCCACATGCATATTTCCTACTGTAAAGGTAATTAATCTCATAAGTTTAATAATTTGTCAAGTAGGAATCTTTGGAGCCTACTTATGGGTAGCTGGCTTATATCTGTGACTAGCAGGAACTTTAAGTTATAGCTAGATACCAACAGAATGTATGAGAAGCTGTGGATCTGGATCCAAAACATAAAATTAATGGCCTAGTTAATAGCATGCTGACCACATGCTCCACCAATACTGCCATTTAATGACACTTAGACTACAAGAAGATGCTGTGTTGGCTGGCATGTCAGTTTCCTGTGTGGCACTTGTATCAAAGTGATTACTTTAGCATTTCAGTTTAACTTCCCCACAAGGATTCTTTCTGAGTATTTATTTGGCTTCATAAGTGGCTAAAAAGCTTGTAAAAGTTCTTTACTGGATGTAACACCAGTAAGAAAAACTTGTCTGTGCTCTTAGTTCTTTTTTCAGTGTTAAGATTTCTTTAATCATGTCATTTAACATACTGTTTTACATGTTGTCATTTATAGTCTTCTCATTTAAACAAGCTGAATTTTAATTTCTCTCATTACTTTCTCTAGTATTTTCAACCTTTTACAATCTCAAAAATACCCCTTATAATGTTCTGGTGACCAAAAATTCCTATTATATCAGTTCCCTACTTCTCCCTTCCCACTCCTTACTGCCTTTGAGAAGTATAATTGGTACCTCAGTCTAAGGCAAGTCAGTGATACAACTTCAGCAGCACAACCTGGGCCTCACATAATACATATATATAGGGTATTCCAGGAGGAGTGGTCAATATTCAGGGGAATGACAGGAACAATCATTTGAAGCACCAAAGTCTAGAAAACATGGGCTCTAAAATACATAACTTAAGAGCTATGAACACTTGTTCATCTTCTCTACTATGATACACATTTCTTCTATTGAACAAGTGCCATAGCTCTTAAGGTACGCATATTGGAACCCATGTTTACTATAATTTTTTTTCCCTTCTTATTTTGGTCCGTACTACCTTCTCCAAAAATATGAAAAGTAAGGAGCTGGCAGTAAAAGAGATTTGTTTCACAGTATCAAAGATGAAGAAGTGGTCATAGTTCTTAAGGTATGTTTGCTAGACATTTTTTTGCTTCCAATGATCATTCTTGTTACACCTCTGAATATTGACCATTCCACGTGGGACACCCTGTATAAAGTTTCTTTATACAATAAAGTTGAAATTAAAAAAGTTATTATTTCCACTTAATTATATTTCCCAAGCAAGAAGGATTGGAAAGAGAGACACTTAGCATCATGAGGCCACTTGAGAAATTATTTACAGCATGAGTAATGCCTCTGGTTTTGAGTGTCACTACCAATAATGTAGACAGCAGTGTGTTCATCTCATAACCCTCCAATGATATCACTCACAGACACCTTATTTTGGGTATGATTTAATGATTGATCGGGAGGCCAATGTTCTGCAGGATGACAATGCCACAGAGATTGGTTGAAAAGGAAGGAACATTAGGATTTAATGTGTGCCATGACAAGATTAATAGAGATAGAAAACATATTAGGACTGGACAAAGACGAAGCAGGAAATGGCTCATGGGATTACTGAAGGAACAATCCAGGCATTTACCAGAAGTCATTTAGGAGAAGCATGGAAAACCTAAATCGGTATAGAGAGACAGACATTTGAAACCTGTGCATTTTTATTGCAAGTCATTTAAATTCACTTTTCTAAAAAGTTTACCTGCTCCATTTTACTATAGAGTCTACAATTAAATTACAAGCCATAGTTTCTGGTTAAATCACAATGGTCAAATGATACTATACACCATGCTGTACATTTAAGTAATGGTTATAAATTTTCCTCAAAATACACAATAGAAAACACCACTGTGATATTTTTTAATGTTTTCTGCTTTTCCTGTTCTTTTCTGCTTCTTTGTTCTGTTTTCTTTCTCAGTGATCTGACTCCAGCTTCCTCATTTCAGATTCCTTATAAGTTTCTTCCCTGAGGGTTTATGTATCACTGCATTCACTTACAGGCCCTGAAGCATCAGTTTCCCATTTAAAGTGACACTGGGTGATGCTTTATAGTTGACCAATTTCATAACCACACTCTTGTTTTATATCACTTCAGCCACGTGAAGGAGATTTACTCTGAGAACTTACTTTGTAATTTTTAATGTCTCTCTGCTGATTACTCTCTATGTCATTAATTATGTTTAAAACACACACACATACACACACAAACTTACTGAACTATATTCTGAGACACACAGTTGGCCAAAGCCTTGGACACAAACACCACTCTATAGTGTGATTAGTTGAAGCAAACATTCACTGAACATTTCAGCTTTTTAAAAGTTAGGCAGTCACTCAGGCCATAGGTACACTTATCTGACTTATACGATTGATCAAAAATATATTCAATCACCAAAATTCATCATCCTGTTTTTCACTAGCCTTTCCAATGAGTTCCCTGTTAGGCCTTGTTCATTCACATCTATAAATACACTGGAATAACGTAACACTGACATTAACACACACAAAATGCACTAAGTCTCTTTTTTAGTTATGTGGTTTTTCATGATACTTTCCAGCAATCAACTATTTCAGATGATTTTGTGATAACTGTACTTCGCATTACTTCAAAAACTGGACATACTTTCAACCAATTGCAAGCTTAATATGGGTTCTAGTGGATAACTAGAAATCTTGGCTCACTGATCTGATATACTTGATTCCAAAAACATAATGAAACAGTTTTCCACACAGTACAGTACTGTGTCTCAGTTACACTACACACAAACATTTTTTCTCTTTTACCACTGCATAATAAATTTAACAACATGAGATATGTTCAGATGCTGACTGGAAGAAACACGAAGTGAAACTTGACTGTGAATAACTACAATTAATGCACGCTGATAATTGTACACTCATTTTCTACACACAGAACAACATCTAATGGGTCTCATTTACAATGGTCTAGTCCTGAACAAATAAAAGTAGAAGAAGCAAAATGCATACAGTGATACATGTCAAATTTCACTTCCTCCTAGGTAGTTACTTGCATCATACACCATGCACATAAAATGTTTCATTTGATGCTACTGTTAGGACAGTCAACACGTAAAAAAAATTACCTTTTTTAACTTACTTCTACATTAAAAAGAGTGTTGGACAGATAAACATCTCATTCACTGTTGCTCTCACATTTGATGTAGGCAAGCTTGTTGGTCAAAATAGTAAACACAGGGACCAGCTAAAACTATAGCTCCATGTTCCACACACAGAGCTATTTAAGTTTTGGAAGAAATACAGAAAGAGTAACATCCATAACATACAATTACATTCACACACACAATATTTCAATCTACAAAAATGGTAGGATTTGTGAAATAAAATAATTATTTTCTTCAAGCCTCTTATGGACTCATAGACACTGGAGAGATTTTCAAGGCACCATTATTATCAGTTTACCAAGAGAGATTGCATTCCTCCAATGAGTCACATTTAATGTGCTTCTCTAGTCAGTGAGGCACAGCAGAAGTTTTGGAAGATTACAAACTTTGTACTGAAACAGATCAAGACACCATCAGCTCACTTTCAACACAGCCTTCAGATCCTCAGGTAGTGTACACATGATCTCAGACATTCTGTACCGCAGCTGTTCTTGTACATCATCACTTAGGGGAAGATCATTCGCTTTACACTGTTCTAGCTTCTGGCGAATCCTCAAGATCATATCAACAATTTCCACTTCTTGTCTGCCTTTCACCCACATCTTCAGATCCTAAAAACATTGATCACATATTTTGTGTAACAGATTTCATTTACTAATACGAGGGCTATCCACAAAGTACATTACGTTTTGGAATTAAAAATAAATAATGTATTGGAATTTTTTTTTATTATATACAGATGAAAGCCATACTTAAATACTACTTTCCTACATAGTTATCATTTAAATTAAGGTACTTATCATAGCGATGGACGAGCTTGGAAATTCCTTCGTCGTAAAATTCGGCCGCCTGCGCCTTCAACCACGTGGTTACCTCTTCTTGAAGCTGTGCGTCATCATCAAAACGCTGCATAGCCAACTACTTCTTCATTGCTGTGAATAAGTGGAAGTCGCTCGGTGCCAGGTCGGGACTGTACGGCAGATGACGAAACAAATCCCACTTAAAAGATTCGAGAACTTCACGAGTGGCATTTGCCGTGTGGGCCCAGGCGTTGTCATGAATCAGCAAGATCTTTGAGCCCAACTTTCCCCTTGTCTTGTATTGCTCTTCTGAGGTTGTGCAGAGTTTGGCAATACCTCTGAGAGTTTATTGTAGTGCCTCTTTCCAGGAAATCCACAAAAATCACACCTTTTCTGTCCCAAAAGAGGTAACCACGTGGTTGAAGACGCAGGCGGCCGAATTTTACGACGAAGGAATTTTCAAGCTCGTCCATCGCTACGATAAGTGCCTTAATTTAAATGGCAACTATGTAGAAAAGTAGTATTTAAGTGTGGCTTTCATCTCTATATAATAAAAAAAATTTCCAATACTTTATTTATTTTTAATTCCAAAACGTAATGTACTTTGTGGATAGCCCTCGTATAAATAGACACTCAAATATTTCAGTTTAACACAGCATCAGCAGAAGAGTTAAAGAATATACTATTTGTTACTTCATGGCAATGGAAAGTTTTGGTAGAATGTAAATCATTTAGAAGTAAGGGTGACGACTTTCACTGGGATTTAAAAATATTAGTTGTGATCTACATGTTATCTTTCACACGTGTCATTACTGAATTTCACACTGTCAAATTTTACATTTCCCAATAATATATGAAGAATTTGTTTAATCTCATCCCATTACCAGACAAATCATTAGAGTATTTTCCAAATGTTTGTGCACAATGAAACTGAAATTTTGGCATTCTAGGGCACAATACATTAGTGTAGGAGTTTTACTTTGCTGTCTATGAAGACACATGGAACTTTTAAATAGTAATAACAAATGATTAGAGTTTCATCTTCCACATCACATCACTCTATAATTCATAAAACTTCTGTACTATTGCCCATTAAGTCCCCATTCTCCCTTACCTCTCTAGACTGCCATCATTCAAGACCAAAATCTAAGATATAAAATTAAGGGTGTCACATAATAGCAGTGGAAAGAACCTCAGACATCAGCTGAAGTTACTTACCCAAAAATTATTACTTATTACATAAACTACATATCACTTTCATGAGGTACATAAAGGCTAGCTGTAACATCGATAAAAAATAAAGAGTGACTGTGTAGCCAAGGCAACATAATTTCAAATGGTAAATTCTTATATTTAAATTTATTTTCCTCTTTTTATCTCTACTGGTCAGCTTCCTGTCTGGAAATTAGCATATGTAAAAATATGATTGTGAATTTCACAACAATTCACAATTACACTTTACAAAACATGATGGTAAAAAAAAAAAAACAACTCTAAAACCTAAAACTGAAAAAAAATGTATTTTTTAACAATGCCTATAGATGGAACAAACATTTTTCTTCTGTGAAATCTCAATATAAAGATCAAACTGAAGTAAAAATATTTATAAAAGAAGACACACCACCTCACCCAATACCAAACTTCAGGCAAGTGATGACTTGCAAATAGTTTTCAGCTGTAAGATGTGTCATGTTGATGATAGACAATGAAAACCCCGTAACTCCATCTGTCAGCGAAAACATCATAATTCCAATAATCATTAACTCTATTACCAAAGAGAGGTTCAAAAGTGCATGGATTTCTCTAATCTGTCAATAACTAAGCTTCTACTATACAGTTATGCATGTAGTTACTTTAGCTGAATCACTTTATATTTTGTTAAGAAACCATTTTGCTTCTCCTTTAAAATGCAACAAAATGGAGTTACAGCATTTTCGTTGCCTACCATTGATATATGAAATCGTCATTGGAACTGTAATAATTTTAAAATACCAGATGTCCAACAAAATGTGATACAAATATATATAAAATAACATACAAAATATGCAGGATGGGGGAAACTGGGAGTGTAACATAAAAAGAATCCACATTTTTCACAACATAAAATACGATAGGGCAAGGCATTTGATTGAAGATCCAAAAACAAAGAAAGAATATAATCAAAGAAAGCAGATATATCAGCTGAACAATATTTTAATAACACTGAATAATACAATGCACAGAAGCACTTCAATACTTACATGAAGTCTCTGTGAAAACAGAGAAGATGCAATACATGGAAAGAAAGAACAACAACCACCAAGCCATGTACACGAAATATGGAAAGGTTAACAGAGTGGAAAAATTCAAATATCTTGGGGAATATGTACAAATAGGAGGATCAAACAAAGCATCTAACATACCAAGAACAGAAAAACTTCAGAAGGCATACAAACTGACATGGACACACTACAATGAAAGAAATATTTCAGGACAGGGTCAATTCAAGCACTACAGTACAGTTGTACTACCAGAAGCACTCTACGCATCAGAAATGACCACAGCTGGAGCATCAGGCATCACAGAGACAGAAAAAACAGAACATAAAATCCACAGAAAAATTTTTGGAGCAGTGCAAGGAGATGGTATATGGATGAAAAGACCATTCAAAGAAGTATGTTAACACACAGACAGGATCGCAGACATGATTACAACATGCCAACTAACATTCTATGGACACATACATAGAATGAAAAACAACAGACTCACAAAGAGGATTTTTGATGCAGTAAACAGTTCAATAAAAAAAATTGGCTTTGAGAAATAGAAGAAGACCTACAACAAGCAGACATCAGTACTTAAATGACAAATGAAAGAGAGAAATTCAGAAACAAAATTATTAACATGAAATTTGAAGTAAGGCAAAGGAAGAAAATAGGCAAAATATGGACAGAGCAAAGGAAACAGGAACACATCCACAGAATGAAGAGGTCTTGGGAAGAGAAAAAGAAGAAGGAAACAAAGAAAAAATGAATAATGATTTAACATTCAAGTTTATCACTGTCCTGGAGACAAAAATGTGTAATAATGATAATGATGATAATAATTATAATAAATAATACAACTCAAATCAGTTGAAGTTAAAGTTAACCAGGTATTTTAGTTATTCAAAAACAGTAAAAAGGTTTTAAGGATGATAGGAGTAGGTGGGAAATAGAGTTACTGCTTACGAAATCAACATTTAAGCATAAAATTGCTTGTTAGGCTAGCAATTCTTGACCATATCATGGAAAAAACACTGTTGAGTTTAAAACTGTATGAAGTGCTGCTGGTAAACCTTTCAGGATGTGAGGTCGTGGCCCAAGGAACTGTTCCATACCTGACATTTCATCCAGGACTGCACTGGACATCTTCAGAGGTGCTCCTCTGCTGAGTCTTGCCGGGAGAGTTTCTTGGACCATGACCTTACCAGCAGCTATGTCATCCAGTCATGAAAGCCTTCATTCTATGTATGAAATGCATCAATAATGATATAAAAGGAGTCCAATATTTGCAGGGCCACAGAAATAGATAAATATAATGTGCATTGACAGTTCTGATACAGAAATAGAAGACTGTATAAAAACATTGCAGAATAAAGCCTGATTAATGCCAAGAGTATGTAAATAAAGTTCAACTTTGATTCAAAATTTTAAAAAAGTTATCAGTTGGTGACACTCAAGAACAGTTAGCAGTACTCAGAGCGGCCATCACAAATAGACTTATACTTCAGTGCACAGAGCTCCTATCATTCAGTCCACGAGAGAGCAGTATTATATGCTTTGATACACTCAGCCAAAAATTATTCCTAGTAAGGACTACATGGAATCTCAAACTGGATATCTCAGGACAGGGTTCCAAAGAATGGCTATGGTGTATGTGATATTAAGATAGTGCTCTTCAACTAACATAAAACAATCTATCTATGGAATTGTTCACTGCAAAATAATATATAGCAAAATAGGCCTAATCCTTGTCAGACAAAGGGTTATCAAACTGACTTGGTACACTAGGCAGCTTCTGCACACAGCTACAGACAATAATCACCATCAAAATACCTGTAATTTATACTACTCTTAGACACTGAGATAGCAGCAACATTGGACAATCCATGTGCAGTGTATCAGAGTGCTGTGTAGAACAGTAATGGAACACTGGCTACATTCCAAGATGGCGGCTACAGTAAAAGTTAAGCAAGTGTCCTTCCAGAAAAACTTAAATTTTGCCGTAAAAAAGAAATCGTGTGAAAATTGTAAAGACGAAATCAAGAAACTGAATGAACGCATAACGAGCTTACAGTTCATAATCGGCAGTTTGAAAACGGACATTTCGAAAATACAACAAGAAAATAGTGAACTGAACACGCTAAAACTTGTGCGAGATAGTTCGTCCGTTACGGAAAAGTGGTCAAATGTAACGTGCAAAAACAGCAAGTCCAAAGTGCAAATTCGGAAAACCTGCGAAAGTTACGCAAGCTTTGTGCACGAAAACACATTTCAAGTACTTTCGATCGCCGATAGTGAAAATGCAACTTACAGTTCGCATGAACGTTGGGAAAAGCAAAATGGCACTTTGGGGAATAAGGTAAGAGAAGAAAATTTACTGACGCAAACAACTGTGAAGGAGGTCAATATAAATGTGCCGACCAAAAATTGTGTCGAAGTGTGTGGTAAAACAATACAAAACGATTCGCAAATTGTGAACTTCAATAACAGGAAACTGTTTGTGTTTTCAGACAGCCATGGTCGTGGGCTTCCTAGTAAACTAAAAGAAACAACTGAAACATTTTCGTGTGGTATAGTGAAACCGGGAGCCCCACTTAGCGAAATTAAAAAAATGACCGAATCCGCAGAGGCAAAAAATCTGCATGATAAAGACTTCGTTGTACTTATGGGAGGTGCAAACGATGTCTACAAAAATGAAACATTGAGTGCAACGCGCGATCTTAAACAGTGTCTGAGGAACCTCACTCACACTAACGTAATACTTGTCAATATTCCGCATCGCTATGATCTTGTAAGATGGTCATGTGTTAACAGGGAAATAGAAAGTGCCAACAGTCAGTTTGCAAAAATCTGCAAACATTTTAAAAACGTGAAATGCGTTGATATAAGCAGTATTGGACGTAGATTCCACACGCAACACGGACTTCACCTGAATGGCTTGGGGAAAGAATATCTGACAAGCCTGATAACCAGGGTAATAAAAAACCACCAAAACAAATTCAAAACCAAAACGATAATTGCATTGCCATCGCCTGACTCCATTACGAAAACACTTCAAAAAAATTCATTAGAAACTTCATCAGCAGCAGCAAAACATGTAAAAAAAAAAGACCAAATTTTAACAGAAAGAACAGTGGACATCGATTTCAACAACAAAAGAACTACTGTTCCTCATCAGCCAAGTATTATTTTAGACGAAAATAACAAAAACGAGAAGACTCCAAGTTCACAAGGAAACACAGCAGTAGTGGTAGAACCAACATTTGAAGTGTCAGAAACAGCACCACCATCAACAACAACAAATAGAAGGCTGTTGGACAGAAGAAATGCTGAGCCTCCTCCTCATCTCAACGATTTTTTATGTGTGGGCCCGAAGAAAAAGAAGGGACAACAGTAGGTAGTGTCAGGTGTCTCCTCTCTCCTGTCTCAAGGCAGACTCCAATGGATTCTCAGTCAGGTAACAGCACTAATAGAATGAAAAAGCAAGAGGAAGGCATCTCTTTCTTTCATCAAAATATAAGGGGCCTCTTAAACAAAATAGATCAACTCCTTATTAACATTAGTGAAAAGGACAGTATAAATAATGCCCAGATTTTGTGCTTAACTGAGCACCATGTTACTGATAAATGTGCCTTGCCATCTATAGCAAGTTATACTTTAGTAACATACTACTGTAGGGAAAGTAAAGATAAAGGTGGAGTAGCAATTTACGTTAAGGATAGTGTAGCATACAAAGCTATAGATATTAAGAAATATTGTGTGGAACAACAATTTGAGGCATCTGCCACAGAAATAACAACTAAATTCTATCCAATAATAGTGTTGGCTGTCTACAGGGCTCCTTCAGGTGACATAAAAACTTTTCTGCATTCAATGGAACTCCTTCTGTCATGGTTACTTTCAAAAGCGAAGGATATTGTAGTATTAGGTGATTTTAATATAAACTTTTTGACAGAAAATAAGAATAAAATAGACTTTGAGATTGTGATGACCTTACTCAATCTGACTTCAGTAATAAATTTCCCAACAAGAATTACATCCGAGTGCCAAACTATGATAGACAACATTTTTTTAGATGTAAATAGACATCAGAATTATATTGTCAGGCAGGTTATAAGTGGGCTTTCAGATCATGATGGACAAATTCTCACTATTTATGACGTTAATCTGTTCAAAAAAGAATTTCCTCGATGGAAAGTCATAAGAGTAATTAATGAAGAGGCGAAAGGAACTTTCAACCACAGGTTGCAGCAAACGGATTGGTCTTTAGTATATAGCCATGATGATGTTGATACTAAATTTAACTGTTTTATAAATGAATTCTGTGCTCTTTTTGAAGAAATATTTCCCAAGAAATGGGTCAGAAACAGTGCTTCCAATTCTGTAAGCAAGCCTTGGATTACAAAAGGTATAAAACAGTCATGTAAAACCAAAAGGGAAACTTATGCTGCAATAAGATTCTGTAAAGATGTAGAAAAATGGGAACACTATAGAATATACTGTAAAATTTTGAAGAAACTAATACAGAAATCAAAAGCCCTTTATTATGAGAAGAAAATAGATAATTCTAATAATAAAATAAAAGCAATTTGGAGCATTGTAAGAAAAGAAACAGGAAGAGATGCAACAAGTAAAGAAGATATAAATAATATCAGATATGAAGGTATCCTAGTAGATAACCCCAAAAGGGTGGCTGAGATTTTTAATAAACACTTCCTATCAGTATCTCAACAGATTGGTTGCAAGCCCGATGTTGATGAAGCTGTAACTCTTTGTCAAGCTGTATATTCTAACACAATTTCAGAAATGCACCTTAATCCTGTCACTGTAGAAGAAATTCAAAAAATCATCATGTCTCTAAAAAGTACGAATTCTGCAGGGGTTGATAATATATCTAGTAATTTATTGAAATATTCTTGTGTGTGGATAAGGGACATTCTCTGTCATATTTTCAATGCTTCCCTTCAGAAAGGTGTTGTTCCCAGTAGACTTAAGTATGCCATTGTGAAGCCCCTGTACAAAAAGGAGGATAAAGCTGAACTAACTAACTATCAACCTATCTCTTTGCTGACAGCTTTCTCCAAAATTCTAGAAAAGCTAATACATGTAAGAATTACTGATCATCTCATGAAGAATGGAGTTCTCAGCAAAAGCCAGTTTGGCTTTCAAAAGGGCCGTTCAACAGAAGACGCAGTCTACGCACTTGCAAATGAAGTTCTAGAAACCCTTAATGAAAAAATGCTAGCACTTGGTGTCTTCTGCGATTTATCCAAAGCGTTTGACTGTGTTGATCACCAGATTCTCTTGCAAAAAGCAAAATTAGTAGGAATAAGTGGTGTTGCAGGCAATTGGCTACAGTCGTACCTCCAAGACAGAAAACAAAAAGTTGTGTTGAATAGCTCGGGTGGAGTATGTGACACTTCCTCAGATTCTGAATGGAGTTCCATTACATGTGAAGTGCCCCAGGGCTCAATTCTTGGGCCACTATTATTCCTGATTTTTATAAATGATCTACCATCATGTACAAGCCTGCCGTGTAAATTTATATTATTTGCTGATGATACCACAATTTTTATGAGCAGTAGAACAGACAACAATCTTGAGGAACTCAGTAATCACATACTCTCAGATATGGTTAATTGGTTCAAGGTGAATGGTCTCTCATTAAATTCCAGTAAGACCAGCTTTATTCAATTCTGTACAAAAACAGAAAAAGAGAAAGAGATAAGTGTGACATGTGGTAATCAACCAATAGTCAGAATGGAAACAACAAAATTTCTTGGAGTGCACATTGACAAGAAAATGAACTGGTCTTCACATATTATTGATCTCTGTAAGAGGCTTAGCTCTGCTACCTATGCTTTACGGGTTGTCACTACATGTGTTGAACCTAACACTGCAAAAGTGGCCTATTATGGCTATTTTCATTGTCTCATTGAGTACGGAATTATTTTTTGGGGCAACCAGCCATTAGCAAGGAAAGTGTTCATTGCACAGAAGCGAGCTTTAAGAATTATATGTAGATTGCGCCCAAGAGACTCTTGTAGAAATAGTTTTCGTAATCTTAAAATATACACAACTACATGCCAATATATTTTTTCTCTCATGTGTTTTGTTGGTAAAAATATAGATATATTTCAACCAAATAGTAATTATCATGAGCATAACACACGGAGGAAGAATGACATACACAGTGAACTCAGAAATTTGAGCTTGGCACAAAAGGGTGTCCATTACACTGGAGCAAAACTCTTCAATGCTCTTCCTCCCAAAATAAAGACAAAGATTCATAACAATAGCGAGTTTAAGAAAGCACTAAAAATATTTCTGCTAGAAAAAGCTTTTTACAGTCTAGATGAATTTTTAACTAAATAAATTGTAATATTTTAATATTATATAATACAAGTTGACATAATGCCACTACGAATTTTATTTAACCTGAGATCTGTATCTGTGTGTGCTCCGTATCTGTTTTCTGTAGTGTTTTAATAATTCTAAGAAAATATGTATTTTCTTTTTCTATATTGCTGCCCAAAGAATTTACTGTATAAGTTTTTATATAATTATGTACTCAAATTTCTGTATATGCTATAAGATTATCAGACTGTATTTGTAAAAAACTGACTCGTTCCACGTCCTTGTGTATTCAACACAGTTGACCTATGGAACACGAAATAAATCAAATCAAAATCAAATCAAAACAACCAAAATAACTGACAATTTAGCTAAATAAATATGCAAATACATCTACATCTACATGACTACTCTCCAAATCACACTTATGTGGTTGACATAGGGTTCATTGAACCACCTCCAGTCTATATCTATACTATACCACTCTCAAACAGTGCATGGGAAGTGAACACTTAAATGTTTCTGTGCAAGCTCTGATTCTCTCATTTTTTTTATGATGATCATGCATTGCTGTGGAGGTGGATGTCAACAAAATATTTTTGTAAGCAGAAGAGAAAGCTGGTAACTGAAATTTCATGAGAAAAGTTCTCACCGCAATGAAAGCCACAATGATTGCCACCCCAACTTGCGTATCATACTGGTGAAACTCTCTTCATTATTTTGTGATAATAAAAACAAGCTACCCTTCTTTGAACTTTTTTGACATGCTCTATCAATTCTAGCTGGTAATAATCTCACACCACAGAGCAATGCTCTTGCAGTTGAAAGACAATCATGGTGTAGATAGTCTCTTTAGTAGATCACTTCCACCTTCTTAGTATTCTGCCAATAAAATGCAGTCTCTGGTTCACCTTCCCCACAACATTTTCTATGTAATCATTCCAATTTAAGTTGCTTTTAACATAGTCCCTCAGCATTCAGCTCAATTGTCTGCTTTGAAACTCACATGATTTGCTGTGTAACTGATATTTAATGAATTCATTTTAGTACTCATGTGAATGACCTCAAGTTTTTATTGTTTACAGTTAATTACCACTTTTTGCACCATATAGGTATGTTGTCGAAATTATTTTGCAATTGGTTTTGATCTTCTGATGACTTTACTAGACAGTAAACAACAGTATCATTTGCAAAAGATCTAAGAAGAGCTGCTCAGACTGTCTTCCAAATTGTTCATACAGATCGGGAACAGCAGAGGGTCTATAACACTTTCTTGTGGAATTCCACAGATAACTTCTTCTGATTTTCTTGATTACCTTCTATCAATTAATATGAACTGAGTCCTTTCTGACAGGAAATCTGGAATGTAGTTGCACAACTGAGATGATACTCCATAGGCATAAATTTGATTAGAAGCCACTTGTGAGAAATGATGTGAAAAGTCTTCTGGAAATCTAGAAACATGGTATCAATTGGAGATATCCTGTTGATAGCACTCATTACTTTGTGTGAATAAAAAGCTAGTTGTGTTTCACAAGAACAATATCTTCTGAATCTATGCTGGCTATTGGTCAATGGATCATTTTCTTCAAGGTAATTAACAATGTTTGAACACAGCACATGTCCCAAAATACTGGAGCAAACCTGACATGAGTGAGGTGGGTTTGTAATTCAGTGGATTACTTCTATTTCGTTTCTCATATATTGGTGTGACCTATGCAACTTTCCAGTCCTCAAATATGAATCTTTCATTGAGCAAGCAGCTGTATGTATATGATTGATAAGTATGGAGTTG
The DNA here is from genome assembly GCF_021461395.2 of Schistocerca americana. Classification (NCBI taxonomy): domain Eukaryota; kingdom Metazoa; phylum Arthropoda; class Insecta; order Orthoptera; family Acrididae; genus Schistocerca; species Schistocerca americana. The sequence goes on along the minus strand of NC_060130.1, from coordinate 749,696,701 downwards.
TTCTATCTGCGTACTCTTAAATGAATGTGACTGGTATATAAGTTGGAAGTCTGTACTAAAATTCAAGTTTCTGTAGAACATTACCAATCTTCAAGATTTTGTGTTTTTTTTTTTTTAAGTACAACAACAATAAAGAAACAAACTGTAATAAAGAAAAGGAAGTGAAAATGTATGCTAGCATCCCCTATCTGGGACTCATCTCACAAAAAATTGCTAACCTGTTGTATAAAAATCACAACTGCTTTCTCCACTAATAATAAGCTAAGATATTTACCATCCCACAACATACATACAGACAACAAAAAATACTTTAACTGGGGAGTATATAAGATTTAATGTGCTAGCTGTATTTCTTTTAGTGTATTTCTTTTAGTCAGTTTTGTCTTCAAAGGAATACCAGTTGTAGGTAAGGATATAGGTACTCATTGTTAAAAGAATGGAGGTGATACATTTAGGGTCAGCTGAACATTGGGGCAGGTGGTATTCAATGTAGGCAACATGTCAGGCAATGGAAATGATGGTGTATGAGGAAAGTGGTATAAACAGTGACATAGATGTGTTGGTAAAGAAACAAGAACTATGAAAAGCTGGTAGAGGAAGTCATTCATAGTAAGCAGCCCCAATGGGGCAACCTCGGTGGTTGGGCATGTGAATTTCAAAAAACATACAGGGTGAAGCGAAATTCATACACTCGGGCTTTGCAGCGCGGCACCCCACATGCCAGCGATAAAAAAATGTCTGTCTGATGCAGGATGCAGGTGTTGCATGAAATCATAATGATAGAGGTGCAGTCCATGCTCGTGCAGCACGTTAATTAACGTGCATTGCAAGATACGCAGCTGCCTCGCTACGCTGCGTATACTTCGCTGAGGTTCTTGATGTATGACCTCCAAAATAGCTTCCTCAGTAGCTGGAGTATGGAAAGTCCGTGGACGACCTCTGTCACATGATGATGGAAGGAGAGAACCTGACTCATGAAGGCGCAGCTCCAGACGATGAAACACATTTTTATCTGGATGGCGTCGACGAGGATATCTAGCAGCATATTCATGAAAAGCAACACCAGCCTGGTTATCAGATGCACCCAGGACCAGAAGCATATACATATATTCATCGTTTGTTTATGCCATATGTCTGTCCCACTGGATTTGAGGTTTACAATGAGAAAATTCGATAGGTGTATGCATGTACATTGGAGTATGTCATGGGCACGTTACTCCACTCACAACTAGTCCCTGTCTTGTGGGCAGCACACACAATATAAACATGCTGTCAGTCCTGCACAGTGTTCCACATAATGTGCATTATCCTTCTGACAGATATTGTTCTGCATGATTCATCCTGACACCACTAATTGTGAAATGTTAGGTTTAGAATTAATGTGATGTTTCCACAATTCCATTGATAGTATAATAATAATAATAATAATAATAATAATGCATTGAGATACATACTAAACAGTATGCGGTTACCAGACTTAATGTTGGAAGGCATAATTAGTGGGACCCTGGTGATAACACATACAAATAGTAACCAAGTTTGGACATAATTCGCAAAGCACGTTGCTAGTCCTGCTGCTAACGTAAGGCCCTAACGAAATGTACTGGACCTGAACGAGGCAAGGATAATAGTCAGTACTAATCTATGGGACCATTGGAGGGGGTAGACAGAAACCAGGTTTCGCATCTAGTAGATGAAGTGGTTCGAATAAATTCACACCCGCGACATAGAAAGGGCTTCTTTCAAAGCTGACCAATCTTCCATTCCTACGATTGTAGTTTGTAAGTGCAAATGTTTTCTAGAGGACCTGCTGCAATCCCTGTTGACAATTAAGATATCAGATACCGTACCATCTGGACTACATTTACCAAATTAAAAACACATGCCTCAATCCAGGATCGACCTCCTGCATGCTAACCCAAAACTCTTCCCACTGCACCAACTGTGCAACAGAATTAATACCTGCATACAGAGGTAATTACCATACATGTGGTTACAGTGTTGCCAGATTACCACTCTTTAATGCCCTTTTTCTGCAGGGTGTGCTTGCTGGACCAAATTTTGAGAGAGACATTTTTTTTATCACTGGCATGTGAGAAGCACACTGCGAAGCCCGAGTGCGTGAATTTTGCTTCACCCTGTATGAAATATGGGCTTACATATAAAAGCAGAATCATCATCTAACCTACCAACTTTGGAACAGTCACTGCATAGCAATCTACCTGGGTATTATCATGAACCAGTTATCCACCCAGCTGGCCACTGCCAAATTATATTTGCAGCCAAGAGGAACCTAGACTATACACTTGTACGACATGCTGTTAAGCAAATTTTTTAATGCCTGCTTCACAACCAGTGTCACTTGGATCCTACCATATCCCTTTCTCCATTCTTCAAATCAATACATAATTTCAAGAATGACACAAGTAGATGTGGGAACTTTCCCTCCAAGATATAATTCATGCCCCCAACCCTATTGCTCTCAACTTCATTAGTTCCTTTCCTTCCCTGGGCTCTGCCCCCAATAAGGGGTGGGGGTAGTGAGAAGGATCTATATGGCATAGTTCATGAAGCACTTGCTGAAGTCACCTGCTTCTTGCTGAGCAGCAGGTCTCAGCCAGTTGGGCTAGTTGGTCCTCGGACACAGTTTGGCAATGCCATTGAGCAACAGTAAGATAACCTAATTCGGCAGTCGAGGTCCTCACACCAACCCCTGGTGCTTTTCTACTCTTCCTTCACACACTAAATTTTCACTCCTTACTTCATGCAGATCCTTGTTGCATTATATTGTTATCGTTTCTCCTTGTGATCCGCTATAATAACACTGATTCACTGTGTAGATTTAGCCATCTGTCCACTGTGCACCTACATTTTTCACACTCACATGATTTATCCTGTCATCTTCTCCTGCAGTTTTTCCACCTCTCCATCCCACGCCTCTAGCATCTTCTCACGACACTCTCCAGTTCAGACTGCAGTGTGCCTCCGTTGGTTCATATAATTGAAAAAAGTGAGTAGCTGTGTGGACAAGTTTCTGTCTGTTAGATCGCTGACTTCATCTAAAAAGTTCAGCTCATAACCATTCTTTTGAGAATGAAAACATGGTCCAAGTAGACTGTATTCTGCTTATTATCCATGCAACTGAGGAATTTCAACCTTGGATCATTTTCGAGCACAGATAATAAACAGAAAACAGTCTACTTGGACCATGTTTCCATTCTCAAAACACAATGAGGCTGTGGACACCCCAAAGATAAAATTTTAAAAAGTTTACTAGATATGAAATGGAGTAAAATTACATACTATCAGTGGACATTTACAAAAATGGTAATGAATATATCTGAATCAACAAGAAATGCCTACAGTCTACAGCAGGGGCGGGCAAACGTTGCACGCAGTTCATGAGCGCACAGCGCAGCACGTGTGCTGCTCGCGTGCAATCGTCGACTGGGGGAGTGGCGACAGCCGGCAGGTTGCGGCAGTGTAGTGCCAGGCTAAGCTGCAGACGTTGATGCATAGCGACCACTACGTAGTGAACATTGTATTTCAAGAACTGGAAAATGCAGAGTGAAACAAGAAAACGGAGAAGTGGAGATTTGCTATCTTTTGAAAAGTAATGGGAGAATCATTTTTTCTTTGTGCAAAAATGTGAAAATTCGAAATGTTTAATATATGGCAGTATTCTCGCTGCTCAGCGGAAGTTTGGTATTGAAGGCCATTATAACAATTTTCAGGACGAGTACAATTTATTGTCGGATTCTGAGCGGATGGGGAAATTGACTGAGCTTAAGAAGAGCGATCTGACGATACCAGATGAATCTGTCGTAGTTGCTGTTGCCACGAGAGATCTGCGACTTTCTTTCCCCATGTCTCTCATCTAACTGATTTAACATTTTATGGAGCACTGTTTTCAGTTTTTCAGGACGACAACAATGATAGCCCAGCGGTATGTACAGTTATAAGATTGCGCTTAATATAGCGAGAGCTGGAAAACCATTTGCTGAATTAGTAAGTGTCAGTTAAGAGCAAACATCAGAGATGAAAATTTAAGTAACTGTTTGCGTTTGTCTGTATGTAGAAATTTTGTTCCACTCCACCTGTGATAATTAAAGAAAATGTATCGTAGGTAATAGGTACTCTTTCAAACCACGATATCTTTCAAGCACTCCTACTAACCTTATTCCTTCATTCAATAAAGCAAGCTAGGAAACAAAATGCATTGCACAGGAAGGAGTGGACAGAAGGTATGGTGGGGAGGGGAGATAAGCGGGTGGCCAGCTTGCCCCTGTGTGCACGCAGAACACCTGTTAACTGCACGCGTGCAAGTGCAACGCACACGTGCAGGATTCCTGCCCGCCCCTGGTCTACAGTCATCCCTTGGTGCTTGAAAATGACCCACAGTTAAAATTGCCAATTGCATAGAAAATAAACAGAATACAGCTACTTACATAATGTTTTCATTCCCAAAATATGTTAAGGGTGTGGACTCCCACAAAAATAAAATTTTACATAGTAACCATTCTTTTCCATATGCCTGTTTGTTTCTTAATACCACTTCTATTGGTGAATTGTGACCTATTCTCATACAGATATTTCCAATTCCCCCTGGATCTCCATTGATTTGTGTTAAGAGGTTCATTTAATTTTAAAATTATATAAATTTTGCACTTATTTACTCAATGATATACTAATCATATTACTATAAAAATTGAAGAAAATTTTGAAGGATACTCTTCCCACATCCAAGAAAGCTTACTGACACATTTCCAGGATTTCAAAATTAATAATCAGAAAACAGCAACTTCATTCCTGTCACTTTGACACAACTAGCATTTCATGGCAGCACTAGAAATATAATGTTGAGATACTGTTGGAGTACAGAATTTTTAAATTACGGTGTACTTACCACACAAAAAAGATATATATGTAAAATAATTACTGCTCGTAATTCATTACATTACTTACATCTTGGCATACAAAGAGTGAAGCAATTGAGGAGCATATACTGCTTTTTAAATATTTCTGCAGAGCCATTACTTACAATACTTATAAATTTATTTAAGCCACAAGCAAGGTTTTGGTGGATTATACAAAGTAGAGCATTGAGAGCTGATGTGACTGTGGTGTCTGGGGTCACTATAAGGGTGGAAATGATTATGAAACAGTCTGAAAGGAAACATGGGAAGATTAGGGATTAGTATCTTGATGAAGATGAGGTCATTCCAGACAGAGTGCGGCCTTCAGTAGGACAAGGGAGGGGAGAGGAAATCTACCATTTCCTCTTTGAAGGAACCACCATGCAATTAACAGAAAACATCCAGTAATTTGCAAAACCCACATAAAACCAAAATCTTCATTTCCAGTTGGGAATTTGAATGTAGCTCCTCCTCAATGCAGGTCTGGTGTCTTAACCATGTCACCACATGACATGTGATAATAGGCTGGAAAAGAGGGAATGTGAGTAAAACCCATACACCTGTGACAAGAAGTATTTGACGACTATTATTGCACCTCATCAAAAATGAAAAGCAAGCAAAAAACAACCACTTAGATACAGATACATTAGACAAAAAAAATAGCTGGTAGAAGAGCCACTGGGGGGAGATCACTGTTATTGTGGCTAATGGAGAGAAGTAGTACAACACAATATGTTATGATATATTGATGCCTTAAAAAAGCTGTGTAAGTGTAGTTGGTAACACAATAAAGTGTCAAAGGCCACTCAGTAGGCGGCAAGATGAGGGAAGGTAGCTGTAATTGGCATGACATGCAGACAACTGTAGACCAAAATAAGATAATGGGTGAGGCCAAAGCTAATGGTGGGCATATACAGAAAATTGTATCTATATGTACACTTAACAAAACACAACTGTTCACATGTCTTGATAAGCTTGAGTACCTTTGGTTTTGTACAGCTCACACCAGTGGGAACATAGCAGCCGCTGGCAGTAGTGGCAACACAACATGTAACACACTTTTAACAGCGTATTTCTTCTCTTATTATTTTAACGATTTTTATTACAAAACTTATTGAGTTTTTTGTAAGTGTGTACAATTATTGCATATTGTTTTACAAATGCACTATAAACTCTTGCTTTTATCTGTTTGAAATTCTGAGAAGTTTCTGCTTTGAACAGATAAATAAGAGTAGAGCAGTATAGGTGTATGACAGCTGTATGGCACCATTTTAGGATCTGTATTTTCACAGAATTAATTTACGTTTGCTTCCCTTAAATATCATATTTGTTTTTACATAGTATTGATTTGACACAATTGTAGGTTAGTTAATTGGGAATACATCTTATTTATTGAATTCATGTTACTTAACACTTAATACATGTAAATTTGAAAAATCTCAAATCCATCAATTTGAATAGAAATATAAATGGTGTCCTAATACGAGACAGTCAGAGAAAATAATAAATATCGACCAATATAAGTACAAGTAAACCCTACAATAATAATAATAATAATAATAATAACATACATTCAGCAACTGAGAGATTCACATTAAGCAGAAAGGAAGGAGGAAGGGGATTTATCGACATAAAAAACCTACATTATGGACAGGTAGACAATTTAAGAAAATTCTTTATAGAACGAGCAGAAACTAGCAAAATACACAAAGCAATCACTCATATAAATACATCGGCTACACCACTGCAATTTCATAACCACTTCTAAAACCCTTTAGATCACATAACATCAACAGATACGAAGAAAGTAAATTGGAAAAAGAAAACACTACATGGCGAGCACCCGTATCATCTAACACAGCCACACATCAATCAAGACGCATCCAACACATGGCTAAGAAAAGGCAATATATACAGTGAGACGGAAGGATTCATGATTGCAATACAGGATCAAACAATAAACACCAGATATTACAGCAAGCATATTATTAAAGATCCCAATACCACAACAGATAAATGCAGACTTTGCAAACAACCAATAGAAACAGTAGATCACATCACAAGCGGATGTACAATACTAGCAAATACAGAATAGCCCAGAAGACATGACAATGTAGCAAAAATAATACATCAACAGCTTGCCTTACAACATAAACTTATAAAACAACATGTTCCCACATACAAGTATGCACCACAAAATGTACTGGAGAACGATGAATACAAATTATACTGGAATAGAACCATTATAACAGATAAAACAACACCACACAACAAACCTGACATCATACTCAACAATAAAAAGAAGAAATTAACACAACTAATCAAAATATCCATACCCAATACAACAAATATAAAAAAGAAAACAGGAGAAAAAATTGAAAAATACATCAAACTGGCTGAGGAAGTCAAGGACATGTGGCATCAGGATAAAGTTTGACATTATACTAATTATACTATCAACTACAGGAGTCATACCACACAATATCCACCAGTACATCAATGCAATACAGCTACATCCAAACTTATATATACAACTACAGAAATCTGTAATTATTGACACTTGTTCAATTACCCGAAAGTTCCTAAATGCAATGTAACATATACCGTACAGTTAAAAGGAAGTCACACTTGATCAAGGTCTGCGTCACCTTCCATTTTTAACCAGACATAACGTCTGAGACAAGAAAGAAATAACAATAAGTATAATCTCTCCACTTCGTCTTCAGGCCACGAGTGGCCTACCGGGACCATCCAACCGCCGTGTCATCCTCATGGAGGATGTGGATAGGAGGGGCGTGGGGTCAGCACACTGCTCTCCCGGTCATTATGATGGTATTCTTGACCGAAGTCGCTACTAATCGGTCGAGTAGCTCCTCAATTGGCATCACGAGGCTGAGTGCACCCCGAAAAATGGCAACAGCGCATGGTGGCCTGGATGGTCATCCACCATCCAAGTGCCGACCACACCTGACAGCGCTTAACTTCGGTGATCTCACGGGAACCAGTGTATCCACTGCGGCAAGGCCGACAATAATAATAATAATAATAATAATAATAATAATCTCTTTTGACTGCCTCTCCAACATTTCCTGCATTAATTGTGCAAAAGAAGTGCAGTTAGGACACACAAATGCTATTTTTAAAGTTAACATTCTTTGGGAGCCCAAGGATAGCATTCCATGCACTGTGCCCAGTTCTCTCTTCAGAGAAATGACCACTGCAAAATATGCACTCAGTGTCTTCTCCTTCAGATTGCACAACTGACGCATTGTCCTCAATTGAATATGTATCCGAATATGGATGACTGGAAGATTATTTCCTACATTTTTTCTCTTTTTATTTGTCATAAATAAAATTTTTGCATCTCCTTTGATTCTGCTACACCTCTCATCTCCTTGAATTGTTTTAAATTTACCTCATACGGAGATAATGTTAGTTAGATTCATAATATGCTGATTTTACTAGAGCTGGTGGCTCTTGGTGTGGCTTGCAGATTTTGGGAGCTGGCGAGATACCAATTGGACTCACATTTACTCTGTTGTTTGCATCTTCTATGTCAAATTCCTGGTGTATTGCAAAGTTATTGCCTCTAAGTATATGCCTGTTACATTGAAAGAGTACCATTTTCCAAAGGCCATTTATAACATTTTCCATTGTTACTGCTCTCAAGTAGTCCACATCAAATAATCTCCTAATAAAAAATGAGGCTGCTACTTAACCTGGGTTATTTGCCCATCAGGTTTCTATTTCTTAGGGATAGTGCATTTTAAACAGTCTCATATATTCCATACAAGAGACTGTATTTTATGAATGGATTGGGTGATAAACATATAGTGTGCATGTGGTTTTATCTTGCTTTGTCTACCAAGTTAAAGTCTGCCACCGTAGAGGAGTGGACGGCACGCCAGCTTGTCATGCTGGGGACCCAGGTTCGATTCCCAGCTGGGTTAGAGATTTTCTCCGCTCAGGGACTGGGTGTTTGTGTCGTCATCATCATCATTTCATCCTCATTGATGCACAAGCCGCCAAAGTGATGTCACCTCAAAAGATTTGCACCAAGCGATCAGAACATGATATTTCATTTATCATCTTAAAGTCGATATGATGCCCATCAAGTATTAGCACAACCATATCATCATCAGATAGCTTCACAAAGTTCACAAAATTGTTAGACCACTTAGTGAAAATATGAGTCTGACCAAAGCTACTAGGGTGGCAAGATAAAGTTACCCTAACATGAGACACCATGTCCTAATATGCAATATTCTAGATCTACACATCTACATTTATACTCCGCAAGCCACCCAACGGTGTGTGGCGGAGGGCACTTTACGTGCCACTGTCATTACCTCCCTTTCCTGTTCCAGTCGCGTATGGTTCGCGGGAAGAACGACTGTCTGAAAGCCTCCGTGCATGCTCTAATCTCTCTAATTTTACATTCGTGATCTCCTCGGGAGGTATAAGTAGGGGGAAGCAATATATTCGATACCTCATCCAGAAACGCACCCTCTCGAAACCTGGCGAGCAAGCTACACCGCAATGCAGAGCGCCTCTCTTGCAGAGTCTGCCACTTGAGTTTGTTAAACATCTCCGTAACGCTATCACGGTTACCAAATAACCCTGTGACAAAACGCGCCGCTCTTCTTTGGATCTTCTCTATCTCCTCCGTCAACCCGATCTGGTACGGATCCCACACTGATGAGCAATACTCAAGTGTAGGTCGAACGAGTGTTTTGTAAGCCACCTCCTTTGTTGATGGACTACATTTTCTAAGGACTCTTCCAATGAATCTCAACCTGGTACCCGCCTTACCAACAATTAATTTTATATGATCATTCCACTTCAAATCGTTCCGCACGCATACTCCCAGATATTTTACAGAAGTAACTGCTACCAGTGTTTGTTCCACTATCACATAATCATACAATAAAGAATCCTTCTTTCTATGTATTCGCAATACATTACATTTGTCTATGTTAAGGGTCAGTTGCCACTCCCTGCACCAAGAGCCTATTGTCATGTATTATACTACCCTGGTATCATACATTAGAAATACATAATTTTTCACTAAAAACTTAGCCTCACAATTATGCTGCTGGACTTGAAGGACAATTCATTATAGTTGGAGAAAGAGTAGTTTTGAAGAATATAATGATATGAATATGGTTGCGACAACTACTCAGCTTCAGATATTAAAGCACTATAAGTGCACACACTCAAAAAACTTAATATTCAGCATTTATACAATCAGGGTCTCTCGACACTATCCAGCTTTCTAACAGTTTTATTGTCACTGCCCTACAACTCAGGCAATAGTTTCTGACTCTGCCCAATAAAGCTGAGCACTCACTTTAGTCAGCATCTAGCTTTTTCACATTAGCAAACTCTCCCATAATAGGCACTTATGCTCTATATTCAAAATAATTACCAATAATGAATATATTTTATGAAAATTAAAAATAATGTCAAATCAGAACATAAACAGTGATTTTCTCAAATTTAATTCTTTTTGCAGTAAGGCAAAGAGTAGTGCATTCAGTTATCTGATGTCTGCAGTTTCATACCCTCAGACCACTGAGATCATTGAGTTCTATTTTACATGAGATTTATGGAGAAAGAAACCATACATTTCTGCTGGAAAACCATATTGTACACTCGTCCTGTCAACTGTATGGTCGTGCAATTTTATACCTGCTTCACTCTTTTGGATCATTGTACATGTCTGACAGAATTTAAACATCTTACTCAGACCTATTACAGTAAATAGATGGACTTACATTTCTCAGCATACTTGTAAACTGACTTGAACAAAATCTGTGTGCTCATCACTACGCATTTATTCTCTCTTACTGAATTTCATCTTAATGGCTATTTCTGTTGCACTTACTTTCCCATTCTCTCTGCAACCCCTATGAATATTTTTATGTGTACAAATAAAACTTTTTTTGGCAACTTAGTTCGGACCTGATTGGTTTTGAAATTGAGTGTGACAGTAAATTTTAATATTCCCGAATAAAAGGGGAAAAGGATTACTATTGAGCTTGGTGCTAACATTTGAGTGTTTAATTTGATAAAAAGTACATCATTTCCATTTTCAAGAATTAAGGTTAAGGTTTAGCATCCCATTGACATCAAGGTCATTGGATGGATGGGGAAGCAAATTGGTTGTGCCCTTTCAAAGGAACCATCCTGGCTTTTGCCAGCAATGACTTAGGGAAATCACAGAAAACCTAAATCTAGATGGCTGAATGTGAATTTGAACCATCATCCTCCCGAACTTGTGTCCAGTCATTTTCAGTTTCCTTTGTGTGAAGGAAATGAACAAACATTTGATTAGTTACGCTCTCCTACATTTCAAATATGAGCTTTGTAAAAGATAGAATTTTGTTGGAAGGATGATTAGTTTAAAATTCACAGCCTAAAAATATTCTCTCACTCCTACAAAACAAATGCCCATAAAATAACTTTAGTGATTTTTGTTTGAAATTTAGTCAGTTTTGTGTTGCAGATTTTGTTACCTCATACAATCATAACTCATTTAAAGAGTACAAATGATATACACCAGTGCCGTACTCATCAGGATGACAGAAGCTACCACAGAAAGTCTACTGGCACCTTCCACAGTTGGAACATAAAAAAAAATATAATGACCACCTAGCAGAACCAAACTCTTGTTTGAGTGATGAGCAGGCACTTTGACTGTGAACTACTTGCACAGCAATGCTTACACTTCCTTCACACTGCATCTAGTGCTGCTAATCAAATCACTATGTATTTTGTTATCACTGTCAATGTCTTATGCTTCTGTGTATTATTTTTCATTGGTATTAATTTCCATAGTGGCCTATAGTAGGTCTCATTGGTATGATAAAATGTTGCCGTCACAATGCAACATGGGCATTAATGAGGGAAAGTGTTGCTGTAAATTGTGACGTGGCTGTACATCCTGAGAATGCCCTTAAGAATACTTAGCTGTTTTATACATGAACAGTTTTGTTTTGTCAACTGTATACATGACTACCCTGCAATTCACACTTAAGTGTTTGGCAGAAGGTTTGTACAATGACTTTCAGAGTATTTCTTAACTATTCCACTCTTGAATGACATGTGGAAAAAAAATGAACACCTATATCTTTCTGTGAGAACTCTAATGTGTCTTATTTTATTATGATGATCTCAATGTTGATGGCAATCAACAAAATATTCTGGCATCATAGAAGAAAGTTGGTGATTAAAATTTCATGATAAGATTTCTCCATAACGAAAAATACCTTTGTTTTCATCCAAAAGTGCTTGTTGTATCCATGACACTCTCTCCCTTATTTTCCAGAAAAAATGCTGCTCTGGCACATCAGTACATATTTGCGAGTTTCAGAAGTGCCGTCAAACAATGGCGTAAGACCTAGCCAGTAGGTATTAAGAAATTCATTGGGTAGCACTGATGTCAAGCATTATTAGCAACAGAACAAAAAACTCTGGAAGCAAATTATATTCAGCTCACAGATGACAGTACTAGAATTTGGCCACTAAATTCCACAAATTCTTCCTAACAGTAGCTAAAAACACAGGAAGAAAAAATAGTCTATCAAAGTCACAGCCACTTCATTCACTTAGACAGACATTGCATACCCCACCACCAGACATCAGTTGTATCAAAGCATCTTCAGAGGAATCAAAAAAATCACTAGATCACTAAAAATCAGTAGCACTTCTGGCTATTTTGATATCAACCAAAGTACTAAGAATCTGTGTTGACTTGGTACCATCCTCTTGAATTACCTTTGTAACCAGTAAGACAAGTCATTGAGTATTTCATGTAGTAATAACACCCATTTATAAAAATGGAGATAGGCAACTGATCTCTCATTATATACCAACATTCCACCTCCCTGAGAATAACCTTTTAACAGCAGCACAGTCTGCCAGGAATAACACTAAATTCAAAGTGGGGAAACATTTAGCATAACATTCCACAGATAGAGCCACCTCAGCCTTCAGATTAGCTCATAAACTTGTGACTCCCATGTCACATAGTAGCAGCCGAGAGGTGCAACAGGGGAAGAGCCCCTGATAGACATCTGGCACAATGGGCCTCAGAGTGCCCACTGTGTTCATAGTGCTCATAAGACTCACTGATAATCAAATGCTGTTTGTCACAGTGCTGTGAATATGAAGAATGGTTTTCTATAAAAGTTATGAGATCGGACATACATTCTGCTAGATAGATCCAACATAAGACAGGGTATTTTCACCGAGGATAATTTGTAGCTACTAGTTGTTTAATTTTATTGGAAATTTACACCATTTAATGTCAGATGAACAAAATGTCCAAGCCAGTGTTATCAGATTTTCTTGAATTTTCCTTATTTACTCATACCATCATTTGAAATGAGAATGTCAAAGTTTATTTTCACACCTCTTGTGCACATATGGTAATGGTGCTGTGATGTCAATTCAAGTTTGTTTGCATTCTTTGAACTTAATGATGCTGATTTTGAATTGAAATGTTATGAAATATAGTTTTAATCTAAAAGTACAGTCAACAAACTTATACATATACTAAGAATCATATTTCAAAAAATTATACTGTAAAACCTGTTTGTTATTTCCATTCAGATTAATTGAAAGACTTAAGAAACATGTTAGCAATATAATCCTTTCAGCTATTAAAAATATATTCAGTTTTTTTTAAAACTTATGTATTATAGTAAAACTAGAATTTCTGTGTTTTGGCAAAGTAAAAAATATTATTTCAACCTGTTTATTATTCTGAAATACTAGTAACGATTTATACATTTAAATTTTGTAATTTATACTGAAGAACTGTTCAACTTTTGATTGAAATCCCCAAACTAACTATGTTAAACAATGTAAACAGCTATGTTCCAATTGTGAGAATGTATATAAACCTCGGTGCCAACAGTCATAGTGGGGCAGTTTTAGATTATGATTTTGTGAGAGTCAATTTGATAACAGATTCTGAGACATTACTGCATCAGATTTTCAGTCATGTGTGACGTTATGTTGTGATGCAATAAAAGTATTGTAAAACAGATATGTGTGTTTTGGCTGCATACTTTAGGAGAAGATTGATTACGGCACAGATTGCCAGGCTAAATGGAGACTCCAGGATCTAATTTTCAGGTGGAGCAAGCTGCAGTGAACATAGGCCCCAAATAATCACATCAAGAATCTACACTGTGATGGGAATAATCAGCATGATATTTTCATCTTTGCTCTTTTCTTGCCCTTGTAATCAAACAGTTGGGTGGTGGGCACTTCCAATTGACTTTGCCAGTATATAGACAGCTGATATTGGTCCATAGAAAGTAAATTATTTGTCTGAAAAATTAGATAAAAACAGAAACTGAATAGTATTAGAAAAGCAATGGATCTTTCCAAATAGTGTTTTTCTCCTAATCTACAGATATAAAACAATCTAGGGGTGGTGGCCAAAATTATCAGTGTGAGGAGATTAACATAGGTCATAATTTGTTGTTAGTATATGTTACAGAAGTGGGCAGCAGGGTCTGCTTCTACCTGTTAGTGTATAACAAATTTCTGAAGGCTCTCTTTCCTTCAAGATGAGAGTTATGGAACTCAATGCATGAATGAAAGAGTGAATGAATGAATGAATCAACAAATCGATCAATCATTAAAAATATGTGTGTGGTGAAAACAAGAATAGATTTAAATAGCTAGCACAGTTATGGAACTAGAAGATGTATCACACCACCACTTCATGAGACCCAGAAAATATTAGATACAGGCTCCCAGGTAGATGCTATTTTTCTTGACTTCCGGAAGGCGTTCGATACAGTTCCGCACTGTCGCCTGATAAACAAAGTAAGAGCCTACGGAATATCAGACCAGCTGTGTGGCTGGATTGAAGAGTTTTTAGCAAACAGAACACAGCATGTTGTTATCAATGGAAAGACGTCTACAGACGTTAAAGTAACCTCTGGCGTGCCACAGGGGAGTGTTATGGGACCATTGCTTTTCACAATATATATAAATGACTTAGTAGATAGTGTCGGAAGTTCCATGCGGCTTTTCGCGGATGATGCTGTAGTATACAGAGAAGTTGAAGCATTAGAAAATTGTAGCAAAATGCAGGAAGATCTGGCACTTGGTGCAGGGAGTGGCAACTGTCCCTTAACATAGACAAATGTAATGTATTGCGAATACATAGAAAGAAGGATCCTTTATTGTATGATTATATGATAGCGGAACAAACACTGGTAGCAGTTACTTCTGTAAAATATCTGGGAGTATGCGTGCGGAACGATTTGAAGTGGAATGATCATATAAAATTAATTGTTGGTAAGGCGGGTACCAGGTTGAGATTCATTGGGAGAGTGCTTAGAAAATGTAGTCCATCAACAAAGGAGGTGGCTTACAAAACACTCGTTCGACCTATACTTGACTATTGCTCATCAGTGTGGGATCCGTACCAGATCGGTCTGACGGAGGAGATAGAGAAGATCCAAAGAAGAGCGGCGCGTTTCGTCACAGGGTTATTTGGTAACCGTGATAGCGTTACGGAGATGTTTAACAAACTCAAGTGGCAGACTCTGCAAGAGAGGCGCTCTGCATCGCGGTGTAGCTTGCTCGCCAGGTTTCGAGAGGGTGCGTTTCTGGATGAGGTATCGAATATATTGCTTCCCCCTACTTATACCTCCCGAGGAGATCACGAATGTAAATTTAGAGAGATTAGAGCGCGCACGGAGGCTTTCAGACAGTCGTTCTTCCCGCGAACCATACGCGACTGGAACAGGAAAGGGAGGTAATGACAGTGGCACGTAAAGTGCCCTCCGCCACACACCGTTGGGTGGCTTGCGGAGTATCAATGTAGATGTAGATGTAGATGTACATACAAATGAGCTGGAATGTTCTGATAAAATATTATGCTGAACTCTACAGTCTATACGTATCTCCATAAGTAATACGGCTGACGTCAGCCTGCAGATGCCAATGCAAGTACGACTATTTGTAACAGCATATCAAAAAACTGCACCACAACAACCATTCAATATGTATTTTGTTAATGGTAGTAAAGTGAAGTGGCACAGAAGGCTCATTTGTAAGACACTGACAGAAATAAAATGATGTTTTTCTTGTTTATTTCAGAGAGCTAAGAACAAATACCTTATCAGCAGACATCCATGTAAGAAAAGTGTCTGCAATTCATACAACTGTGATCTTGATGAAATTTTGCACACTTTACCTTCAAGACAAGGGGTAGCTCATAGTCTACATAACGTTTCATAAACTGACTTGAAACATATATGTATGTAATGTACAAAAGGGAAAGGTTGTTACTAAAAATCTCTTAAAGTTCTTGGCCAATTTACTTCAAATTTTTACGCAATCCCTTAATGAATATTTGGGAGGATATAGGATATCTTTTTTTAATACATGCAATACACACATATACAATCACAATGGAGAAATGTTGTTAGCAAACATCTCGGAAGGTACTTGAGTGGTTTACTTCAAAGATCTTGGCTGATATACTTCAAATTTCTGCATTCAGATGAATCAATGAAAAAAAAAAAGAAAAGTTGAATGCCTAACAAATGAAATATATCATGATAAACTGACTGTACTTCTCATCACAAGAATAAATTACAGTGGCAACAGCTGTCTTGGAGATAGTACCATCAGACATCACTAGATCACGGGATGAGTGAAAGCTCAAGAATTTGACAGACACACAATTTCAAACTCTTATTCATTGATTAGTTTCCATTGTTACATATGACATACACCCTATAAGACATTTTTGTCTGTGTTTTACAGTCATTTTTATTATTAAAATCAACAGTGCCACACAAACACTAAGAAATGTCATGGATTTAGTACTGACAAAAATCACTAGGTCATGGCAAGATCAAGAGATCTAACAGAACCTGGCTTTTCCCAACTGTGACATAAACTGTTTGAATAGTTTGAGTCTTGCTCAGAGACAGCGCTACTCAAAAGAGTGAACACTGAGTTGAAACAATCGAAGACAAATTCTCCAAAAACACAATGGAATACTTATCACCGAATGTAACAACAAGTGGTACAATTAATCATATTTATAAACTTCGCAAATATTTGCTTGAAGAAATAAATTAAAAATACTAATAGAAAATTGGTTACTATCAAAGATTATCGACCGAGCGAGGTGGCGCAGTGGTTAGACACTGGACTCGCATTCGGAAGGACGATGGTTCAATCCCGCGTCCAGCCATTCTGATTTAGGTTTTCCGTGATTTCCCTAAACCACTCCAGGCAAATGCCGGGATGGTTCCTCTGTAAGGGCACGGCCGACTTCCTTCCCCATCCTTCCCTAATCCGATGAGACCGATGACCACGCTGTCTGGTCTTTCCCAAACCAACCAACCAACCAAAGATTATCAGAAATATCAAAGTCCTGTTTATCAAATACTGATAACAAAGCACAAGTGAATTTTCTCCAGAAGCAAAAGTTTTAAAGTGATTTACATCACCACTTATTATCTGACTATTGCTTGGTGTGGCCATTAGGAAGTGTGGGTGTTAGCTTGGATTAATGTGTATCAGCTATGCCAGATTGCTTTATTCATGCTAATTTTTAGCAGTGCAAATTTATTCATATAAGCTAGTCCAACAAGAATATAAGTTTAGTTAAGGTAGGTATCAATTCATACCTATCAAAATGCCACCAAGGAAAAGAAGGTGTATTGGTCTGAAAAAACCCTGCAGCTAAAAGACAAACATATGCATTGGAAATACATGAGTGATGGGAACTTTGTCGACACCATGAGCATATGAGGGCTTCTACATATAGGGAAAGGGCAACTTATGAGGAGAGAGAGAGAGAGAGAGAGAGAGAGAGAGAGAGAGAGAGAGAGAGAGAGAGAGAGAGAGTAGATATTAACCATTACAGGAAATGCCAGATACTACAGCTAGTATCTAATAATATTTACTCACAGCACGTGATAATGCTTGAAGTTGCAGCGCTTGTAGTTTCTGACTCACTTCTCGATGTCGCATATTATACCAGCCATTGAAATTTGGTGAGCGGAAGAACCGGCGATACAGGCCTACCCAGTCTCCTTTGATGATGGAGGTAAGTTGAGGTCCTGAAGTCCCAAGGGTTGCCAGAAACTCTTCCTGGTTGAAAGGTCTTGGTGTGGGTGCAGCCTGCAAAATAGCAACATACAATAACATAAAATAAAAGCATTGCACATCATAATTTACAGGAAATCTGGCATATATTTTTCCTTTGAAACAACAAAGAGCTGTATTACATCTGAACAAAACACTGACCAAGGGGTATAAAGTCTTCCTGTTTTATTATCAATTACACATTATGTGTCCTGTATTCCAAATACAACATTAAAGTCAGGACAACAAAGCTATTTTGAAGCTTGATGTTGCGAGGTATAGTTCATCACATTTCATAACCATAAAAGAGAATTTCAGAGTGAAAATCAGTAGTGGCAGATGTAAACAAAATAACAATCTGTGTTTCAAAAAAAAAAATATTCTGAATGTTGGATTGCATCATGATGTGATAAAATCACCAATACTTCAGTTACTACTGCAGGGAATGAACTCTGGTTATGAAGGCCTTCGCTGCTGTGCAACAATTCAGGGCATTTGTTTTAACTTCGAATAACTAGATATCTTGAAAAATATACATCATATGGAAAAAAAGTTTCAGGTGAAAAGTTAATATTTTCAAAGCAGGCATCTGTGCTGAAACTACCATCCCCAAACCCTCCCACTGACCTATGGGGGAGGGAGGGCCAACTTTTTATTTTCAAATGTGAACCACCCAGTTTTATTGCAGATTTAAATTCAACACTAAAAAATACGTAGCGTTTATCTGAAACATTCTTTTTTCCATTTGTTGTAGCTGGTGCTGTAATCAGCGTGAAAGTTATAGCGGTTGGATGGAAGAACACAGTGAAATCAACTGCCCTAATGGTGAGGTCCGAGGGGCTCACCAAAATCAAACACCACAATGTTATGGAAACACTCAGAAACCAACCCCGAAGAGAACAGAAAACTATGTTAGATTAAAAGTCACTTATTTGTCAGACTTCCAAATGTCGAAATGTGAAAGTTTTACTGTGGAACCAAATTGCAAAACTAAATTAAATTTTCAACAATAATATAAACTATTTACAACAAAAAAATTTATTTTTTTTATCAAAAATGTGATGTAGAATCAAATGAGTTGGTTCTTAATTGCAAAAACCAGAAAAATTTAATTTTATTGATTACAGCATTGTCTACCACGAATGGAAAAGAAGTTTTGGGTAAACCTTAGGCATGTTTTTGGTGTATAATTTAAATCTGCAATAAAAATGGTTCTTAACACATTGTTACACCACATGAAAGATGCTTTACATAGGGATAGAAAATGTCATGATCTTTCCGTGAATACTGTTACCTAGAATTGGAGGAGAACTTTATCATATCAGATTTATGATTTGCAGAATATTATTCAACTACATATATGTCCAGACTGAAATGACCACACAAGATACCACATTAAAGGTCATATTATGAAAACTGGTATTTCTCAGAAACAGATGAGCATATGAAAGATATCGAGTACACATATTCCTCTACTGCGTTGTTGAGACGTATAAATTAGTTTGAGTTGACCCGATTCTCTCCTTCTTCTAGCCACTTGGTATGTATTAAAGTAACAAAACAACTGCATACAGTTCATGACGTAACTTAAAATACATTATACTCTAGAAAACTTGATTTTAATATCCTTGTAGCCAGTATTCATACATATAAAGCCTGAAATGATATTTACAAAGACCTATTAACAGGTCCACAAAATTTATGTTTATTGGACCCAAATATGACTTCTACTAATGCAAAACATTCTACTTAAAATATGTTGTATATGGGGCAAGTAGCACAGAGTTGGACCTCTATGGATGTTACATTAAGAACCTACTACAAGTATACATTCATCAACATGGCAGTTACTTAAAGTTAGGCTGTCACTATCAGAAAATGTCTAACAAAGCATAACACAGATTCATTTGTAGCTACTGAATTATAAATACACACATAATAAAATTGCTAGAGGTTGACAAAAAATGATTTAAATTCCTTCCATATGGTCTACTGCAACAGAACTTCCTGCCATTTTCATAAGACTGTTAATGGATGCTGGGTTGCTCCAGTAAGGCCTTTTATAAAGCAAGCTTGGGGACTGTGCTCTTGTCACCCAGTTACTGATGCTTCATCACAAGGTTCTTATTCTACTTCATGCTGCACCTTCATTACCTCATATGTACAGTCCCATACCTCCAAAATGTATACACTACTGGCCATTAAAATTTCTATACCAAGAAGAAATGCAGATGATAAACGGGTATTCATTGGACAAATATATTATAATAGAACTGACATGTGATTACATTTTCACGCAATTTGGGTGCGTAGATCCTGAGAAATCAGTACCCAGAACAACCACCTCTGGCCATAATAACGGGTTTGATACACCTGGGCATTGAGTCAAACACAGCTTGGATGGCATGTACAGGTACAGCTGCCCATGCAGCTTCAACACGATACCACAGTTCATCAAGAGTAGTGACTGGCGTATTGTGACAAGCCAGTTGCTCGGCCACCATTGACCAGACGTTTTCAATTGGTGAGAGATCTGGGGAATGTGCTGGCCAGGGCAGCAGTCGAACATTTTCTGTATCCAGAAGGGTCCATACAAGACCTGCAACATGCGGTCATGCATTATCCTGCTGAAATGTAGGGTTTCTCAGGGATCGAATGAAGGGTAGAGTCATGGGTCATAACACATCTGAAATGTAACGACCACTGTTCAAAGTGCCGTCAATTTGAACAAGAGGTGACCGAGACGTGTAACCAATGGCACCCCATACCATCACGCCGGGTGATACGCCAGTATGGTGATGATGAATACAAGCTTCCAATATGCATTCACCGCGATGTTACCAAACATGGATGCGACCATCATGATGCTGTAAACAGAACCTGGATTCATCCGAAAAAATGACGCTTTGCCATTCGTGCACCCAGATTCATCATTGAGTACACCATCGCAGGCACTCCTGTCTATGATGCAGCATCAAGGGTAACTGCAGCCATGGTCTTTGAGCTGATAGTTCATGATGCTGCAAACATCATCAAACTGTTCGTGCAGATGGTGGTTGTCTTGCGATCGAGACGTGGCTGCACGATCCGTTACAGCCACTCGGATAAGATGCCTGTCATCTCGACTGCTAGTGATACGAGTCCAATGGAATCCAGCACGGCGTTCGGTATTACCCTCCTGAATCCACCGATTCCATATTCTGCTAACAGTCATTGGATCTTGACCAACGCGACCAGCAATGTCCTGATATGATAAACTGCAATTGCAATAGGCTACAATCCGACCTTTATCAAAAGTCGGAAACATGATGGTACGCATTTCTTCTCCTTACATGAGGCATCACAACGTTTCACCAGGCAACACCGATCAACTGCTGTTTGTGTATGAGAAATCAGTTGGAAACTTTCATCATGTCAGCATGTTGTAGGTGTCGCCACCAGTGCCAACCTTGTGTGAATACTCTGAAAAGCTGATCATTTGCATATCACAGCATCTTCTTCCTCTCGGTTAAATTTCGTGTCTGTAGCATGTTATCTTCATGGCGTAGTAATTTTAATGGCCAGTAGTGTAATTAACTACTGTTGTTTACCAGTTTCCTTTCAGGTCAGATTTTTACTGCTTCTTTAAGTTGACAGCCCCAAAAGAAAGATGACATTCAGAATAATTTCATTTTTTATAGGCTGTGGCATGGCTGGCTTCCAAGCTAACTTGGTGGATTGGTGGAGTACAGTATTGTTTTTATAGACTCTCTACTTAATTGTGCATTCTGTCTCTCTAATATATACTTAGGCACAGTGTCAGGGGATATGGTAAAATCATGCCTTGCAGAGGCCCAGATTGTGTTTCACAGGCCTAAATAAAGAAGAGGTCTTAATGGTGAGTAGAGAACACAATTGCATTAGGATCGTGCCAGTCTTCTTTGGCACAGTTCCCATGGAGGATGAATACTGTTGCCTGTGGGTAGGAGTGCCACAGAGTATAAGACGATACTCAAATGAGCCATCCTGCATTCATTAGTAGTTACTTGAAGATTACAGCTAGTCTCATTGCCAAAAATTGCAGAACCAATGACACAAACCAGCAGAAGAAGTATTTAAATTATAAATTCAAGAGGATCTTTGAGTAAAGAACAACAGGAATCTAAATACACAGGGTTCATTTCCTATATCTATTGCAAGAAATTGTGCATAAAGGAACAAGTCAACAATATTACAGCAACAGACAGTGCACATCCAAAATCTAATCTAGATAAACAACATTTAGATGTAAGAGGAAGATACGGTTACTCACCTTGAAAGGGGATATATTTTTCTGAAGTGGCATGAGGCTGGCCATATATCTCTCTAAAGGGATCATGAAACTTTGTGTAACTTCAAGAAGATGCCTTTTAAGCAAAGCTGTTTGTACCTCCCCTGGTCGTTTTGTCTGAATACCTTTCATAAGTTTCTTCAGAATCAACTTATCTTTGTGGAGAAATGGTCGATAGTGGGTATAAACACCAGGCTTTGAATCCAGCATCTTTATATTGCCACCTTTCTTCAACTTGTGTTTCTGCACAGTCTCTAAGTAAAGAAAGTTACAACATTTATTGTACTCAGAGAAATACTGAAGAAATATTTTAAACATACTGTACCAGAGAGAGAGAGAGAGAGAGAGAGAGAGAGAGAGAGAGAGAGAGAAACATTTCAATTAATTCTGTGGACATTTATCTCACAGTTTTAATCATTACAGTGGTTCCTTCTGTCAGGACCACAATACCAAAGAGTAGTCATATTCAGTTTTATAAGAAAATAGAACTTCCACTTTGGCTATCAAATAATTGATAAACAAGTATACAAGTTTTCTTTTACATGCCTCAGCATTACGGGCAAAACATTGGCATGCATATTAGTGAACAGCTTTGATAGGGACAGTCATTTAGGAAGCATAAAAATTTCAGTGAGTGCTGCATTTATCTTTCACATGTAAATTTTTGGAATAACCCAAATGAGACCAGGCAGGTATTTTACAACTTAATACTCACATCACATGAATAGGGAGGGATAATGTCAAACTGATACCTGGTTAAATTGTAGAGTTTTACTGTATACTTTACATCTCAGTCTTTAATGCTCATAATATCCAATTAACCATAGAGTTTGACTACACACAAAGAGTATCATAATTTGTATCTAAAAGAATGCTTGCGTCTCCACAGTATATGGGTTACCCATTAACAGGATCATGCTAACACATAAAAATATGTATGTTAATGAGTGCCAACTTATTTATTTAATTTATCAGAAAAAATACATCATGTAATCAGAAAAATGTACAGATAATTTCAGTCTGGTATTACAAGCATTGCCAGATTTATACAAACAGATGCACATAGTAGCACACATTTTAAATGCTGTGTGACCAATATTCAGCCACTTTACAGGCTTCATGAGTAGCTGCCATCAGTTCTTTTAGGAAGCATGTAGTTGGACACAGCTTGCAGATATGGAGATGACCAATAGTTTTCTCTCCTCTAAGTTTGCACAGGGCAGAGTCACCAGAAAATCCCCACTTCTTCAGGTTGTTCTTACACTTGCCAACTCCAGATCATAGCCTGTTGACCATATCGGCCAGTTTTCTTCTTGTTGTCTCAGTTACACAAGGAATTTAGTCTGAATGCTGAATGTTGTTCAGGGAGTTTCTGTACTATAGAGGAAATTTAATATTGATTTGAGTTGGGCAGTTGCTGATGAGTACCCATACAGAGAATGAGTCTCTAGATTTATTGTTTTATTTCTTTCTAGTCAAGCATTAGATTTGCAGTGGGTGTCTGAGGAAGAGATACCTGCTAGACAGTAGACCTTTTCTACATCTACATTCTACATTTATACTCCGCAAGCCACCCAACGGTGTGTGGCGGAGGGCACTTTACGTGCCACTGTCATTACCTCCCTTTCCTGTTCCAGTCGCGTATGGTTCGCGGGAAGAACGACTGTCTGAAAGCCTCCGTGCGTGCTCTAATCTCTCTGATTTTACATTCGTGATCTCCTCGGGAGGTATAAGTAGGGGGAAGCAATATATTCGATACCTCATCCAGAAACGCATCCTCTCGAAACCTGGCGAGCAAGCTACACCGCAATGCAGAGCGCCTCTCTTGCAGAGTCTGCCACTTGAGTTTGTTAAACATCTCCGTAACGCTATCACGGTTACCAAATAACCCTGTGACAAAACGCGCCGCTCTTCTTTGGATCTTCTCTATCTCCTCCGTCAACCCGATCTGGTACGGATCCCACACTGATGAGCAATACTCAAGTATAGGTCGAACGAGTGTTTTGTAAGCCACCTCCTTTGTTGATGGACTACATTTTCTAAGGACTCTTCCAATGAATCTCAACCTGGTACTCGCCTTACCAACAATTAATTTTATATGATCATTCCACTTCAAATCGTTCCGCACGCATACTCCCAGATATTTTACAGAAGTAACTGCTACCAGTGTTTGTTCCGCTATCATATAATCATACAATAAAGAATCCTTCTTTCTATGTATTCGCAATACATTACATTTGTCTATGTTAAGGGTCAGTTGCCACTCCCTGCATCAAGTGCCTATCCGCTGCAGATCTTCCTGCATTTCGCTACAATTTTCTAATGCTGCAACTTCTCTGTACACTACAGCATCATCCGCGAAAAGCAGTACAGAGGGCTAAGTTTGGAGTGGAATTGATCTCAGGCAGCATGTGATGATTCTGTAAGTCTTGTTTAGGGCAATGTCACCCTGTCTGGTAAGGCTGTAGCCGTACCAGACAGGACAGGAAAATTCTGCTGCACATTAATGGAGGGCTAAGACTGATGTTCTCATAACATGAGGCTGTGTCCTGTGTTATAAGTACAGAGGGCTAAGTTTGATGTTCTCTTAACAACAGGCTGTGTCCCCCCCCCAGTAGTACCAGCTATTTTCTGGAGGATGTCATTTCTTGCTGATAGCTTCCTTTTGGTGTTCAAGCAGTGGGATCTGTATGTTAGTGTTCAATCAAGCATGACTCCAGAAATATTTGGGTGTAGTGCTATCTTCTACTTGAGTGTCTTCCCAGGTCAACAGCAATTTTCTTCTTGCTTGTTTGTTTGTTATGTGGAAGGCAAATATTGTGTTTCTGATGGATTGGATTTTTGGCTTGTCGTCTTCGTAGTAACTAATGAGGTCTTTTAGAGATTGGGACAGCTTCCTTTCAACATGTTTGATACTTGTCTGTCATGCTGCTATTGCACCATCGTCTGCATAGATAAAACTCCTTGTTCCTTCTGTGCAGTGTTGGTCATTGGTGTAGATGTTAAATAAGATGGGAGCTACGATCCTTGTGGGAGGCTATTTTTCTGGCTCTTCCATCTACTTCTATGGCCTCAAAATTCAACAAAAAATCTTCAGTTTAGCAGCAGGCATTCTAATATCTGAGATAGTTTATAATCCTTTGTTATTTCATAGAGTTTCTTTAGTGGTAGCCAGTGGTTGACTGTGTCACATGGTGCTGTCAGGTCAAAGGTTGGAAGTGTGTTTGTTCTTGTATAAGTACTAGTTCTATTATTTTGGGCAGTCTGTCTAATATCATTCACTCAAGAACTTTGTGTAGATGAGAAAACAAGGAGATCAGTCTGTAGTTCTCTGTATCATTCACATCTTTGCCAGGCTTCAAAACTGCAATGACTCTGACCTTTCTCTAAAGTTTTTGAATTTTACAGTTCCTTGTGCAGTTGGTTAGTAATTCTAAGAGCCATTGTTGGCTAATGGGACCAAATCTTATGAGTTGTTCCATGCAGACTTCATATAGGCCTGATGCTTTGACATTTTTGCATTTGTTATGGGTAGAAAGAGTGAGTTTTTTGATCAGATAATCTATTTTTGAGAAAATGCATTTTTGAAACATTTACAGTTTCGTGTTAAAAACTGTGTGTAATATATTGATATGACATACATAGAAGTATTTTAAATCATTGTTTAAAAATTGCAGCACATGATGTTCTGCACCTAGTTTGAGAGACTGATACAGCTTGCCCTGCCAGAGATATAATTGAGCTAACACAGTTATTTTTTCTTTTTGATACACTGCAAGAGAGTTGACCATAAATTTTGCACCATTTGTATTGTTTCCTCTGTGAGTATTTTCTTCCCTTCAATATGCAAAGACCTAGAAAACATGTACATCAATGTAAGTAAGTAACAGGTATTCAAAATTCATCTCATGGCTTGTCTACATCAGTATTTGATGTCCCAGTAGCATCTAACTCCTGCATTGGTAGTGATACATTGTGTGACATTAGAATGAGATTTTCACTCTGCAGCGGAGTGTGCGCCGATATGAAACTTCCTGGAAGGTAGGAGACGAGATACTGGCAGAAGTAAAGCTGTGAGTACCGGGCGTGAGGCGTGCTTCGGTAGCTCAGATGGCAGAGCACTTGCCCGCGAAAGGCAAAGGTCCCGAGTTCGAGTCTCGGTTGGGCACACAGTTTTATTCTGCCAGGAAGTTTCATATCAGCGCACACTCCACTGCAGAGTGAAAATCTCATTCTGAAAACATCCCCCAGGCTGTGGCTAAGCCATGTCTCCGCAGTATCCTTTCTTTCAGGAGTGCTAGATCTGCTAGGTTCACAGGAGAGCTTCTGTAAAGTTTGGAAGGTAGGAGACGAGATACTGGCAGAAGTAAAGCTGTGAGTACCGGGCATGAGTCGTGCTTCGGTAGCTCAGATGGCAGAGCACTTGCCCACGAAAGGCAATGGTCCCGAGTTCGAGTCTCGGTCGGGCACACAGTTTTAATCTGCCAGGAAGTTTCATCGTGTGACATTGATGGCACTAAACCTGAAAATGCTTCAAAAGGAAAACTAGTTATAATTGAAGAACAATACAAGAAACTAAATGCTGGGACTACAAAATATGAGATAATTAGTGTGTCAGTATTATCAGGTGGTTTGGAGAACAATGTGTGATGCAAACAATGTGGAGTATGTGGTGTTTCACTAAAAACATACACATATGTAGGATTTGTTTGTGAATTAGAGTTGATATTATATTTTTCAATTCCTTGCATGTTACTGCAGATACTGATAACCTATACGATGTAAACATTATACTGGTTTCTGGATTACAGTCTATAGGTAAGGGCAGGGCTGCAGGTGCCACGTTATGTGGTGTGATGTATCTCCCTACTCAACACTTAAAATTTGACAAATACTTCATTGCAATAAACTCTGCTATTGAAGATGTAGCACAGGAAAATATGAAAAATGCAGTTGACGAAGCTGCTGTTGAAAATAATAATAACAGGCACCTGTCCATAGCTTTTGATGGGAACTGGCAGAAGAGAGGACACACATATCTAAATGGTCTTGTAACAGCTGCAAGTGTGGACACTGCCAATGTAGTTGATGTGCCAATACTTTCCAAGCATTGCTGATGCAATGACAGAATTAAAAATAAACATTAAGAAGAGTGCACAGCAAGTTATTATGGTTCAAATGGTAGTATGGATGTTGCTGGAGTGATAAGTATTTATCAACACTCAGTAGAATGGTACAATGTTAGATACATAAATTACCTTGGAGATGGTGACTCAAAGGCAATCAAAGAAATTGAGGAATTAAGGCCTTATGGGAACAATGTGAAAATTTGCAGACTAGAATGTGTTGGCTGCATTCAGAAAAGGATGGGCTCAAGACTTTAAAAGCTCTAGGCTAGCATGAAAGGCAAGAAACTGACAGATGGAAAAACTTTAGATAGGAAAAACAGACCGGCAGATGCTGCTTTGGACTGTATTCAGAAGTGCCAGGATTTAGCAATTAGGCAGAATACAGCAGATGCAGAATTGATCAGAAGAGCAGTCTGGGCATCATTTTTCACACTGCTTCATGCAGTGAGAATCCCCAAATGGGCTACGTCCAAAAGGTGAAGGTAGTTGGTGCAAGCACAACAGAGGCAAGGTAACTGAACAACAATACAGTCACCATCACCATTTGCCACTTGCCGTAATGAACGAAATAAAACCAAAATTCTGAGACCTTACAGATATTAGTCAACTAAAGAAATGTCTTCATGGCTGGACTCAAAATCCAAATGATTTAGTGAACCATATGATATGAAACAGACAACCTAAAATGCTGTTTGTGGATACAAACACTCTTCGCTTTAGCATTTATGATGCTGTTTCACCATTCAGTCAGGGCAATATAACAAAGTGCAAAGTTTTTCATAAGATGAGGCTCTGCATGGGATTATGAACTGCAGCAGCTATACTTTGTTTAGACAAGGAACACCTCAAGTCTTCAGATAATACTGTAAATATCTATTCAAAAATGGCTGGACAACTTAGGAGAGTCACAAACAGGAAGCTGTTGGACAATTCTGATGATACTAGCTATGGAGCAGAAATACATTGGAGCAAATACTTTTAAGATCCTTTCCTATAGCTTTAGTTTTTTGGTATATAAGGGACATTTTCTCATAGTCTATTTATAGCAGAAAGATGAAATTTTCAGGAGTTGTTCCTTAAGGCCTTCTAATATATCTGAATTAAAAGATTTGTGAGATTATTTTGTATTAAGAGATTTGTATTCTAAATTCCTTGTTAAAATGTATAATTTAAAAAAAAAATTAGGAAAAAATATCACAAAAACTAAACTTTCTTTTTCCAAAGTGATTAATCCAGCACAAACGCAGACCATATGCTCAAGTTCTGTAAAAATTCAAGAGTACAGTCATAACACCTCATGACAAAATGTTTGTAACTTTTGGCTCAGTATAACATTATAAGCACAGGGCATTCCACATACCCTTAAATGCTCTATTAAGATCATTCGTGATCAAAGGATCATGCAGAATGCTACTGTGATGTTCATTAAATATTTCTAATTTTTTTTTCTCTTTTTCAGAAGTTTTGCTTAGTTTGGAACTTTCAATGAACTAATTTGCTATTTGGTTCACAGATATGTTGCTGTGGATTTTGCTCTCAGAAGGAGCATTACTTCAGCATTTCGGTAGCCTTTTGTCTATTTCCACCCAAGTCTACCGCCTCCATTAACTGCGTGCATTTTGACTCAGAAATAGAGGAAATGACACACTGATTAGTTCTGATGGTTTCAGCACTAAATGTGTTCATTTTGAAATGGTATTTATATTTGTTCAACACAGTAGACGTTTCTGGAGTAAGTCCCTGTATGTATATATATCTGCAGCCTCTAGGAATAGCTTTGTGGATGCAGAACCTTACGGTGTTTGCAAACTCTTCATATGTTCCAGAATAGGTTGAATAGTTTTTTTCTGCACATCTAGCATGGTGATGAAATTTGTAGGCATACTGATTTGATGCTTTGTTATGACAGGTTTTCACTAACAAAATTAAGGCCAGGTTTGTTACCGCATTGCCATGTGCCACAACTGAAAGATGGGGGTAGTTTGTTGTCATTGAAAAGTGACAGCTCATGATGGCCTCTCCATTTACATTGCCTTCAGGGTATCCCTAGGCAGTGCTGTGGCTGTTGAAACCACCAATGAAAACAGAAGTTTTCTGAAATTTGAAATTAGGAGGAGGATTGAAAGAACAGAACTAATATAATTCAGTGGCATTTTCTCCAATATACAGTTTTTCGGGAATGGAGACAGGCTCCCCAGTATTTACATTTGCACAACTAAGTTTGTCAGCAAGTTGCTTAATGTAAATATTAATACATGATGGGACACTACTTTTGAAATCAATTTTTTAAGCTACTTTCTCATAATGCAGTCTCTCTGTGAACCATCCTAACATACATAAATGCTCTCAAACTTACCAATGATGGTCACTATATCATTTCTGCTCATTTGCAACTGCAGAATCCTTGTTTCCGACTCAGAAATTACTATAGCCTATGGTCTCTACAGAAACCACTAAAATACTTACTGATGAAGTGTGACACATGTTTAGAAGCAGAGTGGCTATCTTAAGTATTACAGTCCTGTACAACTGTGTGTTGTGTCATTTTTTCTTTTCCCCAAACCTATTCAGTAACAATGAAACATTAACTGCGTCTGCTTTACTCACTTCTTAATTTCCTTATGCTGATTCACATTTTCTATCTAAATCCAATGTAATTGTGCATGACATTGCACAAACTATCTGCTAATCATGTAAGCTTGTTAATAATTCTAGTTTTCACAAATTTACATACAGGTAATGAATGAGGAACTGATTAATCTAGTCATGAACAACAATGAACTATGTGGAGGCTTAAGAATTTGGTGCACTAAATCTTTTGTATTTTCTGATAGCCATGTACAATAAGTAACTCCAATGGGAATTTGTAATTGAAGTTGAACTGGATATAATCAGTTTTAATGAGGTTTACTGTCAGTGAGTTTGTTTCAAACCACGTTTGGAGTCCTGAAAGTAATTTTTTGAGATCAGCCTTTAGATCGGCAGACTTTCTGGAAGGCTAGTATTGTCAGCGATGTAGTGAACTTGTATGTTTTGTACAAGAAAGGTAAATTATTTATATATATGAGAAATAGCAGCAGGCCAAGGACAGGTGCCTAAGGTAATTCTTGGAGTACAGTACCCCAGTCAGACTCTACTCCCTCACCTGCTTTGCCCCTCTCACCCAAAACCACCTTCTGCTTCCTTTTTTGGAGGTAGGATTTTCACCAGTTTGTAACAGAACAAGGTGGGAGCATTCTACTTGTTCTTATACCAATCCTGATGCCACTTTTATTGTTTCTTCCTTTTCTGGTATATTTTTGTTAGCAGTGTCTATAAGTTAATTACATGAAATAAGTAATTTCTTATTAATGCTGTATTTCACAAAACTCTATTATTCACAGGATAGTTTTCAGACTGCTGAGGCACATTTAGTGTCTATGGAAACATTTTATTTACAGAAATGGTGATAATTTATGATACCTGTAGACCATGTACATTTCAAAATTCCATACTGCTAAAAATTGTTCATTTCAAGATTGCCATAGGTCATTTAAAAGTTCCTCATTCTCCACTTTTCGACAAACATTTGATTTTCCCAAAACGTGATATTTCCAGAGTTATTAATGTTTAAAATTTTCATGTTCTAGAATGTTTGAATCTTAAAGTGTAATTCTTCCCAAAATCCAGTGACACTGTTTTGCAGCCCTGATTTTTCTGCTTCTGAAAACGTGTATTTTCAGTCAAATGTCCTATTAGTTTTTAAATTATCCACTTCACACAACTTTTTGGTGAATTTTGGGAATTCTTTGCACATTAAATTGCTCTCCTATAAAATAGTAGCAATAATTTTGCCATTTTTAACTATACAGCGTCACTGCATGTTGTATTTTTATCCCTTCTAATTTTACTGGATTTTATATTGATGTCTAAAATATAACAACTTAGTATATCACCAATTTGTAATTTTCTGTAATATTCACATCTACAAATAGACTTCATGCACGACGGCCAGTAGCTGCAATGTCCACAATCCACATTTCCATGAAGCAATTCTCACGAGTTCACGTCTTCTAGTCAGACTGTACAGTCACTGTGTAATTAGTCAGCTGCATCTAACTATTACAATGTAAAGTTCCTCACTCAGTTATCTATACATCCACTTGAAAATCTCTTTTAAACCACTCAGGGAGTCTGTGAAGTGCAGATGTGTTACATATTAATAGTTAAAATTACTAAATAAAAGCTGATCATCTTAGGTTTAAAGCTATAAATGCAATGCATGATATAAGAGAACTTGACTGTGTTGTGGTATTAAATCATTACTTACTTTGAAAGAACCTATTAGTTAGCAGAAGAAGGTTGGTGAAGATGGACATCCAAGAGACTTATCATGTCAAGTAACAGACTAGTAACGTTACAAGTTTGCCACTGCCTCTCTGACACCATAGTGAAACGCTCTATGAGAAAACCCAACTGGCTTCATCTTTTTTAACTAGGGAATTCCAGTACATTGTTCACTGATGATGTCAAAGTTTTCAGAGTGTCTCACCATTCTGGGATACAATACTTTCTTGAGGACTTTCATGAATGTGGTCAAGAATTATCCAAAGTGACCCTGATTTTAACAAGATTTGGTTCATGCACGAAGGAGCTTGACCCCCTTGAAGCAGGAGAGCATTTGATGTCCTGGAGGAGCACTTTGGGGACCATATTCTGGCTCTGGGATACCCAGATGCCCCTGGCATGGGCTTTGATTGGCCACCACATTATCTGGATCTGAACACGTGGGACTCCTTTTTGTGAGACTGTATTAAAGGCAAGGTGTACGGGAATAACCTGGAAACCATTGCTGAGCTGAAAACAGTCATTCGGGAGGTCATCGACAGCATCGATATTCCGACACTTCAGCGGGTCATGCAGAATTTCACTATTTGACTGTACCACATCATTGCCAATGATAATAGGCATACCAAACATATCATAACCTAAATCTGAATATCTGTAATGACATTTACATATAGAAGAAAGTGTGTGCACACTGTAGTTTGTAACTAATTTACATTTTGTTTCATAAAGTTCAATAATTGTCCTCCTGTACATTCTCCTGCACTAAATGAACAGACTTTTTTCCACTACTGAAACTACCTTGCAAGACTATTACTGTCATTAAAAACACTTAAAACAAAAAATCGTAATCGGAGCTTTCAGAACTACAGATTGTTCTTCATGGAAGAAAGAGGGCTAGATTAACTTCTCCCTCTGCCTCTCCCCTCTCCTCTCTCCCATCCCATTTTTGCAGCCTTTCTCACTCAGATTTAATGTTGAAGAGGAGCCACCTGTTGCAAGAATGAGTAGAAACAAAGATGAAGGTGAATGTTTCAGAGAGAGTTAAGGAGTAGGAGGTCATAGACACAGTTAATTGGTAAGCACTGGAAACTTTAGATCAAAGATGATAGTAAGAACAGATTGAGAAGCACAGATGGATAACAAGAGGAAGATAATTCAACAACAGAACAACAGAAAGAATAATGCAACTAAGAAACAAAAAGAAATGGGGAAAAGAATGAGGAAATGTGTATGTGTGGGTGGGAGAGCAGGGGGCAGGGTGGTAATACATGTTGACACTTGGGTGTGCATGCAGCGAATCTTTGAGGTACATGAGATGTGCACTACACTTTGATAAAATGGCAAAGGGGTCAAAAATGATTTTAAGTGGTCATATTTCCCTAAACATATGTTCTTTCAATGGGACTTCCACACTGAAGTTAAGAATTCAGCACAAATCCATATAGAAGAATTTGCCAATGTTGAGTCCTCATGTGAATGTTATTAACTGAGATTAACATTATGCATCAACAGGTGAAAAGGGAAACATTTTAGAACAAATCCCCCATTAACCTGGTTTGATACATTAAAAATAAATTGTTCATTCCAGAATACAATGAAAGATCATATATGAATGATCATAAAAGTTCCTCTTGGATAAAAGCTGAAAATTCATTCAATATATGGCATAGGGTACCATTTTCAAGGAGGGAAGAGCAAAGAGGATGAGATTATAAAACATTTTCACAACAAGGTAAAAATAAAATAGACAATAAATATCCAAAAAAAATAAATTAACACAAAAGAAATAACTACCGCAGGAAAAAATTGTAGACGGGAGACTGATATATCCAGAGAATAATATCATAAAGCAAAGTGATAGCTGACAGTGGTAAATAGCCATCTGTCCATCTGATGAAGGCAATCTGTTGAAATGTGTACTTTACAATTGATGTGGATAAATACAATGGCATTTAAAAGTTCTTTCATTGTATAAACTCATCATGATTGCTGATCTCTTTCTAGACTTCTTGTGTTTTACAACTAGCCTTTGTACCTTGACACATTTCTCAATCAAATTTCACTTTTGATGCTGTGGTAGCTGTATACTGTGAGCACGCACAATTAAATAGCACATGCCTACATGGTCGGCCTAAAGCGGCCAGTGCGCATTGGCACAGAAAGTGCTGCACCATGTGATACACAATCATATATAAGGCAGCACAGCTGGACCTTCAACAGACTGATGTTTATGTGATAGATGTATGCTCCATGTTAGACTGTGTGTTACTGTTCATCCTGGTTAAGTCTATTAGTACAAAGTACTACTTCATTCAGTGTCTTAGTATCTCTCTGCATGTCGAAACAGAGTAAAGTTGGTTGGTTGGAATTGTGATATTGTGTTTGTGCAACATTACAATAAATGCAGTTGCAAGACTATTACTTCAGTAGCAGACACTAAATAATTTCTAACAGGGCATGAACATAGTTTATTTACAAAGTCTGAATTGTCTCCTTTTTGATTCCAGTAGCATATCTCACAACTGACCGCTATAATAGATTTGGAGGCAAGACACTCAACACCACACATGCTAGAGAAATATACATATATAGAAACCATACCTGTATTGGATGGCTCACATATTCTAATTATGTGTGGCCAGTGCTGCAGTGTTTTTGCAAAGAACGGATTTGTCACACCAAGAATGACATATGGAGGAGCATGAGCTTTAGTAGTATATTCTTTGAACTCACTGTCATGGATAGTGAAGTATGGTCGATAATCACCACAATATGTCAGTGGTGCAATCATGCTATAACCAGGCAAAAATATGAAAACAATTAGAATGCAAGTAAAGAACTTATTGTGTCTAACAATAATTTACAAAATATTCAAAAATTAATTTAATGAACTTCAAACACTATGTAATTTATATTCAGAAACTATTACCCTGGCCTTTATTTCTCAACTACACCAATAAGAAATAAATCTAAAATCATGAACCAGAGGTCCCACATAAAAGCACATGATGCATTGTATATGGTTGTAATCACAGAGTCATACACCTATGGAAACGTTAGATGGGAAAACAATTTTAGTATGATGTGTATCACTCTTTATCTACAATTCCGACCAGCAAACATGTAAAGAATCTTTCATATCAGTTTTTACAGTGTTTCACAACAAAAGCAACACAAGTAAAACTAAAATTTATAGATATATATGTATGTATGTATGTATGAAGGAAAGCTGCCAAGCTGTTTACCTGGTGAAGCACAAATTAACTTTTATAGATACATGTTTCAGACTCGCTATTGTTTATAGTTTGTATTGCACATAATTTCATGTACAGAATACGACAATTTTGTGACTGTAAGTGGATGAAAGTCAGCCTTTACCCAGCTGTGACAGCATTCTTTTACAATGACAAGGTCAATATAATTTGCTACAGCAGCTGCAGAAAATGTCCAGTTGGCAAGCCAAGATTATGTTGGGTTGGAAGTGAACCCAGTTTAACTGGTCTGACGCTGTTAGTCAGGTGGTGTGTCAAACTGTATCTGTAGAAGCCTGACCTACACCCCAAATGGATAGACAGTAGTAATGCCATAGACCCCAACACCATGATGCTTTATACATCAGTGTATTTAATATTCCCTATCAGCTGCTACTCTCCTGGTTGACTTCACACAAGTAAACAAGCATCACTGATGCCAAGTCAGAGTCTTCTCTTATCATTAACCACAGTTTTGAATTATCTATTCCCACTCCCTCCCAACCCACATGTATGTGTTTGAGTACACTATAACAGGAGAGCTACACAGCAGGAAGTGTGAGAGAAAGTCTGGTGAGTGGCACTCTTCTTTTCGGCCCCACTTCCAGTAAGCAGTTCCTGGTGGTCCTAGCTGATACTCTCATTGCTATACTGATGCTACTTTGTGTTTCAGCTGTCATTTGATCAACAATGGCTACTTGTACAATACTTCAAGCAAGAAAGTGTATGGTGCCACTACCAGAAATATAGCAATAAGATAGACATTCAGTCTCCCACAAGCCCACATATATGACATCACTAAAGTTCAATTAATTACATGAATTGTGCTTTTGTATGCCATCCTGGCATATCTTCAATATTCACTAACCCAGTAGGATGTCAAATAGAGTCTCTGGAGGGTCACATTTTTCACACTCAGGACATGTTTCCTAATCATGGTGCTTTGAATCATTCATTGCCTTCACAGCCCTTACTCCATGCAAATATGAGAATTTCAGAAGTGCTCATTTTCCATTTCTCACTACTTTGTAAAAGTAACACTCATCTTACATTAATAGCAGAAATCACTAGCACACATTACTGATAAATATCATTACAACTCGTCAGTAGTGTATACAAGCATTTTTTTGAAAGGCCTCTCATAAATGGTTTACTGTTTGCATAATATTTCCATTTGTGCTGCATATACATATCTACTTAGAAAATGCATTTTTCTCCATTTAACACAACAATATTTAACAAAATTGGTAAAACAAGAATTTATTTAACAATAACTTCTAACAAATACCACAAACCACAGTTTCTCAGGATGTTCATCAGTAAATACTCATGGAGTCCATAGAAGCAATATCACCAAAGCTTACTAAATAAAAATGAACTACATAAAAGAGTTAATCATAATTACGGACAGAATAATAGGAAATGTATACAAGAGAAAGCTTGTTGACAACCTCTCCAGAAAAATCAAGATCATGGCAGTACCAACAGAAAATTGCACTAATAAAGCAATTAATACAGTTCATTTTTGCCTATTCCAGTAGACTTTTACGTAAACACACAACACAATCTTGTTTTAAAAAATTGAATATTCACACATCTATACAAAAATATTTTAAGAGATACAAGAAAATATTAGTATATGTCTAACATACAGAAAATCAAAATAGAAGACTTTCATGTCAGCATACTATAGTTGAAAAAGGTATCTGAGGATGCCAGTAAAATACAATGAGCAATGTTCCTGAAATTGAAAGTAGCAACATTAGAGAATTGGGCTTTAGGTATGACACATAGAAAGAGACTGAAACATATGTGACACCAAAACTGAACAACAATTCAAGAAGTTGTTGGAAATGGATACTGCAATGCTACATAAAAATTGTTATCAGTCAAAGGGCAAACATGAAGAAGGTATACAAAATAGACAACTGATTTCCGGTCCTATTGTCTTAGCAATTTTGCATCATACATCAAATCATTAATAAGTCTGCACAGGTCTCCTTAAGAGTTCACTGAGCACCAGGAGAAATGAAATTAAATTCAGAGGAGTCTAAATTATGCAACAAAGTTGTTGTCCATTCATCCTATCAGTAATAGTGGAACTTCGACAACCTCCAAGAAGTTTCACTGAAATGGAACATAGCGACAATTGGTTTGTGTTTGTTATCTGTCAGGAAGAGGAACAACATCAACTCACTGAAAATCATTTAAGACTACAGTAATATTCAGAAAGAGGGCATGTGACCATCCACAGAAGTATCAGACCTGAGGGTGCTGTCGTGGAGGGAGCCCTGTTGTTAATTACCAACTGGCAGAATGTTCATGAGTCTCATTCAGTTTCTTACACCAGAAATGATGCACCTAGCCTTTTGTAGACATTCAAGCACTATACCTCAACACACAAAAGACTGGTGAGAAGCAGTCAGTAAAATCAGTGACAATGCAGAGCCTACATTCAGACTATATCATAAGAATATTTAAAATTTGCAGAGCAATAGACAAATGAGATTCTGAGTCATGAAAATAGTTTCACACATCATCAGTCCAGAGAAATAAACAAATGAGGAACATCTACAAACAGATATCAATGTTGCAGCTTCTGTGTTGACATAGGAATTGTGTAATAGATGGTGGAGCCAACACACAATCCTAATGAACTTCACAGTGCTTTACATACTTTGTGATTTATTTGTGACATATACAGTGTCAGAAAATTAACACAAGTCATAAAGAAGATATTGCACTGTGATGTCTTTCTGGAGAATATGCTGGACCTGCTAGCTGTTGGAGAGATATACTTGAACATACATCCCAAAATGCACTATATTTTCCACACTTACAGGGTATAGAATACACATTGTTAAAACATATACGACATGTGACTATGTCACATATACTATTTGAAGATGGCTAATGGCCAATACTGGTAATTAACTACGTCCAATACATACAATATTATACAGCCAAAATGGAACAACGCTAATATCTTGACACAGATCTTATTAAAGCAGTTTATTTTCTGAAGCTCTATGGGTGGTGCAAATATAGATTTTACCACCCACTGCAAATATATATTTTAAAAAAAACTTTGTTATAGATTGACACTTGAGCCTTGATGGAGGGAATACTGAAGTAGCTCCACAATCATTTATTACGAGTTCTCACGAATGTTTCAGAATTATTACGAAATTATATTAATTGTGGTTCAGTAAAGAACTCCTGATTTTTACCCTATATATCAAAACAAAAACAGGGTGCTAAGAAAACCAATAATTAGTCTGCACTAAATGAAAGAGCATTTACACAATAATCACATTATCTTTAATAATGTTTGGTGCAACAGAAGATGCTACATCAGTCTTTAAAAATGGAAGGGGTGAGGTTCCCCTGAAAACAGCTCTTAATTTTATGAGAGAAGGAGAAATTTATGGGGAATTAATTTATATCTTGAGAATTTTAATATAGGCAGTGTTAGTGTTTTGAAAGCTAGATCTGCAGAACACAACAGTTATAAACTGAGGACATCAAAGACACTTAGTATCTAATGAGACAAATAAGAAAACATATTAATACTAATTAATCCACATGCCAATCATATATTATAGCAGCAAAACTTCTACGCAATTGAGAATTCACTATCAAATAATTTCTTAGTAAGTATATCAGGATTTCTGCTACATTACACAATACCAAATTGCACCAGTAGTATTATAAGCAAACTTTATTTGTTTAACATGCAAACAAAACACAGTGCGCTACTTTAACTGCATTGAAAAATACATACCTTACAAGAGCTTGCACCATTTCTGAACATGTAGAGGGAGATGAAGCCATTACCACGATTGGCTCACCGGTAAGTACTAATTCCCATAAGAGGAGTACATGTGAGACAACAGGTGAAAAACATCGGAATAAGTTTACTTCATGAATAGAGCGGAGGACAGTCGGTGGTGGCTGCACTAATGAATTCATTCTTGGAGGTGAGCCTGATGGAACTACACTGCATGGCTTTTTGCTTTGAACAGGAATATAAGCCTGAAAGGTCCAAAAAATTTGAATTAACAGCATATACTATGTTACTGGTTAATAAATTCAGTTCCTAAAAACAACATGTTTCCACTATAGCAGTACCCATACACAGAAAGTTTATAATGACAGTGAGAAAGTTAACACAATACATTATTAAGTGAGAGGTTGGTGACAGAAATAATTCTTATGTATTGAACTGTATTTTCTTCCATACAATAGTATTCTATCAACTGATACTACCAAATGAACTTAGCAGGTCATTCTGAAAGCATTGCTAGTGATTGGTTTCTGGATCACTGACATTCATTCAATAAAATTGTACAATAATAGCAAACATAATAGATTATTGATACAAGTTTCAGCAATATGCCATCATCGGAAGAGATGTAGTGGCCCTTAATGTTGTGCTCCAAATGATATTCAGTTCACAGTCAGCCACAAAGATGAGTTCAGAGTATTTGCAGGACATGACTTTTAATTTCAAAATGAGTTTGAGTATCAAGATCAGCCAAGTCTTGCGCAGAGGACCCATCCTGACTGTGCACTTTAAGTAATTTATGGAATCCATAAAAACATATATCTGAATTACCAAACAGGTATTGGAACCTCACATTTAGACCTGAAACATTTCTTACAAAAGAAAAGTTATTACCAACCAAGTTATTTAGGCAAGCCTTAGAGCTTCCACATGCCATAACCATTATGCTTGTTTGCAAACTCCATAGTGATTCCCCTACAACTTTTTTACGCATATTTGCTTGTTGTGTTACTTCAGACACTGAATCCATCAGAAATGCAGTCTTAAAGTGTTTTATGTTTTGACTGACCCTGCATAAGTAATCCCAAGGATATTTTATTTGAATACAATTTGTACTTCCCTATGAGTCTGTCTAACATTTCTGAAAGAAACATGAAACTGAAAGAGAAACATTCATAGAAATTTTTGTTCTTCTTCTTCTTCTTTAACTTGTTTGTTTTTTGTTTTCTTTTTTCCCCTCTAAAATTCTGAACGTACATTTCATTCAGTAGACTGAAATGTTAAAAAAATTAACTCAAAATTTAATTTGATGAACTTTACTGCTCCATACACTGTTTTACACTGCTTCACACTCTAGATCTCAAGCAAAAAACTTACTACAGTACTTGTAACAGTCAGTCAATATCAAAAGAAGAAA
Source organism: Schistocerca americana (assembly GCF_021461395.2). NCBI lineage: Eukaryota > Metazoa > Arthropoda > Insecta > Orthoptera > Acrididae > Schistocerca > Schistocerca americana. Next base: position 749,656,426 of record NC_060130.1, on the reverse strand, counting down.
AATAGGGATGGGACTGCAAGAAACTGTAGTTCTCATCTTGATAGTGTGTCAGCTTCTATATTTGTCAATTGAAGCATCCACTTACAGCAGATGGCAAACACAACCATACAATCTGGCAATTCTTTCCAATTGTTTCACTGACTGTAATCTACTACATGTCACTGCAGGATAAAAATTGAACTAACTACAGCACATAGATGTTAACTGATCTTTTATCATTATATATTATGATTCACAGACAAAAGTAAATGCCCCAAAGCACCCATTCATTGTCATACCTGAAGCACTGTTCCAAACAGTGGTAGATTAACGTTTTCTCCAGGGACAGGACTTGGCCACTGGTCTATATCATGGCACGCAGCTTCTATACTTGGCTCACCATTTTCAAAATATTCAGGGGCGATCAAAGAACACACTTCAGTGAAGAGGCTCAAGAATGACAAACGGGACACAATAACCAAACTCTGAAATACATATTACAAAATTAATACAAAATGATAATATTGCAGTCATAATATAGAAAATGAAATAGTATTTCAAATTGTGTAAATTAATGTATTTTACAAACAAAGAAAATGGACTGTGACATTGGAGCCAACAGATAATAAAACTTTGTCTTGTCTTCTCCTCCTCCTCTCTCTCTCTCTCTCTCTCTCTCTCTCTCTCTCTCTCTCTCTCTCTCTTTTCTCCATTAATTTTACTCACTGTTTTACAATGGGTGGATTGTTATACATCAGTGGACATTTTATGCATTTCAGTTAAGACTCATTAATTCTTAAAGCAAAATAGAAAAATTTTGATAAATGCACCACACCAATAGTTAAAGCAAGTTGGCAATCACCATTTTGAGTTGTACTCTTACCAAAATTAGATCAAAGGTTTCAGTAATAGTACTGACCTTCATTTATGTACATCATAAGGTTATAAACAGTGTTATCACACAAATCATTACTGCACATTACGATCACAAGACAATGCCCAATGACAGATGTCCATTATTTTACTGTCTTCTTGTCAATACAACTGAAAAAGAACTTACTACTCTGATCTGCTTTTCATAATATATGTTGTTCTCTGTTCTGCATTTGTCTGACAATAGTATTTAGCAATAAAATTTTGACTTTCACAGCTATGCACGTTGTATTTTAGAAACATCATAAATGTATCTCTAATCTCATACCGTGACCCACAATAGCTCTAATTTCAATTCAAGGCATCTTCTGGAAATGTTGATTACATGGCAGTCATGCGTTTTAATTTGGCAGATTAAAATAATTTACTTATGTTTTTGTCAGGCATACACAGCATCCACTTTGTGCTCATTTCATGATGTTTTCATACTTCTGTACCTTTCTGTGCTGCAAAAGCCAACACCACAATAGTCTTCACCCCAAGATACACAATACCCATTAACACTGCCCATGGATTGAGAAAGACAGAGGGTGTTAGCAAGACTTTGAAAATTTATTGAAAAGACAGATTAGAAGCCATGGTAGTGGAAGTGTTCATTGTTGTTGACAAAAATATTGTATGTGCTGAGCTCAAAACTGAGTCTGGTAGTAAAGTTATCTGGACATGAGTGGCAGCCCTAGGTGAAGTCAGGTTAATTACTGGATTTTTTTAAGGGCCACTTTATTCTACCATAGGAATTGTACATAGTTAATGTTGAGCAGATATGCTTATTTAGAAGTGGCTACATTTGCACTGATTACATAACACATTAACATGCCATTTGCTTGTGCAGTGTGTTCAAATCATCATTTTTATAGTCCTCCTCTGCAAGTATAAATTGTGAAGAATCATTGAAGGAATCTCTGTGCTCAGTAGTGTGGAAATATTTAGATCATGCAGTATTATTTGGAGGCAACTTTAACCTACTGGGAATTCTATGGTTTCATTGTAAGTGGTACTGATAGACAGAATTGTGAAGTACTTTTGAACACGTTTTCCCAAAACTGCCTTAAACAACTATTTAAACAACCCACATACAATGGAAATATTTGATACCCTGTAGCTGCAAACAGGCCTGAACTTATTGACAGTGTTAGTACAGAGACAGGTATTAGTGATCATGTCATCATGATAGAGACGATGATTACTAAAGTTAATAAATCCTTCAAGAAGGCTAGGTCAGTATTTTTACTAGAAAGAGCAGATAAGCAGCATCCCATTCAGAAAATGAATAGACATCATTTAGTTACAATAAGTTTAAACTGACTGTAAATCATACTCGAGATGTATGAGCAAAGCATGTGGATTAAGGATGGAGAATACTCTACATGTTTTAATAACCAAATTCTGAAAACACTGAGGAATCAGAGACTTGCACTCTCACATCAAAAAAGAATGCACAAATGTCTAAAGACAAAAGTTTGTAGAAATTCATGTGTCCCTAAGAAGATCAATGTGTGATGCATACAACAACTTCCACCATCATACCTTGGCAAAAGGTCTCGCAGAGAACCCAAGAAAGTTCTGGTCATACGTGAAATCACTAAACGGATCAAAGGCTTCTATCCAGTCACTCTTTGACCTTCCTAGGGTGACAATAGACAGCAAAAGGAAAACTGAAGTTTTAAATTTCACATTTAAGAAATCTTTCACACAGGATGATCAAACAAACATACCACAGTTTGACTGTTGGACAGATTCCTACATCAAGCACATAGAAATAGGCATCCCTGGCATAGAAAAGCAACTGAAAACATAAATTACCAGATCCAGATGGAATTAAATTTGGTTTTACAGAGAGTATTGTACAGCATGGGCCCCTTAATTAGCTCACATTTATAAAGGACCTCTTGCCCAGCACAACTGGAAAAAAATGCAGGATATATATATATATATATATATATATATATATATATATATATATATATATATATATATATATATATATATATATATATAAATAATAGAGGGAAACATTCCACGTGGGAAAAATATATCTAAAAACACAGATGATGTGACTTACCGAACGAAAGTGCTGGCAGGTCGATAGACACACAAACAAACACACCCACGTGGGAAAAATATATCTAAAAACAAAGATGATGAGACTTACCAAACAAAAGCGCTGGCAGGTCGATAGTTGTTTGGTAAGTCTCATCATCTTTGTTTTTATATATGAGAAAGGTAAAAGAATGGACCTGCATAATTACCCTTAACATCAGTTTGCTGCAAGATCCTTGAACGTATTCTGAGTTCGAATACAAAAAAAAAAAAAAAAAAAATTTCTTGAGACAGGTAAGCTTATGTCCACAGACTGGTACAGTTTAGAAAGCATCACTCCTGTGAAACTCAGCTTGCCCTTTTGTCACACAATGTCCTACACACCATGGATGAAAGACAATGGACAAATACCATATTCCTAGATTCCCAGAAAGTGTATGACATGGGGCATAACTGCACACTGCTGACAAGGTCCAAGCGTATGCAAGTTGCTCAAAGACTTTTTAAGTAATAGAACTCAGTACACTGTCTTCAATAGTGAGTGATCATCAGAGACAAGCGTACAATCAGGAGTGCCCCCAGGAAGAGTGATATGACCACTCTTATTCCTTATGTACATAAATCATCTGATGGACAGGATGAGCAGCAATCTGTGGCTGTCTCCTGATGATGTTGCAGTCTACAGGAAGGTATCATTGACTGATTGTAGGAGGATACAAGATGACTTACAGTTTCCAGAGGGTGTGATGAATGGTAGCTTGCTCTACATGTAGAGAAATTTAAGTTAATGTGGATGAGCAGGAAAAACAATCCTGTAATGTTCAAATACAGCATTAGTAGTGTGCTGCTCTACACAATCACATCAATCACAGCCACACTACAGCATGATATGAAATGGAATGAGCATGTCAGGTTGACAGCAGAGAAGACAATTGCTCAACTTTATTTTCTTGGGAGAACTATGGGAACGTGTAGCTCATCTATAATGAAGACAGTGTTTAGAATATTAGTACAACCATTTTGAGTGCTGCTTGAGTGTTTAGGATCCCAACCAGACCTGATTAAAGGAAGACATCAAGGCAATTCAGAGGCATGCTGCTAGATTTGTTACTAGTAGGTTCAATCAGCATCTAAGTATTATGGAGATGCTTCACAAACGCAAATGGGAATCCCTGGAGGGCAGATGGTGCTCTTTTTGCAAGGCACTATTTTAGAAATTTAGAGAACTGGCATTTGAGGCTGACTGCAGAACCATTCTACTGCCACCAAAGTGCATATCATGTAAGGACGACAAAGTTAAGATGAGAGAAATTAAGACTTGTACGGAAGCTTATATACAGTCATTTTTCCCTTGCTCTATTTGTGAGTGGAACAAGAAAGGAAAAGACTAGTATTTGTACATGGTACCCTCTGCCATGCACTGTACCGTGGCTTCTGGAGTATGCTTGCAGGTGTGTGTGTGTGTGAGAGAGAGAGAGGGGTGGGGGGAGGGGCTGCATAAGCCTAGTCCAGCTTTTTTGTGAGCAAATCAAACATTTCACATAATCTCAAAACTTGCACCACAACTGTTACAGTGACAGCTAGAATAGAGAGCATATTTGCAGGTAAGTAGTCTCTGGCTTCTGGCCTGAATTTAAAAACCAGTCAATTAAAATGAGTACCGAAGATGATAGTGCTGTTCTCTTATGTCTGAAAGTGGAGCATTATAACACAAAAAAGAAGTCTTTCTAAAAATTTTAATTACTGTATACTGAAACTGAAAAACTTGTACTTTTCATTTTAATATCTTGTCTTTCCCTATATCTGAAGTGTTATCAGTACTGATATAATTGTATCCTCAAGGCACACAAAATAAATCACACAGCTTTGTCTGTAGTGATGGCCTGAGAATGGAGAACAGCAATATTTGTGGATCTATCTATGTTGACAGTTCAATGTCATCTGCAGTGGGATGTATTCTGGGTACACATGCCATTCCATCAGTTTCCACTGCTTCCGAAACCACAATTGCCTCAGACTGCAATGGGCACATGAATGCCACTGCTGGCATACCGAATGGCAAAATATAATGTTTTTCCAGTAAGTTCCCTCAACCTTTCCTAAACCGATGGCCACATATGTGTCATCTATCATCACGGAAGCCTGCATTCATGAGCAGTACAACAGACAAATGTGAAGTGTGATGGAGCCTCACTGGGTAAAATATATGATTTTTAACTCATGTATTAAGGACAATCTGAACAACACTGATTACATCTGGGAAGCTTTAGTGCCCCAGGAACATCCCCTCATTCAGGTAATTCCAGATTCCACATTTTAACACTACAGCGTCAGGCCAGATTCTTCAAAAGACACAATGCACATGGTCAGGAATGTGATTATTTTAAAGAATGATGTGTACCAGTATTTCATTATCTAGCAAAATTCACCTGACATGCCACTCATAAAACTACTCTGAGATGTGGTCAGTTAGCAATGAGTTGTCACAGTCCTTCAGCAACTACCCTGGATGTTTTGTGGAACTGTGTCCAGACATTATGCAGGGATATTCTCCACAACCACATAAAAGCCAGTTTTAACTTAACGCTACAACATTTCTTTTCATTTCCTTATCTATATAAATGATTTTGGAGACAATCTGAGCAGCCGTGCTAGGTTCTTTGCAGATGACGCTGTCGTTTATCGACTAATAAAGTCATCAGAAGATGAAAACAAACTGAAAAATGATTTAGAAAAGATATCTGAATGGTGCGAAAACTGGCAGTTGAACCTAAATAATGAAAAGTATGAGGTCATCCACATGAGTGCTAAAAGGAATCTGTTAAAATTCGGCTATACAATAAATCAGTCTAATCTAAAGGCTGTAAATTCAACTAAATACCTCGGTATTACAATTATGAACAACTTAAAACCGAGCGAGGTGGCGCAGTGGTTAGACACTGGACTCGCATTCGGGAGGACGACGGTTCAATCCCGCGTCCGGCCATCCTGATTTAGGTTTTCCGTGATTTCCCTAAATCACTCCAGGCAAATGCCGGGATGGTTCCTCTGAAAGGGCACGGCCGACTTCCTTCCCCGTCCTTCCCTAATCCGATGAGACCGATGACCACGCTGTCTGGTCTCCTTCCCCAAAACAACCAACCAACCAACAACTTAAATAGGAAGGAACACACAGAAAATGTTGTGGGGAAGGCTAACCAAAGACTGCATTTTATTGGCAGGACACTTAGAAAATGTAGCAGATCTACTAAGGAGACTGCCTACACTATGCTTGTCTGTCCTCTTTTAGAATACTGCTGCGCAGTGTGGGATCCTTACGAGATAGGACTGGTGGAGTACATCGAGAAAGTTCAAAGAAGGGCAGCATGTTTTGTGTTATCATGAAATATGGGAGAGAGTGTCACAGAAATGATGTAGGATTTGGGCAGGACATAATTAAAAGAAAGGCATTTTTCGTTGCAACGGAATCTTCTCATGAAATTCAATGACCAACTTTCTCCTCCAAAAGCGAAAATATTTTGTCGACACCGACCTACATAGGGAAAAACGATTAACACGATAAAATAAGGGAAATCAGAGCTCGTATGGAAAGATATATGTGTTTGTTCTTTCCGCACACTATACGAAATTGAAATAATAGAGAATTGTGAAGGTGTTTCGATGAACCCTCTGCCAGGCACTTAAATGTGATTTGCAGAGTATCCATGTAGATGTAGATGTAGATTTATGAGGGTACAGCAATGAAAAACAGCAATTTACATCAATAATACATATATTTTTCAATTTAGTAGCCTTTTAGGTAAATTAACTTTAATTATCATTTTTACAATTACTGGATTCCATCCCTAATGTACAATTTTGCACAGTCTGACACACATGTGCACCCCTACTAATGAAATAAGCTCCTAATTGGACTGAACTTGTGCCAGCTGAGAATTTGTTGAGATGTGGGACCTAATGGAAGTCAGAGGGTGCCCAATCTGGTAAATAGAATGGATGTTCCAACAATTCATTCTTCTAAGCCCACAGATTGCCATTTCCAAACCACCCATCTGGGCAGATGCATTGGCCAGAAGAAATGCAATTGTTTTCATTTCTTGATAAATGAAATTCTCTTTTCTTTCATTCTTAATTAAGTTTGTCTATAATGTTTTCATATTATTAGTAAGATATGGTTTTACTGTTTGCAAGATGATCAATATGAAGAATCCCTTTTCAACTATAAAATTCAGCTTTGGCTTCTACTTGGCACTTATTTTCACAGTTTTAAATTAAATGTAGTTTTTTTTCACTTATAACTGATAAATAATTCATTTTTTATTTATTACAGTCGTAGCGTTGAGTATTACTACTCATCGTCCTGCAGTGGTCAGAAATAAAAATATCCACACAGGCATAATTATAGGCAATAGTTCACCGAGTGAGGTGGTGCAGCGGTTAGCACACTGGACTCACATTTGGGAGGATGACGGTTCAATCCTGCGTCTGACCATCCTGATTAAGGTTTCTTTGATTTCCCTAAATCATTCCAGGCTAATGCTGGGATAGTTCCTTTGAAAGGGCACGGCAGACTTCCTTCCCTGTCCTTCCATAATCAGATGAGACCGGTCTCCTCCCCCAAAAACAACAACAATAGGCAATGGTTCAAACAGTAAGCAAGTCTGAATGGTGTCCCTGTCATGAAGTACACAAATAATAATAAAACCACACAAAAACCATGATGGTAGCATTTTTTATGTTTGTATGGTCCTGGCTAACTGTTGGGTAACGTACTGTTTTCAATGATTTTTTGTTCCTGGAATGATGTGAGAGATCTACTTGTATCTTACCCACAGTAATAAATTAGCACATAAAAGCAGATGCATTCCTCTTAAAACGATTCAAACATTTCTGAGAAATTCCTTCTGCATTTACTTATGGTCAGCATTCATCAAATGTGGAAACCATCTTGCACCGATCTTTCTCATACTGGATTCTTTATGTGAAACATGCCATACTTTCTCTTCTGATATTGCATAATTATGGTACTGCTAATGATTGCTTATCATCCACACTATTTCATGCACTTTCTCAATATTTTCATCAGTGGTTGCAGTTTTGGGACATCATTCACATAGATCATCTTCATTAGAAGTAGGGCTTCATTTGAATTCAGTCAGCAGTTTCTTAGTTATTGAAAACTTTTGAATGAATTTCTGTTTGTGATAAATCAACCACATCAAAGAATTTTATAACTGCACAGTAATCTGTTTCATCCATTTGGGAAAGAAGACACACTCACAACATGAATATTTTTAAAAGTCACATAAATAGAGTATAAACTTGACTCACATTACTGCACAACCTGTAACTACATAGTGAAAACAAAATTTGTTATATACCAATATTATCTCTGTAGAAGATCAAGAAGCTTTCTCTTATGTCTCATGGAGGTGCCCAAATGCAGACTGTGGAGGCCATATTAAATTATGAAAGCCTGAGATTGTATGCGGTTCTGCAATCTTAATCATTCGGCTGCTCAAAATTTGTCACACATTTCATGTCACACTGACTCTGTGGGAATACGTGGTAGCCGAAGTAAAGGTGACTCAGAAACTGTTTGGAAGACTAACACTAAATAAGTCACTTCAGTTAACGTACATACTGATCTCATGGTCAACTTTTTATCATATCATTGTTGGTCCAGATTTGACAAGTGTTAAGAGTCATTCTTTGATTCAAATTTCAATGAGACTGGAATTTTAAACTTCTTTTGTATCTGGCATCATAAACAACCGTACCTGAGAAACAAGATTTTAGCTGTTATCAATGCAAGAGTCTCGAGTCCAGTGCAGCTTTGATGAGCCCGGTGACCAGTGATTTGGCTTCATCACCATCTGGAGCTGATTTGTTTGTTTTTCTGTAATCTGTATAGTGTTCTAGAGGGGTACACACTATACATGCTGAAGGTTGTGATCAACATCTGCTAGGCTCATTGAAGGGTTAGAGACTTTCTGGTGATGTTGATTTTTCAATCTCCCAGTGATTCCCCAAAGCTGTTTAAACATTGAGGTCTTTCAGTCAGTCAGTCCTCAGGAGTGGAATTGCACTGATTAAATTGGAAATAACCTTTGAGAAGTGTCAGTAGGAAGCAGCAGTGATATTAGCATGTGACGGAGATAATCAATTCTACTCCTTAGGACTGACTGAAAGATCTCAATGTTTAAACAGCTTCGGGGAATCGCTGGGAGATCGAAAAATCAAAGAGTGGTCCAGTAGCCCTCCTGGATATAAGAGTCAAGTGGTGGGCATTGCAGAGTGGATGTTATACTTAAAAATTTTTTATATTCCAAATTGTAAATTGGTGACCCCCTGTAATTGACAAAGTTAGTCTTCCAAAACTGAATGTTAAAAAGAATCCACAAATGCATTCCCACCATGGGTGATAATGGAATTATTGATAATTTGTATCATTTAACTACTGCTATCTGTAATTATGAGTGCAATTTGTAAATTAAAATTTTTCTTTATTTTGCCTCCCCCCCCCCCCCTCTCTCTCTCTCTCTCTCTCTCTCTCTCTCTCTCTCTCACACACACACACACACACACACACACACACACACACACACACACACACTCTTTTTTTCAAACTTGACTTGTCCTGTATCCAATATACTACTGAATTATGTAATGGATCAGAATGTACCAATAAATAATGATGGTGATGATGAGGAGGAGGAGGATGATCTGATTAAACATACCAGATTTTATAGGCAAGTGTTGCTGCTTAGAGCATGCGCACGTGATTGGTCGGAACAGGATTCGTATCAAATACTGGAGCAATTAACCAGGTGGTTGTGGTGTTTGATGGAAAGGGTGGACTTAATTAAGATTAATTAAAGCTAATAAATGCTCTTAGTTTCCGTGGAAACTTTAAGTGTTGCTATTTTCGAGTGACTTTCGATTTGTTACTCTGTTTTGTCTTTGTGGAGACTTGTGCGGAAATTACGAGAAACCGTTTTGGAGACGGTGTACTGTTTGCTAGCTGCGTGGGCTGTCCAGTCCTGCACGCGGATCCCAGAAATTTTTCTGAAAGCAGTTGGTACTGAGTGTTTATCATTGGTACTGAAGTAACGGTACCGGTGGGGAATACGGAACCTTGTCTCGCGGGTCATAGCGAAGATGGCGACGCTTATTGAGCCTGTTTCAAAAAAAGTTGCAGTGCCGAGTAGTGAAATGCCTCACTTAAAACGATTCCTTGTGAATCAGGTATACCGGTCGCATCGTTATTAGCAAGCTTCATACGCTTCGCTGCTAACGTCACTAGGCTTTGCCATGTAGCGCTACCACGGCATTTAAGTTTCCAATTTATCACGTGTAAGTTTTTAATATCTTCTCTGATGCTGTGGAAGTAGAGTAATTTGTCTCGCGCGTCGCACACCGCCGGAAGTGGGTACATTCCTGCCGCGAGAAAGATTTCGTGCAATGCCACGGCACTTTTCAGCGGAACGTTTCACTTGGTGAAACGTGACAGCACCACAATGTAACGCACATAACTTCATTTATAGCGGTTGGACGCGTTGACTGTAGGCTGAACGACGTAGTTTCGTGCAGTTTTTAACCTAGTTTTGGCTGTTTCCTCTTTAGGACTGCGGGTTTCTGGAATTATTACCGCGAGTTTACCGCTTGGTTGGGGAAGGTTTGAATAGGTAGCTGGCTGATTTTGTATGTGTATGAGTTTTCGGAAGAGTAAGACAAGCAAATGACCACCTGCGTGATGCAAATATTGTATGGTGTGGTGGGGGGGGGGGGGGGGGGGAGGGAGGGAGACATAGGGAGAGGAAGAGAGACGGAAAGGGGAGAGAAATAAGAGAGAAACTGGTAAAGAAACGATATGGACGAAAGACAGATGAGAGAAACAAAAGAAAGGGGACAGGAAAAATATGAGGGTAAAGGAGTAAGTAAGGGAAGAAAACAACAGAAAATGATACAGGAAAAACAGAAAAGGCCGGAAGGGAGAGACTAGAGAACGAAAAAATAAGAAAGGAAAGTGAAGAGCAGAAAAACATAGAAGAATATACGTCGTTAGAAATAAAGCTGAGGATTAAGGACGTAGGTCATCTCAATGACGATAAGTTGAAGGACCTGCGCAGTATAACCAAGTAAAATAACAAGAAACCGAGGAATGTAGAAGAATCTAGACAATACTCTATTGGAACAAGTCAGGATTTTAACGAAAAGTCCAGACAGGAGAAGACAAACTACAGATTTTGTGACTGTGATGTAGATGTAGACGAATATACTTCAGAAGCAGTATAGGCCTACTCTTGAAAACCTTGTGGGAAGGGTATTCATCCGAATATGAGTTACAAATACACAAGTATAACACAGTATGAGTTTTGATGAGGAGTCTTACACAAAAGCTAGAACAGAATAAGAAGATTAATCTAAAGAAGCGAGGACATAATTTGAAATTGCGGCACATGCCGCACCAGATAATAAGGAGCTTTCAGGTATATGACCTTTTGCCATACCAGAGCTAGGGAACGTGAATGGAATCGTGTCTATGTTACGTCTTTCCCAACATGTCTGTGTTACGGCTTTCCCAAATATGATCCCTGTGTGTGTTGCCCGTAGCATTACGCGATTCGACCGAATATGGAGAGGAATCGGAGGCTTGGGGTGAATAAAACTGTTATCCAGTTGTCAAGAGCGGAAGACGTTTGTGAAAATGTTCCATAATGAAACGCAAGCATGAAAATGCAACGAAGAAAATTAGTTGAATGGCGTTGAGAATGGAGGGGGCAGAGCAAACCACAATTAACCTAGTCGTTACAATTCTAGCCGGACAGCGCTACTGAGACAGACCAGCAGCACATGGAGTCGTTGGTACAAGCGCGACTTGTTAAAATTTTTGCGCGGTTACGACGCAAACGGTACACAGGTCGGAAATCGCAACCAAAAGCTGTTGCGAAGCTACGACGACACTGGACGAGGACCAAATTTCCATCGGAGCCGAATGGAACGAGCAAAGCGCATGACGAAATTTCGAATCTTGCCCTACGACCTCTCCATGCTCCAATACGCCAGAAGTGCCCTACCGATCGCCCGCAGTGATTCTCCTACGTGCACCGAATATGCAACGCTGAAAATAATGTGAAAAATGAAGAGATGAGTGAATTAAGTCACTGGAAAGTGAATCTTTATACACGCTCCGTAAATGAGGACGCACGAAATTTGAATTTGTCACAGAAAGCGCATATAAATGAGGAATGCCTTGTTTGTGCTGGTGGTAGACTGCTGGTGCTACGCCGAGGAGGTGCTTGGTGAATAATATTAACTAAAAATGTAGTTTTATTTTCTTTTGCTGGAATGATCCACTCAATTACTTCTACATGGGTTTACAGCAACAGCATCCACTTTTGTACGAATAAGTAGCTGTTTCTAATTTTCATCAGTTTTTTTAGTGACAATATGGAGGGAATTTACAGTTCCATGTTTGTTTTAGTAATGTTTCTTTACTTTGTTATGGCTACTGTAATTTACCGGTGCTGTTGCGAGAGGCGGGTTTATATTTATACACATTGATAATTAACAGTATTTCCGAATTTCAAACAGCAAGACGTGTTTGGTTCTATTATTATTGAATTTCGTGACTAACAGTATGTTGCGACTGTAAAATATTTTAATTTGTCTCGTCTGACGCAGAACCTTTGCCGGTTAATTTCATGAATATCTGGATATTTTAACCAATGGAAACTTGGGGTTTATGAGGGTTATATAATTTCATATTTTCTTTGTTTCTATGCCGAAATGGGATTTCTTATAGCGTGCTGTGACTTCATTTTCATTCACTTGTTGCTAATGGCTTGACTTTGGAAGCAATAAAACAAGTTCAATTATTCTGCTCTGATTTCTTTTGCGCAATAGATGATAGTTCTTACGAATTACTACAAATTTTTCTTTACAAGTATCTCGATTTTTAATATATTTCATCATATTTGGTTCATAAAGTCATGATGCTAAACGCAATACAGAAGTGCATTTTAGGCGTCATTTTCTATAATTGCTGAGTTTCCTAACTCACGAAAAAGTGTGCTGTAGGACAGATACACCAGCATAGTTGCCTACTGAAGTACACTGGATACAATTGCTATTGGCGGGAGAATGAGATAGCCAATGAAAACGCCAGTAGTCTGATGCGCAGGCCTTATTGGCTGAAGGGCCTCAAAGTTTAAACAATTTTCAGCAGTTGCTGGAAGATAACGAAATTCACGAGACCGTTGGCAGACTTCTTGGGAGTACGTGGCAACTCGTGTTGAAATTGTAGGTAGTTTTTTCCAGTTTCATATGCACAAATGATCGTTCTCAACATGTTTCATTATCAAATAATGGACTAGTTAGCCAGCTGGAGGATGTGTTTGGTGAAAGAGATAAAACTGCGGAAAATTAATGAAAGTTTTCAACTGTTACAGAGCTTTGTGCTTGAGAAGATGGCTGCGGATGGTGAAAGAAGTGAGTTTCGAGAAACCAGACAGGTAAATACTCAAAAATAAAAAAAATAAAAACTTGCCGTATCTTGCAATATTTTACGTAACTAATGTTGGAATATTAAAGCCGAAGAATTATCAAATAATGGACTAGTTAGCTATAGGTTATATTCGACGAAAGAGAGAAAACTGCGGAAAGTTAATTAGAGTTCTTCAACTGGTATCATAGTTTTGCATCCGTGAAGATGGTTGCGGACGCTGCAAGACACCAGTTTCGTGACATTAGACAACTAAATACTCAAAATTAAAAAAAAAAAAAAATTAAAAAAAAACCTGCTCTCTCTCTCTTGCAATATTTTACGTAACCAATGATGAAATATTAAAACCGAAGAAAACTTATTACTAAAGTGATATTCTTGCTATAGAATAGAGGTACGTAATACACATAAAACATAAATGACTTCTCTCCAAAGATATTTGGATGAGACATAGCAGTGCGTATCTGCACACTGTTTAGCAGTGGATGACGCATTATGGAAAGGAACGAGAGCGCGTGTATATCATACAAATTGAAAGAGTACACTTCTGCATTAAAGATCTTCTCATTGTTTATTTCAGGCCTCATATTACTCTCAGTGCCTAATAGTAAAACTGTTTTAGCAATTCTCGAACATGAGAACTCCCGTTTTGGCCCCCATTGTCCACAAACTGTTATCCATCATGCTGGATATAGTACATTGTGTGCCGTTCTAGTAACATTTGTACCCATTCCTGTTACATTAATGGATGCACAGAGAAAATAAGTGCATCCCTGCCTATGACCTCAGAAACATCTGTTAAGATAAATTCTCACAATTTTAGATTTAGTCCTTGAAGTGGTTATTGCCTTTCTTATTGACCCTCCTATAGGATTTTCCTGAGTCTCTTGATAATTATCATGTTTTACTATGTAAACGTGTCAACATTCACAGGTTTTCATTTTTTTTCAGTTTGTTCAACCATGCTGTACTTTATGATTATCCCAAACACGTACGAAATACTAAAGAATCAGCTACAGAAATTTAGCACACATTAAATCTTTCGCAGGAATGATGCACAACTTCATAACGATGTAGACCCTGCCAGTTCAACAACAGTTTCTTTACATGTCGCAACTGTACATGTTTTTTAATATCTGTGTGCTTACTAATTTATATCTAAAAAATTATCTATAACTAGTAATTGTGACTTAGACATATTTTAATTTGTTTTTGAATGGTTGTTGGCTATCTGTAGACTTTTGATGCTATTTGGTAAGTGACCAAATACTTTTTTGCCAGCATAATTCACCCCTTTCTGTGTTAAAGTTATATTTAACCAAGTTTAGTGAAGATCAGTCTTTCTCCTAGTTGTGTACCTATGCACATTGCTATTGTTTTGAATTGGGATGGGTCGTTAATAACAAATTTCATAAGTGAAGGAAGCTACTGTGAATGTCCATGGTTACTTAAATAAATGTCTGCAAAATGATCTTGGGTGGGTTCAAGCTATTATTGTGATTACACACTTTTATGCAATGAATAACTTTTTTCTTTAATTATGAATTACTCAAAAATATGATGCCATAAGAAAGCAGTGAATGAAAATATTAATATTAAACTAATTTACTAATATGTTTATCAGCAAAATTTGCAATAACCCTAATAGCACAAGTAGCTGAAATCAAATATTTCAGTAGATTACCAATGTATTTCTTCCAATTCAAGCTCTCATTAATGTACACACACAAAAATTTGTAATATTGTGCCTTAACTACAGACTTCTGTTTAAAGTCTGTTTTTATTAATTGTGTTATGCCATTTACTGTTCAGATCTGTATATACTGTGTTTTATCAAAATCTAATCAGAATCCATTTGAAAATCACTTACAAAATTTTCTGCAAGACATTATTTACAATTTCTTAAGCCAATCCTTACTTCTTAGGTGTGATTAATATACTTGTATCATCAGCAAAAATAACTAGCTTTTCATCTTTGTGAATATAGAATGGCAATTCATTAACATATAGCATGAACAACAAGGGACCCAAGACTGAACCCTGTGGGACTGTGGGATCACATTCTTGATAGCTACCCAGTTTCAGGAATTTGCTGATTTTTACACATTATGTAAACTTTTTATTTCGGCCCTATGTACTCTTCCAGTTAATTACACATTATTTCGGCCATATGTACTCCTCCAGTTAATTACACATTAGACCACATGTGCAGTGTCCCACTCATACCATAATGTTTAAGCTTATTGAGAAGAATTCCATGGTTTACATGATCAAAAGCCTTTAAGAGACCACAAAAAAATCCCAGTGAATGATGTTCAGTTATTCAGAGCATTTAATATTTGCTCAATGAAAGCATATATTGCATTTTCTGTTGAAAAGCTTTTCTGAAAACCAACTAGATATTTTGTTAGCAGTTTACTGTTACAAATATGTGAAGCTACTTTTGAATACATTATTTTTTCAAGACTTTTGGATAAAGCTGCTAGAAATGAGACTGGGTAGTAGTTGTTGGCATCAGACCTATCGACCATTTTTTATGCAATGATTTAACAATAGCATTTTTCAGTCAATCAGGAAAAGCCCAGTTTCAGTTAGCTTTTACATATATGGTTGAGGAACAAGTCTTTAGTACTCTTTGGAAATGCCATCAATTCCATGTGAGCTTTTAGTTTTGAGCGATTTTTATTATCTTCCTAATTTCAGAAGGACAAGTGGCTAGAATTTCAATATTTTCAAACTGTATAGGTATTGCTTCTTCCATACATAGCCTTGCCTTTCCTAATGAATATCTGGATCCTATTTTCTCCACAACATTTAAGAAAATATTATTAAAGAAATTTTCAATTTCTGGCTTTTTGTTAATAAACTTTTCATTCAGTGTGATGGACTTACAGTCTTCCTGTGCTCTTGGTTTCCCTGTTTTCCTTACAACAAATTGTTGATTTTACTATCAGAGATGCTAATCTCAGACATAATACACATAATTCTGGACTTTTTAATAACTTTCCTTAACACAGTACACGATTTTTGTTAAATTGGACTGTTTTGTGTCACTACTCTTTCTTGTATTAGATACATTTCCCTTTTCCAGTTACAAGATATTATAAAATTTGCAATTGTTAAACTGTTAATTTAAAACACATTTTGTAGAACTGTTTTTCAATATAGTATGGAGCTGTATCATATACTGTGAATAACTGTGAATCATGATCAGAAAGAACATTCTTACTCTATGAAAATATAATCTATCAGTGTGGTGCTTTGCTGTGCTACCTGAGTAGGAAAATCAATAACTGATGTCAAATTGAAACAATCAAGTAACAATTTAAGATCATTATTCAGACTCTTTCAAAAAATATACTTTGAAATCCCCAGAAATAATAAATTCCTGCCCTCTGTCTGACAGATAGCACAACAAAGAATCCAAGATTTTCAGAAATAGCTGAAAATTTCCCATTGGGGACCTATACACAGTTACTGTTGTTATAAAAGTGAACTTGAAACAATCAAGTAACAATTCAAGATCATTCTTCAGACTCTTTCAAAAAATATACTTTCGAATCCCCAGAAATAATAAATTCCTGCCCTCTGTCTGACAGATAGCACAACAAAGAATCCAAGTTTTTCAGAAATAGCTGAAAATTTCCCATTGGGGACCTATACACAGTTACTGTTGTTATAAAAGTATCATTTTTTGTTTAAGCTGACAAGCACGTTTCTGTATGTCGCTCCAGACCAAAATGTTTAGTTTACATATTTCTCACACAACAATAAATTTTAACATATATAGCAACCCCTCCTTTCTCCATATTGTCTCTACTTACATGTTCTGAAAGCTTATATCCACTTTTTTACCTTGTCCATATCTGTGACCGTATTTGTTCAGACAGGCGTAATACATCTACAACATCCTCAGTTTCTAAATCTTCCAAACAAACAAAAAACACATGTACTTTGTTTTTTTAATCTCCTGATATTTTGATGCAATATAATAACATTATTTTTCACTGTACTTTATGAGAATCTTGTGATACTGTAACATATTTAGTATCTACCTGTCTGAGTGTCTTAAGTTATTCTTTTCAATGAGGAATTACTGGATACCAGTCTTCACATAAAAAAAGAGGTACTCCCATGAGTTGTATTGTTCCTCCCCCTCTTCCCCCCTTCTAAGGGCTTTGTTATCAACCCAGCCAATGTTCCCTTTCCTACTGATATGCAAGTGATGCCTGGTGAAATCTCATTTACCAATAGCATCAACAGGAACCAAAGCCATGTCTGACGCAGTAGCCACCCAAAGCAGGCAGTCTAACTCCATATTTACTCTGCTTACAGAGCTGTTAAACTGGGCCCAATTATACCACATGAAAACAAGTACCAACCCATCATTTGTATGGTTTGTTGCAGAAGCTGTTTTTAACAAGTCACTCTCAATACTGTAGCCCCGATCCATATCAATACTGTTTCCTGCTCCACCCACTATCGAGATTTTAATAGTTTAAGGCTGTTACCTCGAATGCCGTAGTACTCCATTTTTTCTAGGAGTATTTTGTGCTCTACACAGTCAAAATCATTACTTAAATCACAAAAGGTGGCTTGAGCAAATCCTTTATCCTCAAACACTTGATGTATGTGTTTGACTACTGACATTTTCAAAGTACATGGATAGCTGTTGGTATACTGCACATTCAAACACTTTAGAGAGAGCTGGGACTATGGAAATTGGTCTGTAACTTGAAGGTGAGTCAGTATCTCCTTTTTTTGGGACTACCTTAGACAGTTTTAGCTCATCAGGGAAATATCCCTCATACATACACTTATTTATGCAGTATTTTAAAGGATGCACAATACAATCTACTACTTGTTTTAGAATGTTACAAGAAATGTCATGTAATGTCTACACTCTCAGATGATTTCAGATGTTTAACTATTTTTAGGACAAGACTGGGTGGGACCTCAGAGAAGGTAAAGATGCTTGTATTTACTAGTGGTTTATAGACATTTTTTGAAATAATCTCAGATGAGATAATGACAGGTTTAGTGATAGCATTTACTATGTCTTGTACTTATTTAATAAAGAAATCATTGAATTTCTGAGGGCACATACTGATTTCTTTTTTATTTCTTTCATCTTTAGTAACACTATTTATTAGTTTCCATGTAGCTTTGCATTTTTTCGTGGAATTCTCAGTACTGCTTAAGTTGTGTGCTCCTTTGGCTTCCACAATAGCTCTTTTGTACTTATTCCTATATTGAACATAGGCTGATCTGGCATGGTCGGTCTTCAGATTTTTATGTATACTGTGCAACAACATAACTTGGTTCTTCAGATTTGTTAGTTGTGCAGTATACCATGAGTTTTGTTTGTTTATACCCTTTCCTTTGGAGGCTTTCTCGATTAATTTGCATTTCTTTATCGGACTGCAGTCATTAAATTGAGCCAAAAATGCTTTGAAAAACCTTTCAAATATCAGTTTTGCTGACAGATCTTTACATAGACTATAATTTGTGTCACCAGACCATTGGCCAAACCAGTCTCTTTTAGTAAGGGACTTGCAAAACCTGTCAATTTTATCATTTGTGACCGATCTAGTGATTACCATTTCTGGGACAGACTTATCAGTGTTACTCTTATCAGCACAGAACCCATTTATGTAATTTAATGATACAGAATCATGGTCTGAAAATGAGAATACTGTCACATCACATGATTCTTCTGTAGTATTGAAACTGACAAAGATATTGTCAAGATATGTTTCATCTTTTGTGGGTATATTATTGATAAAGTGCAGATTGTACTGTATTAGAAGATTTTTGAGCTCAGTGACACTATGTTTGGCTATTGTTACATCAAAATCTGCATTCAAATCTCCATCTATTACAATGTCACAATGTAACCATTTTGTCTTTCTAAATACATCTAAGAGCATGTTCAATTTTTCTAAAAATACACTAATATTACCCTTAGGTGATCTGTATAAGGTTATTATCACTAACTTAAAATTGTCACTAACTATACCAGTGGCTTCAAAATTCTGTTAATCACACAAATAGTCTAGATCCAACCTACTCATGGAGTGGCTGAGTGACTGGTTAGAGTACAATGGCACACAACCCCTTTTATGGACATTTCTACAGTTACCATTTGATATTTTATAGTTATTAAATTTGATAGCTGTAAGTTCACTCCCCCTCCCCCCGCCATGAACCATGGACCTTGCCATTGGTGGGGAGGCTTGCGTGCCTCAGCGATACAGATAGCCGTACTGTAGGTGCAACCACAACGGAGGGGTATCTGTTGAGAGGCCATACAAACATGTGGTTCCTGAAGAGGGGCAGCAGCCTTTTCAGTAGTTGCAAGGGCAACAGTCTGGATGATTGACTGATCTGGCCTTGTAACAATAACCAAAACGGCCTTGCTGTGCTGGTACTGCGAACGGCTGAAAGCAAGGGGAAACTACAGCCGTAATTTTTCCCGAGGACATGCAGCTTTACTGTATGATTAAATGATGATGGCGTCCTCTTGGGTAAAATATTCCGGAGGTAAAATAGTCCCCCATTCGGATCTCCGGGCGGGGACTACTCAGGAGGATGTCGTTACCAGGAGAAAGAAAACTGGAGTTCTAGAGATCGGAGCATGGAATGTCAGATCCCTTAATCGGGCAGGTAGGTTAGAAAATTTAAAAAGGGAAATGGATAGGTTGAAGTTAGATATAGTGGGAATTAGTGAAGTTCGGTGGCAGGAGGAACAAGACTTCTGGTCAGGTGACTACAGGGTTATAAACACAAAATCAAATAGGGGTAATGCAGGAGTAGGTTTAATAATGAATAGGAAAATAGGAATGCGGGTAAGCTACTACAAACAGCATAGTCAACGCATTATTGTGGCCAAGATAGATACGAAGCCCACACCTACTACAGTAGTACAAGTTTATATGCCAACTAGCTCTGCAGATGACGAAGAAATTGAAGAAATGTATGATGAAATAAAAGATATTATTCAGATAGTGAAGGGAGACGAAAATTTAATAGTCATGGGTGACTGGAATTCGAGTGTAGGAAAAGGGAGAGAAGGAATCATAGTCAGTGAATATGGATTGGGGCTAAGAAATGAAAGAGGAAGCTGCCTGGTAGAATTTTGCACAGAGCACAACATAATCATAGCTAACACTTGGTTTAAGAATCATGAAAGAAGGTTTTATACATGGAAGAACCCTGGAGATACTAAAAGGTATCAGATAGATTATATAATGGTAAGACAGAGATATAGGAACTAGGTTTTAAATTGTAAGACATTTCCAGGGGCAGATGTGGACTCTGACCACAATCTGTTGGTTATGACCTGTAGATTAAAACTGAAGAAACTGCAAAATGGTGGGAATTTAAGGAGATGGGACCTGGATAAACTGACAGAACCAGAGGTTATACAGAGTTTCAGGGAGAGCATAAGGGAGCAATTGACAGGAATGGGGGAAAGAAATACAGTAGAAGAAGAATGGGTAGCTTTGAGGGATGGAGTAGTGAAGGCAGCAGAGGATCAAGTAGGTAAAAAGACGAGGGCTAGTAGAAATCCTTGGGTAACAGAAGAAATATTGAACTTAATTGATGAAAGGAGGAAATATAAAAATGCAGTAAATGAAGCAGGCAAAAAGGAATACAAACGTCTCAAAAATGAGATCGACAGGAAGTGCAAAATGGCTAAGCAGGGATGGCTAGAGGACAAATGTAAGGATGTAGAGGCTTATCTCACTAGGGGTAAGATAGATACTGCCTACAGGAAAATTAAAGAGACCTTTGGAGATAAGAGAACGACTTGTATGAATATCAAGAGCTCAGATGGAAACCCAGTTCTAAGCAAAGAAGGGAAAGCAGAAAGGTGGAAGGAGTATATAGAGGGTCTATACAAGGGCGATGTACTTGAGGACAATATTATGGAAATGGAAGAGGATGTAGATGAAGATGAAATGGGAGATATGATACTGTGTGAAGAGTTTGACAGAGCACTGAAAGACCTGAGTCGAAACAAGGCCCACGTAGTAGACAACATTCCATTGGAACTACTGACGGCCTTGGGAGAGCCAGTCCTGACAAAACTCTACCATCTAGTGAGCAAGATGTATGAAACAGGCGAAATACCCTCAGACTTCTGTATATTGAGCAACCAGTAAAGGAAACAAAAGAAAAATTCGGAGTAGGTATTAAAATCCATGGAGAAGAAATAAAAACTTTGAGGTTCGCCGACGACATTGTAATTCTGTCAGAGACAGCAAAGGACTTGGAAGAGCAGTTGAATGGAATGGGCAGTGTCTCGAAAGGAGGATATAAGATGAACATCAACAAAAGCAAAACGAGGATAATGGAATGTAGTCGAATTAAGTCGGGTGATGCTGAGGGAATTAGATTAGGAAATGAGACACTTAAAGTAGTAAAGGAGTTTTGCTATTTGGGGAGCAAAATAACTGATGATGGTCGAAGTAGAGAGGATATAAAATGTAGACTGGCAATGGCAAGGAAAGCTTTTCTGAAGAGGAGACATTTGTTAACATCGAGTATAGATTTAAGTGTCAGGAAGTCATTTCTGAAAGTATTTGTATGTAGTGTAGCCATGTATGGAAGTGAAACATGGATGATAACTAGTTTGGACAAGAAGAGAGTAGAAGCTTTCGAAATGTGGTGCTACAGAAGAATGCTGAAGATTAGATGGGTAGATCACATAACTAATGAGGAAGTATTGAACAGGATTGGGGAGAAGAGAAGTTTGTGGCACAACTTGACCAGAAGACGGGATCGGTTGGTAGGACATGTTCTGAGACATCGAGGGATCACCAATTTAGTATTGGAGGGCAGCGTGGAGGGTAAAAATCGTAGAGGGAGACCAAGAGATGAATACACTAAGTAGATTCAGAAGGATGTAGATTGCAGTAGGTACTGGGAGATGAAGAAGCTTGCACAGGATAGAGTAGCATGGAGAGCTGCATCAAACCAGTCTCAGGACTGAAGACCACAACAACAACAACAAGTTCACTCTCTGTTGCCCAGTGTTCACTCAGACAAAAAGATTTCAAATTTGTTCTCTAGTCCAAAATTATTTACAATAAATTCTTCATCTTTTACTCCTTGAATATTCAGGTAGCAAATTTTAAGATCAGAATTGTTATTGTCTTTAGAATGAACACATTGGTTAGGACCTATAATATCTTTTACACTACTAGGGATCTGTATCAAGAACAAAACTCAATTTGTTTGTCAAGTGTAATAGACAATAATTGGGTAATGCAGTAGATAATTCAGAGACATTGCTGTCTGAAACACATCAGCATGAACTTCCAAAAGGTTGTAGTTCCTACTTAAAAAGTAACAATATAATGATTTAAGCTGCATTATGCGATAGTTTATTTGTACTCCTAGTCAGACTGTGTACGAAGCAATGTTTTTCCATAAATCGAGCTCCAACAAAGCCCCAGATCTTTAAACATTTCAAGTGCTAATAAGTCATACTACTACCATACCCCAAATGGTCTTATAGTGAATCTGCTGCCGGTAAAACCCAGGTCCCAACATTCCCTCTATCACTGGGAGCTGTAAGAAAGCTATACCCAGACCAACACTAGCAAAACAGTAAAAAATACCAAAATTAGCTATACAGTCAAAAATTTCCCATTACTTTAATAATAATGTCTCCAGCTTGGTCAGTGTTTCTTTTGTGAGCTGTACTTTTCTGCAAAGGAAGTGGATATCTACTACAAAGTTCTTCCATAAATGGGGATTACCTCCTTTCAGTGTATGAGAGTGTGCAGGAGCAAACAGTGATCATGTTGTTGTTGATGTTGTGGTCTTCAGTCCAGATACTGGTTTGATTCAGCTCTCCATGCTACTCTATCCTGTGCAAGCTGCTTCATCTCTGAGTAACTACTGCAACCTACATCCTCCTGAATCTGCTTAGTGTTTTCATCTTTTGGTCTCACTCTACAATTTTTACTCTGCACGCTTCCCTCCAGTACTAAATTGGTGATCTGTTGATGCCTCAGAACGTTTTCTATGAACTGATCCCTTCCTTTAGTCAGGTTGTGTTGCTAATTCTTCTTCTCTCCAATTCTGTTCAGTACCACCTCATTAGTTATGTGATCTACCCATCTAATCTTCAGCATTCTTCTGTAGCATCACATTTCGAAAGCTTCTATTCTCTTGTTGCCTAAACTGTTTATCGTCCATGTTTCACATCCATAAATGGCTACACTCCATGGAAATACTTTCAGAAATGACTTCTTGACATTTAAATCTATATCTGGTGTTAACAAATTTCTCTTCTTCAGAAACACTTTCCTTGCCAGTCTACATTTTATATCCTCTCTACTTCAACAATCATTATTTATTTTGCTCCCCAAATAGCAAAACTCATTTACTACTTTAAGTGACTCATTTCCTAATATAATCCCCTCAGCATCACCTGATTTAATTAGACTACATTCCATTATCCTTGTTTTGCATTTGTTGATGTTCATCTTACATCCTCCTTTCAAGACACTGTCCATTCCATTCAACTGCTCTTACAGGTCCTTTGCTGTCTCTGACAGAATTACAATGTCATCGGCAAATCTCAAAGTGTTTATTTCTTCTCCGTGGATTTTGATTCCAACTCCAAATTTTTGTTTTGTTTCCTTTACTGCTTGCTCAATATACAGATTGAATAACATTGGGGATAGGCTACAACTCTATCTCACTCCCTTTTCAATCACTGCTTCCCTTTCGTGCCCCTTGACTCTTATAGCTGCTATCTGGTTTCGAATCATATAACAGAAATAAAGTGTCTATCATGCTTCTGTTCAGAAGTCATAACTTTAACATCAAGAAGTTCTACAAAGCTTGGCCTCTTGGGTAAGATGTGAAACCACATAGCATATTGTGGGTATTCAAGTCTCCTAGGAGTAGATCCATGCGAGAGAGTTGTGCTAAGAGATGTACATGTGTTTTAAACTCATGAAACGATAAAGGAAAGTGAAACGTTGTGGCCTTGGAAAAGTATACCATGAAGCAACTGTATTACTATTTCAATATGACAAACAGGTCAAAGTTGCTGGCTGTTTTTGTCATATTGAAATGGTATAAGAGGTTGCTGACTCTTCAACATGCCAGCATGCCGGAAATCTGTGTTATTATTTGTTGCAAAAAATACATATAAGGAGTGCTACCTATTATTCTGATTGACATCCACTTCATTTTAGTCCTGTCCCCAATGTCATCTTTCCAGTGAATATTACATCCTCTAATAATATAGGTGACAGAACATTTAAAACGTTCTTTTTGTAGACATAAACAAGTTATTGTTTGAAATGTTGTTACTCAATTAGAATCTTGACATCATTTAAATTGTTTTGCTGTGTGGGTGGCCATTTGTTGATGAGATATTTGCTTCATATTTCTTCATTCTGAGGTGAGGAACCAAGGACAGAAGAGCCCTCCAAGTACATCGTAAGTCTCATTTCAGAATTATCTTCTCCAAACACTGAGCATGTTTTCTGGATGCTGTTTTAAACTCCTATATTCATATCTGTTGTGGTTTAATTTTCATGCTTTTCTCTTCTACTTTCAAGTTGGTACAGAAATTTAGAGCTAATGTTTTTTTACATCATGCTTGGAGTGGCAATGTTATGATTTAGGTACCACATTAATGTTTGTGTTGTTGGAAGCAGTTGTAGGGTCAGTACGAGGTGCACTTTTGACACTGAGTGTGAATGAATGCTTGTTAGTAACTGTCTCTGTTACCTATTTCTCTCTGGTCTGTATATCCATACTGAGGAATTTTTGTTACTGGTGTACTTTTTCAGTAATGTTGCAAATGATAGCACACATCATTGACAATACATGTTCTTGATCATCATTTGACCTTAGCCTATGATTTGTATGTTGCTGCTTCCAATTCAGTTTTTTTTCCCTTTTCTTTTAGAGATTCCTTTCTTTTAATGATTCTAGTTAATTCACACACAGAACTGATTAGTAAATGTTATATGGAAAAGGATACATGGTGCTTCAACATAATACATTGTATCCCTAGGTTTCCTACACATCATATTGCATATCCATCACACTGTGGTGTGCCAAGACTGTGGCAATTAAGACAATGCTTTTGGGCCTTGATAAAATTTAGCAGTACCAGTGAGTTAAGTCCATGAACACTCACTTTTTTTTCAAGGGCCTCTGGGTTTCATAAAAATAAAGCCACAATGTATAGTCATTCCTCTACTGTAATTAAAACTGTTCGACTAAATGTAATATGGTATCTCAGTAAGCATGTCACAGCAATCAAGCAGCAGGTGTCTCAGGGTTTACATGTTCCTGAATGGTGCACTTTGATACTCATATGTTGCTAGCCTTGAGGCTCAGGAGTGCTTTGTATAGAGTTCACAGTAAGACAACATCAAACTCAACAGTAACCGTTGAAAAGAAAGTGAAGTTTGCAATGTTAAAGAACTCCCACCAACGACCAGTTTCTACATAAACATCAAAATATGACATATCTGTACTAAACCATAATTGCATGTTTCCCTATGATGGTAACCCTGTAGCACCCACTGTGGAGTACATATTGCTTCAGAGACATTATAGATATTGTAAACATTATGCCACCCAAGGCTACTAATTTCCTGTATTCATCTGCACAACACATAGGACAAAATGTCCATCACTATTCATTTCCCTGATACTCATCATCATCATCATCATCATCATCATCATCAAAAGTTTTCTGCTCCATTGGTAGGTCCTTTTCAACTTCATTTATGGTATTCCATCACTTTCTTCTTAACGCTGCTGTATGTGCTGCTGTGTAACATATCATCCAGGATTTGAGATCATTTTCTCCCTTGCTACCAATTCTCATGTTTGTACCGTACCAAGAGTGTTTTATAAGGACCTCTTTGTTTCTTCACATGTCTTATCTAGTTTCTCTTCCTTCTTTGAATTACATTCGGTAACCATCTCTACTCTCCCACTCCTCTCAGTATCTCCTCATTTTTCATGTCCTCTGTCACAGCCACCACTTAGAAGACTCCAGCCTTCATCCATCTTCCTGTTTCAGTGCCCATGTTTCAGAACTGAGCACGACACTGAGTAAGAAATATTTTATCAATCTTTTCCTCAAATCTTTGCCCATAATGCTGCAGAACTCCCCATTTTTTTCCTTACAAAATGCCTCTTCTGGTATTGCTATCCAGGTCTGAATTTCTGGGCTGCATTTCCAGACGCTTTCCAGTATGCTTCATAAGTACAGGGCGTCCATAATTAAAGTTCCAGTTTCAATCAATGTTCAGAATGACATCAGATTTGAAATTTGAACAGCATGTTATTGACGCAGGGGGAAATGTCGTGGAAAAACGAACGAAAATTT
Source organism: Schistocerca americana (assembly GCF_021461395.2). Lineage (NCBI taxonomy): Eukaryota > Metazoa > Arthropoda > Insecta > Orthoptera > Acrididae > Schistocerca > Schistocerca americana. Next base: position 749,629,583 of record NC_060130.1, on the reverse strand, counting down.
GATCAATAGATGGTGCTAAGCGTTTTAACGTAAATGGAGTCTGCTACAAATGACAGATGAATCGCAATACGATGGCTGTTGTTTGAGTGACACATACACCATCCGTACTGTTCAATGTGCATGACTGCAGAAGTTCGGCAGACAACAGCTGTGGCATTGTTAGTTACGTAAGTCCATCCACTGTTAGTTAGGCAGGCCCATCCATCACGTCAAAGTCGTACCACATCGGATGAGAAAAATGGTTTTATAATTCTTGTGAGGCCAAAAACCGCATAGAAGCAAAATGACGTGGGTTTTTAATTTTCCTAGGGCCAAAAACCGCATAAAAAGCAAAGTGGCATCGGTCTCTAACTGTCGTGAAACTGGCACAAGACATGTTCAATATCCTGCCCACCCTCTTCTACCACAAGTTGAAATCGGGAAATAGCATGTTCCACAAAAGATCGCAGCGTCTCGGTTGTCACATTCAGAATAAGTTGGGCAATGCGTGCCTACGATTCAGTTACGTTCGCAATTGGAGCATTGAACACATCTTTCAGTTAAGCCCACAGCCAGAAGTCAGGCGGATTAAAATCACGTGATCTGGACGGCCATGCTGTAGGGAAATGACGGCTGATAATTCAAGTACTTTCGAAATGCCAATGCAGCAGCTGCTTCGCTGACTGCAGGGCGCGGCGGAGCGCCATCTTGAATAAAAATAATCCTATCCACCCTACCGTTGATGGGTTGGAATGCCGTTAGTGCTCAAAAGAGTCTCATATCGCTTACAAGTGACGATACAGGTAACAACAGAGCTCGTATATAACAGGCTGAATCGTCTGCCATGTTTTCTTCATCTCCTAGGATTGTGCAGTATTTAACTTGTGGGTGGTTAACCTATTCACGCAACTTTTCACGGGATTCCTTATAAAATATTTGATATCGCATGTACGAAGTGAACCAAACAGTAATGCATGTTTATAGAGATATTTAGAATGCCCTTTTCATGTAACAGAAAGATTTAAATGTAATATTACACGGCTACATGTCTTCAAATACGGATGTCATGCCGGAACAACCTGCGGCTATTTATTAATTTTGACTGTATACAGCTACTTTTAAAACAGATGTTTTGTTTTTTATTCAAAAGGAGGTACTTCAAGAAATGCTGCATTTTTATTGTGCAGAGATGGGAGAAAGTCTAGTTTCTTATAGTGAAACAAATTTTTATTAATAGTTTCAGCCATTATTTAACCAGCACTTCATGGTAGGTTTGTTGCTTTTTGAGTTGTGGTAAAAACTTTATTGTTTGAAGGTTATGTTACAATGACTAATCTGCTGTAAGAAATCTAAACTATCACGCGTTCTAGGAAGCCTTTTTTTTTTTTTTTTTTTTTATCGTTTCGGCCTCCTATGGGCCACGAAGATTTTTCTCTCTTCCCTGATTGTGTTTTTCTCTTTTGCCAGTAGATTTTCATTTTGGCTAACTGCTTCTTTTCTCTGTTTTGACCATATGCAGGTAGGACGTGGAACTGGCGTAGTAAGCGAAATAAGGTTTTTAGTAATTTTCACTTTTTCTCTGAGAACTTCTCGATCCTGAATGTCATCACATGAAATTTCAGCTTCCTGTAAATCCTTTTTAACTTGGCTTGCCCATTTTGAATAAGATTTTGTTTTTGAAATTAATGAATGTATGCGATGAGTAAGTCTTTGCGGGTTCATTATTTCCTGATGACCAAAACACATCATTCTCCGCTTCCTCATGCTGGTAACAATGGCTTCTGTATGTTCGTATGATTCACAGTTGTGTCTTCGGCGGAATTCTCCGTTTTCTTTGATAGGGCCAAGGGTTTGCCTCAAAATCTTCCTGTCTTTTATTTCAAGTTTTCATAGTGGTCCTTTCTTCGTCATGTTTAAACATTCTGATGTACCGGGTGATCAAAAAGTCACTATAAATTTGAAAACTTAATAAACCACGGAATAATGTAGATAGAGAGGTAAAAATTGCCACACATGCTTGGAATGACATGGGGTTTTATTAGAACAAAATGTCCCACAGATGACACTGGACAGCAAAACTGCTACCGTGACAGGTGAGAGGTACGCCGATATGTTACAGAATCGCGTCATCCCCAGCCTGGCTGATAAACACCTGCTGGAACGTACGATGTTTATGCAGGATGGCGCTCCATCCCATATTGCTAGACGCGTGAAAGATCTCTTGCTCGCGTCGTTTGGTGATGATCGTGTGCTCAGCCGCCACTTTCATCATGCTTGGCCTCCCAGGTCCCCAGACCTCAGTCCGTGCGATTATTGGCTTTGGGGTTACCTGAAGTCGCAAGTGTATCGTGATCGACCGACATCTCTAGGGATGCTGAAAGACAACATCCGACGCCAATGCCTCATAATAACTCCGTACATGCCTTACAGTGCTGTTCACAATATTATTCCTCGACTACAGCTATTGTTGAGGAATGATGGTGGACATATTGAGCATTTCCTGTAAAGAACATCATCTTTGCTTTGTCTTACTTTGTTATGCTAATTATTGCTATTCTGATCAGATGAAGCACCATCTATCGGACATTTCTTGAACGTTTGCATTTTTTTGGTTCTAATAAAACCTCATGTCATTCCAAGCATCTGTGTCAATTTGTACCTCTCTATCTACATTATTCCGTGATTTATTCAGTTTTCAAATTTATACTGACTTTTTTATCATCCGGTAATACAAAGCTGACGGTCTAATTACGGTGTTATAATGACAAAGTTTTAGGTTTAAAGACAGGCTTTTGCTTTTGTTAAGTCTTTGCACAGATGAAAAGCACCTTCTAGTTCAGAACATATACTTTCTACAGCTGCATTTTCTGAAGCGTCAGGTATAATTATTTCTCCAAGATACTTAAATTTCTTCGACTGCTTGATTTTCTCTTGTCGTATTTCAGTATGAGGAGGAGCGTGTTTGATGTTTGTGATGAATTCAGTTTTGTTAAATGCTATTTTTAGGCCAGTCTTAGCAGCAACTGATTGTAGGCTGGACACTTGAACCTTAGCTTCGTCAATATTATTTGCAATGAGTGCCAGATCATCAGCAAAAGCCAAACAGTTTCCACTGAGGCCATTTCTTTTGTGTCCAATTTGAATCCCATAACCTGGCGGTACGGTCGTTTTCCATTCTCTGACTATCTTTTCCAGGACACATCTGAAAAGCAACGGAGAGAGCAGGTCACCTTGTCTCACCCCTGTAAAGATTTCAAATGGTTCTGATAGTTCGCCTTTGAACTTGACCTTTGACACTGTGTTATTTAAAGTGGCGCTTATCAGATTGATTGTTTTCCTATCTAGACCAAATTCGGCAAGGGTATTCTTTATTTTTTCTCGATCAATTGAGTCATACGCTTTTTGAAAGTCGACAAAGGTCACAACAAACGTTTTTGATCGTGATTTGGCGTATGATATAACAGATTTCAGGTTATGGATCTGCTCTGCACAGGATCCTGATGTCCTGAAACCGGCTTGATATTCGCCCAATTGTTGATCTAAGACTGATTCAGCTCTGTTTAACAACAGTCTGGAGAAGATCTTGTATGTCGTTGGTAGCAAAGAGATTCCTCGGTAATTATTCAGATCACTCTTATCGCCTTATTTATGAAGTGGGTGAATAATTGCGACGGTCCAACCTGGAGGTAGAGTTTCAGTTTCCCAAATCTTCACTATGATATCATGGAGATGTTTTACTTTATCATGATCTGCGTATTTCCACATTTCAGCCAAGATGTGACCCTCACCTCCAGATTTATGTTCAAGCCTTATATAGTTTTCATGATTTCATCTAATGTGGGAGGGAGACAATTTGCAGGAGGAACAGTAGGATAGAAATCAAGCTTTTAATTTGGATTTTCAGCATTCAGTAGGGATGAAAAGTAATTTCCAAAAGCTGCAGCACATGATTTGTCATTCAAATTTAGTTTTCCATCGAGTCCTCTTATATGTAACGTAGGAGGTTTAAACTTCGATAGTTGTCATGTACAGGCTTTATAAAGACTATATAAGAAATGGGGTTAAGTATTATTCAGTTTGTGTATAAATGCTTATGATAATACGTATAAATACATCAGAAATATTCCTCTCCAGTTTCCCAATTGCGAAAATATGACAGGAATCGAAAAATTTTGAGACGAACTGCTTAAGTACAGTTTTCGACTAGGCTGAAACGCAATTGCATACAACTGGTTTCCATGTTTATAACTACTTTCATTAACGTGTATTTACAATACACAGCTGAGCGCCTAGTGGTTCCGAATTGTTTCTCTGGCAGTCTATGACCCATCTTTTTCTTCTTTCAGGGTTACTAGGAAATCTAAACATGCGAAAACTATTTTTGCAATAGTTGTGCACTTCACAGCTGAACAGCCATCCATATTTATGACAAATTCTTCAATAAATTTAATTTGAAATCTTCACTCGCATGTAAACAAGTACGAATATCCTACACTCTGCAACAAACAAAGCTCGCAGTATTCATCTCCTCGGGAAAAAAATACGGCCCTACGATAAACGATGCCGTCAACCCGCACCAGTGTCTCACCCTTGCAGAATGAAGTGGTACCGGTTGATGTGTGTGCGGATTTTCCGTTGCCCATATTCTGCAATTCTGCGAAGTGACATGTCCTTGAGAATGGAAATGGGCTTCGTCTGTCCACAGAATGTTCCGTGGTCATTCATTGTCCATTTCCGTGGGAACAAGAAATTTCAGAGAGAACGTTTGTCTTGCTGGGAGGTCAGCAGGAAGCAACTCCTGAACATGGATGATTTTATATGGATAGCAATGTAGGATGTTGCGTGGGATTTTATGCACCGTGCTCGCAGGCATGTCCAACGTTCGGGCAGTTCCCCGTGCACAAAACCACTCGACCCCTCCTGCAATGCTGTGGCCACATCTTCGACAGACGTCGGATCAACTGCTTTCCTCCTCCCGCCATATTACACTTCAATAGACCCGGTCTTTTTGAATTTTGTAATCATTTTCTTTACGCCCTTAACAGACATCGGATCAATTCCTTTTCTCGTGTCCTTAAGTGGCCGAAACTTCTGCAGGGCTACAGGCGCACAGTCACCATTCCTGTAAAAGCTTTTACCAGCAGCGCGCATCCTTCATGGAGACAGTCATGGTGGGCGTCTCGGACTCAAACTGGGGAACAGCTGTGCGGTGTGAGTCTGTTGGTGCGCACATTCTGACGCTTACAGCGCTATCTCTTGATCAAACTTTCGTTAATTTTTTATTTAATGACGTTTCCCCCTGTGTCAATAATGTGCTGTTCAAAGTTGAAGTCATTCGGAGCACAGGCCCTCTTCTACAGCGTTTTGAAACTAGAACTTTAGTTATGGACACCCTACATTTAAAGCTTTGCTCATGTTCTAACGTTTCCCTGGCAGATTAAAACTGTGTGCCGGACCGAGAGTCGAACTCGGGACCTTTCATAAGTTTCATCACATCGCACACTCCGCTGCAGAGTGAAAAGCTCATTCTGGTCAGCATTACTCTTGTTTTCTTTGCACTGACTTTTATTCCATAGCTCTTACATTAATGTAGAATGACATACACTATTTCCTGTAACTCATTTTCATCCGTTACTAGAAGGACCATGTTGTCTTCAAACAGCCGGCCGGGGTGGCCGAGCGGTTCTAGGCGCTACAGTCTGGAACCGCACAACCGCTACGGTCGCAGGTTCGAATCCTGCCTCGGGCATGGATGTGTGTGATGTCAAAAAAAAAAAAAACGGCTCAGAGCATTATGTGACTTAACTTCTGAGGTCATCAGTCGCCTAGAACTTGGAACTAATTAAACCTAACTAACCTAAGGACATCACACACATCCATGCCCGAGGCAGGATTCGAACCTGCGACCGTAGCGGTCGCTCGGCTCCAGACTGTAGCGCCGAGAACCGCACGGCCACTCCGGCCGGCTGTGTGATGTCCTTAGGTTAGTTAGGTTTAAGTAGTTCTAAGTTCTAGGTGACTGATGACCTCAGATGGTCCCATAGTGCTCATATCCATTTGAACCAGTTTTGTCTTCAAACCCCAAACACCATATTTTTCTCCTTCCAATTTTTACCCCCTTATCATCTAGTGGACAGTTCTCCAACAATTTATCAAACTGAAAAGGGCAGGAGACATTGTCTTATTTCTTTTTCTATTTCAGTCCCATTGCTACCTTCTCCTCTCGCTCTCATTGACACTTTTTGATTTAAATATTAGTTTATAAATCGCCAGTCCACTCTCTTTCCTGTCATTATTGCCGCGAGCTTTCCAATCCACACTGCAAAATGCCTTTTCCAGGACTATAACGCACATGCACACTGTTGTGCAAAACTGAATAACGAAAGTAACTTCCACAAGATCAGTCACTGTCAAGAAACATGGCGACATGAAACTTGAACCAGGCATGGAAAGAACTGCTCCAGTATAGTACATACGGTAATTGAAAGATGAGATGAGCAGAAATCACACTTATATTCAAAGACAATAATTACGTTGAAGTCACAGCTCCCCCTGAACCAAAAGTGCAACATGGTTCTTAATATGGCGTGTGATCACTACGGACGGCAATGCATGCTCTGCACCGTGCTCCCATCCAGGCCAAATGGTGGTAACAAGTTCTCGTAATAGATCATTCCATTCCTCCACCAGCGCGGTTGACAAATGCTAGACGGTCGTTGGTGCACGTGGACGAGCTGTAGTATGTCTTCCCATCGTATCCTACACGTGCTCGATAGGATTTAAGTCAGGGGAACCGGCAGGCCGATCCATTTGCCGGGTATTCTGTCGTTCCAAGAGCTCCTTCACCAGCGCTGCCCTATGTGGTTGCGCATTGTCATCCATAAAATCGAAGTTAGGGTCAAATGCACCCGAGAAAAGATATAGGGAAGGAGTGCAGTGTCGCAGTAACGTTTACCGGTAGAGTGTACAGAGTTCAAAGATGTGGAGGGCAGTAAACCCATGCAACAAAGATTCCATTCTTCGTTGGTTCAATCCCTATGCTCTTGGCACCACCGCAAACGGTGCCGCTGATGTGCGGATATCAACGGAACTTAAAAGTACTGATCATTGCACAGAAACCACCCATATGTCGTCACCGTGCACTCTGGAGCGAGATTGCGTGCCTTGTAGGCCTATTAAATGTGGTTGGTATTGCACCCGCTGTTTGACGAGGATCCTTTTTTGCCTGTTGTACAATATAGTGGTCATCTGCTGCTGTAATTGACCGTCGCCGATCACATCCTCTCCTTCGAGCAGCAATGCTTATAGTTCTGAACGCGCCCCAATCACGTGAAACAGTGCTGTAAGAAATACCAGACTCCTGGGCTACACTCGTCACACTTCGCTCTTCTGCCAGTTTCCCGATGACTCTTCCTCTTCTGATATCATCCGAATGTTTCCGTGTCATATTGTATTGAACACCGACAAAGTGCACCGTAACTGCTCGCTTATTGACACGGACTATCTTTTCCCTTTCTTTGAACTGCATCACGTTGCGGGGCCAGCCCTATTCGGCGCTATAGTCAGCTTATCGTGGACATCTGACGCCCAGTTTTCTGTGCACGAGTGGGACTCATATGGAGACATACTCCCGCACTTTCATTCATTTCTACCAACTTGGCCGCGGTTAAAGGCGCTGCAGTCTGGAACCGCAGGACCGCTACGGTCGCAGGTTCGAATCCTGCCTCGGGCATGGATGTTTGTGATGTCCTTAGGTTAGTTAGGTTTAACTAGTTCTAAGTTCTAGGGGACTAATGACCTCAGCAGTTGAGTCCCATAGTGCTCAGAGCCATTTGAACCATTTGAACCAACTTGGCCGGCCGCTGTGACAGAGCTGTTCTAGGCCCTTCAGTCCGGAACCGCGCTGCTGCTACGCTCGCATGTTCGAATCCTGCCTCGGGTATGGATGTGTGTGATGTCCTTGGGTTAGTTAGGTTTAAGTAGTTCTAAGTCTGGGAGACTGATGACCTCAGATGTTAAGTCCCATGGTGCTCGGAGCCATTTGAACCATTTTTTCTACCAACTTGTCAATATGTTATGATACTTTATTTTTCTCATCCTTAAGGTTTGCTTCTCGATAAACGTCTCTCCCAAAAACTGCAAGAGTCCTATTGCATCTCTTGTGCCTGTATTCCTTTTACAACCAATTCGGCCTTCAACCAAATTCCCGTCCATCACATTTCTCAGCCGACTCATGATTCTTAACGTAACTTTGGTTGATGTGCTATGGTGCTGGCTGTTGTGTGCTCAGTACATTACATGGTTCCCTGTGTTTTTGGCACGGGAATCATCATCATTGTAAAAAAGTCCTCTGCCCATTAGCCACTGTCATGCATCATCTAACATAGGGCTTCCCAACCTTTTCAGCTGGCGGACCCCTTCTTCAGTCGAAAAGTCATGGCGGACCCCTAGTCAGTCAAGAGCACAGTAACTTCAAATTTCAGAGCTAAACCCATGGGAACTGAAAGCTTCTTAATGCAGGTGCCATGTTCCCAATGACCCCCCCCCCCCCCCCCCCCTCCGAAGTATCAATAGTCTTTGATTTAGAGATGAATGAAAACAACTTGAAATTAACGATCCAATTTGAATTGCCACTGTATCCAGACACTTACTAGTGGATTTACTCCCTTTGTTCGACACACTATAGCCTGATTAAAATTACTTTGTAATTGAAATTTCACACGATGGAGCTTTCTTCCTCCAAGAGCAATCAACGTCACGACCAAACTGTTCGCTGTTGACAAGCTGTTGCTTATGGTCTGTTCATTTCCACTATTTGGCTACTGTTGTGTAAGGAGCATGCATATTTCGTAACAGTCGTTTGTGTGTGTGTGTGTGTGTGTGTGTGTGTGTGTGTGTGTGTGGTTTTTCGTCAAATCCGAAGAAAAACGTTCAAATGCATGTGAAGTCTTCCTTTGGTCGTCCTCCCTCCTTCATTCATTTCAACTGGAAACTTCCCTTGTTGTGAAGGCATGGAGAAACTGCAGCCTTCTTCAATGATCCTGACTTCAGCCACCGATCCATGTTAGAAGTAATAAACTAGTCAAAAATCGACTTATGAAACAGGTAGTGCACTGACAAGGCAAGTTTAACATTTAATGATGCCTGGGGCCGCATACGTGCCAGCGAGCGCTGTGATTGATCGACAAAGCTCGCTCCGCGCACGGGTAAAAGGTTTCAGCGCATCTAGCGCCGTGAGCCAGCGCACAAACGACCCCTGTGTTGTTGCTGAACAGTCGATCAGAGAAGCCGCATTCTCCGGCACTAAACTGTGTATACGTTCTCACTTAGGAACCGCAAAGGCTGCTTGGGGATACGACCTGAAGTAAAAGTACACATGTTTTTCACACGAAAAAAATAGTGATGAATTTGATTTTCACATTTTTATTCAATAATTTTACTCATTATTTTACACGATTTGGTGAAAGATGGCCGCGGACCCCCTAGAAAGAGCCGGCGGACCCCTAAGGGGTCCGCGGACCACAGGTTGGGAAGCCCTGATCTAACATATTACACAGGAGTACCCAAAAGTCCGTTAACATTTGAAAAATCCATACTTCACGGAAAAATATAGGTACAGAGGTAAAAATTGACGCGCATGCTTGAAATGAGAGAAGAGTTTTATTGAAAACAAAAGAATGCACAAAATTACCGACAGATGGTGCTTCATACGATACAAAAACAATAATTCGCGTGTTGTTGTTATGTTGCGGTCTTAAGTCCGTAGACTGGTTTGACGCAGCTCTCTATACTATTCTATCCCGTGCGAGCCTCTTCATCTCCGAATGACTACTACAATCTACACCCTTCTCATTCTGCTTACTGTATTCATCTCTTGGTCTCCCTCTACGATTTTGACACTTTCCTCCAATACTACATTGGCGATGTCTCAAATGTGTCCTGTAACCGATTCCTTCTTTTGGTCAAGTTGTACCACAAATTTCTCGTCTCCCGAATTCTGTTCGGTATCTCTTCGTTAGTTACGTGATCTACCCACCTAATCTTCAACATTCTTATGTAGCACCACATTTCGAAAGCTTCTATTCTCTTCTTGTCTAAACCGTTTACCGTCCATGTTTCACTTCCATACATGGCTACATTCCAGACAAATATTTTCAGAAACGACTTCCTGACACTTAAATCTATATTCGATGTTAACAAATTTCCCTTCTTCAGAAATGCTTTTCTTAGCATTGCCAGTCTACTTCGGCCATCATCAGTTATTTTGCTGTCCAGATAGCAAAACTCGTCTGCTACTTTAAGTGTCTCGTTTCCTAGTCGCTTTAGCATCACCTGATTTAATTCGACTACATTTTTGATGATGTTCGTCTTATATACTTCTTTCAAGACAATGTCCATTACGTTCAACTGCTCTTCCAAGCCCTTTCCTGCCTCTGACAGAATTACAATGTCACCTGCAAACCTCTGGGCTTTTATTTCTTTTCCCTAACTTTAGTTCCTATTCCAAATCTTTCTTTGTTTTCCTTTACTGCTTTTTCAATGTACAGATTGAACAACAGCGGGGATAAGCTACAACCCTGTCTCACTCCCTTCTCGACCACTGATTCCCTTTCATGCCCACCGACCCTTTATAACTGCCGTCTGGTTTCTGTACAAGTTGTACATAGCGTTTCGCTCCCTGTATTTTACGCATGCTACCTTCAGAATGTCACAAGGAATATTCTAGTCAACACTGTCAAAAGCTTTTTTTAAGTCTGAAAATGCTATAAACGTAGGTTTGACTTTCCTTAAGCTATCTTGTAAGATAAGCCATAGGGTCAGTATTGTCTTACAGGTTCCTATATTTCTCCGGAATACAAACTAATCTTCCACAAGGTCGGCTTCTACAAGTTTTTTTACTCTTCTGCATAGAATTGGTGTCAGTATTTTGCAACCATAAACTGATAGTTCGGTAATTTTCTCACCTGTCAGCAACTGCTTTCTTTAGGACTGTAATTGTTACATTCTCCTTGAAGTGTGAGTGTATTTCGCCTGCCTCATACATCATGCACACCAGATGGAAGATTTTATCACGGCGGGCTCTTCCACGGCTATCAGTAGTTCTGACGGAGCATCGTTTACTCCGTGGGCCTTGTTTCAACTTATATCTATCAGAGCTCTGTCAAATTTTTTTCGCAGTATCGTATCTTCCATCTCATCTTGATCTACGTCCATTTTCCTTTCTACATATTGCTTAAAAGTTTATCTCCTTTCTACAGACCCTCTATATACTCCTTCAATTTTTCAGCTTTCCCTTCTTTGCTTAGATCTGATTTTCCACCTGAGCTCTTGCTATTCATACAGCTGCCTGCCTTTTCCTCAAAGGCCTGGCCGCGCGGTTCTGACGCTGCAGTCTGGAACCGCGAGACCGCTACGGTCGCAGGTTCGAATCCTGCCTCGGGCATGGATGTGTGTGATGTCCTTAGGTTAGTTAGGTTTAACTAGTTCTAAGTTCTAGGGGACTAATGACCTCAGCAGTTGAGTCCCATAGTGCTCAGAGCCATTTTTGAACCTCAAAGGCCCCTTTAATTTTCTTGTAGGCGGTATCTACCTTTCCCCTATTGAAATATGCTGCTACATCCTTACGTTTGTCCTCTAGCCATTCCTTCTTAGCAATTTAGCATTTCCTGTCAATCAGATTTTTTAAATGTTTATATTCCCCTTCACTTGCTTCATTTGCTGCATTTTTAATTTTCTCCTTTCATCCGTCAAATTCAATACTTCTTGTGTTATTCAACAGTTTCTAGTAGGCCTTGTCTTTATATCTATTTGATCCTCTGCTGCGTTCACCGTTTCACCTCGTAAAGCTACCCATTCGTTTTCTATTGTATTCCTTTCCCCTGTTCTAGTCAGCTGTTGCCTAATACTCCTTCTGAAACTCTTAACAACCTCTGGTTCTTTCAACTCCTTAATTTCCCACCTTTTTCCTATTTCTGCACTTTTAGTCTACTGTTCACAACCAACAAATTGTAGCCAGAGTCTACATCTGCCCCTGAAAATGTTTTACAATTTAAAATCTGGTACCTAAATCTCTGTCTTAGTGTTGTATAATCAACCTGAAACCTTCTGGTGTCTCCAGGTCTCTTCCACGTATACAATTTATGATTCTTAAACCAAGTGTTCACGATGATTGAATTATGCTCTGTGCAAAACTCTACCAGTGGATTTTTAGCAAAGACTATGTTCTTTATAACAAATGCACAACATGTCGGCCATAATTCATCAACAATACCTGTAGTCCACGGATAATGTTGTAAACAGCACTGTATAGCATATGGGTAGTATGGTGAGAAATTGCCGTCGGATGTCGTCTTTTAACATGCCTAATGAGGTCGGACGATCTCAGTAAACTTGTGACTTCATCAACCCTACCAAGGGCGTCCATACGATAGACTGTGTGGGGCCGAGGGGCCAGACTTGCGGGTATGAAATGTTGTTAATAATATTTTTAAAGACGAATGGCGACTTGTAAGTAGCCATAAAAAAGTTCCAGTTCGACTCTCTTAAAAACTTACGTAATACCTGCCCCCCCCCCCCCCCCCCCCGTTGTATAGGCGCCCTTAAACCCTGCAATCAATAACCACATGGACTAAGATTTGGGGACCTGTTAAGCGAAGCATGGTGGCAGTGGCGGCTCAGCGCGCGATCCAAACCATGTGCGCAAGACATCTTTCACATGTGTAACAATATGGGTTGGAGCGCCATCCTGCATAAAAGTCGTGCCTTACAACAGGTATTTATTAGCCAGGCCAGGAATGAAGCGATTCTTTAACACATTGGCGTACCTCGCACCCGTCACGCTGACAGTTTGAAAAGCAGCATCAGCATTTCCTCGAAGAAAGCACCATCTGTTGGCCGGTTATTGCACTCGTTTTAAGTTTCAATAAAACCCCATGTCATTTCTGGCACGTGTATCAAGTTTTAACTCTCTACCAACGTTATTCCGTGAATTGGTGCACTTTCATATGTTAACGGATTTCAGGGTCACAGTGCGTAGGTCATACATTATATCAAACACTAATTCCATTTAAAACTCTGATTCATAAGCACTCATCTACGCAGTAGACTCTTTAATTGAGTGAGGGGAGTTCCTCATAGATATCTCATACAGCCTGTTGATATTATAGACACTCATACGACATAACTTGTCATTTTGAGCCACTATGATTATATGGATATGACGGTTAATCCAGATCGCAAATTCAATGCAATTTTTCCCCAGTCGAGCTGTCTTGCTAGCGATATGAGAGTAAATGAAATATGTCGAGAATGTAAAATAATTCGTTATATTTATTAACAATATCTCTATCTATCTATCTCTATCTATCTATCTATCTATCTATCTATCAATTTCTTATAGCACTTACCTTTTGGAAATAACCACGCGGAAGAGTTTTATCTTTCACTTGCCGGAAGTAAACATAACCGTAATAATATCCAGGATCGATTTGTAAATATACAGGGCATTTTTGATTGTAGTACTGGTGCTCTGGCATCAATTCAGCATTGCCAGCAGATCTTCGTATACGAACGTGGAACTGAGTATCACCCATACATCCTGAATTTGAGTCAGGAAATGCTAAATAGCAAATATTAGATTTTTCTTGCTCCGAGAGATTTATGTGGCCTGGGTAAATTATCTGTAAATAAATCATAAAACAAAACCGTTAGTACAAAATATTCACTACAGTAAATATCAAAATAAAAAGATAGAGACATATTTTCACGAATTCAATAAAATAAATGTTTAGAAAACTAACAAGGGGCATCATAAAGTTTCGGTGGGTGTTAGATCAGTTGGTGAATCGAAAATCACAGTCGAGAATCTGAAGCGGAAACTTTCGATACAACTTTTTTTCTTTTTTTACTTCGATAAACTTTAATGGAACAATATTCATTCAGCAGCTTCACAGATGCAAAGACAGTGGTCGCGGAATTAATTGTCTTCATTTCAGAAAGGTTTCCATTATTATTCCCTACTGCCGTTCAATAAATGTCATACGCATTCTCCTATAACATATGCGACTGGATTGAGGAACTCTTGCCAGACAACCTATGTAACGTTCTGGATGGAGAGTTCTCACCAGAAGTACATTAAGCATCAAATGTGTCTGTTCAGGCACGAATCCACAGTTCCACTCTTAGATGGATCACAGCATGTTACAGTCTTACTCTCCCCTACCCTCTTTCCGAGTTTAACTTTACGTAACCTCAACTTTTACTGTGACACAGGCGCCTGCGACGAGGACACCTGCGTCGGCCACGACTGCGCCGACAATGACTGCACCGACGACACAAATGTCGGTGCCTTTCCCAATGCCGCCTGCTATGAGGGCACCCACGATGCTGATGCCGCCTATGGTGCCGTGGACTTCGATGCCGCCGACACCACTAGTGCCACCGCCAATGCCCATGCCCATGATGACGTTTGTAGCGGTGCCTATGATTTTGACACCGTTGGTGTCTATCATGCCGCCACCGACAAGGCCGCTAATGCCGATGCAACCGCCTGTGATGTCGTGGACGACCCCTGTGCCCTCACCAACGCCCCCTACGACAGTGATGTTTATGCCTGGGCCTATCATGGAAATGATTATGATACCTCTGATGCCGATGATGATGCCGATGCCAATGCGTTTCCCTATGATGCCGATGCCGCCGATGTCAGTGCCAATGCCTCCACTGACGCTAATCGCCGCCGCCGCCGCCGCCGCCGCCGCCGCCGACGACGACGACAACCAACAACAACAACAACAACAACAACAACGACGACGACGACGACGACGACGACATCGACAACAGAGATGAGGTTTCCCGGTGCCGCCAATGATGTTGATGACAAAAACATATAAAATGTAATAAAATAATTTTGTGTTGAGTACTTGCTACATATTTTTATAATAAGTTTTGATAAATTGCAGTTCATAGAAATACAGTACTTTCAAAATAACTGCCCAAAAATTTGGTAAGTACATTATTAGAGCTATTATAGGAACGCGGTCACAACTTTATGACATCATCAAAATGTACACGCCGTAAAACACCTTGTTGCTTTGGGAATTTGCGCAATCATTAGTACACAGATGCCAATTGTGCATCAATGTATACGACAGACATTTTCAGCAACATCTGTAAACCAATATTTATAACCGTCGGTACACATAACTAGCGTCAAAATCTTCAAAGACCCCTACTGGAGAAACTATGCCCCTGTGCCATTTTATCCACATAAAAGGTCTCTCTATCTCCTCCAAACAGTAAAACTTTATATATACACACGCTGTATTTCACTTAGCTGTACGACTGTGAACACAGATGTACACACTATGGCTATGCGAACGTGTAAATGAGAGGACTTTCTGATAATTTTTGAGTGGGAGGGGGGGGGGGGGGTAGATGGGTGGTACTGGCATTCCAACTGCTACGCCACTATTACACTCATTGGACGTGGTAGATCTTACTGTACTCGTGACGCGTCAACGACGGAGAATTTTGTTAGCACCATAAAGTAGCAGGGCAGTGGAAGGAATTATTATCGCTAGAATTTTGCCGACAAGGGAAAGAGAAAACACAGTGCTCAGATCCTGTTCGTCAGACAACGTCTAATCTAGTTTCACTTCACAGCGTCTTATGGTTTTTGGATTCGCTGTTGACGGATACGCGACGGTCGAACGGGAGCTACACGTTCTGCGGCCACTTCGGTGCTATTCCAGGCCTGTGCCATGCGCCAGTTCCAGATTTATTTGTCATTTTCAGAATCATCCACAACACTACACTGCGCTGCACTGTACTGCAAGAATCACTCATTCAGATCATAAAACTACTCACAAATAGGAGAACGTTAAAAGAAAATCACAAGGAAACGTCACTGCCTGATCTATTTTAAGGAGTATAAATGCACACTAGCAATGTATCAGCCCCATCAATCCACCTCACGCGAACATTCGGACCATAATCCAGATAGTCCGCAGTTACATCTACATCGTTACTCTGCATTTCACACTTAAATGCCCAGAGGGTTCATCGAACCATTTTCATACTGCTTCTCTACCATTCCACTCTCGAATGGCGCGTGCGAAAAAGGAACATCTAAATCTTTCCGTTCGAGCTCTAATTTCTCTTATTTTATTATAATGATCATTACTCCCTACGTAGGTGGGTGTCAACAATATATTTTCGCATTCGGAAGAGAAAGTTGGTGATTGAAATTTCGTAAATAGATCTCGCCGCAAAGAAAACCGCCTTTGTTTCAGTGACTGTCATCCCAACTCGCGTATCATATCAGTGACACTCTCACCCCTATTGCGCGACAACACGAAACGATCGGCCCTTCTTTGCACTTTTTCGATGTCCTCTGTCAATCCTACCTGGTAAGGATCCCATACCGCGCAGCAATATTCCTGCAGAGGACGGACAAGTGTATTAAGGCAGTTTCTTTAGTGGTTTTGTCGCTAACAAAGCGCAGTCTTTGCTTCGCCTTCCCCACAATATTATCTATGTGGTCTTTCCAGTTTAAGTTGCTCGTAATTGTAATTCCTAGGTAATTAGTCGAATTGACAGCCCTTAGATTTGTGCGATTTATCGTATACCCAAAATTTATCGGATTTTTTTTTTAGTACTCAATGTGGATGACCTCGCACTTTTCTTTGTTTAGTGCCAATTGCCACTTTCCCGCACCGTAATTGGAATTGATCGTCTGATGATTTTACTAGACGGTAAATTGCAGCGTCATCTGCAAACAATCTAAGGGGGCTGCTCAGATAATCACCTAGATAATTTATGTAAATCAGGAACAGCACAGGGCCTATGGCACTACTTTGCGGAACGCCAGATATCACTTCTGTTCTACTGATGATTTACCGTCTATCACTGCGAACTGTGACGAAATTACGAATCCAGTCACACAGCTGAGACGATACTCCAAATGCACGCAATTTGATTAAGTCTCTTGTGAGGAACGGTATCAAAAGCCTTCTGGAAATCTAGGAATGTGGAATCGATCTGAGATCCATTGTCTACGGCACTCATTACTCCATGGGAATAAAGAGCTAGCTGTGTTGCATAAGAACGATATTTTCTGAATCCGTGTGGGTTATGTATCAATAAGTCATTTTCTTCAAGGTGATTCATAATGTTCGAGTACAGTATATGCTCCAAAATCCTACCGCAAATTGAGGTCAGTGACATGGGTCAGTAATTCAATGGGTTACTCCTATTTCCTTTCTTGAATATTGGTGTGACCTGTGCTAGTTTCCAGTCTTTAGGAACAGACCTTTCGTCAAGTGAGCGGTTGTATATGATTGCTAAGAAAGGCGCTATTGTATCTGCATACTCTGAAAGAAACCTGATTGGTATACCATCCGGACCGGAAGACTTGCCTTTCTTAAGTGATTTGAGTTGTTTCGCAACACCTAAAATGTCACTCATGCTAACAGCTGTTCTGGTTTCGAGTTCTGGAATATTTACTTCGCCTTCTTTCGTGAAGGAATTACGGAAAACTGTATTTAGTAACTCCGCATTAGTGACACCATCATCGGTAACATTTCCATCGCTATCGCGCAGTGACGGTATTGACTGTTTTTTGCCACTGGTGTACTTTACATACGATCAGAATGTCTTTGGGTTTGCTACCATATTTTGAGACAATGTTTCATTGTGGAAACTATTAAAAGCATCTCGCATTGACGTCCTCACTAAATTTCGTGCTTCCGTGAAACTTAGCCAGTCTTGGGGATTTTGCGTTCTTCTAAGTTTGGCATGCTTTTTTCGTTGCTTCTGCAACAGTGTTCTGACGTGTTTTGTGTACCATGGTGGATCAGTCCCGTCTCTTATTAACTTAGGCGGTATGAATCTATGAATTGCAGTCGATACTGTATCTCTGAATTTGAGCCCTGTTTGGTCTACACTTACATAATTAGGTTGGAAGGAATGGAGACACTCTTAGGAAGGCATCAAGCAAATTTTTATCTGCTGTTTTAAATAGATATATTTTGCGTTTATTTTTAGTGGTTTTGGTTGATATGGTTTTAAATCTCGCTACAATGACCTTATGCTCACTAATTCCTGTATCCGTCATGACGCTCTCTATTAGATCAGCACTATTTGTGGCTTAGAGCTCAAGTGTGTTTTCGCAACCATTTACAATCTTCTGAAAGTACAGCTTTCGAACTTTCGCACGCACTGGTTGTTTGTCGCTCGGTCCGCCCCACTGCATTCTCCTACTGCTCGGCCGCGAAGTACTGTCCAATGTCATCGGTTTGTGAATTACTGTTCTCACATTGGTAACATGCTTTGTTTATAGTGCCAAAGTGCGCCATTTCTGTCCGCAGCTCGTGGTCGTGCGGTAGCGTTCTCGCTTCCCACGCCCGGGTTCCCGGGTTCGATTCCCGGCGGGGTCAGGGATTTTCTCTGCCTCGTGATGACTGGGTGTTGTGTGATGTCCTTAGGTTAGTTAGGTTTAAGTAGTTCTAAGTTCTAGGGGACTGATGACCATAGCTGTTAAGTCCCATAGTGCTCAGAGCCATTTTTTGCGCCATTTCTAACCTGTACTGTTGCTGGTGTCAGAAAGATCTCTCTGCTTTGAACAATTTTATGTTGCAATTCACAAATGCAGTGTAAATGAACGAAACGAATTAGATGCAGTTTTCGTTCCATAGACACAAAAATGAGATGAGTCCCGTGGGTGTTGAACATGTCAGAAAGTATAACATAAAAACAACATAGAACATTTGAATATAATACTCATTCCCTGATCATCTGTCAGGAGATTTTCAAGATATGTGAATACAGTACAGTAAACTGGAACTGCTAATATTTACAGAACTAATACACTATCAGAATAAACATAGTTGCCCGCTTTTAATCAATTTATCATACACGACATACCTAATGCTGACTGTTCTGACCAAGTGCTGTCGAAATTGAAATTTAACAGACATTTTTACTTAAACTGGTCTAACACTCCCTGTTAAGATATTCATCTATAAAGTGGGAGGAGATCCCTTACCGAAAAGTCTTTAAAATTCAGTTTGAACTATGCTTTATTTGAAACCAAGTTTTTAATGGTTGCTGGCAAATTATTGAAAATGTGTGGCCCTGAATACTGGACCCCTTTGTAACCAAGGTAAGTGATTTTAGGTCTTTATGTAGATTGTTCTTATTCCTAGTATTGATACAATGTATTGAACTATTGGCTGGGCCGGCCGAAGTGGCCGTGCGGTTAAAGGCGCTGCAGTCTGGAACCGCAAGACCGCTACGGTCACAGGTTCGAATCCTGCCTCGGGCATGGATGTTTGTGATGTCCTTAGGTTAGTTAGGTTTAACTAGTTCTAAGTTCTAGCGGACTAATGACCTCAGCGGTTGAGTCCCATAGTGCTCAGAGCCATTTTTTTTATTGGCTGGAAACTGAGAAATATTTGCAAGAAATTTCTTTACTGAGAAGCAGTGGTCATTATACCCAATTCTCTGGAACAGGTTTCTATATGATGTTCTTGAATTTACACAAGTGAGCCTTATTACATGCGTTTGCACTCAAAAAATTTTAGCTCAGTTTGATGATTTACTCTAGAATAAGATTCCGTGCGACATAATAGAACGAAAGTAATCAAAGTATGCAAGTTTTTTTTATATTTATATCTTCTGTATCTGACATCATGCGCACTTGTTTTGGCTCTTCAGCAATTCTGCCGTATGCCCTTCCCAACTGAATTTATAATCGAATTGTAATCCAAAAATTTAACACTGCCAACCTTCATATGTTACACACATGCTAAAGACGTAGCGTACCTCTGTCTTAATTATTAACATCGCTGTTGTGCGTTATTTTCTTTGGATTTTTGAGCTGACGCAGTTAAAGAGAAACACATTTGCAGAAGACGTGCTATTAACGAACGTGATTGGCATGACTGAATTGTACATCGAAAATCATTAACTTCATTTCCAAATAATTCTTCAGTTATTTAGGTGTATTCATTTTGATTTTAAGGTGTATACACAGTTGCAAAAAATCAGTACGAGAATATTGTTAAAATAATATTGAACATATATGTCCATCAGGTTGATGTATTACATACTCAAACTAATTACAGTACTATACTTCGCCTACAGTAGTGTGTCCTCGAAAGAGATTTAAAAACAGCTTGGGCAGATGTGTCCACATCCCGCCTCTCCTTTTCTCGTCTTCAACATCAGGACTGGTTGTCAATCCACTGTACATTTGCGCGCTCGGGCATTAGGCGGCTGCAGAGAGGTGGAGAGAGTGAAAAAGAGCCAGTGCGCGTGAAAGTTCGGGAAAGGAAGGAAGCAAGACTGTTTTTAACGTACCGTAGACGTCGATGTCATTAGTGACGGAGCACGAGCTCTAATTGTGTCAAGGACGGGGAAGGAAATCAAAAAATGGTTCAAATGGTTCTGAGCACTATGGGACTTAAGATCTGTGGTCATCAGTCCCCTAGAACTTAGAACTACTTAAACCTAACTAACCTAAGGACATCACACACATCCATGCCCGAGGCAGGATTCGAACCTGCGACCGTAGCAGTCGCGCGGTTCCGGACTGAGCTCCTATAACCGCGAGACCACCGCGGCCGGCGGGAGGAAATCGGCCGGGCCCTTTCAAAGGAACCAACCCTGCATTTCCATACAGAGACTTAGGCAAATTACAGTGAAAGTTTAAAAACAGTACTTTCAGAAGGTCATAACTGTGTACTGACTAGATTTGGGCCCATATTTTCGCGTGGAATCAATTGATGGAGCTGATATATTGATTTCTGTACTTCTTTCTCCTTAAAATATAAGATCAAGTTGGTGATGTTTGCTTGTAAGACTGTCCTGGGCGAAATGCTAGGTGTTTCGTATTGTGGCTATACTAATAAGTGAAGCACAAAGCCAACAAATTGCTCATCTTTAGCAGCACCGTAGCAAATACTTAGAACAAACGCTTCTCTATAACAGCGCTCTTTTCAAGTGTCTTCGAGAAGTATAGGTTCAAAGATTTACGACGCTGCTGAGGACCACACGAGAACCCGTCCGGCGAGCATCTGCATTAGGCAACCAGCCAAGGCGGCAGACTAGAAGACTGACCATACAGTATTCCAATAATGTCATTTTCTTTTCTTTTCACCTTCTAATCTCCCGCAAAATACTTCATCTTAATTTGTTTCATGGGAAAGGAATAACAACTGTGATACATTTATAGCGATGTGTAACAAGAACTCACGAAGAAATGCAGATTTATTTATCGATACATTCATGCACGTATCGTAGTGAAGTCACACCAGTCTGTACAGGCTTTGAACAATGTATAATGTGTTTATGATATGTGCGTGAATGTATCAACAAAAAAATGTTCATTTCATCATGATTCCTCATTATACCTCCATTGTACCTCTGCGTGAATGAACCACCACCACCGCTATTTCTGTTACTATCATTATTTTCGAAGAAATGTGATTCGTTGTAGCGATGTAAGATTTTGTGATAACAAAGCACGTGACTCGAACGCAGCCTTGGCCGGCTGGTGCTCTTGAATGGTATTCGCTGGGATCGTAAAATTTTGAACTTAGATTTCTCTAAAACGCTTGAGAAGTCCATCGTACTTCATCATCATCTGTTACATCTACTCTACTGGCCATTAAAATTGCTACACCACAAGATGACGTGCTACAGACGCGAAATTTAACCGACAGGAAGAAGACGCTGTGATATGCAAATGATTAGCTTTTCAGAGCATTCACACAAGGTTGGCGCCGGTGGCGACACCTACAACGTGCTTACATGAGGAAAGTTTCCAACCGAGTTCTCATACACAAACAGCAGTTGACCGGCGTTGCCTGGTGAAACGTCGTTGTGATGCCTCGTGTAAGGAGGAGAAATGCGTACCATCACGTTTCCGACTTTGATAGTGGTCAGATTGTAGCCTATCGCGGTTGCGGTTTATCGTATCGCGACATTGCTGCTCCCGTTGGTCGAGATCCAACGACTGTTAGCAGAATATGGAATCGGTGGGTTCAGGAGGGTAATACCGAACGCCGTGCTGGATCCCAACGGCCTCGTGTCACTAGCAGTCGAGATGACAGGCATCTTATCCGCATGGCTGTAACGGATCGTGTAGCCACGTCTCGATCCCTGAGTCAACACATGGGGACGTTTGCAAGACACCAACCATCTGCACCAACTGTTCGACGACGTTTGCAGTAGCATGGACTATCAGCTCGGAGACCATGGCTGCGGTTACCCTTGAAGCTGCATCACAGACAGGAGCGCCTGCGATGGTGTACTCAACGACGAACATGGGTGCACGAATGGCAAAACGTCATTTTTTTGGATGAATCCAGGTTCTGTTTACAGCATCATGATGGTCGCATCCGTGTTTGGCGACATCGCGGTGAACGCACATTGGAAGCGTGTATTCGTCATCGATCACCCGGCGTGATGGTATGGGGTGCCATTGGTTACAGGTCTCGGTCACCTCTTGTTCGCATTGACGGCACTTTGAACAGTGGACGTCACATTTCAGATGTGTTACGACCTGTGGCTCTACCTTTCATTCGATCCCTGCGAAACACTACATTTCAGCAGGATAATGCACGACCGCATGTTGCAGGTCCTGTACGGGCCTTTCGGGATACAGAAAATGTTCGACAGCTGCCCTGGCTAGCATGTTCTCCAGATCTCTCACCAACTGAAATCGTCTGGTCAAAGGTGGCCGAGCAACAGGCTCGTCACAATACGCCAGTCACTACTCTTGATGAACTGTGGTATCGTGCTGAAGCTGCATGGGCAGCTGTACCTGTACACGCCATCCAAGCTCTGTTTGATTCAATGCTCAGGCGTAACAAGGCCGTTATTACGGCCAGAGGTGGTTGTTCTTGGTACTGATTTCTCAGGATCTATGCACCAAATTGCGTGAAAATGTAATCACATGTCAGTTCTAGTATAAGATATTTGTCCAATGAATACCCGTTTATCGTCTGCATTTCTCCTTGGTGTAGCAATTTTAGTGGCTAGTAGTGTAAGTACGTACTATAATCGTGGAGTAAAATAGGTGCCCTGTTGGCTGCATGCTCCCGTTGTAAGTCGTTGAGTGTACGGATTCAGTAAGAGGTGCTGCGCCGCCCACTATACTGAAATTACATACCCACTATCTGATCCAAAGAATCTAGACACTTATCATTGGACATTAGTAATGGACATGTTCACCTTTCGCTTTTATAACGACTTGAACTCTGCTGGGAATAGTTTCAATGAGGTGTTCGAATGCCTGTGGAGGAATGGCAGTCCATTATCAACGCCCAGGTATGGGGCGAAGACGACGTCCGAACTCACCCCAAAGGTGTTAGATCCGCAACCCTGGGCAGGCCAGCCCATTTCAGGAATATTATTGTCCATAACTCATTGCCTCACAGATGCTGCTTTATTCAAGGTGCACTGTCATGCTGAAACAATCATCGTTTCAGAGCTCCTTATCTACCGTACCCAGTACACAGTCCTGTAAAGTGTCTTCATATCCTTCCACATTTAGCGTTTTCTTAAGCGCAGAAAGGGAACCACACGCTAACAACGAAAAACATTCCCATGCCCTAACACCGCACCCTCTGTACTTCACAGTTTGCCGGCCGGTGTGGCCGAGCGGTTCTAGGCGCTTCAGTCTGGAACCGCGCGACCGCTACGGTCGCAGGTTCGAATCCTGCCTCGGGCATGGATGTGTGTGATGTCCTTAGGTTAGTTAGATTTTAGTAGTTCTAAGTTCTAGTAGACTGATGACCTCAGAAGTTAAGTCCCATAGTGCTCAGAGCCATTTTTGAACTTCACAGTTTACACTACACATGACGGCATTCGCCAAACCCAGACTGCCATCGGATTGCCACAAGGTACAGAGTGATTCATGACTCCAAATCTCTGTCCAGTACCATCGATCTTTACACCACCTCCAGCATTGCTTAGCAGTGACTTCAGAAATGTGCGCCTTATGAGCTGCTTGACCATTGTACCCCATCCTTGTTAACTCCCTATATGCACAATCATTGTGCCAGCTGGACTGCTGGCACCACTTTGGAACTCACGGATGATACCTTCCGCTGATTTCGTGAGATTTTTTACAACCCTTCTCAATGCTCGACAGTCTCTGTCTATCAGTATATGAGGCCTGCCTGTTCTTGGTTTAGCTCTGATTGTTCTTTCGCGTCTCCACGTAACAGTCACATCACCAACAGTCGACTTGGGCTACTTTAGAAGGGTTGAAATGCCCCTGATTGATTTGTTACTCACTGTAATGTGACATCGAATGACTAGCCCACGATCAAAGTCACTGTTCTACCGACCGAGCCATTCTGCTGTTACGGCATCTCTACTGGCAACACAATACTCGCCGCATCTGGTGATGACATCTAGTGGATAATTTCGCACTACATAGCGGTGTCTGGATAACCCGCCAGGTTAGACGAGCGCGCTGCTTCCTGGACGCGGGTAATTTCGCACTACATAGCGGTGTCTGGATAACCCGCCAGGTTAGACGAGCGCGCTGCTTCCTGGACGCGGGTATGCGCGCCGGCCCCGGATCGAATTCGTCCGGCAGATTACCGACGAGGGCCGGTGTGCCAGCCAGTCTGGATGTGGTTTTAGGCGGTTTTCCACATCCCCCTAGGTGAATACCGGGCTGGTCCCCACGTCCCGCCTCAGTTACATGGCTCGCAGACATCTGAACACTTTCGCACTATTCCATGGATTACACTGGTCGCAGATGGTTGGGGTACACTAATTCCTTCCCGGGGGATACGGGGTGGCAGCAGGAAGGGCATCCAGCCACCCCTTCAACTAACATTGCCACATCCGATTAACCATGCCGACCCTGTAAATCCGCGGGAAAAACGGCACACGCAAAAGAAAGAAAGAAAGAAAGGGGTGTCTGGATACTTTTGATCCTATAGTGTACATCGACAAATAAGGAACACAAATTACTACTGTATATAACCTTGCTTGTACTTGCGGGTCTAGACAGACCAAATTTCAATTTTAGAGCTTATTGGAAATACATAAAAATTTTATTATGCAGCAATAAATAACACTGTAAACCGTCTCAGTGACAATAACATGCAGAAAAAAACAAAAATACACAGACAAATGGCTCAGAGTTATTCCCAGTGTCTGCATGTTAAAGTCGCTGCGATAAGGGAAGAAACTGAATTGGGGATCAAACTTGACATAAGAATAGAGTGACATAACAGATAGAGGAAACGCTGAAAGACTTCAAAATTCGAATATGTTGCGTTGTAAAACTGGAATATATTATTACCTACTGCGTTAAGAAAAACAAATAGAAATGATCAGTGTTAACCCTCATGACAGGTGGTACGAAAAGGGAAATATTGAAAAATTATATAAAGTTTGCCATTCTTCCGTGTGTGCTATGACTGTGTGACAAGTGTAAACAAGTTAGTTGGCTAATGATCAGAAACGTTACCAGTTGTTAGGATCATCAACAACTGCAATAGCAGAATCTCCCTGAGCTGAGCTGGTAAAGAATCCACAGAGATGAAGTGCCCTATTGTATTTATACGTTCGTGATAAGTGTAGTACGCGCAAACATTAACATTAACAGTTGTATTCCAAAGGATCTGTATGTCTAAGCGTATTCTGAACATTTTTCCAGGCAGGTCTGCGAGAGAGACAACACAACTTCATCTCGGTCTTAGTACTGAACTTGTAACCCGCCAACATATATAATCGTCATACTACAGAGGCAGTTACACACACTCAGACAAAAGAAGAAGAAAAAAACGCACCACAAAGGAGTTATCCAAATGGATGGAAATACACTCCTGGAAATTGAAATAAGAACACCGTGAATTCATTGTCCCAGGAAGGGGAAACTTTATTGACACATTCCTGGGGTCAGATACATCACATGATCACACTGACAGAACCACAGGCACATAGACACAGGCAACAGAGCATTCACAATGTCGGCACTAGTACAGTGTATATCCACCTTTCGCAGCAATGCAGGCTGCTATTCTCCCATGGAGACGATCGTAGAGATGCTGGATGTAGTCCTGTGGAACGGCTTGCCATGCCATTTCCACCTGGCGCCTCAGTTGGACCAGCGTTCGTGCTGGACGTGCAGACCGCGTGAGACGCCGCTTCATCTAGTCCCAAACATGCTCAATGGGGGACAGATCCGGAGATCTTGCTGGCCAGGGTAGTTGACTTACACCTTCTAGAGCACGTTGGGTGGCACGGGATACATGCGGACGTGCATTGTCCTGTTGGAACAGCAAGTTCCCTTGCCGGTCTAGGAATGGTAGAACGATGGGTTCGATGACGGTTTGGATGTACCGTGCACTATTCAGTGTCCCCTCGACGATCACCAGTGGTGTACGGCCAGTGTAGGGGATCGCTCCCCACACCATGATGCCGGGTGTTGGCCCTGTGTGCCTCGGTCGTATGCAGTCCTGATTGTGGCGCTCACCTGCACGGCGCCAAACACGCATACGACCATCATTGGCACCAAGGCAGAAGCGACTCTCATCGGTGAAGACGACACGTCTCCATTCGTCCCTCCATTCACGCCTGTCGCGACACCACTGGAGGCGGGCTGCACGATGTTGGGGCGTGAGCGGAAGACGGCCTAACGGTGTGCGGGACCGTAGCCCAGCTTCATGGAGACGGTTGCGAATGGTCCTCGCCGATACCCCAGGAGCAACACTGTCCCTAATTTGCTGGGAAGTGGCGGTGCGGTCCCCTACGGCACTGCGTAGGATCCTACGGTCTTGGCGTGCATCCGTGCGTCGCTGCGGTCCGGTCCCAGGTCGACGGGCACGTGCACCTTCCGCCGACCACTGGCGACAACATCGATGTACTGTGGAGACCTCACGCCCCACGTGTTGAGCAATTCGGCGGTACGTCCACCCGGCCTCCCGCATGCCCACTATACGCCCTCGCTCAAAGTCTGTCAACTGCACATACGGTTCACGTCCACGCTGTCGCGGCATGCTACCAGTGTTAAAGACTGCGATGGAGCTCCGTATGCCACGGCAAACTGGCTGACACTGACGGCGGCGGTGCACAAATGCTGCGCAGCTAGCGCCATTCGACGGCCAACACCGCGGTTCCTGGTGTGTCCGCTGTGCCGTGCGTGTGATCATTGCTTGTACAGCCCTCTCGCAGTGTCCGGAGCAAGTATGGTGGGTCTGACACACCGGTGTCAATGTTTTCTTTTTTCCATTTCCAGGAGTGTAGTTCAGATGTGGTGTACATGTACAAACAAATGATTACAATTTCAGAAAAATTGGATGATTTACTCAACAGAAAGAGCTTCACAAATTGAGCAGGTCAATAACTTGTTGGTTCAACTCTGATGCTTATGCAAGCAGTTATTCGGCTTGGCTTCAACTGATAAAGTTTTTGGATGTCCTCTTGAGGAATATCGTGCGAAATTCTGTCAAACTGGCTCGTTAGAGGATTTGAGGCCCCGCCCATAATGCTCCCAACGTTCTCAACGGGGTAGGGTTTAGAGAGCACAAACGCAAGCAGTAGAAACTCGCTGTGTGCGAGCGGGCATTATCTTGCTGAACTGTAAGCCCAGGATGGCTTGTCATGAAAGGCAATAAACGGGGCGCAGAAATATCGTCGACGTACCACGGTGCTCTAAAAGTACCTCGGATGACAGCCAAAGGATCCTGCTATGACATGAAGTGGCACCCCATACCATCAATCTTGGTTGTCAGGCCATACGGTGGGTGACAGTCAAGTTGATTTTCCACCGCTGTCGAGGGTGTCTCCAGACACGTTTTCGCTGGTCACTGGGGCTCAGTTCAAATCGGGACTACTGAACACATTTCTCCTCCAGTCAATGAGATTCCAGGCCGAATGAACCCGACACAATTGGAAATGGGCTTGTTGGTGTACAGAGGTCCAATAGTATCGTCGCAAGGGGCGATGTGAGCTCAGCCCCTTTTTTGTGATCCGCCTATCAATGACCCTTGTGGTCACTGAAACACCAGTTGGACGTCGCATCTATGACAATGATGACTCCGGGGTTCTGAGCGCCGCTCTGACGCTTATTCGATCCTCATGTTCTGTCGTCTTTCTGGGTCGATCGCTTCCTTCTTGACGCTGTGTTGGGCCATAGTTCACCCATTCCTGCCAACATCATCGAACAGTGGCACAGCTCTTACTCAGATGTCAACCGATTCTCCAGTTAAGCCAACCGGCTCCTCTGAACCCAACTACACTTACTCCCTCAAATACTGACATCGGCGTATATAGTTCACGCGCCTGCCTGCGACACAAAATTACTGTCCAACTGAGTACACGGAATTAAATTCGCAGACACTTTATGCCCTTGTATCTACATGTCCCACGTGTATTATCGTTGCTAGCTGTGCGGTGAAATTGCGCTGCAGCGTTACACGTTCAGCCAATTGGCCGCCAAAGTTAACAGTTTTTCATTTTCCATCGATACCTGTATGGACAGCAGTTTGTGAGCAGTTTGTGTAACTCCTTCATGGTGCATCGTTTACTTTCTTTCCTGAGATTGTATATACATACGCCTGTACTGCAAGCAGATTTATTGTAAATATCTGCTGTGGAGTGATGCTAGTAAGGTCCAACTCCAGCTAAAATGTGTACAGCTCTGCGCATTTTCTTGTTAACTATCAGCATCAAGCGCCTGTTCCACGCAGTTCTGAGGGTAGAAACCACTGTACCGTTTGAAGTTGTTCCTGCACATGTGATTAAAGAATTCATAGGTGACTGAGAAGAGACTTATAGATGTTCTATGACACAAAAATACTGCCCAATTTATCTACTTATTGGGATTACATCTTCAACATTGCCTATTCTCAAACATTCAGCCGTGAATTACGTGCAGACGTTGCAAGCGTACTCCACCGCTACTACTTCACATATGACAGTTTTGTGTTGCATTACTGTAATACTAATTTCGTGTGACTCAACGGTATGGTGTAAGTCTTTCAAGCGGACGTTAATTCGGCGGCTTTTGTGTCCCTAACCTGGCCTTGTAATCCTAGCGGAGAAGGTGGACCAACCATTTAACATGGAATCCGAACCGCGTGTCGTTCCTCGTGAATCTCCCTATCTTCGAAACGCGAAGGCTATGTTAAAGCCAGACATATATCTACATCTACATCCATACTCCGCAATCCACCATACGGTGCGTGGCGGAGGGTACCTCGTACCACAACTAGCATCTTCTCTCCCTGTTCCACTCCCAAACAGAACGAGGGAAAAATGACTGCCTATATGCCTCTGTACGAGCCGTAATCTCTCTTATCTTTGAGGTCCTTCCGCGAAATATAAGTTGGCGGCAGTAAAATTGTACTGCAGTCAGCCTCAAATGCTGGTTCTCTAAATTTCCTCAGTAGCGATTCACGTAAAGAACGCCTCCTTTCCTCCAGAGACTCCCACCCGAGTTCCTGAAGCATTTCCGTAACACTCGCGTGATGATCAAACCAACCAGTAACAGATCTAGCAGCCCGCCTCTGAATTGCTTCTATGTCCTCCCTCAATCCGACCTGATAGGGATCCCAAACGCTCGAGCAGTACTCAAGAATAGGTCGTATTAGTGTTTTATAAGCGGTCTCCTTTACAGATGAACCACATCTTCCCAAAATTCTACCAATGAACTGAAGACGACTATCCACCTTCCTCACAACTGCCATTACATGCTTGTCCCACTTCATATCGCTCTGCAATGTTACGCCCAAATATTTAATCGACGTGACTGTGTCAAGCGCTACACTACTAATGGAGTATTCAAACATTACGGGATTCTTTTTCCTATTCATATGCATTAATTTGCAATTATCTATATTTAGAGTTAGCTGCCATTCTTTACACCAATCACAAATCCTCTCCAAGTCATCTTGTATCCTCCTACAGTCAATCAACGACGATACCTTCCCGTACACCACAGCATCATCAGCAAACAGCCGCACATTGCTCTCCACCCTATCCAAAAGATCATTTATGTAGATAGAAAACAACAGCGGACCTACCACACTTCCCTGGAGCACTCCAGATGATACCCTCACCTCCGATGAACACTCACCATCGAGGACAACGTACTGGGTTCTATTACTTAAGAAGTCTTCGAGCCACTCACATATTTGGGAACCAATCCCATATGCTCGTACCTTAGTTAGGAGTCTGCAGTGGGGCACCGAGTCAAACGCTTTCCGGAAGTCAAGGAATATGGCATCCGTCTGGTACCCTTCATCCATGGTTCGCAAGATATCATGTGAAAAAAGGGCGAGTTGCGTTTCGCAGGAGCGATGCTTTCTAAAGCCGTACTGTTGCATGGACAGCAATTTCTCTGTCTCAAGGAAATTCATTATACTCGAACTGAGAATATGTTCGAGAATCCTGAAACAAACCGATGTTAAGGATATTGGTCTGTAATTTTGAGGATCCGTTCTTCTACCCTTCTTATATACAGGCGTCACCTGCGCTTTTTTTCAGTCGCTCGGGACTACGTTGGGCAAGAGGTTCGCGATAAATGCAAGCTAAGTAAGGATCCAATGCAGTAGAGTTTTCTCTGTAAAACCGAATTGGAATCTCATCAGGACCTGGCGATTTATTTATTTTCAACCCATTCAGCTGCTTCACAACCCCAGGGATGTCTATCACTATGTCCTTCATACGGTAATCTGTACGAGACTCAAACGGCGGCATGTTTGTACGATCCTCCTGCGTGAAAGATTTCTCAAATGCTAAATTTAAAATTTCAGCTTTCGTTTTGCTGTCTTCCGTTGCCAGGCCAGACTGATCAGTAAGTGACTGGATGGAAGCCTTCGACCCGCTTACCGATTTTATGTACGACCAGAATTTCCTTGGGTTTTCACCAAGATCTTTTGCTAAGGTATGACGGTGGTAGTGGTTGTATGCTTCGCGCATCGCTCTTTTTACAGCAGCACGAATCTCTACTAACTTTTGCCTGTCCTCATTCTCCCGATCTTTCTTGTACGGCGAGTGCAACTGTCTTTGCTTCCTGAGCATTTTCCGAATTGCGCAGTTAAACCTTCTGGAGAGACTTGCTTGTGTTTAGCATGAGAGCGCGAGATTTTTTCGGAGCACACCTGAGTAAGAGGAGAGTGTTAATAACCAGTTGAAGGAGACTGTGCGCGAAAACAACAGGCTTGACGACGGTAGACTGAAATGAAGAAACGGTCTTGTTACAGGGGAACCCAAAGCGTGCGATTTGATTTGATATGACAGTCTGTAACAGGGGAAACCAAAGTGTTGATTTGATACTGCAGTTTGAACCTAATTACTTTTCGTAACTATCCCGAGACTTTTCTCCTTAGTAATAAAGTTTTTTGGGATACCACTACATGACAAAGTAAAGAGACAATCGGTGCTTTTACGGCGGAGCGACGGGGATATTCCACCCGCAGGCAACGATATGGAGGTGGAATGTATTAGTCGCCCCGATAGGGAGCAGAGCGTAGTCATTATGCCGCACGGCAGCAGAGGATATCAGAATGTGCAACTCATATGGGAAAACCCTATGGTCCTCGACCATCATCTATATCTACAGGGAGTGGACAAGAATATGGAAAAAAAAAACAGAACACATTATCATGCCTAAAATGGTTTAGGAAAACCGTTGGCATTCGAAACAACTTCCAGTCGTCTCGAAATGGAGATACACAGGTCCTGTATGCTTTTAAGGGACTTTTATACCATTCTTTCTGCAAAATAGGGACAAGTTCAGGTAAAGATGATGAAGGTGGATAGCGACCACTCACCCTTCTCTCCAAAGCATATCACAGAGGCTAAATGCGAGATCTGGTGATCGTGGTTGCCAGGGAGATGCGGCAGTTCATCTTCGTGCTCACAAATATCAATCCTGGAAGATGCGAACTGTGTGAACAGGGGTCCTGCCGTCTTGGAACACGGCGTCACAATTGGAGAACAAACACTGTACCATGGGATCGACCTGATCAGTCAAAAGATCCATAATCCTTGGCAGTAATGCGATGTTGCAGAGCATCCATGTAGCCCATGGAATGTCCCCCCAATGTTTCACTCTCGGCAACAAGCAGTCTGCATCGTTGGTTTGATACAGCATATGCCAGTGGTAAGCTCGGCTAGAAGCTGGATCCAGTGTGGAACAAGACTCGTCCGAGCAAATTATATTCGTTCATAGCTCCATAGTCGAGGGCGATTTCCTATTACGGGCATTTGCATCACTGACGTGAGGCTTCGGATTTAGAAAAAAAAAATAAAAAAAGTTTCAAATGGCTCTGAGCACTATGGGACTTAATTTCTGAGGTCATCAGTCCTCTAGAACTTAGAACTACTTAAACCTAACCAACCTGAGGACATCACACACATCCATGCCCGAGGCAGTATTCGAACCTGCTACCGTAGCGGTCGCGCGGTTCAAGACTGTAGCGCCTAGAACCGCTCGGCCACTCCGGCCGGCTCGGATTTCCAGCTTGCCCTGTAATTCCCCGCTTCTGGAGCTCGTTTCGTGTTGTTTTTGTGCTGACAAGATTCGCAAGTGCGACATTTAATTCTGCAGTGACTTTTGCAGCTGTCATTCCCTTATTTTTCTCTCACAGTCCTTTCAATGAACGTCTGTCACGATTACTCAATACACATTCTCGTTCGCGTTGTGACTTAGCGGATGATTTTTTCGCGCGTTCCTTATATGCGGTATAAATTTCAACATGGTGCCTCTAGAAACAACGAACATTTGGGCTATCTTTGTAACGGAAACACCCACCCACCATACGAGCACCAAGAATTTGTCCACGTTCGATTTTACTTATCTCCGACATAATGCACTCACAGCCACACAGAACACTTGTTCTGACCACGAGTGACACTTGCAACGTATTGAGGGCATTGTATAGGTGCCGTTCGTAGTCAGATACAAAAGCGTCACCTGCAGGCTTGGCTACCACCTACATTTATGTTCAAGAGTACATTTCTGGCGGTGTTTTCAAACTGTTGTCCAAACCCTGTATTATCTGCAAATCACAATGAAATGCAAGGCATAGAGTAGTCCCCAGCTTACCATCTATTGAGTTCCCTCCCTTTTCCAATCGCCTATTGAGCGCAGGATGAGTGATTGCTTAAGGCCTCTGTGAGTGTTGTAATTAGTGTAATCTTGTCTCTGCAGATCCTGCGTAGCGATACTTAGGAGGTTGAAGTGAATTCCTAGATTCCTCGCTAAATGCTGGTTCTTGAAACTTTGTAAGAAGGCTGTTCTGGCTTTGGCGACTTTCTTCAAACGTCCGCCAGTTTAGGTTTTTCAGCATCCCCAGTGATGCTCTTCCATGGGTCAGACAAACATATGACCATACGAGCTGCCATTCTTTATGTACACTACTGGCCATTAAAATTGCTACACTAAGAGGAAATGCAGATGATAAACGGGTATTCATTGGACAAAAATATTATACTAGAACTGAGATGTGATTACATTTTCACGCAATTTGGGTGCATAGATCCTGAGAAATCAGTACCCAGAACAACCACCTCTGGCCGTAAAAACGACCTTGATACGCCTGGGCATTGAGTCAAACTGAGCTTGGATGCCCATGCAGCTTCAACACGATACCACAGTTCATCAAGAGTAGTGACTGGCGTATTGTGACGAGCCAGTTGCTCGGCCACTATTGACCAGACATATTCAATTGGTAAGAGATCTGGAGAATGTGCTGGCCAGGGCAGCAGTCGAACATTTTCTGTATCCAGAAAGGCCCGTACAGGACCTGCAACATGAGGTAGTGCATTATCCTGCTGAAATGCAGGGTTTCGCAGGGATCGAATGAAGGATAGAGCCACGGATCGTAACACATCTGAAATGTAACGTCCACTGTTCAAAGTGCCGTCAATGCGAACAAGAGGTGACTGAGACGTGTAACCAATGGCACCCCATACCATCACGCCGGGTGATACGCCAGTACGGCGATGACGAATACACGCTTCCAATGTGCGTTCACCGCGATGTCGCCAAACACGGATGCGACCGTCATGATGCTGTAAACAGAACCTGGATTCATCCAAAAAATGACGTTTTGCCATTCGTGCACCCATGTTCGTCGTTGAGTACACCATCGCAGGCGCTCCTGTCTGTGATGCAGCTTCAAGGATAACCGCAGCCATGGTCTCCGAGCTGATAGTCCATGCTACTGCAAACGTCGTCGAACAGTTGGTGCAGATGGTTGGTGTCTTGCAAACGTCCCCATGTGTTGACTCAGGGATCGAGACGTGGCTACACGATCAGTTACAGCCATGCGGATAAGATGCCTGTCATCTCGACTGCTAGTGATACGAGGCCGTTGGGATCCAGCACGGCGTTCGGTATTACCCTCCTGAACCCACCGATTCCATATTCTGCTAACAGTCGTTGGATCTCGACCAACGCGAGCAGCAATGTCGCGATAAGATAAACCGCAATCGCGATAGGCTACAATCCGACCTTTATCAAAGTCGGAAACGTGATGGTACGCATTTCTCCTCCTTACATGAGGCATCACAACGACGTTTCACCAGGCAACGCCGGTCAACTGCTGTTTGTGTATGAGAAATCGGTTGGAAACTTACCTCATGTCAGTACGTGGTAGGTGTCGCCACCGATGCCAACCTTGTGTAAACGTTCTGAAAAGCTAATCATTTGCATATCACAGCATCTTATTCCTGTCGGTTAAATTTCGCGTCTGTAGCACGTCATCTTGTGGTGTAGCAATTTTAATGGCCAGTAGTGTACATTTTACACTGTTCAATCACATTAATGTGACCACCTATAAAAGGCCGTAATATGGTCCCCGTGGTTATCATAAAGCAGCAGCACCTCTTGTTGCAGATTTCATTCCACAACGATGGTTTCCGACAGACATGCTGCCCCATACCCATTCTCCGATGGATGTCTAGCGGTGTTTGTCCTTCGGCAGCCTTGAAAAGAATCAATAGCACAATGATCTCCTTTGGACGCATTTTATAATAACGTTGCCGTAATTCACGTTTCCGGGTTTACCGCGTGCCCTTCGGGAAGACACGAACGTCACACTAATCCCTTGACTACATGTCGGTGGTTACATAAGGTGATCAGAAACAGGCAGAAAAGCTTGTACGGGTGTTGCAGGGTAGGTTGTGCTGAAAAATAACTGTTTAGAAAAAATTCGATACGTTGCGCCGTTTCCCAGTTAATTAGCGTTGGAGTTAGCCAATCACGCTGCTGCACGCGCAAATTCGAGCGGCCCACCAGAGCTGGTGTCGCCAAACTTGTTCATTTGGTTTCCTACAGCCGAACAAGAGAGCTATATACAAATTGGGCATGGGACGGTAGTAAGAATCGAACCCGAGCCAAAGGCTAAGCAGTCTCGTGCTGTATCATCTACGCCGCTGGCGGCCGAGATCTCCGCTCGCGAGCCATTTCCCTCACCGCCACGCCACGCTGTCTGAGCGCGTGGTGGTGGAAGTGGGGAAAAAAGCCAACGTGCCGCATTTAAATAGCAGTGCAGTCTCACTGCATACTACTTGGGTTCACATGTCACATTTCACAACAACACAGGCCACAAACAAATCAATTTTTCAGTATTATTTAATTAGTTTTGACGCACTGAAGGCATAATTTTTATCTGGTACACACTGCCGGCATAAGGACAGGTGTAAACAATTTTACAGAGTTTCGCACTCAAGTTGCCACGTAATCGTGGCTTACTCAGTTTCATAATAGAAAAAAGGTCTTTCACACAAATATGTAAATCGAAATATTGTAGGAATTTAGCAACCTCGTTATGGAGACTTGGAAACTCTGCCTGATGAAAGTAATGTAGACGTCCTAGACAGTTTTAACGCAAAAAGGCTTGTCATTAAAACTGGAATTAGTTTTACGTGTGTTTTCGAGACCTTTACCCGTTTCAATTGAAATCGCCCCTGTGCCTGTGCCGATGTAACTGATTGAGCTGCAAGGTAAAAAAATGGTTCAAATGGCTCTGAGCACTATGGGACTTAACTTCTGAGGTCATCAGTCCTCTAGAACTTGGAACTACTTAAACCTAACTAACCTAAGGACATCACACACATCCATGCCCGAGGCAGGATTCGAACCTGCGACCGCAGCGCAATCCGAAAACAAAGGAAGTAGGTTACAGTACACTTGTTCGCCCACTGCTTGGATACTGCTCACCGGTGTCGGATCCGTACCAGATAGGGTTGATAGAAGAGAGAGAAAATCCACCGGAGGGCAGCGCGCTTCATTACAGGATCATTTAGTACTCGCGAAAGCGTTACGGAGATGATAGACAAACTCCAGTGGAAGACTCAGCAAGAGAGTCGCTCAGTAGCTCGGTACGGGCTTTTGTTGAAGTTTCGAGAACATACCTTCACCGAGGAGTCAAGCAGTATAATGCTCCCTCCTACTTGTATCTCGTGAAGAGACCATGAGGATAATATCAGAGAGATTAGAACCCACACACAGGCATACCGACAATCTTTCTTTCCACGAACAATACGAGACTGGAATAGAAGGGAGAACCGATAGAGGTACTCAAGGTACCCTCCGCCACACACCGTCAGGTGGCTAGCGGAGTATGGATGTAGATTGATTTCACTGATCATTTTGTTCAATTCCACTGAAAACGGTTGCAACTGACAATGGAATAATGCGTGCGCCTTCAGAAATTTTCCTATTCGTACCACCGATTTCTCACTTTCTCCAAGCCTGCAAATTTAACACTAAGTCCTTTTTTAGGTACAGAACAA
Organism: Schistocerca americana; assembly: GCF_021461395.2. NCBI lineage: Eukaryota > Metazoa > Arthropoda > Insecta > Orthoptera > Acrididae > Schistocerca > Schistocerca americana. The sequence continues at coordinate 749,592,824 of NC_060130.1, read as the reverse complement.
TGAATCCCCTCTGTCGATCGTTATGTAATTTTTTGCCCTTTTACTGTCAACTAAACCTACAAATTCTTTCTGCATGGAATTGTAATGTTTCATAGCAAATATGCAATACTCGTCGCTTATCCGAATCGAGAATTCTCATCCCTCTGTCACTCCCATTCATTTTAAAGGTCGTCTGATCTCTAGACTGCCTCTTTTTGTGAAAACAGCCACTGGACCTATGAACGTCCTTCATACCACGAGCGAATTGCGAAGGTGCCACGATGAATAGCAAAGGTTAAACAGCGGTGACAGCACGATTCTGCCGAATTCAGAGACTTGTGCCGAATGGAAAATGGCGCATCATAATGCTAAATGAAATGTCGCGCTGTACGGGGGAGGACCGAACAAAGCCAAGTGACACGGCGGGTCTTGGCCCGCCCCCGCGATCCACAAACGCTGCATACCAACTTTGGCACGGCGTGGACGGCCTTGATCTACGCTATGGACACAGCTGACGCAACAGTATATGGCGGGCCACTTTAATTTGCGCGTGCAACAGCCTGAGTGGCTAACTTCAATGCTAATTAACTCGAAACCGGCGCAATATATCGAATTTTTTTCTTAACAATTTTTTCTCGGCTCATCCTGGCCTACAATGCCATTACAAGTTTTTCAGACTGTTTCTGACCACCTAGGATACCCGCATCGCAGCCGTACTACCTTGGATATACGCTGCAGCAACGCCCTGAAACGGAAACTTTTTGATCGCCCCCTTATAATACATAAACACCAAGGGTCCCGACACACTACGTTGGGGCACAGCTGAAGTTCCTTCCGCTCTGTCTTTCCATTCAATTCAACATGCTGCGTCCTCCCTACAAAGAAATCTTCAATAAGCGTTGGTTTGGTGCTAAGTGAAATGCTTTTGGGAAGTCGAGAAACACTGCTTTTGATGTAAGAAATTACCTCAACAAAGATTTTTATATTCGTGTAACGATTACACGCCTCATTTAGTACAAAACCTCTTCGATGAAGGTAGATCAAGAGTTTCAACGTCTCAGCTGAGCAGAATGAACACTGGATGAGGGAAATAAGATGGTTGGTTGGTTGGTCATGGCCTCGCTGAAGGGACGATCACGGCATTCGTATATACTAAGTAGGACATTCACAAGATAATCTAGCCCTAATCTGTCGGTGAATCTGAGAAAGGGCTTCAGTGCAAAGTGGTGACGGAAAATCTATGCAAAAGTTATCCAAAACGACAGTGGGTGGGAACTTTTATGACACTGCGACCGTGTTGATTTTGCTATATATTTTAGTAAATTTATCCTGCGGAGGATAAAGTCTTCAGGGACTGAGCACAAGCTCGGAAAAGGGAAGGAAATTGACCATGACCTTTTCATATGAATCATCTCGGCATTCGCCGTAATCGGTTTAGGGGAACCACAGGGATTCTTAATCAAAATAGCCGGACTCCAAAAATCGATGTGCTAATTTTTGAGCCACATTAGTGCAGCAGCTGATGCACCTCAAATTTCCATATATTATTATTCTAACTCCCACGCTAATGTGCATGTATTCAGTGAAGTATAAATTAACGTCTCATTTGTGCGTCCTATGTTTGTCCAGAGAACCTCAGAACTTATCGTCAAATAATTAACTTTCCACTGAGCAGCTGAATTCCTTAATTAATCAAACATTCCAATATGGAACCTAACAACTCGAGGATAGTATGCAGGGTGATTTAAAATTGCTATTACTCGCTTCTAGGGGTTGTGTGGGCAACATAGCAGATGAAGTTTTGATACGGGAGCCATGTCTGGAAATGTACCGTTGGGGTGTAAAATCATTTTGAGGATCGCATCATTTTTAAATCTCCCGCTTGACGATATGTACACAGTGGAGACGAAGGTGTTACGTAATGTGATAATTACAACAGGGAGAGACGACGTCACTCTGTTGTCAGTTTGTGTGCTTGCCGTGAAATGGGAGATTTGAAAGTGATCCGATCTTCAAACTTATATTATATCCAAACGGTAAATTTCCGTGCAAGGGTTCGTTATCAAAACTTCATCTACTAGATTCCCTAAACAACCCCCTAGAAACCTGTAATAGGAATTTTAAACCACACTGTATATGATGCTCCCAATGTTGTGAGCTGTTGTTAGTGATTGCCAAATGAGGTTGGTTTGTTAACATCTGCTAATGTTTTGTTACTAAGAGATCGGAATTTCTTCATTGTCCCAACTTTTACTAACAAAGTGAGTAGCCTCTTGCAATACTACCAGTAAACTAGCAAACAGTTAACTGTATGGTGGACTGCATGAGCACGAGTTGTGTGTTGTATGGTCGTTTGTGTGATTTAAAGTAATGTTTGGTTTTAGTTCGCCTGTAACTGGAAATCTGTCCAGTTTTTGCAGTGGTGTTTGAAATAACCTTTGTCTCTATTTGAGCGAGTTTTGGTAGTCTTTTTAAGTAGTTCGCAGCAGTTGTATGAAGAAAACTGGAACATTCATGATTTTGAAGTCACGGAGAGAAATCAGTAGGGATTCAAATGAAGCAACAACTGAGGGTATTCCCACAGTAGAGAATTTAGAAGCAAGAAACTCTAGCAATAACACATGTATAAATTTACGGTGAACTGTTACAGATCGTGTGTCCCCTTAATCGATTATGCCATGTCTCAGAAAGAGATATAAATCCCTGAGCCGTAACTCAACCGAGCAACCCATAGGAAAGAAACCGAATGGAGTATTGGTTAACCAGAGCATAATATCGACAGCTGACAGTAGAAAACTGCATAAAGTAAGCTTCAGTGCACCAGCTCACGCGGAAGCGCAGTTAACTGAAACATTGCATCAGCATCTGACTGAATAGTTAAAGCCTACGAATGCGCAAATAAGTTACACGGATTCCACCGAGTCAAGCATTGAAAAAGACTTCAGTGCAGCAATTACATGACCCGCTGAAACGAATAAAAATGTTCAAATGTGTGTGTGAAATCTTATGGGACTTTTTAACTGCTAAGATCATCAGTCCCTAAGCTTACACACTACTTAACCTAAATTATCCTAAGGACAAACACACACCCCCATGCCCGAGGGAGGACTCGAACCTCCGCCGGGATCAGGCGCACGGTCCATGACTGCTGAAACGAATAATCAACCGCTGTGCACGAGAAGTAAGCACACCCGGAAGAGAAAGAGATTACGCTTCATGATTTCACAGCGGAAGTCTAAGGCCCGAGGTAAAACACGTCGAAAGATAGCGAAGCCACAGAACGTGATACTGGCAAAGTGGAAGAAAGCCAGAAACGAAGTGTGAGCGGTATCTGCGAGGGAATCGTGGACTATATGGTAGGGATGGCGGTTATCGCTGAAACAATCGGTTTTCGGTTATATCGGTTTTCTTTTTCAATGTCAGTTTAACCTGAGTGCTAAAATCGCTCAAAATAACCAGTTTCTAAAATATCCGATTCCCGCTCTTAATTTCTATTATTTCCTGTAAAAAAAAAAAGGTAGAAATCGAAGAAAGACTGAAAAATTTTTACTCCCTCAGTTTCATGATACATTGAATCAAAATATTAAATTAAACAGGCAAATAAAAGAAAACTAAGTCCTTCCATTGTTCGCCGATTTTCTTGAACACTGGTAAGTGCTTGAATACTATAAAAAAATTACCAATATTCTCCTGCTGATTCTAATTTTTTGAATACGTGCTCAAAAATCATGTTGTAATCGAGGACCACACCAATATTTGGGCATTACGAATAGTCAGTGCTATAGGGTGAAAACAAATTGAAGAACTATTTTTCATGTTAATTTGCTTTCAGAAGCTACAGCCAGATAAAGGCATATTACGTAGACACTGGCAACAAATCAGCTACTTTCTATTTTTATTGTAAACTATGAATGAAATGTTAAATTTTCTCCTTATATGATGTGGCAAGTTTGTTGTGGCTCCTTCCGATCTTAATCTTTTAAAGCAGAAGGGGTATTTTACTACAATGATAGCGCACTTCGTAAAATACTAATGTAATTCTAAATGGTGCCATTCTGTAATACAACTGATGTCCGATGACAACAGCGAGGAACTACCACACAGACAAGATGGGGCAAGTGTCGCACACTGCATGTACACGCGTATCATTCAATAGGCCACGCCACATGGTACCATGTACATTAGTCTCTCAGCAATGCTGTATCAATTCTCAGCAATGCTATACCAGTTCTTACGCCATGTGTTTCTTGCTCGTTTCTGTTGACATTATTATTAAAAAAGCACTGATCGTTTTTCCCATTTTCTATAATAACGCAATACTTCAAAGCACTGGAAATCCTACGAATAAAAATTACTGTTTAAAAAAAATATGTATTTAAAAAACCATAAACTTAGCACTGCTGCTATGGTTAGTTGATAGTTCGGGTTTTATCTGGTTATTTTTTAAAAAGAAGCACCTGTTATAACCGTGATCAAATAAATTCCGAACTACAGTACAGGTACTGGTTTTAACCGGTTGGTTTTTCCAATCCCTACTACGCGGCAAAATCACTAGGCTTCCGCACAAATCAAACAGTAATCATACTGCAAGAAGCGGTTGTGCCGCAAGACGAAGCCATAAGTGCAACAACCACAGTATTTCCAGAAAGAATCTTTGGATCGCAGTGGAGTGTGCGCTGTTATGAAATTTGTTCACGTATTAAAACTGTGCGCCGCTTTTGCGGACAGTGCTCTAACCCAACGTTTCCTAACCATTTTAGCTGTGCGGACTACTTATTTTGTAAAATAGCTTAGAGGTCCAGTAACTAAATAAACAACTAAAAATATAATGACCCAAACATGGAATATATATACAGTTTCAGTACACGTTGAACAATAGTATCCCTTTCCCACAAAGGAGTATTCCGAGAACGTGGATTTGATGGCTCGCCTCTATTCAATCATTTTTAAATAATATTGTGAATCAAAACGAACAACACTGCTCTCTAATCAACAATAGATTCACAATGGCTACCGCGCGCAATACTGTTACGTTATAGCTGGCACAGAGTATAAACATTCCGGTGCCACATTAAGTCAGCAGCTTCCACTGATCACAGAACTGCCAAGATATATATTAAAAAAGGGCAGCCTTCGGCATGACATAATGGACCATTCCCTTGTGAATAGTACAGGATAGCGATAGAGCATTTGAACTCTTATTTCATTCTGTACTCGCTGATCTTGACGACTGATGCGTGACACCCATGAACCTCCCGATTCTAGACAAGCTGCCCGCGGCCCGTGGATTGGGAACCGCTGCGTGTAAACCACTGATCTACCCACACACGACTCACCACCCGGCTTCACAACTGTCTAGTCTGTGAAAGTCAGCGTTCCAGGTTAAAGTCCCGGTGCATCACACAGTTTTAATCTGGGAGGAAATTTCAATTCCAGTGTTGTATAAAGCAATTCAGTCTTGCCAGCAAACAGTAGGAATATTCTTTGCGATATGCTCCACAGCGCCGATAATACTTTTTATATATACCACCAAAGAGCTGCTATAAAACTCTCCTTTGCTGCAACTTCGTCATTATCTTGCAGACTTTAATGCTTACAATGTTATAGTTCGATACCTGACTATTTGTGTGACATCACAAGTTTGCATGTTCCGAAACATCTACGACGCATATCTATTGACCAAATGAAGAGAAATTAATGTTTCAAATATTTAGTCCATTAGGTCCGCCTCAATAGGCATTTGGTTTGCGAGGCTGATTCCCATGCAGAAGATCCGGGTTCGGTTCCCAGTACGGCACAATAATTTTTGCCCCTTGGTATGTGCACTTAAGCTCGTGATGCCAACTGAAGAGCTACTTAAATGAGAAGTAGCAGCTCAAAAATTTGAAAAGTCGACAATGGCAGAGGGAACGGTGTGCTGACCCATGCCCCTCCATACAGTATCCGCATGACGCTACATGACAGAGGATGACATGGCTGCCAGTCGACAAGGTGTGGTATTCAGGGCGTGAGCGTCGAGATCATCATCATCAGCAGCAGCAGCAGTAGTAGTAGTAGTAGTAGTAGTAGTATTTTGCCCTTAGATGACATGAACCGTACGAGACATCTGCAGACACGCAATTATAAGCAAGAGGAGCGACATACGCAACATCTTGACCACTGTGTTTGTTGATCGAGAGGAAACCCCGACAGAACTTCACGAAACAGGAGACGTGGCCTGTAAGGACACACGAAGGAGAGTACACAATGCTGTAAAGTGTGCTCATATTCTTCCACGTTTAGCGTTTTCTTAAGCGCAACAAAGGGACTATACTCATACCGAAACACCTAATCGTCCGTATTTCAGTGTTGGCACCGCACATCATGTCGTGTAACCTTCTCCAGACATTCACCACACCAAAAATCTTCCATCAGATTGCCACAAGTGACTCACCACTCCAGATCACTCGAGTCCAGTCATACACTCTCCAATGCCGTCGGTCTTCACGCCACCTCAAGCGTCGCCTACCACTGACTACACAAATGTGACTTACGAGAAGCTGTTCCATCACTGTATCCCATTCTTTTTAACTCCCTCCGCAAAGTCATTGTGTTAGCTGGACTACTGGGAGCACTTTGGAACTCGCGAGTGATTCCTTCCGCTGATTTCACAAGATCTTCCTCAATGGTCGACCGTCAGTACATGAGGTCTACCTGGTCTTGGTGTAGCTATGATCATTCCTTTTCGTTTCTACTTCACAATCACATCACCAAGAGTCGACTTAGGCAGTTTTAGGAGGGTTTAAATGTCCCCAATGAATCTGTTACTCAGGTGACATCCAATGACTAGTCTACCTTCGAAGTCACTGAGCTCCCATGACCGACCCATTCTGCTGTTCCTGATTCTCTACTGCCAACACGATACTCCTCTACTTCACGTAACATCAACTGATTTACTCCTCATTACATAGGAGTGTCAGGATACATTGTATCAGATAATGTGCAGAGTTAACAAAACGGAGAACGGATCAAATCTGCTACAGTGTGTCTCCGAATCTGATCAAAAACGACTGAAATTAATGACAGTTTATGGCACGACTTTAGCCAGACTGTATACTGAACGATGAAATGAAATGTCGATTTGTGCAGTTGGTGACTGCGGAAAAGTGAATAACATAATAGACGCGTGTGTACGTGACAAATGCTGGAACTGAAAGTAATTATGTACTTGACGCCGAGGAACCTTGCTTTAATCTGATTTAATGTTACTCCGTGACGTGAAGATCGTCGCAAGAGCGATAATGTTGTGTGTGTAATACATATACGTTACAGCTCATTTTGGTGGATACAATGAAGTTGTGCGCAATTGTTTGCAGAACTGGTCACATGCATAACGGATCGGAAGTGATTGTGATGTCGTGAAGTCCCTATAATAATAGAAAATATACAAAAACACGATACCAAAAAAATTCGAAGAATCTTTCAGCAGATTAACTAAAAGAATCGACAACAGATTCAGTTTACCAGTAAATTTTATGATTGTTAACGATACAATACCAAAAATGACTTTAGTGATTCGCGCTCTCGCATAGGCAAGATGATGAAAGTATCGGAATTAATCAGACCATGCAACGCACCGCCACTGCGCCAAAATCTAGTGCCCATTTCAGTCGTAGTTGAGAATACCGTGATGTTAACATTGGCAAATGCATGAGTCGTCGGCTACGGACGCCCATAGTGAGGTGTGCTTGGTGCACAGTGTGTTCAGATACCCTTGTACTCTGCCCAGCATTAAAATGTGATCTTAGTTCCGCCACAGTCTGCCGCCTGTCCTGATTTGCCACTCTGTCAAGCCCACCTCGTCCGACATTTGTAATGACAGCTGGCCGCCCAACCCCACGACGTCTGGACGTGGTTTCACCTTGGTTTTGTCAGGTGTTGAAGATATTCATCACAGCACTCCTCGAACACCTGACAAGTCTGAAACTTCAGCAACGCTCATGCCGAGCCTGCGGGCTATCACAATCTGCTCTCGGTCAAACTCAGATAGATCGCGCGCCTTCCCCATTCTACACACGTACAGCACGCTCACTGATAAAACACGCACCGTGTGTGTGTGTGTGTGTGTGTGTGTGTGATTAGAAATCATCCCACGCCGGGTGATGCTGCTATCACCTAGATGGGTTTATATCGACAGTAGGTCGTGGTCATGTTTTCTGGCTGATCAGAATATAAATGTATTGACAACGTACAGTGGCGGCTGGTGCCTAGAATGATTGGGGGTTCACTAATTTCGCGACATTCTGCAATTTACCTTTCCGAATAAATTAGTTTTTTTACAGTACTTAAAATATTTCCGTAGCTCTGAATTTACCTTAAGATGAGCCTGACTATGTACATGGGGTTGAATCTACTGTAAATGCATATTTATAGAGGAAGTCCATCCCCCGTTCCCTTTTCGTGGCGAATCTGTCTGTGAATCTCTCGTTGAAATATGGATCCTTTCCCTTTCAATATATTGCACGGAAAGAGCAGACAGCTTACCTTCATTCATGGTATTTATAAGAAATGATTTGATCCGCGACAATGTGAAGAAACACCTCTCTTCTTCACACGTTGTCATTGTGATAGTAGCCACTGATTTCAACAATTTCATAACGTCACCAAGAGGTTCGAGCACATTATTTTCAATTAAAAACTTCAGAAGAACTCTGCACTTTTCATTACTTGAAAATAATCTCGAGAATGGTGGATCTGTAATTCTGTTTTTAGCTTAGCTTTATTTAAATGGTTCAAATGGCTCTGAGCACTATGGGATTTAACATCTGTGGTCATCAGTCCCCTAGAACTTAGAACTATTTAAACCTAACTAACCTAAGGACATCACAGACATCCATGCCCGAGGCAGGATTCGAACCTGCGGCCGTTGCGGCCGCGCGGTTCCAGACTGAAGCGCCTAGAAGCGCTCGGCCACTCCGGACGGCTTTATTTAAAAACTGATGTAACTGCACAACAGCAGAAGTAATTTTTTCACGACATTTATTTTTCAATGAAAGGAAGAAGTAATGGCCACTTGAATTAGAGGCTAACAAGTGGCTGGAGGATTCAAACCTCTGTTTGTTCTGCTGAATCATTATGTCACAAACTTCCTTTGCTACTATAATCCTTGTTATATACATGCCCCCGCATCTTGTTTTGGCTATATTTGGTTCTTCATCGATTACGATATTATCAACATTGTCGTTAATTTTGAAAATTTCATTACTGAATGATGCTATTGGTTGCTTTATTGAGACGGACTGTATCAGCGGTGACCTTTTGTGATTGGCTTTACAAAACGTCTATGTGTGGCATTATTTTATAAAATAACTCTAACCAAAAGGAAAATTGTGTCTTTGAAATTTCAACATTACACCATATGCTGGAAACGGTTGCTGGTATCTTCCATGTGTTGAAGACATTTAGAATGGCCTCTTATATTCTCATGAACTGTAAGAACTGTTCCTCGTTTAGAACTCCATCTTGTAGCTGAACCATGTGGGATTCTTTACAATTGCATCTAGAGCAACCACTCTGAGGTGAAATAGAGAAGAATATTGGTACCTCTGCAATAGTACTGAAAAACAGTTTTACTCGTTTATTTTGACTTGTAGGTCGGGCAAGACTTAAGTCCAGCAGGTGCGCGTAACATTGCAGATATTACGCGAAATGATACTCTTCTCTTACAATTGTCTGGACCCCTGCACGGCTGCTGCTACGGTCGCAGGTTCGAATCCTGCCTCAGGCATGGGTGTGTGTGATGTCCTTAGGTCAGTTAGGTTTAAGTAGTTCTAAGTTCTACGGGACTGATGACCACAGCAGTTGAGTCCCATAGTGCTCAGAGCCATTTTTGAACCCCTGCACGTTGGCCTTGCATGACTTTTCCTTTCTGTTCTTGGACAACGTCGGCGAGTAAATTTTAATGCAAACTGTTAAGGAGGAAGCATTGTCACTAGATGGATTTAAAAATATCCAAAATCTTTCAACAGACACTCCAGTAGATAACAGATAATGATACACTACAACAAACTGAAACTTAGATGTATTATTTGCTATAACAGACACAAAATCTGCCGTAGCTATTTCCGCATAAATTTCCTCGTCACACATGTAACATAAAAAGGCTTGCTGAAAAGTAATACCGTCGAATATTTTATCTGTAAACTCTCAAAGCTTTTCAACTAAAATAAACGTTATTAACATTGTGTATCTTTGATCTTCATGCCTATATATTTATTTCTCGACGTAGTCACCCTGGCGACTAACACATTTCTCCCAACGAGGAACCAATTTGTTGATTTCGTCACTGTAGAATGTTTGACTTTGTCGACGGAGCCACAACTTCACCACTGCTTGCACCGCATCTTCACTATGAAAGTGAAGTCCTCGAAGTGTTCTTTATATTTTGGAAACAGATGACAATCGCGTGGGGACTGCATGGAGTATGATCGATGACAGTGAACCAAAGGCTTCCGACTGTTGCAGATGTCGGAGCCCTCGTGTGTGGTCTGACATTGTCTTTGAATCAGAAACTCGAATAGAGAACACTGTTACTCACGCACCAAGATAGTTATATTAAACACCGGCATGTTTCACGCTACAATTCGGAGCCTTCTAGTGGCAGAAGGCTGCAAATATGTAGATATGACGAATAAAGTTGTAGAAAGTTAATAACGTTCGTTTTATTTAAAAAGCTTTAAGAGTTTCCATATATCTCGGAGGCATTATCTTCCAGCACACCCTCGTACACGCTAGTAAACCATTTTGTATATCCTTGGATGTAGCCTTAGAGGCCGTAGCATTGTTCATATGCTGTTATTATTATTGCATCTAAAGCTGAAGTGAAGTTTAGTAGCTCTCTGAAAATTTCAGGATTCTTAGATTTTGCTTTTGATCGTGTCTACTCAAGCCAAATTCAAACTCACCGCAGAACTTAATGCAGTCAGCTATTTTGGAAACAACATAGTGATTTTTCCTTACGTTCTCTTTGTGTCTGTCTATATTCTAAGCTAAGATGTTGTCTAATTTCTGTTTTTCCAGGGATTGATAAGTAAGCAGTCTTATGTGCAACAGATTCCTCTGTTACTAACCTTGTGTGTTAGATACCTAAGCTCTGACACGCCAGCGAATTACTAGCTTGTATCTTTACTGTTAGCAAACAGCAAGTGCAGAAAACAAAATAGTTTATTTGTAGAAATTCAGCCAGCAAATCCACATTTTTCTTTTATTATTGTTATGTGCATATGGACCCTGTCGGATTAAGCATTACATTTATGTTTCGCCTTTCTAATGGCCCATATAGCTTTCATTCTTTCGGTGTGTGCTTTCTTCCTTTCTTCTGACCACTTGGTCCCTTAACCTTTAGGGACTTCATTCTCTGGCTTTACTACCCACCTATTTATCTTCTGACGGTAAAGTTTCCTGTCCAGTATGTCCGATGTTTTTATCTGTGACTTTGACTTCTTCTATCCATGGAATGTTCTTCAGTTTCGCAGTGTATGTCAAAATCGTGTGAGTTAGCCTTGAAGATGGGGGTCTATGAAGGTGTCCATAGAATTTCTGCCTTCGTTTCCTAATATCTGCGGCAAGGATGGACAGTTCTTCTGTTGCTTCGCGCGATTTGAGTCTATATCCCTCTTCTGTTTTACCTGGTCCCAGCATTTTGCTCATGATCTTTCCTCCTTTCTAAGATGTTCCCCAGATCGCCTTCTCTATTAAGTACCAAGGTTTCGCTAGCGTACAGCACTTCAGGTTTAATCACTGTATTATAATGTTTGATATTTGTATGAATGGAAATACATTTCTTGTAGTAGATTTCACGCGATCTCCCATATTCTCGTTTGAGCTTTTGTAACCGAGCTTTCTGTGCTTCCTTTTCCAACCCCGTTGGTTGTATGATCTCACCGAGATATTTGAAGTGTGGAACTCGTTTGATCTGTCCGTATTTTGTGTTCAGTTTCTGAATGTCGAATTTAGTGCAGATGAACTTGGTCTTCTCGAATGAAATTTATAGTCCAGTTTTCTCAGCGCATTCCTTGAAGACTTCAATCTGTTTGATCGCTGTATTTTCGCAGGCCGCTAGTATCGCCAGGTCGTCTGCGAAAGCTAAACAACTGACCTTGAAGTCATCATTCTTTCGTCCGAGTTGAATGGGTTTTCAGTGGTTATGGTTTTTTAATTCTTTCTCCCATTCTCGGATCACTTTATCCAGAACAAGGCTGAAGAGCAGTGGTGACAATCCATCACCTTGTCGCACACCGGTTTTTATCTCAAAGGGCTCTGACATTCGCCCATGAATTTCACTTTTGACTTCGTGCCCGTGAGTCTTTCCTTGATGTGTCTTAATGTCTTTCAATCAAGTCCTTGTTCTTCTAAGATGTTGAAGAGGGACTGTCGATCGGCAGAATCATATGGCTTCTTGAAGTTGAGGAATATACAGATGATCGGAGACCTTCGGGTTGCTCTACATTTTAACAGCATTTTCAAATTGAAAATTTGTTCAACACAAGAACGCCCCGTTCGGTAACCGGATTGATAGTCAGCAATTTTGTTTTCAATCTGTTCTTATGTTCTTTGAAGAAGGTACGCGAATACAATTTTGCAGGTGACTTCAAGGAGAAAAATCCCTCTGTAGTTATTGACATCTGTTCTGCCACCTTTCTTGTGTAACGGATGGATGAGTGCACATTTCCTGTCTTCGGGTATCTTTTCCGTTTCCCAGATGTCTGTGATTTGTGTGAGCTCCTCAAGTGTATTCGGCCCTACGTTCTTCAGTAGTTCTGCAACCATACCATCTCCTCCAGTCTGAAAACGTGCCTATGGATTTCTTCTTTGGTAGGTGGTGGAGATTCTGGGTTTACTTGTGCGGTAGTCACTTTGGGCCATCTTGATGTGGGCTCCTGGCTCTGAGAAATATTGAGCCAATTCTCTACAATTATCTCGGCTGGTCAGCGCGAATTTGCCGTCTGGTTTTCGGAAACGTAACTTCTGAGTGGTGTATCCTCGAGTCCTCCCTGCGAACGTCCTGTAAAAGTCAATTTCTTTTATGTATATATTTACATTAAAGGACCTGCAGAGTGTCGTACTTTGGTTTGCTTGCCCTTGTTTTAATTCGAGCTGAGGCATTGGCCTACCAAGCATTTTTATGTCACACTTACCTTCCAAGGTTAAAGCTGAGAAATATTTTTCTAAACATATCGAACACTGTTCATTCTTCTTCGAAAACAAATTCGAAGAACAGATGAATGTGGGTAGGAACGCTAAAGCACAATAAATAACTGACTACACTTTTAAGTCATTGTAGGAAAATAACTCAATTACAATGAAGAGACACATGCTAACTGCTTCGGTTGTGAACTGCACCCTTTCACATCGGGTCAATTAGTGCGTTTCCCTCGGAGCCCGATTCCCATTTGAGCTGGTTCTTCCACCAAAGCAAATGTACATACACTATGTGATTAAAAGTATCCAGACATCCGCAAAAAGTACGTTTTTAATATTAGATGCATTGTGCTGCCACCTACTGCCAGGTACTCCATATCAGCGGCCTTAGCAGTCATTAGACATCGTGAGAGAGTAGAATGGGGCGCTCCGCGGAACTCAGGGATTTCGAACGTGGTCAGGTGCTTGGGTGTTACTTGTCTCATACGTCTGTACGCGAGATTTCTACACTCCTAAACATCCCTAGGTCCACTGTTTCCGATGTGATAGTGAAGTGGAAACGTGAAGGGACACATACAGCAGAAAAGCGTACAGGCCGACCTCGTCTGTTGACTGACAGAGACCGGCGACAGTTGAAGAGGGTCGTAATGTGTAATAGGCATACATCTATCCAGAACATCACACGGGAATTCCATACTACATTAGGATCCACTGCAAGTACTGTGACAGGCGGGAGATGATAAAACTTGGATTTCATGGTCGAGCTGCTGCTCATAAGCAACACATCACCCCGGGAAATGCCAAACGACACCTGGTTTGGTGTAAGAAGCGTAAACATTCGACGACTGAACAGTGGAAAAACGTTGTGTGTAGTGACGAATCACGGTACACAATGTGGCGATCCGATGGCAGGGTGTGGATATGGCGATTGCCCGGTGAACGTTATCTGCCAGCGTGTGTAGTGCCAACAGTAAAATTCGGAGGCGGTGGTGCTATGGTGTGATCGTGCTTTTCATGGAGGGGCTTGCACCCCTTGTTGTTTTGCGTGGCACTATCACAGCACAGGCCTACATTGATGTTTTAAGCCCCTTCTTGCTTCCCACTGTTGAAGAGCAATTCGAGGATGGCGACTGCATCTTTCAACACGATCGAGCACATGTTCATAGTGCACGGCATGCGGCGGAGTGTTTACACGACAATAATGTAATGGACTAGCCTGCACAGAGTCCTGACCTTCAGGATGTTTTGGAACGCCGACTTCGTGCCAGGCCTCACCGACCGACATCGATACCTCCTCAGTGCAGCACTCCGTGAAGAATGGGCTGCCATTCCCCAAGAAACCTTCCAGCACCTGATTGAACGTATGCCTACGAGAGTGGAAGCTGTCATCAAGGCTATGGGTGGGCCAACACCATACTGAATTACCGATGGAGGGCGCCACGATCTTGTAAGTCATTTTTAGCTACGTGTCCAGATACTTTTGATTACATAGTGTATTACTGGCGACGTTTCATCTTGATTCTCCGTGCCGAAGGAACACCCACAAGCTTTCTCACGGAGGTTTAGAAGAGACGCTGAAATTCAGTAGATCCTGAGAAGCGCTTTGGCAAGTATGCGATCTATCTGAGCGACTTAAAAGTTTTCCATACGATAAAAACACTTCGAAAATGCGGATAAAAAGACATAATACGAGAAAAAGATAAAGAATGATTCGTTAAATATATACATTTATAAGTTGCACAATCGGCTTTTTTCCGGATGTTCATTGAACCACTGAAAATATAGGATGCGCCTGTGTTGACAGTGTATGTTATTGATATTTTAACATGTTTCTATGTAAAATTATCTATTCGACGTCCCTTGCTGCACAGGTGCACTTGAAAACGAAAGTTTTGTTTCAAAACCCATCAGTCTCTAAGAAAATAGTAAATGAAGTAGTAGTTTATTTTCGGCCGTGCCAGCAGCAAAGAATACGACATAATATGACATTTTATAATGAATTATTCCAGTCAAGCTTCAAATAGTTTCATTAGTAATGCTTCTTTCGTACAATACGCTTATTTCGGCCATGGCGCCATTCTCGAGTAAACGTCCAGTTGGAATAGACGCCCGTATTGCATCAATCGACTGTCTATTTATTGCTATATTGTTGTAGGTCACGTAATTTCTGTCTGTGAAGAATTTTTTCGTGAAATATTTTTGACAACGAGATTGATAGTTTATTTTCTACTAGCTATAATGAGTATTTCACGGAAAAAATCTACAAAAACAAGAATTTAGTGACTTCTAACAATCTAGCAATAAATAGACAGTCGACAGTTTACCTACTGATTCAATATTCGCGTCTATTCCAACTGGATGTTTATTTGAAAATGGCGCTATGGTTATTGTAATAAGGTTATTGTAAGGAAGAAGCTCAACTAATTAAACTATTTGTAGATTGACTAGAATAATTCATCTTAAATAAAGTAGCTTTTGCAAGGAAAGAAAGTTGTCCATCTTCAACAAGATGGAGCAAATTATGTTAGTGACATTTGGTTGATAATGCAAGTGTCAGAACCAGGGACACTCTGACGTACACATTACGAGGGCTATGACCGGTGCCGTCGATTGACGAAAAGGGCATTGATTAACGCAATCCATAATGCCCTCGCGTGTCCCTGCCGAACAGCAGAAAAGACAAAACTGATTAAAACTTAAACGGGGTTTTGAACGCCTTAGGTACGACCGCCCAAAAACAAAATTCCAGCAGCTCTTCAATTATCTCATGATGTTGAGGTGATACTTTCTCATTTAGGAGTTCAAACCGGCTGTGCTACAGGCTTGAGAATATTATACGTATTACGTAAAAAGCAGCATACGTACAGTTTTGGTGAGAATGATATGGAAAGTCTAGATATAAATGTCGGAAATGAAGATCAATGGAACAACGGTGCATTTTCTGGAGACAGGAAACAGCGTTACAAGCTTCTTAAAGCTTAAATTGAAAGGAGGGAAACAACACAAACAAAATATGAGCATACAGTAAATTACAATAATGTCAACGCTTTTATCAGTGTCTATATAGCTGTCTATGAACGGCCTCAATCCCATAATATCTTGAAACGGCTCTAAATTCATGAGAGACCAAACACGTATTTGCTCACACGTGGGAGGACTTTACGAAATTTGTTCAACAGACTCATGTTTACAATGCGATGCTTCAAAACCCCATGAAAAACGTTTTGCCGATTTTCTCCTCTCCAGTATTTTGAAAATTTTAACAAATGACAGAAATGCAATGAAGCTACTGGAACAGACAATATCTGCAGAGGGCTTTATGGAACGTGTTCGTTAATTAATTAAACATTTATACGATCCGTAATAAAATATTTGAACAGTTTTAACCATTCTAGATGACCAGTAGGATGTCTACGTAATCTACATCTCCAAAATAGGAGACTTGGTTTGGTGTGGGAAATATAGTTTTCTGTTGATGCGAAAATTCTCTCAAGATGTTTATACCTAATCCCATAATGATGGTAAGGTCCCTTACTCCGAGGAACGTAGGGGACGATGCGGGAGACCCGCACCGCTGTACTAGGCAAGTTCCTAGCGGAGGTGGTTTGCCATTGCTTTCCTCCGACCGTAATGAGGATTGATGATGATGATGAAGACGACACAACAACACCCAGTCATCTCGAGGCAGGAAAAATCCCTGACCCCGCCGGGAATCGAATCCGGGACCCCGTGCGCGGGAAGCGAGAACGCTACCGCAAGACCACGAGCTGTGGACTAATCCCATAAAGCAATTCGCAAAAGAACTTCAATGTGATTCTCCATGTGACCTTCGACGGAACTTTGCCACAGTCACACAAAGTTTTGTGCTAAACTACGCAGGAAACGGCAAGTTATATACAGACATATACAGATATGACTTGAAGCCATAAAACGCGAAGGTAAACTGCCTGTCCAATAGACTACATTCAAATTCCAGTAAAATCATTTTGAGTATTAGGCCACATCATTTCGTAACATTAAAACAATTAAAGTGCCGAGGTTTCGACCAACTTTGGAGCGGACTTTTCAGGAACTGGCATTTTAGTTGTTTTGGTTTATGGTGTTTCAAAATGTCACAGCTTAATACCCAGAATGATTTTATTCAAACTGACACTGCCCGCCCTCTCTCTCTCACAGGGTAAACATTAATATTCTTTTGCTACTGCCTTTGTCCCGCACCGTACGCAGGGTCGGCAGGGTTAAGTACGGATTTGGCATGGTTAATTGTTAAGGGGTGGCCGGATGCCCTTCCTGCCGCCACCCCATACCCCTAGCTGTCTGCGTCTAGTGTAAATCATGATACAGTGCGAATGTGTTTCAAATGTCTGCGGGTCGTGTAACTGAGGCGGGACGTTGGGACCTACCCGGTATTCACTTAGTGGGATGTGGAAAACTGCCTAAAAACCACATCCAGGCTGACCTCGTCGTTAATCCGCCGGGCGGATTCGATCCGGGGCAGACACGCCTACCCGAGACTAGGAAGCAGTGGATTAGCACTCTCGGCTAACCAGGTAGGTTACAGGGTGAACATTAATAGAACCGACAAATTGCCGGGACGGATTCGTGACTGGAAATGGAGGAATAAGCGCTGGTATGAACATGTGTCCGGAAGTGGACGGTTGCGTGCAATGACAACAAAGCGCCCCGGAACAAAATTCTTCCCGTAGAGGGAAATCCGCTGCTGATAAACCTTGCACTCGTGGCATGTTACAGGCACAGTAGCGGTTGTCATGCAGGATACACAATCGTACTTTGGTTTACGCCTTGCTGGCGGGCCACTTGTCTGAAGGTTGTGTTGGGGTTCGTCTCAATATCCTGTAGAACTCGATCCTCCAGATTTGGTGTACGCACAGTCCGCCGCCTCCCTGCACGTTCGTCTGTTCAAAATCGTTCAAATGGCTCTGAGCACTTTGGGACTTAACATCTGAGGTCATCAGTCCCCTAGAACTTAGAACTACTTAAACCTAACTAACCTAAGGATATCACACACATCCATGCCCGAGGCAGGATTCGAACCTGCGACCGTAGCGGTCGCGTGGTTCCAGACTGAAGCGCCTAGCACCGCTCGGCCACCCCGGCCGGCCGTTCGTCTGAAAGGACCCATGATCATACAAAGGCCCAAAAAGGGCTTAAAATGTTGTGTGATGTGGTTGGTGTCTCTGAGGATACTTGTTTTGGTATAACCGTGCTGCCTCTCGAGCGTTTCCATCAATTTGACCGTGCACAAACACCATCTCGGCTTGTTCCCGACATGAATAAACGGCTATTCTGCTGCTTACAGCACGCTGCGTCAATCACACAGCCAGCAGCACACAAGGAACACGTGGTCAGAGGAACTTTCTTTTATCAGCCCCATCTACCGTGCCAACGATCCATCTCCAAACACTATTCATAAAGCTTTTTTTCGTACATTTCCAGTCACGAATCGGTCCCTGCAGTTTGACTGTTTTATTGATGTTCACCCTGTACATATCAGTTTCTATATTTCGAAGTTCTTCCAGTAAGCAGACACAGCATATGAATAAGCAACAAGCCGCTCGGGATACAAATTTCTCTGAACATGTCTTACTCGCAAGCAATAATCAATTACTATACAAAGTACGGCAAAACATTACTGTATGCCTGAGGCGGGGCGTTTCCTGTTTCGCTTTTAGAGGGCCCGTAGAGATCACGCAAGTCTGCGTGCGCGTGGCAGCAGACTAAGCAAAAAATACACACAAAACGACAGCCACTGTGGCAGCCCTGTGCCAGGCGATACAACAGCTATTAGCTCACATACAGAGCCCTGCAGGATCAGAAATGGAGTCCAACACATATACTTGGCAAAGTGAGAAGCACGGGAGTGGAGGCGTCATGCAGGTTTGACAGATTAGGTAAAACGATTAAAAACTGCATCTTTCCCCTCCATTATGGGCAGCATTTAGTCCTTATACTTCACATGATGCACACAGCATACTCACTTGTCAGCTCCTATTCGTTACTTGCCAGTTGCATGTTTTTCCACGATAGCATTAGTTTGCGTGAGCACGTTACAGCAGTTCTTAAAACTTAGGAATTATTTCCACAATGGCTGGCAGTGTTGCTATGCAACAAGTTAGGGTTAAGTGGGCTCGTGTCAGGAAGCCCTAGCTGCTTCCTCGTTAAAATTAAGAAAATTCGAAGATAAACACAATTTCCATCTTTCTTTTTGGTTAAAACAGGCACTTTATTTAGCATCATTGGCCAATTTCGAGCCATAGATAGCTCACTTTCAAATGTATATACAAGCATAACACACCAAAAAAGAATATAATTCAAAGATGCAGAAATCTCTAAACACAAAGAGAACTTCAGCGTATATTGCGCTAACGATACTTTTCCAGAACTGTAGTAATAATTTCTTCGTTTCACCAGTGCTCAAGAGAGACATTTCTACTTACGTAAATGGTATATTTTGTGAGCAGATATTTCACAGGAATCCGCCAGTATCTGTGCACAGAAACAGACCAGCATATGGAGTTGATTCAATACCCTGTAAGTGTTGGAGGTTAATCTTTTTCTTACTTCTATGACAAGAAGAGTATTCGTGCTAATTACCACACAAAGCTCTGTTACAACGTATGATGAAAAGGCAAGCGTAGGAAAGAAATGACCAATATTATTGCTTGTGGCACTTGACGAAGACAGCTAGGGCAGTTGCCACACTACTGTATCGAACGAAACGAAAAGGCGTGTTGTCCAAAAATCTATTTTCTGTCACTTCGAGAATACTTGAAAGATCAAATTCCCATCGTAGATTCTCACTCATTCCATGAGGATAACACGAAGTGCTGTTCGAAAAAATCACGGCCAGTTGCCTCGATCCTTGCTGCCGATCCGTTCGTCACTGTTTTGCGGACGACGATATCCTGTTGTGAGCGGTTAGGTATTATGCTCCTATGACAGATGATACAACATTTTAAGCTAATAAGTGCGAGGGAGTTTATGATTTTACGCGGAATCGGAATCACTGTGTGGCCGGCTTTCCTGATATACACTCCTGGAAATTGAAATAAGAACACCGTGAATTCATTGTCCCAGGAAGGGGAAACTTTATTGACACATTCCTGGGGTCTGATACATCACATGATCACACTGACAGAACCACAGGCACATAGACACAGGCAACAGAGCATGCACAATGTCGGCACTAGTACAGTGTATATCCACCTTCCGCAGCAATGCAGGCTGCTATTCTCCCATGGAGACGATCGTAGAGATGCTGGATGTAGTCCTGTGGAACGGCTTGCCATGCCATTTCCACCTGGCGCCTCAGTTGGACCAGCGTTCGTGCTGGACGTGCAGACCGCGTGAGACGACGCTTCATCCAGTCCCAAACATGCTCAATGGGGGACAGATCCGGAGATTTTGCTGGCCAGGGTAGTTGACTTACACCTTCTAGAGCACGTTGGGTGGCACGGGATACATGCGGACGTGCATTGTCCTGTTGGAACAGCAAGTTCCCTTGCCGGTCTAGGAATGGTAGAACGATGGGTTCGATGACGGTTTGGATGTACCGTGCACTATTCAGTGTCCCCTCGACGATCACCAGTGGTGTATGGCCAGTGTAGGAGATCGCTCCCCACACCATGATGCCGGGTGTTGGCCCTGTGTGCCTCGGTCGTATGCAGTCCTGATTGTGGCGCTCACCTGCACGGCGCCAAACACGCATACGACCATCATTGGCACCAAGGCAGGAGCGACTCTCATCGCTGAAGACGACACGTCTCCATTCGTCCCTCCATTCACACCTGTCGCGACACCACTGGAGGCGGGCTGCACGATGTTGGGGCGTGAGCGGAAGACGGCCTAACGGTGTGCGGGACCGTAGCCCAGCTTCATGGAGACGGTTGCGAATGGTCCTCGCCGATACCCCAGGAGCAACAGCGTCCCTAATTTGCTGGGAAGTGGCGGTGCGGTCCCCTACGGCACTGCGTATGATCCTACGGTCTTGGCGTGCATCCGTGCGTCGCTGCGGTCCGGTCCCAGGTCGACGGGCACGTGCACCTTCCGCCGACCACTGGCGACAACATCGATGTACTGTGGAGACCTCACGCCCCACGTGTTGAGCAATTCGGCGGTACGTCCACCCGGCCTCCCGCATGCCCACTATACGCCCTCGCTCAAAGTCCGTCAACTGCACGTACGGTTCACGTCCACGCTGTCGTGGCATGCTACCAGTGTTAAAGACTGCGATGGAGCTCCGTATGCCACGGCAAACTGGCTGACACTGACGGCGGCGGTGCACAAATGCTGCGCAGCTAGCGCCATTCGACGGCCAACACCGCGGTTCCTGGTGTGTCCGCTGTGCCGTGCGTGTGATCATTGCTTGTACAGCCCTCTCGCAGTGTCCGGAGCAAGTATGGTGGGTCTGACACACCGGTGTCAATGTGTTCTTTTTTCCATTTCCAGGAGTGTAATCTTCAGACAGGTTAAGCCCACATTGTTTGAAAATGCCAGGCACTTTCTGCGGCAAGTCTAAATGTGCAAGTATCTAAGTTTCCAGACGACGCCCACCCGACTAGCCGTGCGGTCTAACGCACTTTTTTCCCGGCGGGAAGACGTGTCGGCCCCGGCACGAATCCGCCCGGCAAATTAGTGTCGAGGCCCGGTGTGCCGGCCAGTCTGTGGATGGTTTTTAAGGCGGTTTTCCGTCTGCCTGGGCGAATGCGGGCTGGTTCCCCTTATTCCGCCTCAGTTACACTATGTCAGCGATTGCTGCGCAAACACTCTCTCCACGTATGCGTGTACCACAATTACGCCACGCAAACATTGGGGTTACACTCGTCTGGCGCGAGACGTTCCGGGGGGGGGGGGGGGGGGGGGGCACTGGTGGCCGAACGGCACAATAACCCTGGATTCGGTGTGGGGCGGCGGTGGGGTGAGTGGACTGTTGTAGCCTATTGTGGGGTTGTGAACCACTGAGGGCTATGGCGCGGACGAAGCCTCTCCTTCGGGTCCCGACTTCCATACAATACAATACAATACAATACAAAACCAGACGACGCCAGATATTTACACAGCGACTGCGGCAAGAGCAGCTGAGAGAGAAATGGCATTGTTCATACAGGGTGTTTCAAAAATGACCGGTATATTTGAAACGGCAATAAAAACTAAACGAGCAGCGATAGAAATACACCGTTTGTTGCAATATGCTTGGGACAACAGTACATTTTAAGGCAGACAAACTTTCGAAATTACAGTAGTTACAATTTTCAACAACAGATGGCGCTGCGGTCTGGGAAAAACTATAGTACGATATTTTCCACATATCCACCATGCGTAGCAATAATATGGCGTAGTCTCTGAATGAAATTACCCGAAACCTTTGACAACGTGTCTGGCGGAATGGCTTCACATGCAGATGAGATGTACTGCTTCAGCTGTTCAATTGTTTCTGGATTCTGGCGGTACACCTGGTCTTTCAAGTGTCCCCACAGAAAGAAGTCACAGGGGTTCATGTCTGGCGAATAGGGAGGCCAATCCACGCCGCCTCCTGTATGTTTCGGATAGCCCAAAGCAATCACACGATCATCGAAATATTCATTCAGGAAATTAAAGACGTCGGCCGTGCGATGTGTCCGGGCACCATCTTGCATAAACCACGAGGTGTTCGCAGCGTCGTCTAAGGCAGTTTATACCGCCACAAATTCACGAAGAATGTCCAGATAGCGTGATGCAGTAATCGTTTCGGATCTGAAAAATGGGCCAATGATTCCTTTGGAAGAAATGGCGGCCCAGACCAGTACTTTTTGAGGATGCAGGGACGATGGGACTGCAACATGGGGCTTTTCGGTTCCCCATATGCGCCAGTTCTGTTTATTGACGAAGCCGTCCAGGTAAAAATAAGCTTCGTCAGTAAACCAAATGCTGCCCACATGCATATCGCCGTCATCAATCCTGTGCACTATATCGTTAGCGAATGTCTCTCGTGCAGCAATGGTAGCGGCGCTGAGGGGTTGCCGCGTTTGAATTTTGTATGGATAGAGGTGTAAACTCTGGCGCATGAGACGATACGTGGACGTTGGCGTCATTTGGACCGCAGCTGCAACACGGCGAACGGAAACCCGAGGCCGCTGTTGGATCACCTGCTGCACTAGCTGCGCGTTGCCCTCTGTGGTTGCCGTACGCGGTCGCCCTACCTTTCCAGCACGTTCATCCGTCACGTTCCCAGTCCGTTGAAATTTTTCAAACAGATCCTTTATTGTATCGCTTTTCGTTCCTTTGGTTACATTAAACCTCCGTTGAAAACTTCGTCTTGTTGCAACAACACTGTGTTCTAGGCGGTGGAATTCCAACACCAGAAAAATCCTCTGTTCTAAGGAATAAACCATGTTGTCTACAGCACACTTGCACGTTGTGAACAGCACACGCTTACAGCAGAAAGACGACGTACAGAATGGCGCACCCACAGACTGCGTTATCTTCTATATCTTTCACATCACTTGCAGCGCCATCTGTTGTTGAAAATTGTAACTACTGTAATTTCGAAAGTTTGTCCGCCTGAAAATGTACTGTTGTCCCAAGCATATTGCAACAAACGGTGTAATTCTATCGCTGCTCGTTTAGTTTTTATTGCCGTTTCAAATATACCGGTCATTTTTGAAACACCCTGTATGAAGACATGCGCGGAAAAACGGGCTAACCGTCAAATGTAAGAGGTTAGAGATAAGTGTTGCCATCTGTTGCTGGGTACTGGAACTATCAAAATTAACATTGGTCTCACCCCTAAATATCATTCAGGGGTGAGACCATGATCAATTTTGATAGCTCTCGTACGTAGCAACACTTATCTCTAACCTCTTACATTTGATGGTTAGCCCGTTTTTCCGCGCATGTCTTCATATGACCATGCTTCCAAAGATAGCTTTAACTGAAACTGAAACATAGAACACATCAGTTTCATAACGGCAGCACACCGAGGCTTAATGAAGCCGCAGATGTGCAGCTGTTACCTAACTGCACGGCTTAGAAAATATGGATCCATCGTGGGCTTCTCTTGTACATGTGACGTGACAAAAGCGTACGTTGTTCGTGACGAAAGCAGGATAACAGGTGCGCACGACTGTTATTGCTTTACACACCACAGTAACTTGCTTATCAAAAACTAATTCCATTTCTGTCAGTCCCAGGGGTGAAAACGTTATCGCAATACCTGATTATTTCATGTCCATGTAAATGTGTTACGGAAGGCTTTTTCACCATGCTGTACAACCCTCAATTCTTGTAACATAACTACCAGTCCCACTGCCTGCCCCTCACCCCTAGATTTCAAGTGGTGTCTTGATGTGTTCTTGAAACAGCCTTCTCTTTTTTCCGCATACTTCTTTTGAATACATGGATAAGGGTTTCTTAATCACACAGAAAAGTGTGCTTCTATTCTAATCTAAGGAACTTAGTCACAAAACTGCAGAAAATTATGTACCTTGCTCATTTTGTGCAATATGTAGGCTTATGGGGCATTATTCAGTTCGACAGGACGATACATCAGACGAAAATCTAATCGATGAGCCGTATTAACCTTAGAATATTACTCGTAGTCGATTCGACGAACACATTCCCCTTCAACAGCCCCCCTATCGTTGTGGAAGGGAGTGACGCGCCGTCCTCGCAGCAGAGCGAGGGTTTATAATTCTTCCGTAGCGTCGCTGTTAGTAATTTTCCTGGCCACATCTAGATGTGGCAGTAGAATCTACGAAGGTATAGATATGGAAGGGTTCGAAATTGGTATAGTATTCTCGGGTTAATAGTGTTCCATGTGTTACCTCTACCGCGCTGTTGAAGTTTTCTAAGTCTACATGGACATACATACTCCGTAAGTAACCGTACAGTGCGTGGAGTAGGATACCTTGTTACCGCTACTAGTCATTTCCTTTCCTGCTTCACTCGCAAATACAGCGAGGGAAAAACGACATCTATACACCTCCGCATGAGCCCTTATTTCTCGTATCTTATCTTTGTTATCCTTACGCACATCGTATATTGACGGCATCGTCGCTGAAGATAATTCTACTCCAGTTAATGAGATTTCAGGCCCCTGTGATCAGTGGAGACGTGTCTGGGGACGCCCCGAACACTGGTGGGATAGCCGGCCGGTGTGGCCGAGCGGATCTAGGCGTTTCAGTCTGGAACCGCGCCACCGCTACGGTCGCAGGTTCGAATCCTGCCTCGGGCATGGATGTGTGTGATGTCCTTAGGTTAGTTAGGTTTAAGTAGTTCTAAGTTCTAGGGGACTGATGACCTCAGATGTTAAGTCCCATAGTGCTCAGAGCCATTTGAACCATTTTTGAACTGGTGGGATACCAACCTGACTGTCGCACGCCATACGGCCGGACTACCGGCTCGTTTCATAGCAGGATCCCTTTGGTTGTCAGCCGCGGCTTCCTTACAGCACAGCGATACATCGACGATACTCTACTCCCCGTTTTGTTGCCTTTCATGGCAAGCCAAGCTGGGCCTACACCTCAGGACGATAATGCCCACTCGCAAACGGCGAGAGTTTCTACTGCTTCTCTCCGTGCTTGCCAAACACTAGCTTGTCCACAAGTCCCTCACAAGGACATCCAAGAACTCCACCAATTAATGCCAAGCCGTGTAACTGCTTGTACGAAGGTAATCCCAAAAGTAAAGTCTCCTATTTTTTATAAGTACATAGACCTGTTTATTTCTACAATGGTTTACATCAGTTTACAACTTGAACATTTAGCTATTTTTCGACATAAACACCATTTCTGTCGATGCATTTTTGTAGACGCTGTGGCAGTTTTTGTATGTCCTACCAACTCGTCGCCATGCTGTTCAGAAAGTTACGAACCTCTTCTCTCAACTCGTCGTCGGAGCTGAATCAAAATGGTTCAAATGGCTCTGAGCACTATGGGACTTAACATGTTAGGTCTAACCTAAGGACATCACACATATCCATGCCCTAGGCAGGATTCGAACCTGCGACCGTAGCGGTCACGCGGTTCCAGACTGAAGCGCCCAGAACCGCTCGTCCACTTCGGCCGGCTGGAGCTGAATCGTTGGGACCACAATTAACGCTGACAGGTACTGTGAGACTTTGAAAAAACTCAAACTGGGAATTCAGAACCGGAGAAGAGGAATGTTGAGCAAGGGCGTACTCATTCTCCACGACAACGCTCGCCTATACATCGCTGGGCAAACCGTTGCTCTCCTGCAATAGTTTCAGTGGAACATAGTCAGCCACCCACCCTATAGTCCTGACTTTGCGCCCAGTGACTATCACCTGTTCCCTAGATTAAAAGAACATTTGGCCGGAAAGCGATTCAGCTCCGACGACGAGGTGAAAGAAGAGGTTCATGACTTTCTGAACAGCATGGCGGTGAGCTGGTATCACATGGGCACACAAAAACTGCCACAGCGTCTACAAAAATGCATCGACAGAAATGGTGATTATGTCGAAAAATAGGTAAATGTTAAAGCTGTAAACTGATGTAAACCATTGTAGAAATAAACAGGTCTATGTATTTATAAAAAAAATAGGAGACCTTACTTTTGGGATTACCCTCGTATATGGGCCAGAAGTCGACCAACGCGTTATGGATTGCTCAATTTGTGAAGCTCTTTCTCTGCTATAAATCGTAGAGTTTTTCTGAGATTTTAATTATTTGTCTATGCATATGCACGTGACACTACCAATTTCCTCCCATTCAGATGATTCCTTCGTGCCGTGTTTTGTTTTAAGAGCGTATTTCGTACGGGTAGTTCATGGAGTGACTCTTCCATTTCTGTCAGTGTTTCTGGAAGTGCATTCGTTCGCCGTGTGCGTGGAGAGAATGTCCGCACCCCCGCCGTCACAGCGCGTACAGGTTATTACATCTATCCAACCAATCCAATTCTGCATAGTCAAGAAGTCACAGTAGTCCCATATTCAAGGAATGAGCGTAGGAGGGCAGATATAAGAATCGTGCATCGCCGCTCTAGACAAGCTCCTAGACGAAATGATTTGCCGCTGCCTTCGCCCGATCTGTTATTAAGTGTCAAGCGTGTATCTATGTCGTATGGATGACTGTGGTGATTGCTTGTACAGTGTAGAGTCGAGTTTGTGTTTTTCTGGATGAAGGGAAGAGAGATAGTGAGACCCAGTGTCAGTACACAGTCTACTTGTCTCGAATAGTATCAAGGGGACTGCAGAGCTTAACGTCCTCATCCGACGGACGGATCACCAACAAAAAATGTCACGTGCCCTCACATCATGAGAGACGTTTGGAATTTAATCCAGGACACTGGCACAAGAACTGACAATCAAAAACTTAACGCCATCACCTCCTCTCCTTCCCTTGTTGGCCAATACTGGCACGAAAATTTTCCACCCCCATGATTCGAACCGACTTACCTCCGAGTCGAGCGCCACCGCAAAGGCGTGCGTTAGCTATCTCCGCTACGAAGGTGAAAATTCTACATAGAGACGAGAAATATAGCAATGGCGTGACAGTCATTAATCAAAGCAGGTTCAAATGGCTCTGAGCACTATGGGACTCAACATCGTAGGTCATAAGTCCCCTAGAACTTAGAACTACTTAAACCTAACTAACCTAAGAACATCACACACACCCATGCCCGAGGCAGGATTCGAACCTGCGACCGTAGCAGTCCCGCGGTTCCGAACTGTAGCGCCAGAACCGCTAGACCACCGCGGCCGGCAGTCAAAGCAGGGAAAGTGACATATCCGATTGCGGCTCTTGGAAGGGTCAGTAGAGGTGAGGAGAGACGTAGCAAGCTGAACCGACAAGGCAGAACCTACAGACTGAAAAGTAGAAAAAAATGTTAGATTTTTACGAAGACATAAACCGTTTTGAATGTGAAATCGCTCAATACAAGAGGATGGCTCCACGCATTATCGACAAACTAAGGCAGACATTCATGAAGTGCCAGCGTCTGAGGGGTCGACCAGAAAGTAGAGGTATTAGAATCACAGGAAAACAACTGGCAAACAGCTTCGCAGTCTAAAACAGAGTATGTAGAATCTCAGACAGAGCTCGGAGTACACAGTTGCTAGACTACACCCTCCTCTGTTGCAGTGTCAGATTCCTAAGAGTGAGCCGAAAAAACCAGACGGCAGTTAAAATGTAAATAAACTAGTGATCCACCCCCGGTTTCACGCGGGTAGCACAAAGTATCTATGGACGGACGACACGTCTGGCCCAGCATATTTTTGTTCACGGAGCACTGCGTAGAGTCATGATCAAAACTCAGAGAACAACGGCAGATAACTGAATATCATCACTTTAGTATAAATTAAACGATTTCAGCAGCACATGCCACTTGCCGGCGCACGGCAGCGCCTAAAGGCGTTAAGCGGACTACCCGACCGCAACCCGCTGATAATTCGAGCCGTGAGTCAAAGGCCTCCGCGGCCGCTCATTTGTCGGCGGGGTTGTCGCGCCAGTCCGCCGCGAGTATCAAACTCCCGACAGTACTTCCTGAGAGAAGCCTTCATATACAGACAGAAAAATACACCAGGAGCCTGTAATTCATCACAGTTCAATTAATTTGCACCAAATGATTGTAAATTGTATACACTAGCCTTCCTCGTGAATCACTGTATCTATTAGTGAAAACTGTATCAAAATCCCTGCAGTAGTTCCTGAAATTAGCTTTCATATATAGGCAGAAAAATGCCAGCGGGGGACTTTATAAGACATATAGAAGGACAATTAACGCATCCGTGTATAAAAATCAAATGGCTCTGAGCACTATGGGACTAAACAGCTGTGGTCATCAGTCCCCTAGGACTTAGAACTAATTAAACCTAACTAACCTAAGGACATCACACACATCCATGCCCGAGGCAGGATTCGAACCTGCAACCGCAGCAGTCGCGCGGGTCCGGACTGAGCGCCTAGAACCGCTAGACCACCGCGGCCGGCAATCCGTGTATAGATTCTGGTACTAATCATTTCGTGTGGTCCAATGTTCTGGTGCAAGTGTCTCGACTGGACGTCACTTCGGCGACTTGCATCTGCCTTGTAAGTTATGCAAGTAGGAAAAGGCGACCTAGAGTTCAAAGTGGAATCCGAAACACGTTTCGTTTCCAGGCGAATCTCCACATCATTGCTAGATTTTTAAAAAAAAGGAGAGAGAAATTTCGTGGTTCTACCAGAGTTCAGTCCAGTGACCTAGTTACCAAGTCCGCACTTTCCCACTAGACTAACAAACCTAGTCTCAGTTTCGCTCTGGAAAAATGAGTCCTACAGTGTAGCACGAAATGGGAACCATGCTTCGCTTCTGGCGAATGTTCACATAATTGAGAAGTGAATGCTAGGTTGAAAGACATTGAAAAATCCGTGGTTCGACTGGGATTCGATCCCACGACCATTCAGCTCCCAGGCACGCACTACACCGCAAGCCCCGACACACATTCTGCTCAAGCTTTACTGCTGTTTGGAGTTGCGGCACCTGTACGGCTAGATGCCAATGCCATCGTTTTCATAGCGGCGGTGGACTTTAATTGACCATAGTTCAGCCAATTTTCACCAGATATTTATAAATTATACACATGCATCTTCCTCGAGGATCACTATCTATTAGTCAAAACCGGATCAAAATCCTCAGAGTAATTCCTGAAAGCAGCCTATAATACAAGCAGTACTGAGCAGGGAACTTCAAACACAGTAAAACTGATTTTACTAATGCCATAAATCCTAAGAAAGAACGTCAGATCTATCAGCATTGTAGACAATGTAGTTGTTGCGGAGATAAACATAAGGCGATTGCAAGTTTGTACCTCAAAGAGCATGTTCAGGCACGAACATTAAGTGTGAGCCTTATAAGAAGAGGCTATCCCTGCTGATTTTGTACATGTCTCGAAAAGTGTTCCCGACAACAGAAACCACGAGTGCACACGGAATGGAAAAAGGTGCTTTCGTGCAGGAAACTAAGTTAAGATTCACGACATCCTAGAAGTAATGTATTACAGGCCTCTTCTAAAATGCGCGTAACTCTCCTCTGTACATATAAAATGACCGTAGGTTTCAGCTATCTTGTAGCTGCAAGGTTCTGGAGGTGCTGAGATCTTGGGGATTCTCCGAAAGTTTGTGAACTTGAGGGGCAGGTCTGTTCCCTTCATGGTGAAGCCGATCATCAGAAAAGCATAACTGCAAGCACTTAGGTGTGCTCCTTGTTTGAAACTGAGGAAAATGTGTTCACAGTCCGGTACGAGCTGAGCTACATATAATTTACTACTGGGCAGGCAGAGTTCATGAAATGAATGTAGCTAAGTTCTCGACAACGACAACAGCAGACAGTGGCGCCCCGGAATTTAATGAATGTGTCGATTTTACCTAAATTAGGTAGAAAAACACTGAGCCACTACATTATGACCACTCGCTTAATAGCATGTAGATCCACCTATGGAATGCAAAACAGCGGCTGTTTCCATTGATGCACGGTACAAACTTTATGATCCCGTGCCCACTGCAATCCTAACTGACGACGTCGTTGGGTCAACGTGGGAACACGTCATGGTCGTCTTCTGCTGAGCCTAGTTTCCGTCGTCAGATCTGCCCATGTCACCGCCTGTCCTACTTTACAGAGCGGCCAAACCTCCGATCTCCACGTTCTGTAATTAAGCATAGACGTCCAACACCTTTTCCTCTATTCGGGGATTCAGCGCCTTTCACCCACTTACCGTAGATGCTCACGACAACACCACGCGAACAGCCGACGAGCTTCGCCATTTCCGAGACGCCCTTTTCGCTGCGTCGGGCCATAAAACTGCCCTTTGTATTTACCTTTTGCGGCCCGTATTGTCGCTAGACCGATACCCCATTCGACTGCCGTACGGGGTAGCCGCGCGGTCTAGGGCATCTTGTCACTGTCCCCACGGCTCCCTTCGTCGGAGGTTCGAATGCTCCCTCGGGCATGCGTGTGTGTGTTGTCCTTAGCGTAAGTTGGTTTAAGTTAGATTAAGTAGTGCGTAAGCTTCGGGACCGATGACCTCAGCAGTTTGGTCCCATAAGACCTTACCACAAATTTACCCATTCGACTGTGCTCCGCTTGTATACTTTCCTTGGCGTATCACGTGCCCTCATCGTCAGCAGACAGTAATCAATCTGGCGGTGGACAGTGGTCATAATATTTAAGCTTATAGTATGTAAATCCACGTATGTACCTAACTTAGGAACTAGCGTCAGGTCAATGAGTGGTGGACATGTTCACCATCAAACGACCATATGAAATGAGAAACTTATTCCACCCTAACGTCGACCAAACCAGGACACACTTCAACAGACTCGTGAATTTATGATAATTAGATGCGTTTTAACCAGAAATGTCACCACACGCAGAGTGCGAAATTCGGCAGCGAAAATTTCACTGGTCACTAGATGATTAGAGTTTGTCGTCCCGTCGACGACGAGGTCATTAGAGGCAGCACGAGCTACGATTGGGGAATGAAATCTGTCAAGTTCTTTCGAAGGAACCATCCTGGCGTTCGTCTTACGTGATTTACGGAAAACCTAAATATTGATGGTCGGGCGGGGATTTGAGCCGCCGAAAGAAAGGAAGAAATACTTTGTGCGTACCAATCTATCCCCCTGAAGCGAAATTTTACAGTCGCAAGAGTCAGCAAAAGCATACGGTGTAATGGCGTGAAATGTGAGATAAAATAGGCTGGATTACGTTTGTATTTCTACCTACAGTGCTGCGC
Organism: Schistocerca americana; assembly: GCF_021461395.2. Classification (NCBI taxonomy): domain Eukaryota; kingdom Metazoa; phylum Arthropoda; class Insecta; order Orthoptera; family Acrididae; genus Schistocerca; species Schistocerca americana. The sequence continues at coordinate 749,560,939 of NC_060130.1, read as the reverse complement.
CTTCTTACAAGGTTAGCTTATGCTGATGGCAGCCAAACGGTCATTCCCTTGCTTGAGGATGTAGAACGCATTTCTGCTTCGATCTCAAAATTTACTAACTGACGTCAAATACGTGTGCGACTTGCTTGGACAGTTGTAAACCAAGAAACCAGAAGTGATAAATAGAGAAATAATCTGTAAGAATACTGTCAATATTTTCAGCCATTCTTCCACAGTGTTGGTTCAACTTTGTTCATCATGCAGATAATAACAGATCCGTCTTTTGCAGCTGAATGTTTATTTTGTTTGCAACCAAACATTTGTCTGCTATTCATACCAGGTATTATCAGCGGTTCTCATTTCCACATTATTTTCAGGTGCCCATTAGTTCTTCTGTGGGCACTATACGCGCAAAGTATAGGTTTTCAGTTGATAATACGTCAAACATTTCACAACACTTAACCTTTCTTGTTGACCAATGCACATGACGTTGTTCAATTCCTTTACGTAAATTTATATGCAATGGTCCGTTGCTGTCATCAAGAAAGTGGACTACAACAAAGAAGTAAACATTAAACAGGTCGACACGTACGGCTCAGGCTATGAGCACTACACCATGTGAGACACAGATTTCCACTACCAAATAACACAATTTCCTGCACACACAACAAATAATGTCCCCAATTCTAACATTGCATATCCTCCCCATAAAGGATTAACTTCCAACACCTGGACAGTGGTTTGCAAGACATATGATCTGGCAAGATAGCTATAACCGATGCGTGGCGACATGACGAGGCCAAAGCCTTGTAATACAAGTAATTCTAAGGAAGGTCAATTTTTTCCATCCGAAAGTAATACAGTCATCACTCTTCCCCACTACTTTTCAGTTAAAAGTTGGAAATACTTCATGTAGGTACACAATTTCTTCGAAATTCTACGGATTGCTTCTTAATTGCAAAATCAAGTTTAACAAAGCTTAAAAATTTGGTGGAAAACAGTCTACTCCCCATTTTAGAACAACAAATTTTTCAAATGGCTCTGAGCACTATGGGACTTAACATCTGAGGTCATCAGTCCCCTAGAAATTAGAACTACTTAAACCTAACTAACCTAAGGACATCACACACATCCACGCCCGAGGCAGGATTCGAACCTGCGACCGTAGCAGTCGCTCGGTTCCGGACTGAAGCGCCTAGAACCGCTCGGTCACCGCGGCCGGCTTACAACAACAAACGCATTTCGTCGAACAACTGTGGCAATGTTGCGGCATTTATCATTAAGTTACTAAAATGAAAGAAAAGTAGTAGTGATATCTGAGGGGGAAACAGAGAGGTAGGAGCCATTCTCCTATCGTTTACCATGACAGTAAGTTAACCACTGCATCATCTCGTTCGCTATTTAAAAACCTTTTCTGTCAAAACAGCTCAATCTCTGGGTTTGTGAAAAAGATAATTCAACGACTGGCAGGAACATTTGACTGCGGAAATACGGTGGACCGAATTTCAAAGATCGGAAATGGGAAAACGACAGAACGACAGCTTTCTCACCGGCGTTTGAGGCTGACTGCAGAACGATTCCACCGCCGCCAATGTACATTTCGTGTAAGGACCATGAAGTAGAGATTAAAGAGCTTACGGCTCGCACGGAGGCATATAGACTGTCGTTTTTCCCTCGCTCTATTTGCGAGTGGAACAGGAAAGTAAATGACTAGTAGTGGTACAGGGTACCCTCCGCCACCCACCACAAGGTTGCTTCAGGAGTATCTAAGTAGATGTAGAATTTTTACTACTAGATGATTACAAATAAGAGCAGAAAATCTGCAGAGCGTACAAGGCTGGCAACATGGTGGTTAAGAGTTGAAGGTGACTACACTGCAACCGTTAAAATTGCTACACAACGAAGATAGTATACAGCAAACAAACTAGCATGAGTTATACTACAGCACACGATAAGAATGTCAGCGCAATCGCACGAAGTATGTAGGAGTAACGACATCTACACTATGCGTATAAGGAAAGAGCATGTAGTGTGCTTCTCATTCAGAAATCGCATTTGAATGTAATTTGTGAGATGATCATGTTATGACTAGACCACGGATTTTTAGGTCGTAAAAAAGTGTGTATTAGGCACCTAAAAAGGCTCCTTCAGTAGTTCATTTAGGCTTATATAAAACCTAAAATAGGCCCTAATAAAAATGATGCAGAGAAAATAAAAATAAATTAAAATACACAGTGTTGACAGTACGAACATCTTATTAGTCATTAAAACAAGGAGAATGAATATTTACACAGTTACAGAGCACAGCAATCTACAACATTAATGTTGAACATAACTCCAAATATTTTTGAGTTCCTGCAAGATAAAGATCTCCGTAAAAAAGATGTGGCAATGGTTTAATTAATACATTCGTAGTTTCACATATTCTGACCATAGTTGGCTTCACAATAAATAACCAAAATCTTTTCTAGGTTTTCTAGTGAAACACTGTGGCGCTTGTCAGTCAGGATCAGTTTATATGCTGAAAAAGAACGTTCTACATCAACAGATGTGACAGGGGCGTACTTCATTTTCGGCACATGTTGGACAGGAACGCTGCAGTCAGGAGTGCTGGATTTTCCACAAGTATGTCGGCAGCTGCACACAAATCCTTCAGGCCAGTGTTCTTCTGCAAAACTGTTTGCATTTTTGTCAGTACTTTTTCCCCTACTTCACCTGGCGCTTCATTAATTTTCATTTTGACTTCTTCAAGCAAAGAAGTATTGTCGTAGATAGTTCTCCCTGAGCCTTCTAACTGTGAAATTATTCTTGCCATAAATGTGTAGTGGGCCATAATGTACGATAAGTCCCGTTTTAAAGAAGAATCTTTGAGTAACTCCATTGCTGCAGTTACGGACGCAGCATCCTCCGGTATATTTTCAACCACCTTCTGGACAGCTGAGAGATGCGTACTATAGTATTCTGCTGCTATCAGCCACGTGCCCCAGCGGGTGACAACAGGCTCTGGCGGCAATGGGACATCTGGAAGCTGTTCTTTGAATGCCTGTATTCTTGATGGTGCCTTAACACAAATTTTCTTCACCATAGATATTACTTTATTTACTTCAGGAAATTGTAGCCTTACTTGCTCTGCTATGCGGTTGATCCCATGCACTACACAAGTTACATGCAGCATCAATGGGTAGAATACTTTTAATAGTTGAAACGCTGATATTATATATGCAGCAGCATTAGTGACGGCCAGAAGCACCGTATTCTCATCCACTCCGTTTGGGTATAGCACCTTAAGCCCATTGTTCACAAACTGTGCTATTGTTTGTTGGTTAGTTTTTGCAAGCTGTTATGAGTAAATCAAATGAGCCCTGGATGGAGCATCTGGATCTAGCTTGCCAATAATCAGGTTTGCAATGTAACGGCCAAGACTGACAGTAGTTTCATCCACAGAAATCCATATACAAGATTCTCCAACACCTTCTAGGATTCTGTGCAATGCAGCATTGTAAGCTGAATCCACATAATTCTTACGTAAAGCTGACTCTGCAGGAATAGACTGATGGCAATACTTCTCAAGAAAACCTATGAAAATAGGGTTTTCTAGTTTCCGAAAGGGGATGTTTGCTGCCACAAGTGCATGACACAAATCACTGCAGAACTTGTTTTTTTTTCGGAGGATTCACCAGATTTACTGGTTAAAAGAGTTTGCTTCAATTTTGACTTTCGTTCAACATTAGCTTTATGTGCGATTCCATCTGCATGCTGAGTTAAGCGAGATTTCTTAACACTCGAAACCTAATACGAGAGAAAAGGGAAATGCAGTTTAGAATAGCATATAAAGAGTATTTCGTATTACTAAAGGATAGCGATAAAAAAGAATCCTAAGTGACAGGAAAATACGTAGTCTTAGAAAAACATAAACTAACCTCCTTGTTGCATGCTTGGCAGAAAATAATTTTCCCATCTGTTGTATAATGCGAAAAATCTTGCAGCCACTGCCTTATACGAGTAGACTTTGAACTGGCTGTTTTCGGCATGGCGTAGTATTCTCACACAGAAATTAGAATTTATTTTGCACTTAGAACGTCAGTAACACTTAACAAGTCGGTCGCTACAAAAAGTACTGATTTGCTTTCGCTGGGAAAAAGTGAACGATGACTTTTTTTTTTTTCCTCCCTGCGGCTCATGGGAGCGGTAGGGGAAGTATCTTACTCGTTGCTGGACATATGGCACCTGACAGATGGCCGCCCCTTCTGAACAAGCGAATGGAATCTACCGGTGCTTCAGATGAAAACATCTCACTACTGGCAAATTATTTTTCGAACCTGAAAATTCACGTATAATACCTTTCACGAAACAGAGTAGTTTGATAGGACTGCCTGTAGACAGCAGCGAGAAAATGGACGAAGGGCAGTAATTTAGCTATAGAGGGCGTCTACGATTAACATTGTGATTTTTTAATCCGTGCTCAGCTTAAGGCCTATGAAACTGTTTCTTTGTGAAAATACACAGCTGGCCAGAATCCTACGAACGAAATATTTTCAAATATAGCATTTAGTACTCCCACGTTTGATTCTAATGTGCAACTCAAATCTTTGACCGGTTCCCATTCGCTCACCGAAGTTAAGCACTGTCGCGCTCGGCGCGTACTTGGATGGATGACCATTCAACCGTGCCGAGTACTGTTGGTAGTAAGGCAAGCAAAGGAATTGTAAACAGTCTCTATAACGACCTTCGCCTTCCACGAGACGTAAAGCCCTAAGTTTACTTCCTTTTTCCAATCTTTGAAAACACAAGAGCTCTCTATGTCATATTAACGAAATAGGTACTTTTTAGGAAATAGGCAAAATTAGGCGCCGATGTCAAAATACGCAATTTTAGGTCCTATAGAACTAACGGTACTCAGTTTAGTCAGTCATGAAACTCATAAGTACCAACTTATATGCAAATTGGAGCTTAGGAAATGAAATAGGTTTTAACCTAAAGATCCGTGATCTATTTTTTACATATGAATAATAAAACACCTATAAAGAGTATTTGGTAGTAACAGGGATTGGTATTAACAGGGATAGCGATATAAAAAAATAAAAAAATACCGAAGTGTTAGGCAAATACGAAGCATGAGCGCATATCAACTAGCCACCTTGCTGCACGCTGGGCAGAAAATATTTTTTTTTCCATCTGTCGTATAGTGTGGAAAAACTTGGAGTCACTGTCTTATATGATGAAATAGGCACTTTTTAGGATAGTAAAGCCGAAATAGGCAAAAATAGGCACTAACGTCGAAATATGCTTTTTTAGGTCCTATAGAATTAACGCTATTAAGTGTAAATAGTCATGAAACGCTTAAGTACAAATTTTTATGCAAATAGGAACTCAAGAACAAAATAGGTTTTTACCTAAAATCCGCGGTCTAATTATGACTCATGTAAGGAGGAGGAACATCTGCTAGCACATTTCGGAATTTGACAGCAACAGGACTGTGGTCTGTCGAGAGTGCGTTTACCGTTCGCGATACTGCTGCTTGCGTTAGTCCAGATCACACGCCTGTTATGAGAGGACGGAAACGATAGGCTGAGGATGGCCATATTCAAGGGCGACCGAGAGGACAGACGCCGTTCTCGGCCGTGCAAGATAGTAAAGCCACGTGGGCCTGTTTGCAGCACAAGTACCCACAGGAGAATGCGACGATGTCTTGAACACCACCGTCTGTTAGCACAGCGGCCACTGTTGTGGCTTCCGTAGAGACAGTAGCAGAGAAAGACGCACCGGAAGTTGTTCGTCCAATGACAATACGGGACATATGACAGGCTCTTCGTCGTATGTTCAGTAGAGTCTTAATTCTGCGTACGGCATCACGATGGACATATTCATGTGTGGTGGCTCCAAGGATACTTGAAGTTGTCCGATTGCATTCGTCATCGTTATACGGGACCAGGACCAGGCATAATGGTATGGACCACACAGGTGTTTTATTTCCGACATCTTAACACCATGTCAACAAAATAACGCAGTACCACATATTGCCCCTACTGTCCTGACGTACCGCCACACAGAGGCTGTCGACTGTTACTCTGGCCAGTACGCTCTCCTGAAGTTCCATCTGTCGAAAACAATCATGGGTTGTCCACATATTGGCACACCGCCACTCTCTACCCATTACGAATGATAAACTCTGGCATACAGCTGAAGCAACATGGAGTGGTGGTGATGATGGTTGGTTTGTGGCGCGCTCAACTGTGCAGTCATCAGCTCCCACACAAAGTCCCAACTTTTTCCCAGTCCAATTTTGTAAATAGTCCAATCTATTCATTGTCACAAATGATGATGATGATGAAATGATGAGGACAACACAAACACCCAGTCCCCGGGCAGTGAAAATCCCCAACTCGGTCGGGAATCGAATTCGGGACCCCGTGATCCAGAGGCAGCAACGCTAGTCACTAGACCACGAGCTGCGGACGCAACAAGGAGTGGCGTACCACGTATGCAAAGTCAGTTTGACTTGATGTGTAGCCAGGTTAGTCACTGTTGCTGCTGGAGGTAACACCTCTACATACTAAACTTCGCACCCTGTATAGTCCCAAAACCACCTAAAATTTAGTCATGCATTCTTCGTTATATACTGCATCTGCACAATAAGTGAAACTTCGTTGTGTGCTATACTTTCTTGTGTCGAAATTTGAATGGATAGTACTGTACTTTCAACCCTTATTGCCTTCAGTTTCCGTGCCAGCCATATTTACTAATACATAGAGTGACATTATTTAATATAGTCTGCAATAACAAACCTTCCAGTCTACACGGCCTTCATACACTGCCGGGTAAAATGCAACATCCTCAAGGAAAAGGTCTTTACTGACAAGTGATGTACACTCCTGGAAATTGAAATAAGAACACCGTGAATTCATTGCCCCAGGAAGGGGAAACTTTATTGACACATTCCTGGGGTCAGATACATCACATGATCACACTGACAGAACCACAGGCACATAGACACAGGCAACAGAGCATGCACAATGTCGGCACTAGTACAGTGTATATCCACCTTTCGCAGCAATGCAGGCTGCTATTCTCCCATGGAGACGATCGTAGAGATGCTGGATGTAGTCCTGTGGAACGGCTTGCCATGCCATTTCCACCTGGCGCCTCAGTTGGACCACCGTTCGTGCTGGACGTGCAGACCGCGTGAGACGACGCTTCATCCAGTCCCAAACATGCTCAATGGGGGACAGATCCGGAGATCTTGCTGGCCAGGGTAGTTGACTTACACCTTCTAGAGCACGTTGGGTGGCACGGGATACATGCGGACGTGCATTGTCCTGTTGGAACAGCAAGTTCCCTTGCCTGTCTAGGAATGGTAGAACCATGGGTTCGATGACGGTTTGGATGTACCGTGCACTATTCAGTGTCCCCTCGACGATCACCAGTGGTGTACAGCCAGTGTAGGAGATCGCTCCCCACACCATGATGCCGGGTGTTGGCCCTGTGTGCCTCGGTCGTATGCAGTCCTGATTGTGGCGCTCACCTGCACGGCGCCAAACACGCATACGACCATCATTGGCACCAAGGCAGAAGCGACTCTCATCGCTGAAGACGACACGTCTCCATTCGTCCCTCCATTCACGCCTGTCGCGACACCACTGGAGGCGGGCTGCACGATGTTGGGGCGTGAGCGGAAGACGGCCTAACGGTGTGCGGGACCGTAGCCCAGCTTCATGGAGACGGTTGCGAATGGTCCTCGCCGATACCCCAGGAGCAACAGTGTCCCCAATTTGCTGGGAAGTGGCGGTGCGGTCCGCTACGGCACTGCGTAGGATCCTACGGTCTTGGCGTGCATCCGTGCGTCGCTGCGGTCTGGTCCCAGATCGACGGGCACGTGCACCTTCCGCCGACCACTGGCGACAACATCGATGTACTGTGGAGACCTCACGCCCCACGTGTTGAGCAATTCGGCGGTACGTCCACCCGGCCTCCCGCATGCCCACTATACGCCCTCGCTCAAAGTCCGTCAACTGCACATACGGTTCACGTCCACGCTGTCGCGGCATGCTACCAGTGTTAAAGACTGCGATGGAGCTCCGTATGCCACGGCAAACTGGCTGACACTGACGGCGGCGGTGCACAAATGCTGCGCAGCTAGCGCCATTCGACGGCCAACACCGCGGTTCCTGGTGTGTCCGCTGTGCCGTGCGTGTGATCATTGCTTGTACAGCCCTCTCGCAGTGTCCGGAGCAAGTATGGTGGGTCTGACACACCGGTGTCAATGTGTTCTTTTTTCCATTTCCAGGAGTGTACTTCATCATTGTAGGAATATATTACAACAAACCCAGTCCAAATGAAACACACATATCACAGTAAAGTGTGCCGAAACAGTCGCATGCGAGGATCATAAAGTGCCTAATGGTATACTGCGATAGATTGTCTCAAGCACCTTATGCCTTTTTGTTGCAATTCGGCAGTGCTTCTTGCAGGCCCCGAGAACGATTAAGTTCCCGCTTCATCATGTCCCACACATATTCAATTGGCGACGGATCTTGATCTTGCTGGAAGGGCAGTTGTACACTATGAAAAGCACGTTGAGTCACGGCAGCCGCATTTGGACGTGCATTGTCCTCCTGAAAAATCACATTACCTTCCTGTCGAAGAAATGGCAGGAGAATGGGTATAACATCCCGTGCAAAGAAGTGGGCACTGATTACTGTACCCTGCAGAAACACCACATGTGACCACAAGTTGTAACTGATGGCCACACGCTCTATGAAACTTGGGATGGGGCCTGTGTGTCGGGGCGAATCCACTCTGGAATGGGCAGCTCAACGTGTCTGCGCCGTACATGGGTACATCCATCACTCGCATACAGACAAACTATTCTTATCACTGAAGGCAGCAGAGCACCATCCCACTCTCCAGCCAACTCTTTCAAGGCGTGAGAGTATCCATGTTTGGCGGTGTCGATGTGTCAGTGGTCTCCTGACAAGAGGCACACGCCTGTTAATCCTGCTGCAAGTCGACAGTTTCCAATGGTTGCTGGTGAAACAGCAGGTACAACACGTGCCCAAATTTCATCCTGGGATGATATTCGGTGGCCGCCGCTATTCTCACAATGCATCGATCTTGACCAGCATCTGTGCTACGCGAACATCCAGATCCTGGTCAACAGTTGTGAGAATGTTCCATGGACCACTGCTGAAAGCAATGAACCACCGAAACACTGTGCCCAACATCTGTAGCAAACTGTCGATACGTCCATCCACCTTCCCGCAGGCCCACAATGCGACCCCGTTTAAATGACTGGAAATGTTCAACAGGAGTACGAACATGTCGCTGTGGCATAGTTGTACCCTAGAATGGATGTTGCAAACACTGCTCACCTGTAAACTCAGCACAGACACTGCCTGCAGAGTCAAAACAGAGTGGGCACATACTGGCCTCCTGTGTGCCATCTGCTCGCCGGTGACCGTGACAAATGAATAACTGACAACACTCCAGCAACTCAGTATGCACATACTATACCCTGGTGCTACTGAGCACAGTCCTTGAGGATGATCCTTTTTTTTTTCTCCAGCGTAGTTACGGGGCAGCTCCGATGCACCGTAAGACAAGGGTAGCGGGTTCGAGTCCTGCCTCGGCCATGGAAAAGGGGGTGGGGATTAAAATGTGGCGTTCCGCTGTCCGTCCTACATACAGCTATGGCGTGTGAAATAAAACAATGAATCATGTATTCCGTATGTTCAAAGCAGGAATAGAGACTTACCTTACGCGGGGTTAAGTGGCTGTAAGAATGGGAAAAAGTCATTAAAAGCTTTTCTTAATTTAGCAACACAAAAAACGCAATTGTACGGTAGCAGCACAGGCCGTTTTATAAGCTAGGTAAGAGGCAGTAATGCATCAGACAATATGGTTATTCATGCAGTACATTTAGAAATGGCTGCCTGGCAACACTGACGCAATGTTTGTTGGGTTCAGCGAGCCGGAAGCCAATAAATTAAAACCAAAATACTCCACTGTGTGTTCTTGTTAGCAATTAATGGCATGGGAGTGCCCCTTTCTGCAGAGATAATTGCCACTTTATTGAAACACAGTTCGTACCCGTAAACCGAGTGGTACAGCGTTGCTAGAGATATGGGTCCGTCATCCGCGCAACAAAATATTCACTAAAAAAGTGTGTTGTGTCGGCGCTAACTCTAACGACAATCCCGCGGAAAAACCCAAGATACTTTTATAAAGAGACATGTTAATTTTCTGCTCTGTTAATTTCGACTGCTTTTTATTGAACAATATGACGGTTTATTTATTTCTTGTGTTGCGTTTCCCCAGGTGTTTATCGATGAATACCTGCAACTTATCTTTCATTTAATCCACACATAGGAGAGCAGACACACGTCAACAGTCACACAATAACGCTCGGTTTCCTGCCGCTAACACGTCAGTTAGACTTTCACGTAAGCTGCAGCTGCGTATTACTTTTTCAGGTATTGCGTATGCCGTGAACAACAGAAAGCATCTGGACACACATATCATGCTTTTAAAGAAACTATTACGGTAAAGTGAAGATGAAGTCAGACACACACAGAAATTGCTGTACGCAAAAGACGTTTTGTCGGTTAGGATCGAGTCATTGTGCTTACATGAACGTGTAAATTAAAATTCTGGAATAGTTATTTCTTAAGAGCAGGAAAGTAAAGGCTTCCCATGCAGTGTCCCATAAATCATCATAAAGAACAATCGTTTTTAAATCGGTAGATTGTGCTAGTGTCTTCTGTTGTCTTTGTGCTTAGTGCAACATACATTCATACGTTTTCGGTACCATGGGCTTCGGATCAGTATCTTGGAAAACAACATTATCTTCTGTGTATAGTGGTTTCTAAGTATGTGAATTTACAACGTACTGTCCGTTACACCGCTCATCAAATGGAAGTTTATCTCCAGCCAGTCTTGCATCATCAAAATGGCATACGATCCCTTTTCTTCTTTTACACTACTGGCTATTAAAATTGCTACACCAAGAAGAAATGCAGATGATAAACAGGTATTCATTGGACAAATATATTATACTAGAACTGACATGTTATTACATTTTCACGCAATTTGGGTGCGTAGATCCTGAAACATCAGTACCCAGAACAACCACCTCTGGCCGTAATAACGGCCTTGATACATTGAATCAAACAGAGCTTGGATGGCGTGTACAGGTACTGCTACCCACGCAGCTTCAACACGATACCACAGTTTATCAAGAGTAGTGACTGGCGTATTGTGACGAGCCAGTTGCTCGGCCACTATTGACCAGACATATTCAATTGGTGAAAGATCTGGAGAATGTGCTGGCCGGGGCAGCAGTCGAACATTTTCTGTATCCAGAAAGGCCCGTACAGGACCTGCAACATGAGGTAGTGCATTATCCTGCTGAAATGTAGGGTTTCGCAGGGATCGAATGAAGGATGGAGCCACGGGTCGTAACACATCTGAAATGTAACGTCCACTGTTCAAAGTGCCGTCAATGCGAACAAGAGGTGACTGAGACGTGTAACCAATGGCACCCCATACCATCACGCCGGGTGATACGCCAGTACGGCGATGACGAATACACGCTTCCAATGTGCGTTCACTGCGATGTCGCCAAACACGGATGCGACCATCATGATGCTGTAAACAGAACCTGGATTCGTCCGAAAAAAATGACATTTTGCCATTCGTGCACCCAGGTTCGTCGTTTAGTACAGCAACGCAGGCGATCCTGTCTGTGATGAAGAGTCAAGGGTAACCGCATCCATGGTCTCGAGCTGATAGTCCATGCTGCTGCCAACGTCGTCGAACTGTTCGTGCAGATGGTTGTTGTCTTGCAAACGTCCCCATGTGTTGACTCAGGGATCGAGACGTGGCTGCACGATCCGTTACAGCTATGCGGATAAGATGCCTGTCATCTCGACTGCTAGTGATACGAGGTCGTTGGGATCCAGCACGGCGTTCCGTATTACCCTCCTGAACCCACCGATTCCATATTCTGCTAACAGTCATTGGATCTCGACCAACGCGAGCAGCAATGTCGCGATACGATAAACCGCAATCGCGATAGGCTACAATCCGACCTTTATCAAAGTCGGAAACGTGATGGTACGCATTTCTCCTCCTTACACGAGGCATCACAACAACGTTTCACCAGGCAACGCCGGTCAACTGCTGGTTGTGTATTAGAAATCGGTTGGAAACTTTCCTCATGTCAGCACGTTGTAGGCGTCGCCACCGGCGCCAACCTTGTGTGAATTCTCTGAAAAGCTAATCATTTGCATATCACAGCATCTTCTTCCTGTCGGTTAAATTTCGCGTCTGTAGCACGTCATCTTCGTGGCGTAGCAATTTTAATGGCCAGTAGTGTAAGTTTCTAATTGTACAGGTGGTGCATAAATAATGACTATACTTCTAGCTGAGTTGTACACTGAAAACATGACCCTGGCCAGTGAAACTTTATTCTGAAAATTGTAGCACACATCAGAGCTATACACTATGTAGTCAATATCTCAGCACACATTACTATTCCGCGATCGGATGATGTTCTGGCGGTAATCAATTTCCGTACATGTACACCACGTTGAATCGGTAATTACCATACAGAATACATCAGAAATGCTTCCTCGTATACCGCTGATATATCGTTTTTTTTTCTTTTCGACTACATTCTTGGTAAAGTACCAAAGGCAAACAGAAAAATAAAAAACACACGCTGATCTTGGGGGAACGAGGTGGACATTCAGTTGCATTCCATCGGATGATCCAACGAAGTGTGTCCACCGTCTTACTGAAAAAATACATTGGCCACATTCTGACTCCCGAAATTCTGCAACTGTTGTCTAACTCCACTAGAAGCATGGGAAGTCGGTTCATCCTTACAACTTAACAATGACAGTATGTAGGCACCTCCTCGATAGCGGTTAAAGATGTCTACGACATACGATATCAAATGTGGACTACCATTTAACTGACACTTTAGTATTTTATACGCTGACATTTGTGACGAACTTTGTGCACCGGTGCTCGTCGCATGCCGAAGTTCCGATTGGCAACATGGACTGACTTCTTGGGGGCCTCCTTGCTAAAGACTCATGTAACTCTTCGGCACTTCGATGCGCAAACTTAACACAGTTGCCAGTCAGACTACCTGCAACAGAGAGAATATATGTCATGTCGTTGTAATTTTCCCATTAATTTTTTACGCGTCGCTTCCGTTATCTCTGACTTACTGGCTTTATGCATAATCAGTTTTTTATTCTGTAGCGGAAGGTATTGCCATAGCAGGGAAGCAGGTCCGTATCCTTAATACTATACAGAACGTAAATAGCTCAACAGCCCCATGGCGTTGTATATCAGTTCATCGATTGAGCCCGAGTACACCACGCGCATAAGAATTGGACCACTATTTGTTGGGGGACGAACAGAAACACGTCATCTGTTGGTATTTTCTAGTAAAGAGCATGCTGTGCTGCCCTCTGCTGTATGTGTGTAATTTAACACTGTTATGAATGCTAAGACATAACGCTATGTGTGCTGAAGTTCACTGTGTTTCAAATCTCTTACATAGCGATAATTAGCAACACTATTCGTAGTACTCAGGGCACTTGACATTTATTTGAGATACCCAGTCCAAATTTCGTGTTGGCAATCAGTTGCAGCTAATGCTAGGACATGAAACTTCCTGGCAGATTAAAACTGTGTGCCGGGCCGAGACTCCAACAGAAGAGCTTCTGTGAAGTTTGGAAGACAGGTGACGAGGTACAGGCGGAATTAAATATGTCAGGACGGGGCGTGAGTAGTGCTTGGGTAGCTCAGCTGGTGGAGCACTTGTCCGCGAAAGGCAAATGCCCCGAGTTCAAGTCTCTGTCCGGCACATAGTTTTAATCTTCACGGAAGTTTCATATGAGCGCACACTCCGCTGGAGAGTGAAATCTCATTCTAAATGCTAGAACAGTTCGTTCAATTAAACCCCCAGACGGTATTTCTACTTATTCTTGCGGAACTGAATGAGTAGTCCGAATATTGTTTAATGATCTCGACATATTTTTTCACTCTTGGTGCTTGTCATAATATACTAAGTCTCCAGCACCTGGAATTCCCAATCTTCTCTACACGTCAGTGCTACAATAATAATAATTAGTCTGTCTACAATGTCTGTAAGCGTCCGAACATATTTTGTTCATTTTAACACGATAATTTGTTCCCGACAGCCTTCAAAGTATGAAAACCTAAATATTCAAATAGTTTTTGTGTGTGTTCTTGCGCTCCTGGACCACAACTACGTTTGTGATTTTACATGTTTTTACGCTATGTATGTTTCGTATTTTAATTTTTGTACTGAATATGCTGTCTTGCTGGCAACTGGAGCATGATGTTAGTTCATGAACCCCCATCGAGAAGCATTTAACAAGCTCGCGATTCCGAAACTAACATGTACAGTCTTATGACAGTTTTATGCGCATGCAATCGTTAAAAAGGAATCTGTCTCTCTACTCAGTGATCGTAAGACAAATAAATGATCTGTATGTGGGATGTATATCCGTATCTATTGTTGAGGAAAATTTGTTACTTTCCAGCATAAATTTTCAACCCCTTTAAGATAACTCTGAATGTAGTCAAAAGGTTCAAATGGCTCTGAGCACTACGGGACTTAACTGCTGAGGTCATCAGTCCCCTAGAACTTAGAACTACTTAAACCGAACTAACCTAAGGACATCACACACATCCATGCCCGAGGCAGGATTCGAACCTGCGACCGTAGCAGTCGCGCGGTTCCAGACTGTGGCGCCTAGAACCACTCGGAATGTAGTCAGTTGGAGATTTCCCTCTGGGAAAACACTTATTATCGGCAGACACACCCAATGTTCGTTTGACTATCATTATTGATATTACTACAAATTTGGTGGAATTTTAGGAGCAGTGTGCTAGTAACAAGAAGTCATGATTTTTATCTTGTCCAACCACCCTGATTTGACTTGTTTATGGTTCCTGCAATTCTTTATATCTGAATGTCAGGTTGACTCCTAACTATATGCATTTCTAACATTAGCCTCAAAATTCGTTAGCAGGAATTATACATTACAACAACGACGAAGGCAGTTGCATGTTTTTTCAGCACTTGTGAAAAGAGGAGTGTAACATCTGTGTCTGGAGTGTGTGGTTAGCTGATAAGGTAGCTTGATTACAGCTCTACAGTAGCCATTCGAAGGACAAATCACGGCCTAAGAAATAAATTCAACAGCGCACAGTACCTTATATTTATCGTGCTACGATCTGTGGCTTATCACTCTGTGGGTAATTATTGCAGACTGAAGAGAGAGAAAAGTGTGGTAAAAAACCGTATTCTCTTGTGTAACGTGAAGTAATTTAATAAACAATATGGAATTTTCTCTCCCGTTTTAGCATGCGGTGAGGGCAGTAAATACACAGTGTCAGATAGAGACAACACCCGGAATGATGTATAGTTACCACAGAATATCAACTGTGCTTTCGCTCGACGCAAAATCTGTAGACACAACTGCGTTCATACTGCTTACCTGGGCACACAGTTTCCGTCTGGGAGGTATCTACATATTCTACCCCCAAGATATTTTACACAACGACAAGACATACATTTTAAATGTACGTCGGCACTTTGGAGCTTACATTGACGTTTGTAAGAGAGAACGAATGGCTTTCACGCCGCACCACTTATTTGCAGGGCCACAGAAAAATAAAGTGACGGATCTCACCAGCATACAGTAACACATAAGCGGTGTCTTTATCTCATGAAAGCTGGGCTACATGTCAAGGAGATGGTATACAATACCGTTTGAAGGTTTAACGTAAACCTCTCAGAAATAAAACTCCAACCATCAATCCTTCGTTGGTGTGTCGAAGAGTATTCTTGAATTAGGAACAAGACTGCAAAATCTCTCACTACTTCAGCCTTCAATGATATGTTTTTGTACGTTGTATACCAGAGATTTGAACAAACGAGCAATCTATTTTTGGAAACTATGCCACGATCACACATATTTTCAACGCATTCAGAAAACTGCACAATGAGAAAACCCGTAAACATTAAATGAATTTGGTTCATATGGCTCTGAACACTATGGGACTTAACTTCTGAGGTCATCAGTCCCCTAGAACGTAGAACTACTTAAACCTAACTAACCTAAGGACATCACACACATCCAAGCCCGAGGCAGGATTCGAACCTGCGACCGTGGCAGCAGCGCGGTTCCGGACTGAAGCGCCTAGAACCACTCGTCCACAGCGGCCGGCTAAATGAATTTAATAAGACCAATGTTGTATTAGTAGTAGTAGTAGTAGTAGTAGTAGTAGTAGTAAACACTCTTACACTTTCTGACGCTCCATTAAATCACGTAATTGAAAAGGATGGACATAAATTTAAGCTGGTTTCTCTCTAATATTAATCAACAGTCTTAACCACTGAACCACATCTAACAGTTTCAAAGACACTCTTTCTGCCAGGCACTTAATTGTGAACTGCAGAATAATCATGTAGATGTATATCCCTTGCTTGATGAGTCAGGATATTGTAGCACCCGCCTGCTACGCTGCAGTCAATCTATAGTAAGCTGCAAGTGCGGTCCGTTTTTTTTTTTTTAAGGAGACAGGAACTGGTTAGTAGAGAATAGAGGAAAATGAGTTAGAGATCAACATCTAATAAATCTACTGTGCATACCACAAACGAAATCAGAGACGTTAACTGCCTCAGTGAGAATCCAACCGCTGAAGGATACAAAGACGGATGTAAACTTAACACGGAAAGTCACTTCGTGCAGCCAATAGCATAAACACTCCTCCTTAGTCCGCCGCTCCTAGTCTCACATTTAGTGCACAGCCAGAATGAGAGTGAAGGGATATATACCAGTCACTTTCCACTACTATGGCGCTATCAGACGGCGTTTCGAATTATCATGTTACCTCGATACAAAATAATTACGTGTTCAGCAACCTCACACAAACAATTAGGCTCCACAGAAATGTGTGTTTTAATCACTACCGACCCATGTAAAGTGCATCAGAAAAACACACACATGTACATTCAGCGTGCTCATTATGTTGTTGAAATCTGGAATGAGGTACCAAGTGAAGGAATTTCTGAAGTTGATGCGGTGCACCTATTAACCATGTATAGGTCTCAAGTTTTGTGCAGACAATCGCGCTAGTTGTCTTGAGATTGTACACGAGGACAGAGTTCATCAACATCTCTTTTACAAAATTGTTACCTGCACTCTGTGAAGTTTATACGCTGTTTTTAAGACTCACAAAGCAGAAGAATCAGGAAAGCATTCACACAAAAGTGAAAAATGTTTGCAATGTGTAAATTATTTCGAAGGCACGTTTTAAAAATTAAAGGCTACTTTTTTTTCTGATGAAACTACGTCTCTCTATGCTAAGAAAATTGTTATTTTGTAGCTCTTTACCTACTCTGCTGATAGAGAAGTCACTCCCTTGGTGCACAGAATGTTGGCGTTACTAATGAGCAATAAACTTATATGAATGCTGCTAATAAAATTATAGGTCAATTTAGTTTAAACTGTACCAGGGTGCCGTCTTAAAAATAGTGTCATACACGCACATGCGCTCGCCTTCATACAGCAAAAGAATCGAATTTCGAAATAAAGTAGAGTGGTACATGCTGTGTACGACAATTGCCTATAAAGTAGAAAGAAGAAACCTATTCTGCATCACCAGCATACGATTAAAGATGGTTTACAATGGGGACCTAATTGATTGAGGCTCCGACACCTCTCTTAATTGAGCGAACCGTGTGCTGATGCTTCACACAGTCTTATGATAGACCCTGTTGTCACTAATAGTGGATGGTGCTATATGTGTAAAGAAGTGATAATGTAAAAGGGGGGAAAAAAACAGTCAGGGTAGGTAGGTGGAACAACAAATGCAACAAATTCAGATGGTTGTTGCAACATCTAAACGAAGGTTACTAACGCACTGTCGAATCAGCCTTAATATCTTTTAAGAAATCTGCAAGGTTCACCGTTAAAAAAACCAACCGCAGCTATTCTTTGTTGTTCGGGTCGTACGACTGGCTCTGAGCACTATGGGACTTAACATCTGAGGTCATCAGTCCCCTAGAACTTAGAACTACTTAAACCTAACTAACCTAAGGACATCATACACATCCATGCCCGAGGCAGGATTCGAACCTGCGACCGTAGGGGTCGCGCGGTTCCAGACTGAAGCGCCTAGAACCGCTCGTCCACAAAGGCCGGCGTGTCGTACGGCTGACCAGACTACTATAGCGTTGAAGTCCATTTGCATTCTCATCAAATCTGGCCTCAACAGGACTAGCAGACGTCTACACAATCCTTGACCGTAAATCTTCCTTGTTAGGTAACAACAGAAGCAACAGAATACAAAGATACTGGAGCCAACACTCGCAAAACCACCTGCATGTTTAACAGTAGAAAGTACGCAGTCTGACGTAGGCCTGTGTAAGTCTAACGTTGTAGTAAGAAGCTAGGTGATGAATCAACGGGTCAAATTAGTCGTCGTCGTTTGTTGTTGAATTTTCTTGTCGTCACTGAGTCGTACAATCGCTTTCTTCGTCACAGGTTAGTGCAAATCACTTGGGACTTTGATTGCACTACAAAATTGCTTGAGTTATGGAGTGATTAACGAGTCACATAAGTTTCTTTTGAGATAAATTCTGCAGTGTTTGGCGATGTCGACAACAGAGTCTCAGCTTTCTTCTTATTACTTTTAGCTGATAATGTCTTGCTACGAGGAGCTTCCGTCGGCAGTTTTGTGTACCGCAGCTGTCTACGCATGTAATACATAGACAGCCAATAGTTATTTCAGGTGAATTCATTCCAACTATAACTGTCATTTAAAGTTTGTTTTTCCTTTTTTGTATCACGTATGCCTCGCAAATTGTCTGAGAACCGCCTACAGCACTGCAAAATGCAGGGTGTATGAAAAGGAATCATCCGATCTGGCACGTCTATATTTCTGAATGTAATAAACATATAGAATGAATTTTGTTTCTTGATGAACGGGAAACTCAAAAAGTTTTTTTTCATACCTTTTCATAGGTGTTCAATATGCCCCCTTGAGATGCACGGCATATGTCTACGGGGTATTCAAATTGTTCCCACTCTGCAGCGAGGAGTCTTGAGGTACAGCTTCCACAGCTGCTGTGATGCGATGTCTCAGTTCATTCGTTGTTGTTGGTAACGGAGGCGCATAAACACAGTCTTTTATAAACCCCCACAAGAAATAATCGCACACAGAGGTCCGGTGACCTTGGAGGCCAGTAATGTAAGGTTGAATCATTTAGTCCAGTGCGACTGATCAGTCGTTCAGTAATCCTTTGATTTAAAAATTCTCGCACTTCCAGATGCCAGTGTGGCATGTAAGGCGTAACTATGTAAAACTCGAACGTTTGCTCTTTCCAACACTACGTCGTTCACGCACATACCTCAAATAACATAATTGTTTTGATTTTTTTCAATTCGGAGGATTCTTTTTTGATACATCCTGTACATTATCTGGGCCAGCGGCCTTGCTGCGGTGATAACACCGGTTCCCGTCAGATCACCGAAGTTAAGCGCAGTCGGGCTGGGCTAGAACTTGGATGGGTGGCCATCCGGTCTGCCGAGCGCTGTTGGCAAACTGGGTGCACTCAGCCCTTGTGAGGCAAACTGAGGAGCTACTTGACTGAGAAGTAGCGGCTCCTGTCTCGTAAACCGACATCCGGCCGGGAGAGTGGTATGCTGACCACAGGCCCCTCCATATCCGCATCCAGTGACGCCTGTGGGCTGAGGATGACGCGGCGGCCGGTCGATACCGTTGGGCCTTCATGACTTGTTCGGGAGAAGTAGTAGAAGAAGAAGAAGTAGTAGTAGTAGTAGTAGTAGTAGTACATTATCTGATCAAAAGTATCCGGATATCCAAATGCAATGCGAAATGAACCACTAGATGTCATGAGAAGTGGACCCGCTAGTATAAAAGGAGACTGGAAGTATTTTGTTGTTAGTAGAGAAATACTGACAGCTGTGCATAGGGAGTTAAAAAGAATGGGACACAGTGGTCGATGGGCTCCTCTTAAGCCACACATTTTCTGTGGTCAATGTTAAGCGACGCTTGAGATGATGTAAATAGTGACGCCACTGGACTGTGCATGACTGGGAACAAGTGATGTGGAGTGATTAATCGTGCTATACACCCTGTAGCAATCCGATGGAAAGGTCTGGGTTTGGCTAATGCCTGGAGAACGTTACGTGCCGTCATGTATAGTGTCAACAGTGAAGTACGGAGGAGGCGGTGTTTCGCTATGGAGGAGGTGTTTCTCGTGGTTAAAGTGGTCCTCTTATTGTTCTTAAGGAAACGCTAAATGTGGAAGGATATGAATAAATTTTACTTCATTGTGTAATGCGTGTATAGGAACAGTTCGGAAGCGACGATCGTCTGTATCAGGATGTCAATGCACCCTGTCATAAAGCAGCATCAGTCAGGCTATGGTCTGTGGACAACAATCCTGGAACAGACTGGCCTGAAACCTTTAGGATGAGATAGAACGTCGGCTCCGCTCCAAATCCTAGCTTCCCACATCACTAACTTCTCTGGTTTCGGCTCATGAGGAAGAACAGGCTGCCATTCCTCCACTGACATTCAGGCAGCTCACTGGGAGGCTGCGCGGCAGAATTCAAGCCGTCGTAAGGACGAAGGGTGAACACACTCCTTATTAATATAGATTAACATGTTTCCGGGTACTTTTGATCAGGTGGTGTACATAAACGCAAGTCGCTACAGAAACAGTACTCTGTAAGTGACATCTGGAGCCAACATATTCACAAGAGTCATAAATGAGCTAATAGTTGGAAAAAGTTAAACTTTTCTTGAAGCAATGTGTGTTGACACATTCTGTACTTATAGAATCATATTTCCCAAAGTAGTTGTTGTTGTTGTATTGACGTACGTTCTTCCCTTATTCGTCATCGAAGTGAAAAAGTGGAGTTTCAGTGAAGTGATCAAAACACAGCGGAACAGAGCAGTCTACACGCTTGACAAGGACAATACATGAATACGCCACATCAGTTTCGACGTTCCCACACTGCAGCAGTCCAATATCAGAAGCCACATTAGTCACATTATCAAATCATGGCACAGTAAATCGGCTTCGTAACCAGATCACTGTCAGGTATATGTTGCCACAGCTCTGTATTTCAATCTCGAAAGGTGATTATAGGTAACTGAGTGAACACAGAAGATGAAATATCGATCATGTAACGTGACCTTAAGTTTGTCAGTCTGCACGCGTACAAAAACAAGGCGCCTGGCATAGAGTTTGTAAATTCAAAAAAATTCCCTTCAGACAGGCAGTATTTGGTTGTCGTTGGTGGTAGTACATGTATCTGTAAGTTAAGCCGGCACGTTAGCTCAGCGTGTTCGGTCAGAGAGCTGGTTGGCCTCTGTAATAAAAAACTGAGTGGAAGGATCAACAAACGAACTTACACAACGATCAGACGAACAAAACGGGGGGGGGGGGGGGGAGGGGGGGGAGGGGTGGCTAGCGTTGCTGCCTCTGGATCACGGGGTCCCGGGTTCGATTCCCGGCCGGGTTGGGGAGTTTTCTCTGCCCGGGGACTGGGTGTTTGTGTTGCCCTCATCATTTCATCATCATCATTCGTGACAGTGGCTAGATTGGACTGTGAAAAAACTCACAAACCAAACATCATCATCATTCTCCAATAGGACTGTAGTAGTTGTGTCCTGGCCAGGGATCTTGAAGAAATAGACCTCTGTCAGCAACATTTTCACCAAGGACTGAATATATAATGCTTTTCATGGGCTCTTTAGCCATTTTCCCCTTTTAATCGCTTCAACATGGATGTTCCATCGACACATTGTTGCTAGACTGGTATCCAAAATTGAAGCAGCAAACCGCTATTTCCCCGTGCTGTGTTTAATTCGCGATATAATCACACGAACTCTCAACAGATGCCCGTCCGATTGTGTTCTGCACGGAAGATGGCATTCCGGTCAACGGACAATAACGCCAACGATGGCACCAGGACGACTCCCAAACGGGGCAGTGTTTATCGGGTAGTCCCACATCTACAATCGCCGTGTACACAATCACTGGCGGTGCAGTATGGCACAGCTACCAGACACTCTCCGGTGGAGGGCCATAGGATAGTCGCAAACTGTGGCCCGATGGCTTAATGTGAATCGTTCTGTTGTTTCTAGGATGTGGCGATGGTTTAGAGAGACCGAAACTGTATCCCAAAGACCACGGCATGGCTGAACACATGTGACATCAGAAAAAGAGGACCGGTTTTGGCCGTAAGTGTACGACGATACCGCTTTAGTACTGCATAACTGGCGTCTGACATTGTAGCATCCACTGGACGTGTTGTATCGAAGCAAACGGTGTAATGCTTCAGCAGAGTGGATTTTACTGTCGAAGACCTGCTGGATGTGTACCTCAGACGCGTCTTCACAGAAAGAAACGTCTCGAGTGGAGTCGTCAACCTGGACAGTCGAACAATGGGCCAATGTTCTTTTCCAGATGAGTCCCGATATGGTCTGAAGAGTGATTCTCGACGGATTCGCATTTGTTGTGAACGTGAAACACGATTTTGGGACCCAAAGATTGCGAGAAGAGACCGATAACGAAGAGGATCCCTAATGGTGTGGGCAGGGACTATGTTTACCAGTCGAACACCTCTCCATGAAATTCTACGGGTGAATCAGCAAGGTTTAACTGCTGTCAGGTATAGTGACGAGATCTTGGGACCCACTGTGCGGTTGTTGCGAGAAGCTGTGGGTCCAGACTTCGTACTGATGGATGGTAACAGTCGACCTCATAGATCACAGGTTTCTTTGGAAACGGAAAATATTGCACGCACGGCGTGGACTACTCGCTCTCCCGATTTGATTCCCATAGGGCATGCACTAGGGAGACGTGCTGCATCACGCCAGCATTCGCTGAACATTCTCCAAAATTTGCGAGCAGCTCTGCAGGAAGAACGGGAGTTATTGCCTCAACGTCCACCTGCTTAGCTGGGCCGGCCGCCGTGGTCTCGCGGTTCTAGGCGCGCAGTCCGGGACCGCGCGACTGCTACGGTCGCAGGTTCGAATCCTGCCTCGGGCATGGATGTGTGTGATGTCCTTAGGTTAGTTAGGTTTAAGTAGTTCTAAGTTCTAGGGGACTGATGACCACAGCTGCTAAGTCCCATAGTGCTCAGAGCCATTTGAACCATTTTTTTGCTTAGCTGGGTGGTAACGTGATCGCTCTCCAATGCAAGCGGGCCCGGGTTCGATTCCCGGCCGGGTTGGAGATTTTTCTTCGCTCAGTGACAGGGTGTTGTGTTGTCCTCATCGTCATTTCATCCTCATCACCGGCGCGCAAGTCGCCCAGTGTGGCGTCGAATGAAATAAGACTTGCACTTGGCGGCCGAACTTCCCCGGATAGGGGCTTCCCGGCCAACGATGCCATTCACTCATTTCATTGCCTCAACATGAGACTGATGACATCGTTTACAGCATGTTCCGTCATTGTCAGGCCTGTATTGCTGCCAGAGGTGGTCACACCCACATTAACCAGTTGTCACAATGTGTATGCAAATCCGAGAAGTTGGAAGAAAACGAAGAACATGATTGTCTGCATGTTGCATTTCTAGTTACATTTCTTGTATTTTACTATCACTTGTTTATACTGCTTTGCGGCAAAATAAACGTAACCTTGCAAAATTTCCGTTTGTTGCTTTAATTTTGGACACCAATGTAGTTGACATGCCACTCGCGCAATAAACGTCCCATGTTATTCCTGCAAACAAATGATAACTTCGTTCGTCAGCCTAGCATTCATGGACTTCTATTGTGTAACTGTGTGTGTGAACCTAGAACACTATTGACCTCTCCCCCACGTCACAGTGTCGAAGAAAACTATAATTCATTACATAAAAAAGGCGTGTCAAATGTTTTAGTTCTTGCTTTTAGACAAATTATTTCGCAGAGCGTTTGACCATTTTTTTCATAATTTTTTTTTAAATTTTCAAGATTTGTCCAGAAACATGACGTATAATATATTTAAATGTTGACCGGTATTCTGTTATTATTAAGAGTATAAAGATTAGGAGAAAGCTAAGGAGTTTCAGTTTATGCTGTGATTTGATGTTTTTTGACGTTTCATTTACATCGCTAGCAGCAGACGTGAGTGAAATATTTCAGTTTCCCCTTACGGGGGATAGGACGTCAAACGGGCCGACTTGGAGCAGGAGAGGCACCACAGGACATTTTAATTTCCACTGTCTATACTTTTACAAGTAAATTTATAAAACTTTTGTCAGCGTTACCAGGAAGGATTCGGGATTCACACTCGTAGCAGCGGAAGTTAAAAAACATAATAAAATAATTTTTTTACATGTGAAATTTCATCATTTTTTTCACTTACTATTGGCTGCATTTGTTGCTATAGGTACACTTTTCTTCATAAGTAAGAGAGACTGTTCGACGAATTTTGCACAGCATACAAACCATACTTACAGGTGTCTGAAACTCTAGAATCTATTTAATTTATGAAAAAATGAATGAGCTGTTACGTTTTAAACTTTATGTTTAGAAAAAATCAAATTTTGTAGTTAATTATCTCAATTCTTACCACAGTTTTTTATAGATTTGGAAAACTCTAGAGTTTCATACACCTGTAAGTATGATTTGTATGCTGTGCAAAATTCATCAAAGAATCTCTTACTTGTGAAGAAAAATGTACCTATAGCAACAAATGCAGCTAACAGCAAGTGAAAAAATGATGAAATTTCATATCTAAAGAAATTTATTTTGTTATGTTTTTGCACTTCCACTGCTATGAGTGTGAATCCTGAATCCTTCCTGGTCATGTTGACAAAGTTTTATGAATTTATTTGTAAAAGTATAGACAGTAGAAAATAAAATGTCCTGCGGTGCCTCTCCTGCTACAAGTCGGCCCGTTTGACGTCCTACCCCCCTTAAGTAACTAAGTAAGCTTTCTTAATTACCCTGATTACTTTCAACCAATTGAATATTTCTGTGCAAAACTAGATTGCACGCTGGTAAGCTGGATATCCCATTTGTTAATTTCTGCGGTAGCGTTCTCGCTTCCCACGCCCGGGTTCCCGGGTTCGATTCCCGGCGGGGTCAGGGATTTTCTCTGCCTCGTGATGGCTGGGTGTTGTGTGCTGTCCTTAGGTTAGTTAGGTTTAAGTAGTTCTAAGTTCTAGGGGACTGATGACCATGGATGTTAAGTCCCATAGTGCTCAGAGCCATTTGAACCATTTGTTAATTTCTCACTCTCCGTTTGCTTATGTAAATCGGACAAAAATCAGCTGCGTAATATCTAGGGAGTCTCGTTCTTGCTCTGCCCAAACCTTTGGCCGAACAGTGGCTCTGTCACTATTGCACATGCGGGCTTGAAATATGTCTTAGTCTTTAATGACCATTTATATGAACGCGTGGTGTCTGCTCTTTCAGACATATCCGAAAGAACGTACACCACGCGGAATCCGCAGTTGTGACACATCATATGTAAATTGAAGGTGGAGGGGGGAGGAAGGAAAGGAAAGGAAAGGAAAGGAAAGGAAAGGAAAGGGACTATTGATGCCAAGTGCATCGGGACTTGACGTGGGATCAGCTGCAACGAGTAAATGTGTGTGCCGGACTGGGATTCGAACCCTCGATCTCCTGCTTATTAGGCAGTTGCGTTAGCCACTGCGCCACCCGGACAGTCTTTATCGCGACTGCGCGGCGTATCTCGGCACAACTCTCGGCCGAGCCACACTCCCGCCGAGCGCCACGTATTCATATAACTGATTCCCTTCGATGGGCAACGAATCCACCTTCTTCAGTGCGGATGCAGGGTTACGTCTGACCTGCGGGAATCTCCAAGTGGTGAGCATGGAGGACCTAGACAGGGACTGCGAATAGGTGGCTCTCGGTGGGAATGTGGGTCGGCCGAGAGGCATGCCGAGGCAGTCCGCGCAGTTACGATGAACACTGTGTCCGAGTGGCGCAGTGGTTAACGCAAGTGCTTAGTAAGCAGGACATCCCGTGTTCGAATCCCGGTCCGGCACACATTTTCACTCATCGCCGCTGATTCCGCGTCATGTCCCGATGCGGCTGACATCAACAGTCCCTTTCTCCCCCCTCCATTTTCTGTTCATATTTAATGACCATTTTCACTTCTGCCGCGAATGTATAATGATACGGTTTTAAATTTTTTACGAGCTATGACTAAAGGGAAATTTTATGTTCTCCCTTGAACGCTTGGAGAAAGGCTGAGTAACTTTAAGGTGTCCAGAGGAGGTGCTCTGCGAGCTTCCAGAGGCCACTGATGAATGAACCAGCTGCAGACTACCGAACTATTGTTTTTAGCTCTGTCGAACTGTGCTCTCCCAAATTCTTTGAAAGAGTTTAGTTCCTCTGTTTGTCTCCCCTGACATGACACAGATCTTACTTTTTTTTAGCGTCACCCAATCTGAAGTTGCGTTACAGTTGGATTTCGAACAGATGAAGCTATAACGATTCTAATATTGTCACATGTTCGTTCTCATTTCATCAGTACTCCACATCACACTTGTTCGTTACATTTTTTTTTATTTTTTTTATGAAGATGTGTATTCACGTTTCCTTATAGTTCCTTCAGTTGGTTGTTATACAATTTCAAAATCGTTGAAACTCTCGTACCCAAGTGTTGTTCCTTTCCCCTTGGTAAGTTTCCTTGCTAATTAGTGACGCAGTATGTCGCTTATTTGTACCGCGTGCTACTCATCGTCATTTCCAGCCGCGGAAGTGAGTGAGAGATCGCACGACGCCGTAACATCACGGTGAATGAAGTCGAGGAACGTGGTCTGTAGCACGCCAGTTAGTAATCTCTTCCACTGCCAAATTTAGGACAAAGGATCAACACAGCTTATCGGTATCATATTCCACGGGTTGCAGCTAGACGTTTCACATTGCTACTCTATGTCCACCTTGGATGTATATTTTCATGATATCACCCACGCACACAAATATCCTGTCCTTCATCGCACCTTTCGACGATTTTCACTGAGCCTCTGCCTCCCTCCCCCTTCCTCACCACCACCGCCATCTTCAGGCTGTAGTTAATGCGGAACACGTTGATGTGATCCCTATATATATATATATATATATATATATATATATATATATATATATATATATATCGCATCAGTTGCCAGCATAACCTAGGACGGTTAGAGTGATGACACATTATCTGCGTATCCAGTTATGCTGCCAACTGATGCGATATATATAGGGATCATATCAACCCATTCCGCATCAATTACAGCCTAAAGATGGCACATTGAAGCGCTGAAACTGGTTGCAACAAAATAAAATAAAATCATAAGGACGGCTGTAGGTGTTTTATTTTGTCACAAATGCAATATTCGTCTGAAGTTTGACACATTATTCTCTAGCCATGCCAACTTGATTGCAGGGTTCGTCGGTGTGCATGTGGCATTGGGCTGCACCCAACGGAATTTTAGGTCTCAATTCATGGAAAGAAGAGGGTTATTTTGTAATCTGCAGCTGCGGACGCCTATGGTCGAGACATGAATGAAGCTGTACCTTATCTCGCATTCTTTTCACCTCTTGGCTATTATATGCTTACGTTCATTAGAGCTAACAGACCTAATAAATGCATATGTTCATTGAAATAAACCTCCAAAATCAAAAATGCCTCACAGAAAGAATCTACAAACTGCCCACAATCAATATCAGCCTCCACTCTAACTTTCTTGGCTTGTGTAATCGTGTGAACACGTTATCCTAATGTAAACCACAAACATACATTGCTTCCCATTAAAGCTGAAGTTCAACGAAGGCGGCAAGCAACAAACGTCAAACTGGCATGAAGTGTACAGTAAGCTTGGATATGCAAATGATTAGCATTCCATTTCAGCTGAAGTAGATAAGTGTAACGCTGTCTACATTCTACATATAAGAAAAGCTTACGCAACTGGTTTCTCATTCAGACATGGCAACTGAATGTTGGTGGTCTGAGAGAAGATCGTGCTATGCATCGTATAAGAAGCCACAGTTCGACAGTGGCGGAATCGTGGACTATCGAGACTGTTGTTTGGTAGAAATCTCGCAACTGTCATGAAACATGGAAACGATAGTTTCTAAAGAGGCATACATGACATCAATGGCCCCCACGCGACTAGCACCCGAGACGACAGACATATTGTCCACTCGGCCGTGCAGGATCGTA
This sequence comes from Schistocerca americana, assembly GCF_021461395.2. Lineage (NCBI taxonomy): Eukaryota > Metazoa > Arthropoda > Insecta > Orthoptera > Acrididae > Schistocerca > Schistocerca americana. Next base: position 749,532,699 of record NC_060130.1, on the reverse strand, counting down.
CACCCACGTCACGGACATTTAGTCATGAAATGGGATTGTTTGCAGCAAAGAAGTACCCGCGCGAAAAGTGTGACACTGCCTGCAGCACCGCGGACTGTCAGCATGGGAATCATTGTTGCGGCCATCTTTGCGGTAGCAGAAGACGCGCCGACAACTGCGACAACAATGAACGTAGGAGTGACACCATAGAGCCTTTTCAGACGAGTCCTGGATCAGCGTACTGCATCACGCACGTGCATAGAGGTTCTGAAGAGAAAGAACGTTGCCAGATTGCATTCGTCATCGTCATACGGGTCGAGCACCTGAGGATGGGTTGCCATTCTGTACACATCACGATCACGTCTCGTTCGATATCTGGTAATATGGACAGAGGCGCTAGATTTGTGACATGTTACGGCCGGTATCTGTGCTCTTTCTTCGAGATCACCTTAATGTCATCTTTCAACAACAAAACAACGCTTGTTGCCCATTCTGCCGTGACCTGCCTCGACACGAGTTGCAGACAAATTATCACGGCCCCATCGCCAGCCCCGTTGTTTTTTGCGGCCTAAAGCAAAACAAAACAAAACCACTAGCCAGCCACTACGAGTGATGAACTCTGGCACAGAGTTGAAGCAACAGGAAGTGATGTATCCCGTATCTGCCATGCAAGATCAGCGTGGTATGATGCGTAGCCGGCGTACAGTCATTGCTGCTGCTAGAGGCGGCAGTTCTGTATGGCCGGCCGGAGTGGCCGTGAGGTTCTAGGAGCTACAGTCTGGAACCGAGCGACCGCTACGGTCGCAGGTTCGAATCCTGCCTCGGGCATGGATGTGTGAGATGTCCTTAGGTTAGTTAGGTTTAATTAGTTCTAAGTTCTAGGCGACTGGTGACCTCAGAAGTCGCATAGTGCTCAGAGTCATTTGAACCAGCCAGTTCTGTATGCTAAAGTTTCGGACCCTGTGTACCCTCAAACTACCTACGAATTTAATCACATTTGTCCTATTAGACTGTATATGCACAATAACTAAAACTGCGTTATTTGATACCATTGGTGATACTGTTTTTTTTTTTTAAGTGGCCAGCAGTGTGGAAGTGCAGAGGCAACACGTTATCTGTCGTAAACGTGTCACGCCTTTTTAAGTCTAATATTATGAACATGTAACTCTAGCATCTTCTCATAATACACCCTTATGTGACATTCTTAAAGACATATACCCAACCAGACAACTAGACAAAAGTAAAATACGAGGGTGTGATGAAAAGTAATTCTTCCGAAACTTTCATGTGAAAACTCTTACTGCTTCTTAATAAAATAAACATAAATATTCTATATCTTTATTCTTCAGGTCTATGTGTTTCAGCCCTCTGCCGCTAGAGGACTCCGAATTGGAGACAGTAACATGGCGACGTGTAACGTAACTATGTCGGTACGTGAGAAACAGCGTGCTGCAATCGAGTTTCGAATTCCAGGTTTTCGCCCATATATGGAACACCCTCTCCTTCAGCATGAATATGCCGGATCACTCACAAGCGCTGCGACATCTGCAGTAATCCAGCGTCTTAGGCTCACTGTCATCGACCATCTTCCATACAGTCCCGACTTGGTCCCGTCCGATTTTCATGTTTCCAAAGCTTAAAGAACACCTTCAAGGACTTCACTTTGATAGTGATGAAGCGATGCAAGCAGAGGTGAGGTTGTGGCTCCGTCAACAAAGTCAAACAATCTACAGCGTGTTCGTCGCCAGGGTCACTATGTTGAGAAATAAACATATAGACATGAAGAATAAAGATGCAGACTGTTAATAACATTTGTTTCATTTAAGAAGCTTTAAGAGTTTTCACATAAAAAATTGGAGGCATTATATTTCAGCACGCCCTCGTATACACTTCCTACAACATGTCCGGTATGCACAATAGTAGAATTTCGTTATTTGTTATCCTTACTGATGTTGCATTATTTTAGTGACCAGCAGTGGAACTTTGCAGAAGTACGCGACATCTGACACAAACGTGCCACGTCTGTTTGTGTGTAATAATATGAGCGTGTAACTGCTAGCATTTGCTCATAATATACCCTCAGGTTATGCTCTCGAAGACAATCGCAACCATCTGGCCAGGCAAGAGAAATATATGACTTTAAAATATAATAGTGACACTGTAACGACTGGCTGCTTAAAAACACTATTGCACCAAACAAAAGCGCTTATTTCGGGATGGGGAGGTGCGCCGGTTCCGGATTGAATCCGTCCGGCGGAGTAACGATGAGGTCTACATGCCAGCGAACCTGGATATGATTTTAGGTGGTTTCCACATACCACTAGGTGACCACCGGGCTGGTACCCAAGTCTCGCCTCAGTTACGCGATTCCCAAACATTCAGAAAACTTCCGCTCACTTTGACATGAATAACACTGCAAGCAGACTGTTGGGGTACACATATTCTGTCCGGGGCCGGGGATAACGATGGCAGCACGAAGGGGATCCAGTGAGCCCTTAAATTAACCATGCCACATCTGTTAATAGTAACCACGACCCTGCGTCAATCTGCCACAAAGACACAAGCAAAAGAAGAAGATTGTAACAACAATTAGACAACTTAACATAAGAGCTTACGATCAAGCACAAAGCTTTGTACAGACACCTTCTTTTACGTTAAAATTCGTGTGATTAGACATCCGGCTTCCTGGATGGCAGTCTACTGATGAACAATAGTAAGGTGGCTTACAGAAGTTTTCAGTTAAACCCAGCCGTCGAACGCCTGTAAAGAATATAGAAACCTGTGTTACAGGGCATCGCATAACGGCCTCAGCTTCAAGGTCAGGCACGCCCATGCACTTTTGCACAGCGACGTGTGTCCCGTTACCACGCGGAACAAACTGGAGTATAGGTGTCGGATACCATACGCTGTACCTGTATCTGGAATTTCAGTACAAGGTTTTCGTATATGTCGGTCCATACGATGCAACAAATGATCCCTCTCAGCAGACACAAGAATGCATTCTCAGATCAGATTCGTTCCACTTTAAACACGTTACAGTAACATACATGTGAAAATGGGTAATTAAACCTCACGGACGGAAATTAAGGGCTCTGCATAAGCATGATTAAGAATTTTCTTGAAACGCCAATACTGATTTTGACGGATACATTCAGCTTTTCTGCTGCGTTTGACGCATATTTCTCCAAATGCGAACAAAGCTTAATCCGTTCTATCCTTAGGAATGATAATCTAAAATCACTTACGGCAGGCCAATCTGAACTTAACGTACTCCGACGAAAGTCAGAATTTAACGTACTGTAAGGAAAACATTAGGTCCCGGGACCCAGACTGTGACATGTAGACGCAATCGGACCTTGGCTGACACTGTTAAGAGTATAACTCTGTCGAGATTTAACACTGTTTAAAGTGTTTATGCGTCCCACAATTTTCGGGCCCTGGCAGAATTGTGCACCACGGGTAGGGTTGCCTAAGGCTCTACTCATACGTGCGAATTCCTGGTACGGTCATGTTCCACCCTAGGTGAAAGAGACTACAGAAACGAAGATCTGACGAGGTAATCAGAGGCGGATCATGGGCTAAAGTAAGACAAGGAAGGGGAAAGGAACCATCGAGGCTTTCATCCCGCTCCTCCCAAATCCGAGTCCTGTTTGCTAAGCTTTGGGCCACTTCGCTTGGGTGCGTTTAAATAGAGCGTGAAAATATTATTTTGGCGCCCATCTACATATAGAGGAATGATCAGTATGACAAAATACGAGAAATCAGAGCTAGCATTTACAAAGTAATGGCTACATTTATCGTACTATATAGAAGCGTATCGTGGACATTAACTGAGACAGACAAAAGAAGAATACAGTCGGCTGCAATGAAATTTTTTGAGGTAAGTTACGCAAAGCAATATTATAAGAGAAGAACTTTATATGCAGGGTGCGCCAGGAGGTATATTCAATATTCGGGAATATGGCAGGAACGATCAATCAAGTGTAGGACACGAACTGATTTCGATTATGTCCCATAAATGTTCGATTGAATTCATGACGGGTGATCTGAGCGGCCAAATCATTCGCTCGAATTCTCCAGAATGTTCTTAAAAATTGCAGCCCGGTGACATGGCGCACTGTCATCCATAAAAATTCCATCGTTGTTTGGGAACATGAAGTCCATAAGTCCATGAATAACTGCAAATGGTCTCCAGGAAGCCGAACATAACTATTTACAGTCAATGATCGGTTCACCACCATTCCACGTAAACACTGCCCACACCATTATGCACCCACCATCAGATTGCACACTGCCTTGTTGACATCTTGGGTCCATAGTTACGTGGGGTCTGCGCCACACAACTAACCCTACCATCAGCTCTTACCCACTGAAATCGGTACTTATCTGATGATCAGACCACGGTTTTCTAGTCGTCTATGGTCCAACCAATATGATCACGAGCCCAGGAGAGGCGCTGCAGGCAATGTCGTGCTGTTAAAAAACACGCTAGTGTCCATCATCTACTGCCGTACCCCAGTAGGACCAGATTTCGTGGCACTCTCCTAACGTATACGTCCGTTGTAAATCCAACTTTGAGTTCTGCGATTATTTGACGCAGTGTTTCTTGTCTGTTAGCACTGAAAACTCCACGCAAACGCCACTGTTCGCGGTCGTTTAGTGAAGGCTGTCGGCCACTGCGTTGTCCGTGGTGAGAGGTAATGTCTGACACTGTGGATCTCGGAATATTGAGTCCCCCTAACGATTTCCTAAATGGAATATCCCATGCGTCTAGTTGCAACTGCCATTCTGCATTCAAAGTCAGTTAATTCCCGCCTTCAGCCACAACACGTCGGAAACCTTTCCACACGAATCACGTGAGTACAAATGACATCTCTGCCAATTTACTGGTTAGGTTAGGTTAGTGTTGTTTTAACGTCCCGTCGACAACGAGGTCATTAGAGACGGAGCGCAAGCTCGGGTTAGGGAAGGATGGGGAAGGAAATCGGCCGTGCCCTTTCAAAGGAACCATCCCGGCATTTGCCTGAAACGATTTAGGGAAATCACGGAAAACCTAAATCAGGATGGCTGGAGACGGGATTGAACCGTCGTCCTCCCGAATGCGAGTCCAGTGTGCTAACCACTGCGCCACCTCGCTCGGTCCAATTTACTGTCCTTTCATACCTTGTGCATGGGATACTAGCTCCATCTGTATATGTGGAATCGCTATCCCATGACTTGTCATTTTAGTGTATATAGGAGCTAGACGGATACGCCCGGAGCATTACTGCTTGGAAGATGCCAGTAAGTGTCCACGGCGAGTGTCACGCGGTGTTAAGTGGGTTAATTAACGACGTTGCGGGATTAAATTTTTTGTGACTCGTCCAGAACTGTGCAGCACAGGCAGAGGACAGGCAGCTCCGTTCTCAGGTCGCCACGATGTGCGTGAAGGAACATTGTTAACACAAATCTTCAAAATCTGGACGGGCGGAAAAAAAGTTAACCACCATCGACAGCAAGGACAATCGAGACGAGGCAAGGAGTGCAGTACACGAATGGACCGATGAAAAGCCCGAGTATTAAAATGTACTACGGTAGAGAAAAGGTAGAAAACGTAATTCATCGTAACTGAAGAGGTTTTAAATCGCCCTCCTTGCGAGGACGAGTCACGAGTCTTTACGCTCTACCGTCTCCCTCGGTAGAACGGCTTCACTACTTCATACCGAGTGGTTATAATTGAAGTATAGCTGCTCACGGAGGTCCAGTGTGGGCTGTAATTATCGTATGGCAACAAAACTTCGTAAATATGCTAGCGTGTTAATGCAGAACCGATTTACAGTGGAAAAAATTAGTTCCAATTTCGGCGCAACCATCTGCAAATCTGGCGCTGTATAGCATCTTGTCGGCGTCTCTGGTGCTCATATGGAACATATTGTGCAAGCGCCGGTTAATTATAGAATCACCATCATGCTTTTCTCACTTGTTTGACCTTTTTCTGCCCACGTCCAGTTCCTAATCCATTATGTATGGAAACATTTCTATACATCTTTCTTATATTCACAATTCCAGATTTGCACCAGGTGGCCAAAATTGGATTTTTTTTTCAGCGTAAATCGGTTCCGCATTAACGCATTAGAACATCTACCAAGTTTCGCTGCCATACGATAATTACAGCCTATACTGGATCTCTGTGAGTAGTTGCACTTTTAGTTATAACCACCCAGAACATACAAAGAAGGTACTGTTACGTAACTGTAATTTCAAGAAGTGGTTGTTTCTAGAAAGTGTCGCAGTCGCCAAAGCCCCCACATGAAACGAGAAACAAAACATAAAACTCTTTACATGTACATCTGCACGATTACTCTGCAATTCATAATTAAGTGCCTGGCAGAGGTTTCATGGAACCATCTTTCTCTACCGTTCCACTCTCGAACAGCGCGCGGGGAAACGGAACACTTAAATTTTTCCGTGCGAGCTCTGATTTATTTTATTATTATGATCATTGATCCCTATGTAGGTGGGCGCCAACAAAATATTTTCAGATTCCGAGGAGAAATTTGGTGATAGAAAGATCATGAGAAGGCCCTTATTTTAATAATTGCCATCCCATTTTGCGAATCATATTCGTAGTTGATTTTACAGCCTTTAGATTGGTTTGTTTTGTCATGTAACCGAAGTTTAGCGGATTCCTTGTAGTACCTTACGCGGATGACTTCAAACTTTTCATTATTTAGAGTCAATTGCTGCTTTTGCGCTTTGGTTGATTGGTTGGTCGATTTGGGGAAGGGGACAAAACAGCGAAGTCATCGGTCCCATCGGATGAGGGAAGGATGGGGAAGAAAACTGGCCTTGCCCTTCCAAAGGATCCATCCCAGCATTTACCTGAAGCAATTTAGGGAAATCACGAAAACCTAAGTCAGGATGGCCGGACGCAGGTTCGAACCGTCGTCCTCCCGAATGCGAGTCCAGTGTGCTAACCACTGCGCCACCTCGCTCTGTAATCTTACCTTGTGTAAATCGTTTTGCTATTGGTTTTGATCATATAGTGACTTTATAATACAGTAAATCATAGCATCGTCTGCAAATAATCTATGAGGGCAGCTCAGATTGCCTCCTAAATCCACTATGTAGTTCAGTAAGAGCAGTGGGGCCTATAGCACTTCCTGGGGAAAGTCAGATATCAATTCTGTTTTACTCAAACGTTGTATTCACCTTTATCTGCAGCATGAACGCTAGGTGCTCTTTCACTGACGGTCTAACCGACTCCTAAAATTTCTGCAACAAGTGTAGGTATCACAATGTAGTTTTCTTGATCTTTTAGAATGTAAGGGGGAGTGTATTGAGCTGTACTGTTACCGCTAAATTATTTTATTTACCACACTAAAAAGACAAATTCTGTAACTGGAACAATGCATATTGAACTGCATTCGAGAGCTTGTAGCAGAGGACTATAGCTGATATAGCTGGAAGCTTTGTTAAACGTCTGGTCGCAGTCTGTCAACACAGAGCTTTTTTCTGTTCGACTTCCTTGTAAACACGGGCATATGAGGCTGAAAGAAGTGTGCTGTGTCAGTAGCTGCCATGGACATATGAAAATGAGTCTACCCACTTCGTACGAGCCATGTAATGTCGTTAAAAAGTACATAATTCCATTTACAAAAACATTTCGAGTGATAACCGTACAGCAAAATACTCGCCTCCTTACATACTACCATTTTGCGAAAACCTCTTTACGATATCTGCAACCCTTGCGGGAATATTCGCGTTTCTACGTCGTATCTGAAATACAACATGTGTGAAACGAGATGTGTTAGTTACTACTCATCAAGGGATTTCCGAAACTTGAAGGGAAATTACATATCGTTTGCAGGCAGCAGGCGCTACAGGTAATCAAATAATATTCTTCTGCATGCTACCTCGTCTTCTTACTCGTGTGATACCAAAGTAGCGTAATTGGCATCCCTAACACAGATTAGCCATTTATTGGAGATATGGATACACACGTAAAATTGACAAAATATAGGGAAGACGTGTATATTTGCCTGTTACTAACAGGAGACAATACTTGGTTAACAATATCTAAGTGTGCATACAAGTAGTTCGTCGATGAAAAGGGAAATGCTATGGAGCTTTGACTTCAGAAATCTGATAACATGACAATTCCACGCCAGTGAGCGGCTTAGAAAGACGCAGGTGAACCCCACTCACTGACGTTAATACTAACTACAGTTTTGCTACAAATACAATTTTAGATAAAAGTAATGGTCTTAGATGATACAATGGTAGTGATTTCATATTAGAATCCGAAACTGTGAAATGATGAGTATCCACTCACAGTCTGTAGAGGTCTGAGACACTAACCTATAACAGTGTGCCACGTAAACGTGCTCGCTTAATTACTCGTTCCTCTCACTTGGTTACAAAGATGTGTAATTCATACTCCTTATGACTTTTTAGATTTTTATCATTTCAATTCTCCACATTCCAACTATGATGTACACAAAATACGACTGATAAACTCTGGAAAAATGAAAATAACAATGTCATTGTTTGCTTCATTCAAGGTGTAGTTTCAAAAGAATAGAGGAAAACTTTGTGTGTGATCGGGAAGGAAATTTCGTATCTGGCTCTAGCCCCTGGAAATCTATTCAGTGAACTATTAAAGTCATCAGAAAAGCTGATCAAATCCTCACCCTTCAGTTTCCATTTATCCTGCTACTCCTAATATGCAGCGGACGGCTGTTATTGACAGAATATGTGCTACTCAACGCTGATGTTACATTTGGTGTACCTATCGCACAATGTACAATTTCTAGTTGTTCACGACGTGGTACCCATAGTGGAGATTTTAGTGTCTACTAAAAATAATAGGGCAAACATACAAAAAAAGTAAAGAGTAGAACGGCCGTTAGCGTGAATACATGTTTAAGAGTGTTGCTCTTCACTAGTTCTAACGAGAAAAAATTACGAGATTAAGAAAAAACGATGAATATATGACTATGGTGATAGCGGCTCGTACTACCGGTGACCTGGGGTATTCTGTTTACTGATGGAGAAACAACGAAATCTATGTCGAAGCGTAATGCACTCGGACCAACAACTACTGAGTAATAATTGTCTTTAAAATTCTTTGTTATGGGAGCTATTGTGACGAACGTTTTTGAGGTGGTGAGATAGACAGCAGCAGCTAGGAAAATATTTAAGGGAGCACAGTTATTTTTTCGACACAAATTCTTGCAAAAAATTCCTTTTTGTTATTCAGTTCTGCTAGCATGTCGATTGACACAGTTTAAACCGAGTTATTACTTCAACTGTGGGACGGATTCATTCCAAATGCCGACCATAATGCGTAGGGATATTTGAAATTAATAATAATAATAATAATAATAATAATAACGCCTGAGAAAGAAAATAAATAATAATAACACTTAATTATTATTTGCAAATTACAAAAACTACGATGATTTAAATCTTACACATTAGTTTGTGGAGAGGACGTAAATCTGAAAATCTTCTCCGCAGATGAAAACGGCGTCGGAACGGAACAAAAACTCGACGCTTGGACTGCAAGCGTGGATAACTCAACAAGTTTCGCCCAGAAAGGAAAGGATCTGAGTCATATTCTGTTTGATACATTTTTTTATCCACAAGGAAAAATACACCATACGCCTTGCTGCTGTGTGAAACATTTAATTTAGAAATTTACATACAGCTTTATGGAAAATTTGTATGAGTCGTCTTCATCTCAATTTCTTTCAGTAGCTTCATTAGCCATGTAGCTTGCAACACTACATCATCTCATTACCTAATTCGACTGGAATTAGTCACTCGTTTATGACGCGTTACACGTGCAACTTATATGAAGATAGTTTAACTTCGTCGAAACCAGTAATGAAATGATATAGGGTGAGTGTATCTTGACTACTAACCAATTTTTGGAAATGATTACTCTCAGAACCTTTTCACAAGTCACAAATTCCAAAGCAAAATTTACTGTCGATAACGCGCTATTGGAAGCAACATACAGAAATACCAGCAGTTAGTTATCACCATGACGTACACGCAGCGTCATCTGTCTATCTCGTCTGTAGTTATTAACCCACCGAGTCCCGATGATATAAGAAAAAAAATTGTCACAAAATTGACCATCATAGCAAGCAACGAATACATGATAAAACTTGAAAAAAGTGAACAACTGCTTTAAGGCGCTGGTTTTCTCATTGGGAAATAATTTAAAAGTGTTTCACAAAATTAATCTTTATAATCATAGAAAGCAATGAACACAAGAAGAAATTGGCAAATAGTAAAGAGTCAGTTGTTCCAATGAGGTGGTTTCACTTTGGAACCACTGGGACACACAGTTTTCAACCACCCACCATTTCATGAGATATATTTGAAAGCAATCTCACATCTCGAAACTTCCATGAACTCATAATGCCTAACACAAGCTACAGTCCTAAATAATAATCAAGAATGGGCCTAAAATTTAATATACTCATATCAATAGTACACACTGCCCCAGTGGTTTCATTTCGAAACCATTGATAAAAGCGGTATCACAAACTCAAATTTACGGTACAAGAACTTTAGATATACTTACGAGGGTAATCCCAAAAGTAGGGTCTCCTTTTTTTATGTAAGTACAGAACTCTGTGTGGCAGTGGGTCACACTGTTATGAAGAGTGCATCACGCGCTGTGTGTAAACATGAGCACGCCGCGCTGAGGCGTTGAGAATGGAGCTCCCGTTGGATGTTACCGCCAAATGCGAATTGTGCGCTGTTATTCGGTTTTTGAACGCAAAAGGCACTGCGCCGATTGAAATCCATCGCCAATTGACGGAAGTGTGAGTCGTGCATGGATGTCAAAAATGTTCGTAAGTGGTGTAGAGAGTTTGCAGCTGGTCGGACCGAAATTCACGACGAACAAAGGAGCGGGAGACCGTCAATTTCTGAGCAGACAGTGTTGAAGGTTGAGCAAAGCATGCGTGAAGACCGGCGGATCACCCTGGATGGTCTCTGCACATTGGTTCCTGACGGGCAATTCAGAACCGGAGGAGAGGAATGTTGAGCAAGGGCATACACATTCACCATGATAACGCTCACCCACACATCGGTCGGCAAACCGTTGCTCTCCTGCAACAGTTTCAGTGGAACATAATCACCCACCAAACCACCCACCCACCCACCCACCCTATAGTCCTGACTTGGCACCCAGTGACTATCACATGTTCCCTAGGTTAAAAGAAAGAAGAGGTTCATAACTTTCTGAAAAGCATGGCGGCGAGCCGGTATGAAATGGGCATACAAAAACTGCCACAGCGTCTACAAAAATGCATCGACAAAAATGGTGATTATGTCGAAAAATAGATAAATGTTCAAGCTGTAAACTGATGTAAACCATTGTAGAAATAAACAGGTCTATGTACTTATAAAAAAATAGGAAACCTTACTTTTGGGATTACCCTCGTACTTTCACCGTCAATAATCTCCTCAATATGATAACGATGCAAAGAATCACATGTCTCAATCTCCTACTATGCACTACATTCGTCGAAGTACCCCGGTGTACCACTAGATGCCTCCGTCTTCCAATGATATTGGTGGTTTCGTGCGAAAGTCACTGCTACTTCAAAATGAAAGTAATAAAAGTGTGGTTCCAGGCAGAGACTACTGGTGCTCAAAGAGTTAATTCTTAAATCTTGCTGCAGAAAGTGACTAAAACAACAAACAAACTTTTGAGTTACTTCATTGGTTCATCGATGTTGGTTTATCTTTTATCCCAGCCGGAAACAAAAGACGTCAACATGCAGTTAGTTCCGGAGCACGACTACTACAATATTGGCAATACTGGAGGCATGTCTCCGACCAGAAGATAAATCAAGAATTATCCGCCGCCGCCAACAACAAAAACAACAACGACGACGACGGCGGCGGCGGTGGCGGCGGCGCTGCCACCGCTTCCAGTCAAAAGCTAGTACCTACCGGTACCCTGCGAACACAGCAAAGAGGAAGCAACAGCATTTTACGTATTGTCCAGCCAACACCCGAGGCACCGCATGTGCACGGTACTGTCCTGTTGTGGGCACATACAAGCACAGCCAAAACCAGCTATTGGCACAAAGTCATGTTTCTTGCCGTACCTTATCAGCTTCGAGTATTGAAGGACGTAGTTTACATCACTGTGACTTTGACCTGCATCTGGATTTCTGACGCTGTTGGTCAGCATGCTGTGACGAGCGTGTCTCTCTGCAGACTGCTTACTGCACTACACACGACGACTTACCTGTACGTGGTTAAGAATACTTCATCAAATGTTATTCCCACAGCTAGAAGTGATTTATAAGTTTCTCGAAGTTTGGAGAAATGATTTTCCTCATCTTGCCTCTATTAGTACCTGTATTTATCTCAGGACACAATCATGCAAAAACTGAAACACTCAAGTAAACTATTATACAGTTATTTGCGAACTAAAATGTTTAGTAGCTGCAACGAAGAGGAAGGACAAAATCTGATGCACATGATTGTATCTATATTGGGTAACAGTAATACAGCTACAGAGCCCATAGTGTGACTAGTTGACCACAGCGAGGCCTGAATTTCATTACAATATTCTTCTAGCCATGAATAAGGTGGTCTGGTTGTGTGTAATAGTAGGCTGTTTGGATGAAATACAGTATAATTGTTATACAGTATAATTGTTAATGAGCATTATCTCTACGATAGGGTCCACCTGACATATACAATGAGTCCTAGGGGGAATGTCTTTTGGATTCGGGTAGTACAGCAACTTTTCGCGACAGTTATTTTCATCCAGCGACACGCCCCGGCTTCGTACGGGTAGTACTAAGTATTTACGGCCGGACGATTTGGTTGGGGTAGCGGTAACAAACTGTAAACGCTAACATTCCGCGTGAATCAGTCTATCTATTCGTAAAAACCGTATTAAAATCCTTACGATGGTTCCTGAGATTAGCTGTCACTCAAAGAGCGAAAAACGCGGCGGGAGACTTTATAATACATATAGGTATTCGGTCATGTTCAGTCTCACCCCGCCTAATCCTTGCGAACGAGCGGCAGCGTAGCGGTTATTGACTAGGATGGCTCTCAAACGAAAGGAGATGCTACACGCTAGTAAACACGTGTGTCTAATTCAGTTGGTCACGCATCCTTTAGTATAGACAAGGTACCCTTTGACACATAAGATAAATGAAAAGTTTTTCTAACAACTAGGCCAACTAAATAGATGTTAACAATCTGCTATTTATTTCATTTTACATACTAAGTTATGAACGAACTACTAGTGACTTGACAATAAATTTTCACTCCACAGCAAAGTGTATGCTGATTTGAAATTTCCAGGCAGATTAACAATGTGTGCCGGACCGGGAATCGAACCTGTGACCTTCCCAGGTTCGAGTCCCGGGCTGGCACACAGTTTTAATCTGCCAGGAAGTTTAATTAGTGACTTGTTGCACATAGGAGTCCGAAATTCACTGAATTAAATGTTGTATAGCGGAAGAAAATGATAGGCGACAAAACAAACGACCAACGTAATGAATAATCGCTGACTATTCATAAAAGATAAAATATTCACAGCAATGTTAATTTGAATGGGGTGGTGCGATCTTGTCTTCCACCGATCAGCTCACACCTCCGTATACGTAGAGGAAAGAATTGTATTTGTCCCACCGACAAGACCACTTGAGATGGAGTACAAAATCAGATTGGACAAGGTTTGGAGAAATAAATACGAAAGTTACTTTTCAAACGAAAGTCATCTTTTACCTAAAGCAATTTAGGAAACTACGTAAAGCCTAATTCTGGAGGGCTGCACAGGGATCTGAGCCCTTCCGAATGCGGATCTAGTGTCTTACACCAACACCTTGATCAGTCATATATGTAGGGTATTCATAGAATTGTACTTGGAGAATCGTCTTTCACCAAATTAATAATAATAATAATAATAATAATAATAATAATATAGCAGGACGTTATCTTGTTGGACTGCAACGCTAGCGCATGGTAAAGGGAATTATAACTTCTGTCCCCACAAAATCTCAGATGCAGTGCTCACCTATTTCCGACAGTGCCTATATTTTAACTGTCATAACTGTTGAAAACAAGCCATGGAGCCCTACAGTGGAATACACTACCTTATCAAAAGTACCCGGAGACACCTATGTAATGTTGAGTATTTACCAGTACATGCCACGTGAGGCGAACCAGCTAGTATAAAAAAAGGCGCCGAGTATTGTGCTGTCAGTAGAGAAGCAGTAACGGCATTGTAGGTCGTGTCGCTCCGGAGAGCTCAGTGACTTCGAACGTGGAGTAGTCATCGGATGTCACCTGAATAACAAATCCAGCATGGACATTTCAACCTTTGTAAAAATACCCAGGTCGACTGCCAGTGACGTGATTTCGAAAAGGAACAACCACAGGTACACACACCAACCGACCCCACGTACTGACGGACAGGCAGCGTCGAGCTTTGCGGAGGGGGGTTGCAAAAAATTGCATGAAATTAGCGAAAGGAATCACTCATGGGTTCCAATCCAGAGTACTACCAATAGACCAGCTAGCACAACGACTGTGCGTAGGAAGTTAAAAAGAATAGGACGCGGTGGTCGAGCGGGCAACCCGATGGAAGCGTTTGAGTTTGACAAATGGCCTAGAGAACATTACCTGCCATCAAATGTGGTGTCAACAGTGAAGCACGGAGAACGTGGTGTTACGGTATGGGGGTGTTTTTTCATAGTTACGGTCTGGTTTCCTTATTGGACTTAAGAAAACGCTAAATGTGGAGGGATGTGAAAACAAAAAAATGGTTCAAATGTCTCTGAGCACTATGGGACTTAACAGCTGCGGTCATCAGTCCCCTAGAACGTAGAACTACTTAAACCTAACTAACCTAAGGACATCACACACATCCATGCCCGAGGCAGGATTCGAACCTGCGACCGTAACAGTCGCGCGGTTCCCGACTGCGCGCCTAGAACCGCGAGACCACCGCGGCCGGCTAGATGTGAAAACATTTTACAACAGTGTGTAATGCGTACAGTATAGGAACTTCTCGGAGACAATGGATCCTGTCATAATGTAACACCTTTGGGATGAGTTAGAAAGTCGACTTCGCTCCACACCCCAGCGTCCAATATCGCTACCTTGTTCAAAAATGTTCCAATGTGTGTGAAATCTTATGGGACTTAACTGCTAAGGTCATCAGTCCCTAAGGTTACACACTACTTAACCTAAATTATCCTAAGGACAAACACACACACACCCGTGCCCGAGGGAAGACTCGAACCTCCGCCGGGACCAGCCGCACAGTCCATTACTGCAGCGCCCTAGACCGCTCGGCTAATTCCGCGCGGCATCGCTACCTTCTCTCTAATATCGCTACCTTCTCTGATCTCAGCTCCTGAAGAAAAATGAGCTGCCATTCCTCCACAAGCATTCAGACGCTTCACCGAAATTGCTCCTAGTAGAGTTCAAGCCCTCATGAAGGAGAGGCTGGACACACCCCATGTTAATGTCCAGATACTTTCGAGTAGACGGTGTACATCCTGTGTGTCCACCACAGTGCTGTAACATGACAGACGTCGGCACACGGACCGTGCATCCGAATGTTGAGCGTTGAGCTTGCCGAGTTTTGACGTCATAGCGTGGAGTAGCTCGTTCGGGAGTCTTTCCGAAAGTGCAGAGCAATATCTAGCATTTCAGATATTCTGAGCGTGCGTCTGAGCGTTGACCAATGAGATGGCACAACGCCACCTACGTCACATGCACGCCATCTCCCTTCAGCATTGAGCTGTGAGGCGTCATATTGGCATTCAGTTCAAGCCTATACGTATGCATGTCGTTTCTGAGCACCAGCAAATTGAAGATCACTCGAAAACCCGTTGTTAACTGCGTGATTCATTGCAATAAAATAATGGGAGACATCATATTCGTAGCAAAAGAATTATTGTAACTTGCGTATTATGAGAGTATGTCATTTGAAGATAGTGGCACACTGAGGATCCACCAAAAACACATTATTCTCGGTACAATTTGTTATAATTAAATTTCAGTTAGTAACATAGCTACGATTAAAGCATTTAGCATGTGAGAAGATCCGAACTTTGACCATACATCAATTATTGTCACTGTAGCGTAGTAACTAGCGTTGAAGATTCATGAATTGTTACGCCACCTAATGACGGTTCGCGCCTCGCCAAGTCTAAATATTTTTTTCCCCTAACGTTCGCGTATATAATAAATTATGATGCTTTATTATTAGTTTAATGTAAGTATATACTAGAATATTTGATGTTATGTAAATATAAGTTCACTGTTTTTTTAAGAGTGAGTTTGTTCGATTAGTTTAATCTACAGGACAGCTTGCGCTACTTGTATAAAGACATTTTGTTCCTTTTTCTTTTGAGTTTCGTAATTTACAAGTTGTAGAGATTCTGCTACTGGGTAGGAACAGTGATCAAGTAAGAATGAACTTAGGGTTTTTAGTAAAATGTGGGAAAGATAAAATAGTGTTTATCTTATATGAAGCACGGAGAACGTGGTGTTACGGTATGGGGGTGTTTTTTCATAGTTACGGTCTGGTTTCCTTATTGGACTTAAGAAAACGCTAAATGTGGAGGGATGTGAAAACAAAAAAATGGTTCAAATGTCTCTGAGCACTATGGGACTTAACAGCTGTGGTCATCAGTCCCCTAGAACATAGAACTACTTAAACCTAACTAACCTAAGGACATCACACACATCCATGCCCGAGGCAGGATTCGAACCTGCGACCGTAGCAGTCGCGCGGTTCCGGACTGAGCGCCTAGAACCGCGAGACCACCGCGGCCGGCTGCATCCATGTTATTAACCACAAATCACATGAGGGAGTATACATACAGGGGTAGCAAAGATAATACTTCGAAACGCCTGAACAATAATCTGCAGAAATATACAGATTTATAAATCCCGGCCTTGAGACACATTTTAATTCATTGCTTCGGCCAGTATTCATTATCATAGATAAAACTGAGACTTCAAATGTCTCTGGGGCATGTAATTTCATCCGATTAATAGTCTACAAGTTAGCAAACTGACGCCGCACATTGTTCTAACCGCTCTATACGAAGCTACATCTACGCGATTATTCTGCAATTCTCAATTAAATGTCTGGCAGAGGGTTCTTCGAACCACCTTCAGAGTATATCTCTACCATTCCACTCTCTTAACAGCGCGTGGGAAAAATGAACACTTAAGCCTTTCCGTACGAGCTCCGTTTCTCATATTTTATTACGATGATCACTTCTCCATAGGTAGGACGACGACAGCAAAATATTTTCGCATTCGGAGTACGAAGAACACATTTCTCCCAAAGAGAGACCAGATTGTTGCTATCTTCACTGTAGAATGTTTGACTTCGTTGAGAGAGTCGCGACCTCACCTCTGCTTGCACCGCTTCATCACTATCAAAGCCTAGTCCTCGAAGGTGTTCTTCAAGTTTTGGAAGCATGAAAATCGGATGGGGACAAGTCGGTAGGTACTGTATGGAAAAGATCGATGACAGTGGGCCCCAGGCTCTGGCTTGTTGAGATGTGGCAGCGCTCGTGTGTTGTCTGGCATTCTCACGCTGAAGGAAAGGTGCCCCATGTGTGCAAGAGATCTTCCAATTCGTGCTTCCTATTTTCTGCGATATGGTGTCTGGCTGAAAGATGCGTTAACCTTTTTTATCTTGGAACAAATCACGGACAGGGGGGCAGCAGTTTCAACACAGACTTTTCTTGGTAATTTTTTGGTGTTCATGTTGACCCTGTAACACTTGCAGATCGTTGGTGTCATGTGAAGCCATGTAGCCCCACACCATGAAACAGATAAGCTGCTTCATAGTGGCAGTGCTGCATCCTAGCAAGAAAACTTCGCCTGGTCGACAACGAATGAACTTTATTTCATCGTTTTCAAAGATGCTGACCTTAGCCTCGTCACTCCAAATGACAAGTCCAATATTCATACGCCCACTCCGTGTGTGCTAAGCCCATTGCATACGTTCCTGCCTCGGCATTTTGTTCAGATAGGGATTCTTTCTTGGAGTTCCCGCTCGCAACAATTTCCACATTTTTGACCATTCCATGAGAAAGTTCAACCCCTGAAATCTTCAACACGTCGTTTACGTCTTTTGAGGTGCGCGGGACTATGTTGCAGATAGAGACTGTAAATTCTACGACAGTCTTCATCAGTCAGTATTGGTTTTCTGCCTATCCTAGGAGCAGTTTTGGTTGCTGTAGTTTCTTCATACCGTTTCTAGACTTTCCTCACAGCCGACTTGGTAGCATCTCCAAATGGTTCAAATGGCTCTGAGCACTATGGGACTTAACTTCTAAGGTTATCAGTCCCCTAGAACTTAGAACTACTTAAACCTAACTATCCTAAGGACATCACATACATCCATGCCCGAGGCAGGATTCGAACCTGCGACCGTAGCGGTCACGCGGTTCCAACTGTAGCGCCTAGAACCGCACGGCCACCCCGGCCGGCTGTAGCATCTCCAACCAAAGTTTTAGCTATTTCTGCGTAAGTATAACATTCTTCAAGGCTATTAATTGCCATAGCAAATAAGATCACACTTAAAACTGATAGGCCTGCCTGAGTACCACTACTCTCTTGTTTCAATCTCTCTGACAGAATGTAACAGGCGCCGTACCTAAAACAGCGTCAGCACAAGAAGTACCAATGCAGATGGAAGACGTTCCCAGAAACCCCACTTCAAGAATGTACATGTGAGGTTTTTCCGTCTTTGGAAAGATTGTCATATTGTTACATCCTGCAATACGAGATGCTCGAGAGTTGAACGTTACCTCCTGAACCCACAACGGAAACGAAAAATTTATTTTCTAGTTTCTAGCGGGATGCTGGTCAGATGCCAGTAGGCTGTAGATTCCAGGGTCTTTCTAACACAGCTAACAAGGGCCACGCCCACAGTACAATAACTGGTTGGTAACGTACGGCTCTTCGTTGGTTTCGCCGAAGAACAGGGTACCGAGACTGCCTCCATCTACGAGGCGGAGAAGTCTGCAGTTATTAAGGTTACATTAAAAGTACCAAGGAGAATTTTTTCGCTTCTGTTTAAGGTTTTGCGACGTGCTGTGCTGGATTCGATCTTGGTTTGGTGCAGTCTCCTTGACACCATACTACGCAGAATTGAGTTTCAACATGAAAAATAACCTGATACAGTCTGTCTACTTTCCAGCCAGAGTACAGGAAAATAGATAATACTATCTTTATAGATCATCTTGTTGAGTAGAACAATGTGAACGCAATTAATAGTGGTCTGTGAGATCATAATAAATATTCAACACTGATTCGAATCAAAGTACAGTCATATTCCAGAGTTACGATTAAAAGTTCTAGAGATATGGGCACACTTGCTACCTAAACATTTAACTTCAGGCATTTCCACAGCGAGGTGGAACAATTTGGATCCACAGCTGCGTTCTTCACAGTATAAAAGGAAGGTTTTTTCGAAAAACAGCTTCCAAAATTAATTTACATTTGTGGCATTAACTCTGGACACCCTCTTGAAATGTTCACTCACTTTCATACCACGAGACATTCGTAAGTTTTTATACATTAAGCCAATGAATTAGGCTCTTATTTTTGATTTACGGTGTGTATACAGGGTGACAATTATATGAAATAAATTCGTCATACCTTCTGAACGGTTTGCGTTAGGACGTTCAAACTCTACGGTTGGCCGCAGGGCATGACAGGAATTAGTATGCGCATTATGGTTTAGTTTAGCGATGAAGCTCAATTTTATTCGTTTGGGTTCGTCAATAAGTAAAATTCGTGCATTTGGGGGACTGAGAATCCGGATTTCCCGGTCGAGAAGTCTCTTCAACCTCAGCGGGTGACTGTGTGGTGTGCAATGTCCAGTCACAGAATAATAGGTGCGACATTCTTTGATGCCACGGTGGCTACCGAACGGTACGTGAAAGTTCTGGAAGATGATACAAAGTGACCCTGATTTCGACAAGATGTGGTTCGCGAGCTCGACCCCATCGAAGCAGGAGAGTGTTTGATGTCCTGGATGAGCACCTTGAGGACCGCATTCTGGCTGTGGGGTACCCAGAGGCCGCTGGCATGGGCCTCGATTGGCCGCCACATTTTCCAGATCTGAACACACGTTACTCATTTTTGTGGAGCTATATTATAGACAAGGTATACAGCAGTAACCCTAAAACCATTTCTGAACTGAACACCATCGATGTTCCGACACCTTAGCGGGTCATGCAGAATTACGCTATTCGTCTGCGCCACATCATCGCCAGTTCAAATGGCTCTGAGCACTATGGGACTCAACTGCTGAGGTCATTAGTCCCCTAGAACTTAGAACTAGTTAAACCTAGCTAACCTAAGGACATCACAAACATCCATACCCGAGGCAGGATTCGAACCTGCGACCGTAGCGGTCTTGCGGTTCCAGACTGCAGCGCCTTTAACCGCACGGCCACTTCGGCCGGCTCATCGCCAGTGATGGCAGGCGTATCGAACATATAACAACTTAAATCCGAATATCTGTAGTGACGTTTACATGTTGAATGAAGTGTGTGCACGCAGTAGTTTACAACTAACTTACGTTTTTTTCATATAGTTCAATAATTGTCACACTGTTCTAAATATTTATCATTTTTAGAAAATGGGATGTTGTATTTTTGTTAAAAACTAATAGACTTAACTGAGAGAAGAAGCGTTTTGAACATTTTTATAATTGCATCTGTGGTCATCAGTCCCCTAGAACTTAGAACTACTTAAACCTAACTAACCTAAGGACATCACACACATCCATGCCCGAGGCAGGATTCGAACCTGCGACCGTAGCGGTCGCGCGGTTCCAGACTGAAGCGCCTAGAACCGCTCTGACGCAGAGGCCGGCTTGCAGTAGTCATATCTATATTGTTTGTTGAAATGTAAGATTTTCTTAAAGTGAGTGGCATTGAGACGAAAGACAGTACTGAAAACAATGTCTCCTATACCGAACGTGCAGCGTGGTACCGAATAAAAGGAGTACAGCAACACCACGCCATAAGAAACGTTATACTTACGTGGAAAGTGCAAAACCTTCGGGTGGAGGCGCTACAAAATCGGGTGGGATGAAAGTCTAGAAGCGGTATGAAGAAACTAAGTCGACCAAGACTATCGTAGAATTTACCATCTCTGCAAGATCGTCGGCGCACCGCGAAAGATGTAAATACCATCTTTAAGACTTCAGGGAATGGAGTTTCCGATCGAATGGTTGCGAGCGGGGACTCCAAGAAAGAAGCCTTACCTGAACAACATGTAGAGGCAGGAACGTATGCAATGGGCTTAGCTCATACGGAGTGGACGTATGAATATTGGATTTTGAGTCATTTTGAGTGACGAGGCTAAGATCAGCGTTGTTAGAAACGATGAAATTAAGTTCGTTCGTAGTCGACCAGGCGAAGCTTGTAGCTTGAATGCATTACTGGCACTGTGTAGACGCCCATCTGTGTCGTGGTGTGGAGCCGCATGGCTTGACATGGCACTGAGTGTCCTCATAAGTCTTAGTGTTGAAACTGCTGCCCTCTGACCTGATTTCTTCGCAGATAACAATTGTCAGTGCATCTTTCAGTAAGACAGTGCGCCCTCTCGCACAAAACAGAAAGCACAAATTCGAAGAGATTTTATTTAAAAAGCTTTAAGAGTTTTCATATAAAAGATTCGGAGGCATTATTTTTCAGAACGTCCTCGTATTTTCAGCGATGAACTGACGATCCTGTTCACTGTTCGCTTTTTGTGAAATTCTTTGCTGTATTCTGCTCCTGATCCAAGCTTGAAAGGGCTGCTCGTCAGTTGCATCTGGCAACTGAAGGATTTAAAGGCCTCAACTCTAAAGGAACGCAATGTAACTAAATGCTTCAGCCACGAGACATGGAACCCAGGCCGAGCACGTTTGCTCCACCACTACAAAGCTTTCACGCAAGCATGATTTGACTATGGATGCACGATTTACAGTTCCGCTTAGTCGCAGTACTTGAAAATAATCGATGCCGTTTGTCGGTGAGAGCGTTAGGCTGGCAGCAGATGCATAAAAGATAAGCCCCATTCCCAGTCATGTGCTGAAGCTAGCCACTCGAGCGTGTGCTAGGCGTTTGTGTCTACTGTACACAAATATGTAGCATAAAACTGCAGAAGTCGATGGATTTTTTCGAACGCAAAACTCTCCTTGGAACGCCATATATAAGAAAAACACCTGACACGTATAAGAATATTGTTGTGCTGCCTGGAGTATATCTGCATCAATATGCGACAAGTCGGGTCTAACACGCTTCACTCTAACCCGTTAGTGGCACAGATAAGCACGCTAAATGGATGAAAAACAGCTAAAGCGGCATCTGACAACATGAACACGTGGCAACATGTAATACTTACATTTTTAGTACAGTAAGTAGAGTGGTTTGCGACAAGCACAGTACCTATTAGTAAATCATTCACTTATTATCTCTGGGAGCTGATGGTAATGAGACAAACTTGCATAATTTAACTCCTCATAAAGAAACTAAGACCAAAGCAACAACGAAAACTATTCAAAGAAGAACAACGAATAGAAAGTGTTCAGAAATAAAGTTTCAAAACATCCGGAGAAAATAAATTTGGCATATTTTTTTACCAACAAGGGTGGGGTCGTCAAGGTTAGAGTAATGGCTCACATTTCTGAAAGAATTTCCAGCCAGTCATGTGTGAGAAGTCCGCCCCGATAGCTGAGTCGTCAGCTTGACGGATTGCCGTCCTACGGGCCCGGGTTCGATTCCCGACTGGGTCGGGGATTTTCTCCGCTCAGGGACTGGGTGTTGTGTTGTCTTCATCATCATTTCATCCCCATCCGGCACACAGGTCGCCCAATGTGGCGTCGAATGTAATAAGACCTGCACCAAGGCGGCCAGACTTGTCCGGCAAAGAGCCGGCCTTTGTGGCCGAGCGGTACTAGGCGCTTCAGTCCGGAACCGCGCTGCTGCTACGGTCGCAGGTTCGAATCCTGCCTCGGGCATGGATGTGTGTGATGTCCTTAGGTTAGTTAGGTTTAAGTAGTTCTAAGTCTAGGGGACTGATGACCTCACATGTTATGTTCAAATGT
This sequence comes from Schistocerca americana, assembly GCF_021461395.2. Lineage (NCBI taxonomy): Eukaryota > Metazoa > Arthropoda > Insecta > Orthoptera > Acrididae > Schistocerca > Schistocerca americana. The sequence continues at coordinate 749,509,598 of NC_060130.1, read as the reverse complement.
GTGTGAAATCTTATGGGACTTAACTGTTAAGGTCATCAGTCCCTAAGCATACACACTACTTAACGTAAATTATCCTAAGGACAAACACACACACACACACACACACACACACACACACACACACACACACACACACACACATGCCCGAGGGAGGACTCGAACCTCCGCCGGGACCAGCCGCACAGTCCACAGATGTTAAGCCCCATAGTGTTTAGAGCCATTTGAACCATTTTGTCCCGCAAGGGGCTTCCCGGCCAATGACGCCAAACGCTCATTTCCATATCCATGTGTGAGAAGACGTGTATATCAGCTGGGCAACGATGAGATAAGGGACTAGCCATGGTTTGTTTAAAGTGCCATTCCGGCACTTGCATAGAGTCACGTGGTGAAAGCACAGAACATTGAATTTAGGATGGCCGCACGAAGAATTGAACCCCATTCCTCTGCAATATGAATAGAGTGTCCTACCAACTCTGCCACTTCTTTATGGTCCATTTCTAAGTAATGTCCAACACGTGACACATGAAACAATAACAGTGTCATCCATAGATTCTGCTGTTACACCCGTGCTCCAACAACAATTCTAAGAACGGCCGACGAATAGGCAGTTTTACTTACTGTCATTAAACAAGGCGTTCTTAAAGCAGCGAACTTGATTTTTGTACCATCAGCAGCTGCTGTATCTTCAACCAGCCAGCAACTCGGTCTCTAAACACTGCTAAGAAAGACGAGCAGTTTTTGTGTCATGAATATGTCAGATAGCTCAGTCATTTGCAGTCACTTGTGTTTCAGAACAGAATAGAAGAAGTGCATGCAGTAGCACTTACTGTTGACTCAGACTCTGAGTGTCTAAGCATGTGGGGAGATGAAGTAAGTTAAGAGATACTGTAGAGACGAGGAGGAATGGATGGTTAACAACATAAATGGAAAGGTTTGGGATACGTTGTTTTTCTGTTGCACGATCGCCAGAAATTGGCAACAAGTCTCATTTCCTTAGTCTCAAACTGGTTATCAGTATCTTGTTAGTGTATAAGGTCTATTTCTGCGACTGAATAAAAGGTTCAAGGAGCACCAGGATGGGTTTACCGCACTTACCTGCAACCCCCCCCCCCTTCCCGGATTGAAACCCATTCGAGAATCTGTGGGACGACCACCTCGATCGGGATATTGGCTCCATGGATCCTCAGCCGAGAAACCTACCGCAGTACGCCACGGCTCTGGAGTCAGCATGGCTTCACAATTCTGTCGGTATTTTCCAGAAACTCATTGACACACTTACTGCACTTCCACGCTGCGAAAGTGGATTTCAGGGTTTTGACAAGTGGTCACAATAATGTGACTGGACAGTATGTCTGATGATGACTTTCTGCGAAGTCGAATTCGGGTCTGACAGAATTTGTGACACCTGAAGCTGCAGTCGTTTTGTTCCTCTTAGTCTATGTAAGTTAATTGTCTTGACTGGCTACGGTGCCGTCATCTAAGCTCTTATATTTGCCTAGTTCTCTCTGAAACTGAAAGAGTGATAACCCTTAGAACACTACATCAGAAAAACTTGACTGTGGTATGCAGACACGCTGTTATTGCAAGGCGAAAGTGCGCAGTGTCACGGCAGTGGCACTGACCCCGCGTGGGATTCTTGCCCGCCCCTCACTTTCACCCACTCACCAACGCTCTGCACTCGCCGCCTAATGGCATTAACGTCGAGAAAGCGACACAGGATTCGCACGCAAACCTCAAGACCAGTCAAATGGTTAACGTCTCTATTTACATATCACTTTGACGTATCATTTTAAACAGTTCCTCAATACAGCGAGTCCAAAAGGTATTCGTCTAGCAGCATATTTATTTAAAAAAAATTAAGTCTGTGGCAGGTGATAATAAGCGAATACAAAATGTGAAGTGCCAGTCCTGTGGAAAGCAGCCCAGTAAATCATCTGTATAGAGAAAAGGGAACTAAATACATTCACAGGGGCAACAAGATTAACAAAGTTTCTTGCTAAAGCTGCTTCATAAAGGATTTGTCCACCATATGGATATATCTAAAATTCTACCTGGGACAACACCTTAATGTTAAAGCACGGCACACACCAGCGACAATCGTTTGCAACTATAGTCTGCCAGCCGTCGTTGTTTTGTGCGGCGCCGGGACAGTGCAGTTTGCAGCATTGGTCGTATGGGTAATGAGAAGATCCAAACTGAAAAAAAATTATTCTACGCTTACTTAATCAGTGCAAATCCTCTTACGCGGTCATTAAAGCAGTCAGTTTTGCGTACCAAAATCATTGAGAAACCAGTCACGGACGGGACGCCCTTACTCACAGACTGATGCAAACGTGAGGTTTATCGCGAGAAAAATCAAGAAAAATCCTAAAACCAGCGCTCCTAAGTTGACTGGGTAGTTGGGGTCGAGGGGCAAGAATGTATGTGTCAACACAGTCAGAAGTACTAGCAACAAGTACGGATATAAGGGCGGTGTAGGTCGAAAGAAATTTTGTGTCAGTAAATAGAATCGGAAGAGAGGTCTTGATTTCGCCCAGGAACATAGATTCAAAAAGGAACACTTCTGGAATAGTGTTATATAAGTAAATATAACATATTTGAGTCAGGGGGCAGGCGAATGAAGTGGCAAAAGAAAAACACACTGATATGGTGCAGAATCTTTGTACCCAAGTGGGTTCCCCAATTGTGTGGGGGTGTATGAGTGGTGCAGTTGTTGGAAAACTGCATTTTACAGACGATACGACAGGTCACAAAACGTATAACATCTTAAAGGAAAATGTTAACGCTAGTGCCAAAAAATTAGGTCCCCGAGGGCATTACGTCTTTTAAGAGGACAATGACCCGAAGCATACGGCTTTAAATACGATGATGTGGCTCCTATACAACATACCGAAACAACTAAGTATCCCTCCTCAGAGCCCAGATATCAATCCCATTGAATAACTTTGGAAAGTGCTGGAAGCGATCATCACAAAAAGACAAACTTCTAACAAGACAGACTAAAAACAAGCTCTTCACGAAGAATGAGACAAAATTCCATCCTCTGTGACAGCAAACTTCGTCAACTCTATGCCCAGACAACTGCAGCCACTAATAACTGCAAATGGAAACTCCACAAAATAGCAATTTTTGTGATTTGAACGATTGTTTTAGGCTCTAAATGTCAAAAGACATGAGTGAACGAATACTTTATGAAGTAGCTTTTGTACGAAATTTTCTATTTTGTTAATCTTGTTATCGCCAATGTATTTTCTTCTTTGTTTTTCAATGAGTATGAATTACTAAGGTTACTAAGATTTTGTATTCGCTTCTTTCATGTACCACAGATTTTTTAAAGATATACAGGTAGACGAATACTTTTTGGACTCACTGTATGCTTTACATGACAGTGTCATTTTATTTCTACAAATAATTTCGTCGGATCCGTGAGACCGGCATGTAGAGACTGAACTAACCTTTTGATTTTAATTCGGATGTATAACGCAGTTCCTCACTTGATATGAAAACGACTCCAGGTGGAAAGTCAGCAAGAAACTAAAAAAAGCGCACTAGTCTGACGCATTCTTATTTTAATTCGGAAACTGTATAGATTCGCTACAAAACCACAACCAGACAGACATCTGAATAAACTTCTGTAACCACGCATACACAATAACATTTGTAACGATTTGGTACGCACGCGATGGTTACATACTGAAGTGCACACATTCAAACTACGTTTTATTTCAGTTGACAAAGGACACGTGGCCTCTGACTGTACAGACACAACAGTATAACAGTGCTGTGTTCAGCATACATGTTACAACACACTTGTATGATAAATGGCTAAAAATCTGTTCGGTAAATAAGATACATCTCAACTAGCAAATGCATTCATTTTACTTTTTTAAAATGTAACAGAGAGAGAGATTGGGTGAGAGAGAGAGAGAGAGAGAGAGAGAGAGAGAGAGAGAGAGAGAGAGAGAGAGAGAGGGGGGGGGGGTGAAATATTAACAATCGATTTCTTCTTGGAACGTAGTAATGGTCTGCCACTAAACATTTTTTTATTAGACGTACAGAATTTTAGATATGAAATTGCCATTTAGAAAGACATGGAAGGTAATGTGAATAGCCGGCCGGAGTGGCCGAGGGGTTCTAGGCGCTACAGTCTGGAACCGAGCGACCGCTACGGTCGCAGGTTCGAATCCTGCCTCGGGCATGGATGTGTGTGATGTCCTTAGGTTAGTTAGGTTTAAGTAGTTCTAAGTTCTAGGCGACTGATGACCTCAGAAGTTAAGTCGCATAGTGCTCAGAGCCATTTGTAATATGAATAATTTATCAAATAACGCCAGTACGTCGGATACGGAAACCATATTCCCTCTTTAACTGCAACAAAACACACAGTTTTACTAACACACGATTGTCTTATAATCATTCAGATTTGAACATCTGAATATAAATGGGAAACTTTTTTGGAATTCATAATCTTATACACAAAAGAAATGCCATATATTCGCCATCATCATAATCAGCAACAGCATGTGGTGGCACAGACGAGGAGACGTGTTTGAATTTGCTTATATCCAATATTATGTCTTATGGTTCATATTCTCCATTAACTCTATGCATCCACGAAGGATATTTTTCGCCCAGAAAATGGCTGCGGTATGAGTTAGCCAACTTCGTGTACGTGCCCGGCAGCAAAAATTCTGTCATACCAGTACATACAAAAACTCCTACATGAGATTTGTAGGTAACACTAATTCGTTCACAAGGTACTGCAGTATAGGCTCAATGAACACAACATTTATAGCCGATTTGGCACTTTCATGTTTTACATTACGCAAACAAGTACTGTATAGCGTCATCTAATCCTGTCGCACACGCATATTTTTTATAATTAAATTTTTCCCTGAGACATTTAAGTGTCTTCTTTATCTATGATAATGACTGAGGCAGAAGAAATGAATTAAAATTTGTGCTACACCCGGGACTCGAACACGGGTGTCTTGTTTACTAGGCAGAAATGCTAACCATTACGTCCAACGCTGGGGTGCTATTCCAGTGCCGGAGAGCCCTGGCAGTAGTGGCAGTGTAAGGGGAAAATAACCTGAAGATATGAACTAAAATTTGTAGTGGGGAGGGCACTCGATTTGGATACTTCTTGCAGCAATGTTGACGATAGTGCTGTCGTGGCGTAATGGTTAGCATTTCTGCCTACTTAACTAGAAGACCCGGGTTCGAGTCCCGGCTGTAGCACAAATTTTAATTCATTTCTTCTGCTTCAGTCATAGTCATATTTTTTTTCCAGGAATTTCTAGACACACGTCAGCGCCTTCCGGTGCCATGCAGAGTTCATGTGTATTTAATACCACCAATTTAGTGTCTTTTTTTAAAATCACGATTGTATGCAGTAATGTAGCTTTGAGTAGCATAGTTTCGCGCCCCGTGCAAAATAGGACGCAGGAACGCAGTGAATGTCCTGCAGACTGGCGACAGGTCGCTCGCTTACCTCGCGTTACAGCGACGCCCGCATACGACTGTGGTCTCATTATGTATACAGGCAGGCGGTGAGATTGAACTAATGGCAGGCTTACTGGTGCGGTGCGTTTTCCCGTGATCTGTCTACACCATTACAAATACCAAATGTTCCAAATCCAAAATTGTTGTTACGCGCTGGGAGACGCAGAGGGCAAAATCATGGCCTTCCTTCAACAAATATCTCGCCCCGTATTGTCTTTCTCATATTTCCTGGTGTGTGGAAAGTTTCATCGCAATACAGCGTACGTCGCAGGTTCGAATCCTGCCTCGGGCATGGATGTGTGTGATGTCCTTAGGTTAGTTAGGTTTAAGTAGTTCTAAGTTCTAGAGGACTGATGGCCTTAGAAGTTAAGTCCCATAGTGCTCAGAGCCATTTGAATACAGCGTACAGTACTTCTTTCTTGCACCGAAACAATCGAGAGCAGAAACGTAAAGGGTAAGGCAGCTCGACAACATGCCTTTCAGAGCACTCAAGCAGTCAGTACCATTCAACCACAAACGGAGGGTGTAATAGATTATGAACCATTACGAACTAATAGCTTGAGGTGAAGAAGTCTATGCGAATATCTAAAACTACATCTCTACTCAGCAAGCGCCATTCGGTGTGTAACTAAGGATACTTCATGTATCACGGTCACAACTTGCCAGGTATTTCCCTGGCGATCCCCATAACTCGCCTAAATCTGGAGATCCCAATAATCGTCCAATTCATCCTCTGTGCTGTAGGCAGATTACCGAGCCAGGTGGCGCAGTGATTAGCACACTGGATTCGCATTCGGGAGGACGAAGGTTCAGTCCCATGTCCGGCCATCCCGATTTAGGTTTTCTGTGATTTCCCGAAATAGCTCCACGCAAATGCCGGGTTGGTTCGTTTGAAAGGGCGCGGCCAACTTCCTTCCCCGTCCTTGCCTAGTCCGATGAGACCAATGACCTCACTGTTTGGTCTCTTCCACCCAAACAACCCAACCTTGTAGGCAGATTGGCCTTGGGCCTAGAACAGATGATGCGTCCCGTACTGCATCAAGTGAACCCGCAGGAATATGCAAGATCTCAAACCTAGTTTTGGAGGGTAGAGGGATAACCGTGCTACCACACTCTCACGAGAGTGTGAACCGACCGGGTCAACTATACAACAGCCAGTCGTGGTGGCCGAGCGGTTCTAGGCGTTTCAGTCCGGAACTGCGCGGCTGCGACGGGCGCAGGTTCGAATCCTGCCTCGGGCATGCATGTGTGTGATGTCCTTAGGTTAGTTAGGTTTAAGTAGTTCTAAGTTCTAGTGGACTGATAACCTCCGATGATAAGTCCCATAGTGCCCAGAGCCATTTGAACTATACAACAAGTAATAAACTACCAACCCGAGCTGTGGGTAGATACAATATAATTATGGCAGCTCTGGGTATCGCTCAATCGAGAACAAGCGACTGGAGCACTAATGACTATTCGCAACGGACGCTGACTCAAGTTGGGTCAGGTAAATGGTGCTTTGACAGCTTGAAACGACATTAGCATGTCAGATGACACTTTATTAACGCTCTCAAAATATGCAAACAATTAGAGAGACGAAAAAGCATTACCTAAACAAGACGGTAAATAAACAGCAACTAGTCACTTCCAAGCAGAGGCATATAAACCGACTAAACTAGGTATTTTATAAAAAATAAGTACTGATGCCGATGACAAAACTCCAGCTTTTTGTCAATGAAGTAGACATATTAGTTGGGAACTTCAACTGTATACTTATATCACCCTAACCAAGGGTGATATTAATTTTTTTTTTCTGACTACTCTGATTCACTGTTTTTGTCCAACAGTGTTTTGCAATTTATTAGTTTCCAGTCAAGGACCTGATGCATAACACTTTACTTCTAATCACTAACCGTTTGATTGGATAGCCTGGCATTAATTGATCCTAGATACTTGTCCGGAGTGATTTATTCCAGTCACGATTATTCAAATCTGTGGCTAGATGTTATTATCTTTTACGATTAATAAAATCCAATACTTCACTGTTTTAAAAATTATATGCAAAATGTAAGCCACTATATCAAACTACAGTCTCCTTACTACGTTCTTAGGCAGATACAAAAGTTCATACACCTAGTGCGAATATATAGCTTCCTAGCACATGTTGCGTATAGAATGCTTTCGTGTTTGCAGATGGGTGGCAGCAATGAGACTTTACTAAAGTTTTAGGAATTTTATTCTCATTACATTTTGGCGACATGATCCTGCATGTGGCGACACTGGTGTTCCCCTGCAAAGATTCGGAAATTTTATATGTGGTTACTCCACTCTAAGTGAAAATCTAATTCGTCGTGTATCACTTTGTGTGTCTTTATTTTCCCGTTATCGGCAGCGGTGAGAAGTCTTGTGTAGCGTTTAATGTGTGGATAACTGCTTCTGAGAGCTCTACAACTTATTCTTTAGTTGATTTACATAAAGTAATGACAATGGTGCGACCAACATACAATAAACATATCTCGAAGTCATATGCTAATTTCTTCTGTGTGGTTGAAATGGCTAAGCACTATGGGACTTAACATCTGAGGTCATCAGGTCCCTAGAACTTAGAACTACTGAAACCTAACTAACCTAAGGACATCACACACATCCAGGCCCGAGGCAGGATTCGAAACTGCGACCGTAGCAGGCGCGCGGTTCCAGACTGAAGCGCCTAGAACCGCTCTGCCACGACGGCCGGTCTTCTGTGTGAGCCCATCTCCCCAGCATCAAGGTCTTCACTGTAGACCGTATAAGATCTCGCCTAAATAGAAAGAAAATAATAGGCAAAATACGCGAAAAGCGTATTATTGGACAATGATTTGGAAATAAACGGCCCGGGCCTGCTAACGGATTACTGAGTTGATCTAAAGCGACTTTAGGCAGCACTTAATTTCTAAAATTTCAACCCCGTTCCGGTCAAAGAAATCAATAGTTTCGATTTTTTTAAACTTGTAATAACACTTGCAGTGAGAAATCATTTGTTACCAAATATTGTTTCGAAACTCAGGTTTTTATAACACAATTCCTTGAATCAAAACGATAAAACCACGAGATTTAATGTAAACAACAGGGCTGCAATCTGTCCCCGTAGCTGTGTCACTTTGCTCCCTAGTTCTGATCGATAAATATCGGTACAAGTCGGTAGTCTTCGTGACTTTCATGCTTTCAACTGCTGCCAGTTGCAGCGTTCAAGCAGATGCATAGAATCTGCTCGGTGAACGGGTGACCAGTATTAATTAATAAAGCATTTAAAGATGAATTAAGATATTCATGGCCCATCGGGAGTCACGTACAATTCCGGTTTCCTGATGAGTTAGGAAAAACAAAGCAGGATGCGACATGAGACATGAAGTTAAATGCTTTAAATGTTATTTGTATCCTACTCACTGAGTTGTATTACGCTGCGATTTAATACACGTGTACTATTTTCAATCTCCCGTGCCGACTTCTTTCAGTGAATAAAAAAAATCCCTGGGAGGTGCCTGAACGCCGGTCCGGCCGAAATTAAGAACTCATTTAGGTATATATACGTCTGAATGGCTCAACAGGGATTTGAAACATGTTCCTTCAGAATACGAATCCACTGCTACGACCATTGCGCCATTCATTTTAAGCATTGCTCTTTTTAACAGATAAATTGATAGCGGTAGTAGTGAGTAGACTACATCTAGGCTGCAGTGTCTAAAACATAGGGTGAGGTGCTGGGGTTGCACTATTTGAAAGACAGTTTATTTATATGTGTGATGCTTTCTTTAAATCGAGGCATACGGCGAGGCGTTCGACGTCCCCAAACGTCATATTCTGCAGGTCTTCCGACACTTTGCTGCTGTTTCCTACCATTACGAGAGCGTGTTGAAAAGTAATACCACCAATTTTTTGCGAAAACTCTTGAAAATTTTTGACATTGTATATTTTCTTCATGTTTACGTATTTGCGGTCCTCTGCCCCTAGAGGTCTCCTAAGCTTAGTGTGTAATGTGGTGTGTGTAACGTAACTATGTCGGTGCTGAGAAACAACGTGCCGTAATCGAGTTTCGAATTCGAAGAGTTCGTCCAAAGATGGAACTCCCTCTCCTTCAGCATGACAGTGCCAGAGCACATACAAGCGCTGCAAGATCTGCAACAATCCGACGCCTAGGGTTCACTGTCATCGATTATCCTCCTCACAGCCCGGACTTCGCCGCATCCGGTTTTTATCTGTTTCCAGAACTTAAAGAACATTTTCGAGGACTTCACTTTGATACTGATGAAGTGGTGCAAGCAGAGAAGAAATTGTGGTTGCCTCAACAAAGTCAAAGACTCTACACTGGCGGTATCAACGAAAAGTCCCCTCATTCTCTCGTTTGTAAAAAAAAAAATGTAAATTTGTGGTAAGATCTTGTGGGACCAAACTGCTTAGGTCATCGGTCCCTAAGCTTACACACTACTTAATCTAACTTAAATTGACGTACACTATGGACAAAACACACACCCATGCCGGAGGGAGGACTCGAACCTCCGACGGAGGGAGCCGCGCGGACCGTGACAAGACGCCCGAGACCGCGCGGCCCACTAGTTTGGAGGGACGCGTTCGTCGCCAGGGTGACTAAGTTGAGAAATATGTAGAGTTGAAGAATTAAACTGTAGACTGTTAATAAGTTTTGTTTTATTTAAAAAGCTTTAAGAGTTTTCACCTTAAAAAGTCAGGGGCCTTACTTTTCAGCGCGCTCCCGGATTGAACTGGGGGAAGAGACCAAGCAGCGAGGTCATCGGTCTCATCGGATTATGGAAGGATGGGGAAGGAAGTCGGCCGTGCCCCGTCAAAGAACAATCCCAGCATTTGGCTGAAGCGATTTAAGGAAATCACGGAAAACCTAAATCAGGGTGGCCAGACGCGGGATTGAACCGTCGTCTTCCCGAATGCGAGTCCACTGTGCTAACCACGGCGCCACCTCGCTCGGTGCACGCTCCCGTCCAACACCGTCAAGTCTCATGGGCTCCTGACGTTGTCCACCACGTCACTTACATAAACTGCCCACAAAAGCTTTGGCTTCACTCTTATGACGGGCATAATTGATGTGGTTTCTTTTTTGTATCGGGGTAATCTTCCTAAAACGGCAGATTGCCACGTGCAGTCACCTGTATCGAGCCAAAATAGTTCCAAACCCACAGAATGAGCGCAGGGAAGTAGATGCAGGAATCTTGCATCGTCAGTGTAGACAAGGTCCTGGTGGAGGTGTTTTTCCAGTGTCTTCCACCGACCTGCCATTGTGTGTCACTCGTGTATCTGTGTCGTGTGGGTGGCAGTTCAAATGACTCTGAGCACTATGGGACTCAACATCTGAGGTCATCAGTCCCCTAGAACTTAGAACTACTTAAACCTAACTAACCTAAGGACATCACACACATCTATGCCTGAGGTAGGATTCGAACCTGCGACAGTAGCGTTCGCGCAGTTCCAGACTGAAGCGCCTAGAACCGGTCGGCCACACCGTGGGTGGCAGTGATCCTTGCTTGTACAGAGTAGTGGTGGGTTTGTGCTGTTATCGATGAATGGAAGGGAGAGGTGAAATCCGATGCCGGCAGATATCTCATTTCTCTCGAATGGCACCAAGATGGCCGCTGAGCTTAACGTTCCCATCCGACGGACGGATCACCATCAACTGTGTCAGATACCCTCACTTCATGAAACACTGCGGAGAAGCTCGGAATGTAGTGCAGCCACCTGTATAACGGAGGCAAAAGTAAAACTGCATTCCCAGTAGATTGCACTCCCTCTCCACTCATGAACTGGGACAATGCAGCTTGTGTACGTTGTTCAGCTTGTCTACATGGGTCAAAGTGCTGTGCCAAGCGTAGGCCATACAGTGTCACGTTACGGCAAGTTGAGTTGCCAGCACATGAAGTTACCCACCGAATTTGCCCACACCACAGCGGCGTCATTCGAACCTTCAACTTTTATCGTGAGACACGGAAACTGAAGATGTGCCTCGTCGTCGTAGCCCGCGGTCACCGGCACCAGCTGAGGACTGCTACTTAAAAATTCTGGCTTGTTGTTACCACGAGCAGAATGCAACAGAGCTGCGCACTGTTCTTTTGGAGGTAACTGGAAGAGCTGTGTCGGCACTTATAGTACTTAGGAATGCCACCTTTCAAGAGACCCTGACTGGACACCTTCACGATCAAGGTTAGAAAACTACTACGGAAGCAAAGGGAACTTCACAGCAAACATAAACATAGCCAAAGCCTTGCAGACAAACAAAAATTACACGAAGCGAAATACAGTGTCAGGAGGGCTATGCGAAAGGCGTCCAATGACTTCGGAGGTAAAGTTCTATGAACTGACTTGGCAGAAAATCCTAAGAAATTTTGGTCTTATGTCAAAGCCGTAGGTGAATCAAAACAAAATGTATTTTTCCAAAGCTGTTTCGCAGAGGAAGACTGCATTGTAGTTCATTCTCTAGATTGTCACACAAATGACAAAATGCTAGATATCGAAATAGGTGACAGAGGGATAGAAAAACAATTGAAATCACTCGAAAGAGGAAAGGCCGCTGGACCTGATGGGATACCAGTTCGATTTTACACAGAGCACGCGAAGGAACTTGCCCTCTTATTGCAGCGGTGTAGGCCTACCGTAGGTCTCTAGAAGAGCGTAGCGCTCCAAAAGATTGGAAAAGGGCAGTCTAACAGATGTGCAGAACTATAGACCTATATCTCTAAAGTCTATCAGTTGTAGAATTTTGGAACACGTATTGTGTTCGAGTATAATGACTTTTCTGGAGACTAGAAATCTACTCTGTAGGAAATTAGCATGGGTTTCGAAAAAGACGATCGTGTGAAACCCAGCTCGCGCTATTCGTCCACGAGACTCAGAGGGCCATAGACACGGGTTCCCAGGTGGATGCCGTGTTCCTTGACTTCCGCAAGGCGTTTGATACAGGTCCCCACAGTCGTCTAACGAACAAAATAAGAGCATATGGATTCTCAGACCAGTTGTATGATTGGATTGAAGAGTTCCTAGATGACAGAACGCAGCATGTCATTCTCAATGGAGAGAAGTCTTCCGAAGTAAGAGTGATTTCAGGTGTGCCGCAGGCGAGAGTCGTAGGACCGTTGCTATTCACAATATACAGGGTGATTCAAAAAGAATACCACAACTTTAGGAATTTAAAACTCTGCAACGACAAAAGGCAGAGCTAAGCACTATCTGTCGGCGAATTAAGGGAGCTATAAAGTTTCATTTAGTTGTACATTTGTTCGCTTGAGGCGCTGTTGACTAGGCGTCAGCGTCAGTTGATGCTAAGATGGCGACCGCTCAACAGAAAGCTTTTTGAGTTATTGAGTACGGCAGAAGTGAATCGACGACAGTTGTTCAGCGTGCATTTCGAACGAAGTATGGTGTTAAATCTCCTGATAGGTGGTGTATTAAACGTTGGTATAAACAGTTTACAGAGAATGGGTGTTTGTGCAAAGGGAAAAGTTCTGGACGGCCGAGAACGAGTGATGAAAATGTAGCACGCATCCAGCAAGCATTTGTTCGCAGCCCAGGAAAATCGACTCGCAGAGCTATTCAATTACAATTCATATTTCAGCAGGATGGAGCGCCACCACATTGGCACTTATCTGTCCGTAACTACCTGAACGTCAACTACCCGAGGCGATGGATCGGCCGCCAGGCAGCCCGTGACAGAGCACTTCATCACTGGCCTCCAAGAAGCCCTGATCTTACCCCCTGCGATTTTTTTCTTATGGGGGTATGTTAAGGATATGGTGTTTCGGCCACCTCTCCCAGCCACCATTGATGATTTGAAACGAGAAACAACAGCAGCTATCCAAACTGTTACGCCTGATATGATACAGAGAGTGTGGAACGAGTTGGAGTATCGGGTTGATATTGCTCGAGTGTCTGGAGGGGGCCATATTGAACATCTCTGAACTTGTTTTTGAGTGAAAAAAAAACCTTTTTAAATACTCTTTGTAATTATGTATAACAGAAGGTTATATTATGTTTCTTTCATTAAATACACATTTTTAAAGTTGTGGTATTCTTTTTTAATCACCCTGTATATTAATGACCTTGTGGATAACATCGAAAGTTCACTGAGGCTTTTTGCGGATGATGCTGTAGTATATCGAGAGGTTGTAACAATGAAAAATTGTACTGAAATGCAGGCGAATCTGCAACGAATTGACGCATGGTGCAGGAAATGGCAATTGAATCTCAATGTAGACAAGTGTAATGTGCTGCGAATACATAGAAAGAAAGATCCTTTATCATTTAGCTACAATATAGCAGGTCAGCAACTGGAAGCAGTTAATTCAAAATGGTTCAAATGGCTCTGAGCACTATGGGACTTAACAGCTGAGGCCATCAGTCCCCTAGAACTTAGTTCTACTTAAACCTAACCAACCTAAGGACATCACACGCATCCATGCCCGAGGCAGGATTCGAACCTGCGACCGTAGCGGTCGCGCGTTTCCAGACTGAAGCGCCTAGAACCGCTCGGCCACTCCGGCCGTCCAGCAGTTAATTCCATAAATTGTCTAGGAGTACGCATTATATGTGATCTAAAATGGAATGACCACATAAAATTAATCGTCGATAAAGTAGATGCCAGACTGAGATTCACTGGAAGAATCCTAAGGAAATGCAATCAGAAAACAAAGGAAGTAGGTTACAGTACGCATGTTCGCCTACTGCTTGAATATTGGTCACCGGTGTGGGATCCGTACCAGATAGTGTTCATAGAAGAGATAGAGAAGATCCAACGGAGAGCAGCGCGCTTCGTTACAGGATCATTTAGTAATCGCGAAAGCGATACGGAGATGATAGACTCCAGTGGATGACTCTGCAAGAGAGGCGCTCAGTAGCTCGGTGCGGGCTTTTGTTGAAGTTTCGAGAACATACATTCACCGAGGAGTCAAGCAGTATATTGCTCCCTCCTACGTATATCTCGCGAACAGACCATGAGGATAAAATCAGAGAGATTAGAGCCCACACGGAGGCATACCAACAATCTTTCTTTCCACAAACAATACGAGACTGGAACAGAAGGGAGAACCGATAGAGGTACCCTCTGCCACACACTGTCAGGTTGCTTGCAGAGTATATATGTAGATGTAGAAAGAGAATGAAGAAAATACTAATAGTTCACTGCGAATATCATAAGTAATACTACCAATTCGTCGTACCTATTTCGAAACATATCAAAACTACTTTTAATATTGTGTTACCACAAAAACTGCTTTTCATTCTTATTTATTATGTATGGATATGGCTTTTAAAGATTAAATGCATTTTGGAATGAACTTCTACAGGCAATATTATAAGTTTCATGCAAAGTTCATATTAAAAACGGAGATAAAAAATCTTGAAGAAAAGTGTCTAACAGTAACACGATCACTGTTTTGTATTTTTGAATGCATTTTGTGTGTTGCTCTTCGCTGCTTTCAGTACCCGTCCCCCTCTCAGAATATTCAAAAATTCACCATAACTTTCCGAAAAGCTTACTTTTGTTTGACGTTCTCTTTTCACTAAGCGCGTGGACATCAGATTTCTTTTTTCTGACCACAGGTTCTCCATCATACCGAAGATTCTTTCAGAAAATGAGTTACTTGTAGGAACTGAAAATATGTATAAGCCTGTGCAATTGAGAATGGGAGATGTCAGTTGTGGTCTGCTGCTTAAAGAAATCTACCCAAATCTGGTCTTCTGCTTTGCTTGTACCAAGTCCAGCACATGCATTCCTGAAATCACAGAATTCATTGTATAACTGATGTTCGGTCAAGTCGAGATTCAATTTGTTGGTTACCTTTAAAACATACTGCAACAGCAGGCGAAAATCATCTTGCCTGTCAGCGACAAACTTGTAAGGAGATTGAACACACTATTGTCAGAAAAGTCATAGTTTTTGGACAAATAATCAATACCAAGTGACAAGAATAGCTGTGCATTATTTTCAAAACTCAGCCTCTGTGTTTTTGGCATTCCTTGCAGGCCTTCATGAACTTTTTTCTTAAGAATTTATCTTGTTTGCCGCTTGTTCTTAGGGTCCTTTACCGTTGTGTCCAACTCAGCACAAATAACTGAGCCCTTTTCCAGTTTTTTTCAACAGCAGTTTCAAACAGGGGCAAACTATGCTGCAGAAAACGTAGATAGCATTCAGAAAGCGAATGTTCAGTTTCTTAGTATCATGCTTCCCATTTGACTTCATGTACTACCAAATCAATCTTGAACAATCTTCATCGCCCTTATGCACTGTACCTTCTCCAGACAAATGTTGCTTCAAAAAGAAAGTTGTAACTGTTTTATTTTTTACGACACTGCTGTTGCACCAGAACGCGTTTTTGTGTCTTCTAATGAACCATTACAATTTTTGTCGAAAAAGTGAAGGGATAAATCACACACTTTGCTGTGAAGTCGTTTTCGTTCATGAACCACATGGGAAAATCTTTTTCTAACTAGCCTTTGTTGAAAGTCATATATTTTTTAACTTTCTTCTTCGGAACAGACAAACTTGATGAACTGTGCCTCATCATAACAGGAATGACGAAACACCTTTTTCGAATGCTGATCCTTTCTCATTGTTAAATGCTCATGCTGGACCTGAAACGTGCTGGCAACTTAACTACTCAATAATCCCTAATTTAACAGGCAAATGTGTATATTGAATCATGCATTGTGATTGGGGGAGGAAATCACACATCATTCTATCTCTTCGTTCACATGATTCGCAAATTCGGCACAAGGCGGGATAGAAGTGTCCCGAGTCCCTTTATTCCCTGGAAAGCACTTAAAATTCCGAGGCAATCCCGTCGAAATCTGGACGGTGGTAGCCCTAGACAGTACATACCAGGCTCCTTACGATCAGTTTGACATTTATGCGTACATTAAGAACAGCAGAAACCCGCAAGCACCGTGGTGCGCGATGAAGGTGGGCAAGAGGACACCTGGAATGGGACTTGGATCAGTAGCTTCGGGTTCTCCTTCCCGAAGAGCACAGGATTTGTCTGGCGCCTGTTGATCATCGTCGCAGAGTTTGGCGTTGGCCGGGTACCAATTTACGTCTCAGGGAAGCAGCCCACACGGCTGAGAGCCATGTTTCATGCCGGTGTCATAGGGATGTCTGACGCCTCTGGGTCGCTATCTATGGTAATTTGGGGGCTGTGCCGTATTGGAATAGGGCCATTCAAACAATTGTCCCACACTAGAATCAACATTTCGGCTGTGGGCGCTTGTCAAGTATAAACAAGTGTGACTACTCTTCTCTCGGCATAACCATCTGCTTCGGATTTTTTTCGAAAATTCGTAGTCAACAGCAGTGTTGGGTGAATTGTAAATTCGGTACTAAACCTTACAGCGATACATGTCCTGTACAAATGAGACATGGAATTAGCAATAATGAATCACAGATTTATTCGCAGAAGCCAATTTGAATACAGTTTTACTATTCAATAAATCAAAATACAATACTTCCATTCATCTCTGGAGACTCTTACGTGCAATTAGCCTAGTCAAATAAAACTGTTGAACCAACAGAATTAATGGTTAATATTTAAAAGATTAGTTACCGAAACAAATTCTGTAATAATATTGTGATGTTACTGACTGAGTGACGAACATCATGTCTACAATTATCTGTAAATTTCACAAGATACATCATAACAAACCAGTTCACATAATTTCGACGTGTTTATGATGCAAACTCATGAGATGTTTCATTTTACACAGTCTTTAAGAGGACGTATTTCATTTAATAATACTGGACCACACTAGAACCTTATTCTGCTACATCTTAACAGCATTGGAAATACAACACATGTCACATTGAAATTCCGGTCCTGAGTGATTTGATTCCCTTTTTATCCATATTACAAGTAAATATTTTGAATATGTTTATAAACAACAGAAGTGGACAAGCCCTCCATCTATCTTTGTTAAACTGATTCGGCTATGTTCATTTACATGTATAATAATTTATCTGTGCATGCTGTAATTAATCTAATCTTGTCCTCAAGAACCCTATGGGAGTGATGTATAAGAGGTTGTAGTATACTCCTAGAGCCATCATTTAAAGCTGGTTCTTGAAGCTTTGTTAGTAGAATTCCTCGGAACAGTTCCCGCCTATCTTCAAGACTCTGCCACTTCAGTTTTATCAACATCTCTGTGACTTTCTCCCGCGGGTCAAGAAACCTGTGACCATTCGTTCTGCTCTTATCTGTATATGGGTCCCACACACTACAGCAATGTTCTAGAATGGGTTGCACAAGTGATTTAACAGACTTCATGAATATAATACTTACTTTGATTTTATGTATACAACAGGTTAGGTTGAAATAATCCCTACACTACTCTCGTGAAGAATGTTCTGGAATACATCCAATAACGTTTTCCATGCTACGCAAACGCCGGTTTCTAGACGCTAGAATTACACGACAGGCGCAACGTATAGGCCAGCTGGGAGTGAAAAGGTGGCTGTAACTACTTTGATTCCCTACAGACGACAGGAATCGGTCCAGTCTCCTATCACAAATAACTTTAACACGACGCACTCGTTTGCTTCGGAGTAGACTTGTGGTAGAAGCCATACACATACTGTACAAAAGGCTTCATCTACTGATCTTCCAGAAAAGCAGTGTGTTTCAGTAAAAAAAAACTCTACCAAATGACATACCATTCCTTGATTTGAAGGCAGTAATATGAAAGCGATCTCAACTACACAACTTTAGCTTGAAATGATGGCTCAGCTAATTACCTCGCACTTCAAATTCAAAGGTCCTGATTCAAACTCCAATTCGCACTATTTTTAAGCTGGTGTGAGACGTGGCTTTCACCACTATTAGTGTTGTGTGTTGCACCTGTGAAAAATTTAAACTCGTCCTGTACGTTGGATTCCACTTTAACTGCGGGCCCTGTTACATCTTGTTGGGTGTGCCAGTTCTGGAGTCAATAAATTGACCTACGGGTTGATCGTGCTATACCTAACATGCCTCAGTTCATCCCCGAGGCTGGGCAACGCAACTTCCAGATGACTCCCGCGACACTATTGGGAGGTATAGGGCGTTTTCTCGAATTTTCTATGCATGTTTTTCTATGTTTTGGAGGCATGTCGTGTCTGTTGATAAGCTCCAATCTGGACGACCACTGTGAAATAACTTTCCTGTTGAGGAGAATACTTGAACGAACTATTCACTACTGTGCACGGTGAACGAGCCTGAATTCGGTACCCCCTCAGAGACTGGGGAGTAAAAAGCAACACTCCGAGTAATCTCAGATGAGTCCATGCTTACACTACGCCCTAATCACGCAAATCTTGCTATTCTGAATGCAACCTTTTATATTTTATACACCGCAACTACGCAATGCTGCGTGTCACATCGGGATTTACTGTATTATTTTCAAACGTTCCCTCTTAAAATCCTCAAAACAGGAAGTCAGTATATAATAAAATTAGACACATGAAGATCTTTGAGATAAGGTATTGAAACTGGTTAACTGACCTACATTTACTGATTTCTCGGGACAGAATATTCTGCAAAAAGTCATATCTGAGACAGAATGTATCGATTATACAATAACATAATATTTTCTCTCAGAGAGGGCATAAGCACAGTGCCATTAAACGAAACACACTGTCATCCACAAACGAAACCGGTGACAAAAGTATCTTTAATCGAAGTAAAGGTTTTGAATAATTTCTCTTTATCACAAATGTATGCATTTAAATACGGAGAGGGGGTTCGGGGGGGGGGGGGGGGATGTTGGGAGACTGGTTTCGTTGGAGGTGAGTGGGAAGGGGGGGGGGGGGAGACGGGAGGGAGGGAGCACAATGTGAGAGGGGAATTGTTTTCTCTCAAAGCGTTTGTAAGTATCATTGGATGTGGTGTAGGGGAGCATAATGTTGGGGTAATTCTCTTTCTCACAAACACTTACACCCCTCCCCCCACCCTCACTGTACGATTCTGTGCAAATTACTGGGCCCCTGTGTCAGTATTTAGTCATGAATTAATACCACAATTCCATATCACTTGTATGCCTCTCACACATAGTAAAATTTCTCTGAACATATTAATGTTCCACAATTGATGGAAAGAGTATGTTTTTATTGAAGACAGCTGATTCACTTTTGTTTCAGACTAAACAAAAAATTCTCATAAGCAGTCTGCAGTTACTTTTTACTAATTCTGCAATGGTTTTTCAGTCATGACAACAGAACTTCCTCAACAAATGTTAAAGTGTATGAAGTTCAAGTGAGAGCCAATGTGGCAAGGGAAAAGAAAAGTATATACAAGTTATAGAACAAAGGTGAAGTGTAACCTTATTCGTATATCTTTGTAAAGATACGAATGTGCAGTCCAAAAAATATCATGAGATAAAACACAGAATGTCAGGGGAGAGAGAGAGAGAGAGAGAGAGAGAGAGAGAGAGAGAGAGAGAGAGAGTGTGTGTGTGTGTGTGTGTGTGTGTGTGTGTGTGTGTGTGTGTGTGTGATGAGGGGGTAGTGTGGAGATTTGCATCATACCAGCATTCAGACTAAAGACGACAACAACAATATGCAAATACTTCTGCCACTTAAGATAATACAACAGTATTAATGTTCTGCACAACTGGTTCCTGAGGTCAAGTCCTGGTATTATTCAGCTATTATTGCATGGCGGGCATAGTGTAATTTCGAAAGGAACAACTAAGTCCTACAAATTATTTCAACTTGCACTATGCCAGTGTATCAGCTGAAAGATAAAAAGTTCTGCAGCAACTTTTAGGAAAATAGCCAGATAATGCAAACAAATGACACGAGAAGAACTCAATAATAATCAGACGAGGAGAGATCTTTTTTTATGAAAAGTGAGTGGTACAGAGTTACTAACACGTTAGCTGGACCTGGAGAAAGTCTCTTATAATTACTGAGTATGAGGTAACTTGAATGAAACAACATACCTTAAAATCTGACATGCATTTATGAATAGAAAGCAAAAAAAGATTTCCCTTACAGAACCAAGTACATATATGAATTTGACTTTCCACAACCAAGGCAACAGATGGCACTCTGCCACCAGATACCCACTGTATAGGAATCCTACAATGCTACTATAATCTTACATATGTATATGTAAAAAAGTAATACTGTCCTCAATCTGACGTGTATTTTGAAATCAAAACTGCTTTACTACACCTTCCTTCAACCTGAGCACTGATCGAATTATTAAAGGCTTCAGAGTTAAATGTGGAATACAAATTATGGAGCAACTAATTTATTTCACACACAGACTGAATTACAAACCTTTAAGATTTATACATTTACTTCTTAAGCGACTATGCTTGGTTCACAGATACTGAAGGACAAGTTATTTTTTATTAATATATACTATAGCCCAGGTGCATAATTAATTACTAGGCACGATTTCGACTAAATATATATATTTAGATTAAAGGCGTCGCAGAAGGAAATGAATATGAAAAGTGAAGTAAAGATTTGGTGCCTAAAACAAGAATTCTGAGTGAATAATTAGAAACTTGCAAAAGTTCTAACAAGCTACGGAATTACCATGACTAATTCTTCTTGTAGGAAACGAATACAAAATTCTTTACAGAAAAAATCTGTGCAGAAACAGACGCGGGTGCTAACCAAACTTACAGACACCGTTCAATAATATTGGAGTTCACATGAAGAATGGTTCACGTCGCAACAGTTCAATAGCTTATAAAAAGGCCCAAATTCTTCTCTTCTAATCAAATAGTATTTATTCTTGAGGGTACAGGCAGTGGCATCAAATCGCAACGCCTATGCTTTCTTGAAGAGCTCCTGTATGAAAATTGTCATACTTCAAGAATAAATTTATTATCTCAGTCGTAAAGCACATGAATTACATGACCACTTTTAACTTCGAATTTCATTCACTGTTCTTGGCCTATTATAAATTCGTTGTATAAATATTCCCGCCCTCAAGGCAATGTATTTCTGTAAACAGCTGATCCGCATACATTCACTCGTTTTCAAAATAATAATAATAATAATAATAATAATAAAGGGCAACAACACTCCAGAAAAGGCTCCACAATGCACAAAGGAAGCAAATCATATGTAAAACGATATTATTTCCTCAGATCGGGATAATAATATTAAAGAAGACAGTGAAAATATAGTTGGAAAATATCTCACCTCTAATGCTTGTCCCAGTTCCAAATCGAATGTAACAACACATATACAATGAATCCATCGCGAGAATCTGTCCCAGGGCAACACAGCTGCAGCTGGAGTTGTGCGTCCAGTGTCATATTCCTCTAGTTGTGGAACGTCATTATCTTTTATAAAATTTTCTTCAGCCATGCTGCACTTTTTTATAAAACACTTTTCATCCACTCATCGTTCCCGATCTAGATCGCACACACACACACTGTCACATACTTCACTCACCACTACCACGGCAACACCAGCATATAGCTTGTCGTTATAAGAATGCTGCGTGAAATACGCCTACTACTGTTATACGAGCATCTTACGCGGTCAACAGTTACTTTCATCGCTGCACCGTGCACCAAAACACTACGGTATCGATAACATTTCGACCTATTGTCTTGGTCGAGGCAACGGCACCTGTGAAGATCGAAAACAACAACCTTATCGAATGCTGACGTATTACTATCGTATAAAGTAAAAACAAGGTACTGTTTATATTTGTTACATTTCTGTATTCCACCCCCACCCCCCGCCCCACCTCCACCATCTGCCACCGTGTTTCCTCTATAGTGCAGTTTTAAGTGAGTGTTCAGTGTTGTGCGTCCCCTTTCCGTGTTGCGAACAGACACCTAACTGTCGCTAGGTGTTTTTTTTAACTCTTGCGAACAGAAACCAGACTGTCGCCGAGTTTTTTAATTGTGCCTGTTTACTTACTGTATGCCTTCATTCGCATCGTCAGCCCCGTGTGTTTATATTTCAACTTCCACAACTTTCCGCCATTTTACAGTATTTTTAAAAAGAGTCACCGTTTTATCGATTAATACACATGTAGTTTGCAAGTGAATCCTGACGATACAGTTTAGTAACATGATGGTATATACTAAAAGAGACAGCTGTGGTATCTTCTTCCTGCTGTTGCTGCAATTTATTGCGCTACAAACGCTCCCGCTTGTTAAAACCATTGTAGAAATCAAAATAAACAACCACTATTCGCTTTCTCAATCGCGCCGAACTCACAGTTTAAGTTACCGGTCGCTTGGGGCGCTGCTGGCGCGGTAGGCAACAAATTCGAGGCGAAGTGTCGCGACTTTTATGTTAGACTGTGACCTAGTTAAATTTCTCTTTGTGTAATACGGAATCTGTGGACTTGAGTATTCTTCACGTATCATCGGAAATACTGAATTTTTTTTCCTTTATTGCATTTCGATTCCCCTCCGGAGCGGGAGCGGGCTGGCAGCAGCGTAATAGTACGCTCCACACCCTACAGAAGATTTAAAAAACAGGATAAGAATATAACAAACTCACAGTTTAAGTTACCGGTCGCTTGGGGCGCTGCTGGCGCGGTAGGCAACAAAATCGAGGCGAAGTGTCACGACTTTTATGTTAGACTGTGACCTAGTTAAATTTCTCTTTGTGTAATACGGAATCTGTGGACTTGAGTATTCTTCACGTATCACCGGAAATACTGATTTTTTTTTTTTCCTTTATTGCATTTCGATTCCCCTCGTGGTTCGGGGAATGGTATATACCATCATGTTACTAAACTGTATCGTCAGGATTCACTTGCAAACTACATGTGTATTAATGATCAATATTTCGTTTTAGGAGCAGGAAAAGGATAGTTAATAGCAGACAATAATACCTTATGAAAAAAGAACCAGTTTACATGTATAATAATATTAGGTTTTGTTCGCTACATTTCGAACAAACCCAGTTCATGAACGCAGACAATAATAAACTCGTGTAGAATGCAGTAAACAACACTGTTTGACATCCCAAATAAGCCACCTCAACTGACGCTGAAGAGGAAACTGCCACAAACATTCGACAATCCATCTAAAGCTGTAAAACAGTCCTATCGCACATAAGCAGCCAGTTCAACTCTTCATGTATCAGTGCCAGATTCGTGTGAATCGTTAACACTGACCTGCTTTGACGATGAAGTGGTTAGATTAAGTACAGTTATTCGTGTCTTACAAAAGCGTAATGTTTGGTGTGTATTTCATTCACTTCTGTTGTTAGTCACTTAATTTTCCTTGCTTCCTTCGTGTGATGACATCATTTTGTTAGCACCTTGTTCACTGACAGATTGTTTCAAAATGATTCAAATATTTGGTTTTGCGTGAAATGTAATGTAATCAGTTCATTATAATGTTTCAACATATTTCTCCCACTATCTGGTAGTTGCTTGTGCCACTTAGAATAATATAAAGCTGAAGGTCGTATTCTGGCAACAGGCGACAATGTCAAACACGGTAGGGCTACAGACGATAAATGAGCTGTCGATGACTTTTCCTTGTAGAGGTACATGTCTGTGCTTCTTACGTGTGAATCCGTGTGTTTATATTCTTTTGATATCAACGTGGTAAGCTGCAATTCTATCCAACGTCCCAAGTTTTTCTTCACAAATGTCTTGTAGCTTGCCACTCGATTCATGGCTTTTGTCCATACTTGCGCTTATTTTAGAATCATTCTTAGAAACATATTTGCCTTCTGATACTATACAAACCCTTGCCGGCAAAAAGATAACTCAAATATTTTGTAAATTACGTAGGAAATGGATGCTTACGGCGCGTCTGACATTCACCTTACTCGCCGCTTGGAGCGCTAGTGTCACTTCCTCTGTCAAACGGTAACAACTTTTACAGCAGTGAGTGTCGCGACTGTTATGTTAGACAGCGACTAAGTTCTCTGATTCTATAGCAGAAAATTTACTAAAAAGTTGAAGGCGAAAACAGTTTATTTTTGCTGTTGCTTTACTATAAAACAGAATGTTTTCTAACGAAGCTCAGAAAAAGAGAGCATTAAACAAATCCTTAAAAGAAATTACCATCGATGTCACTCTGAAAATACCCAAAATATCTTGCGGATTATATGCCATAAAGCAGCACGTATAGCTTGAATAATTCCATGTAGTCATGAAGAAGTAGTACAATTTTCTCATAAAGTGAAATTTGTTCTAGAAGGACAAAAGCGCAGTTTGGAAGTACTTGCACTATAGTTTGGCCACGAAATATATATTCTTTTTTTCATTTTGATCCAAAAGGCTGCAGTCACACAAACCTTCAGCGGAATGGAACGTCGCCATCAAGGTATCTCAGGAAGTTAGCATTAGCATACGTGCAAAGAGGGGTGGGGCGGGACAGCAGCTATAGTTAACTTTTAGTCGCCAACCTCGCTCTTATTCTTTATGTGTTCTGTGTCTTTTTAATTTGTATGTTATTGTTTGAAACTATAAGTATACTCTTACCACTCACAATTTATTTTATTTCCACTTTAAATCCAGTGGATATCTGTGAATTAATGCATGCATGCGTTGTGTGTACAACTTTAGGGTAACATGTGACAAAGGCTCCTGTGGTCAGAGGCTCCTTTTCTATCATGTTAAACATACTTTGTAAGCACTGTAACAAACAAAGGCGACATCTAAATTCTAAAAGGCAAAAGACATCAAACATCTTGACGATGGTATTGCTGCCAGTATAATCCACAGCCTAGTGTAGGGCTTATGTTGCAAAAAATTGTTGTTAAGGTATTGCAAATCACCAACGTCTTCAGATCTGAAGTATGGTTCAGTAATGTGACTTAAAATGTAGGGGCTTTATGCAAAAGGTGATAGACGAAGATTGATCGATTAATAACATTTAAAATGAGCCACAGTAACAGGGGAACATCATGCATAAATCGTTAGTGTCTTGGACAAGGTAAAATACATCAAGGATAACCACTCTGCAGCGATGTGCCGCCTTCTGCACTGTGATTGTTTTCTTTGTTTTACTAGCAGTAGATTAGCAAAGGAAATTATTATATTCTGAGTGATGTAAATGTTACTGATTCGATTCAGACGAGCTCTGTTATACATTTTAGCTCCTTCTCGTTGTATTGAATATCTACGATTATTATACTTCGTAAACACTGTTGTTATTGTAAACCAGATTTCGCTTGTTGTCTGTTACGGAAATTAATAACTTTAGTAGGGACTAAATTAAGACCGATTTACTTTCATTGTATTCAAGTTAGGGTAACTAATTCCAATAAGCGCAGAAATACAGACCGTGATGTGCAATATTAGCCTTATTTAAAAAAAATAATTAAGTAGTTTGTTGGAATCAGATTTTTTTTGTAAAGAACAGTCATACATGAAAAACTGGTTGATGTTGGTAAAATTTAAGAGCATTCAGACAACGAATGCCTTTAATTATGTATCTGTTTTTACAATAGATACTGTGGCTGCGCTCCTTTCAGAGATATACTTTGACTGAAGCATCTGAGTGAGGGTTTATTTAGTTTCATTACGCTCGCATTGTAACCTACTTCATATAAATAAATCCTGTTCCAAAACACTAGCGGATCCCTCGAAAAGTACGATTTGTGGACATTAACTGTCAGGTAATGAGTTTTGGCGCTTAAAGGTTTTGGGAGATGTACAACACAGGACAATGTCGTACTTAATAAGTTGCCGCTTTGGTGTAACGAATAAAAGTCCTCAGTAGTAAATGATTAGGTAGAATTACAGAGGTGATTTTGGTTCATGTCCTCTCATCGGCAATAATTTTATTAATCATCTACAGTTATATAAGAGCTTCCCATTGTCAATATTTTACACATTAAGCATGAAACAAGGATGTGTTGGTGAATATTCAAAACACGTTGATTATCTGGTTAAAAGAAACAACCAGCCAGAACAAAAAACTTAAAAAAGGCTGACACATGTCAGAGAGAATTAAAATTTGACAGTCTCACTGTCAGCTGCATATAAAGAATAAAAATTAATTTCAATCTAGTTAGAAGACTTATTTTCCAAACGAGACCGTCTTCAAATAAAGCACACTTGCAGACGAAATATATTCTGGTATTGTTATAGACATGTGCCTGCTGGTGTTCTTTCTCGTTACTTTCAAGACCAAAAGAAAAAGTTTATCTTTGTGGCAATGAATTGTATTCTTTTGTGGAAATTAGAACATACTTCACATAACCACGAAATTTCTTCAGCAGTGGCGAAACTTTCTTTGTCCTACATACCGCTATGTAAATAACGAGTGTGTAGTTGACACTGTATCACTTTCAAAGAAAGAAAATTAACTAATAGGTGTAACTTTTCGCACAGATTACAACACACTTCACGGAAACAGCACATTAATTTAGCATTGGGAAGGCTTCTTAAGCACTTTTCGTATTACATATCACTATATAAATAACGAGTGTGAACTGCGCAGATTCTCACCTTTACAGAAAGCAAAGAGAGCAACAGTTTCCAAATTTGCAATTAATGAACCAACTGAACATAATAAAGGAACATAATAAAGAGCTGCTTCTTTAATTCGTCTGCTAGGACGGCTGCTGCAGTCACGACGAGACCTTGACAACAGAGACATCTATTGATGCCTTGAGAAAGCTGAAGTACATCTTCGAAAGGAGCGTAGCCACAAAAGACTTGCCTTCATTTGTATGTAAACTATGTGATCAAAAGTATCCATGGCTGAAAATGATTTAAAGGTTCGTGGCGCCCTACATTGGTAATGCTGGAATTCAGTATGGTGTTGGCCAACCATTGGCCTTGATCACAGCTTCCACTGCATACGTTCAGTCAGGTGCTCGAAGGTTTCTTGGGGAATGCCAACCCATTCTTTATGGAGTGCTGCACTGAGGAGGGGTATCGATGTCGGTCGCTGAGATCTGGCACGAAGTCGGCATTCCACAGAAATCCCAAAGATGTTCTGCAGGATTCAGGTCAGGACTCTGTGCAGACCAGTCCATTACACGGATGTTATTGTCGTGTAACCACTCCAACACAGGCCGTGCATTATGAATAGGTGCTTGATCGTGTTGAAAGATGCAATCACCATCCCCGAGTTGCTCTTCAACAGTGGGAAGCAAGAAGGTGCTTAAAACATCAATGTAGGCCTGTGCTGTGATAGGGCCACGCGAAATAACAAGAGGTGCAAGCCACCTCCATGAAAAACACGATCACACCATAACACCACCGCCTCCGAATTTTACTGTTGGTACTACCCATGCTGCCAGATGATGTACACTGGGCATTTGCCATGCCCATACCACGTTGTGTACCGTGATTCGTTAGTCCACACACCGTTTTTACATTGTTCAATCGTCCAATGTTTATGCTCCTTACACCAAGTGAGGCGTTGCTTGGCATTACTGGCGTGATGTGTGGCTTATGAGCAGCTGCTCGACCATGAAACCCAAGTTTTCTCACCCCCCTCCTAACCTTCATAGTGCTGACAGTGGATCCTGATGCAGTTCGGATGTCCTGTGTGATGTTCTGGATAAATGTCTGCCTATTACACATTACGACCCTCTTCAGCTGTCGCTGGTCTCTGTCAGTCAACAGACGAGGTCAGACTGTATGCTTTTTTGTTACACGTGTCCCTTCATGTTTCCACTTCATTACCACGCTGGAAACGGTGGACCTAGGGATGTTTAGGAGTGTGGGAATCTCGGTTGCAGACGTATGACACATGTGATACCCAATCACCTGACCACGTTCGAAGTCTGTGAGTTCCGGTGAGCGCCCCATTCTGCTTTCTGACGATTTCTAATGACTACTGATGTCGCTGATATGGAATACCCGGCATTAGGTGGCAGCACACAGCACCTAATATGAAAAACGTATGTTTTTGGGGGTCTCTGAATACTTTTGATCACATAGTGTACGTCACAAGAGGTACCGTGGCTGCGTTCCTTTCAAAGGCATGCTTTGGCTTTCTCGAAGACATTGATATATGTCTATATGATCAGCTAGTTCATTCGCTGCGAATCAGAAAACTATTGCCGAATTTTCTTTTTTTGAAAGTACATCTGCACACTTTGTACTCGGTATTTACCAAGTGGCATCTAGTACAAACATTACTTACATAGCTCTACATCATTAAATAAGTTTGCTGGTTGTCTGAAGTGTGCTCCAATCTATGCAAAAGTTACAAGTATTGCCATATTTTCTTTGTTTGAAAGTGAGAATCTGTCAACTACGAATGTATTTTGTCCGCATATGTGCTTAATTTGAAGACTTTTTGTTAGGAAAAGAAGTCCCCTAAAAGAACTAGCTTGTAAATTTTGTTTTTGCATTATAGGCGGCTGACAGTGAGACTAAGTCACCTTTTAACTGTTTCTCACATGAGTCAGGCCTGGTTTTTTGTGATGTTGAGTGTTAGCTTGTTTTAACCAGATAATCAATATGTTTTGAGTATTCACTCTCACTTCCGTATTTCATGCTTAATTTGTAAATGACTGACAATGACAAGCATAAGCTGCAACATCCAGGCATCATCTAAAATAAGGAAGGAAGAATGTACTTCATATCAGAGAGATATTCTAATGTAAAAGAGTACCAATACAATGAATTTACTAATGAAGGCAGCCTAGGTAAATTAAAATATAGAAACGTTTCTGGCATTATTAAATCAAAATGTCCCAACTTTAAGCATTAACTAAGGTAAATTATAAATGTTATTAAGTTTGATCCAAATCAAGCTTATGTGCTATGCAGCAGTAAACATTGCTTACAGAAAACATTAAAGTGCACTGCTGGAAATTCCGAATTTTGAATAGACAAACACTCAGGTCTGGTAGAGGGTGTGCACTCAACAGTAACGGTCAACAGTGGTAAATCAACTGAAAGGGATTTCGTGAACTATGTATCCAACAGAAATAAGAAAAATTGCTATGTGAGGACACACAATTTTTCTTGCTTCATAGAAATTCTAGAAGAACATTTACATGACTTTGAGAACTAGTTTATCTGCACAATTCTAGCTGGTGATGTTAGTGCCAGAATCAAAAGCTGAAGCACGAAAATAGATCATCTAGTTAATTTATGTGAAACATCACGCCACTGATGTGCACAGCACTGAGAGAGGTACCTGAGGGAGTAAGAAAAAGTGATCATTGATGTTTGGATAAAAAGTTGATTAAATTTGTGTTTGAAGTTGTGTGTAATAAGAAGTGCATGGAGACTTATGTCTTCATTACAGTATAACTCAATAAAGGGGACCAGTCAAGAGTGTGTACCATGTTTATTGTTACGAGCGATGAGTTAGGAATGAATAGTGTAACATTAGTTTGCTCATCATCAACAAACATATACGAAAGATAAACAAAAGATGTCCTAAATAATGAAAAATGTTAAACAAGATTTGTGAGTTCTTATATTCTAAAATATTCTTTCTTTGCTGGATAATTTTACTCCCAACGCCATGTATAATAAGAACATCTTATCCTCTTTCTGAGTTCAACATTTCACTCATTATAGTGGGATGCTGACTTAGTTTTTCAGGCTAGAAAATGGGAAGCTGCAGCAGTACAAAAAAATGCAAACCAAACATTGTCACCATGGTCCTGATGTCAGTTGACAGCACACATAGCGTTACTTTATGAAATAATGAGTATACAGTATGAATAATGTTACGTTATGAAATAATGTGTGTATAGTGTGTGGACTGTGCACAGTGACTGGGAGTGCGAAATGAATTAACAGTGCAGCACTAGCTTTTTACGTTTGTTAAATATCTTCATTGCAGACAGTATTGTGCACAAGGGATAAATCAAATGAGATAGCACTCTTTTAAAAAGACTTGCCTTGTATTCAGGAGATTGGAGGCACCAGTTTAGGTTTTTGTGGTGTACCTAAACTGCTGCAGGCAAGTGCTGGGATGGTCTCTACTTTAAGTTCATGGCCAACTGCCTGTCCGATCCCTCTTAGGACGCAAATTCTTTCATACTGTATATGAATTAAGTTACTTTTGTTGTTCTTAAATTGTAATACCATAACATGTCCAAACTCCTTGTTAATGAACTGTAAATGAATACCATTACCAATACTACTAGTAGTATTATTACTACAGAAAATATGAATTAGGAAACTATTAACTATATTTTCTATTTGTAGTAAACTGACATTTCCAAAATCGCTGTAATATTATCTGTTTTCAGAAGATAACTAATCAGTTAGTAACATTAGAAACTTCAGTTACATGCCACAGTGGTTAAACTTCAAGGTAACATAAGGAACTATTAAATAGAAACATTTCCCCATTTATCACTAGTTTCAAATGTTGGTTACATATTGCGCTCCTAGTGAATGAAATGAAAATTAAAGCAGAAACTAAAGTATGAATAACACAAGGCACAAGAAAATAAACAAAAACTTTTTCACAATGTAATATCACAGTCAAACAAAATGTTGCTATAAAATTGTGAGTGAGAAACTAATGTAAAATTTTTAGGAATAAGGTTTACTATAATGTTATAACTGTAACAAAACAGCTAACCAACAACTCATTTATTCCACTGGACAGCAACAAATTGAAATCATTCCTTGACATTATTAATCTTAATTTCAGTAAAAACGAAGTATGACACAATAGTATGATGATAACTACTTAACACTGCCCGAACAGGCCTCAGAAAGCCCAACAGTACAGACAGGCCACTATGTCATTCTCAGGCAACAAGTGTCACTGGATGTGGATATGGAGAGACGTGGTAAGCACATCGCTCTCCCAGCTGCTGTGAGTTTTCGTTACCGGAGCTGCTACTTCTCAATCAAGTAGCTCCTCAATTGGCTTCACCAGGGCTGAGTGTACTCAACTTCCCAACAGCACTTAGCAGACTCAGACAGTCATCCATCCACAGGCTAGCCAAGCCCAACAGCAATTATCTTCAGTGATCTAACAGGAGCCTGTATACTACTGCAACAAGCTGTTGGCAGAATGATCATATTCAGAAGTTTCAAGACAGATTCATTTCTGAGTAGAGGAGCTTGAGTGGACCGGTTCCGCTGGGTGGGGGAAGTAGTGGGGGGTCTCAGGGAACGAACTGACGCTGCAACAGTTGCCTCTGCAACCCTGGAGAGTGAGCAGCGTGAGTTCGTGTCATTGACCTTGATCGAAAAGTGGGAGAGGTGAAAATGGAGCAGCATTATCCGATTAAGTTGTGCGTGCGACTGAACAAAACCGCTACAGAGATTCTCGGTATGATTCAAGAGGCGTTTAAGAAAGAAGCCATGACCGTTCAATGGTTTTCATGTGGCACAAACGGTTCAAAGATGGCCACGGGAATGTTGAAGACGACAACCGCTCTGGGAGGCCATCATCAAGCTAAATGGCTCAAAATGTGGAGAGAGTGCGGGAACTTTTAAACAATTACTGTTGTCTTAGTACTAGATTAATTGCCGATGAACTGGGACACAGTCAGAGTACGGTGTGGAGGATTGTGATGGAGAATTCTGTGATGCGAAAAGTGTGTGCCAAACTGGTGCCAAAAATTTTGTTGGTAGGTTAGAAGAAACGGCACATGACTGTTTGCCAGGAAATGCTCCAATGGTTGAATGTTGATCCGAACGTTGTGGTGAGAGTGGTTACTGGTGATGAGACCTGGGTCTACAAGTATGATCCTGAGTTGAAGCGCCAAACCTCAGAATGGCACACTGCTTCCTTGCAGAAGCTCAAGAAAGCTCTCATGAGCAAGTCGTGTGTGAAGTGCATGCTGATTTTTGTCTTTATGGTAAAGGAGTGATTCACATGGAGTTTGTTGCTCGTGGACAGACTGTCACTTGTGACTTTTGCGTTGGAGTGCTCCGCCGCTTGAGAGATGGAGTTCGCCGCGTTCGTCCGGCGATGAAGGGCAATTGGATTCTCCGCCACGACAACGCGCCCGCTCATACGTCACACGCTGCCGCCGAAGTTTTGTTCAAGTTCAACGTGACAACACTGCCGTAGCCACCCTAAAGCCCCGACTTGGCCCCAAGTGACTTTTTCCTCTTCCCCCGAATCAAGACAGGCCTAAAAGGGAAGCGATTCGACTCCATCAACGCCATCCAGCAGGCTTCGACAAGAATCCTTAACAGCATGAAGCCCAAGGCCTTCCAGAAGGGCTACGAATAGTGGAAGACGCGCTGGCAGCGCTGTGTTGATGCTGAAGGATCATATTTTGAAGAATTTTAGTCCGCTGTACTTAAATGTCCAGTAAATTTCTTGTTCTGAGTTAAGTCTTGAAACTTTTGAATCACATCCTGTATAATGAAAGAAAGACTAATGGAAATCCTATATGGATTGTTAATGCATTTCATGAACATTATAGAAGTAGAGTACAAAATTTAATTGAAAGCAGATGTCCTCACATGACAGTGTGATATTCTCAAAAATTAAAAGTAAAATACTTTTGTTACTCTGAACTCTAACAGACATCCTGACAGACAATTTAAACACAGAGCGACTTGATCTTGTACTGATATTTGGAATACAATCAGTGGATACCAGACACTTCCTAACAAACCAGTGAAGCATCCAAAAGGGGAGGAAGAAACAAAATGAACTTTCATGTGTTTAGATTATACATGATGCATACTGATTGTTTTTTCAGTGATTACAAAATGGAATTACTTTTTCACATAACTTGGCGATATGAGCTCATTTACCAGTATGATGTTGCTCCCCTTCTGGCCTGTGTGCAGCACTAATTTGGAAAGAGCGTCATAAAGCAATAGTATCTTCTACTGAGGCAAGATAGCCCAAAATTGCTGTGGCAGGTCCTTGATATTCTGGATATTTGTACTGGGACAGAGTTGATGTAAAAACTAGTCCCACACAGATCAGGGACAGTATGAGGATCTTACTAGCGTCATGAGTACCTCAATATGACACAGACAGTTCACAGAGACGTATTCCATATGTGCACAAGCATTGTTCTCTTCAAAAATGACACCATAATTCTCTTGCATCAGTCGTAACACACGATGAAACACGATCTCTATGATGTACCATTGTGCTACAGAGTTTCCTCAATCACTACCTACTGTGACCTGAAACCATTGGCTCCTCATACAATGAGGCTCAGAGTAACACTGCCACTCCTCTCTGAAACATTGGAAGAATGGGACATTTGCCCAGGTCACCACCATACTCACTATCAATGGTAATTCGCAGCAATGCAGAACCACATTTCATTCCTGAACACAGTGCACCACCATTCATCAGCTTCTTATGCTCAGGACTGGAATTCCATAGTCAAGCTGTTACTAGTCTCTGACCAATGGTGCAAGACGACACAGGCTATTGCAGGAAATCCGTTACTTGTTCTTTCCATTCCTTTTTCTTGGCCCATAGGTGCATATGTGAAAGGGATCCAATATGCTTGTCGCACAATATGGCAAGCCTCCGTTGTGTTCAGATGTGGTTGACTGGAACCTTGACAAAAAGGATGCATGCCCTCCATGTTCCCATGCAGTCAAACATCAGATCGCTGTCATATCCGAATTCACCGCAAGTCAGGATACTGCTCGATTTGACCAGTCTGCCAAATAGTGGCCCACAATGAGGCCCCTTTCAAACTCTGTCAGGTGCTGGAAAAGCTGTCTCACTCAAGTACACAGCATCCTTATGTCCTTCACAGTAATCACTCAATATCTGACGCTGTTCACATCCCTTATATACCTACCCTACCAGGCTCAATAATCACACTAAACATGAACGACAATAATACAAACTTTTGGCTGATCTAGCTGTCACAGAGAATTGAAGCTCTAATCATTTACATACCTGCTGATGCTGTGTACATGTACAAAGCTGCATTGACATCTGACCACTTTCTCCGGGTAGTTCATTTTATTTGGTCAGACAATGTATACCCATTCTAATTTATATCCCCGTTTCCTTTTGTGATAGAATAAAATCTTCAACAAGAAACAGTAAAGCCACTTCATCGGGAGAATTACACAGATTCTAGAGATCAGTGTCAGCAGAGCCTTTTTTTTCTCACGTAATTGGAAAATTTGCATGAATAGCCTTGACGCTTTTTAAGCAAATATAAAATAACTGTGGAAGGCTTCAGATAAAAACAGTCAGATGTAATATCTGTCACTGACATCCTTGTGCTAGTCTATACTTCCATACATCTCTATGATTTAAATTCTGAATGTTTTCTGATCAAACATGATTTGTAAGCTTTAAAGATATCTTGTATATCAGTGCTATCTAAATGGTAAAAATTAGAGTGTAGAAACATGTCACAAGAATTCAGAATAATTTTTATATCCTTAAAAGCTGTTTATGGAGAATTAAAAGGCTTCACATTAGGTACTTCCTTTTTCTTCCTTTTTATCAATTGTATAGTATACTATGCAATGTGTCAACACTTCAGCTATTGTTGTTTGTAGATGATACCAATTTTTTATGAAAATAGAGATTGAAGCAACAACAGAGGAACTAGACAAGTGAAGACCCAAGAGGGATGGAGATGTCAGGGGATATTGACAGTATACTACAAGCATTTATATTTTTACCTTATCAGTTTCCAAATTTGTATTAAGCTTTTGGACACTAGAGGTACACGAAAAATAAGGCCTCAAAAATGCAGTGAAAGTCTAGAAGAACACACAGTGCTATTCATTTGGCTTCTTGAATATGTGGATGTGCTTGAAGTCCAACTA
Source organism: Schistocerca americana (assembly GCF_021461395.2). Taxonomy (NCBI): domain Eukaryota; kingdom Metazoa; phylum Arthropoda; class Insecta; order Orthoptera; family Acrididae; genus Schistocerca; species Schistocerca americana. The sequence continues at coordinate 749,474,472 of NC_060130.1, read as the reverse complement.
ACTGCAGAAAATATGTCAACGAGTAAAGGAACCTACTAACAGACTGACTATACCCCTTGCCAACAGCAAATATAAACAGTGTGTGAGTCTCTGTATAGAACTGATACATCAGTGGAAATTGAGTAAGGCTACACAGAAAGGGAATGACCCTGCAGTAGAAACAGAATCACAAGAAAGTTGACTTCCCTTAACTCAGGAAGAAACAACTGAAAGAAATGGTGCTATTCATCAACATACTTAAATAATTGTAGTATGCACTCCTGTGTTCATGATCATAATGTGAAGTGAAATACTGATAGTGATGAATGCTCTCTTCGAATTTATGTCATGTAAATTATGACGTTTTCTAAGTTTTGTAAGTTTTTTGCTACTATAGTTCTAAATTAGTTATATGATGTGAACTTGAGCGTCGCTATAGACACAGAGAATTTACAATGAAAGTAGCCTATGTACTAAGTAACAACAAGATTATTTGGAGGTGGTGTGGGCATCACTTTCATATCACCCTCACCCCCCCCCCTCTCCTCCTGCAACCAGCATCACCACCAGGAGAGATACTAATGATAAAACAGTTTTAAAACCATGCTATGACCACTGCCCATAAAGTAGAACATAGGCTTATAGACAATAACATGTTAGTAAATCATGTGTAAACTGCATTGTTGAACTTATGGATGTATACACAGTACTATGTAAGAATGAAGAGATTACAACTCTGAGAAATTATTTTGCACAATGTTTCTGTGAAATTGATTAAAAATCATTTGAAATGGGAAATACAAATGGAACAATTCCAGAAAAGGTTCAGCAGTATTTTAGGAATAATCAGAGGTTTGTGCAGTATTGATTAGAATATTGTTTGTTCACTATCCAAATATAAAAAGTAGAGTCAGTGGTACAAGCTCATGACTGGACTATTGGCCTGACTGTGAGCTGAGTACAGCAGTCTCTGCCACACACTAGGAGCAGGAGGGTTGTGTTTTATTAGATCTTTTGAGCTATTTATTAAATCAGCTATGAGCTATTTAGATTATGTTTCTTTCTCATTGTTTATTCATAACCAGAAAGTTGTAACCATCTACACATTCAAAATTACACTGCTTCATTTCCTGGATTTTTAAAACACGGCTCTATTTTATATTTCTAGATAATGTTCTTTATAATGCCATTTCTTCTTTTTGATATATATTATTTTCGGAGAGCCTTTAAAAAGTTTGAACCACGAGATATCATGCTAATAGCATATAACACCATATATAGCCTTGGTAAATGACCTCAGTTCAGCAAGGAATGTGTTCGCAAATTTCTTCAGGTATGCCACATCCATTTAAAGTCATTCATTAATGATTACATCCCATAGAGCACCAAACTGTGAATATATTGAATGTTACGTTTCATCAACGTTTCCAAATATATCAGACTTTTCTGTGCAATTAAGATTGGGTACCTTAGCAGGCAAGTCAAAATGCAAAATGGTGCCTGAGTGTTTGTAAAACAGCAGCCATGAGAACACAGTTGTTGTCACCTTGGTAGATGGGAGTGTCCTCAGCATACATATCATGGAGACGTTGAAACAAAAATGCTGGTTCATATTCACAGTAATCTGAATGAATGGGCCCAAGGGTGGTGGTCCTCTATCTCCTATGTTTCTATACATGGTGATAAATTTCCTCCTGTTAGGGTGACATCTGATGCAAATATTTTTTCTGTACTTTCGTTCAATGAGAGCACTACATTAGAAGTGGACCATTCCATATTCCAGAGTACCTACTTTGACTTTAACGACTTCAGTTGTCGACAGAATGTTACACCATATTCTTCCTTCTTTTCCTATTCCTGGCTGCTGCTAATTATTTGCGATCTTCAGTTGGTCATTTTAGGGTTGGAGATCGATAGAATTCAGAGAGAGTCTGCCAGATTTGTAACCAGATGTTCAGTACAAGAGTATTATCGAGAACTTAAGTTTTTCCATATGGGTATTGTATAAAATCTTACTCATATTTTGTTTACGATTTTCTTGTGATCCATAGTTGGAGGAGTTTAAAGAATCAATATTCGAGCCAGACTGTAAAATGATTTTCTCCCTCCATCATTCTTCCTCCACTTCTAGTTTAAGTGACACAGGAAATGAAGGCCAAAAAAACTGTATACTGTACCATTCGTCATGCCTTATACAGGAGCTTGTGGAGTGTTTAGGGAAAATAGTATCCAGATGAACGCTACTATTGTTGGTGATGGAAGAAAGGCAACGATCAGAAGACTGCAAAATTCTTCAAAATACAGTGGGTGCATCACTACAGACACTGGTGTACACATGATCATTTCGCATCTTCTGACTATAAGGACCAACAAAGCATGAGGTTTTTTATTTCTTTTAATCTTTAGTCCAAAGACTGGTTTGATGGAACTCTCTAAGCTAGTCTATCCTGTACTAGCCTCTTCACCTCTGAATAGCTACTGCAACCCATATCAATTTGAACCTGCTTACTGTTTTTGTGCCTTGGTCTCCACTTCCCTCCATTACCAAACGCACTATTCCTAGATGCTCAGGATGTGTCCTATCAACTGATACCTTCTTTAGTCAAGTTGTGAGTAGGTAGACAACGAGGTTTCTGAATCAAACATGCACACAGTCTGTTCCTCAGACTGTGGCATGTGGTGGCCTAGACCGTGGGGGGGGGGGGTGTAGGCCATGCACCACTTCCTAAACCACAGCCCTTTTTATGACGTCATCATACCCTCCCTCTTCCCTCCTCTGCTCTCCCCTCTCCTCCAGACATTTTACTGGCCATTAGAAGGAAACAGCCACTCATAGCCCAGTACTTTACTTGCCATTAAAACGAAACAGACCAGTCAGTATGTAGCTGCCAACTTGGCCATTTTCCTAAGTATCAAAATTAGCTGTATTAGTTATCAAAACATGAGAGTAAGCCAGTATTTACACTCAAAAATATGTAAGCACCTGAAATTCTGCTGTATCCATAAATTTCATTTCTCTCTCATATTAACACACTCACACAACACACACACACACACACACACACACACACACAAACACTACATCAGGACCATCACATATTCAACTGTTCTTTAAATCATACAACCTCTGACCTTCTCTACTTCATTTCTTGGAAATCCTGTAATGAGAGAGCTTCCTATATCACAGATAGACAAAAGGGGCTGATATTCTCATCTAGTGGCGATGACGATTGTGTAATGTAATTCATAAACCTTGCTTGTCTGAATGCATTCAACTCCTAACTCTGAATCCAATCATGTGATTTAAACTCGACACTGCAAGAAGGAGATGAAATATGCTGGTTGTTATATACACTGTAGCGCCAAAGAAACTGTTATAGGCATGCGTATTCAAATACAGAGAAATGTAAACGGGCAGAATACGGTGCTGCGGTCGGTGATGCTTATGTAAGGCAATAAGTTCCGCCGCAGTTGTCAGATCGGTTGCTGCTGCTACAATGGCAAGTAATCAACAAGTAAGTGAATTTGAACGTGGTGTTACAGTCGGTTCTCGAACGATGGGACACAGCATCTCCGAGGAAGTGATGAAGTAAAACATCAAATCTCTGACATTTATGCGGACAGAAAAAGATCCTGCAAGAACGGGACAAACAACGACTGAAGAGAATCGTTCAGTGTGACAGAAGTGCAACCCTTCCTCAAACTGCTGCAGATTTCAGTGCTGAGCCATCAAGAAGTGTCAGCTTGCAAACCAATCAACAAAACATCATCGATATGGGCTTTCGGCTGAAGGCTTACTTGTGTACCCTCGATGACTGCACAACACAAAACTTTACATCTCACCTGGGCCCATCAACGCTGGTTAGACAAGTCTCGTTTCAAATTGTATGGAGCGGATGGACATGTACGGGTATGGAGCTTGCATGTCAGATAGGGACTGTTGAAGCTGGTGGACGCTTTGTAATGATATGGGGCATGTGCACTTGGAGTGATATGGGACCTGCGATACATCTAGATACGACTCTGACAGGTGACACGTATGTAAGTGTCCTGTCTGATTACCTGTATCCATTCACGTCCATTGTGCATTCCGACAGACTTGAGCATTCCAACAGGACAATGCGAAGCCCCTCACGTCCAGAATTGCTACAGAATGGCTCCAGGAACACTCTTCTGAGTTCAAACACTTCCGCTGGCCACCATACTCACCAGACATGAACGTAATTGAGCATATCTGGGATGCGTTGCAACGTGCTGTTCAGAAGAGATCTCCTCCAGCCCCTCGTACTCTTACGGATTTATGCACAGCCCTGCAGTATTTATGGTGTCATTTCCCTCCCGCGCTACTTCAGACATTAGTCGAGTCAATGCCATGTCATGTTGCGGCACTTCTCTATGCTCACAGGGGCCCTACATGGTATTAGGCGAGTGTACCAGTTTCTGTGGCTCTTCAGTGTAGAGTTTCAGATGGGCTCGATAGCTATAGATCACAATAAAGAACACTGAGATGCGTAGCTTAGTACATTATCGAATGTTATATTGTCATAATACATCTCCCAACGAGTTAATCAATTAGAAATATGTAGTTGCCGAATATGAATTTTACTTAAACAACTACCGCAAAATTTCAAAATGGGAAATAAAATGAACTGCTGCTTTATGCTGTTAACAAATGACAGGTCTCACAGCTACGACTCTGTTACACGCCGCTGCTAACAGATAACAGCACCTGACATTGAGCTTAGCTTGATCTCTGTATCACACTTAGTGTAAGGCACAATGAAATCCCCCATATTCCTTCATCTAATTTGTCTGTATTATTTATCAAAACCGTACAAGCATGTGGACACACTCACACACACACACATACACACAACATGTGTGTATGTACACACACAATGTTTTAAGTCAAGTGTCACAATGTTATTACCACGTCTCACCTGGTGCCTAAAACACGAATATGGGCACTGATATTGAGTGCTATAATGCTATTTAAATGTCTAAATTATGTGTAATATTCGTCAAGTTATGTAAAGATATTGGCATTTCTATCTTAAGCCTGCTTGTGGCTATGTTACTGGTGGTACGTAGATCGAAATTTCATCGCCTGATGTTTTTAGCACTGAGCACCATTTTAGTTGGGAAAAGTATAATGCATTATGTTCTACACTAGACAAATATGACTGATGTTATTGCCTGGCTAACATAGCTTTTGAATTACTTTTGATCTGGGACCTACACAAGGTAATATGCCACTTTTTCTGTTGTTGTAGCACCACAAAACACACCAAAAATGATACATTTTGGTGATATGTTTAATGTGTTGTATAATTTAAACTATTTTTTCGTGATATGCAAGTATAACTACAGATCTCTGATCGCAAATGGAAATTCGATTTGCACCAAAATAAAACTGTATGCATTATTTATTAAAATAAATAATATTTCGAGTAGAAAGCACATGTAACACTACTGTCGTAACTTAATGTTTCTCTAACACTTAAACATTAGGCACTTAGTTTTCATATTGACACAACTTACAGGCTAACAAGCACTTGTCAACAAGTGTAGTTCGAGTTATGTACCTTGCATTAAAGAAACCAAAAGATATCTGGATTACTTATCAAAATACATAAATATTCCTTCTATAACATTACAAAACATACATAGAATTACTGCTGATCTAACTTCCAGCTTAAAGTGCCGTAGTCAATGAGAATACTTCTTTGAACCAAATTAAACACTGTTTTTCCCACATCTAAATTGTCTGTATGATTTACCAAGAAATCGTCTTAGTTCAGCTGAAACCATTCTCAAAATTAGCCAAACATTAAATGACTCTCATGCTACATTATCAACTTTATCTTGCACTAAGGAACATTTGTCATCTTGTGCTAATATTGCTAACTTATGCCCCTAATCAGTGAAGGTTACATGACACTTCGATTAAATAGCATAATGAACAGTAGTAATACACATCCCTATAAGTAAAAAACAATGGTCTGTATGATTTCAGCTAGTCCGTTTCTACTACTTTTCAAAGTCACCCAAATATAACAGGAACATCATGCTAGTGTATGAAATTCATATTGTGTTACAAATCATAACAGTAAAATTGTAACAAACTGCACATTGTTACAACAAAATTGTTACAAATTACCACATACATCAACATCTTAGAGTGAAATAGTAGCATATTGCCATTTACATCACCATGACACAGCAAAATTGCAACAAATTGTCTCATGTACTAAATACTTCCAACCTTTGGCTGATAATGTTAAGTTATGCAGTAGGGCAGTGGAAATGATGAAGTTATAGTTGATACAAAACAATATGCATTCATAAATGAAATAATATTCTGACATCAGAAGCTGGCAGTGTATGTGTCATGACTTGGCAGTGGGTGTCAGCTCCTGTATCTTAAAACTGTATTGTAACACCAGAAGCTGACAGTTTAGGTGGAATAACTTGACAGCAGGTATCAGCTTCTGACCCTCAAATAGAATTCTAACACCAGAAAATTGACTGTGTGTATATCATAATTTTGCACTGGGATTCAGCTACTGGATATTGCAACTGTATTATGACATCAGTCGCTGGCAGTGTAAGTGGCATAACCTGACAGTGTATCATAAATACTGATAAACATCAGACAAGATTGAAACAAGTTGCTCAATACATTACCATGTCACAGCAAATTGTGATAAATCACTCCATGTTACTGTCAGATTGCAACAAATTGCCTCATGCATCACTATGTTACTGAAAAATTGTAAAAATTATAATAAACAGCCTCATACATCATAATATTACAGCGAAATTGTGGCATATTGACTCATATGTCGCCATGTTGAAGAAAAAGTGATAAGTGTGTGATTAGGTATTTCGTATATGAATCCTAATTTGTTTTCCTAGGATTCCTATAAGCCATGGTCTGCTTAATGTACATTTTAATCTCAGACTTAATATACACACACCAAAAATAGTTTCGCATCAACTCGGTTCCGAGAGTTCCAGAGTCTGTACAGAAAATTGGAATAGAGATCAACATAAACATCATTTTTGCCCTTTTTATTGCTCATGAAAACCAAATATTGCATGTTGTACCACCATACAGCAATACCTTCAGAGAAAGTGGTCCAAATTGCTGTACATACCGGTACCTCTAATACCCAATAGCATGTCTCTTGCATTGATGCATGCCTGTATTCGTCGTTGTATACCATCCATAAGTTCATCAAGGCACTGTTGCTCCAAATTGTCCCACTCTTCAATGGCGATTCGGCGAAGATCCCTAAGAGTGGTTGGTGGGTCACATCGTCCATAAATAGCCCTGCATGTTCGACAGAGTTCATGTCTGGAGAACATGCTGGCCACTCTAATCTAGCGATGTTGTTGTCTTGAAGGAAGTCATTCACCAGATGTGCGCGATTGGGGCGTGAATTGTCGTCCATGAAGACGAATGCCTCGCCAATATGCTGCCAATATGGTTGCACTGTCGGTCGGAGGATGGCATTCACATATCATGCAGCTGTTACGGCACCTTCCACGACCACCAGCGGCATATGTCGGCCCACATACACCACCCCAATACAGCAGGGAACCTCCACCTTGCTGCACTCGCTGGACAGTGAGTGTAAGGCGTTTAGCCTAACCGGGTTGCCTCCAAGCACATTTCTGACGATTGTCTGTTTGAAGACATATGCAATACTCATTGGTGAAGAGAACGTGATGCCAATCCTGAGCAGTCCATTCGGCATGTTGTTGGTCCCATATGTACCGCACTGCATGGTGTTGTGGTTGCACAGATGGACCTCACCATAGACATCAGGAGTGAAGCTGCACATCAGGCAGCTGATTGCACACAGTTTGAGTAATAAGACGACGTCCTGTGGCTGCACGTAAAGCATTATTCAACATGGTGGCGTTGCTGTCAATGTTCCTCCGAGCCATAATCCATAGATAGCGGTCATCCATTACAGCAGTAGCCCTTGGGCGGCCTGAGCAAGCATGTCATCAACAGTTCCTATCTCTCCGTATCTCCTCCATGTCCAAACAACATGGCTTTGGTCGACTCTGAGATACCTGGACACTTTCTTCGTTGAGAGCCCTTCCTGGCACAAAGTGACAATGCAGATGCTATTGAACCGTGGTATTGACCGTATAGGCATGGCTGAACTACAGACAACATGAGCCGTGTACCTCCTTCCTGGTGGAATGACTGGAACTGATCGGTTGTTGGACCCCCTCCACCTAATAGGCCCTGCTCATGCATGGTTGTTTACATCTTTGAGTGGGTTTAGTGACATCTCTGTACAGTCAAAGGGACTGTGTCTGTGATACAGTATCCACAGTCAACGTCTATCTTCAGGAGTTCTGGGAACTGCGGTGATGCAAAACGTTTTTTGATGTGTGTATATGTGGTCAGATAAAGATGGCTCCATCGTCACATGCCACAGACGTAACTACCCATTAGAGTGGACCCAAAATTTATGTCATTTACTTCTTCCTTCCTCCCTTCTATTCCTGAAGGTAGGTTTGTAACCCCTACTCATGAGTTCCAGGTTATTTAGTAGTAGAAATCGGTGTAGGTGCTCATCTCTGCTGTTGATTTCGCTGCTTACCCGGATGAGGTCATGGTCGTTGTCATTACAACCAACACGCACTTATTCGTTCTGCTGTGAGCAGCTATCTACCAGTTTCCTCGCTTTTTGGGAAGGAGAAGTGCTGTCCTCGAATGGGAGGTAAGCTGAAATCAATACAATTTCCATAGTGCTTACTTCCTCACTGTGTTTCATTCTAATGCTCATTAAGTCCCTGGGACAGAAGTGAGCCACTGACATGAATTAAATTCCATTCTTAACACAAATGCATGTTCTGCAGTTCTTTAGATTTCTAGTATAAATCAACTCACCCCCAGTTCCCCAAAGCCTGAAACACCCCCATTATATAGACAGTATTCTTGGATCAGGTTCATGTCCATCACCTGTATTCCCAGAACATGACTCATTGGGGCAGTTGCCCCTTTACTGCGTTGCAGGTGTATCTGTAACACTTACAGCCAACAAGTTGCCACCATGGTCCCTACCGATATGTATGATTATCCTGATAACAACCTACGAGAACCCTAAGCATAGTTTCAGGTCCTTTTCTCGCATTGCTGTCAGGGATTTGTTGCCAACTTCCACCACAAGAGTTTGGCTATCCAGTACAAATTTTCACTTGATTACCTTCCAATCCTCTGTCGAGACCTTCTGGTTCTATGCCCTTATTTATGTGAACAGAGTATTTGGAGGAGTATCCTTAAGAAGTTTTGGTAGTTCTCAAACTGAAACCATTGCAGTCTTGAAGAGCTAAGTGGCTGTCTTGACAAGCAGCTTCACCTTGTCCTCCAAGGTATCTTACCATCTCTGTAAGCCAGTCCATTATTCCCATCCCCTCACACACAAAGGTAATAGTATCTTTGTCCAGACAGACCCTCCATATTTTGGGTCCTGAACTTCGCTCTCTGTCCCCCCCCCCCCCCCCAAAATCTTGTCAAAGAGAGCCACCTGAACAAGCTCCATCTGCTGTGAAGTGATATTGACTAATGGATATACTTACTGGACAACGGCTAGCCTGGAAACTAAGATTGTAGTACATAGGTTTGTTTCCTTATTTTCTGCTCACAGCTTTTTCTGGACAAGTTTATTCTTAAAATTTGGGATATTGGTTACCTTCCCTGTTCTCTTGATCCCTGTCTTAGAGGTTTAAGGAGTCTGATTACCACATCACTCTGAAACAGTCTTTTTTTGGAAGCTTTAGGTTCAATATATTTTAGTAGCCTCCTTGTATATTTAGGGAGAATCCTCTGAGCCCCAGGTACGAATTTGATCTTGACCTAGTGCAGCTCTCAGTAACAGTTTCCATTTCTCAGACTGGTGTGTAGCCCAATCGAGTTGTGAAAACAGGTTCCATGAGTTCCAACCCCAGTGCTTGGATGTTTGAGGTCTCATCATGCCTCTCAGTTTTTATTTTGTTTTTTGTGTTCGCCATTTTGGTTCCATGAGAAATGGGGATCTATTCAGTCAACATCAGAGAACACCACCCCCATTGAGTGCAAGGCTAATTACTTCCGAAGGTTGCTCGGTATCCCAGAGTCTGCTTTAATTACACGTCTTTCCATATGCTATGCACTCGTTGGCATGGATCATATCCCACCTTGGGCTGGGGAGCTGGGTAATTGCGCAAAGAGAATGGAAGTGGATGTGGGAGATATGGGGCATTGTGGGACACTTGTCATCTGGTTCATCTGATGAGGTCTGTCTGGCATGGTAGATCCCGCCAGTAGCTGCGCTAAAGCTGGCATAGCCTTCAGCTTCATATGGACTTACAAGTCTCACCGCCAATACGGTAAGTACTTCGACAAAGCAGTTTTCCCCAGACCTCCCTTACATCACACATACGGGAATAGTAGAAGGGTACTGATCCAAGTGAATTTTTTTCTTTATTCGAACTTATTGCTTGTATGCATGTGATATGGCTCTAATTAAGTGCGAAAGCTAAAGTCATTCAAGTGCAAAATATTATTATGATGGTGACTTATAGTGTGGAGGTCATATAGTTTGTTATATTAAAGTCAAAATAGATGCTTATTTTTATAACAATGATCACATATATATTTCACACAACCGATTAGAGAGTAATTTTTCAACTGCTAAAAAAAGAAGTTGTAGTGTATGTCAAGGTCAGCTGTCTCATGCTGTTATTTTTTCAGTTCCGTCAGTGTTTATGTTGCCTTTGGTTTTTGACAATTCTTCCTTTGCACTTTATACTCTTTGCTGTGCACTATATATTCTTTGTTGTGCACAAGCATAGCTTTGCTGTTGTTTGTATGCATGTTTCCCGCATTAGAACAGCATATATGTGAAATGCTCAACAGAGACAGACACTCTAGAGCAGAAAATACGTTTGCCCTACAAAGTCTATCAAGTGATTCCGAAAGTAATGAGGATTCTTCCAGAGATCATTCATCCTACCACCCCTCAGACCAGGCAAATGAATCTTAAAGTGAAACAGATGATGGAGGTAAGCATATGAATGAAGAGTCGTTATCATAATGGAATTTTTAATGGCTAGTTTTTGTATAGAACAACATTGTTTGAGATGACCATCTTTTGGATTGGGTATCTCGCATTTTAGCTTCCTGCACCAGAGACGTTGATGTATGGCTTTTATCAGAGATTTTATTACTTCCGTATACCATTCAAGAGATTGACCAGTGTTCCTGTGGTGTGATACCATAAAACCCTGTGTTTTTTAGCGATTGTTGCTCTGTACAGAATAGAAATTGGAAAATGTTATATTTCTTAATATTTCTCGTCAACGAATTGAATAAAATATTTTTAGTGCGAGATATTTTGAACCACCGTAAAGCAAAAGTTAATGATGGTGAATCTTTAACGCTTTGGACTGCACACTCTCTTTTCCGAATTTAAATATGGATGAGGTCTATTATCTAAGACAACTTCACATGCTAAGTTTCGGAATACATTCCTACCTATATGTGGAGAAAAACGGTTATGAACAGCTGGGTTGAACATGGTGGAGCAAGAGTTTCTCAGGAACTAACGTTTTCACTCCATCGCTAGACAGCAGATTCTCTGCTAGATACCATCAAAACCCTGTGTTCTTTAACGATTGCTGCTCTGGACAGAATAGAAATGGGAAAATGTTATATTTCTTAATGTTTCTCGTCAATGAATTTTATTTATTCCAACATATTAGTCAACATTTCTTTAAACATCAACCTGTAAAAAAATGACTCATTTCCTTAAAAACAACACAAACGCATTTCCCTAGTTTTCTCAAAATGATGAGGATACCCCTTGCATCAGTATAGTTCTACTAAAGCCATATGTGCTTCCATTTCCCACTCCTCCTCCCCCAACCTTGCTGAATGTCTCCTGTAAGTTATATCATTATTGCAAGTATATGATCATTGTGTATTTTCTTAAGGAGATTTTTCAATCTTGGGGGTCTTATTTTATGCTCATGTTCAACATTTTTTCTACAAAGCAGTATTTTTTCCTATAAATTTTCGTTAACAAACAAATGTAAATATCTTAATTACTATGTTCATAATGTTTGACTGGTAAATTGATGAACCTATGTAGCACAAAGTGACGGGCTGAATACTTCTGCATGGATTGCACAACTAAATGGTTCACACAACTGAGGGTGAAGTATACGTTTGCAATCAAAATTAAACATGTTTGCATTATCAGAATTACATTTTCTATGGTGTGAATCTCGAAAATCAAATTTTCTAAAGTGCATTTAAAAATGGCAAACACTTGAGAAAATAGGTTCTGAAACTCGACCTTCTTTATTTCTTTGAAATGTGAATAAATAACAAACATAACAAAAAATATATTGTTTTTTGAGATTCATACCCAGATTACAAGTATGTAATTTATGAAATCCAAAGTAGCCTCGAGTTGTACTCAGTAGTTTTTTTTCTTAAAATCATGTGAACCAGTTTATGATAGTTGTCTCAAGAAAAACGCGTTTAAAGTTTTGAGTACGATTTTTGTGTATATAACTTTATAATTTTTTCAGTTTACCATTAATTTGCTATTCCTGAATCATATAGTAAGCATTGCTTTTCTTCAAGATCTGATTTTCTAACATGTGAGTGTCTTTAGCCATGGTTCTAGCCTTGCTCCTGTTCTGGAACAAGCACTGCTCCAAATGCTTGAGGTGTTTCTCGTACCTTTTCATGGCAGATGAGCAAGCTGAGGTGTCAATAACAACTCCCATGACTTCCATTTTATGCAAGACAGCCTTAGAGACGTCATTAAAACTGATGCATACCCAATTGTGAGTAATTTCGAAGACTTTTACAATCAAAAACATGTGTTTTGAGCATAAGTTCAAATTAATGAATGTTTCATTGTTTTTCTGCACATAGGCTCCAAGGCATATCTCCATCAAAGAGTCGTCAGTCAGATGCTCATACATATCAGCAAGAGCTTCAGTAACTTCACTCTTCATTGGTGACTTATGGTCAAACATAATGAGTGTCTCATTCATCTCAGCTTGCTTCCATTTACAGCAACCTTAGGAACAGTATATCAGCTGTCAATTGCCATTCGTTGAAGTCATGTGATAAAGTCTCAGCATAACTGCTTTTTTCATCTCACTTTTGTCTAAAGCATATACATGAGGTGTCTGGTGGGCAAGTAGAATACATACACCGATTTTCTTCGACCTAGAATGTTACAATACCTCTAATACCTCTAGAGAGAGAGAGATATCGACTGGAGTTGCAAACAGCCTAGTCGCTGAGAGCAGTTAGAGTGGGCATATGCATACGCTTCCAGTGAATTGTAAGTTTCAGATATAAAAAATAAGTTCCTGAAAAAATCTTCTTGACGGCGTATTCTTAAGACTGTAAGAAGTCAAAATATGAAAAAAATTATTTCTGAAACTTGGAGACCAGGAAACCCTCTTAAAAATCCCAAGAAATTGTAACTTACGACGGTAGTGCGACATGTACTTTGTACCACAAAATCTTATTTATTTTGATAAATAATTTTTTGGTGCAAAATCTAATTATTGCTTATGATCAGAGATCTGTAATAATACTTGTGTATTACGAAAGCAACCTTGTGTGTTTTGACAAATAATTTTAGTTTGGCGCAAAAATCGTATTTCCAAATTATGGAATTTATTCTCCCTATGAGAGGAAACTTTTCCATTATTGTCTTTGATCTTATTGTGTTGTAGATATATTTACCACCAGATGAGAATTACACCAGACGTCCCTAGCCCAGAAAACGACTGTGATGGCATGGCTTAAGAAAGAATTCAAAATGTGTTTCTCCCAGTATAATATTGGACTATGATTGGGAGATTAAAATATGTATATGTGTTTGTTTGTTTGTTTTGTGTGCGTGTGTGAGATTAACCTTTCAGACAAGGCAGAATTATTGGTGCTTATATACTTTTGATGTGGAAATTCTTTAAGATTAGGGACCGATGACCATAGCAGTCTGGTCCCTTTAATCTCCCCCCCCCCCCCCAAACCAACCAACTTTAACGTTACACCCAAGATGTTATGATTAATAACACAGTTTATTGAGATACCTTTGATCATGGGCAAAATAGCATCTACATACTGACTGTCCCATTTCTTTTTAGGCTATGTTCACCTGACGGAAATCTATCACGTGTTTTCGAATCGAGCATTTAGGCATCTAACATTAACCTGCAATCGATCACATGATCACGTGTTAACACAAAAAGTCTTTAGGCGCAGACAAACGTGCGTGCACGGTTATTAAGATAGGTGGCGCTCGTATGCTGTTCAGTTGACAGCGCATATCAGTAGTGACCATACGTATTTCTGACTCTTTCTGTTTCTTTTGTTTGCTGGTCGTTACGAAAAATGAATTAAACCGAAGGCAGGAATATTGACAGCGAACTATTAATTGACAAAATAGAAAAAGGGCAAGTGAATTGCAATAAAGAGTTGAAATCGTAGCAATTTGAGATGCCGAGTTTCGGAATAATTAGTTTTGATCTTCTGTGAGGGGATTGACTCTCAGGAAAAAAAGAAGAATATAGTTGAGAAAAACTTTACAGTTGTCCAGCACAATTAATCCATATCGAATGTTCAAGTTTACCTTCATTAACAAAGTAATTGGTAAATTCAGCTCGAATGTAATTCGCTGACAAAGTGAGTTGTCCATTTTGGGTAGCATTTATACTTGTGACATTTTTGTCAAATATGTCTTCGTGTCTCAGACCATCTCTTATTTGAACATAGTTTGAATTACTGTAATTGCTTTTACAATGTGTTCTGCACAACCCACACTGACATCAATTGGGCAATGTAGTATTTTTCCACTTATTACACTTCATACTTAAGGAACACTCTATGTACTTAATACTAAAATTAGCTGATTGTTAAAATTTTACTTTCATAACCCAGCTGTTTCCCATCTCTTATTTGAACATAGTTTGAATTACTGTAATTGCCTTTACAATGTGTTCTGCACAACCTACACTGACATCAAATGGGCAATGTAGTATTTTCCACTAATTACACTTTATACTTAAGGAACGCTTGATTTACTTAATAATAAAATTAGCTGATACTTAAAATTTTATTTTCATAACTCAGCTGTTTCCTGTTGTGGGGCCTCATTAAATTTTCCATCAACCAAAATGCTTCATTGCTAGGATCATGTAAGGAAGTCTCATGTTCTGTTTTTCTGATAAAGCTCTTGGTTTCAGTAAATCCAAAGATCTTTCTGTGTGCTTTTGATATGGCATAGAATCCCTGGAAAGCCTTAGTCGCTCTCTTTCACTTAAGTGCTCATGTCTACCGATATACAACGATTGAATCACATAGACCTATGAGCACTAAAGAAAAAAATCTTTATAATTAAAGTATAAGGAACCTGGATGTTCTGTAAGTAGTGGGGCAACAGGAGCAACAGGGCGTTTCAATAGTGTGGGTTGCCTACACTGAGGGGCAAGTATACATTCTGGGGCAAACCTTTTGTTCTCTTTTGATTGACAGGTCCTTAACCTCCTCCGTCTCCACCTCCGCCTCCCCTATCCCTCTGGAAACTCCTGTCGCCGATACAAGCAAACTTTTGGTATGGATTTGATTGACTAATTAATTAAATCGATCAACTGATTAAATCCACTCTCTGGGAAACACCCCAGCCCTCCCCATTCCACCCCCCTCCAGGAAATTGGCGGGAAAAAGACGCAGTTGAGTGGCCATTTGGAGGGAAGCAGATTGCTGTGTATAGAATATTGTTTAAAACAAATTATACAATATAATTTAGATATTTATTTTAAAGAATTTGGCGGGAAATCAATTGAAGTGTATGGAATATTGCTTAAAGAATTTAGACAATGTGTGGAATATTATTTAAACAATTTAGACAATGTGAAGAATATTGTTTATATATTTATGGGTGTGCATGGACTATAGTTTTTTTATTTATTTAAAGAATTTTGTGGGAAATCGGTTGCAGTGTATGGATTAATGTTTGCACAATTTAGGCAATGTGTCGAATATTGTTTATTTAAAAAAATTATAGGCTTCAAGTCCAAGTTTGCATTATAGTTTATTTATTTAATTAAAGGATTTGTCAGGGATACTGTTTATTTAAAGAGTTAGTGGGTAACAAGGCAGTATGGAATTTAAACAATTGTGGTGCTTTTTAATTCTGATCGTGCATGGAAACGGTGAGTGGGCTCAGTTTATATTTGCTGCCGGAGTCAGGGGTGTTAAGGCTCTTAGTTTTTATTTTTCCTCACTTTTCGAAGCACACTGGTGTCTAAGCACTGATGAGAACATCAGAACATTTGCATATCTAAAAGTTCATAACATATTTCGAAACCACTGCCACTTTCTTTAGACGGTCAAATTACGATAATTTCAGCTGCAAACTATTTTGTACAATTCAAGAAACATACATACATACATACTGCATTACAGTTAGACCCTGAAAAAGGGGTCTTCAGATCATGAAAGGAACATAATGCAGTATAGTAGCCACCAATTTGAGGTCTCCCATGTGTGTCTACCGTCAGGGTGCTGCCACGATGGTCAAAACAGTCCAATGTCCTAATTACAGATCACATTACTAAGTACCACCGACTACAGACCAGATATCGGCCTCCCTTGATCACAGGATCCCAAACAAAGCATCAAGTGATGGCATTATGTTGATTAGCAAATTCCAGACTCGCTTCATGTCTCTATCTCTCTCAAGAGGCCACTCCTTGTTTGTCTGTACCAACCAACGTCTCCGAACATGAAGATGGAGGTTTTCATTTCTCCTCAGAATACTGTATTCCTGTTGCCTGATGTTGGAGACAAAGGGAAAGCTGACGCAATTTCGATATCTAAAATAAAGTGAAATAATCCATTTGCACTACCCTCTTAAATTATTTGTTTAACGATTTACAAGAGTCAAATAGAGCGCTTAAAACACTCACCTCAACCTTAAGATGATCCTTCTTCATAATAAAACATATTTTCAACATTTGAGTATCACATGCAAACACTATGCAATTGAAGGAATGAAATTTCCGTTGCAGCCAGATGTGCTAAATATACTCGAGGTCTTGTACGGGCCAATGTTTGAGAACACAAACACCCTCCTCCACCATAACGTTTCCACTAAACATATCTGCTAAAAAAAAAAATCCTTACGATCACACAAACTCACGGTCACGGGGGGCACCATCCGCTGGCTGTACAGTAGCCGCCCCGTCCGCCAACTGCCCGGTAGCTCCGTGGGGTGACAGAGACCCACGCCCATGCTGCCTGATAGTGTCAACCACAAGCGTGCACACAATACTACTATCGGAAAAACGACTGGGTTCTTAAAAGGGCTATAGAATTCCTAAATTGGTTCTCTCCGCCATATTCAGAAGGAGAAAGGAAGGTTCTACTGCGTGATAGGATAGAGACAACAGCAAATCCACTGTAAGACAGAGTCCAGAGCGATGTATTGAGAAGCTCTAAATACCGCACACTTAAACCGTGATCCAGTCGGTTTTTAATAAGCTGTTCATGGCTAGATGTCGGAGATCGCTATCAGTCGGGAATTTGACGTCGCGAATGGGTTATTAAAGTATTATAGAATTCCTAAGTTTGTCCTTTTCGCTACATTCGGAAGGAGAAAGCCCTACTGCATGATAGGATAGGTACAACAGCAATTACCACTGCAAGACAGAGTACGCTGCAATGTATTGAGAAGTGCTAAACACGACACACTTCAACCACGATTCAGGCCGTAGCAGTAGTGGTCACGGGCAGACGTCGGAGATCGCTGAAAGACTCGCACATCCCGCGCGCTCACTCCCAGATGTCCACACACAGCTCGCCAAACTCCTCAAACGCCGTTGGCATCGACGTTCAGGGACCGGAGGAAACTACAGCCGCGGCCTCAGCCGCAGTCTTGGATTTGCATTTACGCCAAGTGCACCAGCCCGGTGATGGAGGGCATCTGGGGATGATTGGTGTGGGTGGAATTCAGATGTCATCAATACGTCCAGCACAAACATGCATCATTTTGAAACTTCTCTCACACAACACACACATGTCCGCTTCTGTTGCACTCACCCAGCACCACCACACTGGCCACTTCGCCAGCCCTCGCTACCGTGTGCAAGTTCAAACAGGTCGGCACATTCTTTGTACGTGTCACAGGCTGAGCTAATCCGTCATTTCCGGTTGGCAAACCCAGCCGCAGTGCACTGCGAAACAAGCAGCTGCAGCTTAGATGTATCCATTAGTTCTAAACAATTCCAGCCTGACATAGACCACCCAGTGTAAAAAACCTACTTCACCCAACCCGAGGCAGTGATGTTGTTGACCATACACCTCGAATTTCGCACATGAAATGCAGATTCCTCCCATTTATACGACTTATTTTTGGTGATAGAAGGAATCGGACAATACACACGTTTTCACATCGCTAAAATATCGTTACTTGTCAAAATCCTGTACAGGACTAAGGCATAGGCTATATTCCCTCTAACTATTCTTTCATCAGGTAGAAAAATATCTTTCCTCGTCTGTCATGTCCTGCATCACAGGAATGGAATGTCAAACTCATTTTTGGCCCATGATGGAGTGCTAAGATCTATCACTGTCACAGGACACCACCATACTTTTAGACTCTCCCTTAAGGTAACGCCACACAGAAGTTGTAAATATAAGATTTATAGGGCGTATCACTTCATAAATTCGGTAATACATCTGATTTTATTACGATGGTCGTCTCTTCCTGTGTAGGTGACTGCTTCAAATATCTTGCTGCCACATACAAGAATTGTCCTACACCAAGCAGAAGACATGAGTGTACTCCCGCGTTTCTCCATATTTCTCCCTCAGTTTATGCGTATTTTCTGTCAATTTTTTCGTAATTTTATGTCACGTATGCCAACACCAACATGACATCACTTCGCGCGAGGTATTCTAAAATTGCTTGTAAATGTGATAGTACAGGCCTCAAGATCTAGCACAAATGCACTATTTTTCTGGTCGGACGGCGTAGTATAGCACTGTACTTGAAAGCAGTTGCAGTGCCTTTGCTCTGTTTTCTGTATGTCTGTGTATAATGGATAGTTAGGAGGGAAGGCAGAGTGGCTTCAGGTGTGCTGCTGGCTTCATGTGGTCGCAAAGAAGGAAGGCTGAGGTATTTCCCGAGAGACAGTTAATGTGCCTAGGAAGAGCATCTCTCCGTGTGTACGCACTGACCGGTATCGTGTGGCCCGATAAAAGACACGTGTAATAGGTGGGCAGACGATGGGACGCTGT
This sequence comes from Schistocerca americana, assembly GCF_021461395.2. NCBI lineage: Eukaryota > Metazoa > Arthropoda > Insecta > Orthoptera > Acrididae > Schistocerca > Schistocerca americana. Next base: position 749,455,151 of record NC_060130.1, on the reverse strand, counting down.
ATGTGCTTAGCTAAGGAGCGTTGTATTATGAGCTAGGGTGACTGCTATGTACAACTACAGAATGCATCGCGTTTTTGACCCTGTGCAGGACTTATTAGGTGTTTTAAATCCTAACAAACACTATTTAAAATGTGGTACTCTGTACTCTCCGCCAATCACAACCTTGTGGTGTCAGCTAACAAACAGTTGCTGCATGTCAGCATTCTGCTGTATTTCCATTAAGGTAATACTGATACAGGCGAGTTGACTGCTGTCATTGATGCTTTCCTAGATAAAGGAGAACCATGTGCCTATAAACGTATTTGCATCTAGGTTGAATGATGACAGAAAGTGGATGGAGTGATCGGTTGAGATGGAGTTTTAACCAGGTATGATTTAATGGTAGACTGATGTATTCTAGAGAGAGAGAAGGATGTTGCTGCAGGCCATTGAATCATTTTTTTCCGTTGTTCTGTCAGAGTGCATTAGCTGTGTGGCATAACCCGCATTTGATTTGTATACAACTGCGTGTTCTGTGTGTGACTTGGAGCACTATCTACTTGCGATCGTTAACAGCAAACCTCTCAGTCATCAGAGGACTTCAACCTCATGTGCGATGGTGATGACATAATATGTCCATTCTGTTTCAGAACTTTCCTCTAGACAAACGAACATTTATACTACGTGCACCATTCCCCTGCTGCATCTTGGGCCCAATATCGAGTCTTCAGTTTCATAACTACAGTGATTCTAAGTTAGTGACAGGTGTCCATGAGGTAATGCAGTCTCTATGTATACATCTACTTGACATATGTCTGGTTTATGGACTTAGTGGCAGCATGACGTATAACTTCCCATGTTTGTCTCTTTCTTTGTAAGAGGCATTCTCCAATACTAACGATCATTTTTTTTTATAGGGCTGATGCTAGCACAGTATAATTGCTGAACCTTGATCTGATGCGAACAGTGGGCAAAATACACCTCTAGAAGGCTATATTGTGAGTATTGGGGCAATGAGAGTACCAAGCCAAAGTATCGTTATCCAAGATGTCAGCGATGACGTCATCCAAGATGGCGGCTTTTGGTGGGAAGTTTGAATTTTGGCAGGAAGATGGGTCAATTGAGCCACGTCCACTAGCCTAACTGCCCCTCCCCTACCCTCCCCCAGTAAATGGCGGGAAGTTCAAATTCCATCAGGATAATGCACCACACCACGGTTACCTCGACCAACCTAAAAATGGCGGGAAAATAGATCAATTGGACTACATCCACTAACCTAAGTCACCCGACTGCCACCTCATCCTAGGAACTGATGCCAAGTATAGGTCAATTGGGCTATCTCTACTAACCTAAGAAAAGGGTGGGAAAGAAAGGGCAGTTAGGCCACCTCCACTAACCTGTCACCCAACTGCCACCTCCTCCTAGGGATTTGTGGGAAAAGGACTCGACTTGTGCTGGACATAAGTCTTTATTTTCACTCTTTATTTAAACAATTTGATGCACTACCACCTTGCAGTGTGTCCACCACAAGGTCTGAACACCAACTGACCTAGTACACACTACTGCCACCAGAGAGCACTCTTATCTGTGACATAACCCAAGATGACTGTCTGGAGGGGAAAATGACTCAGCCTGCGCTGGACTGCTGGAGGGAGTAAGAAAGAAATGTACTTTATTTATTTTGGAACAATTTCTTCAGGTACAGATTTTGAGAGACAGTATATCTATCACACTCACACAAAACACTTGCTCTGATGTGCTTGGGGTCACAGTACACAGTCTGCAGACCTGCAAACTACTCGTAAATAATGCAACAGACATGCTTGCTAATTGTGAACTGTCGAAATAATTCATTCCACAGCCTTCACACATGCAAACTACTACACTGAAATAATTTCAGTACACAGCACACACACCTGCAAACTGCTCCTAAATAATGCAGCACACTGATATGGAGACACGCTCAGTACTCGTAAATTGTCCAAATAACTCATAGCACATCCTACAGGCCTGTAAACTACTCCTAAATAACGCTCTGCAGACACGCAAACAACTCCTAAATTACCCAAATAATTTCAGTACAGACAGCCAAACTCTTCTTAAATAATGCAGTACAGCCGACACACCCGCCAGCAAAATAATGCAACAGTCACACAATCAATGTACGCTGACACCACCTGCTGCCCCCTGTGCATTGCACCGCACAGGATGCTACAGGCACCCCCCCCCCCCCCCCCCCCCACGAAATGACACCGCCATTAGCTTTCAAACCATGCACAGGTCCTGCAAGCATGAGGCGGCGACGTCCCTTTCATACTTGGCACTTGAGATATTCCTCTCGAAATACGTGTTCTCCTAGGCACTGTTGTTAACCTGACCGGACGGGAGCAAAGACCTAGTTGCAGAGTGCGTTGACGCTGGACACAAGCCAGCACGAGCCATCACTCTCACTCTGCTGCCAACGGCATGTGAAAGTTTACCGTTGCACAGTCATCTATCCACGTTCACAAATGTGTGTGAAATCTTATGGGACTTAACTGCTAAGGTCATCAGTCCCTAAGCTTACCCACTACTTAACCTAAATTATCCTAAAGACAACCACACACACCCATGCCCGAGGGAGGACTCGAACCTCCGCCGGGACCAGCCCCACATTCACAATGATACTCATAACGTGGAGGAAGGGTGGTTTAGCTATGATACTGAAATTGAGACACATGCCGTTACATAATGGGTCAGTGTTGAAATTACTGTAAAATTGTTCGCACTATCAACTGTGATGCTTATTATTAGAGTACTTTGATGGTGTCTTTTCCATCCCATCTGTGCACTGTCATGCTGTTGGTTACAACATAATGATTGACTGATATCGCTTGTTTGAGTTGGAGAAAGAGTTTTGGTGGATGGACAGCACGTTCTGGGGTGGATAGCACCGAAACAGTGTTCGCGTACATGACTCCAGTATGATGAATCAGTGTAAACGGAACATAGGGTCAGCAGATATTCCGTGACAATGACGGATGAGTTTATATGTAGAGCTCGTGAATCACTTTCGGACTGTAGTCTGGAAACCATCCACAACATTGCCAAAACTCCCCCAATTTGCTTATGTTTTAACTCTCCTTTATTTAAAATCATACATTGTCTGTGGCGTGTTATGGCATCCTCAGTAATAACATGATTTACACGGTATGAGGTCCAGTTTTCTGTGAGAGGCCGTGGATCAGAACATCTTAATGTCAGTTTAGAACCTGACACAAACCTCGAAGTCATGGCAGAAAAACAAAATGTATGGCGATGTACAAAGCGTGCTACAGCAGAAACAAATAATGCTTCAGACAACGAGACAGGGACACTGGGAGCGTCTTTTGTGATTTACAGTATAGTCCACGGGATACGATCATCCTCCTACAGTAGATGTGGTGAAACCTTAAACTGGACTCTGCAGTGTATCAAAAGCTGTATATTTAATAGGATCATCCCACACCGACAGCAGCAGCAGTTTGGCGGGTAAATTTAGTGACGGTTGGGCTGTTCTGTTATGAATGCTACGAGGAATGCTATTCTGGGAAGCATTGCGACATCTCTCTATCCTCGCTGGACCCCCACTGTACCTATGCGTCAGCATGCCAGCATCGATGCCTAGGTGAGTTCTATGTTGGAAGAAGTTAGTTGAGCTTTTAAAGTTTGTAATTATTCTCTGTTGGATGGTACAGAATAACGATGATACCATGTTGGGCTGCTAGATGTGAATGGATGCAGATCTGTTTCTGACTGCAATGCCTGTATCTGGTTTGGAGATGCACCACAATGCGACCATTTCCACCAAATGGTCAAAACATGGTCCTGTTGCACTAACTCAGGTCGTCCTGTTTCTACATGGGTTGCGGAAGGTGGTGGATATGGCTTTGTTCGACTTCTGCTCAAGCTGGCTGCAGTGGCTGAGCGGTTCTAGGCGCTACAATCTGGAACTGTGCGACCGCTACGGTCACAGGTTCGAATCCTGCCTCATGCAAGGATGTGTGTGATGTCCTTAAGTTAGTTAGGTTGAAGTAGTTCTAAGTTCTAGGGGACTGATGACCTCAGATGTTATGTCCCATAGTGCTCAGAGCCTTTTGATTTGAACTTCTGCTCAGTTCCAACTTAAATTGGAATGATCACTTGCGCAAAGCTGCAGAAATGGGTGCTGTACCAACCTAAGAAAACGGCGGGAAAATAGGTCAATTGGACTACCTCCACTAACCTAAGTCACCCAACCGCCACCTCCTACTAGGAATTCATGGGAAAAGGACTCGACTTGTGCTGTACATAAGTCTTTATTTTCACTCTTTATTTAAACAATTTGATGCACTACTACCATCCAGTGTCGTCACCACAATGTCCGGACTCCAGCTGACGTAGTTCACAGTATTGCCACCAGAGAGCGCTCTTATCTGTGACATAACCCAAGATGACTGTCTGGAGGGAAAAATGACTCAGCCTGCGCTGGACTGTTGGAGGGAGTAAGGAAGGAATGTACTTTATTTATTTTGGAACAATTTATTTAGGAACAGATTTTGAGAGATAGTATATTTATTACACTCACACAAAACACTCGCCCTGATGTGCTTGGGGTCACAATACACTGTCTGCAGACTGGCAAACTACTCGTAAATAATGCAACAGACACGCTTGCTAATTGTAAACTGTCGAAATAATGCATTCCACAGCCTTCACACATGAAAACTACTACACCGAACTAATTTCAGTACACAGCACACAGACCTGCACACTGCTCCTAAATAATGCAGCACACTGATATGTAGACATGCTCAGTACTCGTAAACTGTCCAAATAACGCATAGCACAGCTTACAGACCCACTAGCAAAATAATACAACAGTCATGCAATCAACGTGCGCCAACACCACCCGCCGCCCCCTGTCCATCGGACCACACAGGAGGCTACAGCCAGCCCCCACGAAGTGACGCGGCCGTCAGCTGTCAAACCACACACAGGTCCCGCAAGCATGAGGTGGCAACATGCCTTTCATACTCGACACCTGAGAAATTCCTCTCGAAATACGTGTTCACCTAGGCACCATTGCTGACACGACCAGATGAGAGCAAAGACCTATTTGCAGAGCGTGTCGACACGGGATGCAAGCCAGTGCGAGCCATCACTCTCACTCCAATGCTGATGGCATGTGAAAGTTTACCATCGCTGGCAGTGCGGGTCCACTGGGAGCACCGTTCAACAATGTTTTCTGCAGATGAGACTTTCAGAAATTATTTTGCACACAACGCTAAATTGCACTGACAGTTAAACCCACAAAAGTTGCCTACAGATCATCAAATACATACAAGACTCACAAGAATATTGGAAGCCAGGAACATATTTAGCAGTGTGACTACAATTAAATATTACGATTGCTGCTATGGTCTGACACCGATCGATGTACAGATAATGTCTACTCTTGACGGCTGCGGTTCTCTCTATACCCTCACGGTTATTGATGTGCTGAATCTATACGTCCCTCATGATAGGACACACACTCATCTTCTCTGGTCACGCCATAACATAAGCCACAGTAACTTTACAATGCAATATATTCACACTTTACACATACAAACAGTGAGTTATCTTTTATATCTGTACGGCACCCCAAAAAATTATCATATGCCTACACTCACCCCGGCTATATGTCTTGATTCTCCTCAGTTCTAGGAACTAATCAGACAAAGTCTTACAATCAGCGCTTCTGGACTGTGCTGTATCCCGCCAAGATTCTCTCAAACGAGTGTTCTGAAGGACAGACGTCAAGCACTATGTGTGATAATGAATACCACACCCATGGACGTAATGATCGGAAAGACATCACCGACATTGGTTGGCTTACTGTACTCATCATCACTATCGATAGAGCAACAAGGAAAATGCGAATTCGTTCTTCCTCGCAGTCCTAACATGGCACCCTGTCCATCACGTGTTACCCTTCCTACTTTCAACACACAAAAATATTCTCGCTGCTAAGTAGAGACTCCTATATCCCAGCACAAAGGATGTCCTGTGAGTGAGTGGGGGATTATGATTGGCTCTTACCGAATTTACACACTGGATTATTGATGCTGTCAGTGTGGAAGCACTGCCCACGTTTTCTGTTTCATTCTGCAGATGAGACTTTCAACAGCAAAAAACTATTTGACACTGATCACCATATTGCACTGACAACTAAACCTCTCAATGTGTCCTACATATTGTCAAATACAGAAAGACTCTTACTCAATTATACTTGAATATTAGAGCATGAAACCGATCTCCAACCCAGCAATATATCACCGCGTAGCTTGTCGACATAGTAAACATACAATTTGTATCCTACGCCACACAATAATCGCCCCTTTTACATGTACCGTGAAGACAAACAGCACTGTAGATACACTCTTAGCACTAGATATTTCCCTGCAAGGTCAGCAATCATCCACTCCCAATGGGTGACCAGAGCATCCTCAGTGGGCTGAAGTCACTCTCAGAACTGTTCTAAAAATTCGGGCTCATTCCCCCTTGACACAAATGCGTTACTGTTTCTGGTTCGGACCTGCATCCCTGCTTGCTTTTTTCTAAACCCATCACCAGACTCTGGGATTACAAGAAAAAATATACTTTCACATAGTTTGCACACAGCAGTACCCGACCGATCACTCACACAACATAATTCCGAAGATGCAGACTGGAAATTATTTCTCAACAAGCCCAAAACTTTAACTAGGTGGAGCATGCTCTAGACCACTGAGTAACTAGAAACTTATCCTGTCAGCATAGACCTTTACTTGAGAACTCGAAACAAATAGACGAAATAGATATTGCCACTCGCAAACACCAATGTTGGTGATGTTACAGATTCCATATCATCCCCATAATTTACAAAGCCAAGTAAGGTGTTTCTCATATCTAGAGAACTGGCAAATGTGTCCTCCACCTGCTAGATGCACACACAACAATCGGTATTCTCTCAACTAAATAAAGATGGGAAATGTGTAGAAAGAGTCAACTGAGCAATTTACATGGGAGGGAATAATAGCCCAGAGAAAACACATGTCCATATTGAATCTTGTCAAATTTCCATTTGACCACATAAGCTATCCAACACATACTAAGTATTAGTTCGCTATTCGGGTGTCTCCATTCAGACGGCCTCTGCCATTAGCTGGAAACGTGAATCAAGCCCACCACACGCCATGCATAGACAGAATCATCCTACAAAATTGGTCACATGTATACATTTCATCGCTATACTTACAATTAAATGTTACGATTGTGGTCTCAGGTGAACAACATTCGACAATGAGCAAAGTATCGTAAATACATCCTGCTGATGGCTGTGGCTCTGGAAATTGAAATATCTTTACCGTCGTTATCACTTTAGACACTCTTCCCCCTGCTATCACAGTATTCCACAGTCATCTCCTTTGCACATGTCGGAACACAAACACATTCTTTATAAGCCCGATGCTCAAGGTGAACCTATCATATATCCCCTACTACTACTATGTATAAAACTTAGCCAGTAAATAATTGCCTACAATACAAAATAATACTGAGACCAAATCAGTAATGGGTGGACATGCCTCATAAGTTTTTCTTGTGAGTGGTACCACTCTGTCTTAGAAAGAAGGCGTAATCGACCAGATGTTAAAAAACCCAATTGCAACAACTACTGTATGTTACTGTCACAAGCGGTCTTGGTTCTTACAGGTGCACACTAGTATCCATGTTAAAAGCTACACTGGCTTTATAAATCTAGATACGACATTACCTCTGAATGAGGTGGATTTTCCGGGCAAATACCAAGACAGTGCTCGCTGGAGTGTGCATTATCACACCAGCAGTCGAGTTACACGTAGCCCATGATGCAACCTCGTGATAAAACTGCTGAATTTTGAAAATGATTCAGCTAAGGAACGTGGTATGTAACCAGTATTTGAAATTCCCTCACGCCGCTAGATATTTCTCCAGATGTGTAATGTATTCTGTCTCGATACCATGTCAGAGGTTCCGCGATATATCCACTGAGTTATAGGCAATGACTGATTGAGAAGTTCACAAACAGTAGTAGATGGAGTGCTTACTGAGGTCGTAAGAAATGTACACTAGCTTTTCAGATGTCTAGTGTTACGCTATCCGCTACAAATGATGTCTGTGGTTTGGAATCAAGTCTTCCCATTCAACCACATACCTGTGCTGGATCACAGCCACAAGTGAATCATATTTCTGGCATTCTCATATCCTGAAACGAGTCACCTTTCTCGAACCTATCTGCTAGAGTAAAAACCCAGTGTGGTTTTAGTCAGTTTTCAACATTGATCACATTATGAACTGTGATGCTTATTATTACAGTACATTGATGGTGTCTTTTCCATCCCATCCATCCTTTGGTACCTTGTTGATTACCATGCAATGACTGACAGACATCATTCATTTGAGATGGATAAAAAGTCTTGGTGGATGGACAATACCTTCTGGGGACAGCTAGCACTGAAATAATGATCGTGTGCATGACTGCCATACGAGGAATCAATCGAAATGGAACACCGAGCCACCAGCTGTCCCATCATGGTGAAAGATGAGTTTAAATGTAGAGGCTGTCAATCACCTTTGGATAGCTATTTGGAAACGCTCCACAATGCCGCAAAACTTTTCCAGTTTCCATATGTTGTGACTGTTCTTTATTCCAGTCATCCTGTGGGCAATGTAGTTTACATCGTGTGATGTCTAGTTCTCTGTGAGAGCCAATGGATCAAAACATGTTAATGTCAGTTTAGAACCAGGTTCGAATCCTGCCTCAGGCATGGATGTGTGTGACGTCCTTAGGTTAGTTAGGTTTAAGTAGTTCTAAGTTCTAGGGGACTGCTGATCTGAGAAGTTAAGTCTCATAGTGCTCAGAGCCATTTAAATTGGGATCATCACATAGACGAAGCTGCAGAGGGTCTGCCTAAAGCCATGTTGAATTTTGCTGTAGCAGATAGATTCGAAAAAAGTGACTCGTTTTGAGATATGAAAGTGGCATGAATTTGATTCACCAGTGGCTGTAATCATTAAAAGACGTCTTCATAGGATCCAACGCAAGTATGTGGTTGACTGGATAGACTTGATACGAGTCGTAGACAGCATTTCTACCAGAAATCGTAATGCTATTTGCAACTCTTGTGTGTGCCTGTAGAAACAAGACCACTTTTTATGCAGGGTACCGGTAACATATTTGCTGTGATCATGTTTTTAACAGGGCGGTCCTTACGTGAAATGTATATTGCTGGCACTAGAGTCCTCCTATGGTCAGCTTCAAATGTCGGTTTTCAGTAGTGTTCCTCAGAAAGATCATGGTCTTCCCTCCAGGGGTTCCACATCTGGTGAGTGTAATCCGACTACTGAAAAAGAAAAATTACTCGCCATGCAAAGTGACTCCCGTGATCAGTTTAATTAATTAGCCTATCAATTTGATATCAGTGACATGCAGCATGGTAGGTGGAGGTGATATCTGGGGTACCACGGATATGATTCTTGGCTTGGTGTTCTTTCTGTTTTTTTTTCCGTTGCAACGATGTCTTTTAAAAATATTTCAGTCTCTCACCCACACAGGGAGAGATGGCCATTGTAATAAAATCAGATATATTACCGAATTTATAAAGTGATAGTCATTATAAATCTTATATTTACAATTTCTCTGTGCTGTTACCTGAAGGAAGAGTCCGAAAGTGAGGAGGCATCCTGTGACAGAGGCAGATCTTAGCACTCCATCAGTAGCCAAAAAATGAGTTTGACATTCTAGTTCTGTGATGCTGGACGTGACAGATGAGAAAAGATATTTTTCTGCCTGATGAAAGAATATTTAAAGGGAATATAGCCTATGCCATAGTCCTGTACAGGATTTTGTTAACAAGTAACGATACTTTAGTGATGTGAAAACATTGTCCAATTCCTTGAGTCTACAAAAATAACTCGTATTAACAGGGCAGGCTGCTGTGGCCGAGCGGTTCTGTGCACTTCAGTCTGGAGCCACGCGACTGCTACAGTCACAGGTTCGAATCCTGCCTCAGGTGTGATATCCTTAGGTTAGTTAGTTTTAAGTAGTTCTAAGTTCAAGGGGACTGATGATCTCAGATTTTAAGTCCCATAGTGCTCAGAGCCATTTGAACCATTTGAATCGTATAAACAGGAGGATTATACATTTACGTGAGAAATTCGAGGTGTATGGCCAACAACATTGATGCATTGGATGGGTTAAGTGAGTTTTTTAAACAGGGTGGTCTATGTTAATTTATTTACCCATCCGTGGACATTTTAAAATGTATGGATGTTCTCAGTTGCGTACATTCATATATTTATACAGTTTGTTGTTACATGTAGTTAAACATTGTGCCATACAAGTTATTTACAATGATTTTTGCTCCTTATCAAAATATTGTTAAACAAAAGCTATTCACAGTCATTTTGTACTAAGGAATTCACTTATAGTGCAAAAGCAGTGTTCCTGCAAAAACAATTTAAGATTTTTCCTAAAGTGGTACATGTTATCTGCTTCTTTTATTTTCTGTGGCAGTTTATTATACAGTTTCACACCTTCATACAAGAAGCTATTTTGAGTCTTATGTTTATTCTTCCTGTTTAGGTGAAGACAGTGACTTGTTCTTGTACTGTAGTTATGAAAACTGCTATTTGTGCTATAATTTTCTATATTTTTCTTAATGTACACTATGGTTTGGAATATAAATTCACAAGGAACAGTTAGAATTTCTAACATTTTGAAAAGGCCTCTGCAGTGGGCCCAATTACTGCTTCTTGTTATAATTCTTACTGCTCTCTTTTCCATTTTAATAACTGTTTGTGAATTCTGAGCACTGTTTCCCCAGAAAATAATACCATAACTGAAACTTCCTGGCAGATTAAAACTGTGTGCCGGACCGAGACTCAAACTTGGGACCTTTGCCTTTCGCGGGCAAGTGCTCTACCAACTGAGCTACCCAAGCACGACTCACACCCCGTCCTCAGACCTTTACTTCTGCCAGTACCTCGTCTCCTACCTTCCAAACTTTACAGAAGCTTCTGTAAATCTCACAGCTTTACTTCTGCCAGTACCTCGTCTCCTACCTTCCAAACTTTACAGAAGCTCACAGCTTTACTTCTGCCAGTACCTTGTCTCCTACCTTCCAAGCTTTACAGAAGCTTCTGTAAAGTTTGGAAGGTAGGAGACGAGGTACTGGCAGAAGTAAAGCTGTGAGGATGGGGCGTGACTCGTGCCTGGGTAGCTCAGTTGGTAGAGCACTTGCCCAGGAAAGGCAAAGGTCCTGAGTTCAAGTCTCGGACCGGCACACAGTTTTAATCTGCCAGGAAGTTTCATATCAGCGCACACTCCGCTGTAGAGTGAAAATTTCATTATAGAATACCATAACTGATTACTGAATGAACATAACTAAAGCATACAGTTCTCAAACATTCACTACTGCATGTGGATACAAGGACTCTAAGTGCATAACGTGTTGTGGATATCTTTTTCGAGAGTTTCATAGCATGTTCATTCCACTTCATTTGGCTGTCAATATGCAACCCTAAGAATTTTGTTGTAGGTACATCCTCTATGGAGATGTTATCTAGTTTTAAATTTAAGGGACTCTGTTTTCTGTTCATTCTAAAGCATATCGTATTTGTTTCCTTTATGTCTAGAGTTACTTTGTTTTCCTGAGACGATTTGTGAACATCCCTCAGCACTTCTGTAAAATATTCCAACATTTGTGCTGGTGCCTTACTGGTGATTGCTGTGTTGCTGTCATCCGCAAACAATATCTTCTCTCCATGGCTGATATGGTTCAAATGGATCTGCGCGCTATGGGACTTACCTTCTGAGGTCATCAGTCCCCTAGAACTTAGAACTACTTAAACCTAATTAACCTAAGGACATCACAAACATCCATGCCCGAGGCAGGCTTCGAACCTGTGACCGTAGAGGTCGTGTGATTCCAGACTGTAGTGCCTGGAACCGCTCGGCCGGCCTGGCTGATATGTTGCGGGAAATCATTTATATATATGTCAAGGTGGAATTGCTTAGAACCACTGTGTACGTCGAAGCTGCAGTTGCTTGTTTCGCAGTGCAACGCTGCTGTCTGCAGCAGCGGTCACAAGGGATTGCGAACCGAAGTAACAGATTACCACAGCCTGTGACGGGTACAAAGAATGTGCTGACCTGCCTGATCTTGCCCACGGCAGTGAGGGCTGGCAAAGTAGACAGTGTGATGGGTGAGAGCGACAGAAATGGACGTGTGTGTGTTGCGTGAGAGAAGATTCAAAATGATGGGTGTATGCGAAGGACAAATTGATAACATCTGCATTCCTAGCACACAAATCATACTTGGCCTGGATTCCCTCCATGGCCGGGGGTGGTTCGCTCTGGTGTCCACACACGTCCACTGAGCTGAGGCAATGGTTGCAGTTTCCTCCAGACGCTGAACGTTGGTGCCGGCAGCAGTTGAGGGGTTTGGCGCGCTGTGTGCAGGATGTGCAAGTCTTTCAGCGGTCTCCGATATCCACCCATGGCCACTACTGCTACAGACTCAATTGTGGTTTCAGTGTGTCGTGTTTAGCGCTTCTCAATACATCGCAGTGCACTCTGTCTCGCAGTGATATTTGCTGTTGTCTCTATCGTACCATGCAGTAGGGCTTCCACCTTCGCATGGAGAGACGGGATGGCATTATTGGATAAGAGTCACGATTTAGCCAGTTGGCAACTTGATAAAAACTAAAGCCGGGTGACTCCTTAACAGCAATCTTAAATCAACAAGGAAAACAAAACTAACAGTGAAGCTTTGAAGTACAAACTACTAGGCACCATGAAGTCAATCATAAAAGACAAGAATGACAATTTAGAGTCAGCTATAAAAAATGAAATGAAAAAGTGTAATGAAGAAATAAGCAATTAAACAGAAAAGTGTAATGAATAAATAAGCAATTAGTTAAAAAAAAATAAGTACTTCATTGGGTAGAATAACTAAAGAAACTAATTCTAAAATCAATCTTATTGTAGCAAATGAACAGATACCTGAGACAGACAGTAGTACTCTTGCTACAGGAAATATGGATGGACCTAACTTTCCCATCCATGAACTCATTTGTGATAGAATTTAATGAAATTTCAGACTATACTTAGAGATTTTTCAAGAAAAGAGTGGTCAAAAGCAGAACTGAATTAAAGGTGGAACTATACATAGAAAATGTCTGTAGGGAAATCAACAACTGTAACTTTATTATGACAAACACCCTTAGTAACCAGACTTGATCTATAGCGTGCCACTATGAAAATTTTGAATTGATTAATATTTTAAGAGACTTAAAATTGGAATCTGGAAAGATGCAGGTGATGACAGGATTGTTATCAACATGTTTTGGCACAGAGTTACAAAAAACAATGAGAAGAAAGCTTAGATGATGGTACAGGCAAAATGTGATGAAAGTACTGAACTATGAAGTGATGTAACTAGTGATTGTTATGGAATCAGTGACAAAATTTGAAATAAATGGAAACCAGGAATGTGATATAGAGAAACTGTGGAAAAGGAACCTCCAGAGAGTCACAAAATCTTTTTGTATCATGGGCACAGTGAACTCACGATCTTGATCCTCATGCAGTATTATTTTCGAGATTTTGACTTCTATATTGCATGGTTTCCTTTGACTCATCTGTTAACTTTTCTGTAATTGCCTTCTACTGTAAACCTATCTGCTTCTATTCTGTATAAAAAATTATGTAGTAGATTTATTGATGTCTCAGGCTAAAATGATAAACTCACAGTGCCAATGATAATTATTTTGCAGTGCAAATGCTAAACTTCAAAACTGTCTGGGATGTTGAAGGAAATAATAGTTATTACAGTTTATGTTGAGAAACTTTTGGAAGATGGAACCACATTTAATGGAAGTGGCATGTAGCTAGGGCCTCCCGTCATGTAGACCATTCGCCTGGTGCAAGTCTTTCGAGTTAACGCCACGTCGGCGACTTGCTTGTCAGTGGGGATGAAATGATGATGATAAGGACAACACAACACCCTGCTCCTGAGCGGAGAAAGTCTCCAAACCAGCCAGGAATTGAATCCAGACTGTTAGGTATGACATTCCATCGTGCTGGCCACTCAGCTACCAGGGGCGGACATCAGCTTTAATGTGTCTTGAAGAATTTTGCAATTTATGTAGTTTGTGGAATAGATGTAGGTAAAAGTGGAAGGATATTTATGCTTTTCTAAGGTATAATATTTTTTTGATCTAGTTTATTTACAGAAAGTTATACTATGCTGTATCTTTGTTATCTTGAAACAGGAGAAGAAGAGTAGCTATAAGATACTGATTTTTGAGAATGGGAAGTCAGATTAAAATTAATTTTACCTGTCATAAAGTAGTTATAGTCAGCAGCTGTTTTTAATAATATTAAAGTATCTAAATTGTAGCAAGTGGAAAATAATGACTGGAAATAGAAATATTAGATCTATTATTGCAAAATACATCAACTGGGCCTCTATACTTGTTGTTCACAGAGATACAGCGTACTAGAGGATGATGATTATCAGATCAAAAGAATAGAGTGAGGTGTTTGAAAAAATCGGCTGGAATATAGTGTCCCCCCCCCCCCCCCCCCCAACCGACCCCCCCTTCCTCCCAGAGTATATGCTGTGTTGTATAAGTGAGATATGTGAATTATATGCAGAGCATTATTTGGCTAGGGATAATATAATGATGTTTAGGGTACTATGGAGATATTTTGATGTTTTGAAGAAGCAATTAGTCATGTAAACAATATTGTGATGTGGTCTGTGAAGGTTGCTGGAGATACTCAGATGAGGTTTGTGATGCATTCTGTGATGATAATATTAATTATTATGATGTTAAGTTGACAATGTATTAGGGTTTTGCCGATGCTCTATTTTGTAATTTATGTTATTCTTGTTTGTGATAGTATGCTGTTTATGGTCTTGAAGAGTGACTAAGGTGAGTTAATGGTACTTTTTGAAGTAAAGTTTTGGTTTATGATTATGTCGGTGAGTTACTGAAATGCTTGCATTTCGTCTGGGATAGTTGTCGAATGTGAAATTTGGATGGAAAACTTATTGTTGTTACCTATTTTGGAAGGGCATAAATTACTAGGATGCTTCATGTGAAGTGCTGAATATAATGCTGTAGCAAACTATAAATAATTAACACCAAAGTATAAATTTCAGAAACTATATACATAAAAATAAGGGATTATTACTGTAAAAAAGATATGAAAAATAATCCATGGTTACAAAATAATTAATATGAGCACATGAACCTGACACTTACACAATATATAACACTGTGTGACATATCTGTTTGTTCAGGTTCCACTAATATTCAAAACACTTTGCAACATAACGTCTTCTTCTTTTCATGAAAGTGAATTTATGTAAACTTGTTAAAGTTAAAAGTCAATGAAATGTGAACAATCCATATGGGTGGTGCCTCTCAGGATACATAACTTGATATCTGTTTGTTATTTTGGAGTTCTTGCTGAGAACTGGATTCACAATTCAGGTCCATTCAATGTGCTATATGGATTAAGGAACAGATATGCCTTGAAACTTTTCACTGCAATTTTATTGCACAAAGTGACATAGTTGGTGCATCACAAAACCTCTGATCAACAATGATGTCCAGTGAGCTGGCTTTCATTCTTATATGCATTTTAAGCAATTTGTACATAAATAAAGTTACAATTTATTGATGTTACAGTTAAAAATTACCACATCAAATCGATTTGACATACGTACAAAATAACATCTCATATACTCATCAGTTTTAGACACACAGTTCACTCAAATTACAATTGGAGTAATTTACATCACATTTGTAAAATAAACAGTTAATTTATTAGTTTTTGTACTTACATGAAGATGAAATTAAGTCAAACTCTCTGGCCATTTCTCCAATATGTATTTGAGTATAGCATTTTCATAATAATAACAGTGATGCTGTGTTTTACACAGAAGTATCTTTTGATGATTTGTTGTATTTTGGGTTGCATAATACTATAAACCATCATAATTACTTGGAAAATTAGTGATTTTTGATACATAATTTTTCTTATACAGATGAATAATATCAGTAGTTTTCAAGTTGTTCCAAACTCCGTTTCTGGTATTTTTGTCTAACACGTGTAAATGAGTAATACTGTATTACATTTTTTCATTACATGTTAATTACAATAAAACACGATAATTTCCAACATTCCTGCCAATTTACCAAATTCTACAAATTAACTATGTCATTATTTCATAGTTATTTATATTTTATATCATCATCAAGGTACAGATTACTGTACTGGTTCTAACATTGTTCTGACATAATTATTCTGTTGATCGAAATCTTGGTGATTACTTGCCAAAAATGAAGTAATAGTCATGATATCAATCAGTGCAAGATGCTTCCAAGACTGGTCTGTTATCTATCATCTATGAGATTATTGAAGATTCCAGTTTAGTGTAAGAATATTTTATGCTTTGTATAGTGTGTCTATTTTGTATAGGTTAGAGACTGAAGCTAGTTACTTTGAATTTGAGATTTCTGTGAACATTTAATTAAATGAAAACTAATCCTGTCGTTGCAAATTTTAAATATTTTTTCTTACTGTCATATAAAAATTCCACGTTTCAGTTGTTAGTGCTCTTGGGAAATAAATGTGAAACATATGTTGTGTTATCAGGGGAAATGAGAGGAGAAAGGGGTTAAACCTCATGTCATATTTTGTTAACGTTTGTTTCAAAGAACTTTTATTTATTTATTTATTTGTCCATATAAATCTCTTTTTAAGTACATATATTGTACACAGGATATTGGACAGAAAACATTTTTTGGCTATTGGATTTTCAAATATCAAACATAAATTTTATAAATTTTTATGACAAATTGGATCTATACAGTTAATAATTACAAATTTTTGAAATACTGTATATTTATAACTTATTTCTACAATTAAAGATACAAATTACATTTTTTCTTGCATAAGATACTGTGAGACTGAATAGTAGCAGTTTTTCAGAAGGTAGGATGTCACAGACATTTTAAAGCTTTGTAGTTCAGTAAGAGATTTTATATGTCTTGGTAATCTGTTGTAAAGCTTTGTTCCTGCATGATATACACCTTTTTGGCATAATGTGGTGTTACAATGATTGACATGTATGTCACTGTCTGACCTGGTACTGTAATTATGGACACTTTTGTTTTGAGGAAAAAGGTTTTCTTTTCTCAGTATACTTTTTTTGACATGCGTGACTATTTCCAGTATATAAATGCAGGGAAGGGGTAGGATCTTTAGATCTTTAAAGAAAGGTTTGTATGATTTTCTGCTGCTCACTTGTTTCATTATTCTTATAATTGCCTTTTGTTTCCTGAAAACTGTTCTGGCCTGATGCACATTTCCCCAGAAAATGATACCGTACTTCAGTATTGAATGTACACGAGCAAAGTATACAGCCCTAACTGTTTCTGCACTAGTACTGTTGCAGAGAATTCTTACCACATAGCTCATTTTTGCTAGTTTTGAATTTAGGGCTGTGATATGAGTGTTCCATTTAAGATTTTCCTGGATATGAATCCCAAGAAATTTAATTTCATTGACAGCACTAATGTTTTGGTTATCTATACATATTACAGATTGTGCCGGATTTTTATTTTGATCAGTGTGGAAATTCATTAGTACAGTTTTTTGGGGATTAACTATTAGCCTGTTTCTGGTAAACCACTCAGACACTCCTTTTGTAATATCTTTTGCAGATGCAGTAAGATTTTCTTCATTATTCCCTTCAATCAATAGACTGGTGTCATCTGCAAACAGTACTGGTTCAGAATCCCTAACGTGTGATGGGAAATCATTAATGTAGACCAAAAAAAGAAAGGGACCTAAAATGGAGCCCTGTGGAACACCATGAGTTAGTCCACATGGTTCTGAAACGTGTACCTGGAGTTCATTTCCTTCGGTGTACTTAATTTCAGTTACCTGAGAACGATATTCCAAATATGATTTGATCCACTGATTTGGCACACCTCTTACACCATACCATTCGAGCTTCCTCAGGAGGATAGAATGATCAATCACATCAAAAGCTTTTGTTAGGTCCAAGAATAAACCTGAGATATTTCTGTGGTTGTCCACTGCATTTACGACATGGTTTATCAGATTGAAAGTGGCAGTTTCAATTGATCTCTGTGTTCTGAAGCCATGTTGACATCCAGAAATAATATTATTCTTGTCGAAGAATGTAATTAGTTTTGAAAGGAACACTTTTTCAATAATTTTCGAAAACCCTGACAATAGAGACACAGGCCTATAGTTACCCATACATTAATGATCACCTTTTTTATATAGGGGTATTACTTTTGCCATTTTCAGTTGCTGAGGGAAGACACCACATGATAAGGATGAATTGCATATGTCCAATAAAGGTGAAAGTATTTGTCTTACTGTTATTTTTATAATATAATCTGGAATATCATCAATACCAGTTGAGTACCTACTCTTCAGTATATTAATGGTATTTATGAGCTCTGTTGGGCTTACTGGACTGAGGAACATGGATATATTATTTATTTCAATAGATGAAAGTTCTTTCCATGTTGTATTAGGTGGATTTCCAAATTTTTCCTTCACTAATTTCCCAGCAACAGTTGCATAGTAAGAATTGAAACTATTTGCAACTTCCCTAGGGTCAGTGACATTCTTGCCATCATGTGATATCACAATATTTTTGTGAATTGTCTTCTTCCCAGTAAGATCCTGCACAGCTTTCCACATGGACTTAGTTTTATTGGATGACTTCATAATATATTTGTCATTTTCCTTAATTTTTGCCTCCTTTATTATGCGTTTCAAAACTAGCTTGTATTTTTTGAAATAATTAATAAATTCTGGACTGCTGTTAGTTTTTGACTGCAGGAGAAGTTCCCGCTTCCTTTTACAAGATACTCTGGTACCTGATGTAATCCAGTTTTTGAATCTATGTGTGCTCTTGAAAATAACTTTCCTTTCGGGAAAAGCTATGTCAAAGTTATGCTTGAACTCAGTTGTCAGAAGTGAGGAAGTTGAAGGTTGGTGAATGTGATGATGCACCTGATGCTAATGAGATGAGAAAAAAAAGGTTATGTAAGGAATGTCCAGATAAAATGTCATATCATTTTGTTTTTAGGTCCCTATTGCTTCAGAAACCATGATGTTAAATAAAATTTGTATCAGGACCATGTCTCATTCACTTGTGGGTTTTGCTATCCTGCTGCCATATTTTTAAATTAATATAAATCATACATTTTTGACATTCTTGTAAAAGGTGCTTAATATGTCATTTTAGACTGATGTCAGGATAAAATGACATAGGAGTAAGAAAAAGTAAGAAGTTCATGTAAAAGTTACCTGTTCAATATCCTTAATAGATTTGTACTTAATAACAAGTAAAAGACTATTCCTGAAAGAATCCTTCAACAGTATCGATTAAGGTTTCTTAGTTCAGTCATACAAAAAGTGAAGACTGAAAGTAGAATTACAAATGTTCACCCATAAAACAACAAAATTAGTTCAGTTTTTGAAAAAAATGATTGTCACCAATCCTATATATTTGCAGACATCACAAATAAAGTTTATTGTTCTGTGGCTTACTCCAGCACATCCAGTGTCTGCCCACAAATTACACTGCTAACACCTTAAACAGTGTTATCCAGGTTTTGAATGTGAGTATATTTTAGAGCAGTAAAAACAGTGACAGTCTTAAGAAGCATCACTGTTACCACCAGAAAGAACTTTTTTTATATGTTATTTCTTTTCCAGAATTAACTTCCCTCTCTGCTTTTTGCTTTGTGGTGTGTTCTCCTTTATTTCATTTCTTTTCACGCCTCTGTTGATGTTGTTTTACATAGGGACTGTTTACGATCACAGTAGGTGTCTTGCTTTTTGTTGTTTTCTTTGGAATCCATATCTAAATTAGATGGAAGGAATGGGGCTGATGTCTGCCACTGCCACTTGAGTGGGAGTCACATTCACTTTCAGAGATTCAACAACTTTATTTGGTTCTTTGTCTTTGGTTTCACAAAGAGAGGTGCTTTACTCAGCAGACACTTCAGATGTTTTTGGAGGATTACAATCTGGAACATCTGTAGTTGGTGCTGGAGCAAAGAGATGTTCTGGAAATATTGCACTTTGTTTACAACATATCTCAGTAACTTCAATATTATCCGTTTCAAAATGAGAAAATGATGATTATTGGTTAGGTCAGTTAAGATGATACAGATTGAAACCATTAGAAATGATATATGTCTTATAGTTAATAGAAACTCTTTTATCTTTTTGAAATGCATATATGCTCCTATGCAGTGTATCAAATTTACACTTATGATACATAAAGAAACTTGAGACTTTTACCATCTTTATGTACCTAGTTATTGTGACCACTGCAATTCACACCTAATTAAACTCCTTTACTGTCATGAACAATGTCCCCATTTATTAAGTCCTAACAGTCTACTGTACTAATTCTGACATGAACATATTTTCAGATGCTCTTTACTGGTATCACTGAAAAAGTGAAAGAAGCGGATGGAACATGGTAAGAACAGTTTGAACATTGGTACTAGTGTTGAATACAAAGAAGGATCTAAAAGGGGATAGGTAAGAGGACATCATTACCATCATTAAAAATGGACTTAAGAGGATGAGAAATTAAAGAAAATTATTTTGGTTTGTGCAGATATTTGTGAAACAATTAATTCCTCATTCATTGTGGCAGTGTGGTCAAATAGTAATGAGAAGTTTTGGAGAAAGGAACTCATATCAATGTCTGTAATTTTCTGTATGTTATTTGTATTGTCTTAGGTGAATTTAAGTGTACACTATCTGCATGAACAATGAAGGAACACAATAATATTTTTTTGTAATGTCAGACATTTGATATACATTATTTTTTTGTATAAGCTAAAAAGAGTCATCTTTAAATTTCACACAAGTATGCTCTGTTAAAACACAAAGATCAGTAATGTGTGTAAAATTTCACTGTGATAGTTATTTAAATAAATCATTAGGCTACTTCTGAGGTAGAGAGAAAAATATGTAAAGAATTATGTGGTCAAAAATCACAAATTTGCATAAGTTGTATGATAGCTTGGTTTTGTTATGGTCACAGGATGTTATAAGAAATTTTCAGTACAAACCAGAACTTGATTAAAATTCAGAGAATTTGTGTCAGAACTGAAACTGAAAAAATGGAGTGGTTAATGTTATTATATACGTATGTTCTGTACATCATTATGCATGGTATTGTCTCGAAAACTGAATTTTGTTGAATATAAGTGAAATAAAAATGTTAATTTTTGTAAACTTATGAATCTGAGAAAAAATACAAATATTTCAAACTGAAAGCCAGTGTTTAATTCAAAAGTGACCAATTTCACTCAGACTGTTATATAATAATAATGAGTAATAATGGTTGAAGATTCTGTCTGCCTTTTTTCAAGTACATATGTTATTGTTTTGCTTTATTTGATTTATGTACTTGCAAAATGTTGACCCATCCTTAGTTCATTATTATTTTCTGCAAACATGAGAACTGTGCTCAAAACTCCATTATGGTGTTAATGAGACTCACTGCAACAATTTCTTTCTTAACAACTATGTTCTTCATGGAAACTCATCAAACCCTTACCTCATGATTCATCCCATAGAAGATTATTGGATGATGAGTTGAGCCACCAGTTCTGCAAGAAAATCAGGATAAGTATTTACATTGTTTGAAATTTTATGTAACAACCATTTTAAAGTGAATCTATGGTGCCATTTCCCATCAAAAGCTATCATACATTTATACATCATGTTGTACTAACAGAAATGTTCAAGAACTTGAACTTCATGAATTTAAGATTTGAATGTTAATTATATGGAGGGGACAGGCTATTTAGAAAGACAAATGTGAAAATGGTTTCTTTGAAAGGAAATATTGCTGGTTTGCTTCTGCATCCGTCCCCAATCCAAGCTCTCTAATCTCAGATGACATAATCATGGCTGAGGTGTTAAACTGTAACCTTCATTGCGTCTTCATTTTTTTGAGAGTTGACATGGGCGTGGACATCATTATTCTTTGTGATGTGATGCATCTGTTTCACATAAAATATGTTTAAACCATTTTACAATGCTTCTTCCTTTATCACATATGGGAAATGCTACAAACTGCAATACCCCAAGAGTGAAATGAAAATGTCTTTCAAACTGTGGCATAGTTGATACTGAGCATTGTGGAACATTTAGGACATAAACCTTCTCATTGTGTTTTCTAAAAGTGGGATAAAAAAAACAATGAGTCAGTTTCTTTAATGATAAAGCATATGAGTATATTTGTGATTCCTTGAACACATTGTGAGCACTTGTTTTTAACCAGTTTTGTAATCAATATTTGCATAATGCTGGCTTAATAAATCAGTTGACTAAGTGTTATTGTACTTAGGTTTTTAAATTCTATCTACTGTTAGTCCTTTGAGATTTTATACTGACAATTAATATGACTTTCACTACCAGTACTGAAATACTTTTTGTACAGGAAATGTAACACTGACACTAAAGTTCAGCTCTTATATGAAATTGCATCATTCTGAAGACTAGCAGAGATGGTTGAGAACACCAGCCTCAGTGGAGCTCATATAATGCTGTGTACAGAAGGTTGGCTAAAACTAGAAATAGACATCAGTAAGATTTTTGGGGTGAGTCTAAGTGTATGTTGAAAGGATAGGCTAATAGGAAAAGATGGCGTATTTGGCATAACAAACAAGAAAATTTAATCTACCAAGATAAAAATTGAAGCTGTGTGCCAGATTGTTTGAGAAAGACCTGTTATGAAGGATGGCCATAAAATTGTAACTGGGCCTTCCTATTGACCACCAGACCCACTCCCAGATGCAGCTAAAATTTTATAGAAACCTCTGTTCACTAGTGTAAATGTTGCCAAATCCTGCTATCAGTATTGGAACCATACATCCGATAATTAATTGAGAA
Organism: Schistocerca americana; assembly: GCF_021461395.2. Taxonomy (NCBI): domain Eukaryota; kingdom Metazoa; phylum Arthropoda; class Insecta; order Orthoptera; family Acrididae; genus Schistocerca; species Schistocerca americana. Next base: position 749,432,119 of record NC_060130.1, on the reverse strand, counting down.
AATTAAAGTTTTGTAAAAGGTGAGCATAACAAGACAACTCGTAAAATGTTGCAAAATACCTTTTCTGAACACTACATTGAATGGATAGTCTGGAAGCCCACTCAGGATGAAAATATATTTGATAAAGTAGAAACAAACAGACCTGACCTTTTTCAGGATGTTCACATTGAAACTAATATCAGTGACCAAGAGGCACTTGTAGCAACGATGACAGCTGAACTCAAGACATTTTCCTCTGGGTAGGAACATGTTCAAATGGCTCTGAACACTATGGGACTTAACATATATGGTCATCAGTCATAGGAACATGTATAAGAATAAGGGATAAAGTTTAAAGAATAGCTGTTCATAGGCTGGATAGAGTGGTACCTACTAGAACAGTCATGATGGAAGGGGCACTCTATGATATACAGTGACTGTAAAAAAGCTTCTAAAGAAACAGTAGCCTTGGCATAATAGATGTGAGACAAAGCAGAGGTCCATGAACAGAGAGATGCTAACTGAAACACAATTGACTGTTAAATGGGCAACAGGTGAAGCCATGAATGACTGCTGTAGTAGAAGGTTACTGACAAAGGAGTCAAAAGTTATCAACAAAAATTTTTCTCGTACCTCTGGCAGTGGAATATATGTACCAGTACTGTTGTTGGTAAGATTATAGGGCAGGTGACTTTAACGTGGTGATATATATATATATATATATATATATATATATATAAATCAGTAAAAAAGGGCTCTAAAATGAGTACCTGAGAAGTCATGAGTATTTGTTTGTTTTTCCTACTATGGAACATACTTCCTCTATTGAAGAAGTGCACATAGCTCTTAGGGTATGCATTTTAGAGTGCATATTGATTGGACTTTTTCTCTTGTTTTGGCCCACGCTACTACCACATCTGAAAGTTGCCCACCCTACAGTCTTAGTAACAGCAGTACCAGTACATGTATTGTACTGTCACAAGTATCAGAACACTTTTTGCTTCTAACTTTCAATTCAGCTGTTTGTGGACCAGGGTTCCATACCTCAAATTGATACATTTATCCTTCTCACACTAGTACCAAAGTTAGTGCCCAGTGGATGCAACTGATCAACATATGTGCATTGCAAAACACTAAAATCAGTCTACTAAGAAACCCTTACACTTCAAATTCCATTGCACACATAAATGTATGTGAACAAATTTTATTTTCTATTTAAACTAATTATGAGGTGTGTTTTTCAAGTAAGTTCCATTATGAAATTAAAAAAATATATGCTAAGACATCTCAATAATTTTATTTTTACATGAAAGCCTGTACCTTAATCTACGCACTGACGCCATTACAGTCTGAATCTTCCTTGTTTATGTTGTGTACTGAGTGTTTAAGCTGCCTCTGACTGTGAAGTACGGGCTGTTATAAGATTTATTAGTGCTAAAGGCCTAAAAGCGATTGATAGTCATCGTGAGATCTGTGCAGTTTACAGGGAAAACATTATAAGTGATGGAATGGTAAGAAAGTGGGTGAGAGCATTTAAAGATGGCCGCACGTATGTGCACGATGAACAACTGAGTGGGCGTCCTTCAGTCGTTAATGAAGTGAGTGAAAACAGATGCTTTATGATTTCCTCCTTGCGGGATAACTTTCCTAATGTTTCTTGTAGTGTTTTGTATGGCATTGTGACCAAGCACTTGAATTACCAAAAATTGTGTGCACGTTGGGTACTGAAAATGTTGACGGATGTGCACAAAACCAAATGTTTAGCCAGTGCATTGACTTTCCTTGAGCAGTACCACAATGACGGTGATGATTTATTAAACCAAATTGTTATGGGCAATGAAACATGGGTAGCCTACGTCACACCAGAATCAGAGCAACAGTCCATGGAAGTTGAGCAAGGGCATCGTTTTGCTGCAAGACAATGTCCGTCTTCATGTGACGAATCAGACCAAAGATCTTGTCCATTATAATTATCCGGGCTGTTATGCCGTGGTCAGTTGATGAATTCTGAGGTGATTCCCAACGTTTCATCTCCGACTGCGGGAGACATCTTCAAGGGGGTCCGTAGCTTGATGGAAGGTCCAACACACACACTGGCTCGCTACTGACTGCCGCAGTCGGAGACGAAATGTTGGGAATCACCTCAGAATTCATCAACCGACCACGGCATAACAGCCCGGATAATTATAATGGACATGATATTTCCGGCCGTGAAAGTTTACATTTTAGTACCAAAGATCTTGTCACATCTTTTCGATGGGAAACTCTAGATAATCCTCCTTACAGCCCCGATCTTGCACCCAGTGACTACCATCTGTTCCTGCACTTGAAGAAACACCTGGGCGGTCAGCATCTTCAAGACAATGACGAAGTCAAAACAGTGGTGATGCGGTGGTTAACAAGTCAGGTGGCAGACTTCTATGAGAGGGGTATTCAAAAACTGGTACAATGTTATGACAAGTGCCTCAATATTGATGGAAATTATGTAGAAAAGTAGATTAAGGTACAGGCTTTCATGTAAAAATAAAATTATTGAGATACCTTAGCATGTCTTTTTTTAATTTCAAAACGGTATTTATTTAAAAAACACTTCTTGTATTATTCAGGACATTACATGGAAATTTTGTAAATAGTATCCTTACTGAATCAGGGCACTGACTTATAAAAAATGTTGGGGAGGGGGGGCATACTGGAGGTCTTGCCCCGGGAAATTTTCTAAATTTTAGATGAAAAATAGTGAGTTTTAAAGTTTTTTAAGGATTTTAGAGTCATATGATCAACATTAGAACCCCAGAAACTGGACTCTCGATAACTTGAGACTCCGCGAAACTCGACAAGCTTGACACAATTTTGGCTTTGAAAAAAGAGACAAAACATAAACATGCATGGAATTTTTGCAAAAAGCTAATTTCATTTACAGTAACAACCATGCTTATAGACTATTACAGAGCAGTGAATATATAGCTCTGAAAAGACTGAAATTATATTTAAATAAGTCCTAAACTATCATTAAAAGAATAAAACATAAAATATCACTGTCACACAGTAATAGCACTTTGATTAATAAGTGAAATAGCTAATTTAAGCTTACTTTGAATAAGGCTCAAGGTTCGTTAAATAAAAACAGTATCTCAAAGTTAATGCTTTAATACAGTTAATAAAGTTAATACAGTATGCCTAATACTTTCAGTCAAAAAGTATGTCAATATTGGGTTTTAATTGGGTCTTACACCCTAAAAATATGTAAGTATTTGAAAATAACTAATACAGTACTATAGTAATACAGTAGTAAACTAGTACTAATATTTCAGTACTGAAAATTTAACATTATGTATGTATTTAATTCTCTATTTTATAAAGATTTTTAATATTGCTGTAAATGCCATTATTAGGGCTAGAGTGTCTTTAGAAAGCTGCAAATGTCAACCGTCTGACTGGATTACTGAATATGAAGTTGTTGATGACTAGTCGGATATCCAATTCATCCAAAACATCTCGGTGGGCATGCAGAACAACCAGGTTCTTCAATTGCTTCTGCCCCATTGTTGATCGGAGATGTGACTTCAGACGTCTAAGGGTGCTAAATGACCATTCTGCCGTTGCTGTCGTGATTGGAACTACTTGGAGAAGCTTAATGCACTTCACTACTTCACATAACATTTCTCCAACTGCAAGGTCTTGTGTAATGCACTTTCCTACAGCACGCATGTTTTTTAAGACCAGTTGTTTTTTATTAGTGATATCGGCTAATATATTCAAGTGTAAGCACAGTCTCTCAATGTCTAGGTCATTTTTGAAAAACTCAGTTGATTTCTCCAAATTTGTTTCACTTCTGTTTACTAAAAGCAATCACTCTTATTCAACTGTAATGACCTGTGTGAGTCCAGTTGAAGCAAACCGCTCAGTACTGCATGATTGCACTGTTTCACAAAGTTCAATGTTAATAGCTTAGTATAATTCCTTTGGGGTTTTGAAAGTGTGCAGTGAGCTGACTTCATTGTTCTCATACTTCTTTGGTGTACTTCGATTCTGAGGAAGTGAAGGATCATCAACCTGTGAAGGTTTTTCTTTTAAACACAATTCCCAAAAGTATTCAAAACCATCATGCCTTCCATTCAATATACAAATCAACCCCCCATATATTTTTTCCAGATTAGCAACACTTAGATGAGGGTATTGAATTTTTTCATTGACATCTTTTACTGGCTTCATTGATTGGCAATAAAGACATAAAAAGAAAAAAGTCTTGAATTGTAACATTGACTCAAGGTAGCCTGCACATTTGTAACCTGCCTCTGTTTTGACCTCTGCAGAAAATGCTTCAAAAAACTCTAGAAGTTCTTCAAAGGTTTTCAATATTCTCAAGATACTAGAAGCTTGCATAGTCCATCGAGTCGGGCAAAAGGGTCGTAGACCAGCTTGGTCGCTGGTGCTCTCACAGCATAGGCTTCTGAAAAGTCCCATCCTTTTGTTGGATTCCCTTACGGTGTTTATTACGTCCTTGGCTAAAGCCATAATATCCCTCATAGATGTAAGATGGCGGAGACTGTTTACAACTGCCAACTATGAACTGTGAGCAGTGCGGTGCACATAACGTGCTTTTGGTTGTATATCCAAAACTAGCTTTTTTTAGTCCTTTAAACTTACCTCTCATATTCGAGGCACCATCATAGCACTGTCGTCCACTGACAAATCAAGATGAGCAAAAACGTCTTTTAAATACTAAACAGAGTTTGTGATTCAGTGTTGGGGGTCTCGTATAAGCCAATAAGGTCTTCATTGATGATTAAAGAATCATCGACAGTACAAATACAAAATGACACTTGTTCGAGAATCAAAGAATCACTTGTTTCATCAACCATAATAGAAAAATGTTCAGTCTTCTTGATTGAAGCCAATACCTTTCTCAGCACAGACTTTCCTAGTAGATCAATGATCTCATTTTGAATATTGTGGGATGTCCACTTACACCCCGAACATCCTAACCAATCTTTCGGAGTTCCAAGAATTGAAAAAAAATCTGAGTTTACATCTTCGTGCTCTCTAATTGCTAGTCCTTGTCGGCACAGAAATTGCACGGTACTAAAAATTGTCTCAAGAGCTAAACGGCCTTTCTTCATATCACTATCTAACTGTTCATTCAATTGGGAGGCCACACTTCGGTTGGTGATAGAATTTAGTTTCAAGATGACTTCTTTATGCGTAAATGTATTTTCATGAAGACAAAAGTTTTCCACAGCCTTTTTCCAGTTAGAAAACCCTACAGAAGTAAATGCATCTTCTTTTTTTGTGAAGAAAATTGTAATAGATTTTTAGCATCTGCCTCTTTGCAGGTTTTGCGAAAAACTTTGTTGGTAGATGCTTCATATTCTAGCCATGTATATTTAATCAACCAAGATATCTGAAATGATCTTCCCTTATAAGATTGTCCAGGTTTCAGCTGTGAATGGTTCTCGCTTGAAGACAATGAAGCAATTGATGATACAATAATTGTTGGAGGTTGACTTGCAGTATCATCAACTTCCAAGCACACCTTTTTGATAACAAATTTGTCCATTGCAAACTTAATTCACAATACACTAAGAGACTAAAGTAGATGAATAAAATATAGTCATATAAAATAGTCCACTAGACACTAAAGTCGGAACACTGAACATGTCTGCAGCATGCACTGAACGAAACTATCCACACTGAATGACTGCGACAGCAGGGTGTGTTTTATATAGCCCTGGCATCATAATGTCTCGAAGCACAAGATGACAAGCAGAGGGTTCCAGGTGCTTCTGTTCCAGTCATTTTGATGTCGTCATGGCCTCAGCTCCGGCCCACTGATGCCAGACTTTACCCAAAGGTTCGCGCACTGGGACAAATTCTAAGTGTGCCCACAGTACCGTAACAATGTCATGATTCACACCACTCATTTTCAGCTAACCTGCTCAGTATCATAATTTTACTTGTTTTAACTCATCACTGAATGTATTCTAAAAGGTAACTATCGTCAATCAAGGAAAATAAAAATTTCCAACATAATTCTATTATTTTACAAAGCATAAAACAACTAATAATTTTCTTAAATTGCTGGGGGGCTCTGTCCCCCAAACAGAATTTTTGAGGGGGCTTGGTCCCTCTCAATCCCCATGGAGTCATTGCCTGTGTACTCAATTTTTGTAAAATCAAGTACCATATATAGTTGTTTGTCATATGAAAGTATGCTGTAATCTCAATCTTTTATAGAAACTGAAATAAAATAATACACATAAAATAATTTAAAATGTTAAAAGGAGCTGATGCAAATGAGAGCAAGAGAGAGGCCAATTTAGTTATGTCTAAAATCAACATTTTGTAATATTAATTGTTAAAAATACTCATAATTTAAAGTTGGGTCTGGAAAACACTGAATTTATTAAATCTTACTGTGAGGAGTGCAGCTGTATTTTCTGATATACTTCTTGATGTGCTTGCACACTTTTGTAAATACTATTTGTAATCGTTAAGTCAGTTAAAATGTTATATTGAATAACACATGCACTTGTTAACAATATACGAGGTTGGTCCGGAAAATACGTATAAAAGTTAAATAATGTCTTTATGTTACAAGTTGCAGTCACCGCCAGGTGGGACTACTGCTGTAATCAATCCCATCAACACTCAATTCAAGTCAGAGCACTCTGCGTGAAGGTGGGAGTGTGTGGCAGCTTGTTGACAGTTACCCTTTTTCACCTGCTGTTGGCATGGAGCTCTCTCTGATTGAGGAACAGCGCGTCAACATCAAGTTTCTTACAAAGCTAGGCAAGGATGGCTGTGAGATTTTTGAGTGTTTGAAACAGGTTTACGGAGACAATTCTCTGAAGGAACCAACCGTGAACAAGTGGTTAAAAAGGTTCCTGGATGGCCGAGAAGAAGTGAACGATGACCCTCACCCAGGACGCCCATCGACATTGAGTTTCAATGCAAATGTTCAACGAATTTGGGCTTGTGTTCTTAAAGACCGTAGATTGACAGTCAGAACGATTGCTGACAAACTGTCAATCCCCAAAACAATCGTTCATGAAATTTTGACACAAAAACTTGAAATGAAGAAATTGTGTGCGAAAATCGTACCGAAGCTCTTGATGCCAGAACAGAAAGCAAAGAGGGTTGAGTGCTGTGAGGATTGGTTGGAAGCAGAGGAATGAGGGGACTTTCTCAACCGAGTCATCACTGGAGACGAGTCCTGGTTTTACAAATTCGATGAGGAGCTCAAATCTCAAAGCAAGGAATGGAAACTACCAGGAGAACCGAGAACAAAAAAGTCGCAAAAATCAAGGTCCAATGTGAAGACAATGTTGACTGTTTTCTTTGATTCTAGGGGCATTGTTCACAAGGAATTCGTCCCTCCCGGCCAGAGAGTGAACGGAAAATTTTACGTTGAAGTTCTGACACATCACAGAGCTCATGTGGCCCGAGTTCGACCGGAGTTGGATCCTTCATCATGACAATGCGCCCGCTCACACGTTGCTCATTGTGCGTGAGTTTTTGGGCCGAAGCTCAATCACCGTGACAGACCACCCACCTTATTCACCCGATTTAACCCTGTGTGACTTCTTCATGTTCCCAAAATGCAAAATGGTGCTTCGGGGGCGGCACTTGGGAGGATGTGGAAGCCATCAAGGCGAAAACGACACGACGACTGAACAACATCACAACTGAAGACTTTCAGCAATGTTATCAACAGTGGAAACGGCGTTGGCAGAAATGTATCACATCTCAGGGCGAGTACTTTGAAGGAGACCATATTGTAATACCTGAATAATTCTAAAATAAAGTTATTATTCAACTTTTATACGTATTTTCCGGACAAACCTCGTAAACTTCTCTAAAAAACTTACTGACAAGATAGGTAAAGCAACATAACTTATTAACTACTGGGAGGAAATGAACAGAAATGTAGGAGGATATTGTCAGAGGTCTCCCAGTTATACTCAGGAAGCTGGATGTCACATGTCATGAGTCATGCTCAGAAAGCTGGATGTCACATGTCATGAAGACAGCATGACTATACAGCCAAGTGGAGCTGGTCCTGCAACACGAGGCAGTTGAAAGAATGGGAAAAGACAGCGTATATTAATCAGTGAGCTGTTATGGTGCATTGTGGTGGTGTTCTTCATTACAACATGGCCTGCAGACAACATTTTTATTACTTCACATGTGGAAGAATCATCGGGAAACTGGAAGAAGGATCAAGTGTGACTAGTTTAGCGCAGGAGTTAGTATTGCTCACAGCACTGTTTCAGTTGCATGGGAAGCAGTCTGAGTCACAAGCACTGCTGCCTGAAGGAAAGGAGGTGGTCAGTCATGTTCATCTACAGCAGCAGATGACCATTACATTATGTAACAGGCAAGAAAGGATGCATGTCAGATATGGGTGCAATTGTGATAATACGAAATATGACTCCAAGGCAAGCAATCTATGCTCCACAGTGGCATGGTGACTGCACAAGAGTGGTCTCTTTGCCCAATGACTAGTACATTGTGTTCTGTTGATACTTGCACATCGGCAGCAATGATTGCGATGGAGCCAAGAGCATAGGGACTGCACCAACAAGGAGTGTGGTCTCTTCTGACATGAGAGCAGATTCAGTCTGTGTCATCATTCTGCACATACTCTCATACAGTGAGAGTCTGGAACATGTAATGAATCCAGGGATATTGTTGAACATGATCATTTTTGTGATCCAGGTGTTATGGTCTGGGGAGGCATAATTTTGCTTGGATGCACTTGCCTCCAAATCTTTGAACACGTTACACTCATCTGTCAATGTTATTGTGAGGCTGTACTCCTTCCCATTCTTTCAGGGATGCATTCAACCCTGACTTCATTTTTATGAATGACAATACAGGACTGCATCAAACAGCACAGGTTGTGGAGCTCTTGAAATGAGAGTACATTCTGTGAATGAAGTTGTCTACCAGTTCTCCTCCCTTAACTGTTTCATGGTTACAATTTATTTTGCATATGTTTGAAAAATAGATCAAAAATTTTCTTCCTTTGTGATAAATAGCACACTTTGACTATTGAAAAAATTTTGAGCTGACCACGTTTGAAAATCGATGAGGTGGGACACGTGTTTGATCTAAGTTTTCATGTGAACCTAGGAATTTTCAGAGATAAATTGTTAATTTTACAATGATTTCATCAGGGTAGAAATTGTGGGAAAAAGTGTAACAAATCAGTGTCAAAACACACTTATTCTCCTGCCAATGAGAAACATGTAATATGAAATACGAGATTTCAACATAATCTGTGAAGATTGTTTTGACATACCACACATCATTCTTTTCTACATTCTACAAAGTTTTCTGGAGCATATACTTTCCAATACATAGAAATTATGCACAAACCAGCAGGACTACTGTGGTGTGTAGTAACATTTCAAAACAATGCCTATGATGTATAAGAAAACACAATTAGTTACTTCAGACATTCTTGGACTGGAGAAGATGGTAATGTGACCTGATTTTTGTGAGACAGGTGCACTGGGCCACCTATAACTACATGCCATACCATTTGATCACTCACAGCCTTCTTTATGTCAACCCTGTGACCTGTAGTCAATTCGATTCAATTCAATCTCTTTATTCATCCGTTAACAATATACATTGAATAGATGTAATCTATTACAATATAATTTCTTATACCTAATTTGTTACAAAAACTTGGATAATAAATATAAATATTTCATATCAATATATATAAATAATATCAATTTTCCATATTCAGATATTCTTCAATATTATGACAACTATGTGTTAGTAAAAATAGTTTAAGATCTACCTTCAATTTTTTTTTTTTTTTTTTTTTTTTTTTTTTTGAGCGCTCCTTTGTGGGTGTCTGTGAAAATCATCTCTGTTCCTTGTTTCATGGTTATGAACCTGATTATTTAATGTTGAAAATTCCTGGTGAGTTTTCAGAAAGCAGACACATTAATAGATGTATAAGCTAGGAAAAGTCATAATTTTAAATTCTTTTTTTTCTTGTTCCAAAAGCATATCAGTGCATGCTAGCACTAACAGATAAAGATTTCCATTTCTCAAAACTGCATATTACTTTAGTGGGACTTAATGTACCCCATCAACCATGAAAGGGTTAAATCCCATATATCACATGCGTGATGCATTGGGGAAATGTGTGACAGCAAGTCTACATGCACCAACGACCATCCAACAGTTGTGAACCACACAGGTGAATGAATGCAATGCCCTCCCACAAGAACTCCATACCAACATTGTCGCCAGCATGGGAGGATGTTGCAGAGCATGCATTGACATGGTCACATACCCAGTCCAGAACCATGTCCTATCATTTTTCATAATCATGGCACCATCGTAAATCATGTAACTTCATTGTAATTATTTTCTTCCTCTCGTTTCTTATTTCTTTCATTTACCTTCTGTACTACACTGTACTAGTTCATTTGATGTGTGGTCTGAGTTTCATAGAGTTATGTTACTTGCCTGTGACACATCATGTGAAAGTTGTTTTTGTCTCCAAATTTTGCACCCCAGTGTATGTGCTTTAATAGCTGTATCCTCTAGAGTTGTTCATTGGCTTGGTTTTGGCAGAGATCTGTCTCAATGTTTGGAAGTTAATTTTGTGAAAATGCACTTAAGAAGATCTATTTAATGAAATGTGCAAGTGAACTTATACATGATCGAGTTTTTATTTAAAGACTTTCCATTACATATTGAAAACTCGGTGCAGTCATACTCAGATAGGAAGAACTGTGGACTTTTTGTAGCAAGTAGATGTGAACAACAGCAATTCACAGTTACTGAACATACAAACATAAATACTGTTGATTATAATGTTGCAAAAAGGAAATTAAATTTTTAAATATTTTAAATATAAACCCAGAGGGCTTCAAATTAATAATGTGGAAAACTGAACTTTATTATAATTTATTTGTCACACAAATATTCTGAGAGGGGGGGGGGGGGGGCTGCTACAAATGGTGGTGGTGAGCTAGATTTTAGACTGCAACTGGTATTATAATGCAAGATTTTTTAGTTTCCAGATATTAGTAAAAATAAAAATTAATCATTTACCAGGTATATTTAAAATTGCAGACTAGACTTTTCTTACATGAACCTGAAAAGATAAACATCATAACTCACTTTATTTTATTGTGTACTGTGTGAAACAATGCACGTAAGAGATGCTGTGTGTGAAATGTATTTATTTTTAGAAATGAAAGATGTGACAACATGTTCAAAAGCGAGCAAGATGGAAAAACCATAGGAGGGAATGATTATGTTTTTGATGAAAGTTTGGAAGTTTGTTTTGTTTGAACTTTTGCAAAGAGAAATGAAAAATGTAAGTGGCATATCAAATGAAAATCTGAAAAGTTAACAACATAATAAAATACCAGAAACCAAATGTGAGCTTGGTTATCTGGTAGAAGAAACGAAAAGTTGGCTGACTTAATGTAACAGAAACAAACAACAAAATTGATGACAGAATTTCACAAGTGACAAATGGATTAAAAAATGAGTTACAGATATTGGTGTTCAAGTTGTGGAGGTCAGAGACAAAATTCATCAATTAAAACTCACTGTTGAACACACAGGAAACGGATCTTACCATAGTCTAGCACAACTGCTTCAGTCCAGATATCTCTCCAGACAGCTCAAGAATCTACTATACAAAACCATGATGCAGCCTGTTGTTCTATATGGCTGTGAGACATGGAGTATCCAGAAACAGGATAGCCCTAAGCTCTTCGTTTTTGAGACTTCAGAAGATATTTGGTTCAGTTCTTGATGCAGACACAGGGGAACAAGGATCAAACACAACCAAAAGCTTGAGATACTATACCAGCAGCCCAACATAGCAGAAACTGTCAAAGCCAAACGAATGCAGTGGGCTGGCCATGTGGCCTGGATGGAAGATCACAGATGGCCTTGGAAGCTCCTGGATTTCACCTACAGGAAAGAGACCCACAGGGAGACCCAAGAAGTGTTGAAGGGATGGTCTCCATGAAGATTTAAACCAAGCATCAATAGATGTGGACGGATGGCGGATAGCAGCAATGGACAGAATACAATACAGGAGGAAACTTTTAGCAGCATGCGGTCCACTGGGCCTGATCATGTAGAAGAAGAAGAAGTTGAAGTGTGGCAAAAAGAGTTAAACATTCCTGTAGATATAGTTCTAACTAAAACTGAAAATGTAGGGTTAAACTTATCAAGAGAAATAGAAAAAAATCTAAGAATTTTGAGATTGTTGATGACACAACATATAAAAATAATAAATTATGATTAGAAATTGTATCTGTTAAAGAAAATTTAGAAAAGAATGTGGAATTGCTTAAATTAATACTCATTATAAAATTTCTGTGTATAATATGGAGGTTGGTGAAGTAGAGAAAAATGTTGCATGCAATGTAGGTTATTGCACAAGTAATGTATCTACATGGGAAGAAAATGTAGCTAAAATGCACAAGAAACTTGTAAAAATTTTTGCAACAAAAAGTTTTATTAACAAGTGTGGTGGCATGTGGACAAATATTCCTATAACAAGTGTTCCACAGGAAGGTAAATTGTATCCAGCAGATTTTTTACTACATTGTTATGATGAATTTGTCCCTGAAGTTACTGATTTGCTTGTCATTTAATCTGTGAAAGTATTTTGTGATGGGCTAACGCTATCTTGGGCAAATCAAAACACAATTTCAGGATTGTCCAATGGTAAATTTGAGAAGAGACTTTGGTCTGAATCAGAACAAGCAAGAATAATATGTAAGATTTTAAGGGGGCTAGATTATAGGGAAGGGTGTGTTAGCGTGGAAGAGTTCTGTGAAAAAGCTTAGAACCTTGGACCCTTTAGATAAATCTGTTGTGTTGGCGGTCCCCTGGTGTGATGATCAAAAGTGCTGTCTCCCATTTAGCTGTGAGTGGTGAATGGCATACCCGTCGGTACAGCATTCCTCCATGCAAAATTCCACACCATCATCACATAGAGTGAGTTGTGTGTGACAACGAATGGAATGTCTGCACTGTGCTGCTGCTGATGGGGTTGGCTGTGGTGTGATGTCATATGACATCAACCAACCTATCTCCTGACATTCATCTTGTGAACAACCAAGAACATTTGCTGATAAACTGCCGGTACGATGTCCATCCAATGACACAGGTGGGTGAAGCATTGGCACTGCTGAGGGTGCAGAAAGCTGTGCAGCTGATGCAGATATGATTTCCACAACTGGAATTGCAGCAAATGGCAATGGGTGGAGTGACAGCATCTACAGAGATGGCTGCACAGGCAGGCAGGGATCTGTCTCCATGGCAGAGTTGTCAGAAAAACCAGGTGCCCATACTTCAGACACTGGAAAGTGCTACTCAGGGGCAGGAGACAGGGTTGCAGGCAGCGTGTCTGAAAATTGAAAATCTATGGCAGAATCACTATAATCAATGAAAACAAGCTGGATTTGGTGCCATTGATAGGTTTCCTACATGCTGTGAAATGTATAATGAGCACACCCAGATGTCTGAGTGACAGTGCCATAATCCCAATTGTGAGGCATGTTGTCTAACAAACTGATACAAAACTTTGTTCTTTGTGAGGATCTTACTTGTGGAGTTAGGAGTGGAAACAGAGTGGTGAGGGTGTGAGAGATGCAGCAGAGTGTAGTGCTGATGACCATACAAGAGCTCTGCTGCTGGTGGTAAGCTCCTATGAAACCAAATTGCTGAGGTCATCGGTCCCTAGGCTTACACACTACTTAATCTAACTTAAACTAACTTATCCTAAGGACAACACACGCACCCATACCTGAGGGAGGACTCGAACCTCTGATGGGGGGAGCCGCACAAACTGTGGCAAGGCGCCCTAGAGCGCGCAGCTACTCTGCACAGCTACTCTTACTCTGCTGGTGAAATTTTGTCAGCAGACATAGTCCAATAGATACTCAGAAGTAACACCAAAGCATATTCTCTCATATGCGAAGCATGAAGTTTGGACATCTGAGCCTTGAAAATGTGGAAGAGATACTCAGCTTCATTACGCAACTGAGAAGAGAATGGTGCCATTTGGTTATGTTGAATTCCATTTTGTGAGGCCAAACTGTTGAAATTCTGGCAAATAAAATTGTGAAAACATCTGTCTGTGGCAAATCTTCTAGGAAAAAGATGGAACCAGGTGCTTTGGTAGTACTAGCACTAGTAATCGAATGCACTGGAATGACAAAGGGATATTTGCAGTATGAATCAATGGTAATGAGCCATCTTGTATTCTAGGAAGGACCATAAAAATCGATATGGATTTATTTCCAAAGATTGTTAGGTTGAGGTCAACTGATTAATTCTTGGTGCTGCGCTGTCTTGTTATGTGTGCTCGAGGGGTAGTAGGTGTTCATACCTTCAATGTTACTTATATATTTATTTACTTACCCTGCTCTGATTAGGGTCATTGGGCCCTGTCTTACATCATGCCAGGTTTTTACACAAACAGTGCCTTTTTCTCATTGTAGTTACTTAAGAAATAACAATTTTAATATAACAAATAGTATTAAAATAACATGAGTGACTGAAATGGAGATGTGAGTAAATAATACTGATTATGAACTAATAAAGTCATGTCCAGTACATGCTGATCTGATGGATTTTTTGTGATATTGCAAGTAACATGCTTTAGACAGAATTTTTCATGGCTACAGTTGTTTACCTGCATGAAGTAATCAATGAGTCTCTATTTGATTTGTGGTTCAATTGTGATTGTAGGTAATGTGAAGTACCCTTTCAGTTCTTTGGCTGGGACAATGGAATAAGCTGTAGCTTTTAGTTCATCTGTATCAAAAAATGCAGGTTTTTCCATAGCACAGCTGGTCTATTTCTGTTGTTGGTTGATGTATGGGCATGCTGAGTTTTGCCTTTTGCATAGCTTGACTAATTCTGTTTCATTTATACTTGTACCAATAAGATTTTCAGGTATGAGACACAGTTTTTATGCCTGATGTGCAACATCTCTAAGATTTGTTTCTTATTTTCCCATTCTTAGGAGAGCATGTTTGTCATGTAGTTGAGTAAGTTTGTTAGTAAATCCATGAAGATCTCTAATCCAATCTAAGTAAATCCATGAAGTTTGTCATTTATGTCTGAGAAGGGAATAGAATACGTCTCCAAACTATTTCCTGTGCCTCAGTTGCAAGTTCAGATAAATTAATGCATTTGAAATTTCGATATGTAGTTAGTTGTGGTTTCTTACTGGGACCGTCTAGTGTGTACATCATGAAAATTATGTCATGGGCAGACATGCCAGTTGCAGATATTTGAGATTTACAGATTACTCTGTTTGGGGATTTCATTGCAAACATATCTACGAGAGTGTGACTACTATTTGTATGAAGGGTAAAAGCAAGCTGAAGCAGCAACACATTTGAATAAGTATGAATCCATAATTGTACACTGGAAGGACTACTACATAGAAAATTTACGTTAGTGTCACCAGCTATAATTATATGCTTGTATGTCAATTAGAGACTTGAAAGAGCAGTTTCAAAGCATGCAAACCTACCTACCTTAGGAGGTTTGAAGAAGACACAAATCAGACACTTTCTGCTAAGGGATTTGATCTCTATGTACGTACATTCCACTTGTTTATCTCCATTATGTTGGATTATGTAGCACAGTAGGTGATAAATTACACTGTATGCAGGCCCCCACTCCACCCCCTCATCAATTACATCTGCCATGTCTTAGAAAGATGTAGGCCTCTAGATTTATCAAAGTTGTGGAAATACTTTGTTAGAGTCTGTGTGGAACAGTACTGAAAGCAAGTTGAATAGAATAAAAACAGGGTGTATATTAATGGTCCTAATGATGAGTAACAGCAGTGATACAATAATTAACTGCTAGATAAAAATGGAAGTAGAATAGTAAATTAATCTTCTGAATCAGATCACTGTGAGAATAATGAAGTCACAGTGAAATTATGAACTATATTGGTATTGGAAGAATGAAAACTGAACAGAAAATTTATAATTTGTACTAAAAGTAAACCCAAACTAACAAATGACAATAGTAAACTGTTTTAAGGAAAGTGTTTCAAAATAAATGGTTTCTCTACAAAGTAAAGACACAAAAATAAACACATAATCTAGAGGCAACAAGAACTGACATGTTTTAAGCTCCTAAAGCACAGGCACTCAAGTTAATCTGCATTGCAGACTGATCTTTTCCCATATTTTGTCCACACCATTACCCTGCCATCATTTACTGACATGTTTTGTCACCAAAATCTCAAGATTGCACTATTCAAAATCATTTAGTCTTTCACAGATGAAATCCTCACATATTGTTGCACCTAACTTCACAAGTTTCTTCTTTGCTCTGAAGATTTCACATCTTTTTCTGTATGATACAAAGTCCTCTATTTTGGGTCTAGGTTTTGAAGATCCTGACATCTTACACTCCACAATATGACTTTCTATCTATGTTATTCAGTGTCACTTGTAGGCCTATCTTTTCCTGGGCAAGATTGATCACTGATAAATTTCTATTCTCTCTGTTGTTCTCTCAAATCCCAAACAGTCTGAGGTAAATATATCTGGTATTGGTCAAGTTTTTCAAATTTCTCAGTCACCTTCTATTCAAGTAGTCATTTTGTATCTTCAGTTTCTTTTAAAAATGGGTTCAGAGCACAGACCTCACTCACATGTGTCTCCAGAATTTCCTGTGTTTTGGCTGCCACTGCTGTTGTGACTGCATCAGTGATGGGCCCTAAAATGAGCCTGAGTTTTTAGTCCAGTCAAAGAAGGAAAATTAGGATAAAAAATTTTGTGTTGTCATGGGAGGGAGTGTCATAAACAGCATCCTGAAAATCCCCACCGGTGGGGTGTGAGCATGGTGATTGGATTGGGGGGGTGGCAGGGGGAGGGGGTGGCATATAAAGGTCACTTTTTTATGCTTTTCTTGAATATTCAAAAACTGATGCTTCTACTTAAAATGTCACCCAGTATAAAATTAAACTAGATTAATTTTTTAAAAAAAAACGTTCTATTCTTTTTTCTCTGGAACTAATAGTTTCCCCGTTGCAGGGAATGGGAAAATTACAAATTATTATAAAATAGTTTGTTAATGTTATAAATAATTGTTTACTGTCAAATGAAGTGGGTTAAGAAAAAATATTAAATTTTTGTACCACATCTAAATGTGGCAGAGCTGTATTAAGGGTGTTCTGGGCATGTAAGATGGTGGAGGGAAGCAGGTGGAGGGTAGAATCATCAGGGAACATAGTGCACCAGATTATGGTCAGGCAATTCCTTCCTTCATATGTCAGAAAACTGAAGAGCGAGCAGATGATTTCCCACTGTGCATGACAAGTCCACGCTGATAGCTGAGTGGTCAGTGTGATTGATTGCCGTCCTATGGGCCTGGGTTCGATTCCCAGCTGGGTCAGGGAATTTTCTCCACTCAGGGACAGGGCGTTGTGCTGTCTTCATCATCATTACATCCCCATTCAGCACACAGGTCACCCAATGTGGTATCGAATGTAATAAGACCACTTCACCACGGTGGCCGGACCTGCCCTACAAGGGGCCTCCCAGCCAATGACACTAATTGCTCATTTCCCCTACTGCATGACAAGAGGCAACTTCAGCATGTTTCACAAAGTTTTACCAACAGTCCGCAGTGTGCCTTATGAATCACTGGCAACACAGTATGCAGACATGCCTGGGGTTGCTTATTTTCCATAAAGTATGTTAACACTATATGGAATATAGATATGAGTTACTAATATGACTAATGCAAGAAATGCATGTGCACAGAATCTGCATAATTATCTGTCTGCCTGCTTAGCTGTGTGGTAACATGTTTGCCTACCATGCATCAATTCCCAGTCAGGTTGGAGATTTTCTTTGCTCATGGACTGGGTGTTGTGTTGTCCTCATCATCATTCATCATCACCAATGTGCTAGTAGTCAATGTGGCATCGCCTGAAATTAGACTTGCACACTGCGTCTGACCTCCCCAAATGGGGCCTCCTGGTCAACAATGCCACACAACCATTTTTACATAAATATCTGCAACGTATTCCTCACTACTAGAGAGAAAAGTGATTCTGAGTTGTCCTGTACAACAGCAGTAAAAATCTTCTAAGAAAGGCAACTTCATCCATTAGGAGTGCTGCTCACTTTTCAGGTTAGAGACACACTATACTTTTCCAGAATTTGCTGTCAAGTTCTCTTAATTGAACGGGCAAAATAACTCCACTGAGATAATGTTCATATAATGGAATTATTTTCAGTTTATGAAATGAGTCCTTATTTGCAGCTGTTGAGTGAACTTGTATGAAAAAAAGATTTCTGTTAACATTATCAAATTCAGAGTGACAGCATGTTATGCTTAGGATAGTTTCTTCAGTGTGGTACATAGTTGAGAGTTCCAGCAGTCAACCTTTCTCTGCATATAGTTCAATTAACAACTGCAATCAGGTATTCATTTGGTAAACTGAAAATAACTCCACTATATCAATACAATCTCAGTGAAGTTATTTTGTCCACCAACATAGGAGAACTGTACATCGAATGCTGGAGAGGTATAGTCTGTCTGCAAAACAAAAAGTGAGCAGCTCTCATGGTAGTGGTGTTTGTAACAGGACATCCTCCACTAGCATTACTTTTCCTCAATGGTAGTTGTCAATACCAGTATTATTTTTCGAATTTTAGACAGGTCAATAATATCTCAGCTGCTTTTCTGAAAACTTTCATATAATCTTATACACAATATGTTATATTTCAAGCTAAAATTTCTCAAAAGGATTTACTTTATTCTCAACGTTAAAATCAATAAGTACTAGCTCTGAATGTACAGTTAAAATTATATTTTTAGAAACATTTGAAATTACAAACTACTGACACACTTAAAATTTCTATTATTAATTACTCAATCTAGTACTGTTTACTATGTTTATCTCTGCATTCATTTATGAAATAATAATCAAAATTAATAGAAATTCATTTGTCAAGAAAAATTGTAAACCCTTTGGGTAATGGTTATTACCGCAGAGTGAGAAAGTTGTAAGCATGCCTCTGATGTGATCGGACATATTTTTGTATTTTGGGTGAACAATATAATTTCGGCTTTGTTAATGTGAAAATTCAGAAGACTGTATGACATTCTAAAATGTGACAAAATATATTAATGTAACAACAAAAATTCTGCAACACCAATCTTCAAATTTATTAGGATCAATTCAACCATGAGGATCTAAAATGTGAGAATTTCGCCTTCAAGAATCAGACCCGTAGACAAGAAAAACTGGAGCCAATTGTACACCAAAAGCTAAATGAACTAGAAAGTTAATTGTATTCTTCACTTCTCTCAAATTTTTCATAAAAGACTTTGCTTATTGTGGACAATAGAGGGGGGAGATTACGTCTTTTCTGAAAGAATGCTATAGTTGCCATACAGGATGAATAGGAATCAAAGATCCCCTCTGGCTTTGTAGAATAGTGCCCTGAGATTTAGATTATCTGTTTACATGCATTTCTGGCACTAGTATTATTAGTAACTTATCTCTGTTTTCCAAGCAGTGTTAATGCACTTTTTGGAAAATAAACAATCCCTGGGCATGTCTGTGTGCTATGCCACCAGTGATTCACATGTGAAGGATCGGTATATCTTTGTGAAACATGTTGTAGTTCATTACAGGGATGTAATGGGATAGATAGAGCAGGCAATCATTTGCTCACTCTTCAGTTTGCAGATCTAAGAAGGAGGCAAGTGCATGTCCACAGTCCTGTGACCTACATTAACTAATGCTTCTACTGTCCACCCCCACCCCACTCCTCCTTGTTATACTTCCAGAACACTATTTATCCCTTAATATGGCACCACTGCACATAGATTTGGTACACATGCATAATTGTTTTCCTTAAACCACATCATTTAACAGTAAACATTAATTTTATACTATTAAAAATTATTTTGATAATTTGAGATAATCCCATCCCATGCAACGGGGAAATTGTTAGTCCTAGAGAAAAAAGAACATAATTTATTAGGAAATATTATGTAGTTTAATTTTGTACCTGAAAACGTTTTCACTAGAAGCTGTGGTTTAATGAGTTGTTCAAGAAAAACAGAAAAAAAAACTTTAAATGTCCCATCCCCCATCCCAACACCCCCCCCCCCCCCCCCTTTCATACCCTGCCAGTGGGGATTTTTAAGTATATTGTTCACAACACTCCCTCCTACCAATGTGCAAACATTCACAACTACATGAATTTTTTTCCCTCTTTGATCTTTGTTGGCCTCTGTTGACTGGGCTGATTATTTTATCCAGCTTGAGTCATGTACATTGCTGGCATGATAGTTGCTTTTTTCTAACAATTCCTCAATGCCCTCTATGGAAATTTTCAATATATGTTATTGCAAAGATGTGGGAATCATGACTTGCATTCATTCATTGGGAGAATTGAATAAAATTGCAACTGTCTGGAAAGAAAAGCTGTTGTGTCATACACAGTATTTGTGAACTACTACAGCAGAGGTTTATTCCAGATTATGAGGCCAACCAATCCAAATTTAGTATGACATAAACTGTAATGACTGATTTGTTCAGTAGCCTGTATGACCCACTGAGAAGTAATGGGGAACTCTTGCAGTGCTTGCGAATCAGAATGCTCAATTTTAAAATAAAAAACTTCTGATCTGTTGAAATCTGAATCATTTCCCATAGGTAAGTGAGACAGAATGTCAGCATTTGCATGCTGTGCCATAGGCCAAGAATGAATGTCATATTGATCACTGGAAAGAAATAGTGACCAATGTTGCAGCATTTGTGCTGCACAATCAGGTACTTCTTTTGCCAGATAGAAAAGGGCTGTGAGCAGCTTATGTTCACTTACAAGAAAAAGTTTTCAGCTTTACAGATATTCATGAAATTTTGTGACATCATAGATTATGGCTACAGCTTCCTTTTCCTGCTGACTGTAAGTGACTTGTGCCTTTTTCAATGTCTTAGATAGGAATTTTATGGGGCGTTCTGTGTTGAAAACCTTGTGAAATAAAACTGTCACTATTCCGTATGGTGGTGTGTCAACTGCAAACACTACTGGTTTTGCAGATTGTATTGCATAAGACATGGGCAGCTAAGCAATGTGTGTTTCAGATTCTGAAGAGATTGTTCACATTCTTCAGTTAAGCTAAAAGGAACAGTTTTACACCAGAGGTGATGCAAAGCTGTGGGTATTTACACTGCATTCATAATTAATTTAATGTAGTATGTCAGGTTGCCAAGAACAGCTTAAAGTTCTCATACTTTTGTAAGAGAAGGTAATCTCCATATGGCCCCTAAAGGCTTAGTCAAGGGATGAGCAATGTGGGCACCAATGACATGTCCCTAAGATTCAATTTCACTATTGAAAAATCAACATTTCTGTAAATTAGAGCCGACTGCTGTGCCCAAGTGGTTCTAAGCACTTCAGTACAGTACTGCGCTGCTGCTACGGTCGCAGGTTCAAATCCTGCCTCGAGCATGGATGTGTGTGATGTCCTTAGGTTAGTTATGTTTAAGTAGTTCTAAGTCTAGGGGACTGATGACCTCAGATGTTAAGTCCCATAGTGCTTAAAGTCATTTGAACCATTTTTGTAAATTACACTTGAGTTCTACATTAGACAAAACTGGAAAAAGTGACTCCAAACTTTGAGATGCTGTTCCAGTGTTTGTCCAGAGACAATGAGGTCATCCAAATAATTTGAACAGGACAGAACTTTAGATATCACTTGTTCAAGAAAGCATTGAAATAGTGCAGGAGCAGAGGTGCTTCCAAAGGAAAGAGACTGGTATTGGTACAAGATGACATGCATATTAACCACCATAATTTTTTTTCTTCATCCAGGTGAGTATGAAGATAAGCTTATGCTAAGTCTATTTTTGAAAAGAATTGTCCATCTGTTAGGTGATCCACAAGCTCATCAATGCATGGACATGGATTAGCAATCACTCACTCTTTGAGCATTAACTGTATCTTTAAAGTCAGCACAAAGTCTGATCCTCCAGTTCATTTTGCTTATGATCACAAGTGGAGATGTTCATAGACTTATAGAAATGGGTTTAAAAACACCAATTTGCTCTAATTTGTTGAGTTCATAAGAAACTTCATCGCGGGGGATGTGGTGTTACCAGATGAGTGTGGCAAAACTTAGTTTTCACATTATCCTTGAGTGCAATATGTGCGTGGAGTCCACCTCCATAGCGTTACCACCTACCACGCAGGAGGCCCGGATTTGATTCCCAGCAGGGGACTAGGTGTTGTGTGTCCTTCATCATCATTGACTCACAAGTTGCCGAAGTGGCGTCAATAAAAAGAACTTGCAATACAGCAGCCAAATTCCCCCGAAAGGGGTCTCACAGCCAACAATGCCATCTGACCATTTCAGTTCTTCTTCTTCTTGTTCTTCTGCTTCTTTTTTTTTGTGCATGAACATTCTTCACATGTCCTGGAATGCCACTGAACAAATGCCCCATATTTTTCTTACAACTGGCAAGGGAAGATGGATATCAAAAGCATACACATTGTCCTTTTAAAGCCAAATAAATCAAAAGTATCCATGCCAAAAATGTTGGTACTAGAACATGACTGGATGATTGTGAAAGGCACTGATGTAATCATATTTCTATATTTTGCTTGCAAGGTGCACCGTGGAAGAACAGAGATGCTTTTGCCATTGGGGACCATGAGGTAGAGAGGTGATTTTTGCAGTTGACATTGTCCCAAATGCTCTGAGTATTTTGATTAATCAGTGTGAGTGAAGCACCAGTATTTAACTGAAAAGCTACAGATTGATTGCAAGTCTGCAGAGACATGAATAGTGTCTGATCTGTCTTCTGCATATGACTCTCAGTCCCAACTTGTGGGATACTGCTTTTGTTGTAACTGTGACTGACAAAGCATTTAGCTGTATGTCTATTACAGGAGAGCTGCTTAGAATGAGGAAAAGTTTGCATTTTTTGTTTCACTGTGTGATTTTATCCTTTCATGCATGGTTTATAGTAAATCTAGCCCTATTGAAAATTCTGCTCTGTTAACAAACCACCTAAATTCAGGCTTGATGTAAATTAGTTTTCATCTGTAAATTATGTAATCTACAGTTGTGAAAGTTTATTAATTTTTCTGACTGTTTGCATAATTTTCCATAAATACAATTTTCCATTCATCAATTGATGTACACTCTTAACATAAAAAACATTAGATTTGATGTGCATGAACAGGCAAACAAATGGTTACAATCTCAGAAAAATTGGATGATTTATTTAAAAGAAAGAGCAAGTCATTAATGCATTGATCCACTTCTGGCCCTTGTGCAAGCAGTTATTTAGCTTGGAATTGATTCATAGAGCTGTTGGATGTCCTCCTGAGGGATATCATCCCAAATTCAGTCCAATTGGTGAATTAGAACGTCAAATTTCAAAGCTGGTGTGAGGGCTCTGCCCATAATGCTCCATACATTCTCAATTGGTGAGAGATCCAGCAACTTTGCTGACCAAGGAAGGGTTTGGAAAGCATGAAGACAAGCAATAGAAACCCTCACCATCTCGTTTTGCTGAAATGTAAGCCCATGATGGCTTGCCATGAAAGACAACAAAACAGGCTGTAGAATATCATTCATATACCAGTGTGCTGTAATGGTGTTGTGGATGACAACCAAGGTGGTCCTGCAATGAAATGAAATGGCACTCCAGACCATCACTCCTGTTTATCAGACTGTATGGCTTGCGACAGTCAGGTTGGTATTCCACTACTGTTCAGACAGGTCTTCACTGGTCATCAGGGCTCATTCCCATGCAGGACTCATCATAGAAAACAACTGTACCCCAGACATTAAGATTCTAGGTTGAAAGCATGTACGGAGACACCCAAACAGCTGTGTGACACCC
The DNA here is from genome assembly GCF_021461395.2 of Schistocerca americana. Lineage (NCBI taxonomy): Eukaryota > Metazoa > Arthropoda > Insecta > Orthoptera > Acrididae > Schistocerca > Schistocerca americana. The sequence goes on along the minus strand of NC_060130.1, from coordinate 749,408,220 downwards.
ATCTGTTACCTGTCATGCAACCTGACAACCAGGATTGATGTTCTCGGGTACTATCCTGGGCTTCCATTTTATCAAGATAATACCTGCCCATGCTCAGCAACAGTTTCCGCTGGTTGTTTCATTCTTGCCAAACCCTACCTCAGCCAGAAAGGTCACAGGTCTCTCCCCAATTCAGAATGTCTGGAGCATTGTGGCTGTAGCCCTCCAACCAGCTCAGGATAGAATAATTAATTTTTTCATGGAGATCACTCTACATTTTTCTAGCCATCAGATACTCCCATCTGTCATAGTACCAAAGTACAGTTCTATGCACTGACTTTTTTTTCAAAATTGTCAGATTCCATAATTTCCATTTTCATTATATCCCTTTCTTGGAGAATCAAAACTCTTGCTCACATCTAGAGATTTTGCTGATGTTACTGCAGTGTTAATACAGAATACAGTTGATTCAGAAATACCATAAGGTTTTGTTGTCATTTGATGAAATTGTACAAAATTTATATTATTTCTGGCTTCTTCACTGTTGGCCATATGAGTAAAAATTTTTCAGTGTGTTTGATGTAACAATTTTAGATTGTTTTTGAATGTCTTTTCGTCCTTTTTACACAAACAAACTGGAGTAACATTATATGTAGGCCCTTCCTCCTGCATTTCACTCACTCCCAAACACACATCAATACTCTGTTCCATGGAAAACTGAAACCACTTGTGAACATACTAGATTGAACAGAAGCATGCACCATTCAGCTGCCGGCCACTGTGGCCGTGCGGTTCTGGCGCTGCAATCTGGAACCACGGGACTGCTACGGTCGCAGGTTCGAATGCTGCCTCGGGCATGGGTGTGTGTGATATCCTTAGGTTAGTTAGGTTTAAGTAGTTCGAAGTTCTAGGGGACTTATGACCTAAGATGTTGAGTCCCATAGCGCTCAGAGCCATTTGAACCATTTTGAACCATTCAGCTGCCACTGTCCTACTGCTCTGTTAATGGAAGACAAAGTTTTGAGGTGAGCAAATCACAGTGCTTAGTGCTGGTGGACTGTGGGGTATGGGTGTGAGCTGGAGGTGTATATTTTTGTGATGTCCACTCTGGATACTGAGGCCACATCGAAGCTGAGTAAATTTTCGTACAAACATACACAAATGTGTGTGTATGACACAGTATCACTTGAACTTAGAAAAATATTACTGTAAAACAATTTTAGTTCAGAATTAATATTCAGCAAATTAAATTTTAGTGGATATGCAAAGAGGGAAGTGCATTCTTCATGTGGGCATCAGCCTAGATAAATAATCTCATTGCTGGAGTTTAACAGTATTACTGCACTTTCACTTCTGATTGTATGAATACATGATATTACTCCATTGTGTGGTTTACTCAACTGTAACCAGGGAAGTGTGTCATACATTCCTGCATGCATTGCCAGAAGTAGTTAGTACTGATTCAAGATGAGAGATCATATTTATTTCCACTTCCTGAAGTCAATGTTTGTACAGAACAGAATTTACTTTGTATCACTTTTTGCATGCACGCGTACCGTGCATGTGCTCATTTAGGGCAGTGTCAGAGTTACATGTTGTGGAGAAAGCAGTTTTTACAGTCGTGTGTTACACAGCATTTTACACAAGGCATTGGAAGGTTTGAACAAACCAAGGAAGTAGTTATGCATGTCTTACTATATTTATGCTGTGGCTTAGAGAGGCAGTTGTCATGTACCCTATGAAACTGGGGTTGCTTAGAGCTCTGCATGGTCAGTTTTGAAACAACAGGCACATTATCATTTTCTTGGTGAAGTCTTAAACTTCCTGAGCTTTGATTAATTTAATTACATCATTGAGATCAGGATTGTGATGCTTTTGAATTTCTGCTCATATTCTGTTATCAGCAAGGTTTTGAATAACACATCATGATGCATCTCATCTTGCTATGCACCTCAAGACCAATTCCTGAATGCGCCCTTGAGTTTAGTAATCCATTCCTTGTAAGACTGGTCATTATGACAATGTATATGAAACTGACCTTCAAGAAGTCATCTGATGCTCAAATAATGTCTTCATATAGTAGAGTGTGGGGCTCTAACTGAGGAACCACTTGCAACACAATTGGAATATATGCACTCCTACCCATGTAAAAAAGAAAGTCTGTTGTGATTCACTTTATATGTTGTATGCTGCGAAGTGTTGCTCTAGTTGCAAACAGTATCCCATCTATTCCTCTTGTTATTCATCAAAAGAGTGAATGATGGAGGAGGTAGTACCTAGCCACAGGCTTTCTGTGCTTCAGTCATAGTTTACTGGAGCTTTTTGGCTTCCATCAGTCTGCCAATAGCTGCTAGTAATGATTCAGCTTGGTGACTCTGAAACTGAGTAAGTGCAGTGAGGGATTGCTATTGAGATGTTACCCCTGCATACAGAAATTAAATACACTTGAAATAGATATCCGCTCCACACACAAAGAGTGAGGGAAAAATGTTACGATTCACCACATACTGCCAACTCGGCCATCAGACACATCCCTAATAGGTAGCAAAAATCAGATTCATTGCCAGTCATGCTACAACTTATTTTCCCCACACCAGTCTTCTTTATTAATGTTGACAAGTCTACAGATGTTTGGTATCTTGAGTGCAAAACTCTGAATGTGACTGCTTAGAAAGACGCTATAGCCATTCAAGATCCCCATGCAGTGAAGTCATGTGAATCTAGCATCCTTTTGCAGCATGTATGCTTGATGCCAGCATGGTGAATGATGCATGAAGGACGAGTGAGCTCAACCATGGTGTGCCGGCAGGGGTGGCTGAGCAGTTCTAGGCGCTACAGTCTGGAACTGCGCTACCGCTATGGTGGTCACAGGTTCGAATCCTGCCTCGGGCATGGATGTGTGTGATCTCCTTAGGTTAGTTAGGTTTAAGTAGTTCTAAGTTCTAGGGGACTGATGACCTCAGAAGTTAAGTCCCATAGTGCTCAGAGCCATCATCCGTGGTGTGGTGGTGGGGGTTCAAAAGTGCCATTTCCCATGTAGCTGTGATCAGCGTGGCAGGTGCAGTCGATAAAGATAGTGTTGATACCACAAAATGATTTGATGAGTTAATGCATCTGTATATGCCAAATGTTGCATTTCTTGAATGTAGTAATGGACATCAGTTGCCTTACCATTCACATGTATCACATCACAGCAACATGTATATGATGATGTCTGTGATGAAACGATGTAAATACTGATTGTGTCAATTATTAAGTTGTAAATGGTAATGCCTTTAGAAAGTCAATATTTTTTACATTTAGTCACTTTAGTGGATAGTTCCTCATTCAAATACTGTTTTATTTTCACTACCTCTTTCTGTATAGATGTATAATTTCGGTTTCATGGCCATTGTTTAATTACACTGGCTACAATTGATGAAAAGCTGTTTTTAAATATGTCCTGTGTGGACGCAGTCATTTTAAGAAAGATTTTAATGATGTGTGAAGCTGAAATGGCACCAGCACTACTCAAGAATGTTTTATGGTATGTATTCTGTAATTGTTTCATGTATATACCCTTGAACCCTGCTACAAAATTATGTGCTGTTCTGTAAGCTGTTGTATGTTGTTTACATGAGGAAAAATGTGTTTCATATCTTATATCTGAAGATGACTAGATGGTTAGCTAAAGGTAGTAACCAATCCATATAAAGAAGATATCATGTGCAGTCTTGACTTCACGAATTTCAACAGCTAACGTAAATAAAAGAAATACAACAGAGTGCGTATCTCCTGGCTGACAGTGTCAACAGACTTGAGAGAGAGTTTATTTAAAGAAATATTCATAATTTACTAAACCTGTAAACAATATGCATCAACAGGCTGCAGTTCCTCTTAGACTCTACGGCCTACCCAAGATCCATAAGAATGGGGTACCTCTCCGCCCCATTCTAAGTAACATAGGAGCACTTACTTATTTTGTTGCCAAATACCTGACATCACTATTGGGACCTCTCGTAGGCAAGTGTGACCATCACATTCAAAACTCTGAACATTTCATAGGTTGCTTGAAAACTCTTAGATTGCAATCATCAGATCCCTTAGTAAGTTTCGATGTTGTGTCTTTATTTACAAAGGTGCCCTTGCAGGACTCTTTGGAGCTCTTTAGCAACAAGTTTGAGGATGTTATAGTTGCATTACTTTAACACGTACTTATTTCAACATACTTCTTATTTTATGACCAATATTTTGAAGAAGTGGTCAGTGTCACCATGGGAAGCCTTCTGTCTCCTGTGGTGGCTAATTATTTTATGGAGGACTTTGAAGAAAAAACACTACAGTCAGCCATTCTCAAACCCTCTTGTTTCCTGCAGTATGTGGATGATACATTTGTGTTGTGGCCACATGGACTTGATACTTTACCTACATTCTTCATCATCTGAATTCGCTCCATCCAAATATAAACTTCACAATGGAAGTGGAAAAAGATGGTACTTTACCTTTTGTTGATGTTTTGGTACAAAGGAAAGCAGATGCAACCTTGGGATGCAGCGTCTACTGCAAGCCAATGCATACAGATCTATATCTGCAGGCCACATGCTACCATCATCCTACACAATACAGTAGTGCATTACATACGTTAGTTCATAGACCCTGAAAGCCTGTCGAGTGAAATACAACATTTGAAGACAGTGATCTGACAAAGCGATTATTCTGAGAGACAGATACCTAAAGCATTCAGGCCCAGGTGAGCTCAATCTATGGAGCAGAGTGAAGATATGAAGACACCCACCACATTGGCCTTTATGCTGTATTTTGGTGCCATGTCGTCAAGAATCAGAAGAGTGCTAGGATGATATGGAATTAAGTGTGTTTTTCAACCTGTAAAATTGAGAAACCTGTTGAGTTCAGTTAAGGATGACCTTGGCCTCAGGAAATGTGGTGTGTACAAGATTCCTTGTCAATATGGGGCTGTGTATATGGGCCAGACATGCTTCACAGTACAAGAATACTGCAATGAACATCAGCATCGTACACGCCTTCGTCAACTGGAAAAGTCAGTAATTGCGAAACACTGTCTGAATACTGGACATTGGATGACTTATGAAAAGATGGAAGTCTTATCCTCAGCATCATGTTTCTGGCATTGAGTCATTAAGGTAGCAATACATATCCATACAGCCAATAATCTCATCAACAAGGATACGGGATTTCAACTGAACGCAGCCTGAAACCCTGCATTGGCTGCTATTATATCACAATGCGAAAATCAAAATTTGTCGATAATAGGCCCATCATAACATAGGTCTAGTACGGCCATTGGTGAGTAATGTCTGGCCACACTGTTGGCAAACGTAGCATACAGCGCACGTGCAGGAGAACAGCTCTGTGATTTTTGGCAGAGGGAGTTTGAGTATGGCACCATCTAACTGCTAATCATTACGCATGCACAATTTCTGCACCTGCGCATTCTTTGGGCACATGTTCTAGAAATGGGGCATTAATGTGCCAATACCGTGTAGCCAATACCAAGCCACCAGCTATGTTGAACCACCTGAAGATGTCGGACAGTTGCTCCAAGGAAATATTGTGGAATTTGCACAACGTGATCCTGCAGCATACCTGTGAAGACTATTTACAACACATCCATTTGGAAAGCTTGAAGAGTCACATCTGTAAACAATATGTTCACCAAAATTCCACCTCACTAAAAATGGTTAATTTCTACATTGACATAGCTTCTTTGGAAGTCCTTCTTCTCCTCTTTCAAGCAAATGTTTTACTTTCCCTAAAGCCATAATATATTAAAAGCTATTTGAATTCAAAATTTTTATGCTCTAGAATGTTCCACTCTATAAATGATATTCTTCCCAAAATTCATTACCACAGATTTTTAGCACAGATTTTCCTGTTTTCGGAAATGTATACTGTTACTTAAATGGCCTGTTAGTTGGTTGATTATTCAAATTAGAATATTTCACTTCCTCAAAAATTCTTGATGAACTTTGGGAATTGCCATGCACATTAAAAATTATGTCTCATAAAGTAATATCTGTTGTCCTATCATTTTCTTAATTTTAATTTTAATTAAACAGTTTTACTTCCTTGTCAGTTATATCTTTGTATATATCATTATTTTCTGTCTTTTATGTTAATATTCAAAACATAGTTATCATTTATTTTACTATTTTGTAATTGATGTAAGAACGGATCTATAAATAGCTCTGGCCAGAGCAGCCAGCTTGAAATAGATGGTAATAAACATAATACCAAAATATTAGAATCCACTTTAATATTTTTTCACTGAGGAAGCTATACTGCTGCAATCCTGTCTTTCAACAATTGTATGAGTACCAAAATGACAGATATGGACATAAGTTACCCCAGAATAGAAAATGAACTAAAATCACTTATTGTGAGTGAGACCTGATGGGACAGAAATTGATTCTAAATAGAGGGTGCATAACATCCTGCCCCTCTTCTAGCAGCAGTATATCATACATTGTTGGAGGAATAAAAAATTCCAGGTGAATGGAAATGTGCATAGGTCATTCCTACTTTCAAGCAGAATCAGTGAACAGATGGACACAACTACATACCTATATCACTGACATTAGTCTGCTGTAGAATTCTGAAACTCATTATATGTTTACGTATTTTGATTTTTCTGGAGACCAAACTTTCTCCAATAGGAATCAATATGGGTTCCAAAAATAACAATCATGGGAGACCTGAGATGATAATAGGTTCTGATGTTCAGGTTGATGCCATGTTCTCAGACATTCATTCGGCAGTCCACATTGTTGCCCAATAGAAAGAGTACAAGCATACAGAATATCAAACTAGTTTTGTGATTGTAACAATATTATGAGAAAGAAAGTTGCTCAAAAAAAAAAAAAAAAAAAAAAAAATCAAATGTGTGTGAATTCCTAAGGAACCAAACTGCTGAGATCATCGGTCCCTAGTCTGACACTATGCTAAAAACAGCACACACATCCATGCCTGAGGGAGGACTCGAACCTCTGGTGGGAGGGGCTGCACAATCTGGGACACGGTGCCTCAAGGAGCGGGGCCACTCTGTGTGGTGGAAAGTTGCTACTCACCATATAGCAGAGATGCTGAGTTACAGACAGGCACAACAAAAAGACTGTCACAATTAAAGCTTCTGGCCATTAAAGTCTTTGTCAATGATAGACACACACACACACACACACACACACACACACACACACACACACACACACACACACAACATTGATTTTGTGATTGGACTGAGGAGTTCTTAGCTAATATTACACAACTTGCATTCTTAATATAGAGGAACCCAAGACATGAATTAATTCGAGCTGTTCCTCAATGAAGTTTTATAAGACCATTACTGTTTACAGTGTATATAAATGACACAAACAGGTGGAAAAATTCATCATTTTCTGATTACATGATAGCTGAACAATCATTGTAAGCACTCACATCCATTACATTTCCAGAAGTATGTGTATCATATAAAGCTAATTGTGCTAAAGGCAAATGCGAGACTGTGTTAACTGGAGGAAGGTGGTTGCTTACTTCGTTCAACTGTTGCTTTAGTGTTGTTCCTTGCTCTGGGACCCATATTAGGCAGGAAAATAGAGAAGATCTAAACCATGACAGTGTGTTTTGTAATGGGTTTATTAAGTAAGCACTAAACTATTATTGAACTGCCCCTACAATGCCAGCATCAGATACTATTACACATTCGCTATGCATCAATGTGTAGTTTACTGTTAAAACTCTGAGATGTTGCATTCCTAAAAGAGTCCCTATGTACTTTATATCTTGTGAAAAGGTCATGAAGATGAAATTAGAGAGGCTCAAATTGACATGGAGAGTTACATACAGTCTTTCTTGCTACGCGCTATTTGCAATTGAAACAAGAAAGGGGTGAGGAAGATGTAGACATATATGGTGTATCTGTTGTTGTTTCTGCTGTTGTGGCTGCATTAATATCAACTGCTGTTGTTTGGAAATTTGTGGTAAGGTCTTACGGGACCAAACTGCAGAGGTCATCAGTCCCTAAGCTTACACACTACTTAATCTAACTTAAACTAACTTACACTAAGGACAAGACACACACCCATGCTCGAGGACTTGAACCTCCAACAGGTGAAGCAGCGCGGACTGTGACAAGATGTCTCAGACCACTCGGCTACCCCGTGTGGCTCTGCTGTTGTTAGTCCTCTTGTTGTTGAACAATCATTTACTGTTGGTGTCATTTTTGTTGTGCATTACTCGTTTCTGGTGCTACTGTTACTGTTGTTGCTGTTGTCACTACTGCTACATTTGTTGCTGTTTGGGTGACTGCCTGATCTTGCTTTCAACATTATCAAAACAGTCAAAATAAATGTGTAGGTAGCCTCTTCTCCATATTTGTGTCATAAGAGCTAAATTTGTTCATGGCACAATCAGTTGACACCAGGAGTGGTTACTTGATTTCTTACACAATGGTACTGAAAAAAACATGTGTAGTAAGTTTTCCAGGAGCTAGACCAGTGCCCACATGAGTCAAGACCAAAATAACTCCAAATCCACATTAACTGAGTCCACAACCAATGTAATACTGACTAAAGCAATCAGGTGATACTGAAGTCACATTCTAAGAAAAGCAATGGAGTTGGAGATGCTGTTTGGCTTTTTATTACTGACAAGTCTTTAGAGCTTTGCATTACTCAGGGTGAAGATGCCCCCTGGAGGTACATGATGAGTTTACTGAATGAATTCAGAAAGAAATCTTAAATACCCATATCATATAGCTCTTCTTCAATTAACTCATTCCCTCATCTGACTATTTTCCATTTAAGGGCATTTTTTTTCAGTTTCTTCTTTCCAACATACTTTTATTCCAATGTACTGTAAACTACATGTTGTGTTATGGGCTTTTTTGTTGTGTATGAATGGCCACGGAAAATATTAAGCAAAAATCCATTTCATAAATTGTGTTTTTAATGCTCATGTCATTGGTACTGAAGAAGGCCATAGTCAGTGAGTTCTTTTTGTGTTTTTCAAATTCCTGAATTACATTTTTCTGCCGTAATTCATTACAAGCAGCGGCAGTGTGGTTGAGGCATCCAGTTGCCTCCTGCATATGTGTGTGTGTAACGTCCAACAATGCTGACAGAGCCAAGTGTGGCCGAGCAGTGGTGTAATGCCACTGTTCTCATCAGCATTGTCCTCGGACTTGGCAGCTAAGATGGTGGTGGCCAAGGCATGGCTATGTATCCAACAGTGCCCAGCTGGTGGCAATGGGTGATGTAGCATCCGTGACCCACTGCAGAAGTGATGTGGCCAGCGTGCTATGCCCCAGGGCTCGGCTGGCCCCACAGCAGCTCAGTGACTAGTGTCGCAGAGCAAGCTGCCATGATGTCAGGTCAAACTGCAGACCCCCTAAGCATTCTGGATTATGTCCCAAGTATCACAGCACCATGGTGGCAGTGCTGCAATACTAACACAGGATGATATCAGTACAAAACTGGTTAGGTATTTATATGCTCATGAGTGGTGCTTGCTTGGGCTCTGCTGTGCCTTGCGGCATATATACTAAACACTTCCACGGTTGCTGGTGTGGAAAGGCTTCCACCTTCTGCTTAGGTGCTGCTGTGTCAACTACTTCCACATCTCACCTGGCTGGCTTATCTCGCAGTGTGTGATGTCTATGCTGTGTTTTGTAAGACATAACATCTGTGCTCATCTGTGGCTGGTTCTGCTGTGATCCACTCCCTGCTTTACTTGTTTCTGACTGGATATGGTCAGTGCACTACAGTGCCATCAGTCATTACTTCTACTGTGGCTAGGTTAAAATAAAAGTGTAAACTTTTATGGTTGCATTTTCTGTAGCCCCTGCAGGTACTGTTCCAGTGACAACAAGTTCATCCTAACTGGCCTCACACAGTTTGCTGCAAAGCTTTCCATAACTCTGCTACCTCTCTTCATGTTCCCTACACACTGTTCTCCAAGGAATGTAACCTCTTTGTTACCACTACTTCTTTGACTAATATTTCTACTTTAGTTTGCAATCACTTAATTTTCTGGTTCACTAATTCTTCTACAGTTTTTGCATTGCTCATCACTTCCCCAGTCAGCTGACATAGTAACTGAATATTGTTCAACACATCTTTCTCTAGACTGACAATCTGCATCGTGTGCCGCTCACTTGCTGCCTCCTTTTCCTTCACCCATTGTTTCATTATAGTCACTGCCTCATTCACCCTCCTGATGTTGACCTCATCCACTGTCCCTAACATAGTTTTCAGAAGTTGATCTCCTGCATTGATCTAACTTCTCCTCATTCTTGTATGTGGCATAAACCCCAGAACCTGCATCATCCAACCATCAACTTCTCCTAAGTCCCTTACATTGTCCAGTAACTCCTTTAAGCCCTCCATGATTCTCTGCCCTCTGTTCAAAATTATCAAAGGCTTCCGCTAATCACCTCACCTCATTATGTACCTCCCATGTGTTAAATACCTCCTGTATCACCTATTAACCTTTCCAGCCCCTAACATACATGAAACATAAATGAAGTCTTATCTCCAAGGTGTTAACCCATACTGACTTCCTATGGCTGCTTTGCCTACAACCTCTTGTTCACTCCTTCACATCTTCTTTTCCATTTTGACTAGCCCTTTGAGTCTTGGGATAACATCTGGAGTCCCTCAGAAAGGTTTCTAACATATTACATGCACAATTGTCACTCTTGTCGATAACTGACTCTCAATGTTCACTGGTGACATAGTTTCCATCACTGGATATGACCGCTGATACCTTACAAAAAATTTCTTTGTCTTCACCTTTGGGAAGTCATTGGCTAACTTTGTATTGAGGCATTCTTCCTGTATGGCTCACTGCTTCCTTTTGCTTTTCCAGTGTCCACCTGTGCAGCCTGCCCATATTTCTCTTATCACCCTTGTAAACTCATCAACTGATTCTCCTGTCTTTCCCTTCTTGGTTTTCAACATGTTCAATGATGACGGCATTTTAAAACCATATACTACTCCATATGAAGATATTTCTGTACTCATGCAGTGTTTTGAGTTGTACCCTGAGACTAACTGCCTTTAATAAATATCCCAATTGGTATGGTGTGTATCTGCATGGTGTCCTAGCATCTTCCATACAGTTCTATGCACACTTTCCATTCTAACATTAGCTTGAGGATGTTGAGAACTTGTCCTCAATTTCTTCACATATAACAGCTTACATAATTCCTTTTAGAAATGTGACGTAAAGTTGGTTCCCTTATCTGTTATTATCATTTCATGTACCCCAAACTTCAGTAACCAGTCGTTTACTAGCACTTGAGACACTTTTGCTGCCTGTTGGCATTGGAATCACTTTCACATATCTTGGGAAATGATATACACTGACTGAAACAAAATTACAACATCAAGAAGGAGTTGTGTGACATAAATGAAAGTTGGTTGCCATGTTTCTGTATATGAAGGATGATGTCCATTCAGATTTCATGCCAATTGCATAAGAGACCACTAGTAGTGCCACTATGAGGATGCAGATGCAGGTTTGCATTAAATAAACACTGTAATTATCATGAGTGTTATTTACTTTTGAGCTTTGACATGGTGAGTTAATGAGAGCCAAAAATAACTTTAAGATGAGAATAATAAGATGAGTAAAATAACTTTAAGATGAGAAAGGTGCCATTACTCACTGAGTTTGAATGAGGTCGTGTAATAGGGCTACAAGAGGCTGGATGTTCCTTCTGTGATATTGCAGAAAGACTTGGTTGGAGTCTAGCAACTGTACATGATTGTTGGCAGCGGTGGTTACAAGAATGTACACTCGCAAGAAGACTGGGTTCTGGATGCCCACATGGCACTATCAAGAGGGAAGACGACTGTGTTCAGTGTATGGCTCTGATGCATCATACTGCATCTATAGTGGCAATTTGAGCAGCAATTGGCACCACTTTGACACAGCAAATTGTGGCAAATTAGTTAGTTCAAGCAGGGCAGCTCCAAGCCAGATGCCCTGTAGCATGCATTTCACTGACCCCAAACCATGCCATTTGCAAATTCAGTGGTGTCAGGCAGAGCAGGGTGGAGGCTTGTTGTGTTTTCTGATGAGAAGCCAGTGATGGGTGTGTGTTGGTTAGAAGGAGGTCAGTTGAGGACCTACAACAAACCTGCCTGCATACTGGACACACTGGTCATACACACGGAGTTACGGTCTGGAGTGTGATTTTGTATGACAGCAGGAGCACTTTGTGGTTATCCCACACCTTGGCTGCAGATTTGTACATCCATCTGGTGATTCAAGCTGTTGTGCTCCCATTCATGAGCAGCTTCCCAGGGGGCATCTTCAAACAGGACAACACTCACCCAAATACTGCTATTGTAACCCAACATGCTCTACAGTGTGTCAACATATTGCCTTGGTCTGCTCAGTCAGCAAATCTGTCTCCAACTGAGCACATATTGGACATCATTGAATGACAACTCCAGTGTCATCCACAACCATCATTAACCATCCCTGTATTGACTGATCAAGTGCAACAGGCCCAGAACTCCACCCCACAAACTGACATCTAGCATCTATACAACACAATGCAGGCATTTTAGCATACTTGCATTCAACATTTTGGTGGTTATTCTGGTTATTAATGTAGCAGTATTTCACATTTTCAATGGCTAATCTTGTGCTTACATTAACCGATGATCTTGCAATGTTCATCATTTAAATATGTTATATATAAAAACAAAGATGAGGTGACTTACCGAACAAAAGCGCTGGCAGGTCGATAGACACACAAACAAACACAAACATACACACAAAATTCAAGCTTTCGCAACAAACTGTTGCCTCATCAGGAAAGAGGGAAGAAGAGGGGAAGACGAAAGGAAGTGGGTTTTAAGGGAGAGGGTAAGGAGTCATTCCAATCCCGGGAGCGGAAAGACTTACCTTAGGGGGAAAAAAGGACAGGTATACACTCGCACACACGCACATATCCATCCACACATACAGACACAAGCAGACATATTGGTCTTTAAATATGTCTGCTTGTGTCTGTATGTGTGGATGGATATGTGCATGTGTGCGAGTGTATACCTGTCCTTTTTTCCCCCTAAGGTAAGTCTTTCCGCTCCCGGGATTGGAATGACTCCTTACCCTCTCCCTTAAAACCCACTTCCTTTCGTCTTCCCCTCTCCTTCCCTCTTTCCTGATGAGGCAACAGTTTGTTGCGAAAGCTTGAATTTTGTGTGTATGTTTGTGTTTGTTTGTGTGTCTATCGACCTGCCAGCGCTTTTGTTCGGTAAGTCACCTCATCTTTGTTTTTATATATAATTTTTCCCACGTGGAATGTTTCCTTCCATTATATTGATATCATTTAAATATGTTACCTAGACAAGTGTATTCCTGAAATTTCATTACTCTTTTTTGTGACTTTTTTTCCCATCAGTGTATAATTGTGAGTACATATTATCTTCCCTGTGGGTGTTTTGTTGGAAGGACCTAAAACATCAGTTGGAGAAATTCAAATGGTGCTAATGATTTAGATAATTTCTGCAATTGTACCCTCTTTCTGCACTCTCTGTACACGCTGTATGCAATTCTGCACATATCGGTTTACATCTGTCTTCCTATTTTTCCACCAGTACCACTCCACAACTCTCCTGTTGGTAGTCCTATATTCTCCAAGACCTATTAACATGTGATTATGTGTCTCCTGTAGCACTCCGTGCCTCAGTTTTGCTGGTACTATTACTTGTAGTCCAAGTTGGTTTCTCTGCACAGCAAACAATCCTACATACAAAACTGTGGTTGTTTACTACACTGCTCATACGCGTCATCCATCTTGTGCACTTTCTACCACTCCTTAAGCTCATTACCACCTATTTGCAACACTGTTACTTTCCTACTTAAGCCATCTGCATCCCCATGTTTCTCTCCAGGTTTAGGTACGACCCCAAAATAAAACTCATTCAGTCACACCACCTATGGTGTCAAGCTACTACACAGGTCCTTCAGCTCCAGATATCATTTCAGTGCTGTGCAATCTGTTATCACTCGATACTTTTACCTATAGAGGTAACACTTGAAGTAGGTGATTCCACTGATAAGGCTCAGCACGTCTTTTTCTGTCATGGAGTAATTCCTCTCTGTTGAAGTCATTTGCCTTGATGCATAGGCTACTAGGTGCTTTAAGCTGTCTATTTCTTGAGATGACGCCCAGCAAAGTGCATAGTTGAGTGCATCACATGAAGGAATGAATTCCTTACTAAAATCTGAAAGCACTAAAATTGGACTTGATATCAAAGCTTCTTTCACTTTCTCAAAAGCACACTGACAGCCCTCTGACCAAAAAGATTATGAACCATTCTTGAGTAATTATGTCAATGCTTTGGCAAATATCTGCAAATCTGTTTACGAATGTTCAGTAACAATTTGTGACTCCAAGGAATGACTGTATCTCCTTAGTTGACTCAGGCACAGAAAATTCTCATACAGCTTTAATTAATTAATTAATGAATTTATTATCAGTCTTATGGTGAAGGGGGAGGGGGGGGGGGCAGTCTGACTTAACCTCACCAATCCTTATTTACTGTGACCAAGGTATGCAACCTTCTCCAATTCAAAGTACACTATTCTGTGCTGCTATGCATCTCACGAATGCTTCCCTCAAGCACTGTATGTACTTTTCCATATCACTGGGATAGACAATTAAGTCATCAAGATAGACCAAGCATTGACATGATTTCAGTCTTCTGTGAGCTCTTTTTAACAATCTTTGAAATGTCACAGGTGCATTCCTTAATACGAAAGGATCCTTCTAGACTGATAATGACCTGTCCATGGTGAAGAAAATGCTGTTTTTGATCAATCTTCCAGAGTGACTTCTAACTGATTGTAGCCACTCATTAAGCCCATAACTGAAAAATTCTTGCACTAGCCCAAATAATCTAAGATTTCCATAATGTTGGGCAAAAGGGAAGGCATCCATTATAGTCTTAGCATTCACATGTTGATAATCACAACAAAACCTATACTTCCATGATCCATCTGCTGACTTCTAGGGCACCATGAAAATTCCAGCACTCTGAGGGCTAGTACTCTACTCAATAATCCCATCCTTTAGCTGCTGATCAATAAATTCTTCCAGAATAGGCTGCAGAAATCATGGTGTTCTATATGATTTGCAGTAAACTGATGATTCAATTCCTGTTGGTATCTGGTGCTGTGTAATATGTGTAGCTGGCAATGGCCCTTTTGGGAAAAGAAACAAATCTCTAAATTTCAAAAGTAACTCTTCCATCTGTTCCACATCACTTATCATTAGGTGCTTTACCTTTCCTCTTAATTCAGTTTCAATGGTCTTTGGCAGGTCTTGGTGGCTAACACCCATTGTGCCCCATTCTTCCTCCTCCAGGATACCCACATTAGCAATCAACAACCACATCATTAACTGTAAATCCTCAGCAGTGAAATTATCAACAAATGCAGGTACCATTTTCTTATCATTTATCTGTTGCATGTATACAACACTTCTATCCATTAACCTGTTTATCCTATAGTTAATTTCCTTCCAATTGTTCTACCACACACAAAATTCCTTCCAGGAAACTAGACTCAGTATTATCCCAAAGCAGTTTCCCAGTACCCTTAGGTACACTGTAGTGTGAATCAAGTCTTGGTGTAACAATACCAGAGACATTCCATCCTGGATTTTCCATTGTTTGATTCAAGTCTTGGTGTGATTGTCTGTGGTTTAAGTGGTTTGTCATTTGTCACCCCATAACATTGCTACAGTAGCAGCAGTTTGATCCAACTGAAACGTCTTCCTGTCAAATTCCACCATATGCTGCTGAAGATCAATTTTGGCACAATGCTGACACAAGAAATCCAAACCTGTAGTCTTGTCACAGCCTCCCCTATTTGTGGCACAATCTCAACACATCGTCTGAACTAAACCATACCCAGGCAAAATTCTATATCCATCAATCCCAATGGGATGACATGTTATCCCACATTCTATGTGATCTATACCATGGTGAGTTTCATTGTTTATGTTCCACCAGATCCCCACTGTCAAGTGATACATGCTCCCCTGTGTACAACAGTATCATCCAATCCCCATTTTTTACAATTCCTCTGACTGCACAGTCCACCTCTGCATATGACTTCTTAGCATTCAGTCTTGCTGGAAATGACCATGTATGGACCTCAGGTTCCCTTTGGTGTTTAACATCTGGCTCTTTTCCAGTTCCCTACCTCTGAAACTAACGTGACTTCTGCCTCTGCTCCTATTGTCCCAATGCAGCCAAGATTGTCTCCTCACATGCCCCATAATCCCTTATATTGTTTGAAAACACCATCTGCCTAACCTGCACTCCAGTTTCTTCACATTCTACTGCTAATCTGACAGCTGCAAACAAATCAGTCAGACAGACCCTATTTTGGTACTCTTCCTGACATCTCTGAAGGTAATACTCTTAAAAATGCATCATGTGCCCTCTGATCAGCCTCATGTGTAATCACCTCATTCACCACAGTATCCTGTCCCAACTCATAAGTACACCCATTGCTCTTCCTTATTCTGTCTGAAAAATTCTTTCACTGACTCCACATATATGCCTAACTATTTCTTAAAATGTCTTTCATTATTCTGCTTTGTATATCTCTGGACTAGCTCCTTCTTACATTTGTCAAGTGTTCTTGCTCCCTTGAGGCTCTGTATACCCCACATAATTTTTTTTCTTCTCTTATCCATCTCAACTTTGCTACCTTAAAATTTCCACATCATACCACCCTTGCATCTCTCCCAAATTTTTAAGATCTTCAACAAATGCTTGTTCATCCTTAGTTGATTTAACAGAGAAAGGAGCAACTAAACTTGCAGCTGAGAAAGCTGCATCTCACTGTGGTGACTGCAACTCCACTAGACCATGTAATTTCTTATTAACAGTTGTCAACTGTGCTTATATTTCTGGTAACATGCAAACTTCCTCCACTTCTGGCACACATTGCATCTTTGACTCTGCAGAAGCCTTGTCCTTCTTGACACTCGTTTTAAAACACCAGTAATCACAAAACACACAAAATAAAATATTTTAACCTAGTTCTTAAACTTAACAGTAAACCGTTTCGATTCTCGGCACTGCCTAGTCATATGC
Source organism: Schistocerca americana (assembly GCF_021461395.2). Lineage (NCBI taxonomy): Eukaryota > Metazoa > Arthropoda > Insecta > Orthoptera > Acrididae > Schistocerca > Schistocerca americana. The sequence goes on along the minus strand of NC_060130.1, from coordinate 749,391,097 downwards.
CCATAGCATTTAAATACTACACATACCACCGATACTGATTCTGTGCATTGTGCTGAATGACCTTCCAAATTACACTGTGAACATCTAACAGGTACTAGCCAACTGTGCCTCCCATTACCTTTGAAGTGCAACAAATCTACTGTAAAACACATTACACTGTGTAGTTCTAACAGGTAATAGCTAATTGTGACTCCATTTACCTTTGAAATGCAACAAATCTACTGTAAAACACTCTATATCAATCAAATTTTCTTCACTTGCCATATCATAGGCTGCAGGTTCAGATATTGCTCTAAAAAGATGATGCCAGTATCATGACATCAGTGAAGAAGGCCTGATTCAGAGAGGTTGTTTTGTGCTTTGCAAATTCCTTTATAATGGCTCTTCACCATGATTCATTACAAGCAACAGCAGTGTGAATGAGGCATCCATCTGCCTCCCATATGTGTGTGTGTGACATCCAGCAATGCTGACAGAGCTCAACTTGGTCAAGCAGTGGCACAACACCACTTTTTCTGTCAGCACATATACTAAACACTTTCATGGTTGCTGGTATGGAAAGGCTTCTGCCTCCTTCAGCTTAGGTGCTACTGTGTTCAAGTATTTCTGCAACTTGCCTAGCCAGCTCTTCCCACAATATGTGATGGCTGTGTAGTGTTTTGCAAGGCATAATGTCTGCACTCACCTGCAGCTGGCTCTGCTGTAATCTACTTCCTACTCTGCATGTTTTTTGGCGCTACCGTATTTATAGCTAACTCATACAGAGAGAGCTTCAAATGAAATGTAATATATACAACAATGACAATGCAAGATATAAAAATTATTTCCTCATAAAGATCACATATTTGCCTAAGATTTACAATATATCTATTTATTTTGGTGTGAAATCTTCAAAAATGTTCACAGTAATAGAAATGAAATTATGGATCTTTATCAGCATAATTCATGAGCTGTCTTAACATTTATTACAATAATGTTCATTTCAGAATGGAAACAATTAACAAAAGTGAAAAAAGGCAATGGGTCACCAGAACCTGATATATGGGTAGTGCATAGACACACATAACAGCATGGAGGCATGGTGTTATGTGTATTTGTGTGCCACCCATCAATCAGTTTCAGGTGAATTGATATCTTTCCATATTTTTGTTTATATTGTCTAAATATTTGAAATGCTGGACTGTGGCACAAATATAGTAAACCAGGCCTCCCATTACAACACATAATTAGCATCAGTAATTATTATTATACAAATATGAAGTGTTAAGTGGTAAAGAAACAGCAGCTACAGGTTGTTATGAACTGCTTCTCCCTGGAAGAAAAGGTAATTAGTAATGATTAACTCACTTATTACTGATAAGACAATTACAAAAATGTAAAGCAGTTCACACAGTTCAAGTCTGCAAAGTCATCATTGCCCCATGTATTTAATATTTGCTGGATTGCAACGTGAAACCAAGGCCAAGTGCATAGCCACAAAAGTACTCAAAGATGTGGCAGGTAGAGCTGCTGGGTGCTTAGCACATTCAGGTTCACATAGATGTGTATCAGACCTCAGAGAGGCCAGCTGATTTATTCTTTGTGGCTGTGTTTTGACTGGTCCATGTGGCCATGACCACCACCAGCAGTAGGGCAATAAAGACTGGTACTGCTAGCTACCTCAGTCAATACTGAGACACTTGTGAAGATATCGTCAATGTTATTACTCTTCATTTCCACATCTACATCTGTTGTGTTGTATACTACAAAGATATACTGAAGAAAGTTGATGGTTTTTACCGTAGTTAACAATCTTATTTTTTTTTTTCCTTTATTTGCAGAGTTTGCCTCTGTAGCTCAGTGCTCAGCATGTGAGGTTGCTCTGTGGAGGACTCATATTCAATTCCTGGTATTGTCAAGGATTTTTTGTTGGTGGGAGGACTGGAATGGGGTACACTCGGCTTCATTCTGCCAATTGAGAAGCTGCTTGTGCGAGAAGTAATGGTTCCAAGGTCAAAAAAGTCAACAACAACCAGGAGGGCAATGCGCTGACACCATGCCCCTCCATACAGCTCCACATGATCCCACTGGCAGAGGATGACATGGCAGTGGCCAGTACTGATTGGCCCATCCGGCCTAGAGTGCTGAGCTTTGTTGTTTACTTATTTACAAATATATTATTAATAGTAGACAGTGTCCAGCTTGCACCCCTCATAGAAAAGGTAAAGACTGGCTTTAACATATTAATGAATGCATGCACATTGTACAATAAAATAGCCTAATTAGATATATATTTTCTTTCGAGATGACTCCTACGAAAATGCAAAGAGATGCAGTGGGAAGAGAAGATGGAATTTATTTTGCATTGTGAAATAGCACAAGGAAGGCTGGATAAAGAAAGCTCCACTGAAAGCTCAAGGTTCTTGTGAACATTTCCCTCTTCATTCTTTGTAGTGCTCCTTCCCTCCCTTAAAGTGATGCCTATGACTTTGAAACCAAGATCTGAATGTGCATTTGGGATTTATATGTATGTTCTTGCCTCTCTCACTACAGTCTGTCAGGACAAGTGAGATGTATCTTTTTTTTTATCCATGTGGCCATGACCACCACTAACAGTAGGGCAATGGATACTGGTGTTGCTGGCTACATCAGTCCAGTTGTTGTTTTACCTTATTTATACACAAGATGATTACACAGTGATACAGCAGGTAGGAACGCTTTTCTCACTGCTCAGTTTCCATGGAGATTATACCGATATTCTATGAAATTTCAACACATGCCTTTCCTATTTCACAAGTGAGTGAGGTGGCTTTGTGGCAAGAGACTGGATTCACATTCCCAATGACAGCTGTTTGAAATTGCATTTGGCCATCCAGATGAGGGTTTGCCCTCATTTCCCTAAATAATGTAAGGTGAAACAAATCTGTACCTTTGTGATCCATATTCAGTAGTGGATTATGATTCATATGTCAAATGAACTGTTCAAATTCTGATGATGTTCCTTTGTAATTGCAAAACTAGTTTTCATTGTGGTTTTTTCAGGATCATTATGATGTTTGGTGACTATTATATGGAATTTCATTTGTCATATTATATTTTTTACATTGTATTTTGAAAATCCATTTCTTTCTTTTTCATGTTGCATGTGAAAATGTTAGTTATCCAGAGACATTGTGTCTCCTTCTGTCATCAGTAACTGGCAAATATTTCAGCATTTAACATTATTTAGGTACCAAAACTACATTATAAAATTATACCCAAAATTATTTAATTGGATTATGACTATAAAATTTGTTTATGTTTTTAATATTAATTCTTTCTTAACTACTAAGTGTCTTCATGGAAACTAATCAGACCTGGGCCTCTTATGATTCATTCCCTAGCAGATTATTGGACAATCAGCTGAGGCACTAATTCCACAAGACAATCAAGATGAGTATTTACATTCTTTGAAGCTTTATGTAATGGTCATTTCAAGTGAATCTATAGTACTGTTTCCCATCAAATGCTATCATCCATGTATACATCAGATTGTACTGACAGAAAAATGTTTGAGAACTTTATGAATTTTGTTATCTGAATGTTATCTGGATGAAGGAAATGGACTGTTTAGATGTAGGGTCTTGTGTCAGAATTGAATTGAATTTTATTTGATCCTGTAAGATTACATTGTGTACAGTAAATGTATGTGTAATATAGGACAAGTCAAAGTATTAAAATTCTTTACCAATTATTTTTCTACACCTTTAGCTTACATTTTTACATCACTGATAATGAGTAACAATATATACAAATTTAATGGCATAAGTATTCTGCAACACTGTAAAACTCTTTTTCAATGAGATAGTCTTTAAGTTTCTTTGTAAATTCATTGTGAAGTACACTATCTTGCAGGGTTTTGGGCAGGCTTCTTAGTAGTCTGATACCAGAGTACTGGGGTCCTTTTTCTAGCATTGCCAGTCGGTGGGGTATGCTCCGTACTTCATTCTTCTTTCTTGTATTGTGGGTGTGTACACTAGCATTTGTAATCCAGTCCTCACTACCTTTTGTGATGTACATTATTGTTTTGTATATATACAACGATGAAAAAGTTAAGATACCTAACTTCTTGAAACAGTTTCTGCATGTTTCAGAGGTCTTTCTTCTTAAAATGGTCCTAATTGCTTTTTTTTTTTTGTAATGTGAACACTCGTTTTGTCTCTTTTTTGTTTGAGTTTCTCCACACCGTCACTCCATGGTATGGTTTGAAAAGTCCATGATACACTGGACACAGAATGTTCTTGTCTGAATACTGTGATAGCTGCATCATTAAGAATATGACAGAGCTCAGTTTCTTACAGACATTATTAATATGTTTTTTCCATTTCAGTTCATTATCCACAAGAATACCTAAGAATCTAGCAGATTCTACTTCTTCCAGCCTTGTTCCGTCAACCTCTAAATCCATGTCTACAGCCTTTTCCTCGTTTTTAAACACTACACACATAGTCTTTTTTAGATTTATAACCAGTTCTTTTTCCAACAGCCATTGAGCTGTGACATTTGCAGATATGTATGCTCTTCTCTCAAGCTGTTCCATATTTTGGTCACTATTTAGTATTGTCATGTCATCAGCATACAATATTTTCTTTTCTTCCTCCTCAACACCTATATCATTAACAAATACATTAAATAACAATGGCCCCATTACCGAACCCTGCGGCACTCCATATTTGATGGATTTGGTTTCTGATTGGCACGAGTTTCCTAATGATACATACTGCTTGCGGTTGCACAAGTATGATTTTATCTATTCACCTGGTTGCCCCCGAATGCCATAGTTGCTTAATTTTTGTATCAGCATTTCACGGTCAATGGTGTCAAATGCCTTTGAAAGATCCAGAAACATTGCAGAGACAACCTTTTTCTCATCTAAGGACTGTAAAATGTATTCTGTTAGACTGACAATTGCTGATTCTGTAGATTTACCCTTTCTGAAACCATGTTGTGAGGTCATGAGAATGTTATGTTTGTCCAAATAGTTAACTAATCTGGTATACATAAGCATTTCTAGGATTTTTGAGAAACCTGATATCAGTGAAACTGGTCTGTAGTTGTTGGGATCATCCTTACACCCTTTCTTGTACACTGGCAGGATCTCTTTGTCATTACGAAGCCACTAAAGTTGTTTTACTTTCAGACTAAAAGGAAACATAATTTTACCCTTAATTTAAATGTACAAAAAAGAGATTCATCAATGATGAATGATGTGGACACTGTGGATAGTGCTAACTTCAAGAATGATCAAGACATCAAATTAAAAAGGAGTGAGATCTTCCAAACAACATGTCACAGTAAGAATCAAGTTAAGTAAATTGTTTTATATCCGCATTTTTTTATTCAAGTAGTTAGTGATTCATTTAACAAACATGACTATTTGTGAGTAAAATGAGAACCAGGTTGGGGGGGGGGGGGGGAGGGATCAGATAAGAGCTGAGATTTTATTAAATCCACAACTTGATAAAAAATGAGACAGGGTGACTTGTTAAGAACAATCTTAAGTCAACTAGGAAAAATGAAATTCAGGAGTGAAGCTATGAAGTTGTAACTACTAGGCACCATGAAGTTAATTATAAAAGCCAACAATGACCATTTAGAGTCAACTATAAAAAATTAAATGTAAAAGTGTAATGAAGAAATAAGCCATTAACTAAAAGAAATAAACACATCTTTGGATGGTTAATGAAAGACACTAATTCTAAAATCAGTCATGTAGCAAAAAAGGAACAGGTAATTGAGACGGACAGTAGTACTTTTGTTGTACAGGAAACTTGTATAAGCCTAATTTTATCATCCATGAACACATGTGGAAGTATTTAGTGAAACTTCAGATTGTGATAGTACGGTGTCTGTGTTGTTAAGAAGTACTGTACAATGTTCCCTCAGTCATGCATACATCATGTTTGAAGGAACAGGCATTGTGGCAACTAAAACCATCAATGAAATGCATGAAATCTATTCACAGTTGTGAATATGGACAACTATCAGCTGTACGATGAAACCATGATAATGAAAATTTGTACCAGCCCAGGATTCAAACCCAGATATCCTGCATTATGTGAGTGGTCACCTAAACCACTTTGGCTCTCCATGCATGACCCACAGTGAGAGCCAAACTTCCATATGTCATCATTCATACTTCACAGCATGCCCTTATTTTTTATTTATTTTTTTTATTTATATACTTGTTCCATAGATCTGTACATGTGAGCAAGTCACTCAGATGTGGAACGTGTCAATGTACATAATAAAATACATAGAATAAAGACATTGTTATAGTATTAATAACAGTGCACAAAAGTCACTTATTAGCTTAAAAACTAGTCAACATAAATGTGAAGATAGCAGTTTCATATTTAGGGCATTATTGCATCTATTTTAACCTTGAACAGTAATCAAAACTCCCCACTTTGGGTTTAAAAGTGACCCAAAAATGGAAATGAGAAAAACAGGAATTTTTACATTAGGGCATTATTACATTAGTTTAACAGTAAACAGTGTCAAAAAATTTAAAAACATCTTTCCAATCTGGGTTTTACTTATTTCTCTGAAAGAATTCCTCTAGTGAATGAAGTGAGGTCTCAAGTAAATAATTTCTCAAGCTACGTTTAAATACTGATGTACTACTCCTTATACTTTTGATGCTGTTTGGTAGGGAATTGAAAATTTTCGTTCCAGTGTACTGTACCCCTTTCTGAATAAGTGTCAAGTTCTTTAACTCACAGTGGAAATCCTCTTTTCTTCTGGTGTTATGTTCATGATGTAGGCAATTCGTTTCATACAGAGTGGGGTTATTTATTATGAAGCACATCAGTGAATATATGTACTGAGATGTTGCTGTCAGTATTTCAAGTCGTTTAAAAAGATTTCGACATGAGGTTCGTGGGGGTACACCACAAATGATTCTTATTGCTCTTTTTTGTGCTGTGAGGATTTTCTTTGCGGCAGGTGTATTGCCCCAGAAGATGATGCCATAACACATGACTGAATGAAAATAGCCAAAGTAAGCTGACTTTGAGATGGTAATGTCATTGAAGCATGACAAAATTCGTAAAGCAAATGTTGCCGACGTCAGCCGTTTTAGTGTTTGTAGAACGTGATGTTCCCAATTCAGCCTACTGTCCACGTATACGCGTAGGAATTTTGATAAGTACACTTGCTTTATCATCTGATCATTCTGTGTGATAACTATTTCTTTTGGGTTTTTGTGGGTTGTCTGGAACTGGATAAAATTGGTTTTTTTCAGGTTTATTGAACGGGAGTTAATACTAAACCAACCCAGAACTTCTTTAAGGATATCATTGACCTCCGATTCTAAGTCAGTAGCTGACACATTATCCGTCACAATGCTCGTATCATCAGCGAACATTGTAAATTTACACTTCTTATTGATGGATAAAGGCAGGTCATTAACATATATGAGGAACAGCAAGGGCCCAAGCACTGATCCCTGTGGCACTCCATGCTGCACAATTCCCCACTCAGAGTCCACTGTATATTGTGATACACTATCTGAAACATCTAGAATAATCTTCTGTTTCCCATTTTCGAGGTATGATTTTAACCAGTTCCCTACAGGTCCTGTAATTCCATAAAGACAGGCCTTCTTGAAGAGTATCTGGTGATCTACACAGACGAACGCCTTTGATAGGACGCATAATACGCCAATTGGCAGCCTCTTGCTGTTTATAGACTCTAGAACATCATTTGTGAATGAGAAAATTGCGTCATCTATTGAAACTCCCTTTTGAAAACCAAACTGCTGACTGTTAATGATGTTCAGGTCACCAAGGTGTGCCACAATCCTGTTGTACAGAGCTTTTTCTAGGACTTTTGAAAATGTTGTTAATAGAGAGATAGGGCGATAGTTTGACACATTTGTAGCATCCCCTGCTTTGTACAGGGGCCTGACAACAGAGTATTTCATTCTATCTGGAAACACTCCTTGTTGCATGGATGTGTTGCAGATGTGAGACAAAACTTCTGTCACTTCACTACAGCAAGCCTTCAACAGCTTGCTTGAAATATCGTCGATACCAGCAGAATGTTTATTTTTCAAAGACTGTATGATTTTTTTGATTTCATTGGCAGTAATGGGAAGCAGACTTATTTGACTGAAAGGTTCTGGAAAATTATTTTTCATTATACGGGCAGCTTTATCTACAGAACCATGGCAACCTATATGTGTTGGGACAGTTAAAAAATGTTGGTTAAAGATTTCAGCAATTTCCTCACTATTAGTTATCTCTGAGTTGTCAACAGTTAAAAAAATATTTTTGTCTTTGGTGTAGTTTACAGTCCCTGTTTCTCTCTTTATCACATTCCAGATTGTTTTAATTTTATTTTCAGAATTAGTAATTTCAGATCCTATACACATACTTTTAGAGTTTTTAATTACTTTGGCAAGAATTTTACAGTAGAGTTTCAGAATTAGTAATTTCAGATCCTATACACATACTTTTAGAGTTTTTAATTACTTTGGCAAGAATTTTACAGTAGAGTTTATAATGTTTTAGCTGAGCAGGGTTGTTAGAAGTCTTTGATGCTATGTAGAGTTGTCTTTTTCTCTGACAGGAAGCTATGATGCCCTTAGTGAGCCATGGTTTTTTTTGCAGCTCTTGCAGGTTGGAGTCTGTATGACTTTTTTGGAAATACACTTTCAAAGATACCTGCTATCTCATTTGTGAATAAATTGTATTTTGAATTAGCAGTTTCTGCTATATAAACAGGTGTCCAGTCAGTATGCTGAAGACATGATCTGAACGTTTGAATAGCTTCCTCACTTATTTTCCTTACTGTTTTCCATCTAAGTGAGGTGTCACTCAGAGGAATTCCCAAGCTGTTGAAAGTAACTCGTTGTACGTCATGGTCAGACAGACCATTTATAACCATTTCAATATTAATATGGTTGACTTTACTCTGATCAACAAAAACGTTATCAATGAGAGTACTGGAAGAGGTTGTGGTTCTGGTGGGCGAGCTAACCACGGGAACAAGGTTGTACGTGCACATGAGATTTTCAAACTCCACCTTGCAGGGAGAATTAACCAAGAAATCTATGTTAAAATCCCCAACAACTACCATGCCCCTATTTTTTCTACTTAAGTACAACAAAAGAGTATCTAATTGTTTAACAAACACTTTAAAATTTCCAGATGGTGCCCTGTAAACTGCCACAACTGTTAATCTGGAGACTGTGTCTGGCACCTCTATAGCACATACTTCAAAACGTAGCTCAAAGCAGAATCTTTGCACATCTATATCTGGAATAGGGACCACTTCAATACCAGCAGTGATGTGGTGTTCTGTTAGACACAGAATGTGGGCACTGTTTATACCTTTTGTGTCTTCTATATTTGCTGTGAACTGATCCAGCTTGCAGTATAGGGCTCTTATGTTCTGATGAAACACTGTTAACTTTTGTTTGTCTTTAATTGTATTGCTGTTTGAGTGAACTTTCGTTTGTGTATTAATTACTTGTTGCAGATTTTTGTTACTGGACCAAATCCTGCTAGAGTTGGCCCAGCTCACTAGTTTCCCTCGTTAGTTAGGGCTATGACTGGTCTGCTTTCATGATCGTTATTGTTTAGGCCTATTATTTCATGAAAAGCTTTTCCAATGTCTGCTGCTAGTTTATTTTTGCCAAACTGATTTAGATGTAGTCCATGCTTTGTGAAGCAGTGTCTCTCATACCTGTCTGTATCCAGTAGTGTCACATTCGTAAACTTAGTGCAAAAGTGTTTCAGTTTACTATTCGTTAGGCGAATTTCTCTGTTCACACAAGACCAGTCTGCCAGGTGGGCACAGTTGTTAGTATTATGTTTGTATGCTGTAAAAACTGCAGCAATACGAGTAGCTTTTTAATGAAAGTGCTGGCCTCGTTGCAATAAACATCGTTTGCTCCTGCGATTATCGCAACACAGTCTTTTTCCGTGAATTTAGCACATTCTGTGTGTATGTCTTCTACCACACTCACGAATTTTGCACCTGGTTTAACAATTGCTGATATACACGAACCATCTTGAGCAGAGTTCGACATGCATGTCGAAATATTGCGAGCATGACTGTCTCCAAATATTTTTACGTTATTTTTCCGTTGTGTTTGTTTACGTACGTGATCGGAACTTTTTCTTACGCAACCACGCGTGTTTTGTGTACACGTGTTGCCGTCTACTACAATTTTAGATGCACTGTTTTTGTTATTTGAATTATCACTGTTTATCAAGCACTGAACTTTGTCCACTGTTGAGGCTTCTTTATTCACTTGTGGGTTTCCTTTATTGTATATAAATGTGGCGTCGTCGACGGTTACGTTTTCACGACGTACATAACACTGATCTACACACACTGTCGAAGCACTACCGTTTTGTAGAGCTGTATATCGGTCTTGGAGGACAGCGTATTTCACTTCTAGCGCTTCAATATCGGTTTGTAGCACTGTTGAGGCTTCTTTATTCACTTGTGGGTTTCCTTTATTGTATATAAATGTGGCGTCGTCGACGGTTACGTTTTCACGACGTACATAACACTGATCTACACACACTGTCGAAGCACTGCCGTTTTGTAGAGCTGTATATCGGTCTTGGAGGACAGCGTATTTCACTTCTAGCGCTTCAATATCGGTTTGTAGCATTCTGATTATTTCGTCCTTATTTTTGATAATGTTTGAAAATTTACTTTCACACGCGGCTGCTATGCACGGCTCACAGGTCCACAAATAGTCATCAGTTACGAGTTTTAAGTTGATCTTGCAGCAATTTTCATGAAACCAGTACTTGCAGGTTCTACACTGAATTCCTTTACGAACTTTTCTGATACACAATTTACAATTACTATTACTTTTATCTTCATAACTGGGAGCTGAACCTACACGTACTTTCTCTACCGGCGCCATCATTATGTGACTCCCATATAGAGGGATGACATTTTAATACAAAGTCACTGTCTGTCATTGGCAGATAAATATGATATTACAGTGCCTGTTATGTTAAGAAGTAGTGTGCAATGTTCCTTTAGACATGCATGCATCATGTCCAACAAACAGGTGCTATGAATACATTTCATGTCTTCCATGAGGGCTGTACTTGCTGCAGTGCCTGTTCCTTTCGACATGATGCATATATGTCCAAAATAGCATTTCATAGTACTTCTTAACAGCACAGTCACTGTAATATTGTATTTGTCTGCCAATACCATGCAACAATTTTCAACTGAAATGTCCTCCCTCAGTACAGGAATTACCTAATGTATACAAGTGCAGGTTGTGCCACATGAATGATGACATATGGAAGTTTGGGTCTGGCCATGGGTCATGGACCAATAGCCAGAATGGTTAAGATGACCACTCACATAAAGCAAAAAATTGGGGTTTGAGTCCCAGTCTAGTGAAAATTTTCATTGTTGTCCTTCCATTACACAGCTGATGGTTGTCTGAATTCACAACTGTGAATACATTTGATGTATTTCTTGATGGCTGTAGTCACTGCAGTGCCAGTTCCTTCAGACATGATGCATGCATGTTTGCAAGAATATGGCTTCGTAACACTTAACAAAACAGGCACTGTAATGTAGTGTTTATCCAGCAATACCAGACAGAAACTTTCAATTAAAATGTCTTCCCCTGTATGGGAACTACATAATGTGTATGAATGCATGTTGTGACACATGAACAATGACATATGGAAGTTTGGGTCTGGCCAGGGATCATGTAAGCATAGTCAAAGTGGTTAAGGTGACTGCTCATGTAAAGCTGGAAATCCAGGTTCAAGTCTGGGTCCAGCACAAGTTTTCATTGTCATTCCATTATGCAACTAGTGGTTGTCCATATTTGCAACTGCAAATACATTTCATATATTTCATATAATATTTAAAGATTTTTCAAGAAAAGAGTGACCAGTAGCAGAACTGAATTTAAAGGCAGAACTATACAGGGTGGAGACAAATTGTGTCATGAAATTTTAACCCTGGATAGCTGATGCCAGTAGGAACCAAAATTACTAATGTTGTGTAGGTCGACAATGCACCATTTTTAAACTACAATTGGCTGTGGGATTGCCCTGTTGCTGTTCGTCAATTGATGGGCAGCGGTATGGTTGTCGGTTCACACATACAAACATCCCTCTCCCCGTCACTGCCCCAATGTGATATGCACATGTGTCGAATAGATCTTGCTGTTTGTCGCCACATCATGTCAGAGGCATTCACATGTAAGCTTTGCTTCAGAGCACACACACATCATCTGCAATTTAGTCATACAGAAAGCATGGCAGCCCAGTATTTGTTTGAAGAACAACGAGATATGGTTTCTGTTTATGGATTAGCTGACAGTAATGTCATGAAGCTCGACAGTTGTATGAGAAACAGTACCCAGCAAGATGCCACCCACACCCATAAATGTTTACAGCAATTCACCAGTGACTTGGAAAAACAGGCTGGTTATCGGAATATCATGGTGATTCTGGAAGACCTCCAACATGACAGGATGCTGCATTTGAAGAAACTGTTCTTGAGCACTTCGAGGAAGCCCCTACGACAAGTACTCGAGCGGATGGATACAATATGGGGGGTCACTCATCAGTTAGTCTGGAAGGTTTTGAGGGATAACGGCCAGCATCCATTTAGTTTACACCCTGTTCAAGACCTAAATCCTGTGGTGGACTATGAACACAGGCTAGGGTTTTGCCGGTGGTTTCTGCGATGTGTTGCATGAGATCCTGACTTCCCCACCATTGTGTTGTTTACCGATGAGTGCGTCTTCCATCGAGATGACCTTTACAACACTCAAAATATTCATTACTGGGCAAAGGAAAATCCTCACATTACATATGTCGATGGACACCAGCAACGATTTTCACCCAACATTTGGACAGGCATTGTGGGTGACCATCTGGTTGGGCCAGTCCATTTACCTCCTTGACTTACTGGCACAAATTACCTTCACTCTCCTACCTGCCCTGTTGGAAGATGTTCCTCTGGACATACTGCTATGCATGTGATTGCAGCATGATGGGGTGCCCGCACATAACAGTCATGCTGTGCGTGGCTATTTAAATGAACTCTTCGATGGCCAGGTAATCAGCAGTGGGGTCATAGGAAATGGCCCCCTCGATCACCAGACCTCACACCACTAGCCGGCCGAAGTGACCGTGCGGTTAAAGGCGCTGCAGTCTGGAACCGCAAGACCACTACGGTCGCAGGTTCGAATCCTACCTCGGGCATGGATGTTTGTGCTGTCCTTAGGTTAGTTAGGTTTAACTAGTTCTAAGTTCTAGGGGACTAATGACCTCAGCAGTTGAGTCCCATAGTGCTCAGAGCCGTTTGAACCTCACACCACTGGAATTTTTCCTGTGGGGATTCTTCAAGGTTCTACTTCACCCACCTGGACACAAACCACCTAGAAACGAAGAGGAATTAATGAATCACATTCAACATGCTGGGAATCACATCAGGGCAATGCCAGGAATTTTTGAAAGAGTTCAGCAAAACACTGTTCGACATTACAAAGCTTGTGTCGCATCAGAGGGTCACCATTTCGAGCACGTGCTTTAAGTAAACAATGTCATAGCTACAAAAAAGGCCCTTTTCAGGCCCAACACAATTTGTAAAAGACTTTCTGTATGCAAACTAACAGCTGTTGACAGGTTTGTTCCTGGTATGTCTTATCATGAAATTACAATGGATGTGTTGGGACCCCTGTGGATTTGCCCCCAGAGTGGAAGGCTGGCACGCTACCACCCAGAGTGCGGGCCACCTTGGATACATCGCGATCTCCGGCAGGCAAAGCATTCACAGTCATGCATTGCCCAGAGCATCCAGCAACAGGGCAATCCTGCAGCCAATTAGAGCACATGGCGCCAAGTTTCCATAGTTTAAAAATTGTGTGTTATTGACCTACACAACATTAGTAATTTTGGTTCCTACTGGCATCAGCTATCCAGGGTTAAAATTTTGTGACACAATTTTTCTCCACCCTGTATGTAGAAAATGTTTGCAGGGAAATCAGGAGCTTTAACTTTATGATGACAAACAACCATAGTAATAAGACTTCATCTACAGCAGGTCGCTGCAAAAAATTTGGATTGACTAATATTTGATAAACTTGAAACTGGAATGTAAGATGTGTGCAATGCCATGGGTGCTAGCAATCTGTTTTGGTACATAGTTACAAGGAATTCAAAGAGAAAAAGGTTAGGTGTTGTTGTGGGCAACATGTAACAAAAGTACTGAAGTGTGAAGTGATGCAACTAGGGCTTGCTACTGAATCAGTGCCAAAATTTGAAATAAATGAAGACCAGGAAAGTTTTGTAGAGACACTGTTGTAAAGGAGCCCCCCCACAGGATCACAAACCCTTTGTGTAATATGGACACAACAAACTCAAGATCTTGATGCCCGTGCAGTATTATTTCAGAGATTTGAACTTCTGTACTGCATGTTTTCCTCTGACTCAGCTGTTTATCTTTTTATAATTGCCTTCTGCTGTCAATCTATCTTCGTCTATTCTTGTTAAAAAATTGTGTAGTGGATATATTGATGTCTTACATTGACTGATAATCTGACAGTTCCAATGAAAATTATTTTGAAGTACAAATTCTAAAACTGAAAATTGTGTGAGATGCTGAAGGAGATAATATTTTTTACTGTTTATTGAACTGTAAATTTACTTTCAAAACCTTTTCTTAAGAATTTACTTTATTTACTAGCGATTCATCAAGAACATTAACACATTTAATCACACTATGTGAGCGTGGAAGTAGTTGCCAATGGCAACTGAAGAAACAAATTAAATTTTTTTTTTTAATAAATGGAAATTTTATTCCTAAAAGCTTTTTTATTTTTTTTATTTTTATTTATTTATTTATTTTTTTTTTTTTATAGATTTAACATTTGACATTATAATCAGAAAGCACCCTGTAAATATCAAGTTACAATTTATTTAGAGGCAGAAATAACAATATTTTTTTTTGATAGTATGAGCTTTCAGGCTGAGAACCATGCCGCTTACTTTTAACATGGCCTTAGTCACGACTGCTCACAACAATCTCTGAAAGACTACACTGGTGCAAATCTGCAACACACCAGAAACTGCAACTTGTTTTTAAAAGAACTCTTATGGTGGAAGGGTGGCAACTTTATATACTAAAATGACCATTGAAATAAAATCCATGAAATGCAGTTTTACATAAAATGTACCAACATACTCTACATTACACATACACTCGCAAGATGATAGGTAAGATAAAAACATATTTCAGGAATTTGGCCTTTACACCTTAAGCAATAAATTCGTTAACACCGAATCTGACAAACATGACAGAGGCAGCTATTAACGTACGGCAGACTGACAGACAGACACTAACTGCCTAACAAATGCGGATGAGAGACAAACGAACAAACTGGGGACAAGAGACTGACCAAGAGAACAAGTAGAATTTAACAAATAACTGCAACAATATATCACAAATCACTTAACTTCTAATAACTGCGATTTCTGGTGAAGACCTGGCACAGCACCCCCAAAATGCTCTCCTGAACTGTCCGCTGCCAGCCGCTTCACCAGACGCAGGAAGGCGCGCTGATCTCCCGTCTCGTGGCATCGCAGCTCGCAGGGGACAGTCCGACATCGTGGGCCGACCCCTGTCGCTGCCACATCGGCCGTGAAGCCACTGCTCCCACTACACGGCGCGGCCCACTGGACCGACGTGGTGACCTCACACGCGTCGACACCCAAGACGGACAAGTCATCCTGCGTCTCAGTGTGCGATTGACCAACCGATTGATGCAACCGCCAATGACCACTGCCCAGACTAACTCGAGCAGACTGGCAGCCTAACACATACTAGCACCCCAGATGACAGACTGACGCTGACTGCCCCACACTGAGCCGGCTGACCGACTGACCAGACTCGCACAGACTGACAGACTGACCGACTGCTGAGCTCATAGCGCCCCTTAAGTGCACATGAAAAGGTAACTTTTCCCCTTTCCCACCAGAGGGAGACACTGAAGCTGCAACTGCCACAGCGGCGCCACCACCAGAAACGGAAGGCGACTGCTTTACACTACGCGCTGCGGCGTGCTCTTCAAAACAGCAAATTTTACCATGGCTCATGTATATTGGAAACTTTTGGAATATGAACTCACATTTACTGTATTTTGAGGAGTTTTGATATGTACAAAGTTTGTGGAATATATGCAGATAAAAGTGGAAGAATATTTATGTTTTCCTCAAAGATAATGTATTTTAATCTAGTTTATTGACACAAAGTTGTCCTATGCTGTATGTTTACCATTTTGAAATAGTAAAAGGTAAATAGTTATGAAATACTGATATTTTGAGAATGGGAAGTCAGGTTGAACATAACTTTTACTGCCATATTTTAGTTATAGTCAGTAGCTGTTTCTAATAATATTAAAATATCCAAACTTCTAGTGAGTGGAAAATGATGATGGCAAGTGAAATATTAGATCTGTTATTGCAAACTATGTCAACTGGGTGTCTATACTTGTTACTGAGAGATAAAAAGCTTCCTAGGGAAGAATTATTGTCAGATTGAAAGGCTACAGTGAAGTATTTGAAAAATCAGTTGGAATATAATGTATTTCTTGGTTCAGAGTATATGCTGTGTTGTCGTGAGTGAAGCATATGAATTATATGCAGAGAATTATTCTGCTAGGAGTAATATAAAGTTGTTTAGGGTACTATGGAGATATTTTGATGTCATGATGGTCGCTGGAGATACTGAGATGAATTTTGTGAAGTATTCTACAGTGATAATAGTAATTATGATGAAGTTAAGTTGGCAATGTATTAGGGACCTACTGATGCTCTTTTTTGTAATTTACGTTATTCTTGTTTGTGATAGTATGCTGTTTATGGTTCTGGAGAGTGACTAAGGTGAGTTTAGGATGTCAGATCAAACACCTTTCAGCCATATAATTTCCAGTCTGTTATTTTATTTGGCTACCAGTTTCAGAGATTTACTACTCCATACTCAGGCTCCGTGACCAATGTGCAGGAAGATTCCAACCTCAGTCCCTGTCAAAATATGGTTCAGCATTCAAATACTGGTATCTGTAGATTGCCACTTGATGCTGCAATCACTTCAGTAGTCGGCAGATGAAGTGATCACTGTATCAAGCAAAAATCTACAGACTTCAGTATTTGAATGCTGACCCCTATATTGACCACAACCAAGGTTGGTATTTTCTGACACATCAGTCAGGGGGCCTGAAGATGGCATAGTAAATCGCCAAAACTGGTAGCGAAATAAAATAACACATTGGAAATTAGATGGCTGAAAGGTGTCTGATTTGGCAGCCTGTACTGAGCAGCTGAGTCTTGCAAGCATCTCTGGAAAATGGACACACAAAGGTGAGTTTATGCCGTTTGTTGAAGCAAACTTTTGATCTATGATTATATTGATTAATTATTGAAGTGCTTGCAGTGGGTATGACATATTTGTTATATGTAAATTTTGGGTGGTAAGCTTATTGTGATGACCTATTTCTGAAAAAAAAAGAAAGAAAGGCCATCACTAGGATGATTCATGTGTAGTGCTGAATATAATCTTGTAGCCAACTATAAATAATTAACAGCAAAGGATAAAATTTAGAAACTGTCTGATGTAGTATTTGCACAAATGAAAATAAATAAAACTGAGTGTTATTGTAGAAAAATATGAAGAATAATTCATTGTTACAAAACAGTTAATATGAACACTATGAACCTGGTTCTTACACATTATACAGACTGAACATTAATAAAACTGACAAACTGTAGAGACAGATTCCTGACTCGAAATCAAGGAAAAAAGGTCCTGTGAACATGTGTCTGGAAAAGCACCATTTCCATGGCAAATGGCACTGAGGAATAACAGTTCCTCTGACCATGAGTTATGTGTTACTTGCGTGTTGCAGGCTTTGTGATTCATGCAGCATACTGTAAGTAGTAGATTGGTGTGTTATTCATGTTGGGAACAAGCCAAAATGGTATTTGCATATGGCCAAATGGAAGGAAATGGCCAAGAGGCAGCATGGCCATACCAAAACAAGTACCCTCATAGACACCAACCATATCATATCACATATCAAGCTCTTTTCAGGCCTTAGTGTGATCATGGGTACTTTCAGACAGATCAGAATGCAGGGAGGTCCACATAAGATATGGAACTCGTACTAGAGTTTATCACAATATCCTTGAGAACCTGGTCCTCCAAAACTGGTATACACACAGACTGCCACCACCCTGGTTGTTTGCGTGTCTGAAAGGACTAATGATCACACAAATGCCCATAAACGGCTTTATATGTTGTGTGATGTGGTTGGTGTCTGTGAGTGTACTTGTATTGGTATAGCCTTGGTGCTTCTCGATGATTTTCATCTGCTTAGCTGTACACAGACACAATCTCGGATTGTTCCTGCCATGATTACCAGACCATCCTGCTGCTTACAGTATACTGCATCAATCATGCAGACTGCAACACACAAGGAACACACGGCACATAGTCAGAGGAACTGTCATTCATCAATGCCATCTACTGTGGGAAAGGTGAATTTCTGGATCCATGTTCATAGGACCATTTTTCGTCCATTTGCAGTCAGGAGTCCATCCCTGCAGTTTGTTGGTTTTATTAATGTTCACTTTGTATAAAACTGTGTCGTAGGTTTGTGAGTAGTGGGTTATGGTGTGAGATTTATTCAAAGTATTTTCATTGGGGGGAAATCAGTGGGGAAGCCAGTGGGCATTCTAGCGAGATCCTCTCCTGGCAATGCAGAATCTGTAGTAGAAATAAGTTGATAGAGGAGCAGGAGCATAAGATCTGTGCCTTTCAGGTGCATTTACAATGTGCAAAGGAGGAACTAGATAGGTTGAGGAGGATGAAGGGTGGTGAGGAATGGGAACTGGCAGTTGGCAAGAAGACAGCTAGGAGGAGAAGGTATTCAGACATTTATACTTTGTGTATATGCAATAGATTTGACCAACTGTCACAGTTGAGTGGAGAGGAGCCTCTCATAGCTGTAGATGTAGGGAACATGTAGCAGTCCTGAGCAGTTAGGAAGCCTAGGTCAGTTGCAAAGTCTAACAGAAAGAAGGTTCTGCTGCTAGGTAGTTCACATGGTAGAGGTGTAGGCCGGCAGTTGGGGAGTGAGTACCAGGTCACCAGCATTGTGAAGCCTAGTGCAGGGTTGGCTCAGGTGACTGACAGCATAGGGGAGTTATGTAGGAATTTTACAGAGGATCAGGTAGTGATAGTGGGTGGAGCAGGGAACAGTCTTGATATTGATGGAGAATAAGATGTAGGTGGTGACCTGGTAAAGATAGCTACTCAAACTGGTGGCACTACTGTGCATTTGGTGCAACTGTTTCAGCGTCATGATTTGCCTCATCTTAATGTGGCTGTTAGGCACATTAACATAGGACTGGAGAGGGCGCTGGTGGCAGAGGGCATGGGTCACATTTCAGTGGTGCCAGTTGGGTCTATCAGTAGATTTGGTTTCACTAGGCATGGTCTGCACCTCAATAGGTATTGGAAGGGGAGGCTGGCAAAGCTTATAGGTGACAGTGTAGTGGGTGGTGGTGGTGGTGGTAGTGGGATCACTCATGGAAAAATTCCTATAGTAGTTGGTCTTAGAGCTGCACCTTTTTTAGGTTGAAGTTGGCTGATAGGTATACCTGTTTACAGGAAGTCCCTCTAACTAAGGGCTCATCTTCAGAGAAAGTCATGTTTCCTAGTAGAGAAGGATTTAGCATATTTCACCAAAATATGAGAGGTATTAGAGATAAAGTTAGTGAACTGCTTATAGTTGTTGACTCTGAAATTATTGGTATATCAGAGCAGCACTTAAATAGTATGAGAACTCAGAGGCTTCCTTTACCAGGATACAGATTAGCTGGCTGTTTTCCAAGGAGTTCCTTGTGGGGTGGGGGAGTGGCTATGTACATAAAAAACAGTCCACAGATGTATCATGGCACTGCACTGAACAGATATTTGATTGTTGTGCAGGGGCAGTTGAATTTAGTGAAAATAAACTTCTAACTGTTGTTGTTTATAGGCCCCTAACTCTGGCTTCAGATCATTTCTACTCAAGCTAGAGAGGGTTCTTGATTCACTTTGTATGACGTACCAGAAATTAGTTACATGTGGTGACTTCAATATAAATTTTGTATATGATGGTGCAAGAAAAAAGATGTTGGTAGAGTAGTCACAATCAAGCTACAGTAGCCCATTACAAAGAGTATTGTAAGGTGCTTAAAAATGTTATTAGGAAGGCAAAGAGTATGTGGTATGCAAATAGAATAGCTAATTCACAGGATACTATTAAAACCATACAGTCAGCTGTGAAGGAGGTGTCTGGTCAGCAGCACAAGGGCGACGATATAAAGTCAGTTCGTATTAAAAATATTTATTTTACTGATAAATTAGATATACGTACAGTATTTAACAATCATTTTCTGAGCATTGCTGGTGAATTAAATAAAACTTTAGTTTCTGCAGGGGATGCCTTTTAGAGATTGATGTCTGAAGTACTCCTCTGTGATACTGACAAGGGAAAGATTGAGTCAATAATTAAATCACTGAAGACTAAGTACTCTCATGGTTATGATGAAGTGCCTAGCAGAATATTAAAGTATTGTGCTGTACATGTTAGCTCTGTATTTAGACATATTTGTAATTTTTCCTTTAGGAATGGTCAGTTTCCTAAATGATCAAAGTATGCAGTAGCAAAGCCACTTTATAAAAAGGGAGAAAGGGATAATGTAGACAATTTTAGATCTATTTCTAGGCCATCAGTGTTTGCTAAAGTTATTGAGAAGGCTGTGTATGTAAGGATAATTGATCATTTTATATCACACGATTTGCTATCAAATGTACAGTTCGGCTTTAGAAGTCATTTAACAACTGAAAATGCTATATTCTCTTTTCTCTGCGAGGTACTGCATGGGTTAAACAAATGTTTTCAGACATTAGGCATATTTTTTAATTTAACTAAGGCGTTTGATTGTGTTGATCACAAAATATTGCTCCAGAAGTTGGACCACTATGGAATACGGAGAGTAGCTCACAATTGGTTCACCTCTTACTTTAGCAACAGATGGCAAAAGGTCATCATTCACAATGTTGAGACTGGCTATGATGTGGGGTCTGAGTGGGCTACAGTCAAGTGGAGGGTGCCCCAGGAATCAGTGTTGGGGCCACTCCTTTTCCTTACTTATATAAATGATATGCCCTCTAGTATTACAGGTAACTCTAAAATATTTCTGTTTGCTGATGACACTAGCTTGGTAGTAAAGGATGTTGTGTGCAACATGGGTCAGTTTCAAATAGTGCAGTTCATGACCTAAGTTCATGGCTTGTAGAAAATAAACTAATGCTAAATCACAATAAGACTCAGTTTTTACAGTTTCTAACACACAATTCAACAAAACCTGACGTTTTAATTTCACAGAATGGGCATATGATTAGTGAAACTTAACAGTTCAAATTTCTAGGTGTTCAGATAGATAATAAACTGTCACGGAAAGCCCACATTCAGGAATCATGTTCAAGGACTTAATTATGCAATTTTTACTATTTGAACGGTATCTGAAGTAAGTGATCATTTGACACAAGAATTAGTCTACTTTGCTCATTTCCATTCACTTATGTCATATGATATTATATTTTTGGGTAACTCTTTCCATTCTAAAAGGATATTTTTGGCTCAGAAACGGGCATTTCAGGCAATAAGTGGTGTAAGTTCCTGAGCCTCTTGTCGACCTCTGTTCACAAGTCTGGGTATTTTGATGTTGGCCTCTCGATATACACTCCTGGAAATTGAAATAAGAACACCGTGAATTCATTGTCCCAGGAAGGGGAAACTTTATTGACACATTCCTGGGGTCAGATACATCACATGATCACACTGACAGAACCACAGGCACATAGACACAGCCAACAGAGCATGCATAATGTCGGCACTAGTACAGTGTATATCCACCTTTCGCAGCAATGCAGGCTGCTATTCTCCCATGGAGACGATCGTAGAGATGCTGGATGTAGTCATGTGGAACGGCTTGCCATGCCATTTCCACCTGGCGCCTCAGTTGGACCAGCGTTCGTGCTGGACGTGCAGACCGCGTGAGACGACGCTTCATCCAGTCCCAAACATGCTCAATGGGGGACAGATCCGGAGATCTTGCTGGCCAGGGTAGTTGACTTACACCTTCTAGAGCACGTTGGGTGGCACGGGATACATGCGGACGTGCATTGTCCTGTTGGAACAGCAAGTTCCCTTGCCGGTCTAGGAATGGTAGAACGATGGGTTCGATGACGGTTTGGATGTACCGTGCACTATTCAGTGTCCCCTCGACGATCACCAGTGGTGTACGGCCAGTGTAGGAGATCGCTCCCCACACCATGGTGCCGGGTGTTGGCCCTGTGTGCCTTGGTCGTATGCAGTCCTGATTGTGGCGCTCACCTGCACGGCGCCAAACACGCATACGACCATCATTGGCACCAAGGCAGAAGCGACTCTCATCGCTGAAGATGACACGTCTCCATTCGTCCCCCCATTCACGCCTGTCGCGACACCACTGGAGGCGGGCTGCACGATGTTGGGGCGTGAGCGGAAGACGGCCTAACGGTGTGCGGGACCGTAGCCCAGCTTCATGGAGACGGTTGCGAATGGTCCTTGCCGATACCTCAGGAGCAACAGTGTCCCTAATTTGCTGGGAAGTGGCGATGCGGTCCCCTACGGCACTGCGTAGGATCCTACGGTCTTGGCGTGCATCCGTGCATCGCTGCGGTTTGGTCCCAGGTCGACGGGCACGTGCACCTTCCGCCGACCACTGGCGACAACATCGATGTACTGTGGAGACCTCACGCCCCACGTGTTGAGCAATTCGGCGGTACGTCCACCCGGCCTCCCGCATGCCCACTATACGCCCTCGCTCAAAGTCCGTCAACTGCACATACGGTTCACGTCCATGCTGTCGCGGCATGCTACCAGTGTTAAAGACTGCGATGGAGCTCCGTATGCCATGGCAAACTGGCTGACACTGACGGCGGCGGTGCACAAATGCTGCGCAGCTAGCGCCATTCGACGGCCAACACCGCGGTTCCTGGTGTGTCCGCTGTGCCGTGCGTGTGATCATTGCTTGTACAGCCCTCTCGCAGTGTCCGGAGCAAGTATGGTGGGTCTGACACACCGGTGTCAATGTGTTCTTTTTTCCATTTCCAGGAGTGTATATAGTCCTTACTGTCATTTCATGTTAACAATATTAGATTATTCCCAAGAATAAGCAGCTTTCACCCAGTTAATACTTGGCAGAAATCAAGCCTGCATTTGGATCAGACTTCCTTAACTCTTGTGCAGAAAGGTGTGCAGTATACTGCTGCATCCAGTTTCAATAAGCTACCACTCAGATTCAAAAATCTTAGCAGTAATCCACACGCTTTCAAATTTGAAACTGAAGAGTTTCCTCATGGGTCACTCCTTCTATTCTGTCGAGAAGTTCTTTGAAAAATTAAGCTGATTCTTGTTGTATTGTTGATTGTGTTTACTTAAACTTATGAACTGACTCTTTTCAGGTTATTTCTATAAACTGGTGAAAGTTAAAATTTGACAAAATGTGAACAGTCTGTATGGGTGCTGCACCTCGGGATATTTAACTTGATACTCGCTCATTGTCTTGGAGTTCTTTCCAATAACAAGATTCAGATTTTAGGTCTATTTTTAGTGTGCTATGTGGATTAAAGAACAGATAGGCCTCTACACTTTTCATTGCTCAAAGTGACATAGGTAGTGCATCACAGAACCCATGATCAACAATGATTCCAAGCAAGCTGGCATTCATTCTTATATCCTTTTAAATAATTTGTACATTTTTAAAGTTACTCTTCTCTGATATTACAATTAAAAATTATCACATCAAATTGATCAGACATACGTAAAAATGGTTCAAATATACTTACCAGTTTTAGACATACAACTCAGCCAAATTAAAATGTTATTGCAGATATTTACATCAAATAATGTATGTAAAACAAACCATGAATTTATTAGTTTTCTTAAGTACATGAAGGAAAAACTAAGCATAACACTCCTACTATTTTTCCAATATATATTTGGATAGAGCTTTTTAATAATATTAACAAGGATGCTGTATTTTATGGAGAAAGTATCTTTTGATGATCTTTTATTGTGTTTTGGGTTGCATATACTGCAAACTGTCTTTGCTCCTTTGAAAATTAGTGACTTTTGTTACATACACTTATTATACAGGTGGATAATAGCAGTTTACAATTTGTTCCAAACTGTTTTTCTGGTATTTTTGACTAACAGACAAAAATGAGTATTACTGTATTACATTATTTCATTAGATTTTAATTATAACAGAATACGGTAATTTCTGACATTCTTACCAATTGATAAAATTCAATAAATTAGATGTGTTATTGTTTCATAGTTATTTATAGTTTATATTGTCCAAAGTGTGGAGATTAATAGTTCTAACATTGTTCTGACATTATAATTTTTCTATTAATTGAAATCTAGGTGATTATTTGCCCTTAATGAATTAATAGCCATGGCATAGGTCAGTGGAATATGCTTCCAAAACTGATTTGTTATGTATTATCTGTGGGATTATTCAAGATTCCAGTGTAGTGTAAGAATATTTTATGCTTTGTACAGAATGTCTGTTTTATATAGTTAGGGGATGAAGCTAGTTACTTTGAAATTGAGATTTCTGTGAGCATTTAACTATATGAAACTATTCCTGTCCTTCAAAATCATAAATATTTTAATTACTGCCGCATAAAAACCCCAAGTTTTGTTAGCACTCTTGGGAAAGAAATGTGAAACACATCATGGTATCAGATGAAATGAAAGGAGAAAAAGGATTAAACCTCATGTCATATTTTTTGCTGTATTTTCAAAGAACTTCCTGACTCAGTTGCAAGAAGTCAGGAATACGAACATTGGTGAAGGTAATGATATAGATGATGGTAATGGAATGAGGAACAGGACGTCATGTATCCTACTGATTTTTCTTATGTCTTTCAGGTGTAATCCTTTCATTTGTAATATACACTACTCTGCAAGCCCAATGAGGGCGGTCATGATATATGTTTCATAATTAGTATTTCTTGGTATCCTTTTTTTTAATTATTTCTGTGTATTATGTGATGCACTGAAAATAAAATAAAATAAAATAAACTTGAAACATGCTTATTGGGTCATGAGAAATCTGTAAACTGGTGTACAATAGACATTAGTCTTGGCGAGGGAAGTAGAATTTGTTTGTAAATATTGCACTTTGCTTAGAAAATACCTCATCATGAATTTAAAACATATAAATTATCCAGTTGCAAAAATAATAAAATGATGATTATTGGTCAGGTCAGTTAAGATGAAGCAAATTGAATCCATTAAAAGTGATAAATATCTTATAGTTAATAGAAATGTCACTGTATGTCAAATTTATGCTAATCTTATGTAAAGAAACTTGAAAATTTTATCATTTATGTGTAACTAATTATAGTGACTACTGGAATTCACATCTAATTGAAATACCTTTGCTGTCATGGACAATTTTCACCTATTATTAAGTCATAAGAGTCTACTATACTAATGGACATATTTTCAGAAACTTGTATATGATATTGTATTGTGAAAAGAAAATGGACTGTGTAAAAATTGGGGCTTTGTACGGGCACTGATGACCATGCAGTTGAGTGCCCCACAAACCAGACATCATCATCATTGTATCTGATATCACTAAAAAGATGAAACAAGTGTACGGAACATGGTAAGGACAATTTGAACCTTGGTACTAGTGTTGAGCACAAAGAAGGAGCTAAAGGAGGATAAGCAAAAGAACATCATTACTTTGGATAAAAGTGGACTGAAGCGGATTAGTAATTAAATAAAATTATTTTAGTTGGTAGAAATATTTGTGAAACCATTGATACTGGACTCATTGTGGAGTTGTGGTCAAATGGTGATGAGAAGTTTTTGGGAAAAGAATGCATATCAGTTTTTGTAATTTTCTATATCTTATTTGTATTATCTCAGATTAATGTAAGTGTGCACTAACTGCATGAACAATGATAAAAATGAAGAAACACAACAATATTTTTTTTATAATGTCATATAAGTTTCAAATGAAACCTGGACAGTGTGTCTACCTTTGCTTACATGTAAAGTGGCACCACGTAACTGTGGGTATGGTGGCGCCATATATTGGTAGAGAGACTGATGCATGCACACCATTTGATGTTGCATAGTGCCAATGTGGTTTCATGCCAAAGAGAAGGTGGTCACACAAGTTATCGTCCACTACTGAAGATGCAGGCAAGTAAGCAGGAACAACGAGGAGTGATTCAATTTTTCGTGGCAGAGGGAGTTGGAGGTCGTGAAATGTATTGACGATGAAGGCTGTGTATGGTGAGTACAGTCTGAGTCATTCAAGTGCTGTGGAATGGTGTAAATGATTCCTTGAGGGGCGCGAGTCACTAGAAGACGATGCTCGTCCTGGACAGGTTCATTGTGTCATCATATCAGAAATGTTTGTGGAAGTGAATGCTTTAGTCTTGGAAAACTGCACAATCAATGTGGACAATATCCATTGGTTACTGGATATTTGCATGGGCACTGTCCACACCATAATGCATCCACACTTGAACATTCGAAAAGTCTGTGCACAGTGGGTTCCCCACCAACTGACCGCTGAACAGCGCAATACTCGAATGGCACTGTCTTTGAGTCATCTGCAACATTATCATGAGGAAGAATATGGCTTTCTGTCACGTGTTGTCACAGGTGATGGAACATGGTGTCAGCATTTTTAACCGGAAAGCAAGCATCAGAGCAAGCAGTGGAAACATGCAACTTTACCACCTCCAAAGAAATCAAAGGCCATGCACACCAGTTCTGGTAAGGTCATGATGTCCTTCTTTTCTTACCACAAGGGTCCACTGCTTGTCGAGTTCCTGGAACGGAGAACCACCATCAATGCTCAACATTATCAAGCCACTTTACAGAACCTTAGATGAGCCATCAAGTCAAAACACCGAGGCATGTTGTCCAATTGCATTATCCTCCTGCATGATAATGCCCGCCCACACATGGACAATGCTGTGAAGATGCAGTAGTTTCGGTGGGAAATGCTGGAACATCCACTGTACAGTCTCGACCTTTCACTGTGTGACTTTCATGTGTTTGGACTTCTAAAACAAGATATTTGCAGACATTGATTCACAACAAATGATGAAGTGTGTGACTGGATCCAGGGCTGGATCCAACAGCAGCTTACTAGCTTCTTCAAGGATGGAATCGACCGGCTAGTGTCGCAATGAGACAAATGTGCCAACAGTTTTGGTTACTATTTTTGAGCAAGTGTACTGTGTATAACTACATTTTTGACTTAATAAAATCGCCACTGTTATTTTACACTAGTGACCAGATCTCATTTGAATGCCCCTTATACATATACAGGCTGTTTGGAAAGGCAAATACCAAAATTATTCCTATGAAAGAAAACATCTTTATCCAATCCATGCTTGCACTATGATTTCTGATAACATCATCTATGTTGGGATGTTAAACTGTTATCTTCATTCCTTCCTCATTTTTTGAAATTTCACATAGAGATGGACATCTTTATTCTTTGCTATGCCATACATCTATTTCACATAAAATGTCTTAAAACCATTTAACAGTGCTTCTGCCTTTACCATATGTGGGAAACACTACAAAAGACAACACCCAGGACAGAAATGAAAATGTCTTTGGAACTGTGGCATAGTTGTGGAACATTTAGGAGATAAAAGTTTCAGTATATTTTGTGAAAGCGAGATGAAAAACCAATGTGTCAATCTCTTTAATGAAGAAGCATATAAGTATTTCTGTGATTCCCTGAATAATGAGCATGACCACTTGCTTTTAACCAGTTTCATTATCAGTACATTCTTAATGGTGGCTTAATAAGTCAATTGACTAAGTATTGGTGTTCTTAAGTTATTAAATTCTATCTCTGTTCGTCGTTGGAGATTTTTACTGATGATTAATATGACTTTCAGCACCAGTAATGGAAATATTTTTTGTATGGGAAGCATGGTACACAATCACAAGTTCAGCTCTCATGTTGCACTTGGTCATTTCAAAGACTGACAGAGACAGTTGAGAAGACTAGCCTCACTGGAGCTCGTGTAATACTATGGAAGATTGGCTAAAATCTGAAATTGACATCAGTGAGGTTTTCGGGGTGAATCTAAGGGTATGGCAACAGGATAGGCTAAAGGGAAAAGCAGATGGTGTATTGTCACAGCAGACAACAAAGTCTAATCAGCTAAGACAAAAATTGAAGCTGCATGTGAAATTGTTTGAGCAAGACCCATTATAAAGGGTGACCATAAACATGTAATTGGGCCTTTCTATTGACCACCAGTCTCAACCCCAGATGTAAGCAAAATTTCAGAGAAAAACTCTGTTCACTAGTAAAAATGTTCACCAATCCTACAATCAATTCTGCAGAAGACTTTAAGCATCTAATAATTAATTGAGTAAGTTACAGTTTTGTAAGTTATGGGCATAACAATACATCTTGTGAAACATTACAAAATGCCTTCTCTGAACACTATGTAGAACAAATAGACCTGGTACCCACTCAGGATGGAAATAGCAAGAAACACATGTGACTTATCCACACTTAAATAAGTGTCAGTGACCATGAGGCAACTTTTTTCCTCTGCGTAGGAACATGTACAAGAATGATGGCTCAAGTTTAAATGAATACTTGACCATACAATGAGTAGTATGGTACCAAGTACAACAGGGCAAGGCAGAAGCAGCAATCTATGCTATACAGTGACTGTAAAGAAATGTCTAAAGAAACATCATAACAGATGTAAAGCAAAGCATAGGTCCATAAACAGAGAGATACTGAATGAAATATATATGGCTGGCAAAAAGGGCAACAGGCGAAGGCCTCCAATGACTACTGTTGTAGAAGTTCACTGAAAGATCTGCCCCCAAAATCCAAAGATATTTTGGTCATATTCAGGTTGTTTCAAAATTACACTGACAAACTTTGAGGAACAAAATGGGATTAGGAAACCATGTCCAGAAAGTCACCCACCAATGCTACAGAGTGTTACATATGTATTTATATACAGTGTGATGCCATGATGGTGTTGCGAACTCTCAGGGATGATAGAGAAGGACAAATGTATCAATCTGAGGTAAGGGGTACTGGTCCCTAAATGAACGACTCAGAAGTTGTAAGCAAAAATCATTCTGATATCTCTGACAATGGAATAAATGTCCCTTTACTGGTGCTGCTAAGACTGTAAGGTAGGCAACGTCCAGAGGTGGTAGTATGGACCAAAACAAGGAACACATGGGCTCTAACATGCCTACCTGAGCAATGATGAGCACTTGATCATTTTCACTATTATGGAACACAGATGCTCTATTGAACAAGTGCCCATAGCTCTTAATCCCTTGATACCTGAATAAATCTCTAGATGAAAGATAAAAATTTAAAAATAATTGTGCTTTAGAGGTACTCTAAAAACTCAGGAGAATGCAACACTTATCAGAAGCAATGGCAGCTTCATGCAGGATCAGAGACTACTGGTACTGGTGCTCAAAAAGATTCAACAATCCAGTTATTAACACAGCATTGGTACGAAGTGGATTCATGACATTTGGCATTAAGGGATTAAGGTACGCATTTCACAGCCCGTACTTTTTGGACATTTCTTTCTTGTTCTGGTTCTTACTACACTCATGCTCATAAATTAAGGATAATTGCAGAATGTGGTGCCACACAACGTGGCACTACACAAAACTGGTGCTAATAGCATAGGCACATAGAGAACACACATGACACAGACCTGTAAGTCCACAGTGTTGGTGATAAGTTGAGAAAACCATCTCAAAACACATGTGCTACAAAACGCCACTGTTTCCTGTGCAAGTACCCCGACATCAATATGGGATACGATCACCATGCACACATACACAGGCCGCACAACGGTTTGGCATATTCTGGATCAGGTGGTCAAGCACTGCTGGGGTATAGCCTCCCATTCTTGCACCAGTGCCTGTCAGAGCTCCTGAAATGTCATAGGGGTTTGAAGACATGCAGCAATACGTCGACCGAGAGCATCCCAGACGTGCTCAATGGGGTTTAGATTTGGAGAACAGGCAGGCCATTCCATTCGCCTGATATCTTCTGTTTCAAGGAACTCCTCCACGATGGCAGCTTGGTGGGGGCATGTGTTATCACCCATAAGGGGGAAGGTGGGACCAACTGCAGCCCTGAAAGTGTGGACATACTGGTGCAAAATGACGTCCCAATACACCTGACCTGTTATAGTTCCTTTGTCAAATACATGCAGGGGTGTACGCGCACCAATCATAATCCCACCCCAGACCATCAAACCACTACCTCCATACAGGTCCCTTTCAAGGACATTAAGGAGTTTGTATCTGGTTCCTGGTTCACACTAGATGAAAACCCGGTGAGAATCACTATTCAGACTATACCCGTACTTGTCCATGAACATAACCTGGGACCACTGGTCCAATGACCATGTACTGTGTTCTTGACACCAGGCTTTATGGGCTCTCCTGTATCCAGGGGTCAGTGGAATGCACCTTGCAGGTCTACGGGCAAATAAACCATATCTGTTCAGTCGTCTGTAGACAGTGTGTCTGGAGACAACTGTTCCAGTGGCTGCGGTACGGTCCCAAGCAAGGCTGGCTGCACTACTCCGTGGTCATCTGTGGGCACTGATGGTGAGATATCGGTCTTCTTGTGGTGTTGTACACTGTGGATGTCCCATACTGTAGCGCCTGGACACATTTCCTGTCTGCTGGAATTGTTGCCATAATCGTGAGATCACACTTTGTGGCACTTGGAGGGCCCATGCTATGACCTGCTGTGTTTGACCAGCCACCAGTCACCCTAGTATTCTACCCCTCATAACATCATCAATATGTGTTTTTTTAGCCATTTTCAACACACAGTCACCATTAGCATATCTGAAAACGTCTGCGCACTTACTTGCTGCACCAACACACCTCTGTGTATGTGGACTGCTGCCAGCACCACCGTGCGATGACCGCAGGTCAAATGCGCCGCATGGCCATACCCCAAGGTGATTTAAACCCACAAACCACCCACCAGAGTGTTGTTTCACCATGTATCAGCATTATCCTTATGAACATGAGTGTACATCCTCTGAAAGTTGCCTACCACACAACAACAATACTGGTACATGTATTCCACTGTCAGAAGTATCACAACGATTTTCACTTATAACTTTTATCTTTGTTGTTTCTAGACCAGGATCCCTTATCTCAAATTGATACATTTATCCTTCTTCCTTTATCCCTGAAAGTTTGTAGCATCATCATGGAATCATCCTGTATATACATACATATGCAGGTGCAGGTGCTTACAACTTCAACACTCTGTATCTTCGTTGAATGGCATTTCCAGAAATGGGTTTCTTTCATCATTTTGTTCCTCAAGACTTCACCTTCTTCACCTCAAAGTTTGTCAGTGTAATTTTGAAAAACTCTGTCTAAAGGTTGTCAGTGTGTAATCTTACCCTCCCCCACATCACCGTTAAAGTTCTATGTCTTTGCACAAATTTTGAAAGCTTCAAGAGGCATAAGATATACAAAAGAAAAACTTTTTACTTGTCTTCATTGTTTCAGTGTTGTTTTTGTTGTTGTTGTTGTGGGCTCAAAGTCTTGTTGTGTCTAGGGGTACATTCTTGCAGCTGAAATTTTGATTGAACATTCTGGGTTCCTGAAGACGAAATAACTGATGAAGCTTTGCTTGATGCTATGAATATCTTTTTACTTTATCCCAGTCTTCTAAATCACTCTGACTTCACAATTTTCACTTCTATCCCACCACAAATTACATTATTGGTGACACAATCAAAAACACATCTGATTCCATCAGAGGCATGCCCACAACTACTTACATCCTGTTGTACTCACAATTTCCAAAGAGTTTACAAACTTTCTTGACACAAAAAGAATCTTTACTAACTTATATAATTATTTTATAAATGAGTCCAAAATTAAATTTCATATTTAGTGTTAAATTATGCAATTCATAATATGAATTTTAAGTATACCAGAAATTTTATAATTTCAAAATATTTTTAAAAGATGAGTAATTTTAACTGCACGTACAGAGTACTAACAAATTGATGTCTTTTTACATACTTTAGCCTGGAACATAACACATCATTTACAAAATCATATGAAGTTCATTTAGTTAGACAGCTGATATAATGTTCACCTATACAAGAATTGATAATATACGTGGTACTGGTTATTGCTATTAAAAAAAAAAAAAAAAAAAAAAAAAAAAAAAAAAAAAAAAAAAAAAAAAAAAAGAAGAAGAAAGAAAGAAAAGAAAAGAAGGTAATGTTAGAGGAGGGTGGCCCATTATAAGTGGCACCAAAGTCGGTGTCCAGTGTAATGCAATAGACACTTCAACACTTCAAATTTCATTACATACATAAATGTCTATGAACGAATTTTGTTTTCTACTTAAACTAATTACTATTCAGGATATTATATGGAAATATCACAAACAATATCTTTACCCAAAGTCTCTAAACTCAAGTTCATAATTGTGTGTCATGTAAATACATAATGTAGTATTAATCTTTGCTACAAACTGAAATAAAATAATATATATAAAATAATTTTAAAATATTAAAAGGAGCTGATGCAAATGAGTGCTAGAGAAGGGCCAATCTAGTTATGTCTAAAATTAATATTTTGTAATTTTAATTGTTAAAAATACTCATCATGTGAGGTTTGGCCTGGAAAATACTGAATTTATTAAATCTTACCATGGGGAGTGCAATTGTATTTTTTGATGTGCTTCATGGTATGCTTACACAATTTCATAAATACCATTTGTAATTGTTAAACCAATTAAGATGATACATTTAATAATATATGTACTTGTTGACAATGTATACTGCTCTGAAAAACTTAACAATGAATTGGTAGAGTAACATAACATATTACCCACTTGGTGGATATGAATGAAAGTGCAGGAGGATGTCACCAGTGCTCTACCAGTCATACATAGAAAGCTGGACATCACATGGCGTGAGGTCAGCATGACTACAGCACCAAATGGGGATGGTCCCATAACACAAGGCAGTTGAAGGAACAGTAAAAGACATATATCAATCAGTGAGTAGTTATGGTGGACTGTGGTGGTGTTTTTCATTATAACATATCCTGGAGACAACATCTGGATGACTTCACATGAGGAAGATTCATTGGGAAACTGGAAGAAGTATAAAGTGTGACTAGTTTTGCCCAGGAGTTAAGAATTGTTCACAGCAATTTTTCACGTGTGCGGAGAGTGTTCTGAACCACAGGAAAGGAGGTGGTTGATCGTGGTCAACTACCCTGGCAGATGACCATTACGTTATGCAACATGCAATGAAGGATGCATGCCAAATATGGATGCATTTGCAACCATATTTGACATGATTCCTAGGCATGCAATCTCATGCTACACAGTGGCACAGTGACTGCTGAGGGTGATCTCTTTGCCCAATGACCAGTACATCATTTTCTGTTGACATCTGCACATTGGTGGCACCGTTTGCACTGGTGCCAGAGCATTGAGACTGGACGAATGAGGAGAGTAGTGACATGCTATTCTCACATGAGAGCAGAATCAGTCTGTGTAGCTATTCTGCACATACCCTCATATGGTGAGAGTCTGGAACATGTAATGCACCCTTTATTCTGCACATATCCTCATACAATGAAATTATGGAACATGTAATGCATCCAGGAATATTTCTGAACATGATAATTTTGGTGATCCAGGTGTTATCATGTTGTGAGGCATAATCTTGTATGGGTATACTGAAATCCAAATCTTTGAATATGGTACACTCATCAGTAAAAATTATTGTGACACTGTACTCCTTCCACATTTTTCCAGGGGTGCATTTGCTCCTGAGCTAATTTTCTTGCACGTCAACATGCGACTGCATTGAACAGCAGAAGTGGAGGAGCTCTTGGGACAAGAGTATATTTTGTGAGTGGACTGGCCTACCAATTCTCCTGACTTAAATCCCATTGAAGACGTGTGATGCATTAGGGGGATGTGACCAGTGTATATACTTCAATAGCTGTGTCCACTACAGTTGTTCATCAGCTTAGATTTGGCAGAGATCTGTCATAATGTTCGGAAGTTAATTTTCTGAAAATGCACTTGAGAAGATAGATGTAATAAAATATACAAGTGAACTTACACATGCTATTCAAGTTTATATCCCATTTTCCTTCTTGCTTGCTGTGACATAAATTTTCCCTACTGTCCTTGAAAGGTCATAGGGGACAGAGCACCTCCAACTTCTTGCAGAACAATAATAACTTTCTAGTCAATTTACCATCCAGATTAACAGTCAGTGTAATTGTATATGATTGCATAAAGGCATTAATGTTAGTTGGTCTTCATACAACTCTCTTGGTACCTCTAATTTCCAAGATTCATTTCATATGCATTTCCTTTTCATATCTCAGTTGTCAGAGTTGAAAACAAGTTCCTTAGTGAACAATGGGATAAGTTTGTTACCTCATCTACAAATTTTTTGGCCGTTCCACAGTTTTTTGTGTATCATCAAGTTGACACTTTGTTTGAAAGTTCATTGTCTTACATCTTCCAATTCTGTAGCACTGTTAGAAGTTATCTAACCATTCACTGCTTCCCTTCAAATTACTATAATTTATGTCATGTGCAATTTGACATGCATAATGTAGTAGTTCACTATCATGTGGATCTTGTAAATTGTATCAAACATCCTTGAGACATGCAACACCAGTTTTTGTTACAAGTGTTGATTGTCCTCCCTTGAATATTCATAGTTTTTCATGTGCACTACATGGTCATATTGCCATGGACTTATTCAAAATCTGTTCATTACTTTTTTTTCTATGCTGCAGATAATCTTCCACGTACGTAATTATGTTTAGTACCTGCTCTTTCGACACCAATTGTCCTTTCCTACATTTCACTAGAGATGGATTTTGTGGGTCCCTGTCTGACAACGATGATGAGTTGCATGGCTCAACACCTGTTTCAGTATCACATTCACTTGTTAACCACTTTTTATCATCATCTTACTCCTCATGTCCATTGTCCACACAGTTGAGCATATATGTCACCACACATTCCACTGACTCATCTTGCAGAAATGCTACTATTTCACCTGTCACTTTTTTTATCTCTCTGCAAAATTCCTTTGGTTTCTTTCTGATGAAATGTCAACTTTGGTGACTGTTGTTGTAGATACAATGCGTTGTTTGCTTTGTTTATGGTGACCATTGCTCTGCTTTGTATCAACATCACTAGCACTGTAGCACAGTTGTGAGTTATTCATAGACTAAGCAGTTCAGCTATCCTCCATTGTCTCTTGCTGTTATCACCACTGGATACCTACAGTCCCACCCCCTGTTGCCATTAGCAGCCAATATTGTGGTTGCACGGTAGACAGTATGTGGGGTGTGGAATATCATAAACATCATTGGCCTTTTCGGACCTTGCACTCAAAGGGGTCCTTGTTAGAACACTGGCTCATATACATAAATCTGCTGTGTCAGTATTGGAGGTGGGCTATAAACACAATCTATGAAAGGTAACACATTAATAAGTTTATTTACCCTATCTACACTTAATAATTGATATTGTATACATAACTTTGAAGTCCTGCAGATTTTTCTGTGATGCTGCATCATATAAAGAGAAAGTAGAGTTCTTGAGAGTAACAAATTGTCTTGAATGCTAATATACTTACACAGGTCTCTGAATATCGGTAGTGTTTAGTAGCATCATGATATGATGGTATATTGTCCTCGCTGCAGTCTTCCCTGCTAATGTTGATACACTATGTGATCAAAAGTATCCATACACCCCTAAAAACATATGTTTTTCATATTAGGTGCATTGTGCTGCCTCCTACTGCCAGGTACTCCATATTGGCAACCTTAGTAGTCATTAGACATCAGGAGAGAGCAGAATGGGTCACTTAGTGGAACTCATGGACTTCGATTGTGGTCAGGTGATTGGGTGTCAGTTGTGTCATAGATCTGTGTGTCAGATTTCCACACTCCTAAACATCCCTAGGTCCACTGGTTCCAATGTGATAGTGAAGTGGAAATGCGAAGGGACGTGTATACAGCACAAAAGCGTACAGGCCGACCTCATCTGTTGACTGACAGAGACCGGCAACAGTTGATGAGGATCGTAATGTGCAAGAGGCAGACATCTATCCAGACCATCACAGAGGAATTCAAAACTGCATCTGGATCCACTGCAAGTACTAAGATAGTTAGGTGGGAGGTGAGAAAACTTGGATTTCATGGTCGAGCGGCTGCTCATAAGCCACACATCACACTGGGAAATGCCAAACAACGCCTTGTTTGGTGTAAGGAGCATAAATATTGGATGATTGAACAGTGGAAAAACGTTGTGTGGAGTGACAAATCATGGTACACAATGTAGCGATCTGTTGGCAGGGTGTGGGTATGGCGAATGCCCAGTGAACACCATCTGCCAGCGTGTGTAGTACCAACAGTAAAATTTGGAGGTGGTGGTTTTATGTTGTGGTCGTGTTTTTCATGGAGGGGGCTTGCACCACTTGTTGTTTTGCATGGCACTATCACAACATAGACCTATGTTGATTTTTAAGCACCTTCTTGCTTCCCACTGTTAAAGAGCAATTCGGGGATGGCAATTGCATCAGCATTTGTTCATAATGCACGGCCTGTAGCAGAGTGGTTACATGACAACAACATCCCTGTAATGGACTGACCTGCACAGAATCCTGATTTGAATCCCACAGAACACCCTCGGGATGATTTGGAATGCCAACTTTGTGCAAGACCTCACTGACTAACATTAATACCTCTCCACAGCGCAGCACTCCGTGAAGAATGGACTGCCATTCCCCAAGAAACCTTCCAGCATCTGACTGAAAGTATGCCTGTGAGAGTGGAAGCTGCCATCAAGGCTAAAGGTGGGCCAACACCATACTGAATTCCAGCATTACCAATGGAAGGTACCACCAACTTTTAAGTCAGTTTCAGCCAGGTGTCTGGATACTTTTGATCACATAGTGTATAATTTTCAGGTGTGAGTCACAGTTTGTATGCCTGATGTACAACATCTCTGAGATTTCCTTCTTATTTTCCCATTTTTAGGGGAGCATATTTGTCATACAGTTGAGTAAGTTTGTTAGTAGATCCATGAAGTTATTTTTTTATGTCTGAGAAGGGAATAGAAGACGTCCTCTAAACTATTTCTTGCACCTCAGTTGCAAATTCAGATAAATTAATGCATCTGAAATCTCAGTATATAATCAGTTACAGTCTCTTTCTGGGAAATTCTAGTGAGTACTTCATAAAAGTTTTGTCATGGGCAGAAATGCCAGGTGCAGGTATTTGAGAGATACAAACTACTCTGAGGATTTTGTTGTAACTATATCTACAAGAGCATGAGCACAATTCATATGATGGATGGGAGAAAGCTGAAGTAGTGACACATTTGAAGAAATAAGTGTACTTAAATTGCACACTAGGAAGACTATTGTGTAGAAAATTTATGTTGTGTCACTAGCTGTAACTATATAATAGTATATAAATTAGAGACCTAACAGAGCAGTTTCAAAGCAGGGAAACCTAGCTACTTCAGGAGGTTTGTATATGACACAAATCAGACACTTTCTGCTAAGGGATTTTATCTCTATGAACATACATTCCACTTTTTTATCTTCATTATCTTGGATGCATGTAGCACAGTAGGTGATAAATTACATTGTATGTATGCCCCCACTCAACCCTCTCATCAATTACATCTGTTGTGTCGTAGAAAGATCTAGCCATTTAGATTTACCAAACTTACAGGAATAGTTGGTTTGAGCCAGGTCTCAAGCATAATTATTATATGGATGTCTGTGTTTTGAAATACATGGCAGAACTCTTTGAGATGAGCTGGCAGAGATGGGACATTTGTGTATGCAATATGGAGCTTAGTTCGTTCATGTGCAAAGCTTGCAAGGAAGCAGCTCCTGGACTTTAGCACCTCTGTGCCAGTGAAGGCTCTGAGCACTATGGGACTTAACATCTGAGGTCATCAGTCCCCTAGAACTTAGAACTACTTAAACCTAACTAACCTAAGGACATCACACACATCCATGCCCGAGGCAGGATTTGAACCTGCGACCGTAGCGGTCGCGCAGTTCCAGACTGTAGCGCCAGTGAAGGCAGGAGAACAATGCATAGAGAAGTGCTCTGAGTCAGGGGAATGTGGGTTCATGGAAGTGAAAGAGGGAGGCATCTACAGAAAGAAGGGGGGTTTTGTGACCAAGGCCAGCAGATACTGCAATGGTTTAAACAACCAACTGGTGGCAGGAAAAGAAACATGCTAAACAGAGCTAGAGTAATCTGTGTGCAACAAGACTTAAAGCAAGAAAATTGGAATAAAAATGAAGTGTACTAATAATGGTTCTAATAATGAGTAAAAGCAGTGATGTGATAATAAATTGAGAAATAAAATGGAAGTGAGACAAAAATTTATAATTAGTACGATAAGTAAACCTAAACAAACAAATGATAACAGGAAGTTGTTTTAAGGGAAGTATAACAAAATAAATAAACACACAAACTAGAGACAGGAAGAGTTGACGTGTTTTTAGCTCCTAAAGCACCCCATTGGGATCTCCGGGGGGGAGACTACCCAGGAGGACGTTGTTATCAGGAGAAAGAAAACTGGCATTCTACGGATCGGAGTGTGGAATGTCAGATTTCTTAATCGGGCAGGTAGATTAGAAAATTTAAAAAGGGAAATGGATGGGTTAAATTTGGATATAGTGGGAATTAGTGAAGTTTGGTGGCAAGAGGAACAAGACTCTTGGTCAGGTGAATACAAGGTTATAAATACAAAATCAAATAGGGGTAATGCAGGAGTAGGCTTAATAATGAATAAAAAAATAGGAATGCAGGTAAGCTACTACAAACAGCATAGTGAACACATTATTGTAGCCAAGATAGGTACGAAGCCCACGCCTACCACAGTAGTATAAGTTTATATGCCTAATAGCTCTCCAGATGACGAAGAGATTGATTAAATGTTTGATGAGATCAAAGAAATTATTTAGATAGTGAAGGGAGATGAAAATTTAATAGTCATGGGTGACTGGAATTTGGTAGAAGGAAAAGGAAGAGAAGGAAACATAGTAGGTGAATAAGGAATGGGGGTAAGGAATAAAAGAGGAACTCGCCTGGTAGAATTTTATGCAGTGCATAACTTAATCTTAGCTAACACTTGGTTCAAGAATCATGAAAGAATCATGGAAGAGGCCTGGAGATTCTAGAAGGTTTCAGATAGATTATATAATAGTAAGACAGAGATTTAGAAACCAGGTTTTTAATTGTAAGACATTTCCAGGGGCAGATGTGGACTCTAGCCACAATCTATTGGTCATGAACTGCAGATTAAAACTGAAGAAACTGCAAAAAAGTGGGAATTTAAGGATATGGGACCTGGATAAACTGACAGAACCAGAGGTTGTAGAGAGTTTCAGAGAGAGCATTAGGGAATGACTGACAAGAATGGGTGCAAGAAATACAGCAGAGGAAGAATGGGTAGCTTTGAGAGATGAAATAGTGAAGGCAGCAGAGGATCAAGTAGGTAAAAAGATGAGGACTAGTAGAAATCCTTGGGTAACAGAAGATATATTGAATTTAATTGATGAAAGGAGGAAATATAAAAATGCAGTAAATGAAGCAGACAAAAAGGAATACAAATGTCTCAAAAATGAGATTGACAGGAAGTGCAAAATGGCTAAGCAGGGATGGCTAGAGGATAAATGTAAGGATGTAAAGGCATATATCACTAGGGGTAAGATAGATACTGCCTACAGGAGAATTAAAGAGACCTTTGGAGAAAAGAGAACCACTTGTATGAATATCAAGAGCTCAGATGGAAACCCAGTTCTAAGCAAAGAAGGGAAAGCAGAAAGGTGGAAGGAGTAGGTAGAGGGTCTATACAAGGGCGATGTACCTGAGGACAATATTATGGAAATGGAAGAGAATGTAGATGAACATGAAATGGGAGATACGTTAGTACGTGAAGAGTTTGACAGAGCACTGAAAGACCTAAGTCGAAACAAGGCCCCGGGAGTAGACAACATTCCATTAGAACTGCTGATAGCCTTGGGAGAGCCAGACCTGACAAAACTCTACCATCTGGTGAGAAAGATGTATGAGACAGGCAAAATACTCTCAGACATCAAGAAGAATATAATAATTCCAACCCCAAAGAAAGCAGGTGTTGACAGATGTGAAAATTACCGAACTATCAGTTTAATAAGTCACGGCTGCAAAATACTAACATGAATTCTTTACAGGCAAATGGAAAAACTGGTAGAAACTGACCTTAGGGAAGATCAAGTTGGATTCTGTAGAAATGTTGGAACACATGAGGCAATACTGACCCTACGACTTATCTTACAAGATAGATTAAGGAAAGGCAAACCTATGTTTCTAGCATTTGTAGAC
Source organism: Schistocerca americana (assembly GCF_021461395.2). NCBI lineage: Eukaryota > Metazoa > Arthropoda > Insecta > Orthoptera > Acrididae > Schistocerca > Schistocerca americana. The sequence continues at coordinate 749,350,464 of NC_060130.1, read as the reverse complement.
TTAGAGAAAGCTTTTGACAATGTTGACTGGATTACTCTCTTTCAAATTCTGAAGGTGGCAGGGGTAAAATACAGGGAGTGAAAGGCTATTTACAATTTGTACAGAAACCAGATAGCAGTTATAAGAGTCGAGGGGCATGAAAGGGAAGCAGTGGTTGGGAAGGGAGTGAGACAGGGATGTAGCCTATCACTGATGTTATTCAATCTGTATATTGAGCAAGCAGTAAAGGAAACAAAAGAAAAATTTGGAGTAGGAATTAAAATCCATGGAGGAGAAATAAAAACTTTGAAGTTTGCCGATGACATTGTAATTTTGTCAGAGACAGCAAGGGACCTGGAAGAGCAGTTGAATGGGATGGACAGTGTCTTGAAAGGAGGATATAAGATGAACATCAACAAAAGCAAAATGAGGATAATGGAATATAGTCGAGTTAACTCAAGTGATGCTGAGGGTATTAGATTAGGAAATGAGACACTTAAAGTAGTAAATGAGTTTTGCTATTTGGGGAGCAAAATAACTGATGATGGTCATAGTAGAGAGGATATAATATGTAGACTGGCAATGGCAAGGAAAGTGTTTCTGAAGAAGAGAAATTTGTTAACATCGAGTATAGATTTAAGTGTCAGCAAGTCATTTCTGAAAATATTTGTATGGAGTGTAGCCATGTATGGAAGTGAAACATGGACAATAAATAGTTTAGACAAGAAGAGAATAGAAGCTTTCGAAATGTGGTGCTACAGAAGAATGCTGAAGATTAGATGGGTAGATCACATAACTAATGAGGAGGTATTGAATAGAATTGGGGAGAAGAGAAATTTGTGGCACAATTTGACTAGAAGAAGTGATCGGTTGTTAGGACATGTTCTGAGGCATCAAGGGATCACCAATTTAGTATTGGAGGGTAGTGTGGAGAGTAAAAATTGTAGAGGGAGACCAAGAGATGAATAGACTAAGCAGATTCAGAAGGATGTAGGTTGCAGTAGGTACTGGGAGATGGTGAAGCTTGCACAGGATAGAGTAGCATGGAGAGCTGCATCAAACCAGTCTCTGCACTGAAGACTACAACAACAACAACAACAACAACAACAAAAATAAAAATCCTTCCTATCTCAAAGAAAACATGGAGTATAATAGTTTTCAATGATGAGGAAAAGGCTGCAAAGCTTTTGGTTAAACAAAGAAGGGAGAAAACACTTATAGTTATCCATGTACCAAACCAATTATATTTTGTAATATCTGAGTATAAATTGCATAAATGGAAAAAATATTTACACGCAGCATGAAATATGTGTCAGAAGTGTGAAATAATAACTATTCAAAAGATTTAGAACTGTTTGTGAGAGTCAATGCTTGGTTATCAATCTACGAGACTATGCCCTCTGAGCTGCGATTGAGATGAACACTATTGATTTCCTGGATTCTTCGATCAACACAGTTAAACAAATTCTGATAATTATATGGAAAAGGAAGTTGTACAATTATGAAGTTTATTTCAAGTAAACATGGAAAGGAGACGTTGCTAATAGGTTGTACTATAGACAAATTTGTAGCTTCTTGCTATCCTCTAAAATGCTGTGCATAAAACCAATCTGTCATGTTTCATGCAAGAACTGCATGCAAACTGCACTTTATCATTTTGAGCAAAAAAAGACAGAGTCACATGTGCAGTTGATGAATTGTATGACACATTCATATACAACACCGATAAGTATCAGTGGATTACTGTTTCTGCAGCTTTAGATCTGTCTTCAGGAACCTCATTGCAAGTCAGGTCCAAGAATGTAACAGATTACTGTTTAGTTACAGAGACGTTGTAATCAACATAACAGAATTTTGAATCATGAGAGAGAATAATTTTCAGTACTGTGTCATTAACCTCCTCTTACCAGCTGCAGAAAATAATTCATTGTTCCTGGCTTGGACAAAACATTACCTATTTCTTTAGGAGGAGTATGAAAACGGGAGTGTGATTTATGGATTCACTCACCAATTGTTAAAAGCATTAAATACCAACACAGTGCTGCCCGGTATTTTGTGTGGCATAAGTAAAGCATTTGACTGTACCAATCACAAGATTTTCCTAGATATCTGAGGTTTTATGGGACTGGTGATATAGGCAACCAATGGGTAGTATCATATCTGACCAAAAGAATGCAGAAAGTTGTATTTAGCAATTAAAAAAATGTAGTAGGGGAGATTATTCTGCCTGGGTAGAAATCACATAAGGGGATCCCAAAGGCTCAACCCTAAGATCACTGTTGTTCATTATACATCTAAATGATCTTCCATCTAATATACAACAAGCAGAATTACTTCTTTTTGTGGATGACACTAGTATTGTGATCATTCCAAGCATACAGACCGCAACAGAAGAAACTGCAAACAATGTTCATAAATGTATCACTGATGATTTTGCAAATAGTCTCATACCAAACTGGTCTAGATCAGTGATATGTGTAACATATGGTGAGGAAATAATAAATAGGGTCAAAACTTCAAAATTCTTAAGTGTACATATTGATGAGAATTGAAACTGGAAAAAGCACATTTTGTAACTCCCACATCAACTTACTCAGCCACAATTGCACTTAGGATAATTAAAAATCTTGGGGACAGAAAAACCAGTAAAGTTACATCATATTTTCATTCAGTAATGGAACATAGCACAATGTTCTGGGCTAACTAATATTTGAGGAAGAAAGTCTTTGTTGCTCAAAAACAAGCTGCGAGAATAATATGTGGTGCCCACCTATGATCATCTTGTAAACATATGTACAAGGAATTGGGCATTTTGACCACTGGTTCACAGTATATTTGTCCCCTGATGAAGTTTGTTATAAATAATACACTGCAGTTAAAAGAAACAATGATGTATGTAATTATAATATCAGAAGAAAAAATGATATTCATTAGTCTACGTTAGTACAAAAGAGGTGCACGATGCTGACAATACTGCAACTAAAATTTTTGATCATTTACCTAGTGATGTAAAATGTCTGGCAGACAGTGAAGTAAAATTTGAAATTGAACTGACAAGTGAAGGAAGGAAGTAATATTGTATTTAATGCCCTGTCAACATTGATGTCGTTAGAGATGAAGTACAAGATTGTATTTCATCAAGGATGGGGAAGGAAACTGGCCATACCCTTTCAAGGGAGCCATCCTGGCATTTGCCTGGAGTGATTTGGGAAAATCACAGAAAACATAAATATGGATGGCCAGACACAGGTTTTAACCATCATCCTCCCAAATGCGAGTCCAGTGTGTGAACCACTGTGTCACTTCACTCAGCCTCTTCTTTACAACTCCTTCTATTAAGTAGAAGAATTTCTATTACTGCAATGTATATAATGTGGTGATAGGATTTACTCACTCACATCTGTGTGTCTTTTTTAAAATAAAACAAATGCTTATAAATGATCAGCATATTTGCAAAATAATTTGTGATTTGAATATAAAATGACTTATTCCACATCATTATAATTTATTGTACAAATGATCAATGGAACGTGACACTAACTACCTAACTAACTCATTTTACTTTTGACATGCTCTATGTCCTTCCTCAATTCTGTTGGAGATGTAGATGTAGAAATTTTAATTTCATTGACTGTTCTATGCATTGGTTGTAGAGTGCACTGTTTTACTGTTTCTTCTGAAGTACATTGGACAGTATTCTCTCCCACATTTAAAGATTAAAAACATCTACCATACAATTACCATTATTTATAATGGTTCCATTCTGATTAATTAGTGCTGATTAACAGTGTAGTGTCTTCTTTTTTTGTGTCTTTGTCCCATATGGGTGCAGGGCCAACATGGTTATGAATGGATTTGGCATATTTAGTTTTTAAGGGATGGACAGATGCCCTTCCTGCTGCCACTCTGTTACCTTCACGGCAGAAAATGTGTACCCCCACTGTGAGTGTGTAGTGTTGTTCATGTGAAAGTGGGAAAAAGTTTTCTAAATGTTGGTGTAACTGAGGTGGGACTTGAGTACCAGCCTGGTATTCACCTAGAGGATGTGGGAAACCACCTAAAAATCATATCCAGGCTGGCCAACACACCAACTCTCATTCTCAGTGTGCTGGGTGGATTTGATCCAGAGTTGCTGCACCTCCCTGTCCTGGCAGTGATGCCTTAACACAAACAGCTATCTGGGTGTGTGTGTAACACAGTATAGTGGGTTAAATAGTGTAATCTAGTATGGTTACTTCAGAGTCCCTCTTTCCACAACATTGTGCATCAAATCTATGTAATAGTCAACATTAATCTGTTCCAATTTGAGTGCCATTTGGACACCCTTAGGCAGTGGTGGGTAAAAAGTTGGGGCTGCTGGGATGTCAAATATGGGACCATACTGCCCTGGTCTCACACTTGCAGGTAGCTGTGGCCAAGTGGTATGCACATGTACATATTGTGTACAGTAGAGCTACCTGGTGGATAGCCTATGTTATCTGCACCTGCCCACAAACGAGCTGATGCGCACTCCCCAGCACCCGTGCAATGTTGGAACAGCCTCTTCTAGGTGGTCAGCTTTAAATGTGCTGAGCACAACACTGATTTTTTCTTGTAACTTCTATTAATATATTGCAATACTGTTTACAATAGGACAGTATAAATTCTCATTCCATCTTCCTTAAACTTCCTCTTTCAGAAAGCATTCTGTTGCCTGTAATGAATCAAGTTTTCTTCGGTGATTTCCTTATACAGCTTCAATTATTTTCTGGGGTAAATTGTTTTCAGAATTGAGCACTACCTAATACAGTTATACTTTAAATTTCATACCAACATTACTTTAATTGTAAACTTCACCCCCAGTCAACAGCTCTTAAACATTTTTTTTGAGTGTTCTATTCTGTCATTAATCAACTTTGTTGTTTTCTTTGATTTTTTCTGAAATGTGCTTGTAATCACATTGTCTAGACTGGGTTGAGCTACAAGATGCTCCTAAAAATAATAGGCACTGAGACAATTTTTATTACAATGTAAACACATAAAATCATGAAAATAGCACCCAAATCTTAATTTCCCATCTCTTGGCAGCTCACTGTTCTGTCAGTTTCCTCACAGAGCATTTTGATATTTGTGCCTTCTGATTTTAATTCTAATTAAGCGAGGTGATGCAAGGGACCTATAACAGATAAGTCTTTACAACCATTTATATTATGGTGTACTTCATAGAGCTAAACCAAAATACACCTCTAGAGGAAAGTTGAGTCTTGAAGAGTTTAAACTTATGGGATTTACAACTGATGCTTATTGGTCTCTGTCTAAGATTCTGATATACTAAACTGGATAATGAATGGATCTACAGTTGTTCTAAAGAAGATAAATAAACAGTCACTTCAGTACCTGATTTTACCCTGTATCTTATAGGTCACATACTAGCAATTCTGACTTGTGGTAACATTCACATTTTTTACATATGAAAAAATGAAAAACAATTCATTACCAAATACTCATAAGCAGAAGGAAAAAACAGTTTTGTTGTACTTTGAGAAAAGTGTTTAATTTGGAAGTCTTTAACCCATAAGACTTCAAAACCAAGGCAAGATAAAACTGGCAAGCAGCATCGTTCTCAGATCTAATACCAACCCTGTTACGTAAACCCTGCAGTGTTACTTCCTCTGACTTTTTTCTTACATAATAACAATGAAAAAAAATACAGAAATTCTGACGTATCTTTCTTGCCTTGTACCATCTGCAGATGGAACAGACAGTGGGAAAAATGATTATTGTGCACCATGTACCCTCTGTTACATAGTGTATGGAGGCTTTTGGAGTAGAAACAGCTACTTACCAGCAGTCACCAATATTAACAACTTGAAGATGTCATGAAATTACCTTGATGAAATATTGTGGGATTTACACAATGTGATGTGGCTACAATCCCAAGAACTGTATAGTCAACAAATCTGCTAACAGATTCTAATGTGCTGAAAATGTTACAACTGTAACTTGTTATCTACATCTGCTACATATATTTACATACACACTCCACAAGCCACTGTATGATGTATGGTGGAGAGTACTACATAGAACTACTAGCTCTTGCCTTTCCAGTTCCACACTAACAGAGTGAGGGAAAATGACTTTCAATAGGACTGTGTAGATCATAATTCTTCTCATCCTATCTTTGTGGTCCTTATGTGAAACGTACATTGTTGGCAGTAGAATCATTCTGCAGTTGGCCTCAAATGCCAGTTCTCTAAATTTATTGTATAGTGTCCACAAAAAGAAGGCTGCCTTCCCTCCAGGAATTCCCATTTGAGTTCATTAAGTACCTCTGTAACACTTGTCAGCTGACTGAAACTATTAGTCACAAATCTAACAGCACACCTCTGAATTGCTTTGATGTCTTCCCTTAATCCGACCTGGTAGGGATGCCAAACACTCAAACGGTACTGAAGAATTCATTGTTCTAGTGTTCTATATGCTGTCTCCTTCACAGATGAGCTACAATTTCCCAAAATTCTCCCAATAAAATGAAATCAACTGCTTGTCTTCCCTACTACAGTCCTAATGTGCTCATTCCATTTCATATCACTTTGTAACATTACACTTAGATATTTAACTGGCATGACTGCATTAAACAGCACACTAATAATGCTGTATTCAAACATTATGTGATTGATTTGCCTACTCATCTGCATTAACTTACCTTTTTCTACATTTAGAGCAAGCTACCATTCACCTCACCAGCTAGAAATTCTGTCTGAGTTAGTCTGTATCCTCTTACAATGACTCAATGATGGTACCTTTCCCTACACTCACAGCATCATCAGCAAACAGCGATAAATTGCTGATCACCTTGTCTGTCAGATCATTTATGTGTATAGAGAATAGGGGTCAAATCATATTTCCCTGGGGCACCACTAACAATCCCCTTGTTTCTGAAGAACATTAATTGTTGAAGACAACATACTGGGTTCTATTACTTAAGAAGTCTTCAAGGCACACACATGTCTGGGAACCTAATCTGTATGCTCAGACCTTTGTCAGTAGTCTGCAGTGGGGCACTGCATCAAATGCTTTCTGTAAATCTAGGAATATGGAATCTGCCTGTTGCTCTTCATCCATGGTCTGCAGGATACCACGTGAGAAGCTGAGTTTTGCAAGAGTAATGCTTTCTAAATGCTTGCTGATTTATGTACAGATGCTTTTCTGTCTCGAGTAAATTTATTGCATTCAAAATCAGAATGTGTTCAAGAATTCTGCAGCACACTGATATTAAGGATATCAGCATGTAACTGTGTAGGTCCCTTCTTTTACCTTTCTTACATACAGGAGTCACTTGTACTTTATTTCCTGTTGCTTGGGACTTTGTGCTGGGAGAGAGATTCATAATAAATGCAAGCTAAGTAAGGGATCAATACCACAGCTCTCTGTAAACCAGTTGGTATTCCATCTGGACCTGGCAATTTATTTGTTTTCAACTTTTTCAGTTTCTTCTCTACACCAGGGCTGGGTCCATTTGATAAGAAGGAAGTTCTGGGTTTCATACCCTGTCATATCATGTTGATTAAAGGCTGTAAGCAAATCTGACTGCATAACGATATTGTAGGCAATCAGCTGTGGCTTCAGAATCAAACATCTTGATATTTAACTAAAGTATTTTGTGAAACTTCCAATGGGAAATGCCACAAGTATGATGTTGTACACTACAAAGTGCTTTACTCCAAAAATTATAGTAATTCAAGATTAGAAACATATTACTTTTTCTGATTTACAATCTCTCTTCACGTACACCATCTGCAAAGTGGGGAAATGATTATTGTACAAAATATAACCCCTCCCACAGAATGTGGAGAGGCTTCCAGAGTACAGATATAGATGAAACCATAGAAAACATGAAATGGCATTGCCCGACAGAGAACTATTTGGCATACGGTCTATTACTGCCTGTACCATTAGTGGGTCCAATCACTATGTTGTGACTGCACACTACTTTCCAAAACACGATTCAACTGAGAATAATAAAAGGATATAAAGTTGACAGACTCTCTCTCTCCCTCTCTCTCTAACTTCTAAAACTTGGTAAGTCCATGGCTTTAGCAGTGAAGTGATGCTATATGTCTTCTACAATTCTAAACAGGCAGTTGTGAGAAACAGAACATATTACAAATACTCTGTTCAGAAGAATTAGAGCAACACATGTATCAACATCCAGTACGTTAAACCTATTTTGAAGCAGGTGGTACCTGTGGTCTTATTGCATGGCTTGAGATCTTTCTTTTGAGTGTAGGTAACAATTAAAATCGTTCACCCTCTATTGGCTATGTCATGTATTACAATGTTAGGTGACCTCTCAGAAGGAAATGAGTACCAGTGTCCCAGTGTTATCTAGTGCGGTACACAGATGGCACTTGTCATTTGCGGATCTTGTATTCAACCAGGTACACGCAACATGACATCTTAATGCAATGCAAGTTATACGGGCGGTCTGTTTAATCCAAAAAGGATGGACTTTCACTCATGTTGCCTCTCCAAGTGTCATCCATAGGTTGTGCACACATTTCAGGAAAACAGGTAAATACACAAGGTGAGTTATACAGGGTTGCTGACACATTCATCTCAAGGTGAAGAACAATATCTGGCTAACTCTGCATTGTGGCAGCATAAAGCTACTGCCAGAGCGCTGCAAGAGGATCTCCAAAGGGCCACTGGAGCAGCTGTGTCTGAGGAGACTGTAATAAACAGGTTACAGTAAATGACCTTATGATCCAGATGTCCTGTTAATATGTGGATACCCCTGGTGAGTGGTATTGCAAGAATGTTGTCCAGGAAATCTACAGTAATCCAAGGTTCTGTGATGTTGTGGGGAGGCTTCAGTGTTGACAGCCATATGGTTCTTGTCATCTTACCACCAAACACTGCATCAAACAGATCTTGTTAGACCATGTGGTGGCTGCTGCATACAATGGTGGTACTATATTCCTTCTAATGCCAGGGCCCATGTGATGGGCATCAGCAGAGATCTCTTATGAAGCATTAACACTGAAGTACTCGAATGGCTGGTGCAGAGTCCCAACCTAAACCCAATTGAGCACATGTGGGGCATGCTTGTCAAATATATTTGTGGTGGTCCTGTTCCACCACACATTGTCCAAGAACTCTCATAGGCTCTCACTGAATAGTGGGAACAGATACCACAGGGTGACCTCCGTTGTCTCATACAGAGCATGCCATGTAGATGTCAGGCAGTGATAACTGCTCACAGGGGGCACACATGTCATTGAAGCTCTTTAAGTCTACTTTCTTTTTGACACCTTTTGGATATCTCAGTTCTTTTATGTAAACAATCAAGGAAGTAATGACATTTTGTTGTGCATGTAATTTTTGAAAGATCATGTTCCCCTAATTTTTTTGAGCAGTATATATGACGCTCTATTTTAATCTCTTTCTATGTTCATGTGAGAAATGGATGGTATAAACCTTAAAAATTGCTTTCAAAGTTGAGTTCCTATTGACAGACAATGTACCATGTCTATGTAGCAACTCACCAATTTTCAAAACAGTTTAATTTGTATTCCAACTATTGCCTCACCCTCCTTAATTCCAAGAACTCACAAGTGTAACTCTTACTTTCTCTGTAAGTACAGAGTTCATGTAAGGAAAGCCTAGTTGATGTCCTAGTGAAAACATTCTTTTGTAAGTGAATTCTTATCCATATCACATATATGTAAATCACTATACAAGAAAACTATGCACAGAGAAGCTATTAATTTCTTGATAGCAAAACAATTCACAAGTGATTTCTTCTGGATGACTACACAGATACCAATAAGTCAACACCTTTCTTTAATGCAGCACACCTGTCTAGGAATAATTTTGAAATCTTGTTTATGTGCCTATCAACAACTCATCACCTCTACTTTTCATTGAGATGTTACTGTTACCACTAAATTTTTAAGCTCCACCAGAACCTTCCATACTATATTTGTTTAATTTTTGACACATATTAAGTGGAATTACTCAACATTATGCACTTATTGTAAATGTTTCCAAGAATGAAAACAGTCTTTTTCCTAAACCAAACTCACTATGGGTTGTTAATTTTTATCAAATAAAAAATAATTGTATTATGATGTCATCCCATAACTCTAGACTGTTGCAGATCTAGCAGGAGCATGTGTATGTTCAATTAAGAAAAGGTATACCTATGGATAGCAATGTTCCCACGGTGAATTCACACTGGAATTGAAGAAAGACATCAATGTGTATTTGAATATACCTTGGATAATGGTTAAGGACCAACCCCAGTCACTTCGAGTCACAGCATATATAGCTAATTATGTCATCAGGTAAATACATTTATGTTCCACACTGTCAGGGTGATCATATTAAAAACTTAAGCTGATGTCCTGCCAGAACCATAACGGCTGTGGTATGTCAGTCTGCATTTAATCATTATTTGTTGTGTTGTATATGTAACTGCATAAACAGAATAATAATTTTGTTTAGTGTTTGTCATGTGTAAAAATAAGTTATCTTTGTGATATATGGTGAATTCTATTTCTTTAATGTGGTCTTTTAAATCTCAGTAAAGGTTTATATCACAGCTAAAGGTCTTTCTCCAGCAGCTACAGCATCTTGGCACCTCATAGTATCTACAGTAACTTGACAAGTGCCTCATGTCATTGTGAAAGTTCTCTAAATTGGAATATGAGTATTTCAGTTATCTTCACAGCTGAAATTTGAAGTCCAGTACTAATGTGATGTCATCTCCAATGATGATCATTGCAGCAAGAAAAAAGTGTGTGTGTTTTTGTGTGCAGTCATAGCAACATATGCGACATTCTGGTAACATTTAGAGAGAATGATCTACAAGAAAAAGAAATCCCATATGGAAAATAATGCTCAAGCTACACAAAGCACTGCATCTGGTAGACAATGGGCTTTTGAAGCCATTTTTTAGCTGACCTAAAATATATAGGAAATATATCTGGCATCTGATGAAATGAAAGTAATATAGTGCCATTGGATAGAAAAATGAATTGAGAGTTTGTGTGCCCACATTTAAATTGGGATTGTGAAATATGTATTTTCTCATTTAATACTCATTTGCAGTATAGTTCAGACAGTGCCCAACATGAATTTCTTCTTTACACTGTTAATGTTTGTACTGTAACATCCTTGAACATTATGTTTATACAAGTGAACTTATGTTTTTGCACGCATTTGAAACATTGAAACATTGTCTGGTAAAACATTTATTTCACTTTATGTAAAAGTCTCCATTTAAACTCCGTAACTTGAGTACAACATACATATATATATTTATATATATATATTTATATATTATAGAATACATTCTACATTTCACATAAAGATGCATTTGTTGCAAATCTGTAACTTTATTTACAATGCACAAATGTATAAGAAAATATCACCAAACATTTATTAATTATGATAATCCTTTGTACATATTACGTCTCTCATCATGCAGTAGTATATCAGATATTCTTTCAGGATATCTAATCTTTTCTTTATGTGCTGGAGAGAAAAAAAATGCCCATACCACAACAGCTTCACTTATGGGAATTTTCAGATCTTTAGAAAATTTGCTACAATGCCTCTGTCTTCAAATCCTTACAAAATAAGAATTAAGAATACAGGAACATTGTAAGGATATCATATACAGTGTATGACAAGAAGAGCTGAGAAACAATTTGCTATTTTGTAACACTGACTTTTTATATATATTCCCAAGTGCGCTGGGTAGTGTGTGAAATTATTAGCTCTTGGACAGTCCAAATAAAATATGCATTTTAATTCATTATCAATATATGAGAGAGATAATGTTGGAAGTTAGAATGAAGTTTCATTTCCAAAACATCACAATTTCAATGGACGCAAATTTAGATCCCACGGAGATTCTGAATTCCATGAAAAATATAAAATCAAAAAACTGCAACAGTGCAATTTAGAAAAGAAACTGCTCTGGCCTATTAACATTACACTAGTATCGCAGTCAGTCACTTGCCACTGGCAATAAAGGAGTGGACGTACAGGATACTGAGCAAATATTTTATCACTGCTGTATTCACAATCTAACAATGATCAGTTTCATTGCACACCCTCTGACACAGCAGAGTATTTACCAAAACTACAAACCATTTACAAAAATGGATAAAAGAAGACATAGTTTAGTGGGGAAATTTTCTATCAGATGGGAGAAACAGAGAGGGGAGGACTGTTACCACATATTTCTGAACTTGGCAAAGCAAAAAATCTCTTTTGAAGCTAAGATGTGAAAAGTAGTTTGGTTGACAAGAGAGAGCCAAAACTAGTGGTTCAGAACCCCTAGCCTTATACAACACAAGTAATTTAAAGAAGAGACAGGTAATTTTGTTTTCACATTCTGTATTTTGCTTCCCCGTAAACAAGATTGTGTGTAACTTAAGATGACTCTCACTGCTTTCTCAACTCAGCTTTGGTTACCTTGTAGACTGTGTAAGATTTCCGTTAATACAATAATGATTACTGACTCTCTTTTTATCCATCTTTATTCCGGTTTGTAGTTTCCATTTTGATCTTTTTCATTTAGAATATTAGTGATATTTGTATTCAAAACTAGAAATGTCCTGAATATTTTCACATGTAACAGTATACATGTGCTTGCTAAAAGGAACTATGCAAAATAATTTTTCCTGTGAAGACTTTTATCCACTCCTTGCATCTTTTAAAATTTCAGTAAGAAACATACACAGTGAGACTTAATTCTACAAAACACCGGGTATTAATTATGATTTATGATGTGTTCGAACCATCATATTGGCATATATGTTAAAAAAGGAAAACAAAGAACAACAACAAAGAAAATACGTCAGTTTTCTTAAATAGATCATATTGCAAATTATGGAAAATGTTAAAGGAACAAAAAGTTACGGGGCACGTACTGACATTCCATGTCTTGGCAATAAAGCTTATGACACATACCAAATCTAGCTGAAATTAAATATGTTCTATGAGACTGTGTTAATCAGTGGAGAATCAAACACTGAGTTAACTCATTTCTCTCAGAAGACTTTCTCCACACCAGGAGACAGCTGCACTTATGAGTATCAAACTGTACAGCAATAGCAATCAGCTCTGCCATTTCCCCTCAGACCCTTTAAGCAATTTCAAACTGATGTAACACTGAAACGTACTGTCCAAAAACCTTAAACAGCCAAAACATGTGTTGAACAAGTTTTAAAATATTTGTATAACAGTACTACTGTAAACTGTTAAATACACATCTAATTGATACATTCTTCACATCACACAATCTTTTGATACAACACCGAACATGTAGTTTCAGAAAAAGACATCAAATTACTATAAAGACAGAGTTTTTAAATATTTCAGACAGCACATGAATTAAAAAGATGTATTTATTACCATTCATTATACTATGCATTTAACACAGATGAAACACAGACACATTTAATATTGTTCCACATTTATTTTCAGTATGAAGGAATAAATTAGAAATGATTATGACATCAATTTTTAAATATTATTTCAAATATGTGAAAGTCATCTAGTCTGAGGAAACTGATATTATGCAGCATGGAACGAGTGCTCTCAAAAAATGAAGAAGAAATTTAAGTACAAAAGCTCTAATATTATAGTCATGTCCTGAAAGGCTGCATATTACACAATAATACTTGTCATTGTATACTGGTTGCCTGCAGAACCACTGTGCAATTGAATCGTGAAGATATACATTTATATGTACAGCACACAGATGAGTTTCAAAATCATGACAGTTTACACATAAGCCCCACAGCTGCTGAGACTATACAAATAAATATTTTACACAGCAGTACTTAGTCTGTTGCACACAATAAGCAGAGGTTGCACACACACAGACAGCAGACTTTCTTTTTAGATTTTTTAAAATCTATTCAAAATACATGCACATAGTTATGCTTCAGTCTGTCATTAACATTTATTTAAAAATCACAAATGAAGGTTCATGTGAATTGTTATTTGTGTGATTATGAACATAATAAGATGTTGTTTAACGTATCTTTATATTTTACAGTTCTTAAAGAGTTTCATGAGTATGCCATTTCATGCCATATTTCACTTCACTGCAGAGTATGGAGTGAAGGTAACATATCTCTCAGAGATGCTGAACAAAGAGCTTCATAAATTAATCTTGGAGTACAATTGGACCTCTTCTTGGGTGACAGCATTACTGTCCTAACCAAAGGTGACTCCCTGCACCAAACACTTATAAAAATAGGGTACTTTACACCACCAGCACTGTTCCTGAGATCTTTTCAAAAATAATTACAAACAATTCCTCACTTTTCATTCACTGAAAATATTTGTAGCTATCCTGCATATCATCACAGAAGATGTCCAGCAGAAAAATAATTCCGAATCACATTAAGTTACTCTGTATATACAGTCCAACTGGTCACGCTCCCGTACAGTCAATCTCCACTATGTCCTTGGGAACATCAACAAACTGGTACACGAGTCGCTGGCCATCAACTTTTGCCAGGATGCCCCTCTGGTAATAATACCTGTAAGATAAAAATATGCATTGGTGACGGTTAATATTTCTGTATTATACTGGATAACATGTGTAAAACTAATTTACAAACCTTTAAATGTTGGCTTTTAGTAATCTATGTAACACATTTTCCTCTACTTAATTTATTTTGCTTATAATTAGTACAGGCATTCTGCTACAGTAATTTAAGTTACATTACTTTGTGGAAGCTGAAGTTTTATTATAAATATTTCAATTTTCTGAATAACTAACCTCAAGGCTCGCCCCATTGTTTCGTAGTTCATATCAGGCTTGTTCTTGTGCAGCCCCCACAGGCGAGATACAGCCTTGGAGTCAACTAACTTAAACACACCCTTTTCCCTGTTCGTCCACTTAATGTAGCGCGGGCAGTAATCTCGATCTTGGAGCAACTTGAGCAAGAACTCCCACAGGTACGTAGTGGAGCCTGCAAGAAAAACAAATACAGAAAATGTTACTTTCAGTAAATGCATTTGTTGTTTAGTTGGTTTATCAAGACTTAAATGTGAGAAGTGCTTCAGCATAGATATATCTGCATATATTTCTTTGTAGGTGATAGGACATAAATGACTTTCTTCTTCATTATATCTAAATAAAACCATTTGTCAGTACACAGCTTTTCTGTTAAATGTAAAATACATTAATACATATAATGAAACATTAATAAAGTGAGATTTACAAATCAGTGGACAATGAATGAAACAAAAATTGAAACATCATGTAAATGAATCAAGAGAAACAACAAAATTAGTCATACAAGAAAATCAGGGATGATTTCTGTGTTTCCTTTTACTGCTATAGCCACTTAAATCATGAGTTTGTGCAGAATGATAAATTTTGGTGATGATTCTTTACATATTCTGATTTCATTTCAGAAATGTATTCACTACACCTACTGGTATATCTTAACTCTATGATGAGAGTCACCAAATGTTTATACCTAATGCTTACTCAAACACTCTCTCTCTCTCTCTCTCTCTCATTTAGAAATTGTTCTCACCTTCACGGCTCTTCCTTTTGACACTTCCTGGCTCAGTGCGAAGTTTCTTGGGCCGTTTCTTCCCTCGACCTTGAAAACTGAGCTCCAACATATAGACATCATCACTCACTGATGAGGACGCAGCCTGTATGACTGAAGTAGGAATAGCTGATGTCACTCCCACAGTCGATGCTGATGGCAGAGGTGGGGTGGCAAACTGTGGGTGCGAGTGGTAGGCTGGCGAAGGGCCAGGTAAATAGCCAGCGTATCCATCCGCTGTGGAGAAGAAAGACCATGTTGTTATTAATTTGGTATTATGACAACTAAAAGGTTTACAAATTATGCCTCAGAAAATATTATCACAGTTTTTCAGATGTATTTAAAAAGTATTTCTTGTAAATTCAATGTTTCAGCAGACATAGTTACACAATTTTCATATGATTCACTTTTACATGCCACTAGAACAAATGTTACATGGAGTTATGATTAACAAACTGGTTTTCTCTTTTTGCAGAAACAGAAATTTAGGATTGCTGTTATTTTCTGTTTTGTACAAACAAGTATAAAATTCTGCACTTACAAAATGGGAAACCATGTTTATTATTATTTTCTGCAAGCTGGAGACTAACAATGGGTAGGGTATTATGAACCTGCCATGGTTCTGTGCTGTACAGTGGTAGCAGGGTGATATTTTGCACAGAACTGAAGGATGTAAATGCTCATTTAATGACTGGGAACTCCTTCTTCGGAAGTTCAACTTTCCCAGCAGTGTGTTCCAAGTGATATCAAAAACTCATATTTAAATGTATATATACCTTGAGCCTTGTATTCGACAATGTGTGTGTGTTGGACCTGTTACCTACTACACTGGCAATTAAGAAAAAATAGCTAGGTATTCAACTAGTTGACATTTGAACACTAATCAGAATCGTCGTTACGTCATAATTACGCATTGTAGTCACATTTCTTATGAGCTGGTTATGTCTTATTTTCTAATTTCTGTTTTTGTATTGTGTGATCGGAACTGGCACACTTGTTAAAGCACCGTATTCACCTGCTTAATCGAAAACGCCAATATTTTACTGAGAAATGTTGGCAAAGACAAATGATTTTGTTTTTACTCATCGTTCCGAACATATTGGAACTTGCGTTAATCTTTGTACATCACATTTAACTCTTCATCCTAGAATCTTAAAAATCTTCAAGTCTCAATGAAACATTTCCGTATGTATTTCCTCCTTTTGGACAAAAAAATTACTAAGTCTCAAAAGAAAAAAAAGTAATAAGGACGCATAGCTCAGATCAACAAATAGTTTAGCTATCAGCTTTTGCCGTAAAAAGAGAAAAAATTGAGTTTGTTTTCATACTTTTTTTATAAGCGATATTTTTACACCCCTATTGTTTCTCGTCAGTTGTGGGCTAACAATGTAAAAGGCGCAAACAGCTCTTTTCTGGGTAACTGTTGCTTTCGACGTTTGCTTTAATTGCATCCTTAGTAGCTCCCGCAACGTCTGAAACACAGCAGGCGAATGCCGCAAGTAGGCGACTCTTGCACACGGCGCGCAGACGAGCAATCCTGACCACACTACAGACGGTCGATAAGATTCGACCTTGAATACGGTCAGTAGCTCCGTCTAGTGCAGTGGGCCGCCACTAGAGGTCCCGCCTGGTGTACATCCTGCTTCAGTTTGATCCTCGACCCTCTCAAATACGCTTCACATGCAGTTAAAAGAGACGGCAATAAAACTTCCCACAGCGCTCCACTCAGCTGAAAGTACTCCTACGGTATTTATATCGAGTACAGGGAAAATGTGAAAATGAAATTAAAATTATATAATTATTGCTCTTTAATTTCAGCGAATTAGCTTGCATATGTTACGCAGTTCCTACGAAAAAATTGAAAGAAAAATAGTGACACTTTTTCTAGTCACTTACATGTATCTCTGTTATCAGATAATTACTATATTCTTCCGACTAACCTCCTCGCTGAGTCGGCGTAAAACAAAAATCTTGCAGTTAAGTGCATGTAATGTGTCACTCACCAAAAGACTCACTGCAACAATAAAAATTGTTTCCGAAACTTTACCGTGAATGGAATGTTACAGTAGGAGAAAAGTATTAATCTATGTCACCACAGATATATATTTATCCCGTGCGATTTCCATTGTTAAAGATGTTTTTTCTTTTTCTTTCAGGGCCGCCTACAGCTTCATCTGCTTGAAAGTTGCAGTATAAAAAAAAAGTTTCGCTATATGATGCTCCACAGGTATGCAAATACTCTAATTATATATCCCTTTACTTTTCCATTTAATTATTTGTCAAAGCCATCCAATTATGCGTCGGTTAAAGTCCCAAAGAGAGTGCGGTGGCCAGGAGAAGGTGAAGAAAGTGTGACTTCCTGGTCAGCACGGCAGCGAAGAAGATCGAGCTCAAGGCAACGCGTATTAGAGTTTCACTGGGCCCCAAGTAGGTTACCAGCCAGCTCCGCGTTCTCTAACTTTCTAACAGTTTCCTTCGCACGCTTACCTGACTGAGATGTGCAGTTGTCCGATATAGTGTATTTGCATGGTCTTTTAAACTACTGAACACGAGTAAATTAGGCTACCTTAAAGGTACAAGAGAATTAGATCGTTGTAAGTGTAGGTGAATCGTCTCTACATCGACAGTACAGCTACTGGTAATTCATTCGGTGATTTCATCCATTTTTGCAAATGCTCTGAGGCTTGGAATATACTGAATTTTATTTAAATCTTAATACGATAAACAAAGGAAATCTTCCAAGTCTTGGTCAAACGACACGTCGAAGAGTTCTTAAAAAGGCACAGGTGTAACTTCCTGCTCAAGCACCGATTACTTAGAAAGCACTGTAATCAAACAAAACGCAGGTGGTTAATTCTTCACAGTGAAAGCAAAACTTTAATGCGAAGCAAACGTTTTCACAAAGCAGTACTGAGTAAAATTTGCTTACTGATGCACTGAAATCCTTAGGGAACACCTTTCAGGGCAGTGGGCTGAGATCATCTTTTTGAAGTGTGCTTCGTACTGGCGGAAGTGCGCCGCTATTGGCTGCCGGCTAGAGCCAATGAGCGGAGAGGTCGAACAGGATCCTGCTCTACAGACCTACGTCAAATCATTGGCGAGCAGCTCTTTTGTAGAGTAATTTCGACGGTATACTCTCTGTGTTATTCGCAATTCTAGCAATATCTATCACATTTCTGACAAAACCTTTTTTTAGAGCTTCATAAACATCGTTTCATCAGTCGCCTTGAAATTCGCTGGATGGCACACATACTTCGAAGGGGGGAAGCAGAGCGAAAGTGATGGTAGCCGGTTCAACGACACACTGACTTTCTGAGCCAGCTGAAGGTCACGGTTATAAATACGGAGCCAAGGCCAAGGCTCTGGCCTTACGTAACACTGTCTTTAGTGCAAATAAATAGAAGTTGCACTAAGCGAAGAAAAATCTTAAAAGATTCCGGCATACCGGTGTGTTCATAAACACAGTTGTATAGACCAAGCCATGCATGATTTTTGCGAATCGAGGTACCATGTACCGCACGTAAAAATTTGAATTTACAGAAAAAATATACCAGGCAGATTTATCTACCAGATACAAATTTCATTTACATGGTTGACAAATACTAAAAGTGACTAACAAGGCACTCAGTGTGAGTTCGTCATCTTCCAAGGAAAGCTTTAGAACACCAGAATATAGTCATCAGACTCACATACCCAGAAATCGGTAATGTACTGATTTCCCAAAATTGTCTACTCACGCAGTATACGTTTGATTTAATCCGGTCCTGGTATGTTCGCTAAGCTATCTCATTTTCGAACTTCATCTTGTCTCTCCAAAGGCTCAATAAAAGGTATACTTTCAGCTACAACAGACGAAAGTCGCCATAATTACTGGCCGGCCGGTGTGGCCGCGCGGTTCTAAGCGCTTCAGTTTGGAACCGCGTGACCGCTACGGTCGCAGGTTCGAATCCTGCGGCCGCGGTGGTCTCGCGGTTCTAGGCGCGCAGTCCGGAACCGTGCGACTGCTACGGTCGCAGGTTCGAATCCTGCCTCGGGCATGGATGTGTGTGATGTCCTTAGGTTAGTTAGGTTTAAGTTGTTCTAAGTTCTAGGGGACTGATGACCACAGCTGTTAAGTCCCATAGTGCTCAGAGCCTCGAATCCTGCCTCGGGCATGGATGTGTGTGATGTCCTTAGGTTAGTTAGGTTTAAGTAGTTCTAAGTTCTAGGGGACTGACGACCACAGAAGTTAAGTCCCATAAGAGCCATTTGAACCATAATTACTGATTAATAAATAACGCCACTTTGAGATACTAGTACTGAGATTAACACAATAATGAATTGTGAGTTGCGGATGCATCTTGTAACCATCAGAGAGATAATTCTGGACTGTAAATCGGTTAAGTACCGAATATTTTTAAAAAAAGTGGACCATATTCCATTCAACTTCTAGCTTAAAAATAATCATCACAGAGACGATATTCGAGGTTGAGCAGTAAGTACAAGACAAACAGAAACGTACTGAGGACATGTATTTTATCAGACGCAGAGGTAAACGGAGACATGATATGTGACTGGTCAAATTATTTCGCCGTGTGACTGTCACATTAAAAATTAACTATCTGATGACTGGTAAGTCAACAGGGGAAAAAGAGTTAATATCGCGGTTATTCATAAATTTAATTAAAATAAAACTGCAATCGTTACAAACAGTTGAGATCTCCCAAACTATAATAGGAAACTACTTCGTTGAGAGAGAAAAATCTGAAATAGACCAAATTACTAATATCTTGAATGCGATAAAGAGTTGTTCGAAGAGAAGCGTGTAAGTAGAGCCTACGGCCCAACGACAATTATCTTATTATTATGTGTCCTGTTCATTACTACAGTTTTTTTCTGGCCTGTGAGTCCATTTTTACTTTCAAACAGGCAAAGTGCTCGTGCAAAAAAGAAGTTACGAGCTCTTTTTCAGAGAAAAAGACTAAATTTACTAGAACATAAATCGACTTCTCCTACAAATATTTGTTTCTTCAAACCCATTCGGACGACGGGGAAGTTTAGAATGTGATTATAGAGGCAAATTTGTGAATATCTGAATATTCCCAAGTCACTTAGCGGCAACTTCACGTATTATGAAAGTAGCAGCCTCCCTTCCTTTATGATATTTGCAGTATCGGTAGGTGGCCGGAAATTGAAAGAGTCACTTTATCCAGGAAAAATTAATCCAAATTTCGAAAACTGGAGTTTACGCACGTATGTGGAAACCAATAACTAACCATGATGCCATTACTTCTGTCGCTCCGCAACAGAAATCAGAAACTAAATTACTACCAAAATTCAGCTATCTAAACATAATCCGCAGTTTTAAAATGCTGCGTTGTTTCTTGAATTAACGTTGTGGCACTAAAAATTTTGAGCCTTGTTTCCAGGGAGTAATCAGCTTCCATTTTCATCTACAGGGAACCGAATGCAAGGAAGGCGTTACAGGTCGATGTTGTTCTCTTTGGTAACATATACTGACATGTGCAGTGCAGTCGTAGGTAGTTGCGCAAATATCCAACCTGTTGCACAGCTATAATATTCAGTTCTCCATTTTTTAGAAGAAAAATGGTATGTGATTACGTCTTGTATAGAATTGTTGCAACGACGACGAAAGATGACACAATCGAATTTTGAATACTGAACTGGATTAGAATAACTGACGTAAGGGTGGTTCAGATTCGCTTTGAACATCTTCACGACGCTAAAAATCAATTTTCTCACACTAAAATCAATTTTCTCACACTAAGAAAACTACGAAACATGGATCCGAAAGCGGCCACATGTCGTTGGGATGAAAATTACAAGCTAATTTCGGAATGAGACTGCTCAATATCGACTGTTGTGTTGTTCGAATGGGAGATTAAAGATTTTAAGGTGCTCACTTCGAAATTGTTTTTTTTAACTACAGTCATCGGAGGTAGACGTAGAATCTTATCGCCAAAGTGCGCCATATATTATCCGACTCATTTATGTTTACAGTTCTTGAGCACATATAGAAGAAACGCACTGTCGTAGTTGTGCTTCTCAAAACACACATGCGGAAATTTTATGGTTACGGGGAAGCGCATATACTGGAAAGGAACTATAAAACAGGTCGCTATTTCTCGTAGTGGGACATTTCTCTGGCGCGGGAAACCTGCAACGAGGGGACCAATCTGCGTTCGGATACAGAATGTTAATACGGCCCCTTTGCGCTACAGGTACGAGAAAGCACTCTCTACGTTAGGGAGACGTGCCTGCAAAAGATGGAGACTGAATTGTACTAGAATAGTGATACTATGGACAAATTTAATGGCGAATTTACAGCAAGGTATCTACAACCCTGTGGAGAGTCCCTAAACTACACCACCAGTTACGAGGTATTCGGAATAGTTACTTTGAGAATTACAGTGTCCGGTGACACAGGAATCACTCTT
The DNA here is from genome assembly GCF_021461395.2 of Schistocerca americana. Lineage (NCBI taxonomy): Eukaryota > Metazoa > Arthropoda > Insecta > Orthoptera > Acrididae > Schistocerca > Schistocerca americana. Next base: position 749,328,473 of record NC_060130.1, on the reverse strand, counting down.
GTGCTAACAACACTACGGTGTGAATTACATCGAAAACTTTACGGCCGTAACAGTAAAAAATGTCATCGGTCCTTAATGAGGAATGCTGACAACAATTCAGCTGTCTAAACATAATCGACATTTTTAAAATGCTGTATGTTCTCTTGGCTTAACTTCCTGACAGTAAGAAATTTTGAGTCTCGTTGCCCTTCATTGTCGTTTTATCACTGTACTGTAAAATTTATCGACAGTGAGGTCGCTGAGAAGGGAGAATAACTTACGTTTGACTTGTTATGGAATAATTCAGGCATTCTCAAGATGCCGAAACGGACAGTTAGATCAAGATCCGCAGTCTTTTATACCAACCATTTACCCAGTTCTTCCCGACGAAAATGCTAATGTATCTTCAAAGAGCACCCCAAGTTGCATAACAGGATCTCGGCATCGCTATCCTCTAAAAATCTGAATGTAAACTGAACGTTTGATTTATAGCCTCCGCACCTCAGAAACGTTCGATTTAAATATTCCAATCTCACGCATCGTTAATAAGGAAAATATTTTATACATAGATGCAGGCGCAAAACAATTGGTGGTGACAGCAGTCTATGTTCTTAAGACAATGAAAACTGTTCCAGTTACCTCTTTATGGCAAACCCGAGGGATATGACAAATAATGCTATTACAGAAAAATACTTAAAATAAAAATAAATTTTTAATGAACTACATTTTTAATTAATCGGACTTATGAGTATAAAATAATTTCTCCTAGCCCCATAATGATTCCTAAACCCATACAGATAGTTATGAAAATTTATTCTTGTGAGGATTTTAATAGCTATGGCAATACTTGTAAGATTTATAAGTAAGACATGCGGCACTTGCAGTAGATAATTTATGCACAAATAGTTCATTTCCTAAATATTACCTATTGCATGTGCCCACGTTTCTCGTTATACCTATTAAAAATTCACAAGCGCAAGTTTTCAGGACCGGTTCAAATAGCCGGCCGAAGTGGCCGAGCGGTTAAAGGCGCTACAGTCTGGAACCGCACGACCGCTACGGTCGCAGGTTCGAATCCTGCCTCGGGCATGGATGTGTGTGATGTCCTTAGGTTAGTTAGGTTTAAGTAGTTCTAAGTTCTAGGGGACTTATGACCACAGCAGTTGAGTCCCATAGTGCTCAGAGCCATTTTGAACCGGTTCAAATGGCTCTGAGCACTATGGGACTTAACATCTTAGGTCATCAGTCCCCTAGAACTTAGAACTACTTAAACCTAACTAACCTACGGACATCACACACATCCATGCCCGAGGCAGGATTCGAACCTGCGACCGTTGCAGTCCCGCGGTTCCAGACTGCAGCGCCTAGAACCGCACGGCCACCGCGGCCGGCAGTTTTCAGGACTACCTCTATGGCGTTAAGAATCTGTACAGGACTAGGAGAAGTTATTTTATACTTTTTAGTCTGATTTAAAAACGTGTTATATTACAAATTTCGTTTTATTTAAGTAATTATTTTCTGCTTTTCAGTCTTGTGTGTGTGAATTTCTCAATGGATTTTAAACATTGTGATGCGATTATATTTTTTATATAAATAATTCTTCATCCTACACTAGCTTTTTACCCATGGCTTCAGCTGTGCACACATATGTCACATGTATTGCACACATCTCCTCTCCCCTCTCTCTACCCAGTGCCCGTCCGCTCGCATACCGCCACGAACGCATTACGATACTACCCGCACAACACGCCGGTCGTGCAGTGGAGCCGAGTTGTCATGCATTACCAGCCTTTCTCGCCACCAAATCCACCCCTACTGATTTCAATTCTTTACCTCATCGGAAGGTCAGTTTAAAATCGATTGCAAAATTTGTAACGAACTGACAGAAAGTGATCGAATAAAAACGTATTTGAAATAGGTTCTTTTGCGAAGCGGAATTTTTGAGACACTGTCGTAATACATGCTAGCGTTGATAGGAAGGGTGTGTGTGTTTGCGGGGGGAGGAAGGGAGACGAGAGGCAACTACTCACCAGGACTCCTTGCGGGGTAGTGGTGGTGCGGTGGCGGCGGAGGCGGTGGCCTGTGCGCCGGCTGGTAGTACGGCGCCAGGAAGCCGTGCGGGTGTGCGTGCGCGTGCGCGTGGGCGTGCGCATGCGCATAGGCAGGGCCCGGGCTCTCCGGCGTCCTCGCCGGACCTGCGACACCACAAACAACACTGTACGGAGGGCCAATATTTATCACATCTTTTCAAATAACATGACTTTACGGTTTGGGAATCCACAGCTTAGATACATGTTAAATTTTTTTTAAACCTATTAAAAACTTCTAAAAAAACTTTTTGATAGCAGAATTAGCTGTTAGCAATTCCTTTATTACAGAATCAAACACAGCCAGTTTCGTGTTATTTAATCACATCCTCAGCTGTATACATATAACTACTTTAATAGTGGTTCCTTAAAATACTCGGTTTCCCAACTAGCAGATGGGGTTCGAATTGCCAGAATGAGCTACATTGGACGGTTACAAGATGAAACATCAAAAATTCCTATGGGTAGCAGGCATAGGCAGTGTACAGGAGGACTGTGAGCCGTGGTGTGGACCAGTCATGAAAAACCAACACATGCTCACAAAAGCCATATGGTGGGTATGTAACTATGCCCGAAGCAGGAAGGCCAGGCCACCTAGCAGCCAAATTGACGTCAACTGGGCTGCTCCGCAGCCCCAGCTCACAGTGCTCATGTACACCGCCTGCATATGGTACCCATTGGAATTTTTGATGTTTCATCTCGTAACTGTCCAATTTAGGTGGATCTGGCAATTGGAATACCATCCGTAGTATTTTAACAACCAATATTAAGTTACACTACTGGCCATTAAAATTGCTACACCACGAAGATGACGTGCTACAGACGCGAAATTTAACCGACAGGAAGAAGATGCTGTGATATGCAAATGATTAGCTTTTCAGAGCATTCACACAAGGTTGGCGCCGGTGGCGACACCCCCAACGTGCTGACATGAGGAAACTTTCCAACCGATTTCTCATACACAAACAGCAGTTGACCGGCGTTGCCTGGTGAAACGTTGTTGTGATGCCTCGTGTAAGGAGGAGAAATGCGTACCATCACGTTTCCAACTTCGATAAAGGTCGAAATGTAGCCTATCGTATCGCGACATTGCTGCTCGCGTTGGTCGAGATCCAATGACTGTTAGCAGAATATGGAATCGGTGGGTTCAGGAGGGTAATACGGAACGCCATGCTGGATCCCAACGGCCTCGTATCACTAGCAGTCGAGATGACAGGCATCTTATCTGCATGGCTGTAACGGATCGTGCAGCCACGTCTCGATCCCTGAGTCAACAGATGGGGACGCTTGCAAGACAACAATCATCTTCACAAACAGTTCGACGACGTTTGCAGCAGCATGGACTATCAGCTCCGAGACCATGGCTGCAGTTACCCCTGACGCTGCATCACAGGCAGGAGCGCCTGCGATGGTGTACTCAACGACGAACCTGGGTGCACGATGGCAAAACGTCATTTTTGGATGAATCCAGGTTCTGTTTACAGCATCATGATGGTCGCATCCGTGTTTCGCGACATCGCGGTGAACGCACATTGGAAGCGAGTATTCGTCATCGCCATACTGGCGTATCACCCGGCGTGATGGTATGGGGTGCCACTGGTTACACGTCTCGGTCACCTCTTGTTCGCATTGACGGCACTTTGAACAGTGGACGTTACATTTCAGATGCGTTACGACACGTGGCTCTACCCTTCATTCGATCCCTGCGAAACCCTACATTTCAGCAGGATAATGCACGGCCACATGTTGCAGGTCCTGTACGGGCCTTTCTGGATACAGAAAATGTTCGACTGCTGCCCTGGCCAGCACATTCTCCAGATCTATATCCAATTGAAAACGTCTGGTCAATGGTGGCCGAGCGACTGGCTTGTCACAATACGCCAGTCACTACTCTTGATGAACTGTGGTATCGTGTTGAAGCTGCATGGGCAGCTGTACCTGTACACGCCATCCAAGCTCTGTTTGACTCAATGCCCAGGCGTATCAAGGCCGTTATTACGGCCAGAGGTGGTTGCTCTTGGTACTGCTTTCTCAGGATCTATGCACCCAAATTGTGTTAAAATGTAATCACATATCAGTTCTAGTATAATATATGTGTCCAATGAATACCCGTTTACCATCTGCATTTCTTTTTGGTGTAGCAGTTTTAATGGTCAGTAGTGTAGTTGTATTTATACACTCGAGGATGGGATTAAATCGTCGCGAAACCGCTTGTGTATGATGTTTCGGAGCTGTTAGAGCATCAACAGTGGAAAGCTGACAACTGCGTTTGTGATGTGGTGGAATTAATAATCAAAGCTAACAAATGAAATAATCCCGTTCACATAATGTGGATAAAGGGGCATTCAGGTATTCTACATAATGAAGTTGTAGATGGTCCTGCAAAAGATAGCGTCAAAGAAGCGGACGCGCAGTTTGCACAGCATCCATATTCTGAGTTTCTCCACGTGTCCAGAAAAGAGGCCTACGATCAATGGGAACTATCGCAGAAGAAAAAGGGCTTTTTGTTCGCTTCAGTCCAACGTACTATACCGATAAAACCGTGGTATAGTCAGAAAAATCTCCTGAGGAGCTATGTGGCAGCAGTTATTAGAATTAAGTTGGGACACGCATGGTTTCCCTGCACACGTCTATGGGCTTGGAATAACAGACTCTCCCACATACAGCGAACATCCAAGGGACGATGGAGATCTCAATCATATCACTTTTGGGTGTACTAAATACGCTCCACATCAAAATAAACTGTGGGAAAACCTCGCAAAAATGACGATTCCTTCGCCAACAATTATTAAAATTCTAATGAGGCAGAATAACTTCAAAATTAACAGTTTAATTAGGGTTTTACCTACAAGAAGCGGATACAAAACTCTGACATATCAAGTAATGAAATTAGAATTTTATATATGTATAAAATAGCTGTGTACATAAAATTTAACTGTAGTCGCTAACCTAAGCAACTGTAATGGATGTACTGTTTCGTGAAAAAGCCAATAAAATTAAATAAATAAAAATAATACTATTACTGATCGTACCTATTAAGCAAAAATGCGTCCCACGTTAGACCGTAGTATCTTAGGCCGCATTTACACGATCGACTTTCTTGTCGCAATACTGACTACTCGCTACTCGAACAAATGAGTCTATTGCAGCGCGCCTGGCGTTTTATTCCTGGACTGAGTCTCTCTCAAGTGGTCGTTTTCGTTTACACATACGCGCCAAAACTGCTTGTGTTGTGTGACAGCCGCCTGCTGTGCAGTTCAGCTCCAGAATGATCAAAGTGAGATTATGTGAGACTATCCTTTTTGCGAAAAAAATCGGGACATTGTAATAAAATGCCGGAACAATCAATGATAATAGAGTTTATTAACGACCAAAGCAAAATTCATAGAGGATATTCGTGTGAAAGATCGCATGGTAAATTCTCATCATTCCTGAGAACTGAAAGAATAGGATAAGTATCGTCCAAACTTTTCAAAACATGCATGAGACACTGCTAAGAGGTTTGGAACTTAATCTGGAATACTGGCGCAGAGACTGATTAGGAACGTCACGCCGCCACCTATGTTTCCCTTGCCGGACAAACACGGACAGTGAAAATTTTCCACCACCAGGATTCGAACCGGCTTACCTCCGAGTAAAGAGACATCACACTGACGTGCGTTAGCGACCTTTTTTTCTGTAAACTCATTCTGTTCGTTACATCTGCTCGGGGCGGTTGTCGCAAGACATCCGTTTCAGTTCGTCGTTGATCCATTAACTCAGTTTTTTTTTTATTACGGAGGGCAGCTAACCCTCTGACCGAACACGCTGAGTTACCGTGCCGGCATCGACCTCGGCTACGGAAGAGGGTTATATGCAACGTTTTAATATAATCATAATAATTTGTGGAGATCAGTGGCTAAAATAGAGGGCCTGCTTTTTGGAGGAAGGGGAGAGGGGTGGCGGGAGGGGTAGTGTCATGACTCTGCGCCTGCCACACACTATGATCAACATTCGCATAAAAGTGTTTCGGTTTCACGTGCGGTAGTGAAAACAAAAACACTGAATTATGTGAGGGGTAGTCACAAAGTTTTAATTATCAAAGCGAAAAAATAAAGTTATGTAGTTCATTCTTTGTTGTTCGCGGGTACGTATCTACAGTGTTGGTACACACTGAAATCCCCGTGCCACAGTACCGTATCTCGCAGCTAGAGTTCTCGATGCCGCAGTTCAGTGACGGAGTTGAGTACCGTGCGGTAGTTCGTTTTCATCAGCAGCGGAAATATTATAGCTGCGTCAGGCCAGTCTAAACGGCTAAAGATGTGAGAAATTCGAAGGATTTGGGAGGGAAACAGCAGACCCTAGAGAGTTATTCATTTACTGCGGTAACAGGCTAAAAGCCACGGTCGATCACAGTAGAAGGCGTCCCGGAACCTGGATTAGATGCGCGCCCGGAAAGCACTTGGTAGCTCCGCGGCCACGCTCGATGCACAGCGTAGAGGAAACAGTCGGCGGTGACGCAGAGGTCGCCGTCGCAGTGAAACGGTGAGCGGAGGGAGATTCCGATGGACAGGAAGCGACGGAACGATGTCAGCTTTCGTGCGCGGCCCTAAGTAGCACGGGAAAGTGAGCCGGCAGTCGCCGTAGCTAGCGCCCAGCTGCACGTAAGCCATGCATTTCCCCATAAACGCCCCCCAGTTTCCTGATACCGCACCTCACTCTGTGAAGGACATAAAGAGCATTTCTTTCCCCATCACCACCTCGTAACCTCATTTACATTTTTGACGCTTTTTTGTAAAATCCAGTTTACTGGAAGAGAGTTACAAATCAAATGAATTCTCCGTCGCTGTTCGTTAGAACACAAGAATATAAAATAATAAACATTTCCCTGAAGTTCCACAATATGCTATTTATTTCATCATGAACAGGCTTTCGGCATCGTCAGGTGAGAAGTGAATGTCGCACCCAAAAATAAATAGCGTGCAACTTTCTCAGATAGTACTGATACAGATGCAGAAAATACGTACTACAACGATAAGATACAGAGTATTTACGAACACAACTTTCTTTTTCTCATCTGTTAAATTAAATTTCAGTTATACAGACTCTAGATTACAGTAGTGAATTCAACTTTATTTTCCATCTTTTTTAAATAAAATGTTTTCCATATAAAGTTAAGAAACTCAAATTTTCACTTTTATTAAACGTTACAATTCCTGCGCAAATTTAAGTAATACTTTCATTTGTAAACACTCTGCATCTATATCTTCTGTATCAGAAACGTCTACGTAATTCGTACGTCATTTTATCCTTGGTTGCGACATTCAGTTGTCAATTGACAATGGCCTGAGAAACCGAAAGCCGGCTCGTTTAGCAAATAAACAACGTATTGTGGAATACAAGGAGAGCGTTTCCTACTAAATGTTAATTACGTATTACTTCCTTACAGCCCGTACCTAACAACTTCACCGAAAATTATACCCCGGTGAATCGCGTCAATCTTCCCCTGTGGTGACTCTACAGAACTTACCACCACATCGCGAAGGGAAGCAAGTCATTCCAAACACGCGCCGGGTATTATCATTCGCTGTGGTACAGGAGCGATAGAGGAAGTGAGGCATGGCCAAAGCGTTCCCAGTTCGGTTGCGGCAGCATTGTGAGTCACGTCCACAGCCGACACGTGTGGCACGCTTCCTCCTCCTCCTCATGAGCCTCCTCCCATACCGCCTCCTCGTGGCTTCTGCGGTACTGCATTGCCCGAGAGCTCAAAAAATTGTTTTTCTTTTGTTATTGCAGAAGGCAGGGAGATTTGACTAGGTAAACACGACAGAGTGACTACTTGCCAATGATTAAGAAACATGCCTTTACTTCGGACGCATTAACCTACATATCTTGCCTAACAGAGCATATTACTGTAGAGGCCCCTGCAAACGATCAAACAATGTGTCAAACTTCACTAGCCTGTCAAATTATTTGGCGGCCTTTCGGCTTTGTCTGTCATGTCTGTCAAACACAGACTGGGTTTAACGTATTTAAGAGAAATTTTGACTGATGGCCGATTTGACAAGCTAAAGGGCGTTGTTTTTGTTGATGTTTCACCCCCGCATGTTTAGCGAGAAAGAGTTTTTCTCACAATATCGCGCGACACCACGATTGTGGAAACTGCGATCGAAAGAGTATATAGTAAAAACAAACGAGCCCTGGTAATTAGCAAAATGGTAAAAGTGTTGCATCTTTCCGAGCCATATATTACGCAGGGAGACGTTAAGAAAAAAAAAAAAAAACGTTCTATACACAACATACAAACGTGAACGCATTAAAATAACAAAATCGAAGCTCTCCGGTTCTTCCACGATCAATCTATATGTTCCCACGTTGTGGTACTTTAGTGAACTTCCATCAGATTTGCAATGGTATATTTATCCCTCAATTTCTACCACTCCCAGGACAAGTATCTTGTTTCCTCTTTCTTCTGTATACGCAGCGCTAATGTCAATGCAAGAAATATTTTGTATGCGTTGGTAGCCTTTTCCACTAGCGTCAAAACACTTCGCGGTAGCGGCTTCAAAACTGAGATTAAATTTGGCAAACTTTGCCGGTTCGTCTGCGTGCTTGTTTGACAAACTCGTGGATAGGAAACAGCGAATTTGACAAACAAGTTTGATCGTTTACAGGGGCCTTAAAAGCATTTCTGGTTTCGGCGCTCTTACGCAGGAGTAATGACAGTTTGTCTGTGTTTCGCCAGGTACGTTTCACGCGCGCAAGGAGTACGGGAGAGATGAAGGAAGAGGGGTCGGCTTGTTTCCGGAAGCGCGGGTGGCGAGAGAGCTATGTGGGGCAGGGGCTGTCGGCTGCCGCAGCTCGCCGCCGCCACCAAGAACAAACACGGCGCGCTCAACAGGTGACACCGGCCGCTGGCGACGACGGCTCCTCACGCACTTCTCCCCGTCTTACTCCGCTTCCGATCGGGTCTTGAAACGGCACCTAGAACGTTCTTAATAAACTACCTATTTTCTCATGTGTCTCATTTTTTACAGTGATGAGGTGAGCACCATAACTCTGAGATACATCTGCTCAATTTTTTGGATACAAATAAGTTATGTACAGAAACCAGATGGCAATTATAAGAGTCGAGGGGTATGAAAGGGAAGCAGTGGCTGGGAAGGGAGTGCGACATGGTTGTAGCCTATCCCCGATGTTATTCAATCTGTATATTGAGCAAGCAGTAAAGGACACAAAAGAAAAGTTCGGAGTAGGTATTAAAGTCCATGGAGAAGAAATAAAAACTTTGAGCTTTGCCGATGACATTGTAATTCTGTCAGAGACAGCAAAGGACCTTGAAGAGCAGTTGAACGGAATGGACAGTGTCTTGAAAGGAGGGTATAAGATGAACATCAACAAAAGCAAAACGAGGATAATGGAATGTAGTCAAATTAAGTCGGATGATGCTGAGGGAATTAGATTAGGAAATGAGACACTTAAAGCAGTGAAGGAGTTTTGCTATTTGGGGAGCAAAATAACTGATGATGGTCGAAGTAGAGAGGATATAAAATGTAGACTGGCAATGGCAAGGAAAGCGTTTCTGAAGAAGAAAAATTTGTTAACATCGAGTATAGACTTAAATGTCAGGAAGTCGTTTCTGAAAGTATTTGTATGGAGTGTAGCCATGTATGGAAGTGAAACGTGGACGATAAATAGTTTAGACAAGAAGAGAATAGAAGCTTTCGAAATGTGGTGCTACAGAAGAATGCTCAAGATTAGATGGGCAGATCACATAACTAATGAGGAGGTATTGAATAGAATTGGGGAGAAGAGGAACATGTGGCACAACTTGACTAGAAAAAGTAATCGGTTGGTAGGACATGTTCTGAGGCATCAAGGGATCACCAATTTAGTATTGGAGGGCAGTGTGGAGGGTAAAAATTGTAGAGGGAGGCCAAAAGATGAATACACTAAGCAGATTCAGAAGGATGTAGGCTGCAGTAGGTACTGGGAGATGAAGAAGCTTGCACAGGATAGAGTAGCATGGAGAGCTGCATCAAACCAGTCTCAGGACTGAAGACCACAACAACAACACATGTACTAAAAGAGATACATTTTTTATTGTCCTGGCAAATGTGAGAGTTGACACTTAGAGCGTTTGACATTACGACTCTTCGACTCTACTTGCAGAATTAAGTCGCGTTGTTTTTTGTGGCATACTGGAAACAGGATATTACCGGCAAGGATATCGCGACCTGGTCTCTGCTTTCATCTACGCTTAAGTTGCGACCCGTTTTCTCGAGATTTTATTTTGGCTGTACCTACAAGTGTAGATCGCAAGCCACCTTCAGGTGTGTGTTGGTGGGTAGTTCTCGAACTACTACAATTTCCTCTCGTCCTTCTTACACAAGCGAATGAAGAATGGGAAGACCGACTGTCAGCTATGGATAAGTTATAATTTCTCGTTATGGTCATTTCGCGAGACACACAGGGCGATTCCGTGATGATGTTACAAACTTTCAGGGATGGTAGAGAAGGATAAATTTATCAATCTGAGGTAAGGGACCCTGATCCGTAAACGACCCAGTCAACACTTAAAATCGAAAGTCGTTCTGATACCTCTGGCAGTGGACTACATGTACTGGTGCTGTCATTGTTAAGACTGTAGACCTGGCAACTTTCAGAGGTGGTAGTATGGACAAAAACAAGAAAAAAGGTCTAGTAAACATGGGCTCTAAAATGCATACCTTAAGAGCTTTGAGCACAAGTTCATCTTCGCCATTGTGTAACACATCACTTCTACTGAAAAAAAAAGTGCTCGTAACTCCGAAAATGGAAAAATTTTCTTGTTAAAAATTAAACCATTGTACTGATAGTCGCGGGCTCTCACTAGGGAACCTCCCCATCGCACCCCCCTCAGATTTAGTTATAAGTTGGCACAGTGGATAGGCCTTGAAAAACTGAACACAGATCAATCGAGAAAACAGGAAGAAGTTGTGTGGAACTATGAAAAAATAAGCAAAATATACAACCTGAGTAATTCATGCGAAGATAGGCAACATCAAGGATAATCTCAGCTCAGGAGCGCCGTGGTCCCGTGGTTAGCGTGAGCAACTGCGGAACGAGAGGTCCTTCGTTCAAGTCTCCCCTCCAGCGAAAAGTTTTTATTTATTTTGGCAAAGTTATGATCTGTCCATTCGTTCATTGACGTCTCTGTTCACTGTAATAAGTTTAGTGTCTGTGTTTTGCGACCGCACCGCAAAACCGTGCGATTAGTATACGAAAGGACGTGCCTCTGCAATGGAAACCGAAAACATTTGCTCGCAAGGTCATAGGTCAACCGATTCCTCCACAGGAAAACACGTCTGATATATTCTATACTACACTGGTGACGGCATGTGCGTCACATGACAGGAATATGTTGTCGACCCACCTAACTTGTACACTTGGCGAATGGGTAAAAACATTCTTCTACGTTGCCCGATTTAGGTTTTCTTGTGGATGTGATAATTACTCGCAAAAAAGTGATGAAAACATAAGAGTTTGTCACATAAACTGCAACAAATGAATCCAACAGTTTCGCAGTCGCTCACTTTTCCCTGTGCCCTGTCAAAACATATGTTTCAAATTTTTCCGTGTGTAGACCGTCAAATCCTGCCTATGTCCAAGCAAATCTGAACATGTCCTGGAATTTTGGAGAGCGAAGTTGATTATGTGTGAGTGCCTGAACTTTGATAATTGTCTGAAAATAAAAAATTAAACTTTTCGCTCGAAGGGAGACGTGAACCTAGGACCTCTCGTTCTGCAGCTGCTCACGCCAACCACGGGACCACGGCGCTCCTGAGTTCAATTTATCGTTGATGTTGCATATCTTGCACATCGACTACTCGGTTTGTATATTTTGCTTATTTTTTCATAGTTCCACACAACTTCTTCCTGTTTTCTCGATTGATCTGTGTTCAGTTTTTCAAGGCCTATCCACTGTGCCAACTTATAACTAAATCTGAGGGGGTTGCGATGGGGAGGTTCCCTTGTCAGCAATGAATGAATGTGTAAATAGACAAAAAATTGGACACGTATTGTCATCGTCTTTTACTGACATAATACTTCAGAGCTATGTTTAGAAGATGAAGGACGGGAATCACGAAATGTGCAAGCATAAGGATCGTGGGCAACGTGACATATGGCGATTTGCGACGGCCGTGGAGGCCTGGCCGGATAGCAGAAGTGGTTAAGGCGACCGCCGCTCGCTATAAGCGGGAAACCCGGGTTCGTGTCGCGAACGGCCGGCCGCAGTGGCCGAGCGGTTCTAGGCGCTACAGTCCGGAACCGCGTGACCGCTACGGTCGCAGGTTCGAATCCTGCCTCGGGCATGGATGTGTTTGATGTCCTTAGGTTAGTTAGGTTTAAGTAGTTCTAGGGAACTGATGACCACAGCAGTTAAGTCCCATAGTGCTCAGAGCCATTTGAACCATTTGTCCCGAACCCCCAGAAATTTTCATGCGTCGCAAACAGGTGATGTCAATATGTATTTGCAAATTACGAATCCATTTACAGCAGCTGTAATCGTCAAGAACAGTGTCTATTCCTACAGACATGCATGCATAAACGACACTGTAGTGTAAAGATACAGACATTGTAAGCAGCAATTTGTGACTATTATTTAGATTCTGTGGTAGTGAGAGAAACAGAACCTCAAAAATGGGATCGAAGTGCTAAATAGCACAAAGGCGGTTACCCTTGGCCTGAATGCAGTTAGTTACATCTGGATTACGGAGAGAATCGTCATCATTTTCATACCTACCCAGATTCCCGACCTTCCGATTGTGGTTTCTATTCTGTCTTATTGAGTGATGAACCTATGGTACAGTGGAAGATGACCTGTATCTCATATGCAGTCTTCTCAAGTGTAACCATGGACGCTTTTTGCAGACTAATACGTGTGTTTCATTGGCACCTACGTTGCACATCCAGTCCCCACAAAAATTTACTCAAAGATGCTACACCTGGCATACCACATGAGACGTAATTCCTCGGTGAGCAGTCAGAGGCGCACAAAGTGCGGGATGCATTCCAGTTGGGCCATTGAACAGCCCTTTGTGACTGCTCGGCCATCGCTGCCGCGCGAGCTTAACTTTGGCGAGGAACTGCAGTAAAATTGTAGAGGAGCATCGACCGCGGCGGGCGCAATGCTAGCTAGCACTGACGGAGCCACGCGTTTATGTTTTTAGAAATTCTCGCGCAATCCTTGGCAGAAGGCGTTGTGTACTGCCAGCTGTGAGGAAATGCGGCTCCCTCGGTACTGCGTCTTTTTCACTTTCGTTTGTCATTAAAAAGCCTACACCATAATTACTGCCGAAGGGTTTTTCGCAACGTATACGAAAAGTAGCTGTCTTTAAGATGAAACGAATCACACTGTCATTGGTTTCCATTTCTCTGTGATTAGCTGACGAACTGTATAAAACTGTATGTTCCACTGTATCTCGCATGCGTGGCCGGTTCTCAGGACTAAAAAGGCAGGGGTATACCACTTCGAAAAGGAGAGCTAGTAAAATCACATCCCGGGTTGATCACTGCAAATCTGATCATTACTTGATTGTTGCTCGACAGTCTGGGAACCGCACCAGATAGTATTGATAGAGGAAACAGAGAACATCCGAAGAAGTACAGCACGTGTCGTTACAGGTTTATTTAATACGCGCGAAAGTGGCAGGCGCTGAAAGAGAGGCGTTCTGCATCACGATATAGTCTAAAATTCCGAGAGTGTACGTTCCTAGAACAGACAACCAGTATATCGATTCCCCCTGCGTATGTGTGAGGAAAGACCATGAAGATAAAATTAGAGAGATTCGATCCCACAAGGAGGCTTACCTGCGAACCATCCGTGACTAAAACTGGTAAAGGGGCAAGTGAAAGTGGTGCACAAAGAACCCTCCGCCACACACCGTAAAGTAGATTGTGGAATATGGGTATAGGTAGATGCAGATGTATCCTTTCTTTTAATGCATAACAGTGAAGAAAGACGAGTCTCTGACATCTTTCGAGATTCACCGATAGAATTTTCGTCATTATGAGCTACTGTCGCTTTAAACCATACCTCGGAAGCAAAATTAATGCATGCGAATATACGCAGAAATACGTTCTATCAGATATCATACAAGAGACAAATAAATGCGATGGTGTCATCTGCCTGATAAGCTGCTTACTCTGACGATCACTGACGGTGGAATATGCAGCAGAAACTGAAACCTTGTTCTACGCTTCTTCGTACTGGAGCGCTGTTACTAAAGAAGCAAGTAGAAATTACGAAGTGCGAGAACAATTCCAACCAGGAGAGCGGCTATGATCCTCGAATGCATGGAAGCGAGCTCTAGACGCTGAAAAAGAGACAGGGAAATTTTCCGAATTGTTTACGTTCCTACGAAGGCACTGGCACCGCCAGTGCAGACACGGACACAATCTTACGGCCGAGACCCACGAGAAACAGGCCGCGGCGGTACGTCACGTAGGTAGGCCTGAGCTCGCTCGCTCAGCTCAGCAGACAAAATGCGTTTCTAAACATGTTAACTCGCAATTGGGCGTTTATCTTCAAACGAGAATTGCATCTTCTATTGAAATCTGCTATTATGAACTATTACTGATTAACAGTACTACAACAAAATGTAATTTAAGATCAGTACTCGATACAAGGGTAATCCCAAAAGTAAGGTCTCCTATTTCTTTATAAGTACATAGATCTGTTTATTTCTACAATGGTTTACATCAGTTTACACCTTGAACGTTTAGCTATTTTTCGACATAATCACCATTTCAATCGATGCATTTTTGTAGACGCTGTGGCAGTTTTTGTATGTCCATGTCATACCAGCTCGCCGCCATGCTGTTCAGAAAGTTATGAACCTCTTCTTTCACCTCGTCGTCGGAGCTGAATCGCTGGGACCACAATTAACGCTGACAGGTACTGTCAGACTCTGAATAAACTCAAACGGGTAATTCAGAACCGGAGAAGGGGAATGTTGAGCAAGGGCGTACACATTCTCCATGAAAACGCTCGCCCACACATCGCTCGGCAAACCTTTGCTCTCCTGCAACAGTTTCAGTGGAACATAATCATCTACCCACTCTATAGCCCTTACTTGGCGCCCAGTGACTATCACATGTTCGCGATGTTGAAAGAACATTTGGCAGGAAAGCGATTCAGCTCCGACGAGGAGGTGAAAGAAGAGGTTCATAACTTTCTGAACAGCATGGCGGCGAGCTGGTATGACATAGGCATACTAAAACTGCCACAGCGTCTACAAAAATGCATCGACAGAAATGGTGATTATGTCGAAAAATAGCTAAATGTTCAAACTGTAAACTGATGTAAACCGTTGTAGAAATAAACAGATCTATGTACTTACAAAAAAATAGGAGACCTTTCTTTTGGGATTACCCTCGTATAAATGGTATAACGGCTTGTTTATAGCATTTAGTCTCTTCTGCTTAACAGTCCTCATTTCGTACAGGAAGTGGTGCCTTATGCAACTGATAATCATTTTGGCATAATATTCATTTTATTGTACCCCAGTACAGCCGTAAAAAGTTATAAGTAGGCCTATGGACTTACGATCATTGTAGGACTAATAACAGTAAGACTCTATAATAGCGGGTTCCGTTAGAAGATCTAATTCTCGTTTGTACGTACACACCTAGTAACGAGTTTACAGGTGCAGAACCGTAGTTTGCTGAGTTGAGCAAGCGAGCGCAGGCTTAACTTCGTGACGTACTCGCCGCGGCCAGTCTTTGTCGTAGGCCTCGGTCAATGGCAACATGAACGTAATGATGACGTACGCCGACCAATGAGAAGTCACCTGTGTGCTATAAACGTCACCACAACAACACCAACGACAGTCAGCTGTTTCTGGCGAAGACGATGGAGGATTTCGTCGAATTCTCGAGATTTTACACAGATTCGACGCGACGAGTAAACAAAGGATGTTTTATACAAGAATGTCGTGAGAAACTACGATCTCGTAGAAATTTACACGGGCAAAACGGACAATTCGGAATGACTCAAGGTAAAAAACTCTCTTTAGCCTATGGTTAATCGTCCTCTGCAGAAATTTAAACGTCAATTTCCATCTTCACGAGCTACTATTCTGCTGTGGCGTTAAAGTAGACTAATTACAAACTTTCTGATCTAAATGTAGGGTTAGCTTACACATCTTCAGCGCGGGTTATTGTTAGAGAAGAATAATGGATTGGCGTTACCTGGGGTGGGTTGCAGCCGCGCCTTGAGCTCGTCATTGGACGCGTGTCCGCTGCTGCTGCTGTCAACGTCGGAGACGCCGGAGTCCGCTGGACTCGGTGGCAGTGATCCTGTCAACAAAAAAACGCCGTACACTGTAGCGCTAAGAAAACACAAGAAGAAACAAGCTGTACGTAAACACTTCGTGTCGCAATCGGGTGTTCCGTTTCGATATGAGTCCACAATGTTTTCACTGTATGTTGAAAGTTTTGCCGAGAGTTCCCTTTTGTTTTACTTGATACCACTGTCTATGGTGTAAATTAAAAGACTATATTACATTTTATGGGAAGCTTGGCATTCTACAACGGAATCAGACACCAGACCCGCTTCCTGTTTCCAGAATATTTTTCTCGGTCATACTAAAATGGATTAGTGGTTAAGGCTTGTGATAGGTGTGAAACAACCGGATTGTTAATCGACCGTGACTGTTCCAAAAATTTGAAAAGGTTTTACAAATACCGCTACCAGTCAAAAAATTTATTGACTAAATTATTTAATTAGCAACATGTTTCGAAATTTTCATCCATGGCCAAATGTGAAGAAACGAAATCCTAAATGAAATGACAAAGTTTAGGAATTCAGATTTCTTCAGCAACTTCAATTCAATATTATTAAAATACAAAATACATAAAAATTAAGGTTGTATATGAATGTAGGTTCCCGCAACATCTTTGTAATTGTTTAAAATAAAATTGAATACAGTCGTTTTAATGTAAAATTGTCACATCACTGAGTTTGTATTATACACGGTGGTCAGAAACAGTCTGGATATAAGGGGGTTACAGGATAGGCTGTGCGGAGAAATAATTGTTAAGAAGTAACTCAATACGTTGTGCACCTTTCGGTTTAATTGCCATTGCAGTTTGCCAATCAGGCAGTTGCGCACGCAAATTCAAGCGGCCCGCCGGAGACGGTGTCACCAAACATGTTCTTCATTTGGTACCGTAAAATCGAACAAGAGAGCGATACAAAAATTGGACATGGTACGCTAGTAAGGATCGAACCCGATCGAAAGGCGGAGCAGTCTCGTGCGCTATCGTCTACGCTATGAGAACAACTAACACTAATTGTATCTGGTGGGCCACTTGAATTTGGGTGCGCAACGGCCTGATTGGCTCAGTTCAATGCCAAGTAACTCGCAAACTGCGCATCCAATCGATCTTTTAAACAATTAGTTCTCGGCATAACCTTCCCTGCAACACCTTTACAAGCTGCTCAGACTGTTTCTGATCACCCTGTATTTCACCGAACAACACCAGTCACCGAAAGAAGCTTTGTTTTGACCACCATCTTGTTTTTCTGCACTGTTAAGTTGTCTATGATATCGTGTTTCAAGTTACCTCTAGAAGTTTGAGAGCAATGGCTAACAAGTTCAAAAGAGCCACAGAAATAGAGGTACCTGATCACATCATTAGAAGACAGCCGCGTCACAAGAACAAAGTGAGTGATTATTTAAAATTTTTCATGCGAAGAGCAGACCAACATACAATACATTTCGTAACTTGCTAGATTATCCAAGACTCTACAAAAAATATTTTAACATCTATGTGCTCTTGTGTGAAATGTTTGTTGTACTGTCGTTGGAGCCTTATGATGAGTTCTAACCTCGAAACATGTTTCTATTGTGATTGGTAGCACCATTTCTTTTATCACAGATCTCCTCATGCTCCTAAATTACGGGAAAGAAGGAACCTGTTTGAAGCGCTTAGCTCGGCAGATATTTCGCGTATTCTATTTGAATTAGGACGCATTTGAACAGGGACATGTTCGCGAAAGGGCGTTAACCCCTGACAGAAAGCAGTGGTGGGGGTATTTTTCCTCAGCGCACGTAAAGGGTTCAGCCACATGGGCAGATGTTGTCCGGAAACTGCAGCTGCTCTGGACCTTGCGTAGGGGTTGCGTTAGGCTGCACTGCAAATATATGGCACACCTGGCTGAGGCTCGAGCACAAACAGGAAGTCGCAGGTTCCAGTCATATTGTGTAGATCGCTGTCACCCCCCGATGTCCATGTCCGCACGCGCGCTCTTTAAATTGCGGCTAACAGCTCTATGCTGTGATAGTGAAGTCAGGTTTAGCGCAGTAGTTTCATATTGAAATTATAAATCGTAGCTGACCCCATGGGAGACTATTCGAGGTCGAACATGAAGCACTATTCTATGGCCTCGCCACAATCAAGGATTTTGTCCATAAAGTTACCCTTCTCAACCATTCTTTTTTTTTTTTTTTTTTAAAAAAAAAGGCAGATAAGTAACAATCGTTCACTGTTGTTACTACTGAGGAACACCAATTTACATGACAAAACCAGAGGCTGGTAATATCTGACATGTCGTCAACATCGGCGTTATTATAGATACTGTCTTACTGTTTATACTAAGGAATTTTGGGAACGTTAGCGTCAAGTTGTTTTTTATTCCTTCATTCCATTCCTGGATGTTCGAAAGATATTCGTTTATACTGTACTAGGAAATTTCTGTATTAAGGTTGACGTACTGCTGATATTAAGGACGTTACAAACAGAACACAGATTCCGTTGTAGAACGAGGAAGGATGGAGCCAACCTTGGGCTTCTTGAAGCAACAGTGCCGACATTCACATGGAGTGATTTGCCGAAATCACTGAAAATCTGAAGAGAGTGTCATCCTCATTCCTTTCGAATACCTGTGTATGTTCATAATTACAGCTCCAACGTGTTTGATCGGCATTCTGTAGGACGTCCTCTAAACTTGACTTTCTCCTTGTTATCATCGCAGTACGAACAAATCGGAGGCATTAGCGCGTCGAACCGAGCTCCCATGTTCGTCACATTTCAAAGAAGAGGCTAAAACTCCTCGGGGATGTGAAGAGCATATCTGCTGATTAACGAGCAACCATAAACAGAAATATTTATCGCCGTGTTCCGACGGTGAACCCTGGGATGAACGGCAGTGAAGCGTGAAACGCGTCCGAGCGTGTTGTGCGCGCTTAATGCCTCTCATCAGGAAGACGCTGACGTGTCCCTCGTCACACACCGAGACTAATCGGTAACCGATGGCGCAATTCCGGAAACTTCACCCCGTCTACGAGTACTTCCAGTCAGCACCACCGAGTATCGAATACGTCACAGTAATTATCTCTCTTGTTACACCAAGCGTGCCCTGCAAGGAAGCCGCCAAATGGATAGCCTCTCTTACCACAATAACCCAAAATAGCCTTTCCCTTGACTTTCACGGGCAGTCAGGCAACTATGAAAAGTAACATCCATGTTAGATGAAGAGATCTGTATGATTCATGCGCCCACGGAAATAATTGCAGAAGATGTAGGTGAAATGACATGAAAGGACACGTCTCATTCTGTAGGTTCAGTTTCTTTTTTACCGATTAAGAGGAAAACCAGAATTCTTCCAAATGCAAGGATCATACTGACTCGGCAGTGTCTAGGAGCAGAAAGTAAGGAAACCTAACGCTTTCTGTTTGTAGTTTCCGCGCACTCCTGCGTAGCGAACAGTGGGGGAACCCCCGTCAATTCTCACAACCCCTGAACAGAATGAGGCAACACGAGATGTCGCGTCCTCGCTCGTTTCGAAATCCTGCTCTCTGTTTTCGGTGGCAAGAGTAATTCAGTTGCTCGCATTATGTAATGTGCCGCAACTGTGACAGCCGAATGTGTGAGGCGAGCATGCCTCGTATATGAATAAGTTCCTTGTAGAAATATCATTGTAGAAATATCTTTCTCGACAAGCGCCCTGAACTACAACAGTGCCGATGGAAGGCATAACGGTAATGTATTTATTAATACACATACATGTTATATATTCTGTAGAGCTGAAACTGTGGTTCACTATGAGCAACAGTATGGACGTTAATGAGAATCAGACACTGTGAAATCGATGTGAACACAAAAATAAAGAAACTGATGTCTCATTGAGGCTCGCGCTTCACAAATACATTGGCAGGTAGATGCACAGCAGTCAAGTATTTTAATTTCCTTGAACTCTTGTTCCCGCCGTGATTATTTAAGCTCAGAGTAACAGCCCACAGCCTCGCCAAATTCGTATTTTTTTCGAAAGGTCACCCCCCTATTTTTTTTAAGTGTGCGTGGAACGATTTGGCAGTGTTGGTACTAAAGAGGAACTCAAATTTACACCAAACAACCAAGTAAATGGAAATAGCAGAAACTCTAGTTTCTTTCGTCATTTTCTTTTACTGTCACGCACAGTAAACTTTCAATGTAACTTTTCAGAACAGGTGCTACCGATATTCTTAGGTAAAGCTATACCAACTACAGTGTACTTAAATTAACAATATTACATAGAAGTATTATATATAAGTACGGAAAAATTCCCTATTATATATTTAGAAACAAGAAAAGAGCATTAAGAAATTAAATTAAGGTAATAATGACTACATTGTCGGCTGTTCGCCGTACTCTTGCATTTATTTTCATTTCATTCATTTACAAGTCGCAATTAAGTGCATTAATTATCGGGTAAAGTCTTCTGTCTTCCTTGTTCACTTGGCAGTGAGAAGACGCCGTTACTGGAAACCTGCACCTCACCTCATTTCGGTGCGGAGATCCGGAAACTTACCAGTGCTTTGTTTGCGGGACATAGGACAGGAAGAAGACGCCTTATTCTCTAGCCTGCCAGATGCCTCCGTTCACAACTTCCCATTTTTCCCCCTCTTGGGGATATACAAGGACACATGTTCTACGACAGCGTAGTGGGTACGGACACGGAATTACTTGCGGGGATTGTGGCCATTTAGGGATGAGATTAGAACAGACCGGTGGATTTGAAAGGGTGGCAACATTTCTGTAGTTCTGCGTGACGTAACACAGGCGATCACTACTTCAAGTAGCTGCTATGAGATGCAAAATGGTACATTGCCACTGCTTGGCGATACCGTCGATTTCTATCTATAAATGTCTTTTTGCATATTCTGTAATGTAGTTATGTGCGATCTCGGATACGCATTATTTTTTCTCCGGACATTATGAGCGATTGTCATGTGTGTTTGTAACATAGACTGAGGTAACGAGAGCTGATCCTTCTGTTTTATTCGGTGTCGTGTGTCGACTGTGTATCTGTGCTGCAATAAATCTTTCACTTTGCAGTGGAGTGTGCGCTGTTTTGAAACTTCCTGAGCCGCGCGGAGTGGCCGAGCGGTTTGAGGCGCCATGTCACGGTCTGCGCGGCGCCTCCTGCCCGAGGTTCGTGTCCTCCCTCGGGCATGGGTGTATGTGTTGTTCTTAGCATAAGTAGTTTAACTTAGTTTAAGTAGTGTGTAAGACTAGCAGTTTGGTCCCATACGACTTCACACACATTTGAACATGTGAAACTTCCTGACAGATTACAAATGTGTGACCAGCGGTAAAGAACTCAGAAAATGTATTCGCAGTTGCGAATATGAACCACCTTCGGCTGTACATTGGAATGACGACAGTGAAAATTTTTGCCGGACTGGGATTCGAACCCGGATTTCCCATTTTACTTGAGCGGTACCTTAACCGCTTCGGCCAGACCCAAATTTCCGTAATTATCGTCCACGTGTCACAACCTGTACTTGTACGTGCCTTTATCACTTGTTCGATCTTTTCTGCCCACGTCCCGTATCTAAACCATTAAATATGAAAACATTTCTATACGTCTTTCTTGCATATAAAGAGCCAGATTTGCACCTGGTGGCCAAAATTGGAACTATTTTGTTCCAGCGTTAGAGCATCTACCAAGTTTCGCTGCCATACCATAATTACAGCTTACACTTGACGTCTGTGAGTAGCCGCACTTCCAATTATAAACACTAACACTGTTAGTGAATGAAGTGAAAATAAAAGCAACTGGTTTTCTCAGACAAACGTGTGGGCGTACCTGTGGATGCAGTGTAGGTGGACCTGTGGGTGAGAAGCGCGTGCGGATGCTGGCTGAGCAGCCCGTGTAACAACGCCGGCTTGTGCTCCGTGATCGGCTCGCGCTTCACCACCACCGGCGGAGGCGACTGCGTGGGGCACAGCTCCGCCGTGTCCACTGCAACAGCACAACAACAAAAATCACTCAGACACAGTCGTCTTTACTCTTAGCGAGGTGGGGAACACTGCCAGCAGGCAGTCGGCTGCTCCTCGGTTTTTGTTTCATAAAGCATTCCACAGTAAGTACATTACATATAAGGAAATTGAAATACAGAGTAAAACTTAAATTAAGAGGTCACGAGGCTGTGAATATTTCTGGTTGACGTTAGAAGTGTGGCCTCGTATCCTGGAATGGCGCAGCTGCTGGAAGTGGATTGCTCTGCTGCTGGTACCGGCGAGAGTGGTCGAGGGCTAGGAGCGAAAGGCATATGTAGGACTGGAGAGTAGGACGTTAACAGCTGGGGCGTATAAGTGTCGCGCATAGAAAGCGACAGCACGCGTTGGTGGGTAAGTGTGTGGAGCTGGCAGCCTAACCCTTGCAGGGGAGGATGCCTCGAACAGGAGTACACTATCTGATCAAAAGTATCCGGACACCTATTAGCGGGTTGACCGTGTCCACCCTTCGCTTTTAGGGTGCCCTGAACTCTGCCGGGGCCATTTTCAATGAGGCGTCTGAATGTCTGTGGAGGAAAGGGAGACCGTTCTTCCTCATGAGCCTTACCCGCAGAAGGCAGATCCGTTGGACGGTGGGGGAGCGATGTCGACATTCTAACTCATCCCGAATGTATTCCATTGTGATCAGGTCGGAACTCTGGGCAGGCCAGACCATTTCAGGAGTGTTATCGTCCACAAACCATTGCCTCGCAGATGCGGCTTGATGATGCAGATATTGGATCGTTTGGGGGAAGAGACCAAACAGCGAGGTCATCGGTCTCATCGGATTAGGGAAGGACGGGGAAGGAATTTGGCCGTGGCCTTTCAAAGGAACCATCCCGGCATTTGCCTGGAGCGATTTAGGGAAACCACGGAAAACCTAAATCAGGATGGCCAGATGTGGGATTGAACCGTCGTCCTTGCGAATCCGAGTTCAGTGTGCTAACCACTGTATAAAAAAATGTTTTCATATCCTTCCGCACTTTTTTTTTTTTTTTAGTGCAATGAGAGATCCACGTTCTACCCACGAAATACACCCCCATACCTACCTCCTCCGTACTTCGCTATTGATACTACACATGACAGGAGGTAATGTTCTGCAGGCATCTGCCAAAACCAAACCTTTCCGTCACATTGGCACAGCGCGATTCACCGCTCAAAATCAATGATCCACTGTCGAGTGGTGTCGCTGTTTATGCCACCTCAAGCGTCGTTTAGCACTAACTATAGAAATGTGTTTCTTATGCGCAGCAGTTCGACCATTGTACCCCATCCCCTTTAACTCCGCACGCACAGTCATTCAAATGGCTCTAAGCACTATGGAACTTAACAGCTAAGGTCATCAGTCCCCTACACTTAGAACTACGTAAACCTAACTAACCTACGCACAGTCATTGTGCTAGCTGGACTGCTGGTACCATTTTGAAACTCAAGAACGATTCCTTCCGTTGCTCTCATCCGTTTTTTTTCTTTTTTTTTTTTTTTTTCCTACCACCTCCACAGTGCTCGACGGTCGCTGTCCGCCGTTACATGAAATCATAAACAGTCGACTTACATGAAATCATAAACAGTCGACGTGGGCAGTTTTAGAAGGGTTGAAATGTCTCTGATGGTTTTGTTACTCAGGTGACACCGAATGACCAGTTCACGTTCGAAGTCACTGAGCTCTCCCGACCCACGCATTGCGCTGTTACTGCTACTCTACTGACAACACAATACGCCGTCTCCTTTTATACTGACGGGTCCGCCTCTCGTGAGATCTTGTGGCCAATTCCGCACTACACAGCAGTGTCCACATACTATTGATCAGACAGGTTATATGTGGCAGGAGTTTTCTTTGAGAGAGAGAGAGAGAGAGAGCCTATTGATATAACTTTGGCATAGGATGCGAAATGCGTGTTTACTGGAATGTGGCAGTAACAGTCCACGCTTCCTGACGATGGGGAAGAGAATATGAATTTGCTTGCGAGAGGTGTGGGTCTTCTACAGATGTTTTAGTAGAAGCAGTATTTTCATTTCTTGGCACGGAATACGTGTAGGAGAAACTGTATATTTTTCGCTGATATAAAGAACAATCGCGCCGCGAAATAGGACTTACAATGCTAAACCAATGTGAAAAATGTCTTAGTACGCTACACAATTTTTCAGTCCGAGTAAACAAGAAATCATCCACTCACGATGCAGCTGATTACACCGCTCAGATTATATGACCCACATAAAGAGGGAGCCAAAACCACACGGACGTAATAACAAAGGATATATCACGACAAAGTCCAGGTGAACCGAAAGTATTGAGCGCTGTCTCCGTGATATCTACGCATTTGGTGTGTAGGAGCGGAGATGACAAATATAAGAGCACAAAATTGGAACAATCTTTCAGATAGAGACAAACTTATTCCTGAAACGAAGATGCAGGGTACGCTTAGCTTCCTTCCCACCGCTGTGGAGTTTACTTTAGTTTAATTTAACGGCAAACAGGTCAAGCCATTCCATTAGCAGGTCGTAGAAGACAGCACTATTACGCCGAAACAGGTGTTCTCTTTTCCATCAACCAGCTATATTCTTTGCTTTCTCTGCCTCTTCTTGCTCACAGCCACCCTCTCCTCTCCTCATTCGCGTACGATAGCAAGATCGTAAATACCGCAATGACGTCGTGTTCTAGAAAGTCACAGTGGACAGAGGAAAGACGCGGCGAGAACTCTCGCGTTTCGGCGATAGTGGGCGGTTTTTTCAAATGAGAAGGTGTATCGGTGATGACGGCAGAAGGCCAGTCGGCTTTATCTGGGGAAGGTGAACGAGCTCTCGTTATCTGCGGCGCCGGCTGAACAGTCTCGCGGGACCTCGACCCCCAGCCGCACTATGCTAACAGCCTGAGCACGCCACAAATCTAGCGCCCGCCGCGATAACACAAATCACTGTCTGCTTCCTGCCACCACACACCTTACCTGTCTCTCATCGTCCAGGACAAGGGGTGGCTCGCTCAAAGCCAATGATACCAACCAACGGCCACGCCATCGACGCGTCCTACGACTGTAATGATCAAGATGCCTGACTGACTGATTATTTGTTCGAACTCGAACGTAGTAGCGCGTTTTCATGAGCGTTCGTGATATATACTGAAATACTGAGAGAGGGGGGGGGGGAGGGGGGAAACCCTCTTCTATTCTCAGCCTAGTATGTCAATTATCACTGTGTGCAAATGCGGTAAGTGTTCGCGTACCGCGTAGGAGCGTGCGTTTGTGTGTGTGTGTGTGTGTGTGTGTGTGTGTGTGTGTGCTTGCGGTTGATGGGTGCCGAACGGCGAGATTATCAGAGCGCTTACGAAGATTAGTAGGAACGAATGTGATTAAAATGTCTAAAACGTCATAAAACAAGTAAGACTAAGTCAGACAATTACATTCGCTCTTTCCCTACCTCACCTACGGTCTCTTGCACAATTACACTGTTCAAATGGCTCTGAGCACTATGAGACTTAACATCTGTGGTCATCAGTCCCCTAGAACTCAGAACTACTTAAACCTAACTAATCTAAGGACATCACACACATCCATGCCCGAGGCAGGATTCGAACCTGCGACCGTAGCAGTCGCGCGGTTCCGGACTGAGCGCCTAGAACCGATAGATCACCACGGCCTGCTAATTACACTGTCTCACATCCTTTAAGAGAGAGTAAAATTGGTCAGTGGCTCTATGTTCTAAAACTGGTAATTAAAACGCAATACAAGAAAACTAAAAAACAAAAAAAACTATACTCCGCCCGAACAGCCCATAAAGGCCCAAAAGGTACCGTCCTGCCGCCATGTCATCCTCAGCCCACAGGCGTCACTGGATGCGGATATGGAGGGGCATGCGGTCAGCACACCGCTATCCCGGCCGTATGTCAGTTTACGAGACCGGAGCCACTACGTCTCAATCAAGTTGCTCCTCAGTTAAACGCAATACAAGAGTTAATATAAAAAAAATTACACAGGAAAATGTGACTAGTTGATAACTCACAAAAAAGAGGATAAGCCAGCCATCCTGATATTCAAAACTTCTCACTAAAATTTTAGGGAATAGGTCCGATATTTGGCAAAACAAAAGTCGTACCACATTGGTTTTATTGTCAGTTAAAGTAGAGCGCAAATCTGATGGGAAACCAGCTGCTGCCCCCTTGTCTGACTGTAAAAGCAGTCTACTACAGCGACGCGCACTCTGATCCGTACGCCACAAGCCCCACGCACAGGGGGGTTCTCCTGCCGGAGCAAGAAGCTATGAGTCATAGGGCTGTGCCCTATGCGAAGAAGACGACTTCATTCTGTCTGTGTGGCTGAAACGAGGTACGCAATGGCCGAGTTGTTGACTTTGCACAGCTGTTTTCCAGAGTCTCTTCAGTTCCATCGTCTTTCGGTATTCTAAGTTGTGGACAGTCCGGTGGCTGTATTGCCGACTTTGGTCGACCTCTTGAACATTTGCTCTGATATAGTTAAATGAGTTATAAAAGATTTTGTAGAGACCACTTTGGTTTCCATATAGGTAACCTTGAATCCGTGTATATGACGTGAATAGCGGACCGCTAGAATTATGAAAACCAAATATTTCGAACAGCTGTGCGAAATAACGTGAAATAATGAGGCGACGTTCATTCCTAGAGACGCAATGAACAATCTACTGCGTTCTTGTTGCGTTTACTACAGTTAAACTGATTAAACAGACAGAGATTCATATAGGGGTGTTAGCGAAGTTATTTGATGATCTCTGACTTGACGGCATTCTGTCGGTAGCTAAAGTTGTCAAAACTCCTCCCCTAACGTTCGGGATGGAACTGGAGTAAACTGGAGATTCGGGAGACTAACCCTCACAAAGCATAACAGCGAACTACTGAAGTTACAGGGCCACGTGCCGAGGGCAGTGTCCTTAACCTGAGTAAGTGCTGAACAGTAATCCACGACGGAGAATTCGACATATGGTTCGTGCCAAGAATTCTAAGAACGCTTGCCAAAGAAGATTACGCTCAAGTCACAGTGGCCGTGTAAACTTCGTAGAGGAGAAACACAATTTCCTGTTTACTCTCTGTATAGAGAAACTAGTATGAAAAATAACTAACGGATATTTGAAGATGCTAAGGAAAACGAGAAGATTAAAGTCGCAGCAAATACCGTGGCAAGTGGGGAAAATATCATCAGGGTCCAACACTATTATAATCTCCGTTTAGTACCTTTATCGTCAGTGAAAACATCTGAATTCCATCTACTTACTGGGTAGTTGTGAGTTTGTATCAAATTATATACATTCAAGTTGCTACTTTTATGTGTTTCAGAAATAATTTTATGCTTTGCTAAATCCAAAACAATGACAAAGAAATGCCATACGCTTGTCTGTTTGGCGATTATATTCCAATAATGCGTTGCAGGATTGCGGAATCTCTAAACCAAAATTTTTCTTACAAGTGTTCTCTCACAAGTGGGACCAGATATCTGAAAAAAGGTTTAGAAATACTTGTAAAAAGAAAAGGCAAGTTTTTATCACTTATTTATTTCTGTATTGCCCAATCAAGGAAAAATCATCAACTGTTTGAGGAGTCATACATTCTCCGATACCAACGGACGAAGATAAAATTAGTTAAATCGACTGAATGTATTAGACTCAACAAAAAGTGTAGGGCTAATGATGTTATTCCTAAATATATTTGTGCGAATACCAAGTCGGTTTCAAGAGCAGCGAAACGAGCAACGGAGCTTTCACCTTGTACTTGAAAATGACTCTACAGCCCAAATAGTGACAATGTAATAAATAATAAAAACTTATATTGAAATGGCGGCAATGATTTTACTGAAAAACATTTTCCTATTCATTCAGTTTCCAGCAGTATGAAGGATGTATCTTTGTCAAGAACATTCACTATGAATTTGGCTTTGGTTATCAATAAACTCTACTATCATTGCCAGTTCCTTATTGCTGATACTTTCACAGTAGACAGGACTCAGAACACACGCAGTTTTAGCGCCGACGTCTAAACAAAAAGAACCACTCGTGACAAGGGCGTTTCAGTACAGGAATAGTACGCCAGGGGCACTGTAGTAGACTCACCTGCCACGAGTAGTCGATTGAGACAAGAAAGTCACTCGTGTAAATCAGCAACCAACCACATCGCGAGTATGTTTCTATGATCTACAGAATGTGCCAATTGTGGAGCTCCAAATTCCCCAGAATGCTGCCCACAGCGCATTCGTAGAAACAGACGATTATGTCAGCGCCGGTCGCTGTGACCGAGCGGTTTCTAGGCGCTTCAGTCCGCAACCGCGCAGCTGCTACGGTCGCAGCTTCGAATCCTGCCGCGGGCATGGATGTGTGTAATGTCCTTAGGCTAGTTAGGTTTAAATAGTTCTAAGTCTAGGGGACTGATGACCTCAGCTGTTAAGTCCCACAGTGCTTAGAGCCATTTGAATTATTTTTTATAATGACAGCGTCTGCTACTATCAGAAGTTAACATATTCTGGCCGAGCTCATGTCTATTACAGAAATGGATTCTTTTCTTTCGTGTCTTCTTAATCTTTATCGTGTTGTTTGCTTTGTTTCGTGACACACTAAAAAGTTACACAGTGCCTTGGTATTTTTTCCTACTAGTGTTCTCACACAAGTGAGACAAAATATCTGAAAGCAAAAACGTATTTACGTTTTATAGAGAAAAAGCATACGCTACACATAAGTAAGAACGCAAATAGATGAACGTGTTCTGATGAAAATTATTATAATACTGAAAATGTCAGAATTGTTTCATGAGAAAAACAATTTTCCATGTTACTTGGCACTTAGTAACGAAACAAGATGCAAAGGATAAAGCAAAAAGTCGCCGGCCGCTGTGGCCGAGCGGTTCTAGGCGCTTCTGTCTGGAACCGCGCGATTGCTACGGTTGCAGGTTCGAATCCTGCCTCGTGCATGGATGTGTGTGATGTCCTTAGGTTAGTTGGATTTAAGTAGTTCTAAGTTATAGGGGACTGCTGAGCCCAGATGTTAAGTTCCATAGTGGTCAGAGCCATTTGAACCATTTTTGAGCAAAAAGGTGGTTTACTTAAGTTCTCAGGAGTGTACGGAATTTATCGCAAGAACCTTGACAAGAACTTGCACTATGAATATGATATTGTGGTTCCTGTGGTGTTCAGAAGCACAACGGAATGATCCTTCTGACAGACATGCATGTCGGAAGGAACAAGCATTGCGGCGACTAAGGCCGTTGTGGATTACATGAAATGTATTTGCAGTTGCGGGTATGGACAGCTATCAGTTGTATAATGGAGTGACAACAGTGAAAATTTTTGCGAGACTGGGACTCGAACCTGGATTTCCCGCTTGTCGCTCGCGGTCTCTTTACCATTAGACTATCCGAGCACGCTTCATTGCCAGACGTAATGGATGTGGTTGTAGATATATGGTTGACGACATATGGAAAGTTTGAGTCTGCTCCTGAAGCGTGCGTGGGTAGCCTAGTGGTAAGGTGGCCGTTCGCGATAAGCGGGAAATCAGGGTTCGAGTCCTGGTCCGACAAATTTTCATTGTCGTCGTTCCATTATACAGGTGATGGTTGTCGCAACTGCGAATAAATTTCATGTATCCAGAATGAGGCTGTGGCAAATCCATGTCTCCGCATTATCCTTTCTTTCAGGAGTGCTAGTTCTGCAGGTTCGCAGGAGAGCTTCTGTAAAGTTTGGAAGGTAAGAGACGAGGTACTGGCAGAAGTGAAGCTGCGATGATGGGGCGTGAGTCGTGCTTGGGTAGCTCGGTTGGTAGAGCACTTGCCCGCGAAAGGCAAAGGTCCCGAGTTCGAGTCTCGATCCGGCACACAGTTTTAATCTGCCGGGAAGTTTCAAATTTCATGTATTCCACTATAAAGTCTGCAAACTCTATTATCACTGCATATTGCTACATCTTGTTTCTATGTTTAGATTTTTTCGTAAAATGATAGTCCCTCATAACCTCACTTTCACCGTTCAGGCGCCATACTGCCTAGCAGACAGCTCTCCCAATTTTGGCGCTGGCGTACAAACGAAAAACACCATGCGAAACAGACGAGACTCAGTACAGGAACAAAACGCTACGGGCGCCGCAGTAGACTCACTCGTCACGAGTAGTCGATTGAGACAAGAAATTCGTTAGTGTAAAAGGGGCTCTAGTTGTTGTCTGGACGAGTGTCCCGCAAGTGAAAGTGTGGCGAAGCGCGGCCGCCAGAAGATTGCGTCGGTACGCGCGCCAAAACGATCAAAACAAGAAAAAAGGGTGTCGTGTGTTTGCGGCGGTCGGGTGCCAAAGCGCGTATTTTTAGGGCGGATGTGCACGCCGTCGGCGGAAGCGGCAGCAGCAGGAGCAGCAGCAGTAGCGGCGGCGGCGGCGGCGGCTCCGAGCTGGACGTGGCGTGGCTGCCGCGCGCCCCGCCGCCCGGCTTAATGATCGCTCACTTCCGTATAACTCCTGCTGACGCAAGTGGCAATATGGCCGCCAAGGTTAGGCGCTGGCGGGTCTATGGCCGGCGCCGAGGCCTCGCCGGACAAAGGCTGCCACGCTCCATCTGCTCGCAGGTAGCCAGCCGCCCGGCACCGCGTTTCTAGGCAACTGTGTCACCCGGGGAAAACATCGCACGCAATGCGAACAGCCGCCTCGCCACCCTATTCAAATGTCGGCGTATGACAAGTAAAGGGCTGAGATACCGGTATGCGTTAGAGTGAGATAACTTTCACTCGCTCCAGCTGTGATGTAACACAAAAGCCCCCGTGGAGGAGACGCGCCGTTTTAAGCAGTGTGAGACGTTATTACGTTTCTCCGGCCGTATAAAACCGCAAGGTTTCTCGCTCACGTTCAGTATGTCACGAGTTTGGTACGCCCGAACGCCGCCAGATGATGCTGGGGTGTCGGGACCTTACGGGCGCATACTCATGTGTGTGAGCAGGAGTTAATTTCGTTTGCTAGCGTGCACGGTGGTCTTACAGATACATAAACGTGCGCCAAACACATACCATTCCTTTAACCTTTACCGGATGAAACAAATCAAATTTAAAATTTAGGGCCGCGCGGGATTAGCCGAACAGCCGGCACGATAGCTCAGCGTATCGAATAAAATGAATTAAAAAAAAAAAAAGGCAGTCTAAGGCGCTGCAGTCATGGACTGTGCGGCTGGTACCGGCGGAAGTTCGAGTCCTCCCTCGGGCATGGATGTGTGTGTTTGTCCTTAGGGTAATTTAGGTTAAGTAGTGTGTAAGCTTAGGGACTGATGACCTTGGCAGTTAAGTCCCATAAGATTTCACACACATTTGAACATTTTTTTTTAAATTCAGGGCGAATGTTACGAAAGCAACTATAAACAGATAGTGTATTGTCGTACAAATGTTTCTTAAATTTACGTACAAGTGGCGATGAAATAGCTTCTGTTCGGAGGCTGTACACAACAGAATCGGTATGCCAATTAGACACAACTGCCATGAGCTACTAAGGCAGTCATCCCACCGACGCACCATTCTGAAGATGACCGTTCGGTAAAACACCATATGCTTGGCGCGAAGTAGTCCTAACTGTCCGCTGCACATCCTCCTTCGACAGGAATCGTCGACCCTTAAAGGCCTTTTTTAAGGGACCGCAGGGGTGATAATCACATGGGTGGGGATCAGGACTACAGGGAGGGTGCTCGAGAGTCTCCGCTTCAGTTGGCGTAGCTCCTGCGTTACGACATTTCCGATGTGGGGACGTGCGACCAGCACGGAACTTAGTGCACCGTCCCACAACGGTGGTTTTCGACAAACATGTTCCCCTATGCGCAGTCTTCATTCTCCGACGGATGTCTACCGGTGTTAGTCCTTTGGAAGCCAAGAAAAGGATAACAGCACATTGTTTTTGTTTGAACGCATTTGGTAATTACGTCACCATCATTCAGATTTGCGCATTCGCCGCAAGCACGTCGGAAAGACACGAATGCCGCACTAATTCCTTGCCTGCATGTCGGTGCTTATACACTCGCATCGGAGGCGCGCTACGTTGCATATGCCCTGCAGCAAAGCTCCCAAATGGAAACTTTTTAATCGCCCTTGTACAAAACACAAGTGGCGCCTTTATGTTCCGTCAGGATATAATTATTGTATCTGATCAAATGTATTAGTAGCAATTATGGAAATAGATATGAAAAACTTATACAGAGCACATTATAACCAATAAATCCCTCACAATAATGTTCTGTCACGTCAGCAGTGCTCCTAATCTCTTATAAGATAATTAACAACAACGAAAAGTATGCCGGCCAGTGTGGCCGTGCGGTTAAAGGCGCTTCAGTCTGGAACCGCGTGACCGCTACGGTCGCAGGTTCGAATCCTGCCTCGGGCATGGATGTGTGTGATGTCCTTTGGTTAGTTAGGTTTAATTAGTTCTAAGTTCTAGGCGACTGATGACCTCAGAAGTTAAGTCGCATAGTGCTCAGAGCCATTTGAACCAACGAAAAGTATGTCATTTACTGTCATCTGTGGTTCCTGTGCTACATCAGACAGGAAGTAAATGCATGAATCCGACTGCATGCTGTTTTCTGTCACTAGAAAGCGAAAGGGGCTGTCACGCCCTGTCGGGCAGGAAATGGTTAAGTCATTAAATTTGACATAATACGTAGACGTGCCGTTTTCTGCCAATAAATTATTTCCGAATTTACAAATTAAGCACCTTACGCTGTTCGACAGAATTAAGGATTGAATTTTTGCCTTAGCAATAAGAGGCATAAAAATACCTAACCCACAAAATGTAATTGACATCTAGCCTCTTTTTAGAGTGGATGGATTCTTTACGGCTTTCAGAAAAACTCGCCAATATAGACAAGGTAAAAAATGCTTTTTGGAAATTCCTCCAGAAGGTCAAACGTAAACGAAAGTGACATTAACTAATGAGTATCGGTACGTCTTTGGAGAGAAGACTGGCTAGGCCTCAGTTTTCACCGTTCTGGGCATTCGAGGGAGCGGGTGGGGTGGGGGGGGGGGGGGGGGCAGTGGCCCAAACTGCTGAAAGACACGAGAAGGAAATGTCCCAGCATTCGCCCGCGTTGATTGTTGGAACTATGAAAAACGTAAATGAGATTGGCTGAGCACGGATTTAAGCCCCATTTTCCCAGGTAACGTACCTATTATTTTAGCCTGTGCACAACCTCGTTCGTAAGTTTCCCTTTGGAAGAAAGGTGTAGGTTGGCGAGATGATTATCTGGATTAATAACAGCTCTTTTCGCTGTCGTTCACTGTCGCCTCGTGCTTCGACGTCTAATCCGACATTTCGTTGCAACACCTTTATAAAGACATTGTTCCTCCGCCACCTTCTGTTCCGTGTAGAGCTGTTGTGTGCTTCTTGGTACTCTCGTCGGCAGCAGGACGCAAGCGGCAGCAGCTGTGTCGCCCTATGCTGTGCGACGTTTGCGTTTCGAAGTAACGCGGCTCTGACTGCCTGGGACCTATCTGCAGTTGTCTCAGAGGACTATTGTAAATGTAGTTTTGTACGCATCTCAATGTTTATGACGTTACATCTCCTGAATTATGTATCGTACAATGGCATAATTTTGCAGGTACATTCAGTGGTATATGTGGATACTGTCTGCAAAATGTGTTGCGAATAAATTTAATATTAATGAAGTAATAAATTAAAAGCCGCGCCGGATTAGCCGAGCGGTCTAAGGCGCTGCAGTCATGGACTGTGCGGCTGGTACCGGCGGAGGTTCGAGTCCTCCCTCGGGCTTGGGTGTGTGTGTGTTTGTCCTTAGGATAATTTAGGTTAAGTAGTGTGTAAGTTTATGGACTGATGACCTCAGCAGTTAAGTCCCATAAGATTTCACACACATTTGAACAAATTAAAAAGCCTTCTTTCCTTTCATCATTTCGTGGGGTACGTCAGCGTAGTAGTTTCGTAACGGTTTAATTGGTTTGGTTCAAATGGCTCTGAGCACTATGGGACTTAACTTCTGAGGTCATCAGTCCCCTAGAACTTAGAACTACTTAAACCTAACCAACCTAAGGACATCACACACTTCCATGCCCGAGGCAGGATTCGAACCTGCGACCGTAGCGGTCGCGCGGTTCCAGACTGTAGCGCCTAGAACCGCTCGGTCACTCAGGCTGGCTAAAGGTTTGAAACTTAATGTGAAGTTTCATGGAGTTCACCAGTTGATCTCATTCTCAAATACTGGATGAATATAGTGTGGGTAAATTGGACGCCTTGAGCTACGCTGCCACAAGAATACACACAGTTTCTAACAGTAATACTTGTATTAAACCTTTAAGATAACTCTTATTGAGTAAATTATGAAAGCACTCTAAGTTTTTAAATTTAATCAATCACTGTACGAAGTAGTGGAATCAAATTTTTGTTGCCCCTGAAAGCCGTCAGATAGGCAACCTGCAAATGCTACCGTGCCCTGGGTTAGTCGTTTAGTATCAGAGATGGGAAACACTGTCGTGGTTGGACTACAGCTAATTTGCAGTGCAGAGAAGGCACTACTGACTGATTCGTGACCCCAAACACGAGTACAGTGTATCTGCATGTCCAGGCACTACACCAGGGACAGTGCTGCCGTCTGCTAGCGAGCTTCTCAAGCTCGATAGAGCCTACATGCCGTCTCGCTAACAGCAAGTCGCGGCTCACACACAACCACGCAGATTGTAAAATCTAATCTGCCGCCGGAGGAAGCGGGAGGTGCAGCCGCTGATATAATCTAGTTATCGCGCACGGGCACATCGCGTTACGCAAGGGCGAGAGGCGCAGCTGTTTTCTCGTTATTAGAACGTTTGGACGATCTGCTGAATCACACGCGGAAAACGCTGCCCGCGGCCTTGGCTCTCTATATAACACGTGACGTCAAGCACACGTGCGGGGAGGGGGTCTGCTCTCTTCAAATACTGATCTCCGCTCGGCGCTCACTGCCCCCCACCCCCCTCCCCACCTCCGGCTCCACCCACCGTAACATTGTAAAGTGCGGATGCCCTTAGAGAGAAGTCGCTCGCCGCATCACGCAAGCGGCTTTGCGCGTATTCTTACCCAGACGACAGGCCTAGCAGAAAAGCATTTTCATGGCTTTTCAGGCAGACTGCCTTTGCGTCGCGAAAGATCCAAAAACGCGTTAAAGTGTGCAGGCGACGTACGTCACGACGCGGCACGTGATTCATATACACGATGTCGAACCGCATCTCCGGGAATAGGTCCGTCGTAGCATTCATATTGAAATCGTTTGTAAGAGAACACGCTTTACATTACCTAAATGTTGCT
The DNA here is from genome assembly GCF_021461395.2 of Schistocerca americana. Taxonomy (NCBI): domain Eukaryota; kingdom Metazoa; phylum Arthropoda; class Insecta; order Orthoptera; family Acrididae; genus Schistocerca; species Schistocerca americana. The sequence continues at coordinate 749,292,873 of NC_060130.1, read as the reverse complement.
CATCCGAAGTGAAAGAGAACGTGTAATCAGATTACGCACAAAAAGGTGGCAAGGACGAAAGAAGCTGCAGCAACAATTAACTAATCTAGCGGAAGGATTGCAGAGATTGACTATAAATGGAAAAATAGGCACGGCTGGTCATTTAAAACTTGTAAACAGTCGCAGAAAATATCGAGTATCAAACTAAATACTTTCTGTCACACGATCAACAGCAATACACGATTAAATATGTAAGCGTTTCTTTTTTTTGGGGGGGGGGGGCGGTGGATAGGTGGTCGAAATTTAGTACACTGAGCTGCCCTCTCTGTCAGCAACAATAGCTTCAACACGGCTGCGCATCGAGTCGAACTGAGCTTCGACAACAGATACAGGTGCCTCTTTCCGTGCTACAGACCGTCAACCTTATTGGCTGGCGAGTTGTGGCGCACTCATCAACACGTGACCTGTGACGTGAGAGATCTGTAGAACGGGTTGGCCATGGGAACATTCGAAACCCCTCTGTATTGAGGTAGATCAGGAAAGCACGGGTAACATGCGGTCTCGGTCTTGCGTTATCTTGTTGAAAGTTAACGTGACGGAGACCTCCATGTCAGGGTGTAGCCACAACTTGACACGCTATAAATGTAACGTATGTTATCAAAATTACAGGCTATGTGAATCAGCGGTGGTGAAGTTGTCTATGCAATGACACCCTATACCATCACGCGACGTGCTGTGCCAGACTCACATCTGTTGCCCGTCGCTAACTATCCTTCCTGAAAAGAAAAGAAGGAAGATTGGGTTTAACGTCCCGTCGACATCGAGGTCATTAGAGACGGTGCACAAACTCTGTGTCAAGGATGGGGAAGGCAATCGATCGTGCCCTTTCAAAGGAACCATCGCGGCATTTGCCTGGAGTGATTCAGGGAAATCACGGAGAACCTAAACCAGGATGGCTCGACGCGGGTTTGAACCGTCGTCCTTCCGAATGACAGTCTAGTGTGCTAACCACTGGGCCACCTCGGTCGATATCCGTCCTGATCATATCTCAGTCTCGTATATTCGGCGATGGTAATGTCAGCGCTCATACGAAAGGAAGAGGTAGATCAAGTGTTGACACGCCGTCGATGACGAGGTCATCAGTGACGGAGTTGGAACGCGGAATGGGCAAGATTGGGAAAGGACACTGACTGTGCCCATCTATCAATTCGCCTTAAGTGATTTAGGAGAATCACAGAAAAACCCAAATCTGAATAGCTGGACGGGGATGTGAACCCCGCCACTTCTGAATGTCAGCCCAGCGTCTTAGAGCAATACGCCGCCTCATTTTACAAAATAATTTGCACTCAATCATTCTTCCAATGCCCTGATGGAATTGGAGAGGAGGGGTGAGCTCTCCGCTCTAAAAACTTGTGAATTCAAGGGCAGATGCAGAGCCACGTTGCAGATCACTCGCTTTAGGAGGATGAAAACTACACGAGTAAAGGAACTGAGGCCAGCCTGCGAGGAGAGAGCGTAGGGCGGGAATGGAGCCAAGCTGCTTTCGCGGCCCGTAACCCTGTGGCTCGCTTTGGGTGAGGTGCACTCTCTGTGATTGCTTCGAGGCGCACAGGCGGCCACCGCGATGACCACGCGGAGGATCGAACTGGTGAGTCCCCAGGCGGGAATCCAGTCTCTCGCCGAATGAGAGCGACTGATTTCCAAAGCCGCTGCTTAAGGGCGTCGCAGAGTCCTTCGTTAATGGCTTTACGGGTTCCGCAGTCCCTGCTATAGATCCTTATCTTCTCCGCGTTGCTGTGTCTCAACCGTAAAACGCACAAAAGCCACAGAGCTATAAGCTCGCAAACTAGCAAGTATGCACACTGTTGCCAAACACACGTTCTTGGCACCTTTATTCTCATTTAACTTGGATTCGATACAATGTCACCAAACCACACGCAGCTCTAATTTAGAAAGCATCTCAAAAAATATTTTCTCAGACATTATTTCGCGTCAACGGATTTGACTTACAGTTTCTTTTATGCTCTGGTCATGTGCACACGTCGTTAATGACGGTATAATCTAATCTCAACTAATGGACTAAGAAATGTAGACCCGTCTTTGTGAAATTTACAGGCTCGAGTAACACAGATCTTGCTACGTGGGTTTCTGATGCCTGTCACTTGTATTAAGCAATCCTTTATTTGCGTATCTTACTTGTGAAATATCTTTGGGTGTTTAAAAAGAGCCGATTTTGCGCTCGTGCGTTTGTACGAGTGATATTTTTATTGACTTAGAGACATTGTTCACTCTTAAAAACAAAAATACTTGACTTACGCTACAAATTAGTGACTATTCAATCGCAGACAGCGCAATACAAAGTAAAAACGAAAATGGAAAAACAGAAAGTCTGTAAGTATTTCGCCAAAATCAATAGCACAGAGTATAAGTGATACTGTTAAAACAACAAATATCTTGCCACTGACATAATAAAAGGTACATTCTTTTAAACAACACGTTTTGTAGTTGGTTTTCGTAGTGTCAATACTGCCTTTAAACATTGTTATCGCCTGAGTTACGAATATAGTTCGAAATTCGAGTAAGATCTGTAAAGATCTAACGCAGGTCAATTCTACATTATCACGTTTACAGTGCAAAAACAGGGTGAAAATTGTGTGCTTAACTAACGTAGTAGTCAACTCGAAGTTTGTTTTGGACACTGTATTGCTGGTTTAGGACCTACTCAAGTGAAGACAGTGCGCCCCTCGACTCCCCTGCACGCTGCATTGGCAGTAGGCCTAGAATTAAGCCATGGTATCAAAGCAACAACGCGCCAAAATGCAATAATGTCTGGAGACATACCTATTCTACTGTCACGTAACACAAAAATTAAGTTTCGCACATCATGGCACCATGTGAGCTAAGCTCGATCTAAATTACATTCGAGTACAGCAGAAAACAGCAAGAACGGTGTGGAAAACAAATATGATACACATTTTCAAGGATATGGGGTCGTTGGTTCACCTAGAGACAGTAAATATCGTCTATTGCAGCCAAAAATCGCGTACAATGTTTCTGTCGGTATACCGTGTTTGATTTATTATTGTTGTTCGCCCATGATCTGAGCTTTGCATTAATGTGTCTTGGTATAATGAGAATGACAAGTCGAAATCGATGACTCGCTGTTGTTCTATGGCAAACATGAACAGTCATAAGGGCCTGCCCTTAAAGGAAATAACAGGGATCAACATGTGAATTACTTGGAAACACGGTTAAGAAGCTTCTGCAGGAAGTTGCCGTAATAAAACAGCGAAATAATTCGAAATTATGAATTACATCAAACGATTCCAAATGGTGGAAAACTGGCTAACCAATTCTTCCCTAACTATCACTATTTCTGTACTTTTACAATAGTTATCCATTGGGATGAGAGAGACAATCTAAAAGTAGCGTTTCGCTAAATAAATGGCGTCTGCAATTAATCTGACTGACGACTTGACGATTTGTAAATGGTTTGCGTGTTTTTCTGTTTCTGCTTTACAGAGAGGAATTTTTAAGAGTAAGGGGCTAAGCATCTGATTAATTGATGGACTTAAAGAGAGGAAATGTTAGATTTTAAAGTGCCGTCGACAACGAAGTCATCGTAGATAAGGAACGACAAGAAATTGACCGTGGCCGCAACCCATCATTCTCCTGAAGTTATTTCGGGAAGCCAGGAAACACGTAAATCAGGTTGCCTGGACGGGAATATGAGCCCCTCTTAGCCATTACGGGTGCAGTTTATTACCCACCGCTCGCTCTGGTGGGATTAAGAACGTTTATGTTTATCGAGCAAGGCTTTGAAGAGAGCGGCAAAAGTCATCAGAAGAGAGAAGACAGGGTTTCAATTCGTATAATTTAAGAATCAATGGTTTATGGCCAACGCTCAATTTCTGCGCGTTGGAAAATGAACAGATAGCTCATGCTGAATTAGTTGGACTCGAAGTCCTCGAATATGTTCAACGATCTGCTTAAAGACTAAATGTTAAAAATCTGCTAGGATAAATGGCATTGTTACATAGGAGGGTGCCTTAGTGTCTTCTAAATTGCGATTCACAGCGCATTTGCTGACCAATCCTTGAATTTGTAGTTCGGTTGCTTTACGAACGCTGTCTATCGCTGGCCTATTCAACATAACGATAAGAGACGGTTAAGTGATTCAGAGAAGAACCGATTCCTCCATCAGCTGTTTCACTAGATCAGCTATACAAAATTTCCTCGTGAGTCGTTAGAGAATGTACTGAATGAGTATCTGTATATACTATAATTCGTGATGACTGGGTGTTGTGTGATGTCCTTAGGTTAGTTAGGTTTAAGTAGTTCTAAGTTCTAGGGTGATGACCATAGATGTTAAGTCCCATAGTGCTCAGAGCCATTTGAACCATTTTACACTATAATTTTTTCAGTACATTTTTCACTGTTCAGGAGAGAAAATGGTGAGGCAGCTTACCGTAGGGCATAAAAGATGAACTGTGTGTCATGTAGCGTTCTACAAACATACGGAAGAGATCATAAAGAACTCTTGATATGGACAGTATTGACAGCGAATATGTAACTTCCACACCTTTTTCATACAAAAGGAAACGACAATATTAGTGCTGCAGCAGACGTTCCATCCTTATACTCTTCTCATATTCATCAGCAGTAATGGCTGGTTCAAATGGCTCTGAGCACTATGGGACTTAACATCGATGGTCATCAGTCCCCTAGAACTTAGAACTACTTAAACCTAACTAACCTAAGGACAGCACACAACACCCAGCCATCACGAGGCAGAGAAAATCCCTGGCCCCGCCGGGAATCGAACCCGGGAACCCGGGCGTGGGAAGCGAGAACGCTACCGCACGACCACGAGATGCGGACATCAGCAGTAGTTTGCTTTACTGTACTAATATCTGGGGGAGGCTGTGCTGCTCCTGGGGCAACTGTCTGGTGCATAACTATAGAAACAAACAAGTTTTCATACCGCCTAATTCGCTGTTACTCATTTTGTCGTCCAATCGAAATCTGAGGACCTGTACCTAGTCTCCGCCATAATGCGCTACTGAAACATACCTAAGAAGCTGTTTCCGTAATTGTCTCAAAATGTATGATTATGTTGTTCGCTATTTACTGCTGTAAGTAAGGTAGGAAGAAGCATTGGTAATCATCGCAATAGCTAAGAGATGTTTGAAATTTAATCCACTGTTATTGTGCTTAATTTGTAAATAGTGCCACTGGCGAGAGGTGTATTTCCGTCAGATACCAAGCACCCAGTACAACCATTACAGGAATGGAACCAGTCATAGTAGCTACTTATGAAAATCAGTCTTATGCAACCACTGTTGTGGGTGCCGTCAGAATGATTCACGAAATGCAGAGAGCTACAGACATCAGTTACTATTACCGTCAGAGGCTGACGAAGATGGGTTATCACGCTGTCGGATCTCGAGCTGTAGAAACATTGTTACGTGGCAGAACGTGGCAGAGGATCTATTGTGAGTCGAATACTTAAGAAGTACTCCCCCTGGAGTGTGAGCTGGTAAGCAAGCGTAACAGTGAGAATATACAAATGCCTGCAGCTGTCGACAACAGAACACTGAAATATTCGCAAATCATAGGAGATCGCAACCCCTTATGTCAATAAGACGCGTACTAGTCTGATCCAATGCCGGGAGCTCGTCTAGTCCTCCACGCTTCGGGAAGAGGAAATGAGTCGACGAGTGGGAAGCAACCGTAGCGTCACCGTTCTGCCCCGCGATACTCGTCGAACTGCAACGGAAAGGAAGGAAAGAGGCTAGTAAAGCACTGAAGTAACAGCGGCGCTTTGGTTTCTAGTGTATGCATCCCTCAACTTTACACTCGGACTCGCCCTGTTTCAGATCTCGAGTCCAAACGGCAGTTTTTGTCTACGCGCGCAAACAACAAACGGTATTTACGACGCTGCTTTGCCCGATACGACATATCTGTAGGGATCGCTGTGCGGTGGGCTGGATTTGCAGAGCGTATGTGGCACAGACGCGAATTAAATTTCCGCGCAGGCCCCCGCGGCCTTCTGTGAGTCAGAGAGGCGCGCCGGTCCAGGATGTGCCGAATCCCACCGTCATTTCCGCCTGCGGACCAGCCGCCTTGCGTTGCTTCGCCCGAACGTCGAAAATTAACGTGCCGAGGCATCGTTATAAGCAGGAAATTTCCATGGCGGAGTATAGCGAGCGTGATACCTTGCCACAAAGGAGCAGTGAGGAAACGAGGCAACAGAAATCCTTGACGTTGGCTGCAGCTGTTCACTGTAAACACACTTTCTTATTAATAGTCTAAGCAAAGGACTAAACAAATCATCATCGGTTATCACAGGCGACTGGCGCAAATGTCGTGCACGAAGAAACTTTTTTTAACCGTCTGAAGCGACAGACTCACATCCTAAAGTGGCAGACAAACTTCTCTAGTTTCGGAAGAAGATATAGTCGGCGAGATTGGAAAACTGCTCGCGGAATATGGGGGGGGGGGGGGGCGGCGTCAGTTTTTAATGGAAATGGTCTTCTCCGCCCTATCTTTATACGGGGAGAAAGAAGTATGCCGCATCTGACAGTAAAAATACACAAGCTATATATGGGTTGACGAACAGGGTACGACAGGGGGACCTCCGCCTTCCACGAAGGGAGGAAGCAAGGTCTCCAGGGAAGGAAGAAAAGATTACAACATGCCAACGCTGCATCTGCTTTGAGCGAACGCTACCACTGCCGTGTCTACAGTCTCTAGATGATATTACACCTCAGTACTAGCCACTTCTGCAGCTCACCGCAGCTTGTACACCTCAAACGCGATAGCAGAAGCAGCGCATCTTCTGAAATACTATGAGATTCCTCTCTGAAATTTATCAATATCTTTCACACTGTTGATCCCATAATTCAGAAGACAAACAGCTAAAATCACGCATCGACTGAAAAAGGCCACTTAAAAAAAGCTCTCCATTTGTGGCAACAGCACATTATGATATTTGGTATGAATATCATTGTCGTTTACGTCTCTCATCGTGACGATGCGTGTATTTCTTTTTACCGGCGTACCGTTTGTCACCATGTGTATATTGAAACATGTACGCTCATTTTGTTTCATACTATTTCTCTTTCTTCTGAATCCTGAAAACCAACGAAACACAAGTGAACGAAAAATCAGGCATGGCAACAGCGAATTTCACCTGAGATATAAACAGACTAATGAGATTGCAGACAAATGGAGTCTGGTCACCAATTCGTAGCGTATTTAGAGCTTGAAGGCTGATTGGATTGACGGGAAAGCGCACATTACAGTCTCAACGAGGCTATGGAGAGGAACAAAAGAAATCTGTGGCGTCATCACCAACTTCTCAAGGTGTTTTCTCTCCGCAGAGAGGATCGTACAAGGAAAGATTAGAATCCTGCCTCGGGCATGGATGTGTGTGATGTCCTTAGGTTAGTTTGGTTTCAGTAGTTCTAAGGCTGGGGGACCGATGACCTCAAATTTTAAGTCCCATAGTGCTTAGAGCCATTTGAACTATTTTTGAACAAAACGGATAAAATGGATTCTGGTCGCTATTTAGTAGTGTATTTATGGCTCGAGGACTGACTAGTGCCGGCCGGTGTGGCCGTGCGGTTAAAGGCGCTTCAGTCTGGAACCACGTGACCGCTACGGTCGCAGGTTCGAATCCTGCCTCGGGCATGGATGTGTGTGATGTCCTTAGGTTAGTTAGGTTTAAGTAGTTCTAAGTTCTAGGGGACTGATGACCACAGCAGTTAAGTCCCATAGTGCTCAGAGCCATTTGAACCATTTGTTTTGACTGACTACTTTGACGAGACAGCGTTCAATAAGCCTGTTTTACACGAGTGACTTTCTCGTCTAAATGCTGAGGACTCCGAACTCTGCGTTTGCCCATAAAAAGGGGACGGTGACGTCGTCTGTTAACATCGAAATTTTACCAATCCTCACAAAATTCGCTCGTGTTAAATGGAATTTGTGCCTATGTGTCTCCTTAATCGTTGTTGTATTATCTGCCTTGTTTTCGTGACAGCGTGGAAAGGTTACACGAGGACTTGATATGCTTCCTCCGAGTGTTCTCCCACAAAAGTGACCAAATATCTGAAGATAAAACGTTATTTAGGTTTTAGTGTACCAGGGCATACAAAAAGCCTACAGTGCATACAATGAGAACGCCGATGAAAAATATTTTTTAATTAAAACTGTTTCAACAATGGAAAACTCAGCTTTACAAGAGACGAAAAATCGTGTTGTGTGTTATTTATATCTTAGACATAAAACAAGATACAAACGACAAGGTGGTAACTATTGTCTTCTAAATATTTTTGGAGTGTTTGTGAGCATATATTTTCTCGAGCGAATAATTTCTGATATTCTGTAATGTATGGTCGCCACTTTTCGTACTTTTCAGTTTTCAACTGTAGGGAGAATTTACAGAATGTTTGAAATGGCTCTAAGCACTACGGGACTTAACATCTGAGGTCATCAGTCCCCTAGACTTAGAACTAGTTAAGCCTAACTAACCTAAGGACATTACACATCCATGCGCGAGGCAGGATTCGAACCTGCGACCGTAGCAGCCGCGTGGTTCCGGACTGGAGAATTTACCACCGATCTTTGTCAAGAACATCCATTATGCATTTTGCGCAGATCATTTATAAAAGTCATCGCTAGTTCCTTAATTCTGATACTATATCCGGACTTTTTGTAAAAAGTACGGTCCGTCATAACCACCTTTTCACTTGTAAGGCGCCGAACTGCACACGGCAGAGCACACAACACTCAGAATACGCACAGATTTGGTGACGACATATAAAAAAAGCGACCATTCGTTACGCGTGAGTGTGAGGACAGGAACTCACTTGCCACGAGTAGCTCACTGAGACAAGAAAATCTCTCGAGTAAAAAAAGTTTTAAAGTCTCAGCCAAGCGGTGGCGAGAAAGAGTAGACTTTTTAAGTTTGTACGGAGGTGTATTCATTCTGCAGAGAGGATCACACAGGGGAAGACGAGCGAACGAACAGTAATGCATCGTTAGTGCGAACATCATCTCGGGTACGAACTGACTAATAGGAAAACAGACTAAAATGCAACCTGGTCGGTGTTTCGTAGCGGACTGAAGGCTGGTTATCTCGACGGGAGAGCGTCCATTACAGTCTCAGCGAAGCCCGTCTTAGCAAGTTCGGAGGGTATTTCTTTCCGCAGAGAGGATCAGCGGGCCCGAGAGGAATGGGGGCTGTCGGCGAGGAAGTGGTGGTTTCTCGGGGCGCGCGAGTGAGCGGAAGAGAAAGTGCGAGCCGGCTGGCGCAGCTTCTCCTTGACCCGGCTGGCGGCTGCGGCGGCGCGCGCCCCACTGACCCAGTTGGACGACTCTCGCTTTCCGCCACCGCCGGAAGCACCCCCCACCCTGCATCGCGCCCCATATGCTCAACCGATACGCTGCACCGTCGGTACGCACTGCACCGCCGCCGCCGCCGCCGCCGCCGCCCCCGCGCCCGCCGGCGCTGCTCTTTCAGAGGCGTCTCCCGGGCCGCCGAGCCGCCGCCGCAACGGCGATCCGGCCAGACAGCCGGCGCCAGCTGCTTCCGTATTCTGTCCACCTCCACCTCTTCCCGGAGGCTCTGCGTGTACGGCTATATACAGGGTGGCAGAATGCGACAATACAAGCAAAAACGTTCCAGTAAGTATGGCACTTTAGTGCGACAGTCGTGGGCAAGTAAACTCCCTTGTATAAAACAGGATCAAAAGTCTGATTACTTTACAAATGCATTAATGTGTTAAATATTTGACTTTAGGCATGTCAGCGAGAAAAAGTTTAGGAAGCGTCCGAATTTATGCTTGAAATTGGTTGGAACTCACTAAGCACTCTCACATTATGAAACCCTGGATGCCGGCCTAAGTGGCCGTGCGGTTAATGGCGCTGCAGTCTGGAACCGCAAGACCGCTACGGTCGCAGGTTCGAATCCTGCCTCGGGCATGGATGTTTGTGATGTCCTTAGGTTAGTTAGGTTTAACTAGTTCTAAGTTCTAGGGGACTAATGACATCAGAAGTTGAGTCCCATAGTGCTCAGAGCCATTTGAACCATTTTGAAACCCTGGATGGGTAAAATCTGTGTAATTTGCGCTCCGTTTTAAGCAAAACCCAGTTCTTCGCGCACCTCCATGTTTATGACCTCATATCTTCCGAACTCTGTGTAGTGTAACGATATAATTTTGCAGGTACATTTAGTGGTATATATGGATACCGCCGGCAAAGACTGTTTCGAATTGAATTAATATCAAAGAAACAATAAATTAAAAGGTAATACTGATGCAGTAGTTTCACTGCATGAATAGCGAAAGTATAATAAGCGATAAACATTTTTCCGTTCATCATTTTGTGAGGGGTATCTGCGAGAAAAAGTTTCGTACAGGTTTTAAATTGTGTGTAAAGTCTGTTGGAGGTCACTAAGCGATCTCATTCTCAAATATTGGATATACGTAGTGTGAGTTAATTGCGCTCCGTTAGTTACACTGCAAGACACGTATATACATAGTTTCTAATTTTTAACATAAGATTGCAGCTTTTGAATTCGGTCAATAATTACGACAAAATTATGAAAAATCAAACTTTTTTTGCCACTGAAACCCGTCAGAGAGGCAACATGCAACTGGTATAGGCTTCCGGGAAAGCGGTTTACTAATACCGATGTGCAGTGCAGTATTTATCTTATGCCTTCAACGCAGTAAGATTCATATCGAAACGTAATATTAAACAGATTTTATCACCTACGAGAAGTGGGGCAAAGATTTACATTACTCTCTGCGTGTTCTAAAAAATGGTTCAAATGGCTCTGAGCACTATGGGACTCAACTGCTGAGGTCATTAGTCCCCTAGAACGTAGAACTAGTTAAACCTAACTAACCTAAAGACATCACAAACATCCATGCCCGAGGCAGGATTCGAACCTGCGACCGTAGCGGTCTTGCGGTTCCAGACTGCAGCGCCTTTAACCGCACGGCCACTTCGGCCGGCTCTGCGTGTTCTATTGTCTCCCTTTTATCGAAGCCGTGAGGCGACACCAGAGGAGTTCAGTTCTAGTTCAACATTAGAAGCAGCAAGATGCTTCTTGGAATCAGTTCCGCCGTTAACTGATTCTGCCGTTACATATGGCGCACTTAGTATGAAAATAATGTGGCGTACTATATATGAACAGATGTAAAAGAGTGGTTATTTATATGATACTCAGTTTGGAATGAAGCACCAAAAGGAAGGTACACTAATTTAAACATAACCCTCATGCCTTCTATACTTTATTAATCGACATAGTTCTTATGTTCTCAGAATCCCATACACAGAAGAACCGAAATACAAATAATATGTTTTTGAAATAATTCTTGTCCCATAAACCTGGCGACACGGTTAATAATTACGTAATTTTAAATGAGACTAAAGCAAAATACAATCAACCGAAACAAAAAAATGAATATAATAAACCTGATCAAAATAAACTCAAGCGAAGGAGGGATATTACAGTGGTTACAAGACGTCACTAACTTCAACACGAAATATTGTCCTAGTTAGTAAAAATGCATTTTGAGATGTAGGCTTTCCGATGGACTTCGAAACGAAACTTTCTGATCGCCCCTTATAGTAACTAGGACAATAACTGAACTCAGTGATGGGTCATAGCTACACATTGCGGACTCATGTTTACTGGAACTTTTTGCTTCTGTTATCGTGTAATTTCGCTCGTACGAGCTGTCGCTACTAATTACTTTACGCCCTGCAGGGACATATCCATTTTCATTAACAGCGCACATACAGAGATCTTCCTCCTACATTCGCGTTGAGGCGTTATACACATTGAGCATTTCACGATAGTTCTTCCATATACCGTCATAATTTTAAAGTTTAGGCCATTTTTATGAGATTTCGTAGGCTACATTACAGTACTTTATTCGTGTCACTCTCCTTTCCAAAGCGTACTGTGTAAAGCGTGAAACTGTGGCGTCTTTAAAACTATGATAATGAATGTACAGGATAGCGTTGTGATTATCTCGTTGTAGATGACTGTGGGAATGGAAGCAAGGCAGGGCAGAACTGTTGTCGGTATATAAAGCGACAGGTTTTTTTCTTTTGCAGAAAAGAGATATGAAACAGGCCCACTTTATTATTATTTAAGATCCCTCTAGTTTTCGTTATTCACAATTTTTAATTTCGCGATATTACAGACCTCCATCTACTAACATAAACTTTTTTCACATTTAATTCATCAGTATCTGCCTCACTATCATTCCAGCTTTTAACTGAGCCCTATTCTTATACTGTATCCACGGATTCACAAAAACGTTATAAAGCGATTTGTAAGTCACACTTCGTACAGCTGGCGAACATTCGGAAAGAAACACGCGTTTTTAAAATATCGTTATCCGGACTCACATCTGTTCTAAGGATATATCTTTGTACCAAGAACTGTATAATTTACGTATACAAGAGCGCCACTAACTCTGAAACGAAGTGTTTACATCTGAGCTTCAAACTCCTTCCTAAATAGACATGTAATAATGTAAAAAAGAAAGCAATGTATTTCCCTGCAGCCAGTTTGCTGTTGCCAATATGATTATCATGTGCTTTTGGCACAATCTTTCCTCAGAACTGTCTGAAATTTTCGAGGAATATTTCAGAAGCTTTTTCTGCGGTTCAACACTGTCCGCTGATCTTAAACTCAACGGCTGCTTAAAACTGTGTGTCGGGCTGGGATCTGAACCCGGAACGTTTGCCTTACGTGGGCAAGTGGTCTACCGAGCTGGGTAGCTTACTCGGTAGAGAACTAGCCCACGTAAGGTAAAAGTCCCGGGTCGAGCCCAGGTCCGGCACAAAGTTTTAATCTGCCATTAAGTTTAGTTCCATTCTTCTCTGGAATAAAGATCTTTTCAGTCCCGTCAAAGACTATTTTTCGTCCAGTTACTTGCGAAACGTGAAAAAAAAAAAACCGGTGCACTGTCCGGCTTTAATTGAAAAACAATATGACAGATGACCGTGTCATGGATTGGATCTTGAAAATAAAAAGTGTATTAAACCTTTACCTTCTGGCTCGTATTGGTGTAGCTTTAGAGGCGGAAAACGATAACGATACCTATCTCTGTCTTAACCTTCGTGTATGGTGGGACCAAGTGTTTTCACATTTTGGTAAATTTATTTTATTTTAACTAATTGGTGCGACGACCTTTCTATCTCCGACTGGTAAAAATTTAATAAAGAACAGTGTACGAGTCTGACTTGGCAGCAATAGCAAGACTAGAACGTCTGTACGTTCTGATACTCACCTTCTAGTAACATTAGTTTTGATGCAAAAAGAGTGTACTACGGTTAAGATTAAGTGTTATACGGTGAACTTGGCTGTGAAACTTCGTAAAACTATTCGAACAAAGAAATAAATTTTTGGTTCTAGTGCTGATGAAGTAACAATGTCATCAGCGCTGTATTTGTATTTTATCAAGAATATGAGTATGGGAAAGATGCGCCAGCGACGAAACAATCCCAGCAACCACTTTGACCCATAGTAAAATCTTTGATAATGACAGGTGGACAGGGACGCTGCACTCTATTGCCACTATAGTCGCCATCAACTTTGTTGGAGTTGTTGTTCTTACTGGATTACATCCCACTGTTGACACACATTCCGCACTGGCATTTCCTGTAGAATCCTTACTACCATGCTGACCAATGTATCGGGTATTCCCTTATTTCCTCTTCTGAAACGTTAAGTCCCTAATTTAGAAATAATAAACTGAACAAGAGTGCCACAAACGATTTGTTACGTCCCTTCCACGACGCAACACGGGAGCCAGTTTTAGCTCCCAGAGCTTGGCACGAATATTTCACGAGGCCGGTCCTTTTCTAAAGATCCCACGAACGTGGAAACCGACGCTGACGTCTGTACGGCGCGAGAAACTCGTCCTGGTGCAGTGAAAGCTAGCCTGGCCGCGGGCACATACGAAACCAGTCGTGTCCCTGCGTCCAGCACTCGGTTTCAGCATCCTCGTTTTGATGACACTATGATTTTTTCCTTACGAAGCAACTAGAATTACAGTTTTTTCTAGTGACTCGTCCCGATGTACCTGTCGCGTTACTTTTCTATAAATTAAAACAACTACGAGCATTCGCAATATCCACCGCAGTTTTCGTTGGGAATGATACCTCATCCGCGAAGTTTTTGTTTAAATCACGACGGGACATATTCCCATACTCTTATGCAGTTTCTCGGTATCAAGTGCCCGCTTCGAGGTGATGGTGCGTGCGTACTTCGTATCTCCATTACCACTGTTGTCACACATTCTGATTTACACAGATTCTCTGATGGTTAGGTATGAGAAGTTTGAAGCACTTCTAACAGTATTTTACAGTGTTCATTGATCACCAATTATATCAAAATTATTAATCAGACAAAAGATAACATGAACGAGAGTGAAAAACCAGCTATATATCATATTGATACTCATGCAGGTTACTGGATACGGTGTACTGCGATGCCAGGCCCTTGCGTTTAATAGGCTACTGCATAAACATTTGCTTGCTACGGTATGTTTGTATATTTAGAGCCTGGGGTATGAAATGGGGCTGTACCGTAACATACTGCTTACATAACCAGTAGCTCATGTATATTGTTCGTTAGCATTTTTTCGTAGAATATTTTCAATTGAAGTGGTAAAGGAAATTTAAGCGAGTCCTTTACACGACTCTTACTGGAAAACTACAGAAGAAGAAGTTCGGTAATTGTAAAACGCGATGGCGCAGCGCCCCCGCGTCATTAGTCGTTAATCGCTGTCGCGCGAAGCGAGGGCACATATCCACGCCCATGCGATGACCCGCAAACACACAAGATGGAAACCATGCCGCTGCCTCATCTCTTACCTGTCGGGCAGCAAAAAATTTTTGTTGTTCTTGTTGTTGTTCAAGTTTCCTCTACGTCCACGTCTACAGAACATATGAATATAATGACTCAACTACAAATGTTCAGATTATGTTATAACGAAATACGTCTTACACAGAGTGAGCTGCTAAGGCGTGGTATTGAAACTATCACACTAATAGCTTGCGTTATTGAGAGAAAAGGGCAAAAAACTAGTCACACTACTCCGGTCAGATAGGCATGCGCTGAATTCTAATTTAAGTCTCTGTATCTTTTCAAATCGTCTGATTCTAACATAGGTGAGGACGTGCCAGAGTCAATTTTGTTATAGAACTATGAGTCTCAGTAGTGAGAATTATAACATGAGGGATTGGGATTATCACAGACAGTCACTTTCCTACGCCCCATCACTGAAGGGGACGTTACAGCGCGATCATCAAAATATAAATTACGCGTGCGCGCGCTACGTAAGACGAATGGTTCTCATAAAAGTTCATGAGTGTGCAGTAGCTACGTGCACTTGGCGGACAGAAGGTCGTGTTTTGTTTCTGTGAACCTCTGCACTCGTTTAGTTACTGATACTTCCCAACTGAAGACAAGTGTTGCCTTTTTCTTGGCACTGGGGCCGCGCAAAAGTATTTCGCTCATTCAGCATATCGAAAGAATCCTGGTACAGACACGGTGACCGATGTAAGATATTAAAGACGTTTTTCACGGACATGTAACTGTGTCTACTCTGATTCTGTTCTCTGCAAATCACTATGAAGCGTGCGCTGAAGTAATTTGCTTCAGTCAAGGTGAAGTGAGAAGTTATTCTCATTACAGTGATGAAGCGTGGCAATATGCAGGCATCATCAGTATGAATTATATTCTTGTGTCTGAAATTCTGTCAGTAGCTTACTGCAAAATAAGTGAGTCCAACTTCTTATTATTTCCCAACTAAAACATCGGAATTCCACACGAGCTGAATAAAGCAACGACCATCCGTGCTGCATTTTTCTGTATACGTACAGCAACCTTCAATGTTTCACGGCTTCACCTATTCTGCTCACAGCCGTATATAATACAATTCATATTCCGACCATCTGACACGTTTCGTAAACAGATAGTGGCGCTGTTTGCCTCCTATGCATAAGGCTAGGTTAAGCCGCCCCTGATGACCCCGTTATCGACGCGAGTTCAAACCCGGGCGCTAAAACAAAACGATGAAAAACAACCACTGCATATCCCTCTTTTGGACTTAAGCCTCGAGGGGGAGGGGTGGAGGGCAAGAAAAAACGAGAAATGCTAAATTCATTATTCACTGGCGACCGTGAAACAGATTTTCTCTAGTAACATTTTAAACTTACTGGCACGCATGTATGTGCAACATACACAAATGAATTTATGCTAACAGTTTTATTTGAGAGCGATACACATGCAGTTCGGAAAAGAATGTGGGAAAAGTATGGGAAACAAAAGAGCCGTTGACTGTATCAGTGTTGTTGCCGGCCGCGGTGGTCTCGCGGTTGTAGGCACGCAGTCCGGAACCGCGCGACTGCTACGGTCGCTGGTTCGAATCCTGCCTCGGGCATGGATGTGTGTGATGTCCTTAGGTTAGTTAGGTTTAAGTAGTTCTAAGTTCTAGGGGACTGATGACCACAGCTGTTAAGTCCCATAGTGCTCAGAGCCATTTTTGTTCCCGCACCGACAACAACGACGTCACAGCATTTTTGCATCTGTACTGTTGTATTTAACTGTGTTTTTTGTTTTCTACTTTTCGGTGATTACGTATTACAGGATTTGTCACTGTTGTGAAGATATTTTCACAGAAACAAGGTTGACTGCGGCAACCTAGCGAATAAATTATAATTACATTAATACTCTGTAAAGAGCCGCCGGAACCCTGAATTCCCTTATACCAGGGTTTCCCAAAATGTGCTCCGTGAAAAATTGTTAATAAGATACCAGTTTTGTTTCTCGAAATTTTGACGACATTAATTATTTCTCAAAATTCTATTGTGATTTTTGTGTTATTATTTATGGCTGAAAATTGAAGTAATCACCGAAAAAACAAGTTTTCTCCCTTTTTAAAGATTTTATTGACCTTCAAAATTAAAATTGCGTTCAGTCGAAGTAGCAGGATTCTTAAAGTGTTCCGTCAGAGGAAAAGTTTGGAAATATCTGCCGTCTTCCAAAATACTCAGAATATATCTCTGAACAGCCTCTGAAAGTTTTTCGGGAGAGTTCTGGTTCACCCTCAACAAGCTTGGGCAATGGAAAACAGTAACCATAGTGGAAAGGCAATTTTGATAAAGAATTCTGTGCTGTGTGGGTAACTAGTTTTTAACCCGCACTGACAGGTTGAGAACAGAAGAGATGATCTCAGTAGAGATTAATAACTGTCAGAATTCTTTCATAAATATGTTACTATTGAGAAAAAACAGTTATTGTGAAACTGATATACAGACCTTTTAAAACTGTGGTTTTTATAAAACGAAACATGAAATTACAGAAGGCCACCAATGATACTTCGCGTCTAATCACAAAGTGACAGTTAAATGCTTATAAAACAAAGGGGTGAGGGGAGAAGCAACCATAAATGTTTAATTTGAAACATGTCATGCAGAGGCACCTGAAACTTACATAGAGCGAACCTGTGGATTTTTTGAGTTCTCTTAGATTTTGTTAGTATTGTGGGATTCGCACGAGTTTTCAATAACAGGGTACATCGTGCTTACGCAAGTTGATTGATAGCACGATTGTATGACGAAAAGTCTCAGCTGGCACATTGTTTAAGAAGGACACTTAATAATACATAGAAAATTAAAAAACCGGTTTTAGTGCAAATATTCCCTCGTCCTCTGTAGCCTGTATCACTCTCACTGGGATCGCGAATTTGAGTAATAACAACAGATGTCACGGAGGCATAAGCAGTTTCTCTTTTCACGTCCCTTTCGTTAATGAATACAATAAAGGAGTATTGTAACATCTGAAACTCCCTTAGGGATGACACAGCGCAATATTTTAGTCTGACAGTTCGACTCTGACTTCACAAGATTCGAGGAAAAATGACAGTTGCAATTTTTATCAAGCTGAGTGGGACTGGAAGGCAGCTTCACAAATGCACAGAACGGGCTAACAAAATCGAGATGGTAGCAGAGTCAGAACAAACAACGGTGTAATCATAGCAGGCGCTGCACTCGCGGTGACTCGTCTTCCTTGTTTCGTTTCCTCTTGCGGCGGCCCGCAAGACAGAATCAGGATAGAGAAAGTTGACGTCGAGAGTAACGAAGAAACCGCGTCGCCTTGAACTGCTTCCTAAGCGGGTCGCAGCAACACACTTGCCACACTGCGCGCCGCGCTGACACAACTGGAAAAAACGCTGCGAGCCATGCCGCAGACAGCCGCCAGCGTACTTTTCGTACCGGCACAAAAAACTAATTCCCGAGTGTCCATATCTACCACGTACTACAGTATTCCGTTCCCCTTTCTCCGCGAAGAGCCAGGATTTTGGAGGAAGTGTTGTAATTTCTTGTTTGAGGACCACTTTCCGTGACGAAACCGGTTACAATACCTCCCAGCACAGCTCTGGCAAACTTCGAAAAGTTGGCTTAACCGACCTGCACGGACACATCGTGGACAATTAAGTCAACGGTTTTGGGCGAATTAATCCGCCATTTACGCCGCCTTTCGATGTTCACTAAAGCAGTTTCGGGAAGGACGATTAGATGTGCTGACACGTTACAAATATTTTTGCTGTAGAGAATCAGCGTTTATGTAGGTAAACGGTTTGTCTTTTTTCTAATTGAACTAAATAGGAGCTTACAATGTCTTTTCGCCGAATGGGGTGGCGCAGTTGAAAATGAAATGGCTCTGAGCACTATGGGACTTAACTTCTGAGGTCATCAGTCCCCTAGAACTTAGAACTACTTAAACCTAACTAACCTAAGGACATCACACAGATCCATGCCCGAGGCAGGATTCGAACCTGCGACCGTAGCGGTCGCGCGGTTCCAGACTGTAGCTCCTAGAACCGCTCGGCCACCGCGGCCGGCGGTTCAAATTCAAGTCCGGCCATCCGGATAAGATTTTCCGTGATTTCCCTAAATCGCAAAGGCAAATGCCGGGGTGGTTCCTTTGAAAAGGGCGCGGCCGATTTCCTTCCCCATCCTTCAGTATTCCGAGCTTCTGATCTGTCTCTAATGATCTCGCTGTCGACGAGATGTTAAACTCTGACCTCCTCCTTCAGTTGTTTTTCCCATGTCCTGGTGACTTCCACTTATCACTTGATGACGGCACTCTATGAAAATTTCGCTCGCTGAACATAAAGCAAAAAGGGCTAATACCATTTTCATTGTGATGGCAATGTGAGAAATTACAAAAGGGAGACAAAGATAACACTAAAAGGACATGTTCCAAAGTAGCGAAAAAGTGACTGTGCAGTCTTCGCCGAAGAAAGTCTCTAATGAATTTGGAATAAATTTCGTGATACTATTGCGATTCTGTCGAAAAACGAAAAATGATTCCACCGGTGACCCTAATCTAGCTATGTCTAATGTTTACATAAAATTTCACCAAGTTATGTTGAACTCTCATAGAAATATCCACAAGAAACAGTCGCTGGTGAAATAAAAGCGAGGTGAATCTGAGTTTGTGCTGGGAAAAACATTTAAATCCATTCCTTAAGCTATACAGAGTTTCATTCATGGAAGACAGCTATTCGAAAGAGGAGGAGAAGGAGGAGGAAGAGGAGGAGGAGAAAATGGTGTCCGAAAAGTGGCAGTTGCCTCCAAATAAGAAAAAGTGTGAAGTCATCCACATGAGCACTAAAAGAAATCCGTTAAATCTCAGTTACACGATAAATCACACAAACCTAAAGGCTGCCAATTCAACTAAATACCTATGAATTACAATTACAAATAACTTAAATTGGAATGATCACACATATAATGTTGTAGGAAAGGCAAACCGAAGACTGCGTTTTACTGGGAGAAGACTTAGAAGATGCAGCAGGTCTACTAAAGAGACTGCCTACACTACGTTTGTCTGTTGCTAGGGGATTGTTGTGGGAGATGGGATCCTTACCAGATAGCATTTACGGAAGTCATCGAAAAAGTCCAAACAAGGACAGCTCGTTTCGTATTATCGCCAAGGTGATGATAAACGAGTTGGAGTGGCAGTCATTAAAACAAAAGGCGTCTTTCGTCCCGATTCTTTTCACGAAACTTCAATCACCATCTTTCTTTTCTGGATGCGAAAACATTTTATTGGCGACAACCTACACAGGGAGAAATGATCATCGTCATAAAATAAATCAGAGCTCGTGCCGCGCAGGGCAGCTGCGCGGTCTCAGACGTCTTGTCACGGTCCGCGCGGCTCCCCCCGTCGGAGGTTCAAGTCCTCCCTCGGGCATGGGTGTATGTGTCGTCCTTAGCGTAAGTTAGTTGAAGTTAGATTAAGTAGTGTGTAAGCTTAGGGACCGATGACCTCAGCAGCTGTCCGCAGCTCGTGGTCGTGCGGTAGCGTTCTCGCTTGCCGCGCCCGGGTTCGATTCCCGGCGGGGTCAGGGATTTTCTCTGCCTCGTGATGACTGGGTGTTGAGTGATGTCCTTAGGTTAGTTAGGTTTAAGTAGTTCTAAGTTCTAGGGGACTGATGACCATAGATGTTAAGTCCCATAGTGCTCAGAGCTATTTGAACCATTTGAACCTCAGCAGTTTGGTTCCGTAAGACCTTACCACAAATTTCGAATTTCAGAGCTCGTACGGAAAGATTTAAGTGTTCATATTTCCCACGAGCTGTTCAGAAGTACACCGGTAGGGAAATAGTCTGAAGGTGGTTCGATGAACCCCCTGCCAGGCACTTCAGTGTGAATTTCCGAGAAGCGATATAGATACGATATCGAAAAGAAACACTGGCTGTAAGTACCTATCTAATTTACATAAAAGCCAAGACAAAACCCGTTTTAAATCTATAAATGCTGTTTTTGTAAAAGCAAGAGTCGGGTTACACTTCAGCATTACAACTAAAGCGGAAAGAGCACTGTCAGTTTACTGCAAAGGAATTAAGGTTCAGTTTCATAACATCAGCTACTCCGAGATGATGTAACCGCGATTACAGTAATATAAAAAGATTAATTTATCTCACAAAGCGTCCATATCTCTCGAAGTTTGTACCGAAAATAAATAGATCAGAGAGAACGCACTAGAATGAAGTGAAGTCTAACAAAGCTTTGTTTTGATTGCCACCTAGATTCTGGTATACAGTGGTGTTGTACGCAGTTATCGACGCATCGTTAGTGCGCTTTATGACACTACAAACCATGGACAAGAAAACACCAGATAACGGCAATAAAGGAGAACACGTCACAAGAGAGCAGCTATTTTTTTTATGAACAAGGTGAGTGATTATATACATTATCGTGTTAGCAACGGACCAGCAGACGAAGTAAACACTATATCAAACGTCTTATACTTCTCTTTCTACGCAGGCGGTCCACAACACAACCAGAGACTACAAACTACTGTATTAAGAGTTGTATGTACTACGATAATTTTTTTGGTATTGTCATTTCTGACTGTTGAACAGTTCTCACCTCGAAACACTTTGCAGCAACAAAATAATTTAAACAAGATAAAACCTTTTTTGAGCGAATCCAAGATATTTTCACGAGGCATGCAGACACAATGAAAGATTTGTGCGTGGTCTCTGTGTTTTTCAGTTTTTATCTCCAATACGTATTTCGGAGCAAATACTTCTCCAATGTATCGTATCTACAAGGTAGGACAACTTAAAGCAAATGTCTATGAATGTAGAGGATGTCTTATTTTCTATGTTTATAACTCAATTTTCTTGGCGCTATACTGGATGTCCCAAAAAAAAAGGTCTGTTGGGTTTTTTTTTCCGGACACTCTGCATGTACAACCAAAGGCAAAAACTTCAAGGAATTTCGTCATGCACCAGCACTGAAGCAGACTCTCATAATCTGAAGGTATTTTATAGTGCTGCTTTTTTAAAATACATCATAACTCCTCTGAGATGCGACTATTTCCATCAGATAACGGAAAACCTCAAGTACATCTTGGAAACTGACCATTGAGCTTTCGCTACGAAATTAAGTTCAAATGGCTCTGAGCACTATGGGACTCAACTGCTGAGGTCATTAGTCCCCTAGAACTTAGAACTAGTTAAACCTAACTAACCTAAGGACATCACAAACATCCATGCCCGAGGCAGGATTCGAACCTGCGACCGTAGCGGTCTTGCGATTCCAGACTGCAGCGCCTTTAACCGCACGGCCACTTCGGCCGGCACGAAATTAAGTATCAGAAATAAACATCGAAATACAGACAATTGACGAACTTTTATTTATAAAAAAAGATGAAACCGGTTTACAAATTTTAACAATCACGGTCGAATAACAGTTTGTATGGTTCTAAATAATTTAGGGAGATCAATAACTACAGCTAATCATAACGGGATGGTTCTTACGCGTAAGAGGTGTTGTTGATACGGAGAGCTTATTTACACGGTGACGGGCGAGATAGTGAAGATGTAAACAGTGGTAAGATGTAGCGCCGGGTGAGGGGTCCAGGTGGACAAGGCAGCGGCGTGTGTTGCCTAGCTGGCGGGGGCGCTGCGTGCCGGATGTGCTGCGGCGGCTGCTGGCGAGGTAGTGGGTATTTTGCAAGTGGCCTATTTGGAGTGACGCAACGGCGGCAGCCGCGCGCCGAGCCTCTCCTTTAGCAAACCGCGCGCGCGCTCGGGCCGTGCTCCTCCTCCCAATGACCGCACCACCGTCAAACTCACCGCTACACCGAAATACAAATATCGTGCCTATTTCAGCCGACCGCGCATTACAAGTGCGTGAGGCGCTAGCGGAGATACCATCATACGGAGTATCCTCGCAAATATGTGGTGGGCTTCAGGTATATTTGACTAATAGAACTGGACAGTGAATACTTCACAGTAACAAAGTAACATCGGTTGTGCCTCAAAGAAGAGTAATAGGATTTTTAAAGCTTACAGCGGTGGACAAAAATACGGAAACACCGAAAACACATCTCGTTACCAGTACGGCGTAGGAAACCCGCGGATATTCGAAACATCTTCCAGTCCTGTCGAAATGGACACGTACAAGTACTGTATTCTTTCCGAGGTAAACTGTACCATTCTTCCTGCAAAATAATGGCAACGTCAGGTAATAATGATAGAGATGGGTAACGGTCATGCACCATTATCTCCAAAGCTGATCACATAAGCTCACTAATGTCGAGATATGAAAACTGCGGTAGCCAAGGAAGGTGAGACAATTCGTCTTCGTGCGCACAAAACCAGTCCTGGACCATGCGAAATGTGTGTACAGGGCCCCTGTTGTCTTGGAACACAGCATCACCATTTAGGAACTAACACTGTACCATGGGATGGACCTGATCAACCAAAATTGTCATATAATCGCTGGCAATAGCGCGACCTCGTAGAGTTCCCCTGGGGCCTATGGAATACGGCGACATGGCTGCCAAAATCATCACCGAACCTCACCACGTTTTACTCTTGGAACGTAAACTCGGCCATAAGTTGGAAAGAGTGTGAAACAAGACTCATCCGACCAAACGACTTTCTTCCGTTGCTCCATAGTTCAGATTTTATGCCTTCAGCAACACGTTTTTCTGTTGCTGGCATTTGTATCACTGATAAGTGGTTTTGGAATTCCAGCTCGCATTGGAATTCTCTCTCTCTCTCTCTAAAAAAAAATGGCTCTGAGCACTATGGGACTCAACTGCTGTGGTCATAAGTCCCCTAGAACTTAGAACTACTTAAACCTAACTAACCTAAGGACAGCACACAACACCCAGCCATCACGAGGCAGAGAAAATCCCTGACCCCGCCGGGAATCGAACCCGGGAACCCGGGCGTGGGAAGCGTGAACGCTACCGCACGACCACGAGATGCGGGCACACTCTCTCTCTCTCTCTCTCTCTCTCTCTCTCTATATATATATATATATATATATATATATATATATATATATGTGTTGTAAACACACTCGCATGTTATCTGATAAAATCAGATAACTAAACGACGTTACTGAGCATAAGCTTGGTTGAAAATGTTTCCAGTAGTAGAAGATAACCCCATCTGCCGATTCAGTGCTTGTTTCTATTCATAATGCGCATTTATGTCCGACCTGGGAAGAACGAGCTTAACATATGGCGCTGACGGCATTAGGGGAAGTAGACTACAAGGGGGAAGAATCAGATTAAAAGAAAACTATTTTTACTAGCCGGAAAACATCTAAGTCTCCAAAGCCTCTCGACAATGAACATGAACCATAGTGAAATCAATACTGAGAAGCTGTTAAGAAAAGGGTTTCAGTTTTTACGGCGAAATATAATTGAGATTATCGTATTTTGTCAGCAGTTTATGTGTAGTATATATTATATCAGTTCACAGTATTCAGCAGGTCCTCTACAAATTCCTGGAGAGGCAGAGAGCCGGCGTTCAGCAACCACTTCCCTTTCCGTTCACAACAGTTTCGTAAAGCAAGGAGATAAGTAACGTTTACATTATTCCTTAGGTTGAATACAGGCGCCAGTGGACTTGTGTGAAGTCGGTAATGGACAACCGGAAAGTGACAGCGATCGCTGACTTTTAACCGTAGAACAGTACTCTCCTGCTTGCGACAAAGCACAAACATTATGAACTAGGAAACAGAATTACGTGAAAAATAAAATACTTATTCGATTGCAGTGCATGAGTATTCAAGATCTCTTGTAGACTTCAAGAAACATCTCGTATAAAAAGAGGAGATTCCAAAAGTGTGAAGGCGTACGTAACATAAATACCTCATTCAAATGTTGCCATAGATGTAATCAAACTCAGAAATACTTGTAAAAACGCGCACTTTGCTCCATAAAGTATGAATGATATACTGCGTCGGTATGTAAGAAAGAAGCAGAACTTTTTTTCGTGAATGTAGCAAGTGTGACACATGACTTATCCGATCCAGTACACCTTTTGCTATGAGTGAAGTGCAGCATTGTCAAAGCATCTCGTGCAACATATGCACGTATTCCACTCAGTACTGCACGGTTCACTAAGTTGATAGAAATGACAAGTAGTTTACGGATAAGTGGACGTATACGTCGGGTCAGCGACTGTCAGTAGTAAGAAAAAGGAGATGTCAACCACTTGCTATTTTCCTGCAGTTTCTTGAAAGGAATGCAGAACAGCTTGCAGCAAAACCTTGTGAAACTATAGGTGTCCCTTCGAATCGAACAAGTGCACGTATTTTGTTATGTCATGACCATCTTCAAGTACGCAAAACCTTGTTTTGTTTCCTGCGAGATTGTAGCGTATATATTTGATTTTTCTTTGTTCTATCTGTTGTTGCATAGAAACCATAATACGCAGGTGTATCCTTTTAGATCTCTGTCTAGTTCTTTCTGTTTTCAATTTTGTCTCTAATCAATAATTGAAGTTTCCTTAGCTATATGTATTGTAGCAGTGTGAACAGTGTCAAATAATTTTAAATTGCTGTTCCAACGTTTTAGATTGTCATTGCTCTGTACATATATTTTATATTGTTCCTAGCTGTTAGCAGTATGGTTCAATAGCCCAAAGCCAAATAAATCTATTCAGGAGAGCTGGAAGTCTTTCTTTTTTATTTCTCAGTATGTGGTAGATTCGCCAGTTTTGCTGATATAATGTGTGTTCCTTTTCTGTTTAATACTGTTTTGGCTCTTTTTGCTGATATTTATCGTTTCGAGAAACAGGTCAGATGATTTCAACTCTAGTAGTTAGACAATCCGCCTCGTTCGGTGGCGATCATTTTACTCTCTGTTACTTTGTTTGGTACTAGACCATGATCGAGATAAAACCACTCTCTGCACAATAGCAGGAGATTTGAGTATCGACCTTCCTTTGTGAAAGTTCTTGAGCCCGTCCGCTGGTCAACAGTCATTGAGTATCTATGCATTTCACTTGGACCCGATGTATTTATTTATTCTCGGCAGCAGAAAGTAATCTCAGCTCTTCAGAATTCGCGTTTTGAAGTCTACTGTACCAACATCATCAGTGAGGAGGGACGAGTGGCAATATTTGGTCGCTGTGGGAAGTGCTGGGTCGTAATAATTAAAGCGCAGCTACTCATGTAGGTCAAGCGTGGGCTGTAATCATCGCACGGCAGCAAAACTTGTTAGACACGCCAATTTGGCAATGCGCAACCGATTTAATGAAAAAAAAAATCGTTCCAGTTTTGGCCACGATATGCAAATCTGGCGCTATACACCATCTCGTCGACGTCTCCTGTGCTCATAGTGTAAGCGGCAGTTAATAATAAAATCAACATTATGTCTTTCTCACTAGTTCGACCGTTTGTACTCACGTCACGTTCCTAATCCATAACATACAGAAACATTTCTATGCGTCTTTCTTGCATTCACAGCACAAGATTTGCAGCTCGTGGCAAAAATTGGAACAATTCTTTTCCAGCGTAAATCGGTTCCTGCATTAACGCATTATAGTATTTGGTAAGTTTCGCTGCTGTACGACAATTGCAGCTCACACTGAACCTCTGTGAGTGGCTGCATTTTAATTATAACCACCTGGTATTTTCTCGTGTAATGGCTGGCAGTTTCGCCGCAGACCAAAATAAAGAGCCATCTGCGGCGGGAGAATACAGTACAACGCTTTACGGTGCACCATAATACTGTCCCTGCAGTCCCGCGCAGCTGAAGCGTTCTGGCCCGGGTAATTGCCGTGAAACGGTGAAAGCGCCCGCTAGCAGACTCGGCGTGCCACCGACATGACACTCGCAATGATCTCATCCTGAGTGTGTCGGAAGAGGCAAACCAATGGAAGAATCCGGCGATGTAAACAAGGAACAGACCGCGATTCCGACGGTGATAAGGAAAGTTTCCTACGAACGACGGGCGAGAGCGGTTGGGCGCGCGCGCCTCTTAGCATAAGCAGTGGGCTTGCGGGGGGGAGGGCGAAGTGGGTCAGTGTGCCGCCACCGCTGCTGGCGCTCTTCTTCAGCCTTGTTGCCACACCGACACGCTGCTTGCGTCACACGCCTTCATCCTTTCCCCAATTCACCGCCAACGACATCCTTTTTCTTTTTTCCTCCGTGGATCCTCTTGGCTACGGAGGAGCCTCCTCGAGGCGGAGAAGGGTGGATGCATCCGAGACAGTGCGACCGCGTCAAAGCTCCGCGCCAAAAGCCGATGGACAGCCGTGCTGCTATTTTGGCCGGCTCTTCTTCCCAGATATCTCGCAGCCGAAGCTACACACTGTCAAAGTGTGAGTCTCTTATGTACTGGGAACCATACAGACCTGTCACCAATCTCTTACCTTTTCTTTCAGCGGTCGTGGGCATGAAGACTGAAGATGCACTGGCTAATTCTTTCCCCAGACGTAAACTAATTCGAACAGCTGTTCTCCGCTCGTAATGGTCCCCGTTTCACTAAGACGCTGAGTTACAAAACCCACAACAGTCCCCTGCCCCCTTTTCACTGCACAGAGATGAGAATTTAGTTAGCCAACTTAAGTGCCAGCGGATTTCTTGTTTTAAGAATGAGAGGAGCCTGAGAACCTATAATAATTTCGTTAAATGAACGATCTTCAAAAATGGTTCAAATGGCTCTGAGCACTATGGGACTTAACATCTATGGCCATCAGTCCCCTAGAACTTGAACTACTTAAACCTAACTAACCTAAGGTCATCACAGAACACCCAGTCATCACGAGGCAGAGAAAATCCCTGACCCCGCCGGGAATCGAACCCGGGAACCCGAGCGTGGGAAGCGAGAACGCTACCGCACGACCACGAGCTACGGACGAACGATCTTCCATCGGTACCTAATTTCGGATCATTCTTGAAACTACAGCGTACAATTCTTGTTTCTCATATAGAGAAACCATTCGTTTTTAAAAATAATAAAATGTACACAATGGCTCCTACATAGTAGGTTGACTAGAGGGATAGACAAAGGACAACACGTATAATAAACAATACGTAATTTGTTCAAATAACTTTCGGGTTTGCTGCCGGGTAAAATCGTCGAAATATCGGCGGTGTTCGACGATGTTACCCGGCAGAAAACCCGTAAGTTATTTGAACATTCAATTCGCCGGGAAAAGTTAAGATCTCAATATGTAATTTACCGTTGTCCGAAGTTGGACGTGGGCTCAAAACCAGGTATAAATCGTCCATTCAAAGATATTACGGTTTGTAGAGTAGTTTCCTCATCGTTATAATTATAAAAAAAGGAAGATCAGCGATTAAAGTCCCGTCATCAACGAGGTCATTACAGATGGAACACAAGCTCGGATTGGGTAAGGAAATCGGCCGTGCCCTTTCGTAGGGACCATCCCGGCATCTGTCTTAAGCTGTTTAAGGAAATCACTGAAAACCTGAGTTGGATGGCCGGGCTCGGATTTGAACAGTCCTATCAAATAACAGTCCAGTGTGCTAACCTCTACGCCACGTCGCTCAGTCTATACAATTACAAACATTCACAGAGTCTCCATCCAACCCAGATAAAACCAGAAGAGCGTATTATATAAATGCTTCATTGTTTACAACAACATCTTTCCGTGGATGGTAATGATTGTAACACGGAAGTTTACCATAATTCTGGCAATATATAAAAAAATGGTTCAAATGGCTCTGAGCACTATGGTACTTAACTTCTGAGGTCATCAGTCCCCTAGAACTTAGAACTACTTAAACCTAACTAACCTAAGAACATCACACACATCCATGCCCGAGGCAGGATTCGAACCTGCGACCGCTGATCAAAAATACTTCAGTAAGTATCTTCAGAATCCACAAGCATCCGTGGGCTCTTATGAAGAAGAAAAAAAAGTATCAGAGGGGAGAAGGAATCTCCAATGCGAACTTATCTGAGTGGTCAGCGCTACAGACTGTCAATCCAAAGGGCCCGGGTTCGATTCCCGGCTGGGTCGGAGATTTTCTCCGCTCAGGGACTGGGTGTTGTGTTGTCTTAATCATCATCATTTCATCCCCGTCGACGCGCAAGTCGCCGAAGTGGCGTCAAATCGAAAGACTTGCACCAGGCGAACGGTCTACCCGACGGGAGGCCCTCGTCACACGACATTTCATTTCATATCTGGATAAACAGCTCGGTAATTGGTACGCGCGACGCTGACTTCTCTTGTTGCTCACAGGACATTATACCCTCTTAAGAGTTACTTTAAGACGACAGCTACCAAGAAGGTAGTGGAGTGAGACTCATGGGGGAGCTACAATTTCACAGAAGCCGGCAGCAATCGCAATCACCTATCGTTGCCAAATCTTCGGCCCCAGAATTACAATATTCCCCGCTTGTGCTACATTTCGATTTCAAGCAGCTTGCTATCCTTTGGTGCCTTTGTTATAAGCAGTGCTGTAGTGTGTTGTTTCAAGTCTTACGGCTATGGGAGTCTATTATTTTATTTATCGCTACAATTATTTGTCGATATATTGTTTGATAACGAACAGTGTTCTAAACAAGTGCATCGTCGAGAAAATTCACGTTCGACATCACTCTCTTGACTATCGAATCGCTTCCCGAGGTCAGCCGAGAGAAACTATTCGTATTTGAGCGTTGAGTATTTACTTCGAGGAACGAAACGTTAATGGTGGCCCGGTTCTATTAACAGCGTGATCTAAAAAAAATGCTGCAGCTTTACATGTAAATGAAAGTATTATTGCAAGATTGGCAAGGAAACGTTTGAAAAAGGAAAATCAGCAGAGAGCAGTTGGAATCTCTTGGAGAAAAAAAAAAGCATCGTATGGAAAAGCGGATTGCCGACTACAGAATCATTTGATATGGAAGCAATATGCCCTCGTGTTTGTGGTAATTATTGCAGAATAAAGCATCTGACGTTCGATAAATTATCAGTCGTCTTAAAGGAAAAAGGATTTCTATAACGTGTTGTTATTTGTAGTTCTCTACAAATTAATTTTTCACTACGGAAATCTCTGTGGTTGTAAGCAGTAAGTGGAGGGAAAAGATATAGTTGCATGGTTGTACCGTTCTTCAAGGCACACCCGTCAGTGACATCGATTAAGTAGTGTGGCTTGATGAAATGTGGGTCTGTCTGCTCACAGTCACAAGTACGCCAGACAGAAGACACGATTAAAGTAAAAGTGGCAACACCATCAGTAAAGCGAGGTGGAGTTATTCTTTTGTATGCAGGCACCCCGTAAAATATTCTACAAAAATATGCCTCAACTTTTAAATAAAAGAAAAGAGGAGATTAATACGAGAAAATGAATAAGATTCATAAATGGATCGCATACTGAGAGACATACCATGACTAAGAGAAACGAGGTGGCAAGTGGGTTCAACGTCACTGCGCGGAAGTAATTAAGGACTGTTTTAAAAGCAGAGTTAATGAAACTAATCTCTCTTCACAAATGACGGTCCGTAGATACGAAATCGATGATCAGGGGAAAACATACGACATTATGTTACCAACCCATCATTGGCATTTCAAACAGAGATGACCTGAAACTAAATTAAAGATTACGTTACGGAAATATTTAAACATTAATACTTTCCGTCACTGATGAATGTATTAGGAAATTCAGCTTTGAAGTCTGAAAGAAAGCCATTAGTTACACGCATCGAAACATGAAAGGGAGTCAGAAGGGAAGTATTTGGAAAAATCAGCAGAAGAGATTGTTATTTTATTAAAAAATGGCAGTAGGTCTTGTAGCGCGTAACAGTGACGAGACTTATGTTAATGCTTTTTATTTTCATTGTCGACAGAGAAATCATACACGGGAGTACTCAGTTACATATTTGATGCATATAAAAATTACGTCTTCGTAGGTTTGGACGTTTGACTAAGAATGTAATTAATAGCAATGGGGTATGAATGACGTTCAATTAAATACGAGCCTTGAGATTTGGCTCAAGCTTTACTGCAAAATATAAATCTCACACACTGATGGCAGAGAAATTTCTATAATATTGAAGTAATGTCCGTTGTGTTGATATCTTTCTCTCACTCAACAGGGGTAGTTTTCTCACTTCGATGCACAGATTTTGAACTTCATGTTTACTGCGCTAGGAACAAATACGGTAATTACAAAATGCAGTAAATGGTTAATTATGATGTTAACTGTTTCTCATAATGAAACCTAATGCAATTCCTCCTAGCTCTTTCGCGCGTAAGCGATGCATTATGCGTCACAATCAACGCAAATGTCGTATTAAAGATCCCTGACGGAAATCCGGTTTGAAGCCGATGAAAATACGGTTTGCTCTTAAGATTTCGTTCATATCACAGATTCAGTTAAACTCGCAACGAAAACGTTAATAATAGATCGGAAATCGGAAAAATTAACGGGAATCACGAAATACATTTGCGCACGTGGAACTTGAGCTTTTCCCGACGTATAGAATGTTCAAACAACTTAGGGCATTGCAGCCAGTTTACGTCCTCGACAATCACCGGTGGCTCGATAGGTGAACACACCATCGTTTTCAATGTACAAATGGAAAGAAACAGGATGTTTAACTGCGCAAATATCGGTGGTTGTCGGGATGTTACCCGTTACTGGAACGTATGTGTATGCTTTCCATATAGCCTCTGAAAAACCTATTCTAGGACATAAAACTGAAATGAAAAGCCGGCCGGTGTGGCCGTGCGGTTCTAAGCGCTTCAGCCTGGAACCGCGTGACCGCTGCGGTCGCAGGTTCGAATCCTGCCTCGGGCATGGATGTGTGTGTTGTCCTTGGGTTAGTTAGGTTTAAGTAGTTCTAAGTTCTAGGGGACTGATGACCACAGATGTTAAGTCCCTTAGTGGTCAGAGCCATTTGAACCATTTTTTTGAAATGAAAACCTAGTACAACTTTTCCAGCACACACTGATGGGGCTCAATCTGTGTAAAATAAACAATGCAAGGTCTGAGTGGGTGGAATTAAACATTAGATGATGAACAAATTCCGTGATGGAGGTACTATTTGTATCCCGGAACTTGAAGTGCTGTTGCTGCGAAAACAGTTACATTAGGTTTTAAACAATGTACAGAATACCTGTAATTATACATTCTGCACAAGCACTGCGCATTTGTTAGGATGATTTCTCGCAACATTTCGTAGGGAATTTTTAAAGACCTAAAGGATCTGCATCTCATTCATTCACTTTTGTAGAAGTGGGTCACAAAATCGTTATCGTCTTCCAGTGTTTGCATAGTGTTCGGTTGACATACAGCCCGGCAGTAGGTCAGATTTCTTTTTTTATTATTGTGACTTTGCCGTGCGGCTTCATGCCAGAACGGTGTCGTGCACAGATGTGCAACGAGTTGCGTGATGGCAGACTACCGCGTCAAGCCAAGTTCACTTCCGTCATACGGTGCGCCGGCACTGCCACGAGGTCGTGCGCGCCGTAGACAGCTGGTATGCGCCGTTTCCACGCAACATTATTTCCATGTTTCAGTGTCCCGTCGAGAGTGACGTAGCTTCGTGCAACAGCTGAAGCGGCCTCCTAGCCAGGATTCTAGGGACAGCTAACTGAATCATATATACCACAGTGGGATTGAAAAAATGGTAATAGAATAGTTATTTCATTTTATTTATTTATTCAACCTGATCTGCTTAGGGCCATCAGACCCCCTCTAACATCGGACCAGAGTTTCACAAATGTGTGTGTGAAATCTTATGGGACTTAACTGCTAAGGCCATCAGTCCCTAAGCTTACATACTACTTCACCTAAATTATCCTAAGGACAAACACACACACCCATGCCCGAGGGAGGACTCGAACCTCCACCGCGATCAGAGAGTTTCACACATACAATACCTTTTCACATCATAGTTACCCAAGAAATAACAGCCGGCCGCTGTGGACGAGCGGTTCTAGGCGCTTCAGTCCGGAACCGCGCGACTGCTACGGTCGCAGGTTCGAATCCTGCCTCGGGCATAGATGTGTGTGATTTCCTTAGGTTAGTTAGGTTTAAGTAGTTCTAAGTTCTAGCTGGCTGATGACCTCAGATGTTAAGTCCCATAGTGGTGGTGGTTTTGGGGAAGGAGACCAGACAGCGAGGTCATCGGTCTCATCGGTTTAGGGAAGGACGGGGAAGGAAGTCGGCCGTGCCCTTTGAAAGGAACCATCCCAGCATTTGCCTGCAGCGATTTAGGGAAATCACGGAAAACCTAAATCAGGATGGCCGGACACGGGATTGAACCGTCGTCCTCCCGATTGCGAGTCCAATGTGCTAGCCTCCCATAGTGCTCAGAGCCATTTGAACCATTTGAATAACGATAATGACACACTCAAAAAGAATTTATAGGTGTACAAAATAAATGTTTTCTGATATGGCGAGTTCTGGGGAAAGGAAATTTAAGGTGACTGCACCAGCTGAGAATACTAGGAGATGAGGAAGATCTGGTTGGAAAGAAGGCTGTAGAAGGGCAACGAGTGTCTACAGGGATAATGGTAATCATTATTGTTGCTTTAGCAGATATGTCATTAATTGTCTTATGAAGCTGGATATGTTATTCAGATCTCTAATATAATGAGGAAGGTTATTCCAGGGTCAAGTTCCCGCTACTGTCGCGCGGGATTAGCCGAGCGGTCTTAGGCGCTGCAGTCATGGACTGTGCGGCTGGTCCCGGCGGAGGTTCGAGTCCTCCCTCGGGCATGGGTGTGTGTGTTTGTCCTTAGGATAATTTAGGTTAAGTAGTGTGTAAGCTTAGGGACTGATGACCTTATCAGTTAAGCCCCATAAGATTTCACACACATTTCAACATTTTCCTGCTACTGAGAAGGACTTCGAGGAAGTGGCTGAAAGATGGAGTGGGACAGAAAGTATATTGCTGTGATGGGAACGGGTGTTTCTGCCGTATTGTTCAGACGAGAGCGTTAAGGCCGAGGAGAGATGCGGGGGCAGTGTATGTTGATAAGACAGTAGAGATTACAGAGGTTATGGAAATCTTTGTGCTTGTCTGCACGCATTCAGCGTACCTGTGCATAAGATGGTGAAATATGTTCAAAGAGTCGAATGTCACAGATATGACGACCACAGATATTAATAACCTGTTCCAGGTGCCTTGAGCTTTCCTGAGAAAGGTCTTGTAGCTGCTTCTGGGAGAATTTAATTTAGCAGGCTTTCGTTAGTGACTTCACAGCTGGATGGTCTTATAGATGGCGAAAGTGGGATAATCAGACGGTTGGTTGAGACTCTTCGTTTCGGAATTCGTAACGCAAGTCAATATATTTACATGAACTAGAACCTACATTCTGTATTTTTTAAGAGAGAGTTTTCTGTAAAAAGAATAAGGTTTTGACTCGTCACATATCAAGTGAACTGCGCTGTGTTTCAGACAGCGCCACTGTTCTTTGATGATTTTGAAGACACGAGATTTCTACGTACAAATATCGTGTGCTTCTGGGTGTTTTCCAACCCCTGTGTCACCGTGCAATGGACGAATTTACCCGCTAAATGACAGCGCGATGACTAGCGTTTACGTTTTTTTGTCACTTGTGCATACGTTGAGAATTCCCACACAAAAGGTCTTGCATACTGCATGCCACAACGAACGACCAAGGCATTTGAAACAAAACTATACTGTTTGTGGTGGCCTAGTCCAGATGTTTTACGGGGACGTACTCGAGCGCTAGTAACGGTACTATTACTGTCTATTTTGTAAACAAAATTTCTACCCTAACAATGTTTCTCGGCCGAATTGGGGCACATGGAATCGGTTGCTGGAAGTAAGTAGCTCGCGCAAGCTAAGATGATAAGGTTAAGGTTATGTGCGCGCATGGGGGACGGGGGGGGGGGGGGTGCTGTTGTGCTGTTCGTAGGTAGTTTTGCACATCGGTCTTGCATATGGAGACACACTTTTTCAAACTTGTTATGTTATCAAGACCCTAATTCGTTATTTTCACGTTTAAGGTCTCGTTCACAGGTAGGTACAAGAGAGAAACGATATGTCAATGCTGGCAGTGATAGGAGAAATCTTCTGGAAACAGCTGAACATAATTTCTAAAATTGAATTGCTCCATCACGTCCCATTCAATAGATATGAAGTGAGCACAGATAACAAACTACTGCAAGATAGTTCCTAGAGTATTGCAGACGGTTGGCTTTCTTCACACATCTTACGCCTACGTCGGGTACTAGCGTGATTAAAGATAAGTCTGACTTCTACTAGTTATACTTAGCACTGCCCGCAGAACGTATATGGCGGCTTTAGCTCGCAAAGACGGGAGTATGCGTCTCCCCAAGCCAGAAGCGTACGCACGCAGTGACGGCGCAAATCCACTCTACGAGATTGGTGGTTCAAATGGCTCTGAGCACTATGGGACTTAACATCTATGGTCATCAGTCCCCTAGAACTTAGAACTACTTAAACTTAACTAACCTAAGTACATCACAGGACACCCAGTCATCACGAGGCAGAGAAAATCCCTGACCCCGCCGGGAATCGAACCCGGGACCCGTTGTAAGAGAGAACACGAAGGGGCAATGGGTGACGAGAAATAGTGATCGCATTTTGAGTCGAAAATTAGTTCTTATGTGTGAAATCTGTGAATCTGTTAATAACTTGTGGAAACGTTAATAACTAGAGGCGAAGATATTCGTATTTTGTTAAATACAAAGTGCTATATCGATAATGAAATTGTATATATTCCAAAGAAGGTGAACAACAAATTATCTATCACGAATCCTTTTACGTGTCCTGTGCTTTTTCTGTCCGGATTTTGTGACATGAAACGTCCGTTTTTCGTAAATGATGCAAAACGATGAAATTATAGTATTCCATTAATGAGCGAACAGTTTTGAATATGTTCAAAGTTCCATCATATGCTCTAAGGCTATTATATTAATTTTAAATTGCGCTATTTCCTGTTTAATCTACGTTTATAAAGCTCATATCTATTTTGTATATCTCTATTGCTTTCACACGGAAAATATAAAAAGCTTATTCAGTCTATCCTACCGGTTAGCTGACGCAATTCAATAGTGAATGTTGTATTGAAACTGTGAGTTGGCTGCCAGTTCGAAATCTGACTGTGTACCGAAACTGCTACAAGGTACCGCTGAGTGAAGGCGGTGATTTCGTCGTTTATTTAAGACGTGTCATTACGTCGATACGAATAGCTGCGAAGCTGTTCGGGAGGACAGCGGCCGTGCGCCGGTAGGGTGTACCACGTCTGGTCCGCTTGTTTGCCGTTCCGGGCTGTCCCCTGCTTCTGATAACGGAGGACGCAGCGATGTAGCCAAGAGCGAGAGAGGGGGAGGGGTAAGAGGGAGGTGTGCGGCGCGCGGAGGGGAGGGGCACGGAGAGGGGTGGGGGTGGGTCTGTCCGGCTAGGTCACTCTCACTGCCTACGTCAGGTCGGCCGGTCGATACGACTATTCCTGGCCAGCCACATCGATCCCCTCCCCCCGCCGCTCTGTGAAAACGCGAAATATCCCTACCCGCACAATTAACGGTGCCGTCGCCTGGGCCACTTCCTTCCTTATCTCGCCGGAGTCTAACAAGTGGTTGCCTGCGGCACTCCCGCAGCCCCTCCCCCATTTCCCTCCGACGTCTCTCCACATCACGATTCCCTATCAACTCCCCACTGCCTTTGGCTTTATTTGAAGGACGTACAATGCATGCCTGAGGAAAGTTTAAAGCAAAGACAAAAAGGCAACAAATGTTATTTCGGAAAATGAAAGTTATGCTACTGACACACATTTCCATTATACGGAAAAATAACCGAAGCAGCAAACTTGCCCTCTACTAGTTCACAGTCGAAACCATCAGGTCGTACCGTCGCGGAACACGGATAACTACAAGGCCAACAGACGTTTATTTGTTCGATACAGTTCCCCACAGTCGTTTAATGAACAAAGTAAGAGCACATGGACTATCAAACCAATTGTGTGATTGGATTGAAGAGTTCCTAGATAACAGAACGCAGCATGTCATTCTCAATGGAGAGAAGTCTTCCGAAGTAAGAGTGATTTCAGGTGTGCCACAGGGGAGTGTCGTAGGACCGTTGCTATTCACAGTATACATACATAACCTTGTGGATGACATCGGAAGTTCACTGAGGCTTTTTGCGGATGATGCTGTGGTATATCGAGAGGTTGTAACATTGGAAAATTGTACTGAAATGCATGAGGATCTGCAGCGAATTGACGCATGGTGCAGGGAATGGCAATTGAATCTCAATGTAGACAAGTGTAATGTGCTGCGAATACATAGAAAGATAGATCCCTTATCATTTAGCTACAATATAGCAGGTCCGAAACTGGAAGCAGTTAATTCCATAAATTATCTGGGAGTACGCATTAGGAGTGATTTAAAATGGAATGATCATATAATGTTGATCGTTGGTAAAGCAGATGCCAGACTGAGAGTCATTGGAAGAATCCTAAGGAAATGCAATCAGAAAACAAAGGAAGTAGGTTACAGTACGCATGTTCGCCTACTGCTTGAATACTGCTCAGCAGTTTGGGATCCGTACCAGACAGGGTTGATAGAAGAGATAGAGAAGATCCAACGGAGAGCAGCGCACTTCGTTACAGGATCATTTAGTAATCGCGAAAGCGTTACGGAGATGATAGATAAACTCCAGTGGAAGACTCTGCAGGAGAGACGCTCAGTAGCTCGGTACGGGATTTTGTTGAAGTTTCGAGAACATACTTTCACCGAAGAGTCAAGCAGTATATTGCTCCCTCCTACATATATCTCGCGAAGAGACCATGAGGATAAAATCAGAGAGATTAGAGCCCACACAGAAGCATACCGACAATCCTTCTTTCCACGAACAATACGAGACTGGAACAGAAGGGAGAACCGATAGAGGTACACCGTCAGGTGGCTTGAGGAGTATGGATATAGATGTAGATTAAAGTTCTTATGAAACTGAGACACTGTTATTTCCGGAGTCACTCGTATGATATACTGCAATTTTTAATATCTGAGAAGTATAATAATGCTAAAGTTAATGGTTACTGTTGCATGGTCATCACGTATGGATAAGAGGCACGGGCGATTGAAACGGGCATACAAATAGAATTCGACGAAATGAACAAAAAGGAAAACATAAAAACATAGATGGAAGGCTGCAGTGGAGGATTTAGAAGCCGATGGAGCGGTTTCAATGTTGCTAACAGACGGTAAGGATTTCGATGCAAAAAATGAAAAGGAAGTAAGGTAAGTTAGTGTTAACGTCCCATCGTGAACGAGGCCTTCAGAGACGAAGCACAAGCTCTGATTAGGAAAGCATGCGGAAGGAAATCAGCCGAGTCCTTTCAAAGGAACCATCCCGGCATTTGTCTTAAGCGATTTAGGGAAATCATGGAAAACTTAAATCTGGATGTTCGTGCGGAGATTTGAAATGTCGTCCTCCCGAATGCGAGTACAGTGCGCTGATCACTGATCAGCTCGCTCGGTTGCAAATAACTAAGAGTCGTACGCAGCTGGGTAGATAGGCAGAACACCAGAAAAACTGAAAAAATGCAAAACATAGCGAATCTAAAAAAAAAATCGTCAAAATGCACTCAAATATCTAAATCTGGCCATTTCTTACATCACAGACGGATGGAGACGGTTAAATTAGAAAATGTAGCGAGTCGACCAGTCAGACACTCGGACCCTTCAGGTTTCATTTCTTTCTTCCGTTGACGCTAAAATACCTTAATCGTGAAAAAATATAGTCGTGGTCATTAGTTACAACACAGAGTAGTGAACCAATTCCTCTGAAAATTTCAAACAGTACAAGAGTGTAGAGAAAATGTGGCACACACACATTTGCAAAGCGTATTATTAAATTTTTTACAAGTAAATTACGTCTCTAATGTAAACACTGAGACAATTCAGTTTTGTAAGTGGCTCTACATCTACATGATTATTCTGTCGTACACAACTAAGAACTTGGCAGAGGCTTCATCGAGTCACTTTCAAGCTACTCCTCCACTGTTTAACTCTCAAACAGCGCGCGGGAAAAACGAACACTTAAATCTTTCCGTGTGAGCTCTGACTTCTCTTATTTTGTTATGATGATCATTTCTCCGTGTGTAGGTGGAGGCCAACGTAGTATTTTCACACTCTGATGAGAAAATTAGCGATTGAAATTTCACGAGAAGATTCTGCCGAAGCGAAAAACGTCTTTGTGTTAATGACTGCCACCGCAATTCTTGTATCTAATCTGTGGGACTCTCTCCCCTAATTCGCGATAATATAAAATGAGCTGACGTTCTTTGAACTTTTTCAGTGTCTTCCGTCAATCCTATCTGATGCGGATACCACACCACACAAAAATACTCCAGAAGAGGGCGGACAAGCGTAGTGTAAGCAGTCTCTTTAGTAGACCTGTTGCATTTTCTACGTGTTCTGCTAATAAATCGCAATCTTCGATTTGCTTTCCCTACGACGTTATCTATGTGGTCGTTCCAGTTTAAGTTATTCGTAATAGTAGTCCGTAAGCATTTAGTTGAGTTTGCAACCTTTAGATACGTGTGACTGATTGTGTAACAGAAATTTAGCGGTTTCCTTTTAGTACGCATGCTGATGACTTAACACTTTTCATTATTTAGAGTCAATTGCCACTTTTTGCACCATACAGGTGTCTTATCTGTATCTTTTTGCAATTATTTTTGATCATCTGATGACTTTAAAAGAAGGTAAATGACAGCATCCTTTGCAAATAATCTAAGTGGGCTGCTCAGACTGTCTCCTAAATCGTTCATGTAGACCAGGAACAGTAGAGGATTGCAACACTTCCTCGGGTAATGCCTGATATTACTTCCGTTCTACTCGATGACTTCCCTTCAGTTATTACGAACTGTGATATTTCTGACAGGAAATCACGAATCCAATCACACTACTGAGACGATAGTGCATAGGCACACAATTTGATTAGAAGTCGCTTTTGAGGATCGGTATCAAAAGCCTTCTGGTAATCTAAAAATAAGGGATCAATTTGACATCCCCTGTTGATAGCAAGAACAGAATTATACTTATTTGCAACAAAGACACATCTCATTTTTTATTTGTTCTTCGGGTACGCAAACATTCGAACAACTCACCTTGTTTTGTTGATAAAGACTAGTGCTTAGTTTGTATATAGTCGTACAGACATTTATGCTCATGTTTTTTATTAGATTCTAATGTTTCGTGGACACACAGTAACGGCACATTTAGAAAACACCCTGGCCCGATACTGGTCTCCAGACACGTGGTTGGCAAAATATACGACTTCAGTTATGTCAGCAGTGTGGTGATGGAGAATTCTACATTATGAGAGAATATCGTTAACATATTTTTGTCCCCAGCGTTACTTCCAAGAGTGATACTTTTCAGTAGTTTCAACAGATACACTCTATGGAATCTACTGTATCGTGTCTTCAGGAATGGAAGAAAAGAAAAGAGTTTTTGTTTCCACGTTGCGTTTCACAGAACACGCGAAGAGGCTGTTTGCAAAATCCAGTAAAAACACACGGCCGTCAGCGTCCAAAACTACGGCCCTTATCGCACTAAAAGAACAAAAACAAGAAGGAAGCGAAACGCGCAGTTGAAAGAAAATATCTGAATGAGATTCAAGGACAGGAGGTTAACGAACGGCGGCGACATTTGAGCAGTTCGATTTATCTCTGGAAATGACACGGCCGGCTTACATTCTGAAACCGTTGTAACGAGTAAATAGGAACGATAGCTGTGTCTTACTGTAACGGTCGATTGGAAGTGGCGTCCATATACTCCCTCCAGCATCTTCATCTGTCCTTGACCCCTGAATGGATTTCTCAGGAATGGAGACTGCGATGCCACACCAGGAAATTTGTTGGTACTCTGTGTTGTAACGATTGACTATAGTTGTATCTTTACACGATTACTTTACTGGAGGAGAACTTTGACCCGCGGAAGAGGTCTCCAAAACACAATAATGATTCGCTGTTAGAAATTAATACGAAATTGAGACGTTCGGTACACCAACGCCAAGCTGCTCCAAATGACCTCGCAGCATGGCGTAGGCAACGTCATTAACAACGCAGTTCCAACACACAGCTACTACAGGGTTCTAAGACAACATGTTTTAAGCATGTGCTTTCATCTTTTAGGTCGACTAGGTGAAGGCATACAAAGTTATCTCCTGGAAAAACTCACTATGTGGATGGTAATAATACGAGGAAATGAAGTTCAAAATTGTTGCCGAGGCGATGTCGGCTTAGGGACTATTGATACCAGATATTAAAAAAAAAAAGGACAAGACGTTGAATTTCCAAATTACAGGAATATTACCTTCCAACTTCGGCAGCTGAATAAAATTTAACACCTGAGACAGAAATCAATTTTCAAAGACATTGGGACGCCAAACAATTTTATGACGTTTTCTAAGTGAAGTATAGAACTTCATGTGGCCGGCCGAAGTGGCCGTGCGGTTAAAGGCGCTGCAGTCTGGAACCGCAAGACCGCTACGGTCGCAGGTTCGAATCCTGCCTCGGGCATGGATGTTTGTGATGTCCTTAGGTTAGTTAGGTTTAACTAGTTCTAAGTTCTAGGGGACTAATGACCTCAGCAGTTGAGTCCCATAGTGCTCAGAGCCATTTTTTTTGAACTTCATGTACGAACCTTCAGAATTCATTCAGAAATTTAGTATGTATTTCGATGCAATGATTTTGTGGTGTCACCGCCAGACACCACACCTGCTAGGTGGTAGCCTTTAAATCGGCCGCGGTCCGTTAGTATACGTCGGACCCGCGTGTCGCCACTATCAGTGATTGCAGACCAAGCGCCGCCACACGGCAGGTCTAGTCTAGAGAGACTCCCTAGCACTCGCCCCAGTTGTACAGCCGACTTTGCTAGCGATGGTTCACTGTCTACGTACGCTCTCATTTGCAGAGACGACAGTTTAGCATAGCCTTCAGCTACGTCATTGCTACGACCTAGCAAGGCGCCATATTCAGTTACTATGTCTTCTGAACAGATAATATTGTGGTTCATGTACCGTCAAGAGCGACGTTCATCATTAATGGATTAAAGTTAAGTATCAAACTAATTATGTCCGCTTTCTGAATTCTCATTCCTTGTCATGTTCCAGACCTCACTTCAGTATAGTTCTTCCCTCCTCACGCTAGCCTGCTTGAGCTAAGACGTGTGCATTTCGGCCTCCACTCGTAGCACGGTGTTGGCTCTTCTGCTAACACAAAAGATTTCATTATTTGTCATGATTCACTACCACTGCTGCATATTATTTCAGTCGGTTCTGTGTTTTTTTGTGACATATTTTTACTGCGAACACTTAATCGATACTATATCATGCAAATGTGTGTAAATGGACGTATTTTATATTCTAAGGTACTTTATAGTTTAAATTTGTTATTTGTTAAAAATTCCGTTATATCCCGCAGCCACTACATGTACATACAGTTTGTTTATTAATGGTTGGTTGGCTGAAGCCAAATAATTATTACCAGTCTCATGAAGATCCTATAAATGTGTTGGTGTATAGGATTATCAAAGCACTGTTCCATAGTGTCCCCTGTTTGGGACATACGTAGAGACTGATTGACGGGATAACTGACGACGCTCCGGCTGACTCTAGTAACAGCAGTGACGCTGTCGTCTAGCTAGCTGTCACCATGCATTGTTCAAAAAATGGCTCTGAGCACTATGGGACTTAAAATCTGTGGTCATCAGTCCCCTAGAACTTAGAACTACTTAAACCTAACTAACCTAAGGACATCACACAACACCCAGTCATCAAGAGGCAGAGAAAATCCCTGACCCCGCCGGGAATCGAACCCGGGAACCCGGGCGTGGGAAGCGAGAACGCTACCGCACGACCACGAGCTGCGGACCCATGCATTGTTCTGTCATGTTTCATATTACAGCGTAAGTGTAATAGGGCAGTGAGTGTGGTATCAGTTTTCCTCTGTAACCCCTCAGCAGACAACTTTCATGTTTCAAAGTCATTATACACTTCTTTTCACAAGAAGCGGAAAAGCACAAAATATC
Source organism: Schistocerca americana (assembly GCF_021461395.2). Taxonomy (NCBI): domain Eukaryota; kingdom Metazoa; phylum Arthropoda; class Insecta; order Orthoptera; family Acrididae; genus Schistocerca; species Schistocerca americana. Next base: position 749,250,033 of record NC_060130.1, on the reverse strand, counting down.
AGTACGTCGGCGAAACAGTAAAGCAATGACACCAAAGTTGGGCGTGTTGTTAGCACTGTAGAGTAACCAAAACTAACCAATGTAAACAAACGGTGATGCGGCCCTCTTGCGTCATTTGTACCCAGCAGGTGGTGAGAGAAGGAAGATTAGGGTTTAAGTTTCTGCAGATCCTTCTTGTATACATGGAATGGGACTGCGCGTAGAGAAAGACTTGAAGTAAATAAATTCCGACGGCCGTAATTTTATTAATTATTTTATTGAACTAACAGTTTAGGGTTTAACTTCCCGTCGACATCAAGGATCTTAGAGACGAAGCACTAAGTCAGATTGCTTCAAGGTTGGGGGAAGGAAAATGCCCGCGCTCTGTCAAAGAAACCATCCCGGAATTTGCCTGGAGCGATTTAGGGAAATCTGAGAAAACCTGATTCACGATGGCTTGAAGGGGATTTGAACCACCGTCCTCCCAAATGCGAATCCAATGTGATAACAACTGCGCCACCGCGTTCGGTGGTGCTGATTGACAGGCGCCCAGGATGCAGTTTCTGGACGAACTGTGACGGACGAATGTTGGTAAACTTGGTACTCGGAGGTCACCAGATGATTAAACGTCAGTTCCGTTGTTCGTACACTGTGGTAACAATTTGCAACCAATATTTCGATCCACATTTGGTACAGCAGAGGACGAGCAAAGCGGGCCGATGAAAGATATTTTCTGTTATGCAATCCAAGAAATAGGACCCTAATCTGTAACTACACAGTGTAATATTTTCTAACCCTTTGTTATATCGTTTTTTCCGGCAGCAATCACGAAACTTGGAATATTTGGTTATATTTTTTACATTAGGCATTTACGTTTGGATTGACGAAATGCTTGTGATTTCTCCATGATTTTTGGCAGCCATTGTACTTGCGTAACAGACATTTTAAATCACTACATTTCAAGACACGGTGGAGAAAGGGTTCATTATACCGAATGTGCGGCCCGGGGCACGTCTATGTGTTTATCGCGAAATTGTGTCGGATTTGGGTGTTTTCTCCATTACTGACAGTGCAGCACACGCAGCGTGCAGCAGTCAATGCTAGTGAGAACCGACATTGAAGCAAACCGGGCGTCAGTCACGGCGCAGCGCATAATGGTGGCACTTATTAGCGTGTGCTTATCTGCAGGCTGCAGCCACCGCAGTTTAACGCCGATGTCCACCGAGGACCGAAATGCATTATGTATGTCAAATCAACGTTCTATTCAGGCTGCGACTACTGTGGCCAACGCTTTCAATTTTGGTGTAAAGCGCAAACGCCCCGGTTTTACTGCCATAAACCGTTATCAACAAACTTGCAAGAGCACACGTGTTGTTACTACAGCTTCATTTTTGTTTACATTGTAACAAGCAAGGAATTTCTTTCCTCACTGATCCTTTCCAACGTTGACACGGGTGTCGTGTGTGTGTGTGTGTGTGTGTGTGTGTGTGTGTGTGTGTGTGTGTGTGTGTGTGTAGCGGTCGCTCGGTTCCAGACACTAGCGCCTAGAACCGCACGGCCACTCAGGCCGGCAGGACCCGATATAATATATTGCTATACCAAAGACTGTGGGAAAACCGGAAACGGTGAGAATATAAGCGCTTGAGATATGGTGTTGCAGAAATACGCTTAAAATTAAGGGGACTGATGAGATAAGAAACGCGGTGCTTCTCCGTCGAACGTGGGAGGAAGGGAATATGAGGAATATATGAAGTAGAAGAAGGGACTGGATGATAGGACTTACGTTAAGACATCTGGGAATAGCTTCCACGACCCTTGAGGGATCAATAGAGCAAAATTTGATGCGGTAGCCAGAGATTGAAATGTGTACCGCAAATAATAGAGGATGTTGGATGTAAAGAGTTTCTCTGAAATGAAAAGATTTGCATAGGAAAGGAAATCGAGACGTGCAGAATCAAAACAGGTTGAAGAGTGAAATAAATAAATACATTACAAAGAGACTTTGTCATAGGTTATTTCTCCGCACTGGATCTAATGCCACACATCTCGAGCGTCTTGCTCACTCCCAGCATTCGGCAACACGCGTCGATCTGATGTCTAGAGCTACAGTAAACGAGGGAGGGAGAGAAAGAGACCACTTGTTATCGATTACATTGATTTGTAAGAGTTTGTTGTTGTATTAACAGTTTCTGGTTGTCATGCGACAGGCAGTTTCTTGGTTTATCCATACAGAATAAAAATAATGTAATGGACAGAGTGAAATTTATATGAAAGTACTGTCATGAGTAGATAAAAGTCGAATACGGCGCCAGGAATCAAGGCATCGACTACATCCTGCTGAGTCATACACGGAGGATGTAGTGAGTACGATTATTTTACCTCTCGGGTATGGATTGGTCTCCTTTCGGTGTCTCCTTTCCAACTTCCATTTCTAAATGCCTGGGAAATTCAAGCTGGTCCCTGATTTATGCAATGTTCCATAATCTCGCAGGATGTGTACGGCTTTCAACGTTCTCTGGGTGAATTCACTTCCTGCAGCTAGCGGCAATGTTTACGTAGCAACACTCCGCCCGCATCGACACCCCTTGGACCTGGGCATTTGGCCTCGAATTCATCTTAGATCCAGTCTGCGTGACCCCGTAGACCTAGTCTATTTAGGGCTTGGTTATGTTTTGTCGTGTTTTATTAAAATTGAGAAAAATACTTACCGGTAGGATCTTGGCAGACCACTAAAACCAAAAAAGGATAACTGTAGTATCATATTCCGAAGTAAGTGCTGTATTCTACGTTCGGAAGGAAAAGGTAGGAAGGTTAAGTTTCATCGCGCCATCGACTTCGAGGACAAGAGACTGAGCCAGATGAATGCACGCCGATCACCTTTTCCTTGTGAAATCGTAGCGTTCAACGATGCTTTAGATTTTAATTAACTGGCTTTCTTTCAGCTAACCTATCATTCGACCGATTAAACTTTCATTTCTGTAGATGCATCCACCTTCATGCTCACATATTGCTGATTTCTGGTATTGTCTCAGCAACTAGCGAGAAGACATACCCACAGTAATGGCACAATTACGATATATGCCCATGTCAGAGGTGCGACCTCTGAATTACAAATAACTCTACGTCGACACCACGGCAGCCGGCGATTTGACGCATTCTAAAGAAAATTGTTAGACTATTCACTTAGATTGGTCGCAAAGAGATTAACAAGGTAGAAAACAAACGTGTGAAAACTCTAGTGGAAAAATGTATCATCTGTTATATTTGTCATCGCCACAACATCCCTTTACCTCATAAAAACAACAAAGCTCTTGCAAGGGTCTGGATCACCCTGGTGCGTTCTCCAAAAACGCAGAAGTTGTCAGCAGTTCGGCCGATGGACTCCTGCCAGTGGTGATTGATGAGGTACGTACCTATCCCCTGTAACTAGAATTAGAAAGAAAATTTCCCAGGTGTTTTCGGAAGGTGAGAAGATCCTTGTACAGCGTATTGTCCAGGCGCACAAAACAAACACCACTACGTGCAAATGGTGGTCTGTTTGTCTGGAGATCAGAAAAGACGTGTACATTACCTACATGTCTTGCGATAGCGCGCTTTTTGGTTAATTTCACTTGCGCCCATTTTATGCAAACTGTTGAGAACGAAGATGTTGGTGCACGACTGAAACTTTTAGAAGAATTTGCACGCGGTGGGACGTCCAAATTTGATTTCTAGACAGAAAGAACTAGATGCGAGAGCTATGCGGAAGACGAGGCAATATCAAAGAGGAATACCGACCTGGTTATCAGTGAAGTGTCAAGCTACCTGTGGTGTGTGGCGGCGCAAGAGCACGAGGGAGTTACACGTGCCAAGAAGCGCTGTAGCGTGCCATGACATTTATACGCTCACAGCTGCGTCTTACGTGTGACGGCTCAACGCGCGAAAAATCGAAAGTGGGACGAGGGCGCAAAGTAGCAGCAGCTTGTAGCCGATTCCAGTGAAATTCTCGGTGCATCACCCCTACTGAATGTGGCGGCTTTCCTAGCGGTTTTGCGATCCAGCAGTGCAATGTGTTCAGTTTACGAAGTCTTTATGATGAACTGCTTCTATTATTCTCGCCAATTATTCGGCCCTGAAGACCCAGAAAGGAAGATGAACCGAGGAGACGGTAAGTCGCAGCAGGTGGAGGTGAACCGCGTAGTCTCCCTGTGTATCGATTCCACGAGCACAGAAGTCTGCACGCGTGGCGGAACCTAGAGCCCGGAATCGCAGGCGACGGGGTGTAAGGTGAGAGCGGAGGTAGCAGTGGCACGCGTCCAGAACTGATACAGGGCGCCATTAGAATTAAAAATATGCGCGACGTGGCAGTCGCCAGCGCGGTCAGATGCTGCAGTTAATCCAGGAGCAAAGACACGGCAGCTAGGGTTTCAAGGAGTTATCGGCTTAGGCAACCTTACAACGGTCTTCCGGCCAACTTACGCAACTCGCGGGAGGGCTCGCCGTCCGCGTGTGCGACAATGGGACGCACCGGACAGCCGCACGCACCACCGTCTTCCCCCGTGCGAGCCAGCTTTCGATTTTGCTCGTTCACGTAACAGCCAAGGTCAGTCTCTGGCGAAGCCTCATAGATTGGCTAACAAGATGTGGAAACGCGATTAGTTCCGCTTTCGCCGCAGAGGCCACTCCGAGCCACGCAATCCCGACGGATATGCCGACACGGGAACCGAAATTTCTCACCTCGTATAAAAATAATCATATATATATATATATATATATATATATATATATATATATATATATATATATATGAACTGAACTGGCATGAAGCTGCTGCCGCGTCCATCTAGCTGTCAAATTACTATTTCGCTAATTCGTACAAGAATGTACGATAACATTTCTGGCTATGGCTTCGTGGAAGGGAAATTCTACTTCAGGTGACATTCCCATTGAAAAAGAAAAGACTATCGCTTTGAAGTATCCCATAATGATATGTGACATCGAAATAGCTGACACTCACAAGGCGTAAAGATGGCGACTGCACATGTGGCCTACTTCCTGCGTTCAAATAGCATTCAACAATTGGGGACGATTTTATAGCGTTAATCAAATAGCGATCAGCCGCGTTTTGGAGTTGAGGGCCATTTTGTCACGTTAGTTATAACGAAACTTCTATTTCATAAGCGAATATCACGATTTTCGCCGTACGTAAAAGGTAAAGCAGATGAGAAAGAGGAAGATAGTTCTTACACCCCTTCGACGTCGAAGTTATCAAAGACTGGACACTCGCTCAACTGGAGAAAGGACGGGATGGAAGCAGCTGGGTGTGGCCTTGTTGAAGGAAACATACCCGGCATCCACGTTTGGGGAACCGCAGGCAGTCTAAATCAGGAAGACTGCGCGGGAATTTCGCCCTCTGTGCGTGTATAGGTCGCAAGAAATGTGTCGCTTCGCTCCTTTGATCAGACGACATTACGTAAAGGCCCTCAGTTCCTCAGAAGGTCCCAAAGTTTCAAGGAATATAGAAATTTTGTGGCTGCAGGAAGACGTGAGCAGCAATCACTGCTATCGAAGACACTTCGGACAGCACATCATATGAAGTGGTGGCCAGTTTACGTGTAAGGTGCTCCTCAGCGTGTACTGAAATGAATATACTATTAGCGTGGAGCGGCTATATATATAAATAATTAACAAAATTTAGCGTTTAGCGTAGCTCCGGTGACAAAAAAAAACAGAAATTTTTGCATAAGTCAGTCGCGTACGTAGAATACAGCTCCTCATTCTTTTCGATGGCGGTGGATGAAAAGATGGGAGGGAAGATTCGTCCGTGACCTTAGTTAGCTGCGTGGTCGCCCATATTGGAACTACGGGCGCTGAAGACGCTCCAGTGGAACACAGTTCAACGCAATATATTCAGTTCGCATAATATTTTCTGCAGTATGCTCCGTAGGCGCATCCTTAAAAATGTTTTCTGGAGCCCGTATCCAAAGCAGCTGGGCATCATTCTGTATCAATGCGCTACAATTAATGTCGTCTTTTTTCGTATTACAGGAATGCGCTGTGTCAGTTGGTTCGGACGATGGTAACTGACGAGGACGTCTAAGACTAACTGGAGCAGGTCCTCCAGAGTTCCGCTCCTGCGACCACTCATCGTATCACAGCGAGGGAGTTGGCGCCGTGGTTAAAAACAATGGCGTCTCCCATTCGGGGAGCGCACAGTTGTACTCCCGGCGCGGCCACTCAGGCTGAAGTTTTCCTACATTACTTCAGGCGATTGCTGACTTCGCTGAATAGGTCACGGCCGATTTCATTGATAATTTTGTCTTCGTTCGTCAGATTCAAGTTGACAGAGCTATTAGCATCAGTTTCGTCGTTGCTGGACTGTATAAAAGTTCAGGCGCTTGCATTCAGCACTAAAGAGAGGAAAAATGAGCTGAAAATTCAAACAGACCTGTGAAGACAGTGAGAGAGTGCAAAGCACAGGGTCAAGAAAATACGACAAAGTGGTCCAGGTTGGGAGGGAGCACGGGCGGCGTGGACTGTACAGCGGTTGCAAGAGCAGAAACGAGTTGCAGACGGCAGCCGCATCTGTATGCAAAGCGGCCGTCGTTACTGGAAGCGGTAACCTGTTGATGAGCAAGGGAGGCAGGAAGCGAGCGCGCGCGGCTCATCCCCAGCGGACCGGTCGCTGCTGGACCGGAAAACCGCCTGCACCGGCGCGCCGGAAGCTGCGCCCGCCCGGACGTCGCCGAGGGTCCGGCTTCGTTCCCCGGAACCGCAGCTCCCAGCTTCGCCCTCGGAGCCCCGCCCGTCCCTTCTCCCAAAAGCGCACTCAGCCGACACGGTAAAGCTCCTTCGGTAAGGGCCCCAAACTGGAACGACAGAGCCGGCAACGACAGCACAGAATAACGCTGCGAACTTCTGCGAGCCAATTGTCGCGCCGCCCGCCGGGAGACACACCCACTCAGCCGTCGACGTCGCGTTTCCTCCCGCAGCACGATCGCCCAGAGAAAGTTTTTGTTCGGCCGCGGCGTGTGCCTGCTTCTGCAAAGCCCACGTACGTAATTCTACAGAAGGTGGCGGAAGCTCTCTTCCAAAAGCCACAGCACTCGTCTTCCGCGAGACGTTTCCGGGACCGGCACTCGTAAGTAGTCAGGCAACCACGCACTCGAGAGAGAACGCTAGTTTACTACGTTCAGCCGCTGCCAGTGAAACGGCTGACAGAGCATACACTGTAACCGCAACTCTGTCTTGTGCTTCCGTCTGCTGAAGGGGATTCTAAATCACTTTGCTAGTAGCCAGTAATCTTCGAGTAAACACTGGCGCGGTACACTGCAAAAAAGCAAAACAGTTTGTGCTTGCGGAACCGTTCAAAGAATGCTTCCTTTTCTTAATTAGAACAACGAATAAAAGCCAGGTAGTTGTATCGAGCATTCTTTACAACGGATTCGACAATTTTCACGCGTTACCTTTATGGACAGCCTGCAGCACCATGACAGTGGAGTTGTGTGTTGGCGGTTGTTCAACCGGATTTGGAAGCAAAACACTTCAAAGATATTTAGATGATTACCGGTAAAATCAGCGAACTGTTAGGCAATAATGGCACTTTAAAAAGAGAGCAGTCCCGCGACTGTGCTAATTGGACACAGCTAATACAATTAATTCATCTGTATTGTACTTCTGACGCACACAATATATTGTCTGCTAAGGAGACGCAAGTCTTATGTACGAGCTTAGTGGAGTGGAATAATGTGGTACCGCAGCCTGGGGTTCCGTAAAGTGGGCGCCGTGACAGAAACGTCATGCGGAAGAACGAAGACCTGACGGCGCAAAGCACACAAACTGAGAGCAAAATGACAGCAAAAGGTGCCGGTACTCACGGTATCTGCGCATGAGGGACTTCTTGTAGGCGCTGCATCGCAGCTCGCAGTCATCGCTGTCCACGCAGAAGTCGAGAGCGGGCCGCACGCTGAGATCTAGCGGCGCTTCCATGTCTACACAGCCATAGCCCGCGACGGCACAGCGCACACTGCTGGCTCGCGCCCACCAGCGCTGCGCGCCCGCGCCCACCGCGCCCCTGGCGGCAGCCGCCGCAACCTGCCGCCAGCATTGTTACTCCCAACCTGGACCCTCTCTATTACGTCACACGGCGCAGCGCCCGTAGCGTAGGTTAGGAAACACACGCAGCCCGCCGCGTCTTAACGACTCTGCCGCCGCCTGCTTCGCAGATACCTCACTTCTGAGCGACGTACGACGCGACATATTCGCTTCTGCGGTCGACTGTTCTATCTCGCTAGTAGCTCGCTTTTTTCCTTCTGCTAGGTGTGTCTGTATAGTACCTAACGGTGCTCGAGAAATCTGCAGTAGCTTACGAACCCAAATAAGAGAGATCATGTCACTGTTGTTTTCAGTAACGATCTGAAAACGACCTTCGTATAAAATGATTTTACTGTGTGTTTGCCCATTCTTTGTAAGTGTTATCTCCATCAAAATTTAAACTACCAGACACAAGAACGAGTTCACTTTTAATGCCTTAATTAGCTCCTCTGTGCTGTAAAACACGCCTTTTTAAGGTTCAGTTCCTCAGTTGGTAAAAACGCGACCGTTATACGACAACTTCGTTGTCCGTCTGTTAAGACCCCTTTTTCTCCGGAAAGAGTGGAGCCATTTAGTTAAAATTTGTCAAATAGTAAGGCCTACGGTCCCTTGGCGATGTAAAAATTTCATGCTTTTAAGTCTATGCGATCAAAAGACAAGACCGTGCGTTTATACTCGCAAACTCATTCATCAAATGGTTCAAATGGCTCTGAGCACCATGGGACTTAACATCTGAGGTCATCAGTTCCCTAGAAGCTGGAACTACTTAAACCTAAGTAACCTAAAGACCACACACACATCCATGCCCGAGGCAGGATTCGAACCTGCGACCGTAGCGGTCGTGCGGTTCCAGACTGTAGCGCCTAGAACCGCTCGGCCTCCCCGGCCGGCATTCATCAAAACCTATAGATTAACTACCTATAAATGGTGTCTCAAACCTTTCGGGTGAAGCTGAAACAGGTGATAGTGGGTCCACACCCAATTATACTGAGTCTGGAAACCAATGGTGGGAAACGTACATTTATTGTCTTATGAACATACAGTGTGCACCGCATAACAACAACGTAGCTCATAGTAACTGTTCAAAGCGACGATCGCCAGTCTCAGCGCGTTTATTGCAACGCCGCGTGCAGTTTGCCGCACTCTCACAAAGATCTCGCGTGTCTGTTGTACACTGGAACAGGCAGCGGGTGATAAACAGCGTACACCCCTGACCCCTAAACAGACATAATGTACTGAACAACACGTATCTTCATCGTTGGATTGGAAGGGGGGGGGGGGGGGGTCCTGCCCCATGGCCAGCGCGATCGCGCGATTTCACACCTCTGGACTTTTTCCTCTGGGTTACGGCAAGCTGTTGGTGTATGAAACCCCTGTAGAAAATTAAGTTGGTACGGAACCCTCAGAGCGCGAGGCCTCCTCGCACTTGTCCGTTTTTTTACGTCCTTATCACAGTTTTAAGTAGAAAAACATTTGTAATATGTCCTAACGTCGTAATGTGCAACTGCAGATTTCCTATTGCTGTTAACGATGTTAGGAAGTAACATTTTATTATATGTATGTGTCCGCTATTAGTAAGAAATGGGCGCGGATATACGTGGGTACAGCATAGCAGCTTTTCTCCAAATTTCAGATGGTATGTCACATGTGTAACTTTACCGTATAGGTAATAATAGCTACTTCTCCTTCTGTTTAGTGTTGTGTTTGTGTTACAGACGATTAGAGCATCTGAAGATGGGAGCGGATGAATCATGTTACCAGCACAACCCTCTCGCAAAACCCTCAAACGTCAGGGCAATGACGCACGTTTTGCAGGGACTGCGAAGACTTCGTATGCTGGCCGAAATGAATGGGTGAAAATTCCTTCCGCCAAAGAGTCCGAACCGGACCTTCCAGGTAAGCGGCACTAAAGTGAGCGCGCTGTTGTGGTCTGGACCACGACGACAGTGTGTGGAAAAATTCGTTTGCCTTAAGTATTCTAGCTCATCTACCCCATGCCGCCATTGTAGTAATTCGTAATATTGATCCCCTAGAAAACCACATCATACAATATTAAAATATTTTATACAGCCGATGGTTGGTTCAAATGGCTCTGGGCACTATGGGACATAACATCTGAGGTCACCAGTCCCCTAGAACTTAGAACTACTTAAACCTAACTAACCTAAGGACATCACACACATCCATGCCCGAGGCAGGGTTCCAACAGCCGATGTCTGAGATGATATAATAAATAACAGTTGAAGATCTATTTATTGCGTGATGGCGAAAGTCTAACACCTTTTTGCAACAACTGAGACAGACGACAAAGTTCAGGTGGAGACAGCTGCATGAGAAACAGAATTCGATTTCTCGTGAATACACACAATTGTTATGCTTCGCTGGCTACACGCAATCATTCGGATGAAACTTAACCCTTATTCAGTAAATACATTGTCTGTCATTCGGTAATTTATGTTCTGGTGAGTATAATCAGTTAAGTTTTTAAAGAAGGTGGTGGACATAGTGTGTGAATGTGACAGCGAATGGACTTTTGTACCTAATGAAAAATATTGAGGTTTAAAAGCAAATACACTGCCGTTTGTTCCACTGATATTTCATCACCACCAATCGATTTTCAGCTAAGTAGACCATCATCAGGTTCCTTAAATATGAAGTTGTTCTATTAAGAAGTTTCAGCTGAATCCTCTAATGTGTAAAAATTATACTGTATAAAGATAACGGCGTCTGCCTTCCGCTAATGTCACGTAGAACAAGCACTATATTCCTGAGCAGACAACTATTCCAGTCACCTATACTTACACATACACTTACACATACACTTACATACACAGCTCATACTTCGCGAAGGAAAGGTCCACAAGGGTGCGAAGGTCAGGGAAAAAAGCGCTTCTAATTGGGCGGCTGAGCCTGCCTTTAGGGGTCTCCCAGCTACTCATGCCATACGACTTTACTTTTTTAACGGAGAAAAGTCGAGTAACGTAATCATTTGCACGAAGAATAACTGCCCGAAATTGTGAGCATAGTACTTTTTGAGATCAAAGCAAAACACAAATAAGTAAACAAATAAAATGAAAATAGATAGCATAAACAAATTGTGGAAAATAATATGCACTGGCAACACTTTTTTCGCACATCATCCGAGGACGGATCAAAACCGCATAAACCATCACACACAGACTAGTTTCTACCGGGGTAGAAATGTAAACGTTGATATACATACGGACACAAATTGTCACCAAAATATGATATGTAGATAATATAGGACGTCAGACACCTGCAATGTGAGACTTTTAATTTTTTCCGCAGTTAATGGTGAACGCACGTACAATGGGTTTCACCGATCGGTAAGATTTTCTGTTGCCATTAATTGTCATTGTCACTGGTTGCAAATGAATGTTTTAGTTTACACTTGTGTGGACATAAACACATCCGAACTAGGGATTGTGCATAGGAAACAGTTTCGTCTGTTTATAAACACGTTTTGTTCACCAGTAAACGGGTATATCAAAAATTATTTTGCTTCACATTTTGGGAGCATGGTATGCAAATTAAACTTATCTTGATTAATTTCTTAAAAACTTAACTTCTAACTAACAACTCGCGATCAGTGGCAGATGCATATCGCTGTATGACGAGTTCTTAACTTATTCAGTAGCTTTTCCTAAGAATTAGCAGAACAGAATTGTCAGTTTAATAGCAGGAGCTGCACTGTAGTTCTACTGTCTCCACCGTACAAGAGGGGACAAAACGCACAGCCGCTTCAGGGTATTGGGCGTCTTGCGTAAAACTGCGAAATTTATCTGTCGTGCTCCATGTCTTTGGTAGTTTATATGACCAAATGTGAGCTGATGGAGTAAACGCACATAAAACTAAACGAAGTCCGTCAAATCGTTTTTACGTTTTTTAGTTTGTTTCCCACAAGTTTTTCGTGTGGTGTCGAACCGTCTTTGTCCTGATCTGGTACATATCGAAGTTCACGCTTAGAATTTGTCAGACAGATACAGTGATACGATTTACACAGAATATAATGTGCAGTCAAGTTCAAACGAATCTACGTCTTCCTTGGAACGCAGCAGTGTATAGCCTTGGTTAATGCTGGCAACACAAGCTACGCGCGTCTCTACTTCCTGCATTGCTGCGAGGGATTTCCTCGTATGTCACGTACAGCGAACCGCTATTGCAAAAGGCTTCACTAAAAAAATCATATAATTTTTCTGGGCGAACTTCGCGTAGTTTTATATAAATCTCACCATTATTACTTTCATGGTTCTCTTTCGTCAAAAATTGCAATAGTGACAACGTACGTCTATTGGACGACAATTTCAAAACTTTTACTTAAAGGCGAGCGCAACGTACATGCTTTATAGGGTGTTTTGCGAGGTGTACGTAAAATTGTAACCAACATTCGATTTCGCAGTCAGAACTCTAATATAAACAAAAGTGACTAAATGTGGTTTCAGACTGAGTGTATTAAGGAAGCTTGAACAGCTGAAATATGTCACATGTATTTGCACGTGGTTAAAAAACAGGTCTATTTCCCGCTGTGCGGTGCCGTACGCATCTTGCGATATCGAGGTCAATAGGTCAGGCGCTGACTGTTACGTCTAAATCTGGGGACGCTAGCGCAACCAGCACCGCTTTGGACCTGCTGAGGATGAGGAAGGAAATTTTCTCGCTCTCAGTGTTCATTATTTCCTCGTGCCCTATTCGCGATGCTCCAGCAACACCATTTACTCTGGCCACTATTTCGTGGTCGCTGCTAGTGAATGAGCGCAAAACAAAGAAGGCATAATGCATATATTAAAATCGGCCAACAATGTGTGAATATTTGTTTCATACTTTCGACTCGCAGTGATAAGTCATTCTTTGCTTTGGTTGCTATCTTGTTATTAATAGTTTATTGTCACTGATGCGGCGATAGTATTGGCGACGTTTTACACACTTTCTCACTTTTGAATTGGGCAAGTAGTAAAATAGTGCCTCTTAGACATAACTGTGTAACCTTTCCAACACTATCAAGTTTGTGAGTACACTCACGTGAGTGCAAAGTTTTTATGTAGAGATTTACATTTTTTTGCACTTACACGAAGCTCAAAATTTCTTCAGTATTCAACAGTCATTCATGGAAGTGTAGGCTTAAAAGGTACAGCGCAAGGAAGGACAAAACAACTTTCACTTCGTTGCTAGTGTGTACTCTATCATCTCGACGTGACTTATTCCGGACAGAGAATGGTAATTACTTGAATAAGCATTGGGTCCTCAGCGCTCTTCGCTCTGTTTTCAATGAAGTTGGTTTCTCGCAAGTCTTGTTCTGTGAATTTCTCGACTTCTGAGCGTGCTCTTTTACTTGTCGTAAAGAGGCTTCTATACTGTTATTGACCTATACTGTATTTTCGTTGGTTACAGGTAAGAATTTACTATAGCTGCTTCTGGTGATGTTAAAAGAAACAAACTTCATGTCTGTATGAATGCGAAGTAGAGAGTAGAAAGATAATGGACTGACTTTCCTGTTTTTTTTTTATGCGATCGGAGTACAATAAAAGCCTTAAACACGTGTGAAAATCCCTCTTCAAGAGCAATTAAATTAATATTTTTGCTCAGTACGCTGTTTTCTATCTTCAAATCGATCATCGGCACAAAAATAGTGCTACTGTAACCAGGACCGTATCGGTATCCTAAGAAGCAGAGTGCTTACGTGTAATCTAACCATTTAAGAGAATTCTCCCGTTGTGTCTCAGGACACTTGTCACATCTGCGCTGACAGTTAATAAGTAAAACAATGTCTGAAGGAAAGATGACCACACAGGCAGTTGGCCAATGTTTCTACTTCTGCTGTAATAAAAGGGGACTGTTTGATGCATATGCGATTAAGGTTGTGACTGCTCAGACGTGTCGATAGAGATTACGGGAAATGATTGATCAGCTTTAGTTTGGTTAAAATTCGTGTGTTTGTCCCGCATACGACACCCTCAGTGAGGCACATGCTAATGTATCGAAAGCAAAGACCTGTGCTACTTTCACTGAACTCGGGTTCGTAAGATCATCAAGCGTAGTATACGTCAAGACTGTAGGCAGGTGTGTAGTAGTGAAATCGAATGTCATGAAACGCATACGTCAAACGCACTGTTTGACAAAAAAGTTAAACACTCAGAAAACATGGTCGAATTTCAATGTAACAGGTACACCCATCTGCGGGTAAGACAATGATTGGAGTTGCAAATCTCTGTGACAGGTCGAACGGCCATCAGAGTGCAGTAGTGTTGTTGATCTTTAATGTTGTTGCTAGGCCTGTTAGAATAAAAGGAGCGTGAACAGGGTCGGGAGCTCAATGATCACTGTGAAGGACACGAAGATGCTGCGTACTCGTGTAAAACAGTATTATCAGCATGTCAGATTCTCAAATGGGCCTCACGGTGGATTTCCATTTGTCGACTGGTAGAATCCTGCAATCTCAAGATTTTTGGGGCATTCTGGTGTGACAGCAGTCCGAGGTTTGACTGCTTGGGAACGTGAGGGCAGGCGTCTTCGTTGTCAAGGTTCTGATCGAGCACGTCTGCCCACCACAAGAGGATCGCCGTCTTGTACAGTAAGTACGTCATAACCCCTTTATATTTACGCATGCCATCCGGGAAGAAGTAATGGACTCCCTGCAACATTCTGTATCATCCTCTACCATGGTCATAGATGGGCAGTAGATCGACTAGGGTGGTACCGACCCATGCGTAGGCTCCCGTTAACACCACAATACAAACGACTGCGTTTGGAGTAGTGCCGTGACCAGGATGGACGGACTGCTGATGAATGGTGTCCATTGTATTCAGCGATAAGCTGCAGTCCCGACTACCCACGTGGTAGTCGGCGTCTTGAGTGGAGATCCCATTCTTCCAGTGTTTTGGAGAGGGACAGCGGTGTTACTCCTGACGTCACGGTATGGGGACCCATCGGGTATGATTCACGTCAAGGCTGGTAGTGATTAAGGGAACTCTGATTGCACAAAGGTACTTCTGCGTCGCCGGCCGCGGTGGTCTAGCGGTTCTAGGCGCTCAATCCGCAGCAGCGCGACTGCTACGGTCGCAGGTTCGAATCCTGCCTCGGGCATGGATGTGTGTGATGCCCTTAGGTTAGTTAGATTTAAGTAGTTCTAAGTTCTAGGGGACTGATGACCACAGATGTTAAGTCCCATAGTGCTCAGAGCCATTTGAACCATTTTTTTGAACTTCTGCGTCCACATGCGATACCTCTTGTACGAACGTGTCGTGGTGCAATTTTCAACAGGATAATGTTCGTCATGATATGCTACGTGTCTGTATGAACTGTTGCTTAGTGTTGAGGTGCTTCTTCCGAGATCAGCAGTATACCCAGATCTGTCTCCGATACAAAATGTGTGGAACCAGCTCGGGCGACAACTCTGGCCGAGTGTCAGTATCTAGGAAATAAAGGGCCAGTATCCAAACCAGATACTGATATGTAGACTAATCCTGGCAAGTTTGATCGAGTTTGTAAACACTGAAGAAGTGCCACATACCCTCTGAATCCGCGAAGTTTGATTTTGTTTCCTTCTCCCCTGCTGGGTGCTACATTTTTATCAGGCAACGTTTTTGTATCAAGCGTTTGCCAAAGAGTGACGCCTCATTGCTTTTCTGCCAAACTCATGTGCAGCTGCGACTTTGGCAATTAAATAAAAACTAATGGATGTGGAGTTCATATAGGGGAACTGCTGGAGGAAAAACTATCCTATGGGGTTTAGTGGGAGCTAATATCGACGATAACGTGAAAAGCGGGAAATTCCTCTGCATGGCCTTCCACAATTACTCAACGCAGCATCCCCAGGCTCTCCGGCTGCACCGTTAGTCGGTTCACATCACAGCGGGATCCCCTAATGTCCTCCACTCCAGCGCGGTCCGACTCGATCACCAAGTCATTACGACAGTCTCCCATTCTCAGGTGTGTCGATAAAGCTGGGCTGTTGCGGCATTCCTAGTTCGAAATTCCATTACGCGTGACCTTCCCAGAGGCATTTCAGGCAGTTGCTGGCTTTTGTGATCAGCTGGAGTCGGTAGGCTCTGGGCACACGGCCGTTACTAGGATTTCGGAAACACGAACAGTCACCCGAGCCCATGCGAACAAAAAACTGAAATATTAACGTGAGCTATATGTCAAACATCACGAATAAACCGGAGTACTTAGTTTCAGGACGTAGCCTTCTTCCAGTGACTGCAGGTAGAATATTGGAGAGTCGTAGTTTGTTTGCTACAGTCTGTCAACAAGACAAAAGGAGTAACATTGCATGGGAACTCCATGAGAACAGTGGCAGAATGATGTGACTTGTTCTTTGGCAACAGAACAATGATAATCATCTTGCGGGGCTGGACAGCCGAGCGCGTTAACGCGCCGCTTCCGCGATTCGGGAGGGGCAGGCAAGCCCGCCCAAGATCGAATCCGTCTCTCTGATGAAAGACAGGAGATGGTGAGCTGGCCGGGTGGCATTGGGTTTTAAGGTGATTGACCACATGAAACTACGTGAATACCGTGCTAGGAGTCCCGTTCCGCCTCAGGAAACATTTAGGAACCGTTCTCAGACATTAACACTAAAGACGCAGCCGGATGGGATACACAGATTTTGTCCCCAAATAACAAAGCCGACCCCGTAAAGCAACGGTAACGGGCAAGGAGGCGGAGGAGGAGGAGGAAGAAGAAGAAGAAGAAGAAGAAGAAGAAGAAGAAGAAGAAGAAGAAGAAGATTCATTTTGCTGGGGGTTGGAAATATTTGCGAAATAAATCTGACTAGCGATGATGAGTGTGGCGACAAAATTTTTCTTAAGTCTAGCTTTGGCATAAGAATTCCTGCGATAGCACGTAAGAATAAAGTGAAAAAGTTGCTGAAAAACTGTGTATACAACTACAACCTACAAAGAAGGTTGCCAAGGATGTACAAGACGACGGAAAATGAAAGCACTGAACAGCTACTACTCTTATAGTGTACAAAAATAATTACTCTTTGAGCACATAAACATGTTCTTCCAAATACTTTGTAATGATATGCTGTCGAACCATAAAGCGCCTAAAAGCAGGGCAATCTGTACAGTTCCATCAACATAGTCACTGCAGTTTTAGATGAAGAATCAGAACAAAGTAAAACAAACATGTTATAATTTTTTCGCCTAAAACAAAACTAAACAAACGTTCTGTATAGTATTTTAGAGAAATAAAACGAAACTCACAAAGGTGTTGGAATATGTTTTTGAGTACAGAATAAAAAAAGAAACACACATTCAGGTTTGCAGAGGAAAGAGTTTTAAAATCTCAAATTGCTCGAAAAATTACATGTAACTGAGATTTTATGTAAATTAATTACACACGCAACAGTAGCAAAGCTGATTCTATCCGAATGAAGCTGCTAGATGAACACATCGATCTCTTTCTTTTTTAACGTGACCTGGGACTGCTGCACGAGGAAGCAGAGCAAGCTGCTAGTTTCCACTAACGCCTGACAAGGGCTCCATGGAATATTTATGGTTTCGAGACGGTCGAAACATGAGCCCGCGTGTGCTGATGCACTGTCGAGCCGGAGCTGGCATCAGAATAAATAAAAGCTGAGGCCAGGTATGAACCTGGAAATTTGAGGAGGAAAGAGTCTTCACAAACACACCATTGCTTTTACGAGGTTTGTATGCTCATGTCAGAGTTATTAAACAAGTTATAGCATTGAGACTTTATACCGTGGCTAAATTTAAATGGTATGCGTAGGTTTCACGTATGAAGACGTAATGTACCATTTAGTCTTCAAAATCTTCAAATGTGTGTGAAATCTTATGGGACTTAACTGCTACGGTCATCAGTCCCTCAGCTTACACACTACTTAAAGTAAATTATCCTAAGGACACACACACACACACACACACACACACACACACACACACACACACACACACACACACATATGCCCGAGGGAGGACTCGAACCTCCGCAGGGACCAGCCGCACAATCCATGACTGCAGCGCCAGAGACCGCTCGGTTAATCCCGCACGGCCAACATTTAGTCTTATACGTAGCCTTCCAATGGATAGAAATCTTGGCCATGTCTCGCAATCGCGAAAGTAAGTGCTATCTTCTATACGACCTGGGATCGAATACTTGTCTGACACGACCAATTTTGGTTTTTATAAATCACTGCACGTGAACTACTAACGTCGATTTCTGTACAATCTGAAATGTTGTCAACGCACTATTGCTCTTAGAACACAAAAATACATCCTAAAGGACCGTACCCAGTATTTTAAAATAGTAAAAGTAAATAGTAAAAGTAAATAGTAAAAGTAAATAGTAAAAGTAAATAGTAAAAGTAAATAGTAATAAATATGGCTTTTGGAACAGACAAATGTAAGAAAAATAGCATAGTCAAGGGAAAACACACTAAACAAGAACATTACATATTGGATAACCACAGCGACTGCATAGAAGCGATGGAAAAAACAGATGCCTATAAATATCTAGGATACACACAAAAAAATAGGAATAGATAATACAAATATTAAAGAAGAACTAAAAGAAAAATATAGACAAAGACTAACAAAAATACTGAAAACAGAATTGACAGCAAGAAACAAGACAAAAGCTATAAATACTTATGCTATACCAATATTGACCTACTCATTTGGAGTAGTGAAATGGAGTAACACAGACCTAGAAGCACTCAATACACCTACACGATCACAATGCCACAAATATAGAATACATCACATACATTCAGCAACTGAAAGATTCACATTAAGCAGAAAGGAAGGAGGAAGGGGATTTATCGACATAAAAAACCTACATTATGGACAGGTAGACAATTTAAGAAAACTCTTTATAAAACGAGCAGAAACTAGCAAAATACACAAAGCAATCACTCATATAAATACATCGGCTACACCACTGCAATTTCATAACCACTTCTACAACCCTTTAGATCACATATCAACAGATACGAAGAAAGTAAATTGGAAAAAGAAAACACTACATGGCAAGCACCCGTATCATCTAACACAGCCACACATCGATCAAGACGCATCCAACACATGGCTAAGAAAAGGCAATATATACAGTGAGACGGAAGGATTCATGATTGCAATACAGGATCAAACAATAAACACCAGATATTACAGCAAGCATATTACTAAAGATCCCAATACCACAACAGATAAATGCAGACTTTGCAAACAACAAATAAAAACAGTAGATCACATCACAAGCGGATGTACAATACTCGCAAATACAGAATACCCCAGAAGACATGACAATGTAGCAAAAATAATACATCAACAGTTTGCCTTACAACATAATCTTATAAAACATGTTCCCACATACAAGTATGCACCACAAAATGTACTGGAGAACGATGAATACAAATTATACTGGAACAGAGCCATTATAACAGATAAAACAACACCACATAACAAACCTGACATTATACTCACCAATAAAAGGAAGAAATTAACACAACTAATCGAAATATCCATACCCAATACAACAAATATACAAAAGAAAACAGGAGAAGAAATTGAAAAATACATCCAACTGGCTGAGGAAGTCAGGGACATGTGGCATCAGGGTAAAGTTGACATTATACCAATTATACTATCAACTACAGGAGTCATACCACACAATATCCACCAGTACATCAATGCAATACAGCTACATCCAAACTTATATATACAGCTACAGAAATCTGTAATTATTGACACTTGTTCAATTACCCGAAAATTCTTAAATGCAATGTAACATATACCATACAGTTAAAAAGAAGTCACGCTTGATCAAGGTCCGCGTCACCTTCCATTTTTAACCAGACATAACGTCTGAGACAAGAAAGAAATAATAATAATAATAACTTATTTTGCGGTCTTTCCAGATGGAATATGGAGCACGGAACACCACGCTCAGTTTTGAGTACAGCTTCGAGAACGGAATCGAGGGCATCGACAGTGGCCTTAAGCGGAGTATCGTACAATTATTCGCTTCGATTAATTAAGAGAAATTACAAAAAACTACATCGAGACACAGATCGCGATTTAAAGTAAATTCCCGCCAAATGTCAGACTACTCCTTCAGCTTGTTTGGGTAGTCTATACAAAACGATGCTATCAACCTAGATACAATTCATAAATTTGTGTAAATGAGTTAATGTCCCGACAATGAGTGACAAAGGAGCTGGGTGGTAGAACAACATTCCACTTACATGAATCTGGAGATACAAACTCAAATCGCATGCACGTTCTGGAAACCACATTCAACCAGCAGCAGCGCGTCGACTACCCAAACATAGCCAACGGACGCGCGTCAGATAGATGTGGGATATGAATTGTTTTTCATGATTAGGCATCTCTTGGATCAAAATACGCTATTTCCAGTACTGTGTGATTAGGTCTTGTAGAATATTCAGAAATACTCCATTTCAGAAACACCTGAGCCCGTTACACACAGAACGAGGGAAGACAGTACTAAGGAAATTATAAATAAAAAGCCTTTAGAGACAACTACAGTCTCTCAGCTTTCGATTTTCGATTTTGTGTGTGCTGGTTTTCCGTAAGATATCCACCAGGTTTAACTAATTACGCCTACCGTGTTTTTGTAGAAAGTTATATCTTTACAGAGATGAAAAGCTCATTGTTTCATGTCAGTATCAAGTGATTGACATTATCTATCCATTTCCAGCAGTGTAAAATATTCCTTGACTTTTGAGACACACCACACAACCTATCTCCAAGAAAGATCTGAAAAACAATGCATTGCAACATTTTTATTTCTTCTCATCGTTTATTATAAATTCAATATCGAGAGACTCGAAATAAGGATTTTACCAATACTTCGCTCCCAGAAATAAGAGTATAAGCTTAAAACAGGACATGAAATATCCCCACGCATTACAAGGGGTAACTAGGAAGTACCAAATTTTCAAAAGATAGGCGCAACGGAACGAATCTGTAGGTAGCTCACTTCTCATTCAGTACAACATGCAAAACTTAGTTGCAGTTAAATAAAGTATTGCAAACAACTGTAGGTGGGTTTTGTTACTTAGATGGAAAGAATGAAGAGAAGTTAGATTTAACGATCTGTCGACGTCGAGGCTATTACAGCTGGAGCATAAGCTTGCTAAGAAAGAGATGGGAAATCTTTATGTAGTAGGGATGAGACGTTAAGCTGTATTTATGGGTCTTATTTCATTTGCAATCGGTTTTGGTGTTACATCGCACCATCTTGAGGTCCCTGAAAACCGTAAATAATTTATCATAACTGGAAAAAATGCAGTATGAAATTATCTGAAACTGTCATCCGTACTACATAGATATAAATTAACAGCTGCCGTCCCATGATTTATCGGGAAATGGACGTACGTAGAAAGAACGTGAAAGGAAGTTGCTGTAATCTTTTTGAAGGAACCATCCCGGCATTCTGAAGTGGTTTAGGTTCAAATGGCTCTGAGCACTATGGGACTCAACTTCTGAGGTCATTAGTCCTCTAGAACTAAGAACTAGTTAAACCTAACTAACCTAAGTACATCACACACAACCATGCCCGAGGCAGGATTCGAACCTGCGACCGTAGCGGTCTCGCGGTTCCAGACTGCAGCGCCTAGAACCGCACGGCCACTGCGGCCGGCCGAAGTGGTTTAGGGAAAACATAGAATCCTTAACGGTGACTGATCGGATAGAGATCTGAATTTCGCTTCTCTAGAATAAGAGTCCAGCTTCTCTTCCGACGAAGAGTTGTTCACATGTCTGAAAGACGTAACACTGTTTTTAGAGCGAGAGACCTGGTCTCGAAGCATGTGTTCTTTCGTCATGCCTTCTAGTTGTACCTTTTTTTTAAAAAAAAACCTGTATCTGTCTTTTAATATTAGATTGAATTTCATTTGATTTTCTTACAGAAACTTGACATGGACAAGCTGCTGTTCACTTTACGACTCATGATTTCTCTGAGACTGTTTCCTTCAGCGACTCGCCTAAAAAGTTTTCTTCGTTTCTCAACACACAAATGTCGCCAGAAAGACAGAACAACTATAAAGTCATAATTGTTTCTTAGAAATTCGTCTGTAGCCTCGTGTTGGACGGCGCGTGAAAAATTGAACGGATGTGAAGACCTAACGTGAGTATTATAGTATGCCTGGCTTTTAAGCCGACATTAGGCACGCATAGGTTTGAATGCCTATTATCCTACACAAGTTCACTCCTGCATACTGGTACGTCGCCTAACACAAAATGACCATTCATACTCCACGCGCATCATGTGCAATACAAAGGATTCGATCTCATAGCAATTATGATTATTCAGTATGCAAGAGAATTCTGCGTTTATCAGTGTTTCCAGGCTCTTCTTGATTTTGGTAAGAGAGATATTTAGAAAAATGACGCACCTTTTCAAAATGAATAACATGTTTTTGTAACAAAAAGTAACTACTGTAAAATATAGACTTTTTTATAAGGACACAAACACAAGAATAAAGTTAGCCCGGATAGAGGAGATAAAACAATAACCTCAGTGTTAACAGTTAAGCAAAAAAGTATAAATTGTTTCGGTACTTATGTGCTGCCAATGTGTTTAACGTCCTGAAAACAATAGGAATTAGATAAAAATAATTTAATTATATCTGCACAGAAATAGGGAGCCCCATCAATATGTTAGTTTTGTTGGCGATCAAGGTATCTGAAATTAATATTTCTAATTTCTGCATAACAGAATTTGCTACGAAGACATAAGCATCGCTGTATCAAGGCGAGGAAAAAGTGTTACTATTTCTAAAGGAATAAGAGAAATGTTATGACGCACACACTAATGTGCAGAGCTCGTTTGGTTATCAGTTAAGTGTTTATCATTGGGCGCCCTACGGCGTTTGGCACATAAGTTTTTATCAGCCTTTCTCCACAGCAGATAAGTTTACTTTTATGGAGCGATTATTCACTTAAGCTAAAATGAAATGAAGCAGCCAGGGTGACTGAGGTAACTTCTTAACTGTGATTCATTAGATTCCGTCAAAGATCAAAGACCAAATGGAAGTTCTTTCTTCAAATGATGTAGCAGGAGGCGTTGGCTTTATTACGCAGTTCGCCTTCGGTGGTGTGGTGAGTAAATGACGGACATGTCTAGCTTCAGCCCGCTGCACTGATCCGGCAACAGTATTAGTCACCACAACAGATTGCAGCGGCAGTTACGGCAGCACGAACACTGACGTGGAATGTGGACAGTAGGGGGGAATTCCAAGAATTCTGAGAGACTGCTAGGGTACTATTAGCGTCAGACAGCAGACGAATTCGGCATCACTGCGGAGTGGGTATGACCATGACTGTAGTACATTAAAATTTCCTTCCGTGTAAACACCACTCAAACTGTACAAGTGCCATGATTTCATCTGCTCTACAGTCATCAAGTCCTCATTCAACAACGAGGTTAAAGAAGAGGGGGCACGTCGGTTTATTATGTGAAAATAATACGCCAAAAACAGCGACTTATTAGAAATCGAGGGACGATTCAGATGGACCAACGCGGGAATAGGCATCAGTCTCGCACTTGACTGACGTGGTTTTCGGAAACTATGTTCATACTGGATCGGGATTTGCTGTCGGCCTTTTGGGTTACGAGTTCGCTGGGGCACATAGATAAGCGAGCATTTTTTCATGTTGGTAAGGAGCGAAGAAGAAAGCAACTATAGTAACGTCACGTTACGGATCACTGCTATCACCTGCCACGACACGGGATGGACAGAACTGGAATCGAAGAGCAGTCGATACGGCTCTAGACTGAGCAAGTTACCACAGCCCCCTCTGGCCCGGTACTTCATTAAGTTTCACGAATAAATTTCCCACACTGTTTACAGTGGAGAATAATGCGCTCTAATTAGACAGAATGTAAAACATGCAGATGATGGGTTATTTTATTTATGTAGCAGCTGCGCCATTTACCTTCACGTGTGCACGTATCCCTGGATCAGCGATAGGCAACCGCTTCAGTATCTCTGCCAAATATACGCCATTCTACATTATAGCGTGAAATGCTCTTAGGTAGATCTAAGAGTCCAATTATAATGAAGTCATCTGTAATTATTCATCTGTTGTGGTACAAACTGCCAGTGCAAGCAACATGTGTAATAAATTTTATCCTACATACAAAAGAGACGAATAGTTAGACAATCACTGTGGGAAGGAGGTCGCTTATTAAAGTAGCCAATATCTCGAGAGAGAAATCTGCATTCTCCCTCCTGGAACAGAAGGACACTTAAGTAAAATACTTACACACAGTTAAACAAAGGAATCATGCAACTCTATACATTTTCCTAATAATACTGTAATACCTTCCTCGACAAAGTTTTCTCCACGTTTTACAGGCGTAACCAATTTCTGTTCAGTTTCGTGCTAGTAGTTTCGACAAATTATTCTACAGCACTGCTAATGGCATTTTCCCTATGCCAGTGCCTAATGAAATATTACATTTTCGTTTAGTCTGTTTAATAATTTTATACCCGTACAGTTACGTGACTCAGTATGACAACCCCGCCCTTCACTTTATTTATCGCGATACTGTTATACGTGCGGACAAGATTTCCCGTGTTACTGCGACAACTGTACATTCGTATATTATTCTCACAACAAAGAAAAATTATTAAACCGCGACGATTGTTTACACATCACTGAATGAGGCTGGTAATATAGTACTCTTACATCGGTTAGGCAGTTGCCAAAATTGCATGCTCGCGGTATTTGTAGCAAAGGAAGTCGCTGATGGCCGCACTGGCCTAGATTCCATTCCTTTCCGCTCGCGACGAAACGAAACACCCCTCGCTTCCCCATCGACGTCGTTTTATATTCACTCGTATAATTCACATCTATCTGGATGAAGCGTAATTTACGAAGAAAAACTCGTATTTCACAACAGTTCGTGAATGAAAGGGTTAGGTGCATAGCCTGTTACCAAGAAAAAAAACGGAATATTAAAGCTTAGCGCCCCGTTGACAACGGGGTCGTTGGAGGTGGAACAAAAACAAGGACTGGACAAGAATCAGGGTCTAAGTTGGCCGTCGTCTTTTCAAAGAAATCACCGCAACATTCGCTTTAAGCGATTTGGTGAAACCTGGGGCTACGCAAACCCAGCTCGGAGGACGAAATTTTGAAACCAACCCCCACGAATGCGAATCTAGTGCGAATGCGCCATCTTGCTGAGCTCTTGATATTACAGCTCAAATTTGTGATCGACGATATAAACGGTTACAAGCCCTTCAGGCTTACCAGGAGTTTGTATAAGATCATTCTTTCGACAGGCACAGTTCGAAGTCAGTGTAGAAAGTGTATTTGAGTCGGGTTTACTCAGAAGATGAGGCAAACATTATGACGAAGAAGAGTTAAGAGAATGAATGGATGATGAATTTGCAGCACGTACCACTACACTTAGCACCTCGAATTTTCTGGAGATATTCTGCTTTTGTCAGTTTTTGAGGCTTCATTAACGCTATTTGCCTTTCACTGCAACTACAAATTGCATTTATAAACAGTTACATAGTGCTTCATGAATATAGGCTCCAACTTCCTTTTCACATTACAACAAATATCGAAGAATGCTCCCAGAGGTTATATTTAGGGACGTATAGTGCCTTCGCATCTTCTTATGTAATAGCAGGTGGAGCAGTGAAGCGAGGGGTGGGGGGGGGGGGGGGAGATTGAATCACTACCTATTTTTTTTTTTTTATTAAATGGATTGCAGCCTCCGTTCTCCCTCCACACTGTTTCAGGTTTTCGTGCTGTCCGTTAGTCACTATAGTTGAATTCTAGGGTGGTTACCTGAACAAGAGCACGGCCCATTCCTTGCTACGTCGTTGTTCAGTTAAGCTAGTGTTCGTTGCTATTGACTTCTCTCACAGAATTACCTGCTAGAGACATCAAAGCCACAACAACAAAATTCGAAGCATATTGTATTAACACTATTAGATAATGTGAATTGGTTCTATGGTAAGAAAATGTTTAAGAAGCACTACAACTGCGTTTGTAGCCAGTTTTTGTTATGTTCGCGGAAAAACTAAAGAACAGAAAAAAGAAACTGGCCGAACATTCATGCCTTGTAACTTATGAAACAATGTTCAACACGGTATAGCAGTCATTAGCACAGTTAACACTTTGTTGCATAGATTGATCACAATACACACAAAACTACTGATATGAATGTAGACGGTGAACGGTTTTATCAATTTCAGTCGTCTCTCCGGCAGTATGGAGATTTAGGAGTTGGGGAAGCAACCCAAAATAAACTTGCAAAGTTGGCTTTAGGGTCTAAAACGGACGACATATATATATATATATATATATATATATATATATATATATATATATATATATATATATATATATATTTTTTAATGTGATTTTCATTGCCTGTGCGATATGGTGTCAATTCAATATTCATAATCGACAGAAATTACGTTGATGTATTCCACGAGCCTGCAGAGAACAAACAGCTAAAATCCAGTCACTATAAAATGTAGACCCGACGATGTCACTATAAAATGTAGGCCCAACGACGGAGGCGCAAAACAGTTGTGAACTGGCACATGAATCCGTCAGATCTACATAGTTTTTGGTTGAAAATACAGGCAGACTATTGGAATGAAGCATTTCTCTAGGTTTCCAAACCAGGCATCGGTGGTTTGATCCTCGTAAAGAACTCTCTTTACTCTAAAAAAAAGATAAAACAGTCATTAAGCCAGAGATTGGTGTCAACACCACAGTGGGCTTGATTCATATCACTGGACGTGCTGCTCCCCTTACGTTAGAAAACTTACGCGGTCTGTTGCCTACTGGAATTTGTTATTTTTCACACATGTAAAGTATGACCAGGATTAAGAGTTTCGTAAATTGCGAAAAAAGCCAGCCTAAGGATAATGAGTAATCGAAACCCATTCTTTGGATAAGAAGTAAAGATTTAGCGTCTTGTCGCCGAGAATGTCACTGGAGACGTAGCAGAAGCACTAACTGCCGAGGGGATGGGGAAGTAAATAGGCTGCGTCTTTTGGAAAGGAACCATCTCAGCTTTTGCCTTAAGCAATTAGATAAAGAGCGGAAAACCCATAGCTGGACGCCCAATGTGAGATTTGAACCGAGATCCGTCGGAATGCGAATCTAGCGACTTACCACGCTCGCTAGTTTTTTCTTTTTTTTTTTATGCACCTTTGGGTGGCATTGTGATACGTTAATAATCGATCTGCTTGTCGTAGGTTGCACTCGTTGGTGCATTTTAGTGCGTGTTTTTATTGAATCCTCCGCAACGTTGTATATATTTCGTTTCTTGTACGCCATCGGCATTTCAATCGAAGCTCCTCGGTTGACAAGTCGTGGCAACCGATGTGTATTGAAAACAGCAAACACGGTTCGCGCCGAGCAAACAGGAAGATCGGTTGTCGCTACGCAAACGGGAACTTACGTTCCGTCGTGTGAGCTCAGGTACGCAATATCTCTCACGACAGCTATGGGTCATGGGTCACGACTTCGACTATTCTGCGAGTCCGAGCAGAAACTTCTAGACACAAGTAGTATCAGCCGCAAAAGCCCACTGAAGGGGAAAGACGGCTGCATTAAGGAATAACCACGACAAAGGGGATTAGGGTGGCGAGTTCCTGGAACAAGCAGAAGAGAATTGTAGGTATTGGAAGGCGAACCTACCGAGTATTGCAGAGAGGCTTAAGGCAAGCTCTTACCTTAGCTAGTAGAAATACTGTTCTACGGGGCTAGACAGTCAGTATCTACGCAGCCTATCCAAAACTTCCGAAATGATTTCATTACTGGCGTATAAGCGACGTCATCGAGTTACTACTGTGGCACCTTTAACTAACAACTTTAAATAACGGATATGCATTTGAGCAGTAAGCTGCGAACAGGCAGTGTTAAGTGATGGACGTGAGGCTGTAGTGTGTCATCTTTATTGTGTCATAAAACGCAATGTAGCAACGAACTGAAAATCTCTAAATCAAACGTTCAAGACGGTCTCCACAATGTTTTGAAGAAGATACAAGGGTGTGCAAAGCCTGTCACCACACGTCGGCCCCCGAACAAAATCAACGACGCATGGACGGCTGCCGCGACTTGATTGAAACGATAAACGCGGACAGTTCTTATCTGGAAAAATCACCATGGTGATTCGGTCTTCTTGTTATGAGTTCGAACCTACCGCAAAATGACAAAGTGCAGAGTCAGTCTCTGACGGTTCGCCAAGACCAAAGAAGGTGCGAATATCACGCGCGAGTCGAACAACATCACAAAGAAGGATTTCCCTGACAGTTACTCTAGTGGGGGAAGACTATGTAGAGAACCTGAAGCATTAAAACCGCCATATTAACTTTTCTCTATTTTTTACTAATCCAGTTTCGAAACTTTTTGAACTGACGGGGTACAGCTTATATAATCTGCAAAGGCAAAAAGATATCTGACATTCCATAACTCAATGACGAACTCGTAGCTGTGAGATAGTTGTCTCTAATAGTAGTATTGGGCGAAATTTCTTTGATGGGCCCCTCCTAATATTTGAGTAAAATAGAAATGTTCTATCTTAGGTCTATTCACTATTTATTTTCTTCCAAATAAAACTAGACGGAACTCCCGCATAGGATTCCATCTTCATGTTATATCGCCCCAAAGATAAAAGAAATTTCTTTCTCTCGCCTATGGTAAAGTTAAGTAATGAGAGATACAATACTCAGCTTCTCAAATGTCAATCTTAAGAGTGGGTAAGGTACACCATTTTTTCACTAGACCAGAATCGTGTAAGGTACCTTGTCGTATAAACCTAGAATCGTACGCTGTAATCTAGAGGGCTGGATGTGAGACAAACATTCTTTGGTTACATGCATAACGGTGGCTCTACATCTACAATCGTACCCTGCAAACCACTGTGAAGTGCATAGTAGAGGGTAGTTCCCATTTACCAGTTATAAGGGCTTCTTTCCTTCCGTTCATTCATGGATCACGGGAATAATGACTGTTTAAATGCCGCCTTGCGCGCTGTAATTAATCTTGACCGCTAGACTCCTACGAGCGATACGTAGGGGGTTGTAGTATTTCCCTAGAGTCATTAGTTAAAGCCGGTTCTTGAATCTTTGTGCTTAGTCTTTCTTGTAATAGTTTGCGTCTATCTTCAGGTGTGCGCCAGTTCATTTTCTTCAGCATCTCTTTGATACTATCCCCCATGTCAAATAAACCTATGACAATTCGTACTGCCCTTCACTGTATACGTTGAATATCACCTTAAGTCCTCTCTGGTACTGGTTCAGCACACTTGAGCAATATTCTAGGATTCAAAAATGGGTCAAATGGCTCTGAGCACTATGGGACTTAACTTCTGAGGTCATCAGTCCCCTAGAACTTAGAACTACTTAAACCTAACTAACCTAAGGACATCACACACATCCGTGCCCGAGGTAGGATTCGAACCTGCGACCGGAGCGGTCGCGCGGTTCCAGACTGTAGCGCCTAGAACCGCTCAGCCTATTCTAGGATTGGTCGCACGAGTTATATATAAGCAATTACCTTCGTTGGCTGACTGTAGTTTCCTTGTAATCTAAGAATAAATAGAAGTCTGCCATTTGCTGTACCTGTACCTGTGGCTGGGCATGTGTGATCGTTACCACATACCTACAAAGTGTTACATTCTGGAGTTTGTATGAGTTAACCGATTCCATGTGTGACACTGGTTTGTACTGTAGTCATAGGGTAATACGTTGTTTTTAGTTTTGCGAAGTACACAATTTTATATTTTACAACATTTAAAGCAAGTTCTTAATCTTTGAGCCACTTTGAAATCTTACCAAGATCTGGTTGAATATTTGTGCAGCTTTTTTTGCAGACAGTACTTCATTATAGATAGCTGCATAATCTGCAAACAGTCTATGGTTACTTTTAATGTTGTCTGCAAGGTCGTTAATATAAACATGAAGAGCAAGGTTCCAAACACGCTTCCCTAGGACACGCCCGCAGTTACTTTTATAAGGGGCGTTGAAAAGAAGAGATACGAAAGAACACTGTGTGTATAATTGAAGTCTTTATTCAAAACTAATCGCCAGAGATCTGAGCACGACTAAGGATTCCCTGTTCCCAGAATTCCTATGGCTGTGACAGGAGCCAGATCTCCAGTGCGTCCTTCGGTTCGTCGTCAGAGTTGAAGCGTTTCTCCTTGAGATGCTTTTTAGCAGATCAAACACATTTAAGTCGCAGCGCGACATGTTCGAGCTGTCACATGGATGTTCAAGCTGCTCCCACTTAAACTTGGCCGTTATACTTTGTGTGACCTTCGAGATGTGTGGACGCGCGTTACAGTGGAACAGAATCCCTTCCTCCGTGAGCAGCCCAGGCCGTTTGCGCTGATGGACTTGCGTAGGCTACGGAGTGTCTCACAGTATACACCAGTGTTAATGGTTTTTCCGAGCTCGAGGAATTCGATGAGTATCAGACCTCCGACGTCGAAAAAGTCGGTGAGTATCACCTCGCCTGCCGAGGGGGCAGCTTTGATTTTTTTGAAGGGGTGGTGACGACGCATGGTTCCATTACCTTGAAGTCTCACTACGTTACCCTATAGCAGCATATGCAAATTTCAACCCGTTTGGTTGTTACTACGTTTTTCCTTTTCATTTGAACTCTCCTTATAATGTGTCGACGACTGTCCATTCAAGATAACGTGCTGCGTCCTCCCCACCAAAAAACCCTCAACCCTTTTAACTGACTCCGCCTGGGGTCAGCCGGCCGGAGTGGCCGAGCGGTCCTAGGCGCTACAGTCGCAGGTTCGAATCCTGTTTAAGTAGTTCTAAGTTCTAGAGGACTGATGACCTCAGAAGTTAAGTCCCATAGTGCTCAGAGCCATTTGAACCATTTGAAACTGGGGTCAGTCGTCTTGCAACAGCCACTGCCAGTCCCAAGCTCGGACGAAGGAGAAGGGTTGTGCATTGGGATAACAACCCAATCTCGTAAAACAGTCTGTGTTACGAAACAAAAACTTGCCTCGGACACAGATGGATACAATGGCAGACGAAAAGCGCGAAGGAAAATCGGGCGCCGGCCGACGTGGCCGTGCGGTTAAAGGCGCTGCAGTCTGGAACCGCAAGACCGCTACGGTCGCAGGTTCGAATCCTGCCTCGGGCATGGATGTTTGTGATGTCCTTAGGTTAGTTAGGTTTAACTAGTTCTAAGTTCTAGGGGACTAATGACCTCAGCAGTTGAGTCCCATAGTGCTCAGAGCCATTTGAGCCATTTGAAAATCGGGCGACGATTTGGAAATATAAATTTAGGTCTTGGAATGTCCAACACGTCGTCTGCAGGGCCTGTGATAGCTAGATATGTATGTAGTCACATTTCGCATGATACTCCATACGATACTACTTTTTATAACAAGAGTTAATGTGCTACTGCGTGAAATGCTTTTCGGGAACTGGGAAATACTGCACGTACTTGACTGCCTTGATCGATGCCTTTCAGTATGTCATGTGAGACAACTCCGAGTTGATTTCGCATGATCAGTGCTATCGGAATTCATGCTGGTTGTCACGGAGGAGGACATTCTGTTCTGGTATGGCAAAGCTGGATTCCTTCCCTAAGCAAATCAGAGACAGGATTTTGAGAATGCTGGTATGCGTATTCTCCTTCGAAAGCAAGTGTAGTGCTGGACACCATAATTACGTGGATGTGACAGCTAGCTACGTCAGTTGGGCCTTCCCGCACTTCCGTCACCCTTGAATGGCACGTGACACTCAAAGCGGCTGCCTGCGCCTCGGCGCGGCTCTCCCGCTTCCGGGTATTGCTGGGACTCGCCATATGGTTTGTCCCGTTAGTACAGATACTCCCGCATATTTTGCCTCCGTCTACATCACCCTATCCGTGCCTATCAGTTTGTGATCCTCATTCGGTCTTTTTTTTTTTTTTCTCGTGGCCGTTCTGAGTGAGGCAGTACATACAGGTTGCTTCAGCTGACCCTACCGATGTCATTTTGTCCAACCCACAATGTTATATCGGGCGTTCAAAAACGATGAGCTAGATTTTCATATTCTCTCGCTCGATACACGCAAACTATTGCTCCTACGGAAAAAAATGAACAGAGCCGTTGTGTGGGAAGTGTAACATAGTTAAATTTTGTACTGGGTATGCTTTCACTATGGACTGTATTTTTCAAGTTATTCAAGAAAAATGTACAAAAATTATCTTCAAACGCAACTGCAGCGCACTCTCATCACTCACCCGTCAGGATTTCTAGTATGTTGCTCGAGGCACTCCCTCCTAGCACGGTACAAAAAGACTACATGAACTGTTTCCGACATTCAACTTACTTGATTCTGATGACTGGGCTATTGCGCCACCAGCGTAGTCGGCTATTTCGTTAACAATATTAATTTAAACGCACCGGCTAGGATAGTGAAAGAAAAATGACTTTTGTAAACTTTACTCTAAAACTACGTACTCTGATAATTCGATCCAAACTTTACCCTCAAAAGTACAGTAGTTTCGTAGTCACAAGGCTTAATTAATACAACGACTTAATTGTCGTTAAAATTAACAAAATTGCTAGGTAAAATTTACACAAACGTCTGTTTTACCATTAGTAAGTGCTCGACTAAGTCGGTGGCGTAATAAGGCCACTCAATGAAGACCAAAAAAGGTCGAATGTGGGAAATAATTGGTGTAGTAGCAAATTTTTCTGTAGGCGTAGGAGGGAATGCCATGAACAACATATTAGAAATCCTGACCGGCTAGGGCTGTGTGTGGGAGTGGGGGTACGTTTGAAAGTCATTTTTGTAAGTTTTTCTTGAATAACTCGAAAACCATAGCCTCTAGCGAAAACTTATCGCAGTACAAAATTTAACTAGGCTAAATTAAATTTCCTACAAATGGGTCCTGTTCATTTTTCTGTTGCATTAATAGTTTGCCCGTAGCAAAAAAATCTCGCTCGTGGTTTTTGAAGACCAGATATGCCATAGAGGGCAGCATAAAACGACATCGGCAGGGCCAACTGAATCACCATGTATATTCCCGAAAACGAAATCGGTATTTTATGTGTCGAAACAGAAATTTTTTGCGCACAATTACTAAGAAAAACTCGAATGGAAGCAGAGGAAAATCCTACATCCGAACTATTCTCCTTAAGACTAAGGACCGAGCGAGGTGGCGCAGTGGTTAGCACACTGGACTCGCATTCGGGAGGACGACGGTTCAATCCCGTCTCCGGCCATCCTGATTTAGGTTTTCCGTGATTTCCCTAAATCGTTTCAGGCAAATGCCGGGATGGTTCCTTTGAAAGGGCACGGCCGATTTCCTTCCCAATCCTTCCTTAACCCGAGCTTGCGGTCCGTCTCTAATGACCCCGTTGTCGACGGGACGTTAAACACTAACAACCACCACCACCACCTTAAGACTAAGGGAATTATGTTGGGATTATTTTATGATTATTTACAAAAAATAGCCAACGATGAGCGTTTGGAAATCCCCGGTTGTTCTTATTTGTCAGTCATGTGATGGTAATGATTCTTGCTCGAAGAGTGGGTTTAACGACCTCGTTTACGCAAATGATTTTACTTACAAGAGATGAGACAAGTCAACAGAACCTGTAACATAGTATTGCGCTAACACTGTCGGACGTAATAAAAATTTCTGCTCTCTTGCATATCATAAAGTTCACAGCTATAAAAACAGACTGTCTAAGAAAACTACAGAGAGTCGGCTACAGCTAAAACATATTAATGATTCTTTTGAAGAGTAAAAGCGGAATACGTTTGGAGTGAATAAAAAATTGGGAAAAAGAAGTAATCCCAGCAGCTAATAGAAAACGTATTTCCAGTCTTTCTGCTGAATACGTTCGTTAGAGGTATGAATGTGTGACACTGGGCATATTTCATGTGAAAAGGAACGTAAGAAATAGTCCGAAAAAAAAAATCTAAATGTTCTATGCAAACTACAATTAAGTTTTATGTAGCAAAGAAACAGAAGTGCATTTGACATCTGTATACAGCACTGCACACAGCAAAATTAGTTGCTTTGGTTAACCAGTAGTGGCATTGCGGTAATGGTAGTATCGCTTAGAGGAGATTGAACCGTTCTCGCAGTTACTAGTGCGAAAGTTTGTATGAGTAGAAATGATCTTAAATGTCTCCGTAGCTGAGCTAAACTGCCGGCCGCTATGGCCGAGCGGTTATAGGCGCTCCAGTCCGGAACCGCAAGGCCGCTACGGTCGCAGGTTCGAACCCTGCCTCGGGCATGGATGTGTGTGATGTCTTTAGGTAAGTTAGGTTTAAGTAGTTCTAAGTGCAGGGGACTTATGATCTCAGATGTTAAGTCCAATGGTGCTTAGAGCCATTTGAACCATTTTTTTGAACTAAACAGGTAGTCTCACGTAACCACGAATGATTTCTGATCAGTAATGTACGTTGGGCTTCTTTCACGGGTATGTACAAAAGATAGCCATCGATGAGCGTTTGGAAATGCCCGGTTATGCTTCCTTGTCTGTCATGTGATGGTATGATTCTTGCTTGAAGAGTGGTTTAATGACCTCGTTTACGCATATGATATTTACTTACAACAGATGAGGCAAGTTAATACAAGCGGTAACGCAGACTTGCGCCAACACTAACCGTACGTCTGGTCTAGAAAACATAAAGACCGCAGTATGTAAAAAGCTTTGAAGTATGCTTAGGAAGTTTCCCCTTATTCAGCTACGAACTCGTGACTAACCGAATGTCGTATACATTTCAAAGCGAAATTCTTTCTTTGGGTATATTACATTTCTAAGCACGACAAAATTAACAATTTGCAAGCAAAAGAATCAGTGTATGTGTGTGTGTGTGTATGTCAGTCTCCAAACTTTTGAACTAAGCTACTAAATGGCGTTTTGCAATTGTCGCGTAATCACACTGATTGCCCATTTCATTGCCAAAGTGGTTATTCAAGCATCGCTTTTCCCACACACAAAGGGCAATGTGCGTCATTACCTTGATTGCCCATGTTTGCTTAATGATGGGTGAGCCCATTCACTTTAGAGAATTTTAAAAACGAAACCTGTGCAACGAAACCATGCACCAGATTTAGAACTATACTTCCACAGCTGTTAACAACTTTAGAATAGAAGTATCTCTGTGACCTATGTGTAGTGGGATTGCGGAGCACAAATACACAGTTATTGTGTTTTTCTGGTCCGCGTGACTTTCTTATTATGACTGTTCGGATTCTTAACTAGAGCGGTAACAGCTCGCATTGTTGTTTTTTTTCTTTTTCTTTTCTTCTTTGTCCCGATTCGTTGATACAATGCGGAAACAAACTATTTTATAAAGGCTTCCAACGTAACTCTGTCTTATTCGTCTAAGATAAACTCGTACACGGAATGTTTTAGCTTAATATCTCCATTTCACTGTTTTCAATAGCAAAGTAGTACTCCCTGCATAATTTTCGGCATCTACTTGTTTTATTATTTCTATCTATGAAGAAATACCTGAACTCTCCTAAACATATAAAGTAAGCCACCAGGTATCTGCGTGAAACATGACTACCTCTACGAACTTCGATAGCTGTCTTTTTTTTCAGTCTATAATATGGTGATACGAAAGCAGTCCTCGGTCACCGGCATTATTATCTTCTTTTTGCTTTCTTCGGATCAGAAACACCAAGTGTCCCAAGGAATGCTTGTAAGTCGCAAACTAGATTTTCTAATTATACATGACGTAAATCTGAAATCTGGAGATTACGACAATACTAGAAAAAACCTTAAAACTCTCTTTAAGGACGGATAGTCTAGTAGAAGGCAGACGTGAACGAACCGAAAACATACGAAAGTATTTTGAAGAGAGGACATTGTTCCTGAGGGAAGGAAGGATAGTTTTGTTTCTCAGGAAAGACTTGCCAAGATAGTGAATTATTCTGGATAACAGTTATTCGATATGGCATGTAACCCAGCTTTGAATTAAGTGTTTTATCAATTCTAAATGTTTATAAAATACCGACCCTCTCAACGGCATCACAAGAAAATCGAAAATAGAAGCGGCAAATGGTACTTTCTCATTTATTAAGTCAATCTTGTTTTGCTATATACCCATACTGCCAGAAATGTTAAGAGATACGTCTGATTTTTCATGCTAGATGCTGCGCCTTTGCTATTATACAAAATTAAAGTGCTATAAACATGTAGTATGCTAAGATATAACATGCTAAAACTACAATCACATTGCATATTGTGCTGAAGTATGGTTGTCAAGTGCCCGAATTATTTATTCGTAAGTCTATAGACTTCTTAAAATTACAATAGAAACGAGCCATTCTGACAATTAAGGATCGCTAGAGGTATATATATTGTCGTCGTCCAACAAACATTGCCCCAGTTTGTTGTACCAAAATACCTAAAATGAATTTTGAACTGTTTTGTTCCAGTCGCAGAAATGCGACTGTTGTCCACTGATAGCATGGGTCTGTTACTGATGGCACACTTTTGACAGCCAGGATTATCACTGGTCATCGCAAAACCTAGCGAAATCGTTAAGACATGAGAATGTGATCGAGACGATAGAAATTCCAGATCTGTCAAGATAACACAATTCGTAAGTTCCTTTGCACGATAGCACTGGCTTCTTAATCATTTTAATTCTATCAATTGCGGCGAAAATTAAGCGGTTTTTGCAAGGAATCGCATGTCACAGTTGCGAGACAGAGTCAATGAAGAAGATGAGACACTCGCGCGCCCCCCGACTTTCCTATAAAAGCCAGCACGGCCCATGGCCCCACTACGAGCCTTCTGTCGGGCTGCCGTCCATTCCTCAGCAGCCCGGGCTTGCTCTGTGGAATCCAGTCGGTTTATGAGACAATACCATCGTCCTGTCGACCTTGCGCTCAACTACTCCGGAAGCCGTCATATGTTCATGTCGGCATCTCCAGAAATAAGCAAAGCAGTTCTTTGCTACGTTTTACCGTCTCTTCAGATTGGACAATAATCAGGACATGTGTGATATGAAATGGTGCACCGTACACCACGAATAAAAACAACCGACTCTGGCTAAAAACTTTTGTTTCTACAAAGGCTCCTCTTGCGACAACTGTGTTCGTCAATATGACTATCTAGTCACAAGTTAGAATCATATACTGTACTGAAATACAGAGCGCGTGTTCCCCTCCTTCCTTGAACGTATTACGTCTCGTTTGTAACTATGCCGTATAGTTGACTATGATAACTGCTTGTGAAATATGTTTATCTTTTTCTTGCTATGTGTGATCGTGTAGGGAAACGCCATGATTGGCTGAAATACTCCACGACGAAGTATTCTGTCAATCATTTATTAATTACTGGGCATAAAACCAGACTCCGGAAGTGTTAACGACGTGCAGTGGCTTGCTCCTTCTGAAGAAGAGAACTTGAGTTTTTATCTAAATTTCATGCAGCAAACGAGCTGGCGTGATTGCTATAATAAAAAAATTAAGTTTTTCCAAAAAAATTCGTATATAGAAAAATGGTCTTTTTATGAAATAAATGTCCTTCACTGCAGCTCTCAATTACACAGAAACAACACCACGTTTAAGGGATTGTGTCTTGCATTATTTGTAAAAGCGGCTTTCGTTTGTTTGATATTGGCAGGTCAAAAAACCATTGGAAGACATTCCAGTGACAATTGAGTTAGCTAATAAGGAAGTTAGGGAACAACATAACTTGCTCGTCAGATTATTCCCAATTTCATTAAGTACTGTCTTGTACCAGGTCCTGCACAATACGAAAATCGCTCACTAGTCATTCACAATTTCCCTGATTCCAGCCGACCGAAGTGGCCGAGCGGTTCTAGGTGCCTCAGTCCGGAACCACGTAGCTGTCACGGTCGCATGGGCCATGGGTATGTGATGTCCTTAGGTTAGTTAGGTTTAAGTAGTCCTAAGTCTAGGGGACTGATGACCTCAGATGTTAAGCCCCATAGTGCCTATAGCCATTTGAACCATTTTGAACCATGATTCCAACTTAGTGAGATACTCATTTGTAATGGGAGGAAACGAACAGTGGAACTGGGTGTGGAGGAAATCAAGCAGCCAGGATTAGTTGATATTTAAACCTCTTCATAATAGTTTGTCATTCCGCGCTTGGCAAAATGGAGTACAAATTAGGCGTTATGGTTGAAAGGCT
Organism: Schistocerca americana; assembly: GCF_021461395.2. Lineage (NCBI taxonomy): Eukaryota > Metazoa > Arthropoda > Insecta > Orthoptera > Acrididae > Schistocerca > Schistocerca americana. The sequence continues at coordinate 749,211,846 of NC_060130.1, read as the reverse complement.
GATATCAGTCACCAATGACAGCACATTTGGTACAGTGTACATGACATCTGTAGTGAAAGCTACCCACTGATACGAAGAGGAAACGTGAGTTTGGGCAAATTACCTGTCAGATTGTGGAAGGGAGCAGACAGAGAAATGAGATAATCATTCCTTCGCACCCACCGATAGAATATGGAGGATTTATTCGGCACCGGGTACATTACGTTTACTGCGCCTTGTTTGTATCTGGCGAAACAGAATGACTGCTGAAAGCCAAACTTAATAGCTCGAAAGCGACAATAGAATCCGGGAATATGTAAACCTGCTTGAATATGGTACCGCGTAATAAACCTTTGAGAGGGATTTTCTGTGGCTTCAATAAATTATACCGTTTCGAAAAGACCGTGGCAAAATGACTTCCAATCATTTTGCAGATCCAGTACTGCGCACAAAGCAGAACTTTTAAACTTAGAAGAAACGTAACATGAGCCTACAGTCTTACGTCACATAACCACCATTTTGAAACTAGAATTAAATCCGCTTCTTTTTTCGAAGCAAACATCTGGATTACCGGCTCAAATGGCTCTGAGCACTATGCGACTTAACTTCTGAGGTCACCAGTCGCCTAGAACTTAGAACTAATTAAACCTAACTAACCTAAGGACTTCACACACATCCAAGCCCGAGACAGGATTCGAACCTGCGACCGTAGCGGTCGCTCGGTTCCAGACTGTAGCGCCTAGAACCGCACGGCCACGCTGGCCGGCTCTGGATTACCGTATTCTGTTTAACGATCCACTGCTCTTAGGTAACATACACACAATTATACTACATTCGTAACAAGGAGGAAACGAAAAATATGCTTTGACGTTTATTCAAGTTTCATTCTCGCGGGCAGTAGTGATCGAGAACCTGCAGATGCTTTGTAGTAGAACTATGTGTTTTGAAAGTTATACAAACTGCTCTAAAATCAGTCACAAGCAGATGAAGCATTCAGAACCGAAAATATGAAGTACAGTGAATGAAAATTTAGTGTAAGTATTGCGCATGCTGAACCTCCTGTCGAGATCCGTTGTCGTGGCTACAAGGAAGACACTACTTGCATTTCAGTACCTGTCACAGTCTGATTATCTTCTAGCCGTTTCCAATTTTCATTGCAAGTTGTACAAGAGGTATAAATTACGATAGCAGAACATATAATACACTCCTTCCATTTTTGTAAAACGTGCACATCATTCATATTCATAAATAGAGACTCGAAGATTTATTAAGAAACAGACATGGGAACAGAAATAATACTTACGATTTTTTTTGTTGACTCTCAAATTTAATACGTACGCGGTGCTTTATAGTGTATAACGCTACCTTGTGAAAATCTTAACTGGCTAGATTCATTGAGGGATAAAAATGGGTAGTAGGATGTGAAATCCAAAGATTTCCTGTCGCTCATTAAAGACGTTACTGACCGCATAGGAAAGATTTTGAAGAAAGGCAATATCACCCTGTCTATAAACACACCCAAAAAAATACATGAACACCTAAGGTCAGCCAAAGATGTTAGCAAGGCGCTGAAAAAAGTAGGAATTTACAGAATACCATGTAGATGTGAAGACATGTATGTGGGTACTAAAAGACAGAACAGTAGCTTTACCCCTGTAAGGGCAACTAGAGAAGAGGGGTAAAGATACATCAGCTGCTGCGGAAGACGCAGCGGAAAATTAGTTTCGATTTTATAAGATTCAAGTCCTGGTTGCCACGAGCGGATATTACGACAGGCTATACAGGGAGGCGGTAAAGATGAGTTACTATAATCGGAAAAAAATGGTATGAAAGTGAATGGTATCTGGAGTCTGGTGCTGAAGAAGATACGTACCCGTGACCCACCGCGCAGTGGAACCAACAGCGGACGCCAGCCATCGACGGCGGACAATTGCGTTACGCCACCACTGGGGAGCGGGCGGAAACGAAATTTCCCCGCAGTCAGCAGACAACTAGGGGGTGAATCCGACATTCATAGAAGCTACAACCACCCTTGAAGATGTCCTTTGCATATCAGGACGAAACGAAAAGTTTCTTCAATCAATAAACTCGACCGTGGGCATGCGGAGAATTATTTTCCAGGAGGGGGGAGGGGGGGGGGGGCAACATTCAAAATTTGCGTACTTTGATACAAGTGATCCGGTTAGTATGAAAACGTGTCGAGCGTAAGGAACTAAATTTGACAAGAGTACACAAAACGTATCATATGTCAAAAGACTGACGGTTATCTACTCATTATTTTTAAAGTAGATTGCTTTGGTTCAAATGGCTCTGAGCACTATGGGACTTAACTTCTGAGGTCATCAGTCCCCTAGAACTTAGAACTACTTAAACCTAACTAACCTAAGGACATCACACACACCCATGCCCGAGGCAGGATTCGAAACTGCGACCGTAGCGGTCCCACGGTTCCAGACTGTAGCTCCTAGAACCGCTCGGCCACTCCGGCCGGCACACAGTTTTAATCTGCCAGGAAGTTTCGTATCAGCACACGCTCTGCTGCAGAGTGAAAATCTCATTCGGGATCTGAAATTACTTCCTCAAATGATTATATTCAGGATATCCAACGAGTAATGAAATGAAGCTATAAAATATTCGCAAAAATAATTTATTAAAACTCCCTTAACGTTACGTTGAAACGGAAAACTAAAAATCTGATAAATGAAAAGAGTCAGAATGATTGAGAAAATGTTGCTGGTTATCAACAAAACTTCCACATTAAAATCCCTCAAAGTGGAGAAAACTGGAAATCTTTTTAAAAAGTTTATTCAATTTTCGTGGCATCTGTAACACTTTTTTTGCTTATAAAACTTCAGACCTGTTCAAGTTAATGGATTTATCGCATTAAATTCATGATTTCTACTTTTTTCGACCGGCATAACTGAAGATGTACAAAATGCGTTTTAAAAGACACAGTTTTTCTGTTTGTTAGGTAAAGTTCAGCTCAAGGCGAATATACGAGGTAATCTTCGTTTCTCCAGTTTGTCACATTATTACATAGCATGATAATTGGAATGCGGAATTCGAAGCTCTGTCATTGCATGTGGTGTTGTGTCGCACCGAAAGTCCTGGCGATCACGTTTTTTTGACCTTGAAATTTCACACTGTTTCTCATCGCTTATAGCGCAGAAAATCGTACTTTCTCGATTCGACTGGTGTGTTTTGGATTAAGTACAGAGGCATACACATACAACATAGCATGGTTCTGTTCTTTCGCCTGTGGCTTAATAGGTCTGTGGCGTGAAACTTGATTCAGAATCAGCAAGGCCTTGTGGTTTTTTTTTTTTTTTTTTTTTTTCTAAGAACAAGTCATAACATACTATTGTGTTCCCGTTGTACATTAACTGGAGGGGCCGTGCTTATGCGAATTTATCACGGGCGCTGCTACGTTAATGTGTCAGGTATCGGCAATGGAGTCCGTGCTCCAGGGTGTTAGATAGTCTCTGTTCTGCAACTTGGTAAGTGCTGGAGGAGGAAGAGAGAGAAAAAAATGGTTCAATTGGCTCTGAGCATTATGGGACTTAACTTCTAGGTCATCAGTCCCCTATAACTTAGAACTGCTTAAACCTAACTAACCTAAGGACGTCACGCACATCCATGCCCGAGACAGGATTCGAACCTGCGACCGTAGCGGTCGCGCGGCTCCAGACTGAAGCGCCAAGAACCGCTTGGCCACTCCGGACTGCTTCAAGTAACAGACAGGAGCATGACTACGTAGTTCCTTAGGTTGGTCGGCCAATTTTTATATCCTCACTCAGTTTCTAGACTGTTCACCGCTTCCGGTTTTTAAGGGAACCTAGTGAGACATTGATCGCATACGTAAAGAAAGTGATCATTATGAGGTAATGCCCAGTAGGTGTGCAACACACCGAAAGTACAGGTAACGCAGGTATGATCTTAACTGACCAAAGTTACATGGATAACAACCACAGTCTATGGTTACTTACGGTAGCCTGCGGTAGTTTTACAACTCTACTAAAGCTGCAGTATTTCTAGTTGCCGTTGGCAATGTCAAACCTGTAGTTTAGTAGAGTCGCAGACTGCTATAAATCCGAGACGTCTGTGACGAATAAAAATCGTATACCCTGTCCCATGGAACCATCCCTCTCCCAACCTTGCGGATGCCTTTGCACTCGACCAAGACATAATAGTACGGAATATTTTAATGAGTAATGAGTTAGCGGAGACACATGTGTTGGGGAAATGATACTTAATAACGGGTTGCAGACCCTGAAGCAGTTACGCCTTTGACGCTGCAGAATATTCGCTTGCCCGCTCGTCGCTGGTTGCATATAGAGCGCACGAGGGATGAAGGCAGAGCAACCTGAATACGTGAGTGCTCTTAGGCTCTCGTTCCACGACGAAGAGGAAGCGTGCAGAGCCAGTAAGCCGACGCGCTTTATCAAACTCGTTTGTGTGCCAGGAATACGCAGACTGGGAGGATGAAAGTGGTGTCCGTGCGAACGCGCTTCTCATTTTTGCGGAAGCGTAGAAGCGCGCGGCTGCGGCTGACGGCAGTGCGAGTATTTGGGTCACGGCCGTAAGGGGCGCTCCCAGCCCCCGACTCACAGCTCACCCTCGCTCCGAATCTCTACAGCGCCACACCAAAGAACAACAATGTACAGCCCATATCCTAACTTCCGTCTGCAAAACAGTTCGCTCTCGTTGTAGTTCCCACCAGTCCAAATCCTGGATTGATACAGTTCTTCACGGCATTCTGTCCCGTTCAATCACGGGAAGAAGGTGAACAGTAAATACAGGATTTGTTAAAAAAGCATTCCATATTTTATACGGGATGTAACGGGTATAAGTACAGATTGGTGACTGAACAACGATACATCGGTATTAAAACCATTTGCAGATAGGGTTGCTAGGTCTGAAAATAGAAAAGCCGGACTCGGAGTAATATTTAGCTGGACATTTTGCCTAAAGTCGGACTATCTGTTCTAAATGGGAATAGAGTAATTTGGGCATTCTCAGTCGTTTAGTAATATTCAGGTACAGCCAGTTTTTAGCGAGATCAAACTTAAACGTGTTCGGACTAAAAAAAAAATCATTAAATAGTCTTACAATTCGGCAATTATGGTAGTAACTAAAGGCTCAATTATCTTACTTGCTCAGTCTTCTTCCTGACAAGATATTATGTCACAATAAAAAATTTCTTCGTTATCCAAACTAAACTATTATCTACTCTTCTGGGACAGAAAACGAAAAGGTACTGAGTAACTTTGGTCATTACAGGTACATTTATAAATGAATAACAATAATACTTAGTTAAGTATTAATATGCATACTCTGAAACCGCTTCATCAAGAACGTTATTTTTCTTAAGGTAATTTAGAGAAACTCTCGACAAGATAGTTTTAAATCACACAAGATTATCTTTGTGACTTTGTCGGTTTGTAGTTTATTGCTTTCTTTTGTCCGTTGGGAGTTTATAAAAGAGAACACCCTTACGACGTTGACATTATCGCCTGGATTAGCAAAGTAATATTCTGCCAGTTTCAAAATTTCCGAAGAAAATTCTTCGTAATGATGTGATTTGAAATAAGCTATCCACTTTTCATGAACCAAAGTCTTTTTAAAGTTGCCTTTTTTCATGAATGTAGCGAAGCTTCGTCAATAATCATTGGTATACCTATATATCTTTATGATGTATCTCCTGATTCATTCTTATGCTTAGCCCTCGTGCTTACATCATTTGCTTGGAATGGATTTTAGATGTGCGTTCGCTAGTCCACTACTAAAAAGCCTAACAGAAGCCTGACGGGCTGGACTTTTATCTATTTCGCTGGACACGACCGTGAAAAGCAGGACATGCCCGACTAAAACCGGACGCCTGGCAATCCTATTTGCAGACTAATAATTGTAGCTATTAGGATTAGTATATTTTTAGGTTGGTTAGTAGTTCCTAGTATGAGTGGCAAGAACGCATATTTTCCCTGGGCAGCAGGGAAGACGTGCAAATGTGGATGCATGGATGCAACTTGGTTAGGCCGAGCGGTTCTAGGCACCACAGTCTGGAACCGCGCGACTGCTACGGTCGCAGGTTCGAATCCTGCCTAGGACATGGATGTGTGTGATGTCCTTAGGTTAGTTAGGTTTAAGTAGTTCTAAGTTCTAGGGGACTGATGACCACCGATGTTAAGTCCCATAGTGCTCAGAGCCATTTGAACCATTTGCAACATGGTTAGTCTATACTGACAAGTGTAGTCCACTTAGTTGTGTAGTCACGACCATGCAGAAACATCGGGTCCTAAAGTTCTGACATACCTGCTGGAAACTTTTAGAGGTAGAGAAAAAACAACCAACCCACTGATGTGTGTACATATTAAGATACCAAACTTAAAAATATCTGCTCTCCTACCCGTTACACACTGTATTTTGTGAGGAGTTCGTCTGGGCTAAAAGTTGAAAAACCTGTTCAGTAGAAATGGGTTGTAAAATGCATAACTTAAGAGGCCTGCACACATTCAGTGTTTATAGACAAAACTAGTCTGTTAGAACTTCAATATATGGAAGCGACCCTCATACCGTAGTCAGTATTGTCAGTTGGCAGTGCGATTTTACAAGGTTAAGATTTCGAGCACTGAAAAGAAAGAGCGTACCGCAGTTATTTTAGCAACAGTTGGTAAACAACGGAAAACAACGAAAGCGAGGAAATGGGACCGAGAAAGGCTGAATAGAAAAAGGAACTTGTCGTATGTTAATTTATTAGCTGAATTAATAACCACGGAAAGGAAAGATTTCATGAACTATTTTCGCATGAGTCATGCATCTTACATCAAAGGAATGATGTTGGTTCAAATGGCTCTGAGCACTATGCGACTTAACATATGTGGTCATCAGTCCCCTAGAACTTAGAACTACTTAAACCTAACCAACCTAAGGACATCACACACGTCCATGCCCGAGGCAGGATTCGAACCTGCGACCGTAGCAGTCCCGCGGTTCCGGACTGAGCGCCTAGAACCGCTACACCACCGCTGAAGGCAGGAATGATGTTGATGAGACATAAAATAGAGAAGCAAAATTCGCTAATGGGGAGCCAGTCGCAGTCGACGAGAGATTGGGTGAAGCTTTGAGATTTTCGGCGACAGGCACGTCATTAAACAACTGAAGTTCAGTGCTGCAGTTATTAACAAAAACAATGAGAAGAACTGTTATTAAAACCTGTGAATTAATTATATCTATCCAGAAACGATGTATTCAGGTAATTAACGTGAAATATACATATTACGTTTTGTGATAATGTGATAACGGTGACATGTATTTCCCAGACATCGCATATTTATGGCGAGGGCTACCATGCTTTCAAATAAATAAAGGACGCAATGCCCCATGATCACCCTAAAGTAGTAAATCTGAGGTATATTATGCTCAAAGACAAACTGAAAACATAAACAATGAACAATAAGGCCGTGCGACTGGTTCATGAAGCTCTGTCAAAGTCTGAATGGCGAATATTGTCGACCGTCAATTTCATCCTTGGCCCGAAAGCCAATGATCATACCCTGGACGTCAGATAAATCGCTCCTTTTCCTACGACAAAGACTGCACTGTTTTCCACGTCCTCCGGACACGCTGTGTATACCCTCCATTGCTAGTGCTGTCATTTGCCGTTGTGAGTGGTTATTGCAGGTTGACGCCGAACCGAGCCGGTGGTCACTTTAATGTGACTGGATCGTGTAATTCTGTAAAGAATTGCCTACATAATTTAACATTCTACAGAATAAGGTAACAATCACATAACACGTAAACTGTATTACGGCCTAGTTTTCGTTCCAATCTTTACAACTTAAAACATGCTTATATTTTATACATATGAATGAAAATATCAACCGATGATGGCAAAAAGCTGCCGAAACATGTTTGGAAATTAAAAAGAATAGTAGTTGGCATAGTAGACGGATTTGAATTACCGTAATGCTTTGAAAGTCTTTGAACGCAGCTGGAAGGAAATAATCTTTTCTCTCGTAGTACTTCATAAAATTATCTCTTTACTATTTCAACTGCTGTTCTTATCACTCTCATATGCTTTCGCATTTCGCAGCTCTGTTTACAGCGTAGTAATTTTTTCCTATTACCGTTTTCCAGAATTTGCTGTGTTATTATTATTATTATTATTATTATTATTATTACTATTGGTTAAGGGCTCGTCTATTTCGAGGTCATTAGTGAAGGATAGGTAGTCTCGGCGGAGACTTCCGTAGAAAATGCGTGGACTTATTAGGGGAATGACATAATGTCTAAATCAGGCTGCCTGGCCGGTATTTAAATTAATCGCCCGCAGTTAAGCGAGAGCTGATAATGCATTCCAGCGTTTACGGGGCCCGCTGGTGGTTTCTATGAAGGCCGTCCTTTGTGTACGCTGTGCGCTGCTACACGTGGGATTTAATCAGAATGTGACGCGCAGCCGCTGTGAAGCTTATCGCTGGAGACCACACAGAGTTTCCTCAACTTGTTTCCCTGCCACTAGCCACTCTTGTCGCTTCCAATTCATTGTGACGAGCCAAGTCTAGAGAAAGCGGGAAAAGTCAACGCGCCGTCGCGGCATGACGATAATTGAATCAAAAGTAATATCTAACACAGAAGTCAGTATTAGCATCGGGTTCTGATTTAGCTCCTCAACTAGAGATTTATTCTGACAAATCTATAAAACACTAACAAACTCTGTGTGACCACAACATTAACCTTCCTCTTTTTCTAGCCTTATCGCGTATCGTCACGCAGTCGGCTTGTTAACCTGGATTTGGCAATGTTGGCGGTAGAGGTTGGCCGAATACCTTTTCTTGGAAACTGGAAATTTGTGGTAAGTTCCTATGGGACCAAACTGCTGAGGTCATCGGTCCCTAGTCTTACACACTGCTTAATCTAACTTAAACTAACTTATGCTAAGGACAGCACACACACCCCCATGCCCGAGGGAGGTCTCGGGGGGAGCCACGCGAACCGTGGCAAGGCGACACAGACCGCGCGGCTACCTTTCTTGTCGCCACCACTTCCTCATTAGCACGGAATTTGTGTACCACATATGTCTGCGTCCGGTATTATCCAAGTGGAAGTGAGAAAACATTTTCGAAGTGTTCGGGATTCGTCTAACTGAGGCAGAACGTTGGTACCTGGCGGATATTCACCTAGTCGGATGTGGGGAAACCGCCTAAAAACCACATCCAGGCTCGCCAGAACACCAGCCATCCTCGTTAATCCGCCGGGTAGATTCGATCTGGGACCGGCGCCCCCTGCCCCCCCCCCCCCCTCCTCACCTTTATCGCGGTAGCGGTATGCTGACTCGCGTGGCTATCTGGGTAGATCGAATGATAATCATTACATTACAGCAAAATACACAAATAAAAAATTAAGCCAGTTGTTTAAAAAATGGTCTTACTGCTACACTGTTCAAAGTTCATAGCGTAGCTACTCGTATATACTGCGTGTTTCATGAAGATTCTTACGATTTCACAACACTATATCTACTATGCGGAAGATAGAAACATGGAGTGAATTTTAACTTCGCACTGGAATACAAAGCTTTTATCCGAAAAAATAAATACGATTTTACAAGGGTATATCGCTTACATGCATGCACATTAAAACCTTTTACAGTTATGTTTAGGCTCAAAGTTTTCATTTATCTTTCATAAAGTTTTAACGTGCCTTCACTGGACTCAAGGCAAGCATCCTGACGTTTCATGGACACGCATCAGAAACGGAAAATAATTTTGTTTTCCGCCCAAATAACTAGCCATGCAATGTACTGTTCAGTTATATTGTCAGAACTAACAGATGGAGCACAGCTGCTCCTGAGAGGGGCTGACAAAAAAGGAAAATAGATTTTTGGAGGGTCTGGAGGTTCTCAGGTTGATGTGTTTACGAGTTAAAAAAAAAGAAATGGTTCTAATGGCTCTGAGCACTATGGGACTTAACTTCTAGGTCATCATTCCCCTAGAACTTAGAACTACTTAAACCTAACTAACCTAAGGACATCACACACATCCATGCCCGAGGCAGGATTCGAACCTGCGATCGTAGCGGTCGCGCGGTTCCAGACTGTAGCGCTTAGAACCGCTCGGCCACTCTGGCCGGCTATATGTTCCACATTCCCTCCTAAACCACTGGACGGATTTCAACCAAAATTGGTACACATATCGCTTACTGTCTGGAAAATATCGCTGTTGGCATAAGAAACGTCTAACGATCAAAAGAGTGGAAGCGGAGGTGAAAAACAGGTGTAGCCAACGACGCTCGAATAACCATATTTTATTCATCCAGTATTTGAAAGTTGGAGCACTCAGTGACTTGCAAGAATTTTTACACATAATTTCAAACCTTTACGAAACGTTTTCTTGCTGACAACCCTCACAAAATTATGAAAGGAAAAAAAGTTTATCGCGTACTACATTTTCGCTCTTCATGCAGTAAAACTGCCCCATGAAGCATGATGATTTAGTTTATTAATTCTTTACTACTGACTTTATTCGCGACAAATTTTGCAGACAGTATTCGCATTACCACTCAATGTACCAGCAAAATTATATCATTCTACGACAGGTAGTTCAGGAGATATAAGGTCAAAGACAATGAAATGAGTGAAAAACAGCCGCATCATGCGTGACGTTCTAACTCTTTTCACAACACATTTAGCAGACAGCATCCACATATACCACTGGATGTATTTGCAAAATTGTCATTGTACGACCCATATTTCAGGACGTATGCCGTCATAAATATTGAACTTCGTGAACATGAAACTGCAGGTGGAAATTCGCTAGAGATACAGGTTAAATACGTGTACAAATACGTGAAATGTGTTAAATATCTGCGAAATATATTTGACATGTGCGTACGTGGGCAAAGCCACGAGTAAATAGCTCATTCTAACCCTCTGGATCTATTTCAGCGAAATTTCCTACATATATTACTTACTATCCGGAGAGAAATGTTGTGCCGGTAAGACCCAGCAACCTTTTATTGTAGTGGAGGTGATAACGTGGTGAGAGAAGAGGGAAGGAGAAGATGGAGAGAAGGGGAGGAAGCAAATAGAGAGAGATAGGTACGAGGTGATCATGGACAGGCAGAGAGCGAGAGGAGGAAACGGACAGAGAAAGGGAAGAGGAGGAGATGGACTAATAGAAGACTGGAATAAATACATACCCAGGCAACACCGGGTACTCACTACCGTCATATATTTATCACTGAATTCGACAACAATGTCGGAGACAATTATCGGTAGATAGCCTCGCCCCCATCATATACAAGAGAGCTCGGAGAAATTATCGGTAAATTACATTAGCAGAGTCGGGCCTGGTGATATACAGGTAAAATGCGTGCTCGGAAACCGAGAGTTCGCGAAATGGAATCCCGGTCGGACCAAGGAAATTTTCAGTTTGACTTCACCTCTCAACGATGTGAGGAGTCACCGAGAACGACATGTGGTTCGGATTCCACGTTAAACTGTTGGTCCCCTTTACCTCAATTGGATAACTAGTGTAGATTAGGGACACTCAAGTCACCGAAGTGGCGTCCAACTGAAAGACTTGCATCCGGCCATTGAACCACACGAAATTATTATTATTATTAGCAGAGTCTATTGACATACGCTCCAGCTACGTATTCAGTCTTGATCAATCTACACTGACCGTGAAACTGTGAATTCGGTCAGTGCTATGGCATTGGTGTCAAAATTCTTGTAATAACACTTTCTTTCATCTGGAGTTTAAACCCGCTGGAGAAACCATTAAAGAATTATCCTAGCTCCATTGGGAAATAGGAAACAGTCAACAAAAACGACAGGAGGATTTTTTTCGACGGCCGCGTGCGTCCGGTGTGAGAGGCAAGCGGGATTCCCTGCGGCGCATGTCCGTTATGATGTCACTATGAAAGGAAAAGGAACAAAGATTAGGATTTAGTGACTCGTCGTCCGATGAAGCGGATATGTGCACCTGCGGTGGTGCAGATGTTTAAACAGCCACAGAATTCTCAAGAACTAGATATAATCAGAGGTAAAGCAGCCATCACAAAAGCCAAACGATCGACTGAGGAATCGTCAAAGCGTCTATTCCGAGTCGTGTGGTAGACGTGATATACTCGTAAATAAACAGCAGGAAATCCAAAATAGCGTACTCTGGCGGGGATATGGACCAGTTTTCTCTGAGATTACGAGCGCATTGTTTCAAAATTGGCCCGGGCTGGTTTAGGGAACAGTATGTCGTAATGCGCTTTCAGGGAACGTCGACGGCAAAGGCGCGCAGTCTACCGCAATATTCCTGTTCGTGTCTAAAGCTGCCACTATAGGTTTCATTCAGCTTACATACCGCTTTAAGCGGAAACCCTTCAGTCACAGCACTTCCTGGGCGCCGGGCAAATATAGAGCCACGCAAAACGCGCGCGCACAATGGGCGCTAACTTAAGGAGTGGTAACTGGCGGGATAAACTTTCCCCGTCTGCGAGGGCAAACGTGGCCTCAGCGAGGAAGCCGTATGATGAAGCGGCGGTGAAGCAGACGACGATTGAGCGCTGAGTTTGGTTTCCCGCGTCGCCGCAGTTCTGCACACTCCGACCAATCAACGCAATATCAACGAGCGCCGTAAATCGACTGAGAACTCAACGGCTGTTTTCAATTATGACGCTAAGAAAATAAACGCTGTAGCAGTCACAGTCAATTTAATTCTAAAAAATACTCTAGTGTCAGAATCACCGAAAGATGTTGATGAAACAAAAACCTTTACCGTCATCAAGCACTATGTACAGCAACGGAAAAAAACACGTGAGAAACATTTGATTATGTAACTACCACGATGCGTACCATAACTTCCATAACACAATGCAATATATTCACATTACTTATTTCCATTTTTCTGAGTATTCTCTCAGTTTCTGTGATATAATAGTCGTTTTAATGTTGACAGCAGGCAACAATGTACAAATTTATCTTATTCGAGTATTTCGTTTACATGTAAGAACTTTGGTAGTTCCATTGCTTTATACTTTGTATCTACCGTATAGGCAGTTCGAAACTGTGTGTGTGTCCTGAGGGAACATAACTTACGGCGAGCAAATTACCGAGTTTATATTCATCTAGTATTACGGAATGAGAGCACTTTGCAACTTCCAACAAACTTTAAAAATAATTTCTAATTTTTCTAAACTTTCATTTGCCTATGGGTGAATAATTCGGAACTAATAACATTAACACAGTTAGAGTTTTGCATCTCTGGACGGACTGCTACGGTCGCAGGTTCGAATCCTGCCTAGGGTATGGATGTGTGTGATGTCCTTAGGTTAGTTAGGTTTAAGTAGTTCTAAGTTCTAGGGGACTGATGACCACAGATGTTAAGTCCCATAGCGCTCAGAGCCATTTGAACCAACCATCTCTGGACACGAAGGTTTTACGTGCTTTAAGTGAAATATTTAACACGTTAACTCATTTTTAGGGTTATCAGACGGCTGAAGCTGTTTTTCACCTGGGAGTTCGATTCTTTAAAGAATCGGTGGTGGCGGGGAGCTACTCGTTATGTATAAACCACCAGTCTGTGTGTAATTGTCCGCAGCTCGTGGTCGTGCAGTAGCATTCTCGCTTCCCACGCCCGGGTTCCCGGGTTCGATTCCCGGCGGGGTCAGGGATTTTCTCTGCCTCGTGATGACTGGGTGTTGTGTTATGTACTTAGGTTAGTTAGGGTTAAGTAGTTCTAAGTTCTAGGGGACTGATGACCATAGATTTTAAGTCCCATAGTGCTCAGAGCCATTTGAACCATTTTTGTGTGTAATTGCAGCGGAAAATTTTTGAAATGGAGCAATTACCCTGTCACCGGATAGTCCTAACTAGACACTAGACGAGATGCGCTGCTGGTGCAGTACATGCATTGCTTCAGGATTAATATCTGACTGTTGTGGTAATGAAAGCCCATGTTACGAGTGAACCCAGCTTCGCTCGTGAAGAGTACGGAGTTGAAGTAGTGGAGACGGCATAAATATAGTCATGTGGGGACGCCTCGATTGCAGTGTCGTTTGCTTTTCCAAACTGAAGTGCAGGTCAGCACACTGCTCGTTCCATGTCGCAGAGCACAAAGAATGGGGTGAGGTATGAGAGGAATGGGGAATGGGGAGGTGGATGGGACAGACCTTGCAGGTTAGTGATCTTCTCTGTCTGCTGCCACCTGCGAGTCTTAAACTGAGCTCGGCGTCGTGGTTAGAGAAGTTTACTTGCGAACATTACTGATGCTTTCAGCTTCACCTTTCGTTTTCAAATTAGTCTTCATTACTTCTGAAATACCGCGTATGTTTACGTTAAATACTTTCATTTGTTTGTTATGCAAGCGAAACAATGTTTAGCTTCACAACAAACTTAAAAGGACGGAGTCTGATACGACACTTTCCACGCTGTGCAAGCCCCTTCGTTCAAAATCAAACGTGTATGAATTCCTAAACTAACTTATGCTAAGAACGACACACACAACCATGCCTGAGGTAGGATTCGAATCTCCGGCGGGAGGGGCCCCGCAATCCGTGACATGGCGTCTCTAACCGTGCTTCCAGCCCGCGCGGCACGCCTCTTCGTCTACTCAACCCCCCGCCCCTCCCCCCCCCCCCCCCCGTTCGACACACGCACATACATCCCTAAATTACCAAACTGTGCCGGTCGGAGTGGCAGAGCGGTTCTAGGCGCTACAGTCTGGAACCACGCGACTGCTACGGTCGCAGGTCCGAATCCTGCCTCGGGCATGGATGTATGTGATGTCCTTAGGTTAGTTAGGTTTAAGTAGTTCTAGGGGACTGATGACCTCAGATGTTAATTCCCATAGTGCTCAGAGCCATTTGAACCAAACTGTCGTTGCATTGATGGCTCAGGCTGCACCCCATCAATGAGCCCTTGTTTTAGTCAAGTTGTGACATAAATTTCTTTTTTCCTCACTTCGATTCAGCAGTACTTCTTTAGATATAAGATCTGTATATCTAACCTTCAGCATTTCTAAAAAAAAAAATAAAAAAAAAAAAAAGTGCTAGATTCTGCTTGTATTTTTCTGGTCTGAACTGTTCACTATCTATGTTCCACGTCCGCACATTCAGCGTCGTATTGATTCTCTAAGAACCGTGACAGAAGAAAAGTGAGCGTATGGGGACAGGAGAGGGAATGCTGGATCTGTGTTCCGAACATTCGCTTTGAAATTTCAGGGTGGACAGGGAAATTTTGATTTGCTGTCGTTCCCGAAAATCATCCAAAGCAGATTCTACAACGGCCCCTTCGAGGACCGAACGACAGTTTTCCTAATCCCACTGCTGTTGGAACGCTAAACCACACCATCTCCCTGGGATGTAATGTATTAACAAGTATATATTTTGGTGAGTAGAATCAGAATCAACATTTCAAAATGCTTAAGGATGTATGATTTTTAAGTTTTTTAAGGGATATCATTCCATTTTTTCCGTAGGTTGATGTTAACTTTTTTGCGCAAGAGTGCTAAAACGTCTACAAATCGTCATTAGACGACAGGTGTGACAAAGAAACAGCAAACAAAAATAGAGTATTGTTCTCACATTTTTCTAATACCAAAGAAAATTAACGTTGAAAATACGCTGTGAACTAATTTAGACCTTCTATTGGCGTCATGGCCTTTATTCGTATTACATAGTATTGAATTCTAAAGTTCTGATTATGTATTTCTTGTTTGTTTTAAATCTATCAATGGTTCAAAAATGGCTCTGAGCACTATGGGATTTAACTTCTAAGGTCATCAGTCCCCTAGAACTTAGAGCTACTTAAACCTAACTAACCTAAGGACATCACACACATCCATGCCCGAGGCAGGATTCGAACCTGCGACCGTAGTGGCTATCAATGCCGATTAGTACCGTTTTTGATTCTGCTGTGTATCTATTAAATGTGATGTAATAGAGAAAAACAGATGTTAGCAGTGAATTCAGCATCCCAGAATTAGGTAAATCCATCGATTTACAGTCCCGATGCAGTCTAAAAGTTTGAATTTGTTGTCTGGTGTAACCAAACATAGCTGGAATTTGGATCGGTATCGGTAACAACCAAATCTATGACTTGAGTTTGAAATTGCGGGAACATTTACCCCTAATTGAGCTCAATGTCAGTAAAACTGAAAATTGCGGGGCTTTATACCCACCTCCTACAGAATTTAGATATTAAGGGGAGGAGGGAGAAGGGACCTGGAAGTGTTGGTGTTCGTGATGTTGATATGAAGCAACAGAGGAGGAGCTAGGCCAGCCGGTGGCAGTCCACGTGGCACGGTTCGGTCCGGAACAAAAAGAAGAACGAGGAAGAGGCGGCAGGAGCGGGCGGCGCGTGATTCAGCAGCGCGCACCAAGGCCTGAGAAAGTGGTCGCCACGGTTGACCCACATCGCAGATTCTGCAGAAGGAGGTTGCCATCGTCGCAAGACCTAATCAAAACAAACGATTTGCCAATTGCAACCTACATGCTCCTCGGTAGCTTGCTCAAGGCAGGCGGGCTGTCAGCGGTTACGTAAGCGGCAACGAGGTCGGAATGCATCGCCGCGGCGCGCTCGCTCCCAAATCCTGGCCCTGAGCGGCCGCTCTCTCCCTTCCTCCTCCTCGTCTCATTTCATCTCAGCACGGCACCGGCTGCCATCGTCTGCTGACTGGACGTCGCTGTCCGGTGCACGATGCAATCCAGTCGATGCCACGACCGCTGACAGCTTCAGTGATGGAGCTCGGTTCAATGCGCATCGCTCGTGACTCCGTGACAGTTTACGGAAGGAAGGTTAGAGTCAAACGACCCGTTCACGTACAGGTCATTGTATTCGGAAAACGTACAATCCCCGCACCACATAACACACTGGCTGACAAAAAAAGTGAAGCACCAAGACATGGTCGGATGTCAATGTAACTTCATACAGGGGCTCGACGTTGGACTGGATGGGGACGTTAGAGCAGGATACCCGTCGTCAAGAAATTCCGGTCGACCATGTCTGCGCACCACAAGGGAGGACAGCCGTATTGTGTACCAAGCTAATCGTTATGGGCGAGCCATCCGAGTACACGTAATGGGTGTCCTAAAACATTCTGCGTCATCCCGTCCCATTGGACGGAGGCTAGCAGCGGTCGGTCTAGGGTATTGCCGACCCATGCGTAAGCTGTCGTTAGCATCACAACACAGACGGCTGCGTTTAGAGTGCTGCCGCGGCCGGGAAGCATGGACTGCTGATGAATGGCGTTACACCATGTTCAGCGATGAATCGCTGTTCTGCAATACCTCGAATGACCATCGTCGGCTAGTATGACTGTGACTGTGAGAGGTCTAATTTTCGGGAGGCATAGTTGTGTTAGTCCTGGTGTGGGGACCATCAGGTACCATTTCAGCTTGAAGTGACTGAGCGAACTCTAACTGCACAATCATATGTCATGGACGTCCTGCGTCCTCATAGTGGCGCCATTTTCCAACAGGGCAATTCTCGTCCATACATGGCACGTGTCTTCGCGAACTCTCTGCCTGATGTTTAGATATCCCCATTGTAACGCCGGAAATGCATATCATCCTATTTTCATCTATTGTACTATTATTTTTTTCCTTGTTTTGTTACCTCAAGATATGACATTTCTGTCTCTTTATATATTGTAATTGTTTTACTGTTTGTATATATATATATTTATGCATTTATGTCGATGTATAATTGGTTTGTTTCGTAAATATTACTTGTATTTTTACGCTGGGTCTTGCCTAGGGAAAACTGCTATCGAACGATTACATCGATGGGTCGTGTGAAGAATCAAAGTGTGTAGGATCTTTGGTAGTGTTAACTCTGCCGCGTGGGGCGCGGGCAGTAAGAGTCTGGCGGGAGTAGCGAGTGGAGCAGGTGTGTGGTGTGAAGCTCCCGCGAGTTGCCGCGCTTTCGGGGTTTGGCAGCATGTAATTGCGCTCGACTCGCGATGATAGTTTCTGACATGGTGTCGCGGACGGGAAGCGTTGGCTGGCGCGCATCAGGAGCCCGTTTCGCCTGGTGACCGTGTCGAGAGGGGGGCGCGCCAGCGTCCGGCTTCTGCAACGGCGACGGCCGACAATGAGTGACTGTCGCCACCTCCTCGATCGACGGCTTCAAACCTTCAATCAACCAACAAGGAAGACTAAAAGCACGTAAAGTTTCAGAACTGTATGGCAGACCTCAGCTTTTCAAATTGTTCCATTTGTCTCGCAAAATTACAGCAGCTTAGCATGAACCGTTGTTGCTCATTGTCCCAATTGCATTGCCAAGCAGGGTCCCTTCCTTTTCCGAAATGAACCCGAGTGTCGTTGAAATTCAAACGCCAGCATTAAAATAATATAATTAGATTTCACTGCTTTAATTTCAAAGTTCAGTAGCTGGCTACAATATTTAGGTTACACGAGCACAAATTTAGAGTGCGAGTTTTGTTAGCATATTTTAGCTTACCTGTGACTGCAGCTCAGCTTGGTACGTACTAAATTTTACTATTGTTAATAGTTCAGAATCATTTAATTGAAGTTCAAAGTTAAATCTCTTGTTTCTAAATTGCGTAGAGTCAAGTTGCTTTTGAAATGATTGTTGAGGTAGTCCAAGACTAACCGTATTTTACTGGATTTCGATGTGCTTCAGAAAGAAAGCTCACTATTAACTTCAGTCACTAAATTAACTTTCGATTTTCCGGTTTTATTAATTCTTTTGCTAAATTAAGTCAGAGTGTAGCGAAATTTATTACTTCTGACAAACTTTCAGTTTTCACACTACACGTGTCAACCTTCAGTTGCCACGCTTCTAGTGTTAATTATATGTGTAATAACCTTTCTTTTTCAGTTACTATAGTAATTGTCCTTAGGACTGGCGACCGTGATTTCCCCCAAATCTCAAATATCTAATTACCGCTAGTTAATTGTTAACGTAACGGCCGCACATTTACTTTCTTTATTAACTTTACCCCTTTTCAAAATTAATTTCCACCAGTTTCATTTGCATTTTTCCTTTCATTTAGATGTAACCCTTTCCTCCCTCTTTACCGATAGATTAACTTCGGTGACGATTGCTTTTCCCAAATTTCCATTAGGTACACGCGGTTTAAATTTTCACTGTCATTAAGGTCGGTAAGTGAGGGGGGAGGTTACACCATATCCAGCAGGATGTGCAAGTCAGTCCTCGATTAGAAAATTTGTGGGACCAGCTCGGACGACAACTGCTTCCCAATGCCAGTACCCGGGAATCGAGGACCTGGTACTACAGTTGTGGGTCAGTTTGCCTTTGGACAGGATACAACGGCCTTATGACACCGAATCAATGCATGCATCAAGGCCAGAAGGAGTGCTACATCATACTGATAAATGGACTTATACTGCCCAGTTCTTTGACTTTGCTTCTATTTTGTAATCACTGCAATAACATCGCATACACACTCTGGACCCGTGAAGTTTAATTTTGTTTCCTCCTTACCTTCTGCAGGCCACGTAGTGAACATATACAGTGCACGTCGGAGGTTACTTTCTACCATAGCTAGTCATTTCCTTCCTGTTCTACTCCCAAATACGGCAAGGGAACAACGATGTACATCTATATGTACATATATACTCCGTATGTCATGATACGGTACATGGCTGATGGTAACTAGTACTATTACTAGTCATTTCATTCCTGTCCCACTCGGAAATGGAGCGAGGGAAAAGTCACTGTCCTTGTGATTCCGTGCGGGCCGTGATTTCTCTTGTCTTTGCGGTCCTTACGCGAGATGTATGTTGGTGGCAGTAGGATCGTTCTGCAGTCTGTCGCAAATGCCGGTTCTCTGAATTTTCTCAATAGTGTTTCGCCAAAAGGAAGTCTCCTTCCCTGCTGGAATTCCCATAAGACATCATGGGGCATTTTCGTAATACTCTCGTGCTGATCGAACATACCAGAAAGAATCCAGCAGCATGCTTCTCAATTGCTTCCGTGTATTCCTGGTGAGGATCCCAAACACTGAAGCAGTACTAAATAATGGCCTCACCTAAGTGTCTCTTATGGATCCTCCTTTACGAATGAGCTTCATTTTCCTAAAACTCTCCCAGTAAACCGAAGTCTACCATTCGCCTTCCTTCCAACCGATTTACATGCTCTATCCATTTCATGCCTCTTTGCAACGTCACGCCTAGATATTTAATCAATGTGTCTGTGTCAAGAAGCACGCTACTATTAATGTATTTGGACATTACCGAATTGTATGTGCTATCTGCATTAACCTACAATTTTCCACTTTTAGAGTAAGCTTCCTTTCATTACAGCAAATAGAAATTTTGTCAAAGTCATCTTCTGTACACGTACAGCCAACCAACGGCGAAACTTTCCCGTAGACTACAGTGTCATCAGCAAACAGTCGCTGATTGCTGCTCATCCTATTTGTCAGGTCGTTTATTATATGGAAAACAAGAACGGATCTGACGCACTTCCTGGGGCATTCCTGGCGATACCTGTGTCTCCAATGATTGCCTGTATGCGTCTGTACGAGACCTACTCTCCAGTTTTTCTTACGGTTCTTACGCCAGATGGAGACCCTCTAAAATGTATCTGAAATAGCATGCTCTTTGGAACGGTAATAGATCCATGGGATTTGATAGCGAAGATGGAATGCGTCACCTTAAACAGTAGTTCTGCAGTTATTCTATGGTTTTACCTGTCATTATGGTCAAAAAATCTGCGTGAAAGTAGCTTATATATACAGTAGCAACAAAACTCTGGAGGTTTTGTAGGCGTCCTTTCATCTCTCTCCCTCCCAATAGAGACAGCGAAAATGAAACATATTTGAAAAATCACCCCCCCCCCCCTCTTTGTGTGTGTGTGTGTGTGTGTGTGTGTGTGTGTGTGTGTGTGTGTGTGTGTGTGTGTGCACGCGCGTCTACACGCTTCTGAAAGTATGTCAGAGAAAAAAGATACAGCGAATCGGGATGAAACTGTACCCGTGAGTCAGAGATCATAAGGTATTTCTTTTGTGAACAGACCAAAAATCTCTGACTTCTCTGTGGTTATGAAGGAATTAACAACGTATTTGTAACAGCTCCCACGGTACTGAAGCGGAATGAGAAATCTGAAATGTGAGAAAACGAGTACCGCTTGCGTGCGTTCCGGGCGGCGCGTTATCTTTGCAGGCAATGTCATATACATCCGCCACGCGATACGCAGCGTAGAGTAGCGGCCCACTTTGGACAGCGTCCCGCGGCTCCGATCTCGCCGGGTGTGACACCTCATAGATACATCGCTCCAGCATATCACCTTAATGCGGCCATATGCGTGCTCCACTATGCGGCCTAGCAGTCCATATGTCTAGCGCTATTTCGATCCCAAGTTACTAATGTGAAAAAATATATAGTGATTTTTTACACACAACCGCTTTTATAAAGTTGTACCAACGACCGAAAGATAACCACACTTCGCAATCAGACACTCATCTGGTGTAAATTATTAGTTTCAGCTAGTTAGAATATCTCTTACAAATGTGAACTTAGAAGTTCGCAATCAAACCAAGATGTCACGGACATCGTTGCCGATTTCAGAGTGCTCATTTCGATGACGTCTTCAAAATCGTCCACAGCTTTTTATTATTGTTCTATTAGCCTTATTGTTTATACATGGATAAAGGTGTCTGCTGCACTAGGGCTCCCAAGAAAGGTTTATCTGTGAGATTTATCTATCTTGGGGGAATCTAGGGTTAAATTCTGAGGGGGGGTTCACAGCTAGTTGCCGTCTCACCCCTCCCCATTCCCTCCAAATGTAACTTGCCAGTACCTTCACTTTGAACGCTACATGAATACCTAGGATTTTAATAATAACAAAACATACACAGTATTTTAATATTCTTCTCCTTAACGCTGATCCTGCCTAGCACGGGGTCGGCTATCCTTAAGATGATGTGATTATGAGGGCAATCAAAACGTTTCCGTTAGAAGGCCGTACAATCCAGAGTCGGTATGGCGATCAGGTAAAATCGCCGTGAACAATGAGGCAATCATGCCACCGACGTCTAATGACTACTGAGGACGGTGATATGGAGTACCTGTCAGTAGGTGGCAGCACAATGCATCTAATACGAAAAACGTATGTTTGTGGTGGTGCCCGGATACTTTTGATCACATAGTATATCTCCACACTGAAAGTGCGTGCTGGTTCTCAGGACAGGAAGGGACACTGGCAGATCACCTGCTACAGCAGTATGGCTACTAGTTTACGCTCATGTTCAGTTACCATTCCGTTTGATGACTGCTTCACATACTTCATTCATGTCTGAAGTCAGACATATATATATCGGCGGAAGAATACTGGTGATTATCTAAGCAAATTATGTCCTGAGAAATAATTTCCCTGCGACATTTCTGCAGGAAAAGAGGCGATGTGGCAGGTGTATAATCTCCAACCAGCATCTTACGAATTGCTCCGCAAATAAAAAAATTCATACACTTCATATATGTTCATACAGTCAGTACACAACATGTGTTAGTGTGTACTGTTTTAACGTTTTAATATTTTGACGCTCCTTGAACAGTGAGATGATTAGAAGTTTGGCATTTACTCAACTCTGATATGTATGGAGCAAGAAATGGGCCATTGCTTTATTGAAGAGTTCGTATTGTCATCTGCGTGGAATATTTTTACAGAGTCTATCCAAAACTAATTTACAATATCAGAAACACGTTCCTCGCGACGACATCCCTGAATAAAAGTTCTTGGCTTTTTTTTAGCCTCAAATTACAAACTAGAGTTCTTGGTAATTATCTGTATTCGCTTCGTAGGCAAGTTGGACCGTTATGTAAGTCCATTTCCTCCTGTATACGATTCTATTGCGCTCGTGATGTTCGATGTTACTGTGTGTTTTGCCGTTACAAATTCTGCGTTAAGTGTAATTCATGGAGCACATTATACAGGGAGAGGAGTTCAGATACATATTGCTGCAAAGTCCTATCGCTTTTGTAGACGTTTCTTGGGTGCGTACGAAAAACATCAGTAGATGGGAGGAGCAGATACTAGAGAGGCAAACGGGGCGAGTCTGGGATAGAGGCGAGGGAATCAATCACAGCTGTTAAAGTCAACAAAATACCTAAGTTTAAACGTTAGAGTTGCCGGTTCGGGGCCAGGCAATAATGGTGATCGGGAAGGTTGTGGTTTCGTCCACGTCAGCTTCAGAAATACCAGTTCCGCATTCACTGGTGGAGAAAAGCTTCAACAGCTGTTTCCGCCTTTTGTTTCCGCCTTATGTTTATAGCCTGAAACATCGTGAAGCAAAAACACAGCATAGACTAAACAAAAAAGAATCTGCGTTGGTCAAGAGAAGCTTTATATCGAGCAATGTGCCGACAGTTTTAACTGCCTTCAACTCTTTAACTTTCAGCAACTGTTATACTCAGAATTGCAGAGAGTGATGTCGTGAGAGGAATGAAGTGTCCCGAGTTCAGGAGCTAAAATGACAGCTGAAGTTGAATTAGACCCATATTTACCAGACAGCAACAAAGGATTGACTGGACGAGCGCTATAATGCTCTTTATCCGTGTTCCTTCAGATGTTCTTTCTTGCTGCGCGAATACCGGAGGACACTGGACAATCAACATATTTATTGTGACTCTGATATTCGTGCTAAGGTAAGAGATTTAATATATATCCCACAATTCAGGTATCGCATCCCTGATGGTTGGCGCCGCAACAAGTATTTAAGGGAGGCTGCGATTGATTGTTAGATAACTATAGCACTCTGCAGAATTAGCTTCGTCCATATATATTTTGCTGTAGATGGTACGTGAAACGTTGAAAGAATAACTAAGTATAATTTGTGGCATATGGTAACACACACACACACACACACACACACACACGCACACATCGTCGTTGACAATGTCCATGTCAGCTCTATATAGATCTGTGAAAATCCAGACACACTAGCTGGAGACGCAGGTGGGGCTGGAAAGCAAGTAATGACAGCGTGTGTTGGACAATCGCATATTGATAAGTGCCGCAAGAAGCGTTCAATGGACGCTTTATGGCGATTTTCATGGAGTAAGATTAGTATAAGTTCTCCGAAGAAAACGTGTGAAATTTCTCATTTACTGTTTCAAGGAGATCGAAGGAAACTAAAAGCGCAAAGAAATCATTTTGTCACAGATCACATAGTCGGAGCAAGGGACTAGGACCGTTGGTTGTGTACTTAAGAATCAAAAATTAATGGGAACACTGATGCGTGTTAAGACCTACACGTGTTGGACAAAAATATGTACACACAGCGATAAAAGCATGCTTGAACACAAATGAAGGTGCTAGCCAAGCCTGCAAGTTGCGCTGTTGTGCCGGCCGTTGTAGCCGAGCGGTTCTAGGCGCTACAGTCCGAAACCGCGCTGCTGCTACGGTCGCAGGTTCGAATCCTGCCTCGGGCACGGATGTGTGTGATGTCCTTAGGTTTAGGTAGTTCTGAGTCTAGGGGACTGATGACCTCAGATGTTAAGTCCCATAGTGTTCAGAGCCATTTGAACCATTTGCGCTGTTGTATTTGACCACGAACGGCGCCTTCGCAATATAATCAGTGCGTTGCAGGTGTCAGTCGGGGTCGGAGCAGTGTTCTGTGTAATTATGAACGCATCACGTCACAACGCGGACGTAAGTGTGCGTTGAGTTGTCGTGACGGACAGTCACTGGAGATAACTATGGGGAAAATAAGAGGACGATAGTTAAAAAAGTCACTGCTTAGCTGAACCATTTATTTGCGAACCCTGTCAGCACCAAAACAATACGAAGGGAGCTTCAGAAACAGGATACTGATGGGTGTTGTGTTGTGTGCTGTCCTTAGGATAGTTAG
Source organism: Schistocerca americana (assembly GCF_021461395.2). Taxonomy (NCBI): domain Eukaryota; kingdom Metazoa; phylum Arthropoda; class Insecta; order Orthoptera; family Acrididae; genus Schistocerca; species Schistocerca americana. The sequence continues at coordinate 749,187,040 of NC_060130.1, read as the reverse complement.
GTTTAAGTAGTTCTAAGTTCTAGGGGACTGATGACCATAGATGTTAAGTCCCATAGTGCTCAGAGTCATTTAAGCCAATTGATGGGTATGCGGAATTACAAAGCCACTCATAGTGATGCAAATGCCCGAAACAGGGAGACATGGTTCCGAATCCATAAAACCAGAACTATGGAGCAATGGAAGAATGTCATTTGTTTCATATTGTTTCCAACTTCTGGCCGAGTTTACGTCCCAAGAGTTAAACGTGGCAGGGGTTCGGTGATGATTTGGGCAGCCATGCCGTGGTATTCCATGGGCACCATGATTACTCTGGAAGGTCGCACTACTACGAAAGATTATGCGATCATTTTGGCTCATAAGGTGCATATCATGGTACAATGTTTGTTCCCCAACGGTGACGCTGTACCTCAGGATGACAGTGCCCCTGTTCACACAGCACGTATCGTTCAGGCTGGTTTTGTGAGCACGATGATGCCACCAGTCACCAGATCTCAGCATTACTGAGCCTTTGTGGTCTGCTTTGGAAAAAAGGGCGCATGACCGCTGTTCACCTCCATTATCGTTAGCTGTACTTGCCACTATTTTCCAGGAAGAATGGTACACGGTTCCCTTGAAAACCATACAGGACCTTTATTTATCCATTCCGTGACGACTGGAAGCTGTTTTAAATGCTAATGATTTTCCTACAGTGTACCAGGCATGGTTATGTGTTGTGCTTATGGTGTTTCCATATTTTTGTACATCTCTTGTTATACCAAGGCTCTTACGAATGCGACTCAATGGCATACGCTAAAAAACAGAATTGGAAGTTCTCCGACAGTACTTGAACTGCTACCCGCTGCTGCGGTTATATAAAACGCTTGTGCAAAACAACAAAACTAGCCTTACCAGGCGAAAAAAAAAGAATAATATAATGAATTCCAGAATCTGCGTGTTACTGCACATGCTTCTCTATCTTCATTGCTTCTGCTTCTAATAAGAAGATACAGAGATTTAAAGGAATTAAGTGGATTATATCCAGGTCGATGCTCTCTTGTGTCCATATGTCGGTCGTATATGTGGCAAGCGACAGGTTTAGTCTGTAATCCCAACGGCGACTTCACACTGATGATGTAACGAGAAACTGTTTACAAAATAGTGTTTCAATGCAAACGTCTCAGCAATCGAAACGGCACAATGGCGATTACGTCTTGACTGCATTCAGGGGAGAGGTGCAGGGTTTTAATCACACTCGCACCAGAGGCAAGTGGCTTCCACTGAAATGTCGATGCTCAGATATTCAACACGCTTATGTGAGACACACGCATCGTGCCGAAGAGTAATTCACCTGCTGACGAATGTACTATTCGTAAAGCTCACTAACGAACAGAATGACTTTTTTTGTACCGAGTTCTGTAATTTTGTAGAATCCTGGTTAGAAAGAGATTCAGACACGTGTGAGTTTAAATAAAAGTTGAAATCCTGGAGAATATGATGAAAATAAAAATTAAAAGTGTGGCAAAATTATTACAAAATAATCCTCACGTTAATGACAAATTCCAGGTATTTCAGGACCCCCACGATTCTGAAAAGTAGACTACTGGTTGCAGTGATAACCCGCTTTATTGTCAGCTACGTAAATGAAATAAAAAGCTGTATTAAGCTACAGTAATTAAATAGCTGACCACAAGGGTCGCGTTTGAAACTTGGAGTTTTTCCAATTCATTAGGCTATAAGCTGCAAAGGCGACTGTTGTATGGGATCTGCGGCAGCGAAGGTACCAGATTTAGTGATGGGCACACAAATAAGAGGACACAGTCAAGACGAGAACAATGCCCGGAAGTACTGACCTAACAGTACCGCATAAGTGTGCATTCGCAGGGAAGGCAAAACTGTTAAATGCGTGGACACCGCGATCGAAATAGCTGAAACGCTCTCGTGGTGCAACAAACGCAGCTGTTTCGTCTTCTAAGTTTAACTCACGGAATGTCCACAAGGAATGTAAGGGCATGACTTTATAGGTTGACTTGTCATCCATGTGTACGTTTCGCCGGTATAGAATCTTTTGTAGACATGGTTAACAATTCGGAGAAGTTAATCTGCGACTTATCTCGCCCTCCGAGTGCTGTAGCTTAAGCAGTTGTAATCAGAAAATCTGGAATCGATGCCAGGTCTGCTCAAAGAGAACAAAGTGTGAACTATAGCTCTGAAAATCAAATAGAATAAAACGTGTTGTTTGTGTCAATGCTCTAACGCTCTGTCATTAGCTACCTTCACTTGTTGCCCCCACCCCGTGAGTGAAGTGTCAAATAACAGTTAAGACAGTTAGTGAAGAGTTTATGTTAATTCCTTCATGTGGATTTCAAGTTTGAGAGGCAAAAATGAAAAGGCTATTATTTGTACGCCCGGATAGACACGAACAGTGAAATAATCATATAGTATAAGAATTTACTTCATTTCACGAGTTTCAGCCATTGGAAGGAGAGGGGCAGGCGTCTAGCATGGCCTATCACAAGGAATTATTGCGGTATTCGCTTTGAATATTTTGAAGATGGCATGTAAAGCTCAAATACACTCGCAAAAATTTTGTGCGTGATAAAACTATCGATCATGTACATACAACCGCGTGTACAAATCGTGTGTAGATCTCCAATACTAAGATGTATACTCCAGCTAGTTAATTATTTTCTGTTGTATAACTTTCAGTTGCCTTTACTAAAATTATATTTAATTTTCTAATCTTGTCCTTAACAATGGAAATCCGTGTCTGTCGATGGAACTTTTCAACATTTTCTGGCTTTCGGTGTGTTTGACAGAAAATGATTAGTTTCACAGGCCAACGTCAGAAAAATTGCCTGTTCATACAGTTTTAATCGTGATTAACGTTAATGCCATGTACAAATGACAATGGGATATTCCTCTCGTAGCATCAATAAATGTCTACATTTTACTTATACTGATTTTGAAACTTCCTGGCAGATTAAACTGTATGCCGGACCGACACTCGAACTCGGGTCCTTCGTCTTTCGCGGGCAAGTGCTCTACCATCATAGGTATACTGATTTTCTTTTCTCGAAGTCATAAAACTATCTATACCATGTAGTATTATTTGACTTCAACAAGGCTTGTACACTCATTATTACATCAGTGCAGCCATGCAGTAATCGTGTCAAAAAATGGTTCAAATGGCTCTGAGCACTATGGGACTCAACTGCTGAGGTCATTCGAGTAATCGTGTCGTTTATAGATACGTCGTAGAACGTTATGGCGGAAGAGGTGATTTACGCGTCTCTCAATGCAGCAGTCACAGAAGGAGAATCAGATAACGCTGAGCTATTAAATATTCTGGGGGTATCTTCCATTACTTTGTTTCAGTTGTAAGTTCAAACAAGCGTTGCACTGGAAAACAATGATCAACTTTATGTTAATTTCTACACTTAATTTGGTTTGATTTTCCCACAACACCTAATTAGGTTGTTGATTTTATTCTTTTGTGCCTGTCGAACGTACTCAAGGCTTGTTGCATCGTTAGACGTGTGTACAACGGGACAGTGGACACAAATGGAAGAGGTCGATTTGCCACGCACTGTGACGTCGTTCAGCCTGACGTAGTGAGTACACCGCTGCTGACTGCAGCATTGTTTGCTGCTGTCTGGCTGTAGCACTACAATGCTTACCTAATGTACGATTCCACAGGTCCGCTGAGTCAGTAAATGCACACGTAACTTGCGACTTGAGCGCAGAGCACTCACAGAGAGCTACGTATTTTACCTAATGTAATTTTCTTTCATTTCATTGTAGCTCTTTACCGAGAGAACTTACGCCAGACGGAACGAAGGACAGGGTTTCGCGTTTGGGCAATTGGATCACGGAAGTCTAAGGCCCAAAAATACTGAAGGAAATCGATCATACCTTTCAAAGGAAGGATCTCGATATCCGTATGCTTTGAGAAAACCACATAAAAGGGAAACATGGATGATGGACGCGGATTTGAACCTAAGTCTTCCTGAATATACTAAAGATCTTTTGTTCGGAAAGGTCGCTTGTCACATTACATATTAAGTAACGTTAAGCGTAACCTACGCATTTAATTTCCTTTTCGTGCTTACACACCATACAGTCACCACAATATGCAATGAGACACTACAAACAAATGCGTCATAATGAACTCCGGAAAAAATCCTAACAGCCAAGGTCACTAGTAAAGTATTTATTTGGATGACCGGTTTCGGTAAGACTGTTTCTATCTCTGGATCTTCAACTTCACAGTTCATCCAATCTGTGCCATCTGCACCTTGTTTCGCGTCATATCACAAATGAATGTGTAAGAATTCTGGAAAACAATGGATGCCGACACGTCATAATTAAAATAACTGTATACACAAAATATAAAATTAATGCGCCGACCGCCAATGTTCACGTTCATACGACAGCTGAATACAGACTTTTATGTTCTGTATATGCAGTTATTTTAATTTTGCATGCCGAAATCCACTGTGATTCTTATACATACATTTGTGATATGACACTATACAGATCGCAGATGGTGGAGATTGTATGAATTCTAAAGTTGAAGATCCGTAGACGATAACATATACTCTTACAGAAGCCCGTCATCTAGATAAATATTTTACTAGCGACCTTGGTTGTTTGGAGTTTCCCGGAGTCCTTATACTATAGATCACCCCCATCATGTGAATGTCAGGAATATAAAATAAGTCATAATACGAAGCGATACATGTTCAAAATTATTATGGGTGTGTTCGTGACGTAAGTATGAGTTGGAGGAGTAAAGGAGTAACGTTACTGTTTAAGCATCATGAGTGACTATGCATACTTCTAAATTACATTTTGAAACATTGGATTATGAACTAGGCTATATGGCTGCATTCACGACGTCGTTCAGCTTTAATCTCGTTACGCCCAGCTGGAGCTATAACATCTACCATACTTCCGTTTTCCAACTGAAATACCGCTTTTGTAGTTAACATGCAATGTTTCCGTGCCTTTCTTCACATTTTCTACAATGACACAATATAGTCCCCCATCATATCTTTCATGGAGGTTCACTACTTCTCCATTTTGATGTCTCTTGTAGACTGCGTTTCCCTGTGCTCTGTCTTCTGTGTTTTCTGTGTATTGTCAACAGTTGTCGTACTGGTGGATTCAGCCGATGTCACCACTCCAGAAACTCTATTACAACCATGTGTCCTGGATGATAGTAGGGCGGGAATGACTGCATTCTGGTCGACTTCCCCGTAACCGCTACCGGATATTGCGACTTACTTCGTTGCCGTAGAGTCTGAGAAAGAGCAGATGGCAAGTTTATCTCTCCCGCAAGCTCCCCGTGACGTGATGGTTCACATCGACGGCTCTTAGCAGAATGCGATCTTTTCAACTTTGCTGAAATGAGAATAGTCAAGTTTCCTTAGCAGGAAAATAAAAACACTCATGCATGTGATGTTGAATCCCTTACATTCAAAATGAAAGACATAGTATGAGAGTGTCATCCGACTTTCAGGCATATGACGTTAAACACAATAGTTTATCAGACTTCGGTAATATGTAAAGATAAGACGTTCTTTTTCAGTTTATGAGCAAGTAGTGTCACGCAGCATATGGAATAAGACCGTTGCGCATTTATATTACTACTGAAAATCGCTTAGATACTCCGCCACGCCTAATAAGCACATCGAACGGCCACCTAGAACAAACTGTAGGAAAGGCAGAGGCAAGAGAGATTTACTGGAAGAATGCTCAGGAAGCGCAGTCCATCTACGAAGGATGTAGCCTACAAAATCCTCCTTCGACCGATACTCGAGTATTGTTCGTCAATCTGCGACTCCTCCCAGACAGCACTGATAGAGGAAATAGGGCATATCCAAAACAGCAGCGCGTTTCGTACAAGGTTCGTTCAGTAATCACGAAAGTGTTTCCGAGATGCTCATCCAACTCCAGAGGCGTTTTTCTCCTTTATTCGCGTCAGAAGTACCAAACAAAACAGATATTCAATATAAAGAATATGAAATATACATAGCCAAATTAATAAACCCCAATTTCTAAACAAATAAATAAAAACCGAAGGCTATTAACCCTAGCAGTACCAATGTCTTTTCCATAAAGCACTTCATGTGAAATTCTAATGTGTAAGTAGATTTCAGAACCTGTAAATATCTTTTAGCACGCTCTTAGGAATATTATTGGACTTTCAGTAACGTGTACTATCAACGGTGGGATACCCTATGCCCACAGCAAAAAATAAAAAAGTTAAAATGCAAAACTCGTTAACTGTTGTTGAGTTTCACTCACAAAATACTTTTTACAGAGATACTGGTGTGTAGGTAACGTCCTGGGCTTGAAAATACTGAATATGGCATTCTTTGGGAAAAGTGGCACCTACTACTAAGGCTTCAGTTTTTTAGTTAAGTTTAAGTGAAAATTTTAAAGCATTTATGGAATCTGGTAGAAGAATTCGGTAAAAACAATACATACTTTTTTCAAAATTAAAACAAACTAGGTTACAATATTTTCGAAATGTGGACTCAAAGTAACCCCCCCCCCCCCCCCCCCACTATTTGATGTTACGAGGGTTAAAGCACCTCACAGAGCATAAACAGATATAACCAAATTTACACCATATACAATATTTATAAAATGTTATGAGCAGTATTTAGCTGCATTGATGGCATTGCTTTTAGTCAGTGCCTGTTTCAATCTTGTACGCGAACCCGGACAAAAGCGGCACTTCATGAGATGACTACAAGGTTGTTCCTCCCCACATTCGCACATTTGCATGATGCTCCGCCCCAGGCGTTATGCATCACGGAGTGTTTAACTGTTACAATTCCCAGAGCGTACGTTCCTAGAGGAGTAAACCAATATATTGATTCCTCCTACGCATATCTCACAAAACGATCATGAAGCTAAAATTAGTGATATTCGAGCTCACACGCAGGTTCACCAACAATCGTTTTCCCCGCGCACAGCTTGCGACGAGACCAGGAGTGGGGAAAGATGACAATGTTACCCTCCGTCACACACGTGATACGGCTTGAGGAGTATAGACTTATATTTATATTCGAAGGACGATATACTTCTGGGAAGTGAGAAGTCACCATTTGACATCGAAGAGCATCTCGGCAAGTCTTAGATGATCAAGAGAACCTGAGATCTTCGTTAATAAATTAATTTAGCACGTAATGATCAAGGAAAATATAATAAACTGCTATTAAAATGACGAGTATCGAGTTGTTTCCCAACCACCCATCCTCTGATTAATTACTCGCGCAAACAAACGACACGCTCGAGTTACCGTTACACGCGCCGAAGAGAAAGGCGCTTGTCAAAAAATCCTTCAGCTTCAGCTAATTAGAAAAAGGAGGAGGAGAAAAAAGAAGTAGAAGGCAAATAACCTGATAGCTTCTGTCTACTCGTGACTGTTCATCATTTATACATAACTGTAGCGAAAACAAAAGAGACCAGCACGTTCTGATACGGGAATCGCTTCTTTAGCACCGCAAAGTTAAGCTTCTGTTTTCTATTAAATTCCTGACGTTATGAGAAAGAATTTAATATCCTGTCAGCACGGATGTCATTAGAGAATTGGTACGAGCACAACTGGTGAAGGATGGGAAGCAAATCAACTGTCCCCTTCTGGAAGGATCTATATGGCGTTTTTTTTTAAACGTTTTAGGAAAACAGTACTGAAAAGAAGAATTGAGTTCCGCTCCTCCAGAATACGAATCCAGTGCCTTAATCCGTTGTGTGCTGCTGTTATCGGTAAGGTCGGATCACGATACGTGGGATCGCAGACTGCGGTTAGAAGCAGGAAGCGGGGCGCGTGTCGCCGCCGTATTCTGCGGCCCACCGCTGCGACATCCGTTGTGCTGCCAACCGCCGCGCACCACTCACCGAGCACAGGCAGCTACACCAAGCAAACGCAGAGTCCATCTCTAAGACGACTGGGAAAAAAATAAAACAATACTACGAACACCAGAGATGTATCTACATCTATACTCCGGAAGCCATCTTACGGTGTGTGGCGGGGGGTAGTTCGTTACAGCTCTCTCTTCTCCCTTTCCTGTTCCAGTTGCGTATGGTGTTGGGAAGAGCGATTGTTGGTAAGCCTGCATCTGAGCTTTCTAATATTACCTTCGTCGTAAGATACACGCAAGAGCTGACATTCCTAGGAGCGCACATATGCTCTCGGAATTTTAACAGTAACTTCACCGTCTGTCACAACGCCTGATTTCTAGGGTCTGCACTGGCATTGTATAAGCATCTCTTCGACACTATCACTCTTACTAAACAAACCAGTAAGGAAAAGTGCTGTTCGTCTTTGGATATCTTCTAGCCGGCCGGAGTGGCCGAGCGGTTTAAGGCGCTACAGTCTGGAACCGAGCGACCGCTACGGTCGCAGATTCGAATCCTGCCTCGGGCATGGATGTGAGTGATGTCCTTAAGTTAGTTAGGTTTAAGTAGTTCTAAGTTCTAGGGGACTGATGACCTCCGAAGTTAAGTCCTATAGTGCTCAGAGCCATTGGAACCATTTTGATATCTTCTATTTCATCTGTCAACCCTTTTCCTAAAAGTCCCAGTCTTTCGAGCAATACCCCAGCTTCTGTCTAATGGATTTTTATAAGCTACCTACTTCGTGTGTGGATTTTCCGTGTGACAATTTTACCAATGAATCTCGCTCTAGCATTCGCCTTCCCTACAAATAGTTTCATGAGATCGTAGCACTATGAATTACGCCGCACGCATTCTCGCAGATATTTAACGGATTTGACTGCTTCCAGTGATTATTCTTTAATCATGTAATCATACCTTAACGGGTCCTTATGCCAATTTATTCGTAATACTTTACATTTGTATACGTCGAAGGTCAAATGGAAGCATCGGTCCTCTACATACATTCCTACATTTCGCTACAATTTTCTAGCGTTGGGACTTCTCTGTATACAACAGCATCTTCTGAAAATCCTCATGGAACTTCTGACATTTTGTATTAAGTCAAGTGTACAGTGAAAAGTAATCCACGTATAGGGTGTAAGACGATGAAGCGCCAAAGAAACTAGTATAGGAATGCGTATTGAAATATAGACATATGTAAACAGGCAGAATACGCCGCTGCGGTTGGCAACGCCTACATAAGACAACAAGTGTCTGGAGCAGTTGTTAGATCGGTTACTGCTCCTACAATGCCAGGTTATCAAGATTTAACTGGGTTTGAACGTGGTGTTACAGTCGGCGCACGGGCGATGCGACACAGCATCTCCGAGGTAGCGATGAAGCGGGGATTTTCCCGTTAGACCATATTACGAGTGTACTCTGAATATAAGGAATCCGCTAAAACATCAGGTCTCCGATATCGCTGCGGCTGGAAAAAGATTCTACAAGAACGGGACCAACGACAACTGAAGAGAATCGTTAGACGTGATAGAAGTGCAGCCCTTTCACAAATTGTTGCAGATTTCAATGCTATGCCATCAACAAATGTCAACGTGCTTCAATGAAATATCATCGATATGAGCTTTCTGAGCCGAAGGCCCACTCGTGTATTCTTGTTGACTGCACGCCACAAAGCTTTACTTCTCGCCTGGTCTCGTCAGCAACGACATTGGACTATTGGTGACTGGAAATATGATGCCTGGTCGGACGAGTCTCGTTTCAAATTGTATCGAGCGGATGGACGTGTACGGGCACGGAGACAGCCTCATGAATCCATGGACCCTGCGTGTCAGCAGGGGCTGTTGGAGCTGGTGGAGGCTCTGTAATGTTGTGGGGCGTGTGCAGTTGGAGTGATATTGGACCCCTGATACGTCTAGATACAACTCTGACAGGTGACATGTACGTAAGTATCCTGTCTGATCACTTGAATCCATTCATGTCCATTGTGCATTCCGATGGACTTGGGCAATTCCAGCAGGACAATGCGACACCCCACAAGTCCAGAAATTCTACAGAGTGGCTCCAGGAACACTCTTCCGAGCTTAAACAGTTCCACTGTTTACCAAATTCCCCAGACATGAACATTATTGAGCATTTCTGGGATGCCTTGCAACGTGCTTTTCAGAAGAGATCTCCACCCCGTCGTACTCTTACGGATTTATGGACAGCCCTGCAGGATTCATGGTGTAAGTTCCCTGCAGCTCTACTTCAGACATTAGTCGAGTCCATGCCACGTCGTGTTGCGCGACTTCTGCGTGCTGGCGGGAGCCCTACATGATATTAGGCAGGTGTAGCAGTTTCTTTGGCTCGTAAGTGTATATATTTGTGTGTGTGTGTGTGTGTGTGTGTGTGTGTGTGTGTGTGTGTGTCTGTTTGTGTGTGTGTCTGTGTGTGTGTGTGTGTGTGTGTGTAGCACATCTCTTCCTAAACCAAACCACTGCACCGATTCCCACCAAACTGTAAGGCAACAACCGTTGCGATGGTAAATACCACTTACCTATCATAGTTCAAGGTCTATGACGTCACAAACAGTGAATTGCGAGAAAAACTGCCGCACCACGCATTACGTTTAAATTTACTACTTTTGTACTACTAAATGTATTTGTAAGAAATGTTTCAGGCAATATCCACGTATGCCGCTAAACGCACCTACAAAAGTATATCGTGACATCCTTCAGAAGATACGACGTCATAAACGCCCCTATACCAAGCTGGATCATACGAAAGAACACAGATTTGTCTGGATAGGTTGCATAAATTTTAGGTCTCACAACTGTATATATTTTTCATTGTGGTCCTCTGCGTTACTAATTCAGCGATCCCGAGAAATTCTTAATATTTTGGTCTTAGTGTAAGCACAACGTAATTTTATGTCCAAACTTAGGCACGTACACAAGTTTAAGCACAAGATTTCTGTTCGAGTCGTAAATAAGAGAAAGAGCCCATGATTAGTTGCTATATTCACCTAAAGAGGCCGAGCAATTACTGGAAGATCTACAACTTGTCACCTCGAAAACCATGCATCCACAAAAAAAGAAACATAGCAAAGGCGAATTAAATTAATTGCGGAAGCCGAAACAAGATAGCAAACCGTTTATATCGAGTATACAGTTGAGTTCCAAAGGCATTACGACGAGGATGACTTCCGGAACTGAAAAAAAAAAAAGTTTACTCTTGGACAGCACCCAACTCAAAGTCTTGTAGCTCCTAAAAAATTGTTCGCCGTTAAGTTATTTCTGGAAACTGCTTCCACGGTCCCGACATTTTTAGTGCCCCAGTGTGTAACATCAAACTGATATCTGAGGGACAGTAGTGGCTCTGCAACCTAAAATCCGCCTCCTTTGCTGTTCCGATGTACAAAATATTGTGAATGACTTCGACAATCGTCTCTATGACGTGGGACAGTTATGAAAATGTATGAAACTCAAAAGCTGAAAAATTGACGGAATTAGGTTTCGAGTTCCGGTCGAGGAGTAGGTGAATATACTGAAACATTTATTCGATATCTAATCTGCACGCAGAGCAAATAATAGCCCTTCAATATCACTCTTGTGTTGCGCCTTTGATGGAGACTTAAACTGATCTAGTATAAAACAGATGACTGTGTAAACTGCAAATATCAGAGCGGAGTACATATTATACTCAGGAAAAAAATTTAAAACATGGAACTTAGCGCGCAAATAACGCTCCATAAATGGCCACTCACTTCCGTAGGCATAATTCTATCATTGCGAATTCTACAACTGCTGTTATAAATCATGGTTGCATGGTGACCTATACACATATGACCCACTTACTTTCTACATAATACACACAAAACAACGTACTACCGTATTAATGGAAGCATACGTAATCTTTAACAGATAAATCAAGAACTTCGGCATTCTACGTGTGTCTCCTTTGATTTATTTTAGATATTAAGCTTACAGAACTAGTTGCTGAAGCTCTGCGGCTGTCATAGCGGAATTCTGCGCCCATTTTTAGGGATGTTCAAAGACCGCTTCGTGTGAAATTTCTTCTTCATTGGAAGTATATTCTAACCCACATTACCGCTAAGATGTATGGTGTCCGTGTCAGCAATGGCTTTCTAGGAAAGCGAACAAAACGTAAACACCCGTAACATTTTTTGTTTCAGTTTTCAGGATTTCTCCAAATTGGATTACCCCGTAGTAACCTATGGGGAAATTTCTGTACAGGTAGGCCCTGTTATCGAAATTACATAAAGACACATAAGCAACAATATGTGGTTGTCTTTTTTTGTCATGATTATGTAGTTTAAACAGTTAATAAGTTCTGCAGCCATGATTAATATAATTTTTCAATTCCTTAGGAAATCTGACTCATGAATTCTTCTCTGGTTATCAGCCGTCCTCCCGAAGCAACGTATCCTCAAGTTATGACTTCGCCTGAAAATTACGCTTAGAGAAATAATCGAAACTTTGATGTCACTCGACCGATAAATAGCGAAGATTTTATCAATGAAATTGACTGAGAAAGCTATTCTCATATGCTAAGAAATGTGTAAGGACTACAGAAAAGAGCGTGAATGTCCGCATGTGGTGCTAGCATGTTATGCCTAGCATGCAGCTTCAGATTTATGAGAGGGAGATAATGCAGTCATCTGATAAGAGAATTCAGGCTTTCGTGGTCGGTAATGCTCAGTTTTGAAGAAGTTGAAATATTACCGAGTTCAAAGACCATAGTCGAAAGAATATGCCGTTTCCGAACGGAACGTTGGGAACGTAGTTTATCGTGACGACATCATTTTACAAAATTTTAACTGTCTTCTTGCAGTGGAAAATTAGAACACACTCTGGAGCTACTGACGACAACCTCCGTCGGCGCTACCTGACTCTTAATTGCTACCATGATGACCTAATATAACGAATAATCGGCTTACATCATCGATACGTCGTTATGGTAGGGATAGTTACGACAGTCAATTGCTCCTGACGAAGAAGACGGTGGTTCGCATCGAAAGCTCGAGTTTTTACTCTAATTTGGTGCGGCAGGAATACGGTAATATTTTATAACAATTGAACGTTTTCCAGCAGCCAGCATCCCATTCACCTTCGCATATACAATGGAATATTTTTTTAAAGATTTCCATAAATAACTGCAACCAATCGCCTTTTGTTATGCTGTAGTTTTTATTTACCATGACTTGTCTCGAATTGCCTAGCGACTCATCGTAATTTGGTACACACTTCTAACGAATATTGGAGCATTGTCGGGTTCGCGTAATTGTGGAGAAATAGAAAAACGAAAAAGTAAGCACTGAATGTGGCATAAGTTATTTACATCATCAGTTCGACTTAAAGGCATTACTTACAGTTATGAGCATCCATGGGTTTATTCCTGGTGCATATATTATTCTGGAAAACATAATTTATGTTTTCTAGTTACGTTAAATCTTTAGCACTACACAACCTTTTCTACAGGCAGGAATTCTCACATCCTTCACAGACTGTAAACGTACTAAAGAGCGTGACTAAAGTTAATGTTCAAAGAATTTGTGTTGGAGCAGAGATTTTCTTTAGTCAACAATCGCATTATCGACAACTGCACACTGATGACAGTAAATACATATTATATTACACTCATTATTACAAGGTGACTGGCTGCATTTATTTCTGGAAGGCTTTATTCATTACAGTCGCAGTTTTTCACATCCATAATGGATAAAGGAATATTGTTTACTTTTATTATTCTACTTCTGTTTGCCTTTAGTTGATTGTTGATATTGGACTACTTTGTATGGTTGCTTTTCATTACTGACGCTCATATTTTACCTGGCAGTAATGGTCCCTCTCCATACTGAACCTATTGGGAGTCATCATAATAAGTTTAATACGAAAGCGCAAGAAGGAGGAATCTTGACTCAAATTTAATAATAATAATAATAATAGTAATAATAACTATTGAAATACTGGTTGCTGCAGCAGTCTGACATCAAGAACCGACTGGCACCAATTAGCAAGAAAAACAACGAAATCCTTCGAAACAGTTGCAGATCTCAGCGCTAACCCGGGGAGGATAATCGCTAAAGATGGTGCAGCGGTTAAGATACTGAATTCTTATTCGACTAGAGTAGGAATTCAGATCCCCATTCAATTCTCTAGATTTTCCGTGGTTTATCGAAATAATTTATGGGAAATGTCTGATCCGTTCCCATCACTGGCCAGTGGCATCGATGGTGACATGTTGTTAAATTTTCGCCATCCATTCTTCCACATTTCGAGAGGAAGCAGCAAGAAAACTTCTTAAAAGAAGTTGTTTTCATGCATGTGTTTATTTCAAAATAAGAGAACAGACTAGGGAGAAAAATGATTTCTTTTAGAAATTTACAGCGGCTGCGGATCTAGACGTAAGAAATACATTCCTGGAAATGGAAAAAAGAACACACTGACACCGGTGTGTCAGACCCACCATACTTGCTCCGGACACTGCGAGAGGGCTGTACAAGCAATGATCACACGCACGGCACAGCGGACACACCAGGAACCACGGTGTTGGCCGTCGAATGGCGCTAGCTGCGCAGCATTTGTGCACCGCCGCCGTCAGTGTCAGCCAGTTTGCCGTGGCATACGGAGCTCCATCGCAGTCTTTAACACTGGTAGCATGCCGCGACAGCGTGCACGTGAACCGTATGTGCAGTTGACGGACTTTAAGCGAGGGCGTATAGTGGGCATGCGGGAGGCCGGGTGGACGTACCGCCGAATTGCTCAACACGTGGGGCGTGAGGTCTCCACAGTACATCGATGTTGTCGCCAGTGGTCGGCGGAAGGTGCACGTGCCCGTCGACCTGGGACCGGACCGCAGCGACGCACGGATGCACACCAAGACCGTAGGATCCTACGCAGTGCCGTAGGGGACCGCACCGCCACTTCCCAGCAAATTAGGGACACTGTTGCTCCTGGGGTATCGGCGAGGACCATTCGCAACCGTCTCGATGAAGCTGGGCTACGGTCCCGCACACTGTTAGGCCGTCTTCCGCTCACGCCCCAACATCGTGCAGCCCGCCTCCAGTGGTGTCGCGACAGGCGTGAATGGAGGGACGAATGGAGACGTGTCGTCTTCAGCGATGAGAGTCGCTTCTACCTTGGTGCCAATGATGGTCGTATGCGTGTTTGGCGCCGTGCAGGTGAGCGCCACAATCAGGACTGCATACGACCGAGGCACACAGGGCCAACACCCGGCATCATGGTGTGGGGAGCGATCTCCTACACTGGCCGTACACCACTGGTGATCGTCGAGGGGACACTGAATAGTGCACGGTACATCCAAACCGTCATCGAACCCATCGTTCTACCATTCCTAGACCGGCAAGGGAACTTGCTGTTCCAACAGGACAATGCACGTCCGCATGTATCCCGTGCCACCCAACGTGCTCTAGAAGGTGTAAGTCAACTACCCTGGCCACCAAGATCTCCGGATCTGTCCCCCATTGAGCATGTTTGGGACTGGATGAAGCGTCGTCTCACGCGGTTTGCACGTCCAGCACGAACGCTGATCCAACTGAGGCGCCAGGTGGAAATGGCATGGCAAGCCGTTCCACAGGACTACATCCAGCATCCCTACGATCGTCTCCATGGGAGAATAGCAGCCTGCATTGCTGCGAAAGGTGGTTCAAAATGGCTCTGAGCACTATGGGACTCAACTGCTGAGGTCATTAGTCCCCTAGAACTTAGAACTAGTTAAACCTAACTAACCTAAGGACATCACAAACATCCATGCCCGAGGCAGGATTCGAACCTGCGACCGTAGCGGTCTTGCGGTTCCAGACTGCAGCGCCTTTAACCGCACGGCCACTTCGGCCGGCGCGAAAGGTGGATATACACTGTACTAGTGCCGACATTGTGCACGCTCTGTTGCCTGTGTCTATGTGCCTGTGGTTCTGTCAGTGTGATCATGTGATGTATCTGACCCCAGGAATGTGTCAATAAAGTTTCCCCTTCCTGGGACAATGAATTCACGGTGTTCTTATTTCAATTTCCAGGAGTGTATTACGTACGAAAACGCTCACGATACCGACTGCAGCCGAGGACGAAGGATGTGTGTTTATGCCTGCCCCTTGAAACTATTTCGTCTTCCTCAAAAATGATCATTACCACCTTATAAACGCACAAACGCGTTTTTACCAGTGTTAATAACTGACCGTGTCTAGTAGAGCACTGTGGTGTTGAAAACAATCTTCGCGCTGATGACTATTTTACTTTAATAACCCCCGAGAGAGGGTTCTCCGTAGCTGAATCGATGAATGAGAACAGTATTTGCGGAGATAAGTGGGCCTTTATCCCATATTTTCAATGGGTTAGCATGTTAATTTCTTAATTTGGCAATTGTTAGTGGCAGAAGGGGCTGGATATCTTCCCTGCCGCCACGCCATTCCCCCAGGGACGAAATTTGTGTATCCCAATAGTCTGCGTCTTGTTTCATCTCATAAACTGCTGGTTATGGTTTAAGGAGACTAAACGTCTAAGGACATCAGCCTCCTCTTCACCACCCCAGGACAGAATCAGAGTGCTCCATCTGTCTGCATCCAGAGTAAATTCTATGTGCAAGTGTGAGACAGTTTTTGAAATGTTTGCGTGGCGTGTATCTGAGGCGGGACGTGGGTACCAGATCAGTATTCACATAGTGGGATGTGGAAAACCGCCTACAAACAACACCTAGGCTGGCCGGCACACCGGCCCTCGTCGTTAATCCACAGGGTGGATTCGATCGACGCCGGTGCGCTCCTCGCATCTCAGAAGTGCCAAGGTAATGCGTGCGGCTATCCGAGCGAGTGATCGGAGAAAACAGCCTAAAAGACACATTCCAGCTGGCGAGCATACGACATCTGGAATTATTTATGAACGGCAGCCAGTATTCAGTAAATACGCTGATGAGCCAAAACATAATGACCAACTACTTAATAGCTTGCTTGTACTTCTTTGGAACGAAATACATAACTGATTTTGCGTATCAGGGATCCGACAGTTTGTTGGTAGGTATGTGGTGGTATGTGGCATTAGATGTCTACGCGCAGGTCATTTAATTCGCGTAAGAAACGGGCCCCTGATTTGCGAACGCAGTGATGGCGCCCGATAGCGACCCAGATGGGTTCCATAGGATTTACATAAGGCGATTCTGGTCGCCGAGATATCAACGTGTGTTCACTATAATGCTCCTCAAACTACTGTAGCACTGTTCTGGCTCCGAGAAACAGACAGTTATACTGCTGAAATATGACATCGTCGTCGGGGAAGACATCAAGCATGATGGATGCAGGTGGTTCGTAGCTGTCAGCGTGTTTTCTATTAATACACAAGTCTCATGCACACGCAGGAGAATATCTCCCGGCCGGCCGAAGTGGCCGTGCGGTTAAAGGCGCTGCAGTCTGGAACCGCAAGACCGCTACGGTCGCAGGTTCGAATCCTGCCTCGGGCATGGATGTTTGTGATGTCCTTAGGTTAGTTAGGTTTAACTAGTTCTAAGTTCTAGGGGACTAATGACCTAAGCAGTTGAGTCCCATAGTGCTCAGAGCCATTTTTTAGAATATCTCCCCTAACATAGTATTGTTCCCGCCAGCCTGTGTCTGTGGCGCGCTGGACGTTTCGAGACGTCGTTCACGTCGATGACGGCGTATGTGGAGACGACCATCGACTTCCTTAATCAAAAACGTGATTCACCCGAAGAGCGACACGTTTCCGTTGATCAGCGGTCGAATCCCAATGGTCTCACGCCTACTGTAATCGTAACTGAAGATGTTCTTGGGTCAACATCTGAACACGTAGGGATGGACTGCTGCGGAGATCTAGGTTCACAATGTACAATGAACGGTGTGCTCTGAAACACTTGTGCGTGCACTAGTATTGTGCTCTTTCGGCAGATATGCAACAGATCACCAGCTATCCTACTTTACAGAGCAGACAAGCCTCCTAAACCCACATTCCGTGATGAATCGTGGACGTCCAACCACTTAGCACCTACTGGTGGTTTCACTGTCCTTCAACCACTTTCCGTAGACGCTCATGCCAGTAGCACGTGAACACTCGACCAACTTCGCCGTTTTCGAGATACTCATTCACAGGCTCTCGTAATAATAATCTGACCTTTGTCAAAGTCGCTTATTTCAGTGGATTTCCATATTTGCGGCCCACATCGTCGCAAGTGTGATTCCCCGTCCGTGTCTTCTCCGTTTACATACTTTTCTTACCGTGTCACGTGCCCGCAAAGCTACCAGGCGGCATCCAACGTCGCGGTAGACAGTGGTTATAATGTTTTGGCTGATCAGTATAAATCCTTATTAAATCCAGAGACATTGCGGCAGACTTCAAGTGCGTTGTCACCATGGCCGGTCTTTCCGCGTAATAGAACAACCAGAGAGGAGGGTCAACAAACTTTGCTCAAGACTATCGAATCGATAAGGTATTCTAACGACCTGTTACCGTTTCTTCTCTACTACACAGTTTAATCTGCACAACACATAATAAGAGTTAAGTGAGACACGAGCCTCAAAGATACGTTTGAGATATTATCTTATCTCTAGTCATACAACTGAATAGAGAGGATGGGAGAAACAATGCGGTGATTTAGCCTCGAGTGAGTGCTGGCGTTGATACTGTTGTAGGTGTAGATGGAGGATAAGAGACGAGACGAGAACGCGTGCCTTTTTGCAATCTGCGAGCAATTAACTGGGAGTGGCTCGGAGCCTGCGACAAAAAGTGCTTCCCTGCCGCCGTGACATCACGCGCCTAAAAACGCCCGCGCGCCGAGTCGGGGGCAAATACTGCCGAGCTTATGAATGGGGCACATGCCGGCCCCCTGCCACGCCAGATAAACGATTATCTCGCCAAAGCCACAACTCCATTGCGCCGGAGATCCGTGCCTCGTGCACTTTCCTCGCTGCCGAAACTCGACTTTTCCAACTCCGCGCAGACTTCGTTGGTGTAGCCGGCGCAGAAGGGACACCGCAAGGGCTTCGCCACAAGTTAGCAGCGGCAACAAAGTTACAGAGCTGTACCCGTTCACCGCGGTTCGATAAGAGACGAGAAAATAACACCCGCTTACAAGAAAGAGAAGTGGCACGGGGAACGCGATTCTCGCTGGCTGCCGTAATAACAACGTCATGCTCGAATCAGACATTTGTGTTCATACCACTACTAATCTGGAAGCGAAATAAGAGTACAAAGCTTAGTGCATAAATTTCCGGAGACGTGAGAAGTTTATTTCTGTATCTACATCCACACTCCGCAAGCCATCTTACGGTGATAAGGAGCAAAAAGGTCATATTGATATACGGCTGGAAATGTGTGATGTCTGTGCTACAGGGCATTTATTAATTAATCGTGCCTGAATAGCACAATGCAATTGACGACATACCGTCAAGATACCACCTTTAGACAAGGTATTCGAAGTGGCCTCACGGGAGTCTAACCATGTGTGAATACGCAGCAGCGACTGATGTACACTTTCAAATGTGGCATGCCGCAAGTACATCTACATCTACATTTATACTCCGCAAGCCACCCAACGGTTTGTGGCGGAGGGCACTTTACGTGCTACTGTCATTACCTCCCTTTCCTGTTCCAATCGCGTATGGTTCGCGGGAAGAACGACTGCCGGAAAGCCTCCGTGCGCGCTCGAATCTCTCTAATTTTACATTCGTGATCTCCTCGGGAGGTGTAAGTAGGGGGAAGCAATACATTCGATACCTCATCCAGAAACGCACCCTCTCGAAACCTGGACAGCAAGCTACACCGCGATGCAGAGCGCCTCTCTTGCAGAGTCTGCCACTTGAATTTGCTAAACATCTCCGTAACGCTATCACGCTTACCAAATAACCCTGTGATGAAACGCGACGCTCTTCTTTGGATCGTCTCTATCTCCTCTGTCAATCCGACCTGGTTCGGATCCCGCACTGATGAGCAATACTCAAGTATAGGTCGAACGAGTGTTTTGTAGGCCACTTCCTTTGTTGATGGGCTACATTTTCTAAGGACTCTCCCAATGAATCTCAACCTGGCACCCGCCTTACCAACAATTAATTTTATATCATCGTTCCACTGCAAATCGTTCTGTACGCATACTCCCAGATATTTTACAGAAGTAACTGCTACCAGTGTTTGTTCCGCTTTCATATAATCATACAATAAAGGTTCTTTCTTTCTATGCATTCGCAATACATTACATTTGTCTATATTAAGGGTCAGTTGCCACTCCCTGCACCAAGTGCCTATCCGCTGCAGATCTTCCTGCATTTCGCTGCAATTTTCTAATGCTGCAACTTCTCTGTATACTACAGCATCGGAACCGCGCGACCGCTACGGTCGCAGGTTCGAATCTTGCCTCGGGCATGGATGTGTGTGATGTCCTTAGGTTAGTTAGGTTTAAGTAGTTCTAAGTTCTAGGGGACTGATGACCACAGATGTTAAGTCCCATAGTGCTCAGAGCCATTTGAACCAACTACAGCATCATCCGCGAAAAGCCGCATGGAACTTCCGGCACTATCTACTAGGTCATTTATATATATTGTGAAAAACAAGTAATGGCGTCACAGGCAGCCTGAGTGCTTGTTCCAGTGTCTGCATGTTCAGGATGGGCTCCGCATACACAACTTGTTAAAGGTGTTCTCACAGATAGAGATCTAAAGGGATGAGGTCCGGCGACTGAGAGGGTTGTGCATAGTTTGGTGACAGGGAAATGCACCCGTTTACTTGCCATTACCTGCCGGATAAATTCTGGCGGTATAAAACTTTTCCCAGTCAGGATTCCAACTGGCTACCT
Organism: Schistocerca americana; assembly: GCF_021461395.2. NCBI lineage: Eukaryota > Metazoa > Arthropoda > Insecta > Orthoptera > Acrididae > Schistocerca > Schistocerca americana. Next base: position 749,166,340 of record NC_060130.1, on the reverse strand, counting down.
CCGGATCGAGCGCCATTCCACTATCGTGCGTTAGCTACATCGTACACAGAAGCGGATTTCTGTCTGCTGAAACTGCAAAATTTACAGAATCTAATATGGAAAGACAAATAGTTGTAGCACCAGTTCGCTCGGGGAAGCAGAAGAGACAACATCAGCGCGCTACGGTGTACACACTTCCTAACCGGTTAGTGCTCGTGGAGTGTACACAGTGATAGTTCGTTCCGGTATTTGTTTTACTTCCACAGCCTCCGCTGCAATCACCACCATGGACGGTAGCGACTGCAGCCTCCTGCTTTACAAACTTCACAAAACCAGCCTCACAGAGTCACAATGGATGTTGAAGCACTTCATGTACCCGTCAGTCAAGTCATTAGCGACGCAATCATCGCGTCTCACAACGCAGACACATACCAGATTTGCAGCAGAAAGGCCAACGGCACCGCACAGTGCAGGAAGAACAAGACGACCAACGGGACAAAATGGAGAAGGTGCCACTTGTCTACGATACCCAAGATGGAAACAACACCCACCAACATGTAAGTTGCACTGCTAACTTCTACGCAACTACCGACAAAGGTGCTTTCATCTTATTTGTTGAAAGTAGAGATAGAAACATTGGTAGGCTCTATCTTATGGCACTAGGAAAACCCATTAGGTTGGGCTGCGAGTCATTATTCAAGCATCCTCGAATAAGCAGTATTACGGCGGCAGGGAAAATCCGTATTAAAATTGAGACAGGACTAACTGCCAATGCCTTAGTTCAACGCTCTTTCTTAGAAAAAGCAAATTTGGAGGCCTTCATTCCGAAGTTCGTCACTTCTAAACGAGACATCATCAATGATGCTTCCTTACGGATGACCATCTCCTAATTCAAATGACGTGTTGCTGCGAAGTTAATGCCATAAGGAGATTTAATAAAACTATAATTCTGAATCGGCAAACGGTAACAAAGCCATCTCCAGTTTGTGTTGTGACATTTAGATCACAGCGGATCTCACAGTTTATTTATATTCATTGAGTTTGCTGTCCAGTAGACGTGTACTGCTCAAGATCACACAGAAGTGATGTCTCTGGGAGGGCCAATCAACGAACCTGCCCGATGTATGTAAAATACAAGGAAATTAATAAAATTATGTCTCTCAATAATATTATCTTCCGAGAAGCAGCTGCTTTGTTTGAAAAGATGCCATACGCGAATGCAGTTACTTTTCCCCAGACATTACGAGACAGGGTACAGAATTCGCGCTTCCAGCTCAATGGAATTATCAGCACCGCCTTAATTTCGTTCATCCTATTAGCACCGCCATCTACAGTCCGGACCAACTAACCCATGTCATGACGACAGTGCCGCAGATGTAAGGAACGGTGGCTCCAGTGGATTCACCGCCGATACCACCGTCCCCTCCTCTAATACAGTATGCTCAACTATCCGACCAGCAAATCGTAAATTCTGTAGAACAGACAGGACCCCACCAAAGCGTGGTCTAGTGGGACCAATTTTATCAGCTGGAACTCTGCCTTCCTCTTACGCCACTGGGTCCCAGCCCCTACTCACCATAGTTTCTACAGGCGCAACCAACAGAGCGATGGTCTGAACTACCTCGTTAACAACATTTAAAGTGTTATTGTGGCTATGGTGAGTGAGGTATCGCACCAATAGGCTACTAACGGTACCAACTCCAGGACTACAAACAGATTTGATCGGGATTCCAATCCACAGTATGTTGACTCAACTCCTAACACCCCAAAATGGCTCATAAAACCATTCAATTGAACTCAAGATGGCTCAAGGCAAATGAAGACAAACTGCGACATTTTCTGCTCGAAGCTCTTGTAGACATTTGTGCCAACGCAGAAATATGGTTAAAACCGAATGAAGCATTCGCACTCCTGGGCTACTCTGTCGTTAGAGAAGATACAGATAATGGCTTCGGCAGTGCAGCGTTGTTCATAAAACAAGATGCCCACTTTTACGTTGACCCTGAAGTTAACGACCAGGCCTATGCAAGCTGGATCCACACTCCACTATCACTACAGCCAAGCTGATTGCCATTTTGGAAGCTCTGATGTCCACACAGGCGACCACGGCAGACACAAGTCATCATCTCTGACAGTATGTTAGCCCTACAACTGTTTAGAAACCATCATAATAGTTGTACCAAGCCCACAGTTGCAGCAATTATCGACATTATGTTTCGGATGCAGAGGAACTGTCGCAACATCGTGGTGGTATGGATGAAAGGCCACTCTGGGAAACCTGTAAATGAACAAGCAGATTGCGTTCTACTTGAAGCTGTTAAATATGATAAACTCTTTCACAGAGGTGATGCCCATGCTGAGAAAGCGATTTACCTCGGACTGACAAGCGGAATAGTCGAGGACGTCTAAAATCAAAAGCAGTCACTATGTACTAATCCATCCCAGGATTCCAAGAGTACAATGGTATAATTAGGTACAAATATCAAGGCGCTTTACGACAGTTATAGCACAGCAGAATTTTAATCATTGAAAGTTCAACAAACACCTCTATCAGCCCAGCCTCAGTGCCACCTCTGTAAGTGATTGCGGGGAGGAAGGCGATCCAAACCATGTATTCCTACAACGTCTTCGAACACGTATCACATAAAGTAATCTTTGGGCACTTGGTCTTCAGCTCCCAGGGAGCCTCCAAGCCTTGTTAGCATCCAACGATATGGTAACGTATAAGCCACTGTACGAGTTCATCAACAGTGTCAACATCAAGATATAGGGCGCTAATGACCATAGCAGTTTTGCGCCCCCCCCCCCCCCCCAAAAAAATCAAGATATAGTTCCCTGTGCCGCTAGTTTAATGCTAACAGTTGTTCAGAAGCCTGAATCCATGGAGCAGGAAAAGATTGTGGAATGAAGTGTACCTAAAAAATAACTTGGCTTTAGTTCTTGAATTTTCATTCGGTGTCGCTTATTTTAAGAAACCGTAAGATGTTGGTTGTCATACTGTAGACTGCAGACGTTCTGTGTCTTACTAGCATATAAGGAAGTTCGCAGTCTAGCTACGCTCGTTTGTTTCCGGTTGCTCCTTAGAATCGCTGCATTCCAAAGCGTCGATGATTTTCACCCAGGAGCACACCGATTTTTGACAACGTACCTGTGAAACTGGTCGTAGTAGGCCGTCTGCAGAAACAGTGCCTCCTCCCCCCCCTCCTCCACAATGCCGTCATTCGCCACCGCCACATAAAAAATTTAAAAAATCGCAAGGTAGTGGACTGATTGCTTGCGCTCGCGGAAGCAAAATAGAATTTCTGTTTTTCTCTGTTACTGCACATTTATTCCGTCAAGTAATGTTTGAATTAATTGTCTGCTTTTACAGAAAACAAGCAGAAAGCTTTTAAATTTTTCTGTCGGAAGTTTTAAATGCTTTCAATTTTGACACGCGCGGTAGCGCTGTGCCTGGCAGAACAAGCCAGGACTCATTGTTTACGAAACATGTATCCCAACATATTCCTGTTTTTACACACCATCAGTTTATTTGAGAAAACTCTTTCGACGTACAACATTTTCTTAAACTCAATATAAGCAACCTTTCTGTTTCAGAAGAAAAGCAGCACTTGAAAACACGCTCAGAATCAGGAACAATGTTTTGGTTAAGTTTCACGGAAAATATTTGTAATACTCTGCACCATCGTCTGAATCTGTTCTCTGCACTGTTAACCATACACGTGCCTGTCGCGATGGGTACACGGAACTATCAGTCTAATTCAAAATTCAGGCATAATGTAAGAGAAAAGAAATATTGCCAGGACACCTGCGTATCTGCCGTATTTTCATCGGTGTGATTTTCGCGCAGTGTGTACGTATGAGGTAGTACTGTTATTTTTAGAGTTATCTGCGAAGACAAGTTCTCAGCATGTAAAGAGCAGAAGTTGAAGTAAGACTGAAACCTTAAGTGTGCTATCCACAGTGGCGCTCGTGGAGCACTTCTACATAGATCTCACGCTGCCAGGTAAGAAATAATTAACCTTCACGAACCGTGTAGGGGGTGCCTGAACTATTCTTGTTTAAAACGTTCGTTTCTGAGCTGGTAACAATCTTACAGGGATACGAATTATCCTAAAAATTCTTTGCACGAGTGTATTGTAAACAACCTCTGTCATAAATAAACTATACCCTCGGAGATTTCGTCTAGTAATTCGCTACAGGATATCTGTTTTCCATTTTTGTCTTTGTGGGCATACCGTGGGCGTCACTTTTAGGTAAAGATGTTGAAGACAAAACACTGAATCCGCGGCCTATTGTATATTTAGGAGTAATAATTCCGTTCTCAAAAACTACTAATGTGATGTTTAGCTGGCATCATCAGTATATGCGCTTATATTTTGGTCACTTCACGTGCGGAACAATTATTGTAGAACGTCGTTTTCTATGAATAAGAACAGCATACGGAAGATGTTCTTAACGTTTCGATTCTCTGGCCCCCATATCATCGATATTCAACGCAAGTAGCTGTTTTAAAAGCACACTTCTCTCGTGAATTATGATTTTATAATCGTTTCTGATGACAATAGTCATGGAATGACACACTAACTCTTATGTGTCCAAATATCTCCAATTCAGTCACATCCGTAATGATATATTGCATGTATAGTAGTCAGCCCGGGCGTTGCATAGCTACGTGAATTGAAAAGGATTTTCACATCATACAAACTATAATATCACGATTACCGATTTCTATAACTAGCGTGCGAAGGTACCGTAAATAACCATCTGTAAAGTTACAAACGTCTGAAAAGAGCATAATCAGAAACAACCGCTATCTGTAGATACTGTCCTGTAAATAAATATTTTCCTTAAGTTACCCCGTGTTGACATCTTTCCATCACACGCCAGCATGAATATATAACCTCATCACACATGCAGACATCAAATGGACCTCAATAACCAAGACAGAATGCCGTATGTTTACAGAAAATGCAAGATACATGTTACTGACTCTTCAGAAATCAACTGATTTTAATTCAGTGCTGAATCATCAGGATTGCTAATCAACATTCCCACCAATGGAACAGCAGCCAAGATCTAGATGTAGAAGGAATACGCATGAAGTGGCAGGTATCTTGAAATTAACAGATAAACTACGATGTATATGTGAATCTCTTTCATGCATGCAGTTCTCGCCTACTACGTTACAATAGTCTCCAGTGCCTATCTTGAAAGAGAATATGGACAGAATAATAATGAATACCGGAGAACAAAATACATTATACCAAGGCTATTACACAACCATATTTATAATGTGAAGTGCTTCTGAAAACAATTCGAAACATGGTATTACGTGGACAGTTAGAAAATATCTAGTGTCCCAAGAACGATCATGTTGTTGTTGTTGTGGTCTTCAGTCCTGAGACTGGTTTGATGCAGCTCTCCATGCTACTCTATCCTGTGCAAGCTTTTTCATCTCCCAGTACTTACTGCAACCTACATCCTTCTGAATCTGCTTAGTGTATTCATCTCTTGGTCTCCCTCTACGATTTTTACCCTCCACGCTGCCCTCCAATACTAAATTGGTGATCCCTTGATGCCTCAGAATATGTCCTACCAACCGATCCCTTCTTCTGGTCAAGTTGTGCCACAAACTTCTCTTCTCCCCAATCCTATTCAATACCTCCTCATTAGTTACGTGATCTACCCACCTTATCTTCAGCATTCTTCTGTAGCACCACATTTCGAAAGCTTCTATTCTCTTCTTGTCCAAACTATTTATCGTCCATGTTTCACTTCCATACATGGCTACACTCCATACGAATACTTTCATAAATGACTTCCTGACACTTAAATCAATACTGGATGTTAACAAATTTCTCTTCTTCAGAAACGCTTTCCTTGCCATTGCCAGCCTACATTTTATATCCTCTCTACTTCGACCATCATCAGTTATTTTGCTCCCCAAATAGCAAAACTCCTTTACTACTTTAAGTGTCTCATTTCCTAATCTAATTCCCTCAGCATCACCCGACTTAATTGGACTACATTCCATTATCCTTGTTTTGCTTTTGTTGATGTTCATCTTATATCCTCCTTTCAAGACACTGTCCATTCCATTCAACTGCTCTTCCAAGTCCTTTGCTGTCTCTGACAGAATTACAATGTCATCGGCGAACCTCAAAGTTTTTATTTCTTCTCCATGAATTTTAATACCTACTCCGAATTTTTCTTTTGTTTCCTTTACTGCTTGCTCAATATACAGATTGAACAACATCGGGGAGAGGCTACAACCCTGTCTTACTCCCTTCCCAACCACTGCTTCCCTTTCATGTCCCTCGACTCTTATAACTGCCATCTGGTTTCTGTACAAATTGTAAATAGCCTTTCGCTATCAGGGGCGTAATAATTTTTCTTGGGTTGCTATAGTTGTCGTTGTCGTTGTCGTCGTCGTCGTCAGTCAGAAGACTGCTTTGATGCAGCTCCCTATTCTAGTTTATCCTGTGCAAGCCTCTTCATCTCTGTATACCCACTGTAACCTACATCAACTTGAACATGCTCACTGCAGTCAATTCTTGGCACCCCTCTGCAATTTTTAATTTCAGCACATCCGTCCATTACCATACTGACGTTTACCTTATGCCTCAGGGTGTGTCTTCTCAACTAATCTACATCTACACCTACATCTACATGACTACTCTGCAGTTCACAATTAAGTACCTGGCACAGGGTTCATCGAACCACCTTCAGGCTACTTCTCTACCATTCCACTCTTAAACAGCATGAGGGAAAAACGAGCTCTGACTTCTCTTATTTTATTACAATGATCATTTCTCCCTATGTAGGTGGGCGCCAACAAAGTATTTTCGCATTAGAATAAGAAAGTTGGTGATTTAAATTTCATGAGAAGAGACTGGCGCAACGACAAAGACTTAGTTTTAATGATTGATACCTCAATTCGCGTATCACACCAGTGGCGCGATCGCTCGCTCTGTCTCTCTCTCTCTCTCTCTCTCTCTCTCTCTCTCTCTCTCTCTCTCTCTCTCTCTCTCCTAATTCGCAACAGTACAAAACGAGCTGCCTTTCTTCGAATTTTTTCGAAGTCCTCAGTCAACCCTATCCGATGCGGATCCCACACTGCGCAGCAATACTCCAAAAGACGACGTAGTGTAGGCAGTCTACCTAGTAGACCTGTTGCATTTTCTAAGTGTTATGTCAGTAAAACGCAGTCTTTGGTTTGCCTTCCCCCTCAACATTATCTATGTGGTCGTTCCAATTTAAGTTATTCGTAATTGTGAGCCCAAAGTATTCAGCTGAATACACAGCATTTAGATCTGTGTTATTTAGCATGTAACCGAAATTTGGTGGATTGTTTACAGTACTCATGAGGATAACTTCGCACTTCTCATTATTTAGAGTCAGTTGCCACGTTTCGCACCACATAGATATCGTGTCTAAGCCAATTTTCAATCCATTATTTTAGTGAAGTAGTGCCATAAACTTATTTCTCCCCGATTCGATTCAGTACCTCTTCATTAGTTATCCGATCTAACCATCTAAACTTCAGCACTCTTCTGTAGCACCTCATTTCAAAACCTTCTATTCTCTTCTTATTTAACTGTTGATCTATTTCACTTCGCTGTGGCCGAGCAGTTCTAAACGCTACAGTCCGGAACCGCGCTGCTGCTACGGTCGCAGGTTCGAATCCTGCCTCGGGCATGGATGTGTGTGATGTCCTTAGGTTAATTAGGTTTAAGTAGTTCTAAATCTAGGGGACTGATGACCTCAGATGTTAAGTCCCATAGTGCTTAGAGCCATTTGAACCATTTTTATTTCACTTCCGTACAACGCTACACTCCAGTTTCCATGGTTATCATGAGTAAAAGGAAGATATAGAATGTTATGGTCATTAGAGATAAAACACAAATTCGGATTCGGGGTCAGGGATTTTCTCTGCCTCGTGATGACTGGGTGTTGTGTGCTGTCCTTAGGTTAGTTAGGTTTAAGTAGTTCTAAGTTCTAGGGGACTGATGACCATAGATGTTAAGTCCCATAGTGCTCAGAGCCATTTGAACCATTTGAACCAAATTCGGATTAGACAAGGATGGAACAAGGCATCTGTCGTGGTCTCTTCAAAGGAATCACCTGGCATTTACCTTACGCGATTTTAAGAAACTTCGATCCCCTTCCCCACAAATGCGAGTTGAGCGTCACCATCTTATACAGTGGCACTTCGAGTTTTTACACAAGGAGCACTGATTGGTGAAAATGTTGAACAGGTGAAGACGTATATACGGAGAAGTGTACGAGAACGTGCAACGAAACAGAGGGATACGCGCACGACCGCAGCTGCTGCGTTTCTCAGCAAAGACGCCGTAGTACCAGGATGTAGGTGCTCTGGTAATCCGAGAGTCACTCGACGGAGGCAGCAGTGTCAACGTACCGGTCATGTCTATGCAGCATCTCGCCTCTTCTCAGTCGCTACCGGCCTCAGCACATCGAGGGCGCCGCTGGATTCCGGTATTGCATGTCTCCTGAGCTACGCGATGCCGCCAGAGGGGCGTTGGACGAGAATTTAACTTCAGCACGGCGTCGAGTGTCGCCTTTTGCGCATCTTGCCGCCGTCCCTTTGTGCTCACGGCGCGCTGCTTCCAATATTCACAGCTCAATATGAGAGCTCACTGTCGTAGCCCGACAACTGCGATGAACAACCCGCGGACGATTCGCAAAATATTTTTTACATTATCTTCTTGTAGCAATGGTATTCTCATTACTGGCTTAGGGAATGAAGGAAGGAGACAGATGGATCAGAGTTTGCCGCACTGCCGACGTCGAAGTCGTTAGCAATGCAAGATGAGGTGGACCGGACACGGAGGGGAAGAAAATGGACAAGGTTCACATTGAATGAGACATGGAAATGGGTGACAATATTCGAACTAATGACCGGCAACTAACTTTCAGGATGAGGGCGCTTCCACTGAGGTTCAGTGCTTTATATGAGGGGGCAGGTAACGACAGGTAACCAGTCACAAACAGATTTTTGTGATCATTGTTTGGGCTCAGGCGTGGAATAAAAATGCGGTTTAATGCATTGTAGATGTGCAACGGTCTCCGCAAACCGCAGAATATCGCGCGTAATACGTAGAACGAAAAAGAGATTTCTTACAAAAACTGTTTGTAATCCAATATCAAGGAGAAATGCAAAGGTGCTGAGCGCGCTGGTGTTGTTCAAAAGACTGATCTACGTTGTTTTAGTCTAGTGAAGAACCGCTGACTACCATTGGAGGAAGTTTGTTTCTCCAAGGGGCTTGACTTGGACCTGTTCAAGAACGTCGAACAAAATCTAGTGTATTCTGGGACTGTGTTTAGTGTGCAGCAATATTTGCTCAATACTTTGCAAGTAGCGATATGATTCAGAGCTATTCCACTTTCCTGTAGGCACTTACAGGATTCGTATATTTAGTAAATGCTTTTCATACTCAAAATTTTGTTCATGGCTGCACGTTCAGAGACCGTGAATAGTTACAATTGGAAGAAAACAGCCCTCGGTCACTATTTTTAACGAATTAACCGAGTTTCAACACTGCTAGGAATGTCTTCCTCAGAATCGCAACCTGTAACCGCGTAAGTAACGAGCAGCCTTTAGTGGCTCGCCATCACAATTTTTATCTTAAATATCTTTGTGACTAATGCCCTTTTGACATATTTATTATTTTATAAATAACATATAAGTATTGCCAGTCTTTCACGATGATTCTGTACTTATACTCTGTATCATACGTTTTTAGTCATAATTCTGTGACCATGTTATAGACCATTCTTTGATTTCAATTCTGCGGAAGACACTCCTAGCAGTGTTGAAACCAGGTTAATTCATTAAAAATAGTGATCGAGGGCTATTTTCTTTCAATTGTAGCTTTTCACACTGTTGACTGCAAAACACTATCTGAAATTCTGAAGTTATGAGCAGTAAAATACAAGGAGCTGCAGGTTATCTACAACTTCAAAAGAAATCATACAGCAGTTATGAGAATAAAGGGAGATGGTTCAAATGGCTCTGAGCACTATGGGACTTAACATCTATGGTCATCAGTCCCCTAGAACGTAGAACTACTTAAACCTAACTAACCGAAGGACAGCACACAACACCCAGTCATCACGAGGCAGAGAAAATCCCTGACCCCGCCGGGAATCGAACCCGGGAACCCGGGCGTGGGAAGCGAGAATGCTACCGCACGACCACGAGCTGCGGACATTGGTAGAAGAGACGGAAGTGTCACAGGTTCTTAACCTATTCCCCATGTTACTCAATCTGTACGTGGAGCGAAAAGTAAAGGAAACCAAAGAGAAGTTTGGAGACGAAATTTAAGTTAAGGGACAAGAAATAACAACTTTAAGGTTCGCCAATGACAAAGCAATAATATCACAGACGATGCGGACATAGAAGATTACTTGAACGGGATGGAGAGTCTTTTGAAAAGAAGTTATAATATAAATGCAAATAAGTGAAACAAGGGTAATGTAGTGTTGTGAATGAAATCGTGTGGTGCTGAGGGCATTATATTAGGAAGTGGCACGATGAAAATAGCAACCATGTTTTGATATTTGGCGAGCAACATAATTGATGATAGCAAAAGTACGAGGACTGTTCGGAAAGTAAGGTCCGATCGATCGGTCGCGAAATGGAAACCACAGTGAGAACCAAAAATTTTTTATTCGCAACAGATAGCCACACCTTCCAACTACTTCTCTGAATAGTCGCTGCTCCGAATTACACATTCGTCGTATCGTTGTACAAACTTTCCATTACCCTCGTCACAGAAAGCAGCCGCCTGTGCTTTCCGCCAATTCTCTACGCTGGTCTGCCTTTAGTTGTTTGTGCCAAGATGTTGTCTTCGCAGCCAGCGGTTCATGTGAGCAGAGATGAACATCGGCGGGAGCCAATTAAGGGCTGTATTGTGGGTGATCAAACACTCCCCAGCGAAAGACTTGCAGGAACGTCTTCATTGCCCCTGCAGAATGCGGCTGAGAATTGTCTTGATGAAAGAAACGCATGACATTTATGTTGTGTGGGTTGCATAGCTTCAGGCGAAATCTCTCACCAGATCCACATACCTGGCAGGAGACACCGTTGTCTTAGGAATTTCTACGTGATCACTTTGCGCTCTGAACTGAAACGAGCGACGTGAAGCGGTCGACAGGCACACTAAAGACACTGCCCAACACATCTGTGCAAAGTTCCATCGGATTTTCACAGCGGTTTCCATTTCGTGCCAAATCGGACCTTACTTTCCGAATATGCCTCGTATAAAGGGTATAAAATTTAGACTGGCAGTGGCAGGAATAGTTTTCCTGTACATGAAAAATTTGTTAAACTATAATACTATATAAGTCACTGTTTAACATTGTTACCACAAATCTCGGAAAGTACTAGACAGACTTACTTCAACAATTTCTCACGATAAACTAATTAACTTCCAGGCGGACATAGGCTACGAGAAAGAAAATTCTGTGCTGTGCTATGGAAATGTGTTTCGGTTTCTTTCCCACAGTCAGTTTCAACTACGATAGCACGGCATGTAAACCATTAGACAATATTTCTCCCATATGTATCTTCTTTCTCCTTATAAATAATTTCCAACAAAAATTGTATACACAACAACGTGCTGTTCTGGTTTGTTCTTGTCCGCAGCTCGTGATCGTGCGGTAGCGTTCTCGCTTCCCACGCCCGGGTTCCCGGGTTCGATTCCCGGCGGGGTCAGGGATTTTCTCTGACTCGTGATGACTAGGTGTTGTGTGATGTCCTTAGGTTAGTTAGGTTTAAGTAGTTCTAAGTTCTAGGGGACTGATGACCATAGATGTTAAGTCCCATAGTGCTCAGAGCCATTTGAACCATTTTTTTGTTTTGTTCTTCGTCGTCCGTTTTACAGAAAACGGGAAAGTGATATTTATGGACTATAGGCTCAGTAACTACTACTGAATCCGAACTGTCCGAAACGTTGTAATCTTACCTATTCGCAGACCAAAACTGTGCAAAATGCAGTCACTGAAGCTACTATCTTCACAGATCCAGAAGCTAGAAATGTCGCTCTCACACCCTGTTTATCAATGGTCCCAACAGATTTACCCATTTATTTTATGCGATTTCAATTTATAAACAAGGTTTCATTTGCAACACCAATAAACAAGGATCGAAGTAGGAGAGAGGGGTAAGACAACTGGTGGGGAAGGAGGAATTGGACAGAGAGGGGGGAGGAGAAGATAGACAGAGAGAGGGAGAGCAGATGATGCAGAGAGAGAAGGAGGAAGGAGGAAGGAGGAGGACATGGACAAAGAGAGGGGGAGGAGTAGTTTAGGATGTGTGTCCAATTCGCATGAATATTTAGCTACTGTGAAGAAATCCCGGATTCGCTAGTATATAATATATAGATTTAAGTGTTAGTTTGTCTTTTCTGAAAGTATACGTGTGGAGTGTACATACATAGAAGTGAAACGTGGACAGTGAACAATTCACACAAGAAGACATTTGTAGTTTTGGAAATCTGGTTGTACAAAGGAATGCTGATGGGTAATTTGAATAACTAATGAAAAGATACTGAACCTATTCGGAGATAAAAAGAGGACAAGACTGATAGAACGTGATTTGAGGCATCAAGGATGAAATTGTCTAACTACCGCAACAACAACACAGACACACGTGCCGCAGTGGTGAGGAAACTAAACTTCGTAAGAGAGGGGATAATTACAGTACTGACTGAGATGTTTCCTCAAATCAGTTGAAGCAAATGGCGAGATGGCTCATAAATAACAAAATGGCTGACTTCTTTCTCCATTTCAATCCAGGCTTCACCTGCGCTCCGTCTCTATTACCTCAGTCTTTCAAGGAGACTACACAGCCACTGTATTTTTGTAATTTTTTATATTTATGGCAAGTAAAGTTCAGAACTCAAATATTAGTCGCCCATGAGAATGCAATGCTCAAAATTTTTTGATAAAATCGACTTTGAAGTTTTTCGAGCGTCGTTAATACCCTAAAGCAGGAGTGGGCGATAGTTTTGGCTTGGGAGCCACTTTGTGGAAGCACAGGTCAGTGGAGGAACGCACCTTTTAAAATGATTACACACATTAGTTACGTTTGCATTCCAGAAAAGGTATAAACTGTTTTATAAAAATTCTGACTGTCTTGGAGGGCTGCACAAAAACCATTATCTGGTCACTGTTTGCCCACACCTGCCATAAAGCAAGATGAATTTTTTTTCGACAAGTAGTGTGATGTCTGCGACATATGGGTCATGTGATCGATTCTCGGCCGACTCTAATTTTTGAACAAAGGTGCATGTCCTAAGAGAATTTCCGTGAAGTGTAAAATACATAAAGATGGAGGAAAAAAATTAGCAGTAGTCGAGATTGGCAATCGCTGGTTCGAATCTCTTCTCGGTCTTTATTTTTTCCTTACTTCTTCCGTTCATTTCGAATACCTATGTCATTTAAATATAAAATTCATCAAATATAAGCTGACACATATCTAATTGTCATATTTATGAAAAATGCGTGGTTCCTTGTTCCTAATTACATACCGCACAGAAAAATCCAGATTTCAAAATGTTCAGATGTGTGTGAAATTTTATGGGACTTAACTGCTAAGGTTATCAGTCCCTAAGCTTACACACTAGTTAACCTAAATTATCCTAAGGACAAACACACAAACTCATGCCCGAGGGAGGACTCGAACCCCCAGTTTTCAAAAAATGGTTCAAATGGCTCTGAGCACTATGGGACTCAACTGCTGAGGTCATTAGTCCCCTAGAACTTAGAACTAGTTGAACCTAACTAACCTAAGGACATCACAAACATCCATGCCCGAGGCAGGATTCGAACCTGCGACCGTAGCGGTCTTGCGGTTCCAGACTGCAGCGCCTTTAACCGCACGGCCACTTCGGCTGGCCCCAGTTTTCATTCCAAATATAAATTTGTAAGAGATTGTAAATAAAGGTCGTTCGAATTTAAAAAATTACAAATAAAAAATTTTTTCATCCTTATCTATTTTATTCTTCATGGAAACACTCAAGGAACATGCACTCCTTTTTTTGTTTTAATTTACGACAGCCAAAGCTCGAAGCCAGTCCATCCATATAGCAGCTGAGCACTCTTCCATAGAGCCGTCCCTAGAATAAGCGAACTTGTTTTAGGTTATTAAAGAGGCTCGGAAAATTTCAAAGTTGATTTTCTCGTGAGTTTTTGGGGGTTGCATCGAATGGCTTTTGGAGATTGATATTTTAGTTCTGAACTTCACGTACCACAAATATAAAAAAAATACAAGAATCCGAGTGCCATACGGTCTCCTCGTTAGACGTGGCGTTCAATTCGAACATATCTTGATTTTCTTCGGAAGAAGACGTAGTTAAACACGGATCATTTTTATTCAGCCCTGTCGCAGTGCGGCTGAGAATTGGTCTCCTTCACGAATAAGGAAGAATCGGCGTCATGTGGGAAGACGTCGTCTCACTGGCGCAGTACGCCTTGGCATGTTATGAGATGACACAAAAGACTACGCCGCTTCTGCGTGCAAGTGTTTCACAAGACAAGTTGAGTGTACGATTCGCATTAAGCTTGATTTATGGTCTCTGGCGCACGATCAGGAGAGGAGGCTGAAGGACAGATAAGACTGCACGGTGGCACTGTTTCAAAGAAGCAGCTCGTCTTTACTCGTGCCGCAGTCCTGCAACCGTGTTTACTGTTCCCTCATTTACAAATTCTACACGGTGGCCGCGTCGAGCAGCAAGCGGCTGCTCAGACGGTTGTTACGAAACTAGGAATTATGAGGCCCAGCGATAACACAGCTGGCGGTGATTTAATGCTGATTACGGTGCAGTCTTCACAATACAGCTGCAAGATGCACGCACACACTGGAGGCGAGGTGTTCTCTGCTGACGAAATGAAGCTCTCAGGAAGCGGCACAGACTTCGTTCACAAAGATGTGAATTAAGTTTATGCTGATAGTGGCAGCCCTGTCATGTGTGTACAATGCTTAGCCGCAGTCTCTTCTCAACAGCCCTACCACTCCCAGACGGTCGATACCGCGGTTCGATCGCGTCCGCATTGTTACTTTGTGCCAGGAACGGCTCTCAACAAGGGACGTGTCCAGGCGTCTCAGAGTGAACCAAAGCAATGTTGTTCGGACATGGAAGAGATACAGAGAGACAGGAACTGTCGATGACACGCCTCGTTCAGGCCGTCCAGGGGCTACTACTGCAGTAGATGACCACTACCTACGGATTATGGCCCGGAGGAACCTGTCAGCAACGCCAACATGTTGAATAATGCTTTTCGTGCAGCCACAGGACGTCGTGTTACGACTCAAACTGTGCGCAATGGGCTGCATGATGTGCAACTTCACTCTCGACGTACATGGCGAGGTCCATCTTTGCAACCATGACACCATGCTGCGCGGTACAGATGGGCCAAACAACATGCCGAATGAAGCGCTCAGGATTGGCATCACGTTCTCCTCACCGATGAGTGCCGCATATGCCTTAAACCAGACAATCGTCGGAGTCGTGTTTGGAGGCAACTCGGCCAGGCTGAACGCCTTAGACACACTGTTCAGCGAGTGCAGCAAGGTGGAGGTTCCCTGATGTTTCGGGGTGGCATCATGTGGGGCCGACGTACGCCGCTGGTGGTCATGGAGGTGCCGTAACGGCAGTACGGTACGTGAATGCCATCCTCCGACCGATAGTGCAACCATATCGGCAGCATATTGGCGAGGTATCCGTCTTCATGGACGACAATTCGCGCCCCCATCGTGCACAGCTTGTGAATGACTTCCTTCAGGATAACGACATCGCTCGACTAGAGTGGCCAGCATGTTCTCCAGACATGAACCCTATCGAACATGCCTGGGATAGGTTGAAAAGGGCTGTTTATGGACGACGTGACCCACCACCTACTCTGAGGGATCTACGCCGAATCGCCGTTGAAGAGTGGGACAATCTGGACCAACAGTGCCTTGATGAACTTGTGGTGGCATGCCACGGCGAATACAGGCACGCATCAATACAAGAGGACGTGCTTTCGGGTATTAGATGTACTGGTGTGTACAGCAATCTGGATCACCACCTCTGAAGGTCTCGCTGTATAGTGGTACAACATGCAATGTGTGGTTTTCATGAGTAATAATAGGGCGGAAATGATGTTTATGTTGATCTCTATTCCAATTTTTTGTACAGGTTCTGGAACTCTCGGAACCGAGGTGATGTTGAACTTTTTTTGATGTGTGCACGTGAAGACAATCGTTAGAATTTCTAAAAACCCGTCGACATTTCCAGTTCAGGTTAAATGCACACTGTGGATGATTCACGCTTGGTTATCAGTTAATTATCTTCAAGAAGTCGCAGGACTATAGCAAGTCAAGGCGGAATTGACACTCCGAGTAACAGTCTTCAGTGATAATCTTACAGCGATCCGTCTCGGCTCATTATTTGTTCGATAAATTTTATTTATAACTGTTGTTCACTTTGTTTTTTCCCCTTCAATATCTTCCCCTACAAGATTGAACTGCCGACTCACCCAGCTAGGAGGGAAGGGGATATGCAGGTTAACGTGAATTAAGACCATCATTTGACGTATTTTTCACACATAAACAGTCACACTACGAGCCAATAAAATTTAAAAACTTTTTACCTCAAGAAACTCGCTATCCAACCATCCCTACCCTCGTTTATGGTATTCCCAACCTTGAGTTCCGTCGACAATGATGTGGATTTCGGTATTTCTTTATAACACGGAATTCTATCGTAGTTAAAGAGCCGCTCGTCAGGCCGTGAAGGCCCAAGGGATGTCTACTGGCCGCCGTGTCGTCCTTTGTCTTGTGGCGTCATACGGATACGGCATGGAGGGTCATGTGGTCAGCTCTCCGCTCTCCCGGCCTTTTGCAGACTTTCCAGAACGTGGAGCCGCTGTTACTCAGTTAAGTGGCTCCTCAATTGGCATCACGCGGTTGACTGCACCCCGTACCAGTCCTCTCACCGAAGAAGAAAAATCCTTGGCCGTACGCGGAATCGAACCCGGGTCCTCCATATGCCAGCCATCTGCGCTGACTACTCAACGACTAAGGCGGACTAATTCTACCGTAAGGCGGATTAATTCTCCTCTAATTATCTTCGTCATTATTCACAGAGCCCTTGATGGGTGCCAGACTCAGAATGTGTGTGGTTCGTGACAGGTCTGAATACACATTTGCACGCATTAGCTGCAATGCATAGCTATAGATATTTCCAACAATTAAGTATACAGCCTTCGTAGGAGCTACGTTAAAACCAAGCACGAGGTCCCATCCAGATCCTTATTGCAGCAACGGGTTACAGATAACGATTTTCATTACTTCCGGCACACCTTCCTCGTCTCCGAAATCGAACGTGGCAGCGTTTAGAAACTGGCTTCACAGTATGACAACAACACAGGTGAACGTGCTGCACCAGTGTACAGTAATGTTCTTTATTCCAAGCAAGATGAAATATGCATCGCGACCTTTCGCCCGCATAATGGGCTGCATGGATCTGTGCACTTCACTCCAGCCATTACACGGCAGAAGAGGGCCATTATCAGAAACGCCTACGTAGATATAAGAGAGTGCCTCAATATGGTGTAGTTTTGACCTGACGTTGCATCGTCGTGCAGGAAAGAAACAAAGAAGGTACAAAATGAATGCAGTGTATCACGAGATGTTGAGAGACATTTGCAACGGCAAAAGAGTTAGTTTACGTACGAGAATCCAATTTCTTGTGTATTACTGCCGCTTCTACATTTTCGGCATCATATTTTGGTTCTCTTATTCCTTTGTTAATGTTTTCTAAATATTTGAAACTCCATGACTTTCTTCAACGTTTCGAGCTCTGTTATTCACAATTTTTTTATCTTCCAGTTTTCAGATGCTAGATCATTAATTCTCCGTAACTTTAAAATTGTCCTCTTCAGCGCTGACAATCAATTTCGTTCCACATCCATCCCTTTCATTTTCAGCATTATCCTTCTGAATTTCATCTCCTTGCGATGTCTCTGAAATGTAATGCCATCTTAAACTGATGTGTGTTTACGTTTCATGCTGTCCTGTCTTCTGTAGATTAGACAGTACCCCGACAGATCTTCACCTTGTGTTCTAGTTGCCTTTTCTTATCCCATTTTTATTTCCCTGCATCACAAATTTGCATCATTATCTGTGATTGTGTGCCATTTTCGTGCAGATTTGCTTCTTTTCTTTATTTGTTGTCCAGTAAGTTTTTCCTCGTATTATAAACATACGCTTTCAAAAGGTTTCATTTTAAAATGAGTATTTGTTACCACAAAACTACTCTGTTTTATGAAAGCCTCCTTTCTTTGCCATTTTCATAGCTGCGTTATTTCATGCGCCGGTAGTACGTTACTGTCCTTAATAAGAATGAATTACATACAAACGGTATTGTTCTCCCTGTGTTTGTTTTAACTGATAGTCAGTTTGACGCTGTATAAGTTTCTCATAACACCTATACAGCTTACAAATTACTCCGAGAAACGTGTGTTTATCATTACGCCATTTGCGAGAAAATTTTGGCTATAATTCGATTTCCCATTTTCACTGTTGTTGCTATTTTTCATTCCATGGATGTGGCATGCATCACAATAGTCTGGCACAGCTGTCCAGTTCATATTTACGTACGCGTATTGGAAACCATGTAGGTTTTCCCATGAATAATGCTTGCTCTTCGATGAAAACTTCGCCAGAAGAAACGGAGAGGTTATTAACTACCTAATTTTCAAATGGGATTCTCTTCTATACAGTGCGAACACGAAAGCCAATGACAAAATTTCGGAGGATGCTCAGAGATATTTTGTTACACAGGATCGCTGGCCTCCGGCGGCTCGTGGCGAGTAAGAATTTAATTATGATTTATTCACTTTGTAACCCGAGATACCGATATTTCCATGAAAATGCCTTCACGACAGCGGAAAAGGTACAACATAAAACACAGATTAATGCAACAACCCTCAGACAAAAGATGTACTTTTTATCACAACTTTTTCGGTCTGTTCCGCACGTGTACAGTTCAGTAAGTAAAAAATGCAGAACTGTTCCCTTACAGGAATTGTTCGCCAGTAAACCAGTCCATGTTGCTGTGTATCACTGTTAACGTAGGACTGCTTCTGCCGGAAAAAATGGGTTTATTTTCGGGTCCTTGCCGCAGACGTTTCGTGAGAACATCGGGATAAAATTATAACAAGTGTTTCGTATTAATGCGTAATTTAATTACCAATCTGTTTAATACAGTGGTTACACAGTGTAGTATAATGGTTACAGAATAGATTAAGCAAAAGTCTGAACTGTTGCTGGCCGCTGCTTGCCTTATGGGCCGCTACGTTAATGGCTTTGCGCCATTTTTACATTTCATTTTCGAAGCTGCCATAGCAGTCGCATTGGCTCGGGATTGGACTTTCGAGGCTTTTTGGATTCCTTTCGACGCGAGCTTTCCTTGGCTTATGGTTTCTGTATTTCCGTGCATATTAGAAGTCATACGAGAGGACATCTTTCATTGTTTAGTAATTTTCAGTGTATATCGATCTTCATTTATTTTCCGGCGAATACATCTGTTGTCTCACTTTCGGTCCTAACAGTCCGTAAGCTCTTCACACTAACACTCGGATCAACATCCTAGCTAAACACGTTTGAACGATAAACCAGTTTACAAATTTTCACAAAGCTTATTCGTAACAATTACGCGCACGTTCCTACACTGGTACGATGATGTCACTGGCAAAACAAATACTCCGCGACAAACATGCAAACATGGTCTATCCGCTGCGAGCTCAACCATTGCTTACTGATTAGTAGCCTGTTAGTTCTTAGCGATTCAAATCTGACGGTATTTTGTAAGACCAGAAAGTTCGACCGAGGAGCGAATAGCTGGTTTTCATGTCAAACCAAACCTGAGACAGAACCGAGCAGCAATGGATTAGAGACATAAAACTACCGTAGGCTACCGTAGACAATTGTAAGTAAGCGTAGACTACGGTAGATTTCCTAGTAGCTTTAGTCAGTTAAGATCGTAACTGTGGTACCTGTACGTTAGGTGTGTTGCATACCTATCGGGCGTTACCACATTTCGATCGCTTTGTTTGCATTTGCGATCTGTGTCTTACTAGATTCCCCTAGAAACCAGAAATGGTGCACCACCTAGAAACTGAGTGAGGATATAAAAAGGGTGACATAACCTACAGAACATTTCTGTTCTAATAGCTTCCCTACTGTCTGTTGCTTAAAAATGAACAGCATTTATGGCAAAATTGAAATGGTCGCTCTTTAATTCAGGTTTCGTTCGAAAATAGTTGATTCGTAACGTGAAGCAGAGGGATGTTGTAGCAAAAATAAAAAAAAACACAGATTTATCATGTAGTGCTAAAATACGCAGTTTCCTCAAAAAAGGTAAAATTAAATAAAAGAAATGCAGAACAAAATCATATCAAACATTGCTTCAGTACTTCGTCGAGCTTATATAAAACATATTTCTCTTATTGCTGAACAACTTCCGTACTTTTCATTTATAACATGAAACTATTTTCTTTGATCATGCAAAATAAAAACTATAATTATTTAGATTTTTTTGTATTTGTATATGTAAACTATACTTGTACCAGAAGTAATTGTTTTGGTTAAACAAAAGTGCAGAAGTTATGCTATCAGCTGATCTGTTTTACTTATAATATGAAATTTATATTTTGTGAGAATATTAAATACGCAACGGACTAACACTGCACAATGTGTAGTTATAATTATATGCAAAACAAACAAAGTCGTCGGATCCCTGCTCCTCTTGCACACATGCAACCAATGCTACCAGTACAACCGGTAATTCTACAATTTACTACGTAATTTATGTACTGCACCAAAACTACAGAACCGGAGTTCTGAAAGAGCGCAACTCTAAACCGGATACAAACACAGACAAGGGTAAGGCAGCAAACGAAATGCAGTTATTGTGTAACGAGCCACTGGTGTTTTCGTGTCAATATGGTTAGACTCTCATCCCGCCTCAGTTTTAAGTCGTTATTGTGGCTGTTTATGATGACGCGTATAGGGCACGTGGCGCCTGTTCACGCAAAATAGCGCCCGTGCCTGGAGGTGGAGTCAGACTGAAGTCGCAAGGCGAAGCGTTTCCCACGGCTTCCCTAATTTGCTGCGGCGGGCTCGCTCTAGCAGGCACAAAGCAGACGGGCCCAGCCTACAGGCGCGCGACGAATGAAGCCTTCACCGACAGCCTTGGGAACTGAAACGAAAGAGAAAATGTCCTCCGCTGGAACCACACCGTCATCCACGATTTCCGCATCAGGGCTGCCAACAGACAATGGCTCTGGCCCAGGGAGATGAGTGCGGCCCTCGAATGTAAGACCAGCATACACACGTTTTCAGCAGGTTGGGAGATAAAGAGTCAGCAGCATCTTTGCTGCCAGCAAGTGATTTTTTTGTTTTCCGTATCTGTTTGATGCTACATCGTCGGCTACGAGTCGATCGGGCTCATTTTCGGGTAGCTACTTTTACTAGGAATATCACGGATGTTTTTCGTACGTATCACGCATCAGATGGCGGCGGAATTGTCTGTCTTTATGGATTACGCAATTGTAGAGTTTATTCTTATCTTCTGATATGCTACAGTAACTTACATCTAATCTGACTCTCGCATATACGACGGTAACTACCACTCTCTGCACGAATTTAAAATTGTGTGTGTGCCGCATCTGTGAGGAAAACCGACATGGATATGCATTTTACGGTGCACTAAAGTATGAAGCCGGTTTGGATTATAAAATCGTTCGTTCTTTGTTCGAAAGGCATTTGCAAATTTCTATTAAGCACCCACACATCAAGATTAGCAACCTCACGTCTATAACAGCAAAAGCAAACGTAAGCAAAAACTAAACACAAAACGGACTGGTTGCTGACTTATTCAAGACATACTGCATTGCAAAATTCGTATAGTCTGAGCGCGAACAAAAATAGAAGGGGCTAACATGTTGAAATTACTGGCTGGCCGTTCGTCTTTTTTAATTCTGTAGAAAAGAATGACTTTTAAAAATCAGATAGTTACCGATCTTCCCGACTCTTACTGCAACGTTTCCTTCAAGGAGAGTTCATTCTTTATGGCATAACCTACTCAGTTTGCATCGCTCCCATTTAGCTTAAGGTGAATGTGAGCCCGACATCCGTGAGAGACTACTGTGATGCCGTACGACAAAACAGAGTAGTAGCAGTGAGAATGAGAAATTAAACGATTGGTCAAGCTTCCTCGCAAACGGCGTTAATGAGAAACGTTGGTTATGTGGCGCAATTTCTGTGCTGCATAAATAATACGGGGAAAAACGTATACCGCATCCGACTAATGATTAGCTAAAACGAGCAGATGAAGTACGGTACCATTTGTACGCTATTCATTGCATTTAGAAAGATGGAGTGAACAGGCTCCTTGGTAACAGTAGTTCACCACGGCAAAAATGATGCCGAATTTTGGCGGTCTGTCTTCGGAGAGAAGTCAAACAAAATAATAATAGTGATAACAACAATAAAAAAGATCACCTGTATCAGTGTTTTCTCTTATTTTCTATTTTTAAGTGTGTGTGTGTGTGTGTGTGTGTGTGTCCAAAACCATTCATTTATTCTGCAGTAAAGTGTCGCCGTTGTTGCTATACACTTAACCCCGCAATACCAAGGGGAGGGAGGCGAGAGATAGCATATACCCACCTTCTGAAAATATTTTAATCTAGTCAGTTATTTTATTTTTTGTATTTGTGGGGATCCACAGCCTCCAGATGTTTAATAAAAGCAAGTATGGTCCGTTGTAGGCCGTGATGCGATTTTTATTTAATCGTGCGATTAGCTAATTTCGACTAAGCGTCATTGTCAACCATATTTGCAACATCTGTACTTCAAATCATTTTCTAGTCGTTCTTAATTACAAGTAAAAAGAAGCCATATTCCCTCATTTTACGAGTCCGCAACTCGTGGTCGTGCGGTAGCGTTCTCGCTTCCCGCGCCCGGGTTCCCGGGTTCGATTCCCGGCGGGGTCAGGGATTTTCTCTGCCTCGTGATGACTGGGTGTTGTGTGTGATGTCCTTAGGTTAGTTAGGTTTAAGTAGTTCTAAGTTCTAGGGGACTGATGACCATAGCTGTTAAGTCCCATAGTGCTCAGAGCCCTCATTTTACGAAAGGATACAAACCACAGTGACACCTTTAAGTGTGGATCCTTTCGTAAAATGACGGAATATTGCTACTTTTTACTTGTAATTACGAATGACTTGAAAATGACATGAAGCACAAAAAAAATGGTTCAAATGGCTCTGAGCACTATGGGACTCAACTGCTGAGGTCATTAGTCCCCTAGAACTTAGAACTAGTTAAACCTAACTAACCTAAGGACACCACAAACATCCATGCCCGAGGCAGGATTCGAACCTGCGACCGTAGCGGTCTTGCGGTTCCAGACTGCAGCGCCTTTAACCGCGCGGCCACTTCGGCCGGCCATGAAGCACAGCTGTTACAAATGTGCTTGACAATGACACGTAGTAGAAATTAGTTAAGCGCACGATTAAATAAAAATCGCATTACAGCCTACTACGGACCATTTTTACATTTATTAAACAGTTATTTTATACTTTAATTTTGAAAATATTTTTATTGTTATTACTGAAGTCTTTTAGCAGATTCCATAAATATTTAAAACTTTCATATAAGTTTAACCCAAAAATTTAAGTCTTAGTAGCAGGTGTCACTTACCCCGATAAATTTCATATTCAA
The DNA here is from genome assembly GCF_021461395.2 of Schistocerca americana. Classification (NCBI taxonomy): domain Eukaryota; kingdom Metazoa; phylum Arthropoda; class Insecta; order Orthoptera; family Acrididae; genus Schistocerca; species Schistocerca americana. The sequence continues at coordinate 749,142,567 of NC_060130.1, read as the reverse complement.
TATTTTCATGATCAGGATCTTATTTACACATCAATAGCTCTTTAAAAACTATGTTGTAAGTAAAAGTCAATAACAGTTAATGATATTTGCATTTTATAAATGTTTTAGGGTGGGCATAAAGTACTCCCCCCCCCCCCCCCCCCCTTGGTAGTACATGTAATTGAAAGTGTGCTAAAAGATATTTTCATGTTCTGGATCCTACTAACACATCACCGCCTCTTTAAAAAGTGAGTTGTTGATATAAGTGAACTAAAATTAACGAATTTTGTTTAATAAATGAAAAGCACCAGATTGCTTTTCATTTATTATAATCTTGTTCTACCAAGAACCGACGGAAGATTCTGTTAACATGTATTCAGTTTATTTTAAATTATTTAAAAATGGAGATAAAGAACCTCCTCCCGTGATAATGCGCGTTTTCGAAAATGCGTTGGTACTGTCAGGGTTAATGCTGAGCCGTAGAAGTGTGCTTTGTAATTAATAGGGAGAAGCTTGTATCTCGCGTGTGCTTTGTAACTTAACAGACGTACTATTTACTAACATAATTCATTATCCAGTAAAATCTTGAACAAAAAAAGGGAACAAATCTAATGGACTCAACGTTTACTCTTCAGTTTGCGAGAAGGTATCACGTCTGTCAATGAAAAGGATCTATCTTTCCATAGTGTCACTAGTGAGCGAGACTAACCTGATCTACTACACAACGCTTGTTTCAGTGTCTAACCCCAAGGCAATGTCGGAATCGTTAGACGACAAAAACAAGTTGATAATTATGTGGGACTAGGATCAAATATGTGCCTGCCCATCTCAAGCGGGTATATTGGCATGTATGGAAGAACGCGTGTATACACAGGCTATTTTCTGTCGATATACAGCAAAGCGTCGTTTTTTTTATTTTTTTAGGATTCCGCGCCTCAGTAGTTGAAAACGGAACTTTTATGGGATCATTTCTGTCTGTCTGCCCGTCTGTTAGTCCCCTTTTTCTCATGAAGGGGTAGAGGTATCAAGTTGCAATTTACGTCCCTTGGTGGTGTAAAAACTTAAACCTCTAGGTCAGTGCAATCAAAAGATACGGCCATTTACGCCACATATCTTGATGCTCGCAAACTAACCCATCACAAACTACAGACGAACTGTCTACGTAATTAAGTTTGTACGGATCCCTCAGCACGCGAGTACTACTCGCAGTTGGCCACTTTTCTTTGTGATAGAACAACATCTTGCGACGATCTGGAGTGAACCGAGATGAAAAACTGTTTATTAAACTTTATAATTACGTTTGCGTAAGTGACCTCATTTCTAGAAGCTGTGTAGGTTCATGTTTCGTTTTTACAACGATATGAATATTCCGACCTATGGGAAGAGGGGTGAAGGGGGATTTACTTCTCACAAAAAACAATATAGATTTTTTGTCACTATTCTAAATAGAACTGCTGACAAAGATGTATTATTCTGCAGTTCTTTAACTGCTTGCTGTTAGTGACGGTAATTTTCGTCGCAGAATTAATTTTATATCAGGCTAAACATCAGGTAAAGACAAAGCGTCTAAATCACGCCTGACGTTTCTAGTATCTATGGGAGCAATACCTCCTCATCTGTTATGTGATCTACCCATCTAATCTTCAGCATTCTTCTGTAGCACTACACTTCGAAAGCTTCTATTCTCTTCTTGTCTAATCTATTTATCGGCACGTTTCACTGCCATACTTGGTTACACTCCATGCAAATACTTTCAGAAATGACTTCCTGACACTTAAATCTAAACTCGATATTAACAAATTTCTCTTCTTCAGAAACGCTTTCCTTGCCATTGCCAGTCTACATTTTATATCCTCTCTACTTCGACCATCATCAGTTGTTTTGCTCCCCAAATAGCAAAACTCCTTTACTACTTTAAGTGTCTCATTTCCTAATCTAATTCTCTCAACATCACCCGACTTAATTCGACTACATTCCATTATCCTCGTTTTGTTTTTGTTGATGTTCATCTTATATCCTTCTTTCAAGACACTGTCCATTCCGTTCAACTGCTCTTCCAAGTCCTTTGCTGTCTCTAACAGAATTACAATGTCATCGGCGAACCTCAAAGTCTTTATTTCTTCTCCATGGATTTTAATACCTACTCCGAATTTTTCTTTTGTTGCCTTTACTGCTTGCTCAATATACAGATTGAATAACATGGGGGAGAGGCTACAACCCTGTCTCACACCCTTCCCAACCACTGCTTCCCTTTCATGTCCCTCGACTCTTATAACTGCCATCTGGTTTCTGTACAAATTGTAAATAGCCTTTCGCTCCCTGTATTTTACCCCTGCCATCTTCAGACTCTGTAAGAGAGTATTCCAGTCCAGTCAAAAGCTTACTCTAAGTCTACAAATGCTATAAACGTAGGTTTGCCTTTCCTTAATCTATTTTCTAAGTTAAGTCGTAGGGTCAGTATTGCCTCACGTGTTCCAACATTTCTACGGAATCAAAACTGATCTCCATAACAAAACAGAAAAGCGAGTGGTACTAATGAAATCAAAATTCTGTGGACCACAGACAGCGGACAGGCCGAACAATGCCGCTCGGCTGACCGTCACAAGTAAAAGGGCCGTATCTGACGATTCGAAATGGCGACTCCGGCTCAGTCTTCTCGGCGCTACCTACTCGAGGAGTTTCTAGAGCCAGAAAACAGTGACGGGAAACAATAATTGCAAATGAATGAGGCAGTGCGGCCACTGGGGTTTGGCGCGGCGGCGGCCGGCTCGTGCACGCAGGTCCAGATAAGGAATATTTCCGGCGCTGCGCGGCGCGGCGCGGTACTTGTTGTTCACCTTGGTAGGTCACCGCTCCAATGCCCTTGACAGGCTTCCGGGAGAACGCATTGTCTGCGCCGGCGCGGCGTGGCGCGCCAGCCCTCCTCTTCTCTTCTCTTCTCCTCCCTTCTCTCCTCTCCCACCTTCCCACCTCACCACTCCTAGCGTCACGCCGCCTCCCCCCTCGTTCGCTCTTGTCGCCGCTATCCTCCCACCGTCGCCACCTGCCTCGCTTCGCACGTGCACGTACGCGCTTCCGACGCTGATTTCCTAATGACACATGCAAATCGCAGGACCCAGTAAAAGCATCTGCTTGCCGTATGCGCCATCTATGGCGTCCAATCCGGGCGTATTGTTGCACTTACCACTGTCTGCGCCTGCCTTAAAATGTCGAGCCTCTGTCGCTAAATCGGGTACAAACGGTACGTTCCACTGAGAAGCACAATGCCTCTATCGCTGTAGTTCATTTAGAGTAATCGAAGGCGTTCGAAAGCAGTAACTCATACGAACAGTTAATTACTCTTCAGTCGATGTTATGCAGTTACCCTTCAGTCGATGTGAGGCAATTTTCTCAGTTTTCCTCATTTCTTCAGTAGGCTAAAAATACAAATAAACACACAAATTAGGACGTAAGAGAAATTCCGACATCAGTTGTAATAGGGCGCTTAAAATAAATCGTATGGCGACAAGTGAAAATTTGCGCCGGAGCGAGACTCGAACCCGAATTTTCCGCTTTCGGCGAGCGGTCGCCTTAAATGCTTCGGCTACGGAAGCAAGTTTCCCGACCAACCCAAATTCCCATATACCTAATGTCTCCCGTCCATTATACTCCCAGCTCGCAGCCTCACCTAATTTCCAGTAACTCCATAATCAAACAAAGATTTGAAAGCGCATTGATTTCTCTCTCAATAACTAGGCTTCTACTATACATTTACACATGCAGCAACTGTCTGTATCACTTTATATTATTCTTTAAGAAACCGTTTTTGCTTAACCTGCAAATCTGAACTGTTATGGGTTGGCAGGAGAGCCAACACCGTATTATTAGAGGAAGCCGAAATACACGCGTTTTAGCTCACGCAGGCTGGCGTGAGGTCTGGAACAGGACAAGGAAATTAGACTTTAGAAAAACGGACGTAGCTGGTGGAATACTTAACTTTAATCCATTAATGATGAGCGTCGCTCTTGACTGTACATAATTCAGTATCAATAGTAACTGGTAATGGCGCCTTGCTAGGTCGTAGCAAATGACGTAGCTGAAGGCTATGCTAACTATCGTCTCGGCAAATGAGAGCGTATTTTGTCAGTGGACCATCGCTAGCAAAGTCGGTTGTACAAATGGGGCGAGTGCTAGGAAGTCTCTCTAGACCTGCCGTGTGGCGGCGCACGGTCTGCAATCACTGATAGTGGCGACACGCGGGTCCGACGTATACTAACGGACCGTGGCCGATTTAAAGGCTACCACCTAGCAAGTGTGGTGTCTGGCGGTGACACCACATTAACAAAATGGAATTATGAGGTTTTCATCGTCTACCATACCATTGATATATTTATATATGTAGTCTCTCTTCTTTCGGTCATGTCCAAAAATATAAATACATGCTCCTTGACGGCAAATAATAATACCTTCGAGCTGGCCGGGGTGGCCGAGCGGTTCTAGGCGTTACAGTCTGGAACCGCGTGACTACTAAGGTCGCAGGTTCGAATCCTGCCTCGGGATGGATGTGAGTGATGTCCTTAGGTTAGTTAGGTTTACGTAGTTCTGAGTTCTAGGGGACTGATGACCTCAGAAGTCGCATAGTGCTCAGAGCCATTTGAACCATTTTTAATACCTTCGATGCACTCTTCGTTCGACCTCTTGCGGGAATAAAGCGAGACTACTAGCAATGAAGTGTCAGGAGACACTATGTGTTTCGTGTGTGGCATATGGGAATTTGGATTGGGCGGGAAGCGTGCTCGAATAGCTAAAGTAGTTAAGGTGACCGCTCGTGATCAGCGGAAACCCGGCTTCGAGTCCCAGTCCGGCACAAATTATCCATTTGTCGCCACTGGATTTATTTCAATGCCCAAATTCAGCTGATCTCGGAATTTTTCTTTCGCCGTCCATATACGGCTGCAGATTCACGGAAAGAGTCTGTTTTTTTCGGACATGTACGAAAAGATATTCTTCAATATTATATTGTGCTTAAAACTGAGATCTGGCTTTATAAACCACCTGCCGTCTATAAACATTACTTGAAAATAAATTTATTAATTGACGATGTATTGCAAAGCACATGTCACAGAACAACCGAAAATTTAGGTGGACCGTGCTCTGAAGTTTCATGCTGCGTACAGACAGGTTAACTGTAACTGAAATTGAATATATCCATCCTAAGCTACAAATATAAAACCAGTGAACTACAAAATATACCAATAACTGACAAGAAAACTACAAGATCAGTGCACCCGTCAATTCCTTATTTCTCAACGTGAAAGTTGGACAGTTGCAAAGGAAATCTGAAAAGTAAGATCGGTAACATTTAAAACAGAATGGTTTTGAAAATCACGTTGACAGGTAAAATACAAAACGAAAGGACACTAAGTACAACAAATGAGGAATAGTATCATACTCCGAAGAAAAACAGGCTGGAATGACATGTTCTAAAGCATCCAGAACGGATTAATTGGCAGTAGTGAGACCTATGAACGCCAACAACTGTACAGCACGACAAACGATGAAATAACTACAGAGATAGGTGATGACATTGGCTGTAGTAAATACACAAAAGGTGGAAGAGCCTGCAGTGGATCAAGAATAACTGGAGGTCAACAACAAACACGATGCAAGATTGGTGACAAAATCAAGGGGAAAAAACATGTGCAAACAAATGAACAGACTAGAACACACACGCACAAAGCACACTATTACTTTGTTCCGATAAAACAAATCTTGCTCGAAAATTGATGGAGAAGGTATAATTCCCAGATATGTTGGTGCAACTGTAGTTTGACAGTTGATTGTGGATACTGAGGAAACAGCAACAGAAAAGAAGCTTCACAAAGAATAGCAGAAGATTTTACGTTAATTCATCCTCCTACGGTTAGATTTTTGTGAAAGGCACTAAAGGAATAGACTTCAGATGACCGTAAAACGGAGAAAAAAAGGAACAGAAACGTGGCAGGGAACGTATGAAAGCATGCGTTAACTACGAAATCCATATGAACTACAAATACGCATGATGATATCTTACTCCGCCAGGCGGTAAAGATCAACGTGTTGAGCGCTCCACATTCGATCACCATCACTTAATGCTTACTTACTACAAGGTGGAAAAGGCAACAGCGAATGGCGTACAGTAACTTGAATGGAGGATTATCTGTTCCGCTTTGATACAAACAAAAGTGTGTCTGTTTTTCCTTGACGTGTTTAGGAGAGTGTCTTTTCTCTTTCGTTTGTCCGTTTGTTATAGAACAAGAGGGCTGTCTGGATTACTTGTCGGCTTCTACATGCGGCCGTTTTGAGTACAAAGAACTATTTTCTGTATCTGAAACCACAAATATATACCATCATAATTGCTGCTTTTTCGCTTAACACCAATTCAAGAGGCACTATAATGCTATTTAGATGAGACACACATTTCTCCTACACGGCGTGCAGTCTTTTCGCAGATAAATGGTTCAAATGGCTCTGAGCACTATGGGTCTTAACATCGATGGTCATCAGTCCCCTAGAACTTCGAACTACTTAAACCTAACTAACCTAAGGACATCACATAACACCCAGCCATCACGAGGCAGAGAAAATCCCAGACCCCGCCGGGAATCTTTTCGCAGATAACTTTGATTTTTATACAGAGGTAAATGTGTCATCATTCACAAGACTGGTGTTCTGGTTGTACCATTGATGGTCAGCGATCATGGTTCCATAATAGGCGTAACATCACTTCGGATACCGTAAGTATCAGGAAAGGGGTCGGTCTCAGCCAGTTCAAGGAACCATTCTTGCATTGGCTCGGAGTAACTTAAGGGGCTCCGGAAAGGCTCAAAATCATGAAAAGTTCAATTTTTTACTTTTTTGCGTTTTCTGAATCTGCAGACTATTACCTTTTAATAGATATATAATTTATTCAATTCCGAAGACTACAACTATTTTTAAATTTTTTTTGAAATGTGTTCTACATGGGCGTGACCCACTGTGGCGCTGTTAAACTGCTGTTAAATGGTGTTATTATTAACGTCCGTGTTCATCAGGTACATTTTAGTGATGTGAGATAAAGTATGTGTTGTGGCTAACCTGTGATGGTTCAATATATATCGCTGGTGTGATTGTCGATTGTTTCATGTTTATTTACTCTGTCGTTATCTCGAAAATATTCGTAATTAATTCTGTTTCTTGGGTCTCTGTTTTGTTGAAGTATAATAATGAGTAAAAGTAAAGTTATTAGAAATCCTCTGAAGGCTTTTAAGAAAAGGAGAAATGTTGGAAAGCCAAAGGTATGTGTTATTACTGTAAACAATAAAGACGATAACCAAGTGAGTGAACCTAACCTCTCAAGTACACCTGCCCATAGCAGTCAAAGTGGGAAAGAAAATACTTCACAGAAGAAGCTTGGTTCAATGAGTGAAAACTATGAATGTTTTATGGGCGAATCGGATGTGAATGAAATATTTGATATGTCGGTTCTCAAAGGAATTTTTTCAAACTGTGTAAGATGTATTCATTGTAGTGAAGTTGGTCTGGAACTCTCCATAATAAAGCACGTAGGACTTGCTAGTGAAATACAACTGAAATGTGATAAGTGTTCATACATGACCACCTTTTGGAACAGTGTTGCAGTAACTGCAACTGAAGAAAATGGTAGCAAAATCTACGAACACAACAACGAGCGATGCTTGCTTTAGACAAGGAACGCCTTCGGGCTGCAGACAGGGCTGTAAAGAGTCTAGAAATACAAGCAAGAATAAACAGGATGAGGAACAAGAGGAAGCTGGAGGAGGAGTTTGCAGAGGATGAAGATAATCCATCCTATGGACCTGGAATGCACTAAAAAGTTAATCCAATCTTTGTCGCTCGATTCCCAAAACTTTTATTTTCTCATACTAATTACATGTTTTCTAAGGATCTTCCAAACATATTTGTTTCAAACTTTCAGTAAATGTTACACAGTACCTTCTGCATAATTTAACACAGCTTTTTTCCAAAAAACTGTATATTTTTGAATATATAAATAAAAAATTGCAAAAAAATGTTGTGAATTTTCATTACAATTGAAAAAAAATCATCTTTAATAACTGAACTAAAATTTTGTAAAATCCCTGTGTTAAGTTGTAGCCTATATTCCAATAAATAATCTGTAAAAGTTCAACTTCCTACCTCAAATACTTTGTGAGGAAAGATGTAATTTATAAGCGTTATTTTAACATTGCAAGTATAGGGCGTTCCGGAGCCCCTTAACGACAATAACGGATATCCTCTGAATATAAATACAGATAATTGCGATCAGTCACTTACGAAATATTTGTTTATTTCTATTAACTGGTTTTCGAGCAATTTCAGGCTCAGGTTCAGATGAGGCATTCATAAGTTACTTATGTATTTTGGGAAATGTAGGTTGCTTATTGTAGTATTGTGGGTGTTGACAGTCTGTGTTATCACTGCCTGTCGGCCACAGAATTAAACACTGTTCACTATAAACACCGAGTTATTCTTTATAGGGAATAGTGGGAACAGTGCTTAGTTCTCTGGCCGATAGGCAATGAAAATGGGAGCTGCCAGGTGGATATTAAGCACAATACCACCCATACAGCGGCAAGAAACAACCTCCAATTCCCAGCGACACGCTACAGACATGAATGCGTAAATTTCTGCTTACCTCATCCGAAGATGAGCATGAAAAATATTGTAAACTAGTTAATGGAAATTAAAATAAATGTTTCATAAGTGACTGGTCGCTGTTATCCGTATATTCAGTTTATACAGTCACGGTGTTCTACAGTATCTATAACACCGAGGCTTAAACGGATATCTTAAATCAGAATGTTCGGGCTGAGATTCAAACTAAGCTACATCCTGTCCCCCTCTGGTACAAAAAGTTTCAGGAGCCGCTCTGGAACATTTTCTCTGACTCGGTACTTCATTAAATGGAGGACATTGAAAGCCAGATATTCAGAACGTCAGACTGGAAACATGTGCTTCCGAGCTTATGACATTCCGAAGATGATTTCTATTCGTCGGATGTTTTACAGTAGATTTCATCGCCGCTGAATACAGCTGCTGGATGAGGAACGCACTCGTGTACGGTATTATTCGCATTTTAAAGCTCTGAACACGACGAAGCAATGCGACGTGGCAGGATACGTGCTGATGCAAAGATTTCATATCCGGCACGAGCGCTGGCTGCGCCAGATTTCCGCAGCCCGGCGAACACGCCACTGGTTACATTTGGCACATCGACGAGCGCTCGCAGACCGCGGCACAAAGCTGTTTCATGCCTTCTATGAAGCTAAAAATAAGTTCATAGGTCGCTTCAGTATACGAACAGAACACGGCTCCCCAAATCCTCATTACTCAGGATCGGTTACTAGGTAAAACAGTAGGAAAAGTTGGTCAATGTTTACAAGTTCGAGTTTTCCGCCAGAATTCGAGGTGTATAATTCCGGTAGAGGTGGGTTGGTTTCTCAGATTTGTTAACTGTGTTTCATCCTTCTTATAAATTTAGATAATGCTTTTTGTGGACTGACAAGATAGCCAGTCCACAGTGACGGGTAACCGAAAGGCACGCGCTTAAACTCACGCAGGCTGGCGTGAGGTCTGAAACAGGATACGTAATGAATGCTATAAAGAAAAGGACGTAGCTGCTGGAATACTTAACTTTAATCCACAATTGGTGAACATTGGTCTTGTTACTGTACATGCTTCATTAGATACATAGCAAAGGATAAATGGCGCCTTGCTAGGTCGTAGCAATTGACTTAGCTGAAGGCTATGCTAACTATCGTCTCGGCAAATGAGAGCATAATTCTCAGTGAACCTTTCCTAGCAAAGTCGGCTGTACAACTGGGGCGAGTGCCAGTACGTCTCTCTAGACCTGCCGTGTGGTGGCGCTCGGTCTGCTATCACTGACAGTGGCGACACGCGGGTCCGGCGTATACTAATGGACCGCGGCCGATTTAAAGGCTACCACCTAGCAAGTGTGGTGTCTGGCGGTGACACCACAATGCTGAACTCTTTTTGGCGTACAATTATTTCTTTTTCATTCAACTCGCGCAGTTTGTGCGTCGCTCTGAACTCTGGAAGCGGAATTTATGTAATTTGCATAGGTTCTATTGTGTCGAGATCGTGAATGTCATCCCTTCTCGAAGCATTAAGATCATTTAAATATTGGACATTCAGTAACTTCACCTCCGAATAACCACTATAACGTACACCAATTTGAAACCGCTCACTGTATTCATACATTGATCTCCCTCTACGGTAAACTTCTATTACGAGCTGTTGTGCCAATGTAAAAGCTCGTATACTTGAAATTTGTACCTTTGCTGCTCTAAATGGCAACTATCATAGCTGGAGGGACAGGTATTGCGCTGATACAAAGAAGCAATGCACAGCAGCTGTTGCTCGGGTACGGTTTTCAGATAGCTGAGCAGCAAAGAAGCCACATATGAACATTCAAAGCTGTGAGGTTACATACGTGCACTCTGTGTATCATCAAGTCAGTTTCTACGAAAGTTGTTATTCCACACTGAGAATACTTTAGGAAGACAAATTAACAATATACTAGAACGTAATAAAAATATATTGTATTGGATCATGCCGTTATCTGTTTTAGAAATAAGGAGAAATAAGAAATTTTATAAGTGGAAAATGACGTTTTGTACAAAATTGTTGGGAAAACATTATTTAACGTGACTAAATTGATTTAAATTAGAAAAAAAAAAGAAATTCAAGTTTCGGAAATCTGTAATAGTTGTCAAACTTTTATTTGGTAAACGAAGTGAAAGTATTAACCTTTGAAAATGCCAAACTTTCTTTAATTTTAAAATTATTAACCTGTTTCCACTGAAAACCATGACACACGTATGTGAGCTGAAACGATGAATGACTTTATCACCGAAGTAGATTCCTTGGATGTCCGTAAACTTTTGTCAGTGCTCTAACGAAAGCTAGATTCCGTAGGGAAAGAAGTCACAAGTTGGATTATATCCAGTTTTGAGTATCCCTTGACATGACAGAGATCGTTAATAATTGAGTCATCGATGTCAGCGCCATGTGTATTTACTGTGATCCTCAACGGATGTTGTGTTCACTTGAAAATAATAATTACCCACATCAGCTATTCTTCTGATTAATCCGTGTTTGCAAAAAAATGAAATATAGGTGGTTACATACTGAAATTTTTAATTTTGAAATGTTGTTTGATTGTCTTCTTTTTTTGTTCAATGCAGTATCATTTAGGGGAGAGTGTTGTAACTAGAGGATAGTGTACCTAGGAACACATTGTGACTTTTGGTCGGACGTGAGTGTAGTGACTGATTTCAGAATCATATGAATAAACGCGCACTACAGACCACCATTAACAGTTTCAGCCACTTCCTGCAGTTTTTGTTGCTGCTGCAGAAGAGGTTGTGTTTTGTGCAGCATTTGTAAAATTTTCGACTTCCATATATTTAAATGCTGCATAATATATTAAAGCTAAATGGAATATATTATTAATTATTCCTCGGTCATGCACCATCTTGTAACTTGAAACAGAAGGTCTTTTACCATGGAACACAGGATATGAATCTCGCTAACATCTTAACAATTTTACCTGTCTTGAAAGAGGAACTTGTGTCGGTTTCCAATAGCCTAACATCAAACTATAAATTGTAGCTGGTTTTTGATAATAATTCTTCTTAATTTTATTTCACTGGCTTACTATTGGTCTACAGTAGAGTAATAATGTAACAGACAGACGAATAAACACAGTGCGGACCAGGTCCCTTCGATTGCAACGCTTTTAAATTTCAACAGACTATTTGTTCCCAGGTACATGACCATATTGCACTTCCCCTACCTTTTGTAGCTCTTACATGTCACAACTCTGCCAACCTGCTGTGCGTTTCTCATACAGCATATCGTCTGTAACATGTGTTCCGTTTTTTAAAGAGATTTACTTTTGCCGTTATCTAACATTTATATTCTGAAATTGAAATGGCTCTAATGTGAAGATTCGGTAAGTATTAAGAGAGCATAATACGTGTTAACACATTCACTGGCCTCGATTTCCTACTACCTGTATTGAAAACAACTGTCAGCGTACAAGCGAAGCAAAACAGTGCTCTACAGTTGTGTGTTATCGTAGCTCTTTGCAAGTGAGATCAGTTTGTAATGTTTGGGGTGAGACTATATACGAGAAAACGGGGTCGTACAAAATACTACGTAGCTTGTTACCGAATTCTTGTACGAAACCTATCCTCCAATTTTCTGGAATTATTTTCTATTGGTAATCATTACTTGCCTCATCTAGATCTATACTAGGCCACAAAAAGAAGAATAAAATGAGGAATATACAGGGGATGAGAGAGATTACCGCTATGAAATGGCTTTAACAAGACTACGGTCGATAACGTTATTTTCGTCGCTAAATTAGGGTTAGAGAGAGAGAGAGAGAGTGAAATATATCATACGGTATTGAAACGGCATTTTCGTGTCCCTCCACCTACATCTACACAAAGGAGAAAAAAGACGCAGTTGATGTCCTATTACGTATTCTCGATTTTGTCTGTGTCAGATACTACAATGATTTTGTCATAATTTCAAATTATGCCTCACGACCAGTGATTTTTATTACCAATTATTTTTTCCTCTTCGGCGTAACAGACACCGTTGCAGGTAAGGATTGTTATTTTATTTAAATGCACTGAGAAACATGTGGCATTTGTTTCTGTCAATTTGCTGTGGTACAGTTCCCGTAGAATAAGGAAAACATCCGAGGGAATTAGCCAGTTGGCTCCTTTCATCAAATGTTTGCGTACCAAGAGAATCTGCAGCGCTGCGCTGTACCCCCAAGGCACCGCTAACCCAGAGACGCAACACTGCACAACATCATTTGTGGGGTCCTCGTGTATGCAGGTCTGAATACCGCTTACAATGTATTCAGCTGCAATGCAGTCATTCAACATCGCAGCAATGTTCTGTAAGTTAAAGTTATCTATAGAGAACATCGCAGTGTTCTGTTTTGTGTTAATGTAGAATTTACTTAGCCAAGTTTGTAGTTGTATTGCTGATCGTTACTGAATACATTTCAGTGTCTACAGGAAAAACATGCGCTGAGGAGCACGCGAAAATGGCACATATCAAACCCCAAAGCACGCCGTTACAAAGCTTCAAGTGCAATAGAGTATACTGGTGGAAGGGGCTATCCCAAGGTGACTAACAAGCGGAGGAAAAGAAATACTGAGTTTCTAATACGTCTGCTGCAAGATGCCTTCTGCCAAAAGATGTTGTTTTCATGAAGGCGTTTTAGTGGAATAAATATTTGACAGTTATTCGACGAGAGAGAGAGAGAGAGAGAGAGAGAGAGAGACAGAGAGAGAGAGAGAGAGTGAAATATATCATACGGTATTGAAAAGGCATTTTCGTGAAGCATTTGGTTTCCTGCGTGAGAGTGCTTAGATTAGACTACACGATTACATGTCTCGCTTTGTTTTGACCTTGGAAGTTAGAGACACAATGTGTAATAGGAAAGTTTTGGGTCCAAAACTAAGGTTTTTCGAATTAAAAAAGTTTGAACTAACAAAACATGATATACGAGTGATTACTGTAACTGGGGGCACTTTTCAGACTTTCGTCTCTACCCAGCTCGATAACAGAGGAGTAATATATTTTCTAATTTTCATTTTTAAATGATGGAATTCATTTTTTTTTTACGTTGCGGCACTTTTTTCTGAAATTACAAAATTGCTCTGGAAAACTAAAGTTTTTCCAAATGTAAAAACATGTTCCAAGGCATAACATTGTCATGTACCTAGGAATAAACATGCTACTGAATCTTAAAAGTGTTGCAATCGAGAAAATCTTGTCAGTACTGTATTTAGTCGTTTATCTGTTACATTATTTCTCTACTACACACCAACAATCAATACAGGAAATAGAATTAAGCAGATGTACTATCAAAAAACCAGTTACACGTTAAATAAACTTTGAAACTGAAATATTGGAAACTAACACATATTTCCATTTTGAAGCAGGTAAAAAATGTTAAGACATCAACGAAACTCATTTAATTTGCAAAAATACTATATTCCATGGTAGAAGTTATTCTTCTGCTTCAAGCTACAAGATGGTGCACGACCGTCTAAGTATGGCTTTACTGACAGCACGTTATATAACTAGTTAAAAAAATATATAGAATTTTACTTGCTGTAAAATCCTGTAACTGAAAAATTATCAATATTTTCCAATTAGCTTTAATATATTATACCGCACTTACATGTGTAGAACTCGAAATATTAACAAATGCTGCACAAAACACAACCTCTTGTGCAGCAACAAAAACTGCTAATGGTGTTCTCTTGTGCGCATTCCTTTATGCGATTCTAAAATAAGTCAATAAATTGAAGTACCGACCAAAAACCATCACGTGTTCCTAGGTACACTATCCTCTGGGTACAGCACTCTCCCCTACACACATTTTTGTCATTGTTCGTCCACTTGCAAAGGAAAAGTGATTTACACCAGAAACCCAGATATTGTACTAAAATATTAATTACGCCTACAATTTCGGTGTCGCTAAGCTTGTAGCTGGGCAGTAAGGGAGATGTGTTTCTCTGTTAAGCCTCTTGCGTCCATATAGAAAGCTTCATGCAAGATACTTTTTTCTTTACTTTCGGACTGAGATACGGTTGCGTGGACACACATTAAATATACCTTCTGTATCTACATAACGAATGTTTTAATCTCCACGTAGATCTCACAAAAATTGTTTAAAATAGCTACTTTATTGAAGGCACAGCTATTAATAAGTCTGCAATGGCTGTTTTATAATATTCATAAACGATACATTTGAGTGAGTCTGCTTCGGTTATGCAACAACCGTTAGACCACCTTTTAGCCCATTATTTGGTACAGAATGTGCGTCCTCTCAAGCCCATGATTGACTTATTCAGATAAGATATGAAGTCATAAATATTGATATTCACCGAGGGACTCTTTCCTAGAAAACAAAAGCGTTCATATCAAAATTGTTCAGCGCGTGGTGGGAGGTAGGACTATAAAAGGTTTATTAACTTATTAACAAAGTAACGTAGCACAAGACCCCATGTTCAAACTGTATTCCAGATGCTATTACAGGGATGAACTATTACTCATTATTTTCAATATAACCTCCACGTCTGTCCATGTATTTGTTCCTCGATACACCAACGCATCGATGACTGCATAAAATAAATCTACGTCACGCATCTGTTATGACGGCGTGTTGAAAGCTGAAAGGAATCGCCTTTAAAGAAACAGTGACGTACTGCAGTAAAACAGTATAACTGCTTATGGAATACCGTTGTACCGTGAGAACTACTCTCGAATATATCAGAGTAAAAAAACCAAATCAGTTTACATACATCATCAGATACTCCCGAAAGATAGCATTTGAATACATAGCAATTTTCTGCATTTTCAGCAGGACTTTTAATATGCTTTGGTCATAATTTGAGTCTAATATCACAAGAAGGCGAGCATACACTAACAGAAATTGATTAATGTTGTCTGATAATCAGAAGTTGGTCTGTTTCCTGCGAGGTATACATAACACACGCTAATTGTAATTACAACGTCTTATTTTCCCCAAAGGTGAAGAACATTCTACGAATAAGAAACATGCATTATTAAACTGTGTCAAACTTGAACTACGCATGTGTATAAGGATCAGTCAAATGAAAACGAGAGACGAAAAACGTAAACTGTTTATTATTTCATGAGTAATCACTGGTGTTGTTGTGGTCTTCAGTCCAGAGACTGGTTTCATGCAGCTCTCCATGCTACTCTATCCTGTGCAAGCTTCTTCATCTCCCAGTACCTACTGCAACCTACATCCTTCTGAACCTGTTTAGTGTATTCATCTCTTGGTCTCCCTCTACGATGTTTACCCTCCACGCTGCCCTCCAATACAAAATTGGTGATCCCTCGATGCCTCAGAATATGCCCTACCAGCCGATCCCTTCATCTAGTCAAGTTGTGCCACAAATTTCTCGTCTCTCCAATTCTATTCAATACCTCCTCATTAGTTATGTGATCTACCCATCTAATCTTCAGCATTCTTCTGTAGCACCACATTTCGAAAGCTTCTATTCCCTTCTTCTCTAAACTATTTATCGTCCACGTTTCACTTCCATACATGGCTACACTCCATACAAATACTTTCAAAAACGACTTCCTGACACCTAAATCTATACTCAATGTTAACAAATTTCTCTTCTTTAGAAACGCTTTCCTTGCCATTGCCATTCTACATTTTATATCCTCTCTACTTCGACCATCATCATTTATTTTGCTCCCCAAATAGCAAAACTCCTTTACTACTTTAAGTGTCTCATTTCCTAATCTAATTCCGGCAGCATCACCCGATTTAATTCGACTACATTCCATTATCCTCGTTTTGATTTTGTTGGTGTTCATCTTATATCCTTCTTTCAAGACACTGTCCATTCCGTTCAACTGCTCTTCCAAGTCCTTTGCTGTCTCTGACGGAATTACAATGTCATCGGCGAACCTCAAAGTCTTTATTTCTTCTCCATGGATTTTAATACCTACTCCGAATTTCTCTTTTGTTTCCTTTACTGCTTGCTCAATATACGGACTGAATAACATGGGGGAGAGGCTACAATCCTGTCTCACTCCCTTCCCAACCGCTGCTTCCCTTTCATTCCCCTCGACTATTATAAATGCCATCTGGTTTCTGTACAAATTGTAAATAGCCTTTCGCTCCCTGTATTTTACCCCTGCCACCTTTAGAATTTGAAAGAGAGGATTCCAGTCAACATTGTCAAAAGTTTTCTCTAAGTCTACAAATGCTAGAAATGTAGGTTTGCCTTTCCTTAAAATATTTTCTAAGATAAGTCGTAGGGTCAGTATTTCCTCACGTGTTCCAACATTTACACACAACACACAGGTACACATAACACACGCTAATTGTAATTACAGTTTCTCATTTTCCCCAAAGGTGAAGAACATTCTACGAGTAAGAAACATGCATTATTAAACTGTGTAAAACTTGAAATACGCATGTGTATAAGGATCAGTCAAATGAAAACGAGAGACGGAAAACGTAAACTGTTTATTATTTCAAAAGTAATCACTATAACTATCAATGTATTTATCTCACTGATAAACAAGATTTTCAATGTCTTCATGGAAAATATCTGCGGTAGCCTACGGAACCATGATTGTACTCCGGCATGCACTTCTTCGATCGAAGCAAATCGACGGCCACGAATGTCTTTCGTCAGACCTCCCAATATATGGCAATCGCAGGGGGAGAAATCGGGACTGTATGGCGGACGTGTAAGGGATTCCCAGCGAGACTTCTGCAGTGTAGTCGAAATATCACTACCATACACGATCCACAAATTGCAAGGCTGTTTTGACAACGTTGCACAAATTTCGCTGGGAAGTTTTTGCACATCCTCCATCCTCGATCTCTCCCCATACGATTTCCATATTTTTGGACCTCTAAAGAAAGACATTTTTGGCCACCGACCAGCTTCGAGTGAAGGCAACCGCAGACATTTTTTCATGAAGGCATTGAACGTCTTGTCCCACAGTGGGATAAATTTATTAACAGTTATGGCGACTACTTTTGATATAATAAACAGTTTTTCTTATTTTTCCACCTGTTTCAGTTTCCGTTAACTGAATCTTACGTCACGATGAACGTTGCATGCAGCTCCTTATTATAAACATTAAGAAGTTTAGCTGAAAGTTGATTTCGTATTAGGGCTAAATTTCAGACTGTTGGCGATGCCGGTGGAAGCACGGTTCTGGTTCTGACTGAGCAAGAACCGGGAACAAACCGGCCTTGCCCTTACGTAAGGAAACATGCGGGCATCAGGAAGACGTAGATTTGGCAAACATCTCTCAACACAAATCAACATTTCACCACTGGCATTCTGTCGAAACATTCAGAAAAAAAAGTCTTACATGTAATAACTGCCAACCTGAAACGAAGCTGCAACGAAAATTGGGAAAGATACGATCCCAGGAGAAGTAATAAAATGTTTCAACCAAGAAGGACTACGAGAAATACTGAGGTTATGTAACAAAATATAAGACAGCGGTGAATGGCTAGAGGTCTTTCTGACAACACTAATGATTCAAGTATCAAAGGGACCAAGTAATGCAGTGATCACAGGACAATTAGCCTCATTTCACATGCAGCCAAAATTGTTTTAATCGTTAATGAAAGATCGGAAAAGGTAATGGAGGAGAATCCGGATGAAGAGGAATTTGGTTTCAGACGAAATACAGGCACAAGAGATGCAATAGGATTCTTGTGAATTTGAAATAGAGGTTTACTGAAAAGGGAAGCGATCTATATTTGAGTTTAATAGAGCTGGAAAAGACATTTGATAATGTGGCTTGGGATGAGCTTGCAACTATAAAGAGGGAAAAGAGACTGGACTGGAAAACCAGCTGACTTATAAATTAATTATATAATTATATTTAAGTCGAAAAGCTTCAGTGATCGTGAGAGAAGAAAGTCCCAACGGGACAGAACTAGGAAAAGGAGTAAGATAAGGCTGCTGTCTGTCTCCTAGGCCTTTGAATCTATACATACAAAATATGATCGACCACTGTCCACTAGATGACAAAGGATAAAAATTAGAGGAAGAAGGATATAGCATTTGAGGTTTGCAGATGACATGGTCCTTCTAGCAACAAATGAAAGGGAATTACAGTATACCGTGGAAACTACTGAAGTGAAGGGAGATATTTATGGAATGAAAATCAATACAAAGAAAATAAAAGTTATGGCACTAGGAGAAAAGAAACGGATAAAGGTAATGCTGAATGGAGAAGATTAAATATCTCGGAAGCAGAATAGAAACCAACTGGAAGAGCAGCACATAACTTAAAACCAGACTACCGATGGCGAAAAAAGTAGTTTGTAAGAAAAGGTGAGTTTTCTGCAACAACATGGACCAATATTTGAAGAAAAGACCAATAAAATCTTTTGTATGGAGTGGCCTCCGGTAGGGTACTGAAACGTGGACATTGAGGACGAAAGGTAGAACACGGCTGGAGGCTTTTCAGATTTGGACATGGCGGAGGATGGAAAGAATAAGTCATACGGATAGAGTGGAAAATGAAGAGGCATTGGGAAGATTGGAGACCAAAGAAAATTACTGGACCCAATAAAAAGAAGGAAACGAAAGTGAACTGAACGTACAAGAAATAAGGAGAGGCAATCTTAGAGGGGTCTGAAGAAAGAAAGAAGAAGCGAGGGAGGCAGAGATTCCAGATCCTGAATGATGTGATGGGAGGGGGCACATACAGCAACATTAGGAAGCAAGTAATGGATCGCAGGAGATGTAGAAGCAGGGAACCTGCTAATACAGCAGATGACTGATGATGATGATTTGTAGGTGTATGTCAGTTCCATGCTAACAGATGAAGTACCACGGCCTCCCAGAAGTCGCCTGCTACCAGTATGGCGTTCTTCAATACATAAATATTCCACTGTAACAATAGGGAGGCTGTAATGGCCTGCAGTTTAGGGTGAACTTCCGGCTGCTAAAAGCAATCCTTGGTGATATTTGTTTTATGGGCATTAGGCCGTTGTCCAAGGTATATTTCTCTCCCTGTCGTTTTATCTGTTAATGCAACAGACAGCATCAGAGGCTATAAAATTCAAGATGGCAGTTTCATAGTTAAAGAAGCTCAGTAAACCAAAATGTTCGTACGCATCTATGCAGCGGTCGGTTCGTGACGTTCAAACCGAAGACTGTGATCGAACAAAAACAATTACAACAAAAAAGAAGAAAGACTGAAAAAAGAAAAGTTGAGGGCCTTAGCGCTAAATAAAGCATACTGCGCCAACACGTCCCCAGAACAAGCTCCACAGTAGACGCCGAAGCGACTCTGCGATCAAAGGCTGCGGTCACAGTGGCGCAGATATCGGTGGATTCCGCAGTCTAACGATGTCCACTGGAAAAGTCCCATCTTTTCAGATCAGTTCGTCACAATGTTGTCGATCTCATCACCCAAACGCACAGACGTCGGACGACAATCGGTGACATTCAAATCAGTTTGTTTTCATCGGTCAAATTGGCCAACACAACAAGAAACATGGACTGCGGGAAACTGATATTTTTATTCAAAGACGGGGTTTGTGGCATCCCGAGGATGAAAAATATATTCGGGATGTATTTCGAAATCTATGGACTGAAACTGCGGGTTTATTGCAAACCACAAGTAGGCAAAATCTGTATCGGAAATTTTAGACGTAAATTATAACTTCAAAAAATTTGGTCTGGCTAGAAGGATGGTGTATCTTACGTTTAAAGCTTCTGTAGTGTATCTCTTTAGGGACATGGTAGGTGGACATTAGCTGTCTATGAATTATTATTACTGCTTACTGACGTTTTTATGTAAGTAAGATGGTCATTTCGTTACAGGAAGTGGTTTGGACATGTGGTATATGTTTTCCCCTTTTCAGTGCTTTAGGTATTCAGAGTATCTTATTCTAAACTTTATGTCTGGTTTTTACATGATTACTAAATGACAATCATTGAAGGCTAAGTGACGTATGTCTGCACAATTTTCAAACAAATTCAGCAAAACAGTGTTTGTAATCTTGCTTTTCAAGGTCACAACGAATCGTCTCGAGTATGTAATGGAATGTTTCTCCCTTCATCTCATATATTCGTAAAACTTGTCACTAAGCTCATCCACATGCATTCGGCATCATTTCAATAGCAAAAGCCGCACTGTAGCACTTGTCTCCAAGCTCAGAAGCGCTGCCGTATCCACCTTACACTTGGAGGTTGAAACCAAAACGACTTCATACGTAAAATAGATCCTAATCTAAACTAACCCGACCGTCTTGACCGTGCCAAAAACTATCGAAGGAGATTGGACGCTTTGTGACCAAGCTGTCGGCTGATGTTATTGGGCGACCTCTGGCGACGGCGTTTGACGATCGTTGTCGTTGTCACTGTGAACTCAGCCTAAGACTGTGGTATGATGGCGTCATGAAACGATCGTTGCTTGGAAACGTATCACATTTTGTCTTGCTAATCATGTTTAACTTTGAAACAGCTACCTGAATCTTTATAGACTCTGATTTTAACTCCAACGTTGTAAGACGAAACGTCAGGTAGAGGATCATGCTTTGGATCACGGCCTAATACCCATAAAAAAAAAAAAAAATGCGAAGTACACAAACATGGGCCCTGAAAGCCTGCACTCTATGTTATTTAAGGATAACTCTTATAACACTTGCAATTTTCCTAACTTAACCACCCGTTTTTTTTAAGTGTCAACTTGAAGGTAAAAATGATTTTCTTTTTGTTTGCAAAATCTGTCTCCGGGAGCTAGGCAGCCGGAGACCGAAAACTTAGTCGTGCGTATTGAGTATAACTTTCTGTTTGAGGGCATTTCTCGTAAAGTAAAGAAGGAAAGGGATGAGCGTGAGGTGTGAGACAGTAAGCGGTTGGTGCAGCGAGGTTTCCGGGGCGGCAGAGCGTCTCTGCGCTGCAAGTGCAGCCGCAGCCGGGCCGACCCTGGCGGCAGACATTGACTCTGGCGAGGAATGTAGCCTTGGTTGACCGGAAGACGATGGGGCTAGAGTTGGGAGCGCCAGTTGCTGCTGCAACGCCTTTTTCTCGCCCGCTCGCCCACACGCGCGCCTTCTGTCCAACTTAACAGTTTCCGGATCTCGGAACAGCACTTTCCTGTTCGCGACGCGGCCGTTTTGGAGCGTTCTCCGGCGAATATACTCGGCACTCCGAAGACATCTGGCGGTAAACAGGACTGCGGAATATAGCGGCCACGAGCTGCACTCGCAAATTTCACAGCTTAAATTCGCACTATAAGATAAATCCTCTTCTGGCAAATCTTAGGTTAGGTTATCTCTGCGCCGCAGCAAAGTCACTTGTTTTTCGTTGATATATTAAGTTAATGAATCCAAATGACCTAATCCAAGCTACCACATCGCTCAACCACTGTATCACCGTCCTGGCTACGTGAATAATGAATCTATTGTACTAACGATAGCTATTAAGTATTAGCGTCACCTTATTCTCGCCTCTGGTAAATACACTTGTTCGGTGTTCACTCAAATCGCGTTCAGTAAAATTGCTTAAAATGCAATTCTTTATGATGCGAACTGCTGCGAAATATGCGTGACAGTACCCTACGCATTTATGTGCAATAGTTATTTGATCGTACCTGCGCAAAAATGTCATTAAATTATTTGCGGCTTTAGACTATCGGAATAGAGGACCATATTCTTCCTACTGAATTCAATGTTGAGTAAGGATAGCGCTCCGGATCTTAGTTACACATATGCAGCTTTCAGGAACCTGAATGATAATTCCAGGAAGACGAAAGTAGGCAGCTCCTGCAACTAAGCACGCGCGGATAAGAATGATCTGCAGAGTGGTAACTTTAACGTATGTGTCTGTTTCCCTAGGTTAACTAATAAAGTTCATCTTCACTCTGATATCACGACCGCTGTTTCTGTCTTGGGATTATAAAACAGTCGTTGCTGGGTTTATGAACTACTGAACGTTATTTTATTTCCGTGTTGATACTGAGTGCTATTATCACGTTTCTGCCCACCACTTGGCAGCTAAGCCAAATATGGCTTCAGTGCTACGCCTTTAGCCGTCACTTTTCAGGGTTCCCACACGTGTTAGTGACGGTTCACACCCGTATCCTTGTGCCTGCTGTGCACTGCACGTAGAGCAAACTTCCGGTGGAACCACTGATAAATTAAATTACTCAACATGAGGGCAGAATAGGTGACGGACAAAATCAAGGGCGTATTGAATGTTCCACAGAAGGCGACGAAGCTGCCAGTATGATCGCGCACTCAGAGCGAAGAAGATATCTGCTAGTATGAGGTTATCTCCAGCACAAAACAAAAGAAGACAAAGAGTTTCGGCATACGAATTTGATATACACAAGAATAGAGAACAAGACGTGTACATGGAAACTCTAGGCTGCTGTAGACAGGCGTTGGGTGTTTCGTGAAAATAAATGTAGAAACAGAAAAGTATTCAATGATACACTGCCTGTAAACAAAAATGAAGCACCCAAAAGACGTAGACCGAGAGAGGTGGCGCAGTGGTTAGCACACTGGACTCGCATTCGGGAGGACGACGGTTCAATCCCGTCTCCGGCCATCCTGATTTAGGTTTTCCGTGATTTCCCTAAATCGCTTCAGGCAAATGCCGGGATGGTTCCTTTGAAAGGACACGGCCGATTTCCTTCCCCATCCTTCCCTCACCCGAGCTTGCGCTCCGTCTCTAATGACCTCGTTGTCGACGGGACGTTAAACACTAATATCCTCCTCCTCCTCCTCCAAAAGACGTAGCCGGCCGCTGTTGCCGAGCGGTTCTAGGTGCTTCAGTCCGGAACCGCGCGAGTGTTACGGTCGCAGGTTCGAATCCTGCCTCGGCCATGGATGTATGGGGTGTCCTTAGGTTTAAGTATTTATAAGTCTAGGGGACTGATGACCTAAGATGTTAAGTCTCATAGTGCTCAGAATCATATGAACCAACCAAAGGCCTTGGTCGAATGACAATGTAACTTCGCAGTCGAACACATCATAGGCATGTATGTAAAGGACTGAAGTTGCACTTCTTTGTGACAGGTAGCATGCCAACCAGAGTGCGTTAGTATTGCAGGTATCTAATGGCGTTACCAGGCCTTATAGGGTATATAAAGGATGTGAACAGCATCAGATGTTGAGTGATCACTGTGCAGGACACGGAGACTACGATATACGCACCCGACAGAGTTGGAAAACGGCCTCATTGAGGGTCTCCATTTCGCCATCTGATCGAATCGTGCAATATCCAGATCTGTGGGACATTTGGGTATGACAGTGGCCCTATGTTGGACTGCATGGGAGCGTGAGAGCAGGCATCTTCGACGTCACGGTTCCGGTCGACCACATCTGACCATCACGACGGTGGATCGGCGTATTATGCACCAAGCACATCGTAACACCTTCACGTCTGCACCAACCATCCGAGAACAAGTAATCGACTCCCTGCGACGTTCTGTGTCATCCCGCACCACTGGTGAGAGACTAGCAGCAGTCAGAATAGGGAATTACCGTCCCATGCGTAGGCTGCCGTTAACACCACAACGCAATCGGCTGCGTTTGTTGTTGTGTTGTGCCCGGGAAGCATGGACTGTTAACGAACAGCGACACATTGCGTTCAGCGAGGAATCACGGTTCTGCACTACCCAAGATGGAGATCGTCGACGAGTATGGCGGGAGCCTGGAAAGCGGTCCGATTCTTCCAATGTTTAGGAGAGGCACAGTGGTGATAATCCTGACGTCATGGTATGGAGAGCCATCTGGTTTGACTTCAGGTCACGCCTGGTAGTGACTGAGGGAACTATGACGGCACGACGATGCGTCACGGAAATACTGCGAGTCTGGAACCGCGTGACCACTACGGTCGCAGGTTCGAATCCTGCCTCGGGCATGGATGTGTGTGATGTCCTTAGGTTAGTTAGGTTTAAGTAGTTCTAAGTTCTAAGGGACTGATGACCACAGTAGTTAAGTCCCATAGTGCTCAGAGCCATTTGAGCCAAATACTGCGTCCTCAAGTGTTACCTATCATATGACAGTATCATGGTGCTATCTTTCAAGAGGACTGTACTCGTCCACTCAGAGCACTTCTCTTTCTTAACTATAAGTGTGGTCTTGTGGTACTCCCGTAGCCAGCAAGATCCCCAGATACAACATGTAGCTAAAATGTCAACTCCGTCCTAGTATCAGTATCCAGGATATCAAGGACCAGTTACAAGTTGTGAGCAGCTTTCCTAACGAGAAGATACTACTGCTTTATAATCGCCTTCCAAACCGAATCAGAAATGCATCCAGGCCAGAAAAGATGTAACATCATACTGATAAGTGGGTTCGTACCGCCACGTTTCTGTCAATTTGACTAAATTTTGTAACCACTGCAATTACATCACATACTCTTTCAAACCTTGAAGTTTAGTTTGGTTTTCTCCTACCCTGCCGGGTGCTTCAAATGGTTCAAATGGCTCTAAGCACTATGGGACTTAACATCTGAGGTCATCAGTCCCCTGAACTTAGAACTACTTAAACCTAACTAACCTAACGACATCACACACATCCATGCCCGAGGCAGGATTCGAACCTGCGACCGTAGCAGCAGCACGGTTCCAAACTGAAGCGCCTAGAACCGCTCGGTCACAGCGGCCGGCCCGGGTGCTTCGATTGCTTTCTCAGGCAGTGTATTTTCAAGACACTAAACATCGAACGTAGTGATAATTACCGTAGGTCGGAGGCATGGAGTGAGATTATATATCCAAACATTAGACTGAAAATGGTGAGCGCGCTCGGAAATATAAGAAATGGGAAGGTATAACGACATTGCAAACTAAATGCAGGGCTGATGAAAGGCACCAGGATACAGGACTGAAAATGATTCTTTAAAGCGCCATCAGCCATCCAGGAAAAGAGAGTCTCACAAACAGAAACAACTGTTCAGTGATCAAAGGAAGAAGGAAAATAATGATAAACCGGCACCACCTTTCCATGACACCTCCTCAAATTCCTGTAGAACGTAATAAGATGATGACGAACGTATTACAATTACTTTCATAACTATTTATTAAGTATCGAATAACAAGGATCTCGTTTCTGAAGGGAGGTTAGGGTTAAACACATCTGTCTGTATAGACGAAACATAAGTTTAGACAGGGCAAGCGTGGGGAGGAGAACCGACCGTTGCTTTTCAAAGGCATCAACGCGGGATTAATCCGAAGTGTTTTCGGGAATGTCCGAGAAACCTAAATCTGGATGACTGGACAGCTGTTTGAATTTGAATCATGTCGCCCCCTCTCACCCTGCATGTTGATACAGTGCCCTATTCACTGATAAATTATAACACCCAACGAGAAACATATTGACCATGTAAGGAGCGGTTCGTCATAGTAGTACTGAAAATCTATGAAAGTAATCACAGGAAATAGGCCTGTGAATGTTCAAATCATCTATAACTTGTCGTGCGAATAAATAGCGCGAAAGCATTAGGAAAAGTCAGAAAGGAATGCGGTGTTGTCTGCAGCATCAAGTAAACGGAGAATTATACGAAGCGGCACAACAGTCCCAATTCTAGTCTTAATAGTAAGAATACTGTCAATAATAAACAGGGTCGGCTCCTTGAACGAGCCCACGGTGATTATCTTCATTATCGCTCTTTAATTCTCCTTCATACATTTCGCAAAAAAAAAAAGAAAACATGTCTGGGTGTGCTTGAAATAGCCTGACGCTTACCAAAGGCAACCTTTAAAAAATGTCAGGTAATTGCCACTCAGCCAAAACTAATAAAGATGAAGACAGCAAATTCAACCCCTTTCCGGAAGGTATCCAGTTAGCACAAATTAAGAGCTACAAATACGCGCGAGTGTTCTCTGAAAGGATAGCTGTGTAAAACAGAAAACTTCCAACAGAAAGCAGAAAGCCCCATATTTTCGCGGGAATTGACATTTCATTGGTGTAGTTACGAAGTCTCTTGGGAAATAAATTTAATAGCAATCCACATACAGCTCTTAGCTGTTCTTGCTTATTTATTGATGCTGTGTGTCTATTTAAATGGAAGTAAGTCTAAAATCCACCCACAGATATAAAGTTGTTTAGACGAACATCTCGGAATACGAAGATGGGGGATAAGAAGAATCTTTTATCTACAGGGCAGGCAATGATTTTGCACGATAACTCAGACTGATATACAACACTATTTGCCGAGATTCTATTACGCCAGATCAGCAATGGAATATTTCGACAGATGATTGGAGGGGAAAAATTCAGGAGGAAGATTCAGTAAAAGTAGACTGAATATTAGAGATCAGATGTCTATAGGGGACTGACATTGTACGACCCCAATAAAGATTATACGAGGGAAATGAAATTATCAATACTTAATGTGTAAATCATGTGAGTAGGAGTTGTAGTAGGAGGCTGATCATATCCAAGAATTTGTGAGCATACTTTATCAATAAATGTCTAGAATTCAGGACTTGGCTTAAAATTTGCATGACTTACTATCAGCACCCCATGACTAATCTATGTTCTTCTTTAACTTATATAATGTGCGAAATTGCTATAGCAGGTGGATATAGGAATCCAGTGGAAATTTCGCACACACAAGCAAGAGAAATGCATAAAATTCGGGTAACCTGATTGGAGGAGGTGCTATCTGATTTCAGACCTTTATGAGATGCTCCTCACTAGCACAGAAATAATTTATACGGTTGTTCGCACGCTAAACTCCGTTACTAGCCATTATGTCAAAATATGGAGTTACAAATCATCTATCTAACTGTTATTTTTTTTACAATGTAAGTTGAATTAGATATGAATTCGCTCTGGAAAATTCCGATTTTTGCACAACTTGAGGAAAGTCTGTGGAGAACATGCAGGGGTTGGGCAGAAGTATGGGAACATTGCGAGAAATGCGTGCTTGAACATAAATGTAGATGCTAGCCAAGGTGCTGGGTGGCGCTGTTGTATTTGACCACGAACGGCACCTAAGCAGTGTCCTCAATTCGTCGTAAGTGTCAGTCGTGCTCAGAACAGTGTTTGTGTAATGGTGAGTGCATTAAGCCGGACCTCATTACATTCGAACCTGCGCGAATTGTAAGTGTCCGTATGGTGGGGCTTCCGTAACCTAGGTATGTGAAGTGTTTGGTGTTTCAAGAGGCACCGCATCGAAGGTTTATACGGCGTACAGGGAAAGCGCAGAAGCTCATCCACTAAGTCACAACGTGTGTGTTAAATGATCGTGACAGACAGTGATTGAAGAGGATTATGGCGAAAAGTAAGCTGCATAATTCACTGCAGAATTGAATGTCGCACTCGCAGCCGCCCGCTGTGGCCGAACGGTTCTACGCGCTTCAGTCCGGAACCGCGCTGCTGCTGCGGTCGCAGGTTCGAATCCTGCCTCGGGCATGGATGTGTGGTGTCCTTAGGTTAGATAGGTTTAAGTAGTTCTAAGTTCTAGAGCACTGATAACCTCAGATGTTAAGTCCCATAGTGCTTAGAGCCATTTGAACCATTTTTTTGAACCCTGTCGTCACCAAAACAACACGAAGGAAGCTCCAGAAGTTGGGAATTGCAGGGCTATCTGGATTCCAAAATCACACATCTCGATGGAAATGTCCATAATAGTTAAATGCGGTGCCATAAAACCTGGGCTATGGAATAATGGAAGTAAGTTATTTGGTCGACTCAGTTTTGTTTCACCCTGCTTCCAACTTCTGGCGGAATTTACGTCTCAAGAGTGAAACATGGCTGGGGTTCGGTGATGATTTGGGCAGAAATATCGTGGTATGCCATGGGCTCCATGGTTACTCTGCAAGATCACGTAACTACCAAGGATTGTGACCATTCTGGCTGATCAGGTCCATCCCATGGTACAATGTTTATTT
The DNA here is from genome assembly GCF_021461395.2 of Schistocerca americana. Taxonomy (NCBI): domain Eukaryota; kingdom Metazoa; phylum Arthropoda; class Insecta; order Orthoptera; family Acrididae; genus Schistocerca; species Schistocerca americana. The sequence goes on along the minus strand of NC_060130.1, from coordinate 749,114,106 downwards.
CCTAATGGTGATCCTGTGTTTCAATAGACGATAGGGACCCTGTTCATACAGCTCGCATCGTCCAGGACTGGTTTGGTGAGCATGAGGGTGAATTGTCACATCTCCCCTGATCACCACACTCACCACACCACAATATTATTGAACCTTTGTGATCTACTTTGGAGAGAAGGGTGCGTGTCCGCTCCGCTATCTACCTCCATCGTTACCTGCCATGATACAATTTTGCAGGAACTGTGGTATAAGATTCCCTTGAAAACCACACAGGACTTATATTTATCGATTCTGAGACGGAAGGAAGCTGTTTTGAACGCCAGTGGTTTTCCTAGACCGTATTAGGTATGGTAATGTATCGTGTTTGTGGTGTTTCCAAATTTTTTATTTTTTTTATTTATTTATTTATTTATTTTTTTTCATTATGGGACTTGACTTCTGAGGTCATCAGTCCCCTAGAACTTAGAACTACCTAAACCTAGCTAACCTAAGGGCATCACACACATCCATACCCGAGGCAGGATTCTAACCTGCGGCCGTAGCGGTCGCGCGGTTCCATACTGTAGCGCCTAGAACCGCTCGGCCACTCCGGCCGGCTCCAAATTTTTGTCCGTCCCTTGTATATCCATTAATAAGCTGCTTTATTAACTAGCTGTCGCTTACACAGTCACTTAACTTTCGATCCTAGGCAGAAATGAAGTGTGTGCTTGGGATAATTACGAGAGCTTGAGGACCGTATAAACACACAATGCAATAGGAGACTAATGGCTAACGAAACTACTAACCCATAACGTAAGATATTCGTTAGAATTACTCTGCGCCAATACTGGTCTTTAGATTTTTGTTTCAACAGTTTTGACTACAAGAGGAAAGTCTTAGAATGACTCGAGTGTCCGAGGGTAGGACTTAAAATGAGTCCTACCCTCGGAGTATACTTGTGAATGGTTCGAATAAACGAAGAGACTAAACCATACTTTTAGCTGCGTAACATGCCACAAACACCTGTCAAACCGTGGACGGCAAAGTGAACTCCAAACTTTATCTTTTATTTACTGGGTGGTGATACAGAAACCGGTCCGTTAGAAATGGTAGTCACGTCAATGTTACGAAAAAGTGGCCACGACTCGAAGGAGCGTTTTGGCCCTTTTGGCGAAAGACAAATGAAACTAACCTGTAGCCATAGTAGAATGTTATGTTACTGCTTCTCTCTACGAGCTGCGAAACACTGCCATGGCTATTACTAGCTACGCCGCAACTTACCCCGTCGTAGTTTATGAACCGTCACCACTCACCTGAAACAAAGAGACATATTTTTGATCAAAACCCAGTTCGATTGTTCATTATAAAGCTAATTTAGAAATTCTGGAAACTACTCGCTGTTATGCATAATGCAGAAGCACGCGAGGGAAAAAAAATTGCTTGGGTAGCACGGTTCTTTGAATCCTTTCCCTCGTGGAACGTGCTCTGCGAACAGAAGTTAACTACTTGGCTGTACATCCGTATGGTGTACCCAGGTGGACAGCACTTCCCAACCAACGACAACAGTTAAAGTTGTACGAAACCGTTACCCCAAAAGGCCTATGACACGCAGTATTTAATGATACTGGTACACACAGTGAGGACACAGGCGTGGTAACTGTGATCATCATGGCATTTGAATGTTTGTGGTATGGCCGTGAGAGGTGAGGCAGTGCTGGAGGGGCTGGACTCTCATTTGGGACTGTCGGGGTTCAAAACCATGCCCAGATGTCCAGTTTTAGGTTTCCAATAAATTCTCTATAACGTTTTAGGAGAATAAAGGGATGGTTCCTTTTAAATGAACACAACATACTTCTTTTCCTGTTCTTCTCTTATCCAAGTTTGGGTTCTTGTTTCTAACGACCTCGTTGTTCATATCTTCTTTTCCCTCATTCTTTTTTGATGTGAGGAAACAATTGATGGAAGAGAGACGAGCAGCGGGAAGCATAAGAACTGTGGTAAGTTAATACGATATATGCAGTCACTTAATGTCACTTTTCTTTTCAACAAATGTCATGTGGGGTGAAGATTGCATGTGACTACTTAGCTTAGACTGATTATTTTGGACATGGATAACAGGCTTAACATTAAGCTAAATGTTTGTTATATATTGTTTAAAAACTACAATAAATAAGGATTTAACACCTTACAGTCAATATCTGTCACACAAATTTTGTACTTTGACTGATCGGGAAAGTTGTGCGTATTATAAAAACTTGGGAGTGAACGGTTGTGGTTAGTTTTTCTCTATAGTCAACAGGAAATGTTGAACATCGCTCTTATAACTTTCGCAGAAAACGCTATTACAGAAAAACACAGTAGTTGAACAATTTCAAACACAAATAAACTGCGAGAAACATAACGAGAGCCCTTCCTTTAAATGTCGATGTGACTATAACATTTAATACCCATTGGGATCAGTGAAATCTATGAAATATTATAGGACTTCCACGTGAAATAGTTTTGCCGTGTTTCAGAAATTGTAGTACAATTCCTTCGATCAATTCTGGACATAACAGCCTACTACTGAAAGCTACTGTGCGCGTAACGTACGTGCTCCATTACTGAGTACTCCTAATGTCCGGACAGATCGATTCCCTACGATGTTGGATCGGTGAAGCAGACTGTATGTTCTTGATTCGTAAACTATTCAGTATAACTACCACAAGATCATTGCAGAAACTGTTTGTTTTAAATTCGAACATTTTATGTTAGGTCTAAAAGAAAATGTTATTGGCAAGATGAACGGTCTGTACGTACGATTTTTAAATATTTTCTTAGCAGCTTGTGGCTCTGGAAAGACAGCTCCACAGGCATTCTAACAAAATAGTCTACATCTTGTTTTTAAATAAATCTACCTGAAGATGCAGGTACAATCCTCCAAGTCCAGAGGATGGAAGAATACTTTTGCCGTGTTGACAACTACGTACGAACATAAAAAATGCAACTACTTCTACTAATTATTGTTTAGCAAGTTTATATTATAAAATTACATTTTCATTGTTTCTATAAAACTACTGAAGTAGAGTTCACGAGAAGACAAGGACTGTACCAATCGAGACTCGAATCCAGGATTTGGCTTTTGCGGAAAATGTTCCATCGTGCGCTCTACCTCTGGAAGAACATTTAACGAAAGGCAAATGCCAGATTCAAGTTTCAGACGGGTGGACAACTGGATATATCAAAAAGATCAGTTACAGGGAAAAATGTGCTGGAGAATTAGAGTTTCATTTTGGAAGTGTTCTTTATGTTGAGGCCCAATTTCCCTGACATCCTTTTCTCCTTTTGGGTGTTTATCCAAAGAATTCATAGGAAAGCTTATTTAGGAGATGACGCCTGTGAGGCAGGCTTACTGCTTTTGTTTATATGGTACAGTATTGTCCACAGAAGATAAGACTCACGTTCGACACCCGGAGCGGATTACAGATTCAATCTACCAATTAAGTTCATCTTAGTGCACGCCAAACCAGAGTGAAAGTTTTGTTCTTGTTGAGAATGCCTCAGAATCAATGGTTGTTTCAACGTGCAGCTAACGAAGAATTGCTTTATGTAGCCGTCTATCCAGTCTCTATCCTTCTTTCTACGGAAGTAGCGTAAAATACTTCGTTCTAAGATCCCAAAAGTCGTAATATTAGGTCGATGTTTTACCTACACCCTTTGAGAACAATACAATTAAAAAGGGCGTTTCTATAGTTGTGTCCCCTATATGTTTATTACATGTAGGTATAGTGACACTTTCGTCCTTTGCGGACAGCTATTTGTAGGCAATACCATACGTGTTGGTGTGCCATCAGCTAAGTCTGTGACGCTGCCAGTAATAATGACAACAATAACAGTGCTATGTTGCTGACTCCACGAGCCAGCAGCGGCTGCCAGACGGGATCTCTTCGGCATCCGAGAGAACCGGGACGATTTTGCGCAATAACCGTTCCACTTACGAGAGAGATTTTTAAAAATAGCGGCCGCGTATAGGTAGCCGCGCTGTGAATGCAGTGTCAAAACGAATTCATAAATGATAGTTTACAGGACGAGCGTTGTCAGCGACGTCAACTCGAGATGGCAATCCTGTAGGCAGCTTATCAGGTTTACAAACTTCAGGAACGTAATGAGTACACCACAATGAAGTGTCTTATTTCTTGAGAGAGATGAATAACACAGGCAAGGGGACTAGATATACACTACCTGATCAACAGTAGCCAGATACTTCTACACTACTGGCCATTAAAATTGTTACACCACGAAGATGACGTGCTACAGACGCGAAATTTAACCGACAGGAAGAAGATGCTGTGATATGCAAATTATTAGCTTTTCAGAGCATTCACACAAGGTTGGCGCCGGTGGCGACACCTACAACGTGCTGACATGAGGAAAGTTTCCAACCGATTTCTCATACACAAACAGCAGTTGACCGGCGTTGCCTGGTGAAACGTTATTGTGATGCCTCGTGTAAGGAGGAGAAATGTGTACCATCACGTTTCCGACTATGTTAAAGGTCGGATTGCAGCCTATCGCGATTGCGGTTTACCGTATCGCGACATTGCTGCTCTCGTTGGTCGAGATCCAATGACTGTTAGCAGAATATGGAATCGGTGGGTTCAGGAGGGTAATACGGAACGCCGTGCTGGATCCCAACGGCCTCGTACCACTACCAGTCGAGATGACAAGCATCTTATCCGCATAGCTGTAAAGGATCGTGCAGCCACGTCTCGATCCATGAATCAACAGCTAGGGACGTTTGCAAGACAACAACCATCTGCACGAACAGTTCGACGATGTTTGCAGCAGAATGGACTATCAGCTCGGAGATCACGGCTGCGGATACCCTTGAAGCTGCATCACAGACAGGAGCGCCTGCGATGGTGTACTCAACGGCGAACCTGGGTGCACGAATGGCAAAACGTCATTTTTTCGGATGAATCCAGTTTCTGTTTACAGCATCATGATGGTCGCATCCGTGTTTGGCGATATCGCGGTGAACGCACATTGGAAGCGTGTATTCGTCATCGCCGTACTGGCGTATCACTCGGCGTGATGGTATGGGGTGCCATTGGTTACGCGTCTCGGCCACCTCTTGTTCTAATTGACGGCACTTTGAACAGTGGACGTTACATTTAAGATGTGTTACGACCTGTGGCTCTGCCCTTCATTCGATCCCTGCGAAACCCTACATTTCAGCAGGATAATGCACGACTGCATGTTGCAGGTCCTGTACGGGCCTTTCTGGGTACAGAAAATGTTCGACTGCTGCCCAGGCCAGCACACTCTCCAGATCTCTCACCAACTGAAAACGTCTGGTCAATGGTGGCCGAGCAACTGGCTCGTCACAATACGCCAGTCACTACTCTTGATGAACTGTGGTATCGTGTTGAAGCTGCATGGGCAGCTGTACCTGTATACGCCATCCAAGCTCTATTTGACTCAATGCCCAGGCGTATCAAGGCCGTTATTACGGCCAGAGGTGGTTGTTCTGGGTACTGATTTCTCAGGATCTATGCACCCAAACTGCGTGAAAATGTAATCACATGTCAGTTCTAGTATAATACATTTGTCCAATGAATACCAATTTATCATCAGAATTTCTTCTTGGTGTAGCAACTTTAATGGCCAGTAGTGTATACTAAGTACAATAGAGGAACAGTTCGGAGACGATGACTGTTTGTGTTAGTATGACAACGCCCCATGTCATTGAGTTGTATCTGTGAGGCAATGGTTTGTGGACAATAACATCCCTGAAACAGACTGGCCTGCCCGCAGTCTCGACTTGAACCAAGTGGAAAACCTTTGGGACGATTTAGAACGTCGACTTCGATCCAGGTCCCAGCGGCCAAGATCTCCACAGCCAGTTGGACACCTCACTGAAAGTGTCCCTAGCGGTGTTCAAGCCGTCGTATAGGCGAAGGGTGGACGCACCCCATATTAATTTCCACTAATATGTGTTCGGATACTTTTGATTAGATCGTGCACATTCACAGTCACTCGATCGTGAGGGACCAGTCGGAATGTAGCGGCCCGTAATAATGATAAACAAGTTCCTTGGAGGAATGTAGAGCATTAACAGATGTCAGTCACTTCTCTTTCCTAAACTGTCCTTGCTCTGTTGCTAGGTTTCTCACTCTACATGATACCTTATGTTTCTTGTCTTACAAATGTTCTTAGGCCTGATACACTGTTTGTTACAGTGCGTATCTCATTTTAGAGCTTGTATAGTAATGCTATTTTCAATACGGATAATGGCGTATCCAGTGCACATCACTATTCCACTACCAAAAAAGAAGACTGACCTTCGGACAGCAGATGCAAACACTGTGCTCGTCAAGAATTCGAAGACAGGACTTTTCATTTCGCAGGAAACGCGCTTCCAGTTGTGACACCCCAAATACATTCTGTTAGTACCTCTCACAACAGCAATTGTTAACCATGCATTGCCACTAACTACTTCTGTTGTAGTACAAGAAAATTGAATCTTGCAACCAACAAAAGTAAAAATTTAGCATTTTGAGAATTACCATACTCTTTGCTTTTCGGTTCTTTGTCTGCCGTAAATTTTTGTGTCAACTCTTGGCTAATAATCAGGTTTGTACCACATTACAACACGCTCTACAAAAAAAAAAAAAAATGGTTCAAATGGCTCTGAGCACTATGGGACTTAACATCTATGGTCATCAGTCCCCTAGAACTTAGAACTACTTAAACCTAACTAACCTAAGGACATCACACAACACCCAGCCATCACGAGGCAGAGAAAATCCCTGACCCCCCCCCCCCCGGGAACCCGGGCGTGGGAAGCGAGAACGCTACCGCACGACCACGAGATGCGGGCCACGCTCTACAACCCTAACATACCAGGTTATGTGAGATTAGTAGACTCCTCTATGAGTAGACAAAGGTGAGCTCTTCAGCGAAAGGAAGATTATTGCAGATCAAACTAATTAAATAAAAACAAGACTGCCAACCATCTTACCTCCACATCTTCCTGAAGCCTTTCGAGGAAAATGTGAGCCCAAGATGCCACGTATACATTGGGCTCTTAAATTTAGTGAGTCGTTAATTATCCTTTAACCAGCGAAGACTGGAAGTAGAAAATTTCTAGTATTGCCTATCGCCTGTTGGCGACTCTTGCAACAAAGTTCCGGATTTAAGAAAGAATATGAGGCCACGCCCACTTCCAGATTCTCAGTTTTCGAGGAGCAGCCAATAGGACGGGTGATTTTCTTACAACAGAAAGTATGAGCAGTTGAATCGCTCCGTAGGCTGAGGAAATATCGTCTACATGTCGTTCATAGTGTGTAACAGAACGATATTTAAATAGAACGATAGTAATGAGGATATTGTTGGAAGGTTCAGCTCTGCTCGATGTCCTTGACTCATTCACCAGATTGAAGGAAGAGTAGTGAAGATGTGAACAACGACGACTTGGGAAATAGTTAAGAAACACTGGAAGTTCCCCGTAAGTTGAGCTGATGGATCGGACTGAACGGAACAAAATCTGATATGCGGGTGAGCTCATGCCAGATGTTATTCATTTTTGTGTTATTCGTTTTGGAGCACTTAATTTTACCTTCGTTGAATGCACCTATTTTTCCCCTGGCTCCATTTGACTTCACCCACACCACGTACGTAGGTATGAAATGAGCCAATAGAAACTGATATACACATCCTAAACAACCGAAGACGTATAGGCCAACACCTATGTTAGCACACTACAGTCTCGTTACAATGTTTTTTATTTGTCCTAGTATAAAAATGTAAAGTGGATTATGCAAGATCTTCATAGGACGCAATTACTACGAAGCGACGAAGAATCTTCCCGTATCCTCTGAAGCATTGGTCTGCCGTTCTCGTACTGTGATCTTAGCACAGGGAACGTTTTTACTGAAATCGAATAACGTGTAGCAGCTGCATGTGACGATGGTTATAACAGCCGGCTAGCGGAGGGGTGAAGAGGACTGGGAGTGTGACAGCAGCTAGCTCGTGCCGGCGCAAGCGAGCCCGGTATTTAAAGCGAGTAAAGTGAGAGCAGCGCATTCAGGGGCATTTATAAAATATTCATTCGCCCTGTGCTCCGCTACTGGCTACTGGCTGGCAGCTTTGTGGGAGGGAAGAAAAATTATACTCTGTATGTGGTCAAACTTCGACATTCTATGACCACTCCTCTGTTACTACTAGGAAATATATGAGAGTACTGTAATATTTTACTTCTGTTTACCACTGTTGGGAACGAGGAGGTGGGTACTTCGACACTATTCTGGCCAGTGAATGAAGTGATATGGTACGCCTTGTCTCACACAACATCCCAGTTCTACCCTTGCTTGTGCTCCGTTTCATACGACCTAACCGTTGACCGGCGCGAAGTCACAATCCTTTCTATTCACATGTGAAACAACTGTCTGCATACTCTATCTGACCAAAAGTCTCCGGACCCCTATTAGAGGACATTAATATGGGGACGAGATGACCGGGAGTTCGTGTTTTCCTCATCATTTCATCATCATTCATGAAAGTGGCAAATAGGACTGAGCAAAGGTTGGGAATTTGTAAGGGCGCTGATAACCGCGCAGTTGAGCGCCCACAAACCAAACATCATCATCATCATCATCATCATCATCATCATTAATACAGAGAGTGACTACCTTTCACTGCTACGGCGTCTTGAACATCTGGGAAGGCTTTCAATGAGCTGTCTTAATGTCTGTAGAGGAATGGATGCCCATTCTTCGCCGGCCGAAGTGGCCGCGCGGTTCTGGCGCTGCAGTCTGGAACCGCGAGACCGCTATGGTCGCAGGTTCGAATCCTGCCTCGGGCATGGATGTGTGTGATGTCCTTCGGTTAGTTAGGTTTAACTAGTTCTAAGTTCTAGGGGATTAATGACCTCAGCAGTTGAGTCCCATAGTGCTCAGAGCCATTTGAACCATTTGAACCCATTCTTCCTCAAGAGCTGAAACCACAGAAAGTAGTCATGTTTGACGCTCGGGTCTGGGACGAAGTCGTCGTTCTGTCTCATCCCAAAGATGTTCCAGTGAACTCTAGGGAGACCTATCCATTTCAGGAATGTTATTCTCTACAAACCGTTGCCTCACAGATGCTGCTTTATTACAGAATGCATTCCTTTGTCATGCTGACAGAAATTATCGTCTCCGAATTGTTCCTCCATTGTACCCAGTACACAACGCTGTAAAATGTCTTCAAATCCTTCAGCATTTAGCATTCTCTTAAGCTCAATAAGGGGACCACAACATAACGACGAGAAACATCCCCACACCGTAACGTCACCTCCTTTATACTTTTAGAATTATATTAATACCTTCAGCTGCTGACGGGCGCTGACATATATCAACGAGGACAGGTGAAAATGTGTGCCCCGACCGGGACTCGAACCCAGGATCTCCTGCTTACATGGGAGACGCTCTATCCATCTGAGCCACCGAGGGCACAGAGGCTAATGCGACTGCAGGGACTATCTCGCACACGTCTCCGGCGAGACCCACACTCTCACCTTGTATGTCCACACACCACATTCGTAGTGTCCCACCACAACACACTCATTACTCGAGGAAGACATTCTTACCAAGTCCCGTAAGAGTTCGGGGAATATGTGTGCATCCGCACAGAAGAAGTAGGCCTTGGCCGGTGTTACCAGAACTATATACTTATATGGATATGGTGTCTTTTCTTTCGGACATGTCCGAAAGAACAGACACCATATCCATATAAGTATATCTTCATACTTCGTTGCTTGCACTACATATGATGGCAGGCAACGTTCCCCAGGCATTCGCCAAATCCATACCCTTCCATCGGATTGCCACACGGTATAGTGAGATTCACCATTCCAAACCATTCGTTTCCGATTGTCCACTGTCTAGTGCCGTCGCTCTTTACAGCACCTTAAGCGTTGCTTGCTTGTGTAGCATATGAGGAGCTGCTCAACCATCCTTACGTACAGTCATTGTACTACCTGAACTGCTGGCAGCACTTTGGAACTCACGAAGAATTTCTTCCGCTGATGTCCGCAGCTCGTGGTCGTGCGGTAGCGTTCTCTCTTCCCACGCCCGGGTTCCCGGGTTCGATTCCCGACGGGGTCAGGGATTTTCTCTGCCTCGTGATGACTGGGTGTTGTGCGATGACCTTAGGTTAGTTAGGTTTAAGTTGTTCCAAGTTCTAGGGGACTGATATGTTAAGTCCCATAGTGCTCAGAGCCATTTGAACCATTTTTTTTTTCTTCCGCTGATTTTATTTTTGTGTGTGGTTCCTATGGGACCAAACTGCTGAGGTCATCGGTCCCCAGGCTTACGTACTACTTAATCTAACTTAACCTAACTTATGCTAAGGGTAACCCACACACCCATGCCCGAGGGCGGACTCGAACCTCCAACGGGGGGGAAGCCGCGCGAACCGTGGCGGGGGGAAGCCGCGCGAACCGTGGCAAGGAGCCCTAGAGCGCGCGGCTACCCCGCACGGAGCTGATTTTGTGCGATTCTTTTACAATCATCCTTCGCAATGCTCGACGGTCCTTTTCCGTCAGTACATGATTGAAGTCTGCCTGGTTTTGGTTAAGTTGTGGTTGTTCCTTCGCGTTTCCACTTCGCAATCATATCACCAACAGTCGACTTGAGCAGCTTTAGAAGGGTTGAAATATCCCTGACGGATTTGTTACTCAAGTGACGTCTAATGATTGGTGCAAATTCGAAGTGCTGTCGACAAGGGATCTCAGATAGATTCCATATTCCTAGATTTCCAGAAGGCTTTTGATACCGTTCCTCACAAGCGACTATTAATCAAATTGCGTGCATATGGAGTATCGTCTCAGTTGTGTGACTTGATTCGTGATTTCCTCTCAGAGATGCCACAGTTCGTAGTGATAGACGGTAAATCATCGAGTAGAACAGAAGTGATATCTGGCGTTCCGCAAGGTAGTGTCATAGGCCCTCTGCTGTGCCTGATTTAGATAAATGATCTAGGTAATAATCTGAGCAGTACCCTTAGATTGTTTGCAGATGACGCTGTAATTTACCGTCTAGTTAAATCATCAGACGATCAATTCCAATTACAAAATGATCTAGAAAGAATTTCTGTATGGTGCGAAAAGTGGCAATTGGCACTAAACAAAGAAAAGTGCGAGGTCATCCACATGGGTAATAAAAGAAATCCGATAAATTTAGGGTATACGATAAATCGCACAAATCTAAGGGCTGACAATTCGACTAAATACCTAGGAATTCCAATTACGAGCAACTTAAATTGGAAAGACCACATAGATAATATTGTGGAGCAGGCGAAACAAAGACTGCGCTTTGTTGGCAAAACATTTAGAAGACGCGACAAACCCACTAAAGAGACAGCCTACATTACATTTGTCCGTCCTCTGCTGGAATATTACTGCGCGGTATGGGATCCTTACTAGGTAGGATTGACGGAGGACATCGAAAAAGTGCAAAGAAGGGAAAATCGTTTCGTGTTATCGCGCAATACGGGTGAGAGTGTCACTGATATGATATGCGAGTTGGGATGGCAGTCACTAAAACAAAGGCGGTTTTCTTTGCGGCGAGCTCTATTTACGAAACTTCAATCACCAACTTTCTATTCCGAATGCGAAAATATTTTGTTGACACCCACCTACGTAGGGAGAAATGATCATCATAATAAAATAAGAGAAATCAGAGCTCGAACGGAAAGATTTAGGTGTTCCTTTTTCCCACGCGCCATTCGAGAGTGGAATGGTAGAGAAGTAGTATGAAAATAGTTCGATTAACCCTCTGCCAGGCACTTAAGTGTGAATTGCAGAGTAACGATGTAGATGTAGATGAAGTTACTGAGCTCTCCTGACCACGCACTCTGCTGTCACTGCTTCTCTACTGACAACACAATACACCTTGCCTCAGCTCCGCCGATCGTCATATTCAGTGGTCAATTCCGCTTTACACAGGGGTTTCCGGATACGTTTGACCAAACAGTGTATACTACATGTCTTCACAGCCTAACTTAAAACCACAGATTGGGCGCGAATTTTAGAATACAGAAATAAGAGCAAGTTTACTTCCATCAGATAATTACGACTAGATTTCCGACTGAGGGGCCTACTATTACAATACAGGTATAAGCTAAGCAAATGTAGTGAAAGTTGTTGTATGATCCGTACTCTTAAGATCACAAGATTTATCCTGAATTACGGCAGGAATTTAGTGACGTATTTAATGCGACTGAACAAGTTTAGAGGAAGCTAGAAGACACTGTGATTGTGCCAAAGTGTGTAGAGTAGTGCTGACATTAGTCTTTTCAGTCTTCTGATTG